>NC_136069.1:245128259-247604509 GCF_964261635.1 Lissotriton helveticus | reverse complement strand
AAGCACCTAAAAGCTGGGCTCGAACCACCACCAGGTCGGGGCAGAGAAGAAAGCAGCCCAGAACAACCGAAGCTGCCCAAGATACGGCATGTTCATTCTGGGCATTAAAGGCACGCAGAGTCGCGGGGACACGACGACCCAGACGTCCGCTACCACAGCAACCGCAATTATTCTATACCAACCCATTGGGCACAAGTCATGGACCATTAAGTGCTAGGTCGCAGTGAATAATCCCACACCATCGCCACCCCCAGACCGAGGCCCCAACGCGAAGGGCCCCTTCGAATGAGGGGTGTACCGGCAGGAAAGCTTAGCACTGCGATCCCCCCCTGTGTACCCAGGGCACCAAAGATGGACAGACCACGAAGGGACTCGAACCCTCAGTCTTAATGATCCGAAGTTAGACGCCTTATCCATTAAGCCACCCGGTCACGCACAAGTGACCACTAACCATAAAACACTCTGGAGCCTGGACAAGGGGCTGCCCATGCCCTGTCCTCCCACCTCAATCCCGAGCCACAGTGTATCTCACTCACAGCCCCTCTCCGCCGCTGCAAACGTGGCCGGGACTGCAATGGCACCGGGGACAGCAAAGGTGGGGGCGGGGGCCATGGGATACAGGCCGACTCACCACTAACTCATGGGACACAGGCCGATTCACCACTAACTCCTGCAATCCACCACCGGGGGTGGCGTGACCTTATCAGACGCCGCTACCCGGGAGCGGCACAACAGCCAAAAGCCAGCACTCCAACCCCACTGCATGTGCATGCCTGCCAGGGGCTGTCCCCGCTGACCCTCCCCCACAGGGCAGCCCAATCACACCCGAGACCACCTGCAGCTTCCCAGGCCCAAGGTGAGTGGCAGGCGCCCGGCAGACCAATTCAAACTGCTCAAATTTTTTGTACAAAACACATTAGTCTATTTACCCTCTACCTAGAAACTTGGCTCTCGAAACTGCCCTCCACGCCATAATACATGACCAATTGGGCGATATTTTTGCCGCATTTACGCTTGTAGCGTACAACAGTCACCACAGAAAGCATCATGTGTGAACACCTATTTATTACTTACTTTGCCAAGTAAGCATGAGCTTACCCCAGCCGGAAAGCATGCTCACTTCACCCCAATGTTCACCCTCTAAGGACAGTCCCAACGTCCTCCTACGATCGTGTTACCAGATCAACAACACCAATTGTACAGTTTTTCAATTTTGCCCATCAAAAGGAGGTGGAAACAAGGCACGCAGCCTTCCCACTAAATATCTTCAAAGCGAGTGTCACGGCGAGGAACCACGGCCCCAGGGGACACAAAGGCTGTGCAGGACCACATCGCGGTCCCTTCCCATGCTGCCCCCCATGCAACAAAACACAACCTCCGGCCTCGGGGACTGCAGGTGAGGGGGGAGACAAGGCCCGGGCACTCACCGCAACATGCCAGCGTGTCCAGCGGACCATGGCATCCACAAGGGGGGGCAGGGGACTCACCGCCAGAGGCGCCAAAGGCAACCACTGACCCGACGCGTGAGCGGCGCTAGAAGGCCTGACCATGCGACGCGGACCCTCGTTGAGCACTCCACGCGCCGCAAGACCGAGGGCTGAGCAACCGGCCCCTAGCAACACTTCAAACCCCCTTCTCTGTCAATCCAAGCCCGAGGCTCGGAGCCCAGTGCATGACTGGCAGTCCTGACTCCCCCTAGCCCAGATGCTCAGCGGCAAAGAAAGGCCCCAAAGGTCCTCCCTGTCCCCGGAACTCACAGCGCGGGACTGCCACCACCTGGTCCCGGCTACACGTCACCCAAGGCACGCTGCAGACACAGCGTGTCCAGCGGGAACAAAGGAGACCGCAACAACACCGACCACAGAACGAGAGCAATGGAGAGGGGGGTGAGAACGGAGACACGGACAGTGGGAGGGGGGCGGGGAAGAAATCTGAAATTTAAACAATGTGTTAGAAGCATGCCGTGCAAAGAGAAACATCCACAACACGGGGCATGTAGAGACAACAGCAAAGACACACACAAAGACGTAAAACAAACAGGGAGACGACATGAGACGAGGTACACGTACAAAAATGGAGACGACATGAGACGAGATACACATGCAAATAAAATTATAAACAAAATTCTGCTTACCTGATCGAAAATAACAACAACTTCCTGGCAACTTAAATCTCGCAGACCACTCCGGCTAAAGGCACTTCGAAAAAGACGAAAACATCACAGGGAAAAAAAATAAATGAACACACGCCCACAGCCGCATGACGATTTAAAAGGGGCGGAAAGGGAAAAAATCGGCGGAACGCCCACCAATCGCCTCGCACAATGACGGACATATCTCTGTTCCAATGGCTAGCCTCCATTTATGGAGCTAGCCAATGGAACAGAGAGGCGGGACAAAGACCCCATACTGTATACAAAAGTTTTCGCCTGCGCGAACGCTGCTGCGCAGCGGATCGCCAGGCGAAACCTAAAAATGAAACCCCTTCCCTTCAAAACAATCCCCGGATGGCTATAAGTGCCGAGAAGCCTCAGCAAACTTACAAGACCATATGTAATGTAACTGGTCCTTATGTAAAGCGCTCTGGTACCTTCGGGTAAAGTTTGCGCTATATAAAGTCGCATTAAAATAAATAAAATAAAACACAATCCCCAGATGGCTATAAGTGCAGAGAAGAATCAGCAAGCTTACAAGAGCATATGTGATGTAACTGGTCCTTTTGTAAATCGCTCTGACACCTTCGGGAAAAGTTCGCACTATAAAAAGTTGCATTAAAATAAATAAAATAAAACACAATCCCCAGATGGCTATAAGTGCCAAGAAGCAGCAGCGAGCTTACAAGAGCTTTACAACAGCAACAAGATTTAGAAACAGAGCAGCATGCGTGCTTTAAAAGTTAAAAAGTGGTGCAGCGTGCGGAGCGCTTTCATCTGCTTTGCATGTTGTTTAAGTATGCAGCTTGGGAGGAAACGCTATAGCGCTGACTTCCAAAATAGATGTTCATCCAGAAAGTGGGACAGAGTAAAGCAAAACCTCTCCCTTTCCGCTCAAACGGCTCCACTAGAGCTGCGGAAGACCGAAGGGTAGGTAAGGAGCAGTAAATATAAAAAAATGAAACCCCTTCCCTTCAACACAATCCCCAGATGGCTATAAGTGCCGAGAAGCATCAGCAAACTTACAAGACCATATGTAATGAAACTCGTCCTTATGTAAAGCGCTCTGATACCTTCGGGTAAAGTTTGCGCTATATAAAGTCGCAATAAAGTTAATAAAATAAAACACAATCCCCAGATGGCTGTGAGTGCCGAGAAGCATCAGCAAGCTTACAAGAGCATATGTGATGTAACTGGTCCTTTTGTTAAGCACTCTGACACCTTCGGGAAAATTTTGCTGTATAAAAAGTCACATTAAAATAAATTAAAAAAACACAATCCCTAGATGGCTTTAAGTGCCAAGAAGGAGCAGCGAGCTTACAAGAGCTTTACAACAGCAACAAGATTTAGAAACAGAGCAGCATGTGTGCTTTATTTATTTATTTATTTTTATTATTTTTATTATGATTTTTTTTCAGCAAGCAGAAATACACATTATGAGAAAAGAGAAAGAAAAAAGAAAGGAAAAAAAAAAAAAGAACAGCTAAGCCAGACAGTCATGATACATTATCCAAATAAAATTCATATAGACAAAGCTGATAAATGATGACATACAAAACAAAACAAAATGTAACATACTCATATCCAATTGGCAATTGGTGCCCACATTTTCAAGCCCAACATTTTCTTTCTCTTGCCCTTAGATTTATAGACCGGGTTCTCAAGATGGTATATAGACAATAATCTGGATTGCCAATTAGTAAACATAGGTGGCTCCGCGTTCAACCATTGTGTTGTTATACAGAGTCGGAAAATAGACATACAAATAAAAATAAATCCAGCCTCAGCCTCTTTCCCAGATCTAAACATACTTTCTTGGGAGCCTAAAATCACCAATTCAGCAGATAATTGCACTTGAATATCTAAACTGTGCTTCAAAAAATATTCCACATCCCTAATAAAATTACACAATTTAGGACAAGAGAAAAACATATGAGGTGTATCTGCTGCCAATAACCCACAGCGATTGCATTTATTGCCTCTCGTGGAATGCCATTTTGCCAATTTTTCGGGAGTGTAATATAAATTAAAAATAGACATAAAATGTTGGCTCTTCAAGGGACCGTTAAATAAAACATTCAGAGCTAACTCAATTATTCTATCCAACTTGATTGAAGGTGACTCTAATTTATTTTGCCACTTAGTCTCCCATACCGATAAATCATCCTCTATCTTCTCTAAGAGCAGCTGATATAACGGCCCCAACTTCGATCTATGTTCAATAGCTTCCAAAAAGTCTATCCTATTAAATGCAATCATGTTCTGAGCTTTCATCTGGTCCAAGAAGCTACGCAAATATTTAAAAAAATCTGAACGAGGTAATTTAAATTTAAACTGTAGATCATCAAAGGTGACTAACTGATTCCCCTGAAAAAGATCTCCCAGCCTACGTATCCCAGCCCGCTCCCTTCTGCTCATCACCTGGTCTCTAAATACAGCTGGGAATAAGGGGCAATTGTGAAAAGGTGTGTAAAAATTTAAGTTGTGACATAAACCAATTTTCCTCTTTATCTTCCTCCAAATTTCAGATGCAGCTATCACTATTTTAAACTTTGTTTTCTTATAATAACTTGGTTCGATTATACGAACTAAACATTGCTTCGCCTCTATGCCCATCACCATCTCATATATAGACGGTGTGGCAAAGTCTTTCGTTGGATCTTCCTGAAAAAATAAAGGACCCATATATTGCAAAAGAGTTACCCAGTGATACAGATGGAAGTTAGGCACACTCCAACCACCTTTTAACCTGGATAGCATACACCATTTGAGCGCTCTCCTCGAGCGATGGTAACTCCATAAAAACCTAGAACACATTCTTTCAATTCGAAAAAAAATAGAGTTGGAATAAGTAGAAGAATAGTCCGAAAAATATATAAAAAGTTTGGGAAAATAAGCATTTTTAAAACATTAGAGCGCCCATATAGTGATAGGTGTAGATTGTTAATCCTTTCTAAAGTCCGATTTGCCGAAGCGATAGTTGGATCCAAATTTAGATGTACAATATCTTCCAACTTAGAAGAAATTTTAATGCCTAAATAAATTGCCTCAGCTTCAAAAATCATATCACTGGGCCGGCCAGCTTCTGAATGAATTTGTTGGGTTTTATTGACATTTAATTTGTAACCTGAGCACTTCCCAAACTGCTCCGCAGCTAAAATCATTCTAGGGAGGGCGGTTCTAATATTGGATGTGGCGATCGCGATGTCATCCGCGTATGCTAGCACCTCATACGACTTATTATGTATCACAACAGGGTCTATTTCGGGGTTATTTTCCAAATACTTTAAGAAAGGTTCTATATATAGGGCGAATAACAAAGCGGAACAAGGGCATCCTTGTCTTGTTCCCCTTGCTATAGTGTTATTACCAGATAGCCTACCAGAGATACGAATAGCAGCCCTTGGCTGTACATATAACGACTGCACAGAATTAATAAATTCTTGCGGGAATCGTTTCCATGCCAGTACTGTCCACAAAAACCGCCATGTGACCCTGTCAAATGCTTTTTCTGCATCTAACAGGGCCACCGCCACAGGGGAATTAGTTACTTGTGACCAGTCTAGCATGGAAATGATCCTTTTGACATGATCTGTCGTGTCTCTATGTTTAATAAACCCATGTTGGTTTTTTGAGACCAAACTCGGCATCAAATCATTAAGCCTATTAGCAAGTAACTTCGAGTAAATCTTACTATCGGTATTTAATAAAGAAATGGGTCTATAATACCCCATTTCCGTGTCTTTTTTACCTTTCTTAAGAAATACCACAATAGTTGCCTCCATCCAAGAGTCGGGTGGATTACCTATGAAAGCTTGTTGGCAAACTTCCAATAATTCGCTTTTAAGTATGTTCCTGAAAGTTCGATAGAATTCTAGCGGAATATTGTCAGGCCCCATAGCTTTACCTAAGGCCAAACCTAATAAAGCCGACTCAATGTCTTCCCATACTATAGGAGCGAACAGCAACGCTTTCTGCACTTCTGAAAGTTCTTGAGAGGATAAATCTTTCAAAAAATCTATTTCATCCTACACAGGCGGCCCTACCTCCGTTGCACTGTACAGAGATTGGTAAAAACTACGGAAAGCTTTCAGGACCCCCTCCTTCGTTTGTTGCAGTATGCCATTTAGATGGGTAATTTTAACAATGTCGTTGAAGACAGCCTTCTGCCTAAGTCTAGTGGCCAAGATTCTACCTGTCTTATCACTGAATTCATATGAATCCTCTCCATGCTGTAAATATTTCTGCGCTATTTGGTCGGCTATATTAGCATAGGCTAACGTCCTTTTTATCGTGAGGTCTCTCTGAGCGCTACCTGGGTCCAAACCCTGTCTAATGGTTTCTGCTAGCTTTCGCTCCGCTATAATAACCTCATGGAAGTCCTTTTTATGTTTGGACCGAGGCTTATTCCGTTTAGTATTCGAGAAACATAAGGTTTCTCCCCTTACAACAGATTTAAAAGTATCCCAGGCTACTTTAATTGAGGCTGTTTCTTTATTAAATACAAAAAATTCCTGTATTTTCTTAGTCATGAACTGAAAATATTCGTCATCCACCAAAAGGCTTCTTTCAAAACTCCAGGCTTGATTCTCTGTTTTTGTTGGGGGCCTATCATCAAGTCAATAACTAAGGGATTGTGGTCAGAGATAATTTTAGGCTGAACCTGAATATCAATCCTGCCTAAAAGTGAAGAATAAAGGAAAAAATAGTCTGGGGCATGGGGAAAAGAAAAAAAAGTAAAATCTGGGTCATCTGCATGTGATAAATTCCAAACATCATATAGCCCATGTTCCAAACACAAGCCACGTAATGATGAGATTACCTGCTTCTTCCTACCTAAGAAAGGAGTACTCTGTCTTATGTCAACCTGAACATCAATATGAATATTCAAATCACCACATAATACCAGTGGTTGAGGCCTTTGTGCTAATTCAATATTCAAATAATTCATAAGTTCCGAATCATCCAAATTTGGACCATAGACATTACAAATAGTAAACCTGAAAGAGCCGAACTTCACCTCACTTATGACCCAACGTCCCCATTTATCTTCTATGCTTTTTACACAGAGACCCAGGCCACGTCTCATAAGGATAGCAACCCCTCTTTTAACACCGGTTTGTCTAGAACAGGCAATCAACTCCAAACCTAAAGTCTTTAAGCACCCCCTGTTAGCCCAAGAAATATGGGTTTCCTGTAGACATAGCAGATCGATATGTAATATCTGAATAATTCTACCTAGGATTTGTCGGTTTTTTGGTACATTGAGTCCGCATACATTCAAAGTACATACTTTTAGTTTCCTATCCATTCTCAAAGAGGAAAAACAACTTCCGGAGGATCATTACATCATAGGAAAAACAGGAAAAAACTCAGCATAGTCACTCAAAGTTTTATAAGACCACACATTACTTAGTTTCTTCTGTACACAACGCCCCAATACCAATTGTGTCTTAACTGCCGCTGATTTTACACCCCCCCTGCACCAACACCCAATTCCCACCACCAGGACCCTATTCCTCCCACCCCTCCCCTTGGCCCTTCCCACCCAACCCCTCCCACCCACCCAGCCCACCGTATGAGGCCCAGGGGCTATAAGTCCCTGTTACTATGGGGTGCCGTGTCCCCCAGCTCCAGGGTTAGGAAGAGAACTCCGACCAAAGAAAAAATATTTGTCATTTAAGAAATTCTAACAGACTATCAGTATAGGCTAACTACAAAGATCCCAAGAATTGTTTTGCCTCAATCTCCGAAAAGAAGAATTTTGTCTGCCCCTTAACAATAACCTTAAATTTTGCCGGATTCTGCAGGAAAGCAGAATCCCCTTTGTTCTGAAAACCTGTTATAAGCTGGCAAAGGTGCCAGCATTTGCTGACTGTAGACTGACAGAAATCAGGCCTGACAAAAAAATTACAGTCTTTAGCAAGCCCCCTTTTATCTGGTCTGGCCCGAAAGTACATAGCTTCCTGTGCTAAAATGTTGTTAAAGGAAACAAGAATAGCTCTCGGATGATCTTCTTCTCCTTGACGAGGCTTCCTAATTACAAACGGAAACCTATGCGCACGTTGAACTTCCTTTGACCAGTCCCAGAGAGTCAAATCGGGAAAAGCTTCAGTTAACAGTTCACAAATAAATTTCCGGGGGTCTGATCCCTCTTTCTTCTCTGGAATACCTAAAAAACTGAGGTTATTCCTCCGTGCCTGGTTCTCTAACTCGGAGAGTTTGTGGCTAAGATCATCCCGGTGTGCTTAACAACATCCAATTCCAATTTATATGCCGCGGCATCATCCTCTAATGCCGAAATTCTGGCTTCTGCTACCTTGACTCTTACAGCCGTATCAGAACAGATTTTTATCACATGGCGTACTGCGTTCTTGACTTTACTGCATGTAGCTTGAGCACGTGCATTTTCCACTTTAATTTCAGCCCTATGATTCATCATTGTGGTATAAATTGTTGCCAGAGTAATCTCTTGTTGCGGATTGGAATCATTTATATTCTTCTCACCATCCGCCGTTGCTGTTTCACTTGATGTATGATCTCCTATTGGGGCTTCGTCGATATTCACTGAAATTACTTCCTCCGTTTTGGAATTATTGCGCCGAGACCCTCTCTTCTTCACTCTTTTAATTGTGGACGCGCTGACATAAGGTGAGGCAGGATTCGATGTTAAATCATTCTCCATACTACTCCTCTCACCATATTCAGCCCAGTCCTTGCTTAAAGTCGTGCTCTCGTCAGAAGAAGGGTCAGACAATGAGTAAAAGTTATCACCAGCTTCCTGAGACCCCTGTGCGGAAGCACCCTCTGTTATTGCTAATAAGCCTATTTCAGAAACCAAACTGTCCAAACTACCAGTCAAAGGACCTATAGGCATACTAGCCAGAACTCCATCTCCCACAATGCTTCTCTCTACATTAGGGAAAACCTGAACCGGAGTTCCCAGCTCTCTTTCACCAACAGAATGGCTTACTACAATATCCCCAGGGCGTTCTAATTCAGTAATTCGAGAGGAAAGGTCTTCAATATTTAATAAATCTGTTGTCGCTACTGACTGCTGAGATATGGATTCAATCCCTGCTGCTGTTTCATCTTCAATGACAGGCTGTAGAGTAGCACTTTTTGATAACTGCCTCTCGAATAACTCTGGGAAGGTGTGTGTCCCTTGTTTCATAGGGCGGCTTATTTCACCACGTTCACCCCCCTTTCTTAGCTTAGGGGTAACAGATTTTGCCTTGGTATTCTTGGAATTCTCACCTCCATCCTCTGCTCTCCCACCGATGTCCCCACTATTCTCCTCTGCCGACGTCTGTTCTTTTAACTTGCCGCTCCGGGTATTGATTTTCGGCGGCATTTTGCGGCAGCCTGGGCTCCTCCACGCCCACGGATCACGCCAAACTGGATTCTCGTGAGGAAAGCGGAAAGCCGCCAGAGTGGAGCTCCGCGTCGGAAAAGAAGAAAACCGGCAGTCATCCGGCCGATACGTGCCACACCCGAGGGTAATTAACGCAGGTGTATGTGGAGAGCAGGTTTCTCGCGGTGGAATCAAACAGCTATCCTCTATTTCTGCCGCCATTTGTCAGCAGTTTTATGCCTCCGAATATAAAGCCATATACAGCTTTCTAAGTCGAGACCGGGTTTTTCTAAATCAAAACCGGGGCCCGCCGTGTAGGTTTCTCTCCCGGAGCCCGGAGCAAGGGACTGGGCTGCTTACGCGACCCACGCCACGGCCGCCATCTTGCCTCTAGCATGTGTGCTTTTAAAGTTAAAAAGTGGTGCAGCGTACGGAGCGCTTTTATCTGCTTTGCTTGTTGTTTAAGTATGCAGCTTGGGAGGAAGTGCACAGACAAATGGTGGTGTGTTATGTGGCTGGCGTGCACGCGCCTGTCTCACATGAACTGTATGGGATCCGCAGCCGTTTTGGTAGACTTTTCTTTTCCACTTACTATAATTCTCGCCAGCAATGCGCAAGCGCATTGGCAGGCAAGACCTAAAAAGTTTTTTCTTTCCTTTTCAATGTGTACTGTAAATGTTAAATGTTGGTTTATGTTGATTACATAGCACATATTTATGCATGTAATGATATATGGGGTTGAATTGTCTTGTGCTTTTATATATTTGTATATGTAGTGTGCTACACGATATAATTCACTGATAATATAATTCACTGAATATATAATTGATTGGATTTTCCTAGTGGTCAGGATAAAATATAAGTATAAAAGTGATTCTGCCTTGCTCGACAGAACCAACCATTAGTACATGCTGTTCTATTCCCCCAACTTCTGTGAGATTCTGGGTTATCCCTTAATCTTTAATGGTCAATTAAACATGAAGCATAGGAACTATTTGTATAAAATAAAACAAGTGCAGGAATGTCGCACCCAGCAGTTCCCAGTCATGCCGACCACTACTATACTAGCAGTCATTGCCCTCATTCAGCTGTGTTATATGAGTTTAAAGTGTGTTATTTTTGTGCCAAATTTCTGTTGTTTCATTACACTATTTACTTTCCTTTTGGTGATGGTTATGATACATGTTTATCTTATGTTATTTAAAACAGCAGTTCTTAACCTTTTGACTCTATGGACCCCCACTAAATCATTACAGAGACCTGGGGACCCCCGGTCAATCATTATTGAAAGTCAGAGTTCCCTGGCCTAAGCCATTTTTAAGATTTGAACCCCTAAAAAATACATAAACAAGCATTTGCAATGCAATAGGTCTCACATTAGTGAAAGTTTGAGCTATTGGCTTTGCAAATGATAATGTTTGTTAGATTTTTTTTGTTGTAATATCCCAGCAGTAGCATAAGTGATAAAAGAAGTTCCACAAAGCAAGGAAAGGGTGCAGTACCACATGCTATTACTAGGTGTCCTATTGGAATTGTTAAGGGACCTCTATTAGCAATATAAGGTAGTGCACCCTTAATGCAATTAAAGAGAAAGATTGCAGCTGAACAAACGCTTCCATTTGTGTTCATTAGAAGAGAGCTTTTTGTTAGCTTACGTTTTAAAAATGCACCATTATTGTTTGTTTAGCTTTGTTTGGGAAATAAATCTAAATAAACAACAATGGTGCTATGTCAAGATATAAATCAGTAGAATATATTCTTGATTCATATTTTTCACTCACACAGCCCTATATTGATTCAAACTTGGTTCCTGTAACCAAGCCTATTTTTAAGATTTCATCCTTTCTGCATACTATTAAATAAGTTTTAGGGTTCATGTAACATTTCTCATTCAGGTACCTCCTGCACACTTTGTAATCAGTCTAATGAATTGCTGGACAAAATATTGAGTATAAGTTAAGAAAAAAATATTTGGTATCAATTTTTAGGTCAGTATCCCTTTCTACAATGAAACAGTAGTAATTCCCTGAGTGATCTACCTAAAAATACAATTATATGATATGCATTTTACAAGTTATGCTTTGCAGCAGGCACATCCTTATGATGAGTCAATGTGTGACTAGTCAAAACTTAGATCTCTCCAGATAATACATTATTCAACAGTTATCTTGACATTTGTATTATTGCCTGAAAAGTGCTAGGCAAACAAGGAACACTACAGCAGGTCTCTTAAAATGTAGCACAGTCCAAGCTTGCTGCATAGTGTGGCAGCACCAGTTGCACTGCCCTGAAGCAAGCACTGGACAGGGCCATGGAATCGTTCTAGAGAAGCTCTAAAAAGTAGTCTGATTGGTTGTCTAACTCCCAATGTTCTCCTCTGGGTGCTAATCAATAATATCCCATATTGTTGCAAAATCACTAATGGTTTTGTTGGCATTAGTTGTAATGTCATCAGAAAAGCAAAGAGAGCATGGCCTTTTATTCAGTTAGCGGGCCGTAGGCATTGGAAATAACCTTTTCCATGTATTCATTCAGCATGGACAATGGCATAACACACTGCTCTAGAATGCTATGATTGGTGCCTATGCCAAGTCAGAAATTGATTATTGACTGTGAGATCACAAGAGCAGATTACTATTTCTCTACCCCGATCATGCAATTCTTGATTGCAATATCTATCAACCATATCAAACGTGGTACAAAGTTTGAGCAAATGCCATCCGGAGCAAATCATCTTTAACGGTGTAATAGAATTTTAATGAATTGTTATGTGAATTGTTATGTGGTTGGTATTCCCGGGAATTGGTAAGGTGAGTGAAAATGGAAATTTAGCAGAGATGGTCAGGAAAAAGCAGGAAATTATTAAAAAGAATTTTGATGGAAAGAAATGCACTGATTCACAAGGTATTGTGGTAGGAGACTGGGTGATGATTAAAAAACCTTTCAAAGTTACAAAAGGAAATTCTGTCTAGTGTGAGGCAACTGGTAAAAATGTCCAAAAGTCAAGCCATAGTGGTTAATAGAGCCAAGAACAGATGGGTTGCGGATAATTGTGGATGGTCTCACTGGTTATTGCCTAATGCGGGTGAAAAAGGGGGTAGTCAAAGTAATTTGAATGTGAATGCTTCTGCTTCCAAACAAACTTCCACTCTCCGAATTTGAATGCTGCTACTTCCAGTCAGTCTTCTACTTCTTCCAACAGGAATGATAGGCTGATAAAGGCTTCTGCTAGGTTTACCGATTTTGTTAGATATTAGGGGCAATATTTTATTAAATTGTTTTATAATTTGTTTGTTCTGATAAGGGGGAAGGTGATGTAATGGAATGTTAATGAATTGTTATGTGAATTGTTATGTGGTTGCTATTCGATGTTTCTTTAAGAGCCTGTATTCCTTTGAATGTCTCAGAGTGTTCCTGGCTCGAGGTTCGCTCAGTGACTGTAGTTACTGAGTGAAATCCGGCCTGAGAGGACACACACGTCATGGGTGAATTACTTGGAATAAACTTCTTCTTTTTAACTTCAAGAAGTCTCCAGACATTCCTGCTTATTACAAACGGTGATCCAGGTAGGACAAAATGTTGAGGCTGTGTGTTCTGCCCTGCTTTCTATATGGATTTTTACAGTGCACTAACCACCTGTGAGGGTATCCAGGCACTTGCTGGTGGCTAGGCAGGGGGGCTTTCCTGGAGTTAGTATAAGAGCCAGGGCTTCCATGCCTTTCAGAATTCAGTGAGTGATGCTGAGGACGTGATGTGGTGGAGGTGGCCGTTCCAGGCTTTGGGGGCAAAGTGAAAAGGCCTGACCTCGAGTTCTGTTCTTGTGTATGCAGGGGATATGTGCAAGTGACAGCCCGGCTGGTCAGAGGTGTCCAGAGGGTTGGTGCAAGTAGATGCACGCGTTGAAGTAAGCAGGGCCTATGATGTGTAGAGCCTTGTTGGTGTGTGTGAGGAGTTTTGAAATTATTGCATTTGAGTATGGGGAGCCTGTGGAGTTTCTTGAGGTGTGGAGTGTTGTGGGTGTGTCTAGGCAGGTTGCTGAGGAGTCTTGCTTCTTTGTTCTGGATGGTTTGGAATGTGTTCAAGAGCTGTTTGTTGATTCTAGTGTAGAGTGCCTTGCTGTAATCCAGTCTGCTTGTTATGAGGGCTTGTGTGACTGTTTTCCTGGTGTTTACCGGTAGCCACTTGAAGTTTTTCGCAGCAGGTGAAAGCAGGTGGAGGTATCTCCATTGACTTATGCTGTCATGTGTTATTTTCTGTCCAGGACGATTGCCAGGTTTCTGGTGTGAGTGGTAGGGTTGGGATTGGGTCCAAGGACCACGGGCCACCATGATTAGTCCCACAAAGAAGTTTTGTTTCCGAAGATCTTACTTCAGTTTAATCCGTGTTGAGCTTGAGGCAGTTGGCCCTCATCCATGTGACTTCTGGGGTCTTTCAGGTTTTGAACTTGGTCTTGGCCACGTGGGTCTTGTCTGAAAAGGAGAGTATGAGTTGGGTGTTGTTGTTGTGGGATCTGCTCATGTCAGCCAGTGGTGTCATGTAGATGTTGAACAGTGTTGGAATGAGATATGTGTCATGGAAAACTCCACAGATGAGTTTTCTGGCTTTCGGCGTGTAGGATGTCATGTTGACTTTCTGTGTCCTTCGCATGAGAAAGGATGTTATACATTTGAGGGCAAAGTCTTGGATGCCTGCCGTGTGGAGTTCTATTATCATAGTGGAGTGGTAGACCGTGTTGAAGGCGGCTAAAAGGTTGAGCAGGATGATAGCCACTAATTGTCTCTTTTATAGATTTACATGTTTGAATCTTCCCCATCATCATGGTGAGACTCCTACAGTAACAGTAATAATTGCAGTGCTAAAGCATTAAACTCAATTGAACACACAATAGCAGCTAGTAGCTAAATCAAATTGATTTGATACAGCCAAACTTCAGCCAATGAGATCACAGACTCTGAAGCAGTCATCCCCTGCAGAGCCACCATACCTCAGATTTCTTACTGATATCCTGTGTTCGGGAGTCTCCCTGAGCTCTGCTCAGTCATAGTGTCACTGTTGACCCGCACTTTTCCACTTCATCTCTACGCCTCCTACCATCATCAATGGTACAGTTTGGGGGTGTGTTTCGCTGTGCTTTCTCACAAATGTCTGAGTCTAAAAACAGGCTATTTAGGCCTTGCAAGACTCGTGGGAAATCCAGACTCTATTCTGAGGATCCTCATGAAGATTCTTGTACTGTCTTTATCCTCACCATAAACTGTAAGATTGCACGTACTGCTGTACCTTTTGTGTGAAAACTCTCACAGATTGGGATGGTAGACTGCTTCTGTGGCTACAGAAAAAGAAGTCTATCTCTGGCTTGGATGCAGAGTGTGAGGGGAAGACCCATACCTCCTCAAGAAAGAGGAAAGAGGGGGAATCATCATCTTCTGACAGAGACTATAAAAAATCTAGGTCTCACAGCAGAGAGGCTAGTGAGGAAAAAAGATCAAGAAAGGAGCTTGCTGGCTCTTCCGCCTCTCATAAAAGGCCGGATTCAGCACCTCCATCTGCTCTTCATACCCTATTTAAGGAGCCTTCTTCAAAGAAAAATCAATCCTAGACGGCACCGTCGATGAAGAACTTTCAGTGTATGGCATCCATGTTGCCAGGAACATCCGCACTGTCAACGGTGTCGATGGCGTGGATGGTGGTTAACGATCACGACAACAACGGCGGACACGTCGTTGATGAAAACCGTGATAACGACACCGTCATCCCAATCAACTAGACCATCTCCGATGACAAACATTTCCTCATCGACCACCGCCGACTGCCGCACCTGCTACTGACCCGTCGATGAATATTCCTGTCAGCATCGCATCATCGGAACCACCATCAACAGGATCATCGACAATACCGTTGAAGACCCCCTTCGACAGGGCAAAAAGACATTCTGCATATTCCCAGTAAGGGCACAACTCCTTCTCTGCCTCAGGATTTAAAAAAAAATTCTCCTTTGCCTCCAGCATGCCTCGTGGACTTTCAGAAATCTGAGGAGCAAGAGGATATCTTTGGCCCGGTGCATAGTCCTTCACAATATCAGGAATCAGAGGACGAAGAAGCGGAGAATGATCAGGCAGCCTACTTTGAGGGCGATTACTCTTTCTCTGATAGGGGAGATCCCTCTGCTCAGGAAAATGATATGTTCCAGGAGCATCATCTTTATGAGGGAACAGAGGATGAGCAACATCACTTTCAGGAACCTTCCCTCAATATTCCAGTCACATTGGTCACAAACTCAGGCATGAAGCTAAATACCTGTTATAAACGGTTCCCTGATGTAAACTCCTCTCAGCAGGCTCCACCAAGTCCGGAAGTCCCTGACACTACTCGTGCTCCACAGAGCACGCCTAGACCTCAAAAAGACAGACCTATACCACCTCAAATATCCATCCCGGGCTCTTTCCAGGACATCGATGACCAGCAATTAGAAGAGGGTGAACTCCAGCCAGATCCCAATGTCCATGATGAGTGGGATGATTACGTCCCACAAGTGCCAGCATCTCCTACCCCACCAGCAGCTGCTTTTCCACCTGTAGATATCGGCGGCAGTTTTCACAACCGGCTTAAGAAAGCGTCTAAACGCTTTGACCTTCCTACACCAGATAAACAAACAGAGTTCTTAGATTTTTAAGCTTGCAATGCACCACTCGTGCTATCCCTATCATGGATTTCATAGGGCAGAAAGACCTACAATTAATGTAGACACCAACATTTGTGGCAGCTGTTATTCCGAATCTTAACAAAATGGACAAGTCTCTTGAGCGTTCCTCTAAATATCTCATTGGTCACCCACGGCCAGATTCTGCCATCATGCAAGCTGCTCTGAGAAAAGCAAAGAATCCTTCCTCGCCATGCACAGCTCCTCTGGAAAAGAAAGGCCACAGGCTTGATAATATAGGCAAGAGGTTTTCCGCAATGGTGGCTACTTCAATCAGAGCATCCAATGCCATGGCTATTCTTGGGAGATGTGACCGGCAGATGAAGACTGACATCTCATCTCTGTTGCAGTATCTCCCATTGGTAAATAAAAAAGAGGCGAAAGATATCCTGGCGGAAGGTGAAGAGGCCTTTTCCGAAATCATAGATGTGGCCTGGATATTTCTTCCACAGTCTTCAGGCAGATGGCTGGAATGGCATATTGAGAAACCAGGGTTAACTTAAAGGGACTAAATTCCACCCAGAGGTACGCATCAACATACTGACATGCTATTTGACAGAGAGAACCTTTTCGGAAAACACATCAACAATGCCTTGCAGTCGAAGAAGTCTGATGCAAAAACTGCTAAGTTGCTGGGTAACTTGCAGCCTAGGCGGTTTCAGCCCTTTTAGGACAGAGGTACAGTCCAATGATTCTCCTGACCACAATACCAGCAGAGGTTGCAGCCCTACTCCCTTCAATACAGAGGGGGACCCCACATCGATCTAAGGCAGGTAGACGGGGAAAGAAACATCCAAAGCAGAACGGGTACCTGCCCTATGGATTTGAACAAAAAGGCCTAGGAGAGGTCCAAATATATTACTACAAAGACACCTAAGCCCAGGCAAATTACACCACACAAACAGGTTTATTCATTTAGTATCAAAATTTATTTTTCAAAAATGAATTTATTTAAGGGATTGCTTTTTTTGCTAATGCATAAATATGTTTCGAGAATTAACCTACACCGAAATAAATAGACAATATAATAAAAATAAGTAAATGGTGGTTCAGATTCCGCTCTAGCATATCAACAACATTCATACAGCATTCATTCTCCGATCAAACAGCACCAAGCGATGATGGTTGTAGATAACGTGGGGACCGATGGTTCGAGGTCCGGGTAGGTTCTGAGGGTTCCTAAATAGGAAAGAGCGCCTACGCGCGTTTCGGTGTATGGTCCCGTCCGGGACTACACCTTCATCAGGGCACAGTGGAAGGGCGGAAGGGGAACCACAAACGGGTAAGATTTCTGTGAAATAAATGTTAAAAACAAAGGTTAGGTGTATGTCCATTTTTGCGAGGGTTTAGGTGTAAACAAAATAGGCTCACATCTACATTCAGACTGTGGACCTCCAGTTTGTGGACGGTCGGGACTAGACTTGCAGGACACCTTCATAGTATCATAGGGGTATTAATTTCCACAAAGGGGTGACAATGGAATAACAGTTTAAAAGCAATGCTTTACTGGGACTGCTAGAGGGCACAAAATATAACCGGGAAGAGGGATTTGACTGGGGGCTGCACATTAGTTTAATAAAGAAGCTGAAATTGAGGATGTAAGGTATTTAGAAGTGTTTACCTGACTCGGGTATGATGAGGCAGAAGGCGTTCTGGTGCAGGTCGAAGGCGTGGAGACCCTGTTGAAGAACAGAGCATGCTCATAAAGGTGCACAGTGCCGGAGATGAGAGCATGGGGCGCTAAGTTTAAACAAACGCGCAAAATAGGGATGCACACAGGCGCAATTACCAGCGATGGCAGGAGGTTCTCTCCTCAGTCGATTCTCAGGAGGTGAGCCCCCGGGAAAGTGCTCAAGCGGGGCGAAGCAGATGGAATCCTGGGGCGAGTGGGATGCGCAGAGACCCTGTTAAAGGACAGTGCATACTCAGAAGATTGCGCGATGACAGTTAAAGGGAGCAAGGAGCGCTGGATTTAATCAATCACGCCAGGTGGAGAGGCACACGGGCACAGTTACCTGGGGTGGCAGGGAATACTCTCCTCGGTGGTTTCTCAGGGAGGAGGGAGCGCGCCGCCGACCGGTACAGGGATGAGTAGAAACCTGTACAGAAAATATATGCACAAAAGATGGTGCAGGTTTAAGGAAGGAATTACACAGTTTAGGAGCACTGGCGCCATAGGTGGAACTGAGGGGGAGGGGGGCGCAGGCTGAAAATCTTACCCGAAGTGGGATTCAAGGATGGAAATGAGGACCCTCTGTTGAGTTTTGGACAGATGAGGTCCGTCCTGGCATGTTCTCGGCTGCGGGGATCAGCGGAGACACTAAGGGGATAAAGAGAGAGGGTCGCTAAATGATCTTCCGGAGAAAGCCTTAGTGGTAAGATCTATAGATCTGGCAAACGAGTGCAAGGAGGCATAGCGGACTCGCGGCGGTAAACTTACTTAAGGTCGCTTCATGACGGGTGTCCCGGTCGGCGGACTCCACAGAAGAAGAAACGGCTGGTCTCGGTGCAGGGTCACACTGCTCGGGCGCCTCTATATGTAGTGAGGTAAACGCGGTAATGGTAATCAGCTGCGAGGGCGCGCGGCCTCACACGGGGGCATAGAAATGGATGACGGTTTGTGATGGCCGCTTAATAGAAGGAAACAGTGGCGGCCATCTTAGAGTGACTAAGAGGGCCGGGTTTCGGCATAAAATGACCTCGTATGGCATGAAGGGGGGCACAAAAAGGTGATGGGGCACTGCAAAGGATATGGGGGAATTGGGCAATTACAAAGGTAAATGGGAGTTAGAACGGGCAGCTTTAGAAACAAAAATAAAAACAAAAATAAAGATAGGAGTACGAATTACTTCCAAATGAATCACACACAGGGTTATTAAGAAGAAATAGTGCGAGAAGTCTATCAATAGGCAGGGGGACCTTCGCGAGGGCTATTTATTACTGGGTTCCTGCAAGAAAATAATAGACCATGAGGGGGGGACTCAGGTTCCAACAGGGCCCCGGTCTACAAAAATGCTGCTCAGCGCAAGGCGAGGTGAGCATTTACAGTAATGCATTGGCCCACGGGCATTCCTCGTTTAGGCCCTTTTCCAAACTGTTGAGGAAAAAGATCCAAAAGACCTCTCGTTTTTTTCTCCACAGTGTGGGGTCAGTGCCTGCCGGAGTTTGCATCTTTTCCAATATGGACCACCTAAGGTCAGTTTCAGAGTGTTGGAGGGACATCCAGTGTTCGACGAGGGGGGCTCCCCTTTTGCCGATACGTATGTTTGATTTATGCTCCCCGATGCGCAATCTTATCTCCCTGCTCGTTTCGCCAACATATGGCATTTCGCACGGGCATAGGATAATATAGACGCAATTGGTCGTCCGACAATTGGTCATGGTGGAGAGATTTATATTGCGGGTGGGTGTGGGGATCACATTTCCTCCTATGGCGTTTGGACATGCTTGGCATCTGCCACATTTGTGGTTGCCAGTAATGGGGTTAGGACCAACAATGGACCTTTGGATTAATGGTTTCGAATCACGCATTTTGCCTCTTACTAAATGGTTTCTAAGGTTTTTGTTGCGCTTGAATGCAAAGATCGGTTTGGGGAGAGAATTTTGGTCCTGATTTAGATTCAAAAGAAACCAACTAGAGTTAATTGCCTGTCTGAGTTGGTTGTTGGCCGTGGAGTGTCGCGTGATGCAGACAATCGATTCCTTAGGGGTGGAGTTCCTGGGTTCAAACATGGAATCACGGTTGTAGTATCTGGCCCGTTTAAAGCTCTCCTTGACCAGCCGGTAAGGGTAGCCCCGTTGTAGTAACTTCTCCTTCAGCATATCCCCTTCAGTTAGGAAGTCCCTAATGTCTGTGCAATTCCTTCTAATTCGGAGAAATTGACTAAATGGGATGTTATCACGTTGACAGCGGGGATGGTAACTGCCGTATTGAAGGATGGTGTTACGGGCAGTGGGTTTGGTGAACAGGGATACCGTGATGACCTGATTGTGATGTCCGACCCATAGGTCCAAGAATTCAATTTTGTCTTGGCTGAAATGGCTGGTGAACCTAAGATTAGGGTCAGCAAGATTGAGCCACGCAATGAATTCCATCAGGGTGGTGTCATCCCCCTCCCAAATAAAAAACACGTCGTCAATGAAACGGGACCAGGCGCGCACATTTTCGAAAAATGGGGCCATCTCGTTGTATATATGGGTTCGCTCAAATTCTCCCATGTACAGGCAGGCGATGCTGGGTGCACACGCGGCTCCCATGCTGACTCCACCTGTTTGTTGGTAAAAATTGTTGTTGAACTCAAAATAGTTCTCCTTTAAAACCGTTTTTAGGCATTCCATGATGAAACTGGCATTCTCGATTTGGGGGTTAGATGTTAGAATATTCTGTACAACGGACAGAGCTCCGGTCTGGGGGATGTTGGAGTAAAGAGACTCCACATCCAGGGTGACCAGGAGTTGCCGATTGTGCTGATAGGTAATTCCTTCCACCTTGGAAATAAAGTGGCCTGTGTCCTTGATGTAGGATTCCAAGGTTCCCACTAGGGGCTGGAGGAATCTATCAATGTACTTGGATAGTGGCTCTAAGGCGGATCCAATCATCGATACAATAGGCCTGAGAGGGGGGTCGTGAGGATTCTTATGGGTCTTTGGGACCCCGTAAATGATCGGCATTCTGGTGAATGTGGGAGTAAGAAATTCAGCTTCCTTATCGCAAATATGACCATTATGGACTCCTCTCTCAATTATCTGTAGGATACGACGCTTGAGGGCAGGTTCCGGGTTCCTAGTTATTTTTCTGTAGTATTCAGTGGCAGACAAGAGGGTGTTCATTTTTTCAATGTATGTGGGGGTGTCGAAAATGACGATACCCCCACCCTTGTCACAAGGTTTTATAGTGAGGGTGTCATTAATTTTCAAGGACTTAAGAGTTTCTTCCTCGGTATTAGTGAGGTTACGGGATCCCTTGGGTATAGATTTGAACATCCTATTGATTTTGAGGATGACTGTTTTTTCGAAGGTCCCGACCTCATGGCCTATGTCCTCCAGGTTGGGGGTAAAACTAGACGGGGGTTTGAGGCCCGACTTGTTATCATTATCCTCCGGGGAGGGATGTGTCAGGAAGAATTTCTTGAGGCGTATTTTTCTGAAGAATGCATGAAGATCACTCAGAAACTCAAATTTATTGAACCGTGTGGTGGGCACAAAGGATAGACCCCTCGATAACAAGCCCAACGTGTCCGGGGTCATATCATTGGTGGACAGGTTAAAGACCGGGATTGGTTTTACCTTGTCCAGTATTGCTGGTGTCGAGTCTGGACATATGGTTGGGGA
This sequence comes from Lissotriton helveticus, assembly GCF_964261635.1. Lineage (NCBI taxonomy): Eukaryota > Metazoa > Chordata > Amphibia > Caudata > Salamandridae > Lissotriton > Lissotriton helveticus. Next base: position 247,582,972 of record NC_136069.1, on the reverse strand, counting down.
GGACCCTGATGGTAGTTGCCACTGTGCGGGTTCCGGTTCCTTGGTTTGTAATTCCCCCGGCGGTTCCCTAAAAAACGATTGGATCGAAAGGGTCTGTCAGTATTGTCCGGTCTACCCGGAGGGGGATAATTACTGTCATAATGGGTATCGAAGTTGGTATTGTGGTTATCTTCGCTGCCGGAATCAGTGGTGTCTGAAAAGGTGGTCACGCGTCGATTACCCCAGTTTTGGTGGCCACTCTGTTGGTCTACACTGTTGGAGGCACTATAGAAATTACTAGCAAGGTAAGGATATGCCTTCTCTTGCGTAAAGAGGCGTATATCCTTGCGAAACTTTTCCGTTTTCCTCTTAAGTAGGTACTCGGAGAAGGAGTCTAATTCAGCCTCAATCTCATCGAGTTTCTTTTTCGCTAGGTCTAGGGCATCTTCTGATTTTAATTTTTCTTCAAGCGTCTCGATTTCTTTAGCGAGCATATCTAGAATCTGGCGGGCTGTCTCAATTATGAGCATCATCCAATCCCTGGAGCATCTGTTGGAGATGAGAGCCCATTTCTCCAGGAACTGTCTAACCTCTATGAAAAGGCCCGGGATGTTTCTAACTCTGAGGCCTATCGGTATGGTGCCCGCCTTCAGATAATCGAGGATAAACTTGGGAAGTTTATGGATGATGCTCATAATTGAGACAGCCCGCCAGATTCTAGATATGCTCGCTAAAGAAATCGAGACGCTTGAAGAAAAATTAAAATCAGAAGATGCCCTAGACCTAGCGAAAAAGAAACTCGATGAGATTGAGGCTGAATTAGACTCCTTCTCCGAGTACCTACTTAAGAGGAAAACGGAAAAGTTTCGCAAGGATATACGCCTCTTTACGCAAGAGAAGGCATATCCTTACCTTGCTAGTAATTTCTATAGTGCCTCCAACAGTGTAGACCAACAGAGTGGCCACCAAAACTGGGGTAATCGACGCGTGACCACCTTTTCAGACACCACTGATTCCGGCAGCGAAGATAACCACAATACCAACTTCGATACCCATTATGACAGTAATTATCCCCCTCCGGGTAGACCGGACAATACTGACAGACCCTTTCGATCCAATCGTTTTTTAGGGAACCGCCGGGGGAATTACAAACCAAGGAACCGGAACCCGCACAGTGGCAACTACCATCAGGGTCCTCCCCAACCATATGTCCAGACTCGACACCAGCAATACTGGACAAGGTAAAACCAATCCCGGTCTTTAACCTGTCCACCAATGATATGACCCCGGACACGTTGGGCTTGTTATCGAGGGGTCTATCCTTTGTGCCCACCACACGGTTCAATAAATTTGAGTTTCTGAGTGATCTTCATGCATTCTTCAGAAAAATACGCCTCAAGAAATTCTTCCTGACACATCCCTCCCCGGAGGATAATGATAACAAGTCGGGCCTCAAACCCCCGTCTAGTTTTACCCCCAACCTGGAGGACATAGGCCATGAGGTCGGGACCTTCGAAAAAACAGTCATCCTCAAAATCAATAGGATGTTCAAATCTATACCCAAGGGATCCCGTAACCTCACTAATACCGAGGAAGAAACTCTTAAGTCCTTGAAAATTAATGACACCCTCACTATAAAACCTTGTGACAAGGGTGGGGGTATCGTCATTTTCGACACCCCCACATACATTGAAAAAATGAACACCCTCTTGTCTGCCACTGAATACTACAGAAAAATAACTAGGAACCCGGAACCTGCCCTCAAGCGTCGTATCCTACAGATAATTGAGAGAGGAGTCCATAATGGTCATATTTGCGATAAGGAAGCTGAATTTCTTACTCCCACATTCACCAGAATGCCGATCATTTACGGGGTCCCAAAGACCCATAAGAATCCTCACGACCCCCCTCTCAGGCCTATTGTATCGATGATTGGATCCGCCTTAGAGCCACTATCCAAGTACATTGATAGATTCCTCCAGCCCCTAGTGGGAACCTTGGAATCCTACATCAAGGACACAGGCCACTTTATTTCCAAGGTGGAAGGAATTACCTATCAGCACAATCGGCAACTCCTGGTCACCCTGGATGTGGAGTCTCTTTACTCCAACATCCCCCAGACCGGAGCTCTGTCCGTTGTACAGAATATTCTAACATCTAACCCCCAAATCGAGAATGCCAGTTTCATCATGGAATGCCTAAAAACGGTTTTAAAGGAGAACTATTTTGAGTTCAACAACAATTTTTACCAACAAACAGGTGGAGTCAGCATGGGAGCCGCGTGTGCACCCAGCATCGCCTGCCTGTACATGGGAGAATTTGAGCGAACCCATATATACAACGAGATGGCCCCATTTTTCGAAAATGTGCGCGCCTGGTCCCGTTTCATTGACGACGTGTTTTTTATTTGGGAGGGGGATGACACCACCCTGATGGAATTCATTGCGTGGCTCAATCTTGCTGACCCTAATCTTAGGTTCACCAGCCATTTCAGCCAAGACAAAATTGAATTCTTGGACCTATGGGTCGGACATCACAATCAGGTCATCACGGTATCCCTGTTCACCAAACCCACTGCCCGTAACACCATCCTTCAATACGGCAGTTACCATCCCCGCTGTCAACGTGATAACATCCCATTTAGTCAATTTCTCCGAATTAGAAGGAATTGCACAGACATTAGGGACTTCCTAACTGAAGGGGATATGCTGAAGGAGAAGTTACTACAACGGGGCTACCCTTACCGGCTGGTCAAGGAGAGCTTTAAACGGGCCAGATACTACAACCGTGATTCCATGTTTGAACCCAGGAACTCCACCCCTAAGGAATCGATTGTCTGCATCACGCGACACTCCACGGCCAACAACCAACTCAGACAGGCAATTAACTCTAGTTGGTTTCTTTTGAATCTAAATCAGGACCAAAATTCTCTCCCCAAACCGATCTTTGCATTCAAGCGCAACAAAAACCTTAGAAACCATTTAGTAAGAGGCAAAATGCGTGATTCGAAACCATTAATCCAAAGGTCCATTGTTGGTCCTAACCCCATTACTGGCAACCACAAATGTGGCAGATGCCAAGCATGTCCAAACGCCATAGGAGGAAATGTGATCCCCACACCCACCCGCAATATAAATCTCTCCACCATGACCAATTGTCGGACGACCAATTGCGTCTATATTATCCTATGCCCGTGCGAAATGCCATATGTTGGCGAAACGAGCAGGGAGATAAGATTGCGCATCGGGGAGCATAAATCAAACATACGTATCGGCAAAAGGGGAGCCCCCCTCGTCGAACACTGGATGTCCCTCCAACACTCTGAAACTGACCTTAGGTGGTCCATATTGGAAAAGATGCAAACTCCGGCAGGCACTGACCCCACACTGTGGAGAAAAAAACGAGAGGTCTTTTGGATCTTTTTCCTCAACAGTTTGGAAAAGGGCCTAAACGAGGAATGCCCGTGGGCCAATGCATTACTGTAAATGCTCACCTCGCCTTGCGCTGAGCAGCATTTTTGTAGACCGGGGCCCTGTTGGAACCTGAGTCCCCCCCTCATGGTCTATTATTTTCTTGCAGGAACCCAGTAATAAATAGCCCTCGCGAAGGTCCCCCTGCCTATTGATAGACTTCTCGCACTATTTCTTCTTAATAACCCTGTGTGTGATTCATTTGGAAGTAATTCGTACTCCTATCTTTATTTTTGTTTTTATTTTTGTTTCTAAAGCTGCCCGTTCTAACTCCCATTTACCTTTGTAATTGCCTAATTCCCCCATATCCTTTGCAGTGCCCCATCACCTTTTTGTGCCCCCCTTCATGCCATACGAGGTCATTTTATGCCGAAACCCGGCCCTCTTAGTCACTCTAAGATGGCCGCCACTGTTTCCTTCTATTAAGCGGCCATCACAAACCGTCATCCATTTCTATGCCCCCGTGTGAGGCCGCGCGCCCTCGCAGCTGATTACCATTACCGCGTTTACCTCACTACATATAGAGGCGCCCGAGCAGTGTGACCCTGCACCGAGACCAGCCGTTTCTTCTTCTGTGGAGTCCGCCGACCGGGACACCCGTCATGAAGCGACCTTAAGTAAGTTTACCGCCGCGAGTCCGCTATGCCTCCTTGCACTCGTTTGCCAGATCTATAGATCTTACCACTAAGGCTTTCTCCGGAAGATCATTTAGCGACCCTCTCTCTTTATCCCCTTAGTGTCTCCGCTGATCCCCGCAGCCGAGAACATGCCAGGACGGACCTCATCTGTCCAAAACTCAACAGAGGGTCCTCATTTCCATCCTTGAATCCCACTTCGGGTAAGATTTTCAGCCTGCGCCCCCCTCCCCCTCAGTTCCACCTATGGCGCCAGTGCTCCTAAACTGTGTAATTCCTTCCTTAAACCTGCACCATCTTTTGTGCATATATTTTCTGTACAGGTTTCTACTCATCCCTGTACCGGTCGGCGGCGCGCTCCCTCCTCCCTGAGAAACCACCGAGGAGAGTATTCCCTGCCACCCCAGGTAACTGTGCCCGTGTGCCTCTCCACCTGGCGTGATTGATTAAATCCAGCGCTCCTTGCTCCCTTTAACTGTCATCGCGCAATCTTCTGAGTATGCACTGTCCTTTAACAGGGTCTCTGCGCATCCCACTCGCCCCAGGATTCCATCTGCTTCGCCCCGCTTGAGCACTTTCCCGGGGGCTCACCTCCTGAGAATCGACTGAGGAGAGAACCTCCTGCCATCGCTGGTAATTGCGCCTGTGTGCATCCCTATTTTGCGCGTTTGTTTAAACTTAGCGCCCCATGCTCTCATCTCCGGCACTGTGCACCTTTATGAGCATGCTCTGTTCTTCAACAGGGTCTCCACGCCTTCGACCTGCACCAGAACGCCTTCTGCCTCATCATACCCGAGTCAGGTAAACACTTCTAAATACCTTACATCCTCAATTTCAGCTTCTTTATTAAACTAATGTGCAGCCCCCAGTCAAATCCCTCTTCCCGGTTATATTTTGTGCCCTCTAGCAGTCCCAGTAAAGCATTGCTTTTAAACTGTTATTCCATTGTCACCCCTTTGTGGAAATTAATACCCCTATGATACTATGAAGGTGTCCTGCAAGTCTAGTCCCGACCGTCCACAAACTGGAGGTCCACAGTCTGAATGTAGATGTGAGCCTATTTTGTTTACACCTAAACCCTCGCAAAAATGGACATACACCTAACCTTTGTTTTTAACATTTATTTCACAGAAATCTTACCCGTTTGTGGTTCCCCTTCCGCCCTTCCACTGTGCCCTGATGAAGGTGTAGTCCCGGACGGGACCATACACCGAAACGCGCGTAGGCGCTCTTTCCTATTTAGGAACCCTCAGAACCTACCCGGACCTCGAACCATCGGTCCCCACGTTATCTACAACCATCATCGCTTGGTGCTGTTTGATCGGAGAATGAATGCTGTATGAATGTTGTTGATATGCTAGAGCGGAATCTGAACCACCATTTACTTATTTTTATTATATTGTCTATTTATTTCGGTGTAGGTTAATTCTCGAAACATATTTATGCATTAGCAAAAAAAGCAATCCCTTAAATAAATTCATTTTTGAAAAATAAATTTTGATACTAAATGAATAAACCTGTTTGTGTGGTGTAATTTGCCTGGGCTTAGGTGTCTTTGTAGTAATATATTTGGACCTCTCCTAGGCCTTTTTGTTCAAATCCATAGGGCAGGTACCCGTTCTGCTTTGGATGCAGCCCTACTCCCAACAGGGTTTTCGTTCACAACATTCAGCTCAGTCCTACAGGCCAACCACAACTTCCACATTTTCCAGACATCCGGGGCATCGATGCCCATCAGCAGGTGGAAAGTGTCAGATTGGCAACAGGCGACAATGAAGTTCTGCTAGGCCCTTGTCACCGCAGTCCCACTTCAATTTGATCACACGTTATTCAAATTCTTCAATCAATGAAAGCTCATCTCTTCAGACAAATGGATGTTACATGTATTCCACCATTGTCACACCTTGGAATTTGTTCAAAAGCCTCCACATTTTCCTCCACAAAAGACATCACATCTTCATCTTCTAGTTCTCAAAAAAGAAATCCGATTACTTCTCTCCAAAACAGCAATGGAGAAGGTGTGGCACAATCAGTGTAACCTAGGTTTCTATTCCCATTCCTTTATGATCAAAAAGAAGTCAGGAAAATGGAAGTAAGTAATGGATCACAGGCTATTGAACAAGTTCATCAAAACAACTCTGCAGGAAGTTATCTCTTCAGAGGTTTTGCAGTTTATAGACACAGGACTATATATCTTCTCTGGCTCTATAGGATGCATATTTTTGTGTTCCAATACATCTGAAGCACTGAAGGTTTCTCAGGTTTGAGGTGGCAGGGCGCAATTATCAATTCAAGGTGCTCCCCTTCAGGTTAAATTCAGCACCTAGGGTGTTTCCCAAGTGCATGGTGCCAGTGTCGACTTTTCTCCGATGGTCCAATCACCAGGTATCTCCCTCCCTGGATGATTGATTGATCAAAGGTCCCTCCTTCCAATCGGCAAAGAAGTCCATAGAGGCCTGTATACAACTTTTCCAATCCCTAGGCCTCAAGCTCAACAGGGAAAAGTTGTCTCTCGTCCCCTCCAGATTGCTGGTGTTTCTAGGAGCAATCCTGGATACAAAGCTGTCAAAGACCGTTCCCATGTAAGAACGGATTTCCTGCTTGCAGCCAATCACACTATCGCTAGCTTCAAAAAGGTGCATTTCTGTAATGACATATAAATCATTGCTGGGGATGATGTCATCCTGTATCCCGTTAATTCCCAGTTGCCACCTGCACAAGGGACCTCTTCAGGAATAGCTTGACGCGCAGTGGACACAATGTCAGGGTTCTTTCGAGGGCATGAGTTTGATAACCTCAGAGATAAAGACAGCAAAGTCCTAGTGGATGGTCAACTAAAACATCTGACAAGGTGTCTCCTTCCTGCCTGTGATGCCGCTGACAACGGATGCCTCCATGGAAGGATGGGGAGCCCACTTGCTGGATCTAGAGGGCCACATGAAGCAGTCCAGTCAGGAAGCATTATATCACAAAAATCTCCTAGTATTGAATGTGGTCTTTCTTGGTCTTCAAGCCTTTCTTCCAAGGTTACGAGGCTCATCGGTTCTTATCAGGACAGGCAACACTACCACTATGTTCTATCTGCTAAAACAGGGAGGGTTTTTTTCAGTCTCTAGGGTATCCTACCCCAGATCTCTTTGCTCCATACCACAAGAAAAAATGCAAGTTCTTTGCTGGCAGATTTCCCCATCCAGGTTCTTGAAGGAGCGCCTTACACTTCTCATGGGTGGGGATGTTTGCGTTTGCGTTTCTCCCCTTTCCACTAATTCCAAAGATCCTAATGAAAATGAAAACAGAATCATGCATGCTCATTCAAATTGCCCTGGCATAGGCGAGGCATACACGTACACCAAGCTTTTTCGCCTATCCGAGTGCTCACGCATTCAATTTCAGATGACGGAGGATCTCTTCTCAGTGAACCAGAGCCAAGTAGTCCACCCACAAATTCAGATACTCAGTCAGCCTGGCTCCTTACCATGCTGAATTCAGAGCTCTATCAATTTCTGACAAATGCAATTCTGTCCTTCAGAAAGATCGTGCTCCTCCTATACTCAAATGATTCTGCTCATGGTGCTTCTCAGTCTTGCCATCCTTTCCCGTCGACACCTGCACAGATTCTATATTATCTATTACATCTCGCCAAATCAGGCCGTTAGCATGCATCCATTAAGGTGCACCTGGTGTCAATTTCTAGACACAGATGACGTTTTGGGAAGTTGTCTTTCTAGTCCAAGAGGCTCGTAAAAAAGAGTTTATGAAGGGTCTATTCAGAGCTTACCCTCCTATCAAACCTCCTTCATTGCTCTGGCAGCTGAACATTGTCTTATCACAACTCATGAGATCTCTATTCGAGCCTATTCACAAGTGCGATTTGAGATTTCTTTCATGGAAGGTGGCATATATGTTGACTATTATATCTACCAGGCATGTTGGTGAAATTCAGGCTTTCACAATAAATACATCTTACCTACAGTTTACAGAAGACACAAAGCATTACTGCCTGAATGTCTGGAGTAACGCAGATGTAGCAGTTGACCAGACTGCCATGCGAAGACTGTTCTCATAAGGTATGCAGCTCTTAAGCTCAGATCTTATATGCTATTCTGTTTATTAGTTGTTTACCAGTTTAAGTACTTGTATTATGGTTGCTTGATGCTATACCAGGGATAAAAAAAAATCATTAAAATGTTACTAGTCGTGCAGGTCTAGTATTTTGAATAGTGTACTCTACCTAACTGTAATTTACTTAACCAATGAACTGGTTTCAAATTGTGTGATCCTAGGCAAATATTTTGTCTTCTGGAGCTGCCTTTTTCTTTATCACATAATAGAACAGCTTCATATATGCAAGTTCACTATTTCGGCCGAACAAAAAAACTATTTTTATTTGCTCCATGTATCACAAGAATCGAGCCCATATATAGGGTACACATGATCCCTGGCTTACCTGTTAGTTTACTAATAGCATTGTCATCTGAGCATGAGCAGTAATAATTCCCGGTTCATGTTTAAAAACTCACTTTTCATACATATATTACTAAAGCATGTTGTGGTAGTGCACTGTCATTTACAGATAGGATTTCTTCAAATGAAATGGCCAAAAAACTTTCCCACTAACTTTTAGTTTTACTGGTTCTAGCGGATAAACAATGTTTAAAAGGTTTTCATCGCCAAGTGAAGTGTTCTAATTTGTTTTGATCCTAAAAAAAGTGTTTTGCACCACAGAATTACAAAAATGTATCATCATAGCTGAAAAATATTTGAAATGTTTTAACAGTTCACTTATTAGCTATTTCAGTGGTGTATTTAGAAAAAAACTGACATCTTACAGCCTTTTATTTCATGTGCTTAGCACAGTTCAATTCAACTTCAGTCACAGAAAAGAATATAAATGAAGACAAACTGACCTTTGGCCTCTGTCTCTGAAAAAATGTGACAAGATAACAAGATTTAAATGCATCTTTATTGGTCTTTCACTTTGTGAGCAATAATATGCCTTGGAATCTTGTTATCTTGTCACATTTGCTCTGCTTTCAGAGACAGAGACCAAAAGTCAGTTTGTCTACTTACATTTACTTTTTGTTCTGTGACTGAAATTAGAGGATTTTCAGCTTGGCAGAAAGGTTGAGTAGTCCCTGAAACTAGCCTATCCTGATTAAATCTTGCTCGACAATGTGAGTGGATTTTTCGAACCCTGTGTGCTATATCTCTCTTAATTTTGTACCATTTCAATGTCCATTGTTTGCTTAATTGTATTTAAGTTCAATTCAACTTCAGTCACAGAAAGAAAAATAAATGAAGACAAACTGTGTTTTGACCTCTGTCTCTGAAAAAATGTGACCAGATAACAAGATTTAAATGCATCTTTATTGGTCTTTCACTTTGTGAGCAATAAATATGCCTTTCAATCTTGTTATCTTGTCACATTTGCCCTGCTTTCAGAGACAGAGACCAAAAGTCAGTTTGTCTAAATACATCTAATTTTTTTTCTGTGACTGAAGTTAGAGGATTTTCAGCCTGCCAGAAAGGTTGAGGAGTCCCTGAAACTAGCCTATCCTGATTAAATCTTGCTCGACAATGTGAGTGGATTTTTCGAACCCTGTGTGCTATATCTCTCTTAATTTTGTACCATTTCAATGTCCATTGTTTGCTTAATTGTATTTAAGTTCAATTCAACTTCAGTCACAGAAAGAAAAATAAATGAAGACAAACTGTCTTTTGACCTCTGTCTCTGAAAAAATGTGACCAGATAACAAGATTTAAATGCATCTTTATTGGTCTTTCACTTTGTGAGCAATAAATATGCCTTTCAATCTTGTTATCTTGTCACATTTGCCCTGCTTTCAGAGACAGAGACCAAAAGTCAGTTTGTCTAAATACATTTACTTTTTTTTCTGTGACTGAAGTTAGAGGATTTTCAGCCTACCAGAAAGGGTGAGTAGTCCCTGAAAACAGCCTATCCTGATTAAATCTTGCTCGACAATGTGAGTGGATTTTTCGAACCCTGTGTGCTATATCTCTCTTAATTTTGTAACATTTCAATGTCCATTGTTTGCTTAGTAGTATTTAAGTTAGTGTCTCATGGTGGGATGGGTTGCCTTGCCCACCGCCTTTATTCATTGGATAATGCTACCTAGTCTGATTCTAGTAAGTGAATCTATAAAAGGTACAATACCAGATAAAAAATAAGTTACTTACCTGTTCATGTTAGTTCTCCATTATTGATATATTTTATAGATTCACATGCAACCCTCCCTCCTCCCTGTTAAGGCTTACCAATTGTATACCTCTATACCTTTATTTACACTCGTGCTCGAAATCTGAGTGTTTGTGGCCCTGCAAGTGATGAGCGCTTCAGGGTCTGTGCTCTGATTGGCTGAAATGTGTGACTGCTGAACAGTGATGTAATGAAACCTAATGGGTGCTTCATGAAAGGTGCATTAAGTATGCCAGTGCCATCCAGGATACACCTGTTTTTGCAAATTGTCTTATGCAACCTGTGTATCCAGGAGCGTAGGTATCTATTGTGCAGCAGGTGCATTTCCACCAGGTCCCAGGAGTGCCAGTGGTCCACTTTACCTGAGCTAGTAGCTATTTTTTACTATGAAATGGAGGATGGGTGCCCGATTCCATTCTTGCATTAGAGTCTATGGCAACCCGGCTACGCAACTTCTTATATCTTGACATATAAAATGCCGTGAATCTCTGCCGTGCACCCGTCACAGCCAGACACAAACCTCACCGACTGCTACTGTTCTTTCCACTCCTAAAACGGAACCGTGTGCTTATGACTGTTGCAGAAGAGTCAAAGGAGCAACGTGACCTTGTTTTAAAGCTGGATGAAGGCACAGTCACATATTTATTTTACAAGATTATGGGAAGCAAAATGTCAGTTATTAGAAACAAATGGACTAATTTTATAGAGCATGTCACTTAGGCGCTTTCGTGCCCAGGATAATCACGGTTTTATCATTGCTATTGCTAGTAACAGCCATTTATTTGCATTGCTGTACTGTTTATCGATAGCGCAGCCAAGATGTAAAGTACTAAATTAAAGGAGGTCAGCGTTATTGCCTCAAGGTATTTACTGAAAGGTTTTTATCGATGTTCGAGTTTTAGTAGGGAAATGAGTTTGCTATTCTTTTTACTATTTGTTTCTTGTGCATTGTAAGTACATCTGAACTGTAGGAGCATGTGACCAACTTCAGTACATATTTGAAACAAAAAATGCCCTATGTCCTCTGAAGAGAAGCATGCTTGTGTGTGGCTGTATATATAACAACAAAAGAGTACCAGAGGGTCTGTTGGGAATGTTCCCAGAGCTTGGTCTTTAAATATTCCCTTGGGTCCCACTTTATCGTCGTGTTGTTGTTGTGGCTGTATATATACTCGTTCACAAGGTAAGGGACATGGGGGGCCTTGAAGGGTAGAGAAGTCCTCACAAAGGAGGTTGGTGTGGATACGTCCTCCCTATTAAATGTATCTACAGACAATTGGGTATCCCTTCTAGAACCAGGCTGGTTCCTTCAAGAGAAAAAGAGAGGTCTAGGGGACACCAAGGATTTTGACGTCAGTTCTATTGTTGACGCACTAGTGTGGGTGGGTGGGGGAAAAGACCCTTTCCTTATTATAGCCCTCGCTCACTCTAATAGTGACATGCTTCAACATGAATGCGTTTGCCTGTAACGCAACTGTTGCTCATATAAAAGCACACTGACACCTTTGGGTCTAGTTTGCGCTATATAAAACTAAAACAAAAAAATCCTTCCAGCATTGGCTTAAGTACAGAGCTGCAGGCCATGCAATGCACCTGTTGTGGACCAGGACCTGGCCTGGGGCAAGGCCCTGCTGCTAATACCCGATGCGAATGGCCTAAGGTGCGCAGCGGAGGTTGGGCACCTGCAGCAGTTTGAGTGCTTGACCTGGCCAGAGACCAACCATGTTGCGTGTGGCCAAAGAGTGTGTGTTGCAGTGGTTGGCCTCCTGTTAAGGTTTGAGTGCAGATTCTGCTATGAACCATGCCCTACGGTCAGTACCTGCTTTATATCGCTAAAGGTCATGAGCTACAAGAGTTGGCGGCCTGCAGCAGGCTGGGCACAGTGCATGCAGCCAGTTCATAGAGCACACTGTCAAAGTCTGTGCATAGTGACACTTTATCATAAACTGAATTTGAAGTCCAAAAACAGTTCCATGCAGAATATGATCATAAAACCTTAACAATTCACAGAAAAATAAGTTTAAGTTATTGTTAGCTCTGCTTAGAAGACCATAATGTATACTTAAAAAATCTATCAAATGTATTGAAGAAGACCAGAGTTAGCGTATAGTAATGGTTGCAAAACAAAACTTTAAAACTACTGAAATTCACTAATTATGGTTCCGTAAACTAATAAAACTTGTGCCCCTGCTATGCACTGCTTTTGACCTCACGTATTGCATCACTCATGATCAGCCGCAGTAGTAGGGGAGTACCTGCCGGGGTGGTGACGTGGGGAGGGGGAGGGGCAGGGTGGGGGTTAGTAATGTATGGATAATGGAGGTTTGCAGGTAAGTAAACATTTAAATAAATCAAACGAATTTCGTTGCGCGCCCTGCATTGCATATGGGGATGCAGTGCGTGCAACGAAATTCGTTTGATTTATTTAAATGTTTACTTACCTGCAAACCTCCATTATCCATACATTACTCACCCACACCCTGCCCCTCCCCACGTCACCGCCCCGGCAGGTACTCCCCTAACGACCGCGGCTGCTCGCGATATGTTAAATGACATCATCTATGACATTACTGATGACATCTAAATGGCAGGTTACGCCTTGGCGCTGACTGACTCCTGGGTTCTTGCTGATTCTGTAGTGCCTTTGTCGCGCTAGTTGCTGGTGGCGGCCCGGGCCTCCACTTTGATGCCAAAGGCTTCAATAGTGCTGACTGCCTCAGTGGTTATTCTAGTTACAAAATCACAAACACTGAATTCGGTCCCAACACCCATCTCATTTCTGGAACTGTTTTGGCCTGCACCAAGTCTATGTCTCGTTATAAAATCACCAAGGGGGTAGCCCCCAACTTTAGAAGATCTCCTGCCTCCCTTAGTAACCCATACAGAATGTTCTAATTTTTAATGTTGGCGTATATCTTCAAAATGACTTGAAAGCAAATCACCAAAGCCAAGCAAAGGCACTAGTCGAAGTAAAGACCACTGATTGACTAAAGTTTGGTTTACTTTTGTTCATTTAATGTGGAGTGGTTTGTGTAGACACCAACCTGTGGTAAAGCCAATGTTTGTTTGAAAAGTGGCATGTATTAGTATCCCATCCTAATAAAAATCATCAAATGTGGCATGCTCGAGTGTTCAAATTCGGTTGGAACTTGAAGTGGACACAGTGGATTATACAGTTCTGGCAACATTTATGAAATGCATGTTTCGATTGCGAAGTGTGGAAAATTAATTATTAAAATATCTGATTGCAAATGAATACATTATGTTATGTTATGTTATGCTAGCCGGATTTATAGAGCGCACAGGAAGGAAGGAAGAAGCAGCAGCAGAATAATATCTGGACTAGAATCTTGTTTCAGGCCCTTCATAAAATTAAATTAAATCAAATTCGGAGCTCTGATAACTCCTGTAAGGCGGCTAAATAGGAGGCAAAATAACTAATACAGAAAGAATCCATATTAGAAGACTTGAATATTTTTGAAAAGCGTAAAAAACAAAACATGTTTTGTCATTTTATATACATTTGGTACAACTGAATTGTTTAATGGGTTGTTCATCTGTTCTGATAAAGACTTCTTGCCGCAGAATACTCACCTTTTGAAGTCAAAATATATGTTTACAGTTAATTTAAACCATAACATGTTCTGCAGGGAAGCATGAAATTGAAATATGAAAATTATTATAAGCATGATGATCAAATAAAGCATCTTTTTTTACGGCAGTGTCTTATGTTATTTCAGCCATGCTTCCAATTTAAAGTGCAAAAATGTCAGTGCACGTTTCGCTGAAAAGTACTATACAGTAAAATTGTAAGTTAGTACAAATAGTATCTCCACGTACGTACGTACGTACATTCTTATTTCCTTAGTCAGGAGCAATAAGACGGAAATATTGGTGCATATTTTGCTAAAAAAGTGCTGAACACTTAAATTGTAAACTAGTGCACATAATATCGTTATTTCTCGCATTATTTTACGTTATTTCAGTCATGTTTCGAAATTAAAGTGCAAAGGTGTTAGTCCAAATTTCTCTGAAAAATGCTAATACAGTAAAATTTTATTTTTTTTATTTATTTTTTATTTATTTATTTATTTATTAAAACTTTTATAGCGCGCTCTGTTACCACGGGGTATCCTGGCGCGGTGAGTGAATTGAGAACATAAGTGCTGGAGCAAAGCCTGGATGAACTACAAGAGAGGGGCATTGAACAAGTGGGTCTTGAGATCTTTCTTAAACACAGAAATGGTTGGTGAGGCTCTGAGGGGAAGGGGGAGGGCATTCCAGGCAGAGGCTGCTTTAACTGAAATGGATTGACCTCCCATACGTGCATATTTGAATTTAGGGGTGGTTAATAAACATAGATTGGCCGATCGAAGGGCACGGTTGGGAGTGTAAAATGAAAACCTTTTCTGCAGATATGTTGGTCCCTGGCCATGGACTGCTCTAAAAGCCAACACAAGGATTTTAAACAGAATTCGATGTGGTACTGGTAGCCAGTGCAGACTGCGTAAGTGGCTGCGCACGCTTGACCTCCTTGGGAGAGAGAAAAGCAGACGTACTGCAGCGTTTTGTATCACCTTGAAAGGGCGAGATTTTGATCGATACCTTATCTCTATTGATCCAAACCTCGATCTGGTCGACTGAACCTTTGTTGCCTGTCTAGGAGGAAAACAGTACACCCATCTGCAAGTTAGTTCACCCAAGAAAGGACTCTACTCTCAAAGATCACGGACAACTTCTAGTTTTCAAAAGTTTATTGTAAAGATATAATGAGCTGCAAATACAGGCATCTCAGAATGAGATTCACGAGATACACAGGTCCAATTACATACATGTGCTCTCGAAAAGCCCTTAGACGAGCAACAGAAATCACTAACACAAGTTCTAAAAATAGTAAAGCTATCAGCATAGACGCATATCTCTCCTTCATTTAGGTTGGAGGAAAACAAACACAGGTTAGGCGTCCCTACCCTGTTCTAGATGGTATCCCTACTTAACCAAATCCCAACCTAACAAAGGTGTCAGCAGTGAATGACCCCCAAGGGAAGTCACTCACTCTAAGTCTCTTGGTGAAAACCTATAGTTCTCCAGTCATGACCCCTCTCTGCCTACCCATCCGCTCTCTAAAGGGTCCTCAGGTCTCTGCTCTAACTCCACCCAGGGGTGCTGTCCCTAATACAAAACAGTCAACAACAATTGAGACGCCCCTTGCGAAACGCCTCTCACGTGGTGCAACTTCAGGCTTTTTCCATGATGCTTTGTATTGGGCCTCAGACGTTAGAGTTGACCTTGCTTCTCAGTCTCTTCTCCGGCCCGCTGATACCCCTTAAACATTCCAGAACCCTCCTCCATGTCTGGGCCGTCCACTGAACAGACCTCTATTCATTCATTTATAATTGGATCCCCCCTTTCCTGTTGCAGACAGATATCTGCCGCCAAGAACCCAACTCTCATATACTTCTAAAAAGAAATAGGCTTGCAACATTTCTCAGCCCAGACATGTATGTGTAAATCAACGCTAAAACATTTCAGGCCTACAATATTTCTCATTATGATTATAACATTCAACTTCTTCATTTAATTAAAGCATGTTAATACTCTTATTCTATTATTAAGTAAACATTTCTATAAATCATGGTCTATTAAATGCAATGACCAAAAACGTTAATATAATCTGTGTCGTGAAAAGAACCATCTTCCCTTTCAGCTCCAGCTCTGGCCCTGAGGCCTACCACGTTCTGCTTTTAACCACATACTATCTTATGTTTTAGCAGCTTCACGACATGGATTCAAAAATAATCACGTCTAATAAAATCATATAATGTCACACATTTCTGTATTAGTTCCACTTCTATTAAATCTCTACATTAGCTATACGTTTTTGAATATAATTGCAGATACTATTAGCACTCATGGCATTTCTCTTCATGATTTGTGCTTACTACAGGTAAGTGTGATGTACTCATACTTTAAATCAGTTTGCGCTCTCTCAGTTCCCCCCTTTGATGACCTCTCGGGGTCATCACTAACATTAAACTGCAGTTATTGCTGGCATTCTCTGCGCTTCCAGAGCTCTCAGACTCCTGTACTGATTATCTTGTATGGCAGCCAATCTCTGCAACTGCTCTCTTTGGGCCCTTTCTGACCTTCTTGCTCTGTACCATTTGAATACCCTCACCAATCCCCACAATATTATCCCACAGATCAATATTATGATGATAGGCTTCAGGATATACCATACAAAGCTTTTGCCTAAGGCGGAAAACCACCCTCCAACTGTACTCATTCCGTGGCCCACCTTTTCCCAAACATTTTCTCTACTCAAGTCTTCGATCTCCTTGTGAATACTAGTTATGTTCTTAATAACTTTCTCAAGGGGCTTCGAATTGTCTGGAATGTAAGTACAACATTCCTGGACCTTCAAAGCCTTACAGACTCCGCCCTCTTTTGCTAATAGGACATCTAATGCAAGACGATTTTGAAGAACCATAGCCCTTATCGATTGCATCTCTCCTTCTACCAGCATTAAGGACTGAGCAGTGCTGGCAGACAACCTGTCGACAACTGTTGCCAGTCGTCTAATTTTAACATCATTAAGGATTATTCCCAAAAGAGGGAACATAGCTCCAAAGACATCTCCAACCATTTCGGCATCTCCTACATCTCTCCTTCCCCTCGATGATGTCTGACCCTCAATGATCACTAAGTCTTGTGCATGATATATTTTGGGGAAGACAATTGCCAAATAACATGATCCATACCAGTTGTCAGGTAGTCTCACGTAAGCATTTCTTCCACATACAAAATACACATTTGGAATCACTTGCATTCCCTTCAGGAAATCCTTAGTGTAGTACTCTAAATTAAAAGCATGTTCACAGTCAACTTCACCCACGTATACATTTTCATAATACGTTTTGGCTCGGTGAAGACATAACTTTCCTCTCTGCGCTTTATCTAAAGCTATTGGACCACTACTACCTTTTCTCTTATGTGACTTCTCTTCCTCGGTCCAATCTATTTTCCCTTGTCCAGATTTTTTCAAAATCTTTTGTCTCCTGTAACGATCATCCACCTGCCCTATGAACTTCTTCTCGACTTCTGACACCTTGCATGTCAGGTTATTTCTACGGGCATGTGAAGTATCTAAGGTAATCCAAGGAATGAAGAATTTGGCCAATCTGTCTTCACTCTTCCAGTAATCCCATTTATTCATCTGCTTATAATTCGGGACTTCTGGCAACACTGAATCATAATTAGAGAAATAGTATTCAAAACTATCTCTCTCATAAAATATACTAAGCAATAAGCTACATGTAATGCCATATGTCAGAGGGAGGTGATGATAGCGAATTCCTTCATCTACAGACGCAGGCAACTGCATGCAGACGTAGCAATCCTTAACCTCCATGGCATCCACGTATTCATACAAAAGTTTAGCATAAGCATTTGACCTAAAGTCTCCTTGGGACTCGTCTACATGTAACCTACGGGCTTCTGCAGCTAATAACGCTTTCTCTTGAGTGTTTTCCCTTTTCTCACCAGCAACAGTGGGTGTAAGCGTTACTACAGAACTCACATCAGTTACCTTTACCTCTTCCTCATGTCCCTTTACATAAGAAATTGTTACCACTAAAGCTATTAGTATTATCACTCCTACTATTAATGTACCTATTATACATTTAGCTCTGCGGTTCGGGGTGCCGGCCTCCATTTCGTCAGACTATCTAGCTCTCTCTTTATCTTTGCAAAAAGTTCTTTTCCTCTCGTTCCTTTACAGTCTCTTTTCAATCCTTTTGTCTTTAGAATCCACACAACTGGAGGCTGACAGCCTTCTTCGCAAAAGTCCTTTAACAGTTCAAAAAGACAACCCTAGCCCTTCTCCATCCACTCGAGGGGAATTCCCTAAAATTCTCTGCTTCCTGGGCGCTAGGTAATCTTCTTTTTCTGCTTGCTTTATTTACAAAGTCCTTTAACAGTCTACTATCAGATTTGTGGTTGCAGCTTCAATAGCATAGTTCAGTATTTCCAAGCGAAGATTGTGTTCTTCATGTGCTGTTATCGTTGTACCAAAGTCGGGGAATTGCAATTCTGTAAGAAACATGTGTTTTAACTTGCTGAGGCGGGGAGGTCTGGGGAGCACGAATGTCAGCGACCCTTCTTGTTCGACACCGGGTACCAACAGTCGTATTTCCACGGTGATAATGGGCTCAGAACTGGACACCACCACCGCTCGGATCCTCCCTGTCTCCGGTTTCACAGACATTTGTCGCCAGATATGTCCACTCAGGTGTGGAGTATCTTCTGTTAGGCACTCGCACTCTTCTTGACCTTCTTCGGTCTGGTGCTTCAGCGCCCTGAGCACCTTCTTCTGGATCTGAGTCTTCTGATATCGGAGGAAGGGTTGCTTCTGGAGTTGACCTCAGACTAGAGCTCCTTCTTTGCGGCCAATTAGCTTCTCCACGTGCCCTTCTACTCCTTCTCCTTCTGGTCTGTTCTCGCTCTCTTTCAGACCTGTCAGGGTCAGACTCGTACTCCCAGCTACTTTCTCCTTCTGTAGCGTCTTCTGTTTCGCTGTTGTACTGACCGTCCTCAGCTTGGTCAGACTCGTTCCCTGCTTCCGCTGGCACCTCTACAGCTTGGCTAGCCCCCTCTATGGCTTCTCGGTCCTCAGCTGGACGTCTATCCGAGAGAGGAGCTGTTTCCAGAGGTGCTGGAACCCTTTTCGTATGTGACGCGTGGATCCAATTGGGCAGGCCTCCCACCTTTACAGCTGTATTTGTGATCAGGATGACCTGGAAGGGCCCACGCCAACGAATATCCAGACAGCTTCTTCTCACGTGTTTTCTTACCAGGACCCAGTCCCCAGGGTTCAGGTCATGGCACGGGCCCTGGCACGCTGGAACCTCTGCAGCCTGCACCTGAAGGGACACAGAACGCATGGCGTCAGACAGCCCCTTACAATAGTCCAGGATCATATCATCTGTGATATTTAACAGTGCAGTAGCTGGAATAGATGGCAGCCTCATTGCTCTCCCCATTAACACCTCATGTGGTGACAACCCTGTTCTTCTGTCTGGGGTACTACGAAGGCTCATGAGAACTAATGGCAGGGCATCAGGCCAACTCAGGGTCGTTGAGGAGCACACTTTCGCTATTCTGGCCTTGATTGTTCCATTGATCTGTTCCACAATTCCTGAGGCTTCTGGTCGGTAACTGCAATGCAGCTTTTGGTCAATATTTAGAGCTACACAGATCATCTTCACAAGCTCGCTGTTAAAATGTGTTCCCCTATCTGATTCCAAAAAGGCCGGCACCCCGAAGCGAGGAATGAGTTCTCGAAGCAGTAACTTGGCCACTGTGAGGGTGTCGCACCTACGTGTAGGATATGCCTCAACCCATCTGGAGAACACACAAACAACCACCAGGACATAGCGGAGGCGGTTGCACCTTGGCATTTCAATGAAATCTATCTGCATTCTATTGAATGGACCTCCAGACCTTCCTATGTGACTTAGTGCAACTGGTGTTCTTTTCCCTACGTTCAGCTGCTGGCAGGTCACACAACGCTGGCACACTGCTTCTGCTGCTATTCTAAACTTAGGATTGTACCAAGTCTGTCTAAACACTCTCAGCATAGCATCTCTCCCTAAGTGTACGGGACCATGTATGAGTCTAGCCATTGGACTCACCATCTCATTGGGCAACACTGCTCTGCCGTCTGCTGAGACCCAAAAATGGGTCTCACCCATTACACATCCTGCCTTTTCCCATGTTTCTTTTTCAGAATCAGGAGCATTTTCTTGCATGGTTGACAGTTCATCCCAAGTATCAACAGTTTCCAGTATCATGGCTAATTCAGTTCTTACATTTATTCCACCCACATCCACCTCTGTGAAAGAGTAACCTTGTTCCGCGCAATACCGCGCAACTTCATCAGCATATCTATTGCCTTTCGAAACAAAGTCCTCATTTCTGGTATGTGCGATGCACTTTACAACTGCGATACTTGCTGGGCATTGCAATGCTTCTAACAACAGGCGCACAAACTCTCCATTGCGAATGGGAGAGCCTGAAGAAGTCATGAACCCTCTTTGAGACCATAACTGCCCGTAATCATGAACTACCCCATACCCATACTGGCTGTCGGTGTAGATGGTGACTCGAATTTGGTTGCCTGCTAAGCAAGCACGTGTCAGGGCAATAATCTCGGCTACCTGAGCGGAGTGTACTCCTTCCAGGCACCCTGCTTCCACAACTCCTTCAATTGTGCAAACAGCATAAGCTGCTCTCAACTGCCCAACTTCGTCTCTTACACATGAGCCATCAACAAAGAAAACTTCGTCTGGGTCGGTCAGTGGCTCATCTACGATGTCGGGTCTGGGTTTGGTGCATAGTTCAGTCACATCGAGACAGTCATGGTCTGTACATTCATCATCATCATCGATATCATTTGGAAGTGGCATTAAGGTAGCAGGGTTCAAAACAGAGCATCTCTTGAGGGTCACGTTCTCTGCAGCAAGAATAACTTGCTCATAGCGCGTGAGCCTGCTGTTGGTCAGATGCTGTGTTTTGGTCCTGGTCATTAACAGTTCAACAGAATGTGGCACGCACACCTCTAACGGGTGCCCCATGACGATATTTTCACATCTCTCAATGCTGACACCCGTTGCAGCAACGGACTTGAGACATCCGGGCAACGCTGCGGCTACTGGGTCTAAAGTAGCCGAGAAATAAGCAACTGGTCTACGGGCATTCCCATGGATTTGGACCAACACAGACAACGCACAACCTTCTCTCTCACAACAGTAAAGAAAAAATTGTTTATTGTAATCAGGCATTCCCAATGCCGGAGCACGACACAGGTCCTCTCGCAGCTGTAAGAATGCCATCAAACAGTCTTTGTCCCATGGTACCGGATCACTCACCTCTTTGTGCGTCAGTTTTTGCAAGGGCTTTGCTTTCAGTGAAAAGTTCACGATCCACTGTCGGCAATAACCCACCATCCCTAGAAACATCCTGACCTCTCTCTGTGTCTTAGGCGCATTCATTTTCATGATCGCCTCTATCCTGTCTGGTGACACCTTTCGTTTGCCTTTCTCAATTCTGTGTCCCAAGTACTGCACTTCTGTCAGGCAGTACTGCAATTTTCCCGGGGACACCTTGTGCCCATTGGCAGCTAGGTGATTTAACAAAGCAATGGAATCTTCCCTGCAAGCTTCTTCTGTCTCTGACGCCACAAGAAGGTCGTCTATGTACTGGACCAGAACTGACTTCTGGGGCAGCACTAGACTTTCAAGATTTTTCTTCAAAAGCTGGTTAAAGATCGATGGACTCTCTGTATACCCCTGAGGGATACGACACCATGTTAGGACGCGATTTTCCAGCTTAAATGCGAAAAGAAAATGGCTATCTTCGTCCAAAGGGATCGAAAAGAAAGCCTGGCAAAGATCGATCACTGTGAACCACTCAGCTTGGAATGGAATCTGAAACAGTATCACTGATGGATTCGGTACCACTGGACAACACGAAACGACTATGTTATTAATCTTTCGAAGGTCCTGCACTATCCGAAATTTCCCATTTGGTTTCTGCAGACCCATAATCGGGGAGTTACATGGACTACCCACGATTTCTTTCAGTATTCCCTGTTTAATCATGGACTCGATCACGGGTTTTATGCCTGCAATCGTTTCTGGAGTCAATTTATATTGGGGTGTTCTTGGGAACTCAGCATGCGGTTTCACTACAATTTTCACTGGGTCCACCCCTTTGACCAATCCAATCTCTTCCCCAGTGAAATCCCATACTTCTGATGCCACTGTCTCTCTCAAGTCCCAGGGAAGCTCGTCTACTGTCAAAGTAGGGTACAGCTCCACACATATTCTTGAGTTTGCAACTTTGAAATCTGCATCATCATCATTGGTCAACACCTCCACTCCCTGAGGTGTACAATATATAGTACAATTCAATTTACATAACAGGTCTCTTCCTAACAGACACACAGGGCTTGAATCGCAAACCACAAACTGGTGCTCATCGCTGTACTTCCCTATTTTCACCTGCACCGGTTCTGTCAATTGGCTGGTTATTCTCCTGTTTGCGACCCCTACCACCTGTATGGTCTCTCCAGACATGGGCAGGTCTGGAACTGCAGCTGATCTGATCGTGGATCTAGTGGCTCCTGTGTCCACCAGAAATGTCGTAGGGCACCCTGCTACTTCTGCTTCCACATAGGGTCCCCTCTGATCTACCTCTAAGGCTGCCCCAAGGGTGCAGTCTTCTCTTTCCACTCTCTGTCCGGTTAATGGGTCCACATAATAGCACTCTTCCCCTTCCACAAACAGGGGCATTTGTCTATAGGTCTTACCCATACTCCCTACTCGAGGAGGTTGCGGGAACTGGGCTCGGGGAGGAGCCCCCCCTTTGAGCACCTTTCCTTGGTATGGCGTTACCCCTCTTGTAGGCGCGCTCTGAACCTCTTCCTCCTCTATCTCTTGTTCTCCTATCTCTACATTGTAGGGGCACTCGCGTTTCCAATGCCCCAGCTCGTTACACTGGTGGCACCTAGTCGTTTTCTTCAAGGTAGCTATGTCTATTCTGGGTCTAAAGGTGGAACTCTCCTCATTACCCTTGTTCTGACTGTACTGCTTCTTTCCTCCTGTACCTGTTCCTTGCTGCTGTTGCTGCGGTCCCCCTTTCCCTGCTGCCTGCATCTGTACCACCATCAACTTTTCTTTTAGTTTCTTAGCCTTGGAATCTATCTCATCACAGCAGTACCTGGCATATCTCAGTATTTCATCTAGGGGTTTAGATTGCCAACAAATCGAGTGTTGCTGAATCATTAAACTAATATCCGGTCTCAGTCCCAGGACGAACTTGGACACAAATTGTCCTATGTCTTTTGGGTCCATTACATCCAAGCCGCTATACTGTTTAAACGCCTTCAGCAATCTCTCGTAATATTCGTGGACTGTCTCTTTCGGTTCCTGTCTCGTTCGGTCTATTCTGACCCAATCTATGTCTTGCATTGGCACCTTCTCTTTCAGCCAAGTCATCACTCTCTCGAATTTTGCCATCACAATCTCGGACGGCCCATTAGTCTTGGCATCTCTCTCTGGCTCCGTTGTGGGCCACTCAGCGCTAACCTTGCATGCTGTCCACAGATCTCCTGGTACTACAATGTCAAACAGCGTGTTCAGATCTATCCAAAGGACCTTAGAGATTTTTACAAACCTCTCGACTTGCTTGTACCACTCCACAGGGTTCTCTCGTAATTTGGGGAAAGAGGTGGTAAAAGCAGCTAAATCTCCCCTACTCCAAGGGACATGTACATAGTTCCCATTTGCAACTTCCCGCAAAGGGTAAGCTTCTATTCCCTGCTGTCCTGGTGTCATACCAATCATGCTTCTCCTGCCGGTCCCTTTCTTGGACCACCTCTCTTCCCACTTATCTAGTGCCCTCCATGTCCTTATTCCAGTAATCAGTTCCCTTATGTGTGTTTTCAGCCCAATCGTTCTCCTCTCATCTAGGTCTCGATCTGAGTAATGTAGCCTGTGGTTACCCTGTAATGCTTTGGTTCTTGACAAGTCCACCATATATTTGCCTGCTAGTTCGACTAACTTCTCATGGACTGCTCTCGCCTTTCGAGTGATGTCCTTTGCCATATACAGTATTTCATCCTGTTCATACATTTCCATTCTTTCTAAAGGCAGGGTACCATCTACCATGTCATCCAGGTCTGACCTTAAACTGGAGACATCAAGTCTCTTGGCTTTTATCTCAGCTCGCAATATGTCTTTCGAAGGGGGCTCGCTGGTCTCCCTACCATCCCAACTTCGAGCTCTGCGTTTGGGCTCAGGAGAGTTAATGGGTGGCCTCCCTTGCTCCCATCTCTCCAGGTCCCATGCTCGGCCATCTGATCTTGGAAGGTGATGGAACACGGGCCTGTTACCCCTATTCTGGCTCTGCCCATTCTCTTCTTCTTCTCTCCTCTCACTGCATAGCTCTCTGTTATTTTCCCTCTGGTCGCTACACTCCCTTTGCCTCGTATCGCTCAGTATCCGATACGATCCTTCCTGGTTCCCCATATTCCCTGGGCTGCGCTCATTTCCATCATCACAGGGCCTATGGTGCGACCTCTCACAACTCCCATTCGGTTCTCTGGTGCCAGGCACACAGTGTGGACACTTAAAGCTGTTTCTGTACTCTTGCGCTCTCCTCTCCCCTTCACTGAGTATTGGGCACGCCACCCCTTCACTCCCGGGGCCCCCGTTTTCCAGGTCTGTTCTACCTCCACTCCGGGCCCAATGGGTGACTCCCCTACTCCCTCTACAGTCCCACTCCGGGCTACTCTCCCCAGCCCCGCAGTGAGTCCGTGCTCTGCTGTCCTGACTTTCTCTTTCTGCTTCTGCAGCATTGATGCACTTTTGAGCCTTCACTGCCTCATCCCACTGCTTCATGTACTCATTTAGCTCTTGAAAGGATTTTCGTCCCGATCCCCTCAGATCCATTGGCCATCTAGGGCCCCCAGGATCTCCTCCTGGGTCCCCTGCTGTGTGCATCGGGGTACTCCACTCTCTGGGTATCGGCATCTGACTTGGGGAATTAGTGGTATCGTTCCTCCTTGCCTCCTCTGCTCTTTCTCTGTCTTTCCGTTTCCGTTCTTCCCCTCTTGCTCTCTCCTGGTCATATATCGATATTATAGGACCTATGGTAACAGGTACCTGTAGTGCATCTGGTAATGGGTAGGATGTGGCGCTTTCCGTTTCCGGCGCTCTTTGTACCACAAACCTACCGACTACCTGTTGCACCTGACTAGGCTGGAACAACTCTTTCTTTGGCTCAGGATCCCACTCTGAACTGGGAAGCGGTCTATGCTCTCCTGCATTGCCCCCCTTTGCTCCTTCAGTATTCTCGACCTCTCCCCCTGCTCTATTATACGGGGGTGGCCTGTCTGTCAGTAATCTGTTTATCAGGCTGTCCTCTGTTTCGCTCTCATCATCTTCTTCCAGGGGACTTTTATTTACTGGCGCCTCTAACACTGGGTACAGTTTATTTACTTCCATGTTATGCACTCTCCATCTTTTAGCATCCGCATCCCACCTGGCATCCTGCACTGCCCTTACCGAGCGCTTCACCCTTTCTTGTCGTCTGTTCATATTCTTTTCATGCGCTGCCCTAATCCATGCATCAAGAGCTTCGAACTGGGTTGGTCTAGGCAAGGGTCTTTTCGAGGTCATGACTGATTTCAATCGATGTAACACCTCTAATCTGAACGTCCCGTACTTCGGGAACGTCAGTTCCTCATTTCCTTCAGTAATCTTACTCCACTCTGATATCCAAAGGATCGTATGCAACCCAACATTTACTGCCATATAACGAGCTGGCGTACCCTCCGGCGGGGCTTCTTCCCCTTCATACGATCCCCGCTTCTCTTTTTTAAACAGCGCTTTCAACCATTTAAAACACTTCATAATTATGCGCACAAAATCCAGCCTCGCTACTCTGTTTACTTCCTGATGACAATCCACCAATCCTGTCGCGGCTTTGCTAGCTTGGCCTATCACAGCGCGGTCTTTCTCCTGTCGGCCAACCACGTCGCGACCCTGTCTGACGTGTTCGCTAGCTGGCCTATCACAGCGCGGTCTTTCTCCGGTCAGCCAATCACTGCGCGACACCACCTGACGTCTCTTTTCTCCGCTTCGCAGCAGCACCCCTCCTTTCTCAACTCGTCTCCCGGTTATGCATGCGTCCCATTCATACACCGAAAAATGACTACTTCCGACCAAGCGGTCACTTCTCTCTCGACTGTACGTCCACAGTCTATCTGTAATTGTCAACACAACTGACGAGATGTCTATCGTCTCTCTGATAGGTTGCTTACACACACAGTAACTTCCGACCAGCGTCCGTTACTCACGCACTCACTCTTACGTTCCCCCTATCTCGGTCTCTCGGGTGATCAATGGTACCTCATGACCCCCTTCACACTAGTTGACAATTACTCTGGGTGTCCGATACACCCGAACCACTTAAGCTCTCCTTGAACTTAAGATTTCCACCGGTTGCGCGCGCTCACAACCTGTTCCACAGTCACTCTACAGACATTCAACTCCGCCAGACATTACAACATAGATACAATACAAAAACACCGCAATCTAACACGCATAACCCTTTATACTCACTCTCGACCGATACTGCTGCTTTTTCTGTCTCACGTCATCCGGATCTTCATCTGCGGGCTGTTCTTCCGATCATCGATTTCTAGGGGCCTTGGGGTAAGCTAACCTGGCCTAGGTCACCGTCCTCAAGAAGGCAACCATCCTCTATAGCTACCAACTGAAAGGGCGAGATTTTGATCGATACCTTATCTCTATTGATCCAAACCTCGATCTGGTCGACTGAACCTTTGTTGCCTGTCTAGGAGGAAAACAGTACACCCATCTGCAAGTTAGTTCACCCAAGAAAGGACTCTACTCTCAAAGATCACGGACAACTTCTAGTTTTCAAAAGTTTATTGTAAAGATATAATGAGCTGCAAATACAGGCATCTCAGAATGAGATTCACGAGATACACAGGTCCAATTACATACATGTGCTCTCGAAAAGCCCTTAGACGAGCAACAGAAATCACTAACACAAGTTCTAAAAATAGTAAAGCTATCAGCATAGACGCATATCTCTCCTTCATTTAGGTTGGAGGAAAACAAACACAGGTTAGGCGTCCCTACCCTGTTCTAGATGGTATCCCTACTTAACCAAATCCCAACCTAACAAAGGTGTCAGCAGTGAATGACCCCCAAGGGAAGTCACTCACTCTAAGTCTCTTGGTGAAAACCTATAGTTCTCCAGTCATGACCCCTCTCTGCCTACCCATCCGCTCTCTAAAGGGTCCTCAGGTCTCTGCTCTAACTCCACCCAGGGGTGCTGTCCCTAATACAAAACAGTCAACAACAATTGAGACGCCCCTTGCGAAACGCCTCTCACGTGGTGCAACTTCAGGCTTTTTCCATGATGCTTTGTATTGGGCCTCAGACGTTAGAGTTGACCTTGCTTCTCAGTCTCTTCTCCGGCCCGCTGATACCCCTTAAACATTCCAGAACCCTCCTCCATGTCTGGGCCGTCCACTGAACAGACCTCTATTCATTCATTTATAATTGGATCCCCCCTTTCCTGTTGCAGACAGATATCTGCCGCCAAGAACCCAACTCTCATATACTTCTAAAAAGAAATAGGCTTGCAACATTTCTCAGCCCAGACATGTATGTGTAAATCAACGCTAAAACATTTCAGGCCTACAATATTTCTCATTATGATTATAACATTCAACTTCTTCATTTAATTAAAGCATGTTAATACTCTTATTCTATTATTAAGTAAACATTTCTATAAATCATGGTCTATTAAATGCAATGACCAAAAACGTTAATATAATCTGTGTCGTGAAAAGAACCATCTTCCCTTTCAGCTCCAGCTCTGGCCCTGAGGCCTACCACGTTCTGCTTTTAACCACATACTATCTTATGTTTTAGCAGCTTCACGACATGGATTCAAAAATAATCACGTCTAATAAAATCATATAATGTCACACATTTCTGTATTAGTTCCACTTCTATTAAATCTCTACATTAGCTATACGTTTTTGAATATAATTGCAGATACTATTAGCACTCATGGCATTTCTCTTCATGATTTGTGCTTACTACAGGTAAGTGTGATGTACTCATACTTTAAATCAGTTTGCGCTCTCTCAGTTTGCAGGCGGTGAACCATGTACGCAGGTAGACCACTGAATAAGGCATTGGCGTAGTCGAGCCGGGAAAGGATCAGAGCTCGAAGGACAGACTCCTTGGCTGCCCTAGGCAGAAGAGGAAAGAATTTCCTCAGGGCACGCAAGGTGCCAAAGCAGATGCCGGTCAATTTTTTTATGTGGTCCGCAAACTTTAGATCCTGACCGAACCAGACCCCCAGGTTCTTAGCTGGGCCTCCCGTCGCACTGGGACAGGGCAGGTCCGGGGGCCAAATCTGGTCCTTGAAATTAACAGGGAAGGGGCCGAAGAATAAGACCTCGGACTTATCTTCGTTGCACTTAAGTTGGACTTGTGCAAGCCACCTGAAAACTTCCGACAGACAATGCTGGACTGCTGATGGATCGGACACACCCTTAGGCCATGTGAATAGCAGCTGAGTGTCATCAGCATATACTATTATCTTGGCTCCCAGATGTTCCGCCAGATAAAGTAGAGGGGTCATATAAACGTTAAACAATAAAGGGCTTAACGTAGAACCCTGCGGGACTCCAGTTGACAGTCTCTTCGGGGCCGACGAATAGGGGGGCATCCAGACCTGTTGAGTTCTATCACTCAGGAATGATGACAGCCAGTCAAGGGCCAACCCAGAGATGCCAACAGCACGCAATCTGTCAATCAGTAAGGCATGTGGGACCGTATCGAAGGCGGCAGAGAGGTCCAATAAAATCAGGACCGCTCTGCCACCTCCGTCCAGGCACTCACGAACAGCCTCCGAAACCTCAACTAGAGCTGTTTCGGTACTGTAGGCAGCTCTAAATCCTGACTGAGCAGGATGTAGGGCGTGAGAGGACTCAATGAAGCTGTCCAATTGTTTAAAGGCCACCTTTTCACACACCTTCGCCAGAGCTGGCAGCAGTGAAATGGGCCGATAGCTCGATGGTAGTGCTGGGTCTGAACCGGCCTTTTTTAATAAAGGGAGCAGCTTTGCCTCCTTCCAACTTCTCGGGATCATGGCCGTGGACAGGGAGAGGTTAATGATGTACGTCACCTCTTGAATAATGGTGTCCGTTATCCCGCCCAAAACCCTGGCTGGGCAGGGGTCTGAGGGAGATCCAGACTTTAAAGCGGTCAGGAATTGCCGTATGTCCAGTTCCGAGGCCGGGAGGAAGGCAACAAGTTGGTCCTGTAGACATAGTCTATCCGATCCAAGTAGGACAGGAGGAGTCGTAAGGGACTTTTGAGCCATTTCTAAGTCCGATTGTATTTTTGCAATTTTGTCCGTAAAATAGCAGGACAGTTCTTCACACCATTGGGCTGAAGAAGGGAGCTGGGGTTGGGCAGCACAGGGAGATAGAAAGTTTTGGACAATTGAGAAGATCTCTTTGCTGTTGTTTTCCGCCTTCTCAATTCTGTCCGAATAATACCTACTTTTAGCTGTCTTGATCGCAGCATAATAGTCCATTTGGGCTGCTCGTAAAGCTTTCTTTGCGGCAGGCAGGTAGGCTTGTCTCCATGCTCGCTCTAGTTTTTTGCAGACCAGCTTCTGTTCTCGCAGGGCATGCGTGAACCATGGTTGGGAGGGTCGTGACCGCATTCGCCGGACACCCCCCACATTAGTGGAGGTGGCGACACCGTTCGCTATCCAGGAATTGAATGCATCAACAGTCGCTTCTAGCTCCATCCTTGGGGCCAGCCGGGTGTCGGAAAGAGACTTAGATAAGGACAACACATTAATCCGGGGATGGTGTACCATAGAAGGAGTTTTCCTCAAACCCTCATTTAGCTGCCAGGCAAACTTGATCATATAATGGTCGGACCACACCATAGGCATTGGGGGTGACAGACTGATATCAAAATTAGTGCAGATTAAGTCAAGAACATGACCTCCTACATGTGTGGGAGCGTCGACCCATTGGGAGAGGTGAGCCATGCTGAAAGTCTCACTAAGACGAGTAGCCTCAGTGGTGTTAGCAGAATCCACATGTATATTAAAATCGCCCAGCAATAAGAAGCGAGAGAAGCGTAAGGCTCGTGGCACGATAACCTCCTCCAAAGATCCAATAAAATTTCCGACGTAGCCTGGCGGTCGATACAGTAGTGTGCCGCCTAAGGTAAAATGCGGACTAAGGTCCAGGCAGAAATGGAGAAGTTCAGCTTCTTTGATTTTGTCCAGATGCTCGCAGGTGAGAGACCAATGATCCCTGTAGATCACGGCAACCCCCCCTCCTCTTCCCACCTCAGCAGCGCGATCTACTCTGCAAATTCTGAAACCACGAGGGATAGCTAACTCGACTACCGGCGAGCAGGAGTCAGTCATCCAAGTCTCAGTAACAAAGAGTAGGTCGAGATCATTCTCAGCTAAAAGGTCAAAGACCTCAGCCGTATGGCAGACCAACGATCTGGCATTGATCAGGCTCGCTTGTATGATCTTAGTCCCATTGCAGGGATGAGTAGGCGGGGTGGCAGAACTAGGAAGAAGATAATTACAAAAGGGGCATGATCGAAACCGATTATTAGTAAGCGCCCAGGAGTGCGCCGCCTCACAAGGAGGGACCTTAAGGGCTCTAAGATCAGCAGCGGAATACCGACATGGTGTAGGAGGGACAGAGGTGGAAGGTAAATGGCCAGGGGTCGGGGCCCTGTGCCCGGCCAGAGCACGGACGGGCACAGACGGGCCCTCCTTTGGCGCTCCTTCGGCGCGCAGACGGCGCGCCCGCTGCGCGCGTCCGCTGCGCGGTCGCTGACACATGGCGTTATAAACGGACGTGCGATCTGCCGACTCGAGCGTCAACCCCGGTGCAAAGCGGTCCCGCCTCACTTCCGGGAAACCGCTGGGGTCGAGCGCTGAGGCCGGGACCAGAAAGGGGCGTGTGCAAATAGGCGAAACCAATGCTAGATAGGCAAATAAAACACCCCACTGGCTGTAAAGTGCAGCGA
The DNA here is from genome assembly GCF_964261635.1 of Lissotriton helveticus. NCBI lineage: Eukaryota > Metazoa > Chordata > Amphibia > Caudata > Salamandridae > Lissotriton > Lissotriton helveticus. Next base: position 247,551,981 of record NC_136069.1, on the reverse strand, counting down.
TGTGAAGCGGAACCAGAGCACAGTAAGGGCAAGGGCAGGGGGGTTTAAAAACGTTAAAATATACAATTAATGGCGAAGAGCTAAAAACAGATGATACAGCTCCGCTAGCAGCATCAAAGTAGCAGCAAGAATGATTATACACAATAGCAGCGTTACAGCGTTCTTCTCAAGATACTTTGTAAACTAATACGAATAGTGTCTCTATGCACATGGATTCTTATTTCCTTATTCAGCAAAAATAGAGATGGAAATATTGGTGCCTTTTCACCCTGTTCAGAATGATGGTATCTCTGCTTATGGCGCACATGTTCCACCTTGGAGATGAAAAGGGCCTTAAGGTTTATTTTCGCCTTCACCAGCCAGCGGCGGGTGGGGTCTGTGGGACGGAGGAGCTTGACCTAGTTAGGTCCTGAATTGTCACTTCTAGGGAGGCCGGCTGGGCCACCCTTGTGTTGTGCAAGCCCACCTTGCTCATAAGTTGGCACCTAATAGTGGCCTTTGTCGCCGCCCTGAACATCTGTGTGGATGGTGCCGCATTATCGTCTAGATAGGTTTTAAGGGGGATTGTGAAACCATTTTCCTCTCAGGCATCTGATAGCAAGAGACTTTGAACCTCAGGGGTTTCCGGATCGGTCACGATAGTCCGAGGTTTAGCAAGAGGCTGGTCAGGAAGTGATCAGAGAGTAAGCCTTGCAGTAAATAAGCATTAAGCACCATGGACATATAGTACTGGGAGATTAGAAAATAGTCCAGTCTGGTTTAAGTACTGTCTATGGGTGGGGGGGCGCTAGAGGGCGCACTGGCAATATGGCCGCACAAATGTGAGGCTCTTGCTGCCTGGACATATTAGCCTTCCTTTATCCTACCTTAATCACCGTCTGTGATGCCAGCGTCCATATGAACCGAAGCGGGATGATTTACTGCGTGATAGGCTGAAGTTTTGCTGGGAACCGCCGCTTCTGCCCGGAGATACAGGCGGCTGGAGTTCCGTCCGTGCAGTGGTCTGAAGTGCCCGGATCTGTTGGCCGGCCTGCTGTGTGACTGGGGACCGCGGCGCACCACGAGGCGACTAGGCCCTCCTGAGCGAGCTGCTGCGGTGCTGCCGGGTGAGCCCCTCTGACCTGGGGTCCCGGCTACTGGTGGCGAGCGGCGACGGCCGCTGGACTGTGAGGTGAGCTGCTCGTGATCCTTGCTGGACGTTTGGGGATACACCGACCTGCCCGGCTGCCGCATTGCCTTGCGGCGCCCTACTGCTGCCGGCGGACCTGACGGCAATGGTGCTTGCGACTGCGGAGTGTCCCAGGTGAGGCGGGGCTGTTCCTCTGCCTGCTCGTGCCCCTGGTCGCCGTATTGGACCGTAGATACCCTGATCCCGCCCTGTGCCATCCTGTGGGACCGACCGATCTGGGGCCCGAGAGCGGACTCTGCCTGCTGCGCTGCGGGGCTGCTGATATCCCGTGTTGAGCTGCGGAGCCCGATGGTGAGTGGCGGTCACAGTGGTTGTGGGTGCTGAGGCCTCGTGGGGATCATTCCTGGCCGTGGGCGGCCCACTGCTGACGTCTCCTACCTGGCGCTCGGCGGAGTGGCGGCTGGAGCTGTGGTGAGGCTGCGGGCTGTGCTGTTGGGAGCTGCGCCCACCATCTGCGACCTTGCTGCCTGCTGTGTTCCTCCCTTACCGCAGAGGCCTGCCTGCCGCCCCCCTGGGTGTTTGACCGATGACGGTGAGGGGCTACACTGCCTGAATTTGGCTGCACTTCGACGCTCCTGGCGTTATACTATCTGGTGCTGGGGACGGGTCCCTGAACTGTGCTGCTGGCCTGCTCTCCTTCGCGCCCTTGTCTGATGCTACCTACATTGCTGATAGCGGCCTGGGTTTCATAACTCGGCTACGGGGAGACGTCTCTTCTTCTGCTGACTCCTCTGGCTGGTCATCCTGCAGGGAGTGTGTGCTACGTGGCTGCGGTGGAAATCCTTCACCTACCTGGGCTGGAGCTTGCGGGACGATTTTGAGCAGCGACACTGTGAAGGCGACTGGGCGCGACTGTTTTTTGATATTTCGACATGGGTAAGCCGGATAATAAACAGCTGAAACTATCTTTTGACTGCTCTGCAGCCAAGAGAAACTCCCGGGCTGTACAGGATGCGGGGGCGTCCCGCTCTCCCTCTACGGTACCTGACTCTGCTATTCAACCTGCTGCCCCTGACTTCCAGCAAATGATGCAGGAAATGCGACAGGGATTTGCGACCATAGTAGACAAGGTTGATAAGCTATCATCACAAATGGATGCAGTGGTACAAAAACTGGACGTTCATGAGGAACGACTCACAGCAGTGGAACAGCGCGTTTCTGATCATGACGATACGGCTGCTACCCATACTACTCAATTGGCGCGGATGGATAATGTCCTCCGGATAATCGCAGCGAAGAATGAGGAGTTGGAGGCCAGAAGTAGGCGCAATAACATACGCGTGATTGGCGTACCGGAGACGACCAACGTGGGTAGGATGGAAACCTATGTGGAGAAGATACTCATCGGTGCGATCGGGGAGGAAGCCTTCTCTAAGCAGTTCATCGTGGAGAGGGCGCACCGCTCTCTTGGACCGCGGCCGGCCACTGGGACACCGCCGCGACCGATCATCGCTCGTCTCCTCAACTATCGGGACCGGGACACAGCCTTGCGTGCGGCTCGCACACTCTCTTATGACGGAGTCAACTTCACCATTTTTCCGGATTTCACGCCTGTGGTACAGGAGCAGAGGCGTAAATTTCTGGATGTGAAGAAGAAGCTTAGGGATCTCCAGGTGGATTACGCCCTACTGTACCCTGCCAAATTGCGAGTGACACATCAGGCGAAACAACTTTTCTTTACTAACCCACAGCAGGCAGAGGACTTTGTGAAACGGCTTAGGAGAGAGCAGGCTGCTGACCGACGCGGTGGAGATGACGGACAGGAGGGTATCCAGTCCGCCGACGAAGATGAGTGATATTGCATGTTATTTGGTTGTGATGTCTGATGGGTGCGCATGGGGGGCTGCCGCGCACTGGTGTCATATCCTACAAACTTTTGCTTAGCTGTCCCCCCCCCAGCGGAGAATTGAGAGTTGGGATTTTCTCCTATCTACTTGTCACATAAAACATGTGGACGCTGGACATGCTCCAGACTATGGTGGTTAATTACTCCAGGCACCCTCCCCCCGCTGCCTGGGCCGCACCTCCTTGAACTATGCGGGCCAATGGTGAGGCATGGGGGGTGGTTTTGTGCGCCCCTAGACTGCACCCTGAAGGGTATTCCCCGTGCACTTTGCTCTTATTGGTGCTACTATTTTGGTTGGGAATGTTCGTTGTGGGAGGGGGGTGGGTGAGGGGTCCTGGCAGGTTGGGGTTGTTCAGGTGGGTGGTGGGAGGGGGTTCAATTGCTTGTGAGCGGCCAGCTCATTTGCTTGTTATCTTGTCATTAACTATTGATGTTGCTGCTGTGCTTTCGATTGGGTTCCTGCTTCACAGGCTTATACTCTACAGCACGCTACCGGGCCTCTACTGTTGCAGATTCTTGTTGCATGGTTTTGGGTTTCTGGCGCGACTCCGGCTATTTTACCGAGGATGTTGTTGGATGACTGCTGTGAGTGGGGGTACAGGTTCCTGCCAGGGGAAATGTACGACATTTGCACGAATGCTTAGCGGCTGCTACGCGCGTAGTTACTGCGGTTATGGGGCATGTCGCCACCCCTGTTTGCTGAAGGGATTGGGGTGGGATAAGGGGGACGGAGACACTGGCAAGTTGGGGAGGCCTATGTGGGGAGTTGGGGGGGCTGGGGGAATGTTTGGGGGATGCGTGTGTTAGTTGAGTGTGATATACAAGAGCGGAAAGACGTGATGATATGTTGGAATGCCGGCAGCGGAAGGAATGATTATGCTTCATTGATGATGTTGGTGGCGCACTTTTGCGTTATGCAGCTAGTTCGACTGGGCTTATATAGGCGCAGGGGACGTTAACAAGTGTAATTTCATATCGTGGAATGTACGAGGGCTTAAGGATGCGCGTAAATGTAGGCAGCTCATGGCCTACTGGGACAGACATGACGTTCAGGTGGTCATGCTGCAGGAGACTCACAACCCGCCGTCGACTGCCCCTATGTTTGGTGGAAGGTGGGCGGGAGTGAGGGTCTTTTCAAATTATTCCTCTTATGCTAGGAGGACGGCCATCCTTGTACATCGTGCTCTCCCGTTTACACTACAGGGTCAACGCATAGATAGAGAGGGGAGGTATGTGATTCTATGGGGGAGGATGGGTGGGGTGACAGTTACCATGGCCAATTGTTATGCACCTAATGTTGATGACCCTCATTTCTTCACTGGACTGTGGGGAGCTGTGATGGATGTGGGCTCTAGTTATCTTGTCTGGGGTGGAGATTTTAATGTGGCTTTGAACCCGAGGTTGGATAGGGCTGATGGATGTTCGTCATATCATCCCAGGGCAAGGGATACCCTTCACGGGATAGTGGAGGAGGGAGGATTAGTCGACGGCTGGAGACACCTGCACCCTGAACAACGTGACGGCACACATTTCACATCTTATACGGGTACTTGGGCAAGAATTGATTACATATTTGTGTCTAGGAACTTAGCACCATCTGTCCTGCATGCCCATCACCTGCCCAGAACACACTCTGACCACTGCCCGGTTTTGTTAACCTTAGATATGCCCGGATTTGCTAAACCACGGCCTTCTTGGCGACTACACCCTAACATTCTGGTGGACACGGTCTTCCGCGAGGAACTCAGGGGCGATATTGAGGAGTTCTTTCCCCGTAACAAGAATACCGTGGATAGTGTGGAAACAGTATGGGAGGCCTTTAAAGTCACGGTGAGGGGTTGGTGCATCGCTAAAAGTTTCGGGGTGCTCAGAGATATACAACGTACACTTCATAGGTTAGAGGGAGACCTGAGGGCCCTCGAGGGGAGCATGGTGCAGGGAGCTGGGGGGGGGTACAGCAGGAATTCAGGGCTAAACTATCAGAGTACGAGGCTGAGGCGCAGAGGGAGGTGCACTTCAAGGGAAAGCATTGGAAGGCCCGCGTCTACAATGAAGGGGGGAGGCCTGGAAGAGCGCTATCAACGGTAATGCGGGAGGCGCGTGGCTCGAACATTATCCTAGAACTCACAACACCTGATGGGGAGGTACGGAGAGACTCAGCTGGCATACTTAACACTCTCCGAACACACTATGAACAATTATACACTTCTCGGGTGAGCGGTGACGTGGATTTGGATGGCTTCCTGGGGGATATTGCGCTCTGCTGGATAAGCGATGCCCATAGACAGTTTCTAGGAGCGCCACTTGAGCTGGACGAGGTGCGAGATGCCATCATGTCCTTGAGCAACGGGAAGAGACCAGGCCAAGATGGGCTTCCCGCTGAATTTTACAAATGCTATGTGGATATAATGGCTCCGGTTTTGCGGGAGGTATTTGAGGATGCCTTGGAGGTGGGAGTGCTGCCGCGCTCTATGAGAGAGGTGGTAATCACATCTTTACTTAAGCCTGGTAAACCCGCAATGCACTGTGATTCTTATCGCCCGCTGTCGCTCCTGAATTGCGATGCCAAGATCCTAGCCAAGGTGCTCGCCACAAGACTCTCCTTGCTCATGACCACGCTGATTCTGCCCGATCAGTCGGGATTCGTCCCTACGCGATCTACCTCTCACAACCTCCGTACGGTTTTCTCCCTGATACAGACAGTAAGCCCCGGGATACCTCTCGCTGCGATCTTTTTAGACGCATCGAAGGCCTTCGATTCCGTAGAGTGGGAGTTCTTGTTCACGGTATTGCTGAGAATGGGGTTTCCCCCGATTTTTGTGAGCTGGGTGCGGTTGTTATATACCGCTCCGACGGCGAGGGTGCTTGCGAACGGCTGTCTGTCTGATACGTTTACTATCACGAGGGGCACCAGCCAGGGATGCCCCCTCTCCCCATTGCTCTTCGCCATCGCGATAGAGCCGCTGGCTTGCCGCATCCACCAGCTACACAAAGACAGCGCCGTTAATTGCTTTCGGCGACAACTTTCTATTTCCCTCTACGCTGGCGATGTCACGCTGTTCGTCAAAGACCCCCCAGACCACCTTGAATGCCTTACTGAGGGAGTTTGTCGCCTTTGGGGGCCTGTCTGGCGTCACTATCAACTGGGGAAAGTCCCAGCTCTTCCCCCTAACACCAGCTGTGTCGGAATTCCCGCTTGACTATCCTCTGGAGTGGTGCACCTCGGAAGTGCGCTACTTGGGGATACAGATATCGAGAGATCGGGGAGATACGCTGCGAATGAACTATGGTGTGGCTGTGTCGAAACTATCTGACTCGGTGACACGATGGATCGCACTGCCCCTCTCCGTGGCGGCTAGAGTCTACCTCATAAAGATGGTGGTTTTGCCGCGCTTCCTGTATCTCTTCCTCAATATTCCCTATTACCCGGGTGCCTTCTTTTTAAAAACTTTACGCTCTGAACTTATCCGACTGGTGTGGGGGGGCAAGCAGGCGCGACTTCGCTGGGCTGTTCTGACGCAACTTTACAATGTGGGGGGTTTCGATGTCCCCGATTTCAAGGTGTACTATTTGAGTGCCCAGGCACATTACTTGTACTATTGGATAAGGCATGCTCCTTTCATGCCACAGGTTGCAGCAGAGGACTGGATAGCACATCCGCTGCCATTGACTGGGGTGATTCATGCCCCCGTATCGGAATTGGAAATGCACATTAATACAGTGGCGTGTACAATGGATGCATGGCATAGAATTGGGAAGCGGTTGCACGCCTCATTATTATACACAGCCAGATTGCCACTGTCGTATCATCCACGGATGGCGCTTCTTCAGGAAGCGGGATTCCGCCGACTGTGTCTTCGGCTGAAGATACTAACTTGGGGCGACCTATTCCAAAATGGCGTGTTTCGGTCTCGTGATAGTTTCTTTGGGGAATTTACGCACAACCCCCTAGAATTGTTCTATTACATACGGCTACGAGAGGGCTTGAAAGCCTTGCTACCTGAATACCCTCAGGAACCACCCAATATCGCCCCGCTTGCGGTTGTGTTGAATAGCGCGGATGGTGCACATCTAGTGTCCAATATCTATAAATGTCTCCGGAGGGAGCTGCCTGTCGTGGAGAGTGCGGCTAGAGCGCACTGGTCCTTGGATCTTGGCAGTGAGATCACGAAGGAGCAATGGGAGTATTGTTGTGACCTATCCGGAACTGTGATGTCTAGCTGTCGCTTCAAAATGATATATTACAAATTCCTCCATTGGCTTTATTACACGCCGGTCAAGAAGGTCAGATTTGGCCTGGCGGACTCGGATAGATGCGACAGGTGTGGACAGGAGGGGGCGGATTTCTTCCACTTGGCGTGGAGCTGTCCACAAGTCCAAGAATATTGGTTACAGGTCTGCAAGGGTCTCTCCCTCATGATAGGGGTTACTATGGACTTGGATCCACTGCTGTTCCTACTGGGTTATACCGCACAGTTAGCGCGGACGATACGGAAATTCACGAACGTTGCGCTTTTATTAGCGAGGAGACATCTGGCTTGTAGGTGGGGTCGGGGCCGGGCCCCGAAATTCAAAGATTGGGTGCAAGACATGTTATATTGTCAGGAGCAGTATGGCGTATTCGTAGAACTGCTGCCTCCCAGCTCCAGGCCTGCTGATATCTGGGGCCCTCTGCAGACATACCTTCTTACACCTACATCACAGGGGGGGGAGGATGCCGACGCTACTGGCCTATCCGTGGCTTCGAACTCGGAATAGATACAGATGCACTGGGTGGGGCGATGGCGGAGGGAGAGCAGTGTAGGGGTATCACGCTGGCACTGCCATATTGGTTGTTGGGACTCCCCTCTCCTAGCCGGCGTCTCTGCGTACCGGTGTGAGCAAGCAGGTGGGATCGACTTTTAGGGTTCTGCTTGTTAGTTGTTGTGCACTGTATTGCTGCTCGGTTTGGGGGTCTGACTGACAGCTATGCGTCGACCCTGCGCCGCCGTTCCTCCTAGGGGAAACTATGGTATATTGAGCCTGATGATTGCGGTGATGACTCTCCTCAATGTTGTATTGACCCCGATGATGTTTGTGCTGTCCCACATGATGTGCCCCCGCTGCCCATTACTCAGTTGCAGGTAGGCTTGCTGTAAGGACTGTCGTATCTTTGCCTAGTACAGTATTATTATGCTAATGGATGCTCCAGTTGATTGCCCCTATACTAATCTTTGAAGACTTTCCTATTGCATTACTGAATGTGTATCGCTGCCGGCCTAAATATGGTTGTAGGCACACTGCTGTGTATATTCGCACGAATGACAATAAATAGCTTTAAAAAAAAAAAAGTACTGTGTATGGGTGAACAGTAAGTGTATGACTTGTCAGTCAGGTAAACAAAAGGTGCCAGATGTCAAAGATGCTATTGTCCTGCTATTGTCCTCCTCTATGTCCCGGAGGATTGCTCTATTGACATTGGCAGCCCTATCTAGAGGCCAGTGCGTGAAGCATAGCGTCTGGGGCCAAGTTCCAGTCCCCCCTAGAATGTAAATGTAAATGTAGTGTATTTTGTAAAGCGCACAGCTGCCCCACCGGGGCGTCCCGGCGCTGTATAACGCTGTGGAACCCTTCCTGACTCTCCATGAGAGATGCCCCTCCTGGGCACCCCCAAGGTGAAGCCAAGCATCCCAGTGTTGTAGGGGCCGTTGTGGAGATTAAGCAAGCTATTGCCCAGAGTTGCAACAGGTGCGGTCCCTAATTCTATAAGGAAATGGTTGAGATGAAGGAGGAAGGTCACTTTAGTCCCTACTGGGGCATAGATCGACCCCACACATATGGTCTTGTTAAGGATTTTGTGACGGGCTAAGGCATACCGACCATTTGAATTGGTCGTTGTCTTGAGAACAGTACAGGAAAGTGATTTGCACAGCAAAACTGCCACTCTACATTTTCCTGCCATTGGTAAGTCTCTGGAAGAATGCTAGGTAGAGCAACTGCTGTGGATAACTTTGCCCACCCAATCTTGTTTAAGTTTATTCGCCTCAGGACTGGTGGGATGGGTTTTCTGTAGGAAGGCTATGTCTGCTTGTTGATAGTTCAGGCAAGCAAGGACTTTTACTGTTTGATGTAAAATGGGTGAGGCTGTGAACGTTACAGGATGCGACTGTCAAGGACATGCCATGATGGGGTAGATATTGGGTCGGGCTGGGAACAGCGAAGGGCGAGCAAGGAGTGAAACTGAGGGATGGGTGACAGCACGCATATCAGAGCGGGTGGGGAGGGATGGAAGTGTGTATGGGCTAAAGGGCTGGTGGAGAGGTCATTAGCCCTTCAATTAGGAAGGACAGGTGGGGGCATGTCCTTGGGCTTAGCTCCTCGTACCCTTGTGGGGCCCGCGGGGGACAGCAGCGTCACTCCCACGAGGAACTAAGCCCAGTGATGAAGCAAGACACTCACAAGGGTGTGTGAGGGCACTAATACCAAAAGGAAGAATTCCCCCATCCTCATCTGGACCCAAACTAGTCTACTCCTGGAGACCACATTGATATCGTTAACCAACCAGATTAGGTTGTCTATTGTCTTCTTATAGGAACAGCTACCTCTTAGTAAGTACAACGGGTATAGCTTCAAGCCTTTGACTCACTGCAGTGATTTCTTGTAAGATACGGTCCATCAGGACTTCCGCGTGCCCTGGTTGCGCAGATGATGGAGGTTTGTGTTGGACCATGACTTCAGTGATGAGTAGCTGGCAATTTGCCTTCCCTGAGGCCATGGACTTCATCCACAGTTAGCGAGTGAGGGTCCAGGTGGGTGTGCGACGTGGAGGGCTTGATCAAATCTGAATCTCCTGCAGGTCCTCCTCAGTTGGTAAAGTCCTTCAAACCTGCAGGATCTGTGGTGGGCGGTCTTAAAAGTCTTTAACAGGAAGTAAGTAGGATAAGTAACCACCTATCTCAATTATTTAGCCAGGCAATGAAGGTCTGCTCACGGTTGTCTTATCAGAGAATAACAAACCAAGGCAGATGCCGGTATAAGCAGACTGAAAGAGGTAGGTTAGGCTGGATGGGCCGTCCCCTCAGGTGGTGCAAAGGCCTGACACTGGGGAAGCAGGTACGAGCAATTGTCCAACAATGTCAGCCTGGTGCCAGGGGACGATGTACCAGAGAGTGGGTTCTAGCACTAAGAGGAGAGATAACAGGGTGCTGGGTGATCTCAGTGCTTACAGATGTGCTTGAGTTGGTCTGTGGGTCCCAGGCCAGGATGATAATTCCTGTGCAGCTGATGAAGTTAGTTGTTTGGGTAGCTAGCCATATGTGGTCATTATCCAAGGGAAGGGAGGGTCCCCTTCCAAGGAAGTCCCGCTGCAGAGAAAAGTCTAGAAAAGTCTAGGTCTTAGGCCTCACGAGTACTACTCCATCCCCTGAGGGCACCTGGCTTGTGACTGGATCGAGAGTGGCATACCCATCAAGGAGGCAGCGGGGGGCCCGTTCACGATGGGGTGCTCTCTGGGCTAGTGTGTAGAATGAGAAGAAAAGAAGTATGGCTGCAATGTATCCCTGTGGCCATGTGTTAAGACGGTTGATATACCAGGAGGTCCTCCACGAGATGTTGACAGTGGCTGTGCAGGTTGGGGCCCACAGTGGGTGTCTTTTGGAGGCTGTCATAGGTCACTGAAGAGGTTAAGCAGGAGGGGAAGGAAGAGATCCATTCCCGGGAGCAGAGGGGCATCTTCAGCGTCACTCCTGTACGCGAGGCAGTGTACCAGCAACCGCTAAGGTGTGTCAGGCCGAGAAAGGGCTGCGGAGATCTTGAGACCCCTCAAGACCTCAAAAAAGGCCACGGAAGGTGTCCAGTGGTGTCCTGGGTGGTCAGGTGTTTGATGTGGGCCATAGAGCGTGTGCAAGTTGCCCAAACAGAGTAGTATATCCTCAAGTGCTCTCTGGCAATTGGGAGCCTTAGTGTCAGGTGGCCATCTTTGTCAGTAGCCAGGCTCCACCATAATTAATATTGTTATTAATATTATTATTATTATTATTATTATTATTATTATTATTATTATTGTTCAACTGGGAGTCTTGGCACTAGGAACAAGAACAATAAAGAAACAACACAAGCTACTGAGAATGCAAAGGCAGAGTTAAATCTTTTTTTTTAAAAAGAAACACTTTAACAGATGCTTAAAGACTGTAAAATTAGAGATTGTTTGATTTCCTGAGGAAAGCTTTCCTGATTGTGCCCTAGGGTGGAGAAGGTTATGCATTCACAATGTGTGTGTTTGAATCGAGCCATGCAAAGCAGAGAGGTGATGCAGTAAACCAAAGGGCTGGTAGATGGTCACCTGGCAAGATAGAAAGACTGGGCCAGAGTAGTTGAGGTTGCTTTGTAGAAGGCAAATGATCCTGTACTTTTTCTTTTTTTTTTGATTAAAGACTTTTATTGGTCAAATCACAAGAACACAGCCATAGGCCTACAACCCAGACGTGGGCCGGCCGCAAAATACGTCTTTCATGCATCACATCCAAAAATATAACATCTATGTTCAAGAGAAGTATTCAGATATTAGCAAATAGTAATCCAGAGTCTGCGTCTTGCAACAATACTTATGCATATAATAAGCAGTCTCATTTCATAAGCAACCCAACAGTAATCAACCAAATAACAACCCCCACCCATCATCCCAGGTTTCAGATCTGACATCAGCAAGTGTCGTAGTCAAGTGTGCATCCAGAGAGGTACATAAAACATGTCAAAGAGCGTGTCTCAAGGTATTACCGTAAAAGACAGTTAAACCGGGAATCATCAGCAATACTCCATCAGCAGTCCTTGCAGGGGTAAACCACTTCCATGCCGCACACAGTCAGCTAAGTCCGTCATCCATACCAGAAACAATCTAGGGACTCCCATCCGCCGCTAATCTCGACAGCATGTATACTGTATACGGACCCCATATATCCCGAGGCCTTGAGGCTTCTGGCAATTCCTCATAGTAGCAGGTCAGTTGGTCACGACAATACGCCATGTCTTGCAACCAGAGCTCGACATCAGGTGCCCGCTTCCCTCCCCACGTCACAGCCACTCTGCGCTTGGGGACCTGCAATGCTAACACTATCAGACGTCGAGCTCCAACAGGCAATCCCGAAGCCACTCCCAACAAACACAATCGTGGTTCAGTAGGTACTACTATGGAAGTCATCTCAGATAATGCCTTCGTCACCGCTGTCCAGAACTCGTATACCTTAGCACATCCCCACGCCAAGTGTATAAAGTCAGCATCTTCCGCGCCACATCTCACACATCTGGATTGGTCTCGCAGGCCATATCTCATCAATTGTGCAGGGGTATAATACCACTGTTGTAGATATTTATAGTGAATGAGGCGGAAATTCCCATTGGCCACAAACCCACACGTCCCAGAACAACATTCAGTCCATTCCTCATCAGTCAGCGGATCCGGCAAGCATGCGTCCCATCTCGCTTTCGCCAACACACCGCCCCCGCCCTCCTGCGAAGCTCGATATAAACGCAAGACCAGTTTCACTCGGTCCGTTGAGGAGTATAGTATCTGTAAGGCACTTAACACTGGGGGTTCATCCGGGAAAGAGGGATATAAGTCCCGCAGCACAGCACGAAGCCTAACGTAGAGGAACGTGGCCATAGTAGGATTAGTCGTGCGATCTAATAAATTCTGCAGTGGAAGGAACGTAGCAGCAGGAAACACATGTCCCATGTTGTGTATTCCAGCTCCTTGGAACAGCTGAAGCGCACCCACTTCACTGGAGACCGAGATCTCGGCATGATAAAGCAATGGCATAGCCGGAGCATACAACGGTAGTCTATCAGCCCGTTTGCCTAACTCTTGCCTTGCGCGGTGTGTACTGCGTACCGTATCCACCTCCCCTTTCTCAAACACAGAGTACTGATTCACTATCATTACCTTCAATGGTCGCGGAGTGACCGCACTAGCCTCGAGCGCGACATGTGGTGTATATGGCGGCGCCGATAACCAATAGGTAGCGAAGTGAGCCTGTGCGCAAAGATAGTACAGTTTCATATCCGGCACTGCAAAGCCCCCTAGTTCGTATGGCTTTGTTAGTACATCCCACCTCACCCGCGCTTTCTTACCGGCCCAGGCTAGTGTGATAAGTAACGATTGCAGTTGTGCAAAAAAGTGTGACGTTAGGGCGATGGGTACATTGACAAAATAGTACAGAAACTTAGGTAGTACCACCATTTTGATGAGAGATATCCTATCCGCAAATGAGAGCGGCAGCCTAATCCATCTCTGTACCTGATCTTCCAATTTCGAGACTGCCACTCCGTAATTGGCCCGAAGGGTTTCAGTACAGTCCCTGTGCACCCAGATTCCCAGATATTGCACCGGTTCCAGTGCCCATTCTAACGGAAATTCTAGTGCGAAGGGTATGGTGGCATCCGTAAGGGGCAGTAAAATGGATTTATTCCAATTGATAGATAGACCAGAAAAAAGCCCAAACCTGAGGAACTCCCTCAGTACTCTTTCCAAGTGTTGAGCCGGATCTCTGATGTATAGCACCATGTCATCCGCGTACATGGACACTGCAAATGACCTAAGCGGAAACCTTAACGCTGCATCCGCATATCTTTGCCGCAAAATGCAGGCCAGCGGCTCCAGCATAAGAGCAAAGAGCAGGGGCGAAAGAGGGCACCCCTGCCGAGTCCCCATTTGAATACAGAATGTCGCCGACACATGTCCATTAATCCTCACCCGTGCCACAGGCCTTGTGTACAACAGAGTGATCAGGGACGTGAAAAAATACGGCACACCCATACGGTGCAGCACTGCTATCATGTATCTCCAAGCCACAGAGTCGAATGCCTTGGCTGCATCCAATAGTACCGCCACTGCAGAAAGCTCCGGTTTGAGAAGGTGCATAACCGCGAACAAGGCCCTCAGATTGTGGGCAGTGGAGCGGAGTGGGACGAAACCAGATTGGTCGGGCAGGACCATCACCGGTAGGATAAGTCTCAGACGCATCGCCAGCACCTCAGCAATGATCTTAACGTCTGTGTTTATTAGAGACACGGTCTATATGACTCGCTCAGATTTAGTGGCTTGCCTGGCTTCGGCAGTGCCACCAATAGCGCTTCCCGCATTGTGGCCGGCAGCTGCCCCCGTTCCAATGAGTCCTCCAGGACAGCCGCTAAGCGCGGCAACAACAGATCTGCGTATTGTTTATAAAATTCTGATGGCAAACCGTCTGTGCCGGCCGCCTTGCCATTGGGCAGAGCAGAGATCGCGTCCCGGAACTCCCCTTACGTGATATGATGCATTAAAAATTCTTGCTACCCTTTGGACAGCCAAACCAAAGCGATATCGTCCAAGTACTGTGCCAGTTCTGCCTCATCAGCCGTGTCCCTGAAACTATACATCTGTTCATAGTACTGTGCAAAACAATCCAGGATACCTGCAGCGCTAGTGACAGTGTCACCCTCATGAACTATTTCCTGCACCCCGCAGTGCCTAGCCCACGGCTCTCTAATTCTATCAGCTAGCCCTCGTCCCGCACGCCCCCCTCACTGTAGTACCGCGCCTTAGTACGTTTGGATAAGAAGTGAATCTCCTGATCAGCTAGCTCGTTATATGCAGTGACTTTCTCACGGATCTCTGCCAGCCTAGCATCATTAGGGAACTGTTCCTGCTGCCGTTCTAATTTCAATAGTTCCTCCTCCAGTTTGCTCATAGAATTCCTCAATGATTTAAGAACCCCAGATTGCATACCTATACACGTACCACGAATCTTAACCTTAAATGCCTCCCATACTGTTCCCATGCTCTCCACGGACCCCACATTTTTATCAAAAAATTCCTCAATACTGGTTCTCAAGTCTTCCCGTAGTACTAGATCCTGCAGCATACCCGGGTTTAAGCGCCATGAAAATGGTGCCGGTGCGTACGACGGCCAGCCCACCTCTAGAAGCACTGGAGCGTGATCTGAAAGGGTTCTGGGTAGATGGCCGCTGCGCCTGACCCACCCACTAACATCTCGTGTAACCAGCCAATAATCCAATCTCGACCAAGTGTCATGTGCAGATGTGTAACAAGTGCCCTCTCTCACGCCCGGATGACCCAGTCGCCACACGTCCACCAATCCAAGGTCACACATACCATCACGCACCGCATCAGCCGCTTTTTTATGCACAGTTGGCCTCTCATCCTTTTTATCCAGGGTCTTATACAACGTCACATTCCAATCTCCTCCACACACAACAGCCGACGGCGGCAAGGCATACACCTTGTTCCACAGATTAATATAGAAATCAGGATCGTCCACATTCGGACCATAGACATTCACCAACGTTATCAATGTGCCATAGAGTTTCCCCTGCAGAATAATGTACCTGCCTTCTTTATCAACCTCTTCATGCATCAAATCAAACTGCACATTTTCCTTGATTAAAATCATGACCCTTCGCGCATAGGATGAATAGTCCGTTGCCACCCGCACTCCCGCCCACTGCTTAGCCACGGCCTCAATTGCTTTCCCCCGAAGGTGTGTCTCCTGAAGAAAGACCACTTGAGCCCCATGTTTAGTAAGGAAGGACAGCATTTGTCTAGATTTCTGCGGTCTATTTAGACCTCGCACATTCCATGTTATCCAACAGAGCTTCCCACTCTCAGCCATGAGGTTCACCCATTCTACAGTCCATCAGCCTGCAAGTGGAGCCCACCCCCCAACGCCAAATGCCAATCCCGTAGTAATCCAGCGAACAATCAAGCATAGTCGTCTTCCTGAGAGTATCGCATAGCATCAGCCCACATCACGAAATCACCGCTCTCCCCCTCGCACACACACTCAAATAGCAACGTACCCATCTGAAACCTTCGAACTCCCCCCATCCTCCCCCCACCCACTTCAGCGCCCACAACCTGCCAAAGCCTTTCCCTACCCCCCAGCCTCCCAACCAACACCCCTATTTCGAACAAATCGTGGGGAACTCCCATAAGCGGGGGCGTAGAGGTGCCCAACTCCCACTAACAGGTGTAGTAGAAGAGGATCGGATTAGTTAGTCAAATATCCGCCCCAGTCGACCAAGCATCCCGGCCTACATTTCAAAATGCAAGTATACAGCTTGAAATCCGGCAACAGTCCCAGGAGTCATTCATAGCCACCCACCAGTAATCATAACGCCACAATATCCGACGGTGACCTTGCCTATATTCAACCCCCCGAACACGGGTGGCAGAGTGACTCACGCCCATTCTTAACCCAGTAGGCAAGCATCACATAGCGAAACAAGCAGACATAGTAATAGGTTACTCAAACGCCACATCTCACTAATCAGTGTGCAAAAGGCCACCACAGTTCGCTCTCCCAATCCGGTCACCGCCTGTTTACTGCGATCATGTAGGACACGATCTTCAAACTCAAGAACATGAGATCAGTGTTCATCAACGCCACAACATAACAGACGAAAGCCAATGTCCGTGCCATCAAGAGACATCTGCTCACTCAGCCTCATCTAGAATTGCATCCTCCCTGTCCTGCGCTGCATTTGCGTCTCTTTTCCTTTTCTTCTGTTTTTTCGCATAATCCATAGCTGCCTTGGACGAGGTGAAGATTTTATTACCAGACGGCGGTCCAATCCGGAGCCGAGCTGGATATAGCATTGCATATGGAACGTCCTCGGCCCTAAGAAGTTGTTTCACAGCCTGGAATTCTTTTCTTGCCGTTTGCACCGCCACTGTAAAGTCGGGATAGAACTCCAGTTTACTGCCTTGCCAGTCAATGGTGCCCTTTTCTCTTGCCAGTCGAAGGATCATGTCCCTGTCCTTATAATTCAATATGCGGGCAATAACAGGTTGCGGTGGTGCCCCAGATGCCGGTCTCTTAGCAAGAGAACGATGCGCCCGGTCCACTACTAACACACAGGACAGTTGTTCCGTTCCAAAAATGTCAGCGATCAGCCGCTCCATGAAGTCTTCCATGCGGCCAACATTCGTGTGGACTCAGGCAGGCCCGTGACGCGAATGTTGTTGCGTCTGGACCTCCCTTCCAACTCCTCGTTTTTGGCCTGTATAACCGCTAGGACGCGCTCCATGTTAAACACTTTCGTAGTCACGGTGGTCAAGCCGTCCTCCGTAGCCGATACCCTCTGCTCCACCTCTCCCATCCGCTCATTTTGTCTATCAAATTGAGTGGCTATGTGGTCCAATCTGTGATTGACCGCCTCCACGGTGCCTTCAATGGATTGCAATGTCTTCTGCATAGCCACAAGGACCCCTTCCAAATTCGGCGTGCCGCCCGCTGCGCCAGCAGATTCAGAGACCGGCGGAGCCTGCGTGGTAGACATGGTAGCCTTTTTCGCTTCAAACACCAACTTAGGCTGATGTCTTTCAGTCCTACCCATTTCTCAGCCCACTCAGCAGGACCCACTGCAGTGTCAATACAGTATTATGCGTAACAATAGCTACCAGGGAAGAGGGCGCGCTCAAAATCACCTCGGTCGCTTCACCTGCTGAGTAACGCAGATAGCGCAGGCCCGGTCACGTCCCTATGGCGCCAAGGGTATGTCTCCGGGCAGCTGCGTCCGTATCCTCTAGCTCCACCTAAGCACACAGCATGCGCGATGTTCACTAGTCACGCTAATCATGGACAATGTCCCACGCAGTCACAGCTCGATCCATCATGGTCGCGTTCATGTAGGAGCCATCGTCGCAAGCACCACAGCCCCACAGCTCGCATTAACCAGTTCAGCAGAGAGTGTCCGAATTATGTCCCACAGAAAACGCCTTCCAATGAGTAGCCACAGTTCAGGTACTATCAGGGCACTCCGCTATGCAGCGCTCCCCTCGCCGGCTCTCCCGGACCCGCCCCGCCCCCACCAGCCATAGTTCGCGCGGTGCGGCCTAGTGCGGCCCAGCACCACCTCTGCAGCCTCGGCCTATCCCAGGCCGTCACCCCACTCACCACAACCGGCAGAGGCTGGACCCGGCCCCGCTGCCTCGCGATCTCCACCGCCGGCTGGACGCTCTCTCCCGGCAGTCCAAGACGCTGAGACAGTGTCCGATCAGCAATCAGCCACCACAGCCGCAGTTACCAGAGCTCTGCACCGCCGCATTCCTCGGGGACAGCCTCCGCTCTAGCGCGCCACAATGGCGGGACGCCAGCCGGCAGCTCACTCGTCGCGTTCAGCTCCAGGGACGATCCAGCCAGCCAGAATACCAGCGCCGATCGGGCACTTCGCAGTTCTCCGCAGTTGGCCACAACGCTTGATACTTCACCGGGACAGATTAAGCAGGATAAATGCAGGATGTCGATCCGATCTGGCGGAGCCTCACACACGTGCGGCCATCTTGCCTGGTGCCCTCTAGCGCCCCCAAATGATCCTGTACTTAACTGGGAGGTAGCACACGAAAACCCTGGCCTCAGAGACCTAGTCAGCATAGGTAAATCTCAAGGTTTGTCTGATGGCTTTGTTTTGCAGCCTTTGTAGCTTGGAAGAGATGAGGGAGGCCAAGACAAAGTATGTTGCAATAATCTAGCTGGGACAATACGTGCAGTCAGACCAACTATAGAAAGTTTTCCTAAAATTGAATTGGCCAAACCTTGTTGTCCAGAGTTTTTGGATCTCAGGTATAGTGGATATTGAAAATCTTCCTAGCTATCTTAATTGAAAGTTTCAATTCTATGAAAGACATAGAGGCGAGGATTATGCTTTACTTTCCTCACTTGTATTTCTACAGCAGTCATCTTCATCAAACAAAAATGTAATTTCCCATGAACCATTGGTAAAAGGTAGACGTTCATTTGAACTAATCAGCAACAAGTAACACTCTTCATATCCCTTTGTCGACTCTCTGTCTCGCTCTTTCTTTCTGTGACCAAAGCTAGCACTGGGATGTTTCAATCCTGCTTGGAACTCTCTATTCTTAGAAGATAACAGATCAACCTTAAGTATCCTGAATGTTTGGGAAACTAAGTCCAACAACTAGTTGACCAGCCAAGTGTATGAGATTAGAACACCAAATAAAACAAGGATTCATATTAATGATGTATTAAGCACTGCCTAAGAAAACCTCAACTACTACTCGGATGGATTCAAAGTCCTTTCCCTTACTGGGTGAGGCAAATATTAATCTATCAATGGGCGGACTAATCCTCGCCTCCGTGTCCTTAATAGGTTTGAAACTTTCTGTTACGATAGCTAGGAAATGTTTCATCCTAGGTCAGGAGACTGGCTGGTTTGAAATTGAACCTTTTGAATTTTGAGTCTGTGGACCAGTCTGCTGCATTAAGGATATAGCTGCCCTCCTTGAATTCTCCAGTTGGAACCAGTTCTGGGAGCCCTTGGTTCCCGCTCTGGTGAAAAACTGGACAAAGGACATGGGATTATTCTCACCCCTGACCATCCCCTCTATGAGGGACCCTGGAGTTGTCCTAACCCTTTTCTTTGGGCATAAAAGAGCTTACCTCTGGGTGAGTTCTCAGATTTGTTGTGGGACAAGACTCAAGCCTGAAACCACGTCACTCTTCGACTACCTGGACACTTGGACTTCGCCTGGAACCGAGACTGCATCAATGAAGACTCCTGCTGTTCCTGGTCTCTGCAAGTCTTCTTTGTCATCTGTGTCTGTGCTTCAACAGACCTGTGGGCCTCAAGGGCACCCAAAGTGATCTCCCTTGGAGTGAAGGAGTCACTCTTTTGCATCTGCAGTCACCGCAATGAAGCTGACCTGTCTGCTGCTCCTGATGTCCCACAGACTTCAAAAGGCTCAGCAACACAAGTGGTGTTTCTGCAACTGCCTCAATTGCTGACCTGTCCTTTCTGCAATTTTGATGACAGTGTCCCTCATCAGAACCGCTGGGACCAAACCCCTGTGCACCGCCTCGACTTGCCATTGCCGTGGCTTGTTGTCTCTGCACTCCATAGATCATAGGGCTACGAGAAGCTCCGGCCTCCAGCATATCTATCTGCCAAGATATTCTTCCTCACAGCATCCCTTGTACCGTGGGCCTTCATCTTTGGTGAGCTGCTAGAGATACTCTTGCGACTCCTGTGCCTTTGGCCTGTGGATCCTCCTGGGGGTCTTCTCTTGCTTCATTGGGCTCTCCTGGTTGCTTGGGGCCTACTCTGACTCTCCTGCTCGTGGTGTGTCCCTTGGGCCTTGCTGGTCCCAACATTGCTCCTTCGCTTTCCACGCCTGTCGCAGCTGCCAAGTCTTGTTGGTGGTGACACCTACCCCCCCTTGTTTTCGAATTCCGACATGGGACAGCTCATGCACAGCTCCTGGTCTTCCTCAGAGTCACTTGATCTTCGCAGCAACAAGGTCACCGTCATAACTCCTGCATCATCCCTCATTGGAGGGCATTGCTGTGCCGTGCCTCCTGGTCAACTCTGAGTGGCATAGACTCTGTCTCCTCTGCTTGCAGGTTCTTTGCTTCAGGAGTTTACCCTTGGATTCCATCTGACTCTTGCACAGTCTTCGCCAGTGGCATCTTTACTGAATTTCTCCATTGTAGTCTACGGCGGTTTTCAACGTCACTGTGCACTTATACACCCAGCTTTCCTGATGTAAGTATCCTGGTTCTCTGGAGTATCCACGGGTGCGGTGACTTTCCAACCTTCTGTCTTTCACTGGGTTTCTTCAGGGTTCTTCTACTTCAAAACTGCAACTGTGACTTTCCCTTTGTCTTCTTTTCAGTACCCGGTTGTGTTTTCACCCTGCACACATCCTCTGTGGGGTTGCTAGGTACTTGCCTTGGGTGGTTCCTTGTCTCCTCAGCTCTTCTGAGTCTCCTGGTCCAATCCAAACTTCGGTCGCAGTTCGCATTCCACTTTCTTGGTATGTGGTTTGTTTTTTCTCTGGAGACTACTGTTCTTACTTACCTCTTGCAATTGAAGTATTCTTGTGTATTTATGTGGATATCTCTGGGTATTAGATATACCGATGTGTTAGTGAGTGATAATCTTATACTTACACTGTGTGGTTCTTTTTTGTTTAACCTACACTACATGATTTGATCTGGTTAACCAAGTTGCTTAACACACATTCTGGACTAAGCCTAAAGGCTGCTCTCCACAGCTACCACTTAGAAAGCTAACTAAGGTTGTCTCAGCCCACTAAAACCACCATAAGGGTTGTCTGGATTAGTGCAAGGTGTTTCACTTAAATAAGTGTGCCCCATATACTAAGCCAGACTCCTACAGTAAGGTAGCGAATTTCATGGACAGCTCCTCCTGGAGAGGTATCAATTACTAGGCCAGTATAGAAAAAGGTTTAGTACCTTTTAAATATCCGAGAGAACCAGAAATCTCAGCTCCGGGCTGTGGAGGGTGGGGGGGGATGTGTTGTGCAAATGGACCTGAGCAATTTCCTAACCAGACAATGCTCCTCCACTGGATGACCACCAATGTGAGAGTGCCCTGATGATATTGTAGAACTAAACGTAGTGACCAATCTATAGGCCATGTCTTCTGAAATTCAAGATGTTGACAATGTCTGCCCCACGGGATCCAAGTTTCTCTGCTTACACTAACCCAACCATTGAGACCAAGCCGACTGGTATTGTGTGATCGTGGTGTCTTCCCAGGCTCTAGAGAGAAGGTTCACAGCTCTTCGCAAAAGGCCTTGGACTTGCCATCTAGACCTGTAATCCTCCACACTGTGACCTGAACAGTTCCTTCCGTGACCAGGTGGGGAAGATTCCTGGAGGAGTCCTTGATGAGATCCAGAAGTGGGGTTAGACGCATTGGAGAATCTCAAGAAGGTTCCATGAGAACCGGAAACCACACATGAAACCTCCATATCAGCATCACAACCACTAGGTCCGCCAGCTGTCTGCCAATTTGGGCTACGAGCCTCACTGTAATGGAAAAGGGAGGAAAGGCGTAGCCCTTCTCCACTGACCAATCCTGTAGGAAAGCAAGGGTTTCCACTGCATTGGGATCCGGTCTCCAGCTGAAAAACCAGGGAATTTGGTAATCCAGCCATGATGCAAAGAGGTCCACCGTGAATGGGCTCCAGTGGTCTTTGGACGTATACAACTGCCAAAGACTAGCTTCTCTCAAATAACAACGGTTCTCCGCAGGTGGCCGTCATTGTCTATAGGCACTGATCCATAATGAGAATGTCATCCAGGTACACTATAATGCATATCCCTCTGGCTCTTTAATGGTCCACCTCAGGTTTGAGAACCTTGGTGAAACACCAGGGAGCAAAGGAAATGCTTAATGAGAGGATTGTGAATTTGAAGGTTTGACACTGCCATTGGAACTGGAGGAACTGACGATGCGCCGGGTATATCGGAATCATTAGCTAAGTGTCCTCGTGAGTCAGGGTTTTAGGAGATCCCGGTGGAGATGGATTCCCCGCATCTTGAAGTGACGAAAGAAAAGCCGCTCATTAAATTCCTGGAGTTTTATCATCGTGTGTTGGCCTTTATCCCATTTCTCCACCAGGAATAGATTGTGGAGAAATCCTGAGTGGAGTGTTGTGGTTGGAGCGATGGCCCCTGTGAAGAGGAGTCCTTTGACCTCTAATCGGAATAGCGCGCCCTCTGAGAAGAATATGGGTCAAGGGGAGTAGGAGTGAACGGGAGATCCGTAGAACTCTATGTGGAAACCCGTTTATGGTTAGCAGGACCCATGAATCTGAAGTCAAAGCTTTCCAATTTTTCACAAAATGTGCTAACCTGCCCTCCTGTTGTTTGTGAGAAATGAGATTAACACTCACTGTGAGCATTGGCGGAATTGCCTACTACTCTGGAACCACCTCTGGAGCCTATTGATAGCCTCTGGTGGGGTATAAACCCCCAATGGGATATGTCCTGCCTTCGTGCCCCACATGGATGCCTGACTTCTAGCGGAGGCTTGGAACTGAGGTCGGCAATCAGAGTGCCCTTTCCGCAGCCAGCCCCTGTGAAGACCTGGGAGTAAAAATAAGCTTGATTGAGGACTGTGCCTTATCACTAGAGTAAAAAGTGGAGATGAACTTACCGAGCTCCATGCTGAAAGGCTCCTTGGAGAGGCCATCCTGTGCGACTTAGCCTGCTTCAGAGGCCGCCAGGTCCCCCAGCTTTGGGCAGTGTTGATCAGGAGGGACCTTTGCTCCTAGGTATAGATGGCACAGTTGGCGATGCCCAGAAACATTTTGGCATGTTGGGTCCAGCCTGATAGATTCTCAGGAGAAATGATTGTCCCAGAGGCCTTGGCAACCTCCCGTAGGGTCAGGTTCTTAGTCAGGGGACCTGTTGCATCAAGAAGTTTGTCCTGACATGACCGCCATGAGCGGTTGATTGCCTTTTGTGAGTCTAGGACTTATTTGGCTAGAAATATAGCCATTCTCAGATCAATCTCAGATGTCCAAGTCACCTTGCTGTCCACTGACAGACGAGGGAACTCCCCCCACAGGTTGCCAGCATGAAAATAGGAGGATGGGGGAGGGGCTGAAAATGAGCCTGCCTCACGAAGGCTAATAACACAATGCAAGGAAAGCACGTATGATCTGAAGGCCAAGCGTGCAATACAGTTATACCATGCAGAGTGATGGAGCGAGATAGAAAACAAAATTTTGTTTAAACTCGTGAAGTCATATTTCCATAACATGAATAATAATATTAATGATTTGTGATTTGTCGTGCTAATACAACTTAGATTAAACTTTACACATGGGGGGACTAACATGTGTGCTCATAAACGTGCATAAATGTTGCATCTTTTTGTTCGTGCAAAATAATAAAATAATTTATTGTTTTCGTTTTTGTCATTACTAACTGCTGCAAACTCAAAAGAAGCATGTGCTTGTTTTGCTTTTCCTTGTCTGTGTGATGTCATTTCTACTATTCTAGGTGCATATGAGTCTCATGGAATAACGGAGACTGGTAGATATAAACGCTGCTTTATTTGTTTGCAATGGCTAGGTAACATTTTGATTAATCGGGTGGGTTAATTAATTAGTAAATCCTGGGGTGGATACAGAATCTACATTATTTCTTACATTAATACTTTTCTTGTGTTTGTTTTATACTAGAAAGCTTAAGTTGCCTGCTTTTGGGCCTAGTCACTTGAGTCGCAGAAAAGAGCTGACTTGTAATTCTGCAAAAGTCACGAGACGCCCATTCTGAATTAAAGCGTTTATCAAAGCTGCATTCACAAAGCAAAAACTGGTGTGCTGTCATCATTCTGTCGGACGTGGCCAAGGTCGAAAGTGAACATTTTGTCAGCCTTAACTTGGCATCCGCGGAAGTTGCTTGGACGTAGCGAGAACAAATTTGAACATTTGTTACAAACTTAGGAAGCTCCTGGTTTCACGTGGAAGAGACAATGGTCTTTATGAAACATGATCTAATGGAACTTTTGAAAAGTGGGTGACATGTCACTTGTCACTCTCAGCCAATGGGACGTCGAAGATTTCTGAAAACTTTCCTTTGCGTAGTTTAGTTAGCGTAGAAAGGTATAAAAAGTCATGCCCCTAGGGATGGGCTGGCTGCTGCTTTCTGACTTTCCGATGAGGGTGATGTGCTGACGGACTTTGCGTGGAGCACTTAAGAATCCTCAAAGAACTTTACTTTAATTTCTATCTATTTAGCCCTGTTAGGAAATTAGGTTTTAGAAATGCTAAACTTTATATATTTACTTTAATTTTGATTCACTTGCTTAAATTGTATTTTACTTACGTTTCTTTACAATCATGCTTGCTTTATTGCTAATAAAATTCATTTATAAAACTATCAACTTATATACCATAATTTAGTAATAAAAATCTTACTTTTGACAAACAAGCTGGTCTTGGTTATTCAGAAGTGTGGGTTACTATTAGCTAGATCACTTCGCCTATGGTGGTCGTTTAAATAGTGAGAATGTGTTATAATGACAATATTCTTTTCGCTAATGTATAATAGTGTATATAGTTTGTAAATTAGGTGTATATAGATTTATTCTGACCACCTGATTCAGTAGGCCCAAAATATGTCTGGTTAATAAATGGGTCCATGAGTTAGTATAGAGTTTGTTATTAGGTTATGAAGTTGGGTAGCGTTGTTTATGACATATTTTCTATAGCCCGCTGGATCAATTCTCTGGTAGCAGAAATTGATGGTTGCTAAGAGTAACCAAGGTAATATGGTGGTTGCTAAGGGTTACTAAAGTATTATGGTATGGAAATAGGATCGATGTTTTAACACATGTTAAGTTCGTTTTTCGTGCTATCTGTAAGCTATACCGGTATAGATTGTGTGGCGAGAAATTAGTCACGCAAGCCATCTGTTCTGTTTGTAGTGATATCGCCGAGTATCACAAGAGGTATCGCCGTGTACCATAGTGTTGTCGCCGAGCAGCACAGTTTTAGGGCTAGGTGTGAATCTTGTATAGTGAGGGTTTTCTAAGAAATTAAAGCAGCATGAGAATAGGGACAAAGCGCCTTCCATAAAACTCACTGTGATAAGAGTATTAGTTATATCCGAGCTTGAGTGAAGGGTAAATTAGCGTCGGTACATGATTATCTATAAACAGGTTAGAGTCCTGTACGGGTACATGTTTCATATCTATAAACAGGTGAGAGCCCTGTACGGATAACGTCGTTATTTTGCTAACGGTGCATGATTTCTATAAACAGGTGAGAGTCCTGTACGGATTTCATGTGTGTTTGAAATTAGGGAAATTTCAGTGTGAAAGTGCGAGTTTGAATTGTATTTTATGTTCAAGTGGAACTCTTAGAACTTTCACTTCGCGGTGGGTTCAGAGCAAAGCGAGTTCATAATTATACGTGTTAGAAGGGTGGGGTAAGGGTTACTCTACTGACAATTGAATATTATCCTTAGTGTGAATAGCGCCGTCTATTCCGAAGTGTGGATACTTGAATGTATGTAAACTATCCTAAATAGTGAAACGAACAGATGTTGTCCTTATAGTCATTGTTAAGAATTAATTTACACTGAAAAGTGTCCTTAAAATGGCGCTGTGAAAAGATTTTGTGAAGGAGGGGTAAGCGCCAGTAGTGAGAAACGAGAAACCGCAGCTGCTGTGTACGTCACAGAGCCGCGCTGGGATTGGGTGACCTACGTCACAAGCTATATTCTGATTGGCTCTTGAGTCTCTGACGACCTGTGAGCTGATTGGTCTTTCGGAAAAACTCCAAATTTATTGGTTGAGCAGAAAAGTGACATAGCTCAACTGTCATTGGCTTGTTGGTGTGTTTCGCGCACGGATTGGTTGTTTTACGGAACATCCCGGAAATATTTTACGAACGATTTTGTGAATTAGATTTAACTCTTAAAAATGAGTTATCATTTTAAACATGTTGAGAAAAAGCCAACATTACTTCAAAAGTTTAAGAATTTATTTTCACCTGACAAGAAAATCGAAACGCGAGGTGGTAAACTACTTCATAAGTATAAAACACCTGCAGCGTATATGGAAGGTGAATATGGATATCATACTGTCTTATGGTTTGATAGTTGGAAACGCTATACTAAGAACGACGGTGTTTTAACTTGGCCTGATGATGGTTCATTTAATGTAAAAGTCTTGAGAAATTTACGAGAGAAAATGAATGCTCTTGTTCCAAAACCGAAACCAACTCAATTTGAAGCTTTAGTTGAGTGGGAAGATGAGATGTATCAATTACAAAGAGAAGCTAGTGGAATTAAAAGACCTTCTAAAAATCCACCATGGAGAAGAGAAACTCATGAAGATAGATTGAGAATGTGGAGACAGGGAAACATGAGTGAAGGATTGTATTTAATTCATGAAATGGTAATGGGTACTCCTACAGGGAAATCTATGGAAAGTGAATCTGAGGATGCAGTAATGGAAGAAATATATACAACTACTAGAAAGAATCAGCCTTTGAGACCTCCTAGATCATGGTCTACTCCGGTGGTTTCTACTGAAACTTCACCGAGTGCACCTCCAATTAATGAAGCTCCTAAACTTTATCCAAATAATTGTGAAATCATTGAAACTCCTAGAAGACCAGAATTCGAGAATGCTCGAAATGAAGGTAGACATTTTACAATGGCTCCAAGAGCAAGAGAACCTCCAAAAGATTATACAAGAGAGGCAAGAAATGTTGAAGATGTTGATTATAATGAATATTTAAGATCTAAAGAAGAATTAATAAAAAGAATGACAAAAGGCATGGAAGCTGTGACAGTTCCAGTAACAATTGGTCCTGTTCAGCCCGTATTTGACCAAAAGGAAACAAACAAAACTGGATTAACTATTCCTTTAAATACAGAAATTCAAAAGGCTGCTGAAAAATTTTATTCAGACTTATCTGAAATAAACTCTTCTAAATCGAGAATGCCTGATTTAACCTTTAATGAGGATTTATCTCCAAAAACACCAATGGGTGCTATATCAGATATAGGGAGTCCTGAAGCCAGGGTAACCACACCAAAACTTGATGTGGCCAAATTAAAAGCGAATATCGAAGAATTAATAATTGGAACAATTGGTCCAGATAGTTTAAATTACTATCGAGATGATGAACTACTGTTCATTTGCAAAAGCATACAATGGAAAACAAAAAATAAATATGATCAACTAGAGGATCTAGCAGCAGAACTTGAAATCGATGTGAGTAAACAAAAGAATTTTGCGAAACATTACAGATTAGACTTTTCAGAAAGTGACATCGAGAGTTTAAACTCAATGGGAAGAATAGTTCATATTAAAGATTTGATTGTCTATGTCAAAAAGCTAGGAGAACTGAACAAATGGAGAGTAAAATGGACGAAAAAGAAGGAAGATGAAAGATTGGAAAAATTGTCAAAACAATTTCCAATGAGAGAAATTGCAGGTGGAGGATATGTTCATGTCCCTTGGTCGAGACAGGACATTCTATTATTTACAAATGACTTTCCGAAATTGAGGGAAAAACCAGTTGAGTGGTACAGGCAAGTTGATAGATTTATCAAAGTGTCAAAAGTTCTGTGGATTGATTTAGATGGATTTTTTGACATTGTCGTTCCATCAGATCTTTGGACAGAATGCAAGATATCGATTAGTTGGCCAAAAACAGAACCTGAGCGAATCAAAGAAACAGGTGCTCCAAATCCACTTGTAATGGATTTTTATGAAAAAGTAATTGTTTGGATGAAAAACAAAATTCCACCCAAAGAAGTCGATTGGGTTAAAATAGAAAGAACAGAACAGGAAACAAAAGAATCAGTTCATTCTTTTTATGAAAGACTACTGTTAATCTTTAAACAATACAGTGGTTATGAAAAATTAGATGAAAAAGACATGAGCCATTTTGTCTATAGATTTGTTTATGGACTAAAACCTGAAATTGGAGAAATGATCAGAAATAGTATTGTCGGATGGCAATCACTATCTGTAGATGATATTCTAAGAAAAGCTAAGTATTGCAGTGATGAAATAGAAGTAAAACAGAAGAAGCTCAAGGAGAAAGCCATGTGGGCTCAAGTAAAAGTGGCTGAGCAACAGATTGCCAGCATGGGTAATAAGAACACTAATTTTGTTCAAACTGGAAATACAAACCAGATACAAGGAAAGTTTAAAGGTAATAATTTCCCAAAGAAATTTAGCCCAAAGATTGAGGAGTTGAAACAAAGATTACCTTGTTTTAATTGTGGCGAAATTGGACATTGGAGAGACGAGTGTCCTCATCCTCCTAAAAACTTAAAGAATCCCTTATTGAATCCACAGATGCAGAATGGTGTTGACCTGCAGCGACAGCTACAGATACAACAGGGGTTAAACGAATTAAATATTCAACGACAGTTACAGCAACAGCAACAACAACAGGTGAATAATCGTCAAGACCAATTGCCACAACCACCTTTTCCGAATTGTGGGGGAGTTCAAAAATATAATCCTAACGTGGGATTTCAGGGAAGTGAACAGGTAATAAAACCACAAAAACAGCAAAAGCAGCAAAGAGTTCAAATGCAAAATGCTTCACAACAGTTTTTATTAACAGAAAGTCAAGACAGCGATTCTGATGATTATTGCTGACGGTGCCCGAGAGAGGAGGAAGAGTGTGTTGTTGGAGCCACTCTTGAGGTTGACCAGTCTGGTCCTTTTGTAAACGGGAAAGTTAATGATGTAGACATCACTTTTCTAGTGGACACTGGTGCTACCCGTTCTACTGTTAGATCAGTGGAAATTGAAAACCTACCTCTCTCTGGGGATACCATCCAAGTTGTCGGAGTAAGTAATCAGCAAATTAAAACTGACTTAACTGATCCAGTACCAGTTGAAATTGGAAATTACAGAGACAAACACAGATTTGTGGTTTGTAATAGTAGTCCAGTAAATCTATTGGGCAGAGATATCCTATGTAAAATGAATTGTAGAATATATTGTTCTCCTGATGGAGTTGAGTTACAAACAATGGAGGAAGATGGTTTATACAGAATGACAATGATGATGATGGAAGCAGAAGAAACAAAATTGTTTCCTGCATTTGAAGAAAAAGATTTACCTGAAGAACTTAAAGAAACAGTGAAATCTGAAATATGGGATTTTACTGGAAATGAGATGGGTCTGATGAAAAACGTAGATCCAGTAAAAATTACATTGAAACAGGGAATAGAATTTCCAAACACTCCACAATATAAAATGAAAACAGAAACAATTGAAGGTATTACACCTATAATTGAAAAATTAATCAAGCAAGGTGTATTAAAAGAAATGGAGAGTAGTTCTTGTAATTCACCAATTATGGGAGTTAAAAAGTCTAACGGAACATTTAGAATCGTACAAGATTTGAGAAAAGTTAATCAAATCGTCGTTCCATGTTGTCCTGTGGTTCCAAATCCAGCAGTAATTCTATTTCAGATTCCACATGATGCTGAATGGTATACAGTCATTGACCTTTGTAATGCATTCTTTACTGTTCCCTTACATCCAGACAGTTATGAAATATTTGCTTTCAGATTCCAAGGTAAGACCCTCGGATGGTCAAGAATCCCTCAGGGCTATACAGAAAGTCCTTCAATCTTTAATGAACTGTTAAAAAGATCATTAGAAGACCTAGACTTACCTGGTAGGTCTACGCTAGTGCAGTATATTGATGATTTGTTAATAGCTGCAAAGACAAGAGAAAATTGTGTAACAGACACAATAATTCTGTTAAATCGCCTTGCAGAAGAAGGACATAAAGTGTCCCCAGCAAAACTACAGTTTTGCAAACAAGAAGTAAAATATCTTGGTCACAGAATTGCAAAGGGAAAAAGACAAGTAACAATAGAGAGAATAAAAATGATTCAAGCAATGTTACCACCAAGAACACAAAGACAGGTCAGAATGTTCTTGGGAATGGTTGGTTACTGTTGACAATGGATAAGTGGATTTTCAGTAATTGCAAAACCACTACAAAGACTGACAAAGTCAGATGTAAAAGATCCAATTATTCTCAATGATGCTGAGATGGATGCTTTTGAGAACCTGAAAAAGAGCTTATGCCAAGCTCCTGCTTTAGGTATGCCAAATTATGAGAAAGATTTCGAACTGTATTGCAGTGAGAGAGAAGGATGTGCATTATCTGTGTTAATTCAGAGACATGGAAATTTAAAGAAACCTATTGCATACTTCTCTGCAGTTCTTGATCCAATTGCTAAAGCATTACCAGGTTGTTTGAAAGCAGTTGCAGCTACAAGTATCAGCCTCGAACAAAGTGAGGGGATCATTATGGGATTTCCTGTGAAAGTTTTTGTGCCTCATTCAGTTGAAATATTACTGACAAGAGGTAAGACTCAACATCTAACAAGTAGTAGATTGACAAAGTATGAGAAAATCATACTGGGAGCAGATAATGTTTCGATTTCAAGATGTTTAAATCTGAATCCTTCTACATTACTGCCTGATTCTGAAATTGTTGATGACATTGAAACAGAACATGAATGTTTAGATGTCATGGAATTCTGCACTAAACCAAGAAAAGACATCAAAGACAGACCTTTGTCTGAATCGGATTTTGTCTACTTTGTAGATGGGTCATGCTTAAGATCCGAAGGAGGTGTCTTAAAAGCTTCATATTCAGTTTGTACAGTTGTAGATGTTGAAGAAGCATCATGTCTTGAAGGAGTTCGTTCAGCTCAGGTGGCTGAATTGATTGCTTTAATTCGTGCATGTGAAATATCAAAGGATATAAGAGTTACCATCATTACTGATAGTCAATATGGGTACGGAGTTGTGCATGATTATGGACAACTCTGGTCACAGAGAGGATATATGACATCAACAGGATCACCAATTAAAAATGCAGTTTTCATTAGGAGATTAATTGAAGCAATACAATTGCCAAAAGAAATCGCCATTGTTAAGTGTGCAGCGCACACTAGAGGAACTGATTATATTTCCAAGGGAAATGCCTTCGCAGATGAAACAGCTAAATACTGCGCAAGGAAAAATTATTCATACAATCGGGAGAGGAGTAAAGAAACTGATTCAAATTCATTAATGCTAACAACTGTTGTAGAAACATGGCATGAGATTAGAGATTTACAAAATGAAGCAGAAGATGAAGAAAAAGACTTATGGTTAAGATCAGATTGTAGACCACGTGAAGAAGATGGAGTGTGGGTTTACAAAGATGGCAGAGTAGTCTTACCAAATTGTTTGATTGCTGACATGGCCAGATTATATCATGGTCCAGCACATCTAGGAAGAGATTCTATGGTTAGACTTTTCAGAGAAACATGGTTCAATACCAAGTTTAGAACTATTGCTGAATCTTTTTGTCAGAGGTGTTTGTCATGCCAACAAATGAATCCAAACAGAAAATCAGTGGTGGGGACAGGAATAATTGGTCGAGAAGGTGGTCCCTTTACCAGGTTACAAATGGATTTCATTGAAATGCCCTTACACAACTGTTTGAAATATGTGCTTGTAATTGTGTGCTTATTTTCAAGATGGGTAGAGGCTTTCCCTACACGACATTGTGATTCAATTACAGTGGCAAAACTAATGCTCAGAGAAATCATCCCAAGGTACGGTTTTCCAGTCACTATTGAGAGTGATGGAGGAAGCCATTTTGATAACAAACTGATGAAGTTAATTTGCGAAGCTTTGAGCATTGAGCAGAAAATACACTGTGCATACAGACCAGAGGCATCAGGAGTAGTTGAACAAATAAATGGAACAATTAAAAACAGAATTGGAAAAATGTGTCTTGAAACAGGTGTAAAGTGGACTGATGCTCTTCCACTTGTTTTGATGTCATTAAGAAGTACACCAGATAAAAAGACAGGTTTGAGTCCTCATGAAATTTTAATGGGAAGAGTTATGAGACAAGCTTTTGTACCTGTAGGTAAACTATTGAGCATAAATGACAGTGCTATTTTGGATTACTGTAAAAGGTTATCTGATATGGTAACTTCTGTGTCTAATCAGGTGGGAACTGAAGCTCAATCAGATGAAAAGGTTTTGACATATGATCTGAGACCTGGCGATTGGGTCAGAACGAAAGTACATCGGAGAAGGAATTGTCTAGCTCCTAGATGGCAGAAACCTAGACAGATAATTTTGATCACTACTAATGCTGTAAAGTGCAGAGGATTGAAACGTTGGATTCATCCTAGTCATACTATTCCAGTACCAACTCCTGAGAGTTCTGATGTTGAAAGTGATACCACAGACGATTCTGATTCTGAAGCAGAAGGCGAAACAGAAGGTGAAATAATTCCAGATTCTGAAGATCGACAAGAAAGTCGACATCTGGAAACTGTGCCAGTGAATGGAAATTTGACAAGAAAAGACTTGGAAATAATTGAAATAGATTCTGAAGGTGAAGAGAATCTGTTAAAAGGAAAGATAACTGAGGATTCGGTTGTCTCCATTGAAGACAAAGAAGCAGAACAAAAAGAAGTTTCAGACCAGGAGAGTATCGAAAGGCAGAGAACAAACTCTGAAGTAAGGAACAAAAATCCGAAATCTGGGAAGTTGGGGGTAATTGAGGAAGAGGAGGAAAACGAATTACCAAGTACCAGTGATGGAAGACAAAGTGAAGTTCCTGAAGGAGTGAAATTGCCGAATAGAGAAGTTCCTGAGTCAATTGAAATTTCAGACTACGAAACTGAAGAAAGTGACGTGGAAGGTGAAAGTGAAAACAGAAAGAAAAGGACTTGGAAGTCAGAATCAAATAATTCTGAACCAAAGAAGAAGTACGTGAGAAAAGCAGACTACTGGCCTGGTGGAAGATTGAGAGTCAGATTGATAAAGAAACCAAAAGAACAAGTTGAAGAAATTAGTAGTCAAAAGAGTCCTGGAAAAGAAGTTGGAGTTGGAAGAAAAATTGAAGTGATATCGAGAAAAGGGAAGAGAATAATAAGACCAAACCAAAAATACAAATCTCCTGAGTGGACTTACTTAGTAATTCCACCTGTTATTGACATATATGATAGTAGTGAAGAAGAAAACGAAATCCAAGAAATTAGTGACAATGATTGAAATATAGAAATATTAAATTGGCAAAAGGCTGAAGAAAATTTGTTAGTTGACACAAGGTCGAAGAAAAACTGTTTAGTTGAAGAAAACTTATGTATGACATAAGGTCGAAGAAATCTTGTTTAAGGTTTAAAAAAAAAAAAAAAAAAAAATATATTTTAAAAGGGGGGTGTAAATATAAATTTAGAATTTTAAAATTTATTTTTATTTTTTGAGGCTAAAATTAACCAAGAATGCCTTATGTTAAGGAGAGCACTTCAAAGTGTTCTGTTTTTAAAAGATGCTGTAAGATGACTCTGGTGTGTCTGCTCATTTTAATTCTGCTCTGGTTGGTTCTAGCTGTGATTATCCCTTTGGAGATGAATAGAGAATTACACAAAGTTAACATAACAAGCAAAGCTCTGGTTAGCCAAACTAAACATAGTGCGTCTGTAAAAGTTATTGATCATCAGCCTAACATTCATCAAGATAAATCAATTGGTGATTTTTCAAGTAATACATTCACAAAGCTATTGAGTGAATATGTTAAAGTAATGGATGCAAAAGACTGCTACGTCTGCGTTAAGTTACCTGCTTCTGTTTCTGAGGGAGTAACATATAATATGCTTCCTCTCACTTATGCTGTAACATGTAGTGTATTAACTAGTTTATTTTATCAAACTGGACGTTTAGAATATTACTATTCAAATTATGATGAAATTTTTGCAAATATTAAGATTGATAATGCTTTAAATAAGCATAAGAAAGCAAAACAAATGAGAGAATTTTTCCTTGTTACTAACGAACTCACTTACGAGTATGCTTACAAGAATAATCTAACATGTAAATTAAGTGCTGAAGGAAAGAAATTTTTGAACATGGTTGAGGAGAGAAGAGCAATTTATAAGAGGAATGAATTAGTCAAGCAGACTAAGTCAAGTTTCTGGCAGAAAGAGGATGAGAAATTAAATGGCAAAATGCTTGAAAATATTGCAATTCACATAGACAAACCAGTTAGTGGAAAACTTTGCATTAGAAGAGATAATACACTTTTTGATAATTATTTTGTAGGTGCAAGTAACTGTGAAGATACTTATCAGATTTTGGGAGGTTGGGGATTTAAAGGTGGAAAAGATCCTATCTTTCCTGGGATTTATTTTGTTTGTGGTGACAAAGCCTACTACAACCTTCCAGACCACTGGTATGGAACTTGTTATGTGGGAATTGTTTTTCCTAAAGTGTTTCATGTTGACAGAGATTCAGAAGGATTGTTTAAAATTCATAATTATGTAAATAGAGTTAAAAGAGAAACTTTTACTGAAGTTCTGGGAGATATTTTTCAAGCTGTAATACCTTTTGTTGGTATAACCCTAAATGCAGGGAGAATCAGAAAATTGTCCACTATAGTTGATAGATTATCAACTGACACAGCTGATGGGTTCCAATTAGTGAATGTTGAAGTTATTGCAATTAGATCCATGGTGATTCAAGATCGCCTTGCTTTAGACATACTCCTAGCAAAAGAGGGAGGAGTCTGTGGCATTTTACATGTACAACATTGTTGTACATATATACCTGACGAAAGTAAGAATATTGAAATGTATATTAAGAATATTACACAAATGCATTCAGAGATAATTCCTTTAGAAGAAGATGATTTTACAGGGAAACTTTCAAAAAGGTTTCAAGCAATTAAAAACTGTTTTCATGATATTGGAAGTTCAATTCTTGGCAAGATTCTGGCACCTTTGATTATAATAGTATTCATTTTTATTTTGACCAAAATAGGTTGTTTGTTACATAAAAGAAAGAAACAGTTGAAAGAAAAGAAAATAATCTATAAACTCAGAAAAGAAGAAGAAAGAGAAATCGAATTACAGGAGTTACATAGAGAGCGTTATGCTAATTCCAAAGATTATGCAGAAACAGATTTTTAGGTTTACTGATACAAATGAATTTGAATCGATTTCTTAGAAATTTAAATTATCAAAATTTTGAGTGCTGGTGTGGTGATTTGTTAATCACCAGATGAGGGAGTTGATGGAGCGAGATAGAAAACAAAATTTTGTTTAAACTCGTGAAGTCATATTTCCATAACATGAATAATAATATTAATGATTTGTGATTTGTCGTGCTAATACAACTTAGATTAAACTTTACACATGGGGGGACTAACATGTGTGCTCATAAACGTGCATAAATGTTGCATCTTTTTGTTCGTGCAAAATAATAAAATAATTTATTGTTTTCGTTTTTGTCATTACTAACTGCTGCAAACTCAAAAGAAGCATGTGCTTGTTTTGCTTTTCCTTGTCTGTGTGATGTCATTTCTACTATTCTAGGTGCATATGAGTCTCATGGAATAACGGAGACTGGTAGATATAAACGCTGCTTTATTTGTTTGCAATGGCTAGGTAACATTTTGATTAATCGGGTGGGTTAATTAATTAGTAAATCCTGGGGTGGATACAGAATCTACATTATTTCTTACATTAATACTTTTCTTGTGTTTGTTTTATACTAGAAAGCTTAAGTTGCCTGCTTTTGGGCCTAGTCACTTGAGTCGCAGAAAAGAGCTGACTTGTAATTCTGCAAAAGTCACGAGACGCCCATTCTGAATTAAAGCGTTTATCAAAGCTGCATTCACAAAGCAAAAACTGGTGTGCTGTCATCATTCTGTCGGACGTGGCCAAGGTCGAAAGTGAACATTTTGTCAGCCTTAACTTGGCATCCGCGGAAGTTGCTTGGACGTAGCGAGAACAAATTTGAACATTTGTTACAAACTTAGGAAGCTCCTGGTTTC
Organism: Lissotriton helveticus; assembly: GCF_964261635.1. Classification (NCBI taxonomy): domain Eukaryota; kingdom Metazoa; phylum Chordata; class Amphibia; order Caudata; family Salamandridae; genus Lissotriton; species Lissotriton helveticus. The sequence goes on along the minus strand of NC_136069.1, from coordinate 247,515,786 downwards.
ACGTGGAAGAGACAATGGTCTTTATGAAACATGATCTAATGGAACTTTTGAAAAGTGGGTGACATGTCACTTGTCACTCTCAGCCAATGGGACGTCGAAGATTTCTGAAAACTTTCCTTTGCGTAGTTTAGTTAGCGTAGAAAGGTATAAAAAGTCATGCCCCTAGGGATGGGCTGGCTGCTGCTTTCTGACTTTCCGATGAGGGTGATGTGCTGACGGACTTTGCGTGGAGCACGTAAGAATCCTCAAAGAACTTTACTTTAATTTCTATCTATTTAGCCCTGTTAGGAAATTAGGTTTTAGAAATGCTAAACTTTATATATTTACTTTAATTTTGATTCACTTGCTTAAATTGTATTTTACTTACGTTTCTTTACAATCATGCTTGCTTTATTGCTAATAAAATTCATTTATAAAACTATCAACTTATATACCATAATTTAGTAATAAAAATCTTACTTTTGACAAACAAGCTGGTCTTGGTTATTCAGAAGTGTGGGTTACTATTAGCTAGATCACTTCGCCTATGGTGGTCGTTTAAATAGTGAGAATGTGTTATAATGACAATATTCTTTTCGCTAATGTATAATAGTGTATATAGTTTGTAAATTAGGTGTATATAGATTTATTCTGACCACCTGATTCAGTAGGCCCAAAATATGTCTGGTTAATAAATGGGTCCATGAGTTAGTATAGAGTTTGTTATTAGGTTATGAAGTTGGGTAGCGTTGTTTATGACATATTTTCTATAGCCCGCTGGATCAAGAGCAAGGAAATAACAGACCCTCAGCCCACTACTTATATTGGCGGCAGTTGGAGAACAGAAGAAGGCAGAGAGTCAATAGAGGGATATGAAGAGCCGATTGGTTGAAATGAGCTTCTTTTTGTTCCATTAGTTAATGGGAGATTAAGTTTTTGTTTAGTTTTCTGCTGTGGAAATAAAAGTGAAGAAAGTAAAGCATAATCCCCGCTTTCAGTCCTGACATTAAACTGCAGATCAAAAATCACTCTCAAGTACCTCACCTTCTCTATGGGAGAGGAGGGCCAAGCAGCTTGACCCTAAGTCGGAGGGTCAAGTCTCAGACACGTGACTGGTGAGAAGCATCTTGGTCTTGTCACTGTTCAATTTAAAGAGATTTGTGACATCGATCCTCGGATCCGAGCCAGGCAGTCGTGCAGTCGACCAACAGTGTTGGATTAAGTCTTGTCGAATATTAGTAGAAACTCTGTTTTGTGTCCATAAGCTACTTTGGTAAAGCCAAAAAAATGGATAAGGCCACTGAGGTCTTTGATGCAAATGTTGGGATAGGGACATGGTAGAACCTAGAGACACGCCTCTCATGAAAGATAGGTTCTAATAGATCTCTCTTTGGGCTGAGAGGTTTGTGTAGTAGGGTGTATGGAGAGACTAACCTCTCTGCTGACACCTCTTTCTAGAATTACAGATGTTCATAGTAGGGTGTACAGAGGTACTGACTGCTGACATCCTGTTTGAAAGAATTGAGGCAAATCAGCCTAGCCCTGTCCATTTAACCAGTTTCCTGGCTCCTTCGAGGTGACCCACAGTAGTCATAGTGCAGGCAGTGTTTATTGATCTGAATTGTATTGAAGCATTGAGCAAATTACACTTCAGACGTTATGTACATTTTGTCTATACCTACACCTTTGGCAGCATTGAAAAAGACCCATGGATGAAACTTGGTTGTTGGCCGATGCTAAAAGTGTGGCAAGCAGAGGTGCTCACAAAATCTGTATGTTATTCCCCATTAGCAGGGGCAGTTTTGTACTTGGATGTTATCTATTGCATTTTACCCAGTGGAGTTGGATTTATCAGGTCCTGTAAATATCAGCCCTAACTTGGGGCCACAGTTAACGATGGCCATGGTGTGTTGTACAGCAAAAAATCTGAACCTTGCAGTTTTCTCAGTCTTGGATAATTCAGACACTATGCAAACTAATTAGCTCACGCCAAGTTAACCTTTTGTTATGTATCTTCTAGTAGATGCAACAAAAGTGTGCATTAGTAGAGCACTGATGCCATTGTTTGCTCTCTGTTGACCTAATTATAGTAACTCATATATGATATGGACATTTAGGACCAGATGAAGGTGACGTAGGAAAATCCTGAAAATAGTTTGTGATGAGGTACCACTTCTTGAGAACAACACTATTTGGCAACTTCACTGCATAGTTTCTAGTGAGGTTGAAAAAAGAAAGATAATTAAGTTGGCGCTCCACTAAGCATTCAATAAACTACTCAGTGTCAGTCTAGTGAAAGTCCTTACTACCATTACAACTTGCTCATTGTGTACACTCCTACCAAAACACTTCACCTCTCAACATTTCCTTAAAAACCATATACTTACTGAGCCCTAGGCCCTGCCAGACCCCCTACACTAAAATGCCTTAACATTAGCTGCACATTACTCCCTCATGTTCAATGATTTTAGAATGCAGGATTCCCCACTGATCTTTCTTACATACAAAATCTTTGTTGTTGATTCACACTCTTGCTATCTCACCTTTGCTGCTACATTACTCTGTAAACATCAAGGGATACTTTTAATCACTGCATTGCTACCCAATATATCAATCTCTTTTGGTGGAATGTCTGAGTCAACCTTGTCAAGAGTCACTCTTAGGCCAATGGCGTTTAATCTGGTAGGGTCAATTTGAACGATAAGTGCTCCTTTACTGCCCAATTCCCATACAGGAAGTAGCTCATTTTCTCTCCTCAGAATCACCAGTGCAGTAATGAAAAACATAATATGCAGTTATTGTTTACATTTTGAGTACCTGAAATAATGGAAAATTGGTCTTTGGGCAGATAGTTTAGTCATGCAGACTGTGAGTGGGTGCTTAGAATTATTAAGAGCTATTGGTTACAGTGAGTAAGGCAGTTGTAAGGTTAAGATTTATCCATCTGGAAGAGGATGGGTTCTCACTTTTGCCTATGGCTGGACTTTTTGGATTGTCCTCAGTCAAAATGGGTAAATCCGTGAATGTCAGTAGAGAAAGAAAGATTTTTCTTCCGGGGATTGAGGCAACCATGACTGCACTTTTTTAACAGTAAGGTTAAGTATAGAATTGATCATTAGGTGCTCTGGACCTGAGAGTCAATGCCCCTAAGTCTCCTGGAATCAAAGAAACCCCTCAATAGCAAAAACATCAAAATGATTCAGCACCCTTAGTTATAACCATACACATAATATGATGCAATTGCATAAGTGGTTTTCATTCAATAATGATTTTTAGCTGTACAATTAAGCGGGACGTCAATTCAGCAGGTGTTTTTCAATTCCTTTATTTGTGACTTCTCCTTCACAATAGATAAAACCGTAGCCAACATGTTTCATCCTCTTGGACTTCTTAAGGGCTACACATATGTACAAATTATATTTACAGTATTCAAAACTTGGCAATATTTTTTTTAAATAATTTTTACCAACTTCCTTTATATATTCCAAAAGCATTTATCATCAAGCCTAGATCTGTCAAGATAACTCTGTTTTTATAAATAACCAGTAACAGTACACATTCTTGCGAGGGAGAGCGTGCCATAAGTCAAATCATATTAAGAAAATTGAATTTCGTTCTTATTCCTGCTGATTGCGATATATTCTGACAATAACAAATATGTGCAATATACCCTTACTGTACTATCAAACATAATGAGATGCTCCATTTGGTTGGAGCACTGATACAATTTTTTTATATTAAAGAATATGTATATACATTACTTTATACAATTTTATTAATATGTTTCAAATCCCAAAAGGATACCCCCTGTCAGAACCTATCTTTGAGCCAATCTTACAATAAAAGGTATAGGCCTCCTATCTTGAATGTCGTTTGCGTTGTTCAACTTCTTTCTTTAAAGTGATTTTTGAAAGTGATCTATTAAGCAGAATTTGAAGAAGCCATAAATAACCCAGGGAGATTCCGATCTGGATTGCAACTATGTGATTGCATGTACTATTAGTGTATTCCTACCTTGTCTAAAAAAGTTCCTCGCAAATTAGATAATTTGAGGATGTGTGAATAATAGTGTGTGGTAATCCGTCTTCTATTTAGACCTTTAGCCTGGGCGTGGCTCTATAGTCGGTGTTACCCTATTCGGTACCCTATTAATAAAGATTTCCAAAAGAGTGGCTTATTTAGTTATATATTATTTAGAGATTGATACATTTTTTTAATCCATCACAATCCCATTAGGCAAGACATAATCCTAGTTGATGGACCTAACTGGTAATTTGAGCAACCTATTTATAGAAACTGTTATTATATTTTAATGCAACCTCCTAGAAAGCATCATTGGAACAGGTTGTATTCTATTCAGAGATCATACAGGACTACCCATCATAAATCACCAAGCCCTTTTCATTATCTGACCAAGTGCTTGATTACGCCACTTAAAAAGATCCATATTTAAGACCAAGTACAGTTATTATAATACTGACACTGTTAATATCACACCTGAACTGCAGCATACCACCCCACAGCCCCAGTATCACCAATGCAACGTGCTAACCATCAACTTTTCCCAATATAGGAGAGTCGAGGAATAGCATGACACTCAGTGGAAAGACGAACTAGTAAAATTAAAATAACCCTCCTGCAGCTCCTCCTAATAAAGAAAAGATTCCAGCAGTAGTATGATGCTCCGTGGGAAGAAAGGTGATTAAACTAGAATAACATTTAATTAAGTCTCAAGTAAAGACCGTATTTCCGCAGCGCTCTATTCGTTATGTGCAGATATCCCCCATACTACATGATCAGAGCCTCTCTGTTGATACAGCCTCCCACTTGTTCCTTAACTTACTTCAGGTTTTCAGCACCTTATGTAGAGACGTGGAGTCAGCAGTTCGTTCAGCCTGTGGCATGAAGAGGACTCCATTTGAATAGCCTGCTAGTTGCCACCACCAATCAAAAAATATGTCCCCTTGCGTTGCGTTTTTAAGGCTGCCATCTTTAAGTATCTTAAAAATCCTTAGAACTTCTATCTATGTTTTTAGCACTAATCAATAAAGTTACTGAATCCGATTCTACTCGTACCTCATTAATGGCCTTTTCTTGGTTATGTGTGGAAAGAGGAAACAGCGGTTACACCGCTGCTGTTACCATGCAGATAGGTAACAACGCGGGTGTTACATCATCCGCGTTGTTACCACGCATGGCATTACATCGCAAGTTGTTTATACGGCTTTCGCTAGGTAGCGTGCAACACCAGGAAATGTGTTGGATTTTAAATCCAACACATTACCTGCTGTTGCGCTAACTGGCGTGGGAATAGTAATTTATATTATTCCTAAGTCCAACGCGCCATCTAGCGTAAGTCGTAGAAACGACTTGTGATGTAAAGCCACACGTGAACATCGCACATTTTGTGGAAAGGCATCTTATTTAGGCTGCACTAGTGCTAAAATCTGTGCTATTAATGTAAATTAGAACTTTTTATCTACTTGTCCAACATTAACGTTTTGCTTGCCGCCATCTTATAGTGTAACAGTTTTCATAACAATCTTATTGGGAATAGCTATACATTGAATCTGCTCAAATTAAAAGCCATATGGCACATCTTACTCCTCATTCTATCTGCCGCATACTAGACATTCCCTACTGCTTTTAGTGTAGTATTGGCGCTACACTAGTGCTGAAAACCAAACCTGTTTTAACAGATTCAAGTTTAATATCCACATGTCCCTCAGTTGCCCGTTTTTTCCGCCGCCATCTTATAATGTTATACTTCTTGTGGAGTTCTAGATGTTGTACCAATACCCTGCTTTAATAATTTTATATGGAGCCCTGCCGCAAAAGGAATTTTAAAGTTACACGCTATTTCAAGGTCACACATGTCTGTCCCACTTGGTTATATTTCAATAAACCCCATTTCAAAGAGATGTGACACACTGTGGGGTACTCCTTATTCCTTATGACCGTTTTCACATTGTTTGGCTAATTATGAGCAACAGACAGGCAATCACAAAGGACATCTGACAACATGATAAAGGGTAACATAACAAAATCTATGGGACCTCAGGATACACTACATGTGTCTATTGTGTATCCTGAGTATTTTTAGCATTTTATGAGTATGTCAAATAGTTTTTTTTTTGAGAGAATCAAATTATAAGATTTTAATTCGAAATTTGACATTACTTCAGGTAATCGTTCAGTCCCATAAGCTTACTCAAAAGAGCATCTCCATATGTAGTCATGCCCGGTATTTCCCATATTTCTTCTTTTCTGATGTTAACTTTTTACAGGAAGTGATAGAGTTCACTATTTGTATTAAGACCCAAAGATATCATCCTAAGGCGGAATATCCAGCCTCTTTCTTCAATGCAAGTTCCCTATTTCCATCCCTCTCCAGAGTTTTTACATGTTCTAACACTTGAAACCAGATGCCTGTCTCCGTTGGGTGTGACTTGTGTATGTGTGTTGCTATTGAGTACCTTTCATCCATGTTTTCGATTGCCCTCATATGTTCCTGGATTCTGATCTTGAGGCTTCGTATATTAACTCCTATATAGGTTTCTTTGCAGAAGCAGCCTATTACATAAACTGTATAGGTGGTGTTATAGTTAATAAATGTGTTGATGAGAAATTCTCTAGTGGTGTTATATCTAAATCTCAATTTCTTGTTGCACCAAATTGACAGATTGAGCATGTCCCACATACATAACAACCAGCTGGTTTACAAGGTAGCTAAGTTGTGTTTATAGTTTTCTTGTCCCTTATGTAGCTTGGGCATATCTTTTTCAATGTTTTGCCTCTTCTATAGACCACTTTAGATTTGTTGGCAATGGTGCCTTCGGGCATTTGTCCCGTTGCAATCAAGTGCCAATTTCTCGCAGAATGTTATAGCTGTGGTTGCAATGCGCATTGTATTGTATGATGAAAACCACCTCCTTGTGGCCCTCTTTCTTTTTTTGCTGTCTCTGTCGAGGCATTAATGTAGACTCCCGATCAAGTTTCATTACCCTTGCATCAGCATGGTTCAAACATTTCTGTGTGTATCCCCTCTCATGAAAGTACTTTTTTATGGATTTGACATTCTTAACAAAGGTCTGTTCCTGGCTAACAATTCCATCTAGCCCTGACCATGTTGCCATATGGTATTGCGTTAATGGTCACTCATGAATGTGCACTATCTGCATGAAGTACACTATTGCAGGCTGTCAGTTTTGTATGGATTTCACTCTGTATTGACTCGTTAAATATATACAGCTTCAAATCTAGAAATTCAATGGCTTCCCTTGAATAATTAATGGTTAGTTTGACATTAAACCTATTCTTATTTAGGTAGCTATTGTATGCCAGCAATTCCTCAACACCCCCATTCCAAATCAATAGCACGTCATCTATGTAACTTCCATAGAATATGATGTTATTACTCCAGTTTTGTGATCCAGGTCCCCATGCATGCTACGTCTCATACAAACCCATGGAAAGGTTTGCATAAGATGGAGCAAACCTGTATCCCTTGGCAGTCCCTTGTTGTCGGCATGTTATGCAGAAAAACATTCATAGTCAGAATCATTTAAAGTTATCCAATCTGCTTATACTGTGTGGAAGAAAATGCGGCATCGGCTTGTTATATCGAATATAAATGCTTACACCCCTCTGCTGGCACATGGGCTTTTACCTTAAATTTTTCAGGATCAGATCACTATTAGTTGGGGTACTCTCGGAATTAATGTTAATGTTTTGGGCGATTTTTTTTGTGATGGTCAAATCACCTCGTTTTCAAACCTACAAGAAAAATATGGGTTTCCTGCTAGACATTTTTTTAAGTTTTTACAAATTAGGAGCTACTTGGTCAAAAATGTAGCACAGGGAAAAGCTCAGTTTGGGAAAAAAACCTTTGGTGGGAATCATAGAGAATAGATCTCGGATTGGGAGAATATATCAAACACTAATTTCCGGCTTGCCTGATGATTTAGCTATTCAAAATGACAGGTGGGATAGGAAATTTGGACAAGAGGGTACTGATCTGGAAGCTTCTCTCAAGTTGACCAACCAGATTCTAATAACTGGCAGCTTGAGGGCCCAGCACTACATGTCAGTATTGGATCTATATTATACCCCAGGGAAAATTTCTGAATGGCATGGGACCCGTGGGAACTCGTGCAGCAGATGTGGGACATTGGCTGCTGATTACAGATCTTGAATATCAATATTTACAGATTAAGATCTGTAATTAAGCATGATTCATGCCAGTCCTGCAATCTGGCGTTGATCGATTTTTCGATGTTACCAATGAGATGTTCTTTCAATTTCTCATAACAATCAGTGTTTTGTAATTGCCTTACAATTTCTCCTAGGTAGTCCTTGCGATGCAGTAGAACTATATTCCCCCCTTTATAAGCCTCCCATATGACTAACTCGGGGTCATCTCTTAATGACGTCAGTAACACTCTGTCCTTATTTGAGAGATTGTAATTATGTTTGCAATGTGTGTCGCTAGTATGTTTGTCTGTGCTCTAGCTGGTATAGTTGTCGTGTTGAGCCCAGCAGGCGACCATCCCTGGGAAGGCCAGCCATTCCCAATGAGGTCGCAAATTGCGAGTGGCTCATTAATATTCATGAACCTCACATTTTGCAACCCCATTGGGAATCGCTAACAGTGTCTCTGACACTGTTGTACATTGGCTTTTGCGATTCAAAAATAGCGATTTGCAATTTTTGGCAATTTGCGAGTCGCAAAAGCCAATGGTCGTACATCTGACTCTTTGAGTCTTGGCTGGTTGGGCACTTCCCCTGAGCTCAGCCTCTGCTCTCACGCCAGCTTCCGCTATACCACTAGCCCTCAGAGCGGGCACGTGGTGAACTTAAAAACTAATACAGGACCCCCAGAGCCCTCACACATGGACAGGGGCATTGCCTTGTCTGTTGTTATTTCCGGCAAGGAGGTGATGCATGCTCCCGTGTCTTGGAGAATGTTCAGACTTGGCACATAGCACCCCCTTCAGCTAGTGCCTGGCAACAACAACTTCTCTGCCCCTTTTTAGGTTTCGCCTGCACAGTGCTTGCAAAACCTCAAGTATTTAAAAAATAAATCTTAAAAGCCCATGCAGCATGCCCAGTATTTACCATTACTTATTTCTCTAATTTACGTTCTTCTGAGCATGCAAGCATGCTCAGCATGCAAGGACCTCTCTGTGTCGGCAGAAGTGTCTCCTTTGGCTAACTCCCGGAAATGATTATTTATATATAGTAAAAAGCATCCTTGCGACATATACACAGATTAGCATTGTTATAGGTTTGCAGATAGCCCCGTGGATGAACACAGAGCAACACTGTGCAGTGTGGGTGAAGGCCGTGTGCTCGGTGTTCGAGGAATCATGATAATGTTGCATGAAGCCAAATGTGTAAGCAAAGCAGTTTCAAAGAAACAAATCCAACATTGTCACATACGCAAATATGTGCAAAAGGTTATCCTAAAATGTTATTGTGCAGAAAGAGGGCAATGAAAGAAAAAAAACTGCAGCGCTGTTACATGGGTCTAACTCTGGCACATACCATCACCCCTCCAAAGAAAAGAAGAGACTCCATTGCTTTGACCCCCACATAGCTTTGAGATTTTACATCAATTGCTCCAAAGACCATTGGCTGGACAGTCAGCTTTTTGTGGGATTCTTTAAGACAAAGAAAGGCAAGTCAGCACATAAAATGACTCTGTTAAGATGGATCAGGCTCTGCCCTTAAGATCTGCTTCAAACTGGCCAAGATGCAAGCTTTAGATGGGCTGTGGGTCCATTCCACAAGGGCGAAGGCTGGTACCACTGCGCTGGCACACGCAGTGCATCTTCTGGACATCTCTAAGGCAACAATGTGGGCATAAGTGCACACATTCACCAAGCACTACTGCCTTGACAGCCAGGCTATTGAGAAGGGCATTTTGTGCTTTTGGTCATGCTGTACGGTCTGGCCTGAGTCCTCCTCACAGACCCTCCACCCGGAGGAAGTACTGCTTTCATATTTATTCTAAAGGTGGGGAATCTGCCCTTAGAAGTATTCATCAGAAAAACAAGTTTATTATGTTCGGTAGCATGCTTTCTGATGTTATGTTGTATTGATGTGTGTAGCGCTCTTATCAGACGAGAGGTATCCAGTCGCTTGTTGCAGCTGTGTGACGTCCTCAAGGTGCTTATCTGAAGAGCCAGGTTTTGAGCTTCTTGGGGAATTCAAGTGAGGAGGATGCTTTGATGTGTTGAGGGAGGTCATTCTATGGATTGGGTGTGATGTAGGAAAATGAGTGACCTCGGGAGGTCAAGTATGAGATTTGAAGAAGTGTTCTGAATGGTCTAGAGCAAGTGTAGGAGTTGTTTGGAGATTCTGGCATAGTGAGTGCTTCCATAGTCCAGCCTGCTGGTGACGGTCTGACTGGTGCTCTGAAGGAACCATTTGAAGATCTTTCGTAGCATCTGTAGGATGTGGAAGCAGGAGGTGCACACTGCTTTGACCTGAGCTGTCATTTTGAGCTTGCCATCTAGGATGATCTCTAATTTTCTTGTGTGGTCTGTGGGTGTAGGGGCTAGCTCCAATGGCCACCAGTTGGAGTCCTGTGGGGAGGTCTTGTTGCCAAAGGCCAATACTTCGGTCTTGTTGGAGGTGAGTAGCAGGCAGTTGGTTCACATCAAGTCTGCTACCATGTTCATGCAGTTGGTGAAGTAGGTTCTTGTGGTGGTTGTCTTGTGCGTCAGGGAGAGGATGAGTTGGGTGTCATCTGCGTAGGAGATGCTGGTGGTGTCTTGTGACCTGATGATGTTTGCTAGCGGTTTCCTGAATATGTTGAAAAGGGTAGGGCTGAGGGATGATCTTTGTGGGACTTCACATATCATTCACTTGGTCTCTGATGTGAGGGCTGACTGCATGACCCTTTGGGTTCTTCCTGTGAGGAAGGAACAGATTCATGAATGCCAGTCTCATGGAGTCTATTGATGAGGGTGTTTCTCTTTGGTCCAGGGTGATTTGAATGTCATCAGTGGCTGCGATGAGTGCTGTTTCGGTGCCGTGGTTCTTTCTGAATCCTAATTGAGTGTTGTCTAAAAGATGGTGAAGTTCAACGTAGTTTGTGAGTTGCTTCTTGATGGACTTCTCAATCACTTTGGCTGGATAGGGGAGCAGGGAGATGGTTTGGAACTTGCTCAGTTGATTCTGGTTGACTGTGAGCTTCTTGAGGATGGTGTTGAGTTCTGGAAGTTTCAATTTATCTGGAAAGTGGCAGATGTGATGGCGGTGTTGATTATGTGGGTCAGGTGTTGCTTAGTGCTGATTAGCGATGTTCCCAGATTATAGATGTAGTATTAGGGATATTGGTCCATTGGGGTTCCTGAATGGAGGGCCTGTATGATTGCTGCTGTGTCGTTTCTGGTGAGGGTTGTCCTTTCGGTCAGAAGGCCGTTTTGGTGGCGGGTAGGTTAGCAACAAGTTCACTGGGGTTGGGTTGGTGTGCGGAGTTGCTGTGGATGTTTGTAATTTTGCTGCGTAAGAATTGAGACCTCTTACCCCAGATTCCTCTCCTTAGAATATTCCCTAGGTGTGAGGCTGGATCCGGAAATTGTTGAGAGGTACCTCAACGCACCTGCAGCTGGCATTGAAAGCTCCTCATTGAGGTCGTCCGGGTTGGAAGTGACGTGTAATGTGTCATATGGGCGCCACCCTGGTGCACTGACATTGGTTCCTTTTTGTCTGAGCCAATAGCCAGAGAGCTTCCTTGGTCATTTTATGACCACCATGTCAACCTTTTTGTTGACTCTTTTTTGAGTTTTGTTCCCAGTGTGCTAGGGTATGTCTCCTAACAAACCAACTGGTCAAAAACCTTGCGGGCAATGTCACAGACACACAACAATTTCTGATCCTTACTTAATTTGACTTTGGTGCATGGGTCGGACCATGACTCCAGGACCTGCACTGACGATTCGTCGATGCACCCAAAGGCGATCCGTGAGCGAGCCATGAAGCTCTGAGCGACATAGTAGAAGAAGGCACCTCGTTTTTTTGAGTCATGATCCCATGTAAAGTCTTGGGCCTGGTCATGAAGTCGGGCTCGTGATCATTCGTTTTCTAAATCTAAGTCATCATCATTGAAGTTGGTTAAGTCCAAGAAGCACAAAAAGAAGTCAAAGCATTCTTTTACTTCCCTCATGTAGAGCTTGTGCTTTTAGCCTCACTCTGGCATTCCTAACACAGAGCCAGAGGATGGGTCTGCTCCGTGCCTCCCTGAATTCCTTGAAGCTAGAGCAACCATTGGCTTGGTCTCACTTTCAAGACCTGCTACGGAAGAAGCTGCATCCTTCGCCAGGGTGGTGAGGAGGACAGCAGAGGCCCTCTTCATGCAGCTATCCTCCATCCAGGTCAAGACCAAGGTCTTGACAGAAGTGCTTCAACCGGGGCTATTTTCTGTGGAGCCCCTGCTTCCCTTCAGTAAAGCCCTCATAGACATCCTCCTGCCGACTTAGGCGAAGCACTGCACAGGTGCTCCAGTTTACAGGATGATGGCCTATCGCCACCGCCCCACTCCGGGGAACCCAGCTTTCCTCAGCAAGCACCCAACCTCTTCATGTCTGGTGGTGCAGACCTCAGCTGCCAAAATCAATCCCAGCATGTTCCCTACCATCTCGCTACACAGAGAATGCAAGAGACTGGACACTTTCTGGAAGTGAATTTTCTCTTCCATCAGGCTATGATTGTGGTTAGTGAACACTGCATGCCTCTTGGGCCAGTACACCTGCACCCTGAGAGTCACCATTGTGCGAGTGCTGCCTATGATCTCGGAAGAGGGCTATACCATACTGAACCAGACTTTTCTTGATGGCCGGGGTCCATCAAAGTATACCATCTGGAGGGGGTTTGACCCCACCGACTCAATGGGTAGGGCCATTTTCTCCAGTGTGGTGCTTCACTGCTATGCCTGGCTGAGATCACCTGTTTTTTCCAGGAATGTCTAATCATTGCTTATGGACATGCCCTTCTTTGGCTGTCGGATGTTCGGCGATATAGGCCAATACAGCGCTCAAGCACTTTAAGGAGAGTCTGATCACCACCAGGTTGTCTGGATGCTCCCTGGCGTTGTACCTACTACACTTTTCCCTTTAGCAGTTCCCTGGCTACTGGAGAGGCTCTCAGCTGCATCTGCAATGCTAACCATACCCTCAAGGTCATTAGGCTTTTCAGCCCTTTCATGGTCATGGTTTTGTATGCGGCTCCCACAGAGTAAGTGAGACTCAAAGTTAGTATATTGTCCAATCCCCCACTCATTTGGCTGCATCAGCCTCTGGGCCTCTATAGCATGCGCTCAACATAAAACAACAATCAGTTGGCTGTAGGATCGGGTACCAACTGCCCCAATAGCAAGCTACAACGTCAGACAAGTGGTTGTTTCAAATTGTCCGACGGGGTACGCCCTTCCATTTCTAGAAACCCCAATACATTTGCAACCTATTTCAGATCAACTGACAGAGGAACACCTCTCCTTGCTACGTCAGGAGGGGCTGGCTCTTTTGGCTAAAGGACCCATTGAGTTGTTCCCTGATGCAGAAGTAGGTTGTGGTTGCTAATCCTGCTACTTTGTGGTGCTGAAAAAGGATGGAGGCATCCACTCTATTCTAGATCTTTATAATCTCAATGTCATGCTATGAAAGGAGAGATTCTAAATGCTCACCCATGCCTTGGTCTTGTCTGCCCTGCATCCCAGAGACTGAATGGTAGAGTTGGAACACCAGAAAGTGTATTTCCACATCACCATTCTGCATGCCCACAGGCATTACCTGTGGTTCATGGTGGGGCAGGAGCATTTCCAGATCGCTGTGCTCCGTTTTGGTCTCACCAGTGACCCTCGGGCATTGACAAAAGTGATGGTTGTGGTTGCAGCACATCTTTGGCGTTCTGGAGTCACAGACTTCCCCTACCTCAAATACTGACTGCTGAAGGCGGGCTCAACTCAGGCAGTTGTCACCAACCTCCAGACTACGCCAAACCTCCTGCACTCGCTGGCGTTCACTATCGACTTGCTGGAATCGCACCTGACTCCTTCTCAAATGTGCCCTCTCTTTGGAGCGAATATGGACATTGTGGAAACTGCACTAATCCTCAGGAGCAAAGGGTTGTGGTAAATAATTTAATATTACCTTATCTTAGAATTTCTATATTAGTAAATACTTTAAATTAAGTAAAGAGTGGAGTCCGTGGTATTCGAGTAAAGAAGGGTTTATTCAATAACTCGAGTTAAGGGAGAGCTCCTTCACCAAGCGGGTTCAGGAGTGGTCTGATGTTTTATTTACACAGCGGAATATTTATACATTTCAGGCAGTAAGCAAAAAGAAGAAGAAGAAGAAGAATAAGGAAGTGACAACCAGTAATTTCCAAACAGATGTGTCAAGGTATGGGCGTCTCTTGTGTCTCGTGAGAGTGCATGCAGTCTGTCAAAATGTGTTCCCTTCAGTTGAGGGTCCTTCCTCAGTGTCGAAATGCTCTTTTCAGTTGAAGGCCCTTTCTCAACCGGGGATCATTTCTGGCTTAGAGTCAAGAACAGGAACGGTCTCGTAAAACAGAAACTATCTCGTTGGTTCTCGGAATTGGCAGAGCCACAAGAATGTGTGGTCAATGAACAGAGGGGCCAGGTGCAGGGTGTCTTGCTCGTGGGTTTGGAGACAAAATGGATGATACACGAAAAATGAAAAGAGTGCTGTCTGAATCAAAATGGCGGACAGGCGGAGAAGGGAAACAATGGGGCACAATTTCCAATTTTATTTCCTCATTCCCTCCTTGCCCCAGAGTGTACCTGTATCTATATCTCAATTTGCATGAGATTGTCTATGCATTCCTGTAGCATAATTGTCTTGTTTTCTTTCTGCTGGATATTGGGTTTAGGAATGCAGCTTGCGGCGCATAACCCGCACAGGGCAGGGCCACATTGGATGCAAAGGCAGCATCCAGTTATTACCAGGAATATTATGCCTTCTGCTGACAGCAGTTTCCATCCCCAGGATGATATTATTGTCCAAAACCAGTCAGACAATGTCCAAGTGCCAGGTTCTTGATGTAGGCTGGCGGCTATCTTGTGTAATTTTGTTATAGCCGTATATACAGACGGAGAGTTATCAGGGATGTAAATACAGCAGCTAGAGCCGATAATTCTACAGGCTCCGCCTCTGTCAGCCAGGATGACATCAAGGACAGGGCGGTTTTGGAGGGCAACCAATCTTATGGCAGACTGTTCCTGGGTCAAGTTCCCCAGGGCAGATGCCGTCTGATTTACAACAGCCTCCAAGGTCCTTGTCAACTTGCGTATGAGCTTGCTGTTTAGCACAGGGCCGATAAAGAAAAAGAATCCTTTGTTGAAGTCTGTATACTGGTCTAATGTAGTTTCCGTGTGATCAATCCCGGAGATATTGATCATTCTCTTATGCCTAACATGGGGCACTAGGAGGTCTCTGTGGTAAGTGGATGGGGTCACAAAGACAGGAGGAAGCAGAAATGCTATATAGCACGTTCCCCCCCAGTTCAAGGGCAGCCGCACATAGGCAGTTTGCCCGCAGATGAAATAAGTATGGCGGGATGCTAGAAATGATGATTTTCCCCTGTCTTCAAAACTCACAGTGGAATGGCAGTCACTGTGTCCTAATGGGACAGAGCCATTTTTCTGGACGCACAGGTGCCCTTTTACTGTTGAGAAAGAGATAGAAGGGGGTCCAGCATTCTTTTTAGGTTTGGTATTTAATATCCTGTAGGACATGCTCACGTTCCCCTGTTTGTACTCTTCACTTTCTATGACCGTACCTGTCGCCTGAGGATCTCCATCCTCATTCGGGTAGCAGACAGCATTGAGAACCTTATTTAAGTCCCCCAAAGGCCACCCATTCTTGCATGATCTATTTCCATCTGGGCAGGAAGTGGGGGTAGTCCTGTCGGCTGTTATTAGGGCGAACCAGGCCTCGCAAGTTCCATTATAAGAAAACGGGAAGGGGAAGAGAGGCATTCCTCCCTCCTTTTGATAAGGTGGGAGGCGGCCACATATCCAGCAGTCTGTGATATTGCTGACCTGATGCGTATAGTGTAGCATCTGTATAAAGGTATTGTTTCGGAGAGCTAGCCTATGAGCTTGTTCATGAGGGGGCAAGTCAAGGTACGTGTGCTCTTGAGTGTTGTTAGGTGCAGGAGAGGAATCTGGTGCTGGTGGGAAAGCAATGTGGAGGGCCCAACCAAGACACGTCATGATTGTCATCAGAAAAAACAGTATGATCAAACATATGATAGGTCCGCTATGCAACTTCTTAACATTCTTCTTTAGGCGCCTCATTTTCTCTTTTTCCCACATAGTCAGAGTGTCTGAGTCTGCCCCCATGCTCCAACCGCTTCACCACGAGACCTGCATCCGTGGGCTTAACCGCATGCGTGCGGCCGCTATTTTTTCGCTGTGCGGCTTTTTGCGAAAAGCCGCGTTACATGACGAGCTGAGCTCGTCATGAGCATGCGAGCGGCGCAACTCATGACGAGCTCAGCTCGTCATGCGCATGGAAGGGGTTAATCAGCCAGAACCCGGGTGGTGGACCTCAGTTTTGATTTATATTCTTGTTGTGGGGTCTGTTCCAAGGGCAATGAGGATTGTTCAGTCACAGTGTCACTGGATTTGGTGGTCTCGCTGGCAAAAGAGTCTATTTCTCCAAAGTATCTTTTGCAATGGCTGGCATGCAGCCAGCCCTTTCGGCCCTCGACCTTGACGGCAGTCCGCGTGGTTAAGAGGACCAACTTCGGTTCCTTCCACCTGGGCTGGAGGGGATTTGTCCTGTCGAAGTTCCGGACTGAGACCCAGTCCCCGGGACGGATGGTATGTTCTTCCGGGTTGGTTTTGTCTGGGAAGGCTGCAGCCACCTGTGAATGACAAGAATGGAGTGCAGACATCAAGGAAGCCAGGTAATCAGTCAATATTCTGCTATCTACATCAGTAATAGATTTTGGTCTAGGAACTCCCCACATGTTTGGTGGTCAGCCAAAGACCATCTCGAATGGGGCTAATCCTATTCGGGAGTGTGGTACCATTCGCACATAGAACAGGGCTACTGGTAAGGCAGTCATCCAATCTACGCCCTTTTCTGCTGTAATTTTGGCTAACTTAGTTTTAAGAATCTGATTGTGTCTTTCTACCAATCCTGCTGCCTGGGGGTGTCTCCCGCAGTGAAATTTCCAAGTGTATCCTAATAGAAGGGAGACATGTTTCATTAGCTCGGAAGAGAAAGGTTGGCCATTGTCTGAATATATGACTCTTGGCAACCCATAACGGGGGAAGTACTCTCTTACTAGAACCTTAGCAGTCGTCGTGGCGGTAGAGTCAGGGACGGGGTAAGCTTCAGTCCACCTTCTTAACGGTCACACCACCACCAGTACATACTTGTAACCTCTACATCTCTCCATCTGAATATAGTCCATCTGGAGAGCTTCAAATGGATGGTCAGGGGGTTGGAATCCACCCTCCTCCACTTTCGTGCCTTTTCCTGGGTTGAACTGGTTACAAATCATGCATGTTTTTACTTTTTGTTTGGCTGCAGCTCTCAAATGTTTGTTATGCCATATGTTCTGTATGCTGTCTAACATTGCTTTTTCTCCCAGATGCGCTGGTCCATGTATGGTGTTTACTATAACCTGAACCATAGCATTCGGTAGTAGCCATACTGCTCTCTCAGGTGTCATCCAACCCTGATCTGTAAGGACCCCTCCTTTTTCCTTCCATTCTAGCAGTTCCTGTGGTGTGGTGTGACTTTGGACATCCTGGATGTCGGAAAAGGGGTCTCGTATTGCGTATTGGCGGTGTAGTGTATTCAATTCTGTGTTCTCCGCCAGTTTGGCTGCATTGTCTGCAAAATCATTTCCTTTCGATATTTCATCTGTTCCTTTTGTGTGTGCTTTACACTTCAGCACCGCTATTTTTGTTGGTAACTGACTAGCCTCCAAGAGGGCAGTGATGAGGGCAGCATGTTGTATTTTGGACCCATGTGATGTGAGAAATCCCCTCTCCCTCCATCAGGTGCCGAAATTGTGTACAACCCCGAAAGCGTATTGTGAGTCAGTGTAGATGTTAACTGATTTTCCTTTTGCTAAGTGGCAAGCTCGTGTTAGTGCTACTAGTTCGGCTGCTTGTGCTGACAGTATCTCTATTTTGTGTGCTTCCAAAGTGTTTATACCATTTGTGACGGCAAAAGCTGCTGCCAATTCTCCAGTGGGGAGTCTCATGCAAGACCCATCAACAGAGAGTGTCATCTCTGCCTCAGAAAGGGGTGTATCTTGTAAATCTGGTCTGGGTTTGGTCACTAAATCAATTGTATCAATACAATCGTGAAGTTGTTCAGCAGGGGAGGTAAGTGGCAACAGTGTTGCTGGGTTTAAAATGTTGCATCGTCGGATCTCAATGTGTGGCTGAAAAAGTGTCATCTCGTATCCTGTGCGTCTGGCTATTGTCAGATGTTGTGTTTGCGTTCTGTTTAGGAGAAGTTCAACAGCATGTGGAACCTGGACTACCAGATGGTGTCCTAGTACGATAGTGTCACTTTGTCTAACGGCTTGTGCTGTGGCAGCCACTGATTTGAGGCATGCAGGGAGTGCTTGGGCCACCGGATCTAATGTACTAGAAAAATAACCACATGGTCTATGCCTGTCTGCCTGAAGTTGGGTCAGGACCGACAGGGCTGTACCTGAGCTTTCTGTTACAAATAAGGAAAAATCTTTGGTGTAATCAGGTGTTGCCAACACTGGGGCTTGACACATAGCCTTTTTAAGAGACTGAAAAGCTTGTGTGTGTTCATCTGTCCAGGGTAATTTTGGGGTAGCGCCAGCTTCAAGTGTTGTCAGCTACACTAATGGTTTTGCAATGAGGGCAAATTGTGGGATCCACTGTCTACAATATGAGGTAAGACCAACAAAGGCTCAAACTTGTTTCTGTGTTGTTGGCTGTGGCATTTGTTGTATAAGTTGGATGCGTTCCTGTGTAAGCTGCCTACCCTCCTTTGACAGCAAGTGCCCTAAGTATGCCACTTGCTGCAAGCCAAATTGGAGCTTACCAGGGTAAACTTTATGGCCATTGTCAGCTAAGAATTTTAGTACCAGCAATGATGCTTCAGCACAGGCTGGGTCAGATCTGGCCGTAATGAGGATGTCATCAACATACTGCAACAATGCAGTGTCAGGGGGCATTTCAATAGTATCCAATTGTCTTTTTAACGCTTGGCTATATACACTTGGGCTTTCGGTGAAACCTTGGGGAGCTCTTGTAAATTGGAAGCTTCGTCCTTGTAGGGAGAAGCCGAAAAGGTATTGGCTGTCTGGGTGAATGGGTATACTGAAGAATGCGTTTAAGTCAATTACAGTAAAATGTGTCACTTCTGCATCTATGGCTGTTAGTAACGTGGAGATGTCTGGGACCACGGGGTGTTGGGGAATGACACATTTATTAAGTTCTCTCAAATCCACCACTAGTCTATAGACAGGGGGTGTTACCAGTTCCACTTTTTTATGAACAGCTAAAACTGGGGAATTACAAGTATTAGAAATTGTTTCTTTAACCACACCTGACCGTATTAGATCCTGAATAATTAACATCAACGCTTGTTCAGCTTGAGGTGGAATTTTGTATTGTCTTATGCGTGGCAGTTGGGCTCCCTCCTTCAGTGTAACCTTGTAAGGTGTTATTTCCATACACCCTACTGTGGTGGAATCAGTGGCCCAAAGGGTGTGTGGCAAATCTTTCAAACTTTCGTCTAATTCTCTACTGGTGTAGTGGCCTTTAAAATCTCGTAGGAATAATCTAACATCCTTAGGTGAGCAAACAATAACA
Source organism: Lissotriton helveticus (assembly GCF_964261635.1). Classification (NCBI taxonomy): domain Eukaryota; kingdom Metazoa; phylum Chordata; class Amphibia; order Caudata; family Salamandridae; genus Lissotriton; species Lissotriton helveticus. The sequence continues at coordinate 247,495,955 of NC_136069.1, read as the reverse complement.
GCTCCTAATTCTTTCAATGTCTTGATACCAAGTACATTTTCTGGACATGATTTTGTCAATATAAGATCTGTGGTTGTCGTGAGGGGACCAACCTGTAAGGGCAGTGGTTTTGATGTGACGTTTGTCACAGGCTGTCCGGAGAAACCCAGAGAAATACTTTTTGAACCCGAGAGAGGAGCCTCTGGGACCTCTTGATGGCTTATTGCTGTTTTATTGGCCCCAGTGTCTAATAGAAACTTTCTATCCTCCCCAAGAAGTCGGACCTCTACAAATGGACCTTTCTGATCTACTGGGATGGGGATTAGGGGCAGTTTGTCATCTTCTCTCCCTGGGCAACATCATGACAAATCTGGGTAGTATTCAGTATAGCCATCATCTCCAATGTACATTTGGGTCATTTGTGTTGTCGGTGGAGCTGGAGGTGCTGTAGTACCTTGTGGGGTATTCTGTTTTGGCTGATATGGACGGGGCTGTGTCTTACCAGTGGCCAAATTGTGTTTTAAGACAGGACAGTCTTTAACGAAGTGTCCTGACTTTTTGCAATATTTGCAAGTACTCTTCGCGTTTGTCTGGCTACCTGGTGTCTGTTGGCGCTGGGGTGCAGTCTGGGCTACTAATGCTTTCATCTTTGTGTCTTTCATGCGCTTCTTATCATTTTCTTCTTCATCCCTAATGAGGTTTTTATGGTATTGTAGCATTTGTAACACCTGTGGCGGTGTATGGGCTTGCCAGGTACTTTCTACCTTCAGTACTCTTTCCTTTATAGCTGGCAAGGCGTTGTCTACTAATTTGGAAACAAATAGATGCGGGTAAGCTTTTCTTGTCGGTGTAAGACCGCTATTCACCGCAAAAAACTTTTCAAGTCTTGTGGTATAATCTCCTATGTCTTCACAATGTTTCTGTTTGCAGGAGGAAATGGCATCTCAATCCTCCTTTTTCACTGTCAATAACTGTGGTAACACCTTCAAAATAGTGCCGGGAAGTGCATTGAGTTTGGCTCCAATACCTTGACCTGCTACCCTAGTATTTTCGTCATTCTGAAGTTCCGTCCATTTAATGTATTCGCCCGCCACCTCCCAATCTTTTTCTCGTAGTTTGTCATATATACCTGAGGGTAACAATAATTTCAGAATTGCTGTGATATCAGAACGAGTATATGTTCCCATCATTAATACATCTCCTAATTCTTTAAAAAATCCAGCAGGGTCTTTTGAGTGAGGGGGGAACCATCTCTTTCATCCTTAGTAATTCAAGTTTTGTCAAGGGTACATAAATAAAAACACGTTGTAACGCGCCATCTGCGTCAGCTCTGGGGTGAACCTCCCTCATGGGGAAGTGACGTGTTTGAGGAAGTCTATTAACCGATCCACAAGTATCAGTGAAAAATCTATACTCAACCGCTTTCTGATATTCCTGTCTAAAAATCTATAAATCTGTTGAGAAAAACTGAGCCATTGTAGAGGAATATGTTATCAGCACAGTCTGACAGAAAATCTTCCAGTCTTGGATCATGTTTTAATAGGTGTCATTGAGAGTGATGAGATGCTGTACCATGTAGAGACTCGCTAATCTTTGATGTGGGCATGGTAATGCTAGAAAAAGTTGTGCTATGAGATCATTGTCATATATCTTATATTGAGAGACCCATAGGGTTGCAGTTCTGGCTATTTCCTTCTCCTCCGATGTAAGCGGAGGTTCCTGGTCTAGCCAGTCGTCTAATGCTACTACCGTGGCTTGAAACAGGTCATCTGGAGACGGTCGTTCTGGATGGCCCTGGAGTAATGAGAAGGGTGGGGGTCGAGACGTGGAAATGGAGCGTCTTACTGGTAGAGCTTTTACAACCGGTAGTGTTGTGTGTTCCTCACCTCTGTTCTCTTCCTCCTCGGTCTGTACATTTTGCCAAGTACGTGTCACCTTACGGGTGAACCTATCAAGTGCGTCATTTACCAGACCTACATCGGTATGGTCAGAAGTTGAGTCCAATAAGTCATAAAATGACATGGGTACATCTTTTCCTCCCACTTGTAGGTGTTTAATAAAACAACAAATAAGGAACCTATACATGTGTACCTTAATAGCGTAAAGTCTGCTTTTGGTTAATCTGTTAACAGCCTTAGAGTCTTCCCCGGTACGGAGAAACTCAGAAGCTGCCTCAAGGAGTGGGCTTTTAGCAGGTAAACCCTTGATCTCTATCTATGAGTCATGAAGTATTTTCGTTATTCGGCCTGCCTCCCCGGTGGTACTTAGGGCTGGATCATAGGGGCACTCGGGAATCGTGTCCCCTGTCGCTAGTCCCTCTGCACCTTCGTTATTTCCAGGCCGTGGTTGGACTTGTTCGGTATTCAAGGGCTGTTGTGGGGGTGCCTGGACTATTGGGGTGTCATATGGAGGCGGGGTGTCCAAGAGGAAGGTGGTGAAAGTATCCTCTGTAAATGGGGCATTGGGTTGTGTCTTATGTGGGACGGTCTCCATCTGCGAGGAAGTTTTAGGTAATACAGGGTAGAGACCGGTGGAAACGGCTAGTTGTTCCCCATTATTTCTTTCATTTTCTAGTTCTCGTCCTATTTCTTGTAATCGTTCATTCCGAACCTGCTCTGACATTCTCTTACTCTTTTCCACTTTGTTCAATGCTTTCTCCTGCCTCCTATGGGCTTCTTTTCTCCATAGTTCGACCGCGTCACTTTGTGACTGTCGGACCTTTCCTTTCCACAAGTTGTTCAGTAAACATTCCATGTCAAAAGTCCCTGTCTCGGGCCACCTATATTTATATTCGAAATCTTTGGTGTAATCTACCCATAAATCACAATAAACAATTGCACCAATGCCATGTTTTGTATACATAAAATGTCCTGGAGTATCCCGAGGAGGGAGGGGAATCTCCTTCTCGAGGATACTTTTTCTAGTTCCCATCTTACGTATTTTCAAAAAAATAGGCATGATGGCAGACTTTCTATTAAAAATAGAAATGAGAAACAATAAACATATATCTTTACCGTACCCACAAAGGTTGTGGGTCCATCTTTATACTTTCAGCAGTACTCACCGAGAAGCAAACTAGAAGGCCTGTTGATCTTGAAATGCGCGCAGCTTTCTGAAACGGGGCTCACAAGACCTCGGACTCGTCTTCTTCACGGGTTGGGCTCTGGGTCTGGACGTTCCGCAATCTTCCTCACCGCCTCGTGTGGATGACGGGCCGCAGTCGGTCCCCTCCTTCGTCTCGAGGGAGTTAGCAGGAATTCCCCACTTCTGTGCACTTTGAAGTCCGTCGAAGGTCAGGAGGAGGCAGTACCGGGTCCGACATCGCCGGCGCGTGGGGGAGAGGGAACGTCCCTGTTCAGGCGCCAGAAATGTGGTAAATATTTTAATATTACCTTATCTTAGAATTTCTATATTAGTAAATACTTTAAATTAAGTAAAGAGAGGAGTCTGTGGTATTCGAGTAAAGAAGGGTTTATTCAATAACTCGAGTTTTATTTTATTTATTTTTTTATTTATTTACATGTTTGTAAAGCGCTATGAATAAATTCCCGTAGGAATATCTCCGCGCTTGTGACATCCAGTAAAGAAACTGAGAAAAGGCAAATGAAGTTAAACATGTAACAGAGGAGCTACCAAGATCCAGCAGGATACTTGGTTAAAGTGAGCTAAACAGAAAAGTTTTCAAGCATTTTCTGAATTTGAGGTGATTCTGACATTGTCTCAGTGAGAGCGGGAGTGAATTCCAAAGGTTAGGACCTACCACGGACAGAGCCCTACCACCTAACCTGGATTTAGTTATCTTAGGAATGGTTAACAGCAACTGTTCACTAGACCTAAGGGTACGGGTAGGAACATATGAAACAAATTTACTGGCCAGGTACTCTGGTCCCAGTTCATTAAGACCTTTATGGATAATACAGCAAGTCTTAAACTTCACTCGTTGCCGTATTGGCAACCAGTGTAGTTTATGCAATAGTGGTTTAGAAGGGGATCTAGGGGGTGCATTAAGCACCAACCTAGCTGCTGTATTTTGTACCACCTGCAGGCGGTCCAGAACCTCTTCGTTTGCTCCTGCCAGGAGACCATTGCAATAATCAAGGCGGCTGATGACAAGAGCCTGAACTAAGGTTTTCCTGTGGGAGTCAGGAAGGAAAGGAAAAATCCTACGGAGGAGACCTATTACGTGGAAACAAAATCCCACAGTGGTGATGACATGCTGTTTCATGGTCAGCTCCGATTCTAATCGGACTCCCAAATTCTTGATTATTGTTTTGGGCTCAGGGACTGGTCCCAAATCAGGAGGCCACCAGTCAGGAGACCATTGGACCTTTGCTTCACCGAAAAGCATCACCTCCGTTTTTCCAACATTACATTGGAGAAAGTTGGAGGACATTCACCTTGCAACTGCTTTCATCTCCTCGGAGAAAGATTGTATAATCTCCGGAAGTAAGATGTTTAAAAGGGAAAAGCAGCTGCGTATCATCAGCGTAGGACACTGGATGGAAACCAAAGGCTCTGGTAACAGCGTTAAGGGAAAGCTCCTTCACCAAGCGGGTTCAGAAGTGGTCTGATGTTTTATTTACACAGCGGAATATTTATACAGTTCAGGCAGTAAGCAAAAAGAAGAAGAAGAAGAAGAAGAAGAATAAGGAAGTGACAAACAGTAATTTCCAAACAGATGTGTCAAGGTATGGGCGTCTCTTGTGTCTCGTGAGAGTGCATGCAGTGTGTCGAAACGTGTTCCCTTCAGTTGAGGGTCCTTCCTCAGTGTCGAAATGCTCTTTTCAGTTGAAGGCCCTTTCTCAACCGGGGGTCATTTCTGGCTTAGAGTCAAGAACAGGAACGGTCTCTTAAAACAGGAACTATCTCGTTGGTTCTCGGAATTGGCAGAGCCACAAGAATGTGTGGTCAATGAACAGAGGGGACAGGTGCAGGGTGTCTTGCTCGTGGGTTTGGAGACAAAATGGATGATACACGAAAAACGAAGAGAGTGCTGTCTGAATCAAAATGGCGGACAAGAGCCTGAACTAAGGTTTTCCTGTGGGAGTCAGGAAGGAAAGGAAAAATCCTACGGAGGAGACCTATTACGTGGAAACAAAATCCCACGGTGGTGATGACATGCTGTTTCATGGTCAGCTCCGATTCTAATCTGACTCCCAAATTCTTGATTATTGTTTTGGGCTCAGGGACTGGGCCCAAATCAGGAGGCCACCAGTCAGGAGACCATTGGACCTTTGCTTCACCGAAAAGCATCACCTCCGTTTTTCCAACATTACATTGGAGAAAGTTGGAGGCCATCCACCTTGCAACTGCTTTCATCCCCTCGGAGAAAGATTGTATAATCTCCGGAGTAAGATGTTTAAAAGGGAAGAGCAGCTGCGTATCATCAGCGTAGGACACTGGATGGAAACCAAAGGCTCTGGTAACAGAGTTAAGGGAAAGCTCCTTCACCAAGCGGGTTCAGAAGTTGTCTGATGTTTTATTTACACAGCGGAATATTTATACAGTTCAGGCAGTAAGCAAAAAGAAGAAGAAGAAGAATAAGGAAGTGACAAACAGTAATTTCCAAACAGATGTGTCAAGGTATGGGCGTCTCTTGTGTCTCGTGAGAGTGCATGCAGTGTGTCGAAACGTGTTCCCTTCAGTTGAGGGTCCTTCCTCAGTGTCGAAATGCTCTTTTCAGTTGAAGGCCCTTTCTCAACCGGGGGTCATTTCTGGCTTAGAGTCAAGAACAGGAACGGTCTCTTAAAACAGGAACTATCTCGTTGGTTCTCGGAATTGGCAGAGCCACAAGAATGTGTGGTCAATGAACAGAGGGGACAGGTGCAGGGTGTCTTGCTCGTGGGTTTGGAGACAAAATGGATGATACACGAAAAACGAAGAGAGTGCTGTCTGAATCAAAATGGCGGACAGGCGGAGAAGGGAAACGATGGGGCACAATTTACAATTTTATTTCCTCAGGGTCCAGGACATTCGGGCTAGTTTATTTTTTTATTTCTTTATTAATTTTAACAAATGAAGCTAAACAAAGCGATAGTGATACACTTCTTGCAGGCACAATTCCAGGATGTCGACAGTCTTGCTAATACACAGAGATATACTCAAGAATACCAAAGGCATTAAAGGTATAAGAAGAGACAAGTGTGACACAACCAAGCCCGAGGGCCAGAATATGGAGGAACAGAAATGTAAAAAACAAGAGGAGGGCTGTTCTTCAACGGCGGGGGACTAGCAGGAGTACTGGCATTGAGCAACTAGATAGTACAAATAGAGGTCGGGGACCCCAAGTCCTCCATGCCCATAGGGGAGAGGGAGGGTGTCTAAGTGGACGTGCGGGCGGCCACCAGTCCACACGAGACACAGGAGCAGACCACGCAGGGATCAGAAAAAAGTCTGGGGGAGTGAAATAGGAATATTCAAAAATAGGTATAAAAAACAAGGGAATATTAAAATTTTTATGATGGATGCACGACCAGTAATGGATAGAGGTGGCTTGATCCAGCGGTCAACCTGGGAGGTAGGTTTGGCCATTGCCGGTCCGTAGTTGTAGAACTTAGGGGCAGATGTATCAAAGTACAGTTTTGCGAGTCCTTAATAGTGATTTTTTCCGAATCACTATTAAGGACTCGAAAACTGCTATGTAGATAGGATTCGCATTTAAAATAAAGAGTCCTACACATTCCTTATTTGCGACTCGCAAAGAGTGAGTCGCAAATAAGGAATGGCTTCCCATTCATTTCCATGGGACAAGAGGCCCATAGGAATGAATGGGAATTGCGTCCGCAATTAGAAGGGTGCAAGGGTTCCAAATGGGTACCCTGTTGCAACCCTGAAATGTGTATGTGTGTACATGTGGCGCACATACATGGCATTTTGAAAAAACCTAAAAAGTGCTTTTTTCGAGGAAATCGGAAATTACCACCAACTTGAAGTTGGTGGTATTTTGCGATTCCTTAAGGCAATATCGTTATTTGCGATGCATGCTAGCATAGCATTTAGGGAATGCAATAGGTTTTTGCCTACCTACATTGCACACAGATAGATAAATTGTGATCGTAAACGCTTAAATTCTTTGAATTTCAGCATTTGCGATCGCAATTTAGCTTGATTCATCTGGCAGTTAGTCCATGTCCCTCTGGAGCCTTATACCCAAGTATTTAGTACCGTCCGCTGCCCCGGTAAATTAGTAGTGAGCTGGCATCGGCTGGGCCGACTCAGTCAACAGAAATAGTTCTGATTTAGCCCAGTTAATTTGGAGCCAAGACAAGTCGCCAAATTGGACAACCTCCTATACCACGTTTTCAGATGGATGTCGAATGAAAAGCAAGATGTTGTCCGCATACAGGGAGAGTAAGAGAGGTCCTTTGGTAAGTTGGAGACCGCAATGCAAATAGTGGTCCTGCATGTAGTGGACCAGTGGATCCCTGGTGATGATGAAAAGAAGGGGGGTGAAGAAGAGGCATCACTGCCTGGTCCCCCTCATGATTGGGAATGTCTCAAAGAGCGAACCACTGACATGGAGGTGAGCTACAGGGTCAGTATACAAAAGCATAATCGGGGAGTTGAAAATTGAAGGAATACCCAATTTAGGACCACTCTTAGAAAGGGCCACTCAAGGAAGCTGAATATTTTCTCTGCATCCAACATGGACAACCTGGTGGCGGGTATTTTATTGTCAAGGTTCAAGAGAGACAGGGGACAGCAAGAGGAGCATAGTAGGGGGTCCTGTCCTGGTGTCAGCAGGAGAACAAGAATAGCCTCACGTAAGGATGGGGGCAGGGTGCCAGTGACCAAGGATTCGCTATACAACACCGAAATTTGGGGAGCCAGTATGTGCTTAAAGGACGTGTGAAAGACCTCTGTCAAGCCGTCCGATCCTGGGGCCTTTGAGCCATCAAAAGTGTCAATGGCCTGTACAATTTCTTTGATGGTAATAGGCTCAGCAAGAAATTAGCGTTGGCTGTCAGTCTGTCAGCCAGACCATCGCACCTCCTTAAGATAGGAGGAATATCCGAGACACGTGATGAGTATAGCCTTTGGTAGTACTGATGGAGTTCTGCCACTACACCCCAACAACCAGACACCCATTGCCCAGATTCCAAGTGCAGCTCGGTCATGTAGTTCTGTGAATAGTTGGGTCTCAGAAGGCGGGCAAGAGTACGGACTGGGCGCTTTCCCTCCCTGGTCCAGCGAGCCCTGATATTTCTCCCTGTGGTGGCCATCTCGTCAATGTCACGTAAAGCGGACTCGATACCCTGCAGCCGTGTGTCTATGTAAAGTCAAATTCCTGTGTGTTTGGAGATACAACAACAATAACAATAACAACATAGGCTTTATTCAACAGTATTTGTCATAAAAGCTATGTACATAAAAATCTAATTTCGCATTTTAAGCATTGGCTATAAAACATAGTTCATAGAATAAAAGCAGAACTTTAAAATGTACGTTAAGATACTTAAAAATGGGTTAATAACGTACACACAATATTAATGCAAGTTAAAATAAATAAAAACGTGATACTATGTTAAAAAAAAGTCCCAACAGGCCTGGAGTAAATCAATATCACAGATGACATAATCCTACATTCAGTTGTTTGGAGGGAGCATTCTAGATCTTATTGTCCACATCCATCTTTAAAAAGTTGCCATTGGTACTGCATAAGTGGGCAATGGGGCAGTGCATTCTCATGGCTATGCTCGATGAGTTGGTGCCCATGTTCCTACATATCAGTGCGAGCCACACTTTACAAGGTTTATCGTACGCTGGACATACAAACAGCACATGAGCATAGGTTTCCTCCCTATCAGTATAGTTTGGGCATTTATTGTCATCAGTAGTGAACCATTTAGCAGTAAAAGACTTCAGGGGTAGGGTAGATATTCTACTCCAAACTGAAAATACAGCTTGCGATCAAATGGCTTGGAAATTACTCCCCAGTAATTCTCAGCAGTCGAGCATCATTTAATTTGTAGAAACTTCCCTGTCAGCGTTGACCCATCACTTTTACTATGAGCATCTTGTACATTCTGTTCCCAATACCTTTGCTTAATTAAATTCTTGATGGAAACTGGATGCTACTAGGGGGTTCCCACAATGATGACGTTCCCAAACTGGTTAGGGATCTTCTTAAATCGCGGAGCCAGCTGATTTTGTGGAAGTGATCAGCCTCCAATATATCTCTGAGGCTTTCAGTAAAAATGGCCAGTTCAGGCTTGCACCAAATCCTACGCCAATAAAGGATGGGATGTAGTCTAGCTATGACTACCAGTGATTTCCTGCCAAGATCATAACGCAGGGGGAGGGTGGGTGTACTTTGGGGTAAGCTTGTAATCCCGCAGGTAAACCTGTTCTCTGATGAAACCAGCTAAGACAATTTCTCAAAACCCAGTAGCTTGGTGTCATATAGGACTGAGCTCACTACCTTGGAGTTGTAAATTTGCAGCCGCGGAGTAAGAGGCTTAGTCAGAGATGTTTTGAATTCCTTGATCAGGGCACCAACTAGGTGCCGGTGTTTCAAAGCCATGGTGTCGATGTGTGGCCTCCAGCTCAGACCTTTCGGCAAAGTGATGCCTAGGTAAGTAAATGCATCTACCTCCTCCAGCGGTAACCCATCCAAGACCATGCCACCCTTGAATGACCTGTGTTGATTAAAGCTCATAAACCTAGATTTGCTGTGTTTATTTTTAGACCACGTAATGAGCAGAAATCTGCGAAGTGCTGCAATGCATGCTTTAACCCACTCTGTGTTTTAGATAAAATTAGTGTGTCATCTGCCAACATTAAGATTGGGATTTTCTTGCCTGCAAGGACTGGCGCAGCTGCAGAAATAGAGGATAAGAAATTGACAATTCCATTGATAAACAGTGAGAACAGTGTGGGTGCTAGAACGCAATCTTGGCGGACTCCCTTTTCTATGGGAAAGGGGCCCTTCTTGCTTCCCTGTACCCACCCCCCCCATCGAATTTGGGCAAGATTGTTTTCGTGGTGGCAGACATCTAGAGTGAGTAAGTCAGGGGGCAGCCCAAGTTCTTGAAGAACACTCCACAGTTTGGGACGAGAAACTAAATCAAAGGCGGACTGGAGGTCAACGACGGCGGCATAAATGCTGCCTTTTTTCGAGCACCACTGTCCGCCAATGAATTAGTAAAAATCGATATACCTGATCGATAGTACTTAGGTGGGCCCGGAAGCTTGCCTGGAGTGGGCTCATTGATCCAGGATTGGATTTTTGCTAGGACAAGTCATGCCACTACTTTCTGAATTGAGTCTATTAGGCTTATTGTCCTGTAGTTCCCTGGTAGGGATGTGTCCCGTTTTTTATATATCGGGATAATCTCCGCCACACCAAGTATCGGGGATCGGGGCACTATGGGCAATGGAATTCACCAGCAGCATTATATACTGGCTCCATTTTGCCTTTTCCTGCAAGAAAATATCAGCAGGAACGTTATCAATACCAGGAGCTCTGCCACTGGTGATAGTGCTCTCAGTGCATTGTTTACAACAACTAGATCAAAAACGATGTCAGGTGAATTTAGGTGAGGCTGGAAAGGGTCACTGTCCTCATTATCATTGCTTATTGCTCTGGAAAATGATTTACCCATGTGTCAGGTTCCACATGGTTTTGGAGAAATTGTGCTATTCCCCCCGCTCCCCATTTTACCAGGCATATTTCGTGCACAGCTTGCTTCTTTTAGGTCCTGCCATCTTTTCTCATCCAAGGCCTTTTTTGCATTGATTAGCACCTTCTTATAAAGCTTCCTGGTATGTTGAACTCTAGACTGATCAGCTATGCTTATTGCCTACTCTAAGATTTTACGAGCTTGCTTGCACTCTCTTTTGTACCATTGGCGCAAGTGCATACTTCCCTTCCCCTTTAGCCTACAGAGTTTTTGAAAATATGAATGCATTCTTTCAAATAAGGTAGTGTGTAGTAATGTTATTGCTTTCAGAGGGTCACCATCACAAATAGAAGACACCATCTCAGTCAAAGTATGGCCAATAATATTTCTGGTTGTTCCACTATCCTCGGTCATTTTAGGTGTCACATATCATTGGCCAATAACAATTCACCTGCGGAGGTAGGGTTACGGGTTTGAGATTGCTCTATTAAGACCCTGAGTATGAGGGTGGTGCACAGTGGTTTGTGATCACACTCAATTATTTCCAACACGACCATGTCTTGTAGGGTATGCCACATTTTTAGACTAATTAGCATGTAATCAATATGGCTTGAAAGGTGGCCGCTATTATACACGTAGGCCCCTTTTTAATCAGATGTTGTTCTTCCATTGACCACTCTTAGGCCATGCTACATACTTAAGGCCTTCATCTGTAATGCTTCCTCTGTCCATCTTTTAATTGGGGATAACTCCAGGTGGGGGATTCCGCTCTGTTTATCTCCCCCCAGGTTAGATCCCATTCTACGTTGTCGAGGGGCTCGGAAGTTGTATTAAAGCCCCCCCTAAGACTACTGAGGCAGCCCAGGAAATTGTGTGTAAGAGGTCATCTGGACCAGAGATTGTTTCCGACCGTCAACCCCCACTGAGCTCTTTGGCACAGATATTTTAAATGTCAATATTACCATAAAGACTGCAGCCCAACCGGACAGCAAGGGTATCACTGCTATCTGTTTGTAGTGCCTGTATGTTAAGGCCAATGTGCTGCCTAACCCAGATTGTAAGGCCCCCGCAAATACACACTCTGCGGATGAATGCCTTAAAGGCTTCCCAAAGTGTGGCTTGTGTCCCATTAGATCCCACATTCAACTCCCGCAAGCACCTCCTCACAGAACACCAGGTCCCAAAGGGACTCGCTATAGAATCTCCGAGGACGTTCTGCTCCTAAGCCATAGGAGACCTGCTGGCAGATAACCTAGCAGAAGGGGATTTGGCCCGCAGGGACTTGCAAAATGTGGAGGCATACAAAGCGGCGCCAGAAATTCAGTTCTTTCCATCTTGCTCCACTCGCAGACGCACTGGGTAGAGCATTGCATATCGGATGCCCAGCTTCCGAAGAGAGTTCTTGGCATCGCTGAATTTGCGGCAGACCTCCTGGACCATAGGAGTGAAGTAAGTGTAAAGGGAGATGTTGTCCCCCGATAGTGCTGGTGACCTTTCTCACAGGCCAGACTGAGAGCAGTGTCCCTGTCCCTAAAGTTGAGGAGGCGCTCAATGAGAAAACAAATGTGAGGGGGGGGGGCAAGGGATCAATGTGCATGCTCTCCCGGTTTGAGAAAAACTTGAATAGTCAAATAGTTCAATGCGGATTTGCGCAACGAAGGTGTCCAGCCTTCCCATGTTTGTGGTCTCAGCAATGCCAGATATGCCTATGTTCTTTCTCTGGGACCTTGCCTCCAGATCTTCATTCTTCGTTGCTACCTGCTTCAGGATATGTTCCATCTTGTCAAGCCTCTCCTGCACCCTAGTATTATGGCCCTCTGGCCTTGATATTCACTCCTCAGCACCATCTATCCTCATCCCCTGTTGATCCAGGTGCTCCCCCAACCTGTCTATACGACCAGCGAGGGTGTTATAGCGTGTTTCCATTGCAGGGAAGCCCGCCTTAAGCTCGGACCAACATAATTGCAGACATATTGTTGGTCACTGTGTTTTGGGGGGGTGCCTCAAAGAAGACCCAGGCCAGGTGCTAACAGCGATCATTGGGGGCTCCGGCTACATCAGCAGTGAATAAACAGAGAGCGCCTAGATTATCTGCAGGGCCAGTCCCGCAATCAAGGTGCCACTAAATTATGTCTGGGGGGGTCCCAACATTCTGCACATGAAGGATGGGTAGACACCTGCAGAAAACTACGCACTGGCCTCCCACAGCAGAACATGAGAAGGGACCACCAGGAGAAACCATTCAAAGGTTCATCAGACAGGAGAATGCAAACATGCCAGGTGGCAGTCCATCACCAGCAGGGCCCATTAGAGAGGGTGCGGTAAGTGGGTTGGTTGAGGCCCCAACCACAAAGGGTAGTGCGGAGACCAGCTTGAGGGAAAATATGCAGTCTGCAGCCTCCCCAAGGGCCTCTGAGGCACTCAATCAATCAATCAATCAAACAATTTATATAGCGCGCTACTCACCCGGAAGGGTCTCACTGCACCAAGTCTCCACTTTAGATGAGGCAGGTGTCGGGCATCGAAGGCCCATCCAGTGCAGGGCCACCACTACAGTTGTTGAGCGCCACGCCAGCAGGGCAAGGAGGGGGGCCACAGACATGGTCCCCACGCCCCTGCTATTCATGTGGTCCGCTATGTGGCAAATCTTGATCCGTAGCGGTCCGCAGGAGTGCGGTCGCTTTGCCTCCAGCCCAGGGGGGAGAGAGACCACCGAACGCAGTGGTGGGTCACCACGGGCAGATTCACAGCCCTGAGGCCAGCAGGAATGTAGGGGCTAGCACCCCCAGTGGTACCCTACCTCCCCAATTGCCCAGCAATAATCCAAGCGGTTTGGGGTAAAGGATTTGGTCCCAGTGGACTCAGCCTTAGTCTCACCCATGGCCCCTATGGTCCCAGTGGACTCTGCCTTAGTCTCACCCATGGCCCCTATCACGGTGGGTCCTCTGAGGCAGTGCTGGGCTGCACTGGCCCCCTGCAGTCAGTCAGGAACAACAATCTGGGCCTGCAGCGATACCCGTCCTCTAGTGTCGCCACAAAGCGCAGTATTCATTACATTAGGCGATGATGGCGGTGATTAAAGGTGAAAAAGGGCCAACGCCGGTGGAGCCTCACAAGATTGCAAGAAAAAGAACAAGTCCCTAACTTTGTGTGTGGATTAAGTGTTGTACCATTAACATGTACAATGGTGGTTGAGTCTATGAACTCATTCAATCATTTAGAAAAACTTTTAATTACAAAAACAGCAACAATTGCACCATATATCCCTTGCACGTATGGAGATTCACAGTTAACACACTAGCACATGGATGCACAGAAAACAGTAATGCCAAGGACAAACAATTTCAAAAATTACAAAATCAATTTTTATTCATAATTTGTTAAAACAATTAAGACACATATAAAAACATATTTTCAAATAATCAATATTCTTAACACATTTGAATTAATTATTAAAAATAGGCACAAGAAAACTACAGAAAACTAATTTTTAAATAATGATTAAAAATCAGCAAAAGAACTACACTTGTTTGGTCAGAATCACATTGACTTCAATAGGAGCATGTGCTCCGAATGAGAACACATGCTTTTATTGAAAAAGGGGTAGTTGGAGAATACCATTCACCCTGTGATGGGCAACCCATGGTGCCTGCCACACTTTGAATAGTAGCAAAGAGGGGTCCCATGGGTAGCCCATCATGGGCCACAACCGGAGGCCTCAGGTTGAAGGGGGCCTGCTACGGGCCCCCAAAGTCAGATTCTGACATCCGTTTCGTGTGGGCTGACCGATTTGAAACGGCTGTCAGAATCGGCCATCGTAATCGCTCGGTCAGAAACGGTGTCCATAGTGCTGTACGATTAGGCTCCGAACAACTCAGGCTATCAGAAAGTCGCTCGGAACCAAATCGGACAGCCAGAACGGTTTCCTTGCATCGTAATCGGTTATTTGGTAAACTATCCGGTTCAGTCGGAAACATGGTTCCGAATCGGATTCTCAGATTCCTAATCCCGTTCGAAGCCTTTCCGAACGACATCGTAATAAAGCCTATAGTTGTACCTGGGGGCTGTCATCATTTTAACACTTTGAACTTTCTACCCCAAATAGATACGTCTAGTTTGCTCCACGTAGTAAAATCTAGTTTTGCTTTTTCAATTAAGTGGAATACATTGTTGTCTATTATTTGAGACACACCTCTGTTGATCTTAATGTCCAAGTATTCAAGGCCTTTGGAAAGCACTTCATTTGGAAACCCTGTATGCTAGGGGGAGTGGTTGAGCTGAACATGGGGAGCGCCTTGCTCTTGTATCCAGAGAAGTGTGTGAATTCCTGTATCAAGGTCATTACTGTTCGGATGGAGTGCTGAGGTTGTGTGTGAAGGAGCAATATGTCATCTGCGTATAGTAGGGATTTTATTTCTTTAAAGTCGACTTTATACCCTTTGCATTTGTATACAGTAGGATGGCCTGAGCATATGGTTCTTGGGCTAACAGAAACAGAAGAGGAGAAAGTGGACACCCCTGCCTGGTACCTCTACCAATGTTAAAGGGAGCATGGAGAAAACCTCTACACAATACCTCCACCACTGGATAATTATATAGTGGTTTTACTTTATTGATGTGTCATATCATGGAATAAATATTCCCATTCTATCCAATTGATTGCCTTCTCCGCATCCAGGGAAATCGCTAATACCTCTTCTTGACTGTCCAAGGAAGCGTGAGTTATTGCAAGGACATCTTCCAGGGACAAATCCTACTCATGTCTCATGTATGAGGTGGGGGATCACCCTTCCCTGGCAGTTTGCTAGGATTTTTGCCATGATTTTGAGATCACTGTTGAGGCTGGAGCTTGGTCTATAGCTGGCACTTTTGGCGGCTCCTTCCCTTCCTTCAATATTTCAGAAATTGTAGCTCTATTTAATATAGGGCCCAGTTCTTTAGAAGTGGTTGCCTCTTGGAGTGCTTAGGTAATAAAGGATGTCACTAGTGGTTCTCCTGCGTTCTAGAACTATCCAGGGAATCTATCGTCACAGGGGGGTCTACAACTCTGGGGAATCTCCCAATAATATAGCCCGTCCTTCATCAGTGAGGAGTGGGAGGTGTACTGGATTCAGGAAAGTCTTGATGCACTCCTCGTTGTATAGTGCTTCTGATGTATAAAGAGTTTTATAATATTCAGAATAGCAATTTACCTTATCTGTTGGGTGTGTATGTAGCTCCCCTTTGGCTCCTTTTATTGCAGGGATTACCAATTGTGACTCTCTTTGCCTGAGTTGAGCTGCCAAAAGTCTACCCGATTTTTCTCCCTGGTCATACATCCTCCATTCTAATTTCAGTAAAGCCTTCTCTGCAGTGTTAGTGATAAAGGTGTCAAGGTGTATCTTTGTCTCTTTTAGCTCTTTTCTGGCCTGTTGGGTAGGGTGACTTGAATATAACTTGAATATACCTCTGCTGGAGTTTTGTCCCATTTTTCTATGTCGATCAAGTCCAATATTAATTTTTTCTTAATGATAGGTGAGTCACTCATCAGTATTCTGCTACTTTACCTGCTGCCCACAACCTTCTGGTGGAGCAAACTGATCCCTTATTATCCTCCAAAAAGAAGTGGATGTTTTCAATTTGGTTTTGTTTTTGTTCAGTGGGGTATTAAACGCAAAAGCCTTCATTAACTATCTTGGAAGCGGTAAAGTTGCTAATTTTAGGTCGAGTGTCAGGCATATTAGACAATGGTCTGACAAACCTGCTTACAAAATGTTGCAAAACTCCACATCTGCCGGTATTTTGCCACTGTTAGAAATAGGGTTGTTGGTTAGCTGGGGTATGAGCCCTAGTCAAGCAGCAACCACAATCCTAGTCAAAGTAAAGTAAGTGAAGACAAACCCTAAATTAACCTGTGCTTGCCCTCTGGTAGTTTTGCACGGAGCAGTCAGGCTTAACTTTGGAGGCTGCATGTAAAGAATTTGGGCAACACTTCAAACAGTACATCAGTGACAACACCACTCAAAGATTTCACACCCAGTTAGAAAAATAACTCTGATTTCAATAAATAAAAGAAGACCAAAACAACAAACATCCAGTGAAATGTTTTTAAGTAAAATAGTGTCAAGAAGCAACAAGCATTGGCATAGCCAATAGGTCTCGCCTTTGGGGCCTTATAAGTATTCAGTTATGCACCACAGTATCCTTTCTGCAACAGCATCAACTGTTGCATGGCTAAAGACTTATAAGGTCCCAAACGCGAGACCTATCTGCTATGCCAATGCTTGTTAATACTGTGATTTTTGTAAGCTTCCTCCAAAAGAACAAACACTAGGAAAATGTAAACTCTTACAGACCAATCAGTTTGCTAATTTCTGATTATAAAATAGTAACAATGTTGGCAAATACATTGAGCCAGGTAGTGGGTTTGTTGATAAATCAGGACCAAAACGGTTTTATAGCAGGAATATGGTTGTCTACTAACACACATTTAGTTGAAGCTCTAGATTTTCTTAACACCAAACATATTCCAGCTCACATTTGTATCTCAGATGCCGAAAAAGCTTTTGATTTGTTTAATTGTCAGTCTGCCCCGGTCAACGCTGGCTGTGTTTTTAAGGGCACATTATGGATTGTACGAGGGGTATGTGTCTGCCAAGATCTGACTCTGCCCCAGTCAACGCTGCGATGTGAGGAAGAACTGTGAATGACGGGGGTGCGGCTTTAACACCAAGCTAAGACGCAACTTTAGATAATATCTGCGTTTGCAGGATAAAAGCATACACTTAAAAGGAGACCACCAAACTCGTTGTCTGCGGCTATTAATAAGCAAACGTGAAACCATAGTGATGCCCTAACATAACACTGAGACAGAGTAGACTTCCACTAACAGGCAACACTACAACCAAAAAGTTGTTTTAGTGTGCATAGGAAGCACACGATAAGAAGTACAACAAAAAAGTTGTTTTAGTGTGCGTAGGAAGCATACGATAAGAAGTATAGTTTTCACGTGGTACTTTCTAAACATGAAACATTTGACTGAAAAGCAATATAACACATTAATAACGCTAACATCACTATACGTGTGCGAATAATTGCTGTTTGTTAAGGGATTAGGCTGCTTTATTAACGTTTGCACAATACTTGAGGTATATTGTGTGCAGTAATACAAATAGGGAAATGAGAGGCCTGTAAATAAGTTGCAGTTGGCAGTAGGGCACCAGTGCTAAGAGCAAAGTAAATGTGCGCCCTCAGTAAAACCGTAACATACTGACTTGTGTTTGACGATAAATATTACTAGTTGCTACAATCGCAATGTATATTTTTACCTGTAAAGCATGCTATTGGCACAGGCTGTATGTAACTCTAAAAGATAGCGCTGCCGTCGTATTCAAAGCACATTAGTCACTGACTCATGAAGGATGATTACACGGAGCAGTCCTGCCCGCAGATGCTAACTATTGTTATAAAAGTACAGTGCTGGCCTTTCAAGAATGACGGTACTCCTATGTTTTCCTGTTTTTCCATTTCCTCCTCGCACCGGACCCTAGTGCCGAGAACAGAGAGAGAGCTGCGCCGTCCCTAGTAAAAATGTAATGCGCTGACTCGTGTGTGATATAAAATTTAGTAGTGAATACTATATTGCGCAATGAGTAGCAGCGAGAGCCTGTCTGGTAAATACAATCGCAATGTATATTTTTAACTAAAAGATAGCGCTGCCGTCGTATTCAAAGCACATTACTCACTGACTCGTGAAGGATGATTACACGGAGCAGTCCTGGCCGCAGATGCTAACTATTATTATAAAAGTACAGTGCTGGCCTTTCAAGTTCAACGGTACTCCTCTGTATCCTCACTTCGAACTTTCACCCTGCCCTAGTGCTGACACCAAAAACGCACGCATTAGAAAGCGCATTAAAAAGTATAAAGTCCGAGAAATGCCCTGCTTTCGAAAACAAAACCAAAGTCTAACACGAAAACGCACGCATTACAAAGCGCGTTAAAAATTACAAAGTGCAAGAAATGCCGTTCTGCTATCGAAAATAAAAGCAAAGTCTAACACGAAAACGCCTGCATTCGAAAGCGCATAAAATATTATAAAGTCCGAGAAATGCCCTGCTATCAAAAATAAAAGCAAAGTCTAACACGAAAATGCCCGCATTCAAAAGCGCATAAAAAATTACAAAGTCCGACAAATGCCCTGCTATGGAAAATAAAAGCAAAGTGTAACACGAAAATGCACGCATTACAAAGGGCATTAAAAATTACAAAGTCTGAGATATGCCAAAGTCCGAGAAATGCCCTGCCAACGAAAATAAAAGCAAAGTCTAACACGAAAACGCATGCATTACAAAGGACCAATGCTATTGGAAAGAGGGTCTGCTTTACAATAGATGACCAATTAAAGACAACGAGAAACACGAGAGACGGCCTGCGGCCGTCAAAGTGAAGTGGACACGGCGGGCAGGGGAGGGGGCGGAGCGGGGAGAGCGGCATGAGGGTGTGAAGCAGCAGGGGCCTGAGACGAGGACGCCTTGCCTTTGATGTGGTAATGCCAGGCAAGCGGCTGGTGGCATTGTGCACACGCTTTCACGTGCACTGGAAGAAATCGCCTGGGAATCGCCTGATCTCGGTAAGCTCTGTTTAAGCCGCAATAGATCGAGCTCCCGCTCTCAATGCGCACATGCGCATTGAGATAGGTCGCTCGACCTAAAAAGGGCTATTGGGAATAAAGTGGTTGCGCTGGACTGGGCGAAAGACAGAAGTTCACGACAACCACAATGGAGAACGGACTGGCTACATGGACCCAGTTAGGCCTGCTGAACAATGTACCCTAAGTCCAGGTTGCTCGGCGTTGCATGGATCAGCATCGAAGATGCCTCTCGCAGCTACTCTTTTGATGGAAACTATGTTTGGACTCTGCCCTAATTACTTGTTGCACCCAGCAAAGCAATTGGAAATATAGAAAATAATGAACATGAACACGCACGTGAGATGTACATCTCAGCACCAGAAAGAACTTGTTTGTCAATCAATGACTTTATTTCAAACCGATAGACTTACACATAATGCATTTACAACAAATGTATTGACATCATTTAAAACAGCAGTGTATTACGCATAAACTGACATCAGCCTGCATTTCTGTATTTTATTATTGATTAAGCAGCGTGTTTAACAAGATCAAAAGGGAGGGCGGCGTACTCTTAAAATGTTCAGGGGTGTTAGTGGTTGAGAACAATAGTTGTGAATATTGGATTAGGATTTGGGCCGTGTGGCCGAGGAAGGTTGGATACATTGCATTGTGGGATAAGTAGTTAGTGGAGTGGCGGATAAACCATGGAGTTTCATGAGTGGTTAGTGAGGAGAGGAGGAGTTACGGCATACAATTGAAAAGGCTCGTACGATCTGAAAGGCAGTTGCCGTTAACAAGCGAAGAGCAGGAGGATATATTTGAAGTAACATGAAGGTATGTAAACAGGCTGCTCATTGAAATTCGGTTGTTTAGTGTAATAGTGTCAAGTCAAGTCATAAAATTTGTATAGCGCACTACATACCCAGAGGGTCTCAAGGCGCTTAGGGAGGGGAGGAGGATTACTTGTCGAATATGTGTGGATTGAGTGTGGATTGATATTCCCGAGGGTTTAGGTAACAGCATAGAAGAGTTAAGTATGCAATGGGAATAATTTAGATTGAGGGATCCCCAGGACATTGTTCAGGTAACTGAGTGTTACCATTTTAGAGGGAAAACGCTGTTTTAGGGCTGGCTGTAATTCACTGTATAGATTTGCAACAAGTAATGGTTTTTTTTTTTTAAAAAACGAAAACAGTGCATGTCATAATGTTTTGAAAGTCGGCATTGATTGTTATATATTTTACTATTTGTAGTGAAACCCCTGTAGAAGAGCATATCAGTTCTCGAAATGCATTGGGTATTATAAGATCCACTTATGAAGATGTTTTATTTGT
Source organism: Lissotriton helveticus (assembly GCF_964261635.1). Classification (NCBI taxonomy): domain Eukaryota; kingdom Metazoa; phylum Chordata; class Amphibia; order Caudata; family Salamandridae; genus Lissotriton; species Lissotriton helveticus. The sequence continues at coordinate 247,475,406 of NC_136069.1, read as the reverse complement.
GTTTTGAGGCGTGCCCAGAACAAGGCTTGGAGTAGCATATCTGTGGCATGAGAAGCAATTTAAAACACGTTGGCTTACGTGCGATGAAATATCTGAAAATAAATGAAATCATGAGCAAGAGTTTGGAGTACATGGAGTACGTGTTTAATATTTGAAAATTATCATTTAATTACCACAAACGCTGTGCGCCCGTGTAAGGAACACAAACCCGGTCCTATTTTGCAAGTAGGTGTAAATGCCAAGTCAAAGTGGCACTAAACTGTGCACACAGGCACAGCCATGGCAGGCCTGAGACAGGTTTGAATGGCTACTTAGGTGGGTGGCACAATTAGTGCTGTAGGCCCACTAGTAGCATATGAAGTAAAGACCTTCGGTATTTGTTATACCACTTTACAAGGGACTTACCAGAACAACAAATATGCCAATCAGGTTTGCAATAATTTCATCATGTTTAGGGGAGAAGCACAGGCACTTTAGCACTGGTTAGCAGTGGTAAAGTGCTAAAAGTCCTAAGGCCATCAAAAAGAATCAGCAAAAACCAGGAGGTAAAAGGAAAAAAATTATCGGGGAAAGACCACCTGAAGGATGACATGTCTAATACATGTACCCTCCAACTGAAAGTGGCGGGATCTACCCAACCTCTAGGGAGTCCTCATCACTATGTCTAATACATGTACCCTCCAACTGAAAGTGGCGGGATCTACCCAACCTCTAGGGAGTCCTCATCACTAATGCAGAAAAACCTAGATAGACAACCAGCATTGGCGTTGTCTACTCCAGGTCTGTGTTCCTCCCTGAAGTCCATACCCTGTACTGAAATGGAACACCTCAGCAGTTTTGGATTCTCACCTCTGAATTGTATGAGCGACCTGAGGGGCCTGTGGTCATTATAAATCAGGATGTGAGTGCCAAACAGGTATGGCCTCAGGTTATTCAGTGCCCAGACCACAGCAAAAGCTTCTCGCTCAATAGCACACCATCTCTGTTCACCGGGGAGTAACATCCTGGAGATGAAGGCTACAGGTTTGTCAAGGCCCTCCTCATTAAGTTAGGATAGTACTGCCCCTATGCCATGCTCTGAGGCATCCATCTGAATGATAAGCTCCTTAGAGAACTCAGGGGCCTTGAGCACAGAAGTTGTGCACATGATCTGCTTAAGCGAGTCAATGCAGTTAGGCATGCCTCTGTCCAAATCTCATTCCTGGGCTGCTTCTTCGCAGTCAGCTCAGTCAAGTGGGCAACAATAGTGCCATATCCCTTGACAAACCTCCTGTATTACTCAGTGAGGCCCAAGAATGCTCTGAGCTCAGTGTGGGTTTTGGGGGTGGGGGCAGCCATGCCATGACAGTTTTCTTGTGTGGCCTAAAGGGGTCGCACCTTCCCCCTGCCACCAGGTGTCCAAAGTACAACACATACCCCCGGTATGTTATGTTGCTTAAATTTAATATAGCACACGACTCACCCCAGGGCTTCACACTGCTACCTACAGCTGCAAGCAAACATCCACAAGAGAGAAATTACTTAAAATAAGGAAGCTTTCAACAGTGTCCTAAATTGACAATAGTTAGTGAGGAGATGATTGCGAAGAGGTAGCTTGCCCTATCCGGCACTTAGTTACCTTGATAGTCAGGCGTGCCATTTGCAGGGCCTGAACACTTCCTGGAGGTGAAAGAGGTGGTTCTTCTAGCTGCTACTGCAGACGGAGATGTCATCCAGATAGCAGCAGAGAAGGCTTCCATAATATCAAGGACCTTCTTCACCAGTGTCTGAAAGGTGGCAGGGGTGTCATTAATCTAAACGACGCCACTCTAAACTGGTAGTGGCTCTCTGGAGTGGAGAAGGCTGACCTCTCCTTTGCTCCCTCTGTTAGTACCTTGATGTAAGATCAGAGGTACTGATCTACTGGGAAGCCCCTAACCAATCAATCAGCTCATCTGCCCTGGGGGAAGAGGTGAGCATCAGCATTAGGCACATAATTTAGTCCTCTGTAAACGACAAAACAAAATCCGGTATTTATGAAGCACAAACTACTCACCCCGAAGAGTCTCGAGGCGCTGGGGACCGTAGGGGGGATCAAGTGAGCTATTGCCCAGAGTCACATTGCGCTAAGCTGCCACTGGTGCCGGGAATCAAACCGTGAGCCCTGCGCTATGAAGTCAGCAATCCACACAGAACCTCAGTTCAGGTGTGGTGCCCGGTTGGGCAGCTTTTGTTATCAAAAGCACAGCCCTGGGCCATGGGCTACTGGAGTGTTCGACACTTCATCTTTAATGCTGGACCTCACCTTATCTGACAACCTGTAAGATGTATTCTTAACAGGGTCTTTGTCCCCTGTGTCCACATAATGGGTACACAGGTGGGAAGTCCCAGGGATAATGGACAACAGTGAAGAATATCACCCTTTCATCCAAAAGGTCAGGGAAAGGTTCACTCTCCTCTTCCTCTTCTCCATCTGTCACCAACAGCATGGTGAGCTCAGACCTCTCAAGTGGAGTTTGAGGTAATTTACATCCAGCACCTGACAGGGTTTACTAGGCGTCTTGAGATCCACCAGGTATGTGACCTCACCCTTCCTTTCAATTACCTTATATGGTTCATTCCAGCAGCCCTGGCGGGCCTTGGGCTCTACCAGCTCCATCACCTGCACTTTCTGACCAGGTTGAAACTCTGCAGTGGCAGAATGTTTGTCATATCACTCCTTCATTACTTCCTGGCTTCAAGGTTACTGGTGGTAGCTTCCATAAATTAGCCATCTGTCTTCTGAAGGCCAACATGGAGCTTACTACATCCCGAGGTAACTTCCTGGGATATTGCTCCCACCCTTCTTTAAACAGGCTCATAGGTCCTCTGATGGGGTGCTGATACAACAGTTCAGAGGGGCTGAAACCCACTCCTCTCTCTAATCGAAGAACAGGCATGGTAAGAGGATATCCCGCTTTTTCCTCAAGTTCCCTGGAAGGCCTGTGATCATGCCTTTCAGGGTCTTGTTGAACCTCTCACAAAAACCATTAGTTTGCGGATAGTAAGGGGTGGAGAATTTGTATTATACCCCATACTCCTTCCACGTTGACTACATATAAGCAGACATGAAGTTTGTGCCCCTGTCAGACACAACTTCCTTGAAGAAATCCATTTGGGTAAAAATCTCCCTCAGGGCCTTTGCCACTGCAGGTGCAATAGTACTCCTCAGAGGGATTGCATCTGGGTATCTAGTTGCATGATCCACCAAATCCAGGATAAACCAGTTGGCTTATGCATTCTGGGGATCAATGGACCCTACATTGTCGATGCCCACCCTTTCAAAGGAGGTGCTAATGACAGGCAAGGGATCACGGGAGGGATTTTAAGCCTCTGCACCATCTTCTCTCCGGCCTGGCAGGTCACACAAGTCCTACAGAATGCATCTGAGGAATTCTTGATTCTAAGCCAATAAAATTGGGGGACAATGCCTGTAAAGGTCTTGTTTTGGACTAGTTGTCCTACCAGGGTAATTTTATTAGCCTGCTTCCTGTAGCATTTGAGGGCCACCAGGGCCCTTGATGTACCATGCCCATAAGCGTTAAGCTCACTGTACAGGAGGTTGCCCTCCCAGTAAATGTGGGGACTTCCAGAAGCACCACCTGCGGCTTGGCCATCAGCCTCTTGCCTCATGCTCCCAAGGGTTGGCACTCCCTTCCTGCTCTACAGAACTGCTCCCTGGATGGTCCTTCCACATGTCATCCAGCAAGCTCAGGCAGGTCACCAGGTGAAGCCATAACCTCCGTAGTAGACTCTAGGACTTCCACCACAGGTACCCCATCCATCTCACTGGAGGTACATTCAGGGGTTGGTTTCCCATGCCCTTTGTCTCTCTTCTTCTTAGCAGCTGGCTGGGTCTTTGTTCCAGGCTCCCACTCCTTTTGACTTCCATCCTGGGGAGCCATGGACCGTGTGGTCGCATACATCTAGTCAGGTAAACCTAATATCTCCATATGAGCCTTGAGATTCACTTCCTTCTAGGTGGTGTGCTCCAGGTCATCACCTAACAAAAAGTCCACAGGCATGGCAGGGCTCACTGCAATTTTCAGAACACCTGCAACCGCCCAACTATAATGGAACAAGGGCCATAGGATAGTTACGCTCTCTGTTTTCAGCCACCACATCCTGGTGGAATGCCTGGGGAATTATCTACTCTGGGGAAACCAGCTTACCCATTACTTTAGTCGTACTGGCCCCTGTATCCTTCAGAGCCTCAACCCCACACCCATTGATGGTGGCCCATTGCCTATACTTTATAGTATTTGAGGACACATGGATCTTAGGAACCCTCTCACTGTCACCTAGGGACACTAGGGTAACCCCACTAAACTCCCCCATCAACTAGGAAAAGCTCCTCCCCCTGCACTATACTAGCCACTCCTGTACTCTTTCCTCCAGCGGGAAGTTGTTCTCTTTTTTGGATACTTGGGAACCCCTTGTGGTGTCCATACTCACTGCATGCATAGCACCTGAGAGTTCTGGACTGCTGAATCTTGTCAGGGTAAGTTTTCCTCATGTGGCCAGGTTGGGAATATGAATCAGACCCTTTCCCCTGTGAGTTGTTTTGGGGTCCTGAAGTGTACTCCTACTCCCCTCCCCCTTCTTCTAGTTGGAACCCTGACCACCCTTTCAGGAGTCCCCCGCATATACCTTTTCGGACACTCTGGTGCTGACCCAGAGGTCTGCCTCCTCAGCAGGCCTCCTGTCGTCAGTAAGCTTGCGATCAACCAGGTGTTGGCGCAGCTCTGGAAAATATGTGTCAAGAGTATGCTCTTCTAAAACAAACTGTACAACCCTTCATATTCATTAACTTTGCTTCCCCTCACCCCACCCATCAGTGCCTAACCAGCATAGTCCAAAAAATTCACCCATGTTTGTGTAGAGAGACTTTGACTGGCCCTGAAACATTCCCTGTACTTCTCAGATGTCAACCCAAACTTACAGATGAAAATGGTCTTCATGGCAGTATAGTTGGCCTGGCCCCCCACCTCTAATGTGCCCCTCCCCAAAGTGGGGATGTACTGCCATAAGCTACCCTTCTGATCTCCTCCTGGACCCTGTACACTTTCGTAGGCTGCCAACCATTTGTCTATGTAATCCCCTACATTATAACTGGGCTCCACATCTTTTGGGATATTAAATATGGACTCATGTGAAGACACTGCAGGCATGCTGCCATTATTATTGTTGTTGCTGCACCGCACTTGAAATTCTCTGTTATCCAGCTCTCTGAGGCTCAGTTCATGGCCCATCTTCCTTTACTCACGAGTCACGAGCACCAGGGCGCAGTGCGCGTCCCCGCTCCACCCAGCACTGCGTGGGAATTATCCCCGCTGCGAAGGGGTTAAAGTCAGGCTGCCTGTGTGAGCGCAAAGGTAGTAATAATAACGAGAAAAACAAATAGAAGTGAGCCAGCAGAATCAGGTAGAGACCTACTCATTAGTAGAGCCATGCACTCGCCTGAAAGTAAACAAGTCCTGTGCATAGAAAACCTTTAAAAAATAGTTCCACAACAGCGGATGGAAACAGTACTTCACTGATGGGGAACTGATAAGAGAAGCACATGAGGAACAAGCATTGGTAAATGCAGGGAAAGTATGCTACAGCCAATAGAAATGGAGGAAACGTAAGTGGCAAGCACAGAAACCAAGAAAAGCATGGAGGTGGGGTGTAAGCCCCTTTTAATTTTAATATTAAATACAAAAGATTTCACAAAGTAGGCAGAACAGGATCTGTTGTATTACCTTCGCAACCTTAGCTAACTCTGATGCCTCAACGCTGGCATCACCGAGCCCTAATTAAGTAAAAGATAATAGTTCTCTGATAAATGGGTATGGTTGCATCTGTCTATTAACTATCTTAACTAACGGTGGTGGCGGAGTGGGCTAAAGAACGGTGATGGATTAAAACCAGATCTGTTGACTCGGTGTGAGTGTTTGATTGGTTCAGATGCTCCGTCCATCACCACCCCCTTTTGTACCACTTTGTTCGCCATAAGTTGGCAGGGTATGTTCAGACATGAGTCCCTTGCTCACTTTGCCCCTGGATTCAAGCAAGCCGGGCTAAAGACGGCTGAAATGCCAGAAACCGGTCCTCGGTAGCTTGTTTCCGGTCCAGGGAAGGCATGGCTTGGCAGTTCGGGCTGGACTGTTCCCATGAGGCACAGGGTCAGACTGATTTGCATATGGCCATGCCTGAACGGGGGTGGCAGAGTGGGCTAAAGAACGGTGATGTATTAAACCCAGATCTGTTGACTGGGTGTGAGTGTTTGATTGGTTCAGATGCTCCGTCCATCACCACTCTCTTTTGTACCACTGTATTTACATTATGTAGCGACTAAGCTTTGTATGTTTATTCAAGTCCGTTAAGGGACTCATTATCATTTGGTCAATGCCTCAGCGGAGATCTAGATTTGTCTCCATCCTTTTTGAGGGCCATGGCTACTTTATTCAAATCAGCTATAAGACACTGCTTCTCTGTACAGTGTACTAAAATTAAGTACACCATGGGGCATATGTAGGTAGCCGTTTGTGATTCGCAAACGCCGAAATTCGGCGAATTTTGGCGTTTGCGAATCGCAAACGGCGTTTTGATATGTAGGTGCCACTTAGTAAAATAAGGAATCGCAAAAATTGCGATTCATTATTTTGCCTATAGCATTTAAGGAATCGCAATTTTGCAATATGGAAGATTTTATAGATTTAATAAGGGAAATCACCTGTGGTAATGAAAATGTAGATACTTCTGAGAGTTTAGGAAGCTCTGCTGTCAGGAGTGACTTTGGTTGGGTTGTTACATTTTGGGATAGATGTATATTAAATTTATAAAATAATCAAAGCCACCTTATCCAAGAAAAAATTAGTCAGGGTTTCACAAAAGGTGTGCCTAATATTAGGGCTGATACTCCTAGGCGGTGAAGTTAACTTAAATATCACCCCAAACAGTTCTTTAGGTGAGCTGTCTGCTGCCATTAGTTTTTGTGTAAAGTAGGATGCTTTTTCTTTAAATTGGAGGATTTTGTAATTATTAAGGCATATTTTATATGTTTCTTTTTCTTTAAAGTCGTACCTCTTCCTCCATAGTTTCTCCTGTTTTGCTACATGTTTATTTTTGGAGCTTGAGGTTGTCCGTGAACCAAGGTGCAGAAGGAGAAATTCTCCTAAATTGTGCCTATCACTATCTTTGTGATTTTCCAGATGGAGTTTAAAATTTCCCAACCTGGTGAAGTAATTGTTGGTCAAACCTTCCTGTAGAAGGGTGCCAATTTGTTAAATGGTCCTAGGATCTGGAATGCAATATGCCCAAAATGATTGCTTAAATATTCGTGAACTGAAAAGTTTCATATTCTAATGTGGGTACCTTTTTAACCATGGCAGGCATATTGTCTCCAAGTAAGAGGGCGAGGCCCCCTCCACACTTCAGAGGTCTGTCTACATGATGAATCGTGAAGGTGGGGAGGTGATTGCTATTAGGTAAGGACTCGACGACTGGTCGATTCACGTTTCGGTAATCCAGGCTATATCAAGCTGATGATCTTCCAAAAATTCCCTAAATTCAAAATGGTGTTTAATGGGGGATTTAGCTTTTATCAAAGCACATCTTAATAAGTTAGGGAGGAGGGGGGGCATGGCTTGCCGTGCTGCGGAAATGGCTGCTTTGTGAGCGAGCTCCACCGGCCGGAACGAAATCCTGACATAATCCTGTAAACAGAGAGCTGTGGCGGGAGCAAGCACTGTTTCTCGGATTGCTAAGTGGCCCGGGACCCTAACCCTGTTGCTACTGTGAGCGGGGTACGCAGTGGGACCTAGCTGTGAGGGATCTTCTGCGCCGCTGCTTGCCTGCCGGTCCTCCTGTCCCGCCACGGCCGGGCAGCCCCGAAAATTGAGTCTGAGGCTGCGGAAAGACTATATCAAATGCGGCGCTCCTGACTGGGACTCAACGGAGGACTGCAGGCTGATCTGTCTCCTAAGCTGTTGTGGCACAGGGTGATGCGTCCCTAAGCGGGGGGGTTATACCCGTGGAGTTCGGGGGAGCGCTCTCTGACTGTACTTTATTGAACGTCTGCATTTGCTGTGGTTTGGGGGGCATACCCACCGCTAAGTTGTGGCACAGGTGCGAGCTGATTCTGCTCAGTTGCGGAGGGATCGCCATACACAGCTGTTATGGAGCCAGGGACTCGAAGAGGTGACATAGGGGGTGAGTTCCGGATTGCTCTGCAAGCCCAGGTATCTCCTCTTCCTGGCGCTGCATGAATTAACTCGTATAAGCCCAGGCTGTGGTGAGGCTGCAACTGGATAGACTGCAGTTGCTGTGTCATTATTACCTTGCCCTTGTGGATTTAGACGTGCACTGCAGGGTGTGGCTTTGTGGTGGTTATCTGTTGGACCCTGGCCCCGGTACCTAAGCTGCTGGATCACTTTGGCTGTGTGTCGCTGTCAAGACCTGACACACGCATGAACGGTAGGTGATCGGGTCAAGATGGGCAAACAAGATCAGAAGAACCCCAAACTAAATTTTGAAAATAAGCGCTCCACAAGACAAACGGACCCTGAATCAGACGCCAAGGGTGCTGGCCATAACGAGTCGCCGGCGGTTGATCAGGGAGAAGACCTCAGAACCCTGATGTTAGAGATGCGCTCTAGTTTACGCAAAATAGACACCAATTTGGATACTCTAACTGCGCAACTGGATTCTGTCAAGACACAGGTAACTACTCATGAGAATCGTTTGGATGGCCTTGAAAATCAACACACTGAGTTCCACGAGTTCCAGGTGGAAACCAAAGAACAGCTGCTACATATGGATAAGCTGTTGGGAATTATTAGCGCCAAGAATGACGATTTGGAGGCGAGGACTCGAAGGAATAACCTCTGCATTACGGGCATTACGGAAACGACCGCCATTTCCAAAATGGAGACCTTTGTTACAGACCTCCTACATGAAATTTTCGACCGTCACTTATCATCGGTCTTTGTGGTAGAGAGCGCCTACAGATCTATGGTGCGATGCCTAGACCAATCCTGGACAAGTTGCTGAATTATCAGGACAGAGATCTGATTCTATGTCTGGCGAGGGAAAAAGGACAAATTTCCCATAAAGGTAACACCATTTCATTGTATCCTGACTTTACCCCGGAGGTGCAGGCGGCTCGTCGGGAGTTCCTTCCCACCAAGCGTATTCTCATGCAGGCGCAGATCCCTTACTCCCTACTCTATCCAGCCAAGCTGAAGGTCTCACACCACGGCACTGCTCACTATTTCACAGATGTGAAAGCCGCTTTGAAGTTTGCCAAGCATGTAGGTGAGAAAAAGGAGAAAACCATGGATGCTGCTTGTGGAATTCCGGCGGGCTATCTTAGTGACAATGACTGACTCTGATCCCCTGCCTTCAACGATATGGTGATGTACTATAATGGTACAGGATGAAGGCACTATTTAACATTTATCCATGTTCCTTTTCTCCGTCCGGTTCTCTCGTTTTGCTGTGGGATAACTGAGGGCCATGTGTCTCGAGAACACTTATATTACTTCTTCTAGTTGTATTTGCCGCCTGCTCTTCTGCAGTACTTCCGGCCACCCTGTGTAGATGGGGTAGCTTGCCGGTGTCGCCTCGCCCTCATGAGAGATCTCCCATCATTGCTTTATATGTTTTTATATGTTAAGTTTGAAATGGGTGTGCTGCAACCTGATTGGGGTGGTTGGAGGGGGTGGTGAGTCGGGGTTGTTTCATTGTTTTTAGCCAACATGCCAGTACGTTTTGGATCAAAACATGGGACTGTTATTGGGTGTCTACTCATTATCTGGACTCGCAGTGTGTATGTCAATAATTTATGCCGGACCACACACTGATACACTGAATTTTCTTACATGGAATATAAGGGGGTTAAATGACAATAGGAAGGCCAGGTTGGTGCATGCCTACCTAACTAGACCCAACATTGATATATGTCTTCTGCAGGAAACTCATTTAAATGTCACACCATCCCAAAGATTGCGCCACAACAGATGGGGAACAGTGTACTCGTCTATCTATTCCAATTATGCTCGAGGGGGTTTGATAAAGAGAGGGGTGGACTGGCGGGAGTACAATGTATTCGTGGATCCTGAGGGAAGGTTTATACTATTACATGGTAGTCTAGGAGGTGTAGCGGTGGTCTCAATAGCAGTGTATGGCCCTAATGTGGATTTACCAGAGTTTTTTCAGGATATTTGTGCCAGGATCAGAACTACTGGTTGTGGTACAATATTATGGGGTGGTGATTTCAATGCTATATTGGATGATGACCTAGACAAACAGGGAATGTCTCATGCTCTACATCCACAAGCCATTGCCGCGTTACAAGCTATTATGTCTGATGGGCAGTTACTTGATATGTGGCGGAACCATCATCCCTTACTTAGAGAGGGGACGTGCATTTCTAGTCACCACAATGCCTGGTCCCGTCTGGATTTTTGTTTGGTCTCACAGGATGTTCCTACGTGGACCTCAGAGGTCCTACACTTGCCACGCTCTCTGTTGGATCACGCCCCATGTTTACTTAGGGTAAAACCCCATATGCGCCCTGCGCTTTCACTTGGCGTATTCCCCACATGCTCTCCTAGATGAGGCATTCAAAGAAGAAATCCGCTCTGATATTACTGACAACTTCACTCTTAATACTGGCTCGGTGGATACCGAGGCCTTACCATGGGAGGCCTTTAAAGTTGTTATTAGAGGTCAGTGTATTGCTTCCCTGGAAGTTCAGATAAAAAATCTTAAAAACCAGTTTTATTCCACAAATGAGGCGGGCTCTGCTGCACCACTGAAAGCTAAATTATTGGAGTTTGCTGAAGAATCCCAGTGCAAAGTCAAATTCCTGGGTAAATATGCCGAAGCGCGGAGGTATGGTGAGGGGGACAGACCAGGCCGCACCTTGGCTGGCATGATCCGCCCATATAGATCCACCATGTTTATACACACACTTAATACCACTAGCGGAGTCGTTATTAGGGGTCAATCGGATGTCTTAGAGGCTTTCTCAATATTTTATTCTAATCTTCATATTACCACCCAACAGACGAGCCTGGAGGGTATGCAAGAATTTTTGGATTCCATTGCGATAGTTTGGTTTAATAATATCGATAGGCAATATATGGATCTCCCCATCACAGTGGAGGATGTAGCTCAGGTCATAAAGAGCTTACCACTCAATAAGGCCTCAGGGCCTGACGGCTTGACTACTTCATTCTTTAAAACATATGTGGAGGAATTGGCACCTAGACTATTGGCGGTCTATGAGGAAGCCCTTGAGGTGGGCGTCCTACCCCAGTCCATGAGGTAAGCTATAATTATCACCCTTTTAAAACCCAGGAAGGCAGAAACAGAGATTGATTCCTACAGGCCACTATCCCTGATTCACGTGGATGTCAAAATTCTCCCCAAGCTGCTTGCAAATAGGTTGCAACTTTTGCTTCCTATGATTGCACTCCCAGACCAATCGGGGTTCATCCCTGGGAGGTCGACCTCCCATAATTTGCGGACACTTTTCTCCGTACTACATTACCTCAATCCAGAGGAACATGCTGCTGCTATATTTTTAGACGCCACAAAGTCATTTGACACACTTGAATGGCCCTATTTATTTCCCATATTAACACGTATGGGTCTGAGCCTGCTCTTTATAAATCGTATCCGACTATTATACACTTTGCCGATGAACAGATCGCTTTCTTCTCCATTTTCCATAAAGCGTGGCGCTAGACAGGGATGTCCCCTTTCGCCCCTGCCCTTTGCCAATGCTATGGAACCCCTGGCTGCCCGGGTCAAACAACACCACACTGCACGGGGTATTGTGTTTAGTACCCGGAGTCTACTGATTTCGCTATATGCGGATGATGTAACCTTGTATATCGTTAACCCAGAGGAGAACTTGGACCAAATCCTTAGAGAATTCATTCGCTTTGGTGGTCTTGCTGGCATTTCCATCAATTGGGCAAAATCAGTGGTGTTTCCATTGACTGATGGCACACCCCAAATAACATCTGAGTTCCCTTTGAGATGGAAAGCAGAGGAAGTCAAATATTTGGGGATGTGGCTGAGCCGAGACACGCAGGAGATATGGAACTTGAATTTTGTTTAGGGCGATTACCATGCTAGAGGAGAAGGTTAAACTCTGGTCCCTACTGCCTCTGTCCGTGGCTGGGAAAATAGCTTTGGCAAAAATGGTCATATTACCAAAGTTCCTTTATTTATTTGTCAATGTGCCAATCCCACTTGCGCAATATTTTTTTACCACCCTTAGATCGCTGTTGATCTCCCTGGTTTGGGCCGGTGGACAGGCCAGAGTTTCCTGTGATCTCCTGACTCTCCCGCTGCGGCAGGGGGGCCTGGGAGCTCCAGACATGAACTCATATGCTCTATGTGCTCAGGCCCAATGTCTGCATTTTTGGGTCCACCCGACGCCGTACTAGCCACATGTGATTGATGTGGTAACCCCTATCCCGATCAAGGTGGCACTATATCAGACGTCACAATGTCCCTGAGGAGATGTGGACACGGCATCAAATTATAGGCTGTACGGATGCTCCTTCCCCGGTCCTCGGCCTCATGGGGTATGTGAAAGATACACCACCAAAGCATCGTAAGCTGCATGCACTCCTCTTACTTTATGCTGAAAGACAGGTTGCTATTCGCTGGAGGCGGAAGAGGGTACCCACAATCAAGGATTGGTTGCAAAATGTCACGTATGGTCATACACAGCTGTGTACTTTTTGGGAACTTATGCCCCTAACCTCGAGGCCCGCAACATATGGGAACCGTTTCTAGAATGGGCTCTGAACCAACCTGAGTCTCCTGAGCGTGTCCACACTGCCGAAAATTAGTTTTATGAAGCGTCTCTGTATTGTTTTAACTTACTTAAGCTACTGTGTATGTTCTGGAATTTCAAATGCTGGTGGGACGGGTCTGCCTGTGCCTTTCTGGTCACACCCCCCCCTATGGTTTGTATCATATTCATGTTCGCCAGGTTTCAAAATGATGATTGTGGTCTAGATATCTACACATTGTCTGCAGACGTGTATGCGAAGTCGCCCGTTTTACCATACTCTGTAATCCATTGTATTGTTGTGATATACTGTCTATATTGATTTCTGTATTGGAATTGTCAGCTCATTTTTTTTGGGGGGGGGGGAATTTAAATAAAAAATTAAATGATAAAAAAAAGTTAGGGAGGAGGGGGTGTACTACTATTCCTTATTGATATGCTACATTTGGAGTTTATCAAAGGGATAGACATCCCACAATCTGGGCAAATAATTATTCTATCTTGGGTGTCCTGTTGGGGTTTGAGATCAAACTGGACTTACTTTTATTATTCAGTCCCAAAAGTGCCTTTTTAGAATAGAGTTGTAGCAGTGGGGGAATGGGGTTAGAAAGCCTGCGTTTGCAGAGAGCAAAGAAAAATATGTAAGGAGAAGTTAAATGTGCAAAATCAGGATCAAGCAACCCCTGTTTGTCTCTCACCAGGCTTCCCTGGGAGAGACAACTACTGGTAAATTAAAGAGAAGTCAAAATAGGGTAACGTTAAAACATAAAATCATTCAAATATGTACTTCAACTGTTTGAGATGGCGCCCAGTGTCAAAGGAGCCTGTAAGTCAAGATGTGTAGTAGACTATGACTTGAGCGCGTCAATTAAGGTATTTCAATATGACTTTTCCCTTCTCCCTCCCTTTCCTTCTGATCCATCTTCTGTAGGAAGTGTGTTATGAGGACTTTATCCGTTTCTCTCTTTTTATTCCATGACCCTCTTTAGTTAAGAGATGCTCAGTTGTTTGACTTGCTCCAAGATCATAGACTCTTTCAGTCTTATATTTCCAGTCGTGGAGCTGTTTCTAGTCATCAATGGAGCGCACACCGCTAGCCCCTCCTCCGGTTCACCCCTCGGAACTCTGGTACTTGTAGTTCTTTAGTGGATCACCCAGGTGGGTGCAAGTCGGTACTTGTTGGACTGATGAATCTCTAGACCCGATACATGTCCCGGGTTTTAGGATATCGCCCGAGACATGTCTCGGGTTTCGGGATAACTTCCCTCATCAGTAGAGAAAGATCGTTAGGGGTGGAAGAGAAGGCCGCCACACAACAGTCAAAGGCCTCGATGCCAGAACCGGCACGCAGGTGCGTCGTCCAAGAGCCCGTCGGCCCAAAGCTCAAGGGAGCCATATTGTGTTTAGTCATCAATGGAGCGCACACCGCTAGCCCCTCCTCCGGTTCGCCCCTCGAGACTCTGGTACTTGTAGTTCTTTAGTGGATCACCCAGGTGGGTGCAAGTCGGTACTTGTTGGACTGATGAATCTCTACACCCGATACATGTCCCGGGTTTTAGGATATCGCCCGAGACATGTCTCGGGTTTCGGGATAACTTCCCTCATCAGTAGAGAAAGATCGTTAGGGGTGGAAGAGAAGGCCGCCACACAACAGTCAAAGGCCTCGATGCCAGAACCGGCACGCAGGTGCGTCGTCCAAGAGCCCGTCGGCCCAAAGCTCAAGGGAGCCATATTGTGTTTAGTCATCAATGGAGCGCACACCGCTAGCCCCTCCTCCGGTTCGCCCCTCGGGACTCTGGTACTTGTAGTTCTTTAGTGGATCACCCAGGTGGGTGCAAGTCGGTACTTGTTGGACTGATGAATCTCTAGACCCGATACATGTCCCGGGTTTTAGGATATCGCCCGAGACATGTCTCGGGTTTCGGGATAACTTCCCTCATCAGTAGAGAAAGATCGTTAGGGGTGGAAGAGAAGGCCGCCACACAACAGTCAAAGGCCTCGATGCCAGAACCGGCACGCAGGTGCGTCGTCCAAGAGCCCGTCGGCCCAAAGCTCAAGGGAGCCATATTGTGTTTAGTCATCAATGGAGCGCACACCGCTAGCCCCTCCTCCGGTTCGCCCCTCGGGACTCTGGTACTTGTAGTTCTTTAGTGGATCACCCAGGTGGGTGCAAGTCGGTACTTGTTGGACTGATGAATCTCTAGACCCGATACATGTCCCGGGTTTTAGGATATCGCCTGAGACATGTCTCGGGTTTCGGGATAACTTCCCTCATCAGTAGAGAAAGATCGTTAGGGGTGGAAGAGAAGGCCGCCACACAACAGTCAAAGGCCTCGATGCCAGAACCGGCACGCAGGTGCGTCGTCCAAGAGCCCGTCGGCCCAAAGCTCAAGGGAGCCATATTGTGTTTAGTCATCAATGGAGCGCACACCGCTAGCCCCTCCTCCGGTTCGCCCCTCGGGACTCTGGTACTTGTAGTTCTTTAGTGGATCACCCAGGTGGGTGCAAGTTGGTACTTGTTGGACTGATGAATCTCTAGACCCGATACATGAAAAAAAAGAAATAACGAAACGGTCTGGCAGCTGAAACATAATGACAACCGACCGAATAGGACAAAACCATTATCAAAGGAGGAAACTCTGGCCTTAACCCGATCGTATGAAATACCGGACCACGAGAGAGAGGAAAGAATCATAACAGTACCACTCGACCCAAACAGAACATCGAGAAAGAATGATAGAACATCTAACCCTCACAACCTACAACAGATACAGTTTACAGCAACAGAGAATAAGAATGGCGACCTTAGCAACAAAGAGAAACCTCTGACATGTCTACTACTCAACTGTCGGTCGGCAACCAAACATGCATCGGATATAGCTGACCTCATCATTAATAAGGACATTGATATAGCAGTCCTTACTGAAACATGGCTCACGGAATCCTCATCCCCTTCCATGGATCTCCTAGTACCACCCCAATACAACATTTTGAGACGTGATAGACCCATAAAGTTAGGAGGAGGTATAGCCTGCATTCACAGATCTGATATTGAGGTCAAACAAATTCAAACCGACCCTCTAGAATCCAGCGAATACCTAGGTCTTAATATAAGAACAATTAACAACCAAAAATGCAACCTGCATTCTTTTTGCGCAAAGTTTACAGAGGAGCTAATGGAGATCATAACGACCAACTCTAATGACGGCGTTAATAACATATTTCTTGGTGATTTCAACTTACATTGGGAGGACCACAACGACAAACTGGTCAAATCGCTGAAAGACTTCCTTGATGAACTGAACCTTACTCAATTATGCACACAACCCACTCACTCGAAAGGAGCGACGCTAGACTGGATTATCTCACGAAACAAAGAGACATCAATCCTCTCTATAACACCATGTGACTGGTCGGATCATCATGCCATAACATTCGTGATACCTACAATGGTAAAAGGCATGACCAGACAACCCCTCAGAACCAAAAAATGGGTTAGAGACACAAGAGATGCAAACTTAGAGCTACTAGTTGAAAGCTGTGAAAGAGACCTAAAACCTCATAACAACCTGCATAATGTGAACGAGCTGACCGACCACTACATAACAACGGTCGAAAATATTGTCAACAACACCATGCCACTAAAACTGAAAAATATCTCGGAGAAGACAAAAAATCCATGGTTTAATGAATCACTAAATGAAGAAAGGCGCAAACTGAGAATGGCCGAAAGAAAATGGAGACAACACCCTTCATCCCCAGAGCTGAAAGCACTCAGAAAAATTAGAGGCCAATATAATAAAAAGATCATCAACTCAAAACAAGAATTCATACGGTCAGAACTGGACAGTGCCAAAAACAGACCACGGAAACTCTTTGAAATCCTAAAGCAACAATCAAACAAACTAGCCAAATCAGTCCATGAGAACTCCAAAACACCCCTAAGTTGTGAAGAATTTTCTACATTTTTCACAGAGAAGGCGAAATCGCTAGAAGTAGAGCTCAAAAACGCCGTGGCAAACCTTCCCATAGATCCAATGCCTACGAGAGATACCGCTGCTATAACGGAGAGTACCATGACAAAAAATGAGGCAAGGTGGGATACGTTCGAACTATATGACCAGCACAGTATCGCCAAAACGCTTTCCGAAATAAAACCAAACAACCACTACCAAGATCCCCTTCCCGCAAAATGTGTAAAAGAAATCAATCATGTTTTGGTTCCAATATGGACTGAAATTATAAATGCCTCACTATCACAAGGGATCCTCCCTGACTGCCTAAAAACAGGTCAAGTTGCTCCCATAATCAAAAAACCCTCAGCAGATAGATCAGACCCAAACAACTTTCGCCCAGTGACCAACATCCCGCTACTGGCCAAACTAATTGAGAAATGCGTACAGAACCAACTAAGCCAACACATCACCAAGTTCTCATTGCTCGATGAATGCCAATCAGGATTCAGAGCAGGGCACAGCACGGAAACAGCGATCCTCCATATTGTCGATGATGCTCTACAGGCACTTGACCAAAACAAAGCATGCCTACTGATTCTCCTAGATCTGTCCTCGGCCTTCGACACTGTAAATCACGAAGCTCTATTGACCAGGTTACGGGACAGGATGGGACTGTCAGGAACTGTGCTGAAATGGTTTATCTCCTTTCTACAGAACAGGTCACAGCGATTCCTGGTCAACCAGTCAATCTCACCTCCATGCCCTATTTCAATTGGAGTCCCTCAAGGATCATCGTTATCCCCAGATCTGTTTAACCTTTACGTCGAACCGCTCACAGAAATTCTCCAAAAATCACAGATATCCTATCACATGTACGCAGACGACACGCAAATATACTTAAAGATCTCTTCCCTAAAAGACATGGAACTAATGAACAAGACTCTAATAATGGCTCTACAATGGTTAACCACCAACCAGCTGAAGTTGAACGCTCACAAAACAGAGTTCCTACTAATCTCACTAGCCAGGAGCCATACGGAAATAAAGGAATGGACGAAAGTGGTGACTGCGCTAAACTGCACCCCAACACTAATCAAGTCAGCGAAATCGCTAGGAATCACTCTGGACGAGAATCTGGACATGAAAGCCCACATCAACTCAATGGCTAAAAATGCTCGATTCCACCTGAACTACTTAAGAAAACTGAAACCATTCATCTCAGAAGCGGATCTCAAATTAGCAATCCAATCCTTAGTTATCTCGAGGATTGAATATGGCTGCACCACCTTAGCGGGACTACCAAAAATGTCCACAGCGCCATTGAAAGCATACCTAAACGCTGCGGCAAGAATTATCACCGGATCAAGAAAATACGATCATATATCGCCACACTTGAAAGTTTTAAGCTGGCTACCCTATGAAGCGAGAATCCAAATGAAGATAGCATGTATCACCCATAAAGCGCTACACCACAACACCCCAAGATACCTAGCGAAGAAAATCCAGCTATCGGGAGGTAATCGACCAGCGAGGAGTACTGAGGAACTGCTACTACGGCCAGCCTTTTTCCGCAAGAAAAAAACCTATGACAGAGCGTTCTCAGGAGCTGCCCCCAGAATATGGAACTCACTCCCTCCTAACATCAGGAAGATCCAAAATGTGGCATCATTTAAGCGAGAAGTGAAGAGCTTTCTGTTTAAGAAATACACTACCTAGAATAGAACATTCACGATCTGATAATGACCTAACTGTCATACTTGCTTATATATTTTTACTTAAGATAGAAGTATACCCATCATTGACTATCAACGCTAACTGCACACGGGATATTGTATATTTATCATCTACCTCATATTTGTTGCCCGTATAACTGTCTGATATATATGTCTTTCTCCTACGCCTTCTATGTTAAGCGCTCTGATACCCACGGGTCTTGTTCGCGCTATACAAAACTTTATAATAAATAAATAAATAAATAAATAATGTCCCGGGTTTTAGGATATCGCCCGAGACATGTCTCGGGTTTCGGGATAACTTCCCTCATCAGTAGAGAAAGATCGTTAGGGGTGGAAGAGAAGGCCGCCACACAACAGTCAAAGGCCTCGATGCCAGAACCGGCACGCAGGTGCGTCGTCCAAGAGCCCGTCGGCCCAAAGCTCAAGGGAGCCATATTGTGTTTAGTCAGTTAGCTGTTTCTGTCTTGATAAGATTGTCACCCATATTTATATGACAGGTAATGACAGGTGATGATAATGCTTGTTTCTTTATCTCCTTTCAATTTTTTAAGTGTTTGTCGTATTTAATAATTTTCTACTTGCCAACACTATCTCTCCCCTTCTTTTTGTGCCGATAGTTCTTTTTGCTTGATGCTTCAGTGTTGTCCTGCTATTTGCCTCCTTTTCTTGATGCCCCTCTTAAAGATTGGAATGACTGCGTGCTTTCAGTAATTTCTGTATCCTTTTTTCTTTTACTTTTTGCTCATTTATCCACCACGCTATTCATTATGGATCATGGGGCCACCGTTTGCTTTACATTTGTCTTTGTTTCTCACTTAGCCCCTCCTCCATAACTGTTGCTACAAGGTACATAAGAGCCCTTGTAAAGTATCTTTGGTTGGTTAAGGGCTGTAGTTCTGTGCTTTTTTTTGTCTAGGTGCCATGGAAGGGGGAGATCACTGTGGAGAAGTGTGGCTCAATGGTTAGAGCGGCAAACCCTGATGCAGAGATCTGGCCTGGGACCAGGGTTCAATTCCCGCCTCGGTGGGTCTTGGGCTCAATTTCCTCGGACCTGATCATTCTTGCCTCGGCGCCTATTCTAATCATGGGTCCCACTCTGCAACTCTGAGCAATAGGTTGCTTAATCTCTTCAACGGCCCCAACAGTGCTAGGATGCCTGGCTGCACCTTGGGGTGCCCAGGAGTGGACGCCTCACAGGGAAAAGCCAGGAAGGGTTCCACAGCGGTATGCGTACAAGCGCCGGAGAGACCCCATGTGGGGTGATTCGGGCGCTATACAAGTACTACAACATTTACATTTACTTCCCTCTCCCTGTCCATGACTGGATTCTACGTTACTTCCTTATAAGGCAGCTGCAGTCTGTATCTTCTTGGAGGACCTCTTCACACAATTCCTTCTGCATCTCAAAGTCTTGAGGCAGGTTAATGGCGGTTTTCACTGATGTATTTGTGTATATTTTAACTCATGTTGCGCTTCTTTTTGGTCGGTAGCGATGCAGCCCGATTCTACCACGTCCATCTCTTGGAGTCTCTGCCCAGTTCTTAATTTGATTGTTCTTCTCGCACCCATTCTTTCTTTATTCCGAAGTAATGTCTCCTTGGTCTGACTTTATTCTTTAGGGGAACAACCACAGATTTTCATTTTCTTTTAAAAAAAATATATTTATGTCATTTCTACAGCGCATGAATCACACTAACCGGGGTATCTCCGCGCTATGACGGCTGTAGACAACTAAGCCCAGTAATTTATAACAGCAAGGTTTTTAATTGCCTTCTGAAAGATAAGTAGCAGGGGGAGAGACGAATGTGTATGGGAAGTTGATTCTAGAGAGAAGGTGCAACATAAGAGAATGATGATCCCCCCAGTCGGGTTTGTTTTATGCGAGGTACACAGAGAAGCTCTTTGGCCCCAGAGCGTAGGGTCCTCGAGGGGTTGTACTGGGTCAATTTATCTGCGATGTAGTTGGGTCCTAGTTTATTCAAGGCTTTCTGGTAGAGAATCTATATAACTGCTGATTCCTCACCTACCCTCCTATCCTGCCCATTCTGAGAACTGGACTCTCCACCTAAAAGATCTGCACACTAGTCACAAATCATTCTGACATTGTTCAGCGTTTGTGATGCAGAAATAATCACTATAAAAACTGATGTCGGCGAGCTGGGGTTGCACCAATATAGCATCACACACTTCACTTCCGATGCCAATGATGGCAACACAGAGACACCAAAGCCACCAACCAGTGTGCAGAGGTACTGCTTAAGATTTCCTGGTTCAAATCTGATGCCTTAGGAATATTCTAGGGGGAAAAATCTGCGGTTAGATGGGGTCTCTACCCTAATAGTGCTATCGAAGGTAAATAACTTGTTCTTCTGGTGGATAATCTCTCTAACCGCAGAATCCTCATCGCTCTCCCACCTCCCATTTCTGTGAAGTGCCCTCATTTTTAACATCTAAAAAGGTCCCAGTTTAGAGTTCTACACACTGATTCTGTAGAACTCTAAACTGTGTTCTGCATTCGATAGACGCAGAGGAGTGGCGCATATTTAGATGCCTACTCACTCCATCGCCTCCGTAGAGAAATAAAGACAACACAGAGCTCCGTGTTGCCACCTAGTGGCAGAAATGGCACAAAAACCTACTTATCTAGTCTGTCGCTGAGGGAATATTCTAATGGTGAGGCATATGCGGTTGCACAGAGTATTCACCAGAAATCACATTACCTAAGGCATGCACCTTGTTTGTTTCACCGACACCAAGCTGAAAGATGTGACCATTTACATGATCAAAGCAAGCCCGAGTGACAAAATGAGCAGCAACAAAATAAACAAGCATTTGCAATGCACTCGGTCTCGTCTTTGGGACCTTATATGTATTTAGCTATGCAGCACATTAGCCTGGGTGCTGAAACATCTACTGTTCTTTAACATGGAGGGAAAGTAATTACCAAACTGCGTGATACGCCAGGTATGGGAACACATGGAGAGAAATATTGCCTTTCAGCGGGAAATGGTATAGTCTAAAGCTGTTTTAAATATAAAATCAGAGCCTTCGGAGGTCCGATCACTAAAAATACAAGATTTGAAAAAAATATTATTATCTATGGGTGCTTGTGGGAGACAATTTCTATGGACTGAAATCTAGAGAATGCTAAAGTGATTCTGGTATTTTACTAACCTCTGCTGGTCGTTTTCAATCAAGAAAGTTAAATAGAGGCAGTTGCCAGAAAAAGGAAAAAAAGAAAGTCCCTCAGCAGAAAGAAATTCTGGTATTCTACTGGCCTCTACTGGTCGTTTTCTATCAAGACAGTTAAATTAAAGGAAGTTGAACAAGCAGAAAGCAATTCTGGTATTTTACTGACCTCTACTGGTCATTTTCTATTAAGACAGTTAAATAGAGGCAGTTGAACAGAAAAGAAGTCCCTAAGTGGAAGCAGACAAATCCTAGGGTTGATCTCCAGAGCCTACAAAGTACATACACATATAAGTATATACTAAATTATATACAAGAGGTCTCGAATGCTCCACCTAAAAAACATATTGTTTTTTTCTTAACTTCTGTGGCACTCAGGCTGGCTTATCTCATGCAAACAAATGGTGAAGCTGGTTTTTCCTCAACATTGAAGGTGGGGGAGTATTCGTTTTATAACAGCAAGAGTAAAAACTGAAGCAGTAAATCACTGTAGACTTTCGCTGTAACAGATTCTCACTATATCAAGATCGCTGATGAGTCAAGGAACTATCGCTGCTCTTTGAAAAGACATTAAAAGAAGGACATATAGGAATGTAATGCTACATATGACATTACAGTAAAAAACTGGTGAAATGTAGATTTCCACAGCCTTGGTGGGCTGAAAATCTGGATTTTATTAAGGACACAATGCTAATAATATGCAATAATTCCTTTATTGCCACCACTCAGCAGCATGAAACAAGCATCATGTTATTAGAATATAGAATACAGAATCTCTAAGAACATTCCAAAACTAACAACATTCCTCTACATTATCTGTTCTTCCTTTAACATTGCCTGCTAAAGGAGAAAAAAACTTAAAACATATTTCTTTATTTCCAGTCCAGAAAAATAAATCCAACAAAACCAAATCTTCTTTTTTCTCCAAACGTAGAGATGAGATATGTCCGAAATCGTCTAATCCAAATCAGTTTAAGTTTGACCTGCATAAATACAAGACATAAACATCATGGTTGGGAAACAAATAAGTAGGGAGGGATAATATTAGCCTCCGTGTCCTTAATAAAATCCAGATTTTCAGCCCACCAAGGCTGTGGAAAATCTACATTTTATGGCACAACACAGAGGCCAACATTATGCAAGTTTAAAGCATATCAACAATACATTGAGCTACAATCTCAATAGGCTTAAAATAATATTTCCTAAAAACAGAATCTGTTGACCAATCTGCACATTTTAAAATATCTTGCAAACTTCCACCCAGAATTCGTGCTTTTGAAGCAGCTGCACCTCTCACTGAGTGTGTGCCAAACTTACTTATATCTATTCCAGCTCTTTCCATTAAAGATTTCACCCATCTAGCCAAAGTGGGTGACAAAACAGTTTTATAAGGATACCTGAAAGAGATGAGTAATTGATCCACCCCACTTGGGCTTATTGGCCTTGTTCTACATTCATACTCCTTCACACAATGTACCACACAAAATTTTTCTTTATCTTTCAGATATGGATAAAAAATAGAAGTTGAATTAGTTTTCGTTCTTTGTTTAATATAAAAACAAATGCCCTCAGGAGTAAAATATCTGCTTGATATATCTAAGGCATGTACGTCAGAAACCCTTCTAAAAGAAAGAAGGCACAACAGCATTGTAAGTTTATATGTTAAATCTTTTAGGTCCAAGAAACTATTATCATGACTCAAATAAACGCAGTATAATAGACACATCCCAAAGCGAAGTATACCTTGGACCAGGTGGACTAGCCAATCGTATGCTTCTCAATGATCTCTTAACCATAATGTCCTAACCGACAGTAATACCATTCACCAAAATATGCCCTGCAAAAATTGGAGATCAATGTAAATTCACTGATCTATATGCCAAACCTCTTTTATACAAATCAGTCAGAAAATTCAAAGCATGTACTACATCTGCTGATATGGGATCCAAGTTCCTTTCCACACACCAACCATTCAACTTATTCCAAGCAGATTTATATACCTTCCTTGTTCCAATTCCCCATGATTCCTCAATGAGTTTCGAAGCTTCAGATGAAAGTCCTGGCTTACACCAGACTCTCCTGAAACTCTCCTTGCCAGCAGATGAAGTTGACCTGAATTCACCAGACTGTGAACCTCCCCCAAAGATCCCCGCAAGCTCCCTTGGAACATAGGTATTAGAATTGGGAAGTCCACACTCATTTCCAACAACATTGGGTACCAAGCTTGTGAGCTCCAAAATGGAGTGATCATCACCACCATTTCTTTCCACTTCCGAATCATTCTTGGCACTCTGCTTATCGTTGAGAGAGGAGGAAAAGCATAAGGACGAAGACCTCTCCAATCCTGCAGAAAAGCATCTATTCCCATAGCCTCTGGATCCGGATGCCAACTGAAAAACCTCTCTAGTTGAGTGTTTATCCTGTTCGTAAACAGATCTACCTGAAATGGATCCCAAAATTGGTTCAACCTTGCAAAGAACGTCCTGTCTATCATCCAGTCGCTGGAATCGTAAAAATTCCTAGAAAACCAATCTGCCAGAGAGTTGGAATTCCCTGGAATATGTTCCGCCTGAACATAAATATTTCTCTCCAAACAATACTCCCAAAATACTCGTGCTAGATCTGCTAAGCCTTTTGATCACGGACCTCCCATCCTGTTGACGTACCGTACTGCAGAAACATTGTCCATTCTTAAAATGACATCTTGCCGTCTGCTCCCCAAAAATTTTATTGCGAAAGATTCCGCTAATAATTCAAAACACTTTATATGAAGACGTCTTTCCTGAATTGTCCATTTTCCTCCAGTACCTAACAATCAGCATCTTGCACCCCAGTCTTCCAAGCTTGCATCTGACTCCACAATTAGATCTGCATTCTCTCCAAAAATCGCTCGACAATTCCATGCTTCCATATTCCTAAACCACCAAATCGGCTCTTGTCTTGCTTCCTGCGAAAGAAATACACTCTCTGAATATCTCAAGCCATTCCTTAAATAGAAAGCCATCAATCTCTGCAATGCCCTGTAATTTAAAGGACCTGGGAAAATTGCCTGATTTCGTAGAAGACAGAAGTCCCATTATACGGGCCAACATACGTAAGGAAACACTGTTCATTTTCAATAAATTATTCAATTCTTTTCAAATTCTCTTTAGTTTCTCCTTTGGAAGTTTCAGAACAGCTTCTACCGTATCTACCACAAATCCCAAAAACTGTGTTTGTTGACTGGGTACACATTGAGGTTTCATCCGGTACACCACAAAACCCAGAGACTCTAACAAGTTTATCTCTAAACTCGTATGAGAAAGAGGAGTGTTTCTGTTCTGATCCATAATCAGAATATCGTCTAAATAAATGATCATTCGAACACCCCTCTCTCTCAGAAAAGCTGCTACTGGCAAAAGAACCTTCGTGAAACACCACAGAGCGGATGACAGGCCGAAAGGTAGACACACAAACTTCCACATCTGGTCTCTCCAGACAAACCTCAAATACCTTTGATGCTCTCTCCATATTGGTATTGTAAGATAAGCATCCTTCAAATCAAATCTTGTCATCCAGTCTCCTTTCAACAACACATCTTTTAACAGATGGATTACCTCCATTTTGAAATGGTGATATACCACCCAATCGTTCAGTTGACGTAAATTTATTACTGGCCGCATGCCAACTTTGTCTTTGTTCTCTACTAGAAATATATTGCTTATAAATCCTTCTACATTCTCTCTCTCTCTTACTATCGCTCCTTTCTCTAATAATTCTTGCACCTCTATGTCTATCACTTTCATCTGTTCTTTTTTGAAAAGCATATGGTTCGGTACCATTCTTTTAACTGGTTTTGCTGTAAATTCCATTCTGAAACCTTGAACTGTTTCCAACACCCATGGGTCCCTTGTTATTGACCTCCAAACCTCTGAAAATTGGGCAAGTCTGCCACCCAATTTTAACCGGATAACAAAAGGGTCTTGACTTACCATTCGAGCCTCTTCCTCTTCTCGTTCCCCTCTATTGAATCTTCCTCTTCCACGTTGTCCTTGTGGAAAAAATCCTCCACCACGAAAAAACTGTTGACCCTGGTAGCCTCTGTTACCAAATCCACGTAAAAAGGAGCCTCTAGTGATTCCATGCCCTCGGCCGGGGAACCGACTCCGTGTTCTCCCAGCCGAACCAAAAACATGTTGATCACTAAACACTTTCTTTAGCTCTCACTGAGATTTTTGTAGGCTGCTAAACGCCCCTAGATATCTTGATAAGTCTTTTATAAACTCATCTCCAAAAAGGAGACCCTTTGCCAAAGGTCCTTCCTCTTTAGTCGCAAGGTCTACCAACTTTGGGTCAAATTTTACTAATAAACTCTTCCTTCTCTCAATAGATAAAGCTGTATTTGCGTTTCCTAATAAACATACAACCCTTTGTACCCATTCGCGAAGTTCCATCACGTCAATATTTCGCTTACCAATATATGCCTATTCTGCCATCTCAATTATTTTAGAAACTGGATCAATCACATCTAATAACCTGTCTTGAAAAATGTTTAACCCTCGCTCAATACCTTTCCTTGGATCACGACCCCCTTTCCCAATAAATGCAATCATTTTTTAATCAAGTTTGGTGTCATTAACACCTTGTTATCAACAATGGTTTGAGGACACTCTGATCTGAGCCTAACTTGCACTTCTTTTTGAATCTTATCCAATATTCCAAATATTGCGCAACATGATCAGATGTTGACCACTCAGGAGAAAAAGGATGTTTTATAAGTAATGGGATCAAACATTACATCACCCAAGGGATCTTTTAGGTTTTTATTCATTAAACCTGATATGTCATCCTTTTTAACTCTTATTCTGAACGTCTTTGTCAGAATCAAAATCAGAACTACAACTCAGTTCAATCCCTGCATTCTCAGAGGAATCCTCAAACACTACATATTTTCTTTTCCGGCTTCATCACTTTGGCCTCTTACTTGCCCATCTTTGCGGCCTGAGCCTTCCTCTATTTGCCTGTCTGTACAGCAAATATGCTCTACCTCAGTAGATCTTTTTTTCTTTCCATGTTCTTCACTTGAAGAAACATGTTTCCTTTTCCTTGAAGCCTTTTTACTACTACAATGCACAGACTCATTTTCAGGAGCTGAATAAAAATGTTCTTCCTCCTGTACAACTGATTTTGACCCAGCTATCATTTCCAATTTCTTTTCCATTCTCAAAGACACTTCTGTTGTTATCTTTTTCTATTGCTTTATTAATTCTCTCTTCAAGTGTCCCTTCTCCTTGCTCCATAACTCCTCACTAAAATTCACCACAAAAAACAGCACTAAAAATATATTCTTTTAAACTATAAATTTTATGTGAACTCTAATTCAAATCCTCTCTAGATCCGCTTTCCTATTATTTACTTCCTTTGCACCGTTCTTAAACTCCCTACACACTGAAAAACCTTCCTTCCCCGAAGCTGACAGGAAAACTCTGTGTCTCTTCAGCACTAACGTCGTTGCTAAGCAACTGTCATCTCTACAAGTGCCTCACAGGGACAAACAAAATTATTTCTCTTTACACGTTACAAGCGCGATCAAAGTTCCACATGCGCCAAGAAGCTCGCGGTAAGCACGCGAAAGCCTCTTGTGTTCTGTTTTTATAATTTCAAATGCGCTCGCGCATACCGTTTACCTCAAATGAACCTCCTCCATAAAATCTTGTGTAACATCAAAATATCTTATTTAAACACAGCGGAATCATTTTAAATATATTTTCTCTACCTTCAGTCTGCCAACTACATTATTCCTTTCCCCAATTTCGTTTACAAATATGAAACACGCTTCGAATTAAAACGCGTTTAAACTAAACGAACCTAATTTTCATCTATGACTTTAATTCAGATTGTTAACTTCCTAAAAGAATATATCTTCATGATTTTAAAACGTTATAACTTGATATTTGTTTTAAGCTCTAATTTTTAAAAGTTCTTAAAATAATCTATACACATTTCAAAATTTCAAAGAGAATACTTTTTGATTATAAAATATTTAAATATCATTTCAAACATTTACCAAGCCTCTAATTAAAATTATCTTAACTTATATTCCAGAGTAAATAATACTTATCTCTTAGAGCAGCAGCAATAAAAGGAGGAAGAACAGATAATGTAGAGAGAGGAGTTTTGTTAGTTTTGGAATGTTCTTAGAGATTCTGTATTCTATATTCTAAGAACATGATGCTTGTTTCATGCTGCTGAGTGGTGGCAATAAAGGAATTATTGCATAATATTGGCCTCCTTATCGTGCCATAAAATCAGATGTTTGATAGGAGAAGGAATATGAATAGATGTATAACTTAGTAGGGGGCTTGGATTAGAAATATGGTGAAGATTGTTTTGATTGTGAAATTGTTTTGTGCCCATAAATGTAATAAAATCGTTTGAAAATAAATACTTAGCAGTACAGAAAGCATTTAAAACATTAACGAAAAACACATGATCGGTCCATTTATTTAAGTAGTCACCATTTGTTAAGAGTGAAACGTATGACAATAGGTTTAGTTTTATATTTGTTAACATTTAGGGCAAATAGCAGTCTAATCTTATTTGATGTCATCTAAACCAAAGATAAGAAAAATAACATGGAAGTGCAGCTATGAAAACTAAAGGGGCCTGGGAAATGATGTAATATTGCACTGAATAGTGTGCCGATTAATCTGAAAAGTGAAGGTAAAATGAAAATATAATTCAAGTTTTCTAGTATTTTAAGCTGTTTAACTTTTCTCATGATCACATCAGTACATTATTTTTTCTAATAGGTCGAAAGTTCAAAAAATTCGGCAAAGTGAAAACTGTGAGAAGAATGGATACCGTTACGTATGGACAGCCCTTCGTGATGCCGTTTGAAAACCAACAAAGCTTAGTAACGAGGATATCTAACTCAACCCAAGAATTGCACATTATTCCCCAATTGCTGAACATTTTACAGAGCATTGAGCCTGAGGTTGTGTATGCGGGTTATGATAACACACAACCCGAAACTCCAAGTTCTTTGCTTACCAGTTTGAACCGACTATGCGAGAGGCAGCTGCTTTGTGTAGTTAAATGGTCTAAATCCCTTCCAGGTAACATTTTAGTTTCTCTAGATGCTGGTTTACTCTGTTTTTATGTTATGCCTTTCATGCAAGAGATATGATACACCGCCCCTGGAGTTTCTTTGCAGAAGCGAAATTAAGAAGCACAGTTAAAATGCATGAGTCTGACAGAACCAATGTCTTATTTTGGAGGAACCCAGTTTGTAATGGCCCTTCTGTCTGCTTTCTTGTTCTGCACTATCCAGATGATTTTGGGTCCCCACTAAAAAGGGTTTGTTCACTAAGATTCATGTTGCAGCATTGTAATTTATTGTAATTGCATTAATAGAGCATTCATATTGATGAGATATCGAAGTCCATTATCTGATAGGTAGCACATTGCACTGTTGGGGCGAACTTGGTTTTAAGAGTGTTAAATTGCAGTGTGGCCTATGTTGGAAGAGTATTGATGTTATCAAGTTGGTCACCAGAGAAAGATCTCTTATCGTATCTGACATCGAATTGCCTATACTTGTATTGATGTGAAAAGGAGTGAGAGGTAGAAATTGAGCATCTTATATTAATTTCTAGAATCCACTCCGGAGTGTCTGGTCTGACATAATGATGAGTCTATATAGTCTACCCAGGAGTAACAGAGAAGCAGTATATGGCAATTACTGGATAGGAGCCGCCGACATAAAAGCCCAGGCTTGGAGAAGAGGTAACTTCTTTGATGCACTGGCTACAGGCAGTCAGATTGAGCTATCTAGGCCCTTCAGGAATGACCTGTCATGTGCACAGATTTCAGACAGGCATGATGCTTTTTGATTACTCTCTTACTAGCATTGGCCTTCTATGACAGTTTAGATTTGGGGCAAAGTGAAAATTGTGTGTCTATATTTTTTTAGGGAGAAACCAGGTCTTTCTTTCCTTCGTGAATTATAAATGGTCTAGTACATATCTTGTCTTTTCTGGGAGGGAGTTCCATAGCTATGCTTCATCCTGCGTGGTGAATATTGAATGAACAGCTGAGGTGCTACGTCGGGATGGATTATTTTTTTCTGTGAGTACTCGTTTGCTTTTAGCTTGGATGAGCAATGGGTATTTGCCTCGATGACCCTGGGGATACAGAGTGCTTTGAAAGCAGATTGTATTGCTCTAGGTTGCCATGAAGAATCTACAGTACTCACTAGTTGCTTTCCAGTGGTTGAAAATGTAATAGCTGACTTGCTGCAACATTTTAGATCATTTGTTGTTTACGCAGGAAAAACAGCAGCACCCCACATTATAAAGATCATTTGTATACCTAATTCAACATGACAAGAGTGATTGGGTCCTGTAATTTCTGCAGCTATCTTAGGCGTGGAAAGGTTTGTTTGAGTTTCCTCATTGTGCAGAAGACACTTCTTACAAGATTCATTTGAGGGATCACAAAAAGTTTGGAGTGCATGCATGCACACTCTGATATTTCTTACTTTGATGTCAATTGTGGGGACTCAAGAACCTTTTACCAAATGGCAGTAGGTCGGTAGTTTTTTCTTAGTTTACAGGCCAGGAGTTCTGTCTTGGAACACATAGTTGACTTTAAAATGTTTGATCAACATCCAGTTATCCAAAGCAAGGATAGTGAAAAATAGTGTTCAGGTCTTGGTGATTCCAGCTTCCCAGGTTTTTCCAGTTTTAGGATGTATGGGTGGTGCTGCTAAAGATGTATCAGGTTAGGTTGGGGGAAGTGATCAGCCATGGTATGGGTTTAAGGTAGAGATTCAACAGAAGAGGAGGGATAATTGAGGCTTGCCAAGTTTTTCAAGTCTCAGTAGTTTTGTGAAGTTTTAGAAGTCTCAATAGCAGACACTGGTAGTGGACAGTGTACAAGGCCACCAATAAATCCTGCAGTAGTGATTTCCTCTACTCCATTCTTTTGGAATATTTATTTATTGTTTTTTCAACATAAATTACAAACAGTTCCATTGCAAGTCAGATACATAGAAAATAAAATAACATAATAAGTATCTAGCATTTCCGTGCTGTCTCAATGTCACCAGTACGTATCACAGTAGCATATAAAGTGTTAAAGTAAAGCATAAGTTTCAGTATTCTTTTAACCATCACTTCTATTAACATAATAATTTCTTCTTATGTCCAATGTCTATCAGAAGATGGGGAATGCCCATGGAATCCTTCAGGAACAGTGGAGTGTATTACTTAGGACATGCTGACGTGTATCTTTTCCTTCAAGATCTCCTATTACAATGTGAGGTCAGTTCCACTGTCTTTACCCACTGTCTAGATGTGGGGAGTAGGTAAGGGCCATTGGCAATGGAATAAGGTACAGTTCTTTAAGGTGTAAGAACCCCATCCAGGTATCCTAAAATAGGTGAAATTGATCTTGGAGCTTGTAAAAGCATCTTTCAAAGCTGGCCAGGAGGTATAGGTCAAAAAAACACTCTTGATGTGTGGGTATGTGTGATGAGTGCCAGTGATGCAGGATACATATTTTGTCCACCATAGGGGCCATCAATATCAATCTAGCCAGTGGAAAGTTGTGTCGTCAACGTTGGTAAAGTCATGCAAAAAAGCCAGTTTGCCAGAGTCTCGGAAAGGTATAGAGCTAGTTTTATGGAGTGTTTTTCAAGTGGAGCACCAGAAGGATATTAGGGGATTACAAGACCACATTTAATGTTATAGGTCACAGTCGTCAACATTACATCACCAGGTGTCGTTTGGGATTAGGCAGGCCTTACGTAACATATACGTTGACCAATACCATTTAAGTAAGATCATAAACTAAGAGTATTTCAGTTGCACTTTTTGGAGCAAGTGGTCACAGTAGTTAGTGATTTCTTTTCTTTTCATTTCTTTTCAAAGTTTTATATAGCGCGAACAAGATCTCTGCAGATATCAGAGCGCTTTCAATCTCTATCTGAGTAGGCAATTCCTAACCTGTCCTGCCAATAGGTTTTAGATGGAAGTTGTGTGCTGTGGGAGTATATGTTGACAAGAGGAATCTGGTAGATGTTGGAAACAGTACCCCTAGAGAGGCCCCACTTCCTCAAATATTTTAAGGCAGGTGAATCAGAGAGGCGTGTATGGTCCGGCCCTAATCTGCTCTGCTACCAATGTCTCATTTGCCAAAACCACCTTTGTTGAGAAAGTGTGGAAGGCAAAGTAAAACTGAAGCTGTGCAAAGCGGCAAAGTGTCCTGACTACGATTATCCCCAGCAGTCTCAATCCCTCTGCTTTCCCACACCAGCCACCTGTCCATTTCACGGTTAACTGGACCCTTTTCCCTGCCCAAACTGTTTTTCAGGACCTCCTCTACCATTTATCACACATTCCTAATGTTCCTTTTTGTAAAAATTGCAATCCAGCCCATTGATTACACTTTATCCGGCCCCAGCCGGAGATTACGGAGAGTTTGGCCCTAGCATGAGAGTACGGTCCGGGTGCGGAGAGTACGCTCCAAATGTGGAGAGTATGGTCCAGGTGCGGAAATTATGGAAAAATGCGGACGGAAAGTTAGGAGTCGTAAGTGCCTTCTGTAAATACCAGAAGTAGTAAGTTTAGGATTTTGTCTCAGATTAGTTCTGTGAATCGGCCCCATAGTATTGCCAGACAGCCCCACGCCCAGCTTCATCGACTTTAAGCCCAATGTGCATAGAGCCGGATCTCAAGAGCTAACTTTATGTTTATATGGATTTCATTAAACTCATCATTTAAATGTTCTCCCATTTCAAAGTGTTGCATTTACAAGCATCATCTTACACCCGGTGGCCTGTAGACACTGTGCCATATTTATAACAGAAAATTACAGCCATTTGTTTAAATGGATGGAATTTAAAGTTAAGAAACATGCTTTATAAAATATTAATACGTAATTGGTTTAATTGAAAGTGGAGAAAAACATTAAGACTTAGGGGCCTATTACGATGTCGGTCGTAGTTTCCTCCGACCGCCACCATGGTAGAAACTGGACCAACCGGCCTCTGGTCGGCGGTCCTGACCACCTAATTATGATGTGA
This sequence comes from Lissotriton helveticus, assembly GCF_964261635.1. Classification (NCBI taxonomy): domain Eukaryota; kingdom Metazoa; phylum Chordata; class Amphibia; order Caudata; family Salamandridae; genus Lissotriton; species Lissotriton helveticus. The sequence continues at coordinate 247,442,637 of NC_136069.1, read as the reverse complement.
CTGCACATGGTGGAGTCACTTTCTCCCATTTCTCTATGGGAATTTATGTTACTGCCATAAACCGTCCATAACAGAAGCTCCCATAGAGAAATGGAAGATTGTGTTAATTCCGGCACCCCGTTGCTGGCACCTCAAGGTGCCTGCCATGAGGTGTAGCCCCCACCGGAGGCTACAAGGAAAAGGGGGCCATGCTATGGGCCCCCAAACAGGCTTTCCAACAGGGTTTCAATGTCGTAACGGTCGGCATGGAAACCATGCATTGTAATCCGTATGGCGTTAACCGCCGTCCATATGGATTAACGGTCCGTTCCAACTGGCTGACGGGCTCCTTGAGGCTGTTGGAAGCCAGATGGAATGACCGGCTGTTTCAATTCCGACCCGCTGTATCATAATCAGCCGGACGTAATTGAAACTGACGATGTGGACCGTAAAGCTTTACGCCAGACATCATAATCCGACCCTTAATGTTTCATAGAAATAGATTTCTTCACATTACATTTCTCACATTTACAAAACATGACTGTATTGTTCAGTTAAATATATGGCATTGTGTCTATTGACCATGAAATCAAGAGTTCTGCAGTTTATAAACGTGACACTATGAATCTAAATATAGAGGTAGCCTCCGACCTAAGGTCGGAGGCTTTACGACAGACATCGTCAATGGCTCCTTAATGTTTCATAGGAATAGTTTTCTTCACATTAAATTTCTCCATTTACCAAAAAAATACTGTATTGTGCAGTTAAATATATGGCACAGTGTCTACTGGCCATGAAAGCAAGAGGTCTGCTGTTTATGAACGTGATACTGTGAAATGGGAAAAAAACTAAAGTTAACTTTGTGATTAAGTTAACTCTTCATTTATAATTTTGTACCATTTAAAAGCATTCTGAAACATTATGCTTCAGTTCTTCACCTCTGGGCCCACCCTGGGTTATAAAGGTGACTCCAGCATGACTCATTATCAGGCCCTGCTATGTGCAGCCTCATGATAATATTGCAAAATAAGCACTGCCTTCCCTTAACTTTAAAAGAAAAATGTGACCATGTGACCCTGTGCTTATTCAAAAATGAACTCAAGGTTGGAAGCTACTCTGAAGGTGTCTGCGAGCTACTGGTAGCTTGCGATTCACTGGTAAGAGACACCTGATGTAGAGGCAGAGGATGTTGATGCATTGGGAGAAGGCTACTGCTAATAACCCTACTCACCCAGTCTCTCATCAATTTACTGGATTCTTGAGTGGATAAATGCATTTCCTGTAGCAGGCTACATCAGGGGCGTTTGAAGCAATGTATTGAAGTGTTTTCTGACACTTAATATATTGTGTAAGGCTGTTGATATTAACGGAAATGATACAGAAAAAATGTGACTGTGTGGGTTGTATTTTCGATCAAGAACAAGCAGTCCCAATATGGGGAGGCATTTTGGGGTAGGGTAAGTCAGTGGTTGGAAAGAGGGCAAGTATGTGGACGTGTGTAGGAATTTACAGAGAGATGTGTGGAATGAAATGTGATAGATGTTTCCAATCTAGTGTAAAGCAGTGCGGCAGTGAGATAAGCGATGAATTGAGAGACAATGAAACAGACCTTTATGTAAAAAATACTACAATATAATAGAAATGATTAGCACATGTGAGTGATCCTTCCAGTCCTCCTCCTGTACAGCAACCTCATGCTTAGCAACATGCATGTAACAGTCAATCCCATCTTAAGGACAATGAAGTATAGAGGAGAGCGTAGGAGCAAGTAAATAGCACAAAGGGTTTCAGATGGCAAAGGTGTATACAAATAAGGGGGGGGCGTCCAGGATTTAAACTGTGTTTACTAGTATACAGCCCCCTAAGAAACTGTGAAAGGAAAAAATATTGCTAGAGAATAGCATAGAATAGGTAGGTCTTAACAAGTAGGCTCACTGTACAGAGTCCTTGTACGACATTGCGTTGTTGGTTCACTGGGGTGTAAGCCCCAATCAAGCAGCAGCCACAATCCTTGTCAGGGTAAGGCACAAGCAAACCCCAAATGAACTTATGCTCACCCCCTTGGTAGCTTGGCACAGATCAATCAGGCTCAACTTAGAGGCAATGTGTAGAGTATTTGTTCAACACTTCAAACAGTAACACAATAAAAACATACCTCAAAAGGAGTCTGCAACAGAGTTACAAACATAGAGTAATGTTTAATAAATAAAACAATACCAAAACGACAAAGATCAAATTACTATAGCTGGAGATATGGGGCCAGATGTAGGTAGCCAATTACCGGTCGGTAACGGCTGAATTCGGCCGTTACCGACCGGTATTTGGCTTTTGAGATGTAGGTGGGTAGTTATTTACAGAATCGGTATATTTACCGATTCGGTAAATTTACCACTTCGGTATTTTACCGAATTGGTAAACATACCGCTTCTGTAAATCCATATGTAGGTGACACTCCTAAGAGTGCCACAGGCCCTTAAGAGTCGGTATTTTACCACCCAATCATATTGGGTGGTAAAATACCGAATTCAGGTGTGCATGCACATCTGTGCATGCACACCTGTGCAATGTGACACACAGACATGCCCTTAGGGCATGTATGTGTGCCACATGTCACACTAGCCTGTACTTGGGGTGCTAGAGGGTGTCAAAGTGACACCCCCTGCACCCATGCAGGATTCGGTATTTACCGATTCTGTAAATACCGATTCTGTATTTCCCATTGATTCCTATGGGCTCCAAGGCCCATAGGAATCAATGGGAAATACAGAATCGGTATTTACAGAATCGGTAAATACCGACTCTTACAGATTCAGTAATTTTTTACCAACATCTGCCTCCTTCCAATTTACCAACTCTTAAATACCGATTCGGTATGAGTCGGTATTTAAGAGTTGGTAAATCGAAATTACCTACATCTGGCCCATGGAGTTTTAAAGTTTATATTGGAAAATAGTGCAAAAAAGTACAAAGCGATACTGTGGATTTCTGGTTGCGCCAGACCAGGACAAAGTCACAGGGTCAGGCCAATGGTAATGGGGCACGGGCCGGCTACAGGGACCCAATTAGGCCTGCTGAACAGAGTACCTTGAATCCTCGTTGCAGAGTGTTGCGTAGATTATGGTCATAGATGTGCTGCGCAGCGGAAATGATGCTTCGTCTTGGGATGCAGTGAGTCTGCGGTGTGAGGTCCTGTTGCTTCATTGTTGAGTATCCCATCGACGGGCCTTGCAATACTAAGTCTGGTGTTAGGGATGCGATGCGCAGCTGGTGATGCGTCGGTTCCAAGAATCTGCAAGGCTGCGATGTGGAGTACGTCATCGTTGTTGAGGCTGCTGTCGATGAGAGCTGAGAGAAAATGGGCTGTGGATATGCCGTACTGCCAGAGTTATGCGTCGGTTCTGAGAAGCTGCGGTGGGTAATGTGAGTCTTCGTGATGGGCCCAATCCACGCAGCAACAGCGATGTGCTGGTACTGCTCGCGGATGTGTTGTTCAGCAGAGAAGATGCATCAGTTCAGTTAGCAAGTACCTTGGGCCTAATTCCAAGGGTCCAGGACTTTGCATAGCGAACTCACACATAGCACAGTGCAGGTGCAAGATGGTTGGAAGCCTGTATGTCCCTGAGATTTCACAATCAGTAGGGCAGCCAACTAGCCCTTGGAGTCACTCTGGAGTCTGGGTTCAAGTGATGCAGGCCCAGTTCTTCTCACCCAGGCAAGAGGGCAGCAGGTCAGCACAGCAAAGCTCCCGCAGAGTGGCAGTCTTGGAGCAGCACAGAAGTTCTTCTTCCTGGCAGTGTATCCACTGGGTCCAGAAGTGTACTTAAGTGAGGTGCCTAAGGTCCTTTTTTTTTTAAAACACAGTTGTGCCTTTGAAGTGGGAAGAAGCTTCTAGAGGCATGCCTTTGATGTGCGAAGATGCACTGCCTTCCCTGCCCTGCCTCCAGACTCACTACAGGTGGTATGTAGCCCTTTCTGTGGGGACAGGACACAGCCTATTCAGGTGTAAGTGAGGCTAGGTCCAGCTCCTACCTCCCATCCTGCCAGTGATGACCCATTCAGTCTCACCTAAGCTCCCATTGTGTGTGGCTGTCCAGGAAGAACACACAAAGCCCAACCGCCAAATACACCCAGTAGTGTGACCAGAGACTGGCTTCAGGCATCAAATGGCTAATGCAAGAAAATGCCAGCTTACTTATAAAATGTAATTAGGTAATTCCAATGTTATCCTATGGGGGAAATAGGCACTGCGCTAGCGAAAAACAACGCTGGGAGTTTTTTCCACTACCAGAACATGTAAAACTTAAAAGTATATGTCCTCTTTTTTAAATACCTTGCAGCCTGCCCTCTGGGCTGTCCAGGGAGTACCCTAGGGGTGCCTTATATGTATTAAAAATCATTTTGACAATGTGCAAAAGGTTTATTTTTCCAGATTGAAATGACAGTTCAAACTACATACACAGGCTCTGCAATGGCAGGCCTGAGACATATTTGAAGGGCTACTTAGATGGGTGGCACAGTCGGTGCTGCAGGCCCAAATGTTTAAGTTAATTTACGGCCCTGGGCACATTTTGTGCCCTTTACTAGTAACCCATAATTAAATAAATATGGAAATTGGGGATAAGCCAATATTATCATGTTTAGAGGATATAGCACATGCATGTCAGCACTGGTTAGCAGTGGAAAAATGCTCAGAGTCCCAATACCAGCAAAAAGGAGGTCAGAAAAAGTGGAGGAGAATGGCAAAAAGTTTGGGGGAAGACAACCCTAAAGTGGACAGATCTAACTGACCAGATTCTCCAAAATAGTACCAAAGAGGTCAGTACGTTCAGGGTTTAATGGGTGAGCAGGATTTGTCACAGCCTCTGGCAGCAGGATCCCTTCCATCCTTCGGTGCCCTTCCCTCCCTTTGTTGAAGCACATTGTCCAGTCTATGATGTTCTGAGAAGGTTGCATCCAAAGTGGGGTCTGGACTCTTGAGAAGTAGACGCACAGTTCCCTCCCTGTATTGTGGGCTTCAGTCAACAATGTAGTGGGGTCTATGTCAGTCCCGGTCATGGAGAATCAATCAATCAGTGAATCATAATTTCTAGAGCATGGCTATTCACCTGTGTGAGTTTCCAGGCGCTAGGATCCTGCTGCAATCAGTCAAAAAGCCGCGAGAGAGGTGGAGGTCGTTCCAGACCTTGGCGGCGAGGTAGGAGAAGGAGTTCCCTCTGCTGTAGCTCCGGTGAATGCGGGGAGTGTGAACAAGTGAGGTGGAGCACAGGTGTGAGGAGGGTAGGTAGTAGTTCAGGCTATGGTTAATGTATGCTGCTCCTTGGTCATGGAGGGCCATGTAGGAGTGGATGAAGATCCTGAATTGCCATATTTTCTGGGCAGGGAAGCAGTGGAGGTTCTTGAGGTGGTGGGTGATGTGGGTCCGTTTAGGGAGATTGAGGATGAGTCTGGCATCTGTGTTCTGAATCGTCTGTAGTCTCTTTAGCAGCTGGGTGGTGATCACTGCATAGAGCGTGTTCCTGTTGTCGAGTCGGCTGGTTTCAACAGCTTGTGTGATGGTTTTCCTGGTGTTGATGGGGAGCCATCTGAAGATCTTTCAGCATTTGCACAGGGTGAGGAAGCAGGAGGAAGAGGTGACTGCTTTGATCTGGCATCTCATGTTGAGTTTGTTGTCCAGGATTATGCCATGGTTGCGGGCGTGGTCCGTTGGTGTAGGTCCAAGTTCAGCGGGCCACTAGGTGTCGTTCCACTGAGATGTGTTGTTTCCAAAGATCAGCACTTCTGTCTTGTCCGTGTTGAGCTTCAGGCAGTTGGTCTTCATTTAGTTGGTCATGCAGTTGTGGAAGTTGATCCAGATAGTGGAGGGGTCTTCTAAGAGCAATAGGATGAGCTGGGTGTTGTATGCGTAGGAGATGATGTTGAGGCCATGGGCTCTGACGATGTTGGCCAGGGGTGTCATGTAGGTGTTGAACAGGGTGGGGTTGAGGGATGAAACTTGCGAGATGCTGCAGATGAAGCTCCTGGATTCCGATGTGAAGGGGGTAGGCAAATTCGCTGGGTTCGTCCTGTGAGAAAGGATGTGATCCATTTGAGGGCATCTCCTTGGATCCCGATGTGGTGGAGGCTTTTTATGAGGGTGTGGTAAGTTAAGGTGTCAAACGCTGCTGAGAGGTCGAGAAGGATCAGGGCCGATGTGTGTCCCTGGTCGAGGAGGGTTCTGAGGTTGTCGATGTCAGCAGTCAAGGTGGTCTTGGTGCTGTGGTTGTTGCGGAAGCCGGTATGGGAGGTATTCAGCAGGTTGTTGTTCTCTAGGTCTTTGGTGAGTTGTTGGTTGTTGGCCTTCTCGATGACTTTGGCGGGAAAGGGGAGCAGAGATATGTGGCAGAAGTTCTTCAGTTTGCTGGGGTCGACGGAGTGTTTCTTGAGGAGTCGTATGACCTTTGCACGTTTCCATTGCTCCTAGAAGGTGGCCGTGGTGATGAATGCTTTAGGATGGAGGTGAGTTTGCCGCTGATTTTCTTGTTCTCAAGGTTGAAGAAGTGGCAGTATTTTTTTCACTGTAGTGTGCTGGGATCCTGCTAATCAGGACCCCAGCAACTGTGCTCTCTCCCCTAAATTGGCTCTGGTAAGTACTCTAGGACATCCACAATCGGCTACTGGTGTACCCTTATAAGTCCCTAGTATATGGTACTGAGGTACCCAGGGCATAGGTACACCAGGTATCTCCCAATCGCTGCAGCATTCATTCTGCCACCAATGGGAGCCCACTTAAACTTTGATTGATTACAGGCATTCCATTGCAGCCGGTTTGAGATGGTGCTTGCAACCCTCACTACAGATATTGGTTTCCTCATATCTGAGATCACTACACTTAAAACCTATAGGTCACCCTAAGGTAGGCTCTTCAGCTCTGAGGGCAGGGTGCTTAGTTACAAGCATGAGGGTGCCCCTGCAGGAGCAGGACACCTCTACAAACCCCGGAGATCGAGTGCAGTCAGCAGTTTTAAAGTATATAATGGATATCAGTCATTACGAAATGTCTAACTATATAATGGCTTCTGCTGCACCTGGTCCTGTTTGTTATCAAACATGTTGGAATCATACCCCAACATTGATTCTGGTGCAGGAAGTCTGATCTCATGCACTGAGGGCTCCTTAGGGAAACCCGTGTACTCCTGGTAACAGTTTTTCATGGTCTGCCAGCAAACTAGTGCTGCTGTCTACCACAAACACGATTCTTTCTTTCTGCTGCAGAGTGGAGTTCGAGCAGGGGAAGGTAGAACAATAGGTTTCCTGTCGCAGGAAGGTGTGACCACCTCCCAGACAGGACTTAGTGTATTGGTCTGGGGTGGGAGTGCATTTCAGCACCACCAGACATCATTAAACAGTGCATTTGGGGACCTCCTTGCATACTCTGGTTTGAAGCAGTTCAAGAAGCCTTGGTTCCTGCTGTGGCGCAGAACTGAACAAAGGGCCGGGGAATATCCTGTCCACTGTATAGCCCCTCCTCTGAGAGGGACCCCAGATTTGTTGCAATGCTCTCATTAGGGTACTTAAAGGATTCCCCTGTGGGTGGGTCTTCAGATTCGTCACCTCTGAAAACAAGACACTCTTTGGCCGTCTGGACACTTGGACTTCGATGGACTTCAACTGGAACCGAGACTGCATCAAGGACGACTCCTGCTGCTCCTGGTCTTGCTGTTCTTCAAGTCTTCTGCATCGTCTGTGTATGTGCTTCATCTAGGTTCTTCAGAAGGCCTGAGGGCATCAAGGGCATCCGAAGTAATCTCCCTTTGAGTGGAGGAGTCACTCCCCTGCATCTGCAGGCATTGCAGCAAAGCTAACCGGTCTGCTGCTCCTGTCGTTCTTCGGACATTCTGAAGCCCAGCAACACAGGTGGTGGTTCTACAGCTCCCTAGAGGACTGACCTGTCTTCTCTGCAATTATGAGGACAGTTTCCCTCGTCAGAGCCGCTGGATGTCAGATCGAGACTCATTGGGATCGGAATGATGCACAAGGGTTCCACCTCCTGTTATCCCCAGCTCTGATATTAATAGCACATAGAGCAGAAGGGTGAGCAGGCGAGGGAAAGGGTATTAAGAAAGGGAACAGCAGGGATTTAGAATCTGTAGGAGACAAGAGAATACCTATTAAATGTTGCTCATATATGTCTACTCTCAATTATTTCTCGCTAACCCCAAAGGCATACCTTATTAATAAAGACGGTCAATCTTCCATAAGTTTCATACATAGGTGAATATATTCAAGAACCTATTACCTGCCGGAGCCTGTAGAGACAAACCAAACAAATCAACTACTTTGTTTTCTCTAAAAGCCCATCCATTCCCACACAGGATCATTCACCAATTGTGCAGTAGACGTTCCACATACCTCATATAATAAAAGGTAAAAATAAACAATAGAAAGGAAAAGTCTTTGAAATTGAATATTTCAGTCACATAACATGGTTCCTCTGTGAAACCAGCTCACCCAAAAAAGGAAACTTCTTGTAAATATAAAGTCTATACCCACTTGTACTTTCCTCTGTCAGATAACCAAAATCTTTGCGCTCACAATTAAACAATAATCCAAAATGCTGTACAAGAATAAAGAAACAAAGTACTGGAAATGACTGCCACAATACGTCCTACCTGGAAGCTGCTGTAGTCCTTTTACTGGAACATAGAGCTCTTAAGTTTTCCTGAACAATTTTAATCCAATTGCTTCGTAATGCGCTCCTTGCGCTGAAGCCACATGAACACCAGCTTCTCCTTCAAGATTTAAGCTGGTGTTTAAATGTATCGTCGCGGTCCTCTGACCTCCGACCTTTGATGTGAGCAAATATCTCAAACTGGGACCATAAACCCCTCCTTCCGTCCAGAAGAGGGGGAGAGCGAACAAAGAAAAATGACTTTTCAAAGTATATGGCACACAATATGCCTCACCACGATAGAGCCCCCCCCCCGGATAGTGCAGCGACACAGGAAAACACGATCGCTCTTCAATCGGAAATGAACTGGAACTACGCACACAGCCCCGGCATGCGCCTTGAGTCTTAATGTCTAGGGCTCATTGGAATTGTAGTTGTTTGCCTTGATTTCAGGAATGTGGAATGCCCTGTCCTCCGTTATTCCTGACACTGGCACCAAACCCCTGTGCACGGCATCGACTTGCCGTTGCCAAGGCTTGTCGACTCTGCACTCCAGAGATCTTCTGCTACAAGAAGCTCCAGACTCCACCACCTTGGCCCTCGAAGATCGGTATCCTCACTGCATCCTCTGCACCATGAGCCTCCATCTTTGGTGAGATGCCTGAGTTCCTCTTGTAACGCCTGTGTCTCAAGCCTGTGGGCCCTCTAGAGGGTCTTCCTTTGCTTCCATGGGTTCCCCCATTTGCTTGGTGCCTACTCTGACTCTGCTGTGCTTAGGGAGTCTCTTGGATCTTGCTGGCCTCAACATTTGCTTTTCTCTTTCAGTGTCATTTGCGGCTACCAAAGCTTGTTGGTGCTCCTGCTTGACACCGACCACTTAGACACCGAGATCCGGTGTGAGACTGCCAGTGCACAGCTCCTGGTCTTCCTCAGCCAGTCCTATGCCTCACAGCTGCAGCGGCAAGGTCACCGTCTTGAATTTGAATTTTAATGAATTTCTAAAGCGCTCTGTTACCGGGACGGTTTCCTGGCGCTAGATAGCGGTGAGCCGGTGGGGTCAAGGGCGGGAACTAGACTGCTGGGGGTCTGGGAAACAGGAAGGTTTTGAGGAGTTTACGGAATTCCACATAAGAAGTGGAAGCTCTGAGGGCAAAAGGTAGGGAATTCCAAACAGAAGGGGCTAGGACCGCAAATCTCGTCCCCCCAGACCTCTTCTTCCTGAAGCGAGGGACTGTCAGTAGAGCTTGGTTGGAGGAACGGAGCTCTCTGGCCGGGAGGTAAGGAGATATAATCTCACAGAGGAAGGCAGGGGCGGTCCCAGATCTAGCCTGGTATGTCATGCAGCCCAGCTTGAAGAGAGCCCTCTCCTTCACCGGTAACCAATGCAATGATTGCAACAGGGGAGTGGTGTGGTGAAATTTAGGGAGTCCATAAATCAGGCGAGCAGCCTGATTTTGTATCTGCTGGAGTCGGTGAATCAGGTAGTCTGGGGCGCCGTTATAGACCACATTCCCATAGTCAAGGCGCGATAGCACCATGGCTATGAGGATGAGCTTAAGGGCAGGGACGGAGAAAAAACGGGAAACCTTACGGATAGTGCGAAGGGAAAAGAAGCAGGAGGACACCACCGAGTGAACCTGGGTGTGGAGCGAAAGCTGGGAATTGATGAAGATGCCTAGGGTTTTGACCTTGGGGACCGGGGGGGAGGGGGACCGAGTGAGTCAGGCCAGAAAGACGGGGACCATGGACTGCAACCACTCCCAGTCAAAACCAACTCAGTTTTGTCGGGATTTAACTTGAGGTGGTTGCAGTTCATCCAGTTTTGGATGAAAAGCATCACCCTCTGGAAATTCCGGGCGGAAGAAGGAGAATGGGAAAGGTTAAAGATGAGTTGGAGGTCGTCGGCGTAATTGAACACCGAGACCTCCATCTGCTGTAAAGAAAAAATGAGGGGTGAGATGTCTTCACTCCTGAACCTTCTAACATTGGTGGGCATTGTGCTTCTGTGCTTTCTAGTCACCTCCTAGTGGCATATACTCTGTCCCCTTTGCTTGCAGGTTCTTCTCTTTAAGAATTCACCCATGGGGTCCTCCAGATTTCTTCACAGGGTCCTCCAGAGGCATCTTCTTCCAAGTATTCCATTGTCGTCAACAGCAGATTCTGACATCACCACACTCCTATGCACCCGGCTTCCCTGGTGCAGGTAATCTGGTTACTGGAGCGTCCACAGGTGGGGTGGCTCTCCAAACTTCCATCTTCCAAAGGGTTTCTTTGGGGTCCTCTGGGAAGGCTCTTCTTTAAAACTTCAACTGCGACTTCTTCATTGATTTGTATTGGGCACGTGCCCTTTTTTCAATAGGAGCCTGTGTTCTTGTTCAGAACACAGTATCCCATTGAATTTAATAGGAGTCTGATGGGATCGTATCCGGAAGCATCCAGATACATCCAAATCGGTCAGTCGGACTCCCCCCGAGTCATCCGGAAAGTATTCCGGAAATGATTCGCTAGGAATGCTTTCCGAACGACATCGGAATTGACCCCCTGATCTAAGTGAAGGTTACATGAAAAAACATCACTAGCTAGACACATATAAAATACTTTTATCAAGTAAGTTCTACTGAACGTTTTGGATTGGCTATCAAGGGGCTTAGCATAACACTTTCTCCAATTATTGAAATTTTAGTTCACTAAGGTAGGTAGACTCTCCTCCCTAATGAGGCCTCACTCACAGAGGGGTCTCCCAGTCTTCTCACTTTTACCAGCATGTCCTCAGAGGTGACTTACCGGTTGTTAGTACAGGTTAAATTGAGTTCCCCTCTGGATCCGTGTCCCCTTAAGGTGTTAAAAACTGGCTGTAAAATCATTATTCCCCTTCTGACTGATGTTCTTAAAGTTGCCATCTCAGAGGGGCAATATCCTACCCTGTGGAAAACGGCCGTAGTAAAGCCACTTTTAAAGAAGCCCTCTCTGGAGCCGAGTGAACTGAAAAACTACCGGCCGATCTCCTTACTTCCGGTTCCAGCTAAGATTCTGGAATCCTACCTACACTTTCCTCTGAGCTCCTATCTAAAAGATCACCACCTACTTGATGGCTCTCAACATGGTTTCAGAAGCCACCATAGCACGGAAACAGCATTGGCAGCTGTTTTTAACAACATCCGGACTCAAGTGGACTCAGGGCACAATACCCTGCTTGTTCTACTTGACCTCATCGCTTCCTTTGATACCCTGTCTCCTCGCAGGCTGATTGAGCGCTTCAGAGAGATAGGTATCGGTGGCTCGAAATTGGGGCTTCTTGCTTCCTTTCCTAGTGACCGGGCTCAGATGGTGCAGCTTGGTCAATTCTACTCAGCCCCCAAACCTTTGCTGTGCAGTGCTCCTCAGTGCTCCTCCCTGAGCCCAACTCTTTTTAATATCTATGTCGCTCCTCTTGCAAAGGTTGTGAGATCCTATGGGCTACAGGTGGTGACCTATGTGGACGACACCCAAATAATAGTGTCTATTTCGCATAGTGTAAAAAATGTGTCCCTTTACTTTAGGAACTGTATGCAGGCAGTCTCCTCCTAGATGGTGAAAAATGTTCTAAAATTAAACAGAGAAAATACGGAGGTCCTGATCTTTGGGAGTAAACAGGAGATCTGGTCCAGTGATTGGTGGCCGGACGTGCTTGGTGTCTGTCCCCGCCCCGTTTCCCATCGGAAGAATCTTGGGGTCATTGTGGACAATTCACTCTCCCTAAGCTTGCAGGTTGGCAGGACAGTCTCTACTTGTTTCGGGATCATTAGGATCCTAAGAAAAATCTCCCATTTCCTCTCTTTTGAGGCACTATAGCAGGCCGTCATTGCCCTGGTAACGTCCGGATAGGACAATTGTAATGCCCTGTATTTGGGCATCAACAAGGCCCCATTGCGAAGTCTGCAGATGGTGCAGAATGCTGCAGCCAGGTTGGGGATGAATTTACCAAAATATCTTTCAGTCTCAACCTCCATTAGGTTGCTGCACTGGCTGCCTATGGACCGTAGGATCATCTTTAAGACTTTGTGCTTGACTCACGATGCCTACCACGGTTCAGGTCCTGAGGCGATTAAGGCTATTGTCCACTGCTATGTTCCTAGCAGGCCGCTCTGGTCCACAGATAAGAACCTGCTTCCAGTACCAAGATTTAAGAAGGTTAAATGGGGAGGAAGAGCTTTTTCCTCTGCTGCTGCTAAACTGTGGAACTCCCTCCCAGAAAAGCTTTCAAGTCAAGCGTCTCATTCTCTCTTCTTTAAAGCCTTAAAAACCTGGCTTTTTTCACAGACTTTGGTATGAGCATGTTTCTTTGTCTGCATCCTCATGCTCCACTTATAGCACTGTGACACCCTTGGGCTACGTTTTGCGCTCTACAAGTCCTATATTCATTCATTCAGACACCACACTAATCTTAGGGGCATGTCTCAGGTTGGTGAGTCCAGTGGGGCTCAGCCCTCTAGATACAGCGGTTTTAAGTTCCAGGAACCCTGGCTGCATCTAGGAAACTTAAGACAGGTAGCAAGCCTAACAAAGAGCAGCTCTTTGAAATTCTCCTGCAGAATTACCTCCAAAATATTGATAGGTCAGATGAGCAAGATAACTTGGATATAGGTGGTGATGCTTCAGAATATCAACCAGGGTTGCCCAATACCCATGACTCTGCTTCTGCTAAATTCCAGCAGGAGTCTGAAGACCCCTTATTGGAAAACTGTAATCCCCCAGGGAACTTTCTAGTGACACAGAGGGAGGCAATGGAGTTAGGGCCCCCTTTATCCCTCCGGGGAGCCTCCTGGGAGGGTACAAAGGGTTCCGGTTAATTCATCCTCCTCTCACTTCTATACGGGCCTCCATCTCTAGCAAGAGGGAGGATTCCTTAGAAAAGTAATACCACCTGCTCAAACTTGAGTGAGCCAAGCTCAGAATTAAGACATAACAATTGGCCCTAGCTAAGGAAACCCTAGAATTTCATTGGCTTTGAAGAATTTGGGATTAGAGTCTCATGATGGCATCACTAGTGAACCTAGAGTTAGGGAACACACCTTTGACACTAGGAACTTGAGCAGGATAGCCCCTCCTTACCAGGAGGGTGATGACATCAATAAGTGGATTACTGCTGAAGAGAAGGCCTGTAAAGTTCGGAAGTTTTCTCTGGGGCAGTGAGCAGCTATCCTGTGGCTCTCCTTTGCTAGCAAAGGTAAAGACAAACTCTTGACTGTAAAGGAAGAAGATGCAGACAATTGGACATTCTTGAAGAGTGCCCTCGTAGATGGGTTTGGGTTAACCACTGTGCAATACAGAGTTAAGTTTAGGGACACACAGAAGGCACACACTCAAGACTGGGTATATTTTGTTGACAGTGCTATTAAAGCTCTGGGAGGCTGGCTTCATGGAAATAATGTGCATGATTGTGAAGGAACGTACAATGTATTTGTGAGAGAGCACTTCCTTAATAACAGTAATAATCAGCAACTCCACCAATACCTGGTGGACTCGGATCTGATCTCTCCTCTAGAATTGGGAAAGAAGACAGACAAGTGGGTCCGCACAAGATGAACCAGAGGTCTCATGCTGCTGGTGACCAGAAGAAGCACAATTCGTATAGGCCCAAGAGAAAGGTAGGGAGAAATCCAAAGAACAGAAAGAGTCTGCTGAAAGTCCCGAAAAATCTTCCTCTGGGGGTGGGTTCCAATCCTATTCCTCCTCCAACAAGTAACCTTGGTGCTATTTGTGGAAGGAAAGGGGCCATAGGGCAAAGGATGCTGATTGCCCTAAGTCTAGCACCAATAATAGTACTACTACTAAACCTCTTATTGCCCCTAGCAATAGAACTGGTGGTTTTAGTGTCCCCAAGAGTTTGGCTGGGCTAACCTTGGGTAATGAATTGGGTTATGGCCTAATCAGGACACCCACTAAGACTGTTTTAGTCTGTGATCTTGACACTGAGCTTGCCACCCTTACTGCAAGTCTCACTAACTTGGGCAAATACAGACAACATCCTCTCATAAATAGTCAGGAAGCTGTAGCTTACAGGGACACAGGTGCCAGTGTCACTATGGTGACAGAGAAACGTCTGTCTCCTGAGCAGATTCTACTTGGTCAGATCTACCAGGTTACCAATGCTAGCAATGTCAAACAGATAATTCCATGGCAGTTGTCAATCTCGGCTGGGGAAGGGTAACTGGCTCAATGAGAGCTGTGGTATCCTCTCCCCTACCTGTGGACTGTCTACTGGGCAACGAGTTGGAAACTTCAGCCTGGTCTGAAGTGGAGTACAGGAGTCTTGCAGAAATTGTGGGAATTTCAGACGGTGCCTTTGCTATCACTGGGGGCTCAGCCAGGATGTTAGGCACTGAGGAAGCCCTGGATCCAGAAAAAATGGACCAACCAGCTGCCCAGAGAAGGGGCAGGAAGGGTGAAGATGTATCCTCCTCTCAGACTCCCAGTGAGAATCAGTCTCCTAAGGGAGATGGTCTAAGTACATGGGAAGGAACTGCCCCAGGGGAGCTTGGACCTGACAAGGCAGGGTCGTTGGGAGCAGGGGGACCTTCCAGGGAAGACTTGAGTCTGGAGCAGAAGGCCTGCCCCTCTCTTGAACACCTCAGACAGCAAGCTATTGCTGAGGAAGTAGGGAATGTTTGTGGGTTCCATAGAACTTATTGGGAGGATGGGCTCCTGTTTTCTGAAAGTATAAACTTCAAGCCTGGTGCCACCAGGAGCCTGTTCATAGCTCAGAAGTTCTGGGGTTTCCTATTTAACCTATCACACAACCTTCCCCTTGCGGGACATCTTGGGCAAAGCAAGACTTGGCGCAGATGTGTACCTCACTTTCACTGGCCCCACATGTATGAAGACACCAAGGAGTTCTGTTGCTTGTGTGTCACCTGCCAAGCCAATGGTAAGTCAAGTTGCACTACAAAGGCCCCCTTAATCCCTCTGCCAGTGGTTGCAGTTCCCTTTGAGAGGGTAGGGGTAGACATTGTAGGTCCCTTAAACCCTTAAACACCATCTGGACATAGTTATATCCTAGTGGTGGTGGACCATGGCACTTGCTATCCAGTATTTCCCTTAGGACCACTACCGCTCCTGTATTGACCAGGGCACTCCTGGGAATATTTTCTGGAGCTGGGTTACCTAAGGAAGTCTTGTCAGACAGAGATACTATCTTTATTGTCTAGCTACGTCACTGCTATGTGGAAAGAGTGTGGTATCAACTATAGGTTTACCACACCCTACCAACCACAGGGCAATAGGCTTGTTTAAAGTTTCAACAAGACCCTCAAAGGTATGATCATGGGACTCCCTGTAAAGCTGAGGCGAAAATGGGATGTCTTACGACTTTGCCTTCTTTTTGCCTGCAGAGAGGTTCCTCAGAAGAGGTAGACTACAGCCCATTTTAAATTCTGTTTGGTAATCCAGTTAGGTGCCCGTTATGTCTAGTTAAAAAGGATGAGAACAACCTCTCAAGCCTCTTAAACAGGACATAGTAGATTGTGTACTGGACCTGTTTTCTTGAATGGCTGCGTACATGAAGAAGGCCAGCAAAAACCTTGAGGCCAGCTAGGAGCTTCAGAAAGCTTGGCATGACCAACGGGCTGACTGTTTACCATCCAGGACATATAGTGTGAGTTTTGGAGCCTCTGGCCCCAGTAGCTCTCCAAGACAAGTGGACTGGCCCCCACACTATACTGGGAAAGAAAGGTGAGGGCACCTACTTGGTTAACCTAGGCACTCCGAGATCTCCTCACAGGTACTTCATGCGATGCGCCTGAAACCATTTGTTGGCAGGGCTGACAGGAGCTTGCTCATGGCCACTAATGCAAGACAGGAGGAAGAGATTAAACCTCTTCCTGATATCCTCTCTCAGGATCATGTTGATGGATCAGTTGAAAGAGTAGTCTTGGCAGACAGCTTCACTGATCAATTGCAAGATGATAGTAGACAGAATCTCAATCAGTGTCCTGGGCTCTTTTCTCTGACACCCAGTCAAACCACCTGGTGTACCCATGAAGTGGACACAGGTGACAGTGAGCCCATGAAGGACAATATGTACAGACAGCCTGACTACATCAGAGATTTCATAAAGACACAGGTCCAAAAGATGCGGAAGTTGGGGGTCATTGATCCTTCAGATATCCCTGAAGCTAGTCCTGTAGTCCTTGTCCCAAAACCTCACACCCAGGATGATAAGAATGAGATGAGTTTTTTTATTGACTATAGAGACCTCAATGCAGTCACTAGGACTGACGCCTATCCAATTCCAAGGGCAGATGAGCTGATTGATACTTTGGCCTCTGCCAAGTATCTCAGTACATTTGACCTGACTACTGGTTATTGGCAAATCACACTCTCTGAAGATGCCAAACCAAAAACAACATTTTCAACTCCCAGTGGGCATTATCAATTTATTGTGATGGCTTTTGGTTTTAAAAATGCACCTGCCACATTCCAGAGCCTAGTGAACAAAGTCTTAACAGGGCTGTAAGCCTATAGTGCAGCATATCTAGATGCTATAGCTGACTTTAACTCCACCTGGGAGAATCACCAGGGCCACCTTGGGCCACCTTGTAGGTGGAGGCCAAGTTCAACCATTGGAAAGCAAATTTCAGACAATCATGGACTGGATTACTCCCAATACCCAGACTCAGGTCAGAGCTTTGTTGGACCTGACAGGGTACTAAAGAAGATTTGTTAAGGGGTATGGATCCATAGTGACACCCCTTAATGATCTCACCTCCTAAACGAATGCCTAAGAAAGTTCAGTGGACAGTAAGCTGTTGGAAGGCATTTGATGACCTCAAGCCAGCCATGTGCTATGCTCCAATTCTGCAAAGTCCTGACTACTCCAAACCATTTATTGTCCAGACAGATGGTTCTGAGATAGGGATAGGTGCAGTATCGTCACAACTTAATGCAGAGGGCCAGGATCAACCAATAGATTTTATCAGCAGAAGGTTGACCTTCAGGGATAAGTGTTGGTCAGCTATTGAGAGGAAGGCCGTTGCTGTGGTCTGGGCCTTAAAGAAGTTGAGGCCATACCTGTTTGGCACTCACTACATTATTCAGACCAACCATTAGCTCCTCTTATGGCTTAGCAAGATGAAAACTAAAAACCCCAAACTTTTGAGTTGGTCTATTTCCCTACAAGGGATGAACTTTTCAGCCGAACATGGACCTAGACCTGGGAGTTATTTAAACAAGACAAGGGAACCCAGGGCGCAATATGCTAAGGACCATGGGTAAGTACTTATTTATGAAGACAGTGGTCCTTAGACAAGGAAAAATTAAAGGAGAATAAATATAGACCAAATGGAACTATATTTTTAAGACAGTGTCCAGCCGGACAATTTATTATCTTGATAGGAATGATCACAAAACAATAAACCACAGAGTGTGATGGAAGCGGGACACCAGCCGATGTCCGACTAACACACTAAGGGGACACAAACACAAGGGGAAGTAGTAGGCAATAACAGGTCATCTGGATATTGTAAATCATAAGGCAGATAATCCAAAACATACACATATGCATGAAAAATTAGTATCAACTGTGCATTTAGTGCATTTAGGTCGACGACGTTTCGAACCCTAAACAATGTCGGTTCATCCTCAGGACAAAGAATAGTTGCCTAAAGGGTTAACATTCACAGTAGTCCCCACGGGGGGGGTTTGAGGCTGAAAAGAATTCAGCCCGAAATTCGAAATAGAATTGTATTAAATGGGAATTCCAAGATTAGGTTCATGTGAATCGACAGGGAAAATGCCCTCGTTTAGAATTCTAGCAGAGGCCGTGCTGAATTTTCAAGCCTGCAAGGACTCCCATTGCGGACCTGCCAGTGACACTGCCAGAATTCTAAACGAGGGCATTTTCCCTGTCGATTCACATGAACCTAATCTTGGAATTCCCATTGAATACAATTCTATTTCGAATTTCGGCCTGAATTCTTTTCAGCCTCAAACCCCCCCCATGGGGACTACTGTGAATGTTAACCCTTTAAGCAACTATTCTTTGTCCTGAGGATGAACCGACATTGTTTAAGGTTCGAAACGTCGTCGACCTAAATGCACTAAATGCACAGTTGATACTAATTTTTCATGCATATGGGTATGTTTTGGATTATCTGCCTTATGATTTACAATATCCAGATGACCTGTTATTGCCTACTACTTCCCCTTGTGTTTGTGTCCCCTTAGTGTGTTAGTCGGACATCGGCTGGTGTCCCGCTTCCATCACACTCTGTGGTTTATTGTTTTGTGATCATTCCTATCAAGATAATAAATTGTCCGGCTGGACACTGTCTTAAAAATATAGTTCCATTTGGTCTATATTTATTCTCCTTTAATTTTTCCTTGTCTAAGGAATACTAGACCTGGGAGTAACCATGCAAACGCATATGGACTTTCCAGATACTTCCACTTAGAAAATGATGACGCAGCTGGGCAAGGTAAGTCTCATGTCCTTATGTTTGCGGAGGGGGTTTGTGTAGGAAAGTATGGCTTGCTTTCATGTTTACCCCCCTTTTTGCCTGGTGTCAGTGTGTTTCTGACTTTAGTCTGTTGTGATCCTGCTAATCAGTAGCCCAGCAACTGTGCTCTCTCCCCTAAATTGGCTCTGTTAAGTACTTTGGTACATCCAAAATCGGCTACTGGTGTACCCTTTTAAGTCTCTAATATATGGTACTGAGGCACCCGGGGCATAGGTACACTTGGGGTCTCCCATGGGCTGCAGCATCTATTGTGCCACCCATGGGAGTCCACTTAAACTCTGACTACAGGACTGCCATTGCAGCCTGTGTTAGAGGGCGCTTGCACCCCTACCCACAGATATAAGTTTCCTTCTATCTGAAGTCACTACACCTAAAACCTATACGTCACCCCTATGGTAGGCCCTTTAATCCTGAGGTCAGGGTGCTTGGTTACAAGCGTGAGGGTGCCCCTGCAGGAGCAAGACACCCCAAGAATCCCTTGGGTCAATTCTCCAGGCTTTTTAAGTGTGGTCAGCCGTTTTTAGGTATATAGTGGGTATCAGTCATTACGAAATGTCTAACTATGTAATGGCTGCACCGAACCTGGTCATGTTTGGTATCAAACCTGTTGGACTCATACTTCAACACAGATTCAGGTGCTAAAAGTATGATTCCATGTACTGGGGGGCTCCTTATGGGATCCCCTGTACTTCTGGCAACAGCCCTTCAGGGTCTGCCAGCAAGGTAGTGCACAATTCTGCTGTCCTGCTGCTGAGCTGAGCTCGAGCATGGAAAGGTAGAACAATAGGTTTCCTGTCACAGGGAAGTGTAACCATCTTCCAGACAGAATGTAGTGTATTGGGTTGCAGCGGGGGTGCTTTTCAGGGCCACAGACTACATTGAAGGGCATATTTGGTGCCCTGCTTGCATATTCTGTTTTGAGCCAGTTCAAGAACCCCTGATTCCTGCTCTGGTGCAAAACTGGACAAATTCAAATTCATCTTGGAACAAGACTCACCTATGAAACCAAGACACTCTTCGACTATCTGGACACTTGGACTTCATTGAACTTCGACTGTAACCAAGGCTGCATCAAATTCTTCTTCAAGCCTTCTACGTCGTTCTCCAGAAGGCCTGTGGGCATCAAGGACATCTGAAGTAAACTCCCTTGGAGTGAAGGAGTCACTACCCCTGCATCTGCAGGTACCTCAACCAAGCTGTCTGGTCTGCTGCTCCTGTCATCCTATGGACATCCCAAGGCCCAGCAACACAGGTGGTGGTTCTGCAGCTCCCTAGTGGCCCGACTTGTCTTCTCTGCAATTTTGAGGACAGTGTCCTCATCGTAGCCGCTGGGACCAAACCCTGTGCACCTCATTGACTTGCCAAGTGTTGTTGGCGCTGCACTCCAGAGATGTTTAGGCTACAAGTAGCTCCACCCTCCAGCACCTCATCCATACGAAGACCAGAGTCCTCACTGTATCCTCTGCACCGTGGGTCTTCATCTTTGGTGAGCTGCCTGAGGTCCTCTTGTGACTCCTGTGCCTACGGCCTGTAGATCCTCTTGTGGGTCTTCCTTTGCTTCAGTGGGCTCCCCTGCTGGGCTCCCCTGCTTGCTCAGGGCCTGTTCTGATGCTCCTGCACTTGGAGAGTCCCTTGGACCTTACTGGTCCCATCGTTAGCATCTTTTTGCTTTCCATGCCATTTGTGGCAACCAAGGCTTGTTGGTTCTACTGCCGGATATGGCCACTTAGACACCAACATCCGACATTGGACAGCTCGTGCACGGCTCCTGGTCTTCATCAGCATCACCTGGTCCTCACAGCTGCAGCAACAAGGTCATTGTCTTCACTCCTGAACCTCCTGACATTGGTGGGCACTGTACTTCCATACCTCCTGGTCACCTCCAAGTGGCATAGACTCTTTCTTCTCTCTTGCAGGTACTCTTCTTCAAGAACCCACCCTTGGATTCCACCGGACTCCTTCACAGGCTTCTCCAGAGGCATCTTGTTCGAAGTCGTCCATTTTCGTCTATGGCAGGTTCCGACGTCTTCCTGGGGCATCCACGGGTTGGTGGCTTTCCAACCTTCCATCTTTCAAAGGGTTTCTTTGGGGTCCTCTGGGAAGTGTTCTTCTTTAAAACTGCAACCACGGCTTCTCCATTGATTTTCATTGGGCACGTGGCTGTGTTTCCACTCTGCGCACAGCCTCCGTGGGGTTCCTGGGTACTTTCCTCAGGTGGTTCCTTATTTCCCCAGCTCCTCAGAGTCTTTTGGTCCAAGTCTTGTTCTCATTTGCATTTCACATTCTACTTATAGATACGTATATGATTGAGTCTCCCCCTGGAGAACAGTGTAGATTTGTGCTACTTACCTGATTATTTTGAAATATTCTTGTGTGTATTGTTGATATCTCCAGGTAGGAGGTATATCAATGTGTTAGTGATTGTGTTGTATAATAAATAGACTTATTTTTTATAAAACACTGTATGGTTCTTTTTCATTTACTTTACACTGTCGATCAAATTTGGTAAAACAATCTGCTTTACACTCCTTCAAGATCAGCCTGAAGGCTGCTCTCCACAGCTACTACTTTGAGAGTTTTCTATTGTTAACAAAGACCACTAAAATCACCCCAAGGGTTGCACGGATTAGTGCAAGGTGCCTCACCTCACTCCTTAGAGTGTGCACTATATACTAAGCCAGCATCCTACAAAAGAGAGTGCTCTCAGTGGCTGTCGGGCATGAGAACTCTCTGACAATGTTGAAGAGTTCCTTGCAGTGGTAGGCAGATGCTTAGATGCAGTTTGCCATGGAGCGTTTTTTGTGTGTCTTTAAGGCGTTGATGGTAATTATTGAGGACTGATTTGAAGGTGGCTCAGTCTGTGGGATCTTTTCTGGTGCTCCGTCATCTCTCTAGTCCTTTACAGTTACGTTTCATGATCCTGAGGTCAGGTATGTACCAGTTGGCTTGTTTGGTGGAGCTGCTGGTCTTGGAGGGCTTGATGGGGGCGACCCTGTTGGTGCATTTGGTGTTCCAGACTGAGAGGTTCTTGACGGCCTGCTTGACGGTGGTTGCAGGGTTGGAATGGTTGGTGTTGAAGGCATCCGTCCATAGGGTCTCTGTCACTTTGTTCCAGATGTAAGGTGGATGGTGCCCCTGCGATGGTAAAGTGAGCGATGGCATGGTCGATCCAGGTGAGTTTGTTGACGTTGCTGTAATTGACTCTGTTGTTGATTTGGTCAAGCATGTGTTGTGTGCTGTGTGTGGGGTCTAGTTGAAAGTCAATGTTGCTAAGGCTTTCCAGGAGTTTGGAGGTGTAAGTGTCTTTAAGGACTTCGAGGTAGAAATTGAGGTCACTGAGGAAGATGTGGGTATTTGAGTCGATGGCGAGTGTAGACGATGTATTTTGGCAATTGCGTTGCAGAAGCTGGGTCGTGGGTCCCTGGGGTCAGTATGGGAGGGTGCCTCTGATGGACGTTCTGCCATCGGCTTGGAGTTGGAAGTTAAAGTGCTCCATTATTGGTGTAGTGTTGTCTTTGGTGGTGGTGCATTCGATGACTTCTCTGTGGATGTTGGTGATCCTTGTTTGTTGGTGCTGTCCTGGTGAATCATCTTGTATCCGTTGGCGGTTTACATGGTAATGTTGGGAGTGTGAGAGGGATTGAACCAGGTTTTTGTTATGAAGACAACATTGAGGATGAGGGTGGTGATGTTGTCCCAGATTTCAGTGGCGTGTTTGCAGAGTGATCAGGCGTTGGGCAGGAGACAGTGGAGTGAATTTGTGGTAGTCATAGTCGGTGAGGTGGGTGTGGTCAGGGTTTCTGTGCGGGTGGTGCTGAGTTGCAGGTGAAGAGACAGTGGTGGCAGGTAAATCTCCTTGCGTCGATTGCTGCAATGCCAGGCAGCAGCTATTGTTGCGGCCTCTGAGGTCCAGGGCTCAGAGCTGTTCTTCAGAGTATCTGCCGGTGGCAGGAGGACCAGGGTTTCTGGCACTGGGGGCGGTCAAGGCACGGACGGGCGCAGACAGGCATGCCTTTGGCAAGGAATAAGTATTTTTTTAGATCGTCTGGGTTGTAAACCTCCATGTGTGATTAGCATTGTGGTGGGTTTCATCAGCCTATAGCGAATGTTAAGTTGCTGAAGAGTTGGTCGTAGTGCCAAGAACTTCTGTGTCACCACCAAGTCATGAGAAAAATCTGCTGCAATGTGGATTTTGCCAGCTTTATTTAAGAAAGTTCCATTATGATGCTGAACCGAAGACAGCAGTTGATAGGCCTGTTGATGACAAAAGAAACTAGCAATATTCGGACTGGGAGTGGTTCGTTGTGTGTTCCCTTTGATACCCTCCCAGTGTAGTCTTTGAATCGCCAGTGGGGATGTGTATTAAAGTGAAACAAGTTATTTCCGTAAAAAATGTCATTAGGAATCCATCTAATTCCAACCTCTTGCTCTCTTCAGGAATACCAAGGAACCAGACGTTGTTTCCACAATTTCAGATTTTGATCTCCATCAGCATTCTGCGTAAATGCCATACTTCGCTGCCGACAGAAGGGTTGGTTTCTAGGACAATCAGATAGTCTTCTGTTACTTTCCACTTTATGGGCTGTGGAGTCAAACTGTGTATTGTAACTGCCAAGGTCAGAGCAAAGTGATTAAAGCTCAAGAGCTGTAGAGTCGACGGGCGATTTGTTATCTCAAAGTTCCCTCGTGGTCTCCTAGTGATGTTGGCCAAGTCTGGCGCAGAGTGTTTCACCTGCTAGGCACCACATTCATGAAGAGGAGATGGCAGGCTGATTTTCTTTTAAACAATGGAGGGGGGGCAACACATCTAGGACCAAGGAGAGAGAAGGGGTCCTAGATTAGGATTGCAATTGTATGTGGGAGAAGCAGGATGGCCGGTGTGCAGGAATGAGGGAATCACCCACCATGTGGCGAGAATACACCAGGTTTAGGCTACCAAGTACTCCAGGCTGTGAGAAGAAACAGACTGTCTCAAAATGCTCCATAAGGACACCAATTGGCATGCAGTTTCATTAGTATCACCTGTCGCTCTAGTAACAATGCACCCGTGTTGTTGGAGGGCTGAACTAGGGCCACAAGTTAGTGAAGGGACCAGTGGTGGTAGTAGGCATTCCTGCAGTCACAAAATGCAGATATGCATGCAGACCTCGATCCAGTGGAGGTGGGGCTACTGTGGAAACAACAGTCCTACGGTCCAGTTCCCAGCTGATCCATGCTGGAGCCCGAAGATACAGTATTTGCCAAACTGAGCAGGAGGCGGGTGAAGAAGTGGGCCAAAGAAACAGTAGGCCACAGTACTTGAGGCACAGGCAGGGCCCCAATGGAAAGAAACAGCTTTTATAGTGGGGCTACTAGCAGGTTTCTTCCACCAGTATGAATAGCGATCACTGCCCAGAGTGCACTGTGCTGTATCCAATATTCAGGTAGAATATCGAGAAAACAATACCGTCCTACAAAAATAACATTGAGTCTTAAATATCGTGATATAGAAATATCGTGTGCAAGAATGCAAAACATATTGAAGTCAATATACTTTAGAGAAATATCGGAAGCATTAATATAGTGTACTATAATTGAGTTGTTAATAATATAGCTTTTCGATTATTTTAATGTATTTTAGTATGTATTTGAATTGTTTGTTTTAAAATGTATGTATAAATATTGTTAATGTTTTTTAATGTTTAAAGTATTGTTATTTAATTATTAGTAGTTTGGAAATTGAATGTTATAATTTATTTTTCATTTTTAGTACCATAGTAGGTTGTGGGTTTAATAGGTTTATAGGGTGGGAAATAATTGAAATATAATTGATTCATATTTTATTTGTAATTAATATTTTGTGGTTAATTGATTATAAGTTATGTTAATTGTATAATGACCTTTTTTGATTATGTTTTAGGTGTGGGTTGTGTGTTTTGTAGGGGTATAGGATGAGAAGTTAATTAAAATTAATTAAAGATTATTTTTTAATTATTATTAATTATTTAATTGATAATTATTTATTTTAATTGTATTATTATTTTTTCTAATTAAATTAAGCTTTAGGTGTGGGTAATGTGTTTTCTAGAGGTATTGGGTGGAAGTAAATTAATTATAAATAATTATTCATTAAAATGTAGTAAGATTTAAATATTTAAATGAGAATTCAATGTTAATTTTGAAAATATTTGTTTATTTTAATTAAGTTTTGGGTGCGGGTTGTGTGTTTTGTAGGGGTATAGCGTGGGAAGTTGATTAATTAAAATTAATTAAGAATTATGTTTTAATTAGTATTATTTAATTGATAATTATTTGTTTTAGGGGAAGCAAGATGGCGGCAGCTTAGGAGGCCGGTAGCAGCACTAGTGGGAAGGGGGCTGAATCGGAAAGGAAACCCTGGGGAAAGGAATAGCTTCAAGGTTTTCCAATCAAGAAAGCCTATAAATGTTGCTGTAGCGTATGGACCGATTGGATTAAACTCGGCCTGTTAATTTTGAAACAAGCGACAGCGGGGCATGTATCTTGTTTGGACGGCGGTGAATCGGCGTGTAGCCTTGAGATGGGGCCGAAAGCAGCGGCGAGCAGTGGAGATCCCAAAGTGGGGGAACCGCCAGATGCATGGGGGAAACTCAGCAGAGCATGACTCACTGAGTCAGGCGGATCTGGTGTCCGGGTGCGGGCGGCGAGTACAGCCAAAGGTCTCTGGCAGCGAGCCTCCAGTCGAGAAAAAGGAAGAGGCGGGGGAATCGGCAAACCACGTCCTGCTGGCCCTTCGGTGGCTGAGCTGCTCCAACAAACCAGGGAAGCTCGTCAGGAGTAAGCAGTGGAGAGACAAGCAATCAAGATCTGGAGCAGTGCCAGTGTGAGAGGCTGGATGCTCCCCCGATGCAGCCAGCAGGTTTGGACTCGACCAAAAAGGCTGAAAGAAGGTAGGCAATTGCAAGCAACAGCAACTAGCACCTCTTTGCCAGCAGGGGACTGCAGTAAGGAAGGTAAATCAGGGGAGATACCGGAGCAGAGTGAGGAACTGGTAGAAGAAAGAGAAACATTAGAGTTTTTAGAGCTCCAAGGTATTTTCGATTTTAACCCGGTATGCTCCCAACTCAAGAAATCAAAACATTGCAACGAGGTACGAGAACACGCAGTGGATGTGGCCCACAATGGTGGAATTTCTGGTCTCGAACCCTGGCACAACCTGGTGGCAGCTGGTTTGGTAGAGAGTGTTAACAACAACAAGGGGGAGCCGGATAGGGAGCCAAGCGACAGCTTTTTTTCAGTTTCGGAAAGGGCGGAATGGTCAGAAGATGGCCTTAGTTCCGCATCTGAAGCAAGCAATTTAGAATCAGATCCTGAGGAAGGCGATAAGTCACAGCCCCTGACAGCCACAAAGTTGAGTCAATGTACAATTGCGCAACGCCGGGAGGGAAAAGACGTTAAATGAGATTATACATCCGCAACTCAGCTTGCAGGATCGGCAACCGGGGCGATTTCTACTGATGTCAGGTTGGTCCCTCCCACGCTAGAAGTCATATATCAAGCAATATTGCTGCACAGGAAGGAAACTCATCAGGACAGTCCAAAAGCCCATTCGGCAATGCGAAAAGTGCAAAGGGGTTGTCAGGAACTGTCTAAATCCTGTGTTAATATAGGGGAAAGAATGACAGATCTCAAGGCAAGAATTGTTACCGCAGAGGCAGATGTGTCAGGTGCAGCAATTCTGATCGCAAATCAATGACATCCAGTGGAAGCTGGAGGACTTTGAAAATAGACAGAGGAGGAACAATCTAAGGGTGCTAGGGATTCCACAAGGGGTGGAAGGGTCCGATCCCCAGGCATCCGTAGTCGAGTTGTTAAAGTCCTCGTTCCAAGAACTGTTGGAATGGAACTGGGCAGCGGAAGTACAGAGAGCGCACCGTACTCCCTTTAAGCCTCTATTTCAGTCAAAAGAAGGTGCAAAGCCTTGTGCGATCCTTGTATATTTCGGCAACTTTTTGCTGCACCAAATAATTTCAGCGAAGGCTAGACCAGGATCCAATAGATCAAGTGGTGAGGTGTAATTTTTTGTGTACCCAGACTTTTGTCACGCCATTGTGGAAAGATGTTGGAGATTAAGTCAGATAATAAAACCCTTCCAGGACAAAAATATTCAAATTTACCTGATTAACCCCGCGCAACTGATGGTGATCCACGATGGGCAGACGCAATATTTCACGTCTGAAATCAAAGCAAAGTAATTTCTTGATGGCATGGACAAATAAAGCTAAAATAAGCCTGATGTAATGTATGTGATGAAGTAAGATTAAAAAAAATAGGAGGAATCATGGAAAGATAAGTAGGCAATGGCACGAAGTATAGGCTAAAGGAAACTAAGGTTTTGATATGTGTAGCTCTAGGAATTAATAGGACTCCACAGGGGAAGTGACCCTAAATATAGTAACAGTATCAGCCTTGTCACGCATGCTGCTCTCATCCTATGCTCAGACCTAGGTCCTAGCACTTCACTGGGGTGGTGGTGGGGCAGGGCAGCTGGGAGGGGGAAGGGAGAGAGGGCAGGGGGGGAGGGGTGAAGGTGGGAGGAAGGAGGGGGCAAAGGGGGAAAAGTAATACCCAGAACCATATAGACAATCATGAGAAGCTTTTACAAATTGAACCATTAAAATTTTGTAGTGGAAGCAGATGGCTCAAGGAAACAAACAAGAATGGGGAAACTTAATATTTGAACAATAAATGTAGGAGGTTTAAATGATTGGAAGAAGAGGCAGCGGTTAGAGGTATTTGTTAGGATGAACCATTTTGATTTGGTATGTATACAAGAGATGCACATTCCCTGGGGAAAAATAAACTTGTTGAATATGAGGGGGTATGATCTGCTGGCATGCTCTTCCCAAACCTCCACCATTCGGGGCGTTGCGATTTTTGGGATGGTGGAACTCGGAACTGGGTTTACGATAGGCACAATATACGGTCCAAATCAAGATGATCCCGAGATTTTTGAGCATCTGGAAGTAGAGCTTGCAGCATGGCCCTGCCCCTTAATTATATGTGGCGATTTTAACATAGCAACTGATTTGAGTAATAAAAATAGTTATATGGGACGAAAGCCTAAAGTATATAGAGCTTTGAATTCTCTTATTACTAGCCACGGGCTGGTAGATATCTGGGGAAATAAGGAACCAAATAAGGCAGGATATACATATTATTCTTGCCCACATACAAAATATACAAAACTTGATTATTTTCTGGCATCGTCAACCTTGATCAGTAAAGTGGGGATTAAAAAACTTCTGATCACAATCCATTAGTTTTCAATATTGAGGTTGATACCCCCAAAAAGGTATATTCTAAATGGACATTCAATAGCAAGTTATTGGTCAATATAGCATATATAGAGCATTTCAAGAATTGGACGCAACATTTTTTAGACAATAACCGATACAGTGCTAGCCGAAATTCAGTATGGGATGCATTTAAGGCTGCCCTTGGAGGGGAAATTACCAGTTTTGTGGCAAAGCAAAGGAAAGAGGCCCGGATTGAGAATGAAAGGGTATTAGGGGAACTAATAAGGGCAGAAGAACTGCATACAACAGCTATTTCCCAGTGTAGGAGACAGAAGATTCACAGCACAGGATTTTGGCTATAAAATCCGAACTAAATAAATGGTTAGTACAAAAAGCAGCAGATGAACACCAAGCTCATAGGGGTAAATCATATGAAACTGGGGAGCAAGCAGGGGAACTTTTAGTGCTCCGAATCAGGCAAAAAGGCACCAGAAACTTAATTGCAGCCATACAAAAGGACGATCGAATATACACAGAGTGTAAAGATATACTCAGGATATTCAAGGAGTATTATCAGTTACTCTAAGAAGAAGAGCAGAATGTAGATCGGCATTGGCTGGAGGAGACGGAACCGGGCCCCCAAGTAGATAGTCAGGCAAAAGAGGAACTCGAGAGGGACTTCTCATCAGAGGAAGTAATTGCAGCTCTACAGGAATTACCAGCAGGAAAGGCGACTGGCCCGGATAGTATCCCAGGGGAAGTTTATAGGAGCACACAAACTGTAATCGCACCTATAATATTAGATCTATTCGCTGGAATACAACATAATGGCGAAGTTCCAGAATCTTGGAAAGAAACAAATATTATAGTATTCCATAAAAAGGCAAACCAACAGATAACCCTGCATCTTATAGACCAATATCCCTTATAAATGCAGATACCAAACTATACTCAAAACTATTAGCTAAGAGTTTGGGGAGGGTCACAGGCAGTCTGGTCTCACCGTGGCAGCACGGGTTTATCCCCGGACGTAGAACGACAGATCATATAAGGCGGACCATGACGCTATTGGATATACAGGCAGCCTCGGGGGGCTGGATGGCAATGATCCTCCTCGACACGGAAAAAGCTTTTGACCGTGTGGCGTGGAGTTATTTATGGGGGATATTAGAGCGGAAAGGGTTTGGACCTGGAATTATCGAAGCAATAAAGGCAATGTGCTCGGACCAAAAGGCACGAATTTAATTAATGGGGGTAGCTCGTATAATATTCATATATCCAGAGGGATGAGACAGGGGTGTCCCTTTTCAACAATATTGTTTGCTTTATACATAGACCCTCTGATAGAAAGACTGTTGAAGTGTCAAGATATTAAGCCCATCATCACCAATGGCTTTGAGACTAAATTGCTAACCTATGCAGATGATTTAGCTATTCTAACCACCGACTCGACCAGCGCAATTAGAGCAGCTACCGTGATTGCCAGGGAATTTGGGCAGAATTCAGGATATTTACTGAATGAAAGTAAGACGCTCATAGTCTGTACAGGTAATATCAATATGAGGGACTCTAGGTGTACAGAGAGCGCTATCTAGCTTGGGGTGCGAATTAGTCCAGCAGTAAATACAACAGCCAAGATTAATTTTGACCCTGTGGTGAAGACAATCTCCTCAGATCTTTAAAGGATAGATGCCCAGCATCTATCTATTATTGGGAGGGGAAATGTCTTAAAAATTATCATGCTCCCCCAAATGTTTGAATTTGTTTCGGTCTATCCCCCTCATGATAGATGAGTATATTATGAAATCACTTGAGGCCACATTTGTAAACTTCACCTGGCAGTATGGGAAAGTTAGGCACTCTCTGAAGTACCTGACACTCCGACAGGCAAGGGGAGGGTTGGCGTTTCCAAATATCAGATTCTATCAATGGGCATGCTTATTGTGTCAGATTGCGGTAATACTTGTCCCGGTTAGTAGGGAAGCTGTTGAGGAAGCATGCTACGATACCCTTACTACGATTTTCGAGCTTATGATGGGAAGGGAGGCCTGAGGGTTGCTGCTGCGTAAAGTAGATGGGGGTTACTGTAAGAAGGTTCACTTTAAGCTTTTTCACAGTGCATGTATGGAAGAAAGTACAAAAAACAGAAAATAAATTATTATACACCATTATGGTGGTCACATGCTGTACCGAAGGTATTTTATGACACAATGGGTAGGCTCTGGGAGCAACATGGCCTAAAAATGGTAGGAGATATATTTGAAGCAGATAAGTTACTCCCATTCGGTATCTTACAAGACAAGTATGGGATTCCCGCTGGTCAGTATCTTCAATATGCTCAAATCCAGAAAGGTTTAGTGGGTCATAGGCCATTGGTATCTCCCGGGGGCAAAGTCCTTCTAATCGAGTAAATTGCAGGGAGGGGTAGAAGGATTAAGAACATTCATGGTACCTTGTTACAAAGTATGCAGGATGATTTGGAGAAAACTGAATCCATTTGGGCATTCAAATTAAAGGATCCAGATGTTGATGTGTATAAGGCTCTGCAACTAGAGGATAAAACCTACCGCTCTACTAACTTAAAGGCACAACATTATAAGACCTTATTTAATGTCTATTTTACTCCGGCTAAACTTTTTAAGTGGGGTAAAAGAGAGGATGATAAGTGTCCAAAGTGCGGGGAAGGACCAGCTACCCTGATCCATATGTTCTATGAGTGTGACAGGTTACATTAATTAAAAAAGAGATGGTAAGGTTTTGGAAGGGGCTGCTAGGACAAAAGATTAACCTATCCCCTACCCTGATGATACTGGGCCACAACAATAATTTTGTTAGGGAAATAGAGGAATAATATTTTTTATTTATGTGCGTAGTGGTCTTATGGATACTTTTAGCTGCTAGATTAGAAGGATGTGGAGCCTCCCACATTCCAAATGTGGTTAGCTCGTCTCTTAGGGGTTCATAACTGCACTTTATTTAAGCCGGGGTAGGAAGGCGAGGAAGCTGGGGCTGGCAATCTGGGCACCCTCAGCGAGGTGGAAAAAAAACATTGAGTGTCCAGTTACCAGCAGGAGAGTGGGAGTGGGGTAGACATCCAGATGGGACTGTTACCCTTAACGAACTACGAGATGTATAAGTATTTTAATCCACGGTAGCAACCATGATTTAACAACTTTGTGTATATACATTATCTCTGCAATGTATAGTCTTTTTTTATTATGATTTTAACCGATTCTATGTTTCTATGAACTGCCGCACTTGCCAATGGATATTAATGGTTCCTTTCTGAGTGAACTACATAATGCATTTTGTCATGTTTTATAAGATTCAGCATATATATTTATGAAATGTTAAATATTATTGTAAATTGGTCCTATAGGTATTTAAAATAAAAATAATACAAAAAAAAGATAATTTTTTTTTAAATTATATTATTTTGATTCTAATTAAATAATGTTTTAGGTGTGGGAATAGGTTTTCTAGAGGTATAGGGTGGGAGGTAAATTCAATATAAACATTTAATAATTAAAATGTCATAACATTTAATTATTGAAATGATAATTCAATGTTTATTTGAAAATTATTTGCTTATTTTAATTACGTTTTAGGTGCTGGCTGTGTGTTTTGTAGGGGAATTGGGTGGGACGTAAATTAATGATGATTAATGAATAATTCCTTTTTAATTAATCATTATTATTTACTTGTTAAATATGTTAATTGTATAATTGTTTTTCTAAATGTAGTTTTTGGTTTGGGATTATTTGTTTTGCAATGGTATACAGAGGTAAGTAAATTATTTGTAATAATTTAATTATTAATTTTCAATTAATAGATAATTATGGTAAGTGTATGATCTTTTTTTAATTACATTTTTGGGTGTGAATAGTGTGCTATGTATGGATACATAATAAATATTTGTAATTGTTTTTCTTTGTTGTTTGTGTATATGTAAAGGGTTGTAGGAAATAAATTATACTAATGAATTAATAAAGTTAATTTATAATATTTATACAAATAATTCTTTTGTTAAATACGAAATAAGATATTATTTAAATTATATATTAGGTATGAGTTGTTGAATTGCGGGAGTAGATAGTAGAAAGTTATTTTGTATTAATAATGTATTATTAATACTAATTGTTTACTTGAGATTTAATTAAGAAAATAATGGGAATAATAATTTGCTAATTTATATAATTGGTGTGGGTTGTTTAATTTCTATGGATAAATTGTGGGGTGGAAAATAATATTATTTTAATAAAGATTTTTAGTTATGTGCTGTGTATTTAGTTGGAATGTAGGAAAGAAAGATAATTCAGTAATAACTAATTTAAAAACAGGTCATTTTTTTAATTGTTATTTATTATTGTAGGTGTTAATTGTGTGGTGCTTATTAACCCTTTTGGTGCTCATGACGGAATGGTTCCGTCATGAGCACCAGTGCTCCTGTCCTCATGACGGAACCATTCTGTCATAAGGACAGGGACACTAAATCCCTCTGCTGCTTGGGGATCGCCCCAGGAGGAATCCTCCCACTTGCCACCAGGGAGGGGGGAGTGGCCCCTTGGGCAAGGGCCTTTGCTCCCCATTATATTTTGCCAGACAGCCTTTCCGCCCCCCTGGAGGGCAGATGAGGGCAATAGCCCCCAATGTGCCCCCCCAGGGGTTCAGAAAGCACCCGCCAGGGATATTTTTTATACCCCGCCCCCAAAGAAGGAATAAAAATGCCTGCCCCACCAGGAGGCAGATGGGGGCAGAAAGCCCACTAGGAAACTGTTTTTTTTTGTTATAAACACGTAAGGGTGGGGCTGCCTAAAATGGGCAGGCCAATGCCCCCCCCCCCAAAAAAAATGCTACAGTCTTCCTGCCCCCCCGGGAGGCAGATGGGGCACTAACCCCATATCTGCCTCCTGGGGGGGCAGAAAACCCACTAGGCACTAGGAATTTTGTTTTTCCAAAGTTCAGCGGGGGCTGCCCAGAATTTACATGCCAATATCCCCTCTTCCCCCCAAAAAAATGCCACAGTCTTTCTGTCTCCCATGGGAGGCAGATGGGGGCAGTAGCCCCTGATCTGCCCATGGTCGCAGAGAGCCCACAAGCCACCAGGGATTTTTCCCCCCAAAGTTCGGGGTGGGGCCTGCCCAGAATGGGTATCCCAAGGCCCCCACCCCAAAACAAAATGCCACAGTCTTATGCCCCCCGCCCAGGAGGCAGATGGGGCAGTAGTCCCTGACCTGTCTCGGGGGGGGGCAGAAAGTCCACTAGGCACCAGGGATTTTAATTTATACATAGGGGTTGGTGGCCCAGAATGAGCATGCCAATGCCCCCACCCCCAAAAAATTACCAAAGTCTTTCTGCCCTCCCCCGGGAGGCAGATGGGCGAAGTAGCCCCTAATCAGGGGGGCAGAAAGCCCACTAGGCACTAGAGGTACATTTCTTTCAAAATTTATTGGTGGAGGCTGCCCAGAATGGGAATGCCACTGTCCTCAACGCCCCGAAAAAGATGCCACAGTATTTCTGCCTCCCAGGAGGCAGATGGAGCAGTAGCCCCTGATCTGCCCCACGGGGGGACAGAGCGCCCACTAGGTGCCAGCGATTATGCTGGCTTTTTAAAACATAGAGGCAGGGGCTGCCCAAAATGGGCATCCCGATCTCCCCACCCACCCAGAAAAATGTCTGCCTCCCTTGGGGGCATATCGGGGCAATAGCCCACAAGGCACAGACTTTTTTCCGGAATTTGCCTTGAGAAACGCTGGGGGATCCACGCAAACCATACCTCCTTAGACTCTAATGGGTCTCTCGTTTTCATAAATGTGTGGGTTTGGTAGGTTTCCCCAGATGGCTGCCGACCCTGGGACCAAAAACGCAGATACCCCCTATGTATCCGAAAACGACCTGGTCTTTCAAGGGGGGGTCACATGAGTTTTGGTCCCGAGCTCAGTGGCCATCTAGGGAAACCTACCAAACCCACACATTTCTGAAAACTATAGACACGGGAAGTCCAGGGAGTTATGGTTTGCTTGGATCCCTCAAAGTTTCCAGACCCAGAATCCCCTGCAAACCTCATATTTTGCTGAGAAAAATCAATTTGTTCTCAAATTTCAGTGTGGAAAAGCTGTAGGATCACTGGGCTGACACAAATTTCCTACCACCTAGTGTTCCCCCAGGTCCCCCAATACAAAAATGGTACCTCTCTTGTGTGGGTAGGCATAGTGGCTGCAACAGGAAATGGCCCAAATCATACTGTGGAGACTTCAAAATTCCCTATCATAAAACTACCTGGTTTTGCAGGGGGGCACCTGAGTTTTTGGCCCTGGACTTGCAGCCATCTAGGGAAACCTACCAAAGACACACATGTCTGAAAAATAGACACCCTGGGGAGTCCAGCGAGGTATGGCTTGCATGGATCTATGAACGTTTCCCTACCCAGAATCCCCTGAAAACCTCAAATTGAGCTGAAAAAATCACTTTTACCATACATTTTTTAGTGGGAATCACAAATGTCCTACCACCCAGTGTTCCCCTTGTTCTCCCAAGTAAAATTATACCTCCTTTGTGTGGGTGGGCCAAAGGCCTGTGACTGGGAAGAGCCAAAAACATAGGGATTAAAGTATAGTACCGCAAATTCTAAGCACTGCATTAAAAAAAAAAAGTTTTTAGCAGATTCTGCATTGGACAGCCACACAAGTGAGGTATAATTGTACTCATTAGACCAAGGGGACTGCTAGGTGGTAGGGCATTTGTGCTGGCACTGTGATCCCAAACAACAATGTGTGGAAAAAGTGATTTTTATAGCTAAATTTGAGGCTTGCAGGGGAATCTGGGTAAGAATAGGTTGAGGGATCCACGCAACCCATACCTCACTGGGCTTCCCAGGATGTCTAGGTTTCAGAAATGTGTGGTTTGGTAGGTTTCCCTAGATGACTGCGAGCCCGGGCCAAAAACCCAGGTCCCCTCCACTGCAAAACCGTAGTTTTATGATAGGGAATTTTTAAGTCACCACAGTACGATTTGGGCCATTTCCCTTTGCAGCCACTATGCCTACCCCACTAGGTGGTAAGACATTTTGTCAACCTGGTGATCCTACAATTTTCCCACACAGAAATTTGAGAAAAAATTGATTTTGTCAGCTAAATTTGAGGTTTGCAGGCGATTCTGGGTAGGGAAACTTTGGGGGAATCCATGCAAGCCATACCTCCCTGGACTACCCAGGGTCTCTAGTTCTCAGAAATGTGTGGGTTTGGTAGGTTTCCCTAGATGGCCGCTGAGCCCGGGACCAAAAACTCATTTGACCCTCCTTGCGAAAGCATATATTTTGATACGTAATTTTGATGTCTCCACAATACCTTTTGGGCCCTTACCTGTCACGGGTACTTGACCCACCAACACGAGTAAGGTATCATTTTTATAGGAAGACTGAGGAATGCGGGGTGGGTAGAATTTTGTGGATCCACGCAGATTCCAGATCTTTCCATCACGGAAATGTGCGGAAATGTTAGTTTTTTTACAAAGTTTGAGGTTTGCAAAGGATTCTGGGTAAGAAAACCTGGTGGTAGCCAGACAAATCACCCCATCCTAGACTTCCCTTGGTGTCTAGTTTTGAAAAATGTATAGGTTTGCCAGGCTTCCATAGGTGCTGGCAGAACTAGGGTTCAAAATCTACAGTTAGGCACTTTGCAAAAAAATGGTCAGCTTTCACTTAAAAAATGTGGTGTGTCCATGTTGCATTTTGGACCGATTCCTGTCACGGGCACTAGGCCTATCAACACAAGTGAGGTACCAATTGTCTCGGAAGACTTTAGGGAATGCGGGGTGGGTAGAATTTTGTGAATCTGTGCAGATTGCAGAACTTTGCACCACAGAAATGTGAGGAAAATGTGTTTTCTTTGACAAAGTTTAAGGTTTGCAAGGGATTCTGGGTAACAGAACCTGGTGAGAGCCAGACAAGTCACCTCATCCTGGATTCTCCGGGGTATCTAGTTTTAAAAAATGTATAGGTATGCTAGGTTTCCCAAGGTGTCGGCAAAGCTAGGGTTCAAAATCTACAGCTAGGCACTTTGCAATAAAAGTGTCAGTTTTCACTGTAAAAATGTGGTGTGTCCACATTGCGTTTTGGGCCGTTTCCTGTCGTGGGCACTAGTCCTACCCACACAATTGAGGTACCATTTATCTCGGAAGACTGTTGGGAATGCGTGGTGGGGAGAATTTTGTGGATCCACGCGGATTCCAGAACTTTGAACCACAGAAATGTGAGGAAAATGTGCTTTTTTTTTACAAAGTTTGTGGTTTGCAAGGGATTCTGTGTAACAGAACCTGGTGCAAGGCAGACAATTAAGCCTATCCTGGATTCCCCTGGGTGTCTAGTTTTCAAAACTGTATAGGTTTTCTTGATTACCCTTGGTGCTCGCGGAGTCAGGGTTCAAAATCTACAGCTAGGCACTTTGCAAAAAAGGGTCAGTTTTCCTCGTAGAAATGTGGTGTGTCCACGCTGCATTTTGAGCCCTTTAATGTTGCGGGCACTAGGCCTACTCACACAAGTGAGGTACCATTTTTATCAGGAGACTTAGGGGAACACAGAATTGTAGAGAAACTCTTATTTCATTTTGACATTTGATGCATTTCTGCCTTCAAAATGTAAGACAATGTGGAAAAAAGAAGTCACTTTGAAAAATGTCATTTAATTCACATGCATGTACGGGTACCCACAATTACGGAGATATGCAAATAGCTACTATTTCTAAACTCTATATTTTGTTCCCATTTTAGAAATAAATTGGTGCCTTTCATACTAATTTGTCACTATTTATATATTCCGAGATGAATTGCTATATACCCAGCCAGTACACAATAAAAAACCATTGCAAGATGCTGCTCAGTTATTGGTTCTGGGTTCCTCGGGTTCTCACTGAACCTACAAGTCCTATGTATCCCCACAACCAGAAGGGCCCAGCGGATGTAACAGTATATTGCTTTAAAAAATCTGTGATACTTAGAAGAAGTTACAGGTGAAAACGTTGGCACAAATGGATGTTTTTTTCAACTTATTTTCAATTTTTCCCATTTTCAACTGTTAGTTTCTATATGAAAACCTTGAAGGATCTACACAAATGACCCCTTGCTGAATTCAGAATGTGTCCTACTTTTCAGAAATCAATCAATCAATCAATCAAACAGAGTGCTTGTAGAGCGCGCTACTTACCTGTGAGGGTCCCAAGGCGCTATGGGGAAGGGGGGTGCTGCTACTGCTGGAAGACCAAGGTCTTGAGGAGTCTTCTGAAGGCGAGTAGGTCTTGTGTCTGTCGTATGTGGGTAGGGAGGGTGTTCCAGGTCTTGGCGCCGAGGTAGGAGAAGGATCTGCCACAGGGAGGTCGTTTGTTGGATGCGGGGGACAGCGGCGAGTGCGAGGATAGCGGACCGGAGCTGGCAGATGGGGGTGTAGAAGCTGAGTCTGCTGTTCAGGTAGGCTGGTCCGGCGTTGTGGAGTGCTTTGTGTGCGTGGGTGAGGAGCTTGAAGGTGATCCTCTTGTCAATGGGGAGCCAGTGTAGGTCTGTTAGGTGATGGGTGATGTGGATGCGGCGGGGGACGTTGACGATCAGTCGGGCGGAGGCATTTTGGATGCGTTGTAGTCGTCGTAGGCGTTTGGCTGGGATTCCTGCGTAGAGTGCGTTGCCATAGTCCAGTCTGCTGCTGACGAGGGCCTGTGTAACCGTTTTTCTTGTTTCGGTCGGGATCCACTTGTGGATCCTGCAGAGCATGCGGAGGGTGTTGTAGCAGGAGGAGGAGATGGCGTTAACCTGCTTAGACATGGAGAGGGAGGAGTCGAGGATGACTCCTAGGTTGCGTTCATGGTCGGTGGGTGTTGGTGCTGTTCCCAGTGTGGTCGGGCACCAGGAGTCGTCCCAGGCTGAGGGGGTGGGTCCGAGGATGAGGACCTCCGTCTTGTCCGAGTTCAGCTTCAGACGGCTGCTCCTCATCCAGTCGGTGACGCCCTTCATTTCCTCGTGAAGGTTGGTTTTAGCGGTGTGTGGGTCCTTGGTGAGGGAGAGGATGAGCTGGGTGTCGTCGGCGTAGAAGATGATGTTGAGGTTGTGATGGCGGGCCACTTGTGTGAGGGAGGCCATGTAGATTTTGAACATAGTTGGGCTGAGGGATGGGCCCTGGGAGACGCCGCAGATAATGTCAGTGGCTTCGGATTGGATGGGTGGGAGGCGGACGCTCTGGGTTCTGCCGGAGAGGAAGGACGTGGTCCAGTCAAGGGCCTTCTCTTGGATTCCGGCTTCTAGGAGGCGTGTCTTTAGAGTGCGATGGCAGACCGCGTCGAAGGCGGCCGACAGGTCCAGGAGGATGAGGGCTGATGTTTTGCAGTTGTCTAGTTGGCGCCTGATGTCATCTGTGGAGGCGATGAGGGCTGTCTCGGTGCTGTGGTTTCGTCTGAATCCGGATTGGGATGGGTCCAGGATGTTGCTGTCTTCCAGGTGGCGGGCCAGTTGCTTGTTAATGATTTTTTCGATGACCTTTGCCAGGAACGGGAGCAGGGAGATGGACCGGAAGTTCTTTAGGTCCTTGGGGTCCGCCTTGGGCTTCTTGAGGAGGTCGTTGATTGCGGCGTGCTTCCAGCTTTTCGGGAATGTCGCTGTTTCGAAGGAGATGTTGATGACCTTCCGTAGTTGGGGTGCGATGGCTGCGTCTGCTTTGTTGAATACGTGGTGTGGGCATGGGTCTGACGGAGACCCTGAGTGGATGGAGTTCATGACCTTGCGTGTCTCGACGTCATTGACATTGGACCAGGAGGTTAGGCGGATGGCGCTGGTGGTGCTCACAGGGGAGGTGAAGTTTGGCATAGTAGGGGCGTTCGTGGTGTTGAAGCTGTCGTGGATGTCAGCGATCTTGCAATGGAAAAAGATGGCTAGTGAGTCACACAGTTCTTGCGAGGGCGGGATGTCGTTGGTGTTGGCGCTGGGATTGGAGACTTCCTTTACGATGCTGAAGAGATCTTTGCTGTTGTGTGCGTTGCTATCCAGGCGGTCATTGAAGGAGGATCTCTTGGCTAGTCTGATGAGGTGGTGATGTCTGCAAGTGGCGTCCTTGTGGGCTGCGTGTTTGTCCGGTGTGCGTTCATGGAGCCATATTTTATCCAGTTTCCGGGTTGTGCGTTTGGAGGTCTGGAGTTCGCCGGTGAACCAGGTGGCTCTCTTTTGCTGGCGTGGCTGTTGGAGGATTTCTTGAGCAGGGCGAGGATGTTGGCGCCGTCGTCGATCCACTGTCTGAGGTTGCGGGCTGCGG
Source organism: Lissotriton helveticus (assembly GCF_964261635.1). NCBI lineage: Eukaryota > Metazoa > Chordata > Amphibia > Caudata > Salamandridae > Lissotriton > Lissotriton helveticus. Next base: position 247,402,974 of record NC_136069.1, on the reverse strand, counting down.
TGTCTGGGTTGGTGGGGTCGGTAGGTGGGTTCTGGGCGAGGGTAGTGATCAGCTGGTCTTCAGTGACTTTGCCCCAGCAGCGGCGAGGCAGCTTTTGGGTGCGGTGGTGCGTGGTTGGTTTCTTAAAGGTGAAATGGATGCAGTGGTGGTCGGTCCAGTGGAGTTTAGTGGTGTGCTCGAAGGCGACGTGGGTGCTTGTGGAGAAGACGGGGTCCAGCGTGTGGTCAGCGGCGTGGGTGGGTGCGATGATGAGTTGTCTGAGGCTGAGGTTGGCGAGGTTGTTGATCAGGGTGGCGGAGGTAGCGTCGTTGTTGTTCTCGAGGTGGAAGTTCAGGTCCCTGAGGAGGATGTAGTCCATGGAGGCGAGTGCGTGGGTGCTGGTGAGGTCGGCGTTGGAGTTACTGAACTGAGGTCCGGGGGGTCTGTAGATGAGTGTTCCTCTGAGGGTGGTGTTGGGGTCGGTGTGGATCCGGAAGTGTAGGTGTTCGACGGTGTTGAGGGTGTCGTCTGCGTGGGGGGCGACCTTGAGGGTGGACTTGTGGATGATGACTATTCCTCCTCCGGTTCATTTGGCGCGATCCTTGCAGGTGATCTTGTAGCCGTCCGGGATGGCGATGGCTATGTCGAGCGCCGAGGAGTCGTTCCACCAGGTCTCAGTCAGGAAGACAAGGTCTGGGGCGGTGGTGTCGAGCAGATCCCAGAGCTCGACGGCGTGTTTGCGTGAGGAGTGGGTGTTGAGGAGTATGCAGCAGAGGTGGTTGGGTCCAGTCCTTGGAGGTTTGGTGGTTCGGTCGCAGGTGAAGTTGCAGGTGCGGCAGGAGAAGGGTCCGTGGGTCAGTTTCGGGGTGGCCTGGAAGCAGGTGTGGTTTAGGCTGGCGTTGAGTGCGTGGAGGCTGCTGGCGTCGTAGTGGAGTCTGGTGTTGTGGCATTCGCGGGGTCCAGGGGTTCCGGCACTAGGCGCGGTCCAGGTGTGGACGGGTGCAGACGGGCTTGCCTTAGGCACGCCCGCTGCACACATCCGCTGCACGGCTGTGCAGCTGCCATCCTTTGAAGGGGAGGTGGGAAGGAGGAGCAGCTGGGAGGCGGGAGGCAGGGGTTAACGAATGGGTGCCGGGGGCGGGGCCGCAGGGGCAGTAGCACCGGGAACGGCGATCAGGGCCACAGGGGGCAGGAAAGACAGCACCCAGGAATGGGCAGCAGAGACCGAGGGTGCAAGGCTCTGGTGGAGCTGAGCTGCAACGGGGGGGGGGGAAGAGACCAACCTGGCAAGGTCAGGGGTCGGGCACAATCAGGGGAGCAGAAAGCAAGAAAAACAAGTGCAATCAGGGGAGCAGAAGGCAAGAAAAAGGGACACAAATAAGAATGCAGGCATAGGGGGTAGACAGGCAACAGCGGTCACAGACACCAGAAGACAGTATGGGCAGTACTGGGAAGACAGACAGACAGTGACAGTGATACAAACCTAAGGCCTACCACTGGCAACCAGGGATGAGGTGCAGGTGGTAGCCTGCGGGTGGAGGAGGGCCTCAACTTCTACAGCAGCGGCAGCTGGGGCAGGACACACAGGCGGAGCTGTGTGGTGGGGGAGCGACCTACAAGCAAGGTCAAGGGACGCTGTATAGCTTCCCGGGATCCATTATTGCTTTCACGATCAGTCATGAATGAGCATATTAATTAAGTGCAGTTGTTATACAGATCCCACTTATGTAACAGGACTAACATCTAGGGGCCGAATCCAGATATACCATCAGTAAGTGTTAGTGGGTTTCGGCTAGCTCATAGTACTACATCTAACTCCTAAACTGATCAGGTTAACAGATGCTATTGGCAACCTCGAACATGACACTGATTCCCAAGGAATCTGTGGAAAAAGATCTAACCCTTTCATTTGGTCACTCTTGCATGCCCAAGGTAAACAATAAAGATAAGGCACTGCATTTTCAAACATTTATTGAAATGATTGTATTCTTGCAAAGAAAGTATGAGCTGTGATTATTAGAAAGATGAGACATGTTACTATAATCAGCATTTTTAGAATGGTATACAATATAAACAATTCAAGCATGTTAGTTGTTGCTAATGTTGGTTCACTCCTATCGGTAACTAGTACTTCTAGTACTATACTAAAGAGAGCCTAGTGAGAGTACCCTCTGCCAGATCAGTTGGGATAGTCTAACCCCCATACCTTGGTCTTAGGTGCCAGGAAGCCGCTCACAGAGCACAGGTTATCTTCCCTAGCAGGATATATGTTGGAGTCAGGAGTAATGCATCTCAGTCACATTTTGCGGCAATTCTGTGATAATCCCACCATGGAAATCCTCCTCTCGAAGAGCTTTAGCACAGAAACTGTTTATATAAAAATATACTGTTCTTATCAACTATGGCAGAAATGCAGAGACGCTCATTTGGTTTTGTTTAGCTAAAATGAAGCGTCTCCTAACGAGCACAGAAAGAAAGGAAAGAAATGGCATTATGTTCTTCATGTACGATCCTGGAACTAGTTATACAGGTTACAGGGCGTCAGTGCCTTTCAAAGATGCACATTCATGCATTAGCAAAAACTGATGCAAATGGCACCACGAGAAAGAGATGTCAACCTAAAGTTTTGCTCATAAAATGGACACTACATGTGCGCTGTGCAACGCAGGTCTTTGGATGCTGGCTTCATGTCGTTTTTTTATGTGGATGAGATGAGGTACAGTGCCGAAAGCCGTGAGGAGATCCAGTAGGATGAAAGCTGCTGTTTCTTCTTAGTCCATGATCATCCAGAAGTTGTCTTTTGCAACGATGAGGGCTGTTTCTGTACTGTGGTTTGGTCTGAATCCGGATTAAGTGGCGTCTAGAAGATTGTTTTCGTGGAGTTGGTTTGTCTAAGTGCTTGTTGGTCAACTTCTCCACGACTTTGGCCAGGTAGGGTAGCAGGGAGATGAGTCTGCAATTGTCTGGCATTGTTGGGTTCACAGAGTGCTTCTTGTGGAGGAGGAGTACTATGGTGTGTTTCCAAGCACCTCTATTGTGGCTTTAGTATAAGGAGGCGTTCAAGATGGGTGGCAGTCCTTTAATGAAGGCGTGGTGGGGGCAAGGGTCCTGAGGATGGACTGCATGGTGAAAATGGCTTCCTCTGTGATGATGATGGTCTAGGCTGTCATTCAGTGTGGACCTGTGTTCGAGCTGGAGAGGCTTGTTGTGAGGTTGGTGCGATATGGTTGGGGGTCAAATATGTTTTATATGAGGGTTATCTTGTTGTAGAAGAACAGTTTGGTACACAGGTCCAGTGAAGAGGTGATGCTGGTGTAGCTGGCTGCTGAGGAGGTAGAATCTTTCACAAACATCTTTGCTGCTCTTATTGCTGCTGTCAATGCAGTCTGCGAGTGAGATGCTTGTTTTGGTTCGAATCTGCTGGTGGTAGTGTCTGAGGGAGGATATGAAGGTGATTTTTATAGGAAAAGTAGGAATTTTCTGGCATAGATACCTCCACTTTTTGCCTGATGTCAGTATATTTTGACTGTAGTTCACTGGATCCTGCTAACCAGGACCCCAGTGACTTGGCTATCTCCAATAAATCTGCTTGGTAAGTACTTTGTACACCCCACAATTGGCATACTCGGGTACTTTTATAAGTCCCTAGTATATGGTAATGAGGCATGCTAGTGATCTCATATGGGCTGTAGCATGTATTGTGTCACCCATTGGAACCCGTGCAAACTGTGTCTTCAGTGCTGCCATTGCAGTCTGCATGACAGGGTGCATGCACCCTTCACTTCAGGTAGAAGGTTTCACTTATATCCCGGTCACTGACCTTAAAACCTATGTCACCTCTAGGGTAGGTTCTTCAATCCAAGGGCAGGGTGCATGGTTCTGAGTGTGTGGGAACCCCTGCATGAGCAGAGATACCACTACAAACCCCGCACTCCATTCTCTGAGCTTTGCTAGTGCAGGACAGCGATTATAAGGTATGTAGTGCACACTACAAGTCAAAATGTCTTACTACATAATGGCTGTCCCGAACCTGGTCATGTTTGGTATCAAACATGTTGGAATCATGAAACTTCACTGATTCCTGTGTTAGTTGCATGATACCATGAACTGAGGGGACATTTGAGAACACCACCCCATGCCTACCTGTGTGGCCTTACAGGGTCTGCCTGCCAGCCTGTGCTGTTGCTGCATCCTGCTGATGAAATTCACTTAGGCAGGGGAAGCTGAACAAAGAATTTCCTGCAACAGAGAGGTGTGACCAGCTCTCCTTTAGAATTAGGTAGGGTGGGGGCTTTTCCGAATGCACCAGACAGCATTGAAGGGCACATTTGGTGCCCTCCAAGCATAAATTAGTTTTGTCCAGTTCAGGAGCCCTTTGGTTCCAGCTCTGGCGCTAAACTATAAAAAGGATATGGGAGTGACCACCCCCCCTGTCCAGTTCCTCCCCAGGATATTGCCCCAGAGCTTCTACAGCCACTTGATTCTGCCATGTAGAATCTTGGCCACTGGGAGCATCCGACTGGTAGGACATCTGCGTAGTGTCCCTGACTCTTTTTTTGGGTTACCTAAGGGCTCCCCTGATGGTGGGTCCTTAGATTCGTCCCGACAACAACTTCTGGAACTAGCTACCTGTCATATGAAGATTTTGAAAGACTCGTCTACAGGTGGACACTGGAACTCTGCTGTTCTTCAAGCCAGGACCCATGACAAGACTGTTCCTCGTAGGAAAAATCCTGCTGCATCTATTTCCCTGTGCTTTTCCAAAGATCTGCAATTCAGTGGCTGTGCATCCCCGGAGTCACCAAGGACTCAGCCTGCATCCCAGCCTGAAGGAATCTCCTTTGAAGAGAAGGATCCTCTTCCCTGCATCCGCAGACACTTTGACATCGACAAGCGGTTTGCTTATCCTGTTGTCCCACGTACAACAGTTCAAGCCCCACTCCTCTTTTAGCTTGTTGGAGGGAACACCCTGCTCTGTGGCAACCCAGAGACGATCATCGCTTCCCTGAAAGTCATCCTCCACGTAGCAGCATGGCTCATTCAGGGACTGAAGAATTCAAACACATCGCCATTCCGCAGTAGGATCTACACTGGATCCCCCTTCGAGCCCAGATCGTCTTCAGTATTAGCTGCATTATTTACAGGACCCTCTACTACCTAAATAACAATATATGGAAGTAAGTGCCGCACAAGGAGCTCTGACCATCAGATTAGAGGATAAATACTGTGAAGAGGGAAAAACAAACTTTCTCAACCTACACCCCTAGGAACTCGGACAACATCCCCTCAGACATCAAGACAGCGCAAACCTTCTTAAAATACAAAAGAAAACGGAAACCCAGCTTTTCAAGAAACACTAACTTAGATAAACCTACTTCTTACTGTTGCACTAGCTTACTTACACTCTCTGTCCCTTTTCTTCCATGGATCTTCACTGGTGCATGCCTCCTGTACACCACTCTGTTGCTAGACTAATCTCCCATTGCTGGCGGCTTGAATGCAATCGTTTCGGCTTCACTTGAGGTCTGATCATCTAAGCTGGTGCAGGCTTAATGATATTACCCGACGGAGGCAGGAGACGCAGTACGCAGGAGAGCACAGGCGCGGTGCGTCCATTGGGGCGTAGGGGCGTAGCCCCACTAAGTCCCATGGACCCACCGCGTCGTCGCTAAAATAAAAATACAAATATTTAATGATTGCGCTACCTGCCGGCCGGGAATACGGGAGACACCCGACTTTTCCGGAGTGTGAAGGGGGGGGCTGGGCCTGCTGCAGCTTGAGTGACAGTCCACTCAGCTGCAGCAGTATTGCGCAAGTGAATGTTTGGGCAGAAACTAGCCCGCGCATGCGCAGATAGGTTCCCAGCTCAAGTTCCCCTTAGACAGAGGAGCAGGGGGCGGGCCGCAGCCCCCGGGGTTGCAAAGGGGACTGGGCGAGCAGACATGGTGCCCCCCTAGCCAATCCTGGCGCTGCATGCAGTGCCAGGATTGGCTGGTCCAGTGGTCCACGTGCCAGGCTGCAGATCGTGTGTGACTCTCGCCTCACCGGTTTACCGTCACGGTACAGGTAAGGCCACAGTTCATTATGCGTTATGTAAAGCAATGTTATGTTTCCCTTTTTTCTTGCCCTCTTTTAATCCGTTTTCCTTGCCCTCTTTGCATTAGTTTGCCTTGCCCTCTGAGTTTCTCCCAATTTCCTTGCCCTCTGTTCCGTGTGTGTGTGGGGGGGGGGCGGGGGCTCTGTGTGTGTGTGTGGGGGGGGTGCTTCGTGTTTTGTGTGTGGGTGTGGGGGGGCTCTGTGGTTATTTTGCACACTGACCGTTCTTAAATGTAACTTTGAAAAGCATAATTTCCAACCTGGCGGGAATTGTAATTGTATTTATGTAGCGCTTGCTTCCCCTGATGAGGCATTAAAGCGCTTTGTTTTCCGTCCCAGTGGAACTGCCCTTTGCTTCGTGCTTTGTGTGTGGGGGGGGTGGGGGGCGGGGGGGCTCTGTCGGTGAACGATGGGATATTTCAATGAGGGAATGATACATGCCAATGAGCTGCTGGGAACAAATGCCAGCCAGAAACAAATGTCAGTAAGCAAAAACATAAAACAAATTACCGACGTCCTCACCCCATCAGATGGGCACTGTTACCTCCTGCCCTGGGCTTTATACCTAAAAATCAACTCCATCAGGTGTGTTACTCTCCACCCCCACCCACCTCGCCGGACACACACTCGACGCAGTCTTCTCTTCCAGCACAGACATCGACTTCAGCCACGCCACAGAGCTTCAATGGACGGACCACAGCTGCGTCCACTTCACCTTCAAGAGAACAACGACCCACCAACACCAGCAACAGGCCGCCCGCAGAAGCTGGAACAAGATCACAGCAGACCAGCTCGCCACCTCCCTGAGCCAGCACCCTCCTGCCAGCTCAGCGAACCCCAGCCAGGCCGCCGACAACTTCACGAAGTGGATCAGCAACTGCGCGGACGAACTCGCCCCACTGAGGACCCCGCCTAGCAGACCCGGCAGCAAGAAGGCCCCATGGTTCACCGACGAACTCAAGAGCTCCAAGAAGAACTGCCGAGCCCTCGAGAAAGTCTGGAGAAGGGAACCGACACCAGACAACAGGACCTCCTTCAAACTTGCCACCCGGAAACACCACCAGCTGATCCGCGCCGCTAAGAAAACAGCATTCAAGGACCGGTTGGACAACAACGCACACAACTGCAAGGAACTCTTCAACATCGTGAAAGAGCTTTCCAACCCCAGCGCAGGAAACAACGACATCACCCCATCGCAAGACCTCTGCAACTCCCTCGCTTCATACTTCCACAACAAGATCGCGGACATACACAACCGCTTCATCAACCAACCAACGCACACCATGACCGAACAACCACCCCCCACCACCACTCTCCACGCCTGGACCCCGATCAGCACCGAAGACACCATCCGCACGATGAACTCCATCCACTCCGGATCACCGACCGACCCCTGCCCTCACCACGTCTTCAACAAGGCCGACGCTGTCATCGCACCCCACCTGCGAGACATCATCAACACATCCTTCGACACCACCATCTTCCCCGAGAGCTGGAAACACGCCGAACTCAGCGCTCTACTCAAGAAACCAACAGCGGACCCCACCGACCTCAAGAATTACCGCCCCATCTCGCTCCTCCCGTTTCCAGCCAAAGTCATCGAGAAGACCGTCAACAAGCAGATGGCCGCCTTCCTCGAGACGAACGGATCCCTCGACCCCTCACAGTCCGGCTTCCGAGCCAACCACAGCACCGAGACCGCCCTCATCGCCGCCACCGATGACATCCGAGCCCTGATGGACAATGGAGAAACAGCGGCCCTCATCCTCCTAGACCTCTCCGCGGCATTCGACACGGTCTGCCACCGCACCCTAGCACGGCGCCTCAGCAACATCGGAATCCAGGACAAGGCGCTGGAATGGATCATCTCCTTCCTCGACGGAAGAACACAGAGAGTCCGTCTACCACCGTACAAGTCAGAGGCCTCCGAAATCATCTGCGGCGTCCCCCAAGGATCATCTCTGAGCCCCACCCTCTTCAACGTCTACATGAGCCCCCTCGCGGCCATCGTACGCAAACACAACCTCAGCATAATCTCCTACGCCGACGATACCCAGCTGATCCTCTCCCTGACGAACGACCCCGCCGCTGCCAGAGCCAACCTGCACGAAGGGATGAAAGAGGTAGCCGAGTGGATGACGACCAGCCGCCTGAAACTGAACTCGGACAAGACGGAGGTCCTCATCCTGGGCTCCTCACCCTCCGCCTGGGACGACTCCTGGTGGCCCCCCGCTCTGGGCACCGCACCCAAACCGACAGACCATGCACGCAACCTGGGCTTCATCCTGGACTCCTCCCTCTCCATGACCAGGCAAGTCAACAACGTCTCCTCGGCGTGCTTCAACATCCTACGCATGCTACGGAAAATCTTCTGGTGGATCCCCACCGAGACCAGGAAGACCGTCACCCAGGCCCTCGTCACCAGCCGACTGGACTACGGCAACGCCCTCTACGCCGGGACCACCGCCAAGCTCCAGAAGAGACTCCAGCGGATCCAGAACGCCTCAGCCAGACTCATCCTCGACATCCCACGAACCAGCCACATCTCCGGACATCTGAGAGACCTTCACTGGCTCCCCGTCAACAAAAGAATCACCTTCCGCCTCCTCACCCACGCACACAAAGCCCTACACGACCAAGGCCCGAGCTACCTCAACAGCCGAGTCAACTTCTACGCTCCCAAACGCCACCTCCGATCAGCCAACCACGCCCTCGCCGCCGTCCCCCGCATCTGAAGAGCGACTACAGGAGGAAGGTCCTTCTCCTACCTGGCCGCCAAGACCTGGAACTCCCTCCCTCCCGACCTGCGCCTGACCCAAGACCACCTCTCCTTCAGGAAGAAGCTGAAGACCTGGCTGTTCGAGCAGTAGCGGCACCCCCCCCCCCCCCTCCCAGCGCCTTGAGACCCTACGGGTATGTAGCGCGCTCTATAAGTGTCATTGATTGATTGATTGATTACTCTAATCATTTTAAATAAAGAAGACCAAAACTACAACACTCAGAATGGATTAGGTTGTTATATGAAAGATAAGAACTGAAATAGTGTCCATTAAGCGCCTGAGTGAGGTGGTCACTGTAAACACAAACACATTTTTAAAAAGTCCAGTGCACACGTAGATCGTGTTCGTTTTATAGCACAAGTCTAGATCCTCCAGAGTGCTGCACAAGACAAGGGGGGGGGATACGGTAAAGGAGGCACAAGTATAGTTTAAGTACAAGTAAAGGGTATTCTCTTCAGGTGGCTTCCTCAGAGAAGAAGCAGTGCCTGTTATTACTGGTGAACAGGGTATTCCTCGAAGAAGAGTGGTTTTTTTTTTTTTAGTTAAAAAAACTCTCGGGAGACAAAACTTGCCTCTCTTTCCTGAAACTATTGTGGCCGCTTCCACAATCAGTAAAATGCTGCAATGTGACGCCATGTTTTACAAAATGTTCCTCTTCACAACCCACACACACTTTTTTCGAAAGGATTTCTTGTTTTGGAGGGGGCCTTCTCACCCTATAGTCTAAGCCATGCCATTGCACATGGCATGCCTTGTAGAATGTGTGTAATGGCATGGAACAAGATATAGTCCTACTTTCTGGAAAGCCACTTTGCTTTACCGAGCAGGCGCCTGCAGTGTAGGAGGCGTCCAACTGTTCAGGGGGCCCCCACTGGCACATGGGCATGATCTGCTGATGTCACCATTCATCATTACTTCACCGACAGGAAGGAACCTAGTGTCCACAGCTGCCACCAATGCAGCTCTACTTTATCTACTGTCTATATCCTCACTCCTCTGTGACAGGTCTCTTTCCTTTGTGCTCCCAGGTCTGTCACCTCCCTCCCACTATTTCTAATTTGCTTTGTCCCTATTCAGCATTCTGTCCGTTCCTGGTCCCTTCTAACCCTGCCCTTCTCCCTATCCCCTCCACCATAGCTCTTGTCTGTGTATTCTTCAGCCCTTATCAGCTCTGTCTCCACTTTACCTATACACTTTTCTTTATCAGCTGTTTTTTTCTATCCTCTCCATACAAAGTCCCAGCTCTGTCTAGTCATAAACAAAAATCAGAGGCCCACAGACACCTTGTGGATGATTTTCTGACTTGATTCCATATACCCATCACAGGTACTAGGTTTGTCTTATGACATTGGCCAGGGTGACACACTGCTCATGAAGGATAAAGAGACTGAGGCTTAATGACAATGCTCATGTCTGTGCTATGTCCGTGAATAGAATAAATAAATACAAATAGTTTTTTTAAACCTATTTTGAGTAGCATTAGGAAGTTCAAATGCAGTTGATGGTGGTTCGGCTTGCGCGCTCGCTCGCTGCGCGGCAATATGCAAATTAGTTTACGCCCCACCACTTTCAAATGTCACCAGCCACCCCTGGGAGAGCACACAGGAGGAGGGGCTATGATCGCACGACTTCCCCCCGCCTTGGCCCCTGCAGTCTTCAACCTTGGCACTCTCACTTTTACAGCCAGAGCCAACGAGACGCAAACACTGGCAAGCAGCAGCGTGCCACTTCATTTTCGCGACTGCGGAGGGGCAACGGGGGCACAGCGAGTCCGGCGAGCCCTGCCAGTGCAGCTGCCGTCAGACAGACAGAGTGTTCCGCAGACAGACGGATGTGGATGCGTCCGCTCTGCAGGCCCCACTTGCATAAGCCCTCATCACCTTGCCACCATTTGCTGACATGGACCCTGCCGTCTCTGCTGCCTCTGCTGATTCTGCTGCCCGTGCCTGATATAATCTGGCCACCTGCAATTTTCGAGGCCCAAGGTAAATAGGGGGGGGAGGGTCTTGGTGGGGGCTCCGCCTAGCGCACAGCGCACACTGCTGGTCATTGTGGCACTGCGCCCTGACCACCCCACCTGCCCCTCAACCCCCACTCCCCCCTTGGTGGTAAAGGGAGAGCACAAAGGGAGAATACAGGGCATGAGGGGATAATCTCCAGCTGTGAGAAGGGGAGGACGACCAGCACTAGGGTGATTAACCCAATCACTACAAACATCTCTTAAATCTCCCCATTAACTGCACTCAACTGCCTTCCCCTTCAACACTCTCCTACGGGCGCCACCCATGTATTCATTCACTCGCCCTCCTAGACAGATCCTAAAGAGGCTTCATTCTGTTAGGAACCCTCGCAAACAAAACAGAAACAGAATTTAGTTGGTGTGCAGACAAAGTGGAATAACTATAGACTGTTTCAAGTCATTCAGCGGGACAGCGAGAGTAACCACAGTAATCAGACCTGTGGGATTAAAAAAATAACTAAACAATTAAAGAGTCCAAGCTCAACTGCCCCAATTGAAATCCAATAACACCCAGGAAAAACTGGAAAACAGGGTAAACTGGAGAGGAGCAAATACAGACAAAGAACGGAAATTTCTGGCACACAGGTGGAAATTGGTCTACAAACGGGTCCACAAACTACCCGACAAACTGGGGGATAGGACTGCATAAAGAAATCACAAACAAGTCTGTGCGTTACAGGGGAGAAAAATGACAAAGAGGAGAGCAGGCACTAAAATGAGTAAAACAAGCAACACTGTCACCATAAGAATGCCGACCACAGAGACTCAAGCCTGGCTAGAATCCACCCCCATTGTGCATTCAAACTCTAACGCCACAAAAATGTGTAAATAATTCACGCCAATGCCATCTGGACTGAGAACACTGGTGAAAGGGGAGCCCTGCTGTAATGCATTAAAGCAGGTGAAGTAATAAGCAAATTACGGCCCGTGCCAGGAACTAATGGCCAGATGTAGGTGGCCGTTTCAGGCCATTTACCGACCGGTAACGGCCGATTTTGGCCGTTACCGATCGGAAAATGGGTGACAGGTATGTAGGGGGCATTTTTTTACCGATTCGGTAAAATTACCGAATCGGTATTTTTACCGATTCGGTCAAATAAAAATTCTGTAAATTTACCGATTCTGAGGCACCCAGATGTAGGTGGAACTCTTCTGAGTCCCAGAGGCCTTACCGAATCGGTATTTTACCATCAAATCCAATTTGATGGTAAAATACCGATTCCGGTGGGCATGCACACCTATGCCATGTGACAGGCAGACCTGCCCTTAGGGCATGTATGCCTGCCACATGGCACCCGAGCCTGTTTTGGGGGGCCAGAGGGTGTCAAAGTGACACCCCCTGCACCCTTGTGAAAATCGGTATTTACCGATTCGGTAAATACCGAATCGGTAATGCCCATTCATTCCTATGGGCTTCAAAGCCCATAGGAATGAATGGGCATTACCGATTCGGTATTTACCGAATCGGTAAATACGGAATGTTTCTGATTCGTTATTCCAGCACATCTGGAATACCTATATATCCACCCCTCAGGTTTACCGATTATTAATTACCGAATCGGTAAAATTTGGTCATTTTCGGTAATTAAGAATCGGTAAATCTATTCTACTTACATCTGGTCCTAAATCTACATCACCATGAGAAACTGGCCAACAGGAGTCTTCTTCTCCCCTCGAACAACGGAACAGAGCACTCTCTGCCCTTGGAACCTTGGCTGGATGAGATAGGGCTAGGAGATCTGGAAGTCTTGGAAATATCATCAGCACTGGACTCCCCAAAAGACGACATACAAAACATGCAAGAGAAAAGCATGACGACCCCGCAGGCAGGTGGCAGAAGCCCCCAACATGAATTGTCTCTGTCACGGAGCCTGTCAGCAATTAAAGCTCTTCACTCTCAATCAAAGCTCACCTTTGCTGGAACTGGGAGGTAATAGCCCCTGAGGGAACAGAACCGTTACCATTTACCAGCTGAAACAAAGCACACGACTCATACTGGGTGCTTCGACCAAAATTCTTTGTTATCCTCAATAAATTCAACTCTGTTGCTAGCCAACTAGGTATGGCAAGCGAAACATAATTGCATACAACCATTTCTGACTATTGCAAAATTGAGTCATAATACATTCAGATTTTGTTGGAGATGACTATAAAAAGATCAACAATGATGATGCACAGAACCATTTATGCAGTAGCTGCACTAAGGAGGCAGTCTGTGATTTCATCTCTTTTTAGTATTCTAAAATGTGTCCAATGCTTGCTCATGTGTTATAAATGATCAGTGTTAGAAAAAAAGATTTTGGTGCTGGATAGGTACATGTGTGTTATATAGATCCCAATAGTTGGGTTCATAGATACTTCTTTTCATGACTGATCGTTCTGGGCTACTGCTATCTCGACTTCCTAAATGAGGCTGGAGTTACCCTTCTCATTTACATGAATGATTGAGGCATTGCTATTCACATCCAATTTCTCAAAGGATGATTCCAGGGAGTCAGTTCTAAAATGCTTGCATACTCTTGCCTGCTATTCTCTCCTTCCTTAGCTTTAAGGAGGCAATCAGTCTCTGGTCGTCTTCCACCTCCATAAATATGTATTTTTTGCCTACAAACAAAACTTTGAGTTTAGCTGGAAACAAGAGTCCAGCTTTGGCAACAATCGTTTGAGATTCTTATTTGACACCTAAAATGTACGCAATTGCCTCCGTTTCCAGAGATACATTGAAAGAAAAAAAGTGTCTGGCCTGCTAGCTTGATTCTAGTCTTCCTAAGATCATGTAATTCATGTTAAAGATGATCACTATTGTCAGTCCCCTGTCAGGTTGTCTTTCTACTGGGTGTGTTTATCCTAAATCATTTGAGAATTAAATTTCAAGGCCAGAGGCGAGGATTATGCTTTTCCTTTCTCCACTTTAATGAATAGCAGCCCTTTTTCATCAAACAGAACTACATTTCCCATGGAATACTAGGAATGGTAAGAAAAAAATGATGTTCAACAGTCCCGCAATCCAGCAGATGTCCAATCAGAGGCTGACATCACCAACATAGTACTTTACCTCTATCACCAACTGTTCTTCCTTTGCTGTTCAACAGCCCAGAGAAGTCGTTTCTTGTTTACTCTCTGTGCATTATATGTGCTCATTGCTTATTTTGTAAAGTGTTATGCTTTCTCAGTATCGCAGGACTACTTTGCGCTCCTACGCGAAAATATTGCAATTTCCTCTCACTAGAGGGTGCTGTGTGAGCACCGTGTCTATATGGCTCACAGTGCCCATTTTGTAATTCCTGTAACTGATGGGCCCAGAAGCCCTCACCCCTTGCCTCAGCCTCTACCTGCCTCTGGAGAGTGACATTGGGGTCTGTAAAGGCTTGCAAGCATGATTTTGGTTGGTTTTGGGCACACTGAAGGTCCATTGCTGGTTGCTTCTATGTTATGCCCTCCAAGGTCTGTATTGCTGACAGGCTGTGAAGCCCGTGACAGACATGCTCCCAGGTGGCTTCCTCTCACTGCATACTTAAATTAAATTCCAGCGGGATGGTGTCCCCAGGGCTTGGACGCCTATGCATAAGAGCCTCTGCTCACTATTGATTCGCTGGACCCCAGCACCTCAATCGCTAGCGCTTCGTGCTCACCCCAGATTGATAGGCGTTGTATATAGCATTGCGTTTGACCCAAATATCTCATACACCCCCATTCTGCCGAATAAACACTCTCTTCTAAGGTGGTACACTATGTGGCAGGCAGGGAAGAACACCGCCGGGGAAAAAACGCCCACTATTGCCTTAAAGCCGAATGCTCTCTGCATCCTTAGAGGTAAAGGTAGCCCTGGCGTCTGAGATAGATCCCAGAATGGCCACATTTTTGGCAAAGTTTATTAAAGACCCTAAGAAGTGCACTGTCACGTCCTGGCGGGCATGCCAGGATAAACTCCTGGATGCCCTAGGGCCCCCAACCAGGATCCTGGACATGGCAGAATATGCGATGTTTTCGGTAGCTCTCATATTCCCGCTGGCCCTCTCCAGGCAGGAGCAACAGGAGTTGACCTTAATGGGCAATTCCAATTGCACCCTAGCCAAAGAGCTGAGGTGCACCTCCTGTATTAAAGTGGATCCAAAATTGGGAGACCCAGCAGATTCAGAAGCGGCAGCAGTGGCTTAGGGAGTCCATTATGGTGAGTCATTTATTAAGGAGCTAGTGAAATTTGTCAGTACCTTTAGTTCCCTCAAAAAGCCCCAGCTTCCATTGAAAGGGTCTTTAACCTCAAGGGTGTTCTGTGGGGCTGGCCGAGACAGGGGTCCCTCAACCGGCAACTCTTACTCCCAAAATCCTTCTAGAGAGCAAGGCTCCAGGTACGGGCAATATGAAGACCAAGCCCGCATTGGCAACTTTTACCAGACTCGTGGACTGCATTTTAGATGCTGAGGATGCAAAGGGTTCGACGCTGACTCCACTGCAACTGAAAATTCAGCCTTCTTCCCTGGTGCACGTCGGGGGTCGCCCAAGCATGTTTTTTACACAATTGACAGTCTATTACAAGCGATACATGGGAAGGGGTTCACATAGAGTTTTGCGTTTCACCCTCAATAGGGTATGCGACCCAGGCCTCTGCAGTTCTCAAACCAAGAAGCAGATTAAGTGGCTTCAGAGATCTCCTCACTGCTCGAAAAATAAGCTATTTGCCTAGCTACCCCTCACCCATGGGCCTTCGTCATCAAATGTTTTTTTGGTAGACAATGTAGACGGGGGCAGAGACCAGTTATCAACTTAAGCAAATTCAACGGGTAGTTAGTCTATCGCCATTTAAAAATGGAGGAAATCCACCTCCTTCGTGAGGTTTTATGCCCAGGGATTGGATGGTCTGACTGGATCTGAAGTATGCCTATCTGTCTATCTCGATTTAACAACCGCACAGGTGGTTCCTCCAAAGCAAGTGTTTTTACTCTACTTTTCAGCCTCTCATCTGCCCTGTTGTGTTTCACAAATGCCCTCAAACTGGTTGTAGAGCATCTCAGGGTGCATGAGAATCACCTCATTGTCTATCTAGATGACATGCTCCTCTTTGAGCAAGTACCCCACTAGTTTTCATCCTAGCTGCAGGGTGCAGTCACCCTGCTGGAAAGCCTCAGCTTCATTAAAAATGAGAAGTCTTTCCTGATTCCAGGGAAAAGGGCAGTTTTCTTGGGTTTCGTTAACGATTCCACAGAGGCTACATTGAGTCTTCCCTCAAGGAGGTGGCAAAATTAAGGCACGATGTGTGGTGAACGCTGACTATGCACAGAGTGTCCTTGAGGCAAATTGCCCTTCTGGTGGACCTCCTCTCCTCGTCCTTCCAGGGGGCCCTACACTACCAAGGCTTTAAGGTGAAGCACCTACGGAAGGGACTCTCTTATTCCCAGTCAGTGGTCCTTTTTCAGGACGCATGCGAAGAGATCCACTGCGGGATTGCACATATGGAAGCGAGGAACAGGAGAGCGATTTTCGGCTCCGCCGGATCCCACTTTAAAGTCTGAAGCTAGAAGATCAGGCTTGGTCATATGGTGTGGAGATTTTTCCACAGTAGGCTTGTGGTCCTCTCAGGAACAGGAGTTACATATCAATTGCATGGAACTCCTGGCAGGGTCCTTCGCAGTCCGGTTTTGGACATGAGACATAATCCAGTCCTGTGTCCTATAAAAGATGGACGATATCTCAGCTGTCAGATGCATAAACCACCTGGGGGATAACCGGTCCAAGGGCTTCTTGGTTATAGCTACTAACTTTTGGCAGTTCTGCCTGGATAATCTGATATCAGTCATGGCAGAATACCTTCCAGAGCAGGAGAACACAGTGGCAGACTGGCAATCCCATCACTTCAAGAACTCCATTCTATGGAAACCCCATTCAGAGGTGTTTGACAGTCTCCAGGATTGCTGGAGTCTGTTTTCAGTGGACCTTTGTGCCTCCAGATTGGATCATCAACCGCGCAGGTACTTCAGTTCGAGGCCGGATCCCCTAGTGACCCCGGCAGATGCCTTTCTACGAGATTGGCAACTAGAGAAGGGCTACGCCTTCCCCTGTTTGCAATATACACCAGAGCTTCAGCCCAGGTCAAGCGCCAACGGGAAGAGGTGATGTTGATCACCTCAATCTGGAAATCTCAAGTTTGGTTTCTGGTTCTTCTGAAAATTTCTTGGGATTTTCTGATCCCTTTCCCCAGTGCTGAATCTGTGCAAAAAAAAGTGCCAGGGCCCTCATCAGGAGGCCACTGCAGCTTGCATCACCCATTGCCCCTTCCAGTGCTGCTAATGACAGTTAGAACACAACTACTAACCATCTTACTCTACAAGTGAAGTGATTCAGACAATTCCAGCGGTATCGATCGGCTTGGAATAGATGGTATTGTTGGTGTGTGTGACGGGGTTCCGATACCGTAAGCACTAGGATAATGCACCTTTTTATTTTTTGGGCTGCCCTGGCAAAAAAGGCATGGTATCGCGGTCAGTTAACACCTTCGGCTCAGCTATCTCTGGAGGTCATGTACCAGTAGAGGGGTCCCCTTTGGGGTAACACCCATTTGTGTGTAGACTTCTCCTTGGGATCAGGCTCTTCTTGCCTCCAAAGCCACGTTATTTGGCTCTTTGGTTTGTTAACAGGGTTTTAAACCCTTTTCTCTCCTGGCAAACTAACCGATTCCATTCAAGAAAGGAGTTATTGGTGAAATTTGTGACGTTCTGCATGGTGTCATGCATGAGAGTTTCAGACGCTCAAGCTCTCGAAATTACGGGAAGATCCTTCTAGGAGTGTCTTTCACGCTGGCCAGGTGTATGAAGTCTAATACCAGGGTTATTGAATGCCCAGCATTCCGTGACTCTCTTAAGTTGTCATTAGTTTAGTGTCTCAAAGCCTATGAGCAGGTGTCTGACGACTTCTGGCCCCCGGGGAGCGACAACTCTAATCGCTTTCAGAAAGCTGTTGGGTAATGCAGGAAGCAGGGTGGATTTTAGTATCTTTGGTGCACACTCTACCCATGGTGTGATGGCTTCTAAAGCATTCTTTTTGGGGGCCCAGCTGGAAGATATCATGATTGCGGCCGATTGATCCTCTGATTCTACCATTTAACGGTTCTACTATAAGCCAGTGTTTGATATGGCTCAGCTAATGGTAAGTGAGCTTTTAACCAGCATAATCCTCGCCTCCAGTCGTCCTGACAGAGAATGAAAGATTTTCTAGCTATTGTAATGAAAAGTTTTATTTCTATTAAGAACTCAGAAGCAAGGATTAACCCACCCGAGAATTAATCATCCAGACAACCCTCCCCATGACTCGCAAGTAAATATTTTGACTCTCTTGTATAGTTTATACAGTGTTGGTGGCCCAGTAGAGTGCTGATGAATTCCATGCGTATTGTTACATCTGCAGATGGTACTTGACATGCTGATAGTCTTCTGATGGATACATCTGCCTGTGGATTCCTCACCTTATGAATATCCCCCTGCGGCAGCATTCCGGAAATTTTTCGTTTCTCCCTGCGCCGACGAGATCGTCACAGCGTCAGGGCTCCGCACACGACTCCGCATGACATCACCGGAGCCATAAGAAGACCACGTCGGCGTAATGTTGTCAGTTCCTTTTTTTCTGCGCTACAAGCTAAAGGTTTTTCTGGGACTCTCCTATCTTTCTACTGCTACTTTGTTTCGAGACTTTGGTTGTGCCTGTTTTCGAATATGTCTGTTCCTAGGAGATCGGGTTTCAAACCTTGTAAGGAATGCGGAGGTCACATGTTGATCACTGACACGCATGATGACTGTCTTTGGTGCCTTTCGAGTGATCACAACATCGAAGGTTGTTCATCTTGTAGGAAGATGAACCCGAAGGCTCTGAAGGAAAGGGAGGCTAAACTCTTCATGTCTAAGGTGAGAAAGGAGAAAAGAGTTCATAAGAGATCGAAGTCGAGGTCGTCGTCTTTGCATGGATCCAAGAAAAGGCACAAGAAGAAGAAGAGGCATGGGTCTCGATGTCGATCATCAAAGTTTCGAGCTTTGAAGTCGCCTTCTCTGGCACCTTGACGTCATGTCAAGGACTTTGTTTCTCCTTCGTCTTCTGAGTCGCCAGTCCGGTCTCCTTATGTGGGTTCTCTGGCGCAGTCTCCAGCGCCAGTTGATTCTCCGGCTTCGGATGAGGCTTCGAATTCTGTAGATGTAGAGTCTCCAGCTGTTCCAGCTGCTCCTGAGGCTCCTCCTGTGACTCCAGTGTACCTGTCTTCGGAGACTCCTCTTAAGGAAGTCGAACCAGCACAGTATCCTTTGTTCCTGGCGCCCGGTTCGGATCAGTCACATTTCATGAATGTGATGTATGGTATTTTTACCATAGCCACATGCCCCTCTGGAGCACCTTTGGGTCCCATGGGCCCTTTGCATTATTTGGGTGTGCCTCAGCATTATCCTCCGGCCCCCTTTATGCCATATATGCAGATGGCGCCATCATGCCAGTTTCCGGAACCGAGGTTGTCGACTCCGTATGAGCAGTCCCCGGCTCCATCTGGCATCCATTCTACCCAGGTTCGTTCGACGCAGGTAGCTGTCGGACAAGAGGATATGGTTACAGAAGATACCGTGGTTTGGGGAAATCTTCCTTTCGCTCCCATCAGCCTCAGCAACAACAACAGCAGCAAAACCCTTTGTATAAATCCTACAGAGTTAAAGGCAGAGGTCGCCTTCATGGAGCTGGACGACATCCCTCTTCCTCCTCCTCTTCTACCTCCCCTACCCCTCCCAGTAATGCAGCAAAGCAGCCCTAGATCCGCCATCCTGGAGCATGTGGGTCCTGTGGGAGGCCGGCTTATCTATAAGATTGGAGATTAATCACTTTGGACCTTTGGGTTCTAGATCTTGTAGAAAATGGGTACGCCCTTCCCTTCAGGGAATTCCCTACTCCTTACCCTCCTTACAGGGGTTTTTGCTCGGAGGATCATTTGCTTCTCCTTCAAAAGGATGTTCTTACTCTGTTGCAAAAAGGAACAATAGAGGTGGTTCCGGAGCAGGAAAGGGGTCAGGGGTGCTACTCCCGGTATTTCCTGATCCCCAAGAAGGATGGCAGGTTACGTCCCATCCTGGATCTCAGAATCTTGAATCTGTTTCTCAAACAGGAGAGGTTCAAGATGCTCACTCTAGCGCAAGTTTTTCAGGCGCTGCAACAAGAGGACTGGATGGTGTCCATTGACTTGCAGGAAGCGTATTTTCACATCCCAATCCTGAAGTCTCACAGGAATTATCTCTGTTTTACGGTTGGATTGCAACACTGCCAGTTTGCAGTCCTCCCGTTTGGTCTTACTACTTCACCTCGAGTCTTCACCAAGGTGATGGCAGTGGTGGCTGCCCATCTCAGAAGATCGGGGATTCCAGTTTTCCCCTACCTGGACGACTGGCTGTTGAAGGCAGAGTCTCCGGAGATGGTGAGTCATCATTTGCAGGTTACAGTCCAGCTGTTGTACAAATTGGGTTTTTCAATAAATATACCCAAGTCTCACCTGGTGCCCTCACAGCGCAACCTGTTCATAGGGGCAGTACTGGATACCACTGTGTGTCGAGCATTCCCTCCTCCACAAAGGATTCTCAACATACAAGAAATGATTATTTTGTTTTACAATGGAGCGATTGTTCCAGTTCTGAAGGTCCTTCGCCTGCTCGGTCTGTTCGCTTCCTGCATCCTGGTCATCCATGCACGCTGGCACATGAGGGCGCTACAGTGGTGTCTCTGCAGGCAGTGGTATCAGCACAACGGAGATCTCAGGAAGTCTGTGAGGATCTCCAGAGACCCTGCAGCGGATCTGTCTTGGTGGAGCGTGAAGGGCAATATGACTCAAAGAAAGCCCTTTGATCTTCCTCCATCTGTGGCCACAGTGATAATGGATGCCTCTACCCGGGGTTGGGGTGCACATCTAGGAGATCATGGTCTTTGGTCTCCAGAGGAAAGGTTGTTTCACATCAACCTTCTGAAATTGCAGGCGATACGTTTAGCGCTCAAGACCTTTCTCCCTTCCCTTCGCAGTCAGTCGGTTCAGTTCTTGACGGACAACACTGCTGCGATGTGTTATGTCAACAAGCAGCGACGAGTAGGGTCGTACCGTTTCTGTCGAGAGGCGTTACGACACTGGTCCTGGGCTCGGGACCATCGGATTTGTCTGATGGCAAATCATCTGGCTGGAGTACTAAACGTGCGTGCAGACAGTCTCAGTCGACAGTTCTCCTACGACCATGAGTGGAGGCTTCATCCAGAGGTAGTTCGACACGTCTTCCAAACATGGGGGACTCCTCGGGTGGACCTGTTTGCCACTCTAGAGAACGTGCACTGCCCGTCATTCTGCAGTTTCCAGTTTCCGAGGCAGGGAGCACTGGGGGACGCGTTTCTGTTAGTTGGAGCTCACAACTCCTTTACGCGCTTCCTTCCATACCCTTGATTCCTCAGGTTCTGAGGAAGATTCGCCAAGACCGAAGTGGTGCGGAGAGAAATCTATTGATCCCCTAAAAGCCCATCTTTCTGATGTTCTTTGTTTTTCTCTTCATTTGGCCCAGCAGGGTTGTGCTGTGGCCACTGTAAAGGGGTATTTGTCAGCATTGTCGGCATGTTTGTGTTTGCCTGATCAGCCTTCTTTATTTAAGTCTCCTATAAACTTAAGATTCATTAAAGGGCTGACAAATATGTTTCCTCCCACTCCTTTTATTAACCCCCAGTGGGATTTAAATCTGGTGTTAACTTTTTTGATGGGTTCCACATTCGAACATATGCATAGTTGTCCTTTAAAGCTTTTAACTTTTAAAATGGTCTTCCTGGTAGCTATCCCTTCGGCCAGGAGGGTGAGTGAGCTCCAGGCTTTGAGTTCAAAGCCGCCTTTTCTGACCATACATGCTGAAGAATGGTACTCAGGACCAGGGCTGCTTTTCTGCCTAAGGTGGTGACTCCCTTCCACCAAGGTCAATCCATTAGCCTTCCTACTTTCTATCCTCCCCCTCACCCATCCAAAGAGGAGGAGAGACTCCATCGTTTAGATCCAAAGAGGGCGATTAGCTTCTATTTGGACAGGACAAAGGACTTCCGCCAGGATGACCAGCTCTTTCTTGGATATGCTGGTCGAATGAAGGGCAAGGCAGTGCACATGTGCACTTTGTCAAGATGGATCATCTTGTGCATTAAGTTATGCTACTCCCTGGCTGGTAAGGAGCCTCCTGTAGGCATTAGGGCTCATTCCACCAGGGCTAAATCATCTACTTCTGCCTTGTCCAGGGGTGTTCCTGTGTTGGACATCTGTAAAGCCGCAACTTGTGCCTCCCGCCACACTTTCGCAAAGCATTACTGCTTGGATTCCAAGGTGAGGAGGGACGGCCATTTTGCGCGCTCTGTTTTAGAGGACCTTTTGGTATAGAAGGGTGGGCATCCTCCTCTGGGAGAGTTACTGCTGTGGGATTCTATTCATAAGGTGAGGAATCCACAAGCAGATGTATCCATCAGAAGAACAAGTTACTTACCTTCGGTAACACTTTTTCTAGTGGATACAGTTTCTGCCTGTGGATCCCTCACAGACCCACCCACCTCCCCGTTGTCCACCCTTTTATACCATAAAAGCTGAGGTTTTAGATTGTTTTGATGTATTATGTGTACTCAAGACTTTGTTACCTCTATTTATTTACTATTGTCTTGCTTGAAGTGCAAGCTTTCTTCTTACATTATACACTGAGTGTATTTGTGTGAATTCTGTATACTATGTATACGTTGTCTCTATGGTCGGTCCGCCCATTTTGCCTTTGTGGCATGAAAAAAATGGGTTGAACTGACGTCATCACGCCGATGTGGTCTTCTTATGGCTCCGGTGACATCATGCAGAGTCGCGTGCGGAGCCATGACGCTGTGACAACCTCGTCTGCGCAGAGAGCTATGTAAGATTTCCAGAATGCTGGTGTAGTGTGGTTCCTATATTCCCAATAGGCTCTGCGCATTGGAATAACATAAACGATAGTTTATACGTAGGACTGAGGTCGACTAGGTCTCTATTGAATATGTTAGACTTAATTATGAATGCCTCAGGACACCCCCACGCCGCACGGCCCTCCAGCTGTAGGCGAGTCTGTTCCCCCTCGATGCTGCTCGTTGTTCTGTTTTTTGCCCTCCTGTGCCTCTGATTGTTATTTTGTATTTCTCCTCCTGTGCCTCTGTCTGCTATTTAGTATTTCTCCTCCTGTGCCTCTGATTGTTATTTTTATTTGTATTTAGTATTGAGTATTTAGCTCCCCTTGTGCGACCCCCCTCCGCTACCCGCTTCCCGCCGCTGTGTCATCGCGGCCGCCCCCTTTTCTTTCTGTGTCCTCCCCGCTCCACCCTCCCAGCTGCTCCTCCCTCCCACTTGGCCTTAAATGGAGACTGCGCGGCGCAGGTGAGTGTGACCTGACCTCAGGACACCCCCACGCCGCACGGCCGTCCAGCTGTAGGCGAGTCTGTGCCCCCTCGCTGCTGCTCGTTGTTCCGTTTTTTGCCCTCCTGTGCCTCTGATTGTTATTTTGTATTTCTCCTCCTGTGCCTCTGTCTGCTATTTAGTATTTCTCCTCCTGTGCCTCTGATTGTTATTTTTATTTGTATTTAGTATTGAGTATTTAGCTCCCCTTGTGCAACCCCCCCTCCGCTGCTGTGTCATCGCGGCCCGCCCCCTTTTCTTTCTGTGTCCCCCCCGCTCCCACCTCCCAGCTGCTCCTCCCTCCCACTTCGCCTTAAATGGAGACCGCGCGCACGCGCAGCGGTTACACACAGCAGGCGCGCCAAAGGCGCGCCAAAGGCAAGCCCGTCTGCGACCGTCCGCGCCTGGACCGCGCCCAGCGCCAGGACCCCTGGTCTCCGCCGATGCCAGCCCACCCAACGAACCTATGACGCCACCACCCTCAACGCACTCAATTGCGCCCGGAACCCGCCTGCTACCGAGCCACCCCGAAACGCACCCACGGACCCTTCACTTGCCTAGCCTGCCGATTCACCTGCCTCCGGACCTGCACCGCGCCCGCCAAGCGGAGCACCAGCAGCAACCACCTCAAGTGCATCCTCCTCAACACCCGCTCCGTCCACAGACACGCCGTGGAACTCTGGAACCTGCTCGACACAACATCACCAGACGTCGCCTTCCTCACAGAAACCTGGATGAACGCCTCCTCAGCGCCCGACATCGCCATCGCCATCCAGGACGGATACAAGATCATCCGGAGGGACCGCGTCAACCAAACTGGAGGAGGCATCGCCATCGTACACAAGAACACCATCCGCATCACGACCAACTCTGACGACACCCTCACCGCCGCCGAACACCTCCACTTCCAGATACACACCGACCCCAAGACCACCCTTAGAGGCACCCTCATCTACAGACCCCCGGGACCACGCACACAATTCAGCGAAGACATCGCCGACTTCATCAGCCCGCACGCCCTCCCCTCCGCTGACTACATCCTCCTAGGGGACCTCAACTTCCACCTGGAGAACAACAAGGACAGCAACACCACCACCCTGCTGGACAACCTCGCCAACCTCGGACTCAAGCAACTGGTGAACACCCCCACCCACTACGCCGGCCACACGCTTGACCCAGTCTTCTCCTCCAGCAACCACATCTCCTTCAGCCACTCCACCGGACTTCATTGGACTGACCACAGCTGCGTCCACTTCAGCTTCAGAAGAACCACGACCCACCACCACCCGCAACAGGTTCCTCGCAGAACTGGAACAAGATCACTGCCGACCAGCGCACCACCTCCCTCAGCCAGAACCCTCCCGCCAGCACAACGGACCCCGACGAAGCAGCCAGCAACCTCACACAGTGGATCACCAACTGCGCAGACGACCTTGCTCCACTGAAGACCCCTCCCAGCAGACCCGGCAGCAAGAAAACCTCTTGGTTCAACTCCAAGAAGAACTGCCGCACCCTCGAGAAAACCTGGCGCAACGACCAGACCACTGACAACATGACTGCCCTCAAGCACACCACCTGCAAACACCACCAGCTGATCGGCACCACCAAGAAGACAGCATTCAAAGAACGACTGGACAACAACGCCCACAACAGCAAGGAACTCTTCAGCATCGTCAAAGAGCTCTCCAACCCCAGCGCCGGAAACAACGACATCACTCCCTCGCAAGACCTCTGCGACTCACTCGCCTCATTCTTTCACAGCAAGATCGCCGACATACACAACAGCTTCGGAGCACAAACCACGCCCCCAACCACCCAACCAACACCGCCCACCACCATCCTCCGCTCCTGGACCCCGGTCAGCACCAAAGACACCACCCGCATGATGAACACCATCCACTCCGGATCACCAACCGACCCCTGCCCCCTCCACGTCTTCAACAAGGCCGACTCCATCATCGCACCCCAACTCCGGGACATCATCAACAGCTCCTTCAACACCGCCACCTTCCCGGAGAGCTGGAAGCACGCCGAGCTCAGCGCCCTCCTAAAGAAACCATCAGCGGACCCCACTGACCTGAAAAACTACCGCCCCATCTCGTTCCTCCCTTTTCCTGCCAAAGTCATCGAGAAGACCGTCAACAAACAGCTGTCCGCCTTCCTCAAGACGAACGTATCCCTCGACCTCTCGCAGTCCGGTTTCCAAGTCAACCACAGCACCGAGACCGCCCTCATCGCAGCCACTGACGACATCCGATCCATGCTCGACAACGGGGAAACAGCGGCCCTCATCCTCCTGGACCTCTCCCCAGCGTTCGACACTGTCTGC
Organism: Lissotriton helveticus; assembly: GCF_964261635.1. Taxonomy (NCBI): domain Eukaryota; kingdom Metazoa; phylum Chordata; class Amphibia; order Caudata; family Salamandridae; genus Lissotriton; species Lissotriton helveticus. The sequence goes on along the minus strand of NC_136069.1, from coordinate 247,377,349 downwards.
CACCGCACCCTAGCGCAGCGCCCCAGCAACATCGGAATCCAAGAGAAGGCACTGGAGTGGATCATCTTGTTCCTCGCCGGAAGAACCCAGAGTGTCCGCCTCCCCCCGTTCAGATCCGAGGCCACCGAGGTCATCTGCGGCGTACCACAAGGATCATCACTCAGCCCCACCCTCTTCAACGTCTACATGAGCCACCTCGCAGCCATCGCTCGCCAACACAACCTCAGCATCATCTCCTACGCCGACAACACCCAGCTGATCCTCTCCCTCACCAACGACCCCGCCAGAACCAACCTACACGAAGGGATGAAAGACGTAGCCGAGTGGATGAGGAACAGCTGCCTGAAACTGAACTCGGACAAGACGGAAGTCCTCATCCTGGGATCATCGCCCTCCGCCTGGGACGACTCCTGGTGGCCCCCTGCCCTGGGCACCACTCCCAAACCAACGGACCACACACGTAACCTGGGCTTCATCCTGGACTCCTCCCTCACGATGACCAGACAAGTCAACGCCGTCTCAACATCCTGCTTCAACACCCTGCGCATGCTCCGAAAGATCTTCCGGTGGATCCCACCCGAAACCAGGAAAACGGTCACCCAGGCACTCGTCACCAGCCGACTGGACTACGGAAACATCCTCTACGCCGGAACCACAGCCAAACTTCAGAAAAGACTCCAACACATCCTGGACATCCCCCGACACAGCCACATTTCCGGACACCTGAGAGACCTGCACTGGCTCCCCGTCAGCAAGAGGATCACGTTCAGACTCTTGACCCACGCACACAAGGCTCTCCACGACCTGGGCCCCAAGTACCTCAACAACCGCCTGACCTTCTACGCTCCCACCCGCCAGCTACGATCAACCAGCCTCGCCCTCGCCGCAGTTCCACGCATCCGCAGAACCACCACCGGAGGAAGATCTTTCTCCTACCTGGCAACCAAGACATGGAACTCCCTTCCCATCCACCTTTGGATGACCCAGGACCATCTCTCCTTCAGGAAGCAACTCAAGACCTGGCTTTTCGAGCATTAGCGGACTCCCCCCCCCCCAGCGCCTTGAGACCCCTCAGGGTGAGTAGCGCGCTATATAAATGCTATAATTGATTGATTGAGCTAGCTCAGAGGTCACTAGAAACGTTCTCGAGTAAACAAGAAGGTGTTAACTTTCCTGAATAGACAAGAAGGGATTAGTTTCTGACAACCGCATAAACATGACAACTTTGCTCCCCTAGAACAAGGAGTATATCTCCAGAGTCACAGAAACAATAGATAGCTATTGCACTCAGTCAATCGTGCATGCTTAGTTTCACCAGGAATGCAGCGAAATAGAGAGACGGGTGTTTTCAATAAAAGTGGTTATTTATTGAGCAGTCTTCTTTCTCATGCAAGAGAAGTGAATCGCTACAATTGCAATACTTGTCATAAAGTAAAGTGCGCACAGTAAAAGGAGTATTATGAAATAATACTGTAAAAGCATTTATATGGTTTCTAAGCCATAAGATACTTAAAACGGATAAAATACATACAATGATAAAAGTTGGCTAAACGTACTCAACTGGTGCTTCTAAAATACCCCTCCCCGGTGTACCTAACCTAAACCTAGTACATGGGACGGAGTAAATGAGATGTAGTTTGAGTTAAGATAGTTTCTGCCAAGAATCTGAATAAAGAATTCTCTAAGGGTCTAATCAGCTCCGTACCTTGGTTATAGAATGAAGGAGGTCTTGTATCTCTCTCTCTGGACTCGATCTCCCAGCAACCCGCAAGGGTGAACGGAAAACACTGGAGCTAGATTTCTCGGCAGGAAAAAAGACAGTGTCTCTCTCAGTGCATCAATGGGAGGGTCGGCTTTGTTCGGCACTCATTTCAGTAGGGCGTCGAGCAAGTAGATAGCCGATCTGCTCCAAACCACCGTGTGTTGCTTAAGGCAGATGCTGGTATATTTATACCTGGAAGGTGCCGAGTTTGACGTAAGGTTGGACATAAGATGTCACTAAGAGGCTACATTGAGTCTTCCCTCAAGGAGGTGGCAAAATTAAGGCACGATGTGTGGTGAACGCTGACTATGCACAGAGTGTCCTTGAGGCAAATTGCCCTTCTGGTGGACCTCCTCTCCTCGTCCTTCCAGGGGGCCCTACACTACCAAGGCTTTAAGGTGAAGCACCTACGGAAGGGACTCTCTTATTCCCAGTCAGTGGTCCTTTTTCAGGACGCATGCGAAGAGATCCACTGCTGGATTGCACATATGGAAGCGAGGAACAGGAGAGCGATTTTCAGCTCCGCCGGATCCCACTTTAAAGTCTGAAGCTAGAAGATCAGGCTTGGTCATATGGTGTGGAGATTTTTCCACAGTAGGCTTGTGGTCCTCTCAGGAACAGGAGTTACATATCAATTGCATGGAACTCCTGGCAGGGTCCTTCGCAGTCCGGTTTTGGACATGAGACATAATCCAGTCCTGTGTCCTATAAAAGATGGACGATATCTCAGCTGTCAGATGCATAAACCACCTGGGGGATAACCGGTCCAAGGGCTTCTTGGTTATAGCTACTAACTTTTGGCAGTTCTGCCTGGATAATCTGATATCAGTCATGGCAGAATACCTTCCAGAGCAGGAGAACACAGTGGCAGACTGGCAATCCCATCACTTCAAGAACTCCATTCTATGGAAACCCCATTCAGAGGTGTTTGACAGTCTCCAGGATTGCTGGAGTCTGTTTTCAGTGGACCTTTGTGCCTCCAGATTGGATCATCAACCGCGCAGGTACTTCAGTTCGAGGCCGGATCCCCTAGTGACCCCGGCAGATGCCTTTCTACGAGATTGGCAACTAGAGAAGGGCTACGCCTTCCCCTGTTTGCAATATACACCAGAGCTTCAGCCCAGGTCAAGCGCCAACGGGAAGAGGTGATGTTGATCACCTCAATCTGGAAATCTCAAGTTTGGTTTCTGGTTCTTCTGAAAATTTCTTGGGATTTTCTGATCCCTTTCCCCAGTGCTGAATCTGTGCAAAAAAAAGTGCCAGGGCCCTCATCAGGAGGCCACTGCAGCTTGCATCACCCATTGCCCCTTCCAGTGCTGCTAATGACAGTTAGAACACAACTACTAACCATCTTACTCTACAAGTGAAGTGATTCAGACAATTCCAGCGGTATCGATCGGCTTGGAATAGATGGTATTGTTGGTGTGTGTGACGGGGTTCCGATACCGTAAGAACTAGGATAATGCACCTTTTTATTTTTTGGGCTGCCCTGGCAAAAAAGGCATGGTATCGCGGTCAGTTAACACCTTCGGCTCAGCTATCTCTGGAGGTCATGTACCAGTAGAGGGGTCCCCTTTGGGGTAACACCCATTTGTGTGTAGACTTCTCCTTGGGATCAGGCTCTTCTTGCCTCCAAAGCCACGTTATTTGGCTCTTTGGTTTGTTAACAGGGTTTTAAACCCTTTTCTCTCCTGGCAAACTAACCGATTCCATTCAAGAAAGGAGTTATTGGTGAAATTTGTGACGTTCTGCATGGTGTCATGCATGAGAGTTTCAGACGCTCAAGCTCTCGAAATTACGGGAAGATCCTTCTAGGAGTGTCTTTCACGCTGGCCAGGTGTATGAAGTCTAATACCAGGGTTATTGAATGCCCAGCATTCCGTGACTCTCTTAAGTTGTCATTAGTTTAGTGTCTCAAAGCCTATGAGCAGGTGTCTGACGACTTCTGGCCCCCGGGGAGCGACAACTCTAATCGCTTTCAGAAAGCTGTTGGGTAATGCAGGAAGCAGGGTGGATTTTAGTATCTTTGGTGCACACTCTACCCATGGTGTGATGGCTTCTAAAGCATTCTTTTTGGGGGCCCAGCTGGAAGATATCATGATTGCGGCCGATTGATCCTCTGATTCTACCATTTAACGGTTCTACTATAAGCCAGTGTTTGATATGGCTCAGCTAATGGTAAGTGAGCTTTTAACCAGCATAATCCTCGCCTCCAGTCGTCCTGACAGAGAATGAAAGATTTTCTAGCTATTGTAATGAAAAGTTTTATTTCTATTAAGAACTCAGAAGCAAGGATTAACCCACCCGAGAATTAATCATCCAGACAACCCTCCCCATGACTCGCAAGTAAATATTTTGACTCTCTTGTATAGTTTATACAGTGTTGGTGGCCCAGTAGAGTGCTGATGAATTCCATGCGTATTGTTACATCTGCAGATGGTACTTGACATGCTGATAGTCTTCTGATGGATACATCTGCCTGTGGATTCCTCACCTTATGAATATCCCCCTGCGGCAGCATTCCGGAAATTTTTCGTTTCTCCCTGCGCCGACGAGATCGTCACAGCGTCAGGGCTCCGCACACGACTCCGCATGACATCACCGGAGCCATAAGAAGACCACGTCGGCGTAATGTTGTCAGTTCCTTTTTTTCTGCGCTACAAGCTAAAGGTTTTTCTGGGACTCTCCTATCTTTCTACTGCTACTTTGTTTCGAGACTTTGGTTGTGCCTGTTTTCGAATATGTCTGTTCCTAGGAGATCGGGTTTCAAACCTTGTAAGGAATGCGGAGGTCACATGTTGATCACTGACACGCATGATGACTGTCTTTGGTGCCTTTCGAGTGATCACAACATCGAAGGTTGTTCATCTTGTAGGAAGATGAACCCGAAGGCTCTGAAGGAAAGGGAGGCTAAACTCTTCATGTCTAAGGTGAGAAAGGAGAAAAGAGTTCATAAGAGATCGAAGTCGAGGTCGTCGTCTTTGCATGGATCCAAGAAAAGGCACAAGAAGAAGAAGAGGCATGGGTCTCGATGTCGATCATCAAAGTTTCGAGCTTTGAAGTCGCCTTCTCTGGCACCTTGACGTCATGTCAAGGACTTTGTTTCTCCTTCGTCTTCTGAGTCGCCAGTCCGGTCTCCTTATGTGGGTTCTCTGGCGCAGTCTCCAGCGCCAGTTGATTCTCCGGCTTCGGATGAGGCTTCGAATTCTGTAGATGTAGTCTCCAGCTGTTCCAGCTGCTCCTGAGGCTCCTCCTGTGACTCCAGTGTACCTGTCTTCGGAGACTCCTCTTAAGGAAGTCGAACCAGCACAGTATCCTTTGTTCCTGGCGCCCGGTTCGGATCAGTCACATTTCATGAATGTGATGTATGGTATTTTTACCATAGCCACATGCCCCTCTGGAGCACCTTTGGGTCCCATGGGCCCTTTGCATTATTTGGGTGTGCCTCAGCATTATCCTCCGGCCCCCTTTATGCCATATATGCAGATGGCGCCATCATGCCAGTTTCCGGAACCGAGGTTGTCGACTCCGTATGAGCAGTCCCCGGCTCCATCTGGCATCCATTCTACCCAGGTTCGTTCGACGCAGGTAGCTGTCGGACAAGAGGATATGGTTACAGAAGATACCGTGGTTTGGGGAAATCTTCCTTTCGCTCCCATCAGCCTCAGCAACAACAACAGCAGCAAAACCCTTTGTATAAATCCTACAGAGTTAAAGGCAGAGGTCGCCTTCATGGAGCTGGACGACATCCCTCTTCCTCCTCCTCTTCTACCTCCCCTACCCCTCCCAGTAATGCAGCAAAGCAGCCCTAGATCCGCCATCCTGGAGCATGTGGGTCCTGTGGGAGGCCGGCTTATCTATAAGATTGGAGATTAATCACTTTGGACCTTTGGGTTCTAGATCTTGTAGAAAATGGGTACGCCCTTCCCTTCAGGGAATTCCCTACTCCTTACCCTCCTTACAGGGGTTTTTGCTCGGAGGATCATTTGCTTCTCCTTCAAAAGGATGTTCTTACTCTGTTGCAAAAAGGAACAATAGAGGTGGTTCCGGAGCAGGAAAGGGGTCAGGGGTGCTACTCCCGGTATTTCCTGATCCCCAAGAAGGATGGCAGGTTACGTCCCATCCTGGATCTCAGAATCTTGAATCTGTTTCTCAAACAGGAGAGGTTCAAGATGCTCACTCTAGCGCAAGTTTTTCAGGCGCTGCAACAAGAGGACTGGATGGTGTCCATTGACTTGCAGGAAGCGTATTTTCACATCCCAATCCTGAAGTCTCACAGGAATTATCTCTGTTTTACGGTTGGATTGCAACACTGCCAGTTTGCGGTCCTCCCGTTTGGTCTTACTACTTCACCTCGAGTCTTCACCAAGGTGATGGCAGTGGTGGCTGCCCATCTCAGAAGATCGGGGATTCCGGTTTTCCCCTACCTGGACGACTGGCTGTTGAAGGCAGAGTCTCCGGAGATGGTGAGTCATCATTTGCAGGTTACAGTCCAGCTGTTGTACAAATTGGGTTTTTCAATAAATATACCCAAGTCTCACCTGGTGCCCTCACAGCGCAACCTGTTCATAGGGGCAGTACTGGATACCACTGTGTGTCGAGCATTCCCTCCTCCACAAAGGATTCTCAACATACAAGAAATGATTATTTTGTTTTACAATGGAGCGATTGTTCCAGTTCTGAAGGTCCTTCGCCTGCTCGGTCTGTTCGCTTCCTGCATCCTGGTCATCCATGCACGCTGGCACATGAGGGCGCTACAGTGGTGTCTCTGCAGGCAGTGGTATCAGCACAACGGAGATCTCAGGAAGTCTGTGAGGATCTCCAGAGACCCTGCAGCGGATCTGTCTTGGTGGAGCGTGAAGGGCAATATGACTCAAAGAAAGCCCTTTGATCTTCCTCCATCTGTGGCCACAGTGATAATGGATGCCTCTACCCGGGGTTGGGGTGCACATCTAGGAGATCATGGTCTTTGGTCTCCAGAGGAAAGGTTGTTTCACATCAACCTTCTGAAATTGCAGGCGATACGTTTAGCGCTCAAGACCTTTCTCCCTTCCCTTCGCAGTCAGTCGGTTCAGTTCTTGACGGACAACACTGCTGCGATGTGTTATGTCAACAAGCAGCGACGAGTAGGGTCGTACCGTTTCTGTCGAGAGGCGTTACGACACTGGTCCTGGGCTCGGGACCATCGGATTTGTCTGATGGCAAATCATCTGGCTGGAGTACTAAACGTGCGTGCAGACAGTCTCAGTCGACAGTTCTCCTACGACCATGAGTGGAGGCTTCATCCAGAGGTAGTTCGACACGTCTTCCAAACATGGGGGACTCCTCGGGTGGACCTGTTTGCCACTCTAGAGAACGTGCACTGCCCGTCATTCTGCAGTTTCCAGTTTCCGAGGCAGGGAGCACTGGGGGACGCGTTTCTGTTAGTTGGAGCTCACAACTCCTTTACGCGCTTCCTTCCATACCCTTGATTCCTCAGGTTCTGAGGAAGATTCGCCAAGACCGAAGTGGTGCGGAGAGAAATCTATTGATCCCCTAAAAGCCCATCTTTCTGATGTTCTTTGTTTTTCTCTTCATTTGGCCCAGCAGGGTTGTGCTGTGGCCACTGTAAAGGGGTATTTGTCAGCATTGTCGGCATGTTTGTGTTTGCCTGATCAGCCTTCTTTATTTAAGTCTCCTATAAACTTAAGATTCATTAAAGGGCTGACAAATATGTTTCCTCCCACTCCTTTTATTAACCCCCCAGTGGGATTTAAATCTGGTGTTAACTTTTTTGATGGGTTCCACATTCGAACATATGCATAGTTGTCCTTTAAAGCTTTTAACTTTTAAAATGGTCTTCCTGGTAGCTATCCCTTCGGCCAGGAGGGTGAGTGAGCTCCAGGCTTTGAGTTCAAAGCCGCCTTTTCTGACCATACATGCTGAAGAATGGTACTCAGGACCAGGGCTGCTTTTCTGCCTAAGGTGGTGACTCCCTTCCACCAAGGTCAATCCATTAGCCTTCCTACTTTCTATCCTCCCCCTCACCCATCCAAAGAGGAGGAGAGACTCCATCGTTTAGATCCAAAGAAGGCGATTAGCTTCTATTTGGACAGGACAAAGGACTTCCGCCAGGATGACCAGCTCTTTCTTGGATATGCTGGTCGAATGAAGGGCAAGGCAGTGCACATGTGCACTTTGTCAAGATGGATCATCTTGTGCATTAAGTTATGCTACTCCCTGGCTGGTAAGGAGCCTCCTGTAGGCATTAGGGCTCATTCCACCAGGGCTAAATCATCTACTTCTGCCTTGTCCAGGGGTGTTCCTGTGTTGGACATCTGTAAAGCCGCAACTTGTGCCTCCCGCCACACTTTCGCAAAGCATTACTGCTTGGATTCCAAGGTGAGGAGGGACGGCCATTTTGCGCGCTCTGTTTTAGAGGACTTTTTGGTATAGAAGGGTGGGCATCCTCCTCTGGGAGAGTTACTGCTGTGGGATTCTATTCATAAGGTGAGGAATCCACAAGCAGATGTATCCATCAGAAGAACAAGTTACTTACCTTCGGTAACACTTTTTCTAGTGGATACAGTTTCTGCCTGTGGATCCCTCACAGACCCACCCACCTCCCCGTTGTCCACCCTTTTATACCATAAAAGCTGAGGTTTTAGATTGTTTTGATGTATTATGTGTACTCAAGACTTTGTTACCTCTATTTATTTACTATTGTCTTGCTTGAAGTGCAAGCTTTCTTCTTACATTATACACTGAGTGTATTTGTGTGAATTCTGTATACTATGTATACGTTGTCTCTATGGTCGGTCCGCCCATTTTGCCTTTGTGGCATGAAAAAAATGGGTTGAACTGACGTCATCACGCCGATGTGGTCTTCTTATGGCTCCGGTGACATCATGCAGAGTCGCGTGCGGAGCCATGACGCTGTGACAACCTCGTCTGCGCAGAGAGCTATGTAAGATTTCCAGAATGCTGGTGTAGTGTGGTTCCTATATTCCCAATAGGCTCTGCGCATTGGAATAACATAAACGATAGTTTATACGTAGGACTGAGGTCGACTAGGTCTCTATTGAATATGTTAGACTTAATTATGAATGCCTCAGGACACCCCCACGCCGCACGGCCCTCCAGCTGTAGGCGAGTCTGTTCCCCCTCGATGCTGCTCGTTGTTCTGTTTTTTGCCCTCCTGTGCCTCTGATTGTTATTTTGTATTTCTCCTCCTGTGCCTCTGTCTGCTATTTAGTATTTCTCCTCCTGTGCCTCTGATTGTTATTTTTATTTGTATTTAGTATTGAGTATTTAGCTCCCCTTGTGCGACCCCCCTCCGCTACCCGCTTCCCGCCGCTGTGTCATCGCGGCCGCCCCCTTTTCTTTCTGTGTCCTCCCCGCTCCACCCTCCCAGCTGCTCCTCCCTCCCACTTGGCCTTAAATGGAGACTGCGCGGCGCAGGTGAGTGTGACCTGACCTCAGGACACCCCCACGCTGCACGGCCGTCCAGCTGTAGGCGAGTCTGTGCCCCCTCGCTGCTGCTCGTTGTTCCGTTTTTTGCCCTCCTGTGCCTCTGATTGTTATTTTGTATTTCTCCTCCTGTGCCTCTGTCTGCTATTTAGTATTTCTCCTCCTGTGCCTCTGATTGTTATTTTTATTTGTATTTAGTATTGAGTATTTAGCTCCCCTTGTGCAACCCCCCCTCCGCTGCTGTGTCATCGCGGCCCGCCCCCTTTTCTTTCTGTGTCCCCCCCGCTCCCACCTCCCAGCTGCTCCTCCCTCCCACTTCGCCTTAAATGGAGACCGCGCGCACGCGCAGCGGTTACACACAGCAGGCGCGCCAAAGGCGCGCCAAAGGCAAGCCCGTCTGCGACCGTCCGCGCCTGGACCGCGCCCAGCGCCAGGACCCCTGGTCTCCGCCGATGCCAGCCCACCCAACGAACCTACGACGCCACCACCCTCAACGCACTCAATTGCGCCCGGAACCCGCCTGCTACCGAGCCACCCCGAAACGCACCCACGGACCCTTCACTTGCCTAGCCTGCCGATTCACCTGCCTCCGGACCTGCACCGCGCCCGCCAAGCGGAGCACCAGCAGCAACCACCTCAAGTGCATCCTCCTCAACACCCGCTCCGTCCACAGACACGCCGTGGAACTCTGGAACCTGCTCGACACAACATCACCAGACGTCGCCTTCCTCACAGAAACCTGGATGAACGCCTCCTCAGCGCCCGACATCGCCATCGCCATCCCGGACGGATACAAGATCATCCGGAGGGACCGCGTCAACCAAACTGGAGGAGGCATCGCCATCATACACAAGAACACCATCCGCATCACGACCAACTCTGACGACACCCTCACCGCCGCCGAACACCTCCACTTCCAGATACACACCGACCCCAAGACCACCCTTAGAGGCACCCTCATCTACAGACCCCCGGGACCACGCACACAATTCAGCGAAGACATCGCCGACTTCATCAGCCCGCACGCCCTCCCCTCCGCTGACTACATCCTCCTAGGGGACCTCAACTTCCACCTGGAGAACAACAAGGACAGCAACACCACCACCCTGCTGGACAACCTCGCCAACCTCGGACTCAAGCAACTGGTGAACACCCCCACCCACTACGCCGGCCACACGCTTGACCCAGTCTTCTCCTCCAGCAACCACATCTCCTTCAGCCACTCCACCGGACTTCATTGGACTGACCACAGCTGCGTCCACTTCAGCTTCAGAAGAACCACGACCCACCACCACCCGCAACAGGTTCCTCGCAGAACTGGAACAAGATCACTGCCGACCAGCGCACCACCTCCCTCAGCCAGAACCCTCCCGCCAGCACAACGGACCCCGACGAAGCAGCCAGCAACCTCACACAGTGGATCACCAACTGCGCAGACGACCTTGCTCCACTGAAGACCCCTCCCAGCAGACCCGGCAGCAAGAAAACCTCTTGGTTCAACTCCAAGAAGAACTGCCGCACCCTCGAGAAAACCTGGCGCAACGACCAGACCACTGACAACATGACTGCCCTCAAGCACACCACCTGCAAACACCACCAGCTGATCGGCACCACCAAGAAGACAGCATTCAAAGAACGACTGGACAACAACGCCCACAACAGCAAGGAACTCTTCAGCATCGTCAAAGAGCTCTCCAACCCCAGCGCCGGAAACAACGACATCACTCCCTCGCAAGACCTCTGCGACTCACTCGCCTCATTCTTTCACAGCAAGATCGCCGACATACACAACAGCTTCGGAGCACAAACCACGCCCCCAACCACCCAACCAACACCGCCCACCACCATCCTCCGCTCCTGGACCCCGGTCAGCACCAAAGACACCACCCGCATGATGAACACCATCCACTCCGGATCACCAACCGACCCCTGCCCCCTCCACGTCTTCAACAAGGCCGACTCCATCATCGCACCCCAACTCCGGGACATCATCAACAGCTCCTTCAACACCGCCACCTTCCCGGAGAGCTGGAAGCACGCCGAGCTCAGCGCCCTCCTAAAGAAACCATCAGCGGACCCCACCGACCTGAAAAACTACCGCCCCATCTCGTTCCTCCCTTTTCCTGCCAAAGTCATCGAGAAGACCGTCAACAAACAGCTGTCCGCCTTCCTCAAGACGAACGTATCCCTCGACCTCTCGCAGTCCGGTTTCCAAGTCAACCACAGCACCGAGACCGCCCTCATCGCAGCCACTGACGACATCCGATCCATGCTCGACAACGGGGAAACAGCGGCCCTCATCCTCCTGGACCTCTCCCCAGCGTTCGACACTGTCTGCCACCGCACCCTAGCGCAGCGCCCCAGCAACATCGGAATCCAAGAGAAGGCACTGGAGTGGATCATCTTGTTCCTCGCCGGAAGAACCCAGAGTGTCCGCCTCCCCCCGTTCAGATCCGAGGCCACCGAGGTCATCTGCGGCGTACCACAAGGATCATCACTCAGCCCCACCCTCTTCAACGTCTACATGAGCCACCTCGCAGCCATCGCTCGCCAACACAACCTCAGCATCATCTCCTACGCCGACAACACCCAGCTGATCCTCTCCCTCACCAACGACCCCGCCAGAACCAACCTACACGAAGGGATGAAAGACGTAGCCGAGTGGATGAGGAACAGCTGCCTGAAACTGAACTCGGACAAGACGGAAGTCCTCATCCTGGGATCATCGCCCTCCGCCTGGGACGACTCCTGGTGGCCCCCTGCCCTGGGCACCACTCCCAAACCAACGGACCACACACGTAACCTGGGCTTCATCCTGGACTCCTCCCTCACGATGACCAGACAAGTCAACGCCGTCTCAACATCCTGCTTCAACACCCTGCGCATGCTCCGAAAGATCTTCCGGTGGATCCCACCCGAAACCAGGAAAACGGTCACCCAGGCACTCGTCACCAGCCGACTGGACTACGGAAACATCCTCTACGCCGGAACCACAGCCAAACTTCAGAAAAGACTCCAACACATCCTGGACATCCCCCGACACAGCCACATTTCCGGACACCTGAGAGACCTGCACTGGCTCCCCGTCAGCAAGAGGATCACGTTCAGACTCTTGACCCACGCACACAAGGCTCTCCACGACCTGGGCCCCAAGTACCTCAACAACCGCCTGACCTTCTACGCTCCCACCCGCCAGCTACGATCAACCAGCCTCGCCCTCGCCGCAGTTCCACGCATCCGCAGAACCACCACCGGAGGAAGATCTTTCTCCTACCTGGCAACCAAGACATGGAACTCCCTTCCCATCCACCTTTGGATGACCCAGGACCATCTCTCCTTCAGGAAGCAACTCAAGACCTGGCTTTTCGAGCATTAGCGGACTCCCCCCCCCCCAGCGCCTTGAGACCCCTCAGGGTGAGTAGCGCGCTATATAAATGCTATAATTGATTGATTGAGCTAGCTCAGAGGTCACTAGAAACGTTCTCGAGTAAACAAGAAGGTGTTAACTTTCCTGAATAGACAAGAAGGGATTAGTTTCTGACAACCGCATAAACATGACAACTTTGCTCCCCTAGAACAAGGAGTATATCTCCAGAGTCACAGAAACAATAGATAGCTATTGCACTCAGTCAATCGTGCATGCTTAGTTTCACCAGGAATGCAGCGAAATAGAGAGACGGGTGTTTTCAATAAAAGTGGTTATTTATTGAGCAGTCTTCTTTCTCATGCAAGAGAAGTGAATCGCTACAATTGCAATACTTGTCATAAAGTAAAGTGCGCACAGTAAAAGGAGTATTATGAAATAATACTGTAAAAGCATTTATATGGTTTCTAAGCCATAAGATACTTAAAACGGATAAAATACATACAATGATAAAAGTTGGCTAAACGTACTCAACTGGTGCTTCTAAAATACCCCTCCCCGGTGTACCTAACCTAAACCTAGTACATGGGACGGAGTAAATGAGATGTAGTTTGAGTTAAGATAGTTTCTGCCAAGAATCTGAATAAAGAATTCTCTAAGGGTCTAATCAGCTCCGTACCTTGGTTATAGAATGAAGGAGGTCTTGTATCTCTCTCTCTGGACTCGATCTCCCAGCAACCCGCAAGGGTGACCGGAAAACACTGGAGCTAGATTTCTCGGCAGGAAAAAAGACAGTGTCTCTCTCAGTGCATTAATGGGAGGGTCGGCTTTGTTCGGCACTCATTTCAGTAGGGCGTCGAGCAAGTAGATAGCCGATCTGCTCCAAACCACCGTGTGTTGCTTAAGGCAGATGCTGGTATATTTATACCTGGAAGGTGCCGAGTTTGACGTAAGGTTGGACATAAGATGTCACTAAGAACTCGTAGTTCTTTCAGGACTCCAGGAGTTCTAGGACAAATTAATACAGAAGCAGGGGGAATTCCCGGGCTGCTGGAGGCTTGGTTTGTTTAAAGAATGCGTTGTACTTTCTAGGAGTCTATGGGAGTAGCCTTGCCGTATTTGGACTGCACTGGCTATGACTTAATATGGGTATGATTCTTATGCCTTTATAAGGATATGATTTGATATAACCACATAAGGTCATAAATCGGGAATATTTAAATAGGGTCCTAGATACGTTCACAACACTGGCGCAGGGGGATATTCATAAGGTGAGGAATACACAGGCAGAAACTGTATCCAACAGAATTCTGGATCTGTCAATGGTTTAGTCAACTGATATTGTCTCTCTTGTTCTCAGGAGCACAGAATGGAAAGTTGGATTCTTAGAAACAGAGCCGTGGCGTGACCTGCGCGCCGAAAGAGGAATTGGTGACAGCAGCAAAGGACTATGTTGATGATGCAAGCCTCTAGTTGGGCACCTGTTGGATTGTGGGACTGTTGGACATCTTTTGTTTTTTCCATTACCACTGTTCCATGGGAAATGTAGTTGTGTTTGATGAATAAAAGGGGCTGCTATTCAATAAAGTGGAAACAGGAAAAGCATAATCCTCGCCTCTGAGTCCTTAATAGAACTGAAACTTTCTGTTACAATAGCTAGGACATTTTTCATAATATACTGCTGTAGGTTCAAAATGTCTGAGATGCAGCTCTCAATGAAGTCATGTAGATCTCTGCCCTTAATAACTGCCGATGTTACTACTGTGCTGACCTTCACGGAATGCTGCATGTGTTATAAATACTCTAGTCTCTGGAGTTTGTGCCTTTCAAAAATTTGTTTTACTACTTACCCCGCTGCAGTAGGGTTTTAATCTACAGTTCATTTAAGTGCAAATGCTTACATCAAGCTATCAACGCCCTTCAGTTTGGCAAATTTGCATTTGAACACGAATGTGTTCCACTTCATCTTACAACCGTTTCATTTATGTTTGGTCAGGTTGGTGAACGTTGGAGACGTTATTAGAGGAATAATCCCTTATCACCTTTGGCTTTCTAATGTTTGCTGCTTTAATGGGAGTGTGTTAGATCGGAGTATTACTCTAAGTTTGTTAGTCTTGCTTTCATTTTACTCGATTTGCATTTTAGACCTTCATAAGGCTTGTTAAATGATGCCATCCAGATCTGTCTTGCTCTGGAATTTCTACCTGCCTGCACCCTTATCTATACCAGTGAATGAAAAGAGTCCTAGCTATCCTAACAGAAAGTTTCAATTCTATTAAGGACTTGGATGCGAGTATTAAGCTTTCTTTCTCCACTTTATTTGAACAGCAGCCATTTCAAAACTTAAACTCAATAACTACAATGCCCATGAGGCCTTGGGAAGAGAAACGAAGAATAAAGTTCATGTAAACGACAGTCTCTCCAACTCGACCAATCAGGCATTGGCAATCCAGGTAATAGTCCATCCTCAGTGGCCGTTCCTCCTCTTTCGTGTCGTGCGACATCAGCCATTGCCATCAACTCACGAATCTTGTTTATTTGCATCCGTTCCTGCAAACAGAAGACATATTTAGGACCCAGGCATGGCTAGTGTTTAAACCTGAAAGGGAAAAAGGCAACAGTCACAGGTTCACCGGTGAATTGTACATTTACTCAAGCAACATCAATGCAGAACAAGAACTCAAAGTTAGTTACTTACTCCAGAAAGGAAACCATGGTGGGGGGGAGATTTCCAGCCATAAGTGAACCCAAGGTGGGATAATCCTCCCGTCCGAGTCCTTAAAAGAATTCAAACTTTCTGTTACGATAGCTAGGAAATTTTTCATTCGATGTCAGGGCTGTAGGCGAGGATTATGCTAGTTTAAAGCTTACTTACCACAAAGTGGGCCATCTGGATGAATGAACAGTTTGAAGTAAAACAGTTTGATTGTTGAGTCTGCAGACCAATCTGCGTCTTTGAGTATATCCTCCAAGCAAGCTCTCAAAGAGAAAGCTTTCAAAGCCATTGGCTCCGTGTGGAGTGGGCACCAAATAGCCTGAGGCCAATAGCTGCTTCGTGCATTACCCAACAAACCCACCAGGCTGTTGTGCGAGAAGATACCGCTCTGTGAGGTTTGCGCAGAGCAATAAGGAGTTGACGCTCGCCTAGAGGGTGACATTTCTCAGACATTTCCTCATAGGCCTTGTGACAAGCCACTACGCACAGTTTTGGTGAATTGGGAAAAGCCAGATACGAAATGGACTTTGTCCCACACTTGGTCCGTCTCCGGATCGAGAAAGTTACCCCTGAAGGAGAGAAAATCCAGTTGGAGATATCCAAGGCTCTAACGTCCAAAACTCGTCTACAAGAGATCAAGCAAAGAAGCATGGCAATCTTCACCGACAGCTCCATTCTGGAGAGGAATTTATTTGATTACCAAGAAAGGAAGAGGTTGAGGACCTGGTTCACATCCCAGAAGGCTGAATATCTGGGCTCCGGAGGCAGGGACAGGCGGATCTCCCTCAAGAGTCGACAAACGAATGGATGTTACCCCACCGGAGAGCCATCCACCGCCGAGTGTCTGGAAGAGTTGGCCGAACTAAAGGTATCCTTCCTCTGCCAGGGAGGCCAGAAAGTTCAGGATGTGGGTCACATCTGCTGCCATGGGATCAAGGTCTTGTCAAGCATTTTTGTCTTCACCCTTGTAGTGCCTAAAAATCTTTCTGATCATTGTGTTGCCGGTATGATGCTGCATTCCATATGCCGTGCTCTCTATACATTTGTCTTTAGTTGTTTTTCTTTTTTAAGTTGATAAACGCATTAATTTATGTTGTAAATAATTTGGAAATGGGATAAAGCATTCATTTTAGTCCCCAAAGTATTGACAGACATTGCAAACTTGTCAAAAAACTGACCAAACGTTCTTTCTTCATTCGCTCATGAAAAAGTTTGGTGTTGTGGAGGGAATGATCCAAGATTTGCAGTATTGTTAGTAGCTATATGCAAATCAGGGTATTCCATTCTGTCTGAATTTAAAAGAGCACACCTAATTAAAAAAATGTAAGAAGGAATCTAAATCGCTACCACAATATTTTTCTACAGCCCCTTCAATTGGCCCAAGTACTAGTAATTTGGAATACTAGCAACTGTTCCAATTTAAATCTGAGTTGTTTTTTTTATTAGTTCTTGGCATTTTAGGCAAGTATATCCAGCTAAGTGTTAATATTCATAATATAGCCAATCAGGGCTCTACTTGTCCAAGGGATAAAATGCTCACGAAACCTACTAGTCCTGTAAAAATAATACTTTTTGGATTTGGTGCCAAGCAATATTTTGAAAAATTATGATACAGGGGGTAGAATTTTTTTAAATATTGTGGAAGCAGATTTCACAAATAATAATTATATGCATTTAATGCAGAAGATACACAAACATAATGTTTGTACTGTGTTTAACATAACAACGTGATTAAACTTGACATGATTTGAGCTAGACGAGCATCAATTGCCTGTGATGTGCAAAGCTCTCTATCATGTTTTTTCTCTCTCTGCCTATACCCGAGGAGCCTCAAATGTAACCTTCAGCATGTCATTGTACAACATTCAGTTAGCTTTACAGAACTGTTTGCACTGTACCAGCTGAATGTTTCTCGTATGAGTGCGTAGTGTTCCTGGAGGAATTAAAGTAAAGCTGTATTCGGTTGAAGGCCATTTACATTGGCCGAATGGAGGTGTTATATTTTTAAATGTGCATTTGATTTTTGTTGTAGGGCACAATACTGGATTATTCAATAGATGTAGAGCAAACATCATTTTTACCATGTGATGTGCTTTCTATTTTACTGTTGGACAAAATAATGTATTGTTTGCTTCGCACCACAATGACTGTATGATTTCTCGGTCTAAAATGTATAAAAACTCATTATTTGGGAAAAGAGCCAGGTTCGTTCCTGGTCCCCTTAGCTGCTTGGACATGGCCTTCATGTACATAGAGCGCTTGTTCAAGCACTGTGGATGTGGGGATCAAGTCCATGGACCAACTGCCAGAGCTGTGTGCTTCTCGAGTCCCCTGCCTTCTGACACCCCTTTGGGTTGGAACGGGAGACTCTCCCCCTCCGGCCCAGGACTTTGTGGTTCGCATACCAGTGATGTCATTGGAAGGCTAGCACCCAGGAAAAACCTCTTAGTGTCCCTGGGAGCTTGAAAGGGCTGAAAACAGGCTTGTTCTTTGTGCCTCCTGAAAGTTGTGCTGAAAGGGAGGTGTCACTTGAAAGATGAGAAATTAAGTTTCCAAACAACCCCTCTGGTCACCATGGACTTTGGTTGGGGGAGCGTCCTCTTGGGCAAGCAAGGACCTGTGCCCCAGCACAACCTCATATATTATTGGTCTTTGGGGTGATAATCCTCAATCTTCACTCCCAAGGGGGGCAGAAAGTCCATTAGATATCAGGGATTATACAATAAGATAACCAAGGGGTGGGGGCTGTCCACCATGAGCATGGCCATGTCCCCACTCCCAAACATGTTTCTGCATTTCTTCCCTGCCCGTGGGTCCAAGATTGGGGGATATTTCCCCACTCTGCCCCCTGGGGACAGGAGGCCCACAAGACAACAGGGCTACTTCTAAAAAACAAAAATACAAATGGGTGGCGATGGTCCATGATTCTAAAGGCCATGTCCCCACCCAGTAAAGGCACTGTAATCTTTCCTCCACCTTGGGCGCCCCTTTGGGATCTTTTCCCTAATGTGCCACCCCTGGTGGGTCAGAAAAGACACTAGGTACCACAGTTGAAATAAAAAAAAAACAAAGGGGTGGGAGAAGCCTACCATGCACAGGGCTATGCCCCCACCCCAAAAAAGGCTCTACAGTCTTACTGCTCCCCATGGAGCAGATATGGGGATTTGTCTCCAATCTGCCCACTCTCCTCCGAAAAAGCCCACTTGACACCCGGAATTTTGCATGGGGGCAGAAGAATGGTGTGCAGGGGGTCACGCCTGACATTGGCCATATACTCTCCCCAAAAGGGACAACCTACTCTTTCTGCACCCCATAGGGGGAGTAAAGAGGAAGTTTGCCCCCAATTTGCCCCTGGGGGCAGAAAGCCCATTACACACCAGGGATTTAAAAATGGTACTAACTAAAATAAAGGTGGGGTGGCATATCCTGACATCGATCCCTACCCCCAGCACAATGGAGCAATAGTGTTTTAAACACCAAGAATTGTGCATTTAAGACAAAAGAAAGGACCACGGTTGTTGCACACTGGTATTGTGCCATACCACTACTCAAAAGAGGTAAACAAGGTTGCCAATTAATTTGCCCCCTTGGGGCAGAAAGTACACTTGATGGCAGCAATAGATAATGTTTTTAAATAAACAATGAAGTGGGCTTTAGCCCATCCTGACATCAGGTCCCAACCTCACCTCTAAAGCCTCAACAGTCTTTCTGCTCTTCTGTGGACTAACACATCCACATCCAAATTTCAAGCAGCAGGACATTTTGTGTTTTTTCAGTGTTTTTTTTTACACGTGGTCTAGGAGAGTGGGCTATATCCCATTATCTTCCCCCTTGCCATGCTGAATGGCTGCACTTTTTGGGCTTAGGTCAGCATCCACCTGGGGAAACCTACCAGACCCACACATTTCTGAAAACTAGTCATCAAGGGGAGTCCAGGGTGGTATGCCTTCTGATGAGTCCATGATGTTTTCTTACCCACAATGCTCTGGAAACCTCAAACATTGCCAAAATGTTAAAATTTTCCTAACACTTCCTGTGACAAAAACTTTTTCATGCATAATGATCCACAAAATTCCTACCATTCAGCGTTCCCTTACTCGCTCAAATAAAAAATGCTACCGATCTTTTGTGACTGGAGGCTCCAGTCACAGGAGCAAATCAAACTAGGGTCAATGGGAGTTACTGAATCGACAGACACCTCACTCAGAGACTCTACCTGGTCGACTGCTGAACTTGGACCCACACCATTTCTGGCAAACCACTCAAAGAACTTCGGAATTGTAATTGACAACTAACTCACCATGACCAGTCAACAGAATGCAGTTTCCGCCACAGTGCTCAAGAAGATCTTCAAATGGCTACCTATGCTGGATTGTCTGAATGTATTATAATTTTTAGAGCGCAATGGTTACCCCAACGTAGTGTCCCCATGCTAAGATTCCACGCTAACCAGTAAACTGAGCCACACTACCTAAAGAAAATACACAGCATTAAAGTTGTCTAAAGAGCCAAGTTTTTAGCTTCTTCCTAAAGAATATTTCAGACTGTACCTGCCTCAAACCTACTGGAAGTGAGTTCCACAATTTAGCGGCTAGAAAACTGAAAGAGCCCCCCCCCATTCGTACTCTAGTGATCCTGGGAACCATGGCCAGAGCAATGCCAGAGGTCCTTAGACAGCGAGGAGGGCGGTAAAACTTAATCTGAGGATACAGAAACCAAGACTTCTCAAATTTTAAATTCTGTGACAAAAAATAGCTATAAAAGAGATTCTTTCCGTTACGGGGGCCAATGTAGTATTCTCAAGGCAGTGCCTGTGGAGGAGAGTCTAAAGATGTTAAGCAACATCCTTGCTGCAGCATTCTAAACATGTTGCAGAGCTCCCATTCTACCTTGAGTAACAACAAGGTATAGCACATTACATTAGTAGCAGGAGAAGCATGGAGCACATTTTTTTTTCCTCATCAGGCAGCAGTCCCAAGATCTTGCGCAGCATCTTTAAGATGCTAAAATAGAAGCCGTATGGGTGACAAACTGGTCATCAAATGACAAACTATTGTCACACCACATTCCTAATTGTTTACTCTTTGATTTAGGAGTTTGGGTAGGTTCCAACACATCTGGCCGCCATGTTGTGGACCAGATGGAGAACCATTATAAGAAATGGGGTGACCCAGAAAGTCGAAAGACATAGTGATGCAGGCAATGAATTAAAAATTGCTCCTGATGTTGTAATGATTGCTGTTGCTTTTCTTTTATTCCATATGAATTAATACATTGATTGTACAGGGTTGATCTGTGAGACATATCCCATAAGTTGAAGGATTTTTGTAGTATGTTTTGATTTAATCGATTCTGGTGAAAGTATTGGTTGAAGACCATTGTATTTGAATATAGTGGACCAGATGGTGGACCAGATGGAGGCCCTACAATCAGTACCTATGTTTGTCTGTCATTAAGTTTCAGACAACTACAGTCCATCCAGTCAGCTAAGCCTACCAAGCAGTTGGCTGCAGAAAGACCTTCATCCTGTGCCAGGGAGATGATTAACTGGAAGTTATAGGTATAAGACACGATGTTGACACTAAAAGGATCCATCACATCTGCCACAGGGCGCATATCTAAATTGAACAGGGTTGGACTCAGTTCTGAACCCTGTGGCACCCCCTGCCATAAGAAGAAGCTCTTTGAAGCAAAAGACTGGTGGAGCAACTGAAAGTTGCAGTTTTGGAGGAAGTTGACCATCCATCTTAAGGATAAACCTCTGGCACCGAAATCCCACAACCACTGCAGATGAAGGCTGTGGAACGCAGTGTCAAAGGCCGCAGCCAAGTCCAATAGGATCAATGCAGCCATCCTGCCATCATCAGCCATGAGTCTTGATGCTCTATAGACCTGAAGACTTAAGACCATACAAAACTCTGCGGCCTGGCTCCCTCTCAACCTCCCACCCTGCACTTGTTTCACCATACACCTAAAGGGATCCACTAGCTTCCAATCCACAAACAAGTAAAATTCAGAGTCCTTATGCACCCATGCAGAGCTTCACACAACATTGGCCTCAGCAACCACATAAACTTTAAAAAACCTACCAAACATCTCACCTCAGGAAGACTCCTACTCACACACATCAATGCATTGACAGAACAAGATCCGGCAATCGTGCCTTCTCCTCCCGTGCTGCTATATCCTGGAACGACCTGCCCCTGCACATCAAAGCTTCCTCCTCAGTTCTTGAATTTACAAAAAACTAAAAATCAAGCTTTTCACGTAGCCCTGACCCTGGATCAGCCCATACAGTTTTTGCTTCAGAGCCAGGATGTCCACCAAGGTGAGTTGTGCGCTATACAAATACATATAACATAAAACCGCGGCCCAGTTTCTACAGTTATCAATAATATTTGTGTCTGCAGATTGCTTTTTGGTGGATATTTTGTTGTGGGCACTAGGCGCAATCACACAAGTGGGGGTACAATCTTTATCAGGAGGCATGTGTCATTGCTGGGCTGTATGAATGTTGTGTGTCACTGCATTAGAATCATGTCCTTTCTTTATTTTGAACTGTGGCAATCAACCAATGAAATGTGGTTGTTTTGCGCTTCAAATCGCTTGCTGAAACGTGTCTGTTCATCTACTCGTGTTGATTAAAAGAGAATTTTGCCTTTCCTTGTAAGTGCCGACCATTCTTCCTTTGAAGAAAGAAGCTGTGACATATAGCGTGAGTCCACCATCACATGATTGTAACACCCACTGGCGAGTACAGAAGTTCCTTGGTGGCACAGAGTGAGGACATACGTAATTATATAGATATATCTCCAGATTGCATATATTGTCATACAGCAACACAAACCCACACTCCTTAGAGATCATTCAATAACTTTTACTGCGGAGAAACAGTTTGAAAAAACCAACATATTTTGGCTTGTCGTAGATCGGGAACATCAGGTCAAAATGCACTACCAATTTTTACATTGTGGCAAACACAAGGAGATGATGAATGGAGCATTGAAAATTTTCAGATACTCACCCCCGTGACAGATCTGGGTTAAATCCGTCATCATTCTTTATTTCACTTTGCCATCCCAGTTCACACACAGCATATACAAATCAGTCTTGACCCTGTGCCTAATGGGAACTGTCCAGCCTGAAGTGCCAAGCCATGTCTTCCTTGGAATGGAGACAAGCATCCTGGGACTGGTTTCGGGGTAACACCCCTCATCAGCCAGGCTAGCTTGAATCCAGTAGCAAAGTGAGTAAGGGACCCACGTCTGCTCATACCCTGTGAACATAGCAAACAGAAGGAGATGATGGACGGGTCGCTGAAACCTTTCAGACACTCACCCCCAGTCACAGATCTAGTTTAAATCCATCATCATTCTTTAGCTCACTGCGCAACCCCAGTTCAGACACAGTGATATGCAAATCAGTCTTGACCCTGTGCCTCATGGAAAATGTCCAGACCAAACTGCCAGCCATGTCTTCAATGGACCAGAAATAGGAATCCTGGGACATCAGCCTGGCTAGCTTGAATCCAGTGGCAAAGTGAGCATGGGTCCCACATCTGGGCATAACCTGCCAACGTAGGGTGAACATAGCAAACACAAGGAGATGATGATCGAAGTGCTGAAAGTTTTCCGATCTGTGACTGATATATATATATGAACAAGCTCCTTTCAGGAGTGAAACGCGTCATGGACGACACCATGTCTTTTTATTTCATCTGTGTGAAATAAATATTTACTTTGAATGGACAACATCGTTGCTGCCTTTTTTTGCTTAATTTAAAGAAAACGTCGCTTTAAGAGGTCCTTACCTGGTTTATTTCATCGTGGACTGGTGAAACAGGAACATTGTTATATATATATATATATATATATATATATATAGATATATATATATATATATATCTATATATATATATATATATATATATATATATATATTTATTTATATTTATTTATATATATATATATATATATATATATATATATATATATATATATATATATATGTGTGTGTGTATATATTTTCCATGTTCCCCCAAAAGGAAGAAGGTGAGCCGCACTTGTAGCGTTACTTGTTTCTTATTATTTCATTTATTCATTGGTGTCTCAGCATGGCAATCCTGACGCGTTTCGTTCTGCATAGAACTTTCTCAAAGGTGGCCAAACACCAAACACACCGATGCTTCTCACATGTTAATGTCCGATTTGCTTTTACATCCTCCAGTGGATACTTTTATAGGTGCATTATGGGACATGTGGTTCCGTTCGCGGTGCGTCGATCATACCCTCCAGTGGACTGTGTTTTTTTCTTTGCTGTAACACCCGCATTTCTTGTCAATTTCGATGTTGTTCCCAACAGTAATTCGCTACTCCCTAGACAGTCCCATTTTCAAGGCTGCAAGGGATCTAATACCAGGGCCAGTCCCTGGTGGCACCGCATTGCCCTATACCGTTTTCACGAGCTCCAAACAGTGGTCCAAGGCGGGCAATGATGGCGCTCTTGTGGTGGTGTGTCGCTTGTCGGTGGGAACAACCGAATTTAGGCGAGGCAAGATGGCGGCCGCTCACTAGCGGCTGTAGCAGTAGTGCAGTGAGGACGTATTGGATCGGAGCTCTAAGGTCTAAACATGGCTCGGGACCCACCGCACTGGTTGCTGCCCGTTTAAAACCCAAACGCGGCTTTCTAAAAAGTGATGCAATCTGTGCTTTCCTGCCGCGGATCGGCAAAACAGCTCCTACAGAACTTGGCGAGTGTTCTTACCATCTTACTGCCCAGGTGGAGACAATACGATACGGCTGGGAGGCGGAGCAAGGGTCGTAAGCATCCACAGCTGCGGAACGCCGTAGCCGTACTGCGACCTGAGCTTGAATATGGAACTGAGGTCTGTGCAAAGCAGCTACCGCCCGAAAAGTACGCCGATTGCCACATATCGGAGAGGAGCTCTGTCGCCCTAAAAACTATGGCCCCGAAAATTAATTTCGTTGTCAAACCCCCCGGTGCCAGAAAGAAGCAGCAGGTATTGCGGGAGGAAGAAATGGCGGGGTCTGGTGGAACGCATACACCCCAGGCCGATGAACGCTGCAAGAAAAAACAGCTTCAGCAACCGGCAGGCGTACGGACCCGACTAGCAACTTCGTCAATTGCGGAGCTTTTTGCTAAAGCCGGTAAGGAGAAGGGGTCTGAAGAGACCGGGAAGGCTGATGGGTTCACAGTGATTGGGACAGATGTTGCTAATGGATCTAGTGCAGCGCTACCTCAAGACTGTTTAGCGTCTGGTGGACTTAATATCTCTGGCATGCTCCCTTTAGAGCTGGAAAACACACAGCAGGAAGGTGAAGCACTATCACTGTCAGACAGGGCGAGTAACAAAACGCCTAAGAAGATGGTTATAATTCCACATGAGGGGCAGGCGATTCAGGGACACTGTGAGGCATCAACAGATACGACAGATACGGATATACTACAGGGCAGCGCTCAGATCCTGGAGCCTGCCCTGTCTGACCCCTACCGAAGAGGGAACGCGGAGCGAGGATGTACCAATCGGCGGAGCTATGATTATGGATGGGAAGGAGAGTGCCCCAAGTGAGGCTTTCTTTTCGGCTTCAGATGGCCAAGAATGGTCTGAGGACGAAGAAGTATGCTCTTCCTATCTTGATTCTGAGAGTGTCCCTCAACCAGATCAACCAACTATGGCCCTAAAGATCTCAGGGGCCACAAGTAAGGGGGCGACCTCTACTGCCCAGCATGAGTTAAGCTGGGATCATTCCACGGATAAACCCTTGCTGGATAGCCCCGGTCAGGAGTCTGCCCAGATGTCACTTTTAGAGACAATACACCAGGAGATTATAGCTCATAGAGAGGAAACTCGCAAAGACAACCAGAAAGCCCATATGGCCATGAAAAAGATGCAAGGTGTGGTCAGAAAACTGTCATAGGCCTGCGCTACCACCGGTGATAGAGTGGCAAATTTAGAGGATAGGGTTGTCTCGACAGAAACCGAAGTGGCTGAAGCAGTTTCTAAAGTTAATACATATGGTGCACAAATGACCGACGTTCACTGGAAGCTCGAGGCAATGGAAAATAGGCTACGCAGGAACAATTTGCGAGTGCTGGGAATTCCTGAAGGAGTTGAAGGGTCTCACATTAGGGCATATATAATCAAGCTATTTAGTCAGGCTTTTCCCGAGTTAAATGGATGGAATTGGTCCACCGAAGTGCAAAGAGTTCAGCGCACCCCTTTCAATATGAGAAGAAACACTAAGGAGGGGGATAAACCAAGGGCGGTTTTGATATTTCTTGGAAACTTTATTTTGCGGCAAGCTATATTAGATCTGGCAAGGCCAAATGCGAGACGGAGTGCTGAAGGGATTTTTTGTCAGGCCGGAGTTCTGCCATACCACGGTAGAGAGGCGGTGGCGGTTGAGAGAACTGATCAAGCCCTGTCAGGACAAAAACTTGCAGGCTTTCCTGATAAACCCAGCACAGTTAAAGATTATCAATAATGGAAAGACTCTGTATTTCTCTTCTGAGATCAAAGCAAAAGAATACCTTGATTCTCTATGTCTGAAGCTGGGTGGTGCTTAAAACATGTGGTAGGGTTTGGGTGAGTCGAGCAGTAGCAATCTGGGCCCAGGCAATGGCTGATTCTCTTTATATTTACGTTTTTGGGCAATTGTTTTTTGGGCTGTTATTGTCTTGAGCTTATTTTGGTTGTGGGCTCCATAATACTAGTAGATAATTGTATCACTTTATATTTGTCCTCACTGCTATCACTGCGCCCCATCACCTGCACAGACCAGGTCTGGGCGCCTCACTGAGAGGGGAGAGTATGGGGGGGGTGGGGTGGAGGTAGAAGGGGGCAGAATGGGAGGGAGTGGGGTGAGGGTGGTGATTGGGGTGGTTGGGTGGAAAAAGGGGGAAAAAGGGAAGTGGTACAGTTTAGGGCAAAGTCATGAAGTGATAGATAGCAATATGTTGAAGGATTTAATTTCTGAGTTTAAAGCACAATGTAATGGCAAACATTAGAATATGTACTATAAATGCGGGAGGCCTGAACGACTGGAAGAAGAGACAGAGGTTGGCATACCTGGTAAAGCATGAATGAATTGATATTCTTTGTATACAGGAGACCCATCTCCCATGGGCTAAACGTAGGCAACTTTCTCAGAGTGGTTTTGAATTAGTTGTATGCTCAACTCAGACATCTACAATTCGGGGTGTTGCTATTCTAATTCGAGCATCTTTGGGTAAGGCAATGAAAGTAAAAGCAGATAGCAACGATAGATGGACAATAGCTGAATTAGAACTGGGTTTTACGCTCTGTGCAACCTATGGCTCAAACCTGGATGAACCCGAGATGTTTGACTTCCTTGAAGTTGAATTAGTGGGGTGGTCTACCCCATTGATAATAGCAGGGGATCTTAATATCTCGGCTGACTGGGCCGGCTCTACACCATATGCTGGCCGTAAGCCTAAGGTTTTTCAATCTGACCAGTCCCTGCTGGGCTCTCATGGGCTGCAGGATGTTTGGGGGGTTAAATTCCCTCTGGATTATGGGTTTACCTATTTTTCTAATCCAGCTCAGAGGTATACAAAGTTGGACTATATATTTATCTCCTCGTCCGAAGTTTCCAAAGTTGATATTATTAAACTCCCCAGATTGGTCTCAGATCATAACCCCTTAATTTTATTTTATGATTAAGGCTATTTGGAAAGGAAAAGAAACTCCTGGTCTTTCGAGAAAAAGCTGCTCGCTGATACTAGATTCACGGATCATTTGAAAAAATGGGTAATACAGTTCTTTGCGGCAAACAGATACAGCACCTCTAGGAATATGGTCTGGGAAACTTTCAAAGTGGCCCTGAGGGGCGAGACTATCAGTTGCTCTGCCAGGTTGAGAAGGGAAGATAGGGGCAAGGTTTATGCTTTAATGTTGGAATTAGTGAAAGCTGAAGAACAACACGAAAGGGATATAGCTATTGGAGGGAATAGTATTGAAAGTCAGAATGTACTCTTAGTAGTAAAAGCCGCACTCCAAAAAGAGGTGACCTCGAAGGCCATAGGGGAATTTCAGACCAATAGGGCCAAAAGATGCAAAACAGGTGAGCAAGCAGGGAGAGCGCTTGCTCTTCGGTTAAGGCAGGAAAAGGCTAGGAACACTATTGTTCGTATCGAAGAGGATGGGGTAGAATATACGGAAGCTAAGGATATCCTTAAGGTATTTGAGAATTATTACCAGCGGCTCTACGATTATGGAGCACCGGGGAAAAAACTTGGAGAGGGACTTCGAGACTCTGGCCCGCAATTAGAAGAAGCAATTAAAAAGGAACTGGATGAGGATATCACATTAATTGAGATCACGACAGCATTACGGCAATTAGCTTCTGGGAAGGCCTCAGGTCCCGATGGGATTCCCCTTGAAGTATATAAAGCTATCGAAGCAGAAATTGCCCCACTCTTATTAGATCTTTTTAATGGGGTCATGTATTCTGGTTTGATACCTGACTCTTGGAAAGAGACAAATATTGTAATCTTTCATAAAAAGGGGAAACCGGCGGAAATGGCAGGATCTTATCGCCCCATATCTTTGATTAACTCCAACACAAAACTTTATTCAAAAATTTGGGCAAAAAGGTTGAGCAGGATCATTGGCAGTCTCGTATCCCCATGGCAGCATGGGTTTGTCCCCGGTAGGGGTACAACTGATCATACATGCAGGGCAATAACACTGTTCGATGCCATAGCTGCCACGGGGGGAGAGATGGCCATGATCCTGCTCGACGCAGAGAAGGCGTTCGATCGAGTGGATTGGAGCTTTCTCTGGGGCGTTTTGGCGGCGAGAGGATTTGGCCCTAACATATTGGAGCTCTAAAGGCAATGTACGTAGACCCTGTAGCCAGGGTAACGGCCTTGGGTGAAAAATTGGGGGTGATAAACATCAAGAGGGGGACTCGTCAGGGCTGCCCCTGCTCCCCGATTCTTTTTGCCATGTACATTGATCCTCTCATTCAGGGTATTTTAGCCTGCCCTAGAATAGTTCCAGTGATGTGCAATGGCTACCCAAATAAAATCTTGGCGTATGCCGATGACCTAGCCGTGATAACAATCAATCCACAACAGTCCCTCCCTATTTTGGGTGAGATGGCTAAAGTGTTCGGTAGTGAGTCTGGGTATCTATTAAATTAAACTAAAACTCAGATCATATGTTCCAAGAATATTATTAAAACTGACTACAGATTTGTTGATTCCGCCACATATTTAGGGGTCAAAATTAACGCCTCTGTTTGAAAAAATTGTCGCTGAAAACTATCTGCCGCTTATTAAAAACATTGAAGTTGAATTAAAGAGAACAGACGTGCTCCATCTCTCTCTGGTAGGCAGGGTGAATGCTTTAAAAATGTCCATATTTCCTAGAGTGCTATATTTGTTCCGTGCCATCCCATTAATGATACAGGATAAAATTATGAAACATCTGGAATCTGTGTTTATCAGATTTGTGTGGCAATATGGAAGGGTACGGCGCTCCACTAATTTAATGTCATTACCTAGAGAAAGGGGTGGGATGGCTCTCCCGAATTTAAGATTATATCATTGGGCCTGCCTCCTGATCCAAATGAATACCCTAGTTCAGGCGGAATCTGAAACTATCACAGGGCCTGGGACTTTAGATTGAAGGGAGCCCCCCCCAGATTTTTAGGATGCTCAGACATTGTATGGGGCTTGGCAGGCGTGGAAAGCTATCTTGAAATTCTTTAAAGTCCCAAAATTAAACGCCTATCTACAATTGTGTAACTCGTCCATCTTCCCCCAATTAAAAACCGATAGAAATCTACAGATGTGGAAGAGAATGGGGATCATATCTCTGGGAGATATATTGGAAGGAGATAAGATCTTGGGATTCGAGATACTGCAGGAAAGATATGGTATTCCAGGTAGCCATTGGCTTTTATATGGCCAAGTTGCTCATACGATCGGGGCTGTTAGACCTAGAGTCCCCTCGACAGTTGACTTTCCGTTGATTGAGATACTACGCAGAGGCTGTAAGAAGATCCAAACTGTTTATGACTGTTTAGTGGAGCGAATTCAGGATGTCATTGAGAAAGTGGAGTCTAATTGGGCTCTAAAATTGGGGGATCCAGATGTTGATGTGGATCTTTCCCTCTCATTGAATAAAAAGGTATTTCGTGCTTCCAACCTTCGGGCGCAACATTATAAGACTATTTTCAATCTGTACCACACTCCTGCTAAGCTTTACGCCGGGGTATAAGGGAAAATGAAAATTGCCCTAGATGTAATGAAAGTCATGCTGATATAACACATATGTTTTGTTCTTGCAATCGGTTGGATTCTGTTAAAAGTGAGATAATGAAATTCTGGGAGGGGCTGCTAGGTCATGTCATTGATCTATCCCCTACTCTAATGTTGTTTGGCAATGACTCTAAGTTGGGCTTGGGGGAGGATGAAAGGGCATTAGTGTTTTTATCTGTTGCAGTACTCTGAATTCTAATCTCTGCAGCTTGGAAGGATGCGATTGCCCCGTCCTTCCAGATGTGGCATTCCAGATTGTTGGGAATTAATAATATTGAGTTATGCCTGTATGAATTTAAATTGAATAAATGTGGGTACTGCACTTAGTTTGTCCAATAGAGTCTGGTTTGGTCGGTAGGTGTGCTGCGCTGGATAAATGTAAAATGTAAATGTAAATGTAGTATACTTGTAAAGCGCACAGCTGCCCCAGCAACGGGGCGTCCCGGCGCTGTATAACTCTGGGGAACCCGTCCTGGCTTTCCCTGTGGGATGGTCCCTTGCTGGGAGTCCCCAAGGTGGAGCCAGGCATCCCCGGAATTGGTGGGGCCGCTGTGGAGATTAGGCAAGCTAATGCCCAGAGTTGCCGAGTGGAACCCCTGATTAGAGTAAGCACCGAAGCGAGAATTATCGAGTCCGCTGACCAAGGTCCACGACCCTGCCGCGTCAGGAATTGAACCCTGGTCCCAGGCTGACCTCTGCTCTCAGGCCTGCTGCCTCTAACCAGTGAGCCACACTACTCCACTACTGCCTGCCCACTGTGTAAATAAATGTGTGTGGCCTGGTTCCAAAGGAAAACCAGGACTCTAGCGCGCACTACGTAGTGCGCGCTAGAGTCCTGGTTTTCCTTTGGAACCAGGCCACACACATTTGTATGAATTTAAAGGCAGAAGAAACCATGAGAAAGGAGAACGCCTCTGGGCCCCGGTAACAAACTGGAGGGCTGCCAGAGTATGATGGGTCTTAAAGTAATTGCTGTCTTATGATGTGACAGGTTCTGTCAATGAAATATCTTTTATTACTAATCTTTTATTCCTCCCGTTAAGGTTTTATCACAGAATTTGTGTAAATGTGTGTAAATATATTAATTGCCTAATTTGTGCTCCGACCATGTATGTAATACTGTATGAATTATGTCCTTTTATGTACCACACTCACAATAAAAATATAATAAAAAAAAAAAAGGGAACAACCGAATTTATATTTTTAATGTTCCCCCAAAAGGAAGAAGGTGAGCCGCACTCGTAGTGTTACTTGTTACTTATTATTTCATTTACTCATTGGTGTCTCAGCATGGCAGCCCTTATGCATTTCATTCTGCATAGAACTTTCTCAAACTTGGCCAAACACCAAACACACCGATGCTTTTTCCTGATATTGGCGTGTTTTGCTTTGATTTATGAATTATATTCTAATGTATTGATGCTTTCCCTGATGTTAAAATGGCGCCCATGAACTCTGCAAGTCACCTGGTTATGATGTGTATATAACGTAGTCCGTTTGCGGCGGCTGCCTAACACTGACGATGGCGTACCGATGAAACGCGTTTGGTTTCTATTTTACTGTGCCAATAAATTTGTATTAGGATTTACCCCCGTGAGTGCTGGTATTATTCTTTGCAGCATTGAGATCTATATATATATATATCTCAACGCTTCAAAGAATAAAACACATATATATATATATATATATATATTATATATTTACTAAAAAAAACATAGGTTTCAGGGACGTTATAGTTAGTTGGACATTTACTCATATAAAACCAGAGAAATTCGCCTTTTATAGTTAGTTCAGCTAACTATAACTCGCACGCCCGCAATGCACTGCTGATGATGTCACATATTACATCACTGATGACATCACTGATGACATCTCAAATGACATCACTGATGACATCACTGATGACATCATCCAGTGAATGTGTGTTTCTGTAAAGTTTAAATATTTTTCATATATATCTATGCCAAGGTGTATTGAAGAATGAATGCATTTACAAGTGCCTGAAGGGATTATTTAGTAGGTGCGTCACTGACTGTATAAGTGAGTGATTGAACGTGTCTTACTGAATGCATGGGTTAGTGACTAAACTGTGGGAAAGTCTGTATTCGTCTCTCAGTTGGTATATAAGCAACTGCATGGGTTGGTGAATAGCTACATGAGTGTCTATATGAGTTATTGATTTGTTGTCTGAGTATCTGTATGGGTCCCTGAGTGTCTGTGTGGGTGGGTGGGGGGTGTATGACTCTGCATAGATGTCTGAGTGGGCGATTCACTGGTTGTATGGATTCAAAAGTGCATCTGGGATGGGCTGTATGGGTGGGTTAGTGTGTGTATGGGTGTGTTGGTGAGTGAATGAATGTCTCAGTGGTATATCTGTCTTTAACTACATATGTTTTAAGGCACTATATGTGAGTGTTGGAGTATATAAATGACTACACGTGAGAGTAAGTTATTTGAAAAGTGGGTGCATAAATGATTGTCTGCTTCTATCAGTGATTGTATAAGACATTAAATATGTGTTAGTATCTGTATAAATAAGTGATGTGGTGTGTCTATAAATAACGGAGTTGGTGTGTATAACTGTATACATGAGTAAATGGGTATGTGGTTGATTCTTTGCATTACTGACTAGGTATGTGAGTAACTCTATGAATGAGTGGCTGAGTGTGACTGCATGTACAGATGTATGAGTGCATATTATAGTACTGTATTGATGAGTAACTACATGTATAAGTGACTGGATGTGTGTGTAGACCTAGGAAATATTGAGTGGTATGTAGTATCTGGCATTGTTGTGATTATGGTTAGAATGGGTGTATCAAAGTTTATATTAGAGCATCAGTATGTGCATCAGATTCTCACGTGGATGATGTCATCAGTGGCGTAATTTAAGATGTCATCAGTGATGTCACTGACCATGTCATGAGTAATGTAATATGTGACATCATCAGCAGTGCATTGAGGGCGCGCGAGTTATCGTTAGCTCAACTAACTATAACAGGTGAATTTCTTTGGTTTTATATGAGTCAAATGTCCAACTAACTATAACGTCCCTGAAACCTATGTTTTTATTAGTGAATTTCAAAGGTTTTTAAAATACTAATTCCTAACTATAATGTCTGTAAAACCTATGGGTTTTCGGTGAATTTTGAAAGTTTTTTTAATGTTAATTTCATATTTGAATATTTATAAAACCTATATTTTTTCTATTCTTTTCGTAATATTTTGGAACTCTATTATCCTTTTTTTTTTTAACTCTAAAAATTATGTAATGTTTTATATCTTCCCCCAAAAATATTTATATCTTTTTTTTTTGAGAAAACTGCTGTCTCATACCAGCAGTGTACCAAACTCCAACGTAACATCAGAGGTCGCGCCAGGTGCTACTTTGGTATCTGATGGGTACACAGTACCAAGCCATGCGTTACGTCATGTACGTATGGGGTCGCGCCCGCTGTGCGTTGCGTATGCGATAAGTGCACGCTGCCAGGCCCTGTGTTTCATCATAGACGTATGGTATTGCGCCGGGTATGCCCTTCCCTCATTTTTTTATTTCTCAAAACTAAATCTAAATAACTTTAAAGTGTATATGAGACCAAGCGATAATCTAAAATATTTTAAACATTTAAATATTTCTAACTGTGATAAACTTATATTATGATAAATATATTTTCTCAAAATCGCGTTGGGTGTGGCCTCTTTCCGCCCTCTATGCGCGATTGCCATGTGACCTTACAAAAAACATTTGATTACTTCATAACATTTCCCATAACATTTCCCATTGTAACAGTTGGAGGACCCCACCCATTATAGTCGACTCTCTACAACATTTGATGAGACACACCCCTTCTGCTTAGAGAACTTTATTGAAAAGTGTTTTTGCTGTGTACACATATCTTATACTACACACAACATGCAACGATCATCTTGATCAATATTCATGGTCTGTACATTAGCCTTCCACATGTGATGGCCATGCATCCGAAACAATACATCAAAAAACAAATGTGTGTTACACGATGCCCCTGGTGTGTGTGTGTGTGCACATTATTGTGCTGCCTTTCGGCCTGGGTATTGGTGGCTCAAAGGGGTATCATTAGCCACGGGCAGAGTGCACATCCTAGATCACATGTGACAAACAGTAAAGAGTAAAGTGTAGATTTGTGTTGCTGTATGCTCTGTTGTCATGCTTTACCAGTATAGTAGTGTGTCATCTGTGAGACTTTCAGATTCACGTTTGACATGCATTGCTTGACTGTAATGAGCGTTATCACTATGTATGACATAGCCTCACTGCTGATCCTCCCTCCATCTGAGTACATTCACATGTGTGGGCTTCACGATAGCAACACTTTCAATAATACTGCACACCATTTACATGCATGTCTGCGCATATCCACAAGCTTGACAACAACATGTGTTGTCCATTCAATGTTTTCGAACAGCATCTCATTAGCGATAGTTGCCGCCCTCCCGGTACATGCTACATTAATGTAAATTGTGCATTCTGCGATGTCAAAACTGCAACAGAAACACACATAACTACACTTCCTGGCCATGCAGGAACTGAACAATGCCCAGGTCCCTGGAACAATTATTCACACCCCTACGCTGGCCTAGCATTCATAAGCCCAGCCTATTTGGGTACTTATAAATAGCATAACAACGACGCCACATGTCCCACTTCTTCCACACTGCCTCAGCTGATATTGCCGCATCCACCGCGCATATCAAAATGAGCAATTAAAAAAAGGGATAGATGAGGTGTACACTATCCTGGCAATCAACACTGGACATGAATTGTGAACCCTACTGGAGGTCGTGTTTCGAAAGGGATCCATGAGGTGTACACCATCCTGCAATCAACACTGCACATGAATTGTGAACACTGCTGCCCGTCGTGTTTGGACACACAACAATGACAGCAGGTGAGCAGTGGGGCCTGGGTGCCCAGGGGCTGCAATTCAGCGCAGTGCTGTGGGAGAGGTGGGTTGCATCAGCCTGGGTGCGCAGGTGCGAACAAGCGATGCTACTGTGCGTAATGATGTGATCTCTGACCTCATTCAGTCACATATCTGTCTCATTATAAGGACCTGCTGTACCGTACTGTAGGCCAGAGTCAGCGGACAGCGCTGCCCTACAGACATGTGGCGTTGGCTTTTGGGGCACTGTAGTGAGCTGATTACTAAGTGTACATGCACACAGGCTTGTGCCACTGCATTACAAGCGCACATTATGCTTCTTGCATGCTACTCTGTTCCTATGTATGTGAACGTTGGCATAACATATTATTATTTAACCTTGTGTAATCTCGTGCACTTCAACTCCTCTTTGAACCACGATTACCACCTAACAGTTGGTAGATCGTACTTCAAGAACGAAGGATGCACTCAACTGGTGTTCTCTATTAAGCTTGAAATAAACGTTCATTTACCTCCAGACTTTTCCACCATTATATTATTTCTCCCTTTTCAGACACTGAATTGGTTGCGCCATAATGGGCGGAGCGAGTGCTCACCCTGTGATGATGCCCTGGGCATTCTGACGCCTTCCATCGTGGTTTCACGACACCGTCCCCGACCCGAGACCTGCTCTGCCACTCTAGAGAGGCACCCCGGAGTCGAACTTTGCACCGGCACGTCGTTTGACACACCGGTGGTGGCAGGTGAGCAGTCAAGCCTCGGTGCGCAGGAGCTGCAATTGAGCACAGTGCGAGTGAAGGGGCTGGGGTGCAGCAGCCTGGGTGCACAGGTGCAGGGATGGGATGTTGCCGTAGAAAATAATGTAATCTCTAACCTCATTCATGGCTGTTTCGTTTTAAGAAATTGCTGGACCACACTCTTTCTTGCGGACCCCAGCGTCCTAGACACACGGGTGACGGGAGGTAAGCAGTGAGGGCTGGGTGAAGTAGGCTGACGCTCTGTCTCCTCCTCCCTCTGTTCTTTTGACTCTCCCTACCCTTATCCCTTCCACCCACTCCCTCTCTATCCCATTCTCACTATCTTCCTTTCATTCTCACTGCCTTTCTTTTTCTCTTAGACATGGCACACATACTTATGTTTCATTTTTGTCTTGCAGGTTTTGTACCGTTTCCAGAAGAGTCCCACCCACTTTTTTCATGTTATACTGTTGTTTCTTCTAATAAACTTCAGTTTCCATTTATTTGTGTTTTTTTAATAAAGGTTATTTTTTACCAATAAATAAGTGAGTGTATAGTTCTTTTTCTGACAACACTTGTCTGTAGTTTATTGTGAAAATTGGCTGTTTATAGGAGGTTATGAGGGAAAACATTTGTAATTTTGCTTTGCACCTACCAAATATAAACCAACAGACTATTACATAAATGAAGCCTGCGCAATTCTACAACTGCAAGGGTTCTATGCATGTATCACATTATAATTCCATGAGTACTGCCCGTGTGATTACAGAACCAATAAGGCACTGCCTAGAACCACCGAGGCTTCAGGGACTGGCGAGGCCCACCCTGCATTTTTAAGTAAAGCCCCGGAGGGTGGCGATCCTCGAACTGCAGTTGGCCTCGAAGCCCCCTAAACAATTAGTAAACAATTCCCGGGGACGTGGCCCCGGGTATTGTTTACTAGGCTGCGAATCCCCTAGGCTGCAAAACATCTCTGTGCCCTCCTGTGCCTAATTTACATGTGAGATTAGGGTCCCAAGTGCTGCAGAGACCCCGCAATATAATAATAGGATTGGCCCCGGAATATTACTTACCAGGGGGCTCATTTAAATGAACTGGTTAATTTTTTTTCTCTCCATTTTGACCATCCGGATCCGCTTTGTTAAAGCAATACGAGGTTTTCCTCCTCTAGCTTCAACAAGGCAAACAAGGATGCTATCGCAGGGTGGAAGCCATGCACCCGCCCTGTAATAGCGAACATAAATGTCCCGCGGATGCATACCCCGGGACATTGTATGAGCTGCCCCTGGGAGGTGGCGCTCCCTAGGACCATGATGCATTAGTTACTGCGTAACTACAGAATTAGTATCAACGCATATTAAGATTACTTGTACATGTGTAGTACAGCAACCAGAGTGTACAGAAAAGGCAGAGGAAGCCCAAAATTTAAAAATATAAATCCTACCAGAGTTTGAATGACATAGTTCAATGAGCCGACGACCCTGGGATGAGTAGAAACAGCTTCACGAAGAAAACAGCTCTTCAGCACAACGCAAGCAAACTCGAAATATTGGTGAGTGCTGCCTTCTTTTTACCTCCTCCCGCTCGGCGCCAACTTTATGTACTGAAGAGGCAGACAGCAGTGGATCCTATGAGAACATGTATTGCAGGAAAACAAGACAGCTTAAACAGACACCAACAGGAGCAGACAGCAAGGCAACAGTATTCTCCAGCACCGTGTACAAACTCCCCAAGGTTCCCCTCATGACAGCCCTACATTCTAGCATTACATACTTACATTCTACTAGCATTAAATACTAACATTCTACTATGACTTACATTAGAATACTACACAGAGCTCATGACTTTACAGCAATGAGCTCATGGTTTTATCCACGAGTCTTGAGACTGGTAGGGGTGAATAGCTCGCTTTCCACTCCCTGTATTGTATAAACGCAAACTAACACTATTTCCACAGGTATGCTACAGAGCCCGGAGCACATCACTTTACAGCAATGAGCTCACGATTCAGGCTCACGGTTTAATCCCCGAGTCTTCAGACCAGTAGGGGTGAGTAGTTCACTTCCCACTCCCTGTATAGTATAAACGCATACTAACATTACGTACACAGTTATACTCCAGCGGCCAGTATGCTATAGCGCCCAGAGCCCATCACGTTACAGCAATCAGCTCGGTTTGATCCCCGAGTCTTCACACCGGTAGGCGTGAGTACTTCACTTACGATATAGTATAAACGCACGCTAGCAGTCAGTAGTTTGCTTCCCACTCCCTGTATTGTATAAACACCTATTAACACTACTTGCACACGTATGCTACAAATACCGGAGCACATCACTTTACAGCAATGAGCTCACGGTTTAGCCTCTCGGTTTCATACCCGAGTGCAGCAGCATCTCTTCACCATTTCACTCTGAGCAACACTGCACTTTCAGACCGGTAGGAGTGACTACTTCGCTTTGCACTCCCCCATAGAGGTTACAGTGCTCCTTTCCTACTCTTTTCGCCCTTTTTTCTCCTTACTCATTTCAACAAAATTACAAAATGGCAGCCAACACTTCCTAGTTGCAAGCGCTCGCATCCAATAAGCAGCAAGCTCGTGCTCCTAACGCCCCAGCCAATCAGATGGCAGAATTCCCAAATATCGGTATCTGTAAATTTCGGTATTTCTCCAAAACTACTGAATGGATTTACACCAAATAAACAAAATCTTACTTTCTCCCTGCCAAATTTAGGGTAATTCCGTACACCCGTTCAACCTGTAGCCTTGTCTACAGTTTCCTATGGAAATTGCATGGAGAAAACACGTTTTGGGACCCCGCTTTTTTCTCTGCCCCCCCTTGACAAATCACCCCCAAACTTTCAACATAGGAGCTGATATGAACAAAGAATTAGTTTGGAAAATTTCGTGAAGATTCAAACAACGCCAAAGTTATAAGCAAAAAATGTTCTTCCTATGGAAACTTGGTCCTAACTATAACTACCTACTGGCGACAGCCAGTAGGTAATATATATATATATATATATTTATTAGGACCTAGTTTCCATAGGAAAAGTGTTTATTGTTTTCTCAATATCTTTGGCGCCCGTTGACAAATCTTCGTGAGATTTTCAAAACTAGTGGCCCACTCCGGTCAGCTCCTGTATTGAAAGTTTCGGGGTGATTCGATAAGCAGGGGTTGAGAAAAAAGGGGGTCCCAAAACGTGTTTTCCCCATGTAATTTTCCATAGGAAACTTTAGACACAGCTACAGCCTGAACTGCTGAACGAAATTACACCAAATTTGGTAAAAAGGTAGCCCTTGGTTAAGAAGGAGACCTTTTTGTTAAATGGTGTAAATCCGTTCAGTAGTTCCTGAGGAATTAGAAAAAGAAAAAGTTTCGATATCTAGGGCAGTGGTGGGTTCGCGAACCCTTCCGAGCACGAGCTTCACTGTGATTGGCTGACAACACTCCAAACCAGGAAGTGTTGGCAGCCATCTTGTTACTCTGTAGAACAGAGTACCCCCAACGCATAGTGTTCCCTAGTGTATGTAGGTGTTTTCACTGTATTCGAAGTGTCTTTTGGCATAGCACTGGGTCTAGGCCTGGTTAGTCAGAGTCAGTTACCACCAGTACCCATTAGCAAACGGTTGGGGGCACAGGAGGACTTTCTGCTCTTCTGTTGGTTCTTTCTGTACATCTCTTCTTCTTCCTGCACTTTTCTTCTTTCTGGACTTCTGTTGCCTCTTTCTGCATTTGTCTTGCTTCTTTATGTGCTTTTCTTCCTCTTTCTTCACATGTCCTACCTTTGTAAG
This sequence comes from Lissotriton helveticus, assembly GCF_964261635.1. Classification (NCBI taxonomy): domain Eukaryota; kingdom Metazoa; phylum Chordata; class Amphibia; order Caudata; family Salamandridae; genus Lissotriton; species Lissotriton helveticus. The sequence continues at coordinate 247,338,296 of NC_136069.1, read as the reverse complement.
CATAGTTAGAAATTTTCATTTAACCATACATTTCAGGGACGTTATAGTTAGAAATTAGCATTTAAAAAACCTTAGAAATTCACTGAAAAAACCATAGGTTTCAGGGACGTTATAGTTAGTTGGAGATTTCACTCGTACAAACCCATAGAAATTTGGCCGTTATAGTTAGTAGACCTAACTATAACTCGCGCCCACGCAATGCACTGCTGATGACATCATTGATGACATCTCAAATGACGTCACTGATGACATGACTGATGACATCATCCAGTGAATGTGTGTTTCTGTAAAGTATGAAAAGGTTGCCCTATGGGTGAGATACAGTGACGATGTATTTATCATTTGGAGAGGGTCCCAGGGGGAAGCCATTAAATATAAAGCAGTCCTGAACAACAATGACCTTAATCTCGTCTTCACAGCCACCATCAGCACAGAGAGTGTTTTTTACCTAGACCTAGAGGGCAGAAAACTACTTACTAGACTCTATCGCAAGCCCACCGTGGGTAACGCTGTATTACATGCTGGCAGCCAACACAGACCTCTTAAAAAACATACCGTTTGGTGAACTTTTGTGTGTCAAGCGGAATTGCACCACCCGTGATGAATTTGTCAGAACCAAAAACAAAACTGTGCAGAGGTTTAAGGCTAGAGTCTATACCGAGGGCATTCTGAGAGAAGCTGTCCGCAAAACTGAAGCGACAGACAGACACTGCTAGCAGAGAAAACAAAAATTGTTACGAAACCAGGACCCATAAGAATGATAATAGGATTTCATGGAAAATTCCAGAGGGTTCCTCAAATTCTCAGAAAGAACTGGCATATAGTGCAAACTGATAGCGTGATGAAACAAGTGTTACCATCATACCCTCTTATTACTTATATGCCCAGTACATCCATCAAACATCATTTAGTCCACAGTCATTTTTCATCCATCACTCCCAGCATTAACAGAAGCAAGGGTTTCTTTCCATGCCTCAGCTGTAAGGCCTGCAAATTTAGCAACAAGCATTAGCATAGCCAATAGGTCTCGCCGTTGGGACCTTATAAGTGTTTTAGCCATGTAACAGTTGATGTTGTTGCACCAAGGATATTGTGCAGCATAACTAAATACTTATAAGGTCCCAATAGCGAGACCTATTGGCTATGTACCTGCTTGCACATGGAGGAGACTATGAGGGGGTAATGGGGTATCTGCCGCCACAGGAGTAAGACCAGACCGCGAAGACCAGACACTTGAATGGACTTAAATGGGGCTTTAGGGAGGAGGGGGAGGCACCTGCCTGCACTGGAAGGGGTGAACAATGTGCAAACACCTGACTGCTCATGGACTGAACACTAGAGAGTCAGGCACACATGAAGGGGGCACTGGCAGTGCAGGCACCTGAGTGCTCACTCAGGGGCACTAGCGGTGGACACAACAAACTGCACACTGGTGGTCGGGGGCAGGTTCTCTACTCCACACGAGCTGAGCAGCAGTGCAACACTCACCTGCCTTCACACCGAGGGGGTCACACAGAAGTACATCCAGTGTAGCAGATGCCCACTCACTGCAAAGGAAAACATGCTGGACTGCGCATGGGGTGGGGGGCTCGGTGGAAGGCGCACAGGGGCTCCATTCACCTGCTGGCACAGGGCGAGTGAGGGCTCCTGCTGGCACAGGTGTGGGGCGCAGGGATGCAGGCACCGGGCAGCACATGCATAGGGCCTGACATTTGAAGGAACAGCAGGCATGTGATGGAACAAGGAGAGGGAGCCGTGAGAGCAGTCTTATGTTTGCATAAAGTGCACGCATTGTGAGTACACAGGTAAGTGAACTTAGAAGTGGCACTAGGGGCAGTCAGTGGTGCTACGGGGCACGGCTGGGAGGACGGGCTAGCCTCCTGTGGCTGTAGCGGGTCTCAGATTGTGTGTGCAGGATTGGCGCCCCAAGGGGTGTGCGTTAGGGAGGCAGACACCGCTTTCCTAACGCTGACCCAGATGGAAGTTGGCACTTGTTTACTCACTGCAGACCCGAGGGGAGACGTCTGCTGGTTTCAAGTGGGCTGTGCGTGTTAGATAGCTGCTTGCACTTGGTGGGGTCAGAGGCGCTTGCCTGCATACAGAGGCCGGCTAGCGATCTAGACACCTGCCTGCGCAGTGGAAGGTAGGGGAAGCAGGCACTTGCTTGCACAAGTGTGCGTAGATGGGTTACGAAAGGTGTCCTGTAACATGCTGATTGGACTACACAAAGTGACATGCTAATGGAAAAGACACATGCCTGCACACAGTGGTCTGTTATTGAAACTACACACACAGGGGCATACTAGTGCGGCAGGCATCTGCATGTACACACACGGCATGTGGTCAGTGCAGCAGACACCTGCGTGCACACAGTGGTAGTGCAGCAGACATAGATTTAATATATTCAGTTTCCTGTGGTTTTCCATCCAGGCCCTCATCCCCTGGCCATTGTGCAGTTTTCACTGAACTTCGGTCCGCCGATACTACACAATATACAAGTGTGCGTATCGTAATGCAGCTCGTGAACCCCGGTGAGAAGATTGGGGATTAAATGTTCATTTGAATTTCTACCAGGTGCCTGCGCTCTACAAAATTAGAAATGCAATTTAAAAAAAAGGGTTTTTATCCAAAAAATGAAAGACAACGGATTTGAAAGGGCGGCTGAGCGTAATTGCGACATGGAGCCAAAGAGCGGCACTGTCACACAAATGGGGCCCAGACCTCAGTGTATGTAATGGGACTGCTACAGCGGGGGTGAAAGAGATGCCTGACAGGGCTTCATAGTGATGACAGATCAATTAGACATTGTGCCCCCGCCTCCCTCCTCCTCACCCTCCCTGAAAACATATTCAGAAATCATTTATGCCCCGCTACACGGTCTCAGTTTGAGACAATTAAAAAACATGTCAAGTCACAGTGGATATTTGTAAATTGATGAAGGGTGTAACAGTTAAAAAAGCAAGCACGTGAGTGGTGCGCGCGCGCCACAGCGTACGATCTGTTTTCAATTATCACGCCCGTGTCTGGGCACGATAATTGAAAACAGATGTGACCTGTGCAAGTAACCGCACATAATAGGCCGTGGGGAGAGCAAAGGCGGGACATGCGCCCGCCTTTGCCCAATTGTGTGCTGTCTTTGTTAAAAAAGATGCATGCAAAGCCCAATAGCTGGAGACAAAACAAAAAGCACATGCACGAGCGTGTGCGAGCCTGTGGTTAGATTTCAAAAGCCCTTACATAAAGTTGAGCAGAGCAGATCATGCGCGCTGCGCTAGGCTCGACCTAAAAAAACACAGAGTATGAAATAGAAAGACGGGGTTCCAAAATATTTAAAAAGATAAACAAACTGTTGAACTGCAATTCTGATTTTACTATCTACTGCTTGGTATATCCCTGTTCGAAAAGGTACATTGGCGGTACTATCCATCCTGCCAAGAAAAGAAATCTAGAGCATATGCGGGCAATTTCTAAGAAAGACCAGACCTACCCAGTTGAAACGACACATTGAGCTAAGGCACAAATGTAACCGTGATTTGCTAAAATTCTTTTGTATTGACCAGATTGACAAAAAGGAGAGATGAGCGGATAGAGTGAATGCACTCAGATGTCTGGAATTCCGATACATTGTTGAGCTGTCCACCAAAACCCCACAGGGCCTCAACAACGAGGAAGAAATGTTGGTACATATAGGGTAGGACATGAGTATCTCGTTGCCCTCGCTAAGAAATTAACTGTGTGTTTTACGTTTTCAGAATTTGTGATTTTTCTGTATAATCCTTATTCACCGTAAATATTGTGCACCACTTGTCCAATTGAGACTGAATGAAATATGCTCTCTGGGGCTTTATCACACAGACATTATAAATTGAATGTCTGTTCACGCTGTTGAATTTTGACAGGATAAATGTGCACCCATTATGGGCTTTATCGTTTTCCCTGTACACACTGTGATATAACAGATGGCATCCATGTGCGCATTCTTCGACCGTTTTTACGTGAGTCTTTGTAGGCCATTTCCGTAATCATGTTCCTTTTATTGCACAATTTGTATATATACATATTTTTCAATTTGATTATTTTTAAATGTAAAACGAATCCCCGCTATATGACCACTGCGGAACAGGTGGCATAATCTACATGCATTGTCTGTTTAACTATGCATTCCAAGATGGCCAACACATATACAAATGCTTATATCCCACCTGGTTAGACCTTTTCACTTTTTATTGTGCACCACTATGTTTCCTTACGGTATGCTTAAATACGATTTTGGTAGTTATGGTAATTGACATTGAAGAAGGCGGTGTTTGCCAAAACGTGTCTGTCAGTTTGCTTTGCGCTGTCTGCCGAATTAACTTTCACCTTTAAACTTCCCCGCTGAGTGCCTCCAAGTTTATCCACAAATGGGTGGATCGATTTTGGCTATGTGGCGCGATTCACCACCACGTAGGAGTGCACCCGGGACGCGAGGTGCGGCGCCTGGTGATCTTTTGTTTTATACCATATATATATATATATATATATATATATATATATATATATATATATATATATATATATATACATATTAATTCATTGATGTTTCTACGCAACAATATCCACTCTGGCGGCACGATAAAACAAACACTGGTTCACTCTTCAGGTTAGTTTCTCTTCTTTATTTTTGGCATCGATTTTTTTTTCACATTTCATGGTCCTTCTAAGTATAATCAAGACCTACGCGTTTCTACAAATATATATGTCCAAGATTTCTACACTCCCCCACACGACGAGAGAGTTCACGGCACAACAGAAGGTAATTTTTAAAGAGTGTTTATTTAGCACACCATAGTGCAAAATAAACAATATATATATATAGCTCCACCACATCAATTCCTTTTGTGAACAGGTTCAGAAATAGACACAGACTACCAAGTATGCTTCAGTCTTTATTGGCAGTTGTTTAAGTCACTGTAACCCATTTCGGCCGCAGCCGCGACATTGATTACACTAATGCGGTGGTGCCATGTTTGGAAGCTATATACAATTGAATATAAAAATAAAAAACATACAGTACTTTCTCTTTTTTTCTTTTTTAAAATTTTTGAATTATATAACTATTATCAATAAATCAAGCAGAGTATTTGTAAAGGGCGCTACTTACCCGTGAGGGTCCCAAGGCGCTGAGGGGAGAGGGGGGTGCCGCTACTGCTCGAAGAGCCAGGACTTAAGGAGTCTTCTGAAGGCGAGTAGGTCTAGGGTCTGCCGTATGTGAGTAGGGAGGGTGTTCCAGGTCTTGGCGGCGAGGTATTAGAAGGATCTGCCACCGGAGGTCATTCGTTGGATGCGGGGGACAGCGGCGAGGGCCAGGTTGGCGGAGCCGAGCTGGTGGGTGGGGGTGTGCAGTTGAGTCTGCTGTTCAGGTAGGCTGGACGGCATTGTGGAGTGCTTTGTGTGCGTGGGTGAGGAGCTTGAAGGTGATCCTCTTGTCCACGGGTAGCCAGTGTAGGTCTCTCAGGTCGGGGGTGATGTGGCTGCGGCGGGGGACGTTGACGATCAGTCGGACGGAGGCGTTTTGGATGTGTTGTAGTCGTCGCAGGTGTTTGGCTGGGATTCCTGCGTAGAGTGCGTTGCCGTAGTCCAGTCTACTGCTGACGAGGGCCTGTGTCAATGTTCTTCTTGTTTCGGTTATTACATTGCAAACCGTGTATGTCAGTATATTTTAACATTATATCATTGTTTATTTGCATTACACCTTCAACACACATTTGCCTGCTTATACTGTGTCTAATTCAAGATTGATTACATATGCTACATTTTGTCTTCTTATTACACAGCATATTGTATTACTTTATGCTCACCTTTTTAACAGCTGCGTTGTGTTATATGCTAATCATCCCCCATTTCTTCATTTTCTTTTGACGCTCATGTTCCTCAAAGAATTTCTCATGCATAACTCCACAGATATTTGTTACTCTAAACATCAGTCGAGGCAATAAAAATGTAAAGTCATAAAATATAACTCTCCAGAGCATATCAACAAAAGAAAGCAGATGTATACAGCAAAAAAACGATTCCCATGCTGATGTTTGTACTAATCCTAAAAAGTTTTAAATACATAACGTTCTGACTAGTTTGATGTATTGTTTTTATTTACAAAAAGTTGTGTAAATCCTCTTTGATGTTTAATCCATTAGGAGGTTTGGAATCTAAGTTGAGGATGTACATACGTTCCAAACGACATATGACTTTGACTCTATCTCCCCCTCTAATAGAGTTTGGTATAGTGTCAATCACTAAATAGGATAGTTGGGTAACTTCATTTTGGTAAGCATCGGCACAGTGACTGGCTACTGGATATGTTAAACCTTTGTTTTTTTATGGCAAGTATGTGTTTATGTGCCTGTAGAATAATGCTACCTCTTTATATTTTATGACAGGTGCATGTTAACACATCGATGGCAGAATCACTCATACTATTATATCTGCCTTTAATAGGTATTGGGTTGTGGACAAATGAGGAATCATATTCCTTAGTATTTTTACTTATTTTTCACAATTTGCATCTTGGACATTTATGGAACCCATTTGCACCTGTTAACCAATTTTCAGATCGTCTGGCTTCTGGACTGGATCTTACCAGCCTGTCCTCCATAGATTGGGCTCTGCGGTAAGTGATACATGGTCTAACCAGTACCTTCGTACCTACGCCTTTATATAAATATATATATATATATATATATATATATATATATATATATATATATATATATATATATATATATATATATATATATATTAACACAAACAGATGTAAACAAATTCAAAATTTACTTTCAAATCCATCATTAGGCATAAATCAAATTTTAAATCAATGATAACCTAGTACAAAATGCCAGTTATCCAATCACCTTACATTGCAAAACCTAATTGCATAACATACAGTACAATTTGCATGGCAACTATCCAAGCAATGGATGTTCCTAGTGCACACACATTGTAAATTTACACATTGCAGCCATAAGCACATTATTACTGGATGGTACAGTTAAAATAAGAAATGCACATGTCAAAGAACCAATAATCTTAAAGTTCAAATATTACTTCTGTACAAGTACATAAGCCATAGAAATAATCTGTGTAATTAGAGCATATACAATTGCATAAATGTGCATGAATCTACCTATGCAATAAACAGTTCAGGCCTCATAAATCAAACATCCCAACTGGGATAAAGCTCTTATTTTCTAAGACGAAGCCATGACTGAGTATGTATAATTAATTAAAGCATATATTGGGCCCAAGTGGTCTTGGGATGCATTGTATCCTTTCCCATTAAAGGAGTGTCTTTGAAAAAAGGTGATTCCATCTCTCTCTAACGGCTTCAATGGCAAGTGCCCACAATGTACAAGATTTGTACAGTACAGTAATCCCCTAATATTATAACCAGATGCTTGGGCAGGTGTATGGTCCCCAAAGAGCTTATATGAAAAGCTAGGTCTTATGCTTCTTGCGAACTCTAGAAGTGAGAAGTAGGCTCTGATGTGATGAGGGAGCTTGTTCTATGTCTTGGGTGCAATGTAAGAGAATGAGCGACCTCCAGTTTTGCTTTTGCGAATGCAGGGGATTGTGTCTAAGTAAAAGTGAGGCAGAATATAGGTGTCTCATGTGTTGGTGAAAGTGTTTAAGGCTTTTCAGGTATTCTGGTCCTGTGTTGTGTAGGGCTTTGCATGTGTGTGAGAAGTTTGAATTGGCTGCGCTTGTGAATGGTAAGCCAGTGAAGCTTCCTAAGGTGCTGTATGATGTGGGTGCGGCATGGGAGGTCATGTATGAGTCTTGCGGCCGTGTCCTAGATTTTGTGTAGGATTTGTTTGGAGATTCCGTCATAGAAAGTGTTGCCTTAGTGCAGCTTGCTAGTGGTCAGTGCTTGTGTGACGGACGGTCCGTTTGGTGTTTTAAGGCAACCATTTGAAGATCTTTCACATCATGTGTAGGATATGGAGGCAGGAGGTGCACACTGTGTTGCCTCAAGCCGTCATGTAGAACTTGTTTTCTAGGATAATCCCTGGATGTCTGGTGTAGGTTTTGGTCCTAGCTCTGACGGCCAATAGGTGGAGTCCCATGGGTAGGTCTTATTGCCAAAGCCCAGTACTTTTGTATTGTCGGAGTTGTGCTTCAGGCAGTTGGTTTCAATCCAGTCTGCTATCAGGGGCATGCAGTTGGTGAAGTTGGTTCTGGTGGTGGGTCTCTTGCCTGTCAAGGAGAAAATGAGTTGGGTATCATTGGCGTAGGAGATGATGGGGATGACTTATGATTGGATGATGTTGGTGAGCTGTGCCATGTATATGTTGGAGAGGGTAGGGCTAATGGTCTATCCCTGTGGAACTCCACATATCAGTTGTTTTGTCTCTAATATGAAGGGTGGCAGCCTGTCCCTTTGGGTTTTTCCTTAGAGGAACAAACAGATCCATTTTAGAGCAGTTCCTTGTATGCCAGTCTTGTTGAGTCTTTTGATGAGGGTGCTGTGAGAGACAGTGTAGAAACCCCCGAATGGTTGAGCAGGATGAGGTCCACTGTTTCTCCTTGGATGATTCCAATGTCATTGGTTGCTGTAATGAGTGCTATTTCAATGATGTGGTTCTTTTTTAATCCTGATTTAGTGTTCTGTAAAGGATGGGGAAATTCAAGGTGGATTTGACTGACATGATAGACGTGTTGATGACATGGGTCAGGGTAGTACTGATTCTCTCAGGTTGTAGGTGTCGTGGGAGCATGGCTCCATTGCGGTCACTGAGTGAATGGTCTGTATGATTGCTGCTGTGTAGTTTCTGGTGAGGGATATCCATTTGGTCATGTGGGTGTCTTGGTGGTGAGTCGGTTAGTAATGAGTTCTCTGGGGTTGGGTTGGTGTGCAAAGTTGCTGAAAACATTTGCGATTTTTGTCACAGATTTGTTGGGAGGCAGCAATGCTGTTGACAGTGGTTGAGGGGGAGTGAAATCTTTGTCGATCGAGAAGATGTCCTTCCAGCTGTTGGAGCTTCCTTAGATGCAGTCCACTAGTGCTTTTCTTAGTGTCTCCTATTTGCTGGTGATAGCGTCTGAATACAGCCTTGTAGGTAGTTCTACCAGTGGTGAGATGGCTCGCTCTCCATTTCCTTTCTAGCTGTTTACACTGTTGTTTGGTGTCTTGGAGGTCTTCTGTGTACCAGCTGGCCTGCTTGTTTGATCTACTCTGCTTTTTTGGGTTTGATGGGTGCGAGGGAGTCCATGCAGTTCTTGATCCAGTTGGTGAATTTGTTGATGTCCTTGTTGAAGTTGTCTGTGGGCGTGGTTGATCCGTTCTGAGAGTGCTGAGCCAGTCCGTTTCTATGATTTTGCCCCAGTTGTGGTTTGGAATGCTGAAACAGGTAGGGGGGTTTATTTGAGGTTTTTTGATTTGGAAGCTGATGGAGTTTTTGATCCATCTGAGTGGTGTGGTGGAGTTGCATTTGATACTTTTGCTTGTGGTGAAGATGGGGTCCAGTGTATGTCCTGCGGTGTGTTTTGTTTCTGAGAGGAACTAGAAGAGTTCAGTGTTGCTCAAGCTTTGCAGTGGAGCCAGTCTCCTTTCGGTCTTCTAGGAGAAAGTTGAGGTCACTGAGGGAGGTTAGTAAAGGTGGATCGTGGTCCGGGTGGTCGCTAGACGAGGATTCGGTTCAGGGTGAAGTTTTTGGAGATTTACAACTTGAAGTTTGGGTGTTCCATGAATGAGGTATATTGTATATTGTGGATATTGTGCATTTGATAAATTCCTTGTAGATGACAGTGAGTCCTCCTCCTGGCTTGTGAACGCAGTCTGTTGTGCAATCATGTAGCCTGCGGTGTTCGTCCTGGCAATGTTGTGAGCCGATGTGGGTTTGAGGGAGGTCTCTGTGATGAAGAGCATGCTAAGTGTGTCGCTGCTCAGCAGTTCAATATTTTGGTTGGGTGTTGCTGAGTTATCATGTGTTGAGAAGCTAACATTCAATTGAGTGTTGGCCTGTGGGTTTGCTGTATTGTGTGGTGTTGGGTGAGGGTGGAGGCATTGGTGCTTGTGTGACGTGTGTTAGGAGGGGTTGTTTATGGTGTTGTTGATGTGTGAGTTGGCTGCTAGGGAACCAGTAATGGGTGTAGGTGAAAGCTCGTACCTCAGTGTGAAGCGAGGCAGAAGTTGAGGTAATAGTGTCCAGGATATAGCTACCTGAGGAGTGCTGCGGAATCTCGTTGAGCTATGATCAGATCAGGGTTCCTGGTGCTGGAATGCAGGGTGCCATGATGTAATTTCCTGTGCTGATGGGTAATGGGAAATTAGGTCCTCTTGCTTGGCATCTTCTTTTTAAAGATGGTTTTGGTGGGAAAACTGGAAATATCACTTTCTGTCCCGATGAATGATGGAAAATTCAGTGATGTCACTTCCTGTGTAGGTGGATGATGACAAATGTAGTGATGTCACTTCCTGTGCTGATATGTTTAGAGGGAAGAATAACAGTGGAAGATTCCCAAAGGAACAGCACCTAGTCAAAGATTCTCCAAAAAGTTTTTTCTTTTGGGCCCACCCTCTAGTACATGGGGCAGTCTGTGTGCACACTTCAAAACACCCACCGTTACAGTGTAGGTTCAAAACATGAACTATGAAAGGCTTTAAAAAAAGGTCAAGGTGCACCACTTCAACGTTTTTAGAAACTGTTAACTCTAATAAGGTAAACAGAAATGATCACATCAGCTATTTCTTGTAATCTTGACAGTTCTTTATTCAGTTCAGTTGAAAAGAAAAACTATACACAGGATCTACAGCCGACGCGTTTCGTCCTCAAGGGACTTCTCCAGGGCTGTTACAAAAAAGACAATATACAAAACATACAGTTAAAACTTACATTAAAAAAAGGGGAAGCAACTAAGCTCATGCAAAGAATGCCAGACTTCATCATCAGTACATCACAAGATTGAATCTAGTACAGATGCTATATCAAAATTGCCAACAAATTATGGTATATCTTAAACTAACTTGATTGTATTTAAACAGAGCATTTGTTAACACAGTTTTGTTGCTGTCTGTAATTGCAAATAAAATAAACGTCATTTGTTGAGCTCTTTTGTTAAGTTTAGAAGGGGCACAACATCTCAATTGTAATCCTCAATTACAACATTATCGTTTTATATCATTACTATGAGAGAAGAAAATGCTACTTTAAATGACCATCTACTACTGGTTTTTGCATGTTGTTCTCCATATAGGCATGTCCCTCTATATTTAGTTGCCCCCACATCATAGAATTGTGGGTCACCATGGATATTAAGAGCTGAGAGCCCCAACTTCTAAAAGTCAAAAGAAAGGATAGTGGGGAGCTAACAAAAATGTATTTAGCACAAGAAATCAATCATACCAATATAGTCACTAAAGATGATGTTCTTGGATCTTCTCCCGTTGTTAAAGGATGCGTAAGTATATCCGTAAAATTGAAATGTGGTACAAGTGGTATCTAGGGGTGATTAACGAAAGATCATTAATGAAAGGGTGACTAGAAGACAGAGGATAAGAGAGCACTCAAAGAGCCACTGGTGATTCCATTGACTTACATTTAGGACAAAATAATGTTTATATTGTCCGTTTCCCTGTTTTTTATAGACGACAGACGGAATTCCCCTTCCACTTTCTCTACCCTGGTTCCATTACTATTGGATTATTATCATCATTTTGATGCAAGTGTCATGATCGTGCCCGTTGTATATATTCAAATAACCGGCAATTTCCCCCTGGTAAATAAGAAGGTGCTAGCTGTTATTAGCCGTAACTTAGGAGAATTTCTAAAAACTTCTGTTTATACCATAGGTGGCTTGTACGCATAATATTGAAACACTTCTTATCACGGGTGTGATTCGGTTGAACTCGACCATGAATAGACATACACCGCCTATCAATAAGAATTGATCTGCCGGAACAGAACACTTAACGGACAATTGTCTGAAAAACGGGGTAGGTTATAGGGTTTTCTTGTAACTAACTCCAGTCAATGGAATCACCAGTGGCTCTTTGAGTGCTCTCTTATCCTCTGTCTTCTAGTCACCCTTTCATTAATGATCTTTCGTTAATCACCCCTAGATACCACTTGTACCACATTTCAATTTTACGGATATACTTACGCATCCTTTAACAACGGGAGAAGATCCAAGAACATCATCTTTAGTGACTATATTGGTATGATTGCTTTCTTGTGCTAAATACATTTTTGTTAGCTCCCCACTATCCTTTCTTTTGACTTTTAGAAGTTGGGGCTCTCAGCTCTTAATATCCATGGTGACCCACAATTCTATGATGTGGGGGCAACTAAATATAGAGGGACATGCCTATATGGAGAACAATATGCAAAAACCAGTAGTAGATCGTCATTTAAAGTAGCATTTTCTTCTCTCATAGTAATGATATAAAACGATAATGTTGTAATTGAGGATTACAATTGAGATTTTGTGCCCCTTCTAAACTTAACAAAAGAGCTCAACAAATGACGTTTATTTTATTTGCAATTACAGACAGCAACAAAACTGTGTTAACAAATGCTCTGTTTAAATACAATCAAGTTAGTTTAAGATATACCATAATTTGTTGGCAATTTTGATATAGGATCTGTACTAGATTCAATCTTGTGATGTACTGTTGATGAAGTCTGGCATTCTTTGCATGAGCTTAGTTGCTTCCCCTTTTTTTAATGTAAGTTTTAACTGTATGTTTTGTATATTGTCTTTTTTGTAACAGCCCTGAAGAAGTCCCTTGAGGACGAAACGCGTCGGCTGTAGATCCTGTGTATAGTTTTTCTTTTCAACTGAACTGAATAAAGAACTGTCAAGATTACAAGAAATAGCTGATGTGATCATTTCTGTTTACCTTATTAGAGTTAACAGTTTCTAAAAACGTTGAAGTGGTGCACCTTGACCTTTTTTTAAAATCCTGTGCTGATATGTGATGGGAAATGAAGCTCTCTTGCTTTGCTTCTTCTTTTAAAGGCGTCTTGCCTGGACAGCCAGTAATGTTAATTCCTGTGAAGATGAATGATGGGATGTTCGGTGAGGTTACTTTCTTTGCTGATGGATTATGGGAGATCCAGCGATGTCACTTCCTGTGCTGAAGCGTGATTTGTAATGAGGTCCTTTTGCTTGCCTTCTCAAACGGTTTGGGTGGGTAAACCAATAATGTCACATGCTGTACATCAAACTAGACCCAAATACACAGTAAAGCCTATAGTTGACAATACCACTCTAAATATGAATGTTAAGCCCATGTAATTTTCCTTCCTTGTGCTCAGTGAAGTGATGATCATTCAGGTGCATCGGTGTGAGATTCAATAAAACTCTTTTTAAAATTATTAAATTAAAACCGAGGAAAAACATATTTCTTAATAATGTTATTCGGAGAAAAGAAGGACAAAGAAAGGAGGAGGTAGAATCTCTTTACAACTATATACATGCAGAAACTTTAACCATCTCATTATACATTAACATTGCAGATTCATAATTTCAGCCCAATGCACTGTAATTTATTCATTAGAAGTGGGTCCGGATGGCACTAACGTGTCAAATGATATCCTAGATCTAGACCACCTATTCCATTCACAGGAATTCTGTCCGTCTTAAACCCTTTTAGGGCAGTGGGTTGTTCATGAACATTAAAGAAATTTGTGGCCACTGGGTATTGTACATCATAGTTTTTTTATAGCCAGCAAATGTTCCAACACCCTCTTCTTGGCTGGATGGGTTGTGCTGCCAATATAGAGTTTGCCACATGGGTATCATAGGCTATACACACAGTAATCAGAATTGGAAGAAAACTTCTTAGTTATTCTACCATTTTTTTTTAATGTTAGGGATTTAATAGAAAACCACATGGGTACATTTAAAGAACCCTGATTGAGCATAACTACAAGTGTTCCTTTGATGTCTTTGAGACCTGTTTGGAATGTAACAACCTTTCAAAGACTACTTTTTTCTCCCTGTAATTTGAGGAAGTTGACTTTCTGCTTTAGTTAAAACCTCATCAGGGCGTAGTGCTGCTGGCCAGTGTTTGTGCAGAATGTGTCTAACTTTATCTGCTTTGTAGCTGCACTGAGGAATAAAGCTTACATTTTCTGTGGCCATTTCTGTGTCCTGTACTTTATGTGTAAATATAAGGTCTGTCTTGTCCATGTAATTTATCTTTTGAATGGTCTTCCTATCTGTTTTCATAATATATCCTCTTTCCTTAAATATGCCTGTCATATTGGTGTTCTCTGATTCAAATGCCTGCTGAGTGCTACAATTCCTCATTGTCTTCAGTAGTTCCTTATCTATACTACTATTATAAAGAGAGAACTGTGTCCTTTGAGGCAAGGTAACCTCGAAAAGTACACCACCAATCCAAACACCCAATACATCTTTGAAAACGTCAGGGCAAGCAGATGGACATAGGCTATATAAGAAAAAAATATATATGTTAGAAGGGAAAAGTAATTTTTAAGGAAAAGTAGTCCCTTCGAAGTAGTGCCAGCTAACGACGTGCGTGCTGACATCACGGGTCGGCGGCCAGGAGCGCGGAAGCCGGAAGCAACACCCTGCGATGGCCGAAGCGCGGAAGTGACACCCTGCGAGGAGCGGACAGAAGCGCCGAAGCAACACCCTGCAAGGTTCGGAGCGCAGAAGACACACCCTGCGAGGAGCGCCCAGGAGAAAGAAAGCGATACCCTGCGAGGTCCAGAGCGCGTAGGAGCGGCCAGGAGCGCGGGGAGGACCGTCGACATCGACATGCCCAGGGGAGCGCGGAGTAAAAGCGGACAGGAGCGTGGGCAGAAGCGGCCAGGAGCAAGAAAACGGGAGCAAGGAAACAACACCCTGCGCACGTGATGCTGGTGAGTACGCTGTGCTGCTCCCGCTGCTGGCCGCTCTGCTGCGCGTCTCCTGCTGCGGTGCTGCCCCCAGCCCCCTTCTGCCCAGGACAACGTTGGGACGGGCTGCTAGTATAGGATATTGCAAATCTAATTCCTGGGATTGGCACTAGATACATGCTGAAGAGTGTTACCAGTTGTTTTCTTTCGGAACAGTTTAGTAAGATGCGGTTTTTAATGATAAACACATTACATCTAGATATTCGATCTCAGTTTTACTTAACATGCAAGTCAATTTCAAATTCATGTTACTGTCTTTGAGTTCTTTCACAAAGTCTCTACCCGACCTTTTTGATCACTTTCATATCACGGAGAGGTCATCAATGTACCTTACCCAGAGCACTACATGGTCCTTGGATGCCTGTATATTACTGGCCACCTGCTCCTCCCATCAACCCATGAACAAATTAGCATAGCTGGGGGGCAAGCAGCTGCTCATAGCAGTGCCTGAATAATTTGCCATCAGAAGTATAAAAAAGTGCTTCAAAATTGTATCATATCAAGTAGTATTTCGGTATGTAACAGTCATGAGATTGATCATGCTCTCATATAATGCTGACAGGCATAATTCCTAGCTCATGATCAATGCAAATGTATAAATTGTATGCACCCGAGTTCATTAACATATAATTGACCTGCCTGGACAGCCAGTAATGTTAATTCCTGTGAAGATGAATGATGGGAAGTTCGGTGAGGATACTTTCTTTGCTGATGGATTATGGGAGATCCAGCGATGTCACTTCCTGTGCTAAGGGATGATTTGAAATTAGGTCCTTTTGCTTGCCTTCTCAAACGGTTTGGGTGGTAAACCAATAATGTCACATGCTGTACATCAAACTAGACCCAGGGAAAATACACAGTAAACCCTATAGTTGACAATACCACTCTAAATATAAATGTTAAGCCCATGTAATTTTCCTTCTTAGTGCTCAGTGAAGTGATGATCATCCAGGTGCAACGGTGTGAGATTCAATAAAACTCTTTTTAAAATTATTAAGTTAAAACCCAGGAAAAACATATTTCTTAATAATGTTATTCGGAGAAAAGAAGGACAAACAGAGGAGGAGGTAGAATCTCTTTACAACTATATACATGCAGAAACTTTAACCATCATATTATACATTAACATTGCAGATTCATAATTTCAGCCCTATGCACTGTTATCTCTTCATCAGAAGTGGGTCCTGATAGCACTAACGTGTCAAATGATATCCTAGATCTAGATCTTAGTCTGCCTAAAGCTATAATTCTTCTGCCACCTATTCCATTCACAGGAATTCTGTCCGTCTTAAACCCTTTTAGGTCAGTGGGTTGTTCATGCACATTAAAGAAATCTGTGGCCACTGGGTATTGTACATCATAGTTTTTGATAGCCAGCAAATGTTCCAACACCCTCTTTTTGGCTGGATGGGTTGTGCTGCCAATATAGAGTTTGCCACATGGGCAGCATAGGCTATGCACACAGTAATCAGAATTGGAAGAAAGCTTCTTAGTCATTCCACATTTTTTTTTTGATGTTAGGGATTTAATAGAAAACCACATGGGTACATTTAAAGAACCCTGATTGAGCATAACTACAAGTGTTCCTTTGATGTCTTTGAGACCTGTTTGGAATGTAACAACCTTTTAAAGAGTTACTTTTTTCTCCCTGTAATTTGAGGAAGTTGACTTTCTGCTTTAGTTAAATTCTCATCAGGGCGTAGTGCTGCTGTCCAGTGTTTGTGCAGAATGTGTCTAACTTTATCTGCTTTGTAGCTGCACTGAGGAATAAAGCTTACATTTTCTGTAGCCATTTCTGTGTCCTCTACTTTATGTGTAGATATAAGGTCCGTCTTGTCCATGTTATTTACCTTTTGAATGACCATCCTATCTGTTTTCATAATATAACCTCTTCCCTTAAATATGCCTATCATATTGGTGTTCTCTGATTCAAATGCCTGCTGAGAGCTCCAATTCCTCAGTGTCTTCAGTAGTTCTTTATATAGGATATTGCAAATCTAATTCCTGGGATTGGCACTAGATACATGCTGAAGAGTGTTACCAGTTGTTTTCTTTCGGAACAGTTTAGTATGATACGGTTTTTAATGATAAACACATTACATCTAGATATTCGATCTCAGTTTTACTTAACATGCAAGTCAATTTCAAATTCATGTTACTGTCTTTGAGTTCTTTCACAAAGTCTCTACCAGACCTTTTTGATCACTTTCATATCACGGAGAGGTCATCAATGTACCTTACCCAGAGCACTACATGGTCATTGGATGCCTGTATATTACTGGCCACCTGCTCCTCCCATCAACCCATGAACAAATAAATTAGCATAGCTGGGGTGCAAGCAGCTGCTCATAGCAGTGCCTGCATAATTTGCCATCAGAAGTATAAAAAAGTGCGACAAAATTGTATCATATCAAGTAGTATTTCGGTATGTAACAGTCATGAGATTGATTATGCACTCATATAATGCTGACAGGCATAATTCCTAGCTCATGATCAATGCAAATGTATAAATTGTATGCATCTGAGTTCATTAACACATAATTGACCTCCCAATGTATAGTGTCTTACTCTAGCAAGGATCTTCTTGACCTGAGGAAAGACTCACCATCCCCCTGCTTATATCAGGTTCGAGACGCAGCCTGGACCGTGACAGCACTAGAGGGTTCATTCTCCTGTTTATCCTGCCGGTACCAAAGTAATATAACAGAAACTGAAAAAACACATGGAGACCCTTTTCTCAAAGCAAACGCCCCTACATCCCCAAGGACAATACCTCTTCTATTTTAGAATTAGAGAAGCCGCCAAACAACTCCAACCATGGTTGTAAAGGTGTTCTAAGTAATGTTAGATCCCTACCGAAACATGCGGTTGAGGTATGGGAACTCCTCACGTCCGAGAACCCAGACTTAGGTTTCCTGATGGAAACTTGGCTCAAGCCTAATTCCACCCCCGCCATTGCATTAGCTCTGCCTGAAGGCTACAGGATTGTAAGAATGGATGGACAGCCTAAGGTGGGGGGGCGGGATAGCTATTATCCATAAAGACTTTATTAAAGTCTCCACACTTGAGCAACGGTGTAATATCGACATTTTAATCTTCCACATACACTTTCTTTCACAGCTCAGCTGGAAGGGTGCCTTAGTTTATCAGCTCCCAGACACCCTGGCAGACTTCTCACTCCAGCTCATAGAACTAATAGCTTCCCACGTAATCTCGACCATAAACATTTTATTGTTGGGAGATATCAATGTACACAGTGAATGCACTGCTAACTGCTTAGCTAAGCTCAACGACGGGCCGACACACACCGCTAGGTATTATTTTTACCAACTCACCCAGTATTTTGTGTAAATCCCCCCGCCCGCTCACTTGGTCCGATCACGCATTAATTGAATTCCATATTCAGGATCATTGGGTGGCTAATGCTCCCCGTCCTGCCTTCCACTGTGTCCTCAGACAATGGCATAAAATCTCCCCGGATCTCTTCCAAGCTGCTTTTTCGGCACCTTGGCATGTAGAACCTAACAACACAGAGTACGGCTTAGCCCGGTACCACTGTTAAATGTGCCATCAATCAGCTTGCACCGCTGAAATCATTTCCGAGTTCAGCTAGGCGCCCTCAGACAGCCTGGTTTTCTCCTGAGTTCCGTGCCAAAAAACGGCATTGTAAAAATCTGGAGAGACGTTGGGCAGAACCCATAATGAGAGGGACAAAGATAGATTTAAGACAGCCCTCTCCCACTACCATAAAAATATCGGCTGCACAGAAAGCCTTTATCACATCACAGTGAGCCAGAGCAGGGAATGCTTCCAAAACCCTATTCCAGATCTTCAACTCCTTTACCAATCCCATGATCTGTGACAATATAGAGGCCCCCTCCCAAGCCATCTGCGATTATATTGCTTAGTACTTCACACAGAACATTGAGCTCATTTATGACAAGATCACTTTGACAGGGAGCCAGCAACCGGTTGCTATGTCTTATAACCCATCTGCATCCACTAAAAAACCCAGCTGCCGGAGAGCTTCCCCCATCTGACCTTCGAGGATGTGGAAGCATTACTACGAACAGTAAAATCTGGCTCCTCCCATGACATTATCCTGGCCAGAACCGCTGCTACTCTATCTAATCACCTGCCCCAGCCCATAGGTATGCTTCTCAATCTCTCTATGAGAGAGGGTTATCTTCCTTTGGAATGGAAGGCGGCACAGGTCATCCCTATTCGTAAGAACACCATGGTCCCTATGGAAGATCTTTCTAATCGACGTCTCATTTCTGTACTACATCTCCTGAGCAAGAGACTGGAAAGATACATTAATAGACATCTGTCCGACCATGTCGAATCCACTGGTAGCCTGGATTCCTCTCAATCCGGTTTCAGGCCAAAATATAGCACAGAGTCTGCCCTTGTGATAATATCAGGATGACCTTAGATAGTGGCCAATCAACGATTCTTGTGCTGTTGGACCCTTCTGTCGTGTTCGACACGGTCGCTCTCCAGATCCTCCTCAGGAGACTGGAGGAGATTGGACTCAGAGGACCAGCCCTTACAGTGGATGATGAGCTTCCTTTCCTCCCACTCTCAGACAATTAACTTGGGTCCTTTTCGGTCAAAGACAATGGAATTGACCAAGAGAGTACCTCAGGGCTCATGTTTGAGCCCTACCTTGTTCAACATTTATGTTGCTCCCCTGGCTAACCTCCTTTGGACTTGTGGCTTTACTCCCATTTCATACGTTGATGACACCCAGCTTCTCTTTTCATTTAATAAATCCACTCCCTCTGTCTACTTTCTCTTCTGGAATGACAGCTATCTCAAATTGGATGAGAAGCTATTTTATCCAATTCAACGTAGGAAAACTGGCATTATGCTTTTCGGAGAGGCAACTATGCTGTGGACACCAAAGTGGCGGGCGGCGGACTTTGCTGCCCCCCTCCCCCCAAGACACTTGTTAAAAACCTGGGCATCCGCCTAGATCAGGCTTTGACTTTGAAGGAGCATGCTACTTATATTGCTGACTCCTGCTTCCACATGCTGGTTTTATTGCAGCGAGTTTTTCCTTTTCTCCCAGATTCTACACGTAAAACCATTATTCAGACAATGGTATTAAGCTGCTTAGACTACTGCCACGCTCTCCTGGTCTCAGCCAACGAGTCCTCGTTATGCAGATTGCAGGGGGTTCAGAACACCGCAGCATGCCTTGTCTTGAAAACTGCCTCCCTCCCTCTCCTCCAACAGCTTCATTGGCTTCCGGTGCGCAAGCGGGTTAAGTTCAAAACCTGCTGCACCATTCACAAGGCCCTGTATAACAATGGCCCCTCCTATCTCGCTGAGAAATCATTATGTTCACTCCAGGACTCTTCGTTCAGGAACCAAATCTCTTCTTTGGTCCCCCGGGTCAGGAAGTCCAGGTTGGGTGGCAAAGCTTTTTCTTACCTTTATTGGAACCAGCTCCTCATCCATCTGAGACAATGTTCTGACTATCTTCAATTCAGAAAGCTTCTCAAGAACGCTCTTTTCAAATATTGCCCATCTGCCTTTACCTGCAGCACTGTTCGAAGCACACAGATACCCCTTTGGGGGTGATTCAGGCACTATATAAACCTTTAAATAAATGTATGCCATTAATAACCATCAGAAAATCTCTAGTGTTTTGAATATAATATGGTAAGACTGCGAGAAATGATCTAAAAAATAAATCTATGTACCTAGAAATATTTTCAAGAAGGCTTCTTATGGAAGACATATTAGGCCTCCCAGGCGGATTGGTGGAATCTTTGTGGCTTTTTGTAATTAAATAGAATATGGGAATTTTGGGATAGCAACATTACAGAAATTGATATTTTTCCCATTCAGTCAATCCCTGAGATTTCCATTAGGACAATGTATCCCATTACCATTTACCATTTCATAATCTTTATTTCGGCAATGCATGCCCTAAAAGATGTACATACAGTCATAAAAATAACATTTCTCATTTTAAAAACATTGGAAGAAGAAACCAATTCATGCTGGTACAAGATCTGTGTGGTAGCTAATTAAAATCAGTCAATAACCTCTACATCAACAGCTGAAAAGTTTTCTTTGTAAAGTGCATGTGCATTAGCAAAATTATACAGTGTTCAGCACGCCCCTGCATTTAAGCCATATCGCCGCAAGAAATTTTGCAACAGCAAAAACACCTTTAGGTGACAAATCAGTTTTAAGAATGCGGTAACCTTGCATGCAGTGTGTAATTCGCATGTTTTTGCATAAGGGCACAAGCCAGTGCCTCCTCGTTTTTCGATAAGCAGGGCAAAAAAACATGATATGTATTTCACTTTCCAGGTCACAACTGCAATTAGGACAATTTTTCGGAGCAGCTGGAGACCAATTACATGTAAAAGCTCTCATTGGTAATGTACCATACCTCCACTGCAAGTACAGCTTCCTCGTAAAAACAGGGAAGATTTAATCCATGACAATTTCAAAATGATAAAAATCCTTTTCCTTTAAAAAACAATCTATTAAAGTGCCGCTGTGTACATTAGATATGGAGGCAGTTAATTTACTTTCATAAAAGAGTTTGGACAAGCTTTTTCTTGGGGTCCTAGGACAGGCAGTTTCAGGGTTGTACCACATTTGCGGGAGCCCTAGCTTGATAAATTCATTTTTCATATAAGCGAGCCACGGGATTTTCCACGCATTTGGTAAACTTAGAATTTCTAATAATTCCTGTCTATAAGCAGAGAGCTCCGAGGTACTCCATAGTCTCCGCCAGCACGCTAGAGGCTTCAGGCCCACAACCTCATCTATTGGCCTAAGTCCCATATCAAATCTAATAGGTAACAGGGGAGTACTAGGGGGCAACGTCAACAGTTGCCTGAAGAATTTATTTTCTGTGACTACAATCTCAGGACCCCAATGTTCACCCCCATAAGTGACCGCCCCTCTCACTTGTGTTTTATAAATCTCCACAACTGGTCGAATAGGTTTTATTGTAGAGGTGTTAGAGAGCTTTAAAATACCCCCTGTAAGCTGGGACTGCCTGAGTTGAGACTTAATTTGGTGTGGACCCACATCATGTTTTCATTGAGGGTAACCCCTAGATAGTCAAAAGTCTGAACTCTTTCCAGCCAGATTGTTCCAATTACGGGGTTAGGTCTCGTGGGTACAGGGGGATTGAAAATCATGAATTTGGTTTTCATAGCATTGTTTTCCAAACCCCTTTCCTCACAAAATCCCACAAAGCCATCCAAAACCTTCTGTATCCCCATTGGAGATTTTGAAAGCAGCAGGGTGTCGTCTGCGAACATAATCGCAGGCACCCTGCTGCCAGCTAGTTTGGGGGCATCAGTGTATTGTATCCCATTTAAATGAGAAATTACCCCGTTGACATAAAGGCAAAACAGGGTAGGCGCTAAAACGCAACCCTGTCTCACCCCTCTGCCAACGGGGAATTTTGCTGATAGGAGACCATTTCTTTCACACCTGACCCGTGTGAAGTTGTCATGATGGAGCCGTATTAAAATATCCAGAATTTGATGGGGAATGCCCAATTCGGCGAGTACAGCCCATAACTTGCATCTTGGGACCAAGTCGAAGGCAGCTCGCAAATCCACGAAAACCGTGTAAAGGCTTCCCCCTTCGATCTTAACAGACTTCCAGAGCAGCATGTTCTGACGGAGAATCTGGTCCATTGTAGATATATTATTTCTGAACCCTGCCTGGTAGGGGCTTAGTATTGAATTTTCCTCCATCCAGTCTTGGAGGCGGTCCAATATTAACCTGCCAAAGATCTTTTACACTGTATTGCTTATGATCACTGTATTCCTAATCACCTGTCCATAGCAACTTGCATCACCTAGTTGTCTCTGTCCTTCACAAAGGTACATGCCTTTGTCCCACACAACAATATTACCTCCTTTACCTGACTGACAAATCACATTATTCAGATCTTTACTAAGTTCTCCAGAAGTATTCCTCTGGTTATGAATCAGATTATATCTGAGTGTATCATTCATGAATATCTGTTTCTTATGGTCCTTAGTGAGCCGTTACTCAAAGACTTCTGTGGCACTGCTGTGAACTGTAGGAATGACAGTCGATTTTGGTTTAAAGCCACTTGGGATGCTCACATTTGAAAGTATATCCAAGGTAGTTAAATTGAGTATGGGTTCCATATATTCTTCAGATCCTCTTGTAGCAGTTCAATCTTATTGATCTGTAACTAACTTGTGCTACCCCCATGGGGCTCTATGCAAATATCATTACTATGCCAATTTAAATGCCAGCACTTTAATTTCAATCTCCTGGTGAAGTGGAATAAGCCCACCCTAGTTTGAGTATAGTTCAGTTCACTTGTACGATAGAATGGGAAACCTAGGAAGAGAAGGGTTATTTCATTATCAGCTAAAACACTTTGTGACAAATTTACCACATTCATCTTTGTGTCTTTTATTTTGCTTGCATTTGTCCCTGTGTTTTCATTCACATAGCGGTCATTTGTACTTTTCTTGGTTAGGTATTTTGTTTGTTTTGCTTTTTTCTACCTCTGCCTTTTCCTCGTGGACTGACCCTTTCTGAATGTGTACTGTCCTTACTCTTGTTACCATTCAGAGCTCCTCTAGAAAACTGCTTCTCAAGGCTGAGCGGTTTGATCCTGATGGCAGACTGGTACATGAATTGTCACTGTCCACTGATGTATCTCTCATGACTTCCGTCAGTTTTGCTGGTTTGGAAGATGTTAATTCTTGTTGATTCCCTCCATACATCTTGTCATACTTTTTGTTAAATGTTAAATGCGTCCTGATTTGTGGTCATTGTATCTTGCTGAATTTTCTTCGTTTTTTATCTCTTCTTCTAACTTATCAAGCTTTTGTTGCATGCTAGATATAAACTCCTCCAAATTGTCATTACCATCCAGTCTTTTTATTTTATTGCTTACCTGATCAATTTCTGCCAGAATGCTCTTTCTATCTGACAAAGCATACTTGTCCAGGATCCTCAACATGAGTGATGTAATATATGGCATCATCAGCATTGCTTTGCGGGTGCGCAAGTTATAGTTAGCTCAACTAACTATAATGGCCAAATTTCTCTGGTTTTGTACGAATAAAATGTCCAACTAACTATAACATGCCTGAAACCTGTGGCTGATTATGGCCCAGGGGACCCCATCCCCCTGGGCCTGGCCTTATGTTGGGGACCGTGGGGGGAGCCCCAATGCCCCCACTGTCCCAGCCGCCTCCCCGCCTCCTGCGGGAGCCGGCATTGCTTTTGGACAAGGGGAGTTACCTATGTGTCAACACGCACACCCATACAGGGCTGAATAACCACTGTTGGTAGAATATTTATATGCATTTGAAACAGATTGACTTCGAGAAATTAATTTCAAATTTTTTATATAAAATGCACATGAACATGTATCTTCTGATGTAGATGTATCTTGGATAATGATATTGTTCTATCCTCCCAACATACTGTTTTTAAACTCACAATTGCATGAGCACAACCCAATGAATTGTATTACCATGAACATGCTCTAAGATGGCCACGATACATTTTTTAACATTTGTAGTCCATCATTGCTGTTTATTTTGGTCATGTGATGCTCCATGGTTTGAAATGTCAAAAAAATGCACAGGAAACCTGACATTGAGAAAGCCAAGTGGCGAAACGCGCCTGTCAGGGGGTGGGGGTCTGCTGAATAAAGCACTTTGTACATCGGATATCTTGTGAGTGCTTTCCTTCTTAGGCGCTGGATTGTGTGTCTTAGTTCTCTGTATATATATATATATATACATGCTGGTCTTTCCGAAACAACTTTTCAACTGCAAATGCCCATGAAGAAGAGAATCAATTTCTTGAAACGCGTCAGCAACTTATAAATACCAGAAATGGAGGCAGGCTTGACGACAAGACCCCGGAGGGCTGGCAAACTGAGTGTTCCCTTGAAATTGCTTTCGGGCTTTGTTTCAACAGTAACTTGCATGGTCCTGATCCACGATGAGGAGAACCATCCCTGCAACGTAAGAGAGGTTGCGGGCTAGAACTTTACCGAATCCGATATGCGGCACAGCAAGCCTTTTTTAATTACAAACTTGCCCCCAGAATATGGATCCTACTCAAGGAATAAAGACACTTAATGCTAAAAATAATAAAAGTCTATGGAGCCCACTTGGGGTGTGAACTACATGGTCCAGCATGCTCCTGGGCACTTAGCCACTCCCACTAAGGGCGGGACATAAATATTACACATGCTGGTCTTTCCGAAACGACTTTTCAACTGCAAATGCCCATGGAGAAGAGAATCGATTTCTCAAAACGCGTTGGCAACTTATAAATACAAGAAATGGGGGCAGGCTTGACGACAAGACGCCAGAGGGCTGGCAAACTGAGTGTTCCCTTGAAATTGCTTTCAGGCTTTGTTTCCACAGTATATATATGTGTGTATATATATATATATTATTCCAAGTTGCCTCAGAGCTCAAAGACGCGACTCCGCAGTGGGATGGTCAACAACCTTTTATTTTCAGAACCGGCTCACCCTCCAACTTTATAACGAAGCCCCTAACGCGTTTCAATGCAAACATACATCTTAATCATAGGGCGGGGACTGGAATTGAAATGACATTGGGAGTTTAATTTGGCAGAAAAACGGACCCTATTGAAAGGGAGAAAGTAAAGACTACATGACCCAGCATCCCACGGATTGAAAGGTGGAGATAATAACTATGAACACGTGACCTTGCCAGTCCCCGCCCTATGATTAAGATGTATGTTTGCATTGAAACGCGTTAGGGGCTTCGTTATAAAGTTGGAGGGTGAGCCGGTTCTGAAAATAAAAGGTTGTTGACCATCCCACTGCGGAGTCGCGTCTTTGAGCTCTGAGGCAACTTGGAATAATATATATATATATATATATATAAGAGAGAGACAGAGAAAAAAAATACCATATATGTAATAATAAAGTTTACGGATATACATTCTTTATTTGTGATCACGCAGTAGTTATTACCTGTAACACAGTGCTCTTAAATAATTGAAATAACTGTAAAAGTTATATTTGAACTAGAAAACGCTGAAGACATTAGCAGACAATGTGATCACCTTGCAGCACGCTCAGCTACGTGAACATCAGTTTTAGTCGTTACAAAGCTAATCCAACATGTTTTCATCAATTTGGTTAACATGTACTGTTTTTTAGGGTCATTTTTTAAAATAATTGTTGCACCATTTTTACTACATGAAAATGTCTATTCAGTGATTCCCGCCATGTTGCATGAATTAACAATTAGTGAACGATGTTTAGACTTGTATTGGCATCAGAAGTGTTAGTTTCTTACATCCTATGTTCCTAGTTGCCCGTTTTGATTTACTGAGTTGCAAGAACAGAAGACATGGTATATTCTTGATAAGCTATATCTTTACCTTTTCAGGCTTCCGCAACTTACACATCGAAGACCAGATAACCCTCCTTCAGTATTCTTGGATGAGCCTAATGGTGTTTGCAATGGGATGGAGATCATATAGACATGTCAGTGGACAGATGTTGTACTTTGCACCTGACCTAATTCTCAATGAGTAAGTTATATAACGCATTTTCATTATTCCATACTATAGATCAAATTTAAGATGATGGTTGTCTTTAAATTCCTTTGGGAAGTGTACATGTCCTCATACTTTGGACTTCTTGCTTGATGTGTGAGGATCTGCATTTGACAATTGCCAGCATAACGTTTAAACTGTTTCCCTACATTTCTTCATTTTTCCTAGCATTGATACCTCAGTGTTGACCAACTGCATAGCAGCAGCGCACCTCAATTTTCAGAGCTGACTGAAATCGGGCTGCGCATGCCAATTCAGTCCCTCTTAAAATCAGCTTCTTTTATCTGGCCACTGGAACTAAGCTGCACCTAACTGGAAAAGCCCAATTAGGCTGACACTGGCCATGGTTCACTTGTGTTACAGCTCTGAGAGGACCTGACTTGTGACTGTTCTTAATAGACCAGGACTAAGGCTGATTTGCTTATGGCAGGGTCCAATCGTGGGAGCCACTGTGAACAAAAAGCAATCGACTGGGAAGAAGCTGCAAATAATTACCAGTGGCTGGGATTAATTCACGGGTTCCATCCATTAATTATTTGTAATTTTCATTGTGAAGCCCTAAGTGCAATGGATATGCCCGGTCGTTAGTGCTGTGCTTACTGTGCCTCTGCGACCAAGGTGCACCCTACTAAAGAGGCCAAAACTGTTCTTGGGGTGCTTGTGTGCTGGTTCAGAGAGGACCTGTTTTGGCAGTTTGGGCTGAACTGTCCCTGTTTAAGCAGGGTTAAGGCTGATTTGCATATGGCTTGATTTAGTCTGAGGTGGTATGGTGGGTAACAAAAAAGGGTGGACTGGGGTGCAGTCTTTATCAGTGGCTGAGATTGATTCAAGCATTCCATCCATCACTGTTTTGTATCTTTCCTTTCCCTTGCCTTCATTGCTCTGCCAATCCTATGGTGACAAATGCAATGAAAGACGTGGTCATGTGACCATGATATATTTTTTCAAGTAATGGTGATTATCATCAAAGACTATATACAGTTGATCAAAAGTGGCTTTCAACAATGTAAATAGGTTAGGGGTGTAGAACCAATGGAAAACAGGAGAAGTACCAAGGTCAGACATGCACCAAAAGCTGATTCTGCAAATTGAAGTTGGCTGCACACAGAATCTATGGAAATGTGTGGGATCGGGGTGGTGCTTTGTGCAGCAGACAATTAGACTACAGCCCAGAAAACAATGCAAACAGAGGCAAGGGAGCACCAGGAATTAAAAAAAAAACAACTCCCACAAGCTACACAGGGCGAGGTAAATGAATCAGTATTATAAACCCTCAAAGTCTCCACTAAACATTTTTAAAGTAGGTGTAGAATCTATTTCTGATGGATATTTGTACGTGCATATTCCTCTTTCCTTGCAAATCTCGGGCACTAAACTGGACTGGGAATCTTTCAATACCTCTTCCATCATGATAAGTGAGGCCTACTCCATGTCTGCACCAGAAATAATGCCACAGAGATGCAGCTGGAACCCCATGAGGAGCAGGGTCAAGACTGATTTGCATATGGCTGTGTCCAAACTAGGGTGGGGTGATGGACAAAAAACAATTGATTAAGCCCAGATCTGTTGACTGGGGATGAATGTTTGCATTGTTCAGCATTCAGTCCATCATCTGTTGGTTTTTCTTTTTTTTATGGTGAACAAAAAGCAATCAACTGGGAAGAAGGTGTAAATAAGTACCACTGGATGGGATTAATTCAAGCATTAACTATTCTTATTTTTCATTGTGAAGCCCTAAGTGCACCAGATATGCCCAGATGTTGGTCCTGTGCTTACTGTGCCTCTGCGACAAATAATGATAATGAGAATGATAATAAATGTTTAGTATTTAGTTAGTTATAACCTTTACAGTTTATTGCATGAGTGAAAGTAAGCAATAAAATGTCTTCATTTTTATAAAAAAATAATATCTTTACATTCTCAGTTGTTATAATAATGGGGTTTGTATTGTGCAGTAAGCACTTGCCAAATCGTAAGGTGTCAGTGTTCCGCCACTCAGTTAAGGGTTACTTTTCAGGCCTAAATGTAAGGTTACATAAATTCTCCACTTAGGGATCCTGAATAACAGAGAAATCAACATATCGTAGATTTCTCTGTCTGCTTTGTAGCTAGAGTTTCTGTTTTAGTGCAAGATCATGGTGGTTAAGAAATGTTATCAGTTGACGGGTCCAGACGGGTCCAGCCCTGCTATTATGGTCGCTCTGCATGTCCTTTTTCTTGAGGTGTTTAGCGCTTTTCATAAAGTGACTCGTGCTGTGCAAAGTTTGGGACATGTGCACATTTGATGAATAAAGTCCTCTTTGTTACTGCTGCAGAGTCGGCCCTTTGTGGACCCAGGTTGGCTGGTCTGTAATCAATGATAGTTGTCCGAAGTGAAGAGCCATCAGATGTCTTTTTCGGTAGATCGAGAATGTGATACTTAGATAAGGTGCAGGTGCAAGGATCTTATAATTTTTGATCACCATCCACGCGTGCATTCGCTCACTGAAGATGTTTTTACCAACTAACAAGGAGTAAAATGTTGCAGTGTTGTTTATGACTTGCTTGAAGGTTGAATAAGTCAAATTATTGTTCCAAAGCTCGCCTGTGCAAGTTGTTGTTACAGCTTTTTGGAGGTATTGGTTGTATGGCCATTGTCTGTTGTTGTCTAATTCCGCCCTGCGAGCTTTGTACAGTGTGGAGTTAGCTGTATTCTGTTTCAGTCAGTACCAAAGCTATATTGTTGCATACATCCTCCCAAATGTTTTGTTTATTAAACCAAATTCAAGTCTCACTTGTGCTTGGGAAGTGGACTGATGTATCTGGGAAACCTTTTTGTTTGTAGAGTCTAGTAATTTGTTTAGAGTTTAGAGTCTTTGCGTTGTAGAGCAATACTGGCATATGTTATTGTTGGAAGCATTTTGGTCAATATCACTGCAAGCAAAGGTTTAAATGATGGCCCATTCAGTTTTTTTTGCCAGGGTCCTGAAGGCAAACGTTAGTTCACTAGTTCTATGTGACATATACATTTTCTGATCTTTGCGGTTTAGTCTGTTGTCCATATAAAACTCCAAGCATTTATAATTAGTTACTTCCTCCAACAAATTGCCCTCTAGCCATATTTTCTGTTTGGCAGTTGGGTAAATGCTAATGAGAATTGTTATACTTTTTGGTGGATTGATTTCTAGTTTGTTGGTTGTTATGTATTCCGCCATGTCTGTGAGTGACCTGCGGAGGCTGGTCTTAGTTAGGCTCATTAGGACTATGTTGTCTGCATGTGAGAGATGCAATAGTGATAATGTTCCCAGTTTCTGTGGTTGAGAGTTGAACTTGTCTAGCCGATGGGCCAAGTCCGAAATAAACAAATTAAAAAGGTGAGGAGCCAGCACGCATCCTAGTTTTAAGCCTTTGTATGTGATCACTTTTCTAGATAGCCTTGAGCCATCTCCCAGCTTAGTTCTCTTCCATGTATAGGAGTAAAAGAGCAGTATTTCTCTTAATATTCTCTCAGGAATATTCCAAGCTTTCAGCTTTTCCCAGAGATAACGATGCAGCCTTTAGATCTATGAAGCAGAGGTGCAGTTGTTGTTTTCTCCACTTGTACTTGTCAGCTATAAGTGAAAGGGTTAGAATATTTGTAATCATCCTGATCCCTTTTCCGAACCCTGTCAGGTTGATAGGAATCAAGTTAAATTATTTGACCAATCTGTTAGGTCTTCCATGATCAGAAAGGCATAATACTTTGCTTCTAAATCCAGTCAGGTGATTAACCTGTAATTTGCTGGACTTGTTCTGTCCCCTCCTTTGTATATCGGTGTGATTATTGAGTGTTGCTAGCTGGATGGGATTTGATTTAGACGCTCTTTTGTTTTTTTAATAGGCTCATTAGACGGTTACTCTAAAAGGATGGGTTATTTTTGACGATTGCTTTATGAATGCCATTGGGTCCTGGCACTCCATCTCCTCTGCCTTTCTGTATTATACTTATTACGTGTTCCGCTCCGTAGGTGGACATGTCTGATTTTACCTTTGGGTAGGGAGTGCCGACTTCGTTGTAGTTCCTTTTCATTTTTTCTGCTGGCAACACAGATAGTACCTTTAGATAGCAAGTGCTGTCTTTTTCTTGTATGGAATTTTCAACATTGTCTTTTACCACCTCTAGATCTTGGTTATTTACGTATTCTTGCTGCTTACCAGCAGGGTTTCCAGGATTTGTAGTTTCTGTGAATCATTTCATAAGAAACTTTGCCCACTTGTACTCTTGTACGTTTAAGGTTAGAGCGTTAACTGGCTTGTCCAGATTGTTAATCGTTTCCCAAAATGAGCTGGAGTTAGTTTTTTGGCACTATGTAATAATTTTGTCCCACATTTGTCATCACGCCTTCTTTCATACTCCCATAACTTCTTTTTGTACAGTTTCCTCAGGTTATGTACAATGTCCCATCCTGTTTGGTCCAGGTCCATTCTTTTAAGATTTCTGACAGCTTTTTTTAGTTTGTGTTTCAGTGTGAGAACCTCACTTGTTTGTACCCTGTTGTGTTTTTTGTCTGGTTACCTGTTTTAGTTTTCCAGTCATTAGTGTTGTTAATTTCACTGTGAAGTTTATCCAGAATGGTGTCTTAGTTGGGCCCTTGTCGCACTTGCTTTTGTGAGCCTTTGTAGTTTGTTTTGGTGCTCTTCAATGGTTTCATTAGTCCATTTAAACCGTTTTAGGTCAATTGAATGGATTCTTCACTCTGTTGCCTGATTCATCTGGTGTTTGGTTAAGTTTAAGATAAAATAATTGTGGTGAATTCAATTGTAAATTGGAGGAGAAGAGGCACCAGTGGTAATGAAATTACCGTGTACTCGAGTCTGGATTGCAACGTCTCTCCTAAAAAGGTATGTTTGGGTGGGGTGTCTTCCGTTGTCCTGCCATTTATGACTCAAAGCGCAGGTGTTCTAGTGATTTCACCAAGTCTCGCCCTGTGAGATCAGGAAGTGCAGCCCTAAGTTGGTATTGAGGT
Organism: Lissotriton helveticus; assembly: GCF_964261635.1. NCBI lineage: Eukaryota > Metazoa > Chordata > Amphibia > Caudata > Salamandridae > Lissotriton > Lissotriton helveticus. The sequence goes on along the minus strand of NC_136069.1, from coordinate 247,306,813 downwards.
TGTACATTTCAGCATTTGTTATCAGTGGCTAGTTTCTCATCTTCATCCGGTGTGTAGATTAAGTTAGAGTTGAAGTCTCCTGTTGGCACTATGTCCCAGGAGGGGTTAGTGCTTCTTATGTCCGAGATTGTGGCTATTAAATGGGCATATGAGCTTTTTTCCTTTGGGCCTTTGGATGTGCATACGTTTTAATCAATAATACTGTTCTTGGTTTCTCCATGGCAATGAACGTGAGTTTAATTAATTGCACATTTGGCCCGGAAGAAGCTATCTGCTCTGATTTGATGTTTAGGTCTGTAGACACATAGACTGCCAAGCCACCTTTCTGGCATTCGTGTTTTCTATGTTCCTCTGCTGGTGTGTTGAAATTTGTGAATCCTGCAAGTGGCAAGTCCTCCAGTGCCCATGTCTCTTGGAGGGCAATTAAGTCACATGTTGCCCAGGCTTGAGGGGGGCTGCCTTCTTCCAGTCATTTTTTCGCTCCGGCTATGTGCCAAGAGAGGAGGTGGAAGTTTCTGTTTTTGGATTTGGCAGTCCGTCTGTCTGCTGGTCAGTTACCCTTCGCTTTATTCAAGATTCCCTGGAGCCAGCTCCATTGGTCATTGTCAGATTCTGCTTCAGCCTTTTTGTCTTTAAATGCCCCGTTCCACTGTGTCTTGTTGATGGACTTCTTCCTTTCGCTTTCTGCAAGACTGAGTGCTCCTGTGATTTTCGTTTTATTTGTCCTTGTCCAAACTTTGCTTTGTGGAGGGAGTTTTCAATCAGTGGACTGGTGTAACGTGGTATAGTGGGCTTGGATAGTTTTATATCCCAGGATTCAAATTGTAGATTGTAGCTCATAATGAGCTGGGCGATTTTCACTGATTGCCATGTGGTGAGCATTTGTTTGTTGTTGTTTTCTTTTCTTTCCGGCAAAATTCCACGGCAAGGAGTTGGATTGACTTTAGTTTTATAAAGCAGGTATGTTGGTTAGCAATTTTAATATATTGCCCCTATTTAGTATGTCGTGCTGGCCGTGGGATTTGTATTCTGGTGTTAAAAATATTTGCTGCGTTGATAGTCCACCCTGCCGGGTTTTTACACTGGTTGCCTCTTCTTCTTGTTCTTCTTCCGCTATAGTAGGTTTTTGCAGTCCGAAGTTTCCTTGTTGATGCATTCTGCCCTTACTTGTGTTGTGTATTAAGGTTTCTGATGAAGGCAAGTTACTCTGAATGGTCTCTTTATGTTTTGTTATTTTATCCTGTTCTAGGTTGCCAGGCTCGATTTCTCGGGGGTTTACCCATGACAAATTCACTTGTTTGCATTCTGTTTAGCTTGTGTTATCGCTGTTTTGTATGTAAAATCTAAGGTTTTCTTATTGCAGAACGCTCCTTCTGCTGACTTAGGGAGATGGGTTCTTAAATGCAGGAGATGGTATCTCTGGATCTTATCTTGGTTGCATGTTTCTTGGTGAGCTCTGATTCCTGGCTTGTTCATTTCTGTCATGCCTTGGGCTTTTTTGGCCTTCCTTGCTGTGTGGAGACCTCATTTGTTGAGTCTTTGCCAGTTCGTAAGTTAGGGACTTGTTTCTTGTGCATTATTCTTCCTAGCAGGTCTTTGGGCTTCAGGGTTTGTTCTACAAGGCGTACTGCCCTGGGTTATTATGTATGTTGATTGTAGTGTATTTCCGTCTTGTTACTTTTTCACTTTTTCCAATGTCTCAATGGTTTGTTCACTGCCTTGGGTCGTTTTTGTTGTTCCATTTCTTGTGCAGATACTAGGCCTCCCCAAGTATGTGCAGTTGTTTTTTCACAAATATTAGCACCCCGTGGTCTGTTTTGGTCTGCTTCTTCCAGGCTATCCATTTCCGTGTCCCAGTCCTTCTGGTTTACACTCAAAGTGTCGGCCTTGTCCGCGGATGTCCTGGTAAGGTCTGTTTTTGCTTTGGTCTATCTTCTTGTTTGCTTAGTAGGGTTGCGTTCTTCCGATTTTACTGCATAGTCTCTGCAGGTGCTACCTTCGTTTCCAGAGATCTTTGTGGCTCAGTTGATGTCTGTGTTACCTTGTGGTCGTCGTTCCGTGCGGCCTGTGAAGGAATTGCTATTTGTGCTTCATGCTTGGTAACAGTGTGCTTGATAGGAGTTGTATTTAGCTTTTTGAGGGCTATTATTTGTTCTAATAGAGTTGGTCGGAGGCTCAATTTGTTGATTACAGGTCACAGGCACAGGATCTTTGCTATAGTGAACATTTGAATTGTGCTCTTGTAAATTATTAAGATTATCCAATTTTGTGTTTATCCCTGCGATGTGTAGCGTTGTGATGTTCATTAATCCAATTTGAATTTCCAGTTAATCCGATTGCAAATTGAGTCCCTTTGTAGATTATTGTACTGTGAGTAGTAGTGTTCTAAAGAGCTCCAAGTAGCTGCTTGTGTCGCTAAATATTTAGTCTTGTGTTGGTGTGGATTTTGGTTCCAGGTTAGTTGGTTGATTTCGATTGTGTACTGTGGTGAGAGAGTGACTTTGGGTGTATTTTGCTTAATGTTCAGGCCATTTGTTTCTCTATTACATTGTGTTGGGAAGTTGTAGTCATCCCCGCTGATTGAGTCTTTGAAATCTGTGTCTTGTAATGTCTCCTTATTAGGTGTGAGCCTTATTGTTCGCAGCCATGAGTTTTCTGAGCCTTCTAATTTATCTAGGTTTGTCTGATGAACCTGGGCTACAGTTGTAGGCACTTGTATTGTTTCGTATTGTAATGTAGGTGGAGTAGAGCGTACTTTTTTGGCATATGGATAGGTTTGTTGACAGAGCTTTTGAATTCAAGTTTTCTCCTCCATTGCTCCCTTCTTTCCCGAGCTGAGGAAGGTGTTGAACTGCGATCTTGTTGTCGCTCGTGATGTCATTGTTGTTTGTTGGGCCCTCTATTATTTCCTCTTTGTGTAATTCCTTAAGTGTGTGTGGTTTCGCATTGGCCTTACACATTTTCCTTGTTTCTTCCTTTGGGGTGCCCAGGTCCGTGTCTACCTAGCCCAAGTTTTGACAGATTGCCTGGCTCTTAGGGCTATTTGGGTCCTTTACGTTGTTTGTGGGGTTGTTTGCTTCTCTTTTGTGGTAGCTTTTTATGCCATTCCCGGGGGGCTTTTGTGTCAGAAGGCCTGGCACCTTTCTAGGCATCAAGTATTTTGTGGCTCCGGGGGCTTTGAGGAAGCAGAAGCTGGAGTTTGTTTTCTCAGTCTCACTTTTTTTCTGAATTCCTAAACATTATTAAACTTGGGGAAATTAAAGGACTCTTTTGAGTTTTGTCCCGGTCTGCAGCATTTGCTGGTTGTTTTGTATTTAGTTTTTTTGCACCTCTCTTCATGTTGCTAGGTTTCTGGTGCTGATTCGGAGTCCACCTGACTCTGCCTGATCTCATCTTTTTCTTCTCCTCTGTGATTTGTGAGTTTCCATAGATACCGTAGGACACTTGACACTTGCCCCAGCCTAGCCTTCTTGGATCTGCCAGTCCTGTCGGTCTGTGGCTGGGAGGGTTAAGTGAAGGTTGAGCACATAATTATTTGATACCTCTTTTCTTCGGGGTTGTGCTCAGATTGCGTTTGATTTGATTTGTATTCCTGGGTTCCTGTATTCAGTATTTTACTCTGTATTTTGTTGTAATTGCCGTTCTGTGTTGGACCCTTCATTTATGTCCTTGTTTGTGCCCTTAATTGTGTATTTTTCCAAGCGGCTAGATCTTTGGTTTAAGGCTGCTCCAATTGTTTGGGCCAAGAAAGGCAGTCAAGTGGTCAGGCAGTCAGGCTTACGACTGATACTGTGAGAGCAAGCTTGAGTTGTTCCAATCTTCCAGTTGACGTTCCTTTTGGAAAGGTGTTATCCGGCCTGCAGGTGGTGGTCCCCCTCGGTGCTTTAGGCTGAAATAGGTGTGCACCCTTGGAGTTGTAGGGACTAGTAGGTTGCAGTTCCCTCCTGTGCCGCACCCTCCAGCACTGGAAAGATTAGATGTCAATGTGCACCTCTCCTCCTGACAAGTCCTCTTGTCAGGAGGCGAGTCCAGCTGAGTTGGGTAGTGGTGTTGTGGCCAACAACAACGGTGGTAGACGTAGGAGCCGACAGCTTGGGGCTAGGGGCCACACAGTGCTCAGTGATGAAAAGCCTTGGCCCACCCATCCTGCCGCGACCTCAGAGGTCACTGCTGTCCCCCACACTGCGGCCTCGGCAAGATCTGCAACCCCTAGATGTGTGGTGGCCACCGTCAGCTGTTCTCATTGCCAGGATCCAAGCCAGAAAGTCAGAGCAGTAGCGATAGCAAAGGGGCTGCGGGAAGAGGTCTTGGGGAGGTTGGGAGCTATGGGGTGGTAGGGCCTAGAGGGGGACCTTGCGGGAGCCCACCGACCAGCAAGCGGCACCCAGACAAGGCTGGGCGGCTTCAGCGGGAAGTTAGGACTCAATGTCACTTCGGGCCTCACTCGCTTGGTCCCCCCCCGTTGTCTCCACTGCGGAGTTCCCCTGCCTCATCACAACTCTTGTGGTGCTGCCCTGTTGCATCGCCGTCTGCGGAGGCTGTAGTTTGTGGCTGCGGCCACGGATTTCCCTGGACCGCTCGTGGCTCCAACCTGGCTGCTCTCTGCTCCGCGCCACGCCCACCTGTGAACCGAAAGTCAGCCGCGCTGGTTACTGAGGAAATAGTCACTCACATCCACCCATCTCTGCGACCAAGCTGCACCTAACTGAAGAGAACCAGAGGCCAAAACTGTTCTCGGGTTGCTTGTGTTCTGGTTCTGAGAGGACCTGTCTTGGCAGTTTGGGCTGGACTGTTCCTGTTTGAGCAGGGTTAAAGTTGATTTGCATATGGCTTGATTTAGTCTGAGTTGGTATGATAGGATTAATTCAAGCATTCTATCCATCACTTTTTTGTATCTTTCCTTTCTCTTGCCTGCATTGCTCTGCCAATCCTACGGTGACAATGTAAATGTAAATGTATTTGAGCTTGTAAAGCGCACTGCTACCCGTCCGTAGGTTTCCTGGCGCTGTATAACTCTGGGGAACCCGTCCTGGCTTTCCCTGTGGGATGGTCCTTGCTGGGAGTCCCCAAGGTGGAGCCAGGCATCCCCGGAATTGATGGGGCCGTTGTGGAGATTAGGCAAGCTAATGCCAAGAGTTGCCGAGTGGAGCCCCTGATTAGAGTAAACACCGAAGCGAGAATTATCAAGTCCGCTGACCCAAGTCCACGACCCTGCCGCGTCGGGAATTGAACCCTGGTCCCAGGCCGACTTCTACTCCCGGGTCTGCTGCCTCTAACCAGTGAGCCACACTACTCCACATGACAGACGCGGTCATGTGTCCATGATATTTTTTCTCAAGTAATGGTAACTATTATCAAATACTACATACAGTCTGTCAAAAGTGGCTTTCAACAATGTAAATAGGTTAGGTGCAGAACCAATGGAAAAGAGGAGCAGTAAGTAACAAGGTCAAACATGCATCAAAGGTTGATTCTGCACATTAAAGATGGGTGCACACAGAATCTATGGGAATTTGTGGGATGAGGGTAGTGCTTTGTGTAGCTGAGAATTAGACTACGTTTAAAGACATACATACCCAGGTTCTGAGGGACACAGGGTTACCCCTTCTTGGTAAAAACAGAGAATTAGACTACAGCCTCAACAACAATGCAAACAGAGAAAAGGGAGCACCAGGAATTGAAGAAAGAAAACAACAAACTGCTGCCAGATACACAGGTTGAGGTAAATGAATGAGTATTTTGCATCCTCAACATCACCATTAAACATTTTTAGGTTGAGCCGAGTGGCTGCGCGCATGCGTTGCGCGCTGTACAAGACTGCTGTAGTAGAGTATGGGAGAGAAGCTGTGCCCACTCTCCTACCATATTTTTTATTAGCTTGTGTCATTGTCTTTCGTAAATGCTGCCTCTGGGTTCGTTAATAGGCTTTTTAGTCCCTCCTTAGTATGTCTTTGTCTTCATTTGTAACCTCTCATGAATACTGACCCCTTTACTTCATTTGTTACACTGGACCTTTTATTTAGTCTGTAAGCATTATTTACTTTATTGAGTTTCTCTTACTGCAGGCCGGACCTGCGCTGCTTCAGCTGAAATGGTTTGTAACTTTTTAAGTAGCTCTGTAACACAGGCGCCTGCTTTCAATCACCTTTTCTCGACATTATCTTGTGTCTGTTTCAAACCACCCTCCCCCACCCAGTAAAATGGATCTATAAATGATTAACAAATGAAGTCAAGTGAATTCCAGGTAGCACATAATTGTTTGCTAATGGGCTGAAGCTGACAACAGCACATCTGTGTTACATGTCATCTACACTAAGCCGCCTGATGGCTTGTTTTCAAAAGCCTGTTTTATTAATAACACCAATACCACCACCACCATCAATTCCGCCACCAACAATATGACCACCAATACAACCACCGCCATCAACACCACCACAAATACCTCAACCACCACCAATACCACCACCACCAATACCACTACCACCAATCCAATACCACTGCCATCAATACCACTGCCAATACCAATACCACCACCACCAAAACCAATACCACCACCACCAATTCCACAAATACCACGAATACCACCACCACCACCAATACCACAAATAGCAATACCACCACCACCACCAATACCAACACCACCACCACCACCACCAAAATCACCACCATCAATACCACCACCAATACCACCACCACCAATACTATCACCAATACCACCACCACCAATACCACCACCAATATCACCACCATCAATACCACCACCAATACCACCACCACCAATACCACCACCAATACCATCACCAATACAACCAATACCATCACCAATACCACCACCACCACCAATACCACCACCACCACCAATACCACCATCACTACCACCACCACCAATACCAATACCACCAGCACAAATACCACCACCACCAAAACCACCACCAGCAATACTAATGCCACCTCCATTACCACCACCAATCCCACCACCAATACCACCTCCACCAATACCAACACCACCAATACCACCACAACCAATATCACCAATACCATTGTCAGGATTCCCCGGGCTGCGTGTCGTCATCTTCCCACAAGTAGGGTTGGAGTCATCAGGCAGTGGGGACCTCAGCATATATGATACAGACGTCCTAAGAAGACTTCTTGGGCTTCTTACATGTTTCTCGTTCCCTCCTATCAATGCACTCTCAGCACACAGTTCCCATATGCACATGTCTCCCCTCCTTGGGTATAAACTCACCTGTAGCATGTGATATGGCATTCTAGAGTGTATTTGCGATCTTTGTGTTTCTGTCTTGGTAGTGTTTTTCCTTATCTGTTCACCCTTTCAGCCAGTGCAGCTCCCAGACTAACATTGCCGGCCCTGTGCGGCTGGGGCTGCATGATCCCTGAAGAATTTGGCAGGCCCTTAGTGGCTGGACCAGCTCGATGCAGCCAGATTGCATGGACAGCCCCCTGCGGCTGGGGCTCATGCTACGGGACCTGCTGGGGCCGTCTGGGGTGCACACATGGGTATTTAAACCCCGCCCCAGCAACACCCAATGCTTTTCATCGAGGCCAACGCACGAAGCAGTCCTGCTGCTCCTCTCTTCGTCCCTGAAGGCTCTGGTCGGTGTTTCCTGGTTTAGAGTTCAGCCATCACAAGCTAATTCCTTAATCTGCATTCCTCTTTGGATCCTTTTGATTTTGGGCAGTTACTGTGCTTCTCACACTCCAGGAGTGGGCTACTTGCATTGAGGGGGCTTCTAATCTCTGGAAGACATTGCCTTTGCGTGCTCAGTGATAATTTTGCCTCATAATATGCAAATCCATGCTCACTTCGCTTAGCCCTTTTGATGTAGATTTTCAGGTGTCATATAATCTGTTATTTATGTTTGTGTTTTATGCATCATTCCTTCTCTGATTTGTGCCTCAGTTTCCTATTGGCAAAAGATTTGGTAACGCTCCCAAATCCTTAGCAAATTATTGCTGTGGTGATCATGTCAAGTTTGTCTTGAGGATTATTTCATATATGTATATATTGTAGTGTGTGTGAGTGTGTGAGTGTTTTGATTATTATACATACGGTATGCTTCCATAAGGTACCTCCAGAGGTCAGACAAAAGGGCATGCATGAATGTCATCTGAGTCTTTTCAAAGGTTCCTCGTGTATTTGTGTACATAGGAGCTGGTCTCCTTTTCCCTTCCAGGGACTAGGTTAGCGCATCTCTTCTAGGCGGATTCTGTGACCCAGTGTTTGCATTCTCCACCAGCACGAATGCACACCAGTTGTTAACTTCTTTATTTTGCCTTATTATTTTAATTTCTTATTTTAATTTATGGTGTGTTCCTAAATCCGCTTCTCTTGAGGTCATCAAATAAGCACTGGTGTCTCTGGTACACTGCTTGTTGGATGGTTTCCGCGGATTGTTGGGTTCCAGCTGCCTCTGCGAGTCCAGCAGAGAGAAGAACATGTTCCAACGTTCATCACCTCAGTTTCATTCCTGATAACCATCACCAACATCACCACCACCACCACCAATACCACCACAAATACAATACCACCAATACCAATACCACCACCGATACCAATAACACCACCAATACCACCACCACTAATATCACCACCACCACCAATACCAACAACACCACCACCACCACCACTAATACCAATACCACCACCACCAATACCAATACCACCACCAATACCATTAACACCACCACCAATTACTTCAATACCACCAAAAACAACAATTCCACAAATACCACCAATTCCTGATCAGATTCCTCTTTCCTTACATCCATGAGGATGGCACAATCCATGATAACGGCTGTTAACTTAGAACTTACTGCAGTTATGGGTGTATCAAGATACTGTCTATAAAAAATGCTGATTTTATTTCTCTCTCTCCACTTAAGTGAATATATTGCAATAATTACCTTTACCAATACCACCACCACCAATACCACCACCAATACCACCACCAATTCAACTGCCACCAATACCACCACCACCAATACCAATACCACCACCAATAGCAATACCACCACCGCCAGTACCACTTCCACTATCAATACCACCACCATCAATACCACCACCACTAACACAACCACCACCACCAATACCACCACAACCACTAATACCACCATCACCAATATCAGAACCAGTACCACCACCAATACCACCACCACCAATGTCAGTACCACCACCACCAATACAAATACCACCACCAATACCACCACCTTCAATACCACAAGCACCAATACCACCACCAATACCACTTCCGCCACTACCACCAATATCACCAATAACACCACCACCACCAATACCACCACTACCGCCACCACCAATACCACCACCAGCACCACCACCAATGCCTCCAATACCATCACCAATACCACCACCAATACCACCACGACCAATACCAATACCACCACCACTGCCAATACCACCACAAACACCAATATCTCACCACCAATACCTCCAATACCATCAATACCTCCGCCAATACCACCACCAATACCACCACCAATACCAATACCGCCACCAATTCCACCAATACCACCATCACCACCAATACCACCAATACCACCACCAACACCACCACCAATACCACCACCACCCATATCAATACCACCACCACCACCACCAATACCAGAACCACCACTAATACCAACGTTACCACCACCAATACCACTGCCAATACAATGACTACCAAAACCTCCATTATCACCAATACCAACAATTCCATCACCAATACCACTGCCAATATAGCCACCACCAATACCATCACTAATACCACTAATACCTTCACCAATACCACCACCACCACCAATACCACCACCACCAATGCCACTACCACCAATACCACCACCACCACCAATAATGCCTCCACCAATACCACCACCACCAATACCACCACAAATACCACCACCAATACCACGGCCACCAATACCACCACCACTGATACCACCATCACCAATATATCAACCAGTACCACGACCAATACCACCACCACCAATACCACCAACAATGCCACCACCAATACCTCCTTCAACAATACCACCACCGATACTACAAATACCACTGCCACCAATACCAATACCACTGCCAATACCACTACCACCCATACCACCACCAATACCAATACCACCACCAATACCGCCACCACCAGTACCACCTCCACTATCAATACCACCACCACTAATACTACTACTGCCAATACCACTACCACCACTAATACTCCCACCACCAATACCACAACCAATAGCACCACCAATACCTCCAATACCAACAATACAACCACCAATACCAGTACCACCACCACTACCAATACCACCACCACCAACACCAATACCCCCAATACTGTAACCACCAATACCACCACCACCACCAATACCACAACCAATATCAATCCCACCACCAACTTTACCAATACCACCACCACCGCGAATACCACCACCACCAATGATACCAATACCACCACCAATGCCACCACAACCAATACCACAAACACCAATACCAGCACTACCACCGCCACCAATACCACGAACTCCAATACCACCAACAATACCACCAACAATACCACCACCACCAATACCACCGCCACCACCAATACCAATACTACTGCCACCAACAACACCACCAATACCACCGCCACCAATGTCACCACCATCACCAGTGTCACCAATAGCAATACAACCACTAATACCACTAACACCAATACCACCACCAATACCAATACTACCACCAGTACCAATACCACCACCACCAGTACCACCACCTCCAATACCACCACCACCACTAATACCCCCACCACCAATACCAATGCCAACACCAATACCACCACCACCAGAACCACCAATACCCCCACCAACAATACCACCACAACCAATACCACCAACACCAATACCACCAACACCAATACCACTACTACCACCACCACTACCACCACTACCAATACTACTACCTCCAATACCACCAGCAATAGCACCACCACCAATACCACCACCACCACCACCAATACCACCACCACCACCAATGCAACCACCAATACCACCACCGTCACCACTACTACCAATACCACCACCAATACCACTGCAACCAATACCACCACCACCATAACACCACCAATACTAATACCACCACAACCAGAACAACCTCCACTATAAATACCACCACCACAATACCACCACCAATACCACTGCCCCCACTAATACCACCACCACCAATACCACAACCAATAGCGCTACCAATACTTCCAATACCAACAATACCGCCAATAACCCCAGCAATACCACCACCAGCAATGCCACCACCACCAATCCCACCACCACTAATACCACTACCACCACCAATACCACAACCAATAGCACCAACAATTTCACCACCAATACCTCCAATACCAACAATAACACCAATACCACCACCACCAATAGCACCACAACCAAAACCACCAACACCAATACCACCACTACCACCAATACCGCCACCTCCAATACCAATACCACCCCCATACCACCAATACCCCCACCCCCACAATACCGTTACCAATACCACCACCACCACCAATACCACCCCCACCAATACCACCACCAGTAACACCACCACTACAAATACCACCACCACCAATACCACACCACCAATACCACCACCAGTACCACCTCCACCAATACCACCACCAATAATACCACCACCAATACCACCACTAAAACCACCACCAATACCTCTAATACCAACAATACCACCAACACCAATACCACCACAAATACCACCACCACCATCAATGCCACCACCAATACCACCACCAATATCACCAATACCACCACCACCACCACTATCACCACCAATCCCACCACTACCACCACCAATACCACCACCAATACCACCACCAATACCCCAATACCACCAATACCATCATCAATACCACCACCAATATCATTACCACCAATACTACCACCACCAATACAACCACAACCACCAATACCCCACCATCAATACCCCCAATTTCACTTATACCAACAATACCACCAATACCACCCACAATACCAATACCACCACCAATATCAGTATCACTACCACCAATAACAATTCCACCACCACCACCAATACCACCACCACCGACACTACCACCACCACCAGTACCACCACCACCACCACCACCACCAATCCCACCCCCACTAATACCAGCACCATCAATACCACCACCACCATCATCGATACCAGAGCTACCACCTTGGTGCCTCTCGCTCACTAGTAATTGCAGGGGTGATGTACGAGGTCAGCGCTGCGGCCGAGAACATCCCTCCCTCCCTCCATGTCTGCCATAAAGCACAGACCGCCCTGAACCAGTAAGTGAAGACAGGGCTCTACAACAGCTGAAGTGTCTTTATTAGGCCAAAGATATCAATCACATTACGCAATGCCACACTGCACAGTCAAATCATGGAGAGAGCAGGAAATTGTGCCCACCCCCCCCACTCTTCCTCCTGAGCTGCGACAGTGTAATCACAGAGCGAAAGGTATTGGAGTGCTTTGTTAGTGTTTATAGCTTGGATCATATGTAACTCTCACTTCACACTTGGTGTCTGTAATTTACAACACTCACTTATCTTCTTCACTGCACTGTTCATCACTATTTTGAAGAAGTTGCAGGCCGGTCTCTTCCTCTGATATTTACAATCTAACAAGCGGTCAAGAAGGCCCTTTATTGCAATGCCATAGGTTTCGCATTTGCGAGAGTTTAAGCTACCAGTATTTTTTTTCGACAATGCCTTTCATTTATGTTTTAAAACCCAAAACATAAATAAAAGGTATTTTCATTTACTATGCCAAAAGCTCAAACTTGTGTGAATGCGAGACGTATTGCATTGCAAATGCTTGTTAAAGTAGGAGTGCAATGTATTTCTGAAGTATGTTTCTACCTGCATATTCCTCATCTCTTGGATATCCCTGGCACCATACTGTAGTAGGAATCGTTCAATGGCTGTTTACACCCAATTAAACGAGGCTTACTCCATGTCAGTGCTTACTCAGGAGCCCTGACGTCAGTTACTTTATATTTCACATCCTGCAGCACAGATCTAGACTTCACCTAATTGTTTGTGACTAGAAAGTATTTTATAGTGTTTTATTTCACGTAATCAGTTTTTACATTTGTCAAAATTTAGAAATACTTTTTTTGGCTTTGTAATGCAGCAGCCACATGTTCAGGTGCCATGCGTGGCAGATATCCAAATCTACCAGCATCTATCATGAAGCTGACTTTCATATGATTAATTTACTCCAGCCCTTCCTGCCTTTGAGAGGTTATCCTGACGTGACTGTCTTTTCATTTGTATGCAAGTAATTGACTAAACGCTTTCTGGCTTCTTAATGGTTTGAGATGCCACAGACCTTGAACTAAATCGTGGCTCAAAAAGCCCAGCACAAGAAAGAAGAGACCGGTAGCAAGCATGCAGGAAAGCCTAAGGAAAGTGACCAGGCAACAATCAAGGCAAAACTCCGCTGGCAACTGACATAATAATAATAATAATAATAATAATAATTCTGAGTTTATACAGCGCCTGGTTACACTAACCAGTGTGTCCCCGCGCTATTCAGTAGCCTCAGCAACCGACAATACAGCTCACAGACCTAATGCATCCAACACCTAGGGAACAAGTGAGTTTTAAGTTCCCTGCGAAAAACAGCCTCCAAGGGCTCCGTGCGGAGTCTGAGAGGGAGAGTATTCCAACTCCTAGCTGCCAGAAGGCGGAAAGATCTACCGCCCATCCTGGCCCTGCTGGTCCTCGGGATGCATATTAGGCCAGCACCCTCAGACCGCAGGAGCCAAGTAGGCTTGTACGGAGTGAGCAAGTTCCGCAGGAAGCTAGGACCATTCCCATGAGCGATCCGATGACTAATACAAAGGGCTTTGAACTGGATGCGCTCCCTGATCGGCAGCCAGTGCAGCGTCTCCAAGGCCTTTTGGAGGGAGATCTTCTAGGCAGCATCAGTACCAGACGTGCGGCAGCATTTTGAATATGCTGCAGCCGTTGGAGACATCTCGCATTGGCTCCCATGTATAGGGCATTCCCGTAGTCCAGCCTGGAAGTAACCAGGGCATGGACCAGGGCCCTCCTAGCTGACAACGGGAACAAATCGAGCGTCTTCCTCAGACTGTGGAGAATGCCGAAACAAGTTCCAGCCACACGTCTAGTATGATACTCGAAAGATATTTTCGAGTCCATCCAAATGCCGAGATTCTTAACCTGATCTTTAGGTACAGGTAGAGGGCCCAAGGTCTGAGGCTACCAAGCAGATGTCCAAACCGACGGAGATTTGCCTACGATTAGCACCTCCGTCTTGTCCCCGTTTAATCTGAGACAGTTGTTCGACATCCAGCTGGCCAGGTCCTGAAGACAAGATGCAAAACGGCTGGCTGCCTGCTCAGCTGGCTGTGACAGAGCCACAACCAGCTGAGTGTCATCAGCGTAAGTCCACATCCACCCCATGTTTCTCCGTGATCAGTGCCACCGGAGCAACATAAAGGTTGAATAGGGAGGGGCTCAAACTAGAACCCTGCGGGACTCCCTGATTCAGGGCAATAGCCTTAGACCTATGAGGCCCCTGCTCAACAAAAAACTACGTTCATGGAGGAAGGATTCTAGCCATTGCCACGCCTTCCCAACGACTCCGCCATTCCTCAGACGCTGTAACAAAGTGTGGTGTGCCACAGTGTCAAACGCGGCACTGAGATCAAGAAGGATCAGTGCCACTGTCTGACCCTCATCCACATGTTTCCGCAGCATCTCAGCAGTAACGCCGACTCCGTAGAGTGGAGGGCGCGGAAACCTGCTTGAGTAGGATGTAACAGTCGGTGAGTTTCAATGTGAGCCGAGAGTTGTGGATTAACCAGTTTTTCCGCTATTTTGGAAAAATAGGGAATGAGTGAAATAGGTTGTGGGTTGCTCAATTGGGTTATGCTAATCTGAGGTTTCTTCTTAAGTGGAAGTACCACAGCTTGTTTCCAAACTGTCGGTACCCTCCCAGAAGCAAAAGACAGCGTAAGAAGATGCCTAATGTACGGCGCTAGCGTCTCCATGTTACCTCTTAAAATTTTGGCTGGGGCCGGGTCTCTAGGAGATCCAGATTTTACCCCTCCAGCAACTTTAATCAATTGGTCCATGTCCGGGGCCATAAAAGCACACAGACTGTCTATTTCCAGAGGACCCTCCCCCAACGGCTCATTGCCATTGCACATAGCCATTCGGGGGGACTATGCCACATAACAAATAAATTACAAAAAAAACAAGCATTGGAAAAGACATTAGGTCTGGGTTTACTGTGTCAACACATAGAATCACAGTGCTAGTATATTCAAGCCATACAAATGGCAGATAAAGATTTGATTGCAAGCACTCTTGCCTTCACTACAGTCCATTTTTGTTTTGTTGTGAAATGCAGCTCACATGGCAAGAGAGCCTTCATTATTGTTATTTGTTTAATAGGTCGAGCCTATAGCAGCAGCGTGCATGCATTCCTTGCTTTGCAAGGCATGCAGTATTCAGTATGCATTGGAAGTTCCGTGGAAGCTCTGCACACTCTCCGCCCATCTTTTTCATTGGCTTGCGTCTTTGTTGTTACTAAATGCTGCCTTCCGATTTGTTTAAGAGTTGTTAGTCCCTGCTAATGACGGTCATGTCGTCATTTGTATCTTTCCATGGCTATTGGCCCCTTTACTTCGAGTGTTGCA
This sequence comes from Lissotriton helveticus, assembly GCF_964261635.1. Lineage (NCBI taxonomy): Eukaryota > Metazoa > Chordata > Amphibia > Caudata > Salamandridae > Lissotriton > Lissotriton helveticus. The sequence continues at coordinate 247,291,091 of NC_136069.1, read as the reverse complement.
CAGTATGTTTTATTTAGATTGTGAGCACTATTTTCTTCCCATGCCCCCCGCAGTCCGTGCCTTCTTGCCCCCGCACCCCTGCTGTTCATGCCATCTCACCCGCCCGCACTCTGTTTGCAATGCAATAGGTCTCGTATAAATGCGAGTGCTATTGCATTGCAAATGCTTGTTCTAAAAACGTACTCGTTTATTTTGTGTGTGGCTCCCTAAAAATATGTAAGTTAAGCACATTGCTGTGGAAGATTCGCTGCCAGCGATGCAGTGATCATCTTTTCATTTGTGGCCCCTCATCTCCTCTAAAAGGGGTAGGCTCCTGCCCACTGCCATAGAAACAAGCAAACACTTTAACAAGGAGGCCTAGATGGGCTGCGTCTCCACTCGCTCTAATCTCATTTGCCCAAACGGGGGAATCATATTGTCCTAAAGTTGGGCTTCCCGCTCACCGCCGTCAGTGGCCCAATCCTTTGGCTGATTCGAGGTCCTTATTTCATATTAAAAGCACAGCATGTGACTAGGGTGCGCAGCCACGGAAAGATGATAGGAGGTCTAGTAAAGCATGGGAGACCGACAACCTAGAGAAGGCCCTGGGCTGAGGGGTGCCAACTTGCCTGCAGTGCACTGATGCCCGTAACCAAAAGGCAGAGCCAGTGGAGGGAGCTGGTAAGGAAGGAGAGGGGCTGTAAGTAGGCATGCATGTCTAGGGGGGTGAAGTTCTGGGTTTAAGGTGTCTAACCCCTGCCTATGAAGTTTCAATAACTGCATTTATTGCTTTTTCATTAGAATTATATCCTGCACCCTTGCGTGTTTGTTATCAAGTGTCTAGGGTCATTGATCACTGTTTTCCATGTCACCTGTGTGATGAAGTTTTGCCCAAATTATTGTTTTCCTTTTCTGTAGACATCTATATGAATGCAGCACGTGCACAGTCCGACGGCGCCATGAGGCCTGGTCCTCGATACATAAAGCTTAATAGACATATGTGCGCCGCTCCGTTGGGTGCTTGGAAGAACTGCCTGCCTCGAATAGACCCCTAAGCTCAGGCCGAGCCAAAGTGTGGTAACTCATGATGGGGTTCTCCCGCAAAAATAAATATGCTGGCGCTTCTCTTAATGCGGCTACCGCATAAAGGGCTTGGGCCTAATGGGGACCCGCCCGGGGTGAATATGCCCCCATTTGCTCACAGATGGGCAGAAGTATGCCAGTGCCACATGCCGGCTCCCCGACTCACCCCAGTAAGCATTGTCATGTTCTGCCTCATACAGCTCAAGAGATGTTGTGTGCGAGCAGTGGTACACCAAGGGTGCCATGGGCCCTCCGGCAAGCTGGAAAAGTTGTTCTAGTCAGTCATATTAAAGATCTGTGAGGGCTCCATCTTAGGGCCCGGTGCCACTGCATCTGCTACAATATCGATATCTACGCTCCTACGGCAAATAGGAAGCGCTGTGTCTCTATAATATATGCAGTTATATAAGGGATGAGGCGCACGGCGCTGGGTGCTGCGCGAGCGCCTGAGGAAAGGCGATAAGTGGGGTCTGAGTCCAGGGCAAGCCTCCAGGACTTTGGTTCACATTTGTACAACAGTCTCAAGGTCCCTGTGACGCTCGCAAATGTCCCTCCAATACCAGCAGACTCAGGTAAGGAAACCGAAGTAAGTGCCACGTGGCTTATAGGATTTCTAAATGGAGCCAATGAGGCCATTCACTGTGTCTTCTGTGGCAGGAAATATGAATGGCCTGTTGAATGTGTCTCGCGAATTACTTGGTGTAAAGTTTAGCTGCTGAAATTCTCGACATGTCCTGCAGATGTGTAAGGACTGTTTACATTAGAGCGAAGTCTCAGGCCCCGATTGTGAGTGGGACGGACGAAGGTGAGGTGTTTGCATGTATGGGAAATACCTCTCCCGGAGTTGAGTTAATTACACAGTTGTGGCAAATACCACCTTGAAATGATGACACATAACACATGGAATCATCTACCATACCAAATGTTGCACGTGTTTCCTTTTCCAGGTCTTTTCACTGTAAGTTTGAGATGCCAAAATCTGTATGTGGAAAACATCAGGGTGCAGTAATGATAGCACATCTTAAAATCCAGATCCGAGGACAACCTTGTGTTTTCACAGAGATCTAAAATTACCCTTTGTCTTGTAACCGGGGTTCTTAGGCCTGTTCAAATCTTCGCTGTTGTGCTGTTATCCAGGATGAGGAAGCCGCTTTAGACGTATGTGTAGGATTCTAAGTTACCTTGGGTCCTTGTAATGAGTGCATGCGTCTTTGCAATAAGAGACATGCTGATATCGCTCCGGATTCTACTGTACACATTTTTGTTATTCACGTCGAGAACTGTGCACACCTTGAATGAATTATCTAATGTTTAGACAAACAACTGCCCCCAAGGTGTTCGGGTGCTAGCCAGATCCCTCACACCACTATAAGATAAAAAATTACACTATAGTTAACCAACCAGGTCATTAGGAGCGTCCTAAACTGACTCTCTGACTGAATGGAGAGAGTGGCAAGAGGAAGATCATTCCATGCTTCAGCTGCTAAGTAGGAGAATAACCCTTTTCCCCTTTTTAGGTCGAGGATCAGCAATGACCTGATGTATCTCTCTGTGTGGCTTTTGCACACCCACCCATTGATATTGGCCGTTAGCTGCAGCATTCAGAAATTCTGGCTTGTTATTGGTGCATTTCTGCATCCACTCCGGTGTGCCTTTCTTCTTAAAACGGGAACACAAAAAAAGCTAGGACGGCAGACTGTGACGCCACTAAGGTTTTTAAGCTACATGGTTCGCCCTAGGCTGCAGATGTATATGAATGTATTAAATAACATATATGAGTTAAATAACGTGTTTTTATCGTCTTCAGCCCTCACGTTCAATTTTAGAATGAATTGGTCCTCTAGAAGGGCAAAACTCATTTTGGGGGCCACAACAGGTTCTGCAGACGGGTACTGGGGGCGACAAAGCATCAAACGCTCTGTTAAATATGAAATGTGAAGAGAAAAGCGATGCTTCCAAGTTCACCCCTGTGAGATGTTGGCCTGATATGTGATGTCCACTATTCTAGTGGGCACCCTGTATCAGTTCAAACAACCCTTATGGTGATGGTTGTAAAGTCAACCTTATAGATCAGCTATCCTAGTGGTAGCATGGACAAAGCAGTCTTAGGCTAATACTTCAGAGAGCATGTGAAGCCAATTGTTTTACCAATAATAACCCCTTCAATACCAAATTAAAGGACACCACACAAGGTATATATAAAATATATATGTATTTGTTAACACAACCCCTCTGCACTCTTTCTGAGGTCAGAGTTTGAGATACAGCACAAGTTACTCAATAAGCATACTATAAGTTGCACAAATACAATTCTGCCCTAGGAGCCTCAAGAACCATATACTAAATAAGTGGTATAAGAACCACTTCAGAACAGGTGAATAGGCCTTGGGCCTAGAGAATCGCTGGGACTACACTGAACAACCACAGGTTAGGAAGTAGGAGTCTCATAGGATGCGTGTGCAGTGTCTAAACACACAAGCGAGTTCTCATAGGCTTTCAATGGGAACACAAAAGTTAGAAACTAGTTGATTTCGGACAGTCGGGGTGGACTTACGGGGAAACCCAGTTAGAACAGGACACTTGGATAGTTATTACCCACGGGAGCACCGGAGTACTCCAGTTACCTCACCCAAGGAAGCCAGGTGCTTAGGTGTGAAGTTGTGTCAGGTTTCGTCGTCAATTCCAATGGAGAGCTGCAAGAAGATGCTGCAGGCGACCAGGAGGAAGATGTCCGGATGGATCCAAGGGTGGATCGAAGAAGTGAAGAACCTGAAAGCAGAGGGGACAGAGTCTGGGTCACTAGCCAGTGACCAGGAAGGAACCAGGAAGGAACCAGACGATGTCGAGCTGCAAACAAGGTGAAGAAGTGAAGCTTGTCTCTGCAACCACGTGGACCAGGAGGCGTCGACGACAACCAGGCACTGGGTACGGACTGTCCCACAAAGGCTCTCGCTGTTGGCGGTATTGGCTTCCGGATTGGAGTCAACAAGCCTTGGCAAAGGCAACCCACGCAGGAAGTGAAGATCGGCTTCTGGTACAGACCAGCAAGGTCAGTGGAGCTTCCCCTTTACAGGAAAGCAAGAACAAGCCCAGATCAACCAGACAAGTAGCATTTTTTTAAAATGGAGTCTTCAAGAGGGCCACTAGCCAGCGGGCTAGCAACCTGGAAGACGCGTCAAGAGGAAATGCAAGAGCATGCCCCACGCGGCACTCGTGGTGTGTGGAGGGCTGAGCTTCGGTGCACTTACGAATCGTTGTTGGGGCTTATCAAGTCCCAATGCACAACTTCAAGGACACCTCAGAAGCTGCACAGTTTAGCAAAGAGCAAAATAGCCAGGTGGCCGGTCCTACATCTCTCGTGTCCGCCGCGGGTCTCAGCTTTGCTGGAGGTGTGGGTCGAGATCGGAGAAGTCTGGAAGTCCAGTCCTGTGAAGCAGGGTTGTCGGGATCCTTCGGGAGCGTCGACCAAGCAAACTGCCAATTCGCTAGGTGGTGCCTGTTTGCACAGGGTGGTCACTCCTTGACCACAAGGGAGATTCTTCAGTCTTCTAGTTGCAGTAGAATGTCAAAGGTCCAGAGTTTCGTTTCAGAGTTTCAGTTCAGGATAATCTAAAGTCTCTAGACTCAGCTCCTAGCTTTATACGAATTAAAGGGGCTGGATTACCTGCTAGGTCCCTCCTATGGGTGGAACCAGGGAAGGGGGTGGTTACACCCCTTTCCCTTTGTCCAGTTTCATGCCAGAGCTGGGGCTGGAGTGCCCCAGCAACTGGTTTGAACCGGACTATGCATGGAGCACCTTGTGTGCCCCAGGCAGTGTTTCATTTCATTCAACCCACTCTGCCCCATTACACTATAGCCTGTCTGGGAAGGTGCTAGCACCTCCCAAGGCAGGTAATCTATTGTCCAGGCCTCCCTCGCTGGAAGGGCTCCCAGCGGCAGGAGGTCAGACTTGTGTCTGTGGCAGCAGCATCCAATTTGTGATGCTGAGGCTCTGTTTAACTTTAACCGGGTAAAGCTACAACTACATGTCTTCTCCCTCTAGAAGGGTAGAATGCTACCCCCGTCGCCCGAACTGGCGAGGGGGTAGTATTCCAAAGCGTATGACACCTTAAACGACATGTTTTGATAAAGCCAAACCAAAGTTAGCATTAACGGCGAGGATTATAATGTACTTCGAGTAAACGCTGCTGAGGGCCCCCGCCATCTTGGGTGAGGGCAAGAGAAGGGCGAGCAGACGACTGCTCGGCCCCTCCCACCCTTCCGCCATTTCAGAATACAAATGAAGCCACCGCCCCGGAAGCGCAGCGGACGGGCGCAGCGGGCGCGCCGTCAGCGCGCCGAAGGCGCGCCAAAGGCAAGCCCGTCTGTGCCCGTCCGTGCTCGGCCCGGGCTCAGGGCCACCCCCCCTGACCAAATAGCCCCAGACAAAGTGGCACTTAGATATAGCAGAGAGTCACTAATGGGGCTAGACCCACTATCAGGTAAAGCTATCTGCCCACGTTTAGCACCTAACCTGAAATCTGAAGACAATTACACTTGCCCAATCTGTCTCACCTATCCACCCCATATAAACCCCCTTCCAATCAATCTAAAGGCCAAAGTAAACCATGTCTCTAACAACCAGCTCCCTTCTGGCGAGAAACTGCTTCCAGAACCGGGACACAGATCAAAAGAAGAGCTGAGAAGTGGGCTACTAAACGTTAGATCTCTTCCCAAACATGCCACTGAGATCCAACTCCTGATCGAATCCAATAACTTGGATATTCTATTCCTTACGGAAACTTGGACGGTGGCTGGCTTAGAGCTTGAACTAGGTCCAGCCTGCCCAGAGGGTTACAAGATTCTCCACAACCCAAGGCCAAAAGTTCGAGGGGGAGGAACGGGTATTATTTTCAGAGAGGAACTAAACATTGCTTTGCTAGACATAGATAAAACTTCCTGCGCTGAATTGTCTGGGATATCTATCAAACTCGGCTCAGGCTACTGCCTCACCGGCCTAATCTGCTACAGGCCACCAGGCTTCATCAATGCCATGCAACAACAGGAACTAATCTCAGTCATTAACAACTTGACACTCACTCATAGCAGAGTGCTAGTACTGGGGGATTTCAATCTGTGGACTAACGGCACCCTAGATACAGCCTATCATAACATCATACAATCCTGTGCTAATTTAGGATTAAAACAATGGGTTGCCGCTCCCACTCACAGAGAAGGGAATACTCTAGATTTAATCTTTGCCGAAGAAAATCTTATAAACATGGGAGAAATCCATCCAGTGGGATGGTCAGATCACCATCTTATAATGTTTGATATCCATACCCTGGGCAATACAGTTCAAGCTAACACCCAAGTTAGAACTTTCATCAGTCGCGATTGGAAGGGATTACTGAAGAGGAAAGAAGAAAAGGAAACGGACCTCTTTCAGATGCAGACCCTCCTCAAACCAGAAAATGATATTGCTACAAATTATAGTCTACTCTGTGACCATGTTACCAAGAGACTTGACTGCATAGCCCCCATGAAAGCAATCAGGAAAAGAGGCAACCCCTCCGCACCTTGGTATACAGATGCACTAAAAAATCTGAAAAACGTATGCAAAAAAGCAGAGAGACAATGGAGAAGAGGCTATGAAGAACAGAATAGACTACTCTGGAGACTGACTGTAACTCAATACAAGAAAGAGATCGCCACAGCCAAAGCAGAATACTTTGCTGCTGTTATTTTAAAAAGCTCAAATAAATCACGCGATATCTTTAAAATTGTAAAAGATCTGTCCCATCCTGTTTGCACTAACAGTAATATCAAACCCTCACAGGAACTATGTGATGGTCTGGCCTCCTTCTTTCAGGAAAAAATCTCCACACTTATTGAAAGTATGGAGGACCCCGCCTCCGCCACAGTGCAGCACCAAAGCGAAATGGAGAATGATGAGAAGGATGAGGAAATAGAAGAACGCATGACACCAGGGGCTACCCTGGACACTTTCGTTATCCCCGCAGAACAAGAGTTTAGACAATTAGCCCTTAAAGTAACATCTGGCTCCCCTTTGGATCCTCTACCTCACAAAATAGTGAAAGATCTGGGGGATGAATTCTTTCCTGTATTGCACCAACTATGTGCACAATCCTTCCGCACAGGCACGGTGCCGAGGGAGTGGAAGCAGGCAGTGGTCACTCCCCTGTTAAAGAAATCTAATCTTGACCCCAGCTGCCACAAGAACTACCGACCCATCTCCCTCCTGCCGTATCCAGTAAAGATCTTGGAACGGATGGCCAGCAGTTCATTGTCCCTCTTCCTGGAAACCAATAACATCCTTGAGGAGGAGCAATTCGGATTCCGACCAGCCCACGGAACCGAGTCAGCCTTACTGATGGTCCTGGATGACCTAAGAATGAGGGCGGACAGGGGAGAGTCAGCAATTTTGATTCTGCTGGACCTGTCCGCCGCATTCGATACGGTGAGCCACGACATCCTGCTGACTCGGTTGGAAACTGCTGGAGGAGAGGGGATGGCACTTGAGTGGTTCCGCTCTTACCTGTCAGACAGATGGCAGGCAGTGGCACTACCCCCGTATCAGTCAGAGTTTGCTATGGTTCCACATGGGGTTCCTCAGGGGTCTGCGATTAGCCCAATCCTTTTCAACGTATATATGCAGCCCCTGATGACCATCATCAAGGCCCACGGCATTAGCGTGATCAACTATGCGGATGACACGCAGCTGATGATCTCCCTTGACGGTGCCCATGCAGAATCCCCTGAGACCTTCCATACCTGCATAAGGAAAATGGCAACCTGGCTAAAAAGAAACTCACTACAGTTTAATAGCAGCAAAACTGAGATAATGCAATGTAAAGTGGGAAGAATGGCTAGAAACCTGCCCACCGACTTCTGGCCTCTGGACTCAGGTGAGCCATTGGCACCAGTAACAACTGTACGGAACCTGGGGGTTAACTTCAATGACAAACTGAGTCTTGAGTCCAACGTTAACAGACAGGTGAGCAGCTGCTTCACATTAATACGTGGCCTTCGTAAGCTGCTGCCCTTACTACCAGCACATACCAGAGCAACCGTGGTCAGAAGCATCATCCTTAGCCGCCTGGATTACTGCAATGCTCTGCTACTGGAATCTCCTGCTTATCTGATTTCCAGGCTTCAGAGCATCCAGGCGGCAGCTGCAAAGATGGTGCTTTCTCGAGGACGTCGTTCTTCCACCACTCTTGCTCTGGCCGAGCTGCACTGGTTACCGATTCAGCAGAGGATCCGGTTCAAATCTCTGTGTACCGTTTTCAAGGCTGCACATGGTTTGGGTCCCAAGCCCCTGCAGGCCAAATTCAAGTGGTATGAACCCACACGGGCCCTCCGATCCTCTTCCACCAATCTCATTAGTATACCCAGGATCAGGAAAGCCACCTATGGTGGCAGAGCCTTTAGCATAGCGGCAGCCCACCTCTGGAATAGCCTGCCTCTGGCAATCAGGAAAACCAACGAACTGATGCTCTTCCGCAAAAGGATCAAGACCTGGCTTTTTCCTAATGCCTCACCTCCTTAAAGCCTCCCCCCTGTCCTTGCTTTACTGACCAGCCCATCAGTCGCATTTTTCAGCGCCAGGATGCCCGTAGGGTTACAGCGCGCTTTAGAAATGATATAAATAAATTTAGAAATGATATAAATAAATAAATTAAGAGTATATGGTATGGCCATATCATAGAACAGCTATAAGGACATGGTCCCGAAAGCTGCAGACAGGCTCAGCTCATGCTAGAGCACCATCTCACATAAAATCAAGCACTCGGCCTTCAGGATTGTTAAGGCCTGCCATAGGGGTGACTTATAGGTGCATATGTGTCTATATATTAGGTTAGATATAGGAATACTATATCTAAGCAAGGGATGATTACACGACCTTGCCCCAGCTGAGTGATCAGCCAGTTGTGTCAGTTTGGAAGGCCAGCCAGGGGTGGCATTATACATGCTGGAGCCCCTGGTAGGCCTTGGATGCACCTATGCCCTAGGTACCTATGGTACACAGTTCAGGGGCTCACAAAGGTGACCCAATACCCATTTGGATATGTACCTAAAGTACATGGAGTCCATTTTACAGTGAGAGCAGATAGCCTGGGGCCCTGATTAGCAGGATCCCAGCCAACTAAACACTAGGCAAAAAGTTGGGGTAACCATATAGTCAGATATATACCTGCCTACAACCCCTGAACATGAAGAGCAATGCAGTCCAGGGTAGGAGCGGCTCCGAGACGGCTCTGGCACCGCTCAGCATCAGAGGGAAAACACCAGCAGGCTCCCCACTAGAGCGAGCTGTGACTCTCTGGGAGTATGGCCAGGGACTGCCGAAGGACCCCCCCCCTTCCATTAACAAACTTTATTACCAAGGACATTAGAGGGATTTCTTTGGAGGCGGGGGTCGAACAACCCCGGGCCGTATTTATTAAAACATAAAAATAAATCAAAAATTGAAATAAACAATAGTTACACAATTACGCAGAAAACGTTCCATGACATTCGATTACAATTGATATATACAGGTATCAGATGGCTAACCTTAACATTATTCTAGTACAAGGTATTTCCTATCTGAATCTAAAGTATCAATCATACAATAATTACTTTTCTGCGTATCCTATTTGGGCCTATGGCAAGGTCACTAACTGGTGTCAGATCCTTATCACTTAACCCCTTTAGAGCTTGTAAATAAACCTCCCCAGTGCTGCGCTGTCCATTGGAACTAGTGCTGAATGGACGTCCAACGGTCGTGCGCAGCACTGGGGAGGTAGTGGCCGTGACGACCGTTGGCCGACGGCAGCAATTAAGGGGTTAAACCACGCCCTCCTGTCAGTGTGCGCATGCGTAGAGGGCCCATTTACCGAGAGGGTACCCCCCCCCCCGGTTACCCCTGTACACCCTATTAACAACGCCCTTCAGTCGAAGTGCGCATGCGCAGAGGGCCCGTTTACCGTGAGGGTACTTCCTCCCCCGGTTACCCAGTGCGCTCTATTAACTCCATTAAAGGGGACCCTTGCATCTCTGCGCCATTTACTGGTGTCATTGAGCACGTGCGGGGTGGCCAACCAGCCTAGAGAAAGCGTGACTCCCCCCTCCCCCGCACCCATGTAGCTAACAGGCTGAAACTGCCCCTGGAGTTCTAGGAGAGACCACTTGTCCCTTCCCTTGGGCGACCCCATTCAAGAATGGCGCCGCCCTCTAAGGACCTCAAATTTACTGCTCCCCAATCATGACCTTACCGCCTGACCAATGAATAGCAATAAATATGACGATTGATGACCTGTAAACGGGATAAAGTTCTAGGGAACAAAAACATAATAGTACGACACACCTGTCACCTATATACATTCGGAACAAAACTGTGAAACCTTCATAAAACACAATACCAATCATCTGCTTCAGGGGATGGTGGGTGGGGAAAAAGAATTACAGCCTCCTAGAGGCTGGAGTGGCAGGCTGTGGAGCGCGGAGTCAAAGAGGCAGACTCCCGCGCTCCCTGGCCTTTTACACCCTCAAATGCCAGGCCGGATCTAAACGCCTGGCCTTTGTTCCACAGTGACCCGGAAGTGTTTCAATCACTTCCGGGTCACTAGGAGACCTGGGGTCCACTCGATGTTCAGGCGCGCCCGCCGCGTCATGGTGACGCAATGGGGGCACGCCCCACCACCGAGAGCGGGTGGGGGCCGGTGCGCCTGCCATATTTGCGGCTGGGCGATGCCGGCCCCGCCTTTCTCCAAGATGTGCTCTGTGCGCTTCCCAGTCACTCAATGCACCCTGTACATCTGAAGAGTTGCCACCAATTAGCTTAACCCTAAAAAATAAAGCAGCTTCCCTTGTTTTATGTGCAGTCTTTGATAACACAAAAAAAAACCCAATGAATGCATTTTCCCTTTGCTGACTTCCGAAGGAACCTGTGTGTAAAGAGATGACACAATTTTAAACAGATTTGTCATACGCTTAGGGTGACCAACTGGCATGGGTGAAAATTCAGGACAGTGAGTGCAAACATTCAGGGCAAAGGGTCAAAATTCAGGACAGAAGGTCAGAATTCAGGACGAAAATTCTGTACAAAAGGTACATTTTGCATACACCTCAGAGGAAGTTGCGCACTAGTGCATATGTAAATAGACAAACAACAAAAACACAAGTCAAAATAAGTTTAGTTTAGGTTGAGAGAACCTTGCACTCACTGCATCTGTTGTGTATGCGAGTGAACTACACCTGCGTTGCATATTCAAAAAAAAAGTGAAGAAAAAGATCAAAGCTGAAGGCTTCTCAGATCTTCCATGCCCCCTCTTCCCCACTGAGAAAAAAACACCAGATCCGAAATGCTGTCACTGTGCAGAGATGTCGATTATCATTCTGTATGTGATAATTAGGCCAACATACAGAATGATAATGGGCCTGATAACATCTGTGCCTGGTCAGGAGGGGCTGTGGCAGGCCACATACACAGCAGAAGTGAGAGCTGGCCCCTGCAGTAAGAGTTACTGGCTGCTTGCAGGGGGCAGCTCACGCCAATGTCTGAAATTACGGACAAAAGGCGTCTGTGGAAGAAACGCTTATGGACAACGGACAAGAGGCCCAAATTACGGGCAGTCCGTGAAATTTATGGATGGTTGGTCACCCTACATACGCCATTAGAATAAGCAGCAGGGTGATTTGCATATGCCAATACCTCTGATAAACAATCTGCTTCCTGGCAGAGGGTATGGAAGTTTCCTTGTTATTTTTTCAGTGAGGTGCCCTGCCTGTAAATATTGTAAAACAGTGGTTCCATGCCTCAAACTACACCTTACTAATGAGGCCAGACATGCTGTTCCTGTTAAAAGAGAGCAGTGTCTGTCAGTTTGCGTCGTAACTTGCGCTGTTCCTTTTGTGACAGAAGAGGTGCCAAAAGGGTGGAGCCAATTTAGGATTGAATTGGTTCCTTTTCAGAGATGACGTCGCCAGGCAGGTGGAGCTGAACTGCTTCTAATTTGGGCAGGGCCAAGGTTAAGGTGCATGACTTTGGCCCTTGTCTGTTGTGGTATATCAAGCTAAACATATGGACTGGAATGTGGCTGACTGCCTAAGAATAATTTAAGGTTTCCACGCATCACCTTTGTTTTTTTCCATTGCTCATAATATATATATTATGCACACGTATGTCACACTTACCTGCAACATTTGACTTTTGAAAATCACATGTAATGTACGCTTGCGCACGTTTTGAGTCGCTCCAAGCTTAAGTTTGGTAATACCAAGAAATTCCTTTGCCATCAGTGTTCATTAAAAGACAACACTAGTGTATCTGTGTTTTAAACCAATGCCTTTTTTTCACTCTGAGAGAAAACTGACAGGTTTTCATGACATGCAGTAAACAATTTTCTATTAATACAGCACCACAGAACAGATTTAGTGTTAGAATAATAAACACAGGAATGTAGAAATCATCGGCTTAGAGGGGGTGCAGGCCTAACTGGATTCTGGAATGTAAAATAGCAATTTGCATTGATTACATGTACATAGTGAGAATAATTTGCATCGTATGTTATCTTAAAATTGTGAATGATTGATAATTTAAGAGCATCTTGGATTTGTAAGTCAACCTAAGTTCAAACTGCGGTATTGCAAGAGGTTTCAGTCGCACAATAAATATTTTTATTTAGGAAAAAATATATGGCAACACATGGTAGACTTGCAGTCAGTATGCCAGAAGAGGTTTACATTTTAATGTTCAAAAACCACCCAAGGCTCCTATTCATAATATGCATTTGCCAGAAATAGTCAGAAGTCATTATAGTGTTGACTCAACATAGTAAGAAAGAGGGTCTGTACCTAGAGGGACGGGAATTGTTTGGTATAAACATGACTTAATGTTCCATGTTTTGCTGAGTACATCTTAAACAAACCATGATTCATGAATATAAATACATTAACACATTTTTTATTTAAATACCCTTAACTTCATATTACCTAGCGTTCGGTACGTCTCCTGTGTGGGTTGTGTTGCACGCTGTGCCTGCCGACTCAAACGACATCTGTGTCAGAGGTTGCTTGCTGTACTTGGAATACACTAACCCCCCGGCTAGCTGTTCAGTCTTAACAGATGATTTAGGACAATTTTAGGACTGATTTGCATATGGTGGGTCCTGTAACTCCTGTTCTCTAATGCCACAAATTAGTAAAGAAATAAAAATTGACCTAGAGTTTTTATTTAAGATTACTTCAGGTGTATCTGTATTTGTGTTTCTTAATAAGTCACCTGGACAGATGCGCCAAAAACAGTATAGATGATGTAAATTTACTGCAGTGTACTAAGGAGCAGGTTATTACATTGGTCGCCATGTCATACTATGTACTAGTCTAGGGAGTAATGGTAATAGGTTCATATAATGAATTACTTAATCCTTGTCATTATAATGTTTCAACATGAAGTATTTTCTTTTCGCCCCAGTTGTCCCCTGTTCTCAGATTTATTCCATCTCCGCTTCATTTTCCTCCTTTCTTTAGCATCCTTTCTGTTTCCATTTCCTTTCTTCTTTCATTCCTTTGGTAGGTAAAATGTTTTGTCATTTACAATGCCACTACCTCTAACTCTCACAATTGTGTGACCAATTTGAATTGCAAATACTTTTTTATGCCACAGAAATGAAAGGGGGACTAACCTGTGGCCGCCATTGCTTCTCGGCCTTCATTTCAAATAGAAAGAAAATCAGGATTGTAATGGACAAGGGAGCCTTCAATAGATACTGACTTTCGTTTGGGCATAGTGAAGGGTGACACTCAGGGAGGAAACAGGAAGAGGCAGGAGGAAGGATGAGAGGTAAATGCTAGAGGAATCAGCGACACAGAGAAAATGATGAGCAACATAGGTTAAAGAGGGTCGAGCAGGTGAGAATCTAGAGGAATAAAAGGGTGGAAAGAATGAGAAGTGAAACTTAGGGGAGAACGTTGTAAATAGTCTCTTGCACACTCCAACGTACACACTCCATTGAGGGAGGAAATATGGACCCTAACAGCCAATGGCACAAAGTGCAAGAGAACAACTTCTCTGAGATGAACCGAAATGTTACTGAAAAAGTCTTAAGCCAAAATGTTACTGAAAAAGTCTTAAGCCAGTGGCTAAAAGAGGATGGTGAAAAAAGCCAATGGTTGAAAGTGCCTGACCCAAAGAACTCCCTATGCACACTGGAGACAGTAGGTTTTGTTTGACGCAACTGCTTAGCGATGTCCTCTGATAAGCTTAACTGCTCGCCCACACTACCACAAAAGAGAGCATTAGTATTATCGACTTGAGCCTCTGTAAAGCCTCTGGGGATTCACTGGAGTATGTGCACACTATACCTCATTTTGGTATAGTATAGACAGAGCCAGCTTCCTACAGTGACTGCTCTTCTTTGTCCTTTGTCTGTTACCAGGTAGAACAATCTGATTTTCCGGTGTCAGGGTGACCCATACATACTGAATTGAGGGGCATTTAGGGGAGTGTAGGATAGTAGTCAATGAGCTACTTACCTCTGGGGTAACTATATCCCATATATGACTACTTCCTGTGGAAAGTAGGTGCAGGAAAGTAGGATTTGCTTTCATGGTCAACCCCACTTTTTGCTGGTGTTATTATGGTTTACTGACTAGTCTGTTTGGGATCCTGCTAATCAGGACCCCAATCTCTGTGCTTCTCCCCTAAGCTGGACATTGTGAGTACTTAGGTACACTCCAGTTTGGTTACTGGTGTACCCTGATAAGTCCTTAGTATAGGGTACTAAGGTACCCATGGGTTTCTGATGGGCTAAAGCATGCATTATGCCACCCACGAGAGACCACTCAAATTGTGACTATAAGCCTGCCATTACATTCTGTTTAGGCTGATGCTAGCACCATTTACGACAGATATAAGCTTCCTTATAAGTCACCCCTAAGGCAGGCCTTTCAATCCTGACGGCAGGGTGCTCAGTTCTAAGTGTGAGGGGGCCCCTGCATGAGCAGGACTCCGCTACAATTCGGAGTCCATTCTTTCGGGTTGTAAGTTCATCAGCCATTACGATACATAGAGTGGCAATGCGTCATTACGTGTTGACCACCTGATGGCCAAATTGACCTTTCCAAACTTGCATTGCAATAACACCCCATCACCCTCCTCTCTACAATTATGAGGCCAGTATCCCTTTTCATAATCGCTGGGACCAACCCCCTGTGCACTGCGTCAATTTGCTGTTGCCTAAGCTTGTTGGATCTGCACACCAGTGATCTTCGGGCTACAAGAAGCTCCGCCCTCAAGCATCTCTCCCTGCCAATATCTTTGCCCTCACTGCATCCTCTGCACCGTGGGCCTGTGGGCCTTTGGCCTGTGGGTCCTCTTGAGGGTTTTCTCTTGCTTCATTGGGCTCCCCTACATGCTAGGGGCCTGCTCTGACTCTCCCGCACTTGGTGAAATCCTGGGACCTTTCTGGTCCCAACGTTGCTCCTACATCATTTCACGTCTGTTGCTGCTGCCAAGGCTTGCTGATGACCCTGCCGGACACCGACACCCTGGTTCTCGACTCCCAACATGGGACAGCTTGTGAACAGCTCCTGATCTTCTTCATCATCACTTGGTCCTCACAGCTGCAGCAACAAGGTCACCCTCATCACTCCTGCATCTTCCAACATTGGTGGTCATTACTCTTCTGTGCCTCCTGGTCACCTTCGAGTGGCAAAGATTCTGTCTCCTCTTTTTGCAGATTCTTCTCTTCAAGAATCCACCCTTGGAGTGCACTGGGCTCTTTCACACCGACATCCCTGGTATAGGTATCATGGTTCCTGGGGTATCCATGGGTGGGGTGACTCTCCATCCTTTTGTCTTCCACGTATATAGTGTATTGATGAGGTCTTTGTATATTTGTTTTCATTACAATATAAACGTCTGTATATTTATATACGGTGATTTGTCTGCAGCTGTATATTTTGCATTTCTATTTTAAAATGTGCCTCATAACTGCTTTATAATCTGATTCAAGGATGTGAATCTATAAAAGTTCCAATACAGAAGTACAAAAATAAGTTACTTACCGGTAACTGTAGTTCTCCAGTATTGGAATCTTTCATAGATTCACATTGACATGCCCTCCTCCCCTAAAACAGCTCACCTTTCTCTCTTTTTTACTGGTTGTATCTCTTACACTTCTGCTATGAAAATATGAGTGAATGGTGCTTCTCACTGGGGTACTGTAGAGGGCAGGGCAACCTTATTGATTGAAACCTCACTTTGAATGTTTAAAAAAAAGACTGTGATATGTTACATAATGTAATGGCCTAGGGCCTTTCTGGTACATTTTTAACATTGCATAGCTATTTTAGTGTACGTGGGACTCTCATCTCGGTGGCAGGGAATGATTCAAGCATGTGAGTCTATGAAAGATCCCAATACTGGAGAACTACAGTCACAGGTATGTAACTTATTTTCTTTTCAGGCCCTGGGCACTGGTAGTGCACTCTAGTATGATCTTATAATTAAATTAAATATGACAATTGGGTATAAGCCAATGTTTAGAGAAGGAGCATAAGCACTTTAGCACTGGTGAGCAGTGTTAACGTCGACAGAGTCCTAAGACCAACAAAAACGAATTCAGTAAAAGTAGGAATAGTGACGTCGAAAAGGTTGGAGATGACCATGCAGAAAACGTCATTCACGGTTACACATTCTGCTGAGTTTTTCTGTGCATTTTGTGAAGCAGATGTGGATTTTGATCACATATGTTTTGGGGGCGGCTGGCATATGTTTTTCCATCAATTATTACTTTTAACTAAGCTGGGTAGAGCATAGTGTCAGGCACATTCATAGCTATATTTTTTTCTTGACACCAGTGAATTATTCATGGCACTCTTGTGCGGGCAATGTATAAGCTGGCAAGAGTGACACAGGAGATTGAGAATGGCATAGATCACTTTTTTCACTGACCAGTCTCAGAGCTACATTAAGGGACCAATAGTTTAACAAATGTGCAAATATTCGGACCTTCTCCAATTTCTTACATCTTTTATTGCGCACAGGCATTTGACCCTTCATGTACAAAACACAGCTGTCTGTTATTTCTAGCCTGTATGCTTGTTTGTCCAAGTAATGCGTCCTATTGTTTATATGCAATGTCAGGTTCTCCAACTAACAGTAGCACACAAATGCTGCCTTGTATTCTTAAGATCTGAAAGAGACACGTTAGTGATAGATTCCTTACCTTAGAATATCCCCAGGCGTCAGACTGGATCCGGAAATTTTTGCGTAGCAGTACCCTTGCGCGTTCGTAGGCGTAGTCTGCGGCTCCGCGTCCGTCGTGGGCGCTGTGATGACGTCGTCGGAGTACTTAGACGCCGCCTCCGCGTGCTGACGTCAGTTCTTCTTTTTTCCGCGCCAGCAAGCGCAGATATGGAAAAAGCAGTACTTTTAGTCACTTTTTGACTAACTTTTTGGATCATTTTGATCATCTTTTCGAAGTCGGACGACTCCGATCGGTGCCTTAGGGATGCCTGGATTTAAGCACTGCGAGGATTGCGACCGCACAATGTCGGTCACGGATCCTCACCGCCGGTGTCTACTCTGTCTAGGCGTCGACCACGACGACAAGACCTGCCCCAACTGCCGGGCCCTATCTTCGAAAGCCAGGCGGGAGCGGACCCGCAGGCGACTCGAACTCCGGAAGTCGGCCCCGCGCCACGAGAGGTCCCGGTCCCAAGGGAGGTTGAGGGACAGGTCGCGGGGTCGGAGCCACCACAGCTCCGAGAGTCGGCGCCACTCCTCCGGGTCGAAGTCGTCGTCAGGTAAGAAACACAAGAAGTCGAAGAGGCGTCATCGCTCTTCTGACTCCCCCCGACGCTCGCGCGATGCGGCCGGGGGTTCTGGTGACACCGCCCACGCGGCTCCGTCGAAGTCGCGGGTGCCACGTCCAGCTCCACTCCTTCCGGTGCCTGAGCGAGACGCGACGCCGGAGGAGATCGAGCGCTTCCTCATGGCCATGAAGTCCCTTTCTCCTCCGACGGGCTCCGCGGCACCTCCGGGCCCAGCGGACACGCCTGGGGCCCCTAGCGGGTCGGGAGCTTCGGCCCCGACGCCGTCGGGTGCTTCGGCCCTGGCGCCGCCGGCGCCGCAGGGCCCGGCGCCGCAGGGCCCCATGGTCCCGGCGCCTTCGGGCCCGGCGTTGCAGGAACCCACTGGATCCGCTTCGGGATCTTGGTCGTCGCCGGTGGACCTTACGACCCCCCCGGCGTCGGTCCGTCAGCTGTCACCTCCGGCGCCGTCCTCGGGCGGCGCCGTGCTCGATGCCTCTCTCGAACCGGTACCAGTGCCGGAGCGGTGCCGCTAGGCGCCGCTTTCGACGCCGTTTGGGGAGTTTACCTTCTATGAGCCGGCCCCATCCATTGACAACCCTGATTATCAGGAGATGGATGATGAGGAGTGTTGGGAGGGGTCTGAGGACCCTCTGACTAGAGAGTGTCAGTCTCAAGAGGACTGGACAGGTGGACTTGGGGATGCCAGTGTTCTGGACACCTCACCAGACACTGGTTTTGTCTCACCTCCTACCGTGGCTTCGGAGGCGGGGGCAACCTACAGTGTGGTGCTGATGAGGGCAGCCAAGGCCTTGGGCCTTGAGCTCCCCGTCGCGGCCGTGACACAGATAGCACGCAAGTTCAATCCTATCATTTAAACCTTTCGGTTTCATTGTCTGTAAATAATAAATCCAATGGTTTTCACGTTTCACTAATGCTTTTCTATTGTCTCTTCCTGGTAGTTTATCCACTTGTTCTAGGATACATAAGGTCATTGATTTCATGTGGAGCCTCTAAAAAATGTGTAGCTATTGAAGACTTCATCATTTTAGTTCTGATATTGCTTTTATGTTCATTGAGTCTCACCTTCAATTTTCTTTCCGTTTGCCCCACATATTGTTTTCCACATGGGTAACTTAAAAGGTTTAAATGATAGGATTGAACTTGCGTGCAGATATATCGTTACACAAGTAGTAACTTGTGCGTCAACGGCTTGCGATGATGCAGGTTTGCCTATACCTTTAACCTAGGGGATGTTTGGTGTCTGATGGAAAGTGGTCCTGCAGATATATAATGAATACCCAAAGCAGTTGAAGGAGACATATTAAAATGCCCACATCATTAAGCCTGGTAAACTCTGCTTCCCAGTCTTTAGTATCTTTCATTGCCAGATCCTATAACATACCTCATAAAGGTGGCAAAGCTCTCTTGGGTCCTCCCCTATCTGTCTTCCAGTATAAGTGACCAAGCCTTGACCTTTCCTGCAGATCTCCTGGAATGTCTCTTGCTGAGTCTACTTGTTTTCTCAGTCCTCTGCAATTCATGCTGTGGTCCAAGCAGTTTACATTGCAAGGTCCCTGATGTGAAAGAGACATCTAAGGTTACAAGATGTTCACTTTTCCTGACAGCTGGTGTTTACGTAGAGTGCCAGCTCATCTTCCACAAAACCGGAATTTACTTGGCTTGAATTATTAGATGACATTTACGATTCCATTGTTGTGGCTCATTTTCAGCTTGGCATTGCTTTGGACCATGTCGGCACAGCAGCCAGGGTTAAGACCGTGGAGCTGTCCTTTGGCAGGAATGGATTTACATGCTACATAGCACTCCTTTGTGCAGCTTAAAATAAGGTTTTGTATCATCCCTTTGAAGGTAGAGCCTATTTGGATCCTGTCCCAAATGGCACGTCTACATGTTTCATGTAAACTGTTACTATGGCAGAGGTGCAAAGAATATTTTCTTCCTGCGCTTACCTTGTGCTCAGGGCCTAGGTGGATCTTTACAGCAGTTACTTTATTTACTTCTTTTGTTAAATAGCTGAATGGAAATGAGTCAATGGGAAATGCAGCTGCTTTGTCTGGAGCCAAAGATACTAAGCAGACATTTGAGACACAGGGCCATATGTATCAAGGTGAATTGCGATCGCAAATGCTAAAATTCGCAAAGTTTGCGATTACTTATTATGCGAATGTGTAAAGCACCCAAGTTGTGCGAATATGGCATAAGGAATCGCAAATTAGCACCAACTACAGGTTGGTAGTAATATGAGATTTCTTTTAAAAATGCACATTTTAGCATTTTACAAAGTGTCATGTGGCGCACACACATGCCTTTAGGGCATGTATGTGCGCCACATGTGCAACCATGGTCTTTTCAGGAGTGCAACAGGGTGTCCTTTTGACACCCTGGCACACTTGAAATTGCAGTCTCAATTTGCGATTCTCTACTTGGGAATCGCAGGAATGAATGGGGAGGTATTCCTTAATTGCGAATCGCAATTTGCGATTCACAATTAAGGAATATGTAGGATTCGCAACATTTATTTCAAATCTACATACAAAGCATTTTGCGATTCTCAAAGAGCAATTCTCAAAAACTCGCTATTTGAGAATCGCAAAACCTAACATTGATACATATAGCCCACAGTCGTTTATGGTCTCTTGTACTCTTACTGCATTTCTTTATAGATTTAACGCCTCCCTGCAGTTGACTGTGATTCATGTTGGTGTCCGTTTCTTTGTTTTAGTATTCATTTTTTCTTCTTAAACATAACGTTTGATAAACGTATGTATAAAAGGATCTGAAAGAGTCCATTAGTTATAGATTCCTTACCTTAGAATTACCCCCAGGCGTTAGACTGGATCTGGAGAATTTTTATGCAGCAGTACCCCTGCGTGTCGGTAGGTGGCGTTGGTCGACTCTGTGTCAGTCAGGTGGGTTTTGCAGATTGTCCGTAGGGGCTATTCCCTCCCTACATGCCACCATCCTTCCATTGCATGTCGGAGGATTACTTGGCCGTTCTCTACCAAGAAGTTGCAGCTTCTTGGCCAAGGGAGCTATGGAAAGGGTCCCTGTGCCAGAAGTAGGCTGTGGTTACTACTCCCACTACTTTCTGGTACCCAAGAAGGACAAAGGCCTGTGTCCTATCTTAGGCCTCAGGCCCTCAACCACTTCCTCCGGATGGAGAAGTTCAAGATGCCCACGTTGGTTCAGTACTTTCTGCCCTCGACCCCGGAGAATGGATGGAAGCGTTAAACTTGCAGGATGCCTACTTCCATATCCCTGTCCTGCCTGCCCACAGGCCTTACCTTTGTTTCACGGTAGGCCACGAGCATTTTCAGTTTACTGTGCTCCCTTTTGGCCTTACCAGCGCCCCTCGGGTGTTCATGAAAGTGATGGCGGTGGTCGCAGCTCATCTGCGCAGATCAGGGGGTCCAGTCTTCCCCTAGCTCGATGACTGCTTGTTGAAGGCGGGCTCGCCCCAAGCAGTTGTCTCCCACCTCCAGACTATGGCAGACCTCCTGCACTCACTGGGGTTCACTATCAATGTGCCGAAATCACACCTTACTACCTCTCAAAAGCTCTTTTTTATTGAAGCAATTCTGGATACACCGCAGTTTTGGGCATATCCTCCTGAGCAGCGTGTCTGGAATATTCAGGCTATGATAATGATGTTTCAACCTCTATCCCGGCTTTCGGTGATAATGACCCTGAGGCTGCTGAGCCTCATGGCCTCCTGCATCCTGCTGGTGGATCATGCCAGGTGGCATATACTGGCTCTGCAGTGGGCCCCGAAGTTCCAGTGGTCACAGCGTCAGAGGAATCTTGTCGATGTAGTCCAGATCTCGGAGGGGACTGCACGTCAATTATAGTGGTGGCTCACGAACCAGGATTGCGTCAGCGGCAGGTCCCTCTCCCTTCCCAACCAGAGTTTACAGTAGTGACAGGTTAGTCACTCCTGGGAATGGGCTGGCCACCTGGGAGAGGAGGAGATCAGGGGTCTCTGTTCTCCAGCGGAATCCAGTTCTTATATCAACCTTTCGGAGCTCTGGGTGATCCATCTTACACTGAAGGCATTCCTTCCTCCTGTCAAAGGAAGAGTATTGCAGGTGGTTCAACACCTGGCAGGTTCCCTGAACGCAGGGTGCACAAACTCAGCCGCCGGTGCATGATGGATCACGAATGAAGTATTCACTCTGATGTGGTGCAAGGTCTCTTTTGGCAGTAGGGAGAGCCTTGGTTAGATCTGTTTGCCATCAAAGAGAATGCGCAATGTCAGCAGTTCTGCGCGTTGGAGTTTCCAAAGCGGCACTCACTTGGCGACACTTTTTGTTGCAAGTGGAATTGTGGCCTCCTGTATGCATTTCCGCCTGCACCAATTCTGCCCAGAGTACTTAAGAAGATCAAGCGCAACTAGGCCCAAGTAATTCTTGTGGCTCCAGACTGGGCCCGAAGAATCTGGTTCCCTGGGCTCTTGAACATGGCCATCGATCCTCCGATCAGACTGCCTCTTCGGGAGGATCTTCTGTCGCAGCAGCAGGGGATGGTCTTCCACCCGAACCTGTCCAATCTCCACCTCCTTGTGTGGAGATTGAGCTGCAACAGTTGACAGCTTTCGACCTTCCTCCTGATATCTGTAATGTCATCTTGGCAGCCAGACGCCCCTCCACTAAAACGGTATACGCCTGTAGATTGAACACATTTGTGGCATGGTGCACAGCAAAGGCTGTGGATCCCCTTTCTACCCCTCTTTCCAAGGTTCTCCTCTTTATTTTATCTTTGGCTCAGCAGGCCTCTGCTCTGGGCACTCTATAAGGCTACCTATCGGCCATGTTGGCCTTTTTGCGCCTTCCTGATCAGCCTTCTCTTTTCAAGTCTCCGATTGTAAATACATTTCTCAAGGGCATTACTCATCACTTTCCTCCTTCTCCTTTCGTAATGCCCCAGTGGGACTTGAATCTTGTTTTTACTTACCTTATGTGTGCTCTCTTTGAGTCACCACATAATTGTCCTCTTTGTCTTCTTACCTTGAAGACCGCTTTCCTGCTTGCCATTGATGCGGCGCTACTATAAAAATAATTTCTGAAACCATTTCACTTATCCCTGAAACACCAGAACATACATTCACTCACCAGTGGGGCCCATATCACTGTGAGTTTCGTACAAACAATCTCTACCTCACTCTAGGGATCAGTGAATCTAAATGGAGAGCTGCTGTATCATAGCGAAATGTCTAAATCAACTAAACGTTTATACTATTTACACCTGCAGTTTTTGCGAGTTTACCATGGTTTTATCATCAGAAAATATACATTTATACATATCGCCATAAGGGTTGATGGGTCTGCTAGTAAAAAAATTAGGCGTAGGAAAACTCGAGACCAGCTTTAATTTTCCATTTATCTAATTTTTTATTAAAGCAATTTTAACATGTCTAAAAGTTTCTTCTCTTTATTTATTTATTTAATCTTCAAATGGCATTTAAATCAAAGCTTAGTTCAAAACAGTTAATTTCATTTATTTTAGAAAATTTCAGAAATAACGTTAACATTTTAGGTTCAGAACGCAAGTATAAGCAAAAGACAGATAGTTCCCAAAGTCCATTCTCCTAACTCCCTAACTAAATCCCTCACTAAAGTGCCATTCCTGCAAAGAAAAGTCTTAAGTCAAGGAAAAGAGTCTTACATCACAGGAACATCAGCAATCCGACAACATCTCTGGTAGAAAATCAGAAGAAGTTTTTTACTCTGTAAAATCAGCACTTTTTATACCTTTTTCACTAGCTCTATCTATCTAAAAGAGTAACTTTTAAAGAAAAGTTGAGTCCTCATTGGTCAGTTCGGGGGTGGATGAGCATAACCTCATCTCCACATTATACATTTTCTTTCTGTCAGGGATTTTTTAATGCCCCCATTGTCTTTCATAGTCCGGCCTAGTAGAGTTTCCTTAATTCGCAACTTCAAGTAAAGTTCCCACGTTCAGAACCATTGCTCTAATCATTTGGCAGCCATCTCGACTTCCAGGCCACAGCGGCCTTGAACTGCCTTCCGCACAGGCCCAAGCAGCTCGCATTCATTCTCATCTCTTATGCTGCGCATGCACTCTGCCTTTGGCTGTCACGGTAAACCAGTGACTCCATTTTGTCACAAGCCTCTTGAGTCAGAATGGGAACTATCATAGAAACAAACACAAATAAACGTTAATTCTAGAAAAATAGCCTTTCTGTTTACCTCCCCCCTTACTAAGGTTTGTCCCTATTAGTAATTACTTAGCAAATAAGCGACACTTATGCGTAATATACTTAGTTAGGTCCAATCTTCTGGCCACAAATACATAGACAAAAGCACATTTATGCTTCATTCCGTTATATCAATGCAGCATATTAGTACAGGACACGACAACATTAAATAGTTAGTTAATTATATTTGCAACATAAGCAGAGATTAGTTCCCACGTGTATGTGTATGTCCAAGTTTTTATTCTAGGTTGATTAGTCTCATGCACCACTCCATTAGTTCAGATTACACGTTATCGAAGTGTGAATTCACAAGGGGTAGACAACATTTTGTTTCTCCACCTTGCTCCATCACCATCATATCTGCTCGCCGAGTGAGTGAGCGTCAGGCTCTTTCCTCTAAGCCTCCTTTTCTTGCAGTTCAATCGGACAAAGTGGATCTTCGTACTAGGCCCTCTTTTCTGCCCAAAGTGGTTATTTCTTTCCACATAGGTCAGACCATCACACTGCCCACCTTCTTCCCACCTCTGCACCCTTCTAAAGAAGAGAGACTCCACCTTCTGGACCCAAAACGTGTGCTGTCCTTCTACCTTGAGCCCACTAAAGATTTCAGGGTGGACGATCAATTCTTCGTGGGTTATGTTGGCGCCAAGAAAGGTCAGGCTGTCCACAAATGTACCATCTCTCGATGGGTTGTCCTATGCATAAACATCTGCTATTCTTTGGCAAAAAAGGAACCTCCAGTAGTACTGCATGCCCACTCGACCAGGGCAACGGCAGCCTCTACTGCTTTGGGATGTGGAGTTCCGCTGGTTGATATCTGCCAGAAAGCAACGTAGGCATCCTTGCACACGTTCACTATTGGGCCGTTCTGTTCTCCAGGAGTTTTCTGGTGTGAACTTAGTTTGCAGACCCACCTCCGAGGTTGGCATTGCTGGGGTATCTGTTCTAACGTAAGGAATCTATAAATAATGGTCTCTTTCAGATGAACAAGTTGCTTACCTTCAGTAACGATGTCTCTGTAAGAAACATACATTGGGTATAGATTCCGAACTGCCCCACCCACCCTCACCGTTCTGCGAACTGACTTCTAGGAAAAGATATTCCCTTCCAGGGCCCTAGTTTTGTGCACCAGTGGTCAGTGTCTTGCATGGCTCCGCGCATCTGGCGTGGAAAGTCGTGTCAGAACTGACGTCAGCGCGCAGGGGTTGCGTCTAAGTAGACACCACAACGTCATCCCGGCGATCACGACGACGGACACGGAGTCAACCGACGCCACCTACTGACGCACAGGGGTACTGCTACTGAAAAAGTCTCCAGATCCAGTCTGACGCCTGGGGGTAATTCTACGGTAAGGAATCTATAACTAATGTGTGTCTCATACAGATGCATTATTACCGAAGGTAAGTAACTTGTTCATCTTGTGTAGTAATTGATTTTGTGGTCCCAAACTCTGCTATTTACAAAACCACAGGGTTTCCAACCCTAAAATTTTAAGTCACAGTAAATTAAAGGCACATTAGAAATGCACAAATGTTTTTACAAGTCGCATTGTACACTTTGCAACCCACTAGAAATTGTTGGGAAAATTGGTCTGAAATGGGTGTCGCCCAATTTGTAATGGAATGTGATTCAGTAATCATGTACATGTTTTATTGCTGTCCCTGCCATTCAAGGGACAGGTGCTATAATCCAGAAATGAAATTGGCATTTTGGCGATTTGCATTCCTAGTTCACTCTTGACTCATTAATAATAATGTAGCTCGATTCTTTGAATACTACGGAGAGTTCATTTTTGTGTGAGGACAGATCAGAACATGCACTTTATTTTGCAAAATAGACACTGCAAACATAGTGAATGCTTTGTTACACAGAGTTTTCCAAGTCACACCGTTAGTTTGGGGGGATGGCGGGGGCAGGTTGACGTTTGACTTTTACTGCAAGTTTATGTCACCTTGACTTTTAAGACTCTACTTTAGGTAGTCACTTAGAGCCTACATTCAAGAGAGGTAGTTCAGAATCTACAATTGATTTTATTCTAGCTTCTTCCTCAATACAGACAGAGTTGACCATCTTAGCAATACATTTAGCTGTCATAGTGATCACACAATTTTATTAACCCAGCTAAGCACCCTGTATAAAGCAAAGAGACATCAATCGTTAGTGAATATCACACTATCTAGAAACAATGGCTACCAAATGAAGTGGGCTCAGGCAGTGAAAAAGAACTTGGTACCTGCCATATTATTACAAGTGAGGGTGGATATTTTAATTTGCCTGTCACAGCATGGCCCCCCTTCTAGTCTCTCAGTTTAAAGCCATATTAATAAAATTAAAAACTGCACTTACTAGACAAAAAACAGTGAATGGTCCCCCATTTTCTCGCTGGTTTGTTTCAACTTCCTCACTAGCTAAAAGAGCACTTGATAACACACTAAAAATGCAACCTAGAGTGCCGGCACTAATCAGTGCACTCAGAAAGGATTATAAGACGGTGAGAAGTGCACGTGTCAAGGAATTAAGGGGAAAGGCCTGGGACGATTTGGAACAAGCCGCAAGCTCATACGACAGTAAGGAGTTTTGGAAGGTCATAATCGCCCCACATTTTAAAGACACAAACACCCTTTCTTTGGATACCCATGTAGAGGAAGCTGCTTGGATAGGACACTTTGAAAGTATTTTTTCATTGCAAACTCCCGATGAGCTTCCCCAAACTGATAAATTGCCTCTCGCCCAAGGATTCCTGTCATTCTCATTGTATGAAGTGAAAAAAGGATTGGAAGCGTGTGTTCAAGGGAAAGCCCCGGGACCAGATGAAGTTCCAATAGACATCTTTCTGACCGATTTTGACCTATGGGTACCTCTAATAACAAATGTTTTTAATAGCATAGCAATAGAGGGCCCGCCACCATCTTGAAACAATTGCATCATAGTCCCAATATTCAAAAAGGGAGATAGGGCCAGCCCAAAGAATTACATGCCCATCTCCCTTTTGGACACAACAGCCAAACTCCTGGGTCGGCTGTTGCTAGCCAGATTAGAGGAATGGGCCCAAGATCGCAATGTTCTAATGCAGGCCCATTACGGCTTCCTCAGAGGCATGGGGACTCTCGACCAGTGTCTAAACCTCTCGCTTTGTATAGACAAATACTCGAAGGCCAAAGATGGGAGGTTGTACATGGCCTTCATGGATTTGTCAGCGGCTTTTGATTGTGTTTCTCCCCTAAATTATGGTTCATGATGGAGGTCTTGGGGATTGAACCCCTGATCATCCGCTTTATTCGCCAGCTGTATGCAAATGCCACAGCCTCTGTGCGGTATGGCAGAAGTGGGGAATGCATACAGTCATTTAAGATCGAGGAGGGTGTTAGGCAGGGCTGTGTCCTGGCCTCATTCCTTTTATCCATACATACCAATGGGGTGGAGGCGGCCCTGTCTGGCCTCTCTTTGGACGTGCCAAAATATGATAACATCTCTCTCCCAATATTGGCATACGCAGACAATGCAGTTTCAATTGCTAGAACAGGGGTAGCTCTTCAGAATCGTATATCCTCATACTCTTCATTTATGGCCTCATAAGAGCTCAGAGTGAACGAATCTAAGTCATTTATTATCATAGCGGGAGCACCTAAAAGGGCAAAGGCGCCATATTTCCATCTAAGCTCAAAGAAAATCTAGGTGGTTGACTCCTTCCCATACCTGGGGATCCTGTTTGATAGCAAGCTCTTTTGGAACAAATTGGTGGCAGAAAGAGCATTGGGCATGGAGAGAGGTCTTCAAGCTATAAAGGGGTTCGCTAAGAAATTAGAAACTAGTCCTTTTGGAAACAATTAAAAAGAACTATCAAGCCAAAACAAAAGCGGCAGCAACCTATGGGGCTGGAGTTAGGGGAATGGCACAAATCGACCAAATGCAGAAAGTGGAAGATACTTTTTTTAAGTGTTTCGTTGCCATCTTCATCACCCACTTATATCCTCCATCTCGAATTGGACCTCCCTTTCTTGGCTGATTCGATCAGAATGGAGCCCATCCTGCTGTGGCTTTCGATTTGACGAAGGACAACGGTCAAACTAACCCAAACCATAATTGGTGATTGTCTGGGCCTAGAGAGACATAGTAGGATTGGATGGCTTAGATATGTGGAGGCGGAACTAAATGCAATAGGGCAGGGAGAACCTTTTAGGTAGCTCAACACAGATTTATTCTGTTGCGCTTTCACCTGAATCTAATTCCCCTGATGGTAGGTTTCCCAGAGAAGAGGTATAAGCATGCAGACTTAGGCCCCTTCCCGTGTGATAATTGTTCTCCCCAGTCTGACCTACACTTAGTATTGTTTTGTAGGCTTTATCACATTGAAAGAGTGAGGTTTCTCCTCCCTACCTTAAGGCATCAACATTTCTTGCAATGCAGGGTGGCACTATATTTTTTAAAAGCTCTTCCTAATCCCCACGTCTGGTTTATGGTAGCATCCTTCTTGTGGGCTTGCTGGAGAAAGATAAGGGCGATGGGCTCGCTACTATGATTTTTTAGTAATTACGAATTAAAATGTGCAAACAATCTTGATTTTAACTAACAAAAGGCTAAATAAGCTTTTTATCTAATCTTTTAAATGTCTTTGGTTTTATATAAATTATTTATTGTGACCTAACCAATGACATTGTGCTTTTATGATCTGTTTGTACATAGATCTAATAAAGATTTGAATTGAGGGTAGTCACCTATTGATGTTACAGAGCATTCTGGAATATATTTCTACGTGTCTTCATGGTAAAACTTTTTCTTTTTTGCTGTCTGCCATAAAGGGTACTTCCTCTTTACAGATTTGCATTTATTACTTTGATAGAAAACATAAGTAACAATGTGTATTTGTGAAGCACACAATCACACCCCTTGTGGCTTTGTGGTGTGGAACTACCGATGTTTATTACCCAATTGAATGGTACGTACCTTTAGATGGATCAAAGACTGAGTATACTGGCCGTGAGCATAAGGTCAGATACAGATGCTAGTGGTGAATGTATTAATCCACCGAGCAACCAGGCCTGTAAAGCATCACTTTGACCCATACGTCAATGAAATTCGTTCTCTACCTCTTTTTCAAGTACCTGGATCCTTGTCTACATGGGTCCTTGTTCTGGCTTTGAGGCAGAGATCACTACTGATTATTACTCCCTCCTGTCCTTACTATGAAATTTATACAAACATCAAGGTGCACCTTTGCTGCTGCGTGTGCTAGTCAATTGTTTACTATACATGAAGTTTATGATGGGCACGGGTTCTACTTGTGATGGGTGGTATCTTTCTCAAGTTCTGTTATGGATGCCTAACTACTTGAATGCGATGGATGACCTGTTGACGTCCACCCCATTACTTTTGCAGTGCCGTGGATGCTAGGGGGTTGATCACGCATTGCTTGAGAAAATCCTTCCACTGGCGTTTTTTTGTTTGTTTACCATGAAATGTAGCATGTACTGGGTCGTGATGTCATAATAAACAAAAGTGAAAGCCTACTATGTCATCAGGCACTGTCTGCTTTCACTTTGAACTGTGCTCAGGGGCATAACTCTGCCCCTCCAAGTGGAAATCTGTGTGGGATTGGTGCCGCTGTTCCCTTTCCAGTGGTACCTCTCCCTAGTGGCTGCTTGTAGATTGCCCTGGGACCACATGCCCCAATCAGGTATCCACCCATTAGGCACAAGAGAGTTCATTTTGTGTGAGGAGTGACCACACAGGCATTGGAAAGTACACCACAGCAGGCACAACAATCTTTCTGTGCACTTTTAGGGGGCAGATAGGGTGTGTTTACTCACAATCTGCCACATGGGCCTTGTGGGGAACAGGTACAACTCCCCAGTTTCCCCCCTCCCCAGGTACATGGGGACAGGAGAGAAAAGCCCCCTAAACATCATGGAATCATTGAACAAACAAAATGGATGTGGCTTCCCACCCTGAGGCAATACAATCTTTCTTCTCCTCACTACCAGGGATAGCAGAAAGCTCACCAGGCGCAATGGAAGAAAAAGGTGTGTGGTAGACCATCATGGCATCAGTCAAGCCTCCACCCCAAAAAGGAGGGATACGAGGCAGCTTCCTGGGCCTAGCACCCACAACAGGGTGAAAACTGTGGCCTTGCAAAGTTAATCTGGTCTTCACATTTTTAGTTTGATCTGTTCCTGTTGTGGGCTGTAGGCCCTGTCACATATGTGGGGAACAGTCTTTATTCAAGAGATTGCAGGAGCTCGGGGTGGTAGGAAGTTTGTGGATCCCGGCATATTCTTAAACTTTTCCTCAGAAATTTAGGAAAATGCTTTGCTCTGAACTTCCCTGGATGTCTAGTTGTCAGATATGTTGGAGTTTAGTAGGTTTCTGTATGTGGCGGCAGAACCCTGGCCAAAATACTGCTGCTGCTTCCCACATCGCCAACATAGGTTGATTTTGATGGCGAAAATGTGATATGTCCATGTAGCATTTTAGGGCCTTGCCTGTCATGGGTCCTGCCACACAAAAGGCATACTGTTAGTATTCGGCTAATTCTGGAAACGCAGGGAGATATCAATTTTGTTGGATCCCCACAGAAATGTGAGGAAAATGAAATGAATGTTTTTTGCCAAAGTTTGAGGTTTACAAGGCATCCTTGGTAAGAACATGTTGTGGGATCCAAGCAGGTCACACCATCCTGGACTCTCCTGGATGGCTAGTTTTGAGAAACATCTGTGTCAGTGAGTTTTGCTGGGTGGTGGCTGAGGCCAGGCCCAAGTACCACTGCTACCCACATCACCAAAAAGGGTTGATTTGATATCATGAAATTTGATATCTTCATGTTGTGTTTTGGGACCTTTATTTTCATTGGTTATGGTGAGGAAATTTCTAGGTAGTGTTGGATATTTTAGCATAGAGGTGGTATGAGATGTTAGCTTGTTTGAGCATGGTGATGAGGGGTTTCATGTAAATATTTAAGTGTGTAGCTGAGAGCACTGAGCCTTGAGGGACACCCCTGGTTATGGCGTAGATCTCAGTAATTGTGTCGTTTATTTTTATTTCTTTGGAGCGGTTATGTGGGTAGGAGGCAAACCATTTCAAAGTAAAACCATCAGCTCTGATCTGGTTGTGGAGGGATTTTAGAAGCAGCTTGTACTCAACCGATTCAAAGGCTGCTGACAATTTTAGAAGAATGAGTAGGCAGCATTTATCTGCATCTAGAGATGTATGTATGTCATCTACTACAGTCAGAATAGCTGTTTCCGTGCTGCCACCCTTCCTGAAACCTGATTGGAATGAGTAAAGAAGATCGTTTGAATCATTGTGTTGGTTGAGTTGTGAGAGAACGCATTTTAAGGGATTTTTTGTGCCAAAAAGGGAGGGTTGGAGATGGGCCTGAAGTTGTTGGGGTCCTCAGGTTTAAATAAGGTTTTGTTTAGTACAGGGGTGACTTGACCTAGTTTGAGACAGTCAGGCATGACCCCATTGCTCAGGGAAATGTTAATTATCTTAGTCCAGAGAGGGGTTAGGATGTGGTTGAGACATTCTGCAATGGGATGTGGGTAGTTGGTCTGCAAAGTGGGAGGAGGGCTTAGTTTTCACAATAATCTTTGAGATGCCCTCCTCTGTGAGTGGGCTGAATGTCTTCCAGGTCTTGGGAGTTGTGGGGAATCCTTGGTTTAGATTGCCTTTTTCGGGTTCAGGGATGGGGTCTGATCTTTGGGAGTTCAGGGGCAGTGAGGGGAGATGCCCCTTGATGGATGGGAGTGGTGGATTAGGAAGAGCTCGATCTTTGTGATTTTATCATTGAATAATTTTGAGATATTGTTACAGTGTTCTTTGGACACAAGAGGATCGTTTTTCCCTGGTTTAGTGGTTTGTTGTTTAATTAAGTTGGCAAGTTCCTATGGGTAGTATATTTTTGCTTTATCCAGTACACAGTGGAAGAATTTGCTTTGTCCTTCACAATGTGTGTTTGTAGTTCCTGTGTTCCTCTCTGAGCTGTTGAAGATGGGTTAGGGAAGGATTGTTTCTCCAAAGACTTTCTGAAGCTTGAAGTTGTCTTCTTTCAGAGTTGAGGTCTTTGGTCTAGGATAGTTGTCATTGTTGAGTTATAGAGAGTTGTAAGCACAGTTGTTGAGAGGTAATCCTTAAAGGCGGGGGGGCTTTAAGGATAACCTTAAAGACCTTTTAGATCAGCTAGAGGAATCTAATTTATGTTGCAAAACCATTGTATGGTTTTCTGAGTGTGAATTGGTATTTCTGCTTGGTTGATTTTGAACAGAATGATGTGGTGATCTGATCAGTCAACTAGAAGGATGTTGTTGATATTTACTATTTAACTGTGAGCTATGATTGTGTGGAGGGTAGAGCCTCTGTTGTGAGGTTAGCCGTTGCAGTGTTGGGTAAGGTCTTTACTGAATAAGAGTTCATTTAAGGATTGGATAACTGTATCTTTCTCATCATTCCAGTGTAGAGTAAAGTCACCTAGGAACATTTTATTATCACAGGTTAGTGAGCAGTGTGTTATCAATTCTGATAAGTGCTCGCTGAAGAAAGGGTGTTACCTGGAGGTTGGTAGAAGAGGTGACATTTCATCATTTTGTTGTTATTCAACATTATGTTCATGGAGAGATATTCAAAAGTGGGGTAGGTCAAGGTGTCTGTTTCAACTATGTGTATGTTGTTCTTGTGGATATTAGCTAAGCCACCAACAATGTGGTCCTCCCTGTCCTTATTGATGGTGGAGAAGCCAGGAGGAAGTAGTAGGTTGAGGATTGACCATGAAGAGTCTTTTAACCAGGTTTCCACGATGAACGCAATGTCGATGTGGTGGTTCAGGATAGTTTTAGCCAGTTTAGTTGCATGCTTGGTTGCTGATCTGCAGGTGATGACCATGCAATTAATATTTCTGCTGCAGTTGAGTTTGTGATCAGGTGGGGGAAGGGGGATATTGATGTAATGGGTTGCTAGTCTAGCGATTCTTGGACAGTTAGTGTCTCTCCTGAATTCAGGGATCACCTCGATCTTGCAGGTAGGGTTGTCCTGGGTTGGTGTCAGGTCAAAGAATTTGGCTGAGTCAATTGCTTCCTTAACAGACATTGCAGGTTAGATCTTTTCAGCCTGTGGGCTTGTTTGTTGAGAGGAGTAGTAAACCAGCACAACTGTTGGAACTTAGACATAAGTGGGGTTGTCTAAAGTTGGAGGAGGGGGGAGTTGGGACAGCCCTGGGTAGGTTTTAAGGACCATCCAGATATTTGATAAATTGAGATGAGTTTTCTCTGGACCTTTGGAGGTGTGGTAGTAAATGTCAGCTAAGAGGGTTTTATGGTGTTGCTTCAGCAGTCTGTGTTTGAAGTTTTTGGTAGCATTGGCTGAGAGATTAGGGAAGTAGACTACTGAAAAGGAGTACAGACCATGGGGTTTCAGGTTGTTGGTCTGGGTACATGTGGGGGTGTTGTGGAAGCGTGCATGTTTGATAAGAGTTATTTGGAATTACAATAATGTAACATGCAAAGGGATCTAAGTGTGGGAAATACATCTATTGGTTTAAGTATTGACTAAGATATGGTCTATGAGCGTAATACAATAGGACAAATGGAGTGAATCGAGTATTCAGGCTTATTGATAGTGGAGGGAAGCAGAGAATAAAACCAGCCAGACAAAGGAGGTACAAAGGAGGTCATCAGTGTATAATCACAGGGGACTCAATTTAGAAATGCCAGGGGGGTCAGGTGGCTTGAACTCTCTCACGAGGGCTGCTAGAGAGGGTGAATTCCACTTATCAGCAGTGAGTTAGGTAACTTGATTCAATGGAAGTGTTTGTTTTGTTGGGGGTGGGGCAAAAAGGTGAGTTATTCGTTAGAAGGGTGATGAGGGGTGCAGCAGTGCAGGAGCTGAGGAGTAGTGATGTTGGTCGTGGGTATTATACCAATAAGAGATGGCCGCTATACAGGAAGCTACTCTTAATCCTCCTTCTTATTCAGTTTGAGTAAACTGGAAGGGTAAATCATTGAAGATTAGGGTTAGGGGGTAGAAAGCGAAGATGGACCATTGGTTTTAATTGAGGATTTCAGTCTGGAGAGCAGGGCACCAAGATGGATGCTAGTCATCAGGTCAATGCTTTGTGGAACAAAACAACAAGTATTGGTGGACATGTAAGCACCAGGCAGTACTTACTGACTCACCTACAGCTCTAGTAGGTTTTGTTCGATATGTTGTGCAGCCTCTCCCCCACGCCACAGGTACCGAGTTAGTTTATGTCAGGAGCTGGGTTCGAGGCTATGAGGTGTGTCTTACTAACAGGGGGGAGGAAAACTTACCCCATTGTTGCACCATGCTGAATCTGACCCCACCAGTGTTCCTCTCATAGGGCCAGCACTGTGGGTCCAGACGAGATATGCAAGACAGCAGAGCTTAGGGCTGCCCACAATCCTAAACACTCAATCTCTTTAGAGAGAAGAATGTTTTTTGTGCAGCTTTTCTTTAACCATTTTTTTTTTAAAGTTCTATTTTGCCCACTTTCTCAGTTCCCTCTAAGGGAGTTTACAAATCCTGATTACTTATAGCATGCAAGGGAAAAAGGCCTCACCTTTGACTGGGATACTTTTGTAGAAAAAAAGGTGTGAGGGCTTTGGTGCAAAGTGCTCCAAACATCAGAAAAAGAGCCTAGCACTGGGGTGGGAAAAACCTCAGCAGCTAATGGTTTAATAGTCCTACCCTTGTAGCTGTAGAAAGGTACTAGATGTGCCTTTAGGATCAAGTTACTCATCATAGCCACCAATTGTCTGGTAGATGTAAGTCCTCCTCAATCTATATGGTCCACCTGCTTACTGCTCTCTGCAGTAAGTGGCATCTTATGAGCCTCTTAACTAATACTAGTGGCAAGAGATCTGGAAGCCATTTGTTGGAGCTTTTGTGTCTCACATAGGTCAAGAAGTCAATTCAATGTAATTTAAGCTGGCCACTGATAAGTGCTAATACGTCTGGTGGAAGAGAGACCTAAACAAGCAGTACAAGATCATCTGCAGTGAGCCAATTGTACTATTGTGCCCCAATTTTCCTTTGATGTTTATGTATTTGTTGAATAGTTTTGAGTGGTGCAAACCATAGCCTGAGGGGAAAACATTGCGCTGTACAAATAGGATTATACCGTATTTCATAAATACAGAAAGACGTATACTTTTAAAGCAGGGTATAAGGTGGTGACTTAGGGTTAAATGAATTGTCACTTGGTAAGGACAATAAGAACATAAGGTGGAGACCAAGGCACAACACTAATGGCAGGACACTGCACCCAACTCAGAGCCATCGAGCAAATAATGGCTTAGGAAGAGATTGTAACATTAATATATTTTGCATGTTCTATTGTCTGAATTGTTTGATTATGGATTCTTTTACACAGACTATTTTCGTTACATTTCAGGCAACGGATGAAAGATTCGTCTATTTATTCTCTTTGCTTATCAATGTGGCAGATTCCACTACAGTTTGTTAAACTTCAAGTAACCCAAGAGGAATTCCTTTGTATGAAAGCATTAGTACTTCTCAATACAAGTAAGTGGTGTTTATTATTCCTTTTATTCATTTTGTTTCTATTTTCAATCAGCAGCCTGTGTCATGTAGGTTAAATGAAGGGGTCTCTAAAGATTTTGTTTATAAGGGCTAGGTGAAGGGAGAACCTTTGACCGCAAAGTTTAGCGTAGAAAGAAAATTGTCTTCGAAGAAGAGCAAAGTTGTCCGACTTCCCCAAAGTTAACTTTCCCTGCCCTTGGCCAACAAAGCTGGAATGTTTTCCTGTTGATGGATGTCTCAACCTGTGTGAGCCAGGACACATGTGACCATGGATGTCCATTCATCAAAATGCTAGATGTAGCGTAATATGGCACCACACACCATTTGACTGTAATGACATCAGTTTAAGTGACTTCGAATGATTTTTGACTGAAAGTCTTCCCATGAGTTGATGTCACATGACCTTAACACTGATGACGTCACAATAATTGTCATACCTGGATGATTAATATAACAATGCAACACAGATAAATATTAGGATGCTGACATGATGTGCCAGGGAAACATTGCTCATCTTTCTTAATGTGTTTGTCTGGAGAGGATATAGTACCACAGAGCAGCACTGGGATTCAAATTTACTTATGGAACAAACTGTAATGATTTAATAGGTGGCAGGCATATATGACAATGAGAAATGTATTGATAAATCATTGGGAAAGGAAAAAAAGACATTAAATAAAAAATAGTTATCTCCCCATGTATAAATTGATTTAGATCCTATTCTAAAGAAAACTATGTTATTGGCTTAATTTATTCCTTATTCTAATACATTTTAATGTATGATAATTTGCAAGGCACTTTCACTCGTGTGATGCTTGCAGAGAGATGAAGGTTTTATTAAACACATCATTTTTCACATAGTTACAAAAATGAATCATGGTGACACTTTGTTCAAAAATGTGTTTGATTTTTAGTTAATATTTATTTAATCAGAAAAGTGTGCGTTGTTCTGTTGACTGTATTTATTTGACCAAAACCTGGTCCCAGTAAAAATATAATCACTGTTTATCTTCTGTACTGTTTTGTGGTAGCTGGTGATCGTTCAAAATAGTGGGGCATGGTACTTTCACTGATTTGAAGTGATATAGTAAAACGAGCGAGCCGGTCCTCTTCTAAGAATAGCTCACGGCTATCTCCACTAAGAACATTTTGAAACATTCATTAAATAGTCCAATCAGTTCATGATGTGCTAAGCCTATGAAACCTAATGCTCCTCTAGAATCGACCCAGTTTATTTTCAAAGTCACTAGGGGTGCTCCCATAAATCAATAAATTACCTCCCTTGTGCTAGGGCCACAATTTGGTCAAAGTTGCCCCCTTAAGCCAAACATTCCATGCAATATATATTTGGTTTTTTTATTTATTGAAGTTTGCCTTTTGTTGACCATTTAAGCATTACATTGAGTATACCAAGGATCATAGAGGGCACAATATGCTTTTAGCAGGATTCACTGGAGCAAAGAAATAGATAGCTGTGCAGAAGACGACCTTGTCGAGCTGGATAGTCTTCTGCATTAAGATTTGCTAAGCATTAGCCAAAAAACAGCCCCCAGAAGGTGTGAGAGCCCATTCTACCAGGCAAATGTCTGAGGACACGGAAAAAGAAAAATACAAGAAACTGACATCAGCACACTGTGATAACTCTTACATTTGGCTGTGTGGGAGCACACAATCCAGTCTGGTACCGGGGAAATAGTCTAAGGAGAGAACTCTTGGTTAGGATATCCACCAGAGAGTGCATTACAGAAGGTATAAGTGTCATGGTGGTAGTTTTATAGTGCAGTTGAACTATTGTCTGATTTTGTTGACCCTTTCTACAAAGAGGATGTTGAGTACATTGCAAGTGTCTTTTGAGTGGGTACTCACTGTCTGGTATGCAGTGAAGCATCATTTGATGGCTTTGAAGAAGGCCTCTTATTGCAAATGTATAGCGGGTCGTTTTGGCTGTAGAAAACAGACTTTTTCTTGTTAGATTGAGGTCTGTCAGATCGTTCTGGCATTCTTTTTTGCACTTTTACCCCCCAATTCATTTAGAGCATTTTCTGTTGGTTATAATTTAGGAATTCTAGAAAGCGCATTGTTTTTGTAAAACATGTTATAGTAGTTTCATTGGAGTATGAACTACAACATCAGCTTTCCTGGTTATTGAGAAACTTTGAAAGTGATATTTATATGTACATGAGTGGGAATCAGATGAGACTTCAGCGTCTTTTATGGGTAAAACCAATAATATTAAAAGTTCCACTGTCATCTGGAGGTAGGCCACAATTGACTGCAAAGTGGCTACCTCCAGCATCCAGTCGTTAAGGTACAGGAAAACACCAACTCCAAACTCTGAAGATGGGCAGGGACCACCGCCATCTCTTTTGTATGCTCCCGAGGGGCATTGGCAATGCCCAGGGGGAGTACAGTAAACTGAAAATGCTACTGGTCCACCTTAAAGTGCAGGCAATGCCTGGTGGACTGCAGGACGACTGTATGAAAATACACCATCCAGTTGCTGGGTCCAGAGCAGATGGGATCTTGGTCTATGTGAGCATTTATATATTATTGTATAATGATCAAAAAGGCAAGTAGATCTTGTTTGCGTATGTTAATGGTAAAGCCCTGAAAAGAGCAGTACTGCGTTGTGACTGGTTTTGATTGACCACAATAAGTTATTGGAAGTGGTGGGTGGAGAATGACATAATGAAGTAATCTGTCCATCTGTATTGGTGGTTGCCTTTTTGAGTGCTGGCATAGTGTTAATGATTGGGTCTTGAGAGCTGCCCAATAGGTGTGTTGGCTCAATGATCCACATCAGTGTATTGTGCATGGTGATGGGGTCTAGGAGATTAAGGAGCTAGTGCCCCTTTTCTTTATAAAGCAGACACCTGGAAGGTTGGAGTCTCCAAGTAAAACTTCATTTGCATTTAATGTGTAGTAAAACAATTTGCAATTGTTACATATTGAAATGGGTGCAACTCTTTTACTGTGCATAATATCAACTCTTGGCTCACAAATGTAGCATTTCTGACCTGAGGTGTGTGCTATCACTGTGGTTGATTAATGTCTTAATAGAGAAGTAGGTGATTTTCTTGGTGAAGGTGGTGCTACTTTCTGGCGGCCTCTTGATTACTTTAAATTCGGCTATTTCAGAGATGGAGATGGAAATGTGGAAGCGTTGTACGTTTTAAATATTGCTGGGGAGTAGATGACCAGGAGGACTTATGGCTAACTTCATGTTTGTGTCTTCGGTTGATGTGATAAACACTGTAATTTATGAGGATGGCTATGCACATTTCGTCTGTAGAGCTCAGGCTCAACCATTGTTCACTGATAAAAAAGTTCCTCAAGCTTTCTTGTGATGAAGGGGGCTATGTCAGTGAAAGGAAACATGTTCACTCATACACATTGTGGATTAGGGTCACTTTATCGTAGTTTTCTTCAAATGACCTTCAACACCTCACTGCGTCTGCTCCTCTCCCAAACGCTGATATCAGAATCCTCCCATCCTCGTTCAACATTCCAACCCTGACTCAACAACATAGAAGAAGTAAACCCAACAAATCCTTCCCCTTACAATAACACAATACTTAAAGACAAATTAAAATAACATCCTAATATTCTTATAATGGAAAAAGAACTATTTCCACTAGTGTTAATTTACAGGCATCGTCTGAAAACAAACAACATTCCCCCAGGATTCCATTTATTTGTTACAGCATGTGGAAGTGGCAATTTAAAGTACTGAATCCAAACTCTTGGATTTGCATTACAAGGTTAGTGCTTTCTGACAAACTCTTTCTCTGTCCAGGAAGTTGTTGATTTTTTATTTGATTGTTAAAAAATGAGCATGGTTCACAATGCAGAAAGTTAATACATTTACTG
Source organism: Lissotriton helveticus (assembly GCF_964261635.1). Classification (NCBI taxonomy): domain Eukaryota; kingdom Metazoa; phylum Chordata; class Amphibia; order Caudata; family Salamandridae; genus Lissotriton; species Lissotriton helveticus. Next base: position 247,251,568 of record NC_136069.1, on the reverse strand, counting down.
TGCACTCACTGTCGCTGATTCTCTCCCGAACTTCTAAGTTGCAGTGACGCAGGTATTTGATGTCGCCACTTATACTCAGTCAATGATATGCGTACATTCACAGCCTTAGTCTGAGGCTGAGATGTCTCCCCTGACATAAATATGAGAACAAACATACTATATCAGATCCGATAGAGTGGATAGGTTTAGATCAAGTATGTGCCTAAATCGCTACTTCAGAATTCTCGTAATAATCCAAAAGACTTCTCACTCAAGAGCAAGTAATGAGAATGCCCACTCCATCTCCATTGTGCAAGGACAGATAATGTTTAATCAGTTATGGCCAGGAGCTGAATGAAAGAAAGCAAACACAAGGAGACGATGGACGGAGTGCTGAAACTTTTCAGACACTCACTCCCAGTCACATATCTGGGTCGAATCTATCATCGTTATTTAGCTCACTTTGCCACCCCAGTTTGGACCCAGCCATATGCAAATCAGTCTTGACCCTGTGCCTCATGGGAACAGTCCAGCCCGAACTGCCAGGCTAGGTCCTCCCTGCACTGGAAACAAGCATCCTAGGACCAGTTTCAGGGTAACACCCCTCATCAGCCAGGCTAGCTTGAATTCAGTGGCAAGGTGAGAAAGGGGCCCATGTCTGGACATACCCTGCCAACTTAGGGCAAACAGAGCAAACACAAGAAGATAATGGACGAAGTGCTGAGTGGACACCTCACAAGAACAGGCCAGGAAGGGTTCCACAGTGGTATTCGTACAGCCCTTAGAAACCCCTGGGTGATAGGCGCTATACAAGTGCAAATTACATTACAATTACATTATGTGACATGATTGAAGGCTCAAGATCTCCTCAGTTTTACATGGCTTCTCAAACTTGCAAGGGTGTGAAACTTAATCTACCATCTTTAGTCATTTCAGGCATAGTTCACAAAAAAAGTTAATCTCTGTAAGCTTGTGATAGGAAATGCAACCTTTCATGGTTTCCTGTTTTGTTTCTGCCTGCATAAGTGGTGTATGTGACCTTGGGCTATTTGAGCCTGGTGAACAACCACTAATTGCATGTGCCCCTCTTTAAGATATGAAAGCCATTTTTGCTATTTAGTCAGCAAATTTTACATTTTTTTAAGTCGCCTGTAAAATGCACACAAATATAGCTAGCCACGTAAAGGTCAAATTACAAATGTGATCCTACACAGGAGTAATCCTCTCACATTTGAAACAAAACCTATATTATGAGCTGAAGGAACAGCCATGTAATACTCTAGACTAGGGTTCCGCATTTCAAGTAAACTGAACAATTCTTTGCAATTAAAATATTGTATATCGCACTGTCTGAGTCAGCTGTTGTTGCAACTTATCAAAGTAGAGTCCAGCTGTATAATGCTTTAACCTTAAATGTAAGCTGTGTACACACTTGCATTTAAAAAGTGTAAAATGCACCTAAGCACTATGATCCCAGAAAGGCTGCAGTTGTATGACACAATTTTATGCTTTTGCAGTTTCACAACCTTATTTTTCATGACTCCATTTAGGAGCTAGGTTGCAAAGTCAGACTCATGACATATTACTAAATAGGTAAAATAACAGTTCTCCTGTATTGCATCTTTTATACATTCACATGCTTGAATCTTCCCCATCGTCATGGTGGAAGTCCCACGGTAACAGTAAAATAGCAGTATTAAAACTCAACATCCAAATGCCCATAGGAATTCACTAACCTTAAGCAACCTATTACCATTGTTTTAAATAATCGAACCTCCAGGCAATCAGAGCATAGACTATAGAGTCTCCTTCTCCCGGAAGACCAACCATACCTCAGATTTCTTGCCACGCTTCGTGTGTTAGGGAGTCTCCTTGAGCTCTGCATAGCAACAGTGTATCTACTGTTGCCCTTTTGAACTTCCAGCTAGCAGTTAATTTCTTCACTTATATCTTCTTCTGAGATACAGACCAGGAGTGTGAGTACCTATATTTTCTTCGCTATGTCATGGTAAAAAAAAAGTCTTGTTTAGGCCCTGTAAGACTTGTAGAAAGTCCAGACTATAATCTGAGGACCCACATAAGTCTGTGTTTATTTCCTATATCCGGACCACAAAGCCAGAGAATGCAAGTACTTTCGTACTTTCTCCCCAACAGCTCTCAAAGATCGGAGGGTAGGCTGCATCTCTGGTTGAAAAATGTGGCAAAAGGCTCTGAGAATGAGGAGAAGCCACATACCTCCTCCAGAAAGAAAAAGGAAGAAGGATCTTCCTCTTTGCTTAAAGCCCTTAAAAAATCCAGGTCCCGAAGTCAAGGGAGGAAAAAAGAGCTAAAAAAAGACCAGCCTGGTCACTCTTCTCCTCACCAGAGGTCTGGTTCTGCTCCATCGTTGATGCTTCATACTCCGTCCAGGCAAATCTCAGCTGAGAAAACCCGCGTGTCTATGATCCCGCCAACGAAGACATCACCGTCTACAACCTCCGCTCTACTGGATCTGGCGCGACGTAGACGGTTTTGTCAGCAACTGCTACGTCGACGGTCAAGATGATGACGGCGGCTTCGTCGACAATGGCAGTGATGGTGATGGAGCAGATTTCATCGGCAGTCAGGCATTGTTTTATTTTTGTGCTTCAGACAGACTGCATTTAAATTGCCACGCACATTTTGGTGCAAGTTAAAAAAACATGGCACATGAAAAATATGAAAGTAAGGCCTAAGTCAGTCTAAAATGCTTGTGGTGAATTAACATGTTTTTGTAGTGTAGAGGCCTTTTTAGCTTTGAAGATTAATAGAATGTGTTTCTCTCTTCCCAGCTCATCCCTTGTAATCTAAATTCACTATTCCTGTCTTAAGAGACTTTGGCTTGTTGCATATTTTGATAAACATTATCAGTTTTTGGTAATCAGAGGATGGTCATTATTGATTAGTTTGGTGATTAATGATTATTGATTTCACCATCAACTATTCAACTAATGGATCATTGACCTTAGGAGGGAAGTACAATAATTGCCCAAGTTAGATAAATGTCCAAGTCCTGATTCCTGACTCCAATGCTCAGAACCTGAAGACTGGCAAAGCAGTACTGGAAGGTGATGCAAGAAGTGGTGTGAGTATCAATAGGGTTGTGAAATGTTGTTAATATGCTAGGATGTATTTTTGAAGTGTTGAAAATGTTAAGTTTTTTTTTTTTTACTGTTGGTGAAATTTTGCTCATTTTGAATTGATGGTGTTATTGATTATATTGGTAATTTAATAGGACATAATTTTTGGTTATTGATTACATGTTTTAACTCTTTATGTTAAGTGAGTGTCTTGTTCTATGTTATCTGGAAACACAGGTATGCACACCTGTGGGAGAATCCCGGGATGGAATAGCGGGTGGTAAATGGAAGCCACACTGCACTGAGGTTACTCGTCTTTTGGAATAACACTGAGAAGCTAGGTAGGGCTGGCAGTGTTAAATTAGGGACTATGTTCTGTGTGAGTGATTGATAGCAAAGAGTTCGCTGCTAGAATTTGGTGTGATATCACCTAGAAAGGGTCACACTGAAGGAGTAGCAGGTTCTTCTGAGCTTGATTGACAGCAAAAGGGTTTGCTTGTGGATTTACCTGTAGTGTTAAAAGAGTGAACGGAAGGTCTTACTCTGTGAAGGGTAAGCGGAATGTGTTACTCGCAGTGAATATAAATCTATCCTTTATTTAGTGGAAGAGACAGAGTAGCAAATGTATTTATGTTGTTACTAACAGAGTTATTGATTAAGAGAAATATTGCAGTAAGATTTTGTGGAGGGTCAGTGGTAGGAGTAAAACTGACTAAAATTGAGACTGACAGCTTTGGAAAAAAGAAATTGCATTGAACTATTGCAAAAATGAAATTGTTTGAAGGTTTAAAGAAGCTGTTAGGAGGTAAAGTGAAAAATTCATTTTTTATTGGTGATGCTCCTGAAGGAACGCCTGTGCATTTTATGTCTACCAATTTCGGACAAAACACATGTATGTGGGTTCACCAATGGTGCAAGATTACTGAAAAAGAAGGTGCTTTGAGGTTTCCAAAAGATGGTACTTTTGAATTTCAAATTATTGACAAATTAAGGGAAGTGTTATGTGAAATAAAGACACCATCTAAAGCTGCAAAATTTGAGGCCTTAAGCATGTGGGAAAAAGCAGCAAGAGAGAAAGCAAGTGAGGATAAAAAGGTAAAGCACCAAATTCAGGAGAAGGGAATTAGTGATGATAAAGAGCTTCAAATAAATAATGATTCAGGTGATGAAATAATTGATGCATTATTAACTGAGTGTCCACCACTTTATGTGGTTCCCATGGAAAATACTGAAAATAGTGCACCAGTAAATAGTACAGTGGCTACTGCTTCTGTTGAACAGAGAGAAAAACAGATTGAGAGAACTGTGCAAACATTTCAGATTTACACAGTACCTGTTGATTCAGCACTGACAGTGATACCTCCAGGTGTTACTGCTTCAAATGTGCCTGATTCAGTCCAAGAATTGCTAACTGCAGATGCACAGATAATGCCTAGAAAAATTATGACTGTCCCACTTAATATGGTCCCTACTGAAAAGGTTCAAAGAGCTGCAGAAGGAGTGACTATGGCAGGGTTTATTTCAGAAACTCAGAATACACAGATTATTGAACAGAAATTACCCCAATCACTAAAAGGTGAGGGGAAAATGGTATTTACAACATCTGCAGCCCAGAATAAAATAAATATATTTGAAAATGGGATTTCTCAAACCTGCTTTGAGGAAGCAGCAGTGATTAAAAATATAGAAAACATGGGAGAACATATTAACACAGGCCCTGGAAAAGAAAAACAGCTTAGTGTTTTAAATTCAACATTTGAACATGAAGAAATTAACAGTCCCTGCTGTATAAATAATGAAAATGTGAACCAGTGTCAGGAAAAAGAATTAATTTGCCTGCGTAAGGAAATAGCTGCATGTGCATTAACATCACATAATGGACTGACAGAGTTGGCTAAAAAATATGAAACTGATGATTCAGGAAGTTTTCCATTTCAGGAAGGTTTTAGGGTACACATGGATGATGAAGCAAATGAGAAAATGTGTTCTTCAGGAATGCAATTGCACATTGCAGAAATAAAATATATTTTTTACTGCAATGGGTTTGAGAAATTAGGAGACAAATGGGCAAGAAAACATGAGAAGAAAAAGAAACCACCAGACCTTGCAAGGAAACTGGATAAGGAAAAGAAGCCACCAGATATAATTGAGAAAAATAATAAGCAGAATGAGGGAGAAGCTTTTGCTTACTCATTGAGAAAAATGGTGGGAGAAGTGCATGTTCCTATGCTACAGAATAAATGTGAACTTGCAGCATTTCTGAACATAATCCCACAATTGAGAGACAGACTGATGCTGTGGTACCCACAAGTTGATGGATTTGTTGAAATTTTAAAAGAGTTGTGCATTAATTTGGAAATGTTCTTTTACATTGCCAGGCTGACTAAATTGTGGTTTGAATCTAAAGTTGTTGTGAAAAGTCCAGGTGAAGAGACAATGAAAAGGGTTTGCATGAATGCACCATCATTTTCTGTTGTTATGGAGAAAAACATAGCAGTGATTATTTTCCTGAAGGGTGGAGTGCCAGCAAAGGATGTTAATTGGGTACAGATTAAAACAGCACAGGATGGAACTAAAGGTGTTTTGGTATGTGCAAATTCAGGTATGGATGTTGTACTGCTGGAAAATGTGTCCTTTTGGGATCTTTATAACAGTTTGAGCAGTGGAAGAAGAAATATAAATTTAAACATGATGCACAAAAACATGGAGAATTGCAGATGCAAAATATGCCTGTTAAGCTTTCAAGTTTAAATACTTTATTCGACAACACTGTCATAAAAGCATGTTTCCCTAGGCTATAACAATAAATACTATTCTAAAATTTAGAAACAAGATAAAATGCAAATTAAACCGTTCATGATGTATAGTGCTGACGAATAGTGCAGTTAATAAAAAAAAATCCAGCATGTAAAATCCAAGTCACAGCATAGAGCTTTGCATGCATATGTATTTATAGTTACAATTTTAAAGTACGCGTGCGTATTAGCCAGGCCCACCCCATGTATTTGGCCACAGCGATAGCAAGATGTGGGGCACAGTTAGATCTTAATATTCTCAGTGCCTCTGAGCAATTCCTAGTCCCTAAATTCCTGCATACCGGCTTTAGCCATCTACTTCTTGGGGCAGCATATAATGGGCAGACAAACAAAAAATGTGGGATGTCTTCTACATGTACTTTACAATGAAAGCAGGTGTTCACATTACCAGAGGACCATTTGACAGTAAAAGCATTAAGGGGTAAGGAGCCAATTCTAAATTGGAAATATAACTTCCTATCGAGGGGTTTGGAAATCAAATCCCAATACTGTTCATATTTAGGTATGGGTTTAAAATCCAAGAACTGGGATGTCAGCATCGATGGTTGGTTAGAAATCAATGCCGTGTTAAATATCATGTCCCAGTACATTTTTTTCAAACATGTCTTGGAAGGAAAAACCTGTGGATCTACTGCTGTCCACAGGTGATCTAGGTGCAGTTTTTGGAGCAAGGTTCTTACTTCATTGAGCCATGATATCTTATGAAAACAATCGGAGCTTACAACATCCATTAGAGCAGCTGCGTAATGATTCAGTTCGGGAGTAGTTTTTACGCGTCTCCAATATAAGAGGGGACGCAATCTTATCATGTCCTCTATCTTTTTTCTCCCGAGGTCATATTGTAGCGGAATCGTGGGTGTGCTCTGGGGTGCACCAATCATTCGTCGAAGAAACTTATTTTCTGCGACGACTAGTGGGCTCAAGTCTGAGAAGCCCCATAACTCAGACCCATACAAACAAGCTCCCAAAACTTTCATGCTGTAAATCTCCATAACTGGCTGAGTAGGTTTTGTGAATGAAGATTTATATTTTAGCGCTATTGAACCTGTCAATTGGTTAAACTTTAGCACCACATTATCCATATGAGATTTCCAGTTCATGTTTGACTGTAATAAAATGCCTAGATAGGTAAAAGCATTCACTTCTTCCAGTACAGAGCCATTAAAATACATTTTCCCCTTGAATTTCTTAACCGGGCATAAGTTCATGAACTTTGTCTTTGATGTATTTAGTTCTAAGCCCCGGTTCCGGCAGAAGTCACCAAAAACGTTTAATGTCTTTTGTAATCCACTGGGGGTCCGCGAGACCAGCAGGGTATAATCGGCAAACATCAATACTGGGACTCGCTCCCCACCTAGTATTGGAGCATCTGTCATGGATTGTTTCAAGAAATCAACTATACCATTAATATACAGTGAGAATAAAGTGGGGGCCAGGACACAGCCTTGCCTTACCCCCCGCTCTACCGGGAAGGATTCTGTGACATCTCCCTGGGCACCCCACCTGATACGGGCATAGTTGTCTTCGTGCAATCTCACAAGCAGGGTCAACATTTCTGGGCTTATTCCAAGTTCCCTCAGTACAATCCAAAGTTTGTGTCGGGGTACTAAGTCAAACGCTGACTTCAAGTCCACAAAGACAGCGTATAATGGCCCGTTTGTCAGGGCTACATTTTTCCAGAACATTGTCAAAAAGTGGAATACCTGATCGACAGAGCTAGTTAGGAGGCGGAAGCCTGCTTGGTACGGGGAGAGGATGTCCTTATCATCAATCCAGGCTTGTATTTTGTTTTGTAACATCCTGCCCATCAGTTTTTGCGCAGCATCGATAAGGCTGATGGGCCTGTAGTTGCTTGGTAAAGCCTTGTCCCCTTTTTTAAAAACAGGTATTATCTCCGCGCCCTTCCATGTTGCTGGGATCGTGGCACCTTGCGCGATTGCGTTAGCAAGCCATACAAAATATTTACACCAGTTAGTCCTGTCGGCTAAAAACACATCCGCTGGTATTCCGTCAATGCCTGGTGCCCTACCTCTGGTTACTCCATCCATGGCCACTTGTGCATCTTTCAATGCGAATAGTGCTTGGGTGTATAATACCCTTTGCAGGGGGGTTTCAGTTGGGCGAGGTAGATTGTCTGCGTATTGCGGTTTGAAGAATTCCACCCAGTCATTCTTCGCTACATGGTTTTTTGGGCAATCAGAATTTCCCCCTTTACCCCACTTTAATATAGCCCAAAACTCCTTCTGTTGCTTAGCAGCACAAGCTTTCTTCAAATCTAGCCATGTGTTCTCATCCCACAATCTTGTTGCCCTATTTTGTGCTTTTCTATAATCATTCCTGGCTTTTAATACATCAGTTTTTGTCCTCAGCGCTATGCTGAGTTTCTGTTGCGCTTCTCTACACGAGTTGTCATACCATGCTCCTTTTGTTAGTATTCTAGAACCTTTCTTCTGTTTAGTTTTTTTGAAGAATAACTTCTGAATATTAGCGAACAGCTTTTGCTGTGACTCTTCAATCAATTCGTTAAAATTCATCTCGTTGGTAAGAGATTGTAATCTAGAAACCTCTACATTAACTATTTCCTCTAAGACCTGCATGTCCCCTATATTATCCATCAATGTTGCCCATTTAATATGACGAAGATTATTAGATGAAACAACATCTAATGTTGCAACACCTTTTTTCTGGTTAGTTGTGTTTTCGCCTGATACCAGATTGATGAGCAAGCACAAAGGATTGCGGTCGCTCTCCACTCTCGGTACCACTTGCATATCCACCACTTTGGACCAGTCTCTAACATCTATGAGGATGTAATCTATCCTACTGCTAGACCTCCCGTTATCAAAGGTATGTTTACCCTGGAGGTCCGAGGGGGTACGACCATTTACTGCCCTCAGGCCTCTGGACAGGCATAAGCTCTTAACCTGTATAGCTACTTCTGTCCACTTCTTTACCTGTGGTAGGTCTAATTGCGGAATGCCCCATTTAGAGTCTTCTTCTTGGGTCAGATCATTATCCTCACAACCTAGCGGTTCAAATGCTGTATTCAGATCTCCCCCCACACAGATAGTATAATTTGCGGGTAGGATCTCTAAGTCGTTGTCTAATGCACCTATCACATCAGAGGCAACGCCTCCTTGCATTCCCCTGGCATAAATGTTATACAGAGCCATGTTTTGGTCTTCCGGCATAGTGAGCACTAATGAAAGTAGATCACTATTATTAATGGGTCTCTTTTTGATGGTGCATTGTAAGGATTGTCGTACCCAAATAATTAAACCCCCAGAGGGCCGTCCCTTAATGTTCTTTTTCGCAGGTATATGATAATTTAAATACCCCTGGCGAAAGACTGGTGCCACTGCCCAGGTTTCTTGCATCATAATGATATCATAGCTATCTATGAACTCGCACCATTCCGGGGTCTCCAATTTATGATGGATACCTGCTATGTTCCAGGAGATGAATTTGGTGCTACCTTCTGTCTGAGCAATGCCCCTTTGTAGCAAAGGACATTGGCTAAGAGGAGACAGAAGGTGTATAGGATTAATTTCCACCTCCTGTGTGTTAGTGCGGGAATTTAGCGAGATTAGCTCAGCTATGCTAAGGGTGTTTTCCCTGCGGATGGATTTAGTTCTCTCACTACTGTTTAGTTCTGTGGTATTTAAAATACAATGTTTTCCCTCATAGGATTCAATAGCCTTGGCCACTTCTGTGCTTGACCTTTCTTCCAGTCAATCACATTCGCTTAGACCAGAAAGGGACGAGAACCTATTTTCCAACGATATTCCCCAGTTATTTGTTTTTCCACTAGTTTTGGCTTTCCTTAGTACAGGGTTCCATTTGGTTTTCAACATAGTTGGGTTTAGGATGTTACTTTTCTTTGAATAGAAAAAGTCCAACGTTAATGGCACAATTTCCGTTGTTCTGCGCTGAGGGGGGTATATATTAGCTAGAATATTTGGCAGAACTTCTGGATCAGTAAAATGCAGCACCACACAATCCCCCTTAAATTTTTTGGCGCCGCCCCCGATCCATTCAACTCTTCTAGCTTTAGTTATTTCTTGTGCCAACTGGTCCCTGCCTCCTTGCGAAAAAGCCATGTTCCCTGATAACCAGTGAAGAGATTTGTTTATTAGGGAGGGAATATTCTCTACTTGCCCTCGCTCTAATTGAGGGACGTTTGCGAGGACTAGTATTAGCGGAGAGGCCTCAACAACTAATTCTACAGCCCCTTTGTCTAACTTGGCATTTTCTATGCTATGTGTATGACTTAACCCTGTGTTGTTCCCTATGTTGGTATCTGGGTCCAAGTCTCTTAGCCCTCCCCTCCCATGATCAGAGCTCTCCAGATTGATTGTGGGGATTTCTACTAATGCTTCTTGTCTGGGGGCTGTTTGAGTAGATTTGGAATCAACTACAGGTACTTTCAATAGCGGGCGTTTAGTGTTCTCCTCTATTGATTTTTGCAAGAGGTCCTCTAGTCTATTCACCTCTTCAGTCAGATGGTCAATTTTATTTAAGAGTGGTTTGGTTATTGATTTAATTTTATGATCAATAGCATTTAATAACTTTTTGAATTGATCATCATCCATATGTGCCTTTCCTTCTGTGGGAGCACTTGTATCTTCTACACTGATTTTCTCGGGGGACCCATTGGGGTGTTTTTTGCTTGACCGTAGACCACCCCGCTTGGGTATATTCTTCTCCCCCCCCTTTACTATTCTTGGTGCTGGGACAGGTGCGAGGGCCCCCTCTTCTATAGAGATTATTCCTTGATCTAATATGCTCTCGTGGGCTGGTTCATCTATGACCACCAAGAGTTCAGTCAATGGGATAACATCCTGGGTCTGGAACACCTCGTTACTGATATCGAGTGTAGGGGTGGGTGGTAAGGTATTTTCAAAGTGCATATCAGGTGATTGACTCAACCCCAGAGATGATCGCCTGTCATGATTTATTTGGACAACTTTTTGTACCATGTAATTATCTATGGTATTGACGGGGACAGTCACTTTCGATTTGGACATGTTAGTTAGATTTATCGAAGCTGTAGAAGCAGGTACTTAGTTTTGGCAGTCTATGGGGGTATCTTTTACACTGACGATTATGGGTGGTGGGATCACACTTACTTTAAATTTTCGTGCAGGGGTCAGGGCTCTGCCCCTGCCTCTTCGTGCCGATGAGGGGCGTAGAGGGCCCGCCCTTTGCCCGGGCTTAGCCCCGGGCGTCCCGCTCGCGTCCCGCGTAGCTGGCTCAAGCGCCGTTAATGAGCGCCTCCTGGCGCGACGTCACAATTGCGCGCCGCCGCGGTGCCTGCCGGGAACTGTGGTCCCGGAGCGGCGGCGCGATTCTGGCTGCAGATGATTCCTGGCTCCGGTGGCGGCGTCCTCCCAGCAAGGGAGCCTCGAGGATAGGTGACTCTTGGCCCCGGTGGCGGCATCCTCCCAGCAAGGGAGCCTCAGAGGTATGTGACTCTTGGCCCCGGTGGCGGCGTCCTCCCAGCAAGGGAGCCTCAGAGGTATGTGACTCTTAGCTCCGGTGGCGGCGTTTAGGAATAATAAGTATTCTCCAGTTCAGAAACAGGTACCAATGGCAGGAATTTTTCAAGCACTGATGGTCTCACAAAATATGGAAAATGCTAAAATTAATTTAAATGGGTTGTCCAGAGCAAATGTGAATTATTTCAAGAGACAAAATCAGAACCCAGTTCAACAGGTTACTGTGTTTGCAATTGAGAGTTTTAACCCTCACAATTCTGAATTTACCAAGTCCATTGTGAAGGCAATGGAAAGTCCAGATTTAGTTGCACGAGTTTTAAACAAAGAAATTACAAACCCAGTTTTAGAAGAATTTGCATCAAAAATAGACCCATTTGAGGAAAATTGCAAAACTGTTGTCTGTGACTCTGGCCCAGCAGGAAAACAATTGTTTTGCAAATTAAACAGCACAGATTACTGTACATCAGATAATGTTCATTTTCAGATTCCTGATGAGGATGTAAATTTTAAAAGGGCCCAACACCTTTTTCAGCGGTAAATTAGAGGTAGCATGAGGGTTTGCATTGAGAAATTACCAGAAGAAATTATCGCTCCATCAATGGTGCCAGCATCGCCAGTCGCAGTTAGACCTTCTACGTCGACGAGGGCTTCGCCGTCGATGGTTCAACAGGTTCGATCACTATTAGCGACTCTTTAACCACCACAGATGGTTATACCGCCATGATCCCATTGACGGGTACATCAGTGACTCCTTCAACTAGGCAAAACGATAGTCCACTTCTAAAGCTGATTCCACCTTTTCTGCAGGATTTTTCATAAATTCTCTGTTGCCTCCTACTCGTCTCCTGGATTTCCAGGAATCAGAAGATGATGTTCATTATGGCCCTGCATATAGTCCGTCACAACTCAGAGTTAAGTGCCACGACTCGGAGGAAAAAGAGGCAATGGATGATTCATTTACTTATTTGAAGGGAGATTATTCTTTCTATGATACAAGGCGTCCCAGTGATCAATGCTTGGACTCATTTTAGGAGCACTACCCTTACAAAGAACAGGAAGAAGAAGCTCAGGAAACCTCCATTACTATTCCTGTTTCATTAGTTCATTAGTCACTGACCTTAGGTTGATGGTAAATGATTATTTCAAATGGTTTCATGAGGCGAACTCTGCTCCGCAGCCGCCTCCTTCCCAGGTTGTTCCTGTGTCTTTGGCTTGGCCCCTGTTACCAAAAATCAAGACCGTTCTGCCACCTGTGGAAATTCCTTCACAAACACAGGATGATGATGCCCAGCAACTAGAGGAAGGGTAATTGCATTTTTATCCAGATTTCTATGATGAGTGGGACGGATACGTGGCTCCTACTCCACCTTCAACTTCTCCGCCTCTAGCCGAATCCCCACCTTCAGATATAGGCAGGTTCCACGATCTGCTGGAACGCGCTTCTAGGCATTTCGTCCTCCCTATGCCTACCAAGCAGACAGGGTGTTTCTTATACGATTTTAATCCAACAATGCAGCGCTCCACTCGATCCATTCCCATTGTAGACTACTTCTAGCAAGAGGGGCTAAAGTTGATGAAGAAGCCAGCTTCTATTCCTGCGGTGGTACTCAAATTTGACAATAAGTGCAGGGCACATGAAGACTCTCCTGCATGCCTGATTGGTCACCAGCAGCCTGATTCAGTTATTATGCAGGCTGCTCAGAGGAGATCTAAAATTTCTTCTTCTCTGTGTGCCGCTCCACCTGACAAGGAAGGGCGCCAACTGGACAATATCGGCAGAAGGTTCCCCGCTTTGGCAACCACTGCCATCAGGGCCTCCACGCCATGGCTATCTTTGGGAGGTATGACCACCAGATGTGGTCCCACATCTCTGCCTTGCTGGAGTTTCCTCCTGAGGACAAGAAGAAGGAGGCAAAGGAGATGCATATCAGAAGGAGAGAGTTCCCCTTCCAAGATGATTGATGTGGCTCTGTATATTTCATCGACCTCCTTCAGGCAGATGGCGGTTGCGGAGGTGGTGAGACAGCAGGGGAGGCTGAAAGCTACCAGGTTCCACCCTGAAGTTCAGGCCAAGGTATTGGATATGCCGTTCAACGGCTAATTTCTCTTTGGCAAGCATGTGGATGAAGTGCTGAAGTTGATCAATTGGATACAGATAAATCGTTGACGAATCTGCATTAGAAAAAATGTGCTTCCTTCAGGGAAGAGCAAAAACCACAGTTGATGGACAGAATGCAGAACAATGTCATACATTCACCCCAGTACAGAGATCTGGGCCTAAATCCATCGTTTTTTTGCACTCCACACCACCCCAGTTCAGACATGGCCATATGCAAATCAGTCTGACCCTGTGCCTCATGGGAACAGTCCAGCCCGAACTGCCAAGCCATAACTTCCCTGGACCGGAAACAAGCTTCCGAGGACCGGTTTCTGGCATTCCAGCCGTCTTCAGCCCGGCTTGCTTGAATCCAGTGGTGTGGAGTGCATGGGACTCAAGTCTGAGCATACCCATCCCACTCGGGGTGACAAATGCAAAAACCACAGTTGATGGACAGAATGCAGAACAATGTCATACATTCACCCCAGTACAGAGATCTGGGCCTAAATCCATCGTTTTTTTGCACTCCACACCACCCCAGTTCAGACATGGCCATATGCAAATCAGTCTGACCCTGTGCCTCATGGGAACAGTCCAGCCCGAACTGCCAAGCCATGTCTTCCCTGGACCGGAAACAAGCTTCCGAGGACCGGTTTCTGGCATTCCAGCCGTCTTCAGCCCGGCTTGCTTGAATCCAGTGGTGTGGAGTGCATGGGACTCACGTCTGAGCATACCCATCCCACTCGGGGTGACAAATGCAAAAACCACAGTTGATGGACAGAATGCAGAACAATGTCATACATTCACCCCAGTACAGAGATCTGGGCCTAAATCCATCGTTTTTTTGCACTCCACACCACCCCAGTTCAGACATGGCCATATGCAAATCAGTCTGACGCTGTGCCTCATGGGAACAGTCCAGCCCTAACTGCCAAGCCATGCCTTCCGTGGACCGGAAACAAGCTTCTGAGGACCGGTTTCTGGCATTCCAGCCGTCTTCAGCCCGGCTTGCTTGAATCCAGTGGTGTTGAGTGCATGGGACTCACGTCTGAGCATACCCATCCCACTCGGGGTGACAAATGCAAAAACCACAGTTGATGGACAGAATGCAGAACAATGTCATACATTCACCCCAGTACAGAGATCTGGGCCTAAATCCATCGTTTTTTTGCACTCCACACCACCCCAGTTCAGACATGGCCATATGCAAATCAGTCTGACGCTGTGCCTCATGGGAACAGTCCAGCCCGAACTGCCAAGCCATGCCTTCCGCGGACCGGAAACAAGTTCCGAGGACCGGTTTCTGGCATTCCAGCCGTCTTCAGCCCGGCTTGCTTGAATCCAGTGGTGTGGAGTGCATGGGACTCACGTCTGAGCATACCCATCCCACTCGGGGTGACAAATGCAAAAACCACAGTTGATGGACAGAATGCAGAACAATGTCATACATTCACCCCAGTACAGAGATCTGGGCCTAAATCCATCGTTTTTTTGCACTCCACACCACCCCAGTTCAGACATGGCCATATGCAAATCAGTCTGACCCTGTGCCTCATGGGAACAGTCCAGCCCGAACTGCCAAGCCATGCCTTCCCTGGACCGGAAACAAGCTTCCGAGGACCAGTTTCTGGCATTCCAGCCGTCTTCAGCCCGGCTTGCTTGAATCCAGTGGTGTGGAGTGCATGGGACTCACGTCTGAGCATACCCATCCCACTCAGGGTGACCAATGCAAAAACCACAGGTAATGGACAGAATGCAGAACAATGTCATACATTCACCCCAGTACAGAGATCTGGGCCTAAATCCATCGTTTTTTTGCACTCCACACCACCCCAGTTCAGATATGGCCATATGCAAATCAGTCTGACCCTGTGCCTCATGGGAACAGTCCAGTCCGAACTGCCAAGCCATGCCTTCCCTGGACCGGAAACAAGCTTCCGAGGACCGGTTTCTGGCATTCCAGCCGTCTTCAGCCCGGCTTGCTTGAATCCAGTGGTGTGGAGTGCATGGGACTCACGTCTTAGCATACCCATCCCACTCGGGGTGACAAATGCAAAAACCACAGTTGATGGACAGAATGCAGAACAATGTCATACATTCACCCCAGTACAGAGATCTGGGCGTAAATCCATCGTTTTTTTGCACTCCACACCAACCCAGTTCAGACATGGCCATATGCAAATAAGTCTGACCCTGTGCCTCATGGGAACAGTCCAGCCCGAACTGCCAAGCCATAACTTCCCTGGACCGGAAACAAGCTTCCGAGGACCGGTTTCTGGCATTCCAGCCGTCTTCAGCCCGGCTTGCTTGAATCCAGTGGTGTGGAGTGCATGGGACTCACGTCTGAGCATACCCATCCCACTCGGGGTGACAAATGCAAAAACCACAGTTGATGGACAGAATGCAGAACAATGTCATACATTCACCCCAGTACAGAGATCTGGGCCTAAATCCATCGTTTTTTTGCACTCCACACCACCCCAGTTCAGACATGGCCATATGCAAATCAGTCTGACCCTGTGCCTCATGGGAACAGTCCAGTCCGAACTGCCGAGCCATGCCTTCCCTGGACCGGAAACAAGCTTCCGAGGACCGGTTTCTGGCATTCCAGCCGTCTTCAGCCCGGCTGGCTTGAATCCAGTGGTGTGGAGTGCATGGGACTCACGTCTGAGCATACCCATCCCACTCGGGGTGACAAATGCAAAAACCACAGTTGATGGACAGAATGCAGAACAATGTCATACATTCACCCCAGTACAGAGATCTGGGCCTAAATCCATCGTTTTTTTGCACTCCACACCACCCCAGTTCAGACATGGCCATATGCAAATCAGTCTGACCCTGTGCCTCATGGGAACAGTCCAGTCCGAACTGCCAAGCCATGCCTTCCCTGGACCGGAAACAAGCTTCCGAGGACCGGTTTCTGGCATTCCAGCCGTCTTCAGCCCGGCTTGCTTGAATCCAGTGGTGTGGAGTGCATGGGACTCACGTCTGAGCATACCCATCCCACTCGGGGTGACAAATGCAAAAACCACAGTTGATGGACAGAATGCAGAACAATGTCATACATTCACCCCAGTACAGAGATCTGGGCCTAAATCCATCGTTGTTTTGCACTCCACACCATCCCAGTTCAGACATGGCCATATGCAAATCAGTCTGACCCTGTGCCTCATGGGAACAGTCCAGCCCGAACTGCCAAGCCATAACTTCCCTGGACCGGAAACAAGCTTCCGAGGACCGGTTTCTGGCATCCCAGCCGTCTTCAGCTCGGCTTGCTTGAATCCAGTGGTGTGGAGTGCATGGGACTCACGTCTGAGCATACCCATCCCACTCGGGGTGACAAATGCAAAAACCACGGTTGATGGACAGAATGCAGAACAATGTCATACATTCACCCCAGTACAGAGATCTGGGCCTAAATCCATCGTTTTTTTGCACTCCACACCACCCCAGTTCAGACATGGCCATATGCAAATCAGTCTGACCCTGTGCCTCATGGGAACAGTCCAGCCCTAACTGCCAAGCCATGCCTTCCCTGGACCGGAAACAAGCTTCCGAGGACCGGTTTCTGGCATTCCAGCCGTCTTCAGCCCGGCTTGCTTGAATCCAGTGGTGCTGAGTGCATGGGACTCACGTCTGAGCATACCCATCCCACTCGGGGTGACAAATGCAAAAACCACAGTTGATGGACAGAATGCAGAACAATGTCATACATTCACCCCAGTACAGAGATCTGGGCCTAAATCCATCGTTTTTTTGCACTCCACACCACCCCAGTTCAGACATGGCCATATGCAAATCAGTCTGACGCTGTGCCTCATGGGAACAGTCCAGCCCGAACTGCCAAGCCATGCCTTCCCCGGACCGGAAACAAGCTTCCGAGGACCGGTTTCTGGCATTCCAGCCGTCTTCAGCCCGGCTTGCTTGAATCCAGTGGTGTGGAGTGCATGGGACTCACGTCTGAGCATACCCATCCCACTCGGGGTGACAAATGCAAAAACCACAGTTGATGGACAGAATGCAGAACAATGTCATACATTCACCCCAGTACAGAGATCTGGGCCTAAATCCATCGTTTTTTTGGACTCCACACCACCCCAGTTCAGACATGGCCATATGCAAATCAGTCTGACCCTGTGCCTCATGGGAACAGTCCAGCCCAAACTGCCAAGCCATGCCTTCCCTGGACCGGAAACAAGCTTCCGAGGACCGGTTTCTGGCATTCCAGCCGTCTTCAGCCCGGCTTGCTTGAATCCAGTGGTGTGGAGTGCATGGGACTCACGTCTGAGCATACCCATCCCACTCGGGGTGACAAATGCAAAAACCACAGTTGATGGACAGAATGCAGAACAATGTCATACATTCACCCCAGTACAGAGATCTGGGCCTAAATCCATCGTTTTTTTGCACTCCACACCACCCCAGTTCAGACATGGCCATATGCAAATCAGTCTGAACCTGTGCCTCATGGGAACAGTCCAGCCCGAACTGCCAAGCCATGCCTTCCCTGGACCGGAAACAAGCTTCCGAGGACCAGTTTCTGGCATTCCAGCCGTCTTCAGCCCGGCTTGCTTGAATCCAGTGGTGTGGAGTGCATGGGACTCACGTCTGAGCATACCCATCCCACTCGGGGTGACAAATGCAAAAACCACAGTTGATGGACAGAATGCAGAACAATGTCATACATTCACCCCAGTACAGAGATCTGGGCCTAAATCCATCATTTTTTTGCACTCCACACCACCCCAGTTCAGACATGGCCATATGCAAATCATTCTGACCCTGTGCCTCATAGGAACAGTCCAGCCCGAACTGCCAAGCCATGCCTTCCCTGGACCGGAAACAAGCTTTCGAGGATCGGTTTCTGGCATTCCAGCCGTCTTCAGCCCGGCTTGCTTGAATCCAGTGGTGTGGAGTGCATGGGACTCACGTCTGAGCATACCCATCCCACTCGGGGTGACAAATGCAAAAACCACAGTTGATGGACAGAATGCAGAACAATGTCATACATTCACCCCAGTACAGAGATCTGGGCCTAAATCCATCGTTTTTTTGCACTCCACACCACCCCAGTTCAGACATGGCCATATGCAAATCAGTCTGACCCTGTGCCTCATGGGAACAGTCCAGTCCGAACTGCAAAGCCATGCCTTCCCTGGACCGGAAACAAGCTTCCGAGGACCGGTTTCTGGCATTCCAGCCATCTTCAGCCCGGCTTGCTTGAATCCAGTGGTGTGGAGTGCATGGGACTCACGTCTGAGCATACCCATCCCACTCGGGGTGACAAATGCAAAAACCACAGTTGATGGACAGAATGCAGAACAATGTCATACATTCACCCAAGTAGAGAGATCTAGGCCTAAATCCATCGTTTTTTTGCACTCCACACCACCCCAGTTCAGACATGGCCATATGCAAATCAGTCTGACCCTGTGCCTCATGGGAACAGTCCAGCCCGAACTGCCAAGCCATGCCTTCCCTGGACCGGAAACAAGGTTCCGAGGACCGGTTTCTGGCATTCCAGCCGTCTTCAGCCCGGCTTGCTTGAATCCAGTGGTGTGGAGTGCACGGGACTCACGTCTGAGCATACCCATCCCACTCGGGGTGACAAATGCAAAAACCACAGTTGATGGACAGAATGCAGAACAATGTCATACATTCACCCCAGTACAGAGATCTGGGCCTAAATCCATCGTTTTTTTGCACACCACAGTTCAGCAGTTCGGGCTGGACTGTTCCCATGAGGCACAGGGTCAGACTAATTTGCATATAGCCATGTCTGAACTGGGGTGGCTGAGTGGGCTAAAGAATGGTGATGGATTAAACCCAGATCAGTTGACTGGGGGTGAGTGTTTGATTTGCTCAAACGCTCCGTCCATCATCCCCTTTTGTATCGCTTGGTTCGCCCTAAGTGTGGCAAGGTATGCTCAGACGTGAGTACCTTGCTCACTTGGCCACTGGATTCAAGATAGCCTGGCTGATGAGGATTATGAATCCGAAACCGGTCCCAGGATGCTTGTTTCCGGTCCAGGGAAGACATGGCTTGGCAGTTCGGGCTGGACTGTTCCCATGAGGCACAGGGTCAGACTGATTTGCATATAGCCATGTCTGAACTGGGGTGGCTGAGTGGGCTAAAGAATGATGATGGATTAAACCCAGATCAGTTGACTGGGGGTGAGTGTTTGATTTGCTCAAATGCTCCATCCATCATCCCCTTTTGTATCGCTTTGTTCGCCCTAAGTGTGGCAGGGTATGCTCAGAGGTGAGTCCCTTGCTCACTTGGCCACTGGATTCAAGATAGCCTGGCTGATGAGGATTATGAATCCGAAACCGGTCCCAGGATGCTTGTTTCCGGTCCAGGGAAGACATGGCTTGGCAGTTCGGGCTGGACTGTTCCCATGAGGCACAGGGTCAGACTGATTTGCATATAGCCATGTCTGAACTGGGGTGACTGAGTGGGCTAAAGAATGGTGATGGATTAAACCCAGATCAGTTGACTGGGGGTGAGTGTTTGATTTGCTCAAACGCTCCGTCCATCATCCCCTTTTGTATCGCTTTGTTCGCCCTAAGTGTGGCAGGGTATGCTCAGACGTGAGTCCCTTGCTCACTTGGCCACTGGATTCAAGATAGCCTGGCTGTTGAGGATTATGAATCCGAAACGGGTCCCAGGATGCTTGTTTCCGGTCCAGGGAAGACATGGCTTGGCAGTTCGGGCTGGACTGTTCCCATGAGGCACAGGGTCAGACTGATTTGCATATAGCCATGTCTGAACTGGGGTGGCTGAGTGGGCTAAAGAATGGTGATGGATTAAACCCAGATCAGTTGACTGGGGGTGAGTGTTTGATTTGCTCAAACGCTCCGTCCATCATCCCCTTTTGTATCGCTTTGTTCGCCCAAAGTGTGGCAGGGTATGCTCAGACGTGAGTCCCTTGCTCACTTGGCCACTGGATTCAAGATAGCCTGGCTGATGAGGATTATGAATCCGAAACCGGTCCCAGGATGCTTGTTTCCGGTCCAGGGAAGACATGGCTAGGCAGTTCGGGCTGGACTGTTCCCATGAAGCACAGGGTCAGACTGATTTGCATATAGCCATGTCTGAACTGGGGTGGCTGAGTGGTCTAAAGAATGGTGATGGATTAAACCCAGATCAGTTGACTGGGGGTGAGTGTTTGATTTGCTTAAACGCACCGTCCATCATCCCCTTTTGTATCGTTTTGTTCGCCCTAAGTGTGGCAGGGTATGCTCAGACGTGAGTCCCTTGCTCACTTGGCCACTGGATTCAAGATAGCCTGACTGATGAGGATTATGAATCCGAAACCGGTCCCAGGATGCTTGTTTCCGAACCAGGGAAGACATGGCTTGGCAGTTCGGGCTGGACTGTTCCCATGAGGCACAGCGTCAGACTGATTTGCATATAGCCATGTCTGAACTGGGGTGGCTGAGTGGGCTAAAGAATGGTGATGGATTAAACCCAGATCAGTTGACTGGGGGTGAGTGTTTGATTTGCTCAAACGCTCCGTCCATCATCCCCTTTTGTATCGCTTTGTTCGCCCTAAGTGTGGCAAGGTATGCTCAGACGTGAGTACCTTGCTCACTTGGCCACTGGATTCAAGATAGCCTGGCTGATGAGGATTATGAATCCGAAACCGGTCCCAGGATGCTTGTTTCCGGTCCAGGGAAGACATGGCTTGGCAGTTCGGGCTGGACTGTTCCCATGAGGCACAGGGTCAGACTGATTTGCATATAGCCATGTCTGAACTGGGGTGGCTGAGTGGGCTAAAGAATGATGATGGATTAAACCCAGATAAGTTGACTGGGGGTGAGTGTTTGATTTGCTCAAATGCTCCATCCATCATCCCCTTTTGTATCGCTTTGTTCGCCCTAAGTGTGGCAGGGTATGCTCAGACGTGAGTCCCTTGCTCACTTGGCCACTGGATTCAAAATAGCCTGGCTGATGAGGATTATGAATCCGAAACCGGTCCCAGGATGCTTGTTTCCGGTCCAGGGAAGACATGGCTTGGCAGTTCGGGCTGGACTGTTCCCATGAGGCACAGGGTCAGACTGATTTGCATATAGCCATGTCTGAACTGGGGTGACTGAGTGGGCTAAAGAATGGTGATGGATTAAACCCAGATCAGTTGACTGGGGGTGAGTGTTTGATTTGCTCAAACGCTCCGTCCATCATCCCCTTTTGTATCGCTTTGTTCGCCCTAAGTGTGGCAGGGTATGCTCAGACGTGAGTCCCTTGCTCACTTGGCCACTGGATTCAAGATAGCCTGGCTGTTGAGGATTATGAATCCGAAACCGGTCCCAGGATGCTTGTTTCCGGTCCAGGGAAGACATGGCTTGGCACTTCGGGCTGGACTGTTCCCATGAGGCACAGGGTCAGACTGATTTGCATATAGCCATGTCTGAACTGGGGTGGCTGAGTGGGCTAAAGAATGGTGATGGATTAAACCCAGATCAGTTGACTGGGGGTGAGTGTTTGATTTGCTCAAACGCTCCGTCCATCATCCCCTTTTGTATCGCTTTGTTCGCCCTAAGTGTGGCAGGGTATGCTCAGACGTGAGTCCCTTGCTCACTTGGCCACTGGATTCAAGATAGCCTGGCTGATGAGGATTATGAATCCGAAACCGGTCCCAGGATGCTTGTTTCCGGTCCAGGGAAGACATGGCTAGGCAGTTCGGGCTGGACTGTTCCCATGAAGCACAGGGTCAGACTGATTTGCATATAGCCATGTCTGAACTGGGGTGGCTGAGTGGGCTAAAGAATGGTGATGGATTAAACCCAGATCAGTTGACTGGGGGTGAGTGTTTGATTTGCTCAAACGCTCCGTCCATCATCCCCTTTTGTATCGCTTTGTTCGCCCTAAGTGTGGCAGGGTATGCTCAGACGTGAGTCCCTTGCTCACTTGGCCACTGGATTCAAGATAGCCTGGCTGATGAGGATTATGAATCCGAAACCGGTCCCAGGATGCTTGTTTCCGGTCCAGGGAAGACATGGCTAGGCAGTTCGGGCTGGACTGTTCCCATGAAGCACAGGGTCAGACTGATTTGCATATAGCCATGTCTGAACTGGGGTGGCTGAGTGGGCTAAAGAATGGTGATGGATTAAACCCAGATCAGTTGACTGGGGGTGAGTGTTTGATTTGCTTAAACGCACCGTCCATCATCCCCTTTTGTATCGTTTTGTTCGCCCTAAGTGTGGCAGGGTATGCTCAGACGTGAGTCCCTGGCTCACTTGGCCACTGGATTCAAGATAGCCTGACTGATGAGGATTATGAATCCGAAACCGGTCCCAGGATGCTTGTTTCCGAACCAGGGAAGACATGGCTTGGCAGTTCGGGCTGGACTGTTCCCATGAGGCACAGGGTCAGACTGATTTGCATATAGCCATGTCTGAACTGGGGTGGCTGAGTGGGCTAAAGAATGGTGATGGATTAAACCCAGATCAGTTGACTGGGGGTGAGTGTTTGATTTGCTCAAACGCTCCGTCCATCATCCCCTTTTGTATCGCTTTGTTCGCCCAAAGTGTGGCAGGGTATGCTCAGACGTGAGTCCCTTGCTCACTTGGCCACTGGATTCAAGATAGCCTGGCTGATGAGGATTATGAATCCGAAACCGGTCCCAGGATGCTTGTTTCCGGTCCAGGGAAGACATGGCTAGGCAGTTCGGGCTGGACTGTTCCCATGAAGCACAGGGTCAGACTGATTTGCATATAGCCATGTCTGAACTGGGGTGGCTGAGTGGTCTAAAGAATGGTGATGGATTAAACCCAGATCAGTTGACTGGGGGTGAGTGTTTGATTTGCTTAAACGCACCGTCCATCATCCCCTTTTGTATCGTTTTGTTCGCCCTAAGTGTGGCAGGGTATGCTCAGACGTGAGTCCCTTGCTCACTTGGCCACTGGATTCAAGATAGCCTGACTGATGAGGATTATGAATCCGAAACCGGTCCCAGGATGCTTGTTTCCGAACCAGGGAAGACATGGCTTGGCAGTTCGGGCTGGACTGTTCCCATGAGGCACAGCGTCAGACTGATTTGCATATAGCCATGTCTGAACTGGGGTGGCTGAGTGGGCTAAAGAATGGTGATGGATTAAACCCAGATCAGTTGACTGGGGGTGAGTGTTTGATTTGCTCAAACGCTCCGTCCATCATCCCCTTTTGTATCGCTTTGTTCGCCCTAAGTGTGGCAAGGTATGCTCAGACGTGAGTACCTTGCTCACTTGGCCACTGGATTCAAGATAGCCTGGCTGATGAGGATTATGAATCCGAAACCGGTCCCAGGATGCTTGTTTCCGGTCCAGGGAAGACATGGCTTGGCAGTTCGGGCTGGACTGTTCCCATGAGGCACAGGGTCAGACTGATTTGCATATAGCCATGTCTGAACTGGGGTGGCTGAGTGGGCTAAAGAATGATGATGGATTAAACCCAGATAAGTTGACTGGGGGTGAGTGTTTGATTTGCTCAAATGCTCCATCCATCATCCCCTTTTGTATCGCTTTGTTCGCCCTAAGTGTGGCAGGGTATGCTCAGACGTGAGTCCCTTGCTCACTTGGCCACTGGATTCAAAATAGCCTGGCTGATGAGGATTATGAATCCGAAACCGGTCCCAGGATGCTTGTTTCCGGTCCAGGGAAGACATGGCTTGGCAGTTCGGGCTGGACTGTTCCCATGAGGCACAGGGTCAGACTGATTTGCATATAGCCATGTCTGAACTGGGGTGACTGAGTGGGCTAAAGAATGGTGATGGATTAAACCCAGATCAGTTGACTGGGGGTGAGTGTTTGATTTGCTCAAACGCTCCGTCCATCATCCCCTTTTGTATCGCTTTGTTCGCCCTAAGTGTGGCAGGGTATGCTCAGACGTGAGTCCCTTGCTCACTTGGCCACTGGATTCAAGATAGCCTGGCTGTTGAGGATTATGAATCCGAAACCGGTCCCAGGATGCTTGTTTCCGGTCCAGGGAAGACATGGCTTGGCACTTCGGGCTGGACTGTTCCCATGAGGCACAGGGTCAGACTGATTTGCATATAGCCATGTCTGAACTGGGGTGGCTGAGTGGGCTAAAGAATGGTGATGGATTAAACCCAGATCAGTTGACTGGGGGTGAGTGTTTGATTTGCTCAAACGCTCCGTCCATCATCCCCTTTTGTATCGCTTTGTTCGCCCTAAGTGTGGCAGGGTATGCTCAGACGTGAGTCCCTTGCTCACTTGGCCACTGGATTCAAGATAGCCTGGCTGATGAGGATTATGAATCCGAAACCGGTCCCAGGATGCTTGTTTCCGGTCCAGGGAAGACATGGCTAGGCAGTTCGGGCTGGACTGTTCCCATGAAGCACAGGGTCAGACTGATTTGCATATAGCCATGTCTGAACTGGGGTGGCTGAGTGGGCTAAAGAATGGTGATGGATTAAACCCAGATCAGTTGACTGGGGGTGAGTGTTTGATTTGCTCAAACGCTCCGTCCATCATCCCCTTTTGTATCGCTTTGTTCGCCCTAAGTGTGGCAGGGTATGCTCAGACGTGAGTCCCTTGCTCACTTGGCCACTGGATTCAAGATAGCCTGGCTGATGAGGATTATGAATCCGAAACCGGTCCCAGGATGCTTGTTTCCGGTCCAGGGAAGACATGGCTAGGCAGTTCGGGCTGGACTGTTCCCATGAAGCACAGGGTCAGACTGATTTGCATATAGCCATGTCTGAACTGGGGTGGCTGAGTGGGCTAAAGAATGGTGATGGATTAAACCCAGATCAGTTGACTGGGGGTGAGTGTTTGATTTGCTTAAACGCACCGTCCATCATCCCCTTTTGTATCGTTTTGTTCGCCCTAAGTGTGGCAGGGTATGCTCAGACGTGAGTCCCTGGCTCACTTGGCCACTGGATTCAAGATAGCCTGACTGATGAGGATTATGAATCCGAAACCGGTCCCAGGATGCTTGTTTCCGAACCAGGGAAGACATGGCTTGGCAGTTCGGGCTGGACTGTTCCCATGAGGCACAGGGTCAGACTGATTTGCATATAGCCATGTCTGAACTGGGGTGGCTGAGTGGGCTAAAGAATGGTGATGGATTAAACCCAGATCAGTTGACTTAGGGTGAGTGTTTGATTTGATCAAACGCTCCGTCCATCCTCCCCTTTTGTATCGCTTTGTTCGCCCTAAGTGTGGCAAGGTATGCTCAGACGTGAGTCCCTTGCTCACTTGGCCACTGGATTCAAGATAGCCTGGCTGATTAGGATTATGAATCCGAAACCGGTCCCAGGATGCTTGTTTCCGGTCCAGGGAAGACTTGGCTTGGCAGTTCGGGCTGGACTGTTCCCATGAGGCACAGGGTCGGACTGATTTGCATATAGCCATGTCTGAACTGGGGTGGCTGAGTGGGATAAAGAATGGTGATGGATTAAACCCAGATCAGTTGACTGGGGGTGAGTGTTTGATTTGCTCAAACGCTCCGTCCATCATCCCCTTTTGTATCGCTTTGTTCGCCCTAAGTGTGGCAGGGTATGCTCAGACGTGAGTCCCTTGCTCACTTGGCCACTGGATTCAAGATAGCCTGGCTGTTGAGGATTATGAATCCGAAACCGGTCCCAGGATGCTTGTTTCCGGTCCAGGGAAGACATGGCTAGGCAGTTCGGGATGGACTGTTCCCATGAGGCACAGGGTGACTGATTTGCATATAGCCATGTCTGAACTGGGGTGGCTGAGGGGGCTAAAGAATGGTGATGGATTAAACCCTGATCAGTTGACTGGGGGTGAGTGTTTGATTTGATCAAACGCTCCGTCCATCATCCCCTTTTGTATCGCTTTGTTCGCCCTAAGTGTGGCAAGGTATGCTCAGACGTGAGTCCCTTGCTCACTTGGCCACTGGATTCAAGATAGCCTGGCTGATTAGGATTATGAATCCGAAACCGGTCCCAGGATGCTTGTTTCCGGTCCAGGGAAGACATGGCTTGGCAGTTCGGGCTGGACTGTTCCCATGAGGCACACGGTCAGACTGATTTGCATATAGCCATGTCTGAACTGGGGTGGCTAAGTGGGCAAAAGAATGATGATGGATTAAACCCAGATCAGTTGACTGGGGGTGAGTGTTTGATTTGCTCAAACGCTTCATCCATCATCCCCTTTTGTATCGCTTTGTTCACCCTAAGTGTTGCAGGGTATGCTCAGACGCGAGTCCCTTGCTCACTTGGCCACTGGATTCAAGATAGCCTGGCTGATGAGGATTATGAATCCGAAACCGGTCCCAGGATGCTTGTTTCCGGTCCAGGGAAGACATGGCTTGGCAGTTCGGGCTGGACTGTTCCCATGAGGCACACGGTCAGACTGATTTGCATATAGCCATGTCTGAACTGGGGTGGCTGAGTGGGCTAAAGAATGGTGATGGATTAAACCCAGATCAGTTGACTGGGGGTGAGTGTTTGATTTGCTCAAACGCTCCGTCCATCATCCCCTTTTGTATCACTTTGTTCGCCCTAAGTGTGGCAGGGTATGCTCAGACGTGAGTCCCTTGCTCACTTGGCCACTGGATTCAAGATAGCCTGGCTGATGAGGATTATGAATCCGAAACCGGTCCCAGGATGCTTGTTTCCGGTCCAGGGAAGACATGGCTTGGCAGTTCGGGCTGGACTGTTCCCATGAGGCACAGGGTCAGACTGATTTGCATATAGCCATGTCTGAACTGGGGTGGCTAAGTGGGCTAAAGAATGGTGATGGATTAAACCCAGATCAGTTGACTGGGGGTGAGTGTTTGATTTGATCAAACGCTCCGTCCATCATCCCCTTTTGTATCGCTTTGTTCGCCCTAAGAGTGGCAGGGTATGCTCAGACGCGAGTCCCTTGCTCACTTGGCCACTGGATTCAAGAGAGCCTGGCTGATGAGGATTATGAATCCGAAACCAGTGCCAGGATGCTTGTTTCCGGTCCAGGGAAGACATGGCTTGGCAGTTCGGGCTGGACTGTTCCCATGAGGCACAGGGTCAGACTGATTTGCATATAGCCATGTCTGAACTGGGGTGGCTGAGTGGGCTAAAGAATGGTGATGGATTAAACCCACATCAGTTGACTGGGGGTGAGTGTTTGATTTGCTCAAACGCTCCGTCCATCATCCCCTTTTGTATCGCTTTGTTCGCCCTAAGTGTGGCAGGGTATGCTCAGACGTGAGTCCCTTGCTCACTTGGCCACTGGATTCAAGATAGCCTGGCTGATGAGGATTATGAATCCGAAACCGGTCCCAGGATGCTTGTTTCCGGTCCAGGGAAGACATGGCTTGGCAGTTCGGGCTGGACTGTTCCCGTGAGGCACAGGGTCAGACTGATTTGCATATAGCCATGTCTGAACTGGAGTGGCTGAGTGGGCTAAAGAATGGTGATGGATTAAACCCAGATCAGTTGACTGGGGGTGAGTGTTTGATTTGCTCAAACGCTCCGTCCATCATCCCCTTTTGTATCGCTTTGTTCGCCCTAAGTGTGGCAGGGTATGCTCAGACGTGAATCCCTTGCTCACTTGGCCACTGGATTCAAGATAGCCTGGCTGATGAGGATTATGAATCCGAAACCGGTCCCAGGATGCTTGTTTCCGGTCCAAGGAAGACATGGCTTGGCAGTTCGGGCTGGACTGTTCCCATGAGGCACAGGGTCAGGCTGATTTGCATATAGCCATGTCTGAACTGGGGTGGCTGAGTGGGCTAAAGAATGGTGATGGATTAAACCCAGATCAGTTGACTGGGGGTGAGTGTTTGATTTGCTCAAACGCTCCGTCCATCATCCCCTTTTGTATCGCTTCCTTCAGGGAAGAGGCAGAGGTCAATATCTCTCTCGACCTCCGCATCCACCAATGTTTTCAGCCTTATTATCAGCAGGGGTTTCGTTCTCAGTTCATCTTCGAGAAAGCTCAACCTCTAAAGATTTTTCGGCAACTCTTCACTCTTTAAACTTTCTTCCTCACGTCTTCTCACCCACTCATGTTAAGGGTCACACCCTGGACCAAATCTGGTCCTTGCGCTGCCCCCTCTCCGTTCTCTCCACTCTCCCTTGTCTCTGGTCAGATCACTTCTTAATTTCTTTTAACATTCCCATTTCCTCTCATCCTAAAGTCCCCCGCCCCAAAAACTTGACAGCCCGCTGCTGGAATCAGACAGATCTCTCCCTTCTTTCTTCTTCTCTGGCCTCCACTACGCCTGACTTGACCGACCTCTCCCTGGAAGATCAAGCTGATGCTGTTTGTGCTTGGTTATCCTCCTCCTGTGACCTCGTCGCCCCTCTTAAAAACATCAAATCTGGCCGGCCCCATGAGGCCCACAGATGGTTCACTAGTGAACTCAAAGAGTTAAAACTCAATCTCAGGCGATCAGAGCGCCAATGGAGGCACCACTACTGTCCTCTTCTTCGTATTAAGTACAAATCATTACTCAACGACTATAAAAAAGCTATCACCTCGGCAAAAATGGAATACTTCTCCGAACAAGTCACCCGCTCTTCCAACAAATCCCGAGAGATTTTTTCACTCGTAAAACAACTTGCCACATCCGATCGTACTAACGTTAGCGTCGTCCCTTCCCTCCCATTTTGTCTTTCCCTCAATAATCACTTTATCGACAAAATTTCTGATATTAAAGCCAACATTCCCGCAGTCTCTCAAACCCTGGTCATCCCCCCTCTCCCCCCTCCGCCTTTTTTGTTAGACCTCTTCCCCCCCATCACTGCTGCACAATTTTCTGCTCTGCTGGTCAAGATCAAATCGGGATCGCCAGCTGACTGTGCGCCGACCCGGATCCTTCAAACCCTTTTTTCTCACTCTCCTGGACCCCCCCTCACACTTCTTAACTCATCCCTGGCCCTAGGATCTGTTCCCTCCTCCTTCAAAACGGCTATTGTTCTTCCTATAATAAAAAAACCTGGCCTGGACCCTTCTTCACCTTCTCACTTCAGGCCTATCTCCCTTCTCCCCTACCTGGGGAAGATTGTGGAAAGCCATGTCACCTCCTGCCTCTCCTCACACATTGAGAGGCATGGCCTCCTGGCCTCCCACCAGGCGGGCTTCCGCCCGGGACACTCTACCGAGACGGTCGTCACTGCAGTCCTGGACGAGCTTAAGGGAGGGGCTGATTCCAACCTCCCCCAGGCGCTGGTGCTCCTCGACTTGTCGGCTGCGTTTGACACGGTTGATCATGACATCCTTCTCGACCGTGTCAGCGCAGCCGGCATCAGGGGGTTAGCACTATCCTGGCTGAAGTCCTTCCTTCAGGGTAGGTCCCAGGCAGTCCAGCTTGCTGGCTTTTCCGCCCCCCCGCCCTCTTGTGTGTGGGGTCCCCCAAGGTTCCTCCCTTTCCCCTCTTCTTTTCAATCTTTACATCTACCCTCCTATTTTTTCCCTCCGCGAGCTGGGGGTCTCAGTGTATAACTACGCTGATGACCTCCAGCTCATCTTTGATCTCTCCACTCCTGACTCTTCTTCCTTTATTAGTTCCACTTTAACTTTCATTTCGGACTGGATGATCATGAACCACCTCAAATTAAACCCCGACAAGACGGAGCTTGTCCTCACTGGTGGCCCCTCTAATCCCTGGTCCCCTTCTCACTGGCCCCTCTCTTTAGGCACTCCCCCCACTCCAGTTCCCACTGTTCGTACTTTAGGCCTTAAAGTCAGCAGTGACCTTTCCATTCACTCCCAAGTTAGCGCTGTAATTTCATCTTGTTTCTTATCCCTCCGCTTCATTCGCAAAATTTCCCGCTTCTTTTCCACTGACGCCCTCAAATCCATCATTTCAGCCCTTATCACCTCCCGTCTCGATTACGGGAATGCCCTCTATTCCGGCATCCCCGCCTATGAAATGCGCCGGCTCCAGGCCATCCAAAACCAAGCCGCCTGGCTCATCTTTCACCTTCCCAAATTTTCCCACATCACGCCTGTTCTCAAGTCCCTTCACTGGCTTCCTGTACGTTTTCGTTCTTCTTTCAAACTAGCCTGTCTAGCCTTTTTAGCCTTCCCCCACTCGCCCCTCTGTTTATTGTTTCTTTGTTCACTCCCTACACTCCCTCTCGCACTCTTCGTTCGTCCTCCCAACTTCTTTTTCAAGTCCCCCGCTTCCGTAAAGCCCGTATCGGTGGCACCCGGATCTCGGTTCTTGCCGCTCAGTATTGGAATAGCCTTCCATTCTCCATCCGATCAATTCCTACTTATCCGTCTTTCCGAAAAGCATTAAAAACTTTTCTCTTTCTTCAGGCCTTCCCTGGTAAGCTCCATCGTTTGCAGTACTGGATCCGTTCTTCCCTTCCCTCTCCTTCCCTTTTCCCCTCCCCTTTTTTCCCTTTTTTCCCCCCAGCGCCAGGAAGCCGCTTGGCCACAGTGCGCTTAATTAAGTTCCTTTTCATTTCATTTTCATTCATTTCACTTTACAGCCCTTTCAGCAAACCTCAACACCAGCTTACCCTAGAGCAACAGCACAGCGGCCCCCACCATCAGGGGGAAGAGCTCACGACTCCAACAAGAGACAATGATGATC
This sequence comes from Lissotriton helveticus, assembly GCF_964261635.1. NCBI lineage: Eukaryota > Metazoa > Chordata > Amphibia > Caudata > Salamandridae > Lissotriton > Lissotriton helveticus. The sequence continues at coordinate 247,220,576 of NC_136069.1, read as the reverse complement.
CGCAGTCCCCTGCTACCATAGTCCCACTTCAATTCAGCCCGCTTGCTCCAAATTCTTCAATCAATGGAAGCAAATGTCTTCCGACAAATGAGTGTTAGGCGTGTTCTGCCACAGTCACATCCTAGAGTTTGTTCAACAGACCCTGAATTTGCCTCCACGAGGAACTTCCCATGGACATCTGCAAGTCCTCAAGAAGGAGGTGAGATTTCTCCTCTCCAAGCAGGCAATCAAAGAGGTGCCACCCAATCAGCGCAATCTGGGGTTCTATTCTCTCTTCATAAAGAAAAAGACGAGGAAATGGAGTCAGATAATGGACCTCAGGTTGTTGAAAAAGTTAATCAAATCTCAACCCTTCAGGATGTTGTTGCTTTAGGAAACCTTGCTTCTCATGGATGCGGGGGACTACATGTCCTTCCTGGATGTTCTGGACGCGTATTTTCCTGTTCACATACATCCAAAACATCGTCGTTTTCTCTGTTTCGAGGTGGCTGGGCGCCATTATCAATTCAAGGTGCTACCCTTCCGGTTAAAGCAGCTCCAAGAGTCTTCACCAAATGCTTGAGTGGTGGCTTTTCTGCGGTGAGCCGGTCACCAGGTATTCCCTTAACTGGATGATTGGTTAGGCAAGGCTCCATCACTCCAACAACAAGGGTCCGTGGGTGGGTCTGAGGAATTAACCAGCTGGCATCTGCGGGACATGAGTCCTAAAGCCTCGTTATTGGGGATGGGGGGCAGGGTCTGGGCGGGATTGGGGGGTAGTGAGTGGCAGGGGGACGGGGGGGTGTTGGTGGTGGGGATAAAGAGAAAAATGTCACTTTTTCACACAAAAAAAAATAACTATAAAATGGTAGGAGAGCTAAAGGCAGTTTGGAGTATAGTTGGAAATATGACAACTTGTGGCAGGGGTAAAGGTTGTGTTCAGTTCTGTTATACATTATGGGAAATTTCAATTGATCAATGACTGATAGAGACTTGCGAATATGTTCTTTAAATGTTTCGGGATTAAATGACTTTAATAAAAGGAGGCGGGTAGCTACAGAACTTCGCTATGTTTCACCGGATATTGTTTGTATTCAGGAAAATCATTTTCCATGGAACAAATGTAACTTGTTAGCAGAATTGGGTTTTGACGCTCTAGCTTCTTCTCAACAAACGGGTATGACACGAGGGGTTGCTATCCTAGCAAAAAGAAACATGTTTAATGTACGGCGGAAGTTAACAAATAAATTGGGCCGCTGGGCAATAGTGGAATTAGAAGGGACTGGGCGGTGTGGGGTTTTTACTGTATGTAATATATATGGGTCTAATTTAGACGAGGCTGCTGTTTTGGATGAGCTCCATATGGAGTTGGCGACTTGGGCTACTCCATTAATTTTATGCGGAGATATGAATATTAATCTGACTACCCAGGATTTTGCCAGGGGATTAAAAGGATACAGTGGCCGGAAACCTCAGGTGTGCAAGGCTCTCTTTAACATTTTAAAAGACTATGGTCTGGCGGATGTTTGGAGTAGTTTATTTTCTGCAGATCCATGATTTACTTTCTATTCCCATCCTCACAAAAAAAAGTGAGACTTGATTTTTTTGGGGGAGTATTCCATATCTAGCTAAAGCTAAAATGCAGATTTACCCTAACATTGCATCAGATCAGACACCAATTGTTTTAATTTTTTCGGGTGGGGAACAGTGGGCAATATTAGGAAATTTTCCTTTAATCGAACACTGTGTTTGAATGATAGTTTTAAAAAGCACATGACAGGGTGGATAAAGGAATTTTTTTATATCAATCGCGATTCTGCAGATATTAATATAGTCTGCAACACTTTCAGTTTTGGGGTGAATAGTCAAAACAAATTAAAAACAGAAATGGAGAGCTGCTACGAGGAACTACAACGAGGAAAATGTGTTGCAGGTGAATAGTTACCCATGGCAATATAGATATTTTAGTAGATGAAGTGGCTGGAAAACGGGCCAAAATCTTGGGAATATGGGACAGTGAAAATGCGAGAAAATATCTGCTACAGAGGAAAATTTGTCATGAGTACGGAGAGGCAGTTGGGAGACCTTTAGCCCTCAAATTACGAATGAAGATAGCAAGTAGAAACATCAAAGCGCTAAAAGATAAGACTGGGGTCCGAAGGTCAGATCCAAAGAATATTTTGGACATTTTTCATGAATTTTACTCCAACTTATATAATACGGAGCTAAGGGCGATGGTGGAATTAAATTCATCTTTACTTGGAGAGCTCTGCAAATTAGACCCCGAAGCCGCAGAATCGTTGGATGATCAGATAACTTTAGAAGAGTTAACTAATGCTGTAAAAACATTGGCAAGTGGGAAGGCAGCAGGGCCGGATCAGTTACCGGGGGAGATATATCAAGTTTTTTTTGATGAATTAAAAGAGATGATGCTGGCTACTTTTAGGGCGGCTCAAACAGGTGCACCACCAAAGACGTGGAACGAGGCTACAATAGTAGTTTTTAGTAAAAAGGGGAAAAATGCAGAACTACCTGGCTCATACCGACCGATTTCATTGTTAAATTGTGATGGAAAAATATACTCCAAGATCTTAGCTAACCATCTTTCTAAATTAATTTCTTCACTAGTTTCCCAAGATCAGCATGGTTTTATACCTGGTCGGGGGACTGTGAAACATATTAATAAAGTCATCACTTTATTTGATACTGCAGAGGTGGAGAAACGTAGATTAGGATTAATACTTTTAGACGCGGAAAAAGCGTTCGACCGCGTCGAATGGCAGTATCTATGGGCGTTAATAGAGAGTATGGGATTCCGGCATCAGTTTTTGATAGCTGTGCAAGCTTTATATGAGTCACCAATAGCCAGAATAGGTGTAATGGGTTCAACTTCTGAAATAATTCAGATTACTAGAGGGACAAGACAGGGGTGTCCCTGTTCACCCCTTCTCTTTGTGCGATATATAAACCCTTTTATTACAATGCTTTCTGGAAGCAGGCTTATTAAACCATTTATCGTATGTAATATTCCCCATACTGTTTTCGCATATGCGGACGATATCGCGGTTACATCGGAAGATCCTGCTTCTGCTTTAATTGAGATTGACCGTTTAGCTGAGGAGTTTGGTTGTCTATCCGGATACAAGCTAAATGCTATGAAAACTCAGCTTGTGTGCACCAAGACTGCGAGAATTGATGATCCGAGAGTTGTAGTGGAAGCAATGTATCTGGGTGTGAATATACGGGCATCAATGTCGGCGGTAGTGGAGTCAAATTGGGGATCACTATATAGCAATATAGCAGAGTCTTTGGAGAGATGGGGGAGACTGCATTTTACCCTAATTGGTCGAACAAATATTTTAAAAATGAACATATTACCAAGGGTGTTATATCTTTTTAGAGCAATGCCATTGGAAATATCGGGTCCTCAACTTCAAAAACTACAGGTTTTATGCTCTAGGTTTTTATGGGCTCCTGGAAAGCCGCGAAGAGCCATGAGATTTATTACACTATCAAGAGAAAAGGGCGGTCTGGGAGTACCGGATTTTACTCTATATTATTTTGTCTGCCGTCTTCAAAAAATGACTGTGTTATTAAGGGAAGGTGTGGAGGGTAATGTAGCAACACTAGGACTTAATAGCTCTATATTTTATTTAAAGTTAGGAATTGAAGCTCACCGCCGCCTATTTAGGGAAAATGATTGGAGCTACTTTAAAAGAACTAAGTTCAAGGCTGTAGCCGCAGCATTTAAAGTATGGAAGAAAGTTCGTAAACTGATTAATTTAGGAGCGCTTTCCTATTATACTCCGTTGAGTGCGAAAAAATTACTGCCATCTGTATTTGATGACAGGATGGTAAGGGCCTGGCAAGAAAAAGGCATTGTGTTACTGGGCGACCTCTATGATCAGAGGGGGATTATGAGATCTTTTGAGGATCTAGTAAGGGACTATAATCTGTCGCAATCTCAATTCTTTAAGTTTTTACAAATTCGTGATTTTTTGTTAAAACGGAAACTAAATTTAATTACTAGCCCTCTGATTGAAGCTTTAATGGTTTAGAGCAAGATTGGCGTATTGTATAATATTTTAAGCTCTGGGCAGAAGGACGATTTGGAGAAGCAAAGCCTGCAATGGGTAGAGATACTAGGAGAGAGGGAATCTGACATACTTTTGGATGAGGCAATTTCCAGATCTAAAGAGGTCCTGATGTCAGCAAACTTAAAAGTACAATTCTTTAAAACTTTATTTAGGTTATATTATACGCCAGCACGGATGAAGAAATGGGGTAATTTGTATGATGGAAAGTGTTTCCGTTATGGGGAAGAAGATGCAGATATGGAACATATATTTTTCAGTTGTGTAAAATTAAATGTGTTTTTGAGTGATATGGAACGCTTTCTATCCAATATATTAGGGGACCCACTTCGGATCTCTCCCGCTTTGATAATTTTAGGGATGGGGCAGGCAGTCTCAAAGGGATCTATCTTGTATAAACATAGACTGTTTTTATTTGTAGCAATGACGGTAGCTCGACTGTGCATTGCGGGAGACTGGTTGTGCCCTGAACCGCCAAGGTTTGAGGTTTGGAGGGCTAAAATGTACAGACTGGCTAGTCTGGAATTTAGTTTATATTCTTTAAAGGGGTCAAGAAAACGAAAACTGGGGCTTACGATCTGGGACCGTTTTCTAAGTCATATGAATAATTGAATATGATTTTAATCTTGATTTATAGACTTCTCAGTAGTCTATGCATAGTCTATGTATAGGGGACTAGAAATGAGATCAATTAATTTGTATAGCTGGCCGGGCTAATTCTCTCCTAGACATGTAACTTTTGTGTTTGATCTATTACATTCATGTATATGTTAAAATATGATGTGTCTGAAAAAGTGGAAATAATAAAATAAAAAAATAAAAAAGGCTCCATCACTCCAGGATACCAGAAGATCGACAGATGCCTGTGTTCAACTCTTACACTCCCTGGGTCTCAGAATCAACTGGGAAGAGTCCTCTCTGGCTTCTTGCAGGTTGATAGTATGCCTAGGAGCAAATCTGGATACCACACTTTCAAAAACCTTCCCTGCAAAAGAAAGGATCTTACGCATCCAGAAAACAGTATAATGCCTGGCCACAAAAAAAGTGTGTTTTAGTAAAGACATACAAATCAATGCTAGGGGTGATGTCGTCCTGCTGATTTCGCATGTCACCTAAGAATGAGGCCTCTTCAGGAGCAGCTAGATTGTCAATGGACTCAATCTCAAGGCTCATTCGAAGTCATCATTTCAACCACACAGGTGATGACTTCAGCAATGTCTTGGTGGGCAGTCAAAGACAACCTTTCCCAAGGTCTTTCCTTCCTCACAACAAAACCAAAGTTGGTAATGACATCAGACACTTCCATGGATAGGTGGGGTGCCCACCTGCAGGAATTACAGATCGGCAGAAGGTGGTTGGCCCAGGAAGCACAATGTCAAATAAATCTCTTGGAACTAAAAGCTGTTTTTCTGTGCCTCCAAACATTCCTGCCTAGGATCAAAAAATTGTTGATCCTAATTCGCAGACAACACCACCACCATGTTCTACCTGCTGAAACAAGGTGGGACAAGATCTCAATCCTGGGTCAGCAGATTTGAGAATGGTTGATATCCCATGAGATATCAATACAAGTTCAGCATGTGCCAGGAGTCCAAAATGCTTGGGCTGATTCTCTAAGCAGGACCGAAAAGTAGTGTCACGAGTGGGAGCTAAACGAGGATCAGCTACAAAGGGGTTTTCCCGGTTGGGGGTTTCCAACCCTAGATCGGTTTGTTGAGTCGCTCAACAAAAAATGCAGATTCTGCACCGACAGATTTCCTCAGCCAGGCTCTCTAGGAACGCCTTCCACTTCTCTTGGGAAGTTTGCATATGCATTCCCTCCATTTCCTCTCATTCCAAAGGTTCTGCAGAAGATCAAACAGGAGCCTTGCTGCATCATCCTGATCGCCTGCCGTAGGCGCAACAGTACTGGTTCACGGAGCTGTATCGCCCGTCAGGGTCTTCTCCAATCCTGTTCCAGCCAAGAGAGAATATTCTCTCCATGAACCATGGCCAAGTCGTACATCCTCAAATTCACGCACTACACTTGTCGGCTTGGCTCCTGATCACTTAGAATTCAGACAGCTAATGATGTCTGATGAATTTCAAGCAATACTGCAGAAAGCCCAAGCTCCTTCTACTATCAAATCCTACTCAGCCAAGTGGAAAAGATTTTGCATATGGTGTGCAGCTCACTCTTAGGATCCTTTCATCACCTCCTGAAGACGATTTGCCTTATCTCTTGTCTTTCGCCAAAGCTAGTCTGGTGCATAAGTCCTTCAAGGTGCACTTGGCGGCAATATACAGATACAGGCGACACTCTTGTTGCTTGTCTTTGTGGTCTAACAGACTGGTAAAGAAGTTCATAAAGGGACTTTTAGGACCTAACCTCCAATAAGAACTCCTCCGGAGCTATGGCAATTGAACATTGTCCTGTCACAGTTTATGAAGCTTCCCATTTGAACCAATGCACAGGTGAGATTTGAAATACCTCTCCAGGAAGGTGGCTTTCCTTTTGGCCATCACGTTGGCTAGAAGCAGTATTGAATTGAGGCCTTTACAACAACTGAAACTTACCTGCAGTTTGTTCAGAATAGAGTAATTCTTCATACCAATTCTTCTTTTATTCCTAAAGTACCTTCTACATTTCATCTAAATAGGCAAGTGGTTTTGCCCTCCTTCTTTTCTGCTCCATTCTCGACAGCTAAGAGAGCACTCTATTCACTGGACATTAAACGGCGTTTAAAGTTCTACTTGCAAAAGACTCACAGCCTGATTCATGTACGGGCCGTTTTGCGTGGCCCTAATAGCGAATCATAGCGACTCGCTATTGAGGACACGCAAAACGGTATTCATGTAGGAATTGCTAAATAAATAGCGATTCCTACATGTTCTCTATTTGCGAGTAGAAATTTGCTACTCGCAAAAAAAGGAATAACTCCCCATTCATTCCTATGGGCCAAAAGGCCCGTAGGAATGAATGGGGAGTATCCCTTATTTGCGAGTAGCAATTTACTACTCGCAAATAAGATAGCGATTTTAAGGGTGCCAGGGGTGTTCAAAGGACACCCTGTAGCACCCCTAAAATGCACATTTGAACAGGTGTTGCGCACACACATGTCCAAAGGACATGTGTGTGTGCAACATGCAACTTAGAAAAATGCTTTTAAAAGCATTTTTCTAAGTTTTTGCTATTTACCGAGAGGTCTGACCTCTCGGTAAATAGCGGCCCAAATTTGCAAAATCGCAATTTTTGAAAGTGTCATGAATAGCATTTAAGGAATCTCTAATAGAGATTCCTTAAATGCTAATCCTCGCATATTAGCTAATTCTTCATTAGCGCTTTTTGCATTTGGGATTGTGAATCCCAAATGCCAAAATTGCACTCGCAAAAGGCAAGATTCTGAGAATCTTGCCCTTTGCGAGTGCAATTTAGCTTCATGAATCAGGCTGTCAGTCTTTCAGAATATCTACTTAGCTACTAATTGCCTTTTCTGCCCACACTAAGGGCCAGGCTTTGACGAGGGCATCTAATTCTTGCTGGTTCTCATTGACTATTCTCTTCTGTCATGAGAGGGCTGGCTGCCCTCTGGTTTCCACAGTCGCAGATCATTCAACAAGCAAGGCGGCAGCTTCCTCTGTGCTATTTGTTGGAGTGTCCTTGTAAGACAACTGCAGAGCGGCGACATGGACGAACGTCTAAACCTTCACGAAGCATTACTGCTTGGATTCTTAGCAGATGGCGGATGTAGCAGTTAGACAAGCTGCTCTGTGAGGTCTATTCTCATATAGTATGATGTTCTTCGTGTCTGTTTCTTCATATGCTATTGTTTTATGATTGGACTTTCGAATATTTCCTAATATAATTATATGTATGTGTGTTTTTGTGTGTACATTGACAAAGGCTGAAGCGCAGCCGAAACGCGTCACTCTGGTCGTAGGGTCGAGGGAGACCCAAGAAAATAAAATGCTGTATTCTAACATAGTTGCGTACGGGCCTTCTTCGTTTGGAGCAGGATTGTGTGTATATATATATATATATATATATATATATATATATATATATATATATATTTATTTATATATATATGTGTGTGTGTGTGTTGTGTATATATATATTGATATGAGCGGATGATGTATGCTCTTATTGATTATTATTGGTATTTTCGTTTCTGGGTCGCATGGTGGGATGGTTTACCTTACCCGCTACCTCTGACCTTTTGATAACTGCTAGCCTCGGATGTTAAGAACAGCTTCTGGTCTCTTTGGTTTACTAGGCCCGACTCATTATCCGAGTCATCGTCTGGGCACCAGTTGCTTAAATCTTCCCCATCAACTCTAAGTGGAACTCCTTGAGCTTCAGCGGAGGAAGACCTATGTTAGTGGGAACCACTACAATCTACAGGGTTCGGGGCTCTGTGATTCAGAAACGCTTGATGGAGCTGTTCAAAGGCATCGAAGGAAGGAGACGCAGAGACTTCCCGTGTTGTCTTTAGCCTTGCCTGTAGGTCTCGTAACAGGTGTATCCTCTAAAAGCCTCCAAGGGACCACAACTTTCCACACAGGGGCGTTCATTCTTCACTTAGCATTCACCAAACCAATTTGCCTGTTCAGAGGCTCTAAGCTGAGGCACATGGCCCTCTGCAATATGGCGTTCACTGCGTCCACAAATTCGTCATCCTGTGCAAGGAAGCAATGATCTATTTCCAATATGTAAGGCCTACCCTCCCCTGGACCTGCCCAGGACCAATAAAGAGTAATTACTAGCAGTGAAAGACCTGTGGCAGCCTGAAAACAATTACTGGGAAATTCTGGATACAAAGGTTATAGCAAAGATATATATATCTACAGTATGGTGACCCAGCATGCATCTGCGTAGTCCCGCCACCTAACAATACGGAGTGAACCCAAACAACCTGACAGAAAACCACAGCTTGCAGCCACTTTGCCTTTTGCGTATAGGAGACAAAAAGCAATAAGCAAGAGCATCTACAGTGTGGTGCCTGACTAATACCGTGGGACGTGCCCAGGAGAAGACCAAAGCCACCCCTGACAAAGCATCAAGGGCGCGTCTGTGATAGCGGGATGATGATTCCCCATGGTGAAGACGCGCTTGAGTGCCCGCATGCCTAGGCCGCAGAAAAATACCGTAGGAGGCTGGCTTAGTATATGGTACACACTTATTTAAGTGAAGCGCCTTGCACTAATGCAGACAATCCTTATTGTGATTTTAGTGATCTTAGACAATCGTAGAAAGCTCTCTAAGTGGTAGCTGTAGAGAGCATCTTTCAAGCTTAGTCCAGAAGGAGTGTCAAGCAGCTTGTTTTACCAGATACAATCATGTAATGTAGGTTAAACGAAAAAGAACCACACAGTGTGGTTATAAAAATATCTCTATTTATTACACAACACTCACTAACACATTGGTAGATCTCCCTACTCGGAGATCTTAACACATATACACACAATAATTCAATTGCAAATAGGTAAAGCACAATACACAGTGGTCTCCGGAGGGAGATCAAAACATATAATAAGTAAGTGGAATGCAAACTGCGACTGAAGTTGGGACTTGGACCAGGACACTCTGAAGAGCTGAGGATTCAAGGAACCACCCAAGGTAAGTACCCCGGAACCCCTTGGAGGCTGTGTGCAGAGGAGAAACACAGCCGCGTACTCAATAGAAGTCAACAGGAAAGACGCGGTTGCAGTTTTGAAGAGGGAGCCTTCCCAGTGGATCCTTAAGAAACCCCGTGGAAGACAGAAGGTTGGAGAGTCACTCCACACGTGGATACCCCAGGAACCAGGATACCTACGCCAGGGAAGCCGGGTGGCCGGGTGCATAGGTGCGAACGTATGTCGGAAACTGCCTTAGACCACAATGGAGGACTTCAGTAAAGATGTTGCTGGTGAAGAATGTGCAAGAGTGCAGTGGAATCCAAGGGTGGATTCTTGAAGAGAAGAACTTGCAAGCAGAGTGAACAGAGTCTCCTCGGATTTGACCAGAAGGCACGGAAGAGCAATTCCCACTGATGACAGAATATGCAGGAGTGATGATGGTGACCATGTCACTGCATATGTGAGCACCAGGCAACGCTGAGGAAGACAGAAGCCGTTCACGAGCCATCTCACATCCGAAGTCAAGAAAAGGGGGGTGGTTTTTGGGGGGGAGCACCAACAAGCCTTGGCAGCAGCAACAGACATGAAAGACGACGAAGGAGCAACGTTGGGACAAGCACGGTCCAAGGGACTCACCAAGTGCAAGAGAGTCATATCAGGCTCCGAGCAAGCAAGGAGCCCACTGAAGCAGGAGTAGACCCTCGAGAGCACCCACCGTCTGAAGGCATGGAGTCTCAAGAGGACCTCAAGCAGCTAACCAAAGGAGGCGGCCCAGGGTGCAAATGATGCAGTGAGGATACTGATATTGGCAGGAAGAGATCTGGATGCTGGAGCTTCTTGTAGCCCAAAGATCTCTGGAGTACAGAGGCAACAAGCCTTGGCAGTGGCAAGTCGACAAGGTGTACTACAGGGGTTGGTCCCAGCGGTTCTGACGAGGGATACTGGCCTCAAAATTGCAGCGAGGACAGTTCAGGCCTGAGGGAGTTGAGAAACACCACCTGTGTTGCTGAGCCTTTCAAAGTCTGTGGGACGTAAGGTGCAGCAGACTGTTTAGCTTTGTTGCGGTGCATACAGGTGCAGGGGAGTGACTGCTTCAATCCAAGGGAGATTACTTCGGGTGTCCTTGATGCCCACAGGTCTGTTGAAGATCCTGGAAGAAGCACAGAATCAAATGACGAAGAGGCCTTGCAGAACAGCGAGACCACGAGCAGAAGGAGTCTTCCTTGATGCAGTCTAATTTCCAAGTGAAGAAGTCCAGGTGTCCTGGCAGTAGAATGGTTTCAGGCTTGAGTCTTATCCCACAATGAATCTGAGGACCCACCCAAAGGTAAGCCCATTTATGAAAGTGGTTAGGACAACTCAGGGGTCCCTTCCACAGTAGGGTCTGGACAGAGGGGAGGATTCTCACATATCATTTGTCCAGTTTCGTGTCAGAGCGGGAGCCAAGGTCACCCAGAACTAGTTCCATTTGGAGTATGCAAGGAGGTCACCAAATGTACCCTTCAAAGCAGTCTAGTGGCGCTTGCAAGCGCCTCCACCCCAGCCTAATACAAGTCCTGACTGGTTGTTGGTCACATCTCCCTGTGAAAGGAAACCTATTGTTCTACCTTCCCCTGGTCGAGCCCAGCTCATCAGCAGGAGGGCAGAATCATGTCTGGGGTCGGCAGCAGCACTAGCTTGCTGGCAGACCAAGGAAGCCTGTTACCAGCAGTACTTGGTTCTTCCCAGAGGTACCCTCAGTGCATGGAATCATTCCTCCAGCACCGGTAACAGTGTTGGGGTATGATTCCAACATGTTTGATGCCAAACATGCCCAGATTTGGCACAGCCACTATATAGTTAGCCATCACGTATTGACGCATGTCCAGTATATTTATCAAAATAGCCAACCTCACTTACAAAGCCTGGAGAATCGAATTATAGGGGTGTCATGCTAATGCAGGGACATCCTCACACTTGTAACCTAGCACCCTGCATTCAGGATTGAATGGCCTGCCTTAGGGGTGACTTATATGTTTTAATTGTAGTGACCTGAGATATAAGGAGACCTATATCTGTCGTAAGTGGTACTTACACAAGCTTACACACGCTGCAATTGCAGGCCTGTAGGCACATTTGAGTGGACTCTCATGGGTGGCATAATACATGATGCAGCCCATTGGAGATCCTGGTGTACCTATGCCCTTGGTATCTTAGTACCATTTACTAGGGACTTATAGGGGTACAACAGTTGCCAATTGTGGAGGTACAGAAAGTACTTAACATGTGCAATTTAGAGAGGAAGCACAGGGGTCCTGATTAGCAGGGTCCCCGTCAGACTAGTCAAAAAGCAAACTGCAAAAAGTGGGGGTAACCATTAAAGCAGATCAGAGCAACCAAATCCAGCTCGGGTAGGGCTAAGGGAGGCCTTTTATTGTTAGTGTCAACTAAGCTGTGTGACTGTACGGTCAAATATAGTACAACCGTGGGGACACACAGCCAAGTTATAAGGGTGGAATGCAGAAAGAACATTGATTTAGTTATTGTTAACTTCTATAACAACATTTTTGACGCCACTAGGGGGGATATTTTACTGCCTTTAGAAAAGGAAATCATTAAAGCTCTAGATATCTCGAAAAGAAAGGCTGAGGTGGTATGGGCTGGGGATTTTAATTTGCAGCCTTGCCATCTATCTAACGGGAATATCTGTGGCTTTGATGCAGCATTAAATAGCCATTGGAGAGACCAGGGGGGGAAGGAGGATTCTCCCCATTTCCAACACTGCAGTTATGGTTCCACCCTAAATAATATGCTAGCCATGCTAGATATGACCCTGTTAAACTGCAATGTTAACAATCAGGCAATAACATGCCCCACATTTACGGGCAGAGATGCAGGTTCATTCATTGATCATATTTTGTTGTCTAGCAGTGGAGACTACACTGATTTATATGTGAATGAAGAAAGTCTCAGTGACCATAATAGCCTACGTGTTACCCTCTTGGGGCATGGCACCTCATCAGTTCCAGGTGGTAAATGTACAACCGATATAGTGCCTACCAGACCAAAGGGCCTTAGGGTTAAATGGACTGGTTTAAATTCCAAAGTCAAGCAGAAGGAGGTTGTCACCCTATGCAAGAATCAAATTAGTTATTGTTTGGATGATGACAGTGACTCTGGCTGTTTAATAGAATGTTTTGTATCTTTGAACAACATTATTGAGGGTATCTTCACTAAGACCCCGTCAGCCAACAGTGGTCAAAAGCAGGGGTGGTTTGATAAGACATGTATCGTCGCCCTCCGCAACTTAAAGAATGCGCTAGGCACCAAACCACGTGTTAAGACTGTGATACAACACCTCAGGGCTAGTTACAAATTAGCTATTAATAAAAGGAAAAGGGTATTACAGTCTGAGGCGTGGGACAAGCTGAGGGAGGCTGCCGAGACTAAAAACAGTAAACTCTATTGGGAAACGATTAATAGTCCGTTTCTCAGTAAAGAAAATGTTTCAGAACTGACCTCATATGTGGTATGTAGCGACTGGGTTAATCATTTTTCTAAAATATTTAACCCTGAAGGGCCAACTTCTGAGTTACCGTCACCAGATATAAACCCATGGTTGCCCCTTTCATTGGCTATAACATTGGAAGAATGTCAGGAAGCAATTTCTTTAAGTAAAGGAGGCAAGGCACCTGGCCCCGATGGGGTCCCGCTGGATTTATACAAAGATGAAACAGTGTTATGGGCTCCCATTTTGACAAGGATTTTTAATTGTGCGGCTGAAAATGAATTCCCTTCTACCTGGGGTCAATCGATCATCATTCCTTTACATAAGAAGGGCGATAAGTCAGAGGCCTCTAATTATCGCCCAATTTCATTACTGGATGCCTCTGTAAAGGTGATGAGTAGGATTTTGCTGAAGAGGCTTGAAGACTGGGCAACTGATTTTAACATCTTAACTAGAGTCCAATACGGTTTCCGCAAAGGTCTGGGTACACTGGACCAATGCGTAAATCTGGACCTTTTAATCAGTAAATATACTGTGGCTAAAAGTGGCAACCTCTTTTTATGTTTTGCTGATTTGAGCAGCGCTTTCGATTTGGTTAACCATGGTATTCTTTGGGAGGTTCTGCTTGACGCAGGGGCACCAAGGGAAATAGTGTATTTTTTAGCCAGACTATACGAAAAACTTTCATGTAAAGTCCGCTATGGCACCCTTGGCGAATGTACCCCGTTCTTTAGAGTGTCTCGGGGCATACGTCAGGGTTGTGTTTTAGCCCCGCTTTTATTTTCCCTTTTTATTAATGGTGTAGATCGATCCCTGACCGACATCTTAGCAGATGCCCCCCTGATTGGTGGTAAACCTGTTCCACTGTTACTTTATGCGGATGACGCTGTTCTTTTATCTCGAACACAGTTGGGCCTACAGCGCCTAATTGATAATTTCACGCAGTTTATACAAGCTAGGCAGCTTCGTGTGAATAAAACTAAGACATTTGTAATGTCATGTGGTCAGGCAGCTAAGCAGGTAAAGCATACTTTCTTCCTAGATAAGGAAAAGCTGACCTCTGTTAAATCTTTTTGTTATTTGGGAATAACATATAGCAACAGTGGGTCCTGGAATGCGGAATTTGATGCCGTAAAAACAAAAATGTTACGGTCCACTAGTAGCATTTTTCGTTTTGCCTCTAAACTTGGCTCACGAAGTATCTATGATATGACGAACATATACAATGTATGTTGTGTTTCCTCTGCCCTGTATGGGGCAGGGGTGTGGGGTCACTGTGAGGGTATTCTCCTGCAGAAGGAGGAAAACAAGTTCTTAAGGAGGCTATTATGTGTTCCCCCTTCCGCCTCCATACAGTTGATCCATGAAGAAGTTGGGATCGAGTACATCTCTGACTTAGCAGCAGTTCGGCCACTTTTATTGTGGCGTTCTATTTGGGCTAAGCCGGAGACTCGATTCACTCAGGATATTATCCTTGACTGTATAGGTTTGGATCATTCCTCACGGGTATTATGGTTAAGATACATCCATCATTGGTATCTACTTCTGTTCAACATTAATGTGTTCCGTGAGCCCGAAAAGGTTGTCTTCATTTCAAAAAAAGAAATTAAGATATCGTTCCTTAATTTTCGTAAGGCTGAGCGAGACAAAGCTGTTGGAAATCTTGCTACTATGAAATTTTACAAAGATTTAAATTTAGCTTCTGGACTACAATCCTATCTTGTATTTGTGACCCGCCCTTCCCACCAGTATGTTTTAACACGGGTCAGATTGGGTATTGTACACCACTTGGTTGCTTTTCCAAACACAAAAACTAGTTCAAACACACCATGTCCGTGTGACGGTACCTCTCGTCAGAGTAGTTGCCATTTTTTACTTTTTTGTAAATTTTATCAGTATTACAGGCTAAAATACCTTAAACCAATTTTTATCAAATACAACATCTGTACCACACAAACAGCATTGATATTTTTATCTTTACTAGTGAACGAGGAGATTTGTTTCTTCTTGGCTACTTTTATTTTAAAATGTACAGCTGCCAGGAAAAGTATTGTACTATAATGTTGTCTACTGATCTGTCTGTACTTATGCTATACAGCTGCCAGGGTTTATTCATGATGAAATTAATGTTATCATTCCTGTCTGTATACACATGTTTTTATTTCTCGTTGAATTTCATATCAATTTCTGTAATTAAGGTATTTATGCAGTGATCCACAGTATTGAATGATTATTTAACAATTTTAATATACAGTTCCCAGGAAAGGCCTAGTAAGTAATTTCTACTGATTCCCAGTTAGTCCATGTAAGAACGTCGTGTATTTTATAAGAACATGATGACCTATAGAGGCATGATTATTTTTCACTAGCTGCACTTTAGCTTTTTTTCCCTTTTTTAGGAAAGATTATATTATATGGTGATTTTAATATTTCAATTATGTATTTTGCTTGTATGATTTGTATGTACAAATCGAATAAAAGCTTTTGAACTGAACTAAAGCAGATACTACTTTCCTACCCCTCCTCCCCCAAATGATGAGAGAGGAGACTAACCTTGCCCAGTGCAGTCTTCATTTTCTAAGTGGAAATATCTGGAGAGTCCATCTGTGTTAGCAATATTACTCCCAGGTCTATGTTCCACAGAAAACTCCATCCCTTGTAGGGAAAGGGACCACCTCAAAAGTTTGGGATTTTCACCCTTCATTTGGTTTAGCCATAAGAGGGGCTTATGGTTTGTCTGAACAATGAAAAGAGTAGCAAACAGGTATGGCCTAAACTGCTTCAAGGCCCATTCCACAGCAAAGGCCTCACTCTCAATAGCTGATCAACACTTCGCCCTGGGTGTCAGGCTTCTGCTTATAAAAGCTACTGGTTTGTCCTGGCCATCTGAATTAAGTTGTTTAGAACTGCACCTACACCAATCTCTAAACCATCTCTCTGGCCAATTAAGGTTTTGGAGTAATCAGGACTTTGCAGAAGGGGGGGGCAGTGCACATTACCTGCTTCAGGTCATCAAATGCCTTCTGACAGCTAACTGTCCACTGAACTTTCTTAGGCATTTTTGGGAGATGAGAACAATAAGGGAAGTCACTATGGACTCATATCCCTTAACAAACCTTATTTAGTACCCAGTCAAGCCCAAGAAAGCTCTGACCTGAGTCTGGGTAGTGGGAGCAACCCAGTCCATTATGGTCTGGCTTTTGCTCTCCAATGGCTGAATCGGGCGTTCACCTTCATGGTGACCCAAGTACACAACCTTGCTCTGCCCTATTTGACACTCTGGCCTTGATAGTTAGGCCTGCCTTTTGCCTGGACTCCAGAACATTCCTGAGGTGGACAGGTGATCCTCCCAGGTAGAGATAAAGACAGCAATACCATCTAGCTATGCTGCAGTATAGGTTTCCAGACCTGTGAGAAATCTGTTCGCCAACCTCTGAAATGTGGCTGGAGCATTCTTCAATGCTGTTTTTTGCATGGCATCCTCAGAGAGGCTTATTTGCTAGTAGCCAGCAGTCAGGTCAAATGTACTGGGATACTTGGCTGAGGCCAGAGTATCAATCAGCTCATCTGCCCTGGGAATTGGATGGGCATCAGTCCTAGTGACTTGATTGAGACCTCTGTAGTCTACACAAAACCTCATCTCTCTTACCATCTTGGGTGTGAGGGTTTGGCACCAGGACTATAGGACTATCCCAAAGCTATCTGAAGGTTCAATGACCCAAACTCCAGCATCTTTTGGCCCTCTGTCCTGCTGCAGTCGCAGACATGTTCAGGCTGTCTGTAGAGCTTACTCTTGACAGGCAGACGCCTTTGTCTACTTCATGGGTACACCAGGTGATTTGACTTGGAGTCAGAGAGAACAAGTCGGGGAAATGGTTAAGGACTTGCCTACAATCAGTTTGGTGCTGGTCGGTGAGGCTGCCTGCCAAGGCCGCTCTATCAACTGATTCATCAACAGGGTTCTGAGAGAGGAAAGCAGGGTGAGGGTCACTGTCTTCCTCCTGTCCCTCCTCAGTTTCTACAAGCAAGCTCATGTCAGACCTGGCCCTGTCAACAAAAGGCTTTAGGCGGTTTACTTGATGAACTCTGTGTGGACCTCTGGGAGTGCGTAGTTCCACCAAGTAGGTGACCTCACCTTTTGTCTCAATGATAGTGTGGGGGAAACTCCACTTGTCTTGGAGATCTGCTGGGGCCACAGGTTCCAACATCCACACTTTCTGTCCTGGCTGGTAAACAGTCAGCACAGCCTTTTGGTCATGCCAAGCTGTCTGAAGCTCCTAGCCGGTCCTCGGATGCTTGTTTCCGTTCTGGGAAGGACATGGCTTTTGTAGTTCGGACTGGACTGTTCCCAT
This sequence comes from Lissotriton helveticus, assembly GCF_964261635.1. Classification (NCBI taxonomy): domain Eukaryota; kingdom Metazoa; phylum Chordata; class Amphibia; order Caudata; family Salamandridae; genus Lissotriton; species Lissotriton helveticus. The sequence continues at coordinate 247,203,066 of NC_136069.1, read as the reverse complement.
GGGGCACAGGGTCAGCGCTGATTTGCATATCGCCATTGTCTAACCCAGGGTGGTGTGGAGTGGAAAAACGATGGATTTGGGCCCAGATCTTTGGACTGGGGTGAATGTGTGACATTGATCCACATTCTGTCCATCATTGTTGTGTTTGCAGTTACCGCTCTAAGTGTACTGGGGATGCTCAGACGTGAGTCCCAGGCACTCCACACCACTGGAATCAAGCTAGCCGGGCTGAAGAGAGGTGTTACCTCGAAACCGGGCCGGTCCTCGGATGCTTGTTTCCGTTCTGGGAAGGACATGGCTTTTGTAGTTCGGACTGGACTGTTCCCATGGGGCACAGGGTCAGCGCTGATTTGCATATCGCCATTGTCTAACCCAGGGTGGTGTGGAGTGGAAAAACGATGGATTTGGGCCCAGATCTTTGGACTGGGGTGAATGTGTGACATTGATCCACATTCTGTCCATCATTGTTGTGTTTGCAGTTGAAGCTCCTAGCTAGCCTAAAGGCTTTTGCTGGCCTTCATTCATGTACTCAGCCATACGTGAAAGCAGGCCAAGGACATAGTCCACAATATCCTGTTCAGGAGGTTTGAGAGGTTGCTCCAATCCCTCATTAACCTGACACAATGGACCACTAACTGAATGTCCAAACTGAAACTCAAATGGGCTGTAGCCCACCCCCTTCTGAGGAATCTCTCTGTAGGCAAAGAGAAGGCATGGTAGTAAGACATCCAATTTTTGCCTGAGCTTTTGTGGGAGTCCCATGATCATACCCTTGCGGGTCTTGTCGAACGTTTCAACTTGCCCATTTCACTGTGGATGGTGGATGGTAGGGTGTGGTAAACTTGTAGTTTATACCGCACTCTTTTCACAGTTGGCAGTTATGTAGCTAGACATGAATTTTGTTCCTCTGTTTGACAAAACATCCTTAGGAAAGCCCACTCTGAAAACGATTCCCAGAAGGGCCCTAGCCACCACAGGAGCTGTAGTAGTACTAAGGGGAATAGCTTCTGGATACCTTGTGGCATGGTCTGCCACCACTAGTTTGTAACTGTGTCCAGATGCTGTTGGAAGAATTAAGGGACCAATAATGTCCATCCTTACCCTCTCAAAGGCAACCCCAAACACTGGAGGTGGGATTAAGAAAGCCTGTGTAGTGCCACCTGACTTACCACTGGTTTGGCAAGTGACACAGAAACAACAAAACACCTTAGTGTATTCAGACATGGGGTGCCAGTTGAAATGAGGGACAAGCCTGCCTCAAGTCTTGCTTTGCCCAAGATGTCCTTCAAGGGGAATGTCATGTGCTATGGATAGAATAAAACCTCTGTACGTCTGAGGTATAACCAACCTCCTGGTGGCACCAGGCTTGGGGTCTCTATTTTCAGAAAATAGAAGTCCATCTACCCAAAAGATCCTATGGGACCCCCTGACATTCCCTGCCTACTCAGCAGCAGCTTTCTGTCTGAGCTATTCAACAGAAGGGCAGGATTTCTGCTCCAGGCTAAAGTCTGTCCTGAAAGGGCCTCCGTCCCCAAGAACTCTACTGTGTTAGGCCAAGTTTCTCTGAGACAGTTCCTTCACAAGAGTTAGGATGATCCCCCTCAGGAAACTGATCCTCACTAGGAGTCTGGGAGGAGGATAATTCCTTATGCTTCCTGCTCCTTCTCATATGAGCTAGCTGGTCCATTTTTCCAGGATACAAAGCTCCCTCAGGGCCTAACTGTTTGGCCTGAGCCCTAGTAACATCGAATGCACTGGCAGAGATTCCCATCATCTCTGCATGTGTCCTGAACTCTACTTCATACCAGGCTAAAGTTTCTAAATCATTGCCCAACAGGCAGTCCACAGGTAGGTCTGTAGAAACCACAACTCTTTTAGGGTCAGTTACCCCTCCTCTGCTGAGATTAACAACTACCAAGGAATGATCAATGCTGACATTGCTTGCATTGGTCACACTGTGAAGTTGACCAAGTATGATTTAGTGAGGAGACTCAAGTTTCTCTGTCCCCATTGTGAAACTGCCCTCTGTGTCCCTGTATGCCACAACTTCCTGACCATTAATTAGTGGCTGTTGCCTAAACTTGCCCAAGTTAGTGGGACTTACAAGTAAAGTGGAAAGTTCCATGCCACTGTCACAGACAAGGACAGCCTGAATGGGTTCTGACTAGGCCAGAACCCACTTCAGAACCCAAGGTTAGCCACACGAATCCCTTGGGCACTGTAATACTACTATTACTACTGGCGCTAGGGGTGCTAGTTGCCAGAGGGGCAGTAGTAGTTGCTTATTTGATTTTAGATGTAGAGCAATTGACATCTCTTGTTCTATGGCCTTTTTCCTTACACAGGTAACACCAATGGTTCGTGCAAGAGGAATAGAAGTTTTGTGACCCACTTCCAGAGGAAGATTTGTGTGACCTTGTGAAGACTCCTTTTTATCTTTGCCTTTCTACCTACCCTTCTCTTGGGCCTTGGAAAAATCTTGCTTCTTCTGGTCACCTCAACCACCATTGTTTTTCGACTTCACCCTGGTGCGCCCCTATTTGTCTGCCTTCTTTCCCAATTCTTGGTGAGAGGTCAGATCTGAGTCCACCAGTTACTGGTACAGCTGCTGATTAGGACAGTTATTTAGAATGAGCTCTCTCATCAATAAATTGTACAATCCCTCATAGTCATGCACATTACTTCCATGAAGCCAGCCTTCTAGAGCCTTAATAACACTGTCTACAAATTCAACCCAGTCTTGGGTGTGTGCCTTCTGGGTGTCCCTGAATTTGACCCTGTTCTGTTCAGTGGTAAAACCAAACCCATCAATGAGGGCACTCTTCAAGACTGTGTAGTTGTCAGCATCTTCCTCCTTGACAGTGAGGAGTTTGTCTCTGCCTTTGCTAGCTGGCCGCCTCCCTTGACGGACCTTCTGTGCTTTACAGGCCCTCTCCAAGGTGGTGATCCATTTATGGATATCATCCCCCTCCTGGTAAGGAGGGACTCTCTTGATCAGGTTTCTAGCATCAAAAGATTGCTCCCTGACCCTAGCAACACTAGTACTGCCAACATGGGACTCTAGTCCGAATTTCTTCCTAGCGCTCTGTACTTCCAAGATTTCCTTATCAAGGGGTATTTGCTCTTGCTTGATTCTGAGCTTTACTCTCTCAAGCTTAAGCAGGTGGTATTCCCTCTCTAAGAAGTCATCCCTCTGACCAGAGATGGAGGTCTCCTATCGAATTGTTAGAGAATTGGAATTAATAGAGGAGGATACGGACCTTCCCTGCATTCTCTGCTACTCACAGGAGTTATACAGGGGGGGGCTACCTCTAGGGACACCCTCTTTACTAGCTGTACAACTCCCTGGGGTATCAGAGTTTACCACTGTGGAGTCATCATACTCTTCCAGGTCAGGCTCAGAATTTGTTTCACTGGGGTGAACCACTCCTGACCCATCTTCTGAAGCTACCCCACCCACACTGTTCTGACCTTCTGACCTCTCAGCTTTCTGGAGGTCATCCTGCAGCATCAGCTCTAAGAGTTGCTGAGTGTTAGGGTTGCTACCTGCCTATAACTTCCTTGATTAAGCCAGGGTTCTAGGTTCCTGGAAATTAAGGCCACTGTATCTAGAGGATTGGGTGCCGCTGGATTCCCCCAAATAAAGACATGGTAAACTAGGTGTAGTGTCACGTTGCACCTACCTGCCCTAGTAGAAACTAAACTTCAAAAGGATTGCAGAAAGGGTTGTGCTAGACCACCAACTAACAATCCAAGAAGTTCAGTAGTACTTACTAATATACAAAATGTATTTATGTGTGCCTAATGCTAGTGATGGTTTTTCATCTAACCACACCTAGATTAGCTGGTTAAACAGTGCACGCTTAAACCCCAACCATTAAACACCAATGTAGGAGGCTGCTTTTTATATGGTACACACGGTGAACAACCTTTACAACGCAACTTTTACCACGTAGTGCCTTTACGATGCAACTTTTACAACGCAAACCATTACAACGCATTGCGCTGGGGGGCGCTCTAGGATAGGGAATAGGTTCAATGTACTATCCAACACCTTCCCTAATATCCACGGGGACTGGAGTTGGAATAGTAAATTAAACAATTCACTATCCAGCGCCTAAAAGCACTATGCGTTGTAATGGTATGCGTTGTAAAAAACGCGTTGTAAAAGCATGCGATGTAAAAGCATGCGTTGTAATGTCATACATCCGGTACACACATATTTAAGTGAAGAATCTTGCACTAATCCAGACAACCCTTATGGTGATTTTAGTGGTCTTAGACAACCGTTGAGAGCTGTCCAAGTGGTAGCTGTGGAGAGCAGCCATCAGTCTTAGTTCAGAAGGAGTGTTTAGCAGCTTGTTTTATCAGATCTAATCATGTAGTGTAGGTGAAACGAAAAAGAACCACACAGTGTAGTTATAAAAATATGTCTATTTATTACACAACACTAACACATTGGTATATCTCCCACCCAGATATATCAACACAAATACACAATACTTCAATTGCAAACAGATAAGTGAGCATGGGGGGAAAAAAAACATATACTAAGAAAGCGGAATGTTAACTGCGACTGAAGTGGGGACTTGAACCAGGAGACTCAGAAGAGCGGAGACACAAGGAAACACCCATGGTAAGTACCCAGTGACCTAATGGAGACTGTGTGCAAAGTGGAAACACAGCTGCGTACTCAATAGAAGTCAACGGGAAAGTCGCAGTTGCAGTTTTGAAGAAGAACCGATCCCAGTGGACCCCGAAAAAACCCGTGGAAGACAGAAGGTTGGATTGTCATCCCATTTGTGGATACCCGAAGAACCATGATGCCTACACCAGGCAAGCTGGGTGCATAGGTGCAAAGGGACATCTGAAAAGTAGACCACAGTGGAAGACTTCAGTCAAGATACCGCTGGCAAAGACTGGGCAAGAGTCCGGTGGAATCGAAGGGTGGATTCTTGCAAGCAGAGTGTACAGAGTCTATGGCACTCGGAGGTGACCAGGAGGCACAGAAGAGCAATACCCACCGATAACAGAACATGCAAGAGTGATGACGGTTACATTATCACTGCTGCTGTGAGGACCAGGCTATGTTAAGGAAGACCAGGAGCCATACAGACGCTGCCCCACGTCGGAAATTGAGAACCAGTCGGTCGGTGTCCAGCTGGAGCACCAACAAGCCTTGGCAGCAGCAATAGATGGGGAAAACGATAAAGGAGGAACTTTGGGACCAGCAAGCTCCAAGGAATACACCAAGTACAGAAGAGTCAGGACCTGAGCAAGCATAGGAGCCCACTGAAGCAGGAGAAGACCCTCGAGAGGACACACAGGCCAAAGGCACAGGAGTCACAAGAGGAACTCGAGCAGCTCACCAAAGAAGGAGGCCCATGGTGCAAAGTGAGGACTCTGATCTTGGCAGGAAGAAATGCTAAAGGCTGGAGCTACTTGTAGCCTGAAGATCTCTGAAGTGCAAGCCAACAAGCCCTGGCAATTCGACGCAGTGCACAGGGCTTTGATCCCAGCGGTTCCAATGAGGGATACTGGCCTCAAGATTGCAGAGAGGACAGCTCAGGCCCGAGGGAGTTGCCAAACCACGGCCTGTGTTGCTGAGCCTTTTGAAGTCCATGAGTTGTCAGGAGCAGCAGACCGGTCAGCTGCATTGCAGTGTCCGCAGATGCACGGAAGTGACTCCAAGGGAGATTACTTAGGGTGTCCTTGATGCCCACAATTCTGTTGAATATCCTGGAAGAAGCATGAATGAATGAATGAATGAATTAATAAATGAATGAATAAATTTATTGTTTGGTTACTCAAAACCATTACATTAAAACCAAGATACAACATTTACAAAAGTTAAAAAGTAAAAAAACCAGGGAAGTCGTCTTCTTTAAGACAAGTCTTTGCGATTAAAATCTGAAAACATGTAGGCTAAAAGGAGTTGTCCATAGTCTTGCGGCCCAGCATGCCTCGGCTAGGTCTCTGGTCGTTTTAGCTCGAGATGGCCATCAGCTTAGTGCGAGTCTGTAGAATGAATTTACCAAATGTGGCCATCTGTTTTACTGAGTTCAATGTGTATAATTGATGAACAGCCTCCTTTCCAGTACGCGTCCCCAGGTGTAAGATGATAGGCCTGAGGTAAAGGCTGCGAGCTGTGCGCAGGGCCGGGCAGCAAAATAGGAGGTGGGCCAGAGACTCCCGTTTGTATTTACAGAGCCTGCATTCCTTGGTCTCTGAACCTGTCCGTTCAGTGGTGTATAATTCTTTAAGGGGCAGGGGATGTAATCTGTAGGCTAAAATCTTATGTAGGGCTGGGCGGCCCACTGCCTGCGTGAGATGGAGTTTAGAATTGTGCACTGTATGCGGCAGACTCTGGGACTCGTGGAGGCCTCTTTTTGCCAGTGACTCCAAATCCAATGCATGAGAGCAGATGCGGACTTGTTTTTTGATTGCATTTTTTATGGCAGAATAATTAACTGGCTCAGAGTCCCAGTTCTCCGTAGCTAAATTAAGGAGATCCTTTGCCGCAGTAAGGGTCGCTGACCAAGGGTTCCCAGATTCCAGGAAGATGTTTTTTAAGACTGCCTTCAATGTCTTCTCGTGTGCCGCTGTTGTAAGGTAGTAGTATTTGCTCAAGGCAGCCATCTCTTCCAGCTTTTGTTGGTTCAGAGAAAATTCTAGTCGTACAAGAGTGTTTCTAGTGCACGCGGGTAGGTGGAATAGTCTCTTATATGCGCTACAGTGGATTTTTTCCAGGTCCTTGTTTAGTTTTCCAGGGAACGCTTGTTGGGCGTAATTAAGGGCTTGCATTAGTTTTGCCTTCAGTACTCTTTGGATAGCCATTGTGGTAGGGCTATGTAAGGTTGCTTGTAATTTGCAAATGGCGTAGATGATTGTTTTCCCTTTGCATTGAATTTTCCTTAGATGAGCACCAGGTAGCCCCGATTCATGGTACCAGACGCCCAGATAGTTGTATTGCTGCGTACATCCCAGAATCAAGTGACCAAGCCTCCATTTAGCTAGGTTTTTTTTCGGATAGTGCCCGAAAAATTACAATTTTTGATTTGGATGGGTTGGCCACCAGCCTGTTTTTATCGTTGTATATTGCAAGGGCCGTCAGTGCCTTTTATAGGCCTATTTTGGTATGATCCAGAAGTACCAAGTCATCGGCGTATTGCATAAACTGGATTTTAGTGCCCCCGATCCTTGGTGTAGCTAAAGCCGCTCCAGTCAAGGCTTGGTCCATATCTGCTGTGTATAAATTAAACAGCAGTAGTGCTAAAACGCACCCTTACTTTAAACCTCGGTCCGTTTCAATCTTCTCTGATGCAGAGTCGCTCGAAAGTTTGATTCTGACCCACGTTCTATCATACAGCGACTGGATTGCTTTAAGCAGGGCAGGGTTGCTGTTCCAAAGTGCCAGCTTCTTCCAGAGAATTGCGCGGTCTACCCCATCGAACGCTGCAGAGTAGTCGATGAAGCAAGCGAATAGGGGAAGACTTTTGCGCAACCGTGCTTGGTGGGCTAAATAAGAAAGTGCTGTTATGTTATCCACGGTTGAAGACCCAGGTCTAAATCCTGTTTGGAAGCGGGGCAAAAGTCCTTCTGTGTTTGCCCAATTTGCTAGATCCGCCAAGATGGTACTCGCGTAGGCCTTGCCCTCGATGTCCAGAAGGGCAATCAAGTGATATTTGGACGGGTCTGATTTAGGCCCTTTCTTGTGTATTGGGTGCAGAAGCGACCCTCTCCAGGAGTCTGGAACGTCCCCCAGGAGCCAGCATTCAGTATATAGGTGGGACAGGTTTTCAGACCAAAATTCTATATTCGCCTTGAACAAGGAGCCAGGGAGGCCGTTGGGACCCGGTGCACCGTTTTGTCTGATTTTTGTTAGGATTTTGGATACTAAGAATTTTCCGGGAGCGGCCTTCATGTGAGCGGTGAAATCTAGCTCTTCCCTTGCTGCGGCTGCTTTATTTAAATGAGGTCTGATTGGATCCTCTTTGTATGAGGCTTTAACATGGGCGACCCAGGAATGTGCATCTGGAAGAAGCACAGACACAGATGACAAAGAAGACTTGCAGAACAGTGAGACCAGGAGCAGCAGTCTTCTCCTTGATTCAGTTCCAAACGAAGTCCATTGAAGTCTAGGTGTCCAGACGGTCGATGAGTGACATGGTTTTAGGCTTGGGTCTTTTCCCACGATGAATCTGAGGACCCACTCACAGGTAAGCTCTTTTATACCCTAAGATAGGGGTTAGGATGATTCAGGGATCCCTCCCAGAGAAGGTGCTGGACATAGGGCAGAATACTCCCATGTCCTTTGTCCAGGTTTGCGCCAGAGCGGGAGCCAAGGGCTCCCAGAACTGGTTCCAACTGGCGTATGCAAGGAGGGCACCAAATGTGCCCTTCAAAGCAGTCTGGTGGCGCTCAACCCATGTGACAGGAAAGCTATTATTGTACCTTAACTACTCAAGCTCAGCTCAGCAGCAGGAGGGCAGAATCGTGTCTGGGGTCGGCAGCAGCACTAGCTTGCTGGCAGACCTTGGAAGGCTGTTACCGGGAGTACTGGGGCTTTCCAAAGCAGCCTCCCAGTGCATGGAACCATACCGCCAACACTGGTAAAGGTGTTGGGGTAGGATTCCAACATATTTAATACCCAACACACCCAGGTTCGGTATAGCCACTATATAATAATCCATCACGTAAGGACGCATGGCCACTATATGTATAGCTGACCACACTTACAAAGCTGACTCAGGGGGTTTGTAGGGGTGTCCTGCTCATGCAGGGGCACCCTCACACTCGTAACCCAGCACCCTGCCTTCAGAATTGAAAGCCTGGCTTCAGAGTGACTTATAGGTTTTAAGTGTAGTGACCTCAGATATAAGGAAACCTATATCTGTCGTAAGTGGTGCTAGCACCAGCTTACACAGGCTGCAATGGCAGGCCTGTAGTCACAGTTTGAGTGGTCTCTCATGGGTGGGATGATACATGCTGCAGCCCATGGGAGACCCCGTGTGTACCTATGTCCTTGTTATCTTGGTTCCATATACTAGTGACTTAAAGGGGTACACCAGTAGCCAATTGTGGAGGTACAGAGAGTACTTACCATGTGAATTTTAGGGAGGAAGCACCGTCACTGGGGTCCTGAGTAGCAGGATCCCAGTCAGACTAGTGAAGATACATACTGACACCAACAAAAAAGGGTAGCATCCATGAAAGCATATCCTACTTTCCTACAGACACCACCTGTGTTAGATCAGGATCAAGATCCTCATGGATAGACCCACCCTGGATGGCCTGTCCCAAAGGGTGTGTGAGAGTATATAGAACGGACAAGACTTGCCCGTCAGTGCTGACTTGCAAGTCCCAGGGGAGACTCAGAGGAAATCATAGAAAAAGCAGAAAATTGTCAAAGCTAAGCACAAGGAGCAGCTGAAAATGCAAGTGACCAAAGTATGTATACTTTGAAGCATATCACAAACTATAGCAGTAACACCCACTAAGCCATTGTCAAGGAAAAGCACTTCTCTGGCTGCTGAGCAGCGACGAAAAAAGTACTGTTTTTCCTTGAAGCTGACTTTATCCGGTGCTTGATCAGTGTGCTTGGTGGATCTTTCAATGTGCTTGTACTCAATCGGGATGAAGTCCTTCGCACTAGTATGCTTATTGGTCGTTCTTAGCTGCTGAGCTATAAAAATGAAGAAAGTTAAGCAAAATCTGAAGCTCCTGACATAGAATTTCAATTTCTGGTGAAGCTCCTCTAGCAGACGCCCACATTAGCTCTCACACTTTTATGTTGGTTAACAGACATTTTCAGACCCGAGAATATTGAAATAATATAGGGTATCTTTGTTGAAGCGGAATGCTCCAAGCATGGCACTCTTGCATTTTGAAGTATTATATTTCAAATTGGCCACAGAGTATCGCAGAATTCTACGGTGAAAGTTTTTACAAACATTTGTGCTGTGCTATTTATTTTGATAACTTTATAAAAAAACAGATAGTATTACGTATTAACTTAAAACAATAAAGCTGATGAATAGAGTTGAATATTCAGTATCAAACGTCGTCCACATGTGTTGTCTAAATTAAGATAATTGATTCATTTTAAAATATGCACAACCTGTTTTGTCTTTTAGTACCTTTAGAAGGCCTGAGAAGTCAAAGTGTGTTTGAGGAGATGAGAGGAAATTACATTAGAGAGCTACTAAAAGCCATTTGTCTAACACAGAAAGGAAATGTGGCGAGCTCTCAGCGGTATTATCAACTTACCAAACTCATGGATTCCATGCATGAAGTAAGATTTACATTATGTGTTTAAAAGTTTTAATGTATGACAATAGAACAGAATAAAAATCATACTTCTAATTATTAAGATATATGCCCTGGTCTTTCAGAAGTGTTCACTATGCTCCAATTTCTGTGTTAACGAAACAATACCTCCTCCTTTTAACTTTAAATTGGAATATCTGCTTCCCTCAGTGGAAGATCTTGTGTTTATCTTAATTGTGCATTATTAACAGCGTGTTGAATTGTAATCTGCACTCAAATTCACTTGTATATACTGATATGATACTATTGCGTTTGAAACAATTTTAATATGGCATGTTAGAGTGTATTTTTCTGGCTTATGCTACCTAGGCCTCAATGTCAACTATTTCAAAATTAATGTTACATTCACTGTTTATTATTTCTGCAGCACATAGCCAAGCAAGTCATGTTTGTTTATTTTTGGATGCCACCTTTTTCGAAGACTCACTAGCGAGTGCTCCCTAATGTATCTTTTTTCCAAATACCTTCCGCGTGCACGCATTATTGCATTCATTTTCAACGGTTCACTGTTGTTTTTGTAACTAATTTGTTCAGACACCTCTGGATGACATTACATCAGAGGGGGCTGAATCAATATTCATGTAGTGGGTTAGTGTGTGAATGGTAAGGCTGCATGACGATCCTGAAAGTCTTTTTTCTGACTGGTCGAAAATATATTTATTTGCTCACACCTTAGTAATTCTGTATTTTCTCTGCTTGCTATGCGGACATTTCCTGTATAAACCCTCTATTTTGGGGATAAGCCAGACTCTGTTGGGTACTATAAGGATGCCGTCTGATTTCTCACTGATTTTGATTTTTGATTGGGTGTATGCCTATTATTCTGAATTGTATAATTACCGAGAGCCTTCTTGGCAATTATTTGTATGCACTAACTAATACTTGCTGCATCAGCACTTTCACTAGCCTCTTTCTTTATCATTTTTGTGTAAATCTTTACACATTTCTAATTTTGCCCTTGAACTCACTTATTTAGACGCCCCTTTCTTTTTTGACTTGGGACACAATGCTTCCTGAAATTGAGATTGCCACCACCTGATTCACCCAACCTGTGGGCGTGCTTTTAAGATGTAATATTTTAGGGGTACAGCGTGCCCCTGGTTGCTTCATAAGAAGAAAAAAATATATTCAAGTTCAAGAATGAAATGTTATTTATCACATGGTATACAGGTAACACAGAGCAATTTCAATCTACCCTTCCACCCCCAGCCCCATCGACTTTCTAACCTAGATGAGTATTTTAGGAAAGCAGGATCTGCTTTCATGGTTACCCCCACTTTTTGCTTGTGTCAGTATGTTTTTGACCTATTCTGACTGGGATCCTGCTAATCGGAACCCCAGTCGTGCTTTCTCCCTAAATTGACCATAGTAAATTCTTTTGTACATCCACAATTGGCTACTGGTGTACCCTTGTAAGTCCCCAGCATATTGTAGTTAGGTACCCAGGGCATAGGTACATAAGGGGTCTCCCATGGCTGCAGCATGTATTGTGCCACCCATGGGAGTCCACTTAAACTGTGAATACTGGCGGGAAACATCCTTTACAACGCAACTTTTACCACGCAGTGCCTTTACCACGCAACTTTTACAACACAAACCATTACAACGCATTGCGCTCGGGGGCGCTCTAGGATAGGGAATACGTTTAATTTACTATCCAACACCTTCCCTAGTGTCCACGGGGACTGGAGTTGGAATAGTAAATTAAACTATTCACTATCCAGCACCCCAAAGCGCTATGCGTTGTAAAGGTTTGCGATGTAAAAACCGCGTTGTAAAGGCATGCAATGTAAAAGCATGCGTTGTAATGTCATACATCCATACTGGCCTGCCATTGCAGCCTGTGTGAGCTGGTGCTTGCACCTCTCACTACAGATACGTTTCCCTATATCTGAGGTCACTACATTTAAAATCTATAGGTCACCCCTATGGCAGGCTCTTCAGTCTTGAGGGCAGGGTGATTGGTTATAAGTGTAAGGGTGCACCTGAATTAGCAGAACACCCCCTCAAATTCAGGAGCCGATTCTATAGGCTTCGTAAGTGTGGTCCCCCAATATGATACATATCGTGGACATCAGTCATTACCAGATGTTTAACTTTATAATGGCTGCACCGAACACAGACATGTTTGGTATCAAACATGTTGGAATCATACCCCAACACCGATTCCAGTGTTGAAAGTATGATCCCATGTACTAGGGGGGCTCCCTTGTGATACTCCTCCCGTGCTCCCAGTAACTGCCATTTTGGGTCTGAAAGCAAGCTAGTGCTGCTGCTGACCACTCACACGATTCTGCCCTCCTGCTGCTGAGCCAAGCACAAGCAGGGTAAGGGTAGAACAATAGGTTTCCTGTCACAGGGAGGTGTGACCATCTCTCAGACAGGACTTAGCGTATTGGGCTGTGCTGAGGGCGCTTGCCAGCACCATCAGTCTACGTTAGTGCCCTCCTTGCATACTCCAGTTTGAGCCGGTTCAGGGAACCCTTGGCTCCCACTCTGGTGCGAAACTGGACAAAGGACATGAGCGTATCCTCCTATTCTGTCTAGCCTGAAATCACATCACTCTTCGACCGTCTGGACCCTTTGACTTCGTTGGACTTCGCATGGAATCAAGACTGCACCAAGGAAGACTCTAGCTGCTCCTGGTCTTGCTGTTCTGCAAGTCTTCTTCATCATCTGGGTCCGTGCTTCTTTCACGTTCTTAAACAGACCTGTGGGCATCAAGGACACGAGAAGTAATCTCCCTTGGAGTGAAGGAGTCACTCCTCTGCAGTTGCAGGCACTGCAACGAAGCTGACCAGGCTGCTGCTCCTGTCGTCCTCAGGACTTTTTGAGGCACAGCAACACAGGTGGTGGTTCTACAACTCCCTCAAGGCCAGACCTATCCTCTCTGCTATTTGAGGCCAGTATCCAATGTCTGAACCGCTGAGACCGAAACCTTGTGCATCACGTCAACTTGCCATTGCCAAGGCTTGTTGGCTCCACACTACAGAGATCTTTGGGCTCCAAGAAGCTCCAGCCACCAGCATCTCTTCCTGCCAAGATCAGAGTCCTCACCGCATCCTTGGCACCGGGGGCATCCTTCTTTGCTGAGCTGCTCGAGGTGCTCTTGCGACTCCTGAGCTTTCAGCCTATGGGTCCTTTTGAGGGTCTACTCCTGCTTCAGTGGGGTCAACTGCTTGCTCGGGCCTGCTCTGACTCCGGTAAACTCCGGTAAGACGGAAGTGGTTCTCTTTGGAAATGACCCCACTTTCTGGACTCCCAATTGCTGCCCAGAGGAGATGGGATCGTTGCCTGTCCCTATAAAAAAGGTCAAGAATCTTGGAATCTCGATCGATGATAAAATGAATTTTAGGGACCAAATAAACCAGGTCGCTTCCACCACATCGTACATCCTTAAATCATGCAAAAAAATCATGCCCCTACTACCCGAGGAAGCACAACAAACAGTGGTATCAGCCCTTATAATGTCAAGATTAGATTATTGTAATAGTTTTTACCTTACTGTTCATAAAGGATCAATGAACAAACTTCAAATGTTACAAAATGCAGCCGCCAGACTTATAACAGCCACACCTAAATTTAAATCCATTTCGAACAAAATGAAACAACTTCTCTGGCTCACGGTCAGCAAACGCACCAAATTCAAGGCACTCTGCCTTGTATTTAAAGCTCTTCATGGCATAGGACCAAATTTTCTGCAACAACACTTTACCTGGTATAAACCAAACAGAGCACTGCGGTCAGCTGACCAAAAGCTCATCAGCATTCCTCGAGTAAAAAAAGCGAACTGGGGTGGAAGGAGTTTCACGATCAATGCGGCAAAATCGTGGAACTCACTACCGCTGAATAAAAGAAACATTCCCAACCACCTGCCCTTTAGAAAGGCACTGAAAACTTGGTTGTTTACAATTTAACTGGATCTGTCCCGGTCTAAGCTCATAGTAGGTCTTCTCACAGCGCCAGGACACCTTCGGGTATCAGTCAGCGCTTTACAAATACACATAACATTACCATTAACATTAACTCTCCTACTGTTGCTGAGTCCCTTGGACCTTGCTGGTCCCAACGCTGCGCCTACTTCGTTTTTCATGTCTTTTGCTGCTGTTGGTGCTCCCGCCGGACACCGACCCCGGCGGTCCTTGAGTTCTGACGTGGGACAGCTCATGAATGACTCCTGGTCACCGCCATCACTCCTGCATCTCCTGTGATCAGTGGTCTACCGTGCCTCCTGGTCACTTCCGAGTGGCAAAGATTCTGGCCCTTCTGCTTGCAGGATCTCCTCTTCAAGAATCCGTCCTTGGATTCCCCCAGACTCTTTCACCTTCTTTGCCAGCTGCATCTTTTCTTGAGTCCTCCATTGTGGTCGACGTTGGTTTCAGACTTCACTTCGCACCTATGTACCTAGCTTCCCTGGTATAGGTATCCTGGTTCCTCGGGTATCCATGGGTGGGGATTACTCTCCAACCTTCCACTGGGTTCTTCAGGGTTCCCTGGAAAGGGTTGTTCTTCTTGAAAACTGCAACCACAACTTTCCCATTTACTTTCATTGAGTATGCAGCTGTGTTTTCACTCTGCTCACCACCTCCACAGGTGGTTACTTGTGTCCTAACCTGTTTTGCTGACCATTTCAGAGTCCGTGGGATGTCTGGAGCAGCAGACCTGTCAGGTTTGTTGAGGTGCCTGCAGATGCTTGGGGTGTCCTTGATTCCCATAGGCCTAGAAAGGAACCTGGATGAAGCACAGGCACAGTCAATGAAGAAGACTTGCAAAACAGCTAGACAAGGAGCAACGGGAGTCTTCCTTTGTGCAGTCTCGATTCCAGCCGAAGTCCAAGGTGCCCAGACGGTTGAAGTTGAAGTGGTTTTAAGTTTGAATCTTGTCCTACGTTAAATCTGAAGAGCCACCACAGGTAAGGCCTTAATTCCCCTAGGGAATGGGTTGGGACGATTCAAGGATCTCTCCTAGAGGAGGAGCTGGACAGAGGGGAGGATACTCCCTTGTCCTTTGTCCAGTTTCACACCAGAGCAAAAGCCAAGGGCTCCCTGAACTGGCTCAACACGGGAGTATGCAAGGAGGACCCCAGATGTGCCCTTGAAAGCAGTCTGATGGCGCTGGCAAACACCCCAACCCCAGCCCAATACACTAAGTCCTTTCCAGGAGGTGGTCACTCCTCCCGGTGGCAGGAAACCTAGTGTTCTGCCTTCCTCTGCTCGAGCTCAGCTCAGCAGCATGAGGGCAGAAATGTGTCTTGTCGGCAGCAGCACTATCTTGCAGTTAGACCCTGAAAGGCTGGTACCAGTAATTTAGGGGGGCACCCTAGGGGAGCCTCCAAGTACATGGGATCCTAAATCCAATACTGGAATCGGTTTTGAGGTAGGATTCGAAAATGTTTGATACCAAACATGACTGTTTTCGGTGCAGCCAGTATATAGTTAGACATCTCATAATGGACTTGGTGTCCACTAAATGTATTAAATGGCTGCCCGCACTTACAAAGCCTGGAGAATCAACTCTGGGGTTTGCAGAGGCACCCTCGTGCTTCTAACCGAGCACCCTGTCCTCAGGCTTCAAGAACTGGATAGGGATGACTTATAGGTTTTAAGTGAGGTGACCTCAGATGTAAGAAAACATATCTGTGTTGAGGGGCTCAAGCACCATCTCACACAGGCTTCAATAGCAGGCCTGTAGTCACGGTTAAAGTGGTCTCTCATTGGTGGCATAATACATGCTGCAGCCCGTGGGAGACCCCTGGTGTACCTATGCCCTGGGTACCTTAGTACCATATACTAGGGACTTACAAGGGGAAACCAGTAGCCAATCATAAAGGTACCAGAGTACTTACCGTTGTCAAATTTAGGGATAGAGTACAGTGACTGGGGTCTTTAGTAGCAGGATCCCAGTCAGACTTGTCAGAAAGCAGCATAACATGTGCAAAAGGTAGGGGGAACCATGAAAGCAGATCCTAATTACCTACAGGATACTAGAGCTTTTGTGGTTAAACTATTTCAGCAAGTATTTCCAGATCTGGAGGTTTCGGACATGGATTCTCAGATCCAGAAGAATCACAGATTCACAATTTATTTAAACCAAGCAACCTGACGAAAGTCACCACCCCCGTCCAATACTCATCTTTATTGGTAACTTCCTTTTTCGACAAGCAATCTCTTTAAAAGCTCCACCTGCATCTCCTATGACAGTGCATTCTACGTTCATCTTTGTACAATCAGATCTGTGTACGGCTACAGTATTGTATTGAGAATGTATAAAGCGCAAACTGTCAACCTACAGGTATCTTGGCGCTGAGACTTAAAAATGGACCCCCCACAGACATCGACCAGTTTATCAATGGGAAGCAATATGTTCAGCCTTTGGGAACAGCCAGGTTTTCAGACTTTTCCTAAAACATGCCAAAGACTCTGCCTGTCTGATGTTCTGAGGCAGCTCATTCCACAGGCGTGTGGCCACAACACCAAAAGCTCTGTCTCACGACCTGGACCTCTTAAATCTGGTAATCACTACCAGATTTGCGCTGGAGGAGCGGAGCTGCCTCTTGGGATTGTACCAAGTAAAGTTCTCCTGCATCGGTACAGGGCCTAGTCCATGTACTGCTCTAAACACAATACAAAGAGATTTAAAGCAGACTCTTTCCTTAATCGGCATCCAGTGAAGATCCCTCAAGGCCATCGCCGTAGAGGACCTGTACTGTCTATTTAGCGTCAATTTTGCTGCTGTGGACTGGACTCTCTGCAACCCCTGCAAGATGTATTGTGGTGCTCCCCAAAACAGGGAGTTGCAGTAATCCAGTCTACTCAGAATTATGCTCCTTACTACAAGGGGTCTCGTATCACTAGGCAGTAGCGGAATAATCTGCTGAAGTTGGCGCAGCAAGGAGAAACAGACACTATCTATTTTATTAGCCTGTGACTCCATCTGGAGGTTATCATCTACCAAGACCCCCAGATTGCGCACCATTTTAACAGGTGCCAGAGGTTTGTCCTCGGGGGTAAGTCTAAACTCCAATGGAAGATGCTGAGGCATTCTAGTGGTAGAACAGTATATCACCTCTGTTTTCCCCCGTTGAATTCCAGGGAGTTCTTCCTGAGCCAGCTGGCGGTCTGACGCATACATTCCTGGAACGCAACCATAGACACTGCTTGTTTCCCTTCCAGGGAAATCACCAATTGGGTGTCATCAGCGTAGTTGATCACATCAATTCCAAAAGACTTAATAACAGGAATCAAGGGACGCAGGTAAATATTAAACAGGATGAGGCTGATCGCAGAGCCCTGCGACACCCCGTAGCACACCGGGCACTTGCTGGAGGTGAACGGTGTCATAGTCACGACCTGTTGTCTCCCTTATAGATAAGGCTTCAGCCACTTCAAAGCCTGCCCTTTCACTCCTATATTTTCCAGCCTTTCCACTAGTACCGTATGGTTCACTGTGTCAAATGCGGCTGACATATCCAGTAGTACTAACACAGAAGGATTTCCATTGTCGGCACGCATTCGTAGATTGTCCATTACGGTTGCCAGAGCTGTTTCAGTACCGTGGCCTGGACGAAAGTCAAACTGGTCCTTATCCAGCAGATGGTTAACCTCAAGATAGCAAGATAAAGTTTTGCTAACTGCTTTTTCCAGAATTTTAACCGGATATGGCAGGAGGGAGATGGGTCTAAAATTGGCTGGTACTGTAGGGTCCAGAGAGGATTTCTTTAGCAGGGGTGTCACCACCGCTTGCTTTCATGTCTCTGGGAGCATTCCTTCTTCCAGAGACTGACAGCAGATCTGCCTCAGCCAGGGGAAGATTTCTTGCCTAAACTCCTTCCAAATCCTGTGTGGAAGAGGGTCTAGGGGCGATCCCGAGGAAACACTTTGGGCCACACTATTAAAAAAGTCCTCCGTAAGAGGTTGAAAGTGCTCCAGGGAAGTTTCTACACAAAAATCTCCGCCTAGCGACTGAGGTAAATCATCCTGACCGCTAATATTGCTTGAATCAAGACCTCCCACAATTTTGGAGATCTTGTCATTAAAATGGGTAGCAATCTTATCAAAAGTTTTTGCAATGCAACCACCATATTGCTCGTACAGGCAGGATGGGACAGGCCCCTAAATATATTAAAAAGTGCTTTCGTACTGTTAGGCGCTTGCAGAATAGACTTGGCATAGAAATCTGCTTTTGACCTGGAGATAGACTCCTTGTACCGGGCCTGTGCCAACTTTAATTCTTTCTTATCCAGCTCTAAATAAAACCTTCTCCATTTCTTCCCAGGCTTCTTGCATGTGGCCCGCATTGGTTTCAGTTCCCTACTATACCAAGGGGCTGAACCTTTCCTCCTATTCTTAATTCTTTTTACTGGGGCTAGCAAGTCCAGTGTTCTAGTTATGTAATTACAATATGTTTGATAATTATTTTCCACTGAGTTATTAGGGATGAAGAGGTTCTGATTCAGAAATGTCGGGTCTGTTCTGTTTCTTATCACCTTGGTCTACTCTCTACCCTTTCAGTAAGTTACTGACTGATTATTATTGTTCACTGGACCAGGCAACATAATCCTAAAATGGATTAGAAAATTAGAAAATAATCAGTCTAGCTTTGAGGCAAAATAGCAACCACCTCTGTCTCGGTCTGATTGGCGAACAGGCGATCTAAAACATGCCCTCCTTGATGGGTTGGCTGTTGCACCAATTGGTACAGACTGAGATTCTCACACGTTTGCCTTAGATCTCTCAAATGGTTGCCTAGGTTCCCGTTGTCCCATAAGTTAAAATCACCCAATAAAATCATTCTTGAATGTGTTAGGGTCAGGTTGTTGATAGTGTCAAGTAATGCTTGATATTGGGTATCTAAACCTGGAGGTCTATAGCAGACCATCCCAGTTAATAGCCTGCCTTTGGCCTCTTGCAATGAAAAACCCAATAGTTCGATCCCCGCAACATCATCTATCCCTAGTGGTGCAAAGTCCCATTTTCTTTAAAAATCAACCCAAACCCCCCTCCTCTCCCCGCAGCTCTTGGTTTATGGAAGATTTTATAACCATCTGGGCAAGCAAAGTCCATTAGTACGGGGGAGTCAACGTTAGTCCATGTCTCTGTTAGGAAAAGGACGTCCAAGTCCATGTCCTCTAACATATTAGATATCTCTTGATAATGCTTAATCAGAGACCTGCTGTTAATAAAGCCGCAGTTTGAAATGTTTTTATCATGAACAAGAGCATCTTGGTGTTTCCCCTATGCCTCCTTCTCACCTATATTAAGCAGTTGTTGCCTGGATTATCTAATCCTGTCTTGACCTTGATTCAGACAGGCAGCATGGCTGGCGCTAAGCGCGACTGGGCCGCAGACGGGCGTAGACAGGCTTGCCTCTGGCGCGCCTCCGGCACGCGCGCGCTGCCGGTTGCATTGTCCGTCCTACATAGGCAGGCATATGCTAATCAGCCTACAACACTAGAGCGCTAACAAGATGGCGCTGGAAGGGAGAGTGAGAGCCCCTGAGTCCCGCTAAAAGCAGCGAGATGTGAAGTGAAGTTTTTAACGTGCGGGTAAGAGAACTACGATTTTGGTGCTATTTAAAACATTAGGAAATTTTAAAAACAATTGTCAGCGCAAAAAAGCAGTATTATCAGCCCCCCTGTTAAAACCAGTTACCAGCAGGATACCGGTATTGTCAGCCCCCTCCTGTTCCCGATTACATCGAGGGGCAGTGCTGAGAACAAAACACTAGTAGCTAGTGACTTCACGGAATGCTTTCCCCACAGTCAAATGTTCAGCGCATGGAGTGTCAAACAGACAGGCCGTGATAGAAAGTATTTTTACAGTGGACAAGTGTTTAGAAACTACAAGAGCTAATAGATCCCCTGAATGCAGTTGGGCACAGGTTTTTCTGCAGGAGCCTGCACCCCTAGAGGTCATCAAAGATGGTCAGTCTTTCCATTCGGAACTAGAGGTTACGTAGGCTCGTTGGCAGCCTGGGCATCATATTTAACTTTGAAGGGTTTGAAGTTCTGGTGCAGAACGGCTCACTTAAACATGCTGTAATACGATGTCTTCCAGGGCTAAAGCTATGTGATTTTTTTGTATCTCTTTCTTCTCTGCTCTTGTTTCATGGTCTGGGCCTAGAACTATATGTTGGGGTGTTTCAATTGGGGTGGGGGTACATCTTCCTTTTTTTTTGCGGGCAGTGGTGCTGGGACGTTTCCGGTGGGGTGCTCCCGGAGGGCTGTCATTTCATCGACAGCAAGGGGGTGGGTGATTTCTTTTTCTCGACACAGGGTGGGAGGGCTTGTACCCTGGGGGCTTAGGGAGGTCACAAAAGAAGTGATTTTGTTTTTGTTTACATGTACTCTTTGTTGGGGGAAGGAGGGTTGGATGGGGGTCAAAGGAGGGTCAACATGATGTCAAGTCTGAAATATATGTGCTGGAATGTTGCTGGATTGAATCAATTTAGGAAGCAGCAACTTATTTATGAAGAACTTGGGGGCAGATGTATCATCCCCATCATTTGCGATTCCCAAATAGCGATTTTTAAGAAATCGCTATTTGGGAATTGCAAATTGGGATGTATGTAGAAATTCGCTATTATTTAGCGATTTCTTAAAATTCCTTAATTGCGATTAGCAAAATCCTAATCGCAATTAAGGAATAATTTCCCATTCATTTCTATGGGCCAGGAGGCCCATAGGAAGGAATATGAAGTTATTCTCAATTTGCGATTCGCAATTTGCTAATCGCAAATTGAGAATAATTTCAAGGGTGCAGGGGTGTCCAAAGGACACCCTGCTGCACCCCTGAAACTTACATGTGTGCACACATGGCACACTTACATGCCCTAAGAGCACTTGTGAGCGCCACATGGCACCTTAAAAAATGCCAAAAAGTGCATTTGTAAAAGAAATCGCAAATTACCACCAACTACAAGTTGGTGGTAATTTGCGATTTCTTAAGGTGGATTTGCAAAAAAAAAATGCTTGATGCATAGCATTTAAGGAATCGCAAAATTGCGATTCCTTAAATGCTAGAGCAAAATAAGGAATCGCAATTTTTGTGATTCCTTATTTTGCGATTTTGCACATACATACCATAACACAGTTTGCGATTCGCAAACGCCGGAATTCTGCGAATTCCGGCGTTTGTGAATCGCAAACGGCTTCATACATCTGGCCCTTAGTGTTTAAATCACATATACTAGGTATAACTGAAACCCACTTGCCGTATAAGGATCAGCTTATACTCAATCAGCTGGGGTGTGATATCCTAATTTGCAACTCTCAGACAGTGTAAATTCATGAGGTAGCTATAATGAAATCCAGAAATCTATTAGCTAATATACTTAGGACCTCCGCAGATTCTAGGGGAGGGTGGGCTGAAGCCCAGTGAACAATTGCTGAGTAGAAACTAGCTATATGTGTAGTGTAAGGCTCGAATCTGGATGATCCCTATATGTATGATTATTTTAGTTTGGAATGATTGGACTGGGCAAGTGACCTAATAATCATGGTTGATTTTAGTTGTTTAATTGATTACAGGATTGACACTACAAATCAACAAGCGCATGTAAGGATGGTCAAGATCCGGGCTTCTATCTTGGAACTTATATGATTGCATTGTCTAGTTGATTCATGGAATACATTATTCCCCTTGGTGCCAGGATGTAGTTATTATTCTTCACCCCATAAGCAATATTCATGTGTAATCATGATTTTTATTACGGGGCTGACATAGGAGAAGGCACATATTGAGGTATGTCTCAAGATCACATAAGATCATAATCCAATTATACTGCCGTACAGGCCGGACATGGAGGCAGGCCATCGCCCATTTTCATTCCTTCGTCATCTTCTAACTAATTCAGAGTATCGGTTACACCTCAGAGGTGCACTCAGAGAATTTCTACAAATCAATAAGGGATCTGTCTCAGCAGCAGTCATCTGGGATTGTATAAAGGCATATATCAGGATGGGTGACGCTTCAGTTTATTCTAAATAAAAATAGATCTTTACATGAGAAAGTGGGTCTATGTTGCAAGGCCTGCTTAGACTTAGAACTAGAGCATGCACAGGCAATACTCACAAGGAATCCAATTGAGCAGCCAATACATCTCAGTTCAATTGAGAAATGGTTCATGCTTAATCAAGGACTAACAGAAAAAGCTGCTGCTAGCTATCATCGGAATAAAATGTTCTAATATGAATGCAGTGAGAAAGTTGTCCGCCTCCTTGAACATCAAAGTGGATATCGTGTTGTTGGACATAGAAAACGCTGTTAGTACTTTTCCCTCTGGGAAAGCGATGGGTGAGGATGCAATACCCCTGGAATTTTACAAAGTATATAGGGATGTCTTGGCATCAGAATTTGTCCATTTGATCACATACGTGATTGCTGGAGGAGTTGCTCCTGTCTCTTGGGAAATGACTAACATCATAGTGTTCCTTAAAAAGGGCAAGCCACCTGAGGAATGGGGTTCATACCGACCCATTCCTTTGATAAATGCAGATGCTAATGTCTTCTCTAAGATTTTGGCATCATGTTTGTCTCCACTCATGCATAACTTAGCCTCAGTCCAACAGCACAGTTTTGTCCCTAGCAGAGATACTACGGCTCATGTTAATAACCCAATGACAGCGTTTGTTTTCTCACGGAAAACGAAAGATCAGATTGGTATGATAATGTTGGATGCCGAGAAAGCTGTTGAAAGAGTAACCTAGGAAGTACTCTGGCCAATTATGGGAGCATTCGGGCTTGGAAGGTGGTTTAAATCACTAGTCTGGACACTATATGAGAAACCTGTGGCTAAGGCTGTGGCTGTGTGGTAATTCCTCACCTTTAGTCTCAATATATAGAGGCACAGGTCAGGGGTGTTCACTTTCCCCGTTATTATTTGCACTTTACATTTAGCCATACATAAAACATCTACTGCAGAATAAGAGTATCCAGCCAGTCAAATTAAATGTTATTAACCTTAAAATAACTGCCAATGCCGACATTGCATTTTTTTCTGACAATCTGCTTTATACTTTAGCACTTATATCAAACAAAGAAAAAATACCAGCACCAATCTTTTTCCAAATACAATCTAAGAATATTCTAACCAAGGCTCTCCATTCCTTCCAACAAATTTCACACAATAAATTGATGGACCTGGTCTCACTAGGATATCAGCTTGCTTGTGGCCCTGATATCAGATATGTACTTCACAAACTAACAGACTCTAATTAATTCAAGAGGGTTAGATTTAAGATGGGGATATAGCAAGGATATGGCAGGAAATCTGTAATAAGCATTTGTTACATGCATTTCACATTTATACTCCTTTATGGGGCATTCCAATTTTCCCTGACATATTCCATAACAAGTTGGGAAAAATATGGGGATGTTTGGGTGTTAGCAATTTGGATCAACTTTACGACTATCAGGGGGTTTGGACGTTTGCTTGATTACAAGAAGCATATGGGCTCCCATAATATTTTTTGTAAAGTGTTTAGAGGGAAGGGATTACTTACTTTATGGTTGAAAGCTGAATATTGGCCAAGAAACATCCAAAATTCTGGTCGCTTTATATGAGACAATGGGCAAAATCTCTATTAGCCTATTCGACCAGAGGTTTATATCACAGGCACAAGATGATAGCCTGCAAATAGCTTCAAGATAAAGCCCGTTTCTCTTAACTGAGACCATGGCTATAGAAATACAGAAGGCTCTAGCAGTGTTAGATCAGGCAGTGACTTCAGTCTTAACTGTCGCAATTTAGGACTATCTGGATCCTCTACTACATGCCTAAATGTATCTCAAAATGGGCAGTATCCCGAGCCCCTGACAAATCAAGATCTATCACATATGTTTGTGGATTGGCCCACACTCTAAAATGTTTGGGATAACTTACCTTTACTGCTAGCAGTGTACTTAGGGTTTGAACTTCAACTGACTAATAAGGAAATCCTGTTGAGGTATAGGAAGGGCTGTGCTGACTATTTAGGGTTGTTGGTGTCGATCATAGTTGTTAGAGCTCGCTTATGTATCGCAAGAGCGTGGATCAATCCTCTGCCACTGAAGGTGGCAGAATGGTGGGCAATGTTGTGACAAATCTACAAGTGCGAGTTGGCATTAGCCAAGGGTAGAGACCCTCGATCCATTCCTTCACTGGGAACAGTTTTGGAAATGGCATGGATTTAATCTGATCTAATGCAGATTCATCTCTTTCATCACTTCTCAAAATATCTTTCTCTCTCTGTTTGTGTTTCTTTTCTCCCATTCTTCGGATTAGTATTTATGGTGGTTAACAAATAATGGTGAATTTTCTATTCTCCGTACCTACTGTACTGTTTCATTGAATACTGGCTCCAGTAAAAATAAAAATGTATAAAAATTTTTTTTAAATCACACTCACTGAACAAGAGGCGTCCCCAGCGAAAAACATGATCTCCCCAGTCCTAGCACAGACAAAACTATGGCTATTACACCAAACATACTGGACCCCAGCACACCTAACGTCATTAGGACTTAGAGAAAATGACCGCTGCTGGAACTGTGACTCAGAAAAGGGAGACCTTACGCACCTTATAAACCACTGTGCTAAGGTTAGCAAGTTCTGGAAAAAAGTCTTCGCATTCATAAATAAGGCCCTAGACTGTACACTAAGAGAAGATTTTGCCACAACCACCACGGCATTCCTAACAGCAGACATAGCCACACAACATGACAGAGACCTACTAGACTTCCTATTAATGACGGCAGCCAAAGCGGTGCTTGCCAAATGGACATATCCAAAGCCACATTCAAGGGGTGGCTGCACTAGGTGACATTCCTAAGAGGAGCCGACAGCACAGCGCTAAGAAACGCCCCATGGAAAAACCCCAACAGAAGGCTTTGGACAACCCTAGACAAGTTCCTAGGCGCATACGATCCCCCTTGAACAACGAGTTCAGAGTCCTATAGCAGGGGACCACGGTAAAGCCAGCGGTGGTAGAACAGTACAACAAAGGGATAAAGGAAAGGGAGTGTATGGAGAGGAGGGTGACTGGAGTGGCAGTAGATTCAAATTAACCCACCAGATTGACGGTCAACCATAAAATTTGCGCCATCACTTCTATGTTTTATGTTATGTGTTGGAACATGCACAGGCCAGAACCGACACAGAAGAGAGGAGGGTGACTGGACTGGCAGTAGATTCAAACTAACCCACCAGATTGACGGTCAACCATAAAACTTGCGCCATCACTTCTATGTTTTATGTTATGTGTTGGAACATGCACAGGCCAGAACCGACACAGAACTATCACTAGTGCTTACATGTTTTATGTTAAGTGTCTGGCAAGTCAGTGGGGCATAGCTCGAGGTCAGTCATGCTACAAGCCAGTACCCATCATCGACCTACAGCCAAAATCAATGTTGTGAGCCCAGGCGAGAACAATCTGCGCAACACTGTGTATTTTTGTATGTCATATATGTCCTATTTTGTATTGTGAAAATCCCACTAAAAATTTACAAAAAAAAAGGAAAAAGCAACTACATATTGATGACCCACATAAGAAGTGTATATACTGACTTCACCCGGAGCATACTGTGAGGGATTGCAAAATTTGCTGCACCTTTTACTAGAAGACGCTAAAAGTTAGGGAAGGCAGATTGCTGTTGTGGCTCCAGAGACTTAAGACTAAGGACTGCCCTCTTTCAGATGAGGACAGTGAGGGGTCTCCAAGGACGGTAGCATCTAAGAAAAAGTTTAGATCTGGTGAGAGACGCTCTTCACCATCCCCTTACAAAGCTATGAAAAAATCTCACCATAGCTCCAACACAGAGCGCAATCCTGAGGAACATCAATCTTCCTCAAAAAAGGGAAAACTTACCTATGAAAAGGTTCACTCAGAGCCAGCATCTCCTTCCCGCCAATAGGTTCCAGCTAAGAGAGCCTCACATTCACCCCGTCGACCGCAAAAATCGTTCTTACCTCATGCTTCAAGATCTCCTCAGTGTCACTGTAGAAGTTGACCCCATCGTTGTTGATAACATCGTCGATGAGTTCAACGCTGACAGCAACATTTATTTCAGCTGCGTCACCAATGTTTCTAACATCGTCAACCTTGTCGTCGACGTTTAGATTAACAACGAAGATAACTTTCATGACACTTCCATCCACGCAGAATCCGCCATTGATGAAGAGTTCGTCCACTAAGAAACCTTCAACTGCAATAAAGATGAACCCATTTACGAAACGTACATCCCTGAAGGACTAGTCAATGAAAGAATCGCCCATGAAAGACACATCCACGAAGGACCCGTCGATGAAGGACTCGTCGACGAGATTGGCTAGGGAAACAGTCGGACAACAGCCATCCATTTCACTACCTTCTCCTCCATCCCGGATGCCGCATCCAACACCATCAAGGCCTCTCACAGCTCTTTCTAATCCACCTCCACCAGTTCCTTCTTTTGTAGCAAATCCACCTGCTGAAGATCGAATTTCCACAGATGAAGATAGAGAGGAAGGTGAAATTAGGGACACCATATCACTCCCTTTCGAGTGAGATGATTACTTAGTACCAACTCCACGCCTGCCGGCTGCAGATTCTCTGCTAGAGGATATCACCAGGTTCTATAGTTTGATGGAGAGAGCCACCAAAAGATTTGACCTTTGCTATTATTCAAGCAAGCAGGTTGATTTCTTGATGATTTTAAGGAACCCATCAAAAAATCTATTCGATCCATTCTATCATTGATGTTATTTGGTAGTAAGGACTAAAAATAATAAAAACTCAGGCGACAGACTCTGCAGTCATTCACAAACTGGATAAAAAATTAAAGCCCCTAAGGACTCTACTGTATACCTAATTGGCCAACTAAAACCAGATTCAGTGGTTTCACAGACAGACCAATGCTGCTCCAAAAATCTATCCACTCCATCTTTGCAATCCCTGACAAGGATGTTCGTAAACTCGACAACATTGCAAACGGTTTATGTATATAGCAGTCATCAAAATCAAAGCTACCAACTCTCTTGCAATACTTGGCTGCTACGACAAATGTAGTCAGACCTTCTACATACATCGACCTGTTACCTGAGGACAGTAAATTGGAAGCCCATAAAATCCTGCAAGAGGAATAAAGAACCTCAGCAGAGATTGTAGATTGTGCCATTGAAATCTCATCACCTAGTTTCAGATAGCTTGCAGGGGCCTCAGTTCTCTGCCCAGAGGTACAAAGTAACATTTTAGATTTACCCTTTGACAGGGAATCATTGTTCGGTAAACAGGTGGATGAAGTGCTTCGTCCATTAAAGCAGATACTGACACTTCCAGGACTCTTGAACTTTACTGGAGCTGTGAGCCATCACTTTGGCATTGAAGGGTATTCTCCCCAGGATTACACACTCGTGAGTCCTCATTCGAACGGACAACACCACCAGCGTGTTCTACCTAAAAAAGCAGGTAGGAACGTGCTTAGTAGCACCATCAACTCAAGCGCAACAAATCTGGACCTGGTGGCGCCAACATCACATATCCCTGAAGGCTGAACATGTTCTGGGGGGAATCCAACATCCTCGCTGACTCATTAAGCAGGACCAACATCACCTGCCAGGAGTGGGAACTAGACCAGCACACTCTGGACTAGCTATTCCACCTTTGGAGCAAACCAAAACTAAAACTATTTGCCACGCAGGAGAACAAGAAATACCAATACTTTGCAAGTTGGCATCACCAAGATGGATCAAGAGGAAATGCGCTTTTGATGAGAGAAATAGTCAGGAACCTGTGCTTACGCTTTTCCCCTGATTCCTCTTAGTCCACGACTTCTCATGAAGATGAAACGAGAACCATGCTGAATTCTCCTCATTGCCCCATGCTGGCCCAGGTAGTTCTGGTTCACAGAACTTTTACTCCTGTCCGACTAACCTCACGTTAAACTCAATTCAATACCATCGCTACACACCATGAACCACGGCCAGGTCCATTATCCCAGTCTGGCATCGCTGCACTTTGCGGCCTGACTCCTTAGTATAATGAGTTTGCCATGATAAATATTCCTTCGAATTGCAGGCAGATTCTTGCCAAACAAGACCTACAAATGCAAATGGAAATGGTTTTACCTCCGGTGTACAGAGAATAACTTTCATCCCTGCTCATCGTCGCCAGATCAAACTCATTCCTCAAGAAGAGTTCATCTTGCAACAATCTCTTGATTTCGACGCTCCAGTGAGGCGCCATTATTATGGTCCTCCTGGATCATGAAGCATTTTCTTAAGGGTCTCTTCAAAGTGTTTCCTCCAGTGAGGAGACCTCTTCATCATGGCTCCTCAACAGTGTTCTAGACCAACTCATGAAAGCCTCATTCAAACCAATGCACAAATCTGAATTGAAATTCCTCACATGGAAAATACCACTTCTTTTAGCCCTAACTTCTGCTAAGAGGGTTAGTGATATCCAAGCTTTTACCATCACAGAGCCTCTCCTTCAGTTCAAGTCTAACAAGGTAATTCTTCACACCAACCCCAGATATTTATCCCCAAGGTCCCTTCAGACTTCCCTTTAAATGAGTCCTTTGTGTTGCATACCTTCTTCCTAAATACAAAGACAGTTCGCAAGAAAAATCATTACATTCTGGACGTCAAGAAATGTCTCAAGTTCTATTTACACAGAACTTGTCATATCCGCACAGATCATCAACTATTTGTATCATATGGTAACCTTGCTCAAGGGTGCTTAGTTTCTAAACAGACTATTGCCAGATGTATAGCGTCCATCATAGCCTTTTGCCACAGACTGGCTGGAAAACCATTGCAAGACACAATTAAAGCCTATCCTACCAAGCTGTGCCCAGCTTCACAGCTCTGTTTGTTGGTGTGCCCATTCAACATATCTGCAGGGCTGCAACATGGACCAGCAGGCACACTTTCATAAAGCACTACTGCCTTGATGGGACAGGCAAGACAGATGCTGCTGTGGGGCAAGCAGTGCTCGGACACCTAATTTATTAAGGTAAGCCTATTTTATTTTATTGTATGTATGCAAATTCCTGGTTCGGTTCTGTATATATTCATATGTATGCATCTTTAATATAAATATCAGAATATATTGCTTTATTGTTATTATAATTATTATATTATTTATTCTTTGTGTTTACTGCTAACTATTCTGATTCAAGTGTGAATCTATAGAAGATCAAGTACTGGGGAAAATTTTGGTTAATTACCTGTAACTGTGGTTCTGCAGTATTGGTATCTTTCATAGATTCACATGTGACTCACCCTCCTCCCCGGAGAGGCTTTACTTTTCCTCTACCTATACCACAGTAGACTTTTGCTCTGAAATTTGAAGAACTCTGCCTCTCTTAGTAGCATTATTGAGGGTTCTGTAGCTTGATTGGTTAAAAGTTTTCATTTGGTCCTTTTTAAGTTGAGCCTGAGCCAGCCCACATGTGCTGCTCTGGTGATCTGTTGTAGGTAGAGTACAGAAGAGTAGCCCCGCCCATATTTTTCATTGGCTTGTGTCAGTCAGTCAGAAATCTTTATTCGGTAAACATAAAAGTTGACCATAAAAGTACATTACACAATCCAGCAATAACAATATCTTAAACTAATATGAAAATACAATTCTCAGATTCACATCATAATAGTTTTACGATATTTAAAAATATATTTTTTAAAAGCTGTCACAGAAGCAATCGTAAATTCATCATCAAGGTTTGTAGCGCCCAAAATGCAGGTCTGAATTGTCTCAAGCCAAATTTTCTCAGTACAGGGATAATCCATTTCCTTCTCGGACTCGTATAAAATGTACAAAAAAACAATATATGTATGTTTGACTGTGCAGAGTAATCATCACAGGGGCACTTACATAAAATTTTCGACCAGTCATTCCGTTCAGGAAAGCTTAAGGATCTAAATAAAATATTCTAAACGTGATAGCAAGAATCTATCGTAGTCTCCAGTAACTAACAAAATGTATGGTTGTATTGTTGGAGTTGCCAAAATAATATAATGGGTTTGAACCGTTGATTTACTCATTTCTAAGGTGGTTCTGCATTCGCCCAAAAATCGCAAACAGCTAGCTTTAAGTTCTTTCCTGGAGCCTTCACGCATAGAATCTGGATCATTAAACTATTCTGCATGTCCAAATTTAACAAGAAACATTTTAATATACCCTAACCATCTTATGTATTTGACCCCATCAATCCCCAGGGCGTCCTTCAGGATATGGCGATTAAAATCAGTCTCATCGGCAGTCCACACTCTATGCCACAATAAGATCGGCTGCATCTTAAGGATTCCTCTAAATAGGGCATGCCCAATTCCAAGTGGCAAACATGTGTTGAGGTGCTATCTGGCACTGCCAGAAGAAGCCTAAAAAACTTATTTTCTACCACTTGTAATGACCCTACATTGGTGTGCCCCCAAATTCCTCCTCCATATGTGGCAATATCTACACACTTAGCTCTATAGATCTGAAGCAGTTCAACAGGAAGACTTTTTCCTAATTTCTTACTGAAGTTAGATAATGCCATCAGAGATTTGATAAAAAGAAGCTTTCTTGCTTTCACTGCCTGAACCCATGTTCCGGTGTGATCAAATACAATTCCTAAATAGGAAAACGTTTTTTTGTACTCGATTGCCTTCGATTGTATAAAAAGAGTGTTAATTTTCTTGTTGCTTCCAGCCCCACAGTTCATATTAAATGTTTTTGAACAGTTTATTGTGAGGCCCAAATTTGGCATGAAATTAGCAAATGAATTAACAACCCTTTGGAGACCTAGCTGCGTACGAGCCATTAAAACTGTGTCGTCCACGTACAACAATGGGGGGCCAGGATGATTCGCTACTGTTGGCAAATCCTTGCATTCCTGGGTCAGATTTGTTTCTAGACAATTTATATAAAGTGTGAAAAGGAAAGGAGCAAGGATACAGCCTTGTCTTACACCTTTCATCACTCTAAAGTGCTTGGTACATTCTCCACCCAGCCCGTAGAGTACCCATGCCTGTGCTTTTGAGTAAAGCTGTTTTAAAAAAGACACTATTAAAGCATCCATCCCTAACCCCTCTAAAATTTGCCACAGATTATCATGAATCACACAGTCGAATGGCGCTGTCAAATCAACAAAGGTTAAAAATAACTTTTCCCTTTTTGCTTTAGTGTCTTATCTAAACGAATATGTAAATTAAGGCCCTGCTCTATTGTTCCGAGGCCTTTGCGGAAGCCGTATTGAAAGTGGCTTATTCTGCGCAGACCTGTAGCCTATTTAGCATAATTCATCCGACAATCTTAACTGTGGAATCCAACAAAAAGATTGAACAATAACAGGCTGGGTTGGCCCTGTCCCCTTTTTTAAAAATAGGAACACTTATTGAGTCATACCATGTAGATATGAGGCCATGTGCGCCGCATGCATTAAAAACCTGTGTTAAAACTGGACCCCAAAGTGCTGAGTTAGATTTAAAAAGGTCTACTGGGATTCCGTAAAACCCCTAGCATTTCCCCCCAGGCTTAAATGTATTGCCTTATTAACTTTGCTTAAAGTAAATTGCAAAGGCAAATCTAAAGGAGGAGATAAAAGCTCAGGTTCACCCACATTTATCCTAGAATCTGGCTCATTCATCATAGTGTTAGTATACAATTTGGAAAAGTGTGCTACCCACTCTGATTCAGTGATTGCTATCTCTAGAAAAAATGCTTAATCACACTCCCCTAGGAAGGGCGCATTAACCGCCTTCCAGAAGGCGGAAGAATCATTGATCTCTGAGGCTTCACGTAAAGTGTGCCATGCTTCCTCTTTCATTGCCAACCTTCTTTCTTGTAATGCCCTCTTATAGACTCTTCTGGCCTTTCTGATGTCTTCCTGTTTTTTTTCTTCCGCATGAAGGGAGTGTTTAAGCCTCGAGTAAGCCTTAGTACAATTAGTGTCAACCCATTCTTTTTTTTGTTTCTCTTTCTTATTAGTTTTTATAAACAATGTTTCTTTAATGTGGCTAGAAATAACAGAGAAACTGTCCATGATTTCCTGAGGTGATGCCCTCTCATCCAGGCAGGATAAGAATTTGTCTTTACATTTTGACAAAACTGTACTGGTAAATACTTCGGGATCCAACATCGCCCATTTAAGCGCATAGCCGTTCTGTCTGTTCAAAGTTATGTTATCCACAAAGTGAGATGTAACATCTCTCGTGTTGATGCCCTGGCTATGCATCAACACGTCAATACTAATGGGGAAATGATCTCCTCTTAGGGCAATGTCATGTATTATAAAGTCCTGAATGCATGAGGCATATCTTTTCGAAGATATTATGAAATCTATAGTGGAAAAAGTGCCTCGACCATTAAAAGTGGGGTAAAAAGGAACCATAGGTGAACATAGAATGTTTGCAAACCCTAGGTCATGTGTAAACAATATATCATTTAAGCAATACCCATAGAATGTGTGTGGGAAGTGGGCAAGACCACTACCTTTGTCGTACTGAATACCACAGACCTCTTTATTCATATGTTGGCATAGGGGGGAATTAAAATCCCCTCCCCATATAACAAAAACATCTTTAGTTGTATGGGTCTGTAAGTTATGCAGATCACTACCGCTCGTCAAAGTGCCAGGGAAGCCACAACACGGCGACAAGGTGTCACTTGTGGGGTGCTACATCATTTCAAGGGCAGGAACGGTGTACGGAGAGGTCAGAGCATTGTCTTCGGGCACAGCTACCCATAATGGCAGAGCAAAGCTTGACACAGAGCTTTAGGCAGGAATCTGAGGTGTGGAAACAAAAACGTCTCCGAAATGAAAGCTGTTCTGGGATCCGGTGGGTGCCCCTTCACACATCAAAGCCCGTCTGTGAGCAGAGGAGCCCCCACGTCCGTTGCATGTAGACTTCTGCCCCCGTTCGAGTTTCAGGATTTTATTTTTGATGCCCTTTGTATGTCACAATTAAAATTCACTTGTGCCACGCCCTCGCCCAACCCACACCGCACACTTTTACCTGAACCAAACACTCAGAACGTAGACATTTTCATTTTCTGCTAGAAGTGATTTATATCACCTTGGGGGGTCCTCAGAAGTTGACAACATTTTTGTTGTTGATCATTTTCATTGTGGTGCTGAAATCTGTTTTTCAGAAGGATCATCAATGTCATTTCTATTGCGAATATAGAGAAAAACATCAACAGAGATGTAATTGTTTTTATTTAATAAATAAATGAGCGTAATAGTTTTTATTTGGACATACATTAATAAATAAACTCTGCTCTATGAGATACAATAGGAGTGTGTTGGGTTGTCGTAGTATGCTTAAACTAACAACTAGTGATGCCTTTTCTAGCAGGGCACTTTGATCGGATTTTTATGCACCTGTCTCGACATTCGATGGACACTTCCTACTTTTTTGGGCGAAAGTTATCATTCTTGTCAATTACATTTCATTTGATAAAAAGAGTGTGCTGCATGTACCTTAACCTCCAGCAGAATTTACATCAGCAAAATATTTTTGTGTTTTCTGTCTTTGGCAGCTCACTTTATTGAGTTTCTCTTACTGCAGGCCGGACATGTGCTGCTTCAGCTGGAACCGCTTGTGTTTTTTTAAGCAGCATGGCCACTCTAGTAGCACGGGCGCCTGCTTTCAATCACTTTAACCCAGCATTATCTGGTGTCTGTATCAAACCCCCTCCCCCAAGTAAAATGGATTTAGAAATGATCCACAATTCCACCACCACCAATACCACCACCACCAATATCACCACCACCACCATAACCAATACCACCACCACCAATAACACCACCACCAATGCCAATGCTACCCCCAATACCACCACCAATACCATCACCAGCAATACCACCACCGCCAATGCCACCACCAATACCATCACCACCAATGCCATCACCAATACCACCACCACCACCAATACCACCACCAAGACCCCACTACCCATACCCCATCACCAATACCACCACCACCAATACAACCATGACCACAGATACCAATATTACCACCAATGCCACCACCGCCAATACCACCACCACCACCAATACCACCACCAGTACCACCACCAATACCAGCACCACCACCAATACCACCACCACCAATACCAATAACACTACCACCAATACCACCACCACCATCAATACCACCAATACCACCACCACCACCAAGGCCATTACCTCTGTGCCTCTCGCTCACTAGTAATAGCAGGGGCACTGTACGAGGCCGGAGCTGCAGCCAAGACCAACCCTTCCTCCCTCCATACCTGCGATAAAGCACAGCCCACCCTGCACCAGGAGGTGAAGCCAGGGCCCTTCTACAGCTGGAGTGTTTTTATTAGGTCAAAGATAGCTATGACATTACGCAATACCACACTGCACACTCAAATCATGGAGAGGGCAGGAAATAGCTCCCCGCTCATTATTCCTCCTGAGCCGTGACAGTGTAATCACAGAGTGAAAGGTGTTGGAGAGCTTTGTTAGTATTTATAGCTCAGATAATTTGTAACTCTCACTTCACACTTTGTGTCTGTGTAATTTACAACATTTACACATCTTCTTCACTCCACTATTTAGCACTACTTTGAAGACGTTGCAGGCCGGTTTCTTCCTCTGATATTTACAATCTAACAAGTGAGCGAGAAGGCCTTTTATTGCAATGCAATAGGTAACGCATTTTCGATAGTTTAAGCTATTAGTATTGTAAATGATAATGCCTTTTATTTATGTTTTAAAACCCAAAACATAAATAAAAGGCATTGCCATTTACAATGCCAATAACTCAAACTCACATGAATGCAACACCTAGGGCCATATGTATCATGCCCAAATGCGTTCGCAAATGCCGAAATTCACAGAATTTCGGCGTTTGCGAACACATTTTTTGCAAAATGGTATGTATCACACAAATCTGCATTCAAAATAAGGAATCGCAAAATTTGCGATTCCTTATTTTGCAATTGCATTTAAGGAATCGCAAATTTTGCGATTCCTTAAATGCAATGTATGAAGCTAAAAAAAATTGCTAATTGTCCCTAAGGAATCGCAAATTACTTCAAGTTGGTGGTAATGTGCGAATTTCTTGAAAAATGCCCATTTTTGCATTTTTCAAAGTGCCATGTGACGCACATACATGCCCTTAGGGCATGTATGTGCACCACATGTGCACCCATGCTTATTTCAGGGGTGCAACAGGGTGTCCTTTGGACACCCCTGCACCCTTGAAATTATTTTCAATTTGCGATTAGCAAATTGCGAATCGCAAATTGAGAATAAATTCCCATTCCTTCCTATGGGCCTCCCGGCCCATAGAAATGAATGGTAAAGTATTCCTTAGTTGCGAATTCGCAATTTGCGAATTCGCAATTAAGGAATATCAAGAAATCGCTAAAAAATAGCAATTTTCTTGATACATACCAATTAGCGATTCTGAAATAGCGATTTCTTAAAAATCGCTATTACAGAATCGCTAATTGGTACCTTGATGCTTATGGCCCCTTGTGCATTGCAAATGCTTGTTTAAAAAGGACATAGAACGGCTATAGATCCAGTGCTGTGTCTATCAATTGTTCTTGTGCACAGTGCTTTCTTATGATAGCGTGTGAATCCCACTTCGACGACGGGGAATGATTCAAGCATGTAAATCTATAAAAAAATAAAAATTCTGGAGAACCACTGCTACAGGTAAGTAACCAATTTTCTATCTCTGTATGTGGGTGAGTGGGTCACCACTTTAGAATTGCATTTTTACTTTATTGTATGTTTTTTTTTATTTCTATATAAATAGTGCAGATTCTTTATGCACCCTGTTTACTTCAGCGCTTTCCCTGCCAAACTAGGTACCAGTGCCTGCTTCTTCACCTTTTCCATACATGATGGCTAGTTTGGACGGTTATTTGGTACAGACCCTTGTTTGTCTTCACATTTTTGGCAGTGTTTCCTCTGGTTTTTATAAGAAGAAACTCTATGATCTTTTTGGGTTTGTTTAGTAGGGCATGAGGCTAGAGATGATTGAGAACATTCTTCAAACAATTATATTTCTCTAGAAGTTGCTCTGCGTCATAGGATCGTAGGTAAACAATACAACTTCTTGCTCCCCACAAGAGATCCAGGCACACTTCTTCAACACACACACGCATGTGTGTGTGTGTGTGTGTGCGTGTGTGTATGTATTCTACCAATAAAATATAAGTTGTGGCCTCTTATCAGGTAAATTTGCCTAATTTCAAACTTTTTTTACTCCATTTTATAAGAACAAAAATCAGAAATGGAGAAAAATCCTAATAATACACTGAAAATCTTCTTACAGCATAAACCCCACTTGCTATATTTAAATTAATCTATAAACATGTTATAAATTAAGTAAAATACGTTAAGATAACACCAGTCATGCAGATGTTTGTACAAAGGGTCAAACCTTTTGAGAATCCAGCAAGCTTCCCTATTCCGTTATACCTTATACTAGCAGTTGCTGCTGAGACCACTTAGGATGTTCGTCTGTGAGATTATATTTATTTTCTTTGTGGGACTTCTGGAGTTCCTGGTACTGCCGAATCCTGCACTCTTGGTGGTCCATAGAGGAGGAGCTGCTTGGATCAGACGGAGTGGAGGCCGCAACACCCGCTCCCAACGGGGGAACTGGCAGAGCAACGGAGTTGCGCTCCGATAATTGGTAGCAGAGACTGCAGTGCCCCGAAAGAACCCAGCCCCTGGGGGACACCCGCTTTCGGCCTGGAAGTAATCCGGACCGCGGCCTGAGTCTGGGCAACGGATGCGCGGCCTGGGCCCGAGGCAGCTGTGGGTGGATCTGTAGCACGGACTGCGTGGGCGGGCGAGCTAAGCCTGCACGCTGGAGGAGCTTGGAACCCCCCGAGGAGAGGAAGCTGAGGCACAGGCCATCCAGCGTTGGCCCCGCACTGTGAGTGCGAGACGTACAGGGGGGCGAGCGCAGCCACGAGGGGGCCTAGGTAGGGACCTGTGGACAGTGCCAGTGGAGGGCCCACACACTGAAAATAAGAAAACGGGAGACCAGAAGCAAGTGGGCATTACGGCAGACAAGCACCTCTGCTGGACGCAGAACGACTCACTGCTGGGGATTCAGGAATTTCCTGAGGCTAGAGAGTACTGCAAGTGCCCCACAGTGAGAGTCTGTCCTATCAAGCAGAGGTGAGTACAGGAGGGATGGAGACCACCTGAAACCAGGGTCTCCAGTTCTGATCACCTGGTGCACACTACCTATTAGTCATCTGAAAAGCATTGGCCTTCAGCTCTGTGGCAGTCACATACCCTGACATAGAGGGCACTATCTAAATCGGAGCATGTGTTCTTTGCTACCTGACTGCCAGCCCGCATTCAGTGGTGGGGACTCCATCACCCACAGTCCTATGCACCAGGGAGGCACCAACGCTTGTTTTTAAGTGCTAGGAGGCTCATAAAGGGTGGCCGGGACTCCCGCAGCGGGGACTCGCCCGGGCCAAGGGCAAGCCCATCTGCGCCCATCAGCGACCAGAGGAGGCTGGACTGGGCCCCACTATCGACATTTTTAAGTAAGAGTCTTTACATTTGTTAAATTCTGTGCATGCACAAAGGAACAGTTTAATAGCCACTTATTATAGACAAATCGAGGCGATTCCCAATCTGAATAGACGTAAATTGGTCACTGGCCAGGGAGTGGCTGGGACTCTAGATGCCTTTTTAATCAGGGCTGAGTCGGCATTAATACATGAAACACAGCTCACAGAGTGCAGGCTCTCATTGGAGCCACATTTTTCCCAAGCTCGCTCCGTAATACCCTCGCCAGCAGCAAGCCATACCCACGACTCCGATAGCTCTCTAATTGACCCATTGCAAACCATGGTGAGTGGTTTGGGTAATAATGACCCCCCCTAAGGCCAAGTAGCCTAAGGAGCCTAAGAACACAACGCAAACTCTGACTGTGACCACTAGAGGACAGAAATCTAAAACCAATGAAGGCAGTAATCCTGCTCCCCTATCCAAGAGGAAAAGGGGGCAGGGTCTTAATAAACAAAGTCATATTTTAAGGCTCAGGCGGTAAGGCCAAAACGGCAGAGAGGGAAACCAACCAGGAGTTAAATACCACCCAGAACACTCCAGGGCACACAAATGTATCCCTGGACATTGAGCAGGAGGAGTACTGGAAAAGGATGGAAGCCACTGTAGCGGGTCTTTTGAATCCATTAAATGCAATACTCACGCAAATCGAAGGGAGGCTAACTAATCTTGATAATTCTGTAACCTCGATTCCACCGGATCGCTATATCCCATGTGTGTGCAGAACACAAGAGGCTCCATCAGTTAGTCAACCTAAGGATCATTGTACGGGTGGGAGAGCTTCACAGAACCAGGGTCACTCAACTGTGAGAAGTATAAACGATCCACAAAGATCAGACGTGACAGGAGTAAGTGTACCACAATTATCACAAAATCAGGTGGACTCAATACACCCATCTTTGAGCGTAGAGGCAAGAGATAATCAGCAGTCAAAGGGCCCTATGCGGTCGACCCTTGGGGGAGAAATTCAAACTATAGGCATTAGGGGTAACCCCTCACCACACCAAGACATCCAAATGAGACCCGAAGAAAGTCACCGGAGATGAGGACTTTAAACCTTCCCCCGCAAGCTACACCATATACAGTCATCCTGGCAAATGTCCCTCCATTATCAGTTGGTGAGGAAGAACACTGGTCCACTCTAAGAAATAAGTGGCTTCACTTTTTAGGTGAAAGGACAAGTCTAACTAACAAAATGTTTACTGGATTTAAGATGGCCAGGAGAATTGGCTGATTGAGAGCTCTACCAAGTCTATGCCAGGTGACTGTGCTGTGTTAACGCTTAGCTCACCTGAAATGATTCAAACTATATCAGAAAGGGTGGGCTCCAGGTTTGTAACCAATATGGTGATAAATATCCTCCCCTTGGGCTATTTTTATCAACCCCTTGGCCTATACATCATCGATCAGAGGGAGAGAATTTCCTTGGGGTGGTACAACAAAGGTACACCTTCCCGACTAATAACCGATTTGATGTTTTTAGTACATTGGGAGATATTGACTGACTGACTCGACAGGCGCTACACTTAACTTGGGAGGTTGGGTCAGCAGGGAGTTGCAGTCTGGGGTTCATATCACACAATTGTCACATGGAACAGTTTGACCGAGAGAGGGATATAAATCAGCAACGGCGGGAGATAGACGTATTAGAGAGGGAAAACATCAAAGAGAAAGAGGCCCCCCTGTCTGTAACCGGGAGACTCCCTGCACAACAACCAGAGGTAACCTGTATTGAAAATTGTAATAGTAATGGGCTCGTCCCACCCACCCACCCACAAAATAATTATGTGCCTTATACTAAAGTCAACTCATGGAACATCTCAGGACTACGGTCTAAGGTAACTAACCCAGTATGGTGCAACTATATCCAGAGCTTTGGCATACTTTGTTTACAAGAAACCTGGTCTAGTTAACAATTCCATATTAATGGTTTTAAAACCTTCGATACCCATGCTTTGAAGTGGCTAGGGGGTAGACTTAAGGGAGGTCTTTGTACTTACATATCTAATACGTTGATAATCAATAAAATAGAGGCCACTCTGGGGGATAGATTTTACCAGATAGTTAAGCTGTTTTTTAGGGCTAACTAATGTGTAGTTTTAGTCAACTTCTATAACAACACGGACCCATAAGAACTTAATCAGGTGCTGAGAAACTTGGGTGCCGAATTGAGTGGGATTTGTAACACAAGCCTATTAGATGTTATGATAATTATGATGGGAGATTTTAATTGTGTACTGTGTTCCTTTGAGGCTAATAGAATATGTGGCCACATGAACAAAGATCTTAGTAATATCCAATTCTAACACACTATGGCCGGGGAGTTGTTTAATTAATTCCTCGCTTCCACTTACCTGGGTTTTGTGAATGAGCTTGTCTCCTCTCCAGCACCAATGCCTTTTACTTTTAATGGGAGGGGTCTGGTCTCTACAATAGGTTATATTTTAGTCTCATACAATTATGCATCTAGAGCACTTTCTTTTGAGGTTTGAGACAACCCTCTGAGCGATCATTACCCCTTATGCTTAAGGGTTAACTTACCACTAAACAATCTGAAAAGAAGCAATATTACCTCAACGGTTATTGGTGAAATTAAACTTGACAAAACTAACGGATATACTCTGAAATGGTCAATGGTGGACCCCATGGCATTGACAAAAGTCCTAGTGAATAAGTGCAAATCTGCCATTGACACTTGCCTAAGTGAACTGGCCCCTCATGACAGGATCGTAGCATCCTATATTGAAATATCTAATGAGCGTAGGAAATTATTTTCTGCCCAATGCCTCAACAAAGCCAAGGATATGGGCTGGTTCAATACAAGGTGTACAAAAGCGTATAACAACTTGAAGCTTGAACTACACAGGCAGCCAAGAATTTTGAACAATGTGAGGAGGGCTTGACAAGAATATAGGCAGGCAATCAAGGAAAGAAAGAGTATCATGAGAGAGGAAGCTTGGGAATACCTACACTCAGCAGCAATGTTGAGAGACAGTGCAGCCTTCTGGAGGGCAGTGAGGGCACCTTTTTAAACTCCTAGAGCTTGCCCGTCAATAGAAATTGCCATCACAGAAGAGGAATGGATCAGGCACTTTGCAAAGGTATACAATGGACCAGATAACCCACCCGCCATGCCAATGGTAGTGCAGTGAGTAACCATGCTAATGTTATTCTAAAATTCACTTTAGACGAGGTAAATAGAGCATTAGCCCTAAGTCAGACTGGCAAGGCCCCGGGCCCATATGGTGTTCCTGTGAACTTGTATAAATCTAACACCATTCATTAGGGGCCGATCATAACGCAGGTCATCAATGCCAGCTGCCAAACCAGACTTCCAAAGACCTGGTGGGAGTCAATAATAGTGACTGAGTCTGAGCTTTCCCTTCTCGTTCTTTACAGCGCCGGGATGCCCCTGGGTAACTGAGCGCGTTATAAATGTTATATAATAATAATAATTGTCCCCATTTTTAGAAGAGGAGACCGTCAAAACCCGGACTTCTACAGACCGATCTCCCTGCTTGACTCCATGGTGAAAGTGGTGGGGCGGGTGATTTTGGAACACTTGCAAGACTGGGCCAATGAAACGCAGGTTTTATCAGATTTACTATATGGTATTTGCAAGGGGCTTGGCACAGTGGAGCAGTGCTTAAATGTGGCCATGTTAACCGGGAAATTTACAAGGGCAAAAAAAGGTAGATTGTTTCTGGACTTCATGGACCTAACTGTGGCGTTTAATTCAGTTAGGCAAGATAGACTATGGGAGATCCCGGAGGAGTTGAGGGTTAACCCACACATTATTGTCTTTTTAAGAAATTTGTATAATGGGGCATCAGCCAGTGTGTGCTATGGAGTGGAGGGTGAACGCACGGCTCCCTTTGCCGTACCGAGGGGGGTCAGGCAGGGCTGTGTGCTGGCCCCTTTCCTTTTTAATCTGTATATCAATGGACTGGGTGATGCATTAGTGAGAATTGCGCCAGATTTTCCGCAAGTTTCTTGTCGTCCCATTCCAGATCTTCTCTCAATGCGGACAACGCAGTTTTAATGGCAAAAACCCAAATTGGTCTTCAATGGGTTCTTGACTGTTTCTCAGTCTTTATGAAGGATCTTGGTCTTAGCACCAATATATCTAAGACGTTTGTAATGAGATGTGGGCAAGGGCCGTTGAGACCAAGAGATATATTTGTGGTTGGCCAGAAGTTAGCCTCAACTAAAAGTTTCTCATATCTTGGAGTAAAGTTTAATTATAATGATTCATGGGCTCAAGCCATAGTCATGAAAAAACGTGTGTTTATTCGTACATCCAAAGCCCTTGAAACCTTCTCAAAGAAATTAGGAAAAAAACCTCCTGAGGAGCTCCTACAAATATATAAAGCAAAATGCATTACATCAGTTCTGTATGGAGCAGGGGTGTGGGGCCTAGCTAACACCAAGTTGTTGGAACAAGTCGAAAATTCATTTCTTAGATTTATTCTGTCAGTCCCATCTAGTACCTCCTCTCATGTTTGCCATGAGGAGGTGGGTCTCTCCTTTATTTCTGATCTTATTAAAGTACAACCTATACTGTTGTGGCACACTATCTGGACAAAGGACCAGGTGCAGCTAAATAGGGAGATTATGCAGGACTGTCTTAAATGAGATGGAGCTTTAAAGAATCCTTGGGTCAGATTTGTCTGTGACTTTATGGCAGATATAGGGCACCCAGAATACTTCACTGACCCCGCGACCCTGCAGACGATTACTAGAAAAGTCCTTAAAAAGGAGGCTTTACACTTGTTGGAAATGGTCAGATTGTCAGACGAACTTTTAAAAACCTGGTGTTAACCAACACCAAGTACTATTATCTACGTTAAGAATAGACCCATATTTGTCATTTGTCCCAGGGGCGTATGATAGCATGCTATTGTTTAGGTTTAGGCTTAATACTGTGCATAGATTAGTGACTCCACATAAAATGAATGACTGATCGCCACAGTTACCATTATGCCCTTGTGACAACCAATCTACTCAGTCCACTATTCATTTAGTCTTTCTTTGTAAATTTTATTCAGTGTTAAGGAAAGTGTGGCTACTTCCACTTTTAAAATCTCAGGGACTGAGGCAATGTCTTCCGGCTTTGATAAAACTCCAGCTCCAGGAGAATGAACATGTTGCTTGGAGGTTAGCCATATTTTAAAAGAGAGTGCTTCGATTAAGGAAAAGTCTTATTAATGAAGAATTTTAAATATCAATGAATTAAGCCATTATAATTGTAGGATATTTTATGGAATTAAATGTGTATGTATGTTTAAAAATGGTCTAAATGTACTGTTTATTGTGATTGCTCTTGTTTTAAACTTTTGGATTTTATTGTTGATTGTATCAATTTTAATGCTTTTATGATTGTTGATAATAACATTCGAATAAAGCTTTCCTTCACTTGACTTGACTTGACTTTTATTTTCTTTTGATGTTTTAAGAGTTTCTTGACAGGAATTTTGATGTTTCG
The DNA here is from genome assembly GCF_964261635.1 of Lissotriton helveticus. Classification (NCBI taxonomy): domain Eukaryota; kingdom Metazoa; phylum Chordata; class Amphibia; order Caudata; family Salamandridae; genus Lissotriton; species Lissotriton helveticus. Next base: position 247,159,734 of record NC_136069.1, on the reverse strand, counting down.
ACATCGGTTGACAGGAATAAAAGTAATGTCCCTGCTGAAGAGAAAAAAGGTGGTGAATGACCCACATACATTTTGTATGATGCATTTAATGAATTTCGGACTGTGGACACATGACCTTTTGCCATAAAATGTCCTGGAGCACCCTGAAGGACCATGCGGGCACTGTTCTCAGTACTAGGCTGGAAGATGACTTCAAGAGGCAGAATATCAAAGAGGTATAGTAGCTCCACAAAGTGAGCATTAGGGGCTCCTCCGATTGGACCCAGAATCCCTATATTTCACAATTTCCAGGGAAAGGAATAGGTATAGGAAAGACTGCCACTCCAGACATCGGCAATGTGCGTGATAAACATTGAGGATTCCAACTTGTCATGAATACTTCAAACTGTACTTTAAAAATATACCCAGGTGCCAATATTGGATTGGGAGGATTTTCCCTCCACTGCTCCAATACACTGGGTAGGTAGTGCAATGTGGTTCTGCGATTATTCCATACTGCCCCATAAGAGAATTAATGCAGTTGTGCTGGCATCTGTTCCACTTTTTTCTGTGCCCTTCTACAACAATGTGCCCTTTGACACCTATCCGTAGCTCTGAGTCCAACTTGTTGGTTTTTCAATTACTAAAAAAATTTAACAGAGTTCCAAGGATGATATTTTCCTATAAAAACCACTGGATTCAAGCTGTGCTGTGACTGCAGGAAGCGTATATCATGCAATAAATGTATTCTCATGCACCTGAAGATTACCCAGGCACAGGAGGTGAAACTCTACATTGCCAAACATAAAAAGACTGCTGTCCAAAAATAGGACCTATTGCAAGTTGCAGGTTCAAACGCGTGGGAAGTCCCATTCCTGCTCAAAGTATTGCAGTAGGTCAATGACACACCATAAGCACAAAAAGACCAAACGGGACTTGACCCCATTCTGTCACTTGAAAGCTGGCAAGAATGCGCAAGGGCACTAATCAAAGGGTGATACCCCATAAAAATTGTTTGACTCTGATAGGGTCCCAAAGTGTATCCCATCACTTCCCCAGGCTGTTGAATCCGTAGAAAATTTCAGCTTTAAAGGAGGCCATGGTGCTGCTTTTTCAGACACTTCCAGCTCCCTCTGGTGCCCCTCCTTGACTTCTGCTGGTGGGCTCTTCCTCAGCTCCAACTGACCCCTTTAGGACCCATTCATGGGCCTGTTCCAATGCTGGTTCAAGCTTGTACTCCTGTCCCAGGGTCAATCTATGTCTATGTCTATGTAGTGGTATTTGTAGAGTGCAGCTGCTACTCCAAGTAGTGTCCTGGCGCTAGATGCCAAAGGTAACAGTGGGGCAGGGGGGAGATTATGGGCTGGAGAGAAGCCAAGTTTTCAGTTTTTTCCAGAACAGGGGCATATACTTAATGCTTCTGAGGGTCAGGGGCAGTTTGTTGCAGAGTGATGGGCATTTTTAATATGTGGAGGGATGGCTAGGAAGAGATTAGAAGAACTGAGGTTTCTCTGTGGGACGTAGAACAAGATCCTGCATTTAAGGTAGCCAGGGCCACGGCTTTCTGAGTCACAAGAAGTGTCTTAAGGATGATTCTTTTCTTATTGGAAGCCAGTGGAGACTCCTCAGCAGGTTAGACATGTGAGCATTACAGGAGAGCTCAAAGATAGTTTGTGCCGCTGCATTCTGGACAAGCTGAAGCCTGTCCAGCAGATACCTGGGCATGCCCATGGGATGAAGTAGGCAGTTCTTTTCAAGGTAAGATGATAGCTGCTGGTTGACATGTTTCTCAAGAAGTTTTGAGAAGGTGGGAAGGAATGAGACTGGCCTACAGTTGGAAGGGTCGAGGGGTCTGCCTGGGCTTTGTTTTAGCAACAGGATTACCTTTGCTTGTTTCCATTTGGTAGGAACTGTGGCTGATGAGAGGGAAGTATTTAGTAGCTGGTTCAGGAGTGGGTTGGTAGCCTCTGCCCCCAGGACAAGGATAGAGGAGGGGGCAGGGTCCAACGGGGAGCCTGATTTGAGGCATTTTAAGGCATGCAGAGAGTCATCCAAGGAGATTGGAGAGAAGGAGTTCATAGCGCACTGTTCAGTATGGAGGGTTGGGTCATGACCCGGGTCTTCCTGGTTTTCTACCACCTCTAGAGTGACACCTGGTAAGTCGATTCCCAACGTAGGAGGTCAGAGGCTAGCCTGGATGGTGTCTATTATTTCCTGAAAGAACGCAGCGACTGGGGCTAGAGTTAGGGTTAGACCTTTAATTGGAAGTAGCGATTAGGGTTTCTGGTGTTATTGGTTGCTAGACTAGGTGTGGGACTTAGAGTAGGGTTAGGCTTTCTATTGAAAGTAGGGACTAGGGCTACCTGTGCCATTGGTTGCATGGACTTGTTTTGGGACTACTGGTAGGGCTAGGGCCTTTAATGGACGTAGAGATCAGGGTTTTTGAACTGATTGGGTGCTTGGACTTAGGCTAAGATTGGCTGTAAGGTCCTGGTCTCCTATTGGTTCTAGATTTTAGGGCTAGTGTTGTGATTGGTTAGTGTTAGGGCTAGGGTTCCCATTGGCTAAAGGGGTCACCTGATTACTAGGGCTATAAAAAAGGCCAGGCTTAGGGCGTCTCAGCCCGGGTGTCGAGGCTAAGGGCAGAGAGGACAAGGGCAGGTTCCTGTTTGAGCCTGTTCAAGACTGGTCAGGACTAGGGCCAGAAATGCTGCCCTTTTTCTCATTTAGCAATACCCAGCCCACACCATCCACATCCACAAACAGAGCAACACACTCACACCAAATGTACACCACGCACAACACTATGCACAGATTAATGTACCAGCCTGCACTACAAACCCAACCAAACCACATCTACACACCCTACTATCCCAACTACCACACATAGCACCATCATCTACAAACAGTACACAACTCTATCCTATACCACTAACCAATACACTCATCACTAACACAACGCCAATCAACACCATACATAACTACATCCCATTCAGACACACTCTCCCTGCTGTAATTACACCAAACAGACCACCTTTGATCACTAGCAAACGTATAATCATCCTTCCATCAGTTGTCCAACAAACACCCTCATCTCTCTTCTACCATAATAACACTAACGCACAACACACACACTGCACACCACCACACTTTGAAACTCTTGCAACAAACCAGTCTAAGACAAACACTCTCACCTCTACTTCATTCCCTCCTACACACAACAAACCCTCTACTCATAAACACATCACCACCCCCTGTACGTCACATCCTCCTCTCACAAACAATACTACACAACCAAATCCATTGCATGAAACATATACATCAGCACCCTTTTTCACTACTCCTCAAAAGCAAAACATATCACACACACCAGCACAACAAGATCTTTAAAGCGCAACACCTCATAATACTTACCATCACAAAATACAAACATATACCCACCTTTCAAACCACACAAAGGAACAAACTCCAATGCCAAGCCTTCACTCTTCCACCACACCTAACAGAGATACAGCAATACAGCACCTCTCTTCTAAACGCCTCTCATCCATTGGACAATTTAGAACATTACTACATGACCCACATGCTGTACCACCTCTCCTGGCTCATACACCTTCCGCCTTAAACACGCACCAAAAATATAAGCAACATGCCACACGTCACAACTTTGCTTCCCCATGTCTACTTCACAACAATGTTACACCACAAAAGCAACACAGCACTCTAACTCACTCTCAAACACCATCTCCAACACATACACATGCAGACCCATCAAAATGCCTTCTTAGCATGCTGGATGAGGAACACAATACAGAACAGCTACACGATTGCTATCCTAATACAGCTAATACCAGCACTAAAAACACACCTCCTACAAACCCACACAATACTGATCACTCTTCTACCAAACAAAGTCCCACTATCACCAAAGGCCACTCACTGTTATATTATGTTATGTTAATTTATTTTATAATGCGCACAGCTACCCAACAAGGGTTTCCCAGCGCAAGCTCAACTGTCTACTAATAAATGCTCTATCCCTCTCTAAAAACAAGCATCACATCTACGACCTTCTCTCCGATGCAAAACCAGACATACTATTCATAACCGAATCATGGTTGGGAGAAGATATGGATCCAGTCCTGCATGAAGACATTCCTCTAGGCTATCAAATAATCACCCAAAATCGTATAGCCAAAGAAGGAGGTGGTCTAGCTGTTGTATTCAGGCAAACAATACATATCACTAAAATTTACATCTCCATAAAGAATTGTGAGGCTCTTCTAACAAGATGCAATCCTACACTGTCTTCCTCCTGTAACTTCTTGCTCCTTTACAGACCTCCACCTAGCAAGGCAACATTCCCAGAAGCACTTCTAGACACAGTTTCAAACCTGATAACAATACACTCCAATCTATGCGTTCTGGGTGACCTTAACATTTGGTTTGATAAACCCAATATGACCCATCCAAAAACTATAATCACCGGCCTAGACGCATTGAACCTGCATCAGATTGTCCACAATCCGTCACACACCCCAGGACATATCCTAGATGTCATTTTTGCTAATACTGAACTAGGTACCTTTCAAACTATAACTCCAGTCACATGGTCAGACTACCACCCGCTTGCCTTCCAACATAAAACAACGCTAAGCGACTCACCTAAAACTACCTTACCTCCATCCACCTATCGGCCGTCGAACAAACTCAATTTGGAACACTTGGAAACACAACTAACATCCAGTACAAATCTGGAAAGCATAAATTCTGTTCCAAATCTATATGAGTGGCTACAGGAAGCTTTTGACATCCTGATACCACTCAAAACCACACAACAGAACAAAAGATAAAAGCGCCTTGGAGAAACATAGAAATAAAAGACATAAAACAACAAATTAGAAAGCTGCAATGTACCTGGCTCAAAACAAACGCCAAACAAGACAAACTTCACCTACAGAAAATTAACAGATTATACAAGTCGGCTATCAAAAAAGCTAAGAAAAGGTACTATTCGGACAGAATTCAAAACGCTAAATGTGCAAATAAAGAATTCTATCAAATACTCAATGAATTTTGCAAACCAAATTGCCTAGAAGGAACTCATCCTGTTACTCAAGATTTCACAGACAAACTGGCAAATCATTACATGGACAAAGCAGAAACATTGGAATCGTTCTTAAAACAGAAGCAAAGCACCAGAACTAACCCTTGTACAAAACAACAATCCAAGAATGCTCTAATCAAGCCTCTCCGTTCCTTCCGACACAGCTCACACGATGAATTTATGGACCTGGTCAAAGCAAGTAGGCCTGCCGGCAGCCCTTCTGACCCCTGTCCGCCACAAACTTTCAAGACAATTCTTTTAACAACCTCTGCTGCCACTCCAGTAAGAAGAATCATCAACGATTCCTTAACTACTGGAATATTTCCAGAAGAACTCAAAAAGTCATAGATACACGCTTTACTGAATAAAACAAACTTGGACCCGCTGAACCCTGACAACTACAGAGCCATTACAAATGCCCGTTCCTGTGCAAACTGATAGAAAGAGCAGCGTTCGCCCATATGTCACAATTCATTGAAGAGAATGACATACTTTCAGACTTCCAAACAGGATTCCGTCCGGGAAGAGGCACTGAATCTGCCCTCCTTGCCATCTGGGATGACCTTAAGAATACAGTTGACCGCAACGGGGTTGCTGCGCTACTCCTCTTGGACCTCTCAGCTGCCTTTGACATGGTTGACCATGACACTCTGAAACAAAGACTCTATGAAGCCGGCATAGAGAGAACTGCTTTAGACTGGATAGCGTCCTACCATCGAAACAGAACTAATGTCATCCATACCCCACCTTTCTCGTCCAAACCATACTCCACAAAAGCAGGAGTCCCTCAAGGTTCTATTATCTCACCCATGCTTTTCAACATCTACATGAAGTCATTATCAGTACTGATCAATACATTTCACCTCACGTGCAATAACTATGCAGATGACACGCAAATACTCCTTCAACTGGAATGCCCCAAAGACATTGGAAAATCACCAATTTTCAGCTGTCTCAGAGCCGTGGATCAGTGGATGACCTGGAGCCATCTCAAATTGAATGCTTCAAAAACTGAAATACTCACGTGTGGCGATTGGAAACATTACAACCCGCTTGCTGCATGGCCTGATGAACTGGGATCACTGCCTAAAGTATCGAAGGAAGTAAGAAACCTCGGAATAACCATGGACTCCAAGCTGTCGATGAATGCCCAAGTGGATAAACTAGCAAGATCAAGCTTTGCTACTATAAAAACGCTGCGACAAATTTTCCCTCATTTGGGATTTCCACACAAGGTCCAAGCTACCATCTTCCTTGTTCTGTCCAAACTCGATTACGCCAATAGCCTCTACCATGGATCACCTTTAATGACCATGAAAAGACTACAACGGATTCAGAACTCGGCTGCCAGACTACTCTTGCATATCAAACCGCGAGACCACATCTCCCCTGCCTTGAAAGCCCTGCATTGGTTAGCGGTTACCAGAAGATCCACGTTCAAGCTGCTTTGTATCACCCACAAAGCAATACATGGAATGGGACTGCTCTTCATCAGGAATAAAATCACCAAACACATTCAACAAAGGCACCTCCGCTCTAAAGGAGCATCTCGCCTCAAAATCCCACCATACAAGAAAAAAATCATGGGTGGCACATTCTTCTCTGTTCAAGCAGCCAAACTATGGAACTCTTCACTCCCCAACATAAGGTCCACCGACAACCACCTTATCTTCAGGGAACTACTCAAGATTTGGCTCTTCCCCACATACGCACCATACGCAAACAGACATTTACAGCATATCCCTCTGTATACAAGCATTTTTTTTCACTATAGATATGTACCTATCTTTGTGTATTACTTTGTATAAATATGTAAAATAATTATGTTGTTGAGAGAAAAAATAATAATAATAAATAAATAAAAATCATCTTTGGTCTACATGTACATACTTCCATTGTGCATCTATGTACCTTCCATGTACTTGGATCTGTGTGTCTGTTACTTTTCTCCTGAAAAAGCATATCCAATGCACTACCCTTTTTCTCATCCTGTGCCTCTACTAATATCTTTAATCTACATATACTTACCTTTTTTATGTATCTATATACTTTCAATGTAATTATGGATCTATATATTTATCAGTTTCTTCTAATTTAGCATTTCCAATGCACTACCCTATTTCTCAGCCTATACTTCGCTCAATATATCTTCTAGCCCAACCTTCTGACTCATCTCAAACTTCTTCTACTACTCCTTCCAATGCACTACCCTATCTTGTCGCAGGGATCCTGCTCTCACACAGAACTGTGCATAGAGACTTGGAACCTCAGTGAATTAGGGTGTGCCAAAACTCACCTTAGTACCCAAAATCCCCTACCAGACTAGCAATCAGTGTCTCATTGGTTCTTACAAACTCCCAATGTTTAGACAACCCAGAACATGAACTTAGAACACCTCAGGTAACGTGGAACACATGAACACTCTTTCTTTATACCAACATATCAATCCAGAACGAGGAGTAAATGAAGAAACTTGCAAGCTTAAAATGTTTATTTCTAGTGCAGTGTTCTCAAGGGCAGTATCTTAGCTAATACAAGCAAACATATTATAAACAACAAGGTTATCAGCATAGTTACTAGTCCATAAGATACAAAGGGAGAAAGCATGTTAAAATGCTAAAGGGAAGAAGGCTAAATGGCACCTAAGTCTTACCCTCCCTTGCTAGTATATTATATTATATCTAAAGAAGGTCTCTTTGGGTTTTAGAAGGGCGGCCCCATACCTCTGATCCTAGTGGATAGGGATCACATCATCTTCCACCAGCTCTCTGCATGCGAATTTCCATCAAGTGTGTTTGCATGCTGTGCGCAGTGCAATATTAAACGCGCCTAAAGCCAGAGTTGGCCGCAGCTGCATATGTGTTATGTCTAGAACGTGCGCAGAGCAGACCTCACAACAACCACTGTGTTGAAATAACCTTGAAGGCCTCGGCACTCACTGTTCAGACATAGCTTACAAAGCAAAGCTGATACCATAGCAAAACATATTATTCTCGTGTGAAGCTAAATATTCTACTAGGCTCAAAGCTCTAATAACAATATGTGCCGTGTGCAGAAGCAGCAGAAAGGTAAAATTGCGTTTAAACTTCTAATAAGCTCATGCTAACTTAACACAGTGTGAAGGCAAAGCATATCTATATGACAATCTCTCATCCTATACATCTATCAATATATCCTCTACATCCACTCTCTCATTTATCCCAAACCCCATACCACTACTATGATTGGCAAAATAACCCTTTCTAGACCCTCTCCTACTCTACCCCTCCTTGCATCATCTGACACCTCTTTTAATATGCCGATCCCCTAAAACAAACCTTTCTAAACTCTTTTCTCTGAGTCCTCCCCTCCAAAACTAATTTTTTCTCATCCAAAAGCCTCCTCTGTTGCTAAGACCTAAAAAAATAAAAAATTAAAATAATAATCTTTCACTTTTTTATCCCTCCACTATCCTTTTCAATCGAAATTAACAGACTAACATATTCACTTCTCAAATTCCATAGTAAACTATACTAATATACTACCCATATAACTGAATAACATATCCACTAATAAAATTACTTCATATTTTGTTTTTTACTATACTAATTTTCAACAGTAAGCCTTTATGGGTTCCTGAGTGGCGTGCTACTCGCCAGAAAAGCGATTCAACACCCATCAGGGGTAACAAGTGCTATATGAATGCAAATCTTTCTTCCCTTTTTATCCCTCCGCTATCCTTCTCACTCCAAGTAACTGACTAATATCCACCACTGAAATTACTTCATATTTCACCATATTAATTCACCACTAATCCTTTGTAGGCTTCCTGAATAGCGTGCATCAACAAGCTCTATATAAATACAAACCTTTGTCCTCCTCTATCCTTCTGCTATCATTCCAAATCCAAATAACTGACAAACCTATCCACCACTTAAAATGTACTTGCATGTTTCACTATTCTAATTCAACACTAATCCTCTATGGGTCCCGGAGTAGCGTGCTACTCGCCGAAAAAGCGCTTTGATGCCTCGTCAGGGGTAGTAAGTGCTATATAAATGCAATTACAATACAATTCCCTGGATGAAAGTTTCTCATTGGAGCCCACTTCTGGTGTGGAAAAAGATTTAACAATTTTTAAAATTTCTCTGGAATGGCTTCCTGCACTAAGAATTTTAGACACTAAGTAGGCTTTATTTGCTAGTTTTATTTCTTTATAATACTTCTCTAATTCTACTTTCTGGCCAGCTTTGGCTACTGAACAATAGTTTACCCTCCATAGCCTCTCTTTGCATTTGCAGGCTAATCTTTCTTGCTGGTGCGGATGCTAACTCTGGCAGCGCTGGCCCAGGACCCAATTCCGATGCCAGTATCCAACCCTGAGCCGTTGTTTGCTCGTTCCATGCCTATATCTTGCTATGAGATCACAAAGGTGCATCTAGTCAAAATTGCATCTAAACTTTAATATCTTATCCTCAAAGCCAGTACCTAGGGAGACCAGAGGCCTTATTTTGTTCTGGTGTGATTCATGGCATGCAAATGTTTCCCATGACACTGATGATGATAAGGAGGAGGCAGACAACCCGCTGTCCTTTCTCTATTCTGAGCTATATCTGGATTTACAAACCACCAATGGGCTATATGCAACCTAGAGACTAAGCTAACCTTGCCACCTGGGCCACCAACAGAAGAAAATGCCGGTTTGAAGTAGTTATGCGAAGTGCTACAGAAGTTCTTGTTTTGCAATGTTCTACAATGGAAAGAAAGGCAGACTGGTTTAATAAGACCCATCAAACAGGGCCAGCAACATCTGACACATTATTGCCATTCAGCAAGGCTCTTGCAGACGCTCTTAAGGCTGTGTGGTTACAGCTGTGTTTGGGTCCATCTGTCAGTCGACCTGTTGCCAGATGACATGGGCCGGTTGCTTATGACTCTTATTTTCTGACAAGGCACCCTACCCCTGAAAGTCTAGTGATACACGTTTTGACAAGTAAAGTAATTCCTAATGAATTTTCTAGTAGTCCTCCGTACCAGTCGAAATGTATTGGTGTCTTTTGAAATCAAATTTTTCTTTGGCCAGATACTTGAAACACAGCGTGCCTTTTTTGGGCAGCAACAGCCATGATTTCTTGGACATGATCACTAAAATCTTGCCAGCCATCCCAAAGGACCTCAAACGAAACATGATGGCCAGGACTTGGCAAAGTATGTCTTGTGTGCTGTTTCGGACAATCAATCTTTAGGGGCAGAGCTATTGCCACTAGTGCCTACAAAGCACACCTGGACGTGCTCACCAGGGTTATATGGGGATGCCCAAGCATCCCTTATAGATATGCCTTTAATTGGCTCCAGATTGTTTGGGGAAATGGCTGATTTGACGCTCAAAGGATTTAAGAAGTCAGGCCACAGTACAACCCGTGGGCATCTTGTCTCTGGCTAAGCAGCTCCACCAACAGTACAGAAGGTTTAGAAGTTATTCCAGACTGCTAACCTGCAGACAACCCCAGCCATCAAACCTATGCAGTGGCAGCCTCTTATGTGTAAGAAAAGGGAAGCTTAGGACCTGGCAAGTGGGTGCACTTGCCAAGTCGACATGGCAGTTAACAAACTGCGCACAGGCACTGCAGTGGCAGGCCTGAGACCCCTTTTCAGGGCTACTCATTTGGGTGGCACAATCAGTTCTGCAAGACAACTAGTAGCATTGATTCACCGGCCCTGGCACACTCAGTGCACTTTACTAGGGACCTACTGTTAAAACAAATATGCCAATCAGGGAGAGCCAATCACAATATCAATTTACACAGAGAGCATATGCACTTTAGCACTGATCAGCAGCGGTAAAGTGCCCAGAGGCCTATAGCCAACAAACACAGGTCAGGAAAAAACAGGAGAAAGAAGCAAAAAGTTTGGGGATAGCCCTGCAAAAAAGGGCCATTCCCAACACAACCCCCTTTCAGCCTAAAGTCAGGGTAGACCAATCAATACCTTGATGGGCTTGGGGCGATAGAACCTGGATCCGTAATCCGTTTTTCTATGCTTTTTTTCCCTTTCCTCCCTAGGCTATATAGGCTTTTACTCTTTAGGCATTATTAATGTCCTGATGATGATCCCCATGATTATATAGTGGGATCGAAATGCCGTCGACTTCTCTGAGCACCATATACAAAAAACGTATACAATGTGTTATATGCTTGTAATGGTGTTACTTGAGATTCTGTTATAATATTATTTACAGGAATCTGAAGCTTTTGCCTAAAAGCCCTGCTCTGTTTGTTTGTGATTTTCTTCACCATGCCAATTTGTATGTGTTAGGGTACAGGCTTGTGCCCCACTACGAAGAATTGTTGAAGAAAGTTTGTTTTTCATTTTTCTTACAAGTAAAAGATTGTGACCTCTGTCTGGCTGGACATGTCAAAACGAATATAGTATCCATTGTGTCTATATTGATTGCTGTGTGAATATTGCTTATGCATGGGACCACTGTTGTTTTCAAAAATATGTTCCCCGAGGTCCTGTGCTGACTCATTTGGGCGCCATTGCTGACCTTTAAACAGTCAGCCACAGTGGCCACTGACAGCTGTCAGTGATGAGAGCCAGGCCTCATTGCCTTTCAGGCCTCTCTAACCTCTGTGGTGTCAGAAAGTGGGGGGCAGTAGCCCCAGGTGCCTGGCACTTTTTCTCCACTCTCCCTGCTGCCAAGTCAGGTATGACATCCTGACACTGGCCCACTATCCAGTACTGTACCCTGTGGCTGGACAAGAGATTAGGGTGGGCTTTCCCACTGGGGCTCTGCACCCTCCCACCTGGAACGGTATCCCCAGAAGACAAATTGATAGGGGCACTATTAGCAGTTGCCTCTTCCTTCAAGTCAGGGGGGACACCCTGAACCTGGTCCTCCAACCTAGGGTCTGTACCCTTAGGCTGGATCTGTGACTGGAAACCCAGGACTTCTGGGGAGTACACCAACCCCCCCCCCCCCCCCAAGGTAAAAACACTCCTCATGAGTGGTACGAGAGTCTTCCTGGCGCAGGTCTCCAGCATCCTGTCCACTTGACACAGCATGAAGATCCCCCAGGTCAGAAGTGGCATCACCAGGGTCAGTCTTGGGGTGCTCTGACCACAGAGCTGGCAACCCCTGACCCACTGGTCCTTCCACTGGGGATTGTGTCCCCCCTCACCCTTTTCTCTGGCCTCATGCACCCTCCTCACTGGAGCGGTGCTGCCAGACACCAGAACTGGTGGGTAACTTGTTACAGCAGTCCCCCCAGTCCACCTGACACTTTGGGATCCCCCTAAGGAAATGGCCTCTCGGTACAGACTAGGTCCCTCTCCTGGTGCTCACTTATGGAACCAACCAGGCCCTGAGACTGGGTTTCCGGCACCTTTGGACACAGCCCACTCCCACTCCTTCTCCTCTGAGACACGCCGTGAGACACCACACCCTTCCCACTACATTGGGACCTATTTGGGCTACCACAAACCTCCCCTACCTCACTTGGTTGTAGAAAAAATGAGCCACCCCCTTCAGGATCACTCCCAAAAGCTTCTTCAGACCCTCTGAAATCCACTAAAAGGTCTACCTCCCGCGCAAGCTTCCTGGAATGAGAGAACTCACACTCCACCTGGTGCTGGCATAGCTCTGGAAAACAGGGACTTAAAATATGCTCTCCAACAATTGAACCACACAGCCCCCGGACAGTTGTTAACCAAGCTAACATTTGCCCCCACCATCCAGTGCCCACACAAGTACCCCACCCCACTCTCCTGAGATTGACAGAACAGTGTCTGACTGTCTCTGTCATTCAACCCACACTCTTCAATCAATCAATCAATCAAGACATTTATAAAGCGCACTACTCACCCGTAGGGTCTCAAGGCGCTGGGAGGGGGGGGTGCCGTTACTGCTCGAACAGCCAGGTCTTGAGCTTCTTCCTGAAGGAGAGGTGGTCTTGGGTCAGGCGCAGGTCGGTCGGGAGGGAGTTCCAGGTCTTGGCGGCCAGGTAGGAGAAGGACCTTCCTCCTGTTGTCGCTCTTCGGATGCGGGGGACGGCGGCGAGGGCGTGGCTGGTGGATCTGAGGTGGCGCTTGGGAGCGTAGAAGTTGATTCGGTTGTTGAGGTATCCTGGGCCTTGGTCGTGTAGGGCTTTGTGTGCGTGGGTGAGGAGACGGAAGGTGATTCTTTTGTTGACGGGGAGCCAGTGCAGGTCTCTCAGATGTCCGGAGATGTGGCTGTTTCGTGGGATGTCGAGGATGAGTCTGGCTGAGGCGTTCTGGATCCGCTGGAGTCTCTTCTGGAGCTTGGCGGTGGTTCCGGCGTAGAGGGCGTTGCCGTAGTCCAGTCGGCTGGTGACGAGGGCCTGGGTGACAGTCTTCCTGGTCTCGGTGGGGATCCACCAGAAGATCTTCCGTAGCATGCGTAGGATGTTGAAGCATGACGAGGAGACGGCGTTGACTTGTCTGGTCATGGAGAGGGAGGAGTCCAGGATGAAGCCCAGGTTGCGTGCGTGGTCCGTCGGTTTGGGTGCGGTGCCCAGGGCGGGGGGCCACCAGGAGTCGTCCCAGGCGGAGGGCGAGGAGCCCAGGATGAGGACCTCCGTCTTGTCTGAGTTCAGTTTCAGGCGGCTGGTCGTCATCCACTCGGCTACATCTTTCATCCCTTCGTGCAGGTTGGCTCTGGCGGTGGCGGGGTCGTTGGTCAGGGAGAGGATCAGCTGGGTGTCGTCGGCGTAGGAGATTATGTTGAGGTTGTGTTGGCGTGCGATGGCCGCGAGGGGGCTCATGTAGACGTTGAAGAGGGTGGGACTCAACGAGGATCCTTGAGGGACGCCGCAGATGACTTCGGTGGCCTCTGACTTGTACGGTGGTAGGCGGACTCTCTGTGTTCTTCCGTCGAGGAAGGAGGTGATCCATTCCAGTGCCTTCTCCTGGATTCCGATGTTGCCGAGGCGCTGCACTAGGGTGCGGTGGCAGACAGTGTCGAATGCCGCGGAGAGGTCCAGGAGGATGAGGGCCGCTGTTTCTCCGTTGTCCATCAGTGTTCGGATGTCATCGGTGGCAGCGATGAGGGCGGTCTCGGTGCTGTGGTTGGCTCGGAAGCCAGACTGTGATGGGTCGAGGGATCCATTCGTCTCGAGGAAGGCGGCCAGCTGTTTGTTGACGGTCTTTTCGATGACTTTGGCCGGGAACGGGAGGAGCGAGATGGGGCGGTAATTCTTGAGTTCGGTGGGGTCCGCTGTAGGTTTCTTGAGTAGAGCGCTGAGTTCTGCGTGCTTCCAGCTCTCCGGGAAGGTGGCGGTGTCGAAGGAGGTGTTGATTATGTCCCGCAGGTGGGGTGCGATGACAACGTCGGCCTTGTTGAAGACGTGGTGAGGGCAGGGGTCGGTCGGAGATCCGGAGTGGACGGAGTTCATAGTGCGGATGGTGTCTTCGGTGCTGATCGGAGTCCAGGCGCGGAGGGTGGTGGTGGGTGGCGTTGCTGCGGTTGTGGCGTGCGTTGGTTGGATGCTGAAGCTGTTGGGTATGTCCGCGATCTTGTTGTGGAAGTAGGAGGCGAGGGAGTTGCAGAGGTCTTGCGACGGGGTGATGTTGTTGTTTCCGGCGTTGGGGTTGGAGAGCTCTTTCACGATGTTGAAGAGTTCCTTGCAGTTGTGTGCGTTGTTGTCCAGCCGGTCCTTGTATGTATTTTTCTTGGTGGCGCGGATCAGTTGGTGGTGTTTCCGGGTGGCGAGCTTGAGGGTGGTCATGTTGTCCATTGTTGGTTCCCTTCTCCATACTTTCTCGAGGGCTCGGCAGTTCTTCTTGGAGCTCTTGAGTTCGTCGGTGAACCATGGGGTTTTTCTGCTGCCGGGTCTGCTGGGCGGGGTCCTCAGAGGGGCGAGTTTGTCCGCGCAGTTGCTGATCCACTTCGTGAGGTTGACGGCGGCCTGGCTGGGGTTCGCTGAGCCGGCAGGAGGGTGCTGGCTCAGGGAGGCGGTGAGCTGGTCGGCTGTGATCTTGTTCCAGCTTCTTCGGGCAACCTGTTGCTGGTGGTGGTGGATCGTCGTTCTTTTGAAGGTGAAGTGGACGCAGCTGTGGTCCGTCCAGTGGAGTCCTGTTGCGTGGCTGAAGGCGATGTCTTTGCTGGATGAGAAGACGGCGTCGAGTGTGTGTCCGGCGAGGTGGGTGGGGGTGGACACCAGCTGCTTGAGTCTTCTGGGCAGTCTCCACACTCACACACCAGGACTTTTACCATGGGGAACCCCTCTCCCAGCACCACTCATCTAGAGTCAGTACAGTGTCCCTCCCACCACTAGGAATATGATCCCCGGTGTCAGTTCCCCAATCCACTTCAGGGGCACTGCACACCACTGGAGCTACCTCATAAATCTGTCCCCTGGTGCATGTTAAGCCCCTCCTTCAAGTCAGGCGCCACATCTCTGGGTGTGTGTACTTCTCCCTCAGCACTAGACACTATATTTTTGCTGCCACCATCTGAGCTGGACTCCATCTCCTACCCAGCCAAGCTCGCTTCCTGAGCTACACACATCTCTTTTTGCTTGGTTGAGACACTTCAGGCCTCAAGCCCCGCAAACTCCTCATTGAGCTCTCTCATTCACAGCTCATATGCCAAGATCAATTTTTTTCCTTCCAAGGCATAAACTCTCCTCTGCCCTGTCCTGGAGCCTCGTTACCTCCAGCTCATGCTCTCTGAGCCTCTGGTTCTCCTCTTGCTCCTCTGGGGAAAGACGTCCAGCGGAATGGTTGCTGCCAGCCCGAGAGGCTACTCTTGACACTGGCAGATCATGTGACCTGAAACCATCCCCTTGTGCATCCTCAGCCACCTCTGCATCCTCTGCCTGCCCAGCCTCTCTGGCCTCCCGCTGGGCCCTTAAGGCCTTCTGTAGCTCCTCCTTCCTGGAGCTTCTCTTCATGGGATATCCAAAGTTCCTGCAGAACTGCTTGAGTTGACCTACTTTGTAACTACTTAACATTTCGATATCAGACTCCAGTTCTGCAACACCACTAGCTGATTTACTCTTCTGAGACATGATGCGTGGATACTTTAAGGGTCACTCACTGAGTGTGCCAGGGCCGGTGAACCAAAAACAAAACACAGTATGTGGTTGCGTAGTGGTCTGCACTTAACTAGTGATGTACACCAATCACTCTGGGTCAAGTACTAATACAGGTTCAAATCCCACCGCTGACACCAATGTTTGAAATGGGGGTCTCTAGTTGGCAGAGGTAGGTACCTTTGTCCAAATAGGGACCCTTGCTTCTAGTAAGGGTGAGGAGGTAACACACTTTAGATAACACATGTTTACCCCTTGGTAGTTTGGCACGAGTGGACAGGCTTATTCCAAAGGCAATATGTAGAGTATTTGTACCAAAACTCACAGTCACACAGTGATAACACCACAAAAGGACACCACACCAGTATAGAAAAATAAAATATCTTTGTCTAAACTAAACAAGACCAAAAGGACAAAACTCCAACATACACAGTTAAAAATATGACTTTCAAACGGTTTCAAGAACTTGTACCATAGAAAACTATGGATGCGTGACTTTTCACCAAAGTACCTGTAGATGCGTCAAAGTTCTCAAGCCAAACACCCGCAGCATCGGAAAACAAAGAGATGCAACATTCCTGAGACGTTGGGGAGGCGATGTGACAGTCCCCCTGCATGCAGAGGAAGGGTTGCGTCGCATCCGGTCTGTACGGGGAGTGATGCGTCGATTCTTTGTAACGGTTCTGGTCCATGGGTGATGCGTCGGACAAACTTGCCGCACAGGTATGATGCATGGAAATCCAGGATGCGTCAGTGATTGATGCGGCAGCGTCAAGCGGCGCTGCGTCGGTCCTCTTCAGCCACGATCCCTCGATACGTCGATTCTTGCAGCGGCCACAGGTGCTGTGGCGGTTTCTGCGGTACAAAAGGGGGTGGTGATGGACGGAGCATCTGAACCAATCAAACACTCACACCCAGTCAAAAGATCTGATCCATCACCGTTCTTTAGCCCACTCTGCCACCCCAGTTCAGACATGGCTATATGCAAATCAGTCTGACCCTGTGCCTCATGGGAACAGTCTAGCCCGAACTGGCAAGCCATGCCTTCCCTGGACCGGAAACAAGCTTCCGAGGACCGGTTTCTGGCATTACAGCCGTCTTCAGCCCTGCTTGCTTGAATCCAGTGGCAAAGTGAGCAAGGGACTCACGCTGAGCATACCCTGCCACACTTATGGCAGCCAAAGCGGTACAAAAGGGGGTGGTGATGGACGGAGCATCTGAACCAATCAAACACTCACACCCAGTCAAAAGATCTGGGTTTGATCCATCACCGTTCTTTAGCCCACTCTGCCACCCCAGTTCAGACATGGCTATATGCAAATCATTCTGACCCTGAAGCTTGTTTCCGGTCCAGGGAAGGCATGGCTTGGCAGTTCGGGCTGGACTGTTCCTATGAGGCACTGGATCAGACTGATTTGCATATAGCCATGTCTGAACTGGGGTGGCAGAGTGGGCTAAAGAACGGTGATGGATCAAACCCAGATCTTTTGACTGGGTGTGAGTGTTTGATTGGTTCTGATGCTCCATCCATCACCACCCCCTTTTGTACCGCTTTGGCCGCCATAAGTGTGGCAGGGTATGCTCAGACGTGAGTCCCTTGCTCACTTTGCCACTGGATTCAAGCAAGCCGGGCTGAAGACGGCTGTAATGCCAGAAACCGGTCCTCGGAAGCTTGTTTCCGGTCCAGGGAAGGCATGGCTTGGCAGTATGGGCTGGACTGTTCCCATGAGGCACAGGGTCAGACTGATTTGCATATAGCCATGTCTGAACTGGGGTGGCAGAGTGGGCTAAAGAACGGTGATGGATCAAACCCAGATCTTTTGACTGGGTGTGAGTGTTTGATTGGTTCTGATGCTCCATCCATCACCACCCCCTTTTGTACCGTGGCGGTTTCTGCAGCAGCGTGTCAATGCATGGAAATTCTTCTTGCGCCATGGAGATGCGTCAGGAAAACAACCGCAAAAAGAGTGATGCATTGATTTCTGTAGTTCTTTGAGTTTCTTCTTGATTCCAGCTCCCAAACAGCAGCAACAACCTCCAGAGGCCCAAATCTGGCACATGCACCTCTTGGCAAGAGAGTTTAGGGGAGCTGGGGGTGAAGTCTTTGTGTCCCTGAGACTTCAGAACAGGAGGCCAGCTCACGTCAGGCCCTTGGAGATCTCCTTCAAGCAGGGGACACAGCACACAGCACACTTCTTCTTTCCTTGGCAGAAACAGCAACTGCAGGCCAACCCAGACACATGGCAAGGGCAGTACTTCTCCTAAGTCTCTCCAGCTCTTCTCCTTGGCAAATGTTACTCTTGAATTCCAGGAATGATATGAAAGTGTGGGGGTTTGAGTCGGCTACTGCACCCCAAAATGGCTTTGTTCTCTTTTTGCAAGGGGGTCTGAGCCCAGTTCAAACCAGTTCTGGGGGGCACTCTGCAAGTGCACAACAACATCAATTGTCAGTGTGAGCCTTGGTTCCAGACACACCACAGGGGGCGGAGCCAGCATTGTGGAAGGCAGGCACAGCCCTATTCAGGTACAGGTGCCACTCCTCCCACCACACCAAATGCAGATCAGGCTTATTCAGCCTAGTGCTGACTCATCCAGACTCCTGGAGCCACTGCACCTCCCCAGCCCCTGTCACTCCAAAGTCAGACAGTCAATCCACAAACAGGCAGAGGCACACAGGATGGTTGAACAAGAAAATAGCGAATTCCCAAAAGTGGTATTTTCAAACACACAATTTAAAAACCATCTTTATTAAAAGATGTGTTATTAAATCCTGAGTTCAGGGATATCAAACTCCAGTTCTTCTACCTTAACCCTATGGGAAGATATGCTTGTAAAATGTTACAAAGGATTCTCCATTCTGTCCTATATGGCAAGATAGCCTTTCAATAGTGAAAAACAAAATAGGCAGTATTTCACTATCAGGACATGTTACCACACCAGTACATGTCCTACCTTTCACATACACTGCACCCAGTCGGGCTGGGATCAATAACCATGCAAGACATTTCAAGAAGGCTAAAGTTTTATATACTATAAAAATGGGTGACCCACTGTTCCAGGGTGATGTGATGACATAAGACAGGTCTTGATGGCGCTGAAAAACAGGGTCTAATCTACCAGAAAAGTGTAGAGTCCCTCAGTTAGCTTTGGTTAGATCAGCCCATGCCTGTTTCTGTAAGTGGTGCCTCCGTTCTCTCAGGGCCCCTTTATAGTTTTGACGGCAACTTGATACCCATTCCCTGTCATGATGCAACTGCTTTAGGGATTTCTTCAGATGCCTAAGGGCCCGGGAGCACTCAGAATCAAACCATGAGGGATGATGCAGGCATTGCCCAACCACAGGGATTGATAATAGACCAGAAACCGACTGAGCCATGAAGGCAAAAGAACTTAGAACCTCCTCGCCAGGCATTAGAGGGTCCAAGCAGATGCTTTGTTGGATTGATAGCAAGCCCATCTTCAAAAGCTTTCAGCAAGGTATCTTTGTTGAAGAAAATAAACTGCACCTAAATGTGTATAAGTTGAGAGCTGGCAGGAGAGCCTAACATTTGTTTTTCACATGCATTCAAAACTCGTCTGTGTTGATCCAAACAGACACCACCACCACCACCACACTGTTGTTTCATCAAAAAGGAGCACACTCAAAGATACTGTCATCAGTGACACAGGATCTTTGGCATTGAGCAGTTTATCGCCATAAAGCACAAAAAAGCAGAACAGCATCCAGAGGTGAAAAGCAAATTTGCAGATTACTGCTGCAGAACATTGGAGGTTTGCCATGAGTGTTATTAAAAGACAGTATTCTCAAAAAGGTATTCAACAAATGGGGAAACTAAAAATCGAAAAGCAACAAGAAATGCCAGTTTTATGCAAGCAGGCATCTACCACCAAACTCATGTTGGAACGTCTATTTGATCAGATGGTGCAAACTACTTGCCTATGCTTTTCCACTGTTTCCATCCTACTACGATTACTTCCCAATATGAAGAGGGAACTATGCAGACTAATTCTCATAGCTCCAATTTTGCTCAAACAATGCTGGTTGACAGACCCAATTCTAGCGGAGGCTCCAACATTGTGCTGGGAATGGACACAGATCTCATTTTGCGATGTTGAGGCCAAATCCTTCGTCACAATCCAGGATCTCTGAGGTTGTCAGCCTTCCTCATGAATTCACTTGGAATATGAAGGAATATTCTAGCACAGGCCAGAGCTTTGTCCATAAACAAAAGCTACACTACTAAATGGAAAAGGCTCTGTGCCCTCTACAGATTCAACCCCACCTAATATATTCCTACTCCCTTAATCAGTACTAAAACAAGCATCAGTTGAAGTCCACCTTGCATTTAATTCATGGTACAGACGATCTCCAAGAGAACTATCCTAATGGGTATATAGATTAATTATTAAACCCTAAAAGGCCTCTTCAGAGTCTTGCTATCCTCAAGGATTCTGCCAACAAAATGTGAATTGAACATGGTGCTTTCCTAGTTAATGACCAGACCATTAGAGCCAATTCACAAGCCATTTATAAAATATCTTACTTGTGAGGTAGCAATACTATTGGCTATGAGATCTGCAATGAGTGTAAGTGAAATTCAAGCTTGCACAATTACGGAACCTCATTTGCAATTTGCCATGGTAAGAGGTATTCCAAAGACTAACCTGAATTTCACACCAAATGTTCCAACATAATTTAATCTGAATGAACCTGTAGTCTTTAAAGCCTTCTTCTAAAACCCATTTAACACAGAAGGGAGGGCGTTACAATCACTCAATAAAAGTATATGTCTCATGTTCTACCTAGTCAGAATAAAGCAATTCAGAAAGTCAAACCAATTGCAAGCGTTTTTCTCATTTCCACTTAAAAGATTTCCAGCCTCAAAGCAAGGAATTTCCAGATGGGTTGCCTCAAACATTGTTTTTACCATCAGAAAATAAGGAAGACTGCACACAAGGACAGTTTCAGCCCACAATTGGTATGGCAACATCTTAGTGTTCCACTCAGTTGTACCTCTGGCGAATATTTGCTGTGGGGCAACATGGAGTAGCAGAAATACCTTCACAAGACACCACTCCCTGGGAAGAGCAGTAGACAGAGACATAGAGATATGACAGACAGTTACAACATCTATTTATGTAAGGAGATCCTGTCTATTTTATGCCACCTTCCTCTTGATTTTTATGAAATTTGCTAATACTACATGCTGTTCTGATATGAGCATGTGGATCTACGAATGATCCAATGCAGGAGAAGACCAAATGTACTAAACTTTTAATTGTCATTTTCCAGTGTTTGTATCTTTCAGAGATTTACAGGCAGCCCACTCTCTTCCCTGATAGAGCCTCTCCTTCTGGGGCCCTTAAGGAAGGCAGTGCCTTGTACTACTATTGTAACTTTACAGAAGTACTCCCAATTTGATGATGAGGAATGTTTCAAGCATAGGTGTCAATTAAACGTACCAATGATGGAGGACTATGGTTACGGGTAAGTAACTTTCCTCATCTAATGCTCAGTTTTTTCTTCCTTTAGGCAGATTTCATTTTTCCTTGCATGGTCAGATTTAGTTTTTTTCCCCACCCTGACAATAAGTCTGGTAATAAAATATCCTGGCCCAGGCATTAAGTTTTCTTCTCAGTTACATTGGCGTGTAACTTCAATTCCTGGTCATCAAATTTCCTGGCACCCCGAGCAGAGCACCTGCTCAGTATTTATTCCCAGTCTGACCAACCAGCCTTGTGCAATGTTCAGGTTTTGGGAGACTCCTCCAGTAAAATCCACCATGCCACCTGCAACATCAGTGCATAAGCAGGCAATACTAGGGCTGTATTATTCTAGAGCTCTTCCAAAGATGGTTCCAGGCAATTCTTGTACTTTGCGTTTTGGACATCTAACTAGTCAAGCCCCTTTCCTTTTCATTCAAATATCTCTAGGACAGGGGTGAAGCTGAGCGTCCCTGACCAAGAACAGGAAACTTCATTTCAAAGGGTAGGAGAAAAATTAAGGAACATTTTAGTAAACCTCTCTGTAGACGGCTCAAGAAACTTAAATTCTGCTTGGAGGTCAAACTAAGCTGCTTTGGGAGCCTCACCTAAACTGTCCATTTTGTATTACCATCCGCTCAAAGAAACTCCAAGAGGGATTCCTGAGCCCACGCGGTCAGGCACACGTGTACATGCTCCACGATCACCCTGCCTTATACATACACTGTGAACACGCACTCCAGTCTGATGCCCCACTCAAATGGAACAAAGGACCCATTTCTAGGCATCTCTCCCTTAAAGGCAGTATCCCCCAAAGACTTGTCCTTTCAACTAGAATGAATGCTGCCATGCCACAATTGTCTGTCTCTCTCAACTAGGTTAGAAGACAGTAGTCACTCTCAAAAGGAGTGCTGCATTTTGTTCCCTTCCTGACCTGCTAGCCATGATCGGTTCTTTCACATGCATGGCCTTCAGTGAACATGCTTGGTTATTGTGTTCGATGAAATATAAATAAACAAAAGTGCAGAATAATACCTTGACTTTACTAAGTGTCTAGCAGAGGGGCATGCTCTCTAGTGCCACGCAGGGGACATTTCTGGCAAAGGACATGCAGTGCAGCCTCTGTGGAAATGGGGAAGAATCACTAACTCATGTTGTGTGCATCTGCAAGAAACTGACAGCTTTAAGAAAATGTTGGCTCTGCCCATTTGGCGCATCATAAATGTTTGGACTTGCCAAGACGCATTAGGAGAGTGTATGAGAAATGACTCTGTGCAATTGGCCGCACGTTTTATGAAATTTATGACAGCAGCAATAACCTTGACGAAGTCCGAATACACCCCTCAATTTTAATGCCAAGCAAGTCAGCGCCGTCTCCTCCTCCTGCTTCAACACCCTCCGCATGCTCCGCAAGATCTACAGATGGATCCCGACAGATACAAGAAAGACAGTCACCCAGACCCTCGTCAGCAGCAGACTCGACTACGGAAACGCCCTCTACGCGGGAGCCCGGACCAAGCTCATCAAACGACTACAACGCATCCAAAACGCCTCAGCACGGCTGATCCTCGACGTACCACGCCACGGACACATCACCCCGCACCTGAGAAACCTGCACTGGCTCCCCGTCAACAAGAGGATATCCTTCAAGCTCCTCCCCCATGCACACAAGGCACTCCACAAGACCGGCCCAGCCTACCTCAACAGACAGCTCTCCTTCTACATCCCTAACCACCAGCTCCGCTCCGCCGACCTCTCACTCGCCACCGTCCCGCGGATTCGAAGAACAACCACTGGTGGGAGATCCTTCTCCCACCTCGCCGCCAAGACATGGAACACCCTCCCACTGAGCCTACGACAGACCCAAGACCTGCTGACCTTCAGGAGGATACTCAAGACCTGGCTGTTCGATCAGTAGCGCCCCCCCCTCCCACGCCTTGAGACCCTCGCGGGTATGTAGTGCGCTTTACAAATTATTGGATTGATTGATTGATTGAATGCAGCCTGCGTATTAATTGGAGTACCTTTGTCTGAATTATTCGATTTTAAATCTATGTCCCTGGAGAAAAATAAGAGCACAAAGTGTTTGTAAGGCAATATCAGCTATTTTTAATACTCATACAGTTTGTTTTAAATGTAACTAATTGCAATGATTTTACCTAATTGTGCAATAAATGTATCTATCTATGCTTGTTTATTGTGTTCAATGAAATATAAATAAAAAAAGTGCAGAGTAATATACTGACTTTACTTGCTGTCTAGCATAAGACAGAGGTGCATGCTCTCCAGTGTCACACAGGGGACATTTTTGTCCCATCACCTACCTTCAATAGGACTGACTTCAATTGTTGCAATGGTCACTAAGACCCAGAACGACTTTCAGTATTGTTTTGGAACTGTGGACCAAACAGTTACAGATTATAGTCCACTGTAGGACTAAAGTGTCCACATGTACTCCTGGAAATCTGTCTGACAATTATTTCCAGGACTTACACCTCAAATTAAAAAAATATTGAATTCCAAAGAAAACTATGCGTGTGACTCAAAGAATATGTGAATGATGCCCCTTAATGAAACAAAACCCTGTGATTGCCATGGAAGCAATATTAAAAAATATATAGAATTGTGCTGAGGTTAATAGGTAAGACTTCTACCAAATATGTCATGAGGTTAATAGGCAATGCTGTTTCAAAATATGAAATGGAATAGAGGTCGAGGACCAGTGATGGCGTTTGCTCAATCACCTTTGAATACAAAAGAGTGTCCACCTCACCTTCTGGCTCTAGATCTATTATTCAAGATTATATTTTCTTCTATCATATTAGAACCTAAAATTGAATTTTGAAAGAAACAAGAAGTCTTCGTTGATAAAGACCGAAAGCAAACTCACATTTTTATATATTCCAATGCGTGTATGCCACTGGATTCTAAATTAGCTGGACGGTTTTTCTAAATGTAGTACTCAGTCTGTCTATTGGAAATAAAGACAATACAATTTTCCTAGAATTAAAAGATTCTTGCTGCATTTCAACCAATAGTGAACTATTTTGGGGTTGCCCACGGTCATTTGATAAGGGTTACTCTGTGCCCACTACTGTTTGTCATTTCATCAGAAAATGTTAAAAAGATGACTTGGTGTAAAAATAATTTACATGTAAATGTATGCTGACTCTGGAATTTATAATTAAGGCGCTGAAATTTGCCGAGCGGGGGCCATGTTTGATGTGCCTTCTCAGCAAAGTTGGTGGTTTTCGTGACATTCAACAAAACAGGAGTGTATTCTTGTAGAGCAAAATATCTATGCCCATGGAGTGTTCTCTGTGCTTGGAGCCAATTGTGCAATTTTCCTAGCGAAGACTGTCCTGTCCCGAAGGATGGTCCCAGGTAGGAAGATCTAGTGATGAACGAACTTCTGTAATAGGACAGGACATGTGTGAACTGAGGGCCCTGTGGCGGGTGGGACATCAGAACAGATGTTTGCGGTGGCTAATCCAGCTGAGGCCTGCCGGTGAAAACCCAGCACTTCCCCGGTTCTAAATAGGGGGAGGCTGCTATTAGTGTTGTGGAGTTGAAGCGCTGCCCATGTACAGTGAAGTACCCTGGCTAAATTACCACCTGTAGTCTTTCCTTTACTTGTGATTTACATTAGTCCCAAATCAGGAATATAGTTGTAAACAAAAATAGCTGTAAGACTGGGGCTTATGCTGGCAAAGAGAAACATTGCGCAGCTGTGGGGGGCGGTGCAGTCACCAGCAGTGGAGTCTTGGAAGGAAGACCTTGACTGGTGTATGTATAGGGAAAAGACAGTTTACACTGCCCGAGGATGCCCCAGGAAGTGGTCTAAAATATGGGACCTGTGGAACTCCTACTGTTGCCATATCTGCAGCCCTCCGCTTAACATTGACATAGACGACCCCTCTACCCCATAGTCCGTACTCATGACGCTCTGGCGTAAAAGTTAACTGTTTTTCCTTTTGCCTCTGAATATGATGTAACTGATTCCTCTGTATTATAGGTCAGATGTCGACGAATGTTTAATAAAAAAGATTTATAAAAATATAAATGAATAAAATAAAAAAATTGCTGCAAGTGATAAAATATTTTCAATAGTTAAAATCACATGTTTGTAAAAATCTGAACTCAACTTTGTTGGCTTTGTGAATGATACAGACCATTCATCTGAAAAAGTTAAATTACACGTGAAATTAGTTAATTACTTTCCATGCAGTAAGATTTACAATGCAGAGTAAAGTAAACAAGTACAATTTCAGATCTAACTCTTTACTCTCATTCTCTTTATTCCTGTATTAAAAACAGATAGTGAAAAAGCTCCACTTGTTCTGTCTGAACACATTTCTCCAGTCCCGCACATTGAGTATTGATTTTCCAGAGATGATGTCAGAAGTTATTGCTGCACAGTTACCAAAGATTTTGGCCGGGATGGTAAAGCCTCTCATCTTCCACAAGAAGTGAATGACATTTACTTTTGAAAACGTGTATGAAGAAAGAGTGTCAGTTGTAAGCATATAAGCAAAATGTACACAAACTGTTTCTGTTGGAACATCCATCAAACCATTGCTGTCTCACATATAATAATGTATATGCACTAAATGTGTGCTGCCTAAAGTTGATGTCGAATGTGTACGTGGCTTTAATAATATATTTAATGGTTGTGTGATTTAAAAAGACACAGCCATTGAATACTTTAGAACTACCTGTCCATGGCTTGTTCTCGTTAACAACGTGTAATGTACTATGGTTAGCAGGTTGCTTATGTCAGTGGTGATGCTAATTCTACTTCAGAAGATAGTAACAAGGAACGTTTCAAGTTGTGGTTCCACAGATGTCTACATGGACACTTTCTGTCTTCAGTATTAAATGTATCTGTAAACCGGATTCGGGGGCAGCATATAAAGAAAAAGTTGTTTGAATACGTGTATGATTTTTTTTGATGATTTTACCTTCTGAAAGGCTTCTTCGGAGACTGAAGATTGTTGTTGGATAGATGGTACTTTTCCTTTTCAAAGGTTTGGGTTGGAAAACATGCAATAATTCGTTTACTATGAGTTTTGCATTGAACCAAGGTATTAGCTGTCGGTCAGAGGATGCACACTTTTACAGATTTGTTTGAGACATTAAAATAGGTATTTTGTAAACGACTAGATAAATTGTCGCAGTACTTTTTAGCACATTTCCTTACATAGAAGGTGTGACCGGCCAGGTAAAAAACCTGCTGGAAAAACTACTATATGTAGTTTATGACTGCATGTAGGAAGTACCGGGAAATAATACTCCTTTCTCTTCAGCTTTTCCCTGTTTTGCAAAAGAAGTCACATGGTTTCCTAACAACTTTCCGATTACAACAGACTCTAATTCTCAGATCTATGATGTTCTTGGATTTGCTGAGATCCTTAACCCTCACACTGCCACCCACTTCATGATCGCAGGGGCAATAGAATCTTTACAAGGTTCTTATCACAATGAAGGTCATTCAGGTGTCCATTCTAACACAATACTTAATGCTAAGTTTACACATTCAGGAGGTTCAGGAAAGCGCTTTGTTGAGTAATGTATAGAAACTGATGGGCATGTTGAGTTATAACGAGTATACATCAATGTATAGTACAAAAACTGCTAAGAAACTGATAATCGGCACATTGTGGCATCAGCTTTCATGTGATATTGTGACTCGCATATATTTTTAGAAAATGAAACATTGATGATGAGACGAAAATGAGGCTATTTGTAGATAACGTCAAACCTATTATTGGTTAGAAAATAATATTTTAAATCGAAAGATGGTATTGTGGGACAACATTAATATATTTATATAATATTACAAGCTCGCACCTGTAGAACTTGCTCAACTTTTGCAGAGTTTAAATACGTAATTTCCGTCACAGCAGCAGTCATCTTTTTGTTTCTGCGGCAGCAGTTTCGTGACTCAAGTAAAGCGATGTCATTATCTGCCAACAGCTGTCAAGACCGTACACACAGCTGTTAGTTGAGAACGGAGCCTGTAGTGTCAATGTAACCTGTCTGAGGTTCGGAGATCTGTTTAGCTCGAAGGGTAGTTCATCTCTAGGAAATTTAGTGATCAATTTGGGAGAGGCAAGATGCGAAAATTAAAGGAAGTAAAATATTTTATAAAGGTAGAAGGTTTATATATATATATTTGAATAATATTTAATGTTTGTCACATTGCCAACATAGATTAACTATATTTTTATTTCGTGTCTTTTAGATAAATTCATTGTGAAATTATGATGTAAAATTAACTATTTGGTCTCATTACCTGCTGCATTTTTTTGCAACCCTTTTGAAACTCCTGGGGCGTCTTTAACCTCTTTCTGCAATATGAAATTTCAGTAAGGATTCCCAGAAGAAAGTCAGTGGTTGTAGTGATCAGGGAAATATAATGCAGGGAAATATAATTCAATTGAGGTGGGCACACAGTCATAGCTGTGTGATTATTCAGAAATGTTTATAAGGGTATACCTCACACCTATTTAAAGGTCTTACTTAAAGCCAAGTTGCCCATATATTAGCAGCGTGCAATGTACGAAATACACAAAATTGTCCAATTTGTACAGGATATGTGCAGGAAATGAGAGATTTTCTATGGAAAATGTTTATTCAATTAATAAAATGTTTTGAAGTATTTTTTTATAATTTTGTAATCTTAAATTTGCTTACTGTATGTACTGGATATAAAATGCATTTCAAAGGCAAGAACGGATGCATACGTCAGCAACATTAGGCCATGAACAGTTTACACCCAGGGGTGCTGGAGATATTTGGTAGTTAGAGAAATGTACGTAAATTACAACCATACTTACGATCAATTTATGTACGCTTTTTCTTCTTTCGAACTCTTGAAACATTTGTGTAAATTACTCTATAAAAGATTAAATTATGCAGATACCATGCATTATCAAATACAATGATGTACGCTTCACTGGCAAATCAGTAGAGCACTTTGGATATAACAATTCAGAAATTTGGCTTCAGATGGACTAGATATTGAAGTGTTGACTGCTTTGCAGATATCTGAGGAAATTAGGAGAACTGGCAAATTTTAAATGGATGTTTTAAAAATGTTCCTGCATGCTACCTTTCAATAAGTGCACTCTTTGTAACCTGCAATTAGAGATATGAATGTTCTGAATGATGCTGGTTCAAACTAATACATGGTATTTTAAAACTCTGCTGTGATTCACATTGGCCTGTAATTTATATTTCATCATTCTCCTAAATGTTATGTACCATACAAATATATGTTAAATATGTTTCCACCAGCACAATAGTAATAGAGTGACTTTAGTGCATTAAACAAGAGACAAACTCAAAAATTTATTTGTTTATCTATTCTGTTGATCACAGAAAACGGTTTTCTAGCCTACATATTTAAAGAGACAGTTGCAACTATAGAAAATAGTTAAACAATGAAGGCTACGGGCCCCATTTAAATTTTGATGAGTGGCTCAAGTCTCCGCCAGTGCAACAGAGTGGATTATTAGGGTGCCATGACGGAGGTGCTGTCCTCCAAGTTTAGAAATGGCTGCTGCCCAAGAGAGCATTTCTAGAATTGGCAGGAACCGCCGTCATAGCGGTTCCTCTTAGCGCACTGCAAGTTAGACAAACGGCTACGTCAAGTTGACAGAGCAATACTGCAAATGTACAATGTTTTTTTGATTTCAAAATGAATTTTGAAAATTAAAAAAAACGGTTTCCTGCCCGCCATGGGAGTTATCTCCCATGTCAAGGGGGGCATGAGATCGTTTCAATGCGCCTTACTGGCGGTGACGGGCTTTAAAATTAGGCTGTATGCCCACCTATCCAGCCGCGGCCGGTAGTGGGAGTACCTGCCGGGCAGTGATGTGGGGAGGGGGAGGGGCAGGGTGGGGGGTAGTAATGTATGGATTACGGACGTTAACAGGTAAGTAAACATATGAATAAATAAAACAAATTCCGTTACGCGCACTGCATCGCATTTGGTGATGCAGTGCACGTAACGAAATTTGTTTTATTTATTTATATGTTTACTTACCTGTTAAGGTCAATAATCCATACATTACTACCCCCCACCCTGCCCTTCCCCCTCCCCACGTCACCACCCTGCAGGTACACACATTACCGACCGCGGCTGCACCTATCCATATATGGTGTGCGTACATACAGCCAAACCTCAGACAGCCATTGCTCCGTCAAGACATCATAGAGGTTGGACCATGCCAAAGATGGAGTAGTCTCCAACGTAATCAAACTTCTGGTCCGCCCTATTCTAAATTTGGCAGGTGAACTATAATGTTGGCAGGGATGGAACACCATCACCAATGCAACAGTGTACCCTTTCCACCAATATTTAAATCAGGCCGTGAGTTATTATTTTAGCCGACCAATATATGAGCCCATAATACTTGTTCTTGAATGACCAGGGTTATTTTTGGGATCTTGAGAGTGATTCTTTGCGTACAAAAGATAATTTTGGACTCTAGAGTCTTATTGATCAATGTCTGCATTTAGAGGTCACAACAAATGAATGTAAATAGGAGAGTTAAACGCCTCTCTGCAGGAAAACGTAAGATGGCATCCAGACAGACTTTCCTAACAAAAAATATGAAGTGAAATGTCCAATCTCGTTGTTCTGTTACTAAATGAATCAATGGAAATGGGAAAAAAGAAATAGCTGTCACCAAAGTCTGTTATTTTCTTTGGTAGTATGCAATAATTTGTCCTATAATGATAAAAATGAATACGAAAGCAACTTTCAAAAAACGTTCTGCCGAGATGAAAAGAAAGATTTTGATCCCAAATCAATAGATGATTTTCATGCTGTAAGCAAAAGTTGTAGGAGTGCACATCTTTCAACAGGGGTAACTTACAAAACAACTGTAGGACCCATGGTCACGAAAAAGTACCTAAACATTTCAAGACACTGGATATAAACAATGGGTAAATGGAATGTACCAATTGCTATAACCGCATTATAAACAGGGCCGGACTGGAAGGATATATATATAAATACGGCAGGTTAACCACCATGATACAACTGAGATTAGTATGCCTTTCTTCCATCCCTTTATCCCAAAAAGCGTAATTTGCACATGATTTAATAAAGTTTACAAATTTTGCGATTTTTGCACAGAGTGAAGCAAAAGCAATAATTTGCACATTAATAGATTGCGTTTTTGCACATATATATCTAAATAAGATATGAAGTAGGCAAAAATTTTGCACATATTTATTGCATTGTTTGCACAAATAATTGCGATATATTTGCACAGTTTTGTTAAATATAGGCTATTATCTCAAACATGGAGTGGTTTTTATCAGTTTTTTATTTGATTTTAGGTCCAAATACTGTGAATCAATATAATATAAGCACATAGAAAGGTTAATAATATGATTTATAAATTGTTGGTGATACCCCAAAACTAAGTTGCATTCCCGCAGTTTAATCATCAAAGATTATTTTTAAATCATGGTAGCTAAAATCATGTTTTTTTCAAATGTCGGCTGATATTTGAATTACTAGAAAAAAGACTACTGGTGAAGAAAATGTAAAAAAGTATTTTTGCGCAGTATGTTTTCCATGTCCATGATCACATGTGGTGTTTGAAAAGCATATATATAAAAAATGGCGGGCTAAGAACTGACAATCTGTGAACAAGGGCGAACGGCCGAAACGCGCCAGATTTTGCAGCTACAAAAAATAAAATCAATACATGTGCCAGAAATTGGGATTCGTGTTGTCCTTGGTTCGCCGAGTGGAAGTGCCGAGACAGCGTGTTATTTTCATGTCGAAGTCGGAAGGTGGTTGCTTCCGAGACGAATCCACTTCCCAGAAGTTGGCTGCAGCTTTCAAACAGCACTCTCATGTTTCTGTAACTAAGTTTTCTGCAGAAGCCCCTGTTTGTAGCCGAACACATATCCGTGGCGAAGGGAAGCGACAGCGTGACCTGCATTGTCGGCGCAACAGCGGAACCCGTCCGCGGTGAGTGACACAGCGATTAACAGCGGTGGGGAGGACAGTAAGGCACTAGCGTGAAACTATCCGAGTCAACAGTGGATAGGTTCACGCCATATTAAACATTTTTGAATTGTGGAGGACGCTAAACCATGTCAGCAGAGGCAGTGCGCGGCAGGGAGGCAGCCGCAGATGCTCTGTTTTCAAACCTACCGAAAGTAACCGGCAAAGGGGCGATGGCTAAAACGGCTCCCGGAAATACTGAAACCACTAATGAAAGTCAAATTTGTAATTTGCTAAAGCGCTTGGGATAATGCATGCGCACAGCAGTCACGAAGTGGTGGGAGCACAAATCGTTATCTAAGTATATCGAAGAGGGGCGAGTACCTAGGGGGCTACGTATCTTACTGGCCTGAGTGCTTAAGGAATGGGGACACAGCAATTTAGAGGCATCAACCAACTTAGTCAAGATTTTAGTAAAATATGCGAAAATCGACAGAGAGGCAATAATGAAAGAAATCGATGAAATTAATTAACAATTGAAGAAATTTGAACCGAATGAGCTAATAAATAAATCTCGAAACGAAATGCAAGAAAAACTAACAAAGCAAGAAGAAAAAATTAAGGCACGCAAAGTTTACAAATTCGCTTGTGACAAGGAAGATTATGAGCAAGGGCGTATCTACACATTCGCACGCAAATACGAAAATGCTAAAAAATCCAAATTTAACCAACAAACCCCATCAACCACACAAACAGGAGCATCTGCAGCAAACAATATAGATTCGGCAGCAGATAGCAGTGATAGTGATTCTCTAACGAGTGGCTTGTCATCGGAGGAGGGGAGTTCTACTAAATCAACAATGCCGGATAAGTCAAGAATTTTGGATTTAGGTGAAGAAGTAGATTTTTTAGTGTACGACCGCTTGCAAACATTGAGGCCATGCAACCAAAGGAAAAAAGAACACAAAATAACAAAAGAAGGAGAGAGTGCCGCAAAAAGCGAAAATCCTTACAAAAAAACAAAAAAGCAGTATTGGCGCAAAAAGCAGTAAATGAGAACACTATAATCAACTTATCTTCAACGGGTCTAACCGAGGCAGAAAAACAGCTTCTTAGCCTAGGTTTGACCTACTGCCCAATCTCTGATTTTAACTACACATGAACATGTGTAGATGTTTTTTGTTATATTCGAAAGTTAAAGTTGCGTAAGTTCTTTAGCATCAAAGAAGGCCTCAAGGAAATGGAACTCAACACCAGTAACCAAACTAATCTTGAAATCACAGCGGCCGACACCAAAATGTTTCTCACAATACACCAGCTTGAGCGAAACAATACAGCTGCAGGAACAGTACAAGTGTCAACACAACAAGAATTAACGGATGCAGCTATTACGCAAATAGGCGCGAACATAAGTCCTGTCAAGCCCAAGTCAAATTTCATGCCTAATATGCCAAAGGACGCCATTGATACCTTCCATGATGTAATTGTGGAGGATTTGAAAAAGTTGCACTACAAAATCAAACACAGAAGGAGATATAAGAGTGAACAGGAGAAGGAATATGCATCCCTAATTAAGAAGTTAAGTAATGACCATCAAATTATTGTTACCACATCAGACAAAGGTGGAAACATTGTTGTCTGGCCACAAAAGGAATATATCGCAGAAGCACAGAAACAATTTAGCGATCCCTTATGCTATGTCAAGTCTACTTTTAAACAATATAATTTAGCCAGAGAGCAACTAAATAAAACCTTTTCAAATGGAAAAGAGAGGGTATGATTTCAGTACAAGAACATCAATTCCTACATGTTGAAAATCCTGTTCTACCAAGATTATATCTGATACCAAAAGTGCACAAGGAAATATTTCCAGTTCCAGGGCACCCATTATATCGGCCATTCAAGGTGTCGTTGAACATATCTCTGAATATATTGACAATTTTTTACAGGACCTAGTGAGGTGTTTGCCAACATATATTAAGGACACCGGTGATTTCCTGAGGAAAATTAGAGATGTTCCATGGACCAATGATTTGATATTCATAGCATTGGATATCGAATAGCTTTACACAAGTATAGAACATGATACTGGATTAAGGGCATTGGAATTTTTTTTAGGAACAAGACCAATATAATGTTATAACCACAACAACATGATTTTGGAATTAACAACATGGGGCCAGATGTAGGTAAAACTTATTTACCGATTCTTAATTACCGAATTTTACCGATTCGGTAATTAAGAATCGGTAAATAAGAAGTGGGGGTATGTAGGAACATCCAGATGTTCCATTTACCGAATCGTTAAGAATCGGTATTTACCGATTCGGTAAATACCGACCGGTAATGCTCCATTCATTCCTATGGGCTTTGAAGCCCATAGGAATGAATGGGGCATTACCGGTCGGTATTTACCGATTCGGTAAATACCGATTTTGACAAGGGTGCAGGGGGTGTCACTTTGACACCCTCTAGCACCCCCACAAAAGGTTCGGGGGCCATATGGCAGGTATACCTGCCCTAAGGGCAGGTCTGCCTGTCATATGGCACAGGTGTGCATGCACACATGTGCATGCACACCTGAATCGGTATTTTAACATCAAATACAATTTGATGGTAAAATACCGATTGTGTAGGCCTTGTGGGACTCAGAAGAGTCCCACCTACATATCAATTTTACCGATTCGGTAAATATACCGGTCGGTAAATTTACCGACCGGTATATTTACCGAATCGGTAAAATTACCGATTTTCCCTGTTTACCTGCCCCTACATATCAAATGCCAAATACCGGTCGGTAACGGCCGAATTCGGCCGTTACCGACCGGTAAAACCCTACCTACATCTGGCCCATGGTGCCTTAAAAACAACTATTTTATGTTTGGCAACAATATTTTTCTGCAAAAACAGAGTGTGGCCATGGGGGTCTGTTGTTCCCCCAGCTATGCGTGCTTACACGTAGGCTGGTGGGAGGAGCAGGTCCTCATGCGCACACACAACGCAGCTTTTACCGGCCATGTTTTAAAGTGGATGCGTTATATTGATGACATTTTTATTTTATGGAAGGGGGATGAGACTAGTGCCAATGAATTTGTCAAAGAAATTAATAACAATCATGAGAATCTGAAGTTTACAGCGACAATAAGTACACAAGAAGTTGATTTTTTAGATGTAAAAGTTTTTTTCATGACGGTCATCTAGCAACAAAACTCCATAGGAAAAGCACTGCTGGGAATAGCACCCTACATGCCAGCAGTGCTCATCCCAAGCATGTCATCAATAACATTCCATATGGGGAAGTATTAAGACTAAAACGCATATGCAGCACAGAGGACGATCTGGCCAGTTGTACCTCACAAGCACAAGAAAGATTTAGACAAAGAGGTTACAAAAAAGTAATTTTAAATCAAGCTGTGAAAAAAATGCAGGCCAGACTGAGGGAATCACTACTCAGGTGTTATGAAACTATTAACACTGAGACAGAGGTAAATGACCCATCCTTGGCTCCCAGATTTATCACTACATATAACCGCCAGGAAAGAAAAATTAGGTCCATAGTTACACGCAGTTGGCCCATTTTATTAACTAATGCTGTGTTGGCTCCCAGACTTCCCAACACTCCAACAATTACTTATCGGAAGGGACCTTCTATGAAAGCTCAAATCAGCAGAAGCTTTCCTGAATTAAGCAAAAGTCAGATGTGGTTGCAGTCCCGGCCGGGATTTGTCAAGTGCTCCAGCTGCAGGGCATGCAGATTCGGAGCTAACACCACACAATATGCCACCCCGTTTAGTCCAGAAATTATTAACATCAAAGGGTCTTACAACTGTAAGACTGATTATGCTGTCTATGTCCTGCGGCTTAAGATATGTGGGCAGCACCAAGCTGCAGGTGCATGTCAGGATCCTGCAGCATCTCCGAGCGATCGTGAACAACGATAGTTCATACCCAGTGGCGAGACACTTTAAGTCTATGCACAATAATAACTTGCAGTGCCTCAACTACTTTGTAATAACAGCGATCCCTAAGCCACGTAGGGGAGGGGATAGGGATAAAATGCTAAGAAAAATGGAATCACAAATAATTCTTGAATTACACAGCAAATTCTCTAATTGACTAAACACTACAGAAGATTTATATCAGTTTTTATGAAGTTTGATTTCAGCATAAATTGAGAGAACTGTATAGATTATTAATAAGGTAGCTTCCCTGCCGCACCGTCAATCTTTTTTTTCAATGTATAATGACATTTCTTTACCATATTAGTAAGTTTTATGTGGGAAATGTTCTCATTCTTTTGTTTGGCGTGGATTGTTCTTGTTACTGGCACATTTTTACAGCACAAATATGTATTAGACTTAAATGCTACATTGATTAGTAAGATTATTTATCGTTAGGGGTTTTCTTCCTTTTTGCCTTTCCAAAATTATGTGCAATAGAGTTTGGTCAAATTATTTTTTCAGCATTTATGCAGTATAGAAATAAGGCAGGTTAACAACCATGATACAACTGAGATTAGTATGCCTTTCTTCCATCCCTTTATCCCAAAAAGCGTAATTTGCACATGATTTAATAAAGTTTACAAATTTTGCGATTTTTGCACAGAGTAAAGCAAAAGCAATAATTTGCACATTAATAGATTGCATTTTTTGCACATATATATCTAAATAAGATATGAAGTAGGCTATACATTTGCACATATTTATTGCATTGTTTGCACAAATAATTGCGATATATTTGCACAGTTTTGTTTAATGTAGGCTATTATCTCAAACATGGAGTGGTTTTTATCTGTTTTTATTTGATTTTAGGACCAAATACTGTGAATCAATCTAATATAAGCACATAGAAAGGTTAATAATAGGATTTATAAATTGTTGGTGATACCCCAAAACTAAGTTGCATTCATGCAGTTTAATCACCAAAGATTATTTTTAAATCATGGTAGCTAAAATCATGTTTTTTTCGAATGTCGGCTGATATTTGAATTACTAGAAAAAAGACTACTGGTGAAGAAAATGTAAAAAAGTATTTTTGCGCAGTATGTTTTCCATGTTCATGATCACATGTTGTGTTTGAAAAGCATATATATAAAAAAATGGCGGGCTAAGAACTGACAATCTGTGAACAAGGGCGAACGCCCGAAACGGGTCAGATTTTGCGGCTCCAAAAAATAAAATAAATACCTGTGGCAGAAATTGGGATTCGTGTTGTCCTTGGTTCGCCGAGTGGAAGTGCAGAGACAGCGTGTTATTTTCATATATATATA
This sequence comes from Lissotriton helveticus, assembly GCF_964261635.1. Classification (NCBI taxonomy): domain Eukaryota; kingdom Metazoa; phylum Chordata; class Amphibia; order Caudata; family Salamandridae; genus Lissotriton; species Lissotriton helveticus. The sequence goes on along the minus strand of NC_136069.1, from coordinate 247,122,889 downwards.
TATATATATATATATATATATATATATATATATATATATATATATTTCCAAACTTCTCCCCTCTCGGACAGACGAAGTCGCACTCGAGCACTGTTATTTAGATGTTTTAATAACACACAGCAACAAGGCAGTCCTGAAGCGTTTCGTTCAACCATGAACTTTTCAAAGGTGAGCCTTGACATCAAACATCAATCACTGACCTCGAGGAAACGATTGCCTTTTGTAAAGTTTCTAGCCCCTGGTGGTCACCTGGGTGGGTGCGATGTCGTTGCAAGCTGGGACTCGTGGTTCGTGATTGATCAAATTATATCCCTCCAGCGGGTTGTGTCAAGGTCTGTTGCTGTATTTCAGTGTTGCTCCCAAAACTGTCCTATTTTCGAGGCTGCACAGGAACCATGCCTCATTCAGTATGCGGCGGCGTCCGCCACCCAAATTTCGTTTACACAAGGACGGTTCAAGGTAGGGTGGTTGTGGCGCACTTGCTGGCGGTTCGCTACTTTGCGGAAGAACCAAGCCGCTGCATATTACCAAACTTCTCCCCTCTCTGACAGACATGTCGGATGTCATGAGTGAGGTCACTGACCATGTCATGAGTGATGTAATATGTGACGTCATCAGCAGTGCATTGCGGGCGCGCAAGTTATAGTTAGCTGAACTAACTATAACGGGGGAATTTCTATGGTTTTGTACGAGTGAAATGTCCAACTAACTATAACACCCCTGAAACCTATGGTTTTTTCAGTGAATTTCTAAGGGTTTTTAAATGCTAATTTCTAACTATAACGTGCATGAAACCTATGGTTTTTTCAGTGAATTTCAAAGGTTTTTGCTAATTTCTAACTATAACGTGACTGAAACATATGGTTTTTTAAGTGAATTTCAAAGGTTTTTTTAAATGCTAGTTTCTAACTATGCCTACAGAGGTAGGACATGTGAAGAAAGAAGAAATAACGCACAGAAAGAAAAAAAAAAGAAATGCAGAAAGAAGCAACAGAAGTCCTCAAAGACGAAGAAAAGTGCTGGAAGAAGGACGACGTACAAACAGAGGAGCAGAAAGAGGCCTTGTACCCTGAACTTTTTCAAATGGGTACTTGTGGTAACTGACTCTGACTAACCAGTCCAAGAGCCAGTGCTATGCTAAAACACACTTAGAATACAGTGAAAACACCTACATACACTAGGGAACACTATGCGTTGGGGTACCCCTGTGATTACCATGGCCTCCTCTGTAAGACCCTAGTACATAATAGGGCAGGGGGATTAAAACTACCACTTAAAACGAACCACAGGGCGCGTAGGCACACTGGTGAAGGGGGGAGGGGCCTGAGGTGACATGTGTGAACACGCCCTGTGTCTGTTTTAATTTGGGGTATAAACTCCCCTTGAATCCTGAGTTTCCCTTGGGTCCAACTAGTCCACCAGGTATCTCCAGTTAGCGCCACAGAGCTGCGTTGCAGAGAGGTGTAAAAAGGGGCACAGCCTTGACCACCTCTCTGCAACGCAGCGCAGTGGCGCTTATTGGAAGCACCTGGTGGGCTAGTTGACCCCTAGGGGCCCTCAGGATTGAAGGGGAATTATTTCCCCAACTTAAAACACACCAAAGGACATGTTTGCACACGTCACTTCAGGCCCCATCCCCTCGCTTCACCACTGTCTAAACGCGCCCTGTGGCCATTTTAATTTGGGAGATTAAGTCCCCTTGAATCCTGAGGGTCCCTAGGGTCCAACTAGCCCTCTAGGTACCTCCAGTAAGCGCCACAGCGCTGCGTTGAAGAGCGATGAAAAAAGGGGCATGGCCTGGACCACCTCTCTGCAACGCAGCGCAGTGGTGCTTACTGGAAGCACCTGGTGGGCTTGTTGACTCCCAGGGGCCCTCAGGATTGAAGGAGAAATATTTCCCCAACTTAAAACGTGCCACAGAGCGTGTTTACACACGTCACCTCAGGCCCCATCACCTCCCTTCACCACTGTGTAAATGCGCCCTGTGGCCATTTTAAGTTGGGAGATTAAGTCCCCTTGAATCCTGAGGATCCCTAGGGTCCAACTAGCCAACTAGGTACCTCCAGGAAGCGGCACAGAGCTGCATTGCAGAGAGGTGTAAAAAGGGGCACGGCCTGGACCACCTCTCTGCAACGCAGCGCAGTGGCGCTTACTGGAAGTACCTGCTGGGCTAGTTAGCCCCCAGAGTCCCTGAGGATTGAAGGGGAATTATTTCCCCAACTTAAAACGCGCCACAGTGCTGTTTGCACACTTGACCTCAGGCCCCGTCCCCTCCCTTCCCCACTGTGTAAACACGCCCTGTGGCCGTTTGGAGTTGGGTAATTAAGTCCCCTTGAATCCTAAGGGTCCCTAGGGTCAAACTAGCCCACTAGGTACCTCCAGTAAGTGCAGTTGCAGAGAGGTGTAAAAAGGGGCACGGCCTTGACCACCTCTCTGCAATGTAGCGCAGTGGCGCTTCCTGAAAGCACCAGGTGGGCTAGTTAGCCCCAAGGGGCCCTCCGGATTGAATTGGAATTATTTCCCCAACTTAAAACACGCCACAGTTCGTGTTTGCACACGTCACCTCAGGCCCTGTCCCCTTCCTTCAACACTGTGTAAACTCGCCCTGTGGCCGTTTTACGTTGGGAGATTGAGTCCCCTTGAATCCTGAGGGTCCCTAGGGTCAAACTAGCCCACTAGGTACCTCCAGTAAGCGACACAGAGCTGTGTTGCAGGGAGGTGTAAAAAGGGGTGTGGCCTCTGAACACCTCTCTGCAACGCAGCTCCCTGGCGCATACTTGAGGTACCTGGTGGGCTAGTTGGCCCTCAGGGACCCTCAGTATTGAAGGGGAATTAATTCCCCAACTTACAACTCGCCAGAGGGTGCATTTGCACAATGATGAATGAAGGGGGTGGGGCCTGGGGTGACATGTTTGCAAACACACCCTGTGGCACATTTTAAGTTGGGGAATTAATTCCTCTTCAATCCTGAGGGTCCCTGGGGGCCAACTAGCCCACCAGGTACCTTCAGTATGCGCCAGAGAGCTGCATTGCAGAGAGGTGTTCAGAGGCCACGCCCCCTTTTTACAACACTCTGCAACGCAGCTCCGGGGCGCTCAGTGGAGGTACCTGGTTTTTCAGATCTACTGAATCTGTTAAAAAAATATGTAAGGTATGTTTTGTTAATGGTCTAGCTTTCCAATCATGTCTCACCTTCCAGAGGCGGTATAAAGGTGGCTAACCTTTTTAACAAATTCCATGCGTCTGCAGGCTGGGAACCGTCCTACCCCACAGCCCCCTAAAAAGCCTTGGGAGCTGGGAAAGAGCTTTCCCAGCTCCCGAGGCTGTTCAGTTGGTTTCACTGAAATTATGATCCGCGCGGAACCCGCGCTAAAGTCATTTCAGTGAAACGAAAACTGAAATGAGCCGATCAGCTGGTTTCAGTTTCACTGCCTCAGTGCTCAGGGGGCTATCTCAACCCCCTAAGCACCGAGGCAGATAGGAGAGGTATCATTGGAGAATTTCCCCTTTCCAATGGCACCCCTCCCTAATGGATCCCTGCTTGGGGATCGCTGCAGGAGGGCGCTCCCCAAGCAGGGATCCACCCACTAGGCACTGGGGGGGGGTCGTACCTTGGGCAAGGGCCTTTGCTCCATGCCCCCGCTCTAATTTGTTTGGAAACACTAGTGCAGTAGGCACCAGGGATATTTTTTGGGGCACATTTTGAGGTAGGGTTGCCAAAGCCCCCACCCCCAAACAACCTCCACAGTCTTTCTGCCCCCCCCCTTGGTGGCAAATGGGGTTAGTAACCCCAATCTGCCCCCACCCCGGGGTGGGTGAGAAAGCCCACTAGACACCAGCATGCCAATGTCCCCACCCCCTGAAAAATTGCCAGTCTTTTTGCCGCCCCCCCCCCCCCCTCCACGGGTGACAGATAGGAGCAATAGCCCCTTATCTGCCCCCCGGGGGGCAGAAAGCCCACTAGGCATCAGGGATTATGTTCTTTTTATACATAGCGGTGGGGGCTGCCCAAACGTGGCATTCCAATGCCCCTAAACCCCCCAAAACTAATTACAGAGTCTTTTTGCCCCCTTGGGGGCAAATGGACGCTATAACCCCTGATTTCCCCTCCTGGGGGCAGAAAGCCCACTAGAAAGTCATGGACTATTTTTTGTAGATCAGGGGTGAGGGCTTCCTAGAATGGGCATGCCAATTCCCCCACCCCCTAAAATATTGGACACAATCTTTCTGCTCCCCCTAGGAGGCAGATGGGGGCAATAGACCCTGATCTGCCTCCCCAGGGGGTAGAAAGCCCACTAGGCACTAGGAGGTATGTTTTTTATACGTACGGGTGAATGCTGTTATTATTATTATTATTATATGAAATTTATAGCGCGCTCAGCTTACCCAGGGGCGTCCCGGCGCGAGACAGACCAAAAAGGAGAAGCTCGATCAAATCACTACTGTGGGAACAAGAAGGTCTTAAGAAGTTTCCTGAACAGTAGGATCTTGGGCTCTGAGCGGATCTTAAGGGGCAAAGAGTTCCACAGGGACGCCACCTGCACAGAGAAACGCCTGCCCCCAGAACGCGCTCTCCTCACTCTCGCTGACTGCAGAAGATGTTTTTGGTCCGAGCGCAGAAGACGTCGGGGCTTATAAGGACGGGCCATGTTAAAAAGGATCGGGGGGCCCTGTCCAAAATGGGCATGCCAGTGCCCCCAAACACAAATAGGACCTTCTTTCTGTTCCCCTTGGGGGCCAGATAGGGGTTATTTCCCCCTATTCGCTCCACAGGGGGGCAGAAATACACTAGACACCAGGGATAAACACTTGTTTCATTTTTCCTTTCATGCCCAGTCTTAGGCCGGCCAAATCGTCATGCGCAGTGAAAGCTCTCTCCAACCTAGCAACGCAGCTGGGTTGGAGAGAGCAGTCACAGGCTCACAGTCTGTCCTAGAGAGACAATCGAGGGCAATGAGGTCAATCCTGAAGCTGCTCTCATACGTGAAAGCAGCTTCAAAATTGTCCGCAGGGTATTCTGGGAGCCTATGCCACTTGGAGAAAAAGAGAAGAAGAGCGCAACACAGCCGGCTGCAGGTAATTTATTTTTTTACATTTATTTTTCCCACCCGTGACACCTATGCCTGCCCCACCTCTCCCCGTCAGCCCCGTCCACAATGGCCGTGCCTGGGTTTGTGCGGACAAGCGGTGTAGCTTCTGTGAATCCACCAGTGTTTTTATTTTTTTACCCAGAATCCCCTGCAATCCTCTAATATAGGTAAAAAGTCATATTTTCCTTACATTTCTGTGTGGGAAAGTTGTAGGATCACCACACCAGTACAAATTTTCTAACATCAATCAAAATTATACCTCACTTCTGAGGGTGATCAAAGCAGAGATATGTATAAAGAAACTGCTCTTTTGGACCCACTTTGCTTTCCCCTGAATCTCTACAGGTTTTTGGCCCTTCCCAGTGTCAGGCTCTTGGTCCACCCACACAAGTGAGGTATCATTTTACTCAGTAGACTCAGGGGATCTCTGGGTGGTAGATATTTTGTGCCGGCACTGTAATCCCAAACAGAAATGTGAGGAAAATATGATTCTTAAGCTAAATTTGAGGTTTGCGGGGGATTCTGGGTAAGAAAACATTGGGGGATTCATGCAAGACACACCTCCCTGGACTCCTCCGGGCCTCTACTTTTCAGAAATGTCTGGAATTGGTAGGTTTCCCTAGGTGGCCACCGAACCCGGTACCTAAAACACAGGTGCCCCCTTGCAAAACCGTTTCACTGCCACCGCTCCAGGGGACCCCAGCTTCCTGATGGAACACCCTACCCCTGAGAACTTGCTGACCTAAGCCTCCACTTCCCACATAAATCCTGGTGCATTCCCAACCACACCACCATATCAGGAATCCAAGAGGATGGGCAACTTAGACAAGAATATATTTTCTTTCACCAGCCTGGCACTACAGTCACTATTCCTATGCTTTGTGGGATACAGTTATATAGGTGCTACCAATGGTCCCAAAGGAGGCCCGGCTGTGGTCTCCCAGGCAGTTACCGATGGGGGAAGATACAGCTAAGTTCACACTCTGATGTGGACGTGACACTGCTGACTCACTGGGCAGAGCGGTTTTGTCGACAGTGGTCTTATGGTTCCACACCTGTTTGAGGATCACTGGCTTTTTTGGGATTGTCCAATATGCACTTATCGACATGCCCTTTGATGGTTCCCGTCTCATCGAAGACAAGGTGGATTCAGCACTGGAGTACTTTAAGGACAGCGGGGCTATGGCCAGGTCCTTGGGCCTTTCCATTGCCCCTCGGCACCCCAATCTCCCTTTCACAGTCACGGAAGGTGCTTTCAGGCACATTCATACCTGCCCAACCACCATGGCAAGCTTCACAACCTCTGCTTGTCCGAGGAAGCGGTACCCACATGCTTTGTGAGTCAGGCAGCCAGCGGTTGGGTCAATCCACCACTTCACCCACCAGCAGTTGCAACCTCCAAGCCCTTATACACTGCTTCCTTATCATGGGCACCCAGTCGGCTGCAGAATGGATCTACCATCACCTGCATCACTGTCAGTCTATCACACCAGAACAATGGGTTTTGCAAATTGGCCGGAGGAGATGCTTCCTTCCCTTCGAAAATTCTCCTCCACCCATGCCATCTGCTTGTGACAGGTTGACAGAGGACCCACCAGGAAGTGGTGGTTCTCTTGGTCAAGGGAGTCATAGAGAGGGTTCAGATAGCAGTAGAAGATCATGGTTGCTATAGCTGCTACTTTCTGGTGCCCAAGAAGGACTGAGGCCTTTGTCCTATTCTAGACCTGCGCCCTCTCAATTACGTCTTTGAGACTTCCCCTATATCGACGACTTTTGACTGTCGATGATGTTGAAGGTGAGCTCGCCCTTTGCTGTCTTCCACCTCCAGACTAAGATGGACCTCCTCCACTCGCTGGGGTTCACTATCAAGGTGCCAAAGTGAAACTTGACTCCCTCTTGTAGTGAGGTCATAGAATTAACTACAGACATTGCTAAGTTAGCATTAGATAGCATATGCTTGGCAGCCATCTTGCCGCTTTTGCGCACGTTACTACCTGGCTTTGTTCTCGTGGATGGGCTGCTGGTGCATTCTCACATGAGAACTGTCTGCTTTTCACACATTTAGCTATACACTGTGCTCCTCATCTGCACAGCATGTTCAAGGTAAAAAAACGATGTATGAGTGTTTGAATAAAAGAGTGTTCTTCCCGTGATTCCTGAGAGGGACGGAGTGACATGTTCTAGGATGTCTAATCATTGGTAGCTTTGCTGTAGCACGGAGAACGAATGAGACACTATAGCTAGTCGAATTGGGGTTCTGGGCACCGAGGTGGGTTTTCTGGTACACCACTACATACCAAGGTCCTGGTTTCCTGTGCATAGTTCTATGTATGTGCACAATCCCTGCAACATGGCGCACCTAACATTTGGTTTGGTCCTTATTTAAGAAGCATTCGAGTAATACTAGTGCTTGTCCACAATACCCTCGCTTCTGTTTTACGGTAAACAGTTGTAATGGCACAACTCACCTATATTGATGTTTTTATAGGTCTTTTCAAGCTTGATATAATTAAACGGTTTTTCGTTTGAATTACTACCTTATATTGCGCTGCCACGCATTAGGTTGTTATTCTTTTCTTGTCCTTATGGCTGATGTCCACATTGCAGCACATAGCCGCGCATTGCTCCATTGTCATTTGCAAGCATATGGCATGCCTGATGTGGGTATTGATTTTTTTTTGTGGTTGGAGCTGATCCAGCTTTCCACTTTAAGGTATTTTATTCTTGGGTAACTTTCCCGGCGGTGAATGGAGATGATAACTTGTTCCATGTATACACTCACACTGCACCACCTGTGGCTTATCGGCCTTATAGGACTCTTGAAGTTCCGATTTCGGCATGGTGCCCCACCCCACACAGTGAGTATGGTCCGTTTAGCCCTTTATCAATTCCCAGGGCCACTTGGCCAGTTTTGGCCAGGTACACACCACATCCACGTTATTTGGCAGTAACAGTAGGAGAACTTCGTATATTGCACTGCTTCTAAATTGAGGTTCACCTGGGAGCACCTGGGGTTGCTGCGCAACCAGCTGGGCCTGGCGGGCTGACTATTAGTCCTGTCATGATTAATTTGGTTATGGGCAAGCGGCTACAGAATAAGGATGATTTACCTTACTGGCTTGCTGAGAAATTTGACCAGCTGGAAGCGGTATTTCCGAATACCACTCCTGAGGAGAACCACAAGATTTTAACTACTAGTTTGTGGAAAGACTTAATACCAGAGGTAACCAATTGTGAAAATTGGGGTAAAGTGTTTGCGGCGGTGTATGCAAAATGTTTTGGCACACCTTCTATGGCAGTGCACCCCTCCATGATTAAGCATGTTCAGGATGAGCACGGACCGGAGGCGGCTGTGGAATTGGGGATGAGGTTGGTTGGAGTGTTCGAAGATGCTGCTGATCTGATTCTTGCCAATGTCAAGGGAGATGCAGTCAACTTACAAGTGTCTAATGCCTTACGGCTTGACCTGGAGGATGAGAAACCTCGCGCATTACCAAAAATCATTGCAAGTGCTTATAAGACAATTGGCCGCAATAGTTTGGGTCTTAAACCTTTTGCTAAAATACCAGTGCAACAGCTAACACAGACTGCACAGTCTGCAAAAGACGACCGTTCAACTTTTCCTCAGAAAAATTGGAAAAATAGAAAACAGGGGAAGCAACAATAGAAACAAGGGTCGCGTGCCACATCACCTGCACCCGAGTCTTCTGAGCGCACTTATGATTTGCGAGACCGCACGAGAATTGGATCTCCTGACAGATTTTAGGTTCCTGATCAGCGTTCTCCTCGTTCTTCACAGGACACATCAGGCTCACAGGCTTGTGACAGAACGGCAGGAGCATGGAAGAGGTTGTGGTGCCCTGCAAGGACGTGAGCAACCTCGTCAGACTGACGGAAAACAGGACGATTGTCCTCGTCTGCGCCCACAGTTTCAGAAAAAGAAAGTTGCTGCTTTAACAGCGAGATATGCCCAAGACAGTGAGGACACGGCTCCAGAACCTAACATGGGCAGTAACGCTGCTAGTCATCCCAGCGGAAGTTACCATAATGCGGCAAGCACTGCATCCATTTCTGGATGCAATAGCAACTGAAACATTCATCACAGTTGAAACGGCCGATACCCGAGAGGCTCCCCCTGACAGATTATATGACATAGTCCTTATGATTGAAGGTGACTTACAACATATATTTAAAGGGATCATTTGGGAAAATCGGACTTCTTTTTATGACATTTTGTTAGCAGAGGCAGATTGGCCCCCACCTTATGTTCTTGTAGGTCTGAGAGGCGAGGAAGTAATACTCCTGAGTTTTTCACATACCATCTCCAAGGAGCATGCAGAGGCTTTTGCAGAAGAGTGAGCTTTGGTGCTTGCACTGGCGCTGTACCATACTCAGGTGGGCTGGGATAAAGATCCCCCTGCATGAGATACCATTACGGTCCATGCCACAGCTACAACCTTAGTAACCCATCAGGCGGGAGGGAAAAGCTCCCATTTCGGAAATTTTGGCTCAAGGAGTAATTGAGACATGTGTCACTGATGAATAACCTTCTGTTTACCGTAACCAAACCCGGTGAGTCGTACCGCCTAGTTTTGGATTATCAGCATTTAAATTCTCATTGTCGCACATGTGTAGTTCAGAATACCCATAGTTCTGCTCTAGTGGACAGTATAGTTCGTAAAAAATATAAAACTACCCTTGATATTTCCAACGGCTTTTTCAGTCACATCCTGTCACCTGAAAGCAGTCAATCGCTGGCGGAAAACAAAAACAATTTCAGCATTTGGAAATGGGCTAAACACAGCCCAGGTGTATTCGCCGCCTGTGTCATCTCTTTGTTGGACGGCATAGACCCTGATGCGTACTCGTACATTAATGATATTTATCTCACAGATGACGAATTATGGCCGCATCTTTGTTGAGTGGAATGCATCATACGTTTGTTTGCAGACTACAACTATAAATCTAACTTTGCAAAATCACATTGTAGAGTATACAGTGTTGTTGTTGGGCTACAAGCTCAATAATGAAGGTAGAGGCTTGGTGCCTCACTTCTTGGAGAAATGCAACCGTTTGCGACCTACAACCCTGAAAAAACGACAGTCTTTGCTGGGATTTTTACATTTTGGTCAAACCTATAATCCTGAGTATGCCCAGCGTATCAAACCATTGTATGCTTTGATACAACCTACTTTTTCAAAGGCTTGCTGGCTTCTGGAACATTCATCTATCCTGCAATCTTTTCAGTCTGATCTTCTTGAATCTAAATACTTGTTGACACGTGATCACCACACTAACCTGGTGATTCGTATCCTAACCTGGGCGACACCGTGCCTATTGCTTACAAGTCACATTATTACACTTCAGCTGAACTGCGGTTTTCAACTGCTGAAAAAAACTTGACAGCTGTCCAGATGGCAATCCTGAAGGAACACGCCCTGGCACAGGGGAAGCACATTTTGTTTGTCACACCATATCCTGCTCTAGAAGCAGTGACGAAGGCAAGTGTACCAAACTCAAAAGCTTTGCATCCACATTGGATACAATGGGCGACTTCATTGACATCTTCGGAGGTCACCTTCGTCTTCGGCTCCTCCCTGCAAAAACAGGAGTTTTTACAGTATGAATGTGTTCATCCTGCTCCTATGTCCATGCGTCCATTGGAGGAGTACCATTGTATCATTTACACTGACGGTTCAGCGCAACTGGCGACGGAGTCAAAGCATTCTTGTTCGCCAGCATGCTCAATTGTGGCAGGTGCCATAGTGAACGGAGAGTTCAAGTCAAGTGTGGTACACACTCAGGCACTACGAGACTGTACTGCCCAATTAGCTGAGCTACGTACTCTGGTGCTCGCCCTTGAGTTTGCAGATCCGAATGTGACTACTCTCATTGTAAGTGATTCTTACTACTGTGTTCAGTCTTTCAATGACAATTTACACTTTTGGTCTCAAAATGACTATCGTGATTCTAAACGCAGCACAATCAAGCATAAAATGCTTTGGGTTTGAGTCGCAGATCTTAAACAATGTCTGCCTCTCACACATGTAATTCATACTCTTGGCCACCAGCGTGTAGGTGTACACGTGGTTGGCAATAGTTCAGCTGATGAAGCAGCTAAATCAGCAGTAGCCACGTTTTCAGTTGCAGCGGTTACTAGATCCATGAATATGATTGATAATGACAACTTGGCAGCTATTGCTGCTACAGAGAAGCACCATCTGGATGGTCCTTTTTGCCATTTTTCTTTTTATGGTGATTGGATTTGTGACATTCTTTTTTCTTCTCATAAATCGTCACTACATACCTGAACGCTCTGCTGTGAAACTGGTTGATGGAACTTTGGCGCCGCATTAGTCTTCACAAATCATGAAAAGGGACGTGACTTTTGTCAGCATTTCAGCCTGGACAGTTGCGGATGGCATTGTTTGGGATGCAGTGGAGTTCCAAATTCATGACCCTACAGAGATAATTGACATACCAAATGTACTTCGTGTTTCCATGGGTGATGAAGTTAAACAAAATATACGGATTGGGACATACATGCCATACAATCTTTGATTTCAGATTTGAAATATTATGCTGCATTTGACGCTGAAGATTTGTATTTAAATACTTCAAATTATGCTGATTTGTTTCTCTACCAGTATTATGGCCATCATTACCTGCATAAAGCTACTACATTTAGAAATGTTTTTAATTACACACAATGGGAACATTGCCCAGCGCCATTGGAAGGGAGCTCAAAAACTTTCTTGAAAAAATTTACAGATATTACAGATTTTGATAAATCCAAACCGGAATCATTTTATTTTAAATTAAATGTTTCATCTAATTCCAAAGTGATGCTCACCCACACCAAATTGGTATATTCACAATCCTTTATTAATGAATTGTCAGTGGGTGGCTATGATCTGTGGAAGGCAACCGTAGATCCTAAATCTGTTTGGGGTTCTAGATCCTGGCAGGTGCAGGGCACTGAAGTTTTACTTCACGGGTGCCTCATCCCGACTCAAATTTTATTTTTAAATGATTCGGTCTATCAGACTATTTGTTTGGATTGGCTACTTCGAAACAAATGAATGCCCCTGCCATTCCTACTCTGGCTGAATATCTAAAAAGGACCAATCATACTGATTAATCCATTGATGACTTACAATCCATAATTCAAAATGTAACTTTTAATATTTCTGCTTTAGACCCTCAGGGTTGGTTGGTTTGGCAGACCAGTTCTGATGCTTGCCAAATCCGTTTCCATGACAAGGCTCCTGGTTATATAAAGGAAAGGACTGATCCACGTTTTTCTAAATCCCTTTTCGGTTACCACTTACTCTGTTGCAAAATTATGTCAAAACTGGTTAAAACACTCAACACTGTCATCAGTAAAACAACATTTGTTGTTATTATCGGGTGATATTGATTTGACAGATTTTCTAAACGGGCCAATGGGTGCTAGATCAAAATGATTTATTTATGCAACCTACAATGGAATATTGAAGCTGTCTCAAATTGAGGCTGCTTCCCGTTTAAGGGGGATAGGCCAGACTAATTTGAAAAAAGTCCTTGCTGTGGTAGATAATAATATTAACACACTTTCTTCCCGCATTTACACATTGGACAGTAGTCTTTCATCTGTTGTTGATATTGTGCAAGATGATGTTTCTGTTTTGTATTATGGACAGAATCAATTCAGTTCAGTAATGCAGTTTGCATGGACGTTACAAACTCTTAAGATGGGTAAAGTTCCTTGGGATTATTTGAACACAACATCTTTGTTTTTGCCTTTTAATTTAAAAGACAAACAGTGATTTATGTCCATGAAAGATGCTACATACACTCCTTTACATATTGAAAAACTAGAACCTTTTCCGTTTTCTGTGGCTGAAACTGAAGCTGCTGTCTGGCTCATTCACGGGGTAATAACCTTACCATTTCCTTTGTTTAAATTTAGCTCCTGCATGAAGCATTACCCCCTAGGCCGTTATGAACCCCTAGGCAGTGCTTTCCGTCAAGAGATCTGGTTGTTACCATTCGCTTACAGATGCTTGCAGGATGATAAAGAAGTTTATTTAAGGGGGAATCATGCGATTCAACCATAAGTCATTCACTGGTTTGCAAAAATATAAAGTTGCACGGAGTCTGTAACTTAACGGCCCGAATCTCACATGTGTTCTGAAAGGTATTTCAGGGCCAAATATTACACGAACTTTCACTCTGCTTGCAAACAGTAGTTTTCTGCTTTTGAATAATGAAGACTGCTGTGGTATGCTTGCTGGCATCCCCTACATTGTGACAGTCTCGCAACATGTGGTTTGCTGTAAAAAGTACTGTTTCCACCCCCACACGGGAGACTCGATAACTTGGTCTGACCTTCCATTCCGACCTTGAAGGCGGACTACGATAAGTTGAGCAGAATTAGAGCATTGTTATCCCAAAAATACATTTCTCTCACATTTGCTTGTGAAACATTCGTCCTTCATGTGGCCAATACCCGATCAGAGGTGCAGGCCCTTCTTACTACAGACCTACCACTGCATTTCGGTGCTTTAATTCATACTATTTTCAATCCCTCTCATACTTCCGGCCTGGAATTTTTTTTTTTTATTTGTGGGCTCTGGCCAGCATGTATTTATTCTATTTTTTCAAGCGTCTTCGGTGCGTTGCCACTATTACTTGCCATAGCTGCTGGACTACTGCTGCTGGTTTGCCTGCTGCGCAATGGCTGCATTTCCTGTGGCCCTACACAGCCAAGACCGGCTGCAGATGCTTCGTAGCCGTATGCTTGAATGCTATGGTACTCTACCCCTGGCCACACTAAGCGTGGCTTACGGATTGTCCTTTCGATTTGCATACTACACTTGCATGCAACCTGTTTTCACCTGCCTGGAATGTTCATTTGAATGGGCCTTGGACCTTTGCTTATCCAACACGGTGTCTCCTGCACCGGATTTGGATCTGCTGATGAGTCCCTTAGTGTCCCATGAGCAAGAGTGTTCCGGTGTTGGGAGTATGGCCTGTGCGGCTGCGCTAGGAGTTTTGCAAAGTAGGATGTCTGTGCAGCAGCACAGGATTTCCTACAACGAAGTTACATCGAGTATCACGCAAGTTTTCCTTTGATGGTGCTGGAGGCACCCGTGGTTGAGGAACATGTTTGTTCTTTCAGTTTGCTTGATTGGATGGCGTCTCTTTTCTCTGACAATTACAATGACTTCCTATTAGAGGCTATTGCAACTTACTGCTCATACACTTTGATGGATTAATCTGGCTGGCATGACCATCTGCAGGATTTTTTTTTACCTTCTTTCCTCTTTTGTTGGTATTTTTGTACCTTGTTGAAAGACAAAATATATATTTATTCTTTCCTGCCCAAAATTGTAAAGCTGAATTTGAAATCAAACCCACTTCCCGGATTCGCAAAACTACTTCATATTCAATGCTCTGACTTCTTGAACTCTGAGTACTGCATAAACCTGTAGTGAGGTCATAGAATTAACTGCAGACATTGCTAAGTTAGCCTATGCTTAGCAGCCATCTTGCCGCTTTTGCTCATGTTACTACAAGGCTTTATTCTCGTGGATAGGCTGCTGGTGCATTCTCACAGAACTGTCTGCTTTTCACACATTTAGCTGTACATTGTGCTTCACGTCTGCACAGCATGTTCAAGGTCGAAAAACAATGTATGCTGTTGATTCACTTTGGTCAGTCCCACGCCCATAGACACAACATCGAACACAGCTGCACTACTGAAAGTCAAGTGCTTTTAATATGGCATTGCATGCATGAAAAGGCACTTGGAGAGATTCATTCCAATGAATAAGAGCTTTGCTTGTCCTGAGATGTAATTCCGGGCATCTAAACTTGGAGGTATGGGGTCCCCCTGAGAAAACCTAGAGGTCTGCTATACTTAAACTAGCTTATATCACGGGGAGGGTGGTAAGGCGCAGTAGTCCTGTTTCCACTGTCATTATAATATGATTTCCCCTTTTGTGCTTTATGGAATTGTAACCATGCTAATTATATTGTTCTTATGCATTTTGCTGCTTGTGTTGGCTAGTATACTGCATTGTAGAGCACGTTAGTTCAAATAAACATTTTAAACTATATTGTGTCTTTGTTTACTCATGTTGTGGAAAGTATGAGTGTTTGAACGAAAGTGTGTTCTTCTTCCCGCAATCTTTGTATGTGCAGAATCCCTGCAAAACTCTCAGATGCTCCCTTTCATCAGAGCTATTCTGGACAAGTTGCTGCTTTGGGGCTATCCTCCCGAATGGTGGATCCAGGATAATCAGGTTATGGTACCAATGTTTCAGCCTCTATCATGAGCCTCCTGGACTCCTGGCCTCCTGGCAGTGGGGCCTGAAGTTTTAGTGGGTGCAGTATCAGGGGAATCTCTATGACATGGTCTAGATCTCCAGGGAACTACACAAGATCTGTGGTGGTGCTTATGGAGCAAAATTGGGTTAGCAGCTGACCCCTCTCCCTTCCCCTACTAGATGAGACAGTAGTGACTGATGGGTTAATTCTGGGATGGGGCGGCCATCTGGGAGAGGTCTCTGCTCTCTAGACTCTACATATACCTTCTGGAGCTCCAGGCGATCCAGCTGGTAATAAAACAGTTTCTACCTTTCATCAACGGAAGGCTAGTGAAGTTATTCACAGACACAACCACCGCCATATGGTACTGCAACAAACAGGGCGGGGTGGGGTTGTGGACCCTTTGTTAAGAGGCCCTACATCTCTGGACATGGCTGGAACATCAGTGCATTTCCCTGGTGGTCCAACACCTGGTGGGCTCTCTGATCGCCAGGGCAAACAAACTCAGCCGTCGGTGCCTAGTGGATCACAAATGGTACCTCCATCCGGTGTCATGCGCTTCGTACAAATTAAAGAGCATTGTGTATCTGGACAACATAGCCATCCGAAATTGGGGACTCAGTCCACACATGTCATCAGAGTATGTTGGCCCAATTCTTAGGTAGCTTACAGTGTCCCATCTGAAACCCTAACCTCCCAGGGTATAAGATGGTATCTGCAAACTCAGAAAATGACCACTGTAATTCCTCAAGTGAATCGTAGAAACAGATCTACCCTTTCATTGTTACTCAGACATGCCCAAGGGAGACGCAAGAACACTACAAACTGGCTTTTCAAACATTTATTGAAACAATTGTATTTTTCTGTGGAAAGTGTGAGCTGCAATTATTAGTAGGATGAAACAAAGCATTGTAAGCAGCAAGGCATGTAAAAATTCACCCTTTAGAAAAATATGTCAAGTTTGAACGTGTAACTAAAATGGAGACTTGTGTGTGGACCCTACAAACCTTACAACACTGGAGGTGGTGCATGGTTTCTTTTAGCAGTGGGGAGAGCCTTGGCTAGATCTGCTCGTCACCTCTGAGAACTCGCAAGTCCGCAGACTTCGATATTTTAAAAATCAATATTACTTACCTTAAAATCGATATTCTTGAATTCTTGACATCAATATTCTTGGTGACTATATTTCCATATTACAATATTGTAGAATCGATATTTTGGTATGGGGATATTTTTTTGAATACCCAGGACAGGTGCTGGCCCGTATTCATTCATAAGCGGCTTCAATACATCAGGGAAAACAGCCAGTCAAGGGGTACCATGAGTTCTGGTATAAACGGCAACAAAGACTGTATCTCAAGTGGCACTGTCTTCCACTGGGGGAGCCATCCCCTCCGGCAAGAAATACAATTCTGTATTTGTCCTGCGGGCCCTTATAGGGAAATACTGCTTCAAGCTGGCTTGTTTTTTATGCTATCCAGAACAGAATTTTCTCCCAACTGGTGGGAATTTATCCCATAATGGCATTCAGTGTCTTTCTGCTGATACTCGTGGTAGCTAATTGAAGTTGAGCAGCCCACGCAGGGTTAACTGTGAATGTTTGCATTATGAACTGTGTGATTCCGAAATATTATCACCAAATCTATGTATAGTGTACGCATTTGTGCTGCAGTTAAATTCAGTGTTAGGATGCAGTGTGCATGCAGCTAAGACCAGCCATGTCGCTCCTTTTTTGCTGAGCAGGCCAAGTCTCACCTTTTCTTTAGGGTGTGGGAGGGTAACTTTAAACCAATTTATATGCTCTTTTTAAGAGAGAAGAATTTCTATGTCTCCATATGGAGTTTATTCTCCCGGTGTTTCATTCTCAAAGTACGTATAAAACATTTGTGTATGTATTAGCAGCTGGGAATTTAACCCAGGGATAGAATACCTCTGTTTTGAACGCTTTGTGTGCCTCAACCACAAAGGTGCTGTATCCACCAAAGCCGGGAGACCGTAATTTAATACTTTTGGAGTAACTGCATGTCTTCAGTTCTCTGCTATGGTTATTCCCCATCTACTTCCTCAACAGCCATTATTTTAAAATGTTTGGAACAAAAAAAAGGAAATTAGTAAATCAATTATGGAGATAGGGTAACACAATGTGGGAAGTTTATCCTACAAGCTTGAATAACCCACAGCCAAAACATAGGGTTTTACGTACTCAGCTGAGTCGGATTTCCATACCACCCCGAGCGTCTCTGGTTTGAAGGTGAGTAGTAGTCTCTAAGACGGCACAATGGAACTACTCAGGTTTATCAGTAAAATAAGAACCCAAACAATGCTGGCGGCGTCATGTTGTGTAGTTCCCACTAATCCATAGCACCTGCGCACTTGTGGATAACATAAACTTTGGGTGAGGTGCCTAAACTGAATCCAAGCACCCTCACAGGATATATTGGCCTAGAGACCAGCTAGCTCACAGTATCGCCACAAGCCCCCCAACCCAAACAGGGAGCAAATAGTTTCTGGCAACCCCTGACCATGAAAACCCTGAGTGCTCAAGGATCGTGGTAACAGATCAGAACCCTCCTGCTCAGCCACTCATGGTCTCTTGTTCTCATAGAAATATACAGAGAATACACAATGGGACTTTTCAAAATATTTATTGAACCAACGTTAATCTTGTATAGAATACATGTGCTGCGATAATCAGTAGACAGAAGCAGATGACAATGATTACAAGCACCAAAGGAGTAAATAGCAGATACAGTTCCACCATGGTGCTAAGACAGTGTATATATGCAGGCACGTGGTACAAAGTAGTAACCAGGCATACTCCTTCTAATCAATCCCTACACTGTGTATGTTTAAAGTGTGTCAACCCCATACTTGGCGGGAATAAATATAGGATCCCGTCCTGGTCACGTATTGGACACCCCTCACAGAGATGTCAGGCAGCTGTTCTGCGAAGACACAGCATACAAGACCTTTTGATATCAGCAGAAACATCTCCTCTCCTAACCCTCGGAAATACTTCTTTGTAATAAAAAGCATCCTTGTGTTGTACACACAGATTAGCATTGTTATGGATATGTAGATTGCCCTGCCGACCCATGGATGAATATAGAACGACATTTGTACATCGTGCATAAAAGGCCTTGTACTCAGTGTTCAAGGCATCAAGATAATATTGCACGAAGCCAGATGTATAAGCAGAGCAGTTTCAGAGAAACAAATTCAACTTTGTCACGCACACAAATTTGTGCAAAAGGTCAAAGCAATAATGTTATTGTGGAGAAAAGAGGACAATGTAAGAAAATGTGCAGCATTTCTGCATGGGCTTAACTCGGGCACATAACAACCTCAGCACCTTACATTTTTACAGAGGTGATGGTGTTGGTCGCAGCCCATATTTACAAGTTGGAGAAACATGTATTCCTGTACTTCAGTGTACTTCACTGGCTGCTGAAGGTGAGCTCACTGCATTCAGTGACAGACCTGCCGCACCTTCTCTCCTTTCTGGGGTTCTCGATCCATGGGGAGAAGGACCATCTGCAAGCTACACGGAGAGCCCTAGCAAAAGGTCCACTTTTTGTATACAGACCTGATGTTGTTGACTCATTCCTAATTTCTAGCACTGACAGCTCAAAAGCTTCTTTGTCTATTAGCCTTGAGCATCCTGCTGCTCCCATATACTTGTTGGCACATGAACGTCTTGCAGTGGAACCTGCGTCTGTAATGGGCACAGCATCAGGCCTGCCTTTTGGACGGCATCTTTGTCTCAAAGGAAGCAGCTCAGAACTTTCTGTGGTGGATTCTAGAAGCAACCCAGATTTGTGCATAACCTAGTCCTCTGGCCTAGATCTACATGGTTTGGCTTTCCCACTGAAGTGTGCCTGGACTGAGTTCACCACACCATTAATTAAGCAGGGAAGTCCTGGTTTTTGTAGCCCCACACAATCCTAGTGAGCATACCTGCTGATGTGGTGTCCATGCTTTCTGTGTTACTAAAAGTCCTGTTAAGGGTCCAGGACGTATTGGTAATTAAAACCCATTTTTGTTCTTTAATATAGCACTCTACTAAGAAAATACATTATATACATTTAAAAGTGTAAATATTTCAACAGTCTCATCCTGTTGCTTAGTATTTGAGTAAGACCCATAAAGAATATGTTTAAAACAGCACTAAAGCATATTGGTAGCAGCAAGACTAATATGAGAACACTAACATAATTACGATTTTCCGTGCAGCCTAACACCTAAAGATTACTTCTGTGTGTTGTACTATGAAAACATAGAGTAGCTAACTTGCCGTCAGGGAGTGTTCCCTTGGAAGGAAAGCACAAATCAGCTGGGCTCAGCCCCTCTCCTCTCCAATCATTATTGGGTCTCAGAATAAGAATTTATACTGCGGCAGGCTGCAGGGCCTCTCATGATGGTGCGAACTCCTCTCAAATTTAGTGTTCAATTCATGGGGTTTATGTAGGGGTCACCACTGACTTTTACTCTACACTGGTGTGCTTTCCCTTAATCCGAGACATAACTGATATGAACAAGTATGATGAAAATATGTCAACTCAGTCTACATGTTTACTTTACTCATCCACTTTCAGACCTTAAAATGTAGATATTGTGTAGCTTATAGCAGACTTGTGTTGGCAAAGTCATTGTTTAGATCAACTTACACTTTCACAAGTTCTATGAACCTGCTGAATGTGTACCAAAGGCAGACAGGCTAACGTACCATACTCAAAATGGAGTCTGGCTTTTGGAGCTTACTACAAGACTTGTGTGGGCCTTTCTCCCTACCATTCATAGAGCTCATAGTAGTTACAAATGGATTGTCGTTGGATTGGGGCAGTCATCCAGGAGACATGGAGTTCAAAAGGATCTGGTCCCCTGTGAAGCTGGTTTATGTCTTAAATAACAACCCAACTACCTTCTGGTACTGCAGCAAATACGGCGATATGGGGTCACACATTCTATGTCAGGAGGAACAGAGGGTCCGATTCACAGAACTAATTTAAGACAAAATCTTAAACTTACAACCATTTTGGTATTCACAGAAGGCACTTACTCATTTTGGTATTCACAGAAGGCACTTACTTATTTCGGTATTCACAGAAGTTAGGAGTCCTAACTTTAGGACTTCAAAATGCCTTCTGTGATTTCTGGATTAGCTGAAAGCCAGTGCGGACAAGCTCAGCTGAGCCATCTAACAGACCAAGAATGGCTTCTCCATTTGCAGGTAGTGCCATGGGGCATGCCTTGGTTAGATCTATTCAGAAAAACTGAGAACTCACAGTGTTGACATTTCTGAGCATTAGAGATCTTCAAGATCTTACTTAGGAGATACATTGTGCATGCGGTGGTACACTTTTCTTCTGTGTGCCTACCCAACCCTGTCTATCCTTGAAGACAAGGACAGGCTGGGCATAGGTCATGATGATTGGTCCAGATTGTGCAAAGAAAGTGTTATCCTCAGCTGTTGAGTCTGGGCAATTGCCACTGCCCGCCTACCACTTTGGGAGGACTTTATGTCTCAGCAACAGGGCAGGACTCTGCACCTATGTCTCCACAACTCCAACTCCATGTGTGGCGACTGAACTGCTGCAACTGAGCTGTTTCGATTTACTTCTTGAAGTACTTAATGTTACTCTTGCGGCTAGATGCCTGTCTATCAGATCTATGTATTCCAATCATTTGGGCAATGTTTAGATCCTGGGGCAGAGACCATCATGTTGACCCTCTACAGGCCAAGTGTTCTGATGTTTGTTGTTAGTTTTCATCACTGACATAGCGGGGGCCTCATTTATGAGAAATGACGCATCGCTGCGTGAAAGCAGCGATGCGTCACTTCTCAGTGCGCACTCCTTGCGACATTCCTGATGTGTCATATTTAATGTATGACGCATCATGTCGCAAGGAGTTACAGATACGTCAGTATTTCTGACGTATCTGTAAGCGCAAAAGTGACGCATTGCTGGAGTGTGTCAAAAAAGTGACGCAACTCCAGCAATGCGCCCTTTCACATGGGGCAAGCCCCATGTGAAAGGGCCTGCGTCAGTCTTACGCCTGCTGTGAGGCAGGCGCAAGATTTTGACGCAACGGCGTCCTAAAAGTGTCGCAGTGAAATCTCATAGATTTCACTGCGTCACTTCTACGACCCTTCCTTGCGTCAATACGCTCCCCTTGCATACATTATACCTGGCGCAGGTATAATGTGGTGCCGGGGTTTACAAAGTGACGCATCTACCTAGATGCGTCACTTTGTAAATATGGCGCAACAAGGCGCATTTTTTACGCCGCTGGTGCGTCATAAAAAGTGGCGCACCGGCGGAGTAAAAGTGACGCACAGCCTCATAAATGAGGCCCCTGGACTTTATGATGTTGTTAGACCTGTCAGGCTACGGGTGGTCTTACCCCAAAAATGTTGCCTCACCTCAATTTTTTTGCTGATGTTGTTTTTGTTTTCCTCAGGAAATTGTGCGCTTTACCACTTCTAAAATTAGTGTGCTCATTCCCTAAAACATAGTAACATTGCCTTACACCCAGTTGGCACATTCCATTCACGTATAAGTCCCTAGTAAAGTAGTACTACTTGTAGTCCACATCACCCTCCTGGGCCTATAAATTAAATGCTACTCGTGGGCTTGCAGCAATAATTGTGCCACCCACCTAAATAGGCTTTTTGAACATGTCTCAGGCCTGCTACTGCAGCCTGTGTGTGCAGTTTTAAACTACCCTTTCGATGTGGCAAAGTAAACCTTTTGCCAGACCTAAACCTCCCTTTTTTATATTATATATGTTTTTGTTGTTCGTTTTCCGAGGTATCGGTTGGTTGGAGCCCACCTGCTGACTGGGAAGGAATTGCGCGATGTGGAGGAAACCTTTCCTCAGAGCGGGCCTGAGGCACTGTCATATGGGCCCTCGTGTCAAATGGTTAATGAGGTGTGGGGACTGGAGGGGGCCTTTGTTCGAACATTTATCAGGACAGTGGCAGTGTCCTTTCATCCCCGAGTGCCCTCCAGCTACATCGTGTTGTCACCCTATCCAGCTTCGCCCGGACCAGAAAAGATGCTTTCTGGGACTTGTGGTCTACTGCTACCCGGTGGACCAGCTTCACAAGGGCGCACCTATCCACTTGGAGCTAAGGTGTAGGGGTGTAACCAATCAGCTGAGAGTTGGACTATTTTAAACAGGGATGGGACACGCCTCCTGAAACACTCACCTAGTTTTTCGTTGCTTGTGCTCGGTAAATATTGGACATAAGTGTCAAACAAGCATTTGCAATGCAATCGGTCTTGCTTTTGGGACCTTATATGTATTTAGCTATGCAGCACATTAGCCTGGGTGCTGAAACATCTACTGTTCTTTAACATGGAGGTAAAGTAAGCACCAAAATGCATGACACGCCAGTTATGGGAACACATGGAGAGAAATATTGTCATTCAGCGGGAAATGATATAGTACAAAGCTCTGTTTTAAATATTTATTTATTTAATCTTTGTTTCGGCACATTGTAGCCATAAAAGATACATACAAACAAAAAGGAACACATATTACAATGGTGAAAAACAGATTATATACAAGGTAGCCAATGGGGTTTACAGGAGATGCAATAAAATTCATTAATTATTTAAAAAGGCACATAAAAATATAGTATACTAATCCAGAAGATAATAATCTACTGAGGCAATTTATCAATGTACAATCAACTCATCAATGTATAATCAATAGCGGTCAGAACAATCCTAGCAAATACATAATAAATACACAAGGCCAAGTTATTTATAAGTCCAGACCCAATCTCTTACGTGAAAAACTGACTGACAATAAGAACCTACTGACACAGAACACAACAGGTTGTCTAGTATCTGTTTTGATAATCCTATGTGCATCAACATATGATCGTATACCCAAAGCATTGCACAAAGGCTTTAGCCATCGTTTCCTTGCCAACTCATACGCAGTACAAAAAAACAGGATGTGGTTAACATCCTCCGTAGAGTTGGATTGGCAGCACACACATTTTGGGCTTTTCAGTGTCCCCGTTGACATTGCCCATCTAGCTAGCAATACATTTGATTTAAGTATTCCATACCTGAATTTCAGGTATAGACTTTTTGCCAGCGGCGGTTGGACCTTGTCTAAAAAGTCTTCAAATTGTGGGCAGTCATTAAATGCGAGAAAACTACTTGTAATGGATCCACATGTCAAATCATTTGGGAAATTGCATGTTATATAGACCCAAAATTTTGCCTTTACAATTTGTTTGCAGCTTCGTGTCAAGCACGATGGCTCTACCCAAAAATAAGACAACCCTATTCTGCAAAGCCAGGTTTTGACATGTTTCAACCAGGGATTGGAATTATAAACATCCAGGCTCTTCAGTTCTGAAAGACCATCTCTATAAACTGCGAGCTCAGGTGTACACCAGAGTCTCACCCAATAAGATAGAGGACGTAATATTGCGAGATGGTCAGTGCGTTTTTTGCAAAGATTTAAGGATAAGGGTAAGAGAGGTGTACGTTTGGGTAGTCTTAGAATACTTCTATAAAAATTATTTTCATTTTTCATAAAAAAGATACCCAGCATTCGGGCCCCAAATTTCTGCGCCATAAAGTGCTGCAGACTGGGCCTTGAATTTAAACACTTGAAGTGCTGGTGATATAGATTTACTAAGACTCGCCCCATGTCTCTTTAAAATAGGTAGGGTGTTCTGAGTAAGAATGGTTTTGCTTTTTTCAATTTGGGTTTTCCATGAGTTTTTGGAATCTAAGGAAACTCCCAGATAAGAAAAATCAGACACAAGTTCCAGTTTTTGGCTATTTAGGAAAACATTACCCTTAAAGGATTTGTGGGGATTAAGGGCCATACATTTGGTCTTCTTTGTGTTTATTTCTAGACCTTTCTTATTGCAAAAATGTTGGAAGGAATTTAAAAGGGTTTGTAGACCAATGGGCATTTGTGAAATCAGGATTGTATCATCCGCAAATAGGAGTGCGGGTACCCTCTCTCCATTCAGATTAGGGGAATCGTTATTACACTCTTCTAGGTGAGCTTGGATGTCGTTAACAAATAAAGAAAAAAGCGTGGGAGCCAGCACGCACCCTTGGCGGACTTCCAGCTTAATTGGGACTGGTTTAGTTAACTCCCCGTTTAGACCCCAACACACTCTAGCATAGTTGTTATAATGCAGTCTTTTGATCTATTGAAGTATACAAGTCGGTAACCCCAACATATGCAAACAATTCCATAAACGATCACGTTAAACTAAATCAAAAGCTGCCCTAAGGTCAACAAAAGCTACATAAATGTGCCCCTTCCGTAAAAAAAACATATTTCCAGCAAAGGCAACAAAATCTGAAAACTTGCTCAATTGTACTGATTTTGCTCCTAAAACCTGCCTGGAACTTTGTGAGAATAGCGTTCTCCTCTATCCAGGAATTTATGAGTGATAAAAGGTGGCTAGATAGTTAGACGGGTCATATCTATCACTCTTTTTGAAAATTAAAATAATCTCCGCTCCCCTCCAGCTATCGGGTAAGTTTGCACCAGTAACTAAAATGTTAAAAAGCTGATTAACGTATGGAGCCCAGACTCTAGTCTCGTGTTTGTACAAGTCACCGGGTATCTTATCGAGGCCCGGTGCTTTGCCATTTTTAACTGAGCTAATAGCAAGCTCAGTTTCTTCTAGGCTAAAGACTATGATGTCAGTACACGCTACAAGCCATGGGCAATCCTCTGTAATTACCTCCAAGTTATCTGGGGCATGGTATAAGTGGGTAAAGAGGTTAACCCATGTCTGTTCATCAATGAACACACCATCAGGTGTTTTTCCTCCAAGTTTCCCATTTGCGACTAATTTCCAGAATTCCACATTATCCTTGCACTTAGCCGCCAATAGCATGTTCTCCCAGCAGTCCTCATCCCAACTTGTTCTAGCGATGATCTGAATCCTCCTATATTCCTTCCTTGATGCCCTAATCACATCTGGTGTCTTGTTTTTAATTGCCTCTAGGAGTAGGGCCTTGCTCAAACGACAATCTTTATTATACCAGAGTTGAGCACCCACGGAGCGTATTTGTTTTTGCCGCTTTTTTTTGGCATTTTTGAAACATAGGGTACTAAAAATGGAAAAAAAACGGTATGCAAGTCAATGAAATCGTTACCTCCTACCGGTTGGCTCAGATAGCTAACAAATGTGTCAGCAAAGAGCAAATAAATACTTGCTAAAGCTTCTCCGTTACCCAATACACTAGCCCATTTAAGTGAGCGCCTATTGTTGCTCATTAATGATGCATTATTAATACTATTGCCCACAGGATAATACTCCTTCACTACACCAGTGCTAGGGAATATCCGATGGTCTATTGTTAAGTGTAATGGGCGATGGTCACTTTCAAATCTAGGCAAGATTTCGAGGTTTGTCAAGTAAGGCTAGACATCAAAGGAAACTAATATATAATCAATACGGCTTTGGGAATTGTTTTTGACAAAGGTCGCAGCCTTTGGGGAATCGGAGGGGAGACGGCCATTGCAGGCCCTCAGACCGTGTACTGTTGACAATTTCATAATTTGGACTGCTTGAGTCGTACAACACACTCCCTCCGTGTAAGATAGGGGTGGAATATTATTAGCCCTATCCTCATCTCCAAAAACATCACCAAACCCTAAGATTGGCTCGAAGTTGCAATTCAGATCTCCGCCGATTATTATGCTTGGAGTGTCTACACAAATGGTTAAAAAGTTATCTAGTTTCTCCAAGATAGAGGACTCCTTTGATAACCCACATGGTCGATTATATACATTAAATAGAAGGACACAGCTACCATGCTTCATTTTGACTTCCAGCCCCAGTATATCCACTGAATCAATATTTAATGGTGTGATTCTAGCTTCCAAGGACACTTTTACCCATATTGTAAGCCCTCCGGACGGCCTACCTCTGGCAGATGGTACTGCTTCTATATTAAAGGTCCTAAATCCCACTCTATGCGGTATTTCCAGGGCCCATGTTTCCTGAAGGAGACAGATATCGCTAGAATCTATGTAATTAGACCAATCTGGGTCACAAAGGTTTTTCATCAGACCAGCAATATTCCAAGATATCAATATTAGATTGTGAGGAGTAGTTGCTGGTCTTGCTACTTGTCTCCCCTCAGGTGGTACATCTTGACGACCTGTCTTTAAGGCTGTGGATAATGCTAATACACGTTCATTAACACCCCCCAAATTTGGGAGACGAACGCGTCCAGCAAGAGTATCGAGATTCTCTAGTCTAGACCCAACTAAGGTCAGCTCTTGGGTACTTGTCTTCAAAACAGGCGATAGGATTGTTAAATCACCTAGAACCCCAGTAGTAATAGCTGGTCTTGGGCTTAGCTCTGTAACCACTCCAGATACCCCCAAAATCGATTAGTGTGTGGTAGTTTTAGGTTTGTGGTTGCTAACAAAATTGTAATCACAAGCAGTATACACCCTACTTATATCGACTGTTTTCTTAGTGGCGGAGACCGGGGGCATAGGTTTGATTAGTCAATCAACCTACTCAAGCGATGGTAGATCCCCATATCTATTCGAGGTAATGAGGGGCAATGGAAGATCCGCCCTGGAACCTATCCCTTGAGTGGATTGAGAGGATTGGCGATAGAAATAACCCAGAGAGAGAGCATGAATATTAGTATTTGCCCTCTGAGTTTTGTCACATACACTCAAGAGGTGACGAATAGTATTTGGACGTTTAAAATTTACAACGATGCAATCCCCATCAATGACTTTCCTCTGCTCACCAACCCAACCCACTCTACGAACCATGATAATCTCATTTGTTCTTGAGGGGCTGAAACCTTTAAACTTTTGTAACCAATCTACAACCTTATTTCTAAGTGTGTACCAAGTTTCATTTTGGCCACTCCTAAGCGGAGGTACTCCTGTTAATATTAGAACGTATGGACACGCTGCTGGTGGTAATCTCAGGTTATCATTGTTTGGCGTAATGTTAGATACATGCGACTTTGGGTTGGGTGTGGGCAACTTACTATTAGTAGGATCTGACAATCTCCCTAATACTTTATCCCGCTCGCTACTACTTAAACCAGTTTTGTTGCTACCCATATCAGTCTCAACTGAGGGGTGACAGGTTACGCTTGGAGCAGCTGTTTCAATGGGAGCACCTACCGCTGGGGGTATTGTAGCATTTGACTTGGAGGAACCTTCATTAGATCTTTCAACACACCCAGTCATCCCCACAAAAACTTCAGAACATTCTGTAAAAAGATCATTCCCCTTTTTATCATAGCTTCCATTTCTAATAGACCCTGATTTAAACCATTTATTCTGTCATCCAAATTCTTGGACCTAGAAACCATAAGATCATTCACTTGGTCCTGCATGGAATGCAGAGTGGATTTGAAAATGTCAGCAACTACCAGCTCCAGTGAGTCTATCATGCTATCAGATCCAACATTTGGAGAGAAAGCAATCACTTCTGTTTGAGTGCCAAACAATCTCCTTTTAGGGCTTATGTTCCCCGTTTGCACCAACTGGGTATCAACATGTTTCACATTAGCTCCCACCGCACCCTTAGTTTTATATGTCCTTTTCCTTTGCTGTACTGGTTTCGTAGTGTTTTTTTCCTGGGCCCCCTTACGTGCCCCTCTCTGCCTAGTCGTCATTGGTGGTGTCAACGATACATCAGAGTCTGACCGGGATCTCTCAATGATCTGAGAAGTCATTACCTCTGTCATCACAGAAGTAGGTACTGCTACCGGTAACGATTTGCAAGCAGGCTGAGATGAATTCAAGGAGACGGGGGAGGTATGTATCAGATGAGACATCAGTGTAGACAGGTCCAGGGACAACCTTTTCTCTACCAGAGCGATCTCATGGCTAATAAGGGATGCCGCACGAAGAAAGAAACCATCCAATGTGCCACTCAGACATTTTTTAGTGCCCTGAGGACCAGGAGTAAGGAAGTCCTTAGTTGGTTGGCAAGCCATCAGCAGTGCTATGTGTAACCAAGTTAGCTATATGCCCGCTATATAGTTAGATTATATCACAAAAGTGTCTGTAATAACAACAAACCTAACAGGTGCAGACCAACAAGGTCGCTTCGTAAGTGTCAAAGAGTACCTGAATAACAAGCCAAGGGATATGGCCCCGCCCGGCCTCGACCACCCTCGGACGGCCACAGACGGCCCCGCCCTTGTACCAGGCTTCTCCCGCGCTTCCCGCGCACGTTCCCGCGGCGCGGGAGGCAAGCACGATTTAAAACGACTCCGGGCGCAGTGATTGGCATGTGCGGCTTGAGCCGCTGAGGAGTCTGGGAGGCGTAGTCCTTCCCACTGCGGCCGCGATGGTGTGGGCGGCGGCGGAAGGACAAGGGCACAGCAGAACACCAGCGTCGATAGGGAGCCTCCAGGAGCCAAAGGTAAGTCAGCAAAATGCCCCCAAAAGCGTGAAGCACCACCCGCTCCACCGGAGGCAAGCAAGATTTAAAGCGCCTCCGAGCGCAGGGATTGGCGTGTGCGGCTAGCCGCTGAGGAGTCTGGGAGGCGTAGTCCTTCCCAATGCGGCCGCGATGGTGTGAGCGGCGGCGGAAGGACAAGGGCACAGCAGGACACCAGCGTCGATAGGGAGCCTCCAGGAGCCAAAGGTAAGTCAGCAAAATGCCCCCAAAAGCGTGAATATAAAATCAGGGCCTTCGGTGGTCATATCACTGAAAATGCAAGATTTGAAAAAAATAATATTGTCAACGGGTGTCTCGTGGACACCCGTAGACAATGCTAAAGTAATTCTGGTATTTTACTGACCGCTGCTGGTCATTTTCTATCAAGAAAGTTAAATAAAGGCAGTTGCCAGAAAAATTAAAAAAACAGAAAGCCCCTCAGCAGAAAGCAATTCTGGTATTTTACTGACCTCTGCTGGTCGATTTCTATCAAGGCAGTTAAATAGAGGCAGTTGAACAGAAAAAAAAGTCGCTATACGGAAGCAAGCGAGTCCTAGGTCTGATCTCCAGAGCCCACAAAGTACATACACATATAAGTATATACTTAAGTATATACAAGAGTTCTTGAATGCTCGACGTAAAAATGAGCCAGTCTGCAAGCACTGACTCAAATTAAGCATTGGTCACAGCGCATTTTTATGTAGTGCTTTTGTGTTAGGCATACCAATTCAAATGTTACAGTTTGTTTTAGTGCATGCCAGTGAATTGTTCTTTTATTTCCTGTCTGTGATTTCTTTATTTTTTCTACAGTATTTTGGTTTATGAACACGTAGGAGTTACAATTAAGAAGTTCAAGTTTAACGAGTAAAAAAACGGCATATACAATGCGGCTGTGTT
This sequence comes from Lissotriton helveticus, assembly GCF_964261635.1. Taxonomy (NCBI): domain Eukaryota; kingdom Metazoa; phylum Chordata; class Amphibia; order Caudata; family Salamandridae; genus Lissotriton; species Lissotriton helveticus. The sequence goes on along the minus strand of NC_136069.1, from coordinate 247,093,153 downwards.
AATAAACTCAAGCTAACTGCAGATACCGCACACTCACAATGCAGTTATTTTCCCATTACAGTAATTGCCTGTAAATCTAATTCTTACCCGAAAATAGAGAAATCTTCAAAGCAATTTCATTTGATATGTCGTTGTGATATGATCGTCCCACTGGAGTAATTAATGGGTCTCTGTTGCTGTCTGAGTAAAATCTAGGATTTATTTTTATCTTTCTGTTTTACGACAAACAAATTTAGTTAACTTATTTAGCTCCATGGCAGCTATTCAGACTTATTAGGGGCCATTCCTCCCTTATATGTTTAAAATGAAGTTGGCATTTTAAAGGACACACAGTTTATGATCTGCTCAATCTGATTCCGGCACAAACTTCTAGTGTGCTGGAACAACAACCAGAGAGAAATGAAATACGGATAGACCACATAGATAACCAAGGGCAAAGGAAATAGACAACCGGAGTCTTTTAGAAGTGGACCATAATGGGACATCTGTTTGTCCCAATTAAAATAGTTTGCATTTGCCCCACCTCATGTAGAATTGGAGTAATCAATTTATTTATAGATCTTGCCCATTAGACAGACCATGCGGGTACTGTTAACTTACAGTGGGGTCATAGCCCGCCTATTGCTTACCATTGTTGGATGCATTGTCACTCTCATTTACTTGCTTCTTATTCGGGTGTTTGTGCTTTTCTTCCTCCTCTTGTGTTTCTCCCCTCCCTGGATCATTTGTGTCCTTTCACGGCTTGCTTTCCAAACGCTACTTCTTGGTTTATAGGACAAATGATGTGTGGCATATATTTAGTCTTTCTAGGGAGGTTCGCCATTTCAGATTCGTAGAACATCATAAAGAAAATAAAGCGACTATTATCTCTTTGATAAAAGAGTAACATTCAAAAAGACACTCCTATGGCCCATTTATTTTGTATTAGTTACTACCTAGACTCCAACAGATCACCCTTGGAACTCGTCAACAGAGTGTAGGAGACATTTTGTTTAAACTAAACATTGTGCTACAGTAGAAGAAAATACTAGTTTACTAGCAATTTACTGCAGCGGGGAACGCCGAGGATAGCAGCCACATTGAGAGTAGTCTGGGGTTGCCGGTGCAGTTGCACGGCCACTCCCCCCTCCTGTCAGTATTTTAGACGCGCTAGTAGCGTCGCGCGCACATTGGCATTTTCTTGTTAAACTCCTGAGGCAGAAGCCGGGAGCACCATGTGTTTGTATTTTTAAAATCCGCAACTTACTTTGTGTTTTTAAAAGCTTGCTCACTTCTGCACTTTCCCCCACTACCTTCCTCTCCTCAGCACAGTCCGCTCTTTCCGCTCAGCCGATTAGGCGCTGCAGCGGGGAACGGCGAGGATAGCAGTCACATTGAGGGTAGTCTGGGGTTGCCGGTGCAGTTGCACGGCCACTCCCACCTCCTGTTAGCATAACATGACCTCATTTTCCCGACCGCGCAGTGGACGCGCGCAGCGGGCGCGCCGGTGGCGCAAGCCCGTCTGCGCCCGTTCGCGGCCGACCGGAACCCGGGGCCCAAGACCCTGCCCTTCTTCTGACTTACTCACCTGCTCAACTCTATGCACATCAGGGCGACTGGCCCCTCAGCTCTTTCACGTTGGAACGCATTCATAGCCTCGGTATCCCCACCCCCAGCCTCACTCCTTTTGTCGCCCCCTTTCCTGAATCTCAGCTCCCCCCGCCGTCGACTGTCCTTCCCGAACTGTCCCCCCCTTTCCCTCCCTGTCCACCTGCAGTGGCCACGGCCTACCTCCTCAACACCCGCTCGGCGGTTAAGCATCAATTGGAACTTTTTAATCTCCTCGACACTGTTAAACCCGATCTGCTGTTTGTCACCGAAACTTGGTTTTCCGCAGACTCACTGCCTGATGTTCTTGCGGCGCTCCCCAACTCTTACTACGCTCTTTGAGTCGACCGCCCTGACGGGAAGGCTGGAGGGGGAGTGGCCATGATTGCTCGGTCCAATCTTCAGTTCCAGATCCTTTCCTACCCGTCTATCATGGCTGTTGACTTTTTAGTTGCCCGCTCTGTTCATCTTATGGGTCCCCTCACCTGCGTGCTCCTCTATCGTCCCCCTCAAACCATGCCTTACTTTCTGCCAGCCTTACAGGAACTCTTGGTCACACTTGTGGTCAACAATTCCTCAGTCTTGTTACTGGGCGACTTTAACTACTGGCCCGGTGACCCCAGGGAGGATCAGACATCCAAAGACTTCTCTGAAACTCTTCAATGCCTTAACCTTACCTCTCAGATCCACGTCCCTACCCACACACACGGCCATACTCTAGACAAGATTTGAAAAAACAGAACAAGTTGGCTGATCAGGATACTGCTAGAGCAAAAGTCTGAACCCACGCAGCCAAAATGTACTGCGTGGTCAACGATTTATATTCAAAAGGAGTTTATTTTCATTTGCAATTAAGTTTCAATGATTTCACAGGAAATGGCATAAAGGAAAAAACTGTCAGCACAGTCAGTTCAAAACCATGCAGTTGTGTGTACAATATATACAAAATATACAAGAATACAAATATACAAACACTGAAGGTAAAGAATCAAAAATCAACATATCATGACACCAAAGATAAGGATTTGGTACAACCAATGACATTCCAAACCAATTACACAATAAAAAGACCTATACGTAAAACACATTATTTACACGTTTAGACAAGACCAGTCCTATACATTAGAATCCAGTGGACAGGCGGAGCTAAGATGGAATGTAGGTGCCTGCCTGTCTCACAGCACCTGTGATAGAATGTTTTTTAGGTTTTTTACAGCGAGGGCCCACAGAGATGGTGTGATTAACTCCCTAGCTGCACCCTTCGTTCTTGCCACAGGCTGGGTGTCAACGCGTTTGAAACGTAGGTATTACGGGTTCTCCTCAGGACAGGGATTGGGTGGGAGTTTGTCTGCACAACGAGCACAAAGGCTGCCGGAGTGTAGGTCTGCCAGAAATCAACGTGGATATCTGTGCTAGGCAAGGTAGTAGACAGAGGACACTGTGCCCGCGAAGCAGTACTCAATCCGTTGTGGGGGCGGCTCACATGCTTTTTTCATATAGTGGAAGCTGATTTACAAGCTCGGGGCAAGAGGACGACTAGTCCGGAAGCCGAGGTCAGGCGTTCAGGCAGGTACAATTCAGCCGCAAACCGTCGCGCTGAGGAACGAATCCTCTTTGATGCCATACCCCAGGACACAGACAGGACCAGATTTGGTCAGCTAGTCTGACCATTCTTTTCCCTACAGTTCTCCCAGGTGCTTGGTCCGATCATTCCCTGATTTCCTTCTCCATCGACCTGGGAGCAATTAACAAGCCTCCCCTGCCCAAGAATGTTTGGGCCCGGAACTGGAATCGGGTTGATCTCGACACACTCTGCTCTTCCCTGGCGGCTTCTCTCCCCGGTATGTCTGATCTCTCCCTTGACCATCAAGCGGACACTATCAACAGCTGGCTGTCCGCCTCCTGCGACTTAGTTGCGCCTCTGAAACGGGTTAGGACTTGCCGCTCCCATGAAGCCAATAGATGGTTTTCCAACGACCTTAAAGCCCACAAATTGGCTCTTAGACAGTCAGAACGTCGCTGGAGGCGCGACTACTGCCCTTCCCTGAAGGCCCAATACGCGTCTCTTCTTCATGATTATAAGAAAGCCATTCTTTCGGCTAAAACAGAATATTTCTCCTTGAAGATTATACTTGCGGCTAACAAGCCCAAGGAGATCTTTTCTATTGTACACAATTTAGCCGCATCTGACAGAGTCAATCCTAAACCCGCCCCTTCCCAAGCCCTCTGCAATTCCCTTATTGGCTACTTCCTTGAGAAAATTGCCATCATTAAGTGCAATATCCCCCCGTCATCCCCTTCCTTTCCCTCTCCCTCTCCTCCCCCGCCGTCCACATCTCTTGATCAATTTTCCTTGATCTCCAAGGAGTCTTTCCTTATCCTGCTCAAGAAGGTTAAGTCAGGCTCTCCCACCGATTGTGGCCCGGCCCAAATTCTGAGGGAGGTGTTCTCCAGCTGCCCTGACCCTCCCTTAACTTTTCTTAACACTTCTATTACCCAGGGACTGGTCCCAGCCTCCTTTAAATCTGCTACAGTTATCCCCATATTAAAAAAACACGGCGCTGACCCCACTCTCCTCGCCAATTGCAGGCCCATCTCCCTGCTCCCCTTTTTGGGTAAGATTCTCGAGAGTCATATTACCTCCTGTCTCTCGGCCTATATCGAGGACAATCACCTCCTGGCCTCTCATCAAGCAGACTTCCGTCCGGCCCACTCGACGGAATCTGTGGTACTCTCCGTCCTGGACGAGCTTAGGAGAAAGGCAGACACCAACTCCCCCCAGGCCTTGGTCCTCCTTGATTTGTCCGCTGCCTTCGACACGGTCGACCATTCCATTCTTCTCGACCGTGTTGGAGCAGCGGGCATCCGGGGGACTGCTTTGGCCTGGCTCGCCTCTTTTCTCCAAGGCCGGACGCAGGCAGTTCAACTCGAGGGCTTTACTGCCCCCACCCGTTCTGTTTCCTGTGGGGTCCCCCAGGGCTCTTCCCTTTCCCCTCTTCTTTTTAACCTTTACATCCATCCCCTCATAGTTTCCTTGCTTAACATGGAAGTCTCTGTCTTCAATTACGCCGACGACCTCCAGCTCGTCTTTGATCTCTCTTCCTCCCCGGAATCCACTCTCAAATTCCAGACCACACTCACCTTCATTTATAACTGGATGAACCACAATCATCTAAAACTCAATCCGGACAAGACGGAGTTGGTCCTAACTGGCGGCTCCACCAGTCCTTGCACCTCCGCCTTTTGGCCTTCCGTCCTTGGTCCCTCCCTGGTACCGTCTGCTTCTGTTAAAACCCTGGGCATTAAAATCAGCCAGGACCTTTCCATGCGTCCTCAGATCAGTTCCGTTGTCTCATCCTGCTTTCTGTCCCTTAGAGTTATTCGTAAGATCTCCGTTTTTTTCCTTTGAAGCCCTCAAACTCATTATCCTGGCCATGATCATCTCCCGTCTGGACTATGGGAAATGTCTGTACGTGGACATTCCTGCCTATGAGCTGCGGCGCCTTCAGTCCATACAGAATCAAGTCGCGCTTCTCATTTACCGGCTTCCCAAGTTCCACCGTACACTCCTTTGCTCAAGTCACTTCATTGGCTATCCATCTTGCTGAGATCCCTATTTAAGATGGGCTGCATGATCTTCATGGCCCGTGCTGGTACGGCTCCAGTCTATATTAACTCCATGATCTCCTCCTATGTCCCCAGCCGCTGCCTTCGCTCTTCCACCCAGGCTCTCCTTAGTGTCCCTCGGTTTCGGAGGACCAAGGTGGGCGGCATGAGGTTCTCCACCCTTGCCCCCCGTTTCTGGAATACCCTCCCCCTGTCTATCAGGTCCATGACCGTCTACTTGGATTTTCGTAAAGTCCTAAAAACTCACCTTTTCACTCAAGCTTACCCATCACAGTAACTCTCTGGTGTCTCCCCCCGTTGTGTCAATCCCCCAGCGCCAGAAAACCGCTTGGTAACAGAGCGCTTTACATATCACTTCAACTTTAACTTCAACTTCAATTGTGCTAAATAAGCAGGGCCTCATTATTGCTGCCCTTTATTTTAGGCTGTATTGCTGCTAGCAAAGACTGCTGGGTTCACCAGAATTAGTATAACTGAACTTTTTAGAGTTTTTCACCTCAAAACGGGGGATATCCTGGTAATACAATGTGTTTCTTACAATACAGTGTTCGGATCTCCGTGTATTTGCTGTTTTTCCCTACACAAATATCTGAAAAATTATGCAGTGCAGTCATTTTACACAAGTTGGATGGAACAGATGTTTGCGCTCACATCTGGATTGTATCAGCAGTAAGAATGAAGCTCACAGAGTCCTGCGTTATATTCTCTTTTCTTTAACTAGCTCCCTTCACTAACATGGTAAAATGTGGTGTAGCAAAGTACTAAGGTATAATAATGTCCTTCAGAAACATGTATGTGGCCAAGCCATTTCAGATTTCACCTGATATCTCAAAATTCATCCCTCAGTGCTTGTCTATCTATCACTTTTTCGTACACCCATAAGGCACTAAACACAATAATCTGATTTAACCTTGGCTGTCTAGTTGGGAGCTGTTTCAAGCAACACGCTTTTGTAACCAGATACAAACGAAGACTTTAGAAAGCATGGCAAACCTTCCCCATCAAAAAGACAGAATTCCTCCACGCCAGCATAGCTTCAAACCGGGTACCTGTTACTAAGGCGTAATTACTCATTAATTTGTTACCAACAGGAGGGATAATAATCACCCTTGCAACTGTAATAAAAACGTGTTATTCTGGTCACTGTTCCATTTCTAAGAGCCAACGCTGAAACAGGCTTACCATGTTTTGATGACAGATCAAGAGCCCAAAACATCACTATTGTCTACCTAGGAAGAATTCAACAGTTGAACGATGCGCAGAACTTGTTGATTGTTGAATAAATGTGTTGCAGATTGACGATGAAGAGGTCGTCTCCTAAATCATGATGCATTAATCTAGCCAATTTCACTGAATTCCATATTCTGCCCTTTTTCTGGTGAAAAATCAACAGCGAGTGGAGTATCTGGGTTAAATGCAAGCTAAATAACTTGAGTAACTACTTTATCAAACCAAATGCACAGAGGCCTACCTGAAAAGTAGGTTGGGTATCTGCAGTTCAACACAGACAAAAGTGCCACAGACCATTTCACTGGTTTCCTTGACACTGCGCTGCCATGTTTGCTAATAAGCACATAACAACTGCACTGTCTGCTCTAAAAGGAATAGAAAAGCAAGTCATGTATCTGCGAGGTTGTTGGCCGAGGTCGGTATGAGCCCTTCTCAAGCAACAGACACACACAATCCTTGTTTGGGTGAACCACAAAAAGTTACTAAATCAATCTGTGCTAAACCCTCAGAAAGCCTGGCATAAAAGCAGTCAGGCTTAACTTAGAGGCAATGTGCAAAGTATTTATGTAGCGCTTTAACAGTATGAAAGTGAAAGCGCAACACATGAAAATCCCACACTAGTTTAGAAAAACAGGGTACATTTTGATAAATTATTAGAGACCAAAGTGGTAAAAATTCAATTATCATTGGGAATTTTTAAAGTTGAAAAATAGTCCCTAAAATATCAAAACGCAAACCACAAACATCTAGTTGCACAAGACTGGGTGAGCACATAGCACTCCTCCTACTACCGCTCCCATGCCCCAGCCCCACCCCTCCCTGTACACACTGGCTGAGCCAGCTGCATAAAAATAAAACAATAATCAAATATCATTTTATTTTTTAGCTGCTGTCTCTGCTAGTGGGGGAATACATAACTCGCATCAGTGAGGATTTATTAAGACAAGATGATTGGTACCAAACATCTTAGGGTACAGTGAAGCCATCATGGAGCTAGGAAACTCGTAATGACAAGTATCCAGCCCATGCACTCTCCATAGCTTGTCAGGGCACCTACAATATTCAAGAATGGACTTAGCTTAGATATCGTAGGGTCATAACTGCTCAATCACTTATGTCCACACATGGGATATAGTGCACCCTGCCTTAGGGCTGCAAGGCCTGCAGTAGGGGTGACGTACCTATACCTCCTGCAGTGTCAGTGGACATGACACACAGTCAATCAGGCGAGAAAGAGAAGGAAAACTGGCTGAATTGTTGCAGGGCTACTCTGCCTTACATCCTCCTGTCCAGGTCAGTCCCTCTAGGGAGCTAGCCTACCTCAACAGTTTCAGGACCCAGTTTAAAATGCCCTTTGTCTATCTTTTTAGTGCCCTCACACAATCTTTTCATTTTGGGATCAAAGGTGTCCACATCTTCCAATTAAAAGTTAGTCAGGGCAGCCCCCTGCTTACCCAGAGAGGTTACCTACAGCATGTATAACCCCACCATGACCAACAGGATCAGAGGGCTCAGCTTGCTATTTGACATGGGGTCAATCATGCCAAGAATAGTGCAGCGATGAAGGATAACACCCAGCAGAGGCCACTGACAGCTGTCAGTGTCCACAACAACAACTCTAGCTCTTCACTGACAGGTGAAGGAACTAACTTGCTAGTTACTTGGGGTTCCGGTTTCCTGCCTGCTGCTTTAGAGTGGGGGCTACGACCTCCTGTAGTAAACACCCTTCTTCCACCCTAGGATCTGTCAGCTGGGGTGCCACCATCTCATGCTGCACAGCTGCCTGATTAGTCAGGACCCTTGTGGGGCAGGCGGGGCTGCACCATTGCCAATTTTGGAATTTCCCGCTACTTGGATGGAACCTCCCAGCCTTATGAGAACTGTGGATAGCATTTGCCAACATTTCCTACACTTTCTCTTGCTCTTTTTCTTGTGGGGATGACCTGCACTAGCTGCAGGCTCAGTTCCCCCTGAATCCTTGGGTGAGGACGGGCGCTGAACCAGTACCTCCTTTTGGCTCAGACCAACCTCTGGGTGCTCATTTTCAAGGAGACAGTCAAGGCGGAGGTCTTCACTGACTACCACCCTTCTCAAACAAAGGGATCCATCTATTTATAGGGAACCCTACAGCCAGAGGCCTAGCAGTGACATCGCCTGGGACAACCTTTACTCGTTTTTTTCTCACCTGGGAAATACTGGTTGGAGAGAACCAGCCTGTCATGCAGAACAGAGTAACTGGCCCAGGTATCTCTCAGGGCAGTGACTGGGATTCACTTCACCAGTAGGTGCTGAAAGTGTTTCCTCCCTTCTGAATTCTTCAGCTGACCTTTGGGGCTCAAGTCCTAGTTAAAGGCCTAGGTGACCTCCTCATCTGAGGGGTCACCCTCAAAAGTTACACTAGCAACCTGTGGAGTTGCACTAGGTGTTCTTTTTTAGGACAGCAAGGGTCACTGGCTAGGCGCCCTGTCTCTTTTTAGTTAAGGCACCATGGGGCACATGCATCTAAGCTCCATTTTGCCAGTGCCAAACTGCGGATTTTTCTGATTTGCTTTTTGGGAATCACAAAATGCTATGTATGTAGGAATCGCAAAAAATTTAGATTCCTTAACATTACCTAATAGTGATTCAGCAAATAGGAATCGCTATTTGGTAATGTGACTCCATTCATTCCTATGGGCCTAGAGGCCCATAGGATTAAATGGTATTGCATTCGCTAATTGCAATTACCAAATTGGTAATCGCAAATAGCCAATGTAAAGCCAAGGCTGCCCGGGGGACTATGGCCCCCCGAAGCACCCCGAGAAAAAGGCATATGTGCACATGTAAAGCACACACATGCCCTAAGGCCGATTGTATCTTGGAACAACGAGTTCCACAACCACGACTTCCTGAACAACGAGGTCGCAACCACGACCTTGTCTTAACCACGACTTTTTTTCCCTCGCATTCCTTTACCACGTTTTTTCTTGGTAAATGAATGTGTGTTTCAAAAAAATGCTTTACACCTAATACCCCGATCCCTCCACCCCTTAAAAGCTTATTACACCCTCCCTAAAAATACCCTTACACTCCTTTGGCTATGTGTAGGAAATGGGGGTTACCCAGATCTCCAAAGGGGTAGCATGGCATCAAGCGGGCAGGCCAAACTTCGAGGACATGTGAAGCACTTCCGCAGTACCCTCAGTCAGCACACCAGGCACACCACAAAAGAGGCAGGACACCAGTTTGAGTTGGAAAAAGATACGTAGTTTAGTAGGGTTTCCAACCTGCAAGGCAAAAGAATGCAAAACAGTAGTGTCACAACAGGACGCCGAATGGCGCCAGAGCCAAGCGAATATTGGGGGGAATTATTTACATAGGAAATAGTCCATGCTGAAAGGAAGAAAAAGGATGGGATCAAAATGTCATTAGATCTGGGGCCAATCTGGCGGGGCCAACTCAGACTCTCATCCTAAAAGGAAGGCTGTAATTGCAAAATTCTACATTAACATAGAAATACATCATGCACATTAACACCAACCCACCCCTGTTAGGGAAAAACATTAGGGCATCACGGCATAACATGGACAGGAACACCTGTAATAAATTAGCCTGTCTGGCCCATTAATCTGGTACATAAACAAGGGCCTGGAATAACACATCAGGCCAACCCATTGACCACCCTAGGCGGAACATACATCGCCCAGCATAGATATCAGGTAGGGGCCCTTTTCATAAATCAGGAATACCTGTCAGGATTCAACTAGGCTCCCTCTACCATCAAACTAGGGGTATCGAACATCAGGGTGTACACAACAGCCCACCCTTATTAGGTAACAGGCAAAAAGGTGCATTTCAATGATCCCGGCAACTTATCACCATGAACATTCCACGAAGCCCGCCCCTGCAAGGAATGCCATAAAGAGGTGCTCAATTAACATTTCCTGGCACCAGCACCTGCAAAACATTTCACTAGTCATGAATCAATCAACAGGCAGGGAGCATCCGGTAAGTAGTCACCTTCCCTTACTTACGTATTTACAAGCACCAAGCTTCGGGCAACCTTTCTTTAGGCCAGGACACCCACTTCCTCATGACAGGGTACACATTCCCCTAATCAAGAAGAACATTTCCATGGGCATTAGATGAGGACATCGGCACTAACTCATGGGTGGACAGAAGGTGAACCTGGGCGTATGACCACTAAGCCTAACTTAGAGCATCTAGCCTGAAGATATGCTCATCCTGTCCCAGTTCAGGGGGGGGTTCCTTCTATCCAGGCCCTTACAGTCCTGATTAGTCCCACCACAGGGTTAGTCCGGGCCACCACCCTGGTATCTGGGGCCAACGGGGCCCAACTACAAATGTCCAAGCTAAGGGGAGGGGGGGCGAGCACCGACCCTGTGCCCCGTTGCCCTCTTCACCCCCTCCCCACACAGTTTGCCCAAAGCCCCACTCACCGGGCTCCTGATGCCTCTCCGGCGTCTTCAGGGCTCTTGACGGCCCCGCAGCCAATCGCAGGGCAGCGGGCCTCCCAGGCCTAACGCGGCCTTCCTGGGGGCCGCAGTGAGTGGAGGACACCTTCTCCTGCGGGCGGAGGCGGGGTAGGCTCCTGCCCTCCGCTCTCTCCTGACCCAGCGGCGCTCCCAGCCTCCTGCAGGTCCTGACCGGCGGGGTGGCCTCTCGGACCGGTCACTCTGCACGGGACCCGGGACTTCGGTCCTCCACTCCTTCCCGGGCTGTCGGGCCGACAACCAATCGCTGCGCGGTCTTCTCGGGGGCTCGGCCGCGCAGCCAATCCGTACGCGGTGTGGCGGGGGCGTGGCCAATGACGCCACCAGGCGCCCCCGTCACATGACACGGGCCTGGACGGCTTCAGGGCCTAGCGCGGCCCTCTCTCACTTCGGCGGCCCCCTCCTGGCATCGGGGGCTGCCGCAACGTTGCACACCCCAGCAGGGGGGTCTCCTCAAGGCGGCGCCTGGCCGCGGCGGTGATTTTCGGCACTGCCACACAGCGCGAGGCCAGGACAAGGGGTAGGCTCCCTTTCTTGTTACGAAGTCCCCTCACAGTCTCCTCAGCGTCCGGGCTGCGACGGTGATCTCCGGCTGTGACAAGGGGTAGGCTCCCTTTTATTATTTATTAATCAGGTAGCAAGCGCGCCACAACAAGGGTAGGCTCCTCCAGCGCTACTTCCCCTCACAGTCTCCTCAGCACTATGGCGCTATTCACAGCGCACTGCTTGTAAGGCAGTCCAGGGGCCGGTTGACTGAGGCAGGTCAGCAAGACACAGTTCCTCGGGGGCACAATCCTCCCCGGGCAGCTCCTCCCAGTCCAGCGCTTTCACGGGGGCCACAACTTCCCAAGGGAGCGGACAGTCCCAGTACAGATCCTCAGGGGCACACTCCTCACCTCCTGGGCGCTTCTTCACACAGCGCTGGCGTGATACTCGGTCAAACAGCGTCAGTGACCTGGATAGGGGCCCTCCCTTGTCAGGGGCCCATGGGGACAGCAGAGGGGGGGGTCTAGGGGTGCAGGGCCCAGCTCACAGGCCCATGTGGCGGTAGCACCTCACAGCAGGTCCCCTCTCTTCCTTGTCCCAGCGCTGACTGACTCTCTGGTGGCACTTCCCCTTACTTATACCCTCCTCCCAGGCAGTGCCAGGACCTTCTAGAATGTTGGCAAAACTGGCCCAAACTGGCTCAAGGGGAGGGGGTGAGCACCCTGGGTGCCAGGCTTTCCCTCCAAAAGCTAGGGGTAGCTGGGTAATATTATCTAGACCGCTGACCTATGGCAGTCCAGTGGCAAAACCCATGACCATGGCATCCATTTTAAATACAATACTTTTCAGTCAGGTGCAGTTCTAAAATGGGGAAATTTACAAGTGCTCACATTATTACATGTCATTACATTTTCAACAAGGTGTCTCACACCACTCATGGCCTATACAGGTTTAATCCCATGGGGGAGACATCTTAGACAAGGGGGTCAAAAGCGAAAAATTTGGGGGGAAAAGGCCAAGTCCAACACAACTCCCCCCCAGCCAAAAGCCAGGGTAGACCGATCAATGCCTTGATGGGCTTCCCTGCTTGGGGCGGAAAAAGATGGACGCAGGCCTGCAACTACAGGAGCACCTGCAGTCTCTCCTCCCCTCTGGAACCCAATGGTTCTCTCTCGCAACCCTCCTTTCACCAATAAAATAACCCCACTGGTGTTCCCTAGTGGGATGTCTTTCCTTCCTAGAGTGGGAGGCTCTAGCCTCAGGCTTGTGATACTCTGGAACCACCCTTTTCCTTCCAAATTGCCACTGGTCCACCCACCTGGGGTCTACACCCTCAGGCTGACCAGCTCTCAGGGGCGAGGCTTTCCTCCCCCTACTTCTCCTCCTAGGGTTCCTCCATCTCCTTCTCCTGGGGACACCCTCACACAACCACTCTCTCCCCAACCTGGAGTCGAAACCCTCAGGTTGCACTGGTGACAGGGGCGAGTCCTCCCTCTCCCTGCACCCCCTCCCAGAGTTCTGCACCCTCCTAACTGGAGTAGTACCCCTGAGAGTCAACTTTGGGGGACTCTGAACACAGATGTCCCACCCGCCAGGTCCGGAAAACCCTCAACCTGGCCACCCAACCCGGGATCTGCGCCCTTTGGCTGAGCCGGTGACAGAGGAGAGACCTTGCTCCCTCTGCACCCCCTCCCAGAGTTCCACACCCTCCCACTGGGAGAAGTACCCCTGGGAGTCAACTTGGTAGGGACCTGGGTTACAGGTACCCCACCCTCCAGGACAGGCAACCCCTGAACCTGGAAGCCCAGTCCAGGATCTAAGCCCCGTGACTGGTCAGACCCCCGAACCACTGGAGCTCTGGTTACTGATGCTCCGGGTTCTCCTGACACTAGGGGATCCCCTTCACGAGAAGGCACACCGGGACAGCCTAGACTCCCAACCTGGGGTTCCTTAAAAGAACTCTCCAGGCCCTGTGACTGCAGTTGGGGCACCTCGGGACACCTCCCCGTCTCACTCCCTCCTATAGATGGGATGTGAGGCCCTACAACCCGCCCACTATCCTGGGACCTAGCTGGGCTTCTCACCTCTCCCGCCACGCTGGGTCGGAAGATCCCTGCGCCACTCCTTTCTGGATCACTCCCCAAGGTCTTCCCAGACGCTCTGGCACTTACCCAGAGGTCTGCCTCCCGTGCAAGTTCCCTGGGGTCTGAGAACCTACACTGCAACAGATGGTGACGCAGACTTGGGACACAACTCCTCAGCATGTGCTCCCGAATAACGGCATGGCACAGCCCTTCCCAATCCTCTACTGCTCTCCTCACCACCCAATCCTCCAATGCAGTCCAACACTCCTCCTCAAACTCTCCCCAGGACTGGTGGGACAGTTTTTCCCTGCCCCTGAACACTAACCCGTCCCCCTCTTCCTGGGAATCAGGCACGGTCTCCTGGGCATCTGGAATGGGACTCCTTGCACTGGACCTACACTCGCTGCCACCACTGGATCCCACCCTCACTGGTGAATCCAGACTACACAACCCACTCTCAGGGGATAACCTACCCACCTGAGCTGATCTCTCTCTGGCGAAAGCCCTCTCCGCCTCCGCCATCCTCTCCTGGGCTAGGACCATTTCTGTCTCTAGCCTCTGCTCCTGAATCCTCAGCTGCGCTAACTCTGTGGCCTGCTCAAACCTGAGCTTCGCCAGCGCCAGCTGATGCTCCCTTTCTTCCCTCCTATCTACCCACTTTTCTGGGGACAGGGAAAGGGATGGGGCAGTGCCCCCGGGACTGGACCCAGTGCGAGACTCCCTATCTACGGTGTCCTCATCAGCTACTGGCGTCTCTGCCCTGTTAAACTCTTCCTGCTCTTCATCGGGGTAACTACTTCCCAGGGTTCTGGATGGGGAGCCCTCTCTCTGGCCTCTAACCCACTGACCCTTCAAAAACTCGGGAGGGTAGTCAGACAAGTCCCCACTAATCTCTAAGGCCTCTCCCCTCTTGAGGGTCTCATAGAGAAACAACTTTCTCCTAATGTTTCCTACTGGGGGTATCCCTCTCTCCTTGAGGAAATCTATGACTTCCTGCTCGGTGTACTCCATCAGTTCCACTTCGTCCAAAACCAACCCCATCGTGGCGAGGTACACCCGGGACACACCTTCCCAGTGGAACAAGGGGACACAATTGCAAAACACTTTCAGGAGGAAGCAATTTAGCAACAATATTCTTCCAAACAATAATCCCCACCACAAGGCTCTGAATTCTCTCAAAGCTCTACTTGTGGTGTAACCTGTGGCCGCTGTGGTACTGCGCAAACACAAGTCCTATCCCACCGCTTGCCACCAAATGTAGGAAATGGGGGTTACCCAGATCTCCAAAGGGGTAGCATGGCATCAAGCGGGCAGGCCAAACTTCGAGGACATGTGAAGCACTCACGCAGTACCGTCAGTCAGCACACCAGGCACCCCACAAAAGAGGCAGGACACCAGTTTGAGTTGGAAAAAGATACGTAGTTTAGTAGGGTTTCCAACCTGCAAGGCAAAAGAATGCAAAACAGTAGTGTCACAACAGGACGCCGAATGGCGCCAGAGCCAAGCGAATATTGGGGGGAATTATTTACATAGGAAATAGTCCATGCTGAAAGGAAGAAAAAGGATGGGATCAAAATGTCATTAGATCTGGGGCCAATCTGGCGGGGCCAACTCAGACTCTCATCCTAAAGGGAAGGCTGTAATTGCAAAATTCTACATTAACATAGAAATACATCATGCACATTAACACCAACCCACCCCTGTTAGGGAAAAACATTAGGGCATCACGGCATAACATGGACAGGAACACCTGTAATAAATTAGCCTGTCTGGCCCATTAATCTGGTACATAAACATGGGCCTGGAATAACACATCAGGCCAACCCATTGACCACCCTAGGCAGAACATACATCGCCCAGCATAGATATCAGGTAGGGGCCCTTTTCATAAATCAGGAACACCTGTCAGGATTCAACTAGGCTCCCTCTACCATCAAACTAGGGGTATCGAACATCAGGGTGTACACAACAGCCCACCCTTATTAGGTAACAGGCAAAAAGGTGCATTTCAATGATCCCGGCAACTTATCACCATGAACATTCCACGAAGCCCTCCCCTGCAAGGAATGCCATAAAGAGGTGCTCAATTAACATTTCCTGGCACCAGCACCTGCAAAACATTTCACTAGTCATGAATCAACCAACAGGCAGGGAGCATCCGGTAAGTAGTCACCTTCCCTTACTTACGTATTTACAAGCACCAAGCTTCGGGCAACCTTTCTTTAGGCCAGGACACCCACTTCCTCATGACAGGGTACACATTCCCCTAATCAAGAAGAACATTTCCATGGGCATTAGATGAGGACATCGGCACTAACTCATGGGTGGACAGAAGGTGAACCTGGGCGTATGACCACTAAGCCTAACTTAGAGCATCTAGCCTGAAGACATGCTCATCCTGTCCCAGTTCAGGGGGGGGGGGTTCCTTCTATCCAGGCCCTTACAGTCCTGATTAGTCCCACCACAGGGTTAGTCCGGGCCACCACCGTGGTATCTGGGGCCAACGGGGCCCAACTACAAATGTCCAAGCTAAGGGGAGGGGGGGCGAGCACCGACCCTGTGCCCCGTTGCCCTCTTCACCCCCTCCCCACACAGTTTGCCCAAAGCCCCACTCACCGGGCTCCTGATGCCTCTCCGGCGTCTTCAGGGCTCTTGACGGCCCCGCAGCCAATCGCAGGGCGGCGGGCCTCCCAGGCCTAACGCGGCCTTCCTGGGGGCCGCAGCGAGTGGAGGACACCTTCTCCTGCGGGCGGAGGCGGGGTAGGCTCCTGCCCTCCGCTCTCTCCTGACCCAGCGGCGCTCCCAGCCTCCTGCAGGTCCTGACCGGCGGGGTGGCCTCTCGGACCGGTCACTCTGCACGGGGACCCAGGACTTCGGTCCTCCGCTCCTTCCCGGGCTGTTGGGCCGACAACCAATCGCTGCGCGGTCTTCTCGGGGGCTCGGCCGTGCAGCCAATCTGTACGCGGTGTGGCGGGGGCGTGGCCAATGACGCCACCAGGCGCCCCCGTCACATGACACGGGCCTGGACGGCTTCAGGGCCTAGCGCGGCCCTCTCTCACTTCGGCGGCCCCCTCCTGGCATCGGGGGCTGCCGCAACGTTGCACACCCCAG
Source organism: Lissotriton helveticus (assembly GCF_964261635.1). NCBI lineage: Eukaryota > Metazoa > Chordata > Amphibia > Caudata > Salamandridae > Lissotriton > Lissotriton helveticus. The sequence goes on along the minus strand of NC_136069.1, from coordinate 247,076,535 downwards.
CAGGGGGGTCTCCTCAAGGCGGCGCCTGGCCGCGGAGGTGATTTTCGGCACTGCCACGCAGCGCGAGGCCAGGACAAGGGGTAGGCTCCCTTTCTTGTTACGAAGTCCCCTCACAGTCTCCTCAGCGTCCGGGCTGCGACGGTGATCTCCGGCTGTGACAAGGGGTAGGCTCCCTTTTATTATTTATTAATCAGGTAGCAAGCGCGCCACAACAAGGGTAGGCTCCTCCAGCGCTACTTCCCCTCACAGTCTCCTCAGCACTATGGCGCTATTCACAGCGCACTGCTTGTAAGGCAGTCCAGGGGCCGGTTGACTGAGGCAGATCAGCAAGACACAGTTCCTCGGGGGCACAATCCTCCCCGGGCAGCTCCTCCCAGTCCAGCGCTTCCACGGGGGCCACGACTTCCCAAGGGAGCGGACAGTCCCAGTACAGATCCTCAGGGGCACACTCCTCACCTCCTGGGCGCTTCTTCACACAGCGCTGGCGTGATACTCGGTCAAACAGCGTCAGTGACCTGGATAGGGGCCCTCCCTTGTCAGGGGCCCATGGGGACAGCAGAGGGGGGGGGGGTCTAGGGGTGCAGGGCCCAGCTCACAGGCCCATGTGGCGGTAGCACCTCACAGCAGGTCCCCTCTCTTCCTTGTCCCAGCGCTGACTGACTCAAAACTGGCCCAAACTGGCTCAAGGGGAGGGGGTGAGCACCCTGGGTGCCAGGCTTTCCCTCCAAAAGCTAGGGGTAGCTGGGTAATATTATCTAGACCGCTGACCTATGGCAGTCCAGTGGCAAAACCCATGACCATGGCATCCATTTTAAATACAATACTTTTCAGTCAGGTGCAGTTCTAAAATGGGGAAATTTACAAGTGCTCACATTATTACATGTCATTACATTTTCAACAAGGTGTCTCACACCACTCATGGCCTATACAGGTTTAATCCCATGGGGGAGACATCTTAGACAAGGGGGTCAAAAGCGAAAAATTTGGGGGGAAAAGGCCAAGTTCATAATCCAGCACAACAGAAGGCGACACCAGCGGGCACTGCGCTGCCACAATCTGACTCTCTGGCGAACCATTAGAATTAATTTAACAACAATATTTTATAATATTACAATATTATAATAATAATTATAATAATATTTGGCAATAATTGACATCAGACAATAAATTTAAAAAACATTAAACTGCACCTGTTTTAAAACGCTGACTGTGAAGAAGCCAAGGAACGAATAACCTTTGATTTCAACTAATGATGCCACAACAAATCTCAAGCCTTTTCAGTCTGCCATTTCCTAGTTTCCCAAATGCGTGGGTTGCGGAGAAGAGTGACGTGCCTTAGCAGCAAGTCTGGGGGGCGGAGATTAATGTTTTTTGCAGCACTGTGTACATTTAGTGACTGTGGACTCCAGGCTGTGTCAGTGCACACACTCTTAGCTTGTTTCTGTTCGTTAAGAAAAGTCATGGTTCAGGACATCGTTGTTAGCAACTTCGTTGTTTAGGATTTTTCGTTGTTTGGACCTCGTTGTTCAGGTAAGTCGTAACTAAACCTTCGTTGTTTAGCATGTTTATCCCTAAGGCCATGTGTGCACAACATGGCACTTTGAAAAGTGACTTTTTGTGCATTTTTCAAAGTATGCACATATTACCATCAACTTGAAGTTGATGGTAATTAGCGTTCCTTAATTGCAGTTTGCATTTAGGAAAGGCTTCTTGTATCTGCATTAGAGAATCACAAATTGCGATTCCCTAATTGCATTTGCAATTTAGGGAATCACAAAAAATTGCGATTTCCTAAGTTGCGAATTGCCAAAAGTTACATGCATCAGAAAAGGCCATTTTGCGATCGCAAACAGCCGATTTGCGAATCGCACTGTTTGCGATTGCAAAATAGCTTAATGCATGCGCCCCCAAGTCTTCTTGGGGTTCCAGTTCTTACCCTGATACCCACCTTTGTTTCGTGAGGTGTATCAGGCCCATCCTCCTAGACAAGATTTTGGGGGCCTACAAAAGACTCCTTACTTTTATCTTTTTCAGATTAGTCCACTTTCTCCTCTGGGAGGAGCTTTTTGGCCTCTTTCTTTTGGGTCCCCACAAAGTCTAGTTTTGGGCACTCTGGTTCCTACTCAGTGAACAGCCGTGCTTCACAACTCTTGGGTAGAGACCAGCCCCAGGTGCGTCAGGTGTTGATGTAACTATTCCTGCAAACATTTACTTAACAGATGTTCTTTCATGATCAAATTATAAAGCAAATCATAATGCACATTGTTACCTTTTAACCAACCACCCAGTTTTTTCACTGAAAAGTCTACTAAATCAACCCAGGATTGACTCTGGTGTTTTGAGTTTTCCTGAGTATAATCCTTTATGTCTCAGTGGTGAGTCATAAGCCTTCAATCAGGGTACACTTCATGAGGTCGTAGAACTCAGCATCTTTCTCAAACAAACCCAAGGCACCCAAACCAGCCCCACACCCACAACGAAGGACCTGGAGCAAGGTTACCGATGGGCAACTTAACTCCACCCTCGCCCGAGACAACCACACCTAGGGACCTGACGCAAACAACACAGCCAGAGAACTCCACACCTGGATCTCCAACTGCGCAGACGAGCTCGCCCCGCTACGCAACCCCGACATACAACGCCCCAGTAAAGCCGCCTGGTTCACCACCATTCTCCAAAAAGCCAGACCCACCTGCAGACGCCTCGAGAAGACCTGAAGAAACACCAAGACAACCGAAAACCACACCACCTACAGGGACGCTATGACGGACTACCACAAACAGTTCAGAGCCACCAAGAGGAACTTCATCCACAACAAAATCCTGGCCAACTCCACCAACTACAAGGAACTTTTCAGTGTCATTCAAGAATTCACCAACCCACGCAGCAAAGCCACAGACATCACCCCATCCTAAAACCTCTGCAACAAGCTTGGAACCTATTTCCACCTCAAGATCAAAAACCTCTACGACAACTTCATCGACCAAGCCACTCCACAGCCCTCATCATACTCGACCTATCAGCAGCCTTCGACACCGTTTCATACCGCACACTAGTCGCCAGACTACACGACGCAGGCATACAAGGAACAGCCCTGGACTGGATCCGATCATTCCTCACCGGAAGATTTCCACCCTTCCTCTCCGGCCCAACTAAAATCACCTGCGGAGTCCCACATGGTTCATCACTGAGCCCCACCCTCTTCAACATCTACATGGCCCCCCTCGCAGCCATCGTCCAACAACACGACCTCAACATCGTATCCTACGCCGATGACACCCAGCTCATCCTCTCCCTCACCAAAGACCCCGACACTGCCAAACTCAACTTCCAGAAAGGAATGCAAGACGTTGCAGTCTGGATGACCAACTGCTGCCTGAAGCTCAACGCCGCGAAGACAGAAGTCCTTGTCCTCGGTAACACCCCTTCTGCATGGGACAGCACCTGGTGGCCAACCGCCCTCAGAAGCCCTTCTACCCCCTCAGACCACACCAAGAACCTCGGCATCGTACTCAACTCATCACTCTCCATGAACCAACAGGTCAACACCGTCACCTCCAGCTGCTTCAACACCCTCCGCATCCTCCGCAAGACCTTCAAGTGGACCCCCCTTGAGTCAAGGAAGACAGTCACCCACGCACTCATCACCAGCAGACTGAGCTATGGAAACGCACTCCACGCCGGCATTAACAAGTGCCTACCCTGCAAACTCCAGACAATACAGAACACCACCGCCAGACTCGTCCTCGGCATCCCCCGACATGAACACATCAGCCAACGTCTACGAAGTCTCCACTGGCTTTCCGTGGAGAAAAGAGTCACTTTCAAATTCCACACTCATGCCTACAAATGCCTATACAACAACGGACCCAAATACATCAACGACAGAATCAACTACTACATACCCAAAAGAAACCTCTGATCTTCCAACCTCGCACTGGCAGAAACCCCGTGCATCCACAGAGCAGGCGGAAATCTTACTCTCAAATTGGATCAAAGAGCTGGAATGAGCTACCGGCAGACATCAGATGCGCCCTCTCCCCAAACAGCTTCAGGAAGACCCTCAAGACCCTCAAGACCTAGCTCTTTGGTTGAACAGATCTGCGACCCCCCCTCAGCAACTTGAGAGGATCCCAATTATTTTTGGCGACCTTCCTGGCTGTGCAGGCTCTCTTAAAAGAGGTAAACCATTTGGGGATGTCATCACCATCTGAATATTTACGGATCATCCCTATGGGGAGTTTGCAATGAAAGAAATCTTCTCTCTCCCTAGCTACAAAATTACTGCTACCAGAGATGGGTCCTAGGCCGATCTGTTTTATTTGTGTTTCTATGTCCAGGAGTTGAGCTTCTAAGTACAACCTTCTAGCTAATCTTTATAGCATGAGGTCCTTCTCTGAGGGCTTATCCTCTATTTCTGACTGTGAGTTGTCTATCACCTCCTCAGGCAGGTCATCAGTCAGGGCCGGACTGGGAACTAAAGGCAGCCCTGGCAAGTTTTGACAGACCAGCCCTGGTCTGGCGTGTTGCGAGCGAGCGCAGCCCTCGAGCCCGACCGCTACTAGGGGGGTTGGGGGGGTTCTCCCCCAAGAAAATTTTGGAAAATGACAGACCAAAATGGTGAATTTTACAGCACATTTTTCATTATATATTCAAATTGTATCAACTTTCAAAGCACAGTAAATAGTAAATGATGACCTTAAAGAACATCAGGTTACTCACCCAGTCATATGTACCCATAGACATAGGCATAAATGCAGTTTTACACTGAGTTGTACTTGTATCTTGTATCATAAAATGAAAAAAAATTGGGCTGGCCTGCATGCCGAATATTTCATTGCTGGATGCACTCCTGCTAAAAATTTATTTTTAGCACAATAGTGCTGTTCCGGCGGAATTTTTACTTTATTTTTTTAATATATAATATATCTCTGACGCAACTGTAGGCCTAACTGCCAAAAAGACACTCAGAGAAGGGTTAAATGGAGAAATAATTAACAAAGACATCCCAGATATGGTGAAGGAAATGCCAAATGGGAAATCACAGGAGAAGATTGAGTCAGAGCAAAGCCTCTGTGAATCATGCCTTATGAGTGCAATTTTATTTTTTAGTACCCACAAGTGTTATTTCACAAGTATGATATGGGTAAATCCTAAATATGGGAATAGATTAGCTATTTTAGGATCGTTTGGAAATCCGTGGTTTCTCAAACTCTCCAAATACCCCATCTCACCCTTGGAAATATTCATAAATTCACTCCTGTAAAGGGTGACGGTAAGCCCCATTAAAGGGTGTGCCTCAGAAGGTTGTTGAGATTGTCAGAGAAGGGGTTTCGTCAAGAAAAAAATATTTAAACTGTGGAAAAAATAGGAATAGTGTAATTTCACTCTTTCAAGAGCATTTTCGCATGTTCAATTGTGTATATGTAAAGTGATGCATGTGTAAATAATTTCGGATGCACCTTTATAGAAAGATAAAACCCCTTTATAGGGATACTCCTGGAAAACATGCTACTGTTACAGCTTTGCTGGGGTGCTCTTAGAAAAGTTTGTCATTCCCTGAAGTTCCTAAATTTGTACCCATGCAAGATTTATTAACACGTTTATGAACTGGGCTTTCTGTTCATCAGACCCTTGCAGTTATGGGAAGCTGAACTTGTTGTGTAAGATCTGTAAACGTCTAACCCTTACACACAAACAGATTAGGACTGCTCCCGCATAGACATGCTGATAAGATTCCTTTTAGTTTTAACTTGTTTTAATAGGTTTTTATAGCGCAAACATGACCCTTACGGGTATCAGAGCGCTTTACAGTGAGCAGAGTAGTAGAAACCATAATATCAAATTCGCTTCAAATTCAGTAACAACCGAATATCATAGTTTGTCACTAATAACAACATAATGTCATAGTTCAGAGCACTGCAAGTACCAGGCAGTGTTGAGAAGCAGGGGGGTAAAGTTGGTACTGCTAGGAAGAGTGCACTAGGTAGGCAGCTAAAGATAAAAATATAAACCAATGCACAAAATAATAAAAATACAAAAGGGAAAACATTACTGGGGTTGAGTTCAAAAGTGGATACAGCCTATAGCAATAGGGTAGGAGGAGCAAATAAAAAGACAGTTCTGTTTAATTACAGGTACCTAAATCAAGATAGCAAATGGGATCACTAAGGAGAGGTTCAGGAGGTGCTAGAGAGACAGAAGAGTCAAAGGTATATACTCAGAAAAGAGGGGGTGATTGGTAACAAACTCGAGGTCAACAGAACCCTTTTCTCCATCTTTCTCCATGGCGGTGGAGGGGGGTAGTGCGCACACAGGGTCAGGCCAAGCTCAGGGTGTCAAGTGTCAATTTCTTGTGAGATAGCTTGAGAAGATGTAGAATACAGTATATTGTATTTTGAAGGCATGCGTCTTCATGCATAGTGAATAAGTGCTGTTCCCCAGAGAGAATCAACTTCTCACCCAGGGAAAATACAGAGAGAGTGAAAGTCTCTGTGCACTAAGCAGGCATTGTAATGACTATCTAGCATCTAGGGGAAGCCACCGTAGGGAAATGAGAACTGGGAGATGCGGCTGAAACCACATGCGCAAGAAACATAACAATTCCGCGTTATGAAGACCATTAGGAAGTGTGTTTCGATAAGTCAAATAAAGCCACTTGTGTAAGCATGTGCACTTACAGTGCACTATTAATCAACAAAACGGTGCGAGATCAGATGTTTTAAGAAGTATATTTTTTTCTACTTATGTTTTAAAATACAAAGTTGCCTCATGCACTGTTTCGGTACAAGAGGCGCACATTTCAGGCTGTAAAGTTTCGAACAAAATTATGAATTAAGTAATGCTTGTGTTTTTGGCTCTTACAGACACTGGTTCACAGACTGTTATAAAATGGAGCATGCAGGTTCATTATCAGCAGAAGGATCCAACTAGGTCTATGGAGGTCAGCCCTGGGGTGCCAGCGCACTATGCCGTGACAGACACTTACCAGTATTGGGCTTTCATGTGGCAAGCATTCTTGGTGTTGTAGTCTTGGGTGGCTTTCACAGAATTCATTACACTAGCACACCAGATAGCAATGATGTGCAGGTTTAAAAACATAAGAGTGGAAACAGCATCTTTGATGACTTGTGGTGGCCCTGCCCTTTTGACATACAATCAGACAACACAGATTGTTTTGATCCCTTGCTGTTATAGGATTCCGTTTTAAAAGCCAGGCAGCATAATGACACATTCTGCAAGAGGTACAGCTTTTACATGCAGACCTTTAACATTAAGAGGCTGTATATGTGGAAAGGTATAATTTTCTTAATCGAACAGGCAACAACACACTCAATTGTGAACAGAAATGTCTGAGCATTCAAAGTTCAAGTGCAAGTTAAACTTCCAACTCACAGAGTCGTAGACGCTCAAGTGGCTCTATCTCTGCTCAAATGTATTGTTCATGCAGCAGTGATGAACCACAAGAACTGCCAACACGTGTTTCATCGTATGGCTTGTCGGCCCTCGACTTCTTCAGGGCTGGAAAGCAGAAAAACATAATGCACTTCCAAAAATTGGCCCCTGAGGCCAAGTGTGACTTCCAATATCCAATTGTCCATGCCCATATTGCCACATGGAGTACTCTCCGACTCAATGTCTCGATATCACTGAGACGACTGGATAGTGGAATGGACACTTGGTCTCAATGGCCAACTACCAGAAGTACACTCCATTTTACCACTTTCGAGACGTGAGGAAGTCGAGTGCCCACAAGCAACACGACAAAACATGTGTTGGCAATTCCTGCAATAAACCGAAAACAAAACCACTTGAAACCTCACGACTCCATGAATTAGACATCCAACCTTCACTTGTACTTTGAGTGCTCAGATCTTTGGTTGGCATTGATTTGCCCCTAATCTTGGGGGGTTATCGGGTAACCAGACCCTGCTCTAGAGCACTACCCAAATTGTGACTCTTTGCTTCTCCCGAGATCCCAGATAGTATCAGTGAGCACCTTGTCTTGTGCCTGACTACCTTGTCTCTGTGAATACACTCAATAATTAGTTTTCATTTCAAAATCCACATGGCCACACTTTAACCTGCAATAGAAATGAAGTTATAAAATAAAACATTTTATAACTCTGCTGCTGTGCCAGTGCTAGGAGCAAAGGTGGTGTCTGTACTGGTGAAAGGTGCATCCATGCTCAATAACTTCTTTCTTTCTCCGGCTCCTCCAAACAGGTCTAGGATTTCCCAAGAGGACAGATCTTCTGCAGGTGTGGGTCCATAGAGTGGAATTTTTGTGGGGTGCCACTTACTCTAGGCAAGAGGTACTTCCCAATGCCGCCCTAGAGCTTAGGGTGTGTGGTATGACTGGAATATCTTCACCTGGCAGTCAAAAGGGGAGGAAGCACTCACAGAACATTGCACCCTCTGCACTATTTTTATGCTTTATGTTAAACCAAAGTGGACTTAGTTTAAGGTTGACTTATCTCGACCATACAAAGACTCCACTGGTTTACGATGATAAAGTGTTAATTATAGGGCTCTGTCTAGGATCTTTAATAATACATCTAAGTTGACCTGAGGCCCAAAATTAAATCATGTGACCCTGTCAGTATGCTTAGGTTCCTACATAAGAGCTGGCCAGAAATACCAAGAGTAAAAAATAAAAAAACAACAAAAAACCGGACAACACAAACATCTGGGTAAGCTTTCCCAGATAACCGGGTTGCTAGATGGTGGCACTACTTTCCAGATTAGATGATGAAGAGAATAGAGTTCGGCCACTTCAAGAGAATATTAAAAACAGGGCAATATTAGGAGCACATAATGCAGGAGATTATATTTTTAGACAGCGCCTGGATACCTATGAGCTTTGGTGCCCTATGAATGCATTTAAGTGACTTGGCTTTTCATAATATACTCTTACATTATGATGCTGAACTTCACTAAATTTACTAACAAAGGCAATGATGGTCTAATTTCTCAAATGAAAAATGTTGTATTTGTGAAGAGTGACACACACCCCTAATTTGCGTCAAATAAAATCTGCTCCTCACATAAGCAGTGATTTAAAACAGAGAGATGGGAGCTAAGTAACTATTAGCGAAAACTCTAGAATTTTCAATGCGATTTGCAACTAGGGCGCACTCCAGCTCTCCGCAGCAACGTCTTTCATTGGACCAGTTTGGGCTGTTTGGTAATATCAAAGGAGAATGCTACTTAATCTTACCAACAACTAGGGGCATTTCGTTTCACTAAACCAGAGAATATTTTTGTAATGCAACAAGACAACATTTCACATAGCTCTCCTGGTTTGGGGTTTTACCGTACTTCCGGTCAGTTGATCACCAAACACTGCAGGTCCCCATGTATTTAGTATCATGAACAGACCTGGCTATGCCTTACTTGATTATACAGTTTTACATCAAGAGGACTCTAGAAAGGTTTCGAAGGATTATAAAACAGGATCTGTTTAAATAGAGATAATGGAACGTTCAGTGTCATTTCTAGATCTTGGCTACGGATTCCAATACATCACCTTTCCATAGGGAGGGCTTAAGATCAGCCCCTTGCTCCTAATTTGATGCCGTTATCGTCTATCTCACTTCCTTGCTCCTAATTTATTGGCTTTCCTCCCTATGCTTCCTCCCTTTACCCTGCTCCTTCTTCCCACTCTTATCTTATCCCCCTCTTTTTTTATTTTTTTAAGTTTAGAAAGCTTTATTGAAAGATGATAAACATAGTAAAACATCATACAGAGCAAATGGGCTACAGCTGAAGATATAAATTAAAAATAAAAACAGAGAATTTGCAAAAGTAGTCCAAAGTGGATATAAACTATACTTAGAGAAAAAGCTTTTAAAATTTTATGTTAGTTGAAGAGGAAAGAAAAAGGAGGGAAGAAGAGGAAGAAAAGAGGGAAAGAAAAGAAAGAAAGAGAAAAAGGTAGTATTGAAAAAGGAAAAAAGAACAAAAGTCCAACAACTTATACAATGTATAAAGAGAAAACAATAAAAAAAGCAAGAGAAAGTGATAACATTATATTAAAAAGTACAGTATTTGAATAGTAACAAGATCAAGGGGTTGAGGAAGAGAGAAATTTTGTGAACGGTAACCACAGTAAATCTCTCTTAATCAGTAAGGGTGCAGAAGTAGCAAAGGAATGATCAAGTCTATGGTGTTGACATAACAGATTCCACCAAGCTAAGTGTGAAATTTTGGAAGTGTCCATCCAGTTAGTGGTTATAATTTGGAAGGAAATGGCTATAAACAAATCAATAAATTGACGAGTACTATTAGAGACATTCCAAATTGGAGAGGCACCTCCTAAAAATATGTGTATGAGTTCAAAAGGGAATTTGGAAGAAAGGATAGCATTCAACTTGGACCAAACATGAGACCATAAAGACTTGATAGCTGGACAGTGAAAAAACATATGAAGAAAATCGCTATTTTCAGATAAACATGACCAAAATTTTTTAGAATCTAATAGTTTGAATTTATGTCAGAGGGAGTAAAGAAAAGTCTATTATAAAAGAAGAATAAAGTCTGTGCTAGCGGAAAGGAAAGAGGTATGTATTTTACACCAAATTGAGTCCCACAGTTGAATTGGGAAATCCTGGGCTAAATCCTTTTCCCAAAGTAATTCTATTGATGATTTAGGTCTATTTAATGGAGGGTGAAAGAGTAATTTGTAAATGGCGGAAGCTTTAAAAAGAGTAGAGAAGTCAAGAGGAGAAAGGAGGGCGGGAGGAGGGTGGGAGGAGGAGAAGGTGAAGGATAAACCTTGGAAAAGAGTTGAATGAGAGAGGTGTGAAGTAGGGAATATTGAGAACAGTGAGTATCCGATATGTTAAATAACTCTTGAAGCTCTGAAAAATCTTTTGGAAAGTTGTTGTTCAAGAGTGACGACACCTTTGTCGATCCACTCCTCCCAGAAAAGCGCTTTGTTATTTATCTTCAAGGAGTTGTTGTACCATATTGGAGTTAGGGAGAGAAGGTCTTCATATGAGAGAAAGGACCTAAATAAAGTACGAGAGAGAGCTTTGGAATGATTAAAAATGGGAGTAGAGAAACGTTTCGGAGGTTGAGACAAGCGGGTGGCTGTAAGAAATGAAAAGGGTAAAAGTTGAGAAAGCTCAAGCGCACTCCAAGCAGTCAGGGGAGGAATAGGGGAGTAGGGGAATCAGCTAGAAAAGGCCAAATGTGTTTAAGAGTAAAGGCTGAGTGATATCTACTGAGTGATATCTACTGATGTTAGGGAAAGTTACGCCATCGAGGGTTTTAGGTTGTTGTAACCGAGAAAGAGAAATTCTAGCTTTACGATTATTCCATAATAATTTAGTTAAGGAGCTATTGATGGTGCGAAAAAAATAAAGCGGAAGAGAAACTGGGAGCATAGACAGGTAGAAGTTGATAATGGGAAGGAGCATCATCTTAATAGTGGAGAGTCTACCCCACCAGGATAGGAACAACGGAGTCCAACTATCTATGGAAGCGCTGAGTTTTTTTAGTATATCTGCATGGTTAATTTTAATAGTTTCTCTTATGGAATTAGTGTAAAGGATACCTAAGCATTTGATACTTTTAGGATTCCATTCGAAACTGGAACCAAGGAACATGTGGGAAAGACAATGTTTGTTTAGGGGTAAGACTTCAGACTTATCAATATTCAATGTATAACCCGATACTGTGGAATATTCTTGAAGCAAGGAAAAAAGAGCCGGCAAGGAGGTAGAGGGATTGGAAATATAAAGTGAAATATCATCTGCATAAGCAGTGAACTTGATATCAATATCATTAAATTGGAGACCAGTGTAGGAAGGTGAACGTTTGATTTTTTCAAGAAATGGCTCTAATGCAAGAATAAAGAGAAGAGGAGAGAGGGGACAACCCTGTCTGGTACCTCTATGCAACGGGAAATATTTTGGATTGACAACCGTTAGCCCATATGGATTTGGAGGGATTGGAGAAAAGTAATTGTATATATTTAATAAATGGGGGACTAAATCCATGCCATCTTAAAGCTCCAAACATGAAGTCCCAGCTCACCCTATCAAATGCTTTTTCTGCATCTAGTGTAATAGCAGCAACGGGAGAATCAAGTTTGGAGGCAAGATGAATGATATTTATAAAAGTACTTGAATTGTCAGTAATAGATCTACCCTTAACAAACCCAGATTGATAAATGTTGATAAGATCAGGAAAAACACCTAGTATTTTGGCAATTATTTTACAATCAGTGTTAATCAAGGATATGGGCCTATAATTTTTACAGAGGGAGGGATCTTTGTCTTTTTTAGGAATAAGACACAGCATGGCTTGAGTAAAGGTTCCATGTGAATTTCCCTCTTGAAGACAAGAATGTATCAAAGAAAATAAATGGGGTATTAAGGATTTTTTCAAATGAAGATAGAATCGTACAGTGAAGCCATCAGGACCCGGTGTTTTGTCTTTGGGAAGAAGATTAATAGCTTTAATAAATTCTGTTTCTGTAAAGGGAGCATCCAAGGACGTGAGATCTGTAGAAGTAGCAGAAGAATGCCGAATGGAATCAAAAAATGAGTCAATTTGAGAAGAGGAAGGATTAGATTCAGGAGTATAAAGAGAAGTATAATATTGTACAAAACAGTCTAGAATCTTGTCATCTACAGTCTGCCTAACACCTGAACTATCAGTAATAGTAATTAATTTAGACTTTTGCTTCTTAATTTTAAGATAATTAGCCAACGACTTACCCGCTTTGTTACGTCCACCATACATTTTCGCATTGAATTTAAGAAGTTGGTTACAGGCCGAATCCCAGGTATGTTTATTAAATTGCATTTTGGCTTCGATGAGGGAAGATAGAATATCAGAAGAATTAGTGGTAAAGTACTGATGCTCCAATGACTTAATTTGCTTAAGAATACGAGAAGACTCTGAAATAGTATTTTTCTTCTTCCAGGCCACAAAATCAATTACAAAACCTCTAGCGGCGGCTTTAAAAGCATCACAAATAGAATTAAATTGGGGGGTAGAGGAGAGGTTGTGAAGAAAGAAATCATCTATAAAGAGAGTAAACTGTTCAACAAATTTAGGATCTAAGAGAAGAGAATTATTGAAGCGCCAACGACGTGAAGTAAGAGAGGGTGACGGAAAGTCCATTTCTAAGATGACAGGGGCATGATCTGAAATAAGAATGGAGCCTATCTCCACATTAGTCATAAACTGGAGTGCATGTTGAGTAAGAAAACTGTAGTCAATACGGGACTGTGACTTGTGCACTGAGGAGAAAAAGGTCAATTCAAGAGTATCCGGGTGGGAAGTTCTCCAGGAATCTATTAGGCCTCTATTGGAAATGGCTTTGTGAAAGGATTTCTGTATCTTGTTGGGAACATATTTAGTTTGCGATTTGCGATCTAGGAAGGGATCCATAAGTTGATTACAATCGCCCCCCAGAATCAAATCAACCGCAGCATGGGAAGATAAAAAGGCAGAAAAATCATTCCAAGATTGAGTATCCACCCCATTCGGACCATAAACATTACAGAAGGAGAGAGGAGTGTTGTTGACAATAACATTCAAAAACAGCAATCTACCATTGTCATCATGAAACTCATTTTGTAACTGAACAGTTAAAGATTTATGAAATAATATAACAACACAATTCTTTCGTCCTTAAGTTAAAAGACAATAAGTCCTTTAACTTAAGGTGAGTCTCTTGTAATAATGCAACATGACATTTTAACCTTGCTAAATGAGATAAAACCCGCTGCTTCTTAACCGGGTTGCAGATGCCTTTAACATTCCAGGATAGCACACGTGAACCTTTCATTTAAGTACTGTATACAATGATAAGCAATAGAATAAGTATAACAAGGATAAAAGGGAAGAAGGAAAAGTAGGAGCGCGTAAATTGAAGAGTAAAAGGACATGAAAAGCATGAGTAAGACAAAGAACCTGTACATATAGCTCGCACAAAGTGAAAAGGTATTGCAAAATGAGAAAGAGAAGAACAATTGAAAGAGAGCGGAGAGAGAGATGAACATGAAAAAAGAGGAAGAAGGAAAAAGAGGAGGAAAAAACAGTGAAGGAAAGAGAAAGAGGGAGCCCTAACTCCCAAAGAAAGTAGGAAAGAGGAGATGACAAAAAGCCAAGGGGCTTCACACCCAAAAAAAACAAAAAGAGAACAAGTGACATTATCAGGGGAGGGGGACGGAGAAAAGGAACCAAGACAACCACATCACAGGAGGACGTCTAGTCAGAGAACGACGATATGCACCAAATAAAAAAAAAAGAAGGAACGAGATAAACCAAACATAATATTACAAAACAGATGAAAAAATGGGGCAAAGAAAAACAAAAGCTTACCAAAATCTAGGGAAAGACGTTAATGGGTAACGTCCTACAGAAAAAGACAAGTAGATGATAGAAGATAGGATCTTCAAAACGCACAGGAGAGACCTGAAAAATAAAAAAATAAAAAAATAAATATTTAAAACCAATTAACGATTAACAATAAGTTTAGAACAACAATGCCCTAGGGAGAGAAGACAAGGGAAGAAAAAAACATGTGTGAGAAGGTAAAAACAAGACAATTAACGTTTGCCAAGGTCCATCTGTTCTCCTCGGTGAGTATGAATAAACTTCCATAGATCAGCATAGTCCTCGACGGAGAATGATCTGTCATTACAAGTCACTTTGAAGAAACATGGGTGTATGAGACCATAGCGGGCATTCATAGATCTTAAGGCCGGACGAAGATCCAGGAACTCCTTGCGTCTATTGGCAGTGGGCTTCGACACATCCTGACTGAAAAAATGTTTGTGACCAGACCAGAACATCTGCTTGTGTTGTTTAGCTACAGCAAGGAAAGTCATTAGGCCAGAGTAAAGTAAAAAATATGCAATTATACTCCTTGGTTTGGTGTTAGGGGATGTAATGTGAGGCCCCAATCTGTGTGCTCTTTGAATATTAAAGTCAGCTGTTTTAGGGAGACCAACAATTTGCAAGACTTGAGTTTTTAAGAAAGATATCATGTCTGCTCCTTCAGAACCTCAGGAATTCCATTAATACGTAGGTTATTGCGCCGATTTCGATTTTCCAAATCCTCCGTAGACTTTTTAAGTTGATGTACTTCCTTAATGAGAGAATCAACTTTAGCAATAACATCTTGAGCATCGCTCACCTTCTGTTCAGCATCTGATAATCTCTTGTCTAGACCAGACCATTTTTCCTCAATTCTCTGTAAAGTAGTAGTTGTGTCTGTCATGAATGGACGAAGCTCATCCATAATATCTTCCAACGTAATGGGAAGAGGAGACTTATTTGGAGAAGAGGGGTCTTTCTTCAGACGTTTGCTATTGGTACCAGAAGAGTCTTTACGTCCCCCGGAAGAAGACCCTGGAGCACAATGGGACCTAGTAGATTGTGAAGGATACATGGTCAATAGTACAGATGGCAAAAGTCGCAAGCTGAAAGTGGACGCCCCAAACTATGAGCAGTGGCCGTACTATGCAAAGAAATCAATAATACCAGAGAACGAATAACAAATTAGAAAGCAGTTGAGCACATGGCAAAAGTCAAATGTAGAAAATTACCTTGAGAAAAGTTGTTGAGAGAGGTCTGATGTAAGGAACTAGGTGAGCGATTAGGCAGGTTAGTGTACATTAATATTAGCGCACAGTAGTACAAAGAGGAGCATGACCATACTGTAGATAGGACTGCTTGTGACAAAAAGCATTCCTTTATTGTAAGAAAAAAGAAAAAAAAAAACAATAGCAATGAAACCATCGAAAATGCAGTCCAGCAATTACAAGGAGGAAAAAGAGATGTTTGACCAAAAAAGATGAAGGAGTTGCATTACTATGAGCACCATTTGCAGTTATAATTGAAGAAATGATGAATTAAAAGCAATTTGCTGCCACAGCGTGGTGAAGGAGCATTACTGCGCCATAGTCAGGAGCTCTCAAAATGGCGGGCACTGCAGCCGGCAGAGCTGACAGGAAAGCAAGAAGACGAAAATGCCACACTCAGCGCATGTCAGCGGTCGGAAACTCACCACAGCACTCCCGGGGGGTTCCGACACGCGTAGCGCAAGTTTCAGGCGAGAAATGAAATGAAATGAATTAAATGAAAATTACATTTATATAGCGCATATACTACCCTGAGGCCTCGCAGAGAAGAAGTGCGGAGAACGGCCCCTTCAGGTAGAGACTGCCGTCGACTCTGCGGAGCGTCTCTAGGATGCGGCCATCTTGCTGCCGCCACCGCCACACGCTCTCCCCCTCTTTTTTATTAAACTCTAAACTTTTACAACTCTTGTCGCCCTAAGCCCACTCTCTAATTTTTTACCACCCATGAGCTGACAGCCGTATCTTTTTGACCATTTAAAATGCTGGTCCAGGTGTAAGCATGTGCATGTGTATGCTGTAGGCATCTTCAAATGGTTTTGGTTCATCCTCCAAGACGGCCACCATGGATGCGTGCACCACCAAGATGGCTGTCTTCCGACAGGAATAGTGAAAAAGAAATATAAAACATCTTTAAACGTTGTCCACTTGGATGCATTTGCCTGTGGCTGTCAGTGCTGCAAGCATTTTATTCTATTTCCACAAATAAAGATTGCCACTGCGTATGCATGCACATTGGCAGCAACTAGCTAGGATAAAACAAAAAGCGAACATAAAGCTAATTGGTTTGATGGCAGAGACTTACTGACTTTACCAACGCTGGCTTCTTTACTGCTTAATTGTAACACCCCTAGCGACGACGTTAACTACACCCAGAACTAAAGGAAAGGCTGGTCGCCAGTCCTGCTGGAAAGTCAACTATGGATCAGGCGGCCGCTAGGGGGCAATGCAGAGTCACCTTGTTGGGAGCTTTTCGGAGCAGAGTCTAAGTCTAAATCGTCAACTGTCAGTTTAAGTTTGGCCTAAAGAAATCTTTAGTTGTTTTGCAAGCCTCATATCTCCTCCAAAGATGATAGTGAAATATATACGTATATATACATAGAGTGGCTTTGGTCAGCCCTCTTCATCGATCAGTCTGTTCAAGTGCCAATCACTTTATCCAGTGGATCAACCCACTTCACCTAAAGGCTCTCTTCATTAGAGTGGGGCATTTTGTTATTTCACATTTGCTCATCCGCCTAAAACGTTGTCCACTCCAATGTTAGGGATGGTAGGACACCTTATGTTTTCATGTTTTAAAAAAAAAAAGATTATTCTAGCAGATGGTCATATTTTGTGTTTTTTTGTTGAAAATATACCCCTTTAAAATGTTTTATTACTTTAACATCATTAGTGGACGTTGGTGAGCACTCTGCCTCATCAGATGGAAACGTATCCCTTTCTGCCCACTTGGGGTTTGCACACACGGAGCCATATCCACCGGGGATACTGGTCCGCGAGTACCACAAATCCTGCATTTACTTCCTGGCGCTAGACAGCCGAGCCGACAGGTGTGCTGATGTTTGATGGGCAGAGGTGGGCAAGCCACACCCTAAGAGTTCTACAGGCAAGGTAAGTACAACTTTTTATACTTGGTAATTGAATTCACTTTTCTCCAAACATTAGCAGTTCCACACTTAAAACAATTTTTGGCCCAAAATCTTATACCATGGGTTCCTATAGGAGATAAATGGCTATCGCTTTTGGAGGTGTGTACTCCACTCACAAGGGTGAGCATTGGGGTTAGGACCCAGGCTCCCTACTGTCTAGGAGGGCACACAATTTGCACCACCAGCGGCACTGGGGCGGCCGGGTAAAGAGTGCAGGGGCCAAACGTTATCCAATGCGCAGGCTAGGGCAGGGAGACTTCCTGAAGGCGACCTCCGGTGGAGAGGTAAGTTGGGATCTTGGGGGATGCTTGAACACAAGGCCATGGTCCAGTCCCAGTCGGGTGGCCCTTCAGGTTGAGGCTGCAGGCGTAGTCTGGAGTCTTGAAGTCCCAGTTCAGCATGTTTGGAGAGACCTCCTTGAGGTGTTGGGCCCCTCCACCTCGGGCCATGGCGTCGGGTGCAGAGTGGTGCAGAATCTTTGAGTCAACAGAATCCGGATTCTGGAGTTGAGTCTTTGGTTGTCTGGTGCTCAAGGCTCAAAGCAGTTCGGAGACGGGACAGGCAGGTAGGGTTATGAGGCTAAGGGAGTTGGTGTCCTCCTCTTCTTCCTGGGTCAGCATGACTCTTCGGTCCTTCTTCTTTCTTCCTCGAATCTGAGGAGGCATGGTTCAAAGTCGCCCCTAAAAACTAAATTTAGGGGCACTATGGAATTCCTGCCGTTAAATCTTCGACTGATCGAATCAGAATCTCTGTTCAGATGTAAACTGAAGACATGGCTGTTCTCCAACTACTAATTTCTAGGTTCTATGCTGCTGCTGTCCTCAGCGCCGGGACACCCCGGTTGGGGGTAGCCGCGCGCTTAATAAATTTCATAAATAAATAAATTATAGGGATGTGCAGGTCAGAGCCAATGGGTCCCTTCCTTGGGGTTGGTACACCCCCTATTATGCCACACTCCAGTGGGAGTGGGCATGAGCCTATTCCTAGTTATCTGAGTACCCTCATCTTCAAGGTGGAGGATACTGAGATGTGTGCTTCACTTCGCCTCCACTACCTGAGGGGTGGGGTTGGCAAAGGTGGGCACACCTCTCTTCCTAGCTTGGGTTTCCCACGCATTCTCCTGCCCAAAGTGGGGGCCAGAACCGATGAGAGCCAGTTGCTGGGGACAGCAAAAGACCAGGACAGCTTCCAAAGCCAGCAGGTCTTTGACGCTTCCCCTTTCGTGGACCCAGCCCATCCTAGGGGAGGAGGCAAGCACCACTGCCCAGGATGGAATTAGTTTCTGGACCCAGAGAGTGGAGGATCTCTACCCAATGTTCCAGAAACCTGTCTGGTGGTGGCAAATGGCGGGCAGCCATTCAGGAACCACACCAGGGCTGATCAATTTTCAAGGAGCATCTCTGAGTTGCCCCCTGAGTGCTTTTTACATTAAGTCGCACTCTGGCATCTGTGAGGATTTAACGTGCTGAGAAGTTTGCTACCGCATTTCCCAGTTTTTAGTAAAGCCATGCTGGAGCCCTGGAGTTTATAATTACTAACTCCCAGACCATATACTCTTTATGGCTTTTCTACACTTACAATGTCTAAGAATGGACTTAGACACTATAGGGGTACAGGGGTCATGCCTCTGTACACTCACCTTAGGGCGAGTGCACCATGATAGATGGGTGACTTATCTAGGCCTTATGCGGTGGCTTCCAGCCATGGCACACAGGGATGAGTGCCATGTGGACGCTTCACTTTTCTCTGCAACAAAACATGCAGCCTGGAGTGGCAGTGTGTGTGTGTTAAGGTGCCGGGTTTCTAAGGATGTGGTACAAAAGGAGGTGGTGATGGATGGAGCATCTGAACCAATCAAACACTCACACCCAGTCAACAGATCTGGGTTTAATCCATCACCGTTCTTTAGCCCACTCTGCCACCCCAGTTCAGACATGGCCATATGCAAATCAGTCTGACCCTGTGCCTCATGGGAACAGGCCAGCCCGAACTGCCAAGCCATGCCTTCCCTGGACCGGAAACAAGTTTCCGAGGACCGGTTTCTGGCATTTCAGCCGTCTTCAGCCCGGCTAGCTTGAATCCAGTGGCAAAGTGAGCAAGGGACTCACGTCTGAGCATACCCTGCCAACTCATGGCGAACAAAGTGGTACAAAAGGGGGTGGTGATGGACGGAGCATCTGAACCAATCAAACACTCACACCCAGTCAACAGATCTGGGTTTAATCCATCACCGTTCTTTAGCCCACTCTGCCACCCCAGTTCAGACATGGCCATATGCAAATCAGTCTGACACTGTGCCTCATGGGAACAGTCCAGCCCGAACTGCCAAGCCATGCCTTCCCTGGACCGGAAACAAGCTTCAGAGGACCGGTTTCTGGCATTTCAGCCGTCTTCAGCTCAGCTTGCTTGAATCCAGTGGCAAAGTGATTCTAAGTTTCTAAGGATGGCACAATAGGTGCTGCAGCCCTTAGAGGCCGACCTTGGTACCCATGGTACCTATTACAATGGGGCTACAGTCTTGGGAAAGAACACAGGCCCTGGAAATCTGCTTTGTAGGGACCCAGGGCATGTCCCGCCAGGTTGCATCAAATGGCAGGCAAAAAGTGGGGGGTAACCATACAAAAAGGTGCACTTTTCTACATGCAGTATTTTGCATGATTGTGTTCAAAGCATAACTTGGAGTACTGTTATCTTGATGCAGAAATCCACCAAATGGTATGTCTCATAATGTGTTTACTTTTCACAACTGCGGCATGTATTACCCTTTGAAAAATCCTGTGATGTACACTATTGCAATTTGTATCCAGTTGTTTGGTCTAATTTTCATTTGCCATTATTGTTCCATGCAATTGTAGATGAGCTTACTTTGGTTAACTTTAGCAAGAATGGGTTGTCTTTGACTCCTATTAGTGTTTGTATAGTTCAGGCCCAAAATACTGACGTTTCATGCATTGTCTGCTGTTTAAGGTGCGTTTTGATTTGAAAGTAAAGGCTAGGTCTCCAGCCATTGTTCACAATTTGTGCAAATGTAGAGTTTGAGTATCTCTGTTATGGAGAGAGGAAATCGCCAGGAGGTACATGGCAGCAAATGCTGCCAACAATTAAGTCCCATGCCTACCCTGTTGACTGAGCCAACCACAGGAGAGAACACCCTGATAAGACAATGACAAAGTGGCCCGCGAAAGGAGGACATGCACCTGGAAAGCAATTTGGGCCTTGACTTCACAGGAGCAATAATGGACATCAAAGCAAGTTGCAGTGAAGGACAGCATAACCTTTCTGGAGGCCTGGCAAGTATCACCTTATTTAAGTATGATGAAACTGTGACAGGCTTTTAATTTGAGAGTAGCAAGAAGAAATTAATTAACAAACATGGCAAGACTGGGGGCGTGGCCAGCAACATGGCTGAGTAGCCGCAAACTCCGGAGGCTTTGTCAACTAAATAAACTCCTACCTCAAATCTGACCTTTCCCGTGCCATCCAAGTGAGAAACCAGCTCCCCTAGACAGGGGTAAATACACATCTATGGAGATGGGTAACCAGGGGCTCCTCAAAGAACTGGAATGGAGCACGAACAACGGGAGCGCCACAAACATTGTAATGGTGGCAGGTGGAAATTGCTACCGCCCTCCATCCTGGACGACATGATCGGAGGGGATCGGCACCTAGAGACACTGAGGCAGAATCCTCTTTGGGATTGTGATGGAGTGGCCCTATCCAGAAAGATTGCATCACTGCATCGCCAGAAGCAAGAACAACAGGACCACGAGACACAGCCCAGCCAAGGAGGGCGTGATCTGGAGCCCGTAGCATGGGGGTGGGCTATGAAGACGAGTGCCACAAAGATCGCAAGGCCGCGGGTTGAATTTGCTGCCAGCCTCCGTGCTAGACGGCACGATCGGAGGTGACTGGTGCTTGTATGGTCCCTAGAGACATCTGGGGAAGAATCCTCTTCTGGATCACGGTGGAGGTGCACCATCCGTAAAAGAGAGCCTGAACCAAGATTATTTTGCTGCACTGCCGGAGGACAATGCAATCGCAAGACACGGCCCAGCCGAGGGGGGCGTGAACTGGAGCCCAAAGTTTGGGGCACGGCTGCAAAGATGAGCAGAGTGGCACGACCTGAGAGTCCGACCTCTGAGCAGTACAAGGAGAGGGATGCTGTAGGCTCCTGCGATAAGGGACGCGACCTAATGGGGGAATTCCCACATGGAGAGAGACGGACCCCCGCTCCCTGCACGATCCCAGAAGCCCCCTCACCAGGTAAACAGCAGGGGTGATAGATAAAGGGCAATTACCACCACCCCGCAAAGGTTGGGGGCAGCCTAAATTAGAACGCTTGGGCCATAAGAGAGAGTATCCACCCCGGGGACAGATCCTTGTGTACCATGGAGAGCAAGTGTGCTGGCCCAGAGCCACAGGACGCAGCAGTCCACACACCGTCCACCACCCAGTTTACTGTAATACGAGGAAGAGGACAAGCCAGTAAGTTTTAAGCGAGGCTGCGAGGGGGAGAGTTGTAGAAAGCCACAGGAACTCGGTATCAATCAATCAATCAGAGTACTTGTAGAGAGCGCTACTTACCCGCAAGGGTCTCAAGGTGCTGAGGGGAGGGCGGGGTGCTGCTACTGTTTGAAGAGCCAGGTCTTGAGGAGTCTTCTGAAGGTGAGTAGGTCTTGGGTCTGCGGTATGTGGGTAGGGAGGGTGTTCCAGGTCTTGGTGGCGAGGTAGGAGAAGGATCTGCCGCCGGAGGTCGTACGTTGGATGCGGGCACAGCGGCAAGGGCGAGGCTGGTGGAGCAGAGCTGGTGGGTGGGGGTGTGGAAGCTGAGTCTGCTGTTTAGGTAGGCTGGCCTGATGTTGTGGAGTGCCTTGTGTGCATGAGTGAGGAGCTTGAAGGTGATCCTCTTGTTGACGGGGAGCCAGTGTAGGTCTCTCAGGTGGGGGTGATTTTGCTGCGGCGGGGGACGTTGACGATCAGTCGGGCAGAGGCGTTTTGGATGCGTTGTAGTCGTCGTAGGTGTTTGGCAGGGATTCCTGCGTAGAGTGCGTTGCCGTAGTCCAGTCTGCTGGTGACAAGGGCATGTGTCGCCGTTCTTCTTGTTTCGGTCGGGATCCACTTGTAGATACTGCGGAGCATGCGGAGGGTGTTGTAGCAGGAGGAGGAGATGGCGTTGACCTGTTTAGACATGGAGAGGGAGGAGTCGAGGATGTATCCTAGGTTGCGTGCATGGTTGGTGGGTGTTGGTGCTGTTCCCATAGTGGTTGGCCACCAGGAGTCATCCCAGGCTAAGGGGGTGGGTCCGAGGATGAGGACCTCCGTCTTGTCCGAGTTCAGCTTCAGACGGCTGCTCCTCATCCAGTCGGCGACGGCCGTCATTCCCTCGTGGAGGTTGGTTTTGGCGGTGTGTGGGTCCTTGGTGAGGGAGAGGATGAGCTGGGTGTCATCGGCATAGGAGATGATGTTGGGGTCGTGATGGGTGGCCACTCGTGCGAGGGGGGCCATGTAGACGTTGAACAGCGTCGGGCTGAGGGATGAGCCCTGGGGGACGCCGAAGATGATGTCTGTGGCTTTGGATCAGAAGGGTGGGAGGCGAACTCTCTAGGTTCTGCCTGAGAGGAAGGACGTGGTCCAGTCAAGGGCCTTCTCTTGGCTACCGGCTTATAGGAGGCGTGTCTTTAGAGTGCGATGGCACACCGTGTCGAAGGCGGTCCAGGAGGATGAGGGCTGATGTTTCGCCGTTGTCTAGTTGGCGCCTAATGTCGTCTGTGGCGGTGATGAGGGCTGTCTCGGTGCTGTGGTTGCGTCTGAATCCGGATTGGGACGGGTCTAAGATGTTGTTGTCTTCCAGGTGTCGGGCCAATTGGATTTTTACGATTTTCTCGATGACCTTTGCTGGGAACGGGAGCAGGGAGATGGGCCGGAAGTTCTTGAGGTCCTTGAGGTCCACTTTGGGCTTCTTGAGGAGTGCGTTGATTTTGGCATGCTTCCAGCTTTCCGGGAATGTCGCTGTTTCGAAGGAGATGTTGAAGACCTTCCGAAGTTGGGGTGAGATGGCTGCGTCTGCTCTGTTGAAAATGTGGTCTGACGGAGATCCCGAGTGGATGGAGTTAATGACCTTGCGTGTCTCATCGTTGTTGACGTTGGACCAGGAGGTCAGGCGGTTGGCGCTGGTAGTGTTCACAGGGGAGGTGTCATCTGGCGTAGTCGGCGCGAACGTGGTGTTGAAGTTGTCGTGGATGTCAGTGATCTTGCGGTGGAAGAAGATGGCTAGTGAGTAGCACAGTTCTTGTGAGGGGCGGATGTCGTTGGTGGTGGCGCTGGGGTTGGAGAGTACCTTTACGATGCTGAAGAGCTCTTTGCTGTCATGTGCGTTGTTGTCCAAGTGGTTTTTGAAGGAGGATCTCTTGGCTAGTATGATGAGGTGGTGATGTCTGCGGGTGGCGTCCTTGTGGACTGCGTGGTTGTCCAGTGTGCGTTCGTGGAGCCATGTGTTCTCCAGTGCGTTTGGAGGTCTGGAGCTCGTCGATGAACAAGGTGGCTCTCTTGCTGGCGTGGCTGTTGGAGGGTTCCTTGAGTGGGGCGAGGGTGTTGGCGCAGTCGTCGATCCACTGTCTGAGGTTGCGGGCTGCGGCGTCTGGGGTGGTGGGGTCGGTGGGTGGGTTCTAGGTGAGGGTGGTGATCAGCTGGTCATCGGTGCACCAGCAGCGGCGAGGTAGCTTTTGAGTGCGGTGGTGTGTGGTTGGTTTCTTGAAGGTGAAATGGATGCAGCGGTGGTCGGTCCAGTGGAGTTCGGTGGTGTGGTCGAAGGTGACGTGGGAGCCTGTGCGGAAGATGGGGTCCAGCGTGTGGCCGGCGGCGTGGGTGGGTGCGGTGATGAGTTGTCTGAGGCCGAGGTTGGCGAGGTTGTCGATCAGGGTGGCGGAGTTGGCATCGTTATTGTTCTTGAGGTGGAAGTTCAGGTCCTCGAGGAAGATGTATTCCGTGGAGGCGAGTGCGTGGGTGCTGGCGAGGTCGGCGATGGAGTCGCTGAACTGGGTCCGGGGGGGTCTGTAGATGAATGTTCCTCTGAGGGTGGTGTTGGGGTCGGTGAGGATTCGGAAGTGCAGGTGTCCGGCGGTGTTGAGGGTGTCGTCTGCGTGGGTGGCGACCTTGAGGGTGGACTTGTGGACGATGGCTATTTCTCCTCCGGCTCCGTTGTCACGATCCCTGCGGGTGATCTTGTAGCCGTCTGGGAAGGCTATGGCAATGTCGGGCGCCGAGGAGTCATTCCACCAGGTCTGGGACTGAAGAAATTGCCTGAACCGAAGGACCCTAGATAAACAGCAGTGTAAGAAAGTCACACAATGGTTGGTCCCATGCACACACCCTGCATAACTCAAGAGCATAGGTACGAATGGGCTGAAACACCAAAGAAGTGGCAGAAGGCGGGGGTGAAGTGGAGAAAATCCAAAGTACCCCCTTCTCGCAAGATCCCATTAGGGGCTACTCAAAGGGAGATCCCCTAATTTCCCTACACTGGTGATCCTAAACGCAAGGCTCCAAACTCCAGCCAGCAGGGGAAACGGGGTGAACATAAAGATTATGGATTACCGACCCTAAGGCGACATACCGGAGGGGGCGGAAGAAAGCCCACTGCACCTACCCGGGTGTACACACTACACACAATGGTCAAGGAAAAGGAGCCTAAACTGTAGAGACAAGGGAGAATGGACCAATATATAAAGGTCCTCGGCACACTATAAAACACATTCCATTTCAGACATGATCCTCTGCCATTCTACTGCACTAGAACGTTTGAGCACTTTTTCAGTGAAGTCAGGTGTTTTTTAGCTTTCTCTGTTTCTTGTTTATTTTTTTTCCTTTTTCATATATATATCTTGTGTGTTATTACAATCATTTCAGTTTATCATTCCATAATGGCAGGGAGGAGAAATCCCTGTTTTTCTGAGGGAGAATCTTCAGTCCCAGAGGATGAAATGGAGCCGAATTGTTTGGATCCCAAGTCAAAATACAATTATGGCTTAGAAAATGCAAATGTGGGCCAGTATAGTTGACAGAGTGAATGCTGTAGCAAACAACCTGCCCACACAGGAGGAAATAAGGCATAGGTGGAATGGCCTGCGGGGGAGATGCGTTCCCTGACCTCCAAGCATCATCTAGAGGTCCAAAGGACTGGTGGTGGTTCTCCCAGCACCCCTCACATTTTTTTCTGTGGGAGAAGAAGTTCTTGCAGATCCTTCATCCTGAGGCTTGACAGGAATCCCTAGTAGAGGGGAGACTGGTAAGTTAAACTTTTTAATGTGTCACTAAACCTAAATGTCCTTTTAATTTAGCTGTTGGTAATGTTTTTCGCAACCTCTTTTAAACGTATAAACCCATACATAAATGTATTTATTTCAATTTTTTGTAGGAATTATGCAGCAATATTTTTGTTTCTCTCGTTTTCCTAATTGTTAATATGTGCTGTCTGTACTCATGTTTTTTTCATGTTACATTTTATGTTTTTGACTTGTGTCTCTGTTTGCTAGAATCTATTTTTTTTGCACTTAAGATTACAGGTTTCAATCTCCATTTAATATCACTTGAAGTTATGGTGCATGTACGTGTGTTTACACCTAATGACATGTTTCATATATGTGTTTCATATTGTAAATGTTTGTTAATTTTCACTGCATATATTTTACTATGTTCAACCTACACCTTTGCAAGTGTTGGTAATGTGTAATTGAAATGACTGCAACTACCATGATGTTTTGTTTTTGTTTTGTGGAAATAATATTGCAATATTATTATGGTCACTCTCTATTATCTTACATATTTTCCCATCTGTTAAAGTGTTATGTAGTTATCAATCTCTATTTTATTCTATGTTTTGAAATGTGACTTTTTGTGTAATATTGTATGTTGTCACTTACTTGCTTTATTGAATTGATGTGATTTGTTTCACAAAGTTGGTTGTCTAAAAAATGCAAATGTTTGTTATGTTGCAAGCTGTATGCAAGATGCTTTGATGATAAATGTACTTTGCAGTGGTTATATGAGGACTAATGCTATGTATCCTTCTAAGTTGTTGAATAATCAGATGTTTACACTGCTAGGCCTTGGAAGGGTTTATTTCACATTTCACCTCTCTACTGTGCTGTGTTGGATGTTTGCTAAATGTTATGTATACATACCAATTTGTTTTACCTTTTTCAGGACATCATTTTACCAGCTTTTTTGAAGTAGTTCTGTTTCTAATGTAAAGTGTTTTTGTAATTTATTACAATACTATTGAAAGGTATATTCATTACACAAATTCACTTTATCCTTCTGGGTAGCTTCATTTGTAGTTTCAAGCTTTTAGCGAGGAACCCACTCCTGCAAGCCTGGATGATGAGGAGCAGGCTGTTCCATCTGGTCTGCCTGGGCAGACAGCTACAGTGAGTCTCACTCGACCAACACATACAACTCCCACCCCAACTGTTGCCACAACTCAGCCTCTGGATACCTCCACTTCCTATGTCCAAAGGAACATCACCACAATCTTGTGCCCTCTCCCCCCCAGTCCTGGCTGCTGCTACTCCAACACCACCACCTCTAGTTCAGCCAGAAACCAGTTGAGTGGGCCGCACTCGGTCAAGGCCCCCGGGTAGTGGGGGTAGGGGTCGTAGGAGGGAATCTGTGGGCCAGCAAAGTGAAGCGGCTAGGTTCATTGTCACCATGGCCATCATCAGCCAAGTCTTGGGATCCTTAAACAGTCCCAAGACATGATGGAACAGGTCCTTACAGAGATCAGGGAGATGAAGCAATTGCAGAGACAATGTTCTGAGTGGAAACCTAAATTAAATTTGGGCTCTTTGACTGGGGTGCTACAGAATTGTTTTACCCATATGTGCTAGGCTTTCCAGCAATACATTCCTCTTTTTGTGGTCAACCTACATCTGGGCCTACTACATATGACTCAGCCACAGAAAGTGAGGCTCTGCCACAAGAGGAAACACCTGCACCCACTTGCGTCCCTGCAACTGTGGAGCCAGCAGTCCCACTCAGGAGGGGAAATTCATCCGGACCAACATTAGAGGATGGCAAGACCTCCACCACCACCAGCAAGAGACGCAGAACCTCTCCTCTCATGTGTGACTACCATTCACTCTGTGGACTATGTTCTGGACACATTTACCTTTTTGATGCCAGTTATATTTTGGACTTTGGATTTCAAACAAATTTGTCTCTTCAATATTACTTTCCTTCACCATGATTGACTTATCATGTGTTCTGTTTTGTTTGTTTTTCACATCTTGTTTCAATTTATTTGGTTTTGTTGGATGAAAAATAAACTGGTGTTGTATGTCTTTTCTCAATTTGTTCATTTTTAACGGTTCCATCATACATATTAAAAAGTTGAATGAAAAAAGATTGTTTATTAATAAATAAATTCCATGTAGGTAATTATTAATTATTAGTAATTATTTTCAGTTGTATAAGAGTCCCAGTGAAAAGATCATAATGTACAGAGCTAGGTTCTACCATAAAACTATGTTAAGCCTCAAAAATCGGGAGTGAGGTTTGTCAAAAACATAAGTCCTATTGATGATAAATCATCAGGGACATTTGTGCTCCCATATAACCTGTTGTAAGATATAATAGATGAAAATGTAAAATTCCTACTATTTTCATGCGGGGTAGTCAGTACTAAAAGCTCAAATGGTTACACACTTACCTTCGGCGTCTTGCGCTCGGAGAACAGTGAAAGAGCGTTTTACACCACTAATGGCGCTCACACAATCAATCCAAGCCTCTTCCTGCCTATCATATCAGCATTCAGGAGTAATTCTCATACCCTTGACTTCTATGTAAAAACAAATTGCAAAAATGTTTGTTAAAAATGTATATGTCAATAAAAGCCAACCCAGATCGTAGTGTAATGCATTGCTTTTGGTGTCACACTTGGAAAACAAGTACCTCAGGCGTTTCTCGCTCGAAGTAAACTGATGAAGCACTTCCACTGTCTGTAGACCACTCGCAGTGAAGTAGACTCAGCCCGACTGGCTTTGTCTGCATGCACGTTTGGCACGTTAGCAATACAAATTCCAATGCGTCAGTTTTTCGTGGTAGTCATGACAACCCTTGGGTAGTCAGTTACAGAGAATCAGTGTGGAATGAAAGAAGCTTCAGCTCGTGCTGTTACAAAGTAGTACGCGGGCTCGATCAAAGGCAGCCAGTTTGGCTAATAAATGAGCCCGCTTGTGCGCAAACACAGCCCAGCTCACAGCTAAAAAAATCCAATAAACAAAAACGGGTATATTGTCTCTATTTTTTTAAATTAAATGGAGCCATGAATGTTTGATCACCAGTTGAAGGGCAGCCGTGTTAAACTGAGAGGTGAGCCTAATTGTGTTCGATTCGCCAATGAGCAAAACCGGGTTCAATATCCCTATTAGAGTAAAGTAGAGGGGACCATGCATTCCCGAAAGCAATTATAAAATTGGAGAATTATGCCTTAAAGGAAATACCTCAAAGTTTCCAGTGTAAGGAAAATGGAAGTATGTTTAAACCATCATTCCGTAAAAGCGAAAAGATATAAGTCCACATAAGCAGATAATGGAAAATAGAGAACAAATCGGAGGCTTCGAACTGTCCTGTCGATACCATGGTAAGAAAGTAACAAAAAAGGGGGTAAACACGTGTAATGGCACTCATGTAAATTAACCCAAGCCTGTTATAAATTAGATCTTCATTCAGTCAAATATCAGATAAAAGTCAGAAAAAATCAGAAAAAAGGGGACCGGTTAAAGAAAGAGATAAAACTCACAGAATTCATTTACAAACAATTGAACATAACATCAGTGTTCATTAGGCTATGTGTCAGCCAAAAGAGAATGTATATTAGAATATACATACGCAGTTCTATCAAGATGAATGCTGTACAATACAAAGTTTCATGCATAATGGTGATTCAGATATAATTGACAGCAATCAGAATAAAACAAGGTTATATCAACTTATTTGAAAATGTAAAGGATTTGTATAAATTACACCACCATGTCACTAAAGTACATTACAATGCATAACCTAAACGCTCAAGATTCATTTTGGAAATGATACGACATTATATAGGTATTCATAGTCTATATATAGGCTATGTGCATGTTATGTGTTTGCATCAGCCCAAGGTGAATACAGACAAAAAGATTCTTATACATACACTGTTCTATCAGCATGAACCCTTTACAATACACAGACGTTTCATGCATAATGGTGTTTAAGATATTACAAGTGACAGTAATTTGTAGAAGACAACGTAATATCAACTAATTGTCATCTTATGAATTAGTATAAATTGTACAACCATGGCAATAAAATGCATTAAAACATTAAAATGCACAACCTAAGATCACAGGAAAATAGGACTGATACATCATCTTGTGCACAGAAGTGATCTCTGTCTTGAAATCTCCTCAGATAAAATTAGTCCCTGGCAGACTGAACCAAGGAGATGTATCCATTTACACCCACATAAGTTCAATGTAGCTGTCAGTTCTCGTACCCTAGGGTTAGGTAGGATTTGTTCCAAACCCCCCCACTTCAAACTGTCAATCGGTTGATGCATCTCAATAAAATGTTCGACTAGTGGTGCACCCTGAACTTTGCAGCATATACTTGAGCAATGCTGTATGATTCTGGTCTTGATTCTTTGGTTTGTCCGACATATACCTTACATCTAGGGCACATGATGATGTAAATCACATAATTCGTATTGCAGTTGGTATGATGATGGAGAAGAAATTGTTTGCCTGCATACATGAAATCTTTTTGCTCAATTGTCAAGTCATATGCTTTGCAACGACCACATCTAAAGTGGCCCTGTAGGGGTGGTGGCATAAGTTGGGAGCATATGTTCCCAGATGGTTTGACCCGAAGGAATGAGTTAACCACATGGTTCCTAATGTTCTTTCCCCTTTTGAAGGCAAAGAAAGGTGGACCAGTGGTCCCTATCTCATCAGTCACAAGTGACCAGTTCCGATTGATGATCTTTTTTTATTTCATTGCTCCTATTACCAAATGTGGTGACACAGGCCACTCTGTCACTTGATGTTTTTTCTCTCTTAAATGACTTGTAAAAGTGTCTCTCTGTGACAATACCATGCTCTTTTTCGCGATTTTCTCAGAAGCCCTCGAGGATAGCCTTGATTGGTTAAATCATTTAATGACTGAATCTGATGCCCTAAAGAAGTAATCCCTATCCGTACAGTTCCTGCGAAGCCTCAAGAACTGACCATAAGGGAGATTGTCTTGTAGGTTTTTGGGATGATAGCTAGAGTATCCCAATAAGGTATTTTGCTCTAGCAGTTTCCTGAACAGTGTAGTATACAGTACATTTTCCTCCATTAAATCTAAAAAAAAATCTGATCCTGACTTAAAGTCATGGTAAATTGTATGTCTCCCGACCTCGCATTGAGCCATATGCACAAGTTTTCTAGAGTTTCAGAGTTACCTGTTCATACCACGAGGACGCCGCCAATATACTTCTTTCCATAGAGTAATATTCTCTATGAAAGGATTATCAGTACTGTAACTATATTTGTTCATATAGCTGTCCATATAGAGATTAGCTATGTCTGGGACAAAGCCTTCTCCCATTGCGACTCCCTGTGGTCTTAGGTTGTGCATTTTGTTGACATGGTTGTACAATTTATACCAATTTCTAAAATGACAATTAGTTGATATTACCTTGTCTTGTACAGATTACTGTCACTTATAATATCTTTAAACACCATTATGCATGAAACATCGGAGTATTGTAAAGGGTTCATGCTGATAGAACAGTGTATATATGAGAATCTTTTTGTCTGTATTCACCTTTGGCTGATGCCAACACATAACATGCACATAGCCCATATATAGACTACGAATACTGTGTAATGTCCTGTTGTTTCCACATGAATCTTCAGAGTTTAAGTTATGCATTGTAATGTATTTTAGTGACATGGTGGTGTAATTTATACAATTTCTTTCAATTTTCAAATAAGTTAACATAACCTTGTTTTATTTTGATTGTTGTCAATTATAATATCTGAATCACCATTATGCATGAAACGTTTGAGTATTTTACAGGATTCATGTTGATAGAACTATATATGTATTTCTAATATACATTCTCTTTTGGCTGACACATAGCCTACACATAGATAATGAACACTGATGTTATGTCTAATCATTTGTAAATAAATTCTGTGAGTTTTATCCCTTTAATTAACCCAACCCTTTTTTCTGATTTTTTCTGACTTTTATCTGATTTGGAACCGAATGAAGATCTGATTTATAACAGGCTTTGGTTAATTTAAATGAGTGCCATTACACATGTTTACCCCCTTTTTAATTACGTTCTTACCATGGTATTGACAGGAAACTGCGAAGCCTCCAATTTGTTCTCTATTTTCCATTATCTGCTTATTTGGACGTATATATTTTCGCTTTTGCAGAATGGTGGTTTAAACATACTTTTATTTCCCTTACACTGGAAATGTTTAGGTATTCCCTTTAAGGCATAATTCCCCAATTTAATTTTGGGGATGCATGGAACCCTGTACTTTACTCTAATAGGGACGTTGTACCTGATTTTGCTCATTGGCGAATTGAACATGATTAGGCTCCCCTCTCAGCACAACACGGCTGCCCTTTGACTGCTAATTGAACATTCATGGTTCCATTTAAGTTAAATAAATAGAGACGATGTACCCGTTTTTGTTTATAGGATTTTTTGAGCCTGTGAGCTGCAATGTATACGCACGAGCGGGCTAGAGATTCTCTGTAACTGACTACCTAATGGTTGTCATGACTACCACGAAAAAAGGACGCATTGGAATTTGTATTCCTAACGTGCTGAACGTGCACGCGGACGAAGCCCATCAGGCTGAGTCTATTTCACTGTGAGGGCTCCTCAAACAGTGGAAGTGCTTCGTCAGTTTACTTCGAGCGAGAAACGCCTGAGGAAAGTTTTTTCCGAGTGTGACACCAATAAGCAATGCCTTACACTACGATCTGGGTGGCTTTTATTGACATATATATTTTTAACAAACATTTTTGCAATCTTTTCTTAACATAGAAGTCAAGGGTATGAAAATTACTCCTGAATACTGATGTTATATGCGGGAAGATGCTGCTGGCCCCGCTAGCTGGATCGATTGTTTGCGCACCATTAGTGGTGTAAGACGCCCTTTCTCTATTCTGCAAGCACGTGACACCAGTGGTGAGTGTGTAAACATTTGAGCTTTTAGTACTGACTCCCCCTCATGAAAATAGTAGGAGCTTTACATTTTCATCAATGATGTCTTACAACAGGTTACATGGGAGCAGGTGCGCCCCTGATAATTTATCACCAATAGGACTTATGTTTTTGACAAACCTCACACTCGATTATTGAGGCTTAAATGAGTTTTAAGGTAGTTTTATAACTGGGGCTGTTATAAAACTGAAACTAATGGGTCCTCATGATTTTTGATTTATGTTAGGAGGAAGATTACTCCAATCTCAAAATTTGGTGAAGCATCTTTAGCCCCTGTGGGCTTTGAAAATTATTTGCCTGTAATTGAAAGTACGGGTTACTGAATATCGAGAAGGCTAGCTCCTTCGTCATTCTTTCAGAAGATGAGCATGACACCTATGCCTTCACCTGCTTGTGTTCTCTCTTCACACGCTGATCTCTAAAACATACCTACTTTTCTTTCTAAACAGGCAATATACGGCTGTTCGATTGTCCTGATGAAGACCCCACAGTGATGTTTTGTTTATACACATGTTAATAGGGGTCGAAACGTCGACATTCTAAACAAGCATTGTTGCCCAACTAGACCCTTATAAAGAAAATTAATTATAGGTTATGCTAGGGCTTCTCACTGTTAATACAATGCTGTACAATGACTTTTTGGTCTATGTGTTATATTTGTTATATATAGTTTATATTCTTGATACATGTATAAAAACCACTTCAGTCACTTTTTGTTTTGTCACCATTGTAAAAAACAACTTTTGTTTGTTGTGTATTTTGGGTATGTGTCATGTTCTGTATTACTTAGTCTCTAAAATATATGATTTTTTCAATATATCAATTAACACTATTCAATTAATGTGTTTGTTTCTTGGTTTATACAATCAGTGTTGTGAATCATTGACTCATTAATTGCAGTCCTACTACTGTGAGGACTAAGTAAGATATGATTCCTATTGCGAGACAGAAGATCTGGATCCAGCTGATTACAAAAATCAAGAATATTTAACATATTTTATCAGAATATTTTGATTCTATCCCATTTTTCCATGGTGGCAAGGTCTGGAAATGGTCTCAGAACTTGAGGCTGTCGTCTCCTCACTCTCTTTGGGTTCATATGTCCGCAATAAAAAGTAAACCCAACATTACATTTTTTTTTGTTTACATTTTTGACATGTCTATTTTTTGGTTAAAATAAATGTGTAAATTATACATTTTAAATGTATTTTTTACTCATTCAGTTTAAAACAATTTTTTTACACATTCTGTCAAAGAAAGAATATACAAATATGATCTACTATTGCATTTAACCGCAGTAACACACTATATTATATTTGTTTTGTCAAAACAAATTAAAAACATTAACCTTTTCTATATGTAAACAAACTAGCCACTGTTTTGGGTGGTGGTGACTCACTTAACAGACACAAACACACTATTTCACTATCTAAAATGATGGGCGCCTGCCACAGCCATCAGGACTTTTCCAATGTGACGGAAGTTGGCCAAAGTAGAGCGCATATTGGGGTGAAACTCCATGATGGAAACAGCCATAGGCTAACATGTGCGAAAGCAACATATGAGAGCTCACTTCTCTCCTAACAGTGCAACCAACAACACCTCCTCAACTTTTGCTGCTGTTTCTGTCCTCTGGGAGCCACAATGCCAGGAAAAGCAGGAAACAGGTCCCCAAACTTCTCGCCACAGCAGCTGGAGTTGCTGGCTACTGAGGTCCTGTCCCTGTACAGCCATCTATTTGGCTCACCAGAGAAAAAGGTAAATGTCTAAAATGAAAATGTAACTATAACTACATTTAATTAAACACAGGCTAGAATGTCACTTTTAGTTCCTGAGTGAAGTGGAGTGATTAAAGTGAAGTTTCTGTTCTTTTTAAGTGACATAGAAATATTATGGTGTTTATTTTGAACACATTAAAATTATACACCACAACATTAGTGTGTGTTGTTTGTTTGACAAACTATTTGTTTTGGGGTGTGTATATATAGAGATGAGCAGGTAGCAAAGTGGCAGTCCCCCCTACAGCACAGCAATCATTAGGAAGCAGGTCAACACAACAACGCAGGTAGCAAAGTGTCAGTCCCTACTACAGCACAGCAGCTCTTCTTCCAGGCATAATGTTGTGGTTCCGGCAAAGTTCTGATTTGGTGGTGGTTGAGGTCAAGTACTTATACCCAAATGTGCCTTTGAAGTGGGGGAGACTACAAAGATGCCTTTGAAGATCACAAGGCCTTTCCTGCCATGGCTCTAGACTCAGTACAGGGGGTATGCAGCTCTTTATGTGGGGCCTGGCAAAGCCCTATTCAGGTGCAAGTGTCAGCTCCTCCCTCCCATTCTACCTCAGGAAGGCCCATCAGCCTGGTGATGGACCATCATGATGCAAATGTCACACCCCTGCTCCCTTTGTGTCACTATCTAAAGGGAATGCACAAAGCCCAGCTGTCACCCAAACCAGACGTGTATTCAGAGACAGGCAGAGGCACTGAATGGTTTAGATAAAAAAATCCCAACTTTCTAAAAAAAAATGTAATTTTAATTCTTATTAAATTGGGCAACCCAATAAACCCTTGGAGGCTTGGATAACAGGAAATAAGTATCAGGTAATAGTGCGTTCAAGAGATTTCATTTAAACATATTCAGCTCTCACAATTTGTTTTGGATACATTTAGTTAAATAGGTTTAAATGAAATCCCTTGAAGGCACTGTTACCAGATAACTTTCTAAAAGTGGCATTTTCAAACTTTCAATTTAAAATCCTCCTTCACCATAAGTTGTGATTTTAAATTGTGAGTCCAGAGATACCAAACTCCACATTTCTATCTTTTTCCAATTGGGAATTACACTTAAAATATGTTTTAAGGCAATTGCCATGTTACCCTATGGGATAGATAGGCCTTGTAGTAGTGAAAAACTAATTTAGCAGTTTTTCACAACCAGGACATATAAAAATCAAAAGTATATGTCACACTTTTTAAATACACTGCACACCACCCTTAGGGCTGCCGAGGGCCTACTTTAGGGGTGACATATGTAATAAAAGGAAAGGTTTGTGCCTGGCAAATAGGTTAACATGTCAGTTTGAAATTTCAGTTTAAACTGCACACACTGGCTCTGCAGTGGCAGGCCTGAGCCATGTTTAAAGGGCTACTGAAGTGGGTGGCACAATCAATGGTGCAGGCCTACTAGTAGCATTTAATTTACAGGCCTTGGGCACATATAGTGCCCTTTACTAGGGGCTTACAAATAAATTAAATATGCCTGTTGTTTATAAGCCAATGTTACAATGTTCTGAGTACGGGGCATAGGCACTTTAGCACTGGCTAGCAGTGGTAAAGTGCCCATAATCCTACAACCAGCAAAAATGAAGTCAGCAAAACAGGAGAGGAGGAAAGCAAAGGTTTTGGGGGTGGCCCTGCAGAAGGGGCATTTTAATAGCTGTGCATCAACATTTGAGGTGTGGTAACGAATGATTTATTTATTTATTTATTTATTTCAACGGTTTTATATAGCGCTGCTGGACCAGAGAGTATCAGAGCGCTTTACAGGGAAGGTGCAAAACAAAACAATGAGGTAGAATAAAACAAGCAAGAAAACGTTTCATTGTGGCAGAGAGTTCAGACATGGCTAATGTGGAGGGGAAGCATGGAAATCGAAATTTAAAATGTATATAAATAAAGATGGAAAAGGGAGAGAGGGAAGAGAAGCGAGGGTGAGAAAGAGTAGGAAGGAGTATATTGGAGGAGGAAAGGGAGAGTATAATAGGAGAGAGAGAGAGGAGTGACCAGGGATGTTATCGTAGTGCTAGGTATCATGATGCTATGAACATGAATAGTGTCAGTGACAGTAGATACCCCAGTATTTGTTGAGAAGCAGTATTTTAAGTTCTTTTT
Organism: Lissotriton helveticus; assembly: GCF_964261635.1. Lineage (NCBI taxonomy): Eukaryota > Metazoa > Chordata > Amphibia > Caudata > Salamandridae > Lissotriton > Lissotriton helveticus. The sequence goes on along the minus strand of NC_136069.1, from coordinate 247,039,841 downwards.
TGAAGAGATGGTAGGAGGGGTTGCAGCGGATATCCTTTGGGAGGGAGTTCCAGATTGTGGAAGCGTTACCCGAGAACGCGCAGGATTGGGTCTTCTGATATTTAAGTCTTGGTGGGATCAGGACAAGTGAGTTTGTGCTTCTCAGGGGTCTGGAACAACCTGCTTTCTGAAGTTTTGTTGTAAGGTAGGGAGGGGTGTTTTGGTGGAGAGCTTTATGAGTGATGCAGGCAATTTTGTAAGTGGATCTTCCTTCTATTGGTAGCCACTTGAGATTTTTGAGGATGGGGGAGATGTGATCAAATTTTCTGCAATCTGAGATGAGTCTCGCAGCAAGGTTAAGGACGGATTTAATTGGGGCAAGATGGATTTTAGGGGTGCCAGCCAAAGTGGCGTTGCCATAGTCGATCCTGGAGAGGACCAGTGATTGGACAACAAGTTTGAAATCTTCTGCTGGAATAAAAGGTTTAAGTTTTTTGAGGTGGAGAAGGGTGAAAAGGGCGCTTTTGGATGCATTTTTAATGTGGGGTATGAGTTTGAGATTTTGGTCAATACTGATGCCGATGCTGTGATCAAAGTGAAAAGCTCAAGGATGGGAGTGGTGTGCCATCTCTATGGTGAGGAATAGGTACAGAAAGAAATGTTTAATTATGTTGAGCATGATTTGGAGTTTGGAAGGCTGGGTTACTATATTCCGTCTGTCATATTAGGAGTCCATTATATCCTAGGACACTTGTAATACGGCGGACAGGATATCCGTTACATTTGTGACAGAGCAACCCATCTGCCAAACACTAAATCAGGCCCTAAATATTAAACAATAACATGTATTTTCTGCAAATTGTCCATGTTTAAACAAATTCCAGTTAATAGTGGGCTGTATTTTAAAAAGGGTTCATGTTAGTTGATTACCTTGCTTCTGAAATGTGGATATTTCTTATTTGTCAAAAAAGCTGAACGAACATTAAAAACATGTAATGCTTATTTTTTTCTCATTATTCATGCAGAGAAGAAGGTTTTGTCCTTTGAGATTGTGGTGCAATTTCTTAATTGAATGGAGGCTTTTTAGCTGCACCAGTGAGTGCAAGCAGCCTGTATGCCTTATCCACAAATGTTAAAAGTCACAGTCGGAGCATGCTTCTGAGAAAGTTTTTAACAGTTTAATAAGACTTGAACTGTATCTATTCTGTTCTCACTTCATTGGATGACTGTTCTGAAAACTTACCTGTTGCTGATAATGTTAGATTTCTGTCCTATGAAGAATGTGTTGCAGCATTTTACATGCAGATCCCCTTTTAGCGTCCTTTAGGATAAATGCCTTTCCATCTTCTTTTAGATGCAGATCTCTTTAAGCTTACTTTTAAGACAGATCCTTTTTAGTTTGCTTTAAAAAAGATTCCTTTTAGCTTTTTGAGAAGCAGATCCTATTTAGCTTCCTTAAGAGCAGGTGTTTTTTTGCGTGCCAGAAGGAGTTTGACTGACTCATGGGCAGATGCCTCCCCCGCTTGCTAGACACAGATTTATTTGATATATATATATATATGTCCTGCTTTTCAGAGACATTCCATCCTGATAATTTCTGCCTGATTTCTCCCCAAACTTTACAACTTTTTCCCTGCTTAGCTAAACAGGGGTTTTCCTTCAAGGGAAATGAGCTTGTTGTCGTTTATTTTGAGACAAGTTTATAACAATTTTTCTTTGCTTTAATGATTTTGAATTGTATTGATTATTACATTCATGTATTGGCTATTGAATTTCAACTCATTTGATGATTTGAATGTGTAACTTTGCTGATCTTTCAATAAACCCTTTGTGATTTGCAGACCCAATAGTCTTTCATCTTAGTGTGGCAAAATGTGCTTCACATTATTTAATTGTATTGATTGTTGGGACAGCCTTGGTGCAGAACTAAATTTCCGTCAAAGTACAGTCTGAATGTAAAATTTCACCAGAACTTTGCATTGTGCAAAGTACTTCATTAGTCCCAACAGCCCCCAATTTCTTCACATTTTCTGGGGGAACCCAGTAACCCTTACAGATACTGGTTGTCTTGTTCATACATCCTTGTATCCTCAAAAACCTTTAAGAAATGTGTTGGCAGTAGTATCCTGGAAGGGCTTTCAAGATCTGCGAAAGACACAGATACCACGAATCTGTGACAGAATATCGAGGGTCAGAATATCGACAGACAAAATATCGACGCTGGAATATCGAAGGCAAGTATATCGACACCCTATCTACAACATGGTAAGTACAAAAATATCGAAAATAAAATATCGATGTTAAAAATATCGTCATAAAAAATATCGGGTTTTTTTGTAAAAAAAAAAGTGAAACTAAGTAAATAATACTTATATATAATTTAAACTTATTTAAAAATATGTTATAATGTTTAAAACGAATAAATAATACTTATTTAATATTAAGCATTTAATTAAAATGTTATGTTACAGGCATTTATTGTGCGCACAGCTGCTCCAGCAAAGGAGCGTCCTGGCGCAAAACAAGGTAAAACACAACACCGCTAAAAGCAGGAACAGAAAAAAGAGCAACTGAGGGGCAGAGTTTAAATAAGAAGGTTTTGATAGCCTTACGGAACTGCAGAAGATCCTCCAACAAACGAATCTCAACCGGAAGAGAGTTCCAGATAGCCGCAGCTCTCACTCGAAAGGATCGGCCCCCGGCAGGGCAAAGCTTGAACCGGGGAACCACGGCGAGAGCCTGGCCCAAGGATCGGAGAGAGCGTGTCGGGACATACAAAGATAAACGATTGGACAGGATCTGGGGGGCAGTGCCTTTCAACATTTTGAAGGCCAGGCATAGGACCTTAAAATGGATTCTCATCCTCACCGGCAACCAATGTAGAGAGCGAAGGGTGTTAGAAACGGGGCAAAATCTGGGCAAGCCAACTATCGCTCTGGCAGCAGCATTTTGGACACGCTGCAGGCGGGTGATTTCTGCTTGGTTAGCCCCCACCAGGAGAGAGCTGGCGTAATCAAGCGGGGAAATTACCGTCGCCTGAATCACCAGCTGCCTGGTCGGGGCATCAAAGAATTTGAGGACAGGTCTTAGGCCCCAAAGAACATCAAAGCAGCAGGCCGCGGTTTTCTTTGTATGGCCAACAAAGTTAAGGCTAGAGTCCAGCCAAACTCCCAGGTTTCTTAGTTCCGAAACCGGAGTCGGAGATGGTCCCAATTCCGAAGGCCACCACCTATCCCCCCAGAGCTCCGCTCTCTTCCCGACAATCATGATTTCTGTCTTTCTTGCGTTGAGCTGGAGACAATTCACAGTCATCCAGCTAGCCACCGCCTTCAGTCCGTTCTGAAACCTAGGGGCATCCAACTCCGCATCCCCACTGAGAGTAACCGCCAGCTGATTGTCGTCAGCATATGAAACCATAGTCAGGCCCCACTGCTTTACGACCTCAGCCAGCGGTCTCACGTAAAGATTGAATAACGTGGGACTCAGCGCGGATCCCTGCGGAACCCCCATGGCCAGAGGATGGAATTTGGACTGATAAGGTGGGATGGCTACGCAAAAAGAACGATTGTCAAGGAAGAAGCGGAACCACTGCAGAGCAGGCCCCCCGATGCCAATCTCCTCCAGACGGTGCAGCAGAATGTGATGAGAGACGGTGTCAAAGGCGGCGCTAAGATCTAATAGTACAAGCGCCGCCGTCTGACCAGCATCCAACACCGCACGCAGATGCTCCACCAGGGCGAGAAGGGCCGTCTCCGTGCTGTGACCAGCACGGAAGCCGTTCTGCGTGGGGTCCAGGACATTGGCCCGAGTGAGATGGTCTGAGAGGGCTAGATTAACATGGGCCTCCGTAACTTTCGCCGGCCAAGGGAGTAATGAAATAGGGCGGTAGTTAAAATTAAACATACAATATATAATATATACTTATTTAATAATAATATATATATTTTTTAATTAATTAAAAAATATTAACAAATACTATAAATTACAAATACATCAACACTCATAAAATAATAACATAAATAATAATAAATAATTATGTTTAAGAAATAAAAACAATTAAATATACTTTCAATATTTTAAAAATTAATTAAATACAAAATTAGGTAACATATTAAATACATAAATAAATATAAATAATATTGGATAGCGTAACAGTAAAAATTACTATTCAAACTCCAGAGGGTGCAACATTCGATAAAGCGTTGGATAGCATAAGAGTAAAAATTACTATTCTAACTCCAAAGGATTCAACAGTAGGGAAAGCGTTGGATAGTGTAGGGGGAAAAATTACTAGTCCCTCTCCAGAGAGTGCAACAGTAGGGAAAGCGTTGGATAGCGGGTGGGTAAAAATTACTATTCCCACTCCAGTGAGTGCAACAGTAGGGAAAGCGTTGGATAGCGTATGGATAAAAATTACTATTCCAACTCCAGAGGGTGCAACAGTAAGAAAAGCGTTGGATAGCGTAGAAAGAAAAATTACTATTCCAACTCCAAAAGGTGCAACAGTAGGGAAAGCGTTGGATAGCGTAGGTGGAAAAATTACTATTCCAACTCCAGAGGGTGCACCAGTAGGGAAAACGTTGGATAGCGTAGGGGGAAAAATTACTATTCCCACTCCAGAGAGTGCAACAGTAGGGAAAGCGTTGGATAGCGTAGGAAGAAAATTTACTATTCCCATTCCAATGAGTGCAACATTAGGGAAAAAGTTGGATAGCGTAAGGGTAAAAATTACTATTCCAACTCCAAAGGATTCAACAGTAGGGAAATCGTTGGATAGTGTAGGGGGAAAAATTACTAGTCCCTCTCCAGAGAGTGCAACAGTAGAGAAAGCGTTGGATAGCGGGTGGGTAAAAATTACTATTCCCACTCCAGTGAGTGCAACAGTAGGGAAAGCGTTGGATAGCGTAGGGAGAAAATTTACTATTCCCACTCCAATAAGTGCAACATTAGGAAAAAGGTTGGATAGCGTAAGGGTAAAAATTACTATTCCAACTCCAAAGGGTGCAACAGTAGGGAAAGAGTTGGATAGCATAGGGGGAAAAATTACTATTCCCTTACCAGAGAGTGCAACAGTAGGGAAAGCGTTGGATAGCGGGTGGGTAAAAATTACTATTCCCACTCCAGTGAGTGCAACAGTAGGGAAAGCGTTGGATAGCGTACGGGTAAAAATTACTATTCCAACTACAGAGGGTGCAACAGAAAGGAAAGCGTTGGATAGCGTAGGGGGAAAATTTACTATTCCAACTCCAAAGGGTGCAACAGTAAGGAAATCATTGGATAGCGTAGGGGTAAAATTACTATTCCAACTCCAAAGAGTGCAACAGTAGGGAAAGAGTTGGATAGCGTAGGGGGAAAAATTACTATTCCCACTCCAGAGAGTGCAACAGTAGGGAAAGCGTTGGATAGCGGTTGGGTAAAAATTACTATTCCCACTCCAGTGAGTGCAACAGTAGGGAAAGCGTTGGATAGCGTACGGGTAAAAATTACTATTCCAACTCCAGAGGGTGCAACAGAAAGGAAAGCGTTGGATAGCGTAGGGGGAAAATTTACTAATACAACTCCAAAGGGTGCAACAGTAAGGAAAGTGTTGGATAGCGTAGGGGGAAAATTTACTATTCAAACTCCAAAGGGTGCAACAGTAGGGAAAGCGTTGGATAGCGTAGGTGGAAAAATTACTATTCCAACTCCAGAGGGTGCAACAGTAGGGAGAACGTTGGATAGCGTAGGAGGAAAAATTACTATTCCCACTCAAGTGAGTGCAACAGTAGGGAAAGCGTTGCATAGGGTACGGATAAAAATTAATATTCCAACTCCACAGGGTACAACAGTAGGGAAAGTGTTGGATAGCGTAGGGGGAAAAATTACGATTCCAACTCCAGAGGGTGCAACAGTAGGAAAAGCTTTGGATAGCGTAGGGGGAAAAATTACTATTCCAACTCCAAAGGGTGCAACAGTAGGGAAAGCGTTTAATAGCGTAGAATTGTATTTTAACATACTTATAAATAATGTTTATATTTGAAATAATGTATAATACATTTTTTAATACATCAACATCAATAATAAACTATTAATAATTTATAAAACCAATAACAATTGAATAATTAATTGACAATAAATTAACAACAAACACCAATAAATAATAATTATTAAATATTACTCAACAAATAATAAATATAAAAAAATAAACTATCATAAAAATAATATATATTTTTTTAATTTAAATCACAATTAAAAAACAATAAAGAAACAATATACAAAATACAATACATTTTTAAAAAATGTTTACCAATTAAGTAATGAATTTTTCTACTGAATAAAAAATAATTACAAATTACAAATATTAATTGCCAATTAAATAAATTAATTATGTATTAAAATAATTAATTGGCAATTAATAATGAATTAATACATTAATTATCCATAACAAAAAATGTTTAAATAAATAAATATTTATAATTAAATTACTTCCCACCCAATACCCCTATAAACCCACAACACGCTCCGGTACTAAAACATAACATTTAATTTAACTTAACATTAATTACCAATAAAATAATTAATTTATCAATTAAAATAAGTAATTGCCAATTAATAACTAATTACAAAATAAAATATACATAAAATAAATTAATTAATTGCAATTAAATTACTTCCCACCCTATTCCCCTATAAACCCACAACCCGCTCCGGTACTAAAACATAAAATTTAATAGAAATTAAAATTAATTACCAATTAAATAATTAATTTATCAATTAAAATAATTAATTGCCAATTAATAACTAATTACAAAATAAATTATACATAAAAAAAAAAAAAATTACAATTAAATTACTTCCCACCCTATTCCCCTATAAACCCACAACCCGCTCCGGTACTAAAACATATAATTTACTTAAAAATAAATGTATTAATATATATAAATAATACACATATAATATAAATTAATTTAAATATTTAACAGAAACATATAACACATACATAATAAAAAACATAAAAATAATAAAAATATTGATATTTGTGACATCGATATTACTTACATCGATATTACTTACATCGATATAAATAAATTCGATATTACTTACATCGATATAAATAAATTCGATATTACTTACCTTAGGGTCGATATTCTGTCCTACGATATTCTTGACATCAATATTCTGTACCTTCGAAATTTCAAACACAATATTTTGGTAGGTCGAAATTTAATACTCGATATTTTGACTGCGTACCAGATACCACACTTAGGGCCAGATATTTCAAGGCTTTGTGTCACCATGCAAGGGGGCGCAAGGGGACGATACAAAAGCTGAGTACGAGTTATCAAGGCATGAAAAGCCACCTTGTGTGGCCCTGTATGGCTTGATAAATATAGAGTAACTTAACGCAGCGCAAATCACTGCTTGCATTACTCTGCTCCAACCATGGATTTTGGTGTATTCTCAGATTTACCATCACTGGTAGCCCTGGGAATGCTTCAAAATGCTACGCCTACCCAGGTGAGGCTTAATGAGAAGAAATATCTTTATTTGCCCTAGTTTTTTCCTCTTTCACATATAGAAAGAAGAAAATGCACCTGAATATTGTTTTTGTGCAGGAAGGTGTTCTTTCCTGCACAAAAACAATCCTGCCTGCAACACAGGCACCCGTACAACTCTGTGTTGGCGCTAGGCAGCACATTGTGCACCAGCGCAAGTAAGCGAAAGTAATGTGATAATTTTAAATATGGTGCATTCCTGTCCTTTCCCATTCACGGAGCCCAGCAAGGTGCCTTGCTGCAATGTGTGAAATAGTGATAAATCCCGTCCGTTGGTGGTTTTGTCGTTGCAGTACCCTTCTCACAACTGTTCCAACAACTGCTACATTTGAATTTTCGTGGATCTGTGAGAGCTCAGCTCCAGAAAGACATACTGTTATTTAACTTTAATGACTAAATGTTGCTTCTGAAGTATGTGACTATATCTGTAGCATAACTCTCACAGTGCTCTCCATCTGCATTTACTAGGTGTTGTGCTTCTACTATGCCAAATGTGCAAAGACTGAGTTTTGAACTACACCACAAGTGACTAATGCTTAAAGCCAAAGAAGTCAACTGCGACAACAGGTGATGGATGGAATGCTCTAATTAATCTCAGCCACTGGCAATCCCTCAGGTTCGCATCCTCATCCATCGTTTTTTCCCACCATGCCACATCAGTTTGGACCCAGCCGTGTGTAAATCAGTCTTGGCCCTTCTCCACTGGGAACAGTCCAGCCTGAACTTCCAAGCCAGGTCCTCTCTGTACCACAATACAAACAACCTAGACCCTTTTTGCCCTTTTATTGGGCTCCTCATCCAGGTATAGCTTGATTCCAGTTGCACAGTGTGCACGGCATACAATTGGAGAAGAACCCTAACTCTTTCGGTTGGATTATTGTGTCAAATTTTTATAGTTTATTTTTTAGTATTGTGTTTTATATTATATTATGTTTGTTCTGAGTACTCATTGTTTGGAAAACAACCAATAAAAACTTTTGAACAAGAAAAATATCGTCCCTTCATTGCGTGTAGATTTTCTATGTCTCCAGTGGGCCGATAATTTTGTCATTTATATTAAGGACACATATTGCTTTGTCAAGGCTAGTAAAGCCTTAGGTCATGCCATATTGTATGGAATGATGTCAAGGTATGCTCGATACAGAAAGCAACACAGGGGAAATCTCCACAGGATAATTGCTTCGTGTTTGCCCTTGTATTGAACGTATTACATGCCAACATTTCAGAAAGCAAAGTGGGAGATGATTTGGGGGGAAAAAATCAAGGGAATGTATTTCCTCCCACTGACATTCATGAAGCAGAGGCAATTTCTGGCGGGAAACAGCTCAAACAAAGCCATTTTTGGCTTCAATAACGGGGAGTCTCCCGCCTGAATCGGGTCTCCCCGGCATGTATGGAATGACGATGTGCGAATCCGGCTCGTGTATTCAGCCCCCATGCATTACATTCACTCTCACTACCTTGCACAGATTTCAGATTTTCACACCATGATACTATCGGTTGAATCGACCGCGCAGTTGAGGCGGTAACCTCTTGCTACATTCTTAATAACATTTTAGCTGGTAAGGTATTCCAGCTCTTTAAATTATAATGTATTCAATAAATGTGTGTTGCCGTTTGCTGGAAAAATCCAGCGACTGAGAAACTCCGGTATCACGCGCACAAACCTTGCCCATTCCGTGATCAGATAGACCAGGATTAATGTGGAGTTGTGACCGACTGTCTGCCTCAAGGACTGAGTTTAAATTTAAGCAATCTTTACATAGTTGGCCTTATTGTGTTACTGCCATCAATTCGTGCATTGCACTCCGGCAGATCATTTTTTTCTCAGTTGAGTGGTGTCTACGTTCAATATTAAGAGACATTTTCATTGTGTTTACAGTAGCAAAGCAAATCACATACCTATCCAAGGACTGATCGCCTTTGCCAGGATCATGGTGTACTTTGTGGTATTTTGTAATTATTTAGGTATTCGTGGAAACGCTCTGTGACCTTCACGCCCTGGTACAAAAAGTTGTATTGGTTCATTTGTAATTGCTCTGATTTCTGACATACCAGACACATTAGCAAATTAACTCTATCCAGCAACAACGTTTTAGCTGCCTGCGCTCGTATTAAAATGGGGTGATATTAAACAGCTCTTATAAATGCGCGCTAAATGGTAATCAAGGCATGTCAGAAAGACTTGCCTTGTGCCATCAGATTCTTTATGCCCCTTTTGGATAAGAGCAAATTTGTATATCGCATTTTTTTGGTAGCTTTAAATTTCATTAGTCAGATGATTATAACATTGAAAGTCCTGTCTCCTTAAATTGTTTTTCAAATCAGAAACGTGCAGCAAAAGTTTTAAACGCAGCGTCATGCTCGAAGGAATTAGGAATCGGGGCGGGAGGGGGGAGCACTGCTTTGGCAAAGCAAATTCTTCTCTCCTGGTGTTAAGGAAAGGAGTATTGTGCAGGGGAGGAAGGATACATGTGGCTCGAGAATGAAGCGATAATTGAGGGAAAGGGTGGGCGGGGGGAGGGGAGGAGGAAGCAATGGCTGGGAGAAATTGTTAAATCCGCAGAAAAAGGAAGAAAGGACTGGAGAAAGGGTTAAGACAGGGTAGACAAGTATTGGCATAGCCAAACGGTCTCGCTTTTGGGACCTTCTAAGTACTGTGGGGCATATTATCAAGGGGGTTTATCTCCGCTTTTTTGGCTTTAAAAGCCAAGAAAGCGGAGATAAAATTATCTCCCTATTACCTAGCTGTCGCTAACACCAGTTAGCGACAGCTAGTAGGAGATAGCGACCATCTTGGGCCCCACTTTGCATGTCAGTGATATTTATCACTAATGACATGCAAAGTGGGCGTGCCAAGATGTAAGCGACTGGAAACAGTCGCTAACATCGCTATCTCCTATTACCAACTTTTGGAGATATTCACGCTAAGCGCGAATATATCCAAAAGCTAACACCTGCCCTGAGCAGTTCTTAGCCATGTTATCCAATGGGAGGTGGATAACATGGCTAAGAGCATTAGCTTGATAATGCATGAATATCGCTGACTTTTCAGCGACATTTATGCATTGCGGCCGTTTTTTATCGCATTTGCGATAAACCTTGGTAATACCAAGGTTTATCTGCGATAAAAATCGCCGCAGCACAGCGGTAAAATATTGTCTCTAACCAAGCAATAGTTGGTATTATGCCCCTTAGTTATGCTGCACAATATCCTTGGTGCAACAACATCACTGTTGCGTGGCTAAACACTTATATGGTCCCAAAGGCGAGAACTATTGGTAATGCCAATGTTAGTTATCTTTTGTTCTTGGGGGAAACCGGGCTAGTGTCAGGAGGGTCAAGGGTGAGTGGCAGGGAGGTGAGGAGTGAATGCCAAGAGGGACAAGCATGACTGTCAGGCAATGGGAGTGAAGGGTGAGTGCCAGAGAGTTGAGGAGTGAGTGCCAGGGAGATGAGACGTAAGAGTCAGGAGGGTCATGGGTGAGTGCCAGGGAGGGGAAGGGTAAGTGCAGAGAAGAGGGAAGTAAGAGTGCCAGGGGTGAGGGGTAGCTGCCAGGCCAGGGGGGTGAAAGTTGAGTGCCAGGTCAGGGGGATGAAGGGTGAGTGCCAGGGAGATGAAGGTTGAGTGCCATGGAGGTCGGACGTAAGAGTCAGGAGGGTCAAGGGTGAGTGCCAGGGAGGGGAAGGATGAGTGCAAGGGGTGAAGGGTAGCTGCCAGGCTAAGGGGTGAAGGGCTCACGCCATGGAGGTGAAGGGTGAGTGCCAAGGGGGCGAGTAGTGAATGCCAGGAGGGACATGGGTGAGTGTCAGAGAGGTGACAGTTGAGTGTCACGCAGAGTCAATGCTGAGTGCCAGAGAGGGAGAAGGGTGTGTGCCAGGTGCGAGGAGTGACTGCCAGGCCTGAGGGGTGAAGGGTGAGTGCCAGGGAGGTGAGGGATGAGTGACAGACTGCAAACAGTAGTGAGCTGGAGTCTAGAAGGAGGTTCGGAGATCATCACCCGGTGTGTGCCAGACTGGGACGAACCAGTGCTAGGCCAGACTTGGTTGGATGCAAGAACCTCTGAAAGGCGGGTGCTAGGTCACTCGTAACCTTAGTACAGGCGTGGGGTGCGCAGAAGAGAGTAACATCTTAAAACAAGAAACAATTCAAAATCTTGAATACTCCACTTAATAGTCTTGCAACCTGATGTGGAAAATAATTAGCACATGAATGGGCTTCCGTAGCGGTCTTGCAGCTTGTGACAGCAACTTATAGAGATAAGGTTTGCAATGCAAATAAGCCAAAGCTAACACAATTTGAATTAGTAACGGTAAGATTCGCAATGAACTAGAGACAAGTTAAAAAAGCACCCCAGAATTGAACCGGAGATACAGAATAATAAAAATGAGGGCAATATTTGTCTCCTTTTGACAGCTGACAGCCAAAAAAACAGAGTGTTGTGGAGGACTCGGATTCTGGTGGAATCAGAATTTTTAAAAGAGTCAATTATTCATAAAACATTTGTTGCAGTTGTGTGTGTGGTTGTGGTTGTGTGTGTGGTTGTGTGTGTTTGTGGGTGGTTGTGGTTGTGTGTGTGTGTGGTTGTGTGTGTGTGTGTGTGGTTGTGTGTTTGTGTGGGTGTGGTTGTGTGTGTGGTTGTTTGTGTGGTTGTGGGTGCGGTTGTGAGTGTGGTTGTGTGGGTGTGGGGGGGTGTGTTTGTGAGTGTGTGGTTGTGTGGATGTGTGGTTGTGTGTGTGGCTGTGTGTGGTTGTGTGTGCGGTTGTGGTTGGGTGTTTATGGTTGTGTGTGTGTGTGGTTGTGTGTGTGTGGTTGTGTGTGTGGTTGTGTGTGTGTGGTTGTGTGTGTGGCTGTGTGTGTGGTTGTGTGTGTGGTTTTGTGTGTGTGTGTGGTTTTTTTGTGTGGTTGCGTCTGTGTGGTTGTGTGTGTGGTTGTGGTTGTGTGTGTGTTTGTGTGTGGTTGTGTGTGTGTGTGGTTATGTGTGTGGTTCTGTGTGTGTGATTGTGTGTGTATGGTTGTGTGTGTGTGTAGTTGTGTGTGGTTGTGACTGTGTGGGTGTGGATTTGGTTGTGGGTGTGGTTGTGTGTGTGGTTGTGTGTGGTTGTGTGTGTGATTGTGTATACGGTTGTGTGTGTGTTGTGTGTGTCGTGTGTGTGTAGTTGTGCATGGTTGTGTGTGGTTATGTGTGTAGTTGTGTGTGTGGTTGTTGTGTGTGTGGTTGTGTGTGTGTGGTTATGTGTGAATGGTTGTGTGTGTGGTTGTGTGTGTGTGGTTGTGTGTGTGTGGTTGTGTGTGTGGATGTGTGTGTGGTTGTGTGTGTGGCTGTGGTTGTGTGTGGTTGTGTGGTTGTGTGTGGTTGTGTGTGTGTGTGGCTGTGTGTGTGGTTGTGTGTGTGGTTGTGTGTGGTTCTGTGTGTGGTTGTGTGTGTGTGTGTGGTTGTGGAGGACTCGGATTCTGGTGGAATCAGAATTTTTAAAAGAGTCAATTATTCATAAAACATTTGTTGCAGTTGTGTGTGTGGTTGTGGTTGTGTGTGTGGTTTTGTGTGTTTGTGGGTGGTTGTGGTTGTGTGTGTGTGTGGTTGTGTGTGTGTGTGTGTGGTTGTGTGTTTGTGTGGGTGTGGTTGTGTGTGTGGTTGTTTGTGTGGTTGTGGGTGCGGTTGTGAGTGTGGTTGTGTGGGTGTGGGGGGGTGTGGTTGTGAGTGTGTGGTTGTGTGGATGTGTGGTTGTGTGTGTGGCTGTGTGTGGTTGTGTGTGCGGTTGTGGTTGGGTGTTTATGGTTGTGTGTGTGTGTGGTTGTGTGTGTGTGGTTGTGTGTGTGGTTGTGTGTGTGTGGTTGTGTGTGTGGCTGTGTGTGTGGTTGTGTGTGTGGTTTTGTGTGTGTGTGTGGTTTTTTTGTGTGGTTGCGTCTGTGTGGTTGTGTGTGTGGTTGTGGTTGTGTGTGTGTTTGTGTGTGGTTGTGTGTGTGTGTGGTTATGTGTGTGGTTCTGTGTGTGTGATTGTGTGTGTATGGTTGTGTGTGTGTGTAGTTGTGTGTGGTTGTGACTGTGTGGGTGTGGATTTGGTTGTGGGTGTGGTTGTGTGTGTGGTTGTGTGTGGTTGTGTGTGTGATTGTGTATACGGTTGTGTGTGTGTTGTGTGTGTCGTGTGTGTGTAGTTGTGCATGGTTGTGTGTGGTTATGTGTGTAGTTGTGTGTGTGGTTGTTGTGTGTGTGGTTGTGTGTGTGTGGTTATGTGTGAATGGTTGTGTGTGTGGTTGTGTGTGTGTGGTTGTGTGTGTGTGGTTGTGTGTGTGGATGTGTGTGTGGTTGTGTGTGTGGCTGTGGTTGTGTGTGGTTGTGTGGTTGTGTGTGGTTGTGTGTGTGTGTGGCTGTGTGTGTGGTTGTGTGTGTGGTTGTGTGTGGTTCTGTGTGTGGTTGTGTGTGTGTGTGTGGTTGTGTGTGTGTGGTTTTGTGTGTGTGTGGTTGCATCTGTGTGGTTGTGTGTGTGTGGTTGTGTTGTGTGTGTGGTTGTGTGTGGTTGTGTGTGTGGTTGTGGTTGTGTGTGTGGTTGTGTGTGTGTGTGGTTGTGTGTGTGTGGTTCTGTGTGTGGTTATCTGTGTGTGGTTGTGTGTGTGTAGTTGTGTGTGTTGTGACTGTGTGGGTGTGGGTGTGGGCGTGAGCGTGGGTGTGGATGTGGTTGTGGGTGTGGTTGTGTGTGTAGTTGTGTGTGTGGTTTGTGTGTGCGGGTGTGTGTGTGTGGTTGTGTGTGTGTGTGTGGTGTGTGTGTGGTTATGTGTGTAGTTGTGTGTGTGGTTGTTGTGTGTGTGTGGTTGTGTGTGTGGTTGTGTGGCTGTGTGTGTGTGCGTGTTTGTGTGGATGTGTGTGTAGTTGTGTGTGGTTGTGTGTGTGGCTGTAGTTGTGTGTGTGTGTGTGTGATTGTGTGTGTAGTTGTGTGGTTGTGTGTGTGTGTGGTTGTGTGTGATTGTGTGTGGTTGTGTGTGTGGTTGGGCGTGGTTGTGTGTGTGGTTGTGTGGTTGTGTGTGTGTGTGTGGTTATGTGTGTGGTTGTGTGTGTGGCTGGGATTGTGTGTGTTTGGTTGTGTGTGTGGTTGTTTGTGGTTGTGTGTGTGTGATTGTGTGTGTGGTTGTGTGTGGTTGTGTGTGTGGTTGCGTGTGTGGTTGGGGATGGTTGTGTGTGTGGTTGTGTGTGGTTGTGTTTGTGTGGTTGTGTGTGGTTGTGGTTGTGTGTGGTTTTCTGTGTGTGTGTGGTTGTGTGTGTGAGTGGTTGTGTGTGTTGTTAAGTGTTTTGTTGCGTGTGGTTGTGATTGTGTGTGTGGTTGTGTGTGGTTGTGAGTGTATGTGTGGTGGTGTGTTTGTGTGGTTTTGTGTGTGGTTGCGTGTGTGGTTGGGGATGGTTGTGTGTGTGGTTGTGTGTGGTTGTGTTTGTGTGGTTGTGTGTGGTTGTGGTTGTGTGTGGTTTTCTGTGTGTGTGTGGTTGTGTGTGTGAGTGGTTGTGTGTGTTGTTAAGTGTTTTGTTGTGTGTGGTTGTGATTGTGTGTGTGGTTGTGTGTGGTTGTGAGTGTATGTGTGGTGGTGTGTTTGTGTGGTTTTGTGTGTGGTTGTGTGTGTGTGGTTGTGTGTGTGGTTGTGTGTGTGCGTGTGTGGTTGTTTGTGTGTGTGGTTGGGTGTGTGTGGTGTGTGTGTGGGTTTGTGTGTGTGTGTGGTTGAGTGTGTGGTTGTGTGTGTGGTTGTGTGTGGTTGTGTGCGTGTGGTTTTGTGTGGTTGTAGTTGTGTGTGGTTGTGGTTGTGAGTGTGATTGTGTGTGCGGTTTGTGTGTGCGGTTGTCTGTGTGTTGTTGTGTGTGTCGTGTGTGTGTGTAGTTGTGCGTGGTTGTGTGTGTGTGGTGTGTGTGTGTGTGTGGTGTGTGTGTGTGGTTATATGTGTAGTTGTGTGTGTGGTTGTTGTGTGTGGTTGTGTGTGTGGTTGTGTGTGAATGGTTGTGTGTGTGGTTGTGTGTGTGTGGTTGTGTGTGTGTGGTTGTGTGTGTGGATGTGTGTATGGTTGTGTGTGTGACTGTGGTTGTGTGTGGTTGTGTGTGGTTGTGTGTGTGTGCTTGTGTGTGTGGTTGTGTGTGTGCTTGTGTGTGTGCTTGTGTGTGTGTGTGGTTGTGTGTGTGTGGTTGTGTCTGTGTGGTTGTGTTTGTGTGTGGTTGTGTGTGTGGTTGTGGTTGTGTGTGTGGTTGTGTGTGTGTGTGGTTCTGTGTGTGTGGTTCTGTGTGTGGTTATCTATGTGTGGTTGTGTTTATGGTTGTGTGTGTGTAGTTGTGTGTGGTAGTGACTGTGTGGGTGTGGGTGTGGGCGTGAGCGTGGGTGTGGTTGTGGTTGTGGGTGTGGTTGTGTGTGTGGTTGTGTGTGTGTAGTTGTGTGTGCGGTTTGTGTGTGCGGGTGTGTGTGTGTGGTTGTGTGTGTCATTGTGTGTGTGTGGTTGTGTGTGTGTGGTGTGTGGTTATGTGTGTAGTTGTGTGTGTGGTTGTTGTGTGTGTGTGGTTGTGTGTGTGGTTGTGTGGCTGTGTGTGTGTGCGTGGTTGTGCGGATGTGTGTGTAGTGTGTGGTTGCGTGTGTGGCTGTAGATGTGTGTGTGTGTGTGATTGTGTGTGTAGTTGTGTCGTTGTGTGTGTGTGTGTGGTTGTGTGTAATTGTGTGTGTGTGTGGTTGTGTGTGTGGTTGGGCGTGGTTGTGTGTGTGGTTGTGTGTGTGTGATTATGTGTGTGTGGTTGTGTGTGGCTGTGATTGTGTGTTTTTGGTTGTGTGTGTGGTTGTTTGTGGTTGTGTGATTGTGTGTGTGGTTGTGTGTGTGTGGTTGCGTGTGTGGTTGGGGATGGTTGTGTGTGTGGTTGTGTGTGGTTGTGTGTGTGTGGTTGTGGTTTTGTGTGGTTTTATGTGTGCATGTGGTTGTGTGTGTGGACAGACAAGAGTCAACAGGAGACAAACATCGGGAGAAAGACTGGTGAGTTAGAGTGTGCAAAGAGACTCCAGTGGGAAGAGAGATGAACCAATGGCCTGGAAGGCAAAGCCGGACCTCATAGGGGTCAGTGCCGAACACCTCCCGGAAGCGGGAGCACCCTGAAAGCCTGCGAAAGGGGGGGGTGCATCGGGATTGGTCTCCCCCTTCGGACTTCTAGCTGCCCAATCATGGTGAAGGGGGGCAAGCAGTCAAGGCGGTCAAAAGGGGATGCAGGACCCCCTTTTGACCACATGAAGACCATTGCCTCGCAAACCCACCCACCCACACCAAAAGGAATCGGTTGTCGCAGCCGCAAGGTCGATGGGAAATGGAGAGGGTGGAGGCAACCCTGAGTAATACCAGAAGGGGAGAGTAGCATAGGTAGATATGCTGCTCACACAGTGTCCTTGGGATGCCTCACGATAGGGACACAGGGTGAGCAAATGATAGCACACTACCACAGACCGAGCAGAAGAGCTGCTCACACAGTGTCCTTGGGATGCCACACTGCAGGGGCGCTGGGGAGCAGGCGAGCGGCCAGCAAGGGTCCAGGGCAAGCAGAGCAGCACTTGCAGCTCAGGCCTGACCTAACGGCCGCCAACAGAGTCATCAGCAAGGGAAGCCTAGACCTTGCAAAAACACTGAGACACCCGCAAAGGGGGGCCCTCGAGCAGGGTAGTACTGTCAGCCAAGAACAGAGCAAATCAACATGGGTTGCAAATGACAGTACCAGTAAGTTGCAAGATGTATAATTCATGGTCTGAAATAAACTGCAGCTTTTTCTATGCTGTCTAGACCGTGAAACTAATCCCTAAATAAGGGTGACTTGGCCCTTTTTCGAACTACTTTCAATGGGCTATCATTGTGATAGGTGTACACACACACTCACTCTCTCTCAATCTCCCTCTCTCTTTCTCTATCTCTCTCTCTCTCTCTCTCTCTCTCTCTCTCTCTCCCTCTATCTCTCTCCCTCTCCTCCCAATAAAGGCGATTATAGGAATGTTAGGCATGTAGAGGAGGCGCAGAGGAAGCGATGATTTAAAAAGGATCATAAGACCCCCAATTAGAACAAGAGGGAGTTGCATCAATACAAGTTTTTAACTCTAAGAACCTTATTTACCACATGGATAGCAATTTCTCTAGGTACATTTCGGCAGGTGAAACCTGCAGAATTTTACCAGGGAAAAATGACCAGTAAATTCCAGTACATGTGGATTTTGGTGTGCAAAGCACTAAAATCCGCATTAAATGCCACAACTTGCAATATGCGATAATTATCGCACTTTTGAAATTTTGATACCTGTGGTGTCAGATTTTATAAAGTGTGATAATCACTTTTCCAACCAGACCCTCACAATGAGGGCCTAAATGACTTACTCAGTGAAAAATTGTTCAAGATTGCTTTAAAATATTCATAATATCTGATGCCATATTGATCCTTTACTGCCATTTTGTTTGTCTATGTTGTGTATAGCCTGTACTGTTTTGTCACCTTGGACGTATTTACTTTCACTCTCTGTTTGAGCCCCATTCACTGTCAAGATAACATTTCTTCCAGCTGTTCACACTGTTTAAGCCCCATTCACTGTCAAGATAAGATCTCTTCCCAAGAAAAAGGCAGACAGCTTCTAACAGTATGCTGGCATGCTTGCATTTTATTAATTAGTTGTGTAAAGCAGATGCTTTAGGCTTAGAACGTTTGTGGTATTTCCTATTCATGCCTCAGTACCTTTCTTTGCACTTTGTAGGCATTATCGGATTGATTTCTCTCAACGTAATCTATTTGGTCAATATAACCGAAAGTATATTTTACTACTAAACAGGCAGCTACAAGTGCAGCTTCCTTGCAGACAACAGGGTCATGATTTGAATGGTGCAGCATGTGCAGTAGCACCGGGCCCAAAAGTTGTCAGAACTCCTCTAAACACCTAATATTGCTATATTTTATAACTAAACAGGCAGTCACAAGTGCAGTTATCTAGCAAGCGCTAGGGTCATGATTCATGATTTTAATGTTGGTTGAAGCTTTTATTCGATATGCAAGATATATTGAAAGCGTACAAAAATACAGCATTTACAAAACTACAAAAAAGACATTTTTAAGAAGCAATATTGAAAGTACATTTAAGAATGATAAAAAGACATGTGATTCCAAAATAAATTAGCTAAAAACGAATTAAACCGCTATTGACAATCTCTTGCAACGAATCAACCAAAAATGCTTTAAAAATTTGGCTACAGCACAAACAATGGGAGGGGAAGTGTCCGTCATTAGGATGCAAAGGGCTACCAGATAACTACGTGTACCCATATTGCAACAAAGGGGTTTGAGCCAAAAACTCATGGGTTTAGCATAGTCCGGACATTCAAACAGGATATGCGGTATAGACTCTGTCCTAGTGATACAACGGGCACAAAAGGGGGACGTGTGGACACCTGATTTCCACATTGACACCAGGGCACCAACCGGAAGGGAGCCCACTCTGAATTTAAAGTACAGTGCTCGATCAGCTGCAAGGGTAATTAGATCCAGGTAAGGTTCGTAAACTACTACATCTTTTATTGTTAAAAAGGCAGCTGTAGCTTTACAATGACTAGAGTTTATAACTAGCTGATCCGCAACCCAATTCCAGTATGGTCTTTTCAAAACATCTTTTGGTGGCGCCGTTCTTGATGACCAACAGTCCCCCAGCCCAAGTTCCTCCAAAAGCTTTTTGGTGTCTCTCAACCACTTTATCTTCGCCCAACCGCCCAGGCTCATTATCTCAGCCAACCCTTCAGCATATGATTTTAGCTCTTCACCCCTCCAAATACGTGCCCATAGAAGGAGTGGACAAAGCCGGGCTTGATCTTTGATATTCTTACAACCTGTGTCCAACAGCACAGGCACTGTTGGGGTGCTCGGAGGGAGGGCGATTAAAGATTTCAAAAGCTTGCTCTCAGCTGTTGCCAGGGAATCCAGGCAGCAATGCCCCCACAGCTCTGCCCCATACAGGGCTTATGTTACTCCCTTGGCCTTGTAAATGTCAATTGCCGGGGCAAGCGACCTCCTCGGTGAAGCCCGGAATTCCCTCAAAAGGGCACCTCCTACTCTCTTGTGATTCAAGACCATCTTGGCAATGTGAGGTGACCAGTTCATGCTGTCCGTAATCCGCATTCCAAGGTAATCAAATTCGGATACTTTCTCCAAGGCAACAGAATTGAGAATGGGTGGGCGGCCCAGTTTCCTTGGAGGGTTTAGAATTAAAAACTTAGTTTTATCCACATTGATTACTAAGCCCCTTGAAACGCAAAAGTTCTGGAAACGGGTAAGCAACTTCTGGAGGCCTTGCGGAGTCTTAGAAATCAAGAGCGTGTCGTCCGCAAAAAGTAGGGTTGGAATCCACACTCCCCCTAGACAAGGAGCGTCAGCTGGTTCTTGCTGGAGATAATCCACCACCCCATTGACGTATAGTGAAAAGAGGGTGGGCGCTAGTACGCATCCCTGTCTCACACCCCTAGACACTGGGATTTTCTCGGTTATCTCTCCATTTCTCCCCAAGCAAACCTGAGCAAAGGTATGGGCGTGAAGGCTAATAAGGAGGGACAAGATGTAAGGAGGCAATCCCAACCCATAAAGCACCCTCCATAACTCCTCCCGAGGAACTAGGTCAAAGGCAGTCCTCAGATCTATAAAAGCCAAGTATAGACTGCCCTTGCCTAGCTCCACCATCTTCCAGCCCAGGAGTGCCAGCCTAAACACCTGCTCAATCGTCCCTGTTCCTGCCCGGAACCCTGCCTGGAAGTCTGATAATATTTTATTTTCCTCCACCCAATGAAGAATCCTACCAAGGATAGCTTTACCTGCTATCTTTTGGGTGGAGTCAATGAGGCTTATGGGCCGGTAGTTCCCCGGGATTTCTCTGGATCCTTTTTTATAAATTGGGACCACCACCGCCCCTTTCCAGGAATCAGGCACTGGCCCCCCCTTCATAATATCATTGAGGAGTGCTGCAATGACCCTTCCCCAGGCCACTGGATATGCCCGCATGAGATCCCCCGGTAAGCCATCTGGGCCTGCTGCCTTACGGGGGGCTACGCACCCAATTACCTTTTCGATCTCTAGTGCTGAAAAGAGATTGTAACCGTGAGGTTCAGAAACTAGTGGGGGGAGCACCCTGACATTTAGTTCCCCATCCGCCGGAAGGTATAGAGCCCCAAAGTGTTTTACCGAGCTTTGTGGGGGGATATTACAGGGTCTCATAGCTTCGTCAGGCCTGTTCCGGGAGCCTACAAGGTTCCAAAAGCCCCTTGAGTCTTTACTTTTGCTGGCAACAAGTAGGTCCTCCCAAAATTTCTCTTCCCACTCCTTCTTAGCAAATTTGAGGGATCTATTATAAGCCTTCCTTGCTTCCAATATATCGGGGTGGGATTTGCGTTTCACTGCCTCTACAAGTCTTGATTTGTGTACCCTACATATTTGTGTGTACCAACCGTTACCTTTCTTTACACCTCCTTTCTTCCCTACCTTGCTCGAGGGGATGGTAAACACATTTGTCAGAGCCTCTGTTAGGGAGGCAAAGACCCCGCAAGCCCTACCCACCCCTTCCGGGAGTGACCCCAGGTTTAACAGTGCGCGATCTAAAAGGGTTGATATTTCTCCAACCCTCTCCTCCGAGAGGACCAATTTAGCCCATTTTAGGCGCCTTCCACAAAGTGAGACTACCGACTCATCAGGGGGAGCTAATGTGGGGTTAATAGGACCCTTCTTAGAAAGACACCACCACTGGACCATGGTCAAGGAAAGTGGATTGTGATCGCTTTCAACCGTCGGGACCACAACCATGTCCCTCACCTGGCTCCACAGACATATGTCTAGTAAGATATAGTCAATTCTAGAAGTATGTCCTGGTCTATTATAGGTATGAGCCCCCCCCTGTCTGAAATTGTCCTCCCATTCACTGCCCTTAAATTTAATTCGATAGTCAGGGTGTATAACTGTAACGCCACCTCTGACCATCTCCTAATGGGTGGAATTTCCAAGGCTGGGATCCCTATCTTGGTGTCCTCCTCATCCTGGTCTAAGGCAACATCCGAGCCCAAGGGCTCGAACGTGCAGTTCATGTCTCCCGCGACCAGGGTACACAACTTATGTGAAGTTGTACTAAGAAGGCTCTCCAAGAGAGATAATACAGTGGACTTCCTCCCACCCTTAGTCCCTCTGGCGTACACGTTATAGATATTCAATATTGTACGACCCCTGGAGTCTCTTAGAGTAATATTTTGAATATCTAGACAGCCTGTCTGGGACTCCTCTATTCTACAGTGTAGGGAAGCTGCCACCCATATGAGCAGGCCACCCGAGGGGCGTCCTCTCCCTGATTCTGAGATTTGTGCAGGCACAAAGTAGGAGGAGAATCCCACCCTATGTATCGGCTCCAAACTCCAGGTCTCCTGGAAGATACATATGTCGTGCTCATCAACCAAAGCATTCCAGTCTGGGAGGGCCAACTTTCTCGCGATCCCTGCGACATTCCAGCTGAAAACCTTGAAAACACGGTCCGTCACAGCTGGTGCGTCGCTGACCTCGAGAACACTCCTGTCCACAGGCCTCACAAGGGGAACAGGCAAATTACTGTCCAAAGAAATGGGCAGAAAGTCTACCAACCCACTGTCGCCTGTACTTATAAGTGGGACTATTCGGGGTGGTGGTGCTGTCATTAAACCTATTCTATTGCCAGTTTCCATATCGGACACTGCAATTTCCCTCGTATCATCCCCCTCCAGTCAACGTCTCCCTGGCCCCCACAGGGGATTCAACCCATTATAACCAAGACCCCCAACCCCACATGGGTCCCAGTTTTGGCCTACGCCAAATGTGCTAGGGCCCACCCAGGGCGACATAACAATTGGCCTGGGGTAAAAAAAAGTTAGATCCACTAATTTAACCCCTACCACATCCATGTTTTTTATAGGGCCACAGATGGAGCTCACCACTCTGGGATCTTGAAAATGTATTATTACACAATCCCCCTCCTGTGTTTTTTTCCTTGTCCTACCCACCCTACTCTGCGAACACTTAGAATTAGCCCATCCACACCACTCGGGATTGGCTTGTTTAACTTTAGCCAGTGAATACACTTATTCTTGAGGGCCTGATGATTCTCCAACTGGTCTTCCTTCAGTGGGGGAACGTTTACTAATACAGCAACAAAAGGGTGACAATCTGGTGGGAGATTTATGGGGGGGGTCCGCCGTGGGAATTTACGGGGGACCACTGTGGTAGCAACTTTCGCTGCAAGTTGAGGGGCAGTTTTAGCAGCCATCTCTGTCGCTGCTCCCTCGCCTTTGTCTTGTGTACCAGAGGCTTGGCTAACCTTTACCGTGCCTCTACTTGTCGGGGGCTTCAAATGGGATGTTAATATTGGTGTACTTTTGGCAGCCTCAGAAGAAGTTTCCATTCCCTTGTGTTGTGGCCCTACTTTTGGTGGGGGAGGAATTACAGGTACTGATGCTTGCACTTTGCTAGTGTTTATCTTATTTGCACTGGTTGGAGGATTAGAATCCGCCTGTAGTTGCAAGGGAGCTACTGGGGGCACACTCCCCTTTAGACCCACGGCCTGGTTCTCACTCACTCTTTTATGCTGTTTAATTATAGATTTAAGTGAGAAAAAGCCATCGAGGGTGGATTGCTCTAGTTTATCTATTCTAGCCCCCAAACCCTTAACCTGGGTCAACAAGGGCATCAGGAGACTATTTACCCTCTCCATAATCCTATCAATGATCTTGGGGTCAATAAATGTGGAGACATTAACAGCACTACTACTAGGGGACGGACAGGTATTATTACCCGTGGGTGTGTCCACAGAGCCACCCTCCACCACTGCCTTATCCTCTGGGACCGGCCCCCTTAAGTCCTTCCCACCCTACCCAAGAGACTTTCTCGGTCGCTTGTATAGCGCGGCCTGTCTCACCAGCCTACCCTTACTAGAGCAGGCTGCCCTTTTATTTTTGGCCCTTTTACTCTGCCCACTCAAGTCATACACAGATTGCGCCCCAGCTAGATTTACTATGTTAGGAACTGGTGGAGTTGGCGATAATATTTGAGTAGTACCTATGTCAGGGGGTAATATTTGAGTAGTACCTATGTCTGGGGGTGCAGGTGAGTGTGATGTACTTGCGCCACCCTCTTCCACAGCGCCACTTGGTAGAAGCGCAGCCGGCTGTTCCAACCTATCTATATTCTTCCCTATTTCTACCGTCTGGGGGGGATCTACAAAGCCATCCGGGACATCAGGGGGAACAAATTGGACCCGCTCACTGGCCGGAGACAAGGCCTGGGCTACAGCCCCCAGTGAGGAGCGTCTAGAAGGGAGATAGACCTCGGAGAGACGGCGTTCAGAAATGGCGATCTCATTATCAATGACCGCCGCCACTCTCGTTATAAAACGGTCCATAGTTCCAATCACTGGGCTCCCCACAGCTCCTCCCCTTTCGCCCTCACTCCTAAGTAATTTACCAGAACGTGTTGGCATGGTAAGGGGTGCGCCTTTAGGGAATGACACGCAACCCGCCAGGGCCCAGGGCTGGATGAAAGAGACGTGGCCCAGCCCAGCCTCTGACAGCCCCTGACTGCCACAGACTGCCCGCCCTTTGCTCGGGCTTCGCTCGGCGTCCCGCTCGCGTCCCGCTGAGCGTCAGGCCGTTGGTTATAGAGGGACGTTGCGTCCGGGGGCGTGTCCTGCTGGGGGCGCGGCCGTGCACACCTGTGCAGCGCAGGGACTCCTGGTCTTCAGAGTCCCTGCGGCGCGCGCTCTCTTCAGCCTCACGGAGCTCCCTCCTCCTTTCAGCGACTGAGCAGCCCTCCTGCAGCCTCGACCCCACGCCTCAAGCCGCGCAACGGCACCCGCGAAGCGGGTGCTGCAAGAAGTGGACAAGCGGCAGAGGCGGTCAATCCCTCCAGGGATACAGGGAGGCTGGATGTCAAGGAGTCAGCGTTTCAGCGGCAGCGGCAGTAGCACCCAAGTGAGCTTTCAAACGGAGTTAATAGTGCAGCGAGTGCAGTGGCACCGGGACCAACAGCCCCAGGCATCCCACTAAATACCGATTATTACTATATTTTACAACAAAACAGGCAGTCACAAGTGCAGTTATCTCTCTGGCAGTAGGGTCATGAGTTGAATGGTGAAGTGGCACTACGCCAAACAGTTGTCAGAACTCCTCTAAACACATAATATTGTTACATTTACTTCTTAACAGGCAGTCACAATTGCAGTTGTCTTGTAATTGAAAGGGGCTTGATTTGAATAATGTAGAGGCACTGGTGCCAAAATATGTCATAAGTCCAATAAACAACAAATATTGATACATTTTACTACTAAACAGGCAGTCACAAGTGCAGGTATCTTGCAGGCAACATGGTCATTATTTGATTGGTGTAGCAGGTGTAGTGGCACCAGGCCCAAAAGTTGTCAAAACCCCTCTAACTACCTTATATTGCAATATTTTTCAACTAAATAAGTGGTTATAAGTGCAGTTATCTATCGAGTACTAGGTTCAAGATTTCAATACTGCAGCAGGTGCAGTGGCATCGAAGCCAAAAGCTCCAGGCATCCAACTAAACACCTAATATTTCTATATTTAATTTTTAAACAGGCAGTCACAATTGCACTTAAATTGCAGTTGAAAGGGGCTTGATTTATATGGTGCAGCATGTGCAGTAACACAGGGCCCAAATTTGTCAGAATTTGTCTAAATACATATTGTTGCTATATTTGATTGTTAAACGGCAGTCACAATTGCATTTACCTTGCAGTTAAAAGGGACTTGACTTGAATGGTGCAGCAGGTGCAGTGGCACTGGGGCCAAAAGCTCTAAGCACACCCCACTAAACGCAGAATATTGCTAAATGCTACAACTAAACAGGCAGTCACACGTGCAGTTATCTAGCAGGCACTAGGGCCATGATTTCAGTGGTGTTGGAGGTGCAGTGGCTTGGGGCCAAAAGTTGTCAGAACTCCTCTAAATACCAAATATTGCTATATTTAACTCTTAAATAAGCAGTTTCCAGTGCAGTTACCTAGCAGCCGTTAGGATCATGATTTCAATGGTGCAGGGGTGAAGTGACACCGGGGTTCAAAGCTCTAGGAACCCCTTTAAACATCATATATAACAGTATTTTACTACTAAACAGGCAGGCACAAATGCAGTTACATTTGCAGGCAATAGGGTCATGATTTGAATAGTGCAGCAGGTGCAGTGGCACTGGGGCCAAACGTTTTCATAACTCCTTTAAACACCAAATATTGCTATATTTTACCATTAAACAGGCAGTCACAAATACAGTTATCTTGCAGGCACTATGGGCATTGTTTGAATGGTTCTACAGATGCCGTGTCACTGGGCCCAAAAGTTGTCAGAACTCCTCTAAACACATAGTATTGCTATTACATCAATTAGTTCTATTATTTCCCTCTTTCATTTCATTTTTCAAACTTTTGCTATTACTTTTCGGTACAATACCACTAGTAACAGCACAATATTGCCTTTTTGTACATAAACAAGTCCTAACACTTTAACAGACTTTCTGTAACGTATAATGTACAACTAGTCAGCAAGCTACAACTTACAACAAAAAACAGCTTATTATTAATCACTTAGTCAAAACCTAATGGATTTGCCAATGCTTGTTTTGTTCTTCTCATGAGAAAGAAGTTATTAGTTTCAGTATCTGTAATGTGTACTCCCGCTTAATGGGTGTATGAAAAACTATAATTAGTCATGTAAGTTGGGAAGGGGTTAGCATTAGATGCTTTCAGCTAATGGAGCGGGGAATGCTGTCGCTTTTCATAGCTAGATTGCAGTTTGCTTATTTCACAGAATAAACTTGGGCAGACTTCATGTAGGTGTATAAATATTCCATCTCATTTTTGACCATTTATTGCCTCAACTGGGAACCACCTACACTCATGTGAGGTGAAGAGAGAGTTGTACTAGAATCCACATGATGACCTCAAGCACCAATGGTAAGGAAGAGATTTGCCCTGAGAACTGAGGTTCAGTGATTGACCCACACCTCTGGTTAGATGACTTTAACACAGTTAAAATTTTGACATTTTTATTCTGAGCATGTTTATTTCCTTGCTTTAGTGTACATTAAGGGAATGTAAAACGTTGTCTGAGTAGGAGATGACAGATGCAGCTGGGCTGGGGAAGTAGGAGTCCCCAGATTTAGGTGAGTGTGAATGCAATCCATGGTACAGAGGCAAGGGAAGTACTGCAACTCCTTCAAGGATGACTGCACATGTTACAGAGACTTACTGATCCAGCTTACCCCAGAGTTTCTGTGAGGATCGGGGATGAGATCCCAAAACTTCTGAAAGGAAGGTGGTCAGTGGGCATGAGAGTAATATACTTCCCATCATCCCTCCATGAGAACCATTAGAACTGTTAGACCTCCTCCTTTCTTCCTTTTTTTCCTACTCTAACACTTTCGGCAGGATGAGCTGCAGCACAAGGCTGGCTGACACCTTTATGTTTACCTAAAAATGGGTGCATATGTGAAAGTAAAGATGAGGACTAGGATGTCTACGTTTGAAAAGGCTCCGCCCGTACCCCTGGCAAAAGGGTCTTCACTGATGTTATGTACCACCAGTATCAAAAAGCACATACAGGTATTTGTAGCAGTGGGTGTGACTCAATAATGCAGACAGAGAGAAAGCCTTACCAGAGGAAGGTAAATTGTATTTACAGTGTTTAAACAACCTAAAGAAAAGCCCAAAGGATTAGATAGCTAACAAGCAGGCACATTTTTCTGAATTGTTATGAGACAGCAAATAAGAAAAAAACTAAGTCACAAATGTGTGGGTTAAATCAAACTCACAAGAGACTCCAGTACCAAAATATGGTTTTGGGGACAGGGGTACACCCTGCGCACCTGCTACCCCACCTTACTTGTTCATTGCCCACAAAGTTTCCTCATGCTGGCTCCGGTTGTAGCTCAAATTGAAACTAAAAACAAAGCAGCATAGGCTGTCCAGCAGGCACCAGAGGTTCATGGTGAGTATCTGCAAACATCTTTATGCGCTGAACATGCAAAGCATGTTGGTTGTGTACTCTCGACTGACTGACAACACTTAGATGTATCAAAGAAGAAATTACCGCACATTCTACAGTATCCTTAACATCTGAATGTCGGAGCTGGGATTTGATCCTTCATCTCAGTGCTTATTAAACAAGAAGTTCTAGTGGCTAGCATAAGCTTATATAACATTTACTTCTCCTGATTTTACAAAAGGCAGTAGGAAATATTGTGATTGATTTGTGGGCAATAAATAGTGTTGAAAGACACAGCTTCCCGGTAGTACCTCATCCACCTACCATCCTGTCATGGTACGTTAACTTTACTTTGTGTGCTTTACTTCAGGAGTCATTTCATTATAGGAGTTGCATCAGAAGTCTTTATTTTGCACGCACATTTTCAGTCTTTTGCCTCACAGGTAATTTACTTTTATATGTTAAGTGATTTAACCATAATTGTATGTGTGTTTGTTTAACTTTTTAAATAAAATGTTCTTTCACTTCAGATCCATCCTCAAAGGTTTTGAGGTGATCCGTCAATCATTTTCCACATACATTTTTACATAGTAAAATTATACAAAGCTACAGACAAAAAGGTTCGGCGGATTTACACCAAATTTGGCAGAAAGATCTTGGACAACAAAGTGGGCTTTTTGTGGTTTTGTGTACTTCCGTTCATTAGCTTTCTAGAAATTGTTTAAAAAAATAGATACTTCACTGAGTGGCATTTCACAAATACAAACACTGACTCCCACCACTGCCACCAATGTAAGAAATTGTGTAAATGGTTGAGGGAGGTGGAAACCCCACTCAGGCAAGAATCACAATCTTTGTCATGGTGAGCCCCAAAAGTTACTAAATTAACCTGTGCTTAACCCTCAGGTAGCTTGGCACAAAAGCATTCAAGCGTACCTTAAAGGCAATGCGTAAAGTATTTATGCAGTACACAAACAGTAACAAAGTGAAAACACAACACAATGAAAAAATCCCAAACCAATTTAGAACAATTGTGTAAGTTTTAATGTATAAAATGAGACCAAAACAACTAAAATCTGATCAATAGAACCAGAGATATGAATGTTAAAGATTTAAGTAAAAAAGTGCCAATGAAGCAGAAAACTTTAACTGTGGGTATCTGGCCGCATAAGACTGGGGCAAAGTCACAAGTTCAGGCCGACTAAGAGAAAGTGTGGGCCAGATACAGGGACTAGGTTAGTCCCTCTGAAAAAGCTATCTTCTCAAAGTCCTAGTGTACAGAGTTCATTTCAAGACTTCATAGGAGCTCAGGGTCCAGGACCTGCAGAGGCACAACTTTGGGATCAGGACCATCAGACAGGTCCAGTTGCAGATCTAGGCAGGGCCACATGCAGGTTTAGGTAGAGCCAGGTGCAGCAAATCAGCTGGATAGTTGCAGGGAGGCCTCTGGTGCTTGTTGTGTCCCTGTAGCTCAGAACAAGTCAGCCAACTGACCCTTGGAGTTACTCTGGTAGTTCTGGGATAAAGCAACAAAGCAGGTTTTCAAGCATCAAGGCAGTCCTGTGAGGGTACCAGGCAGGTTTCAAGTAGCAGGGCAGTACTCTGAGGTGCAAAGTAGATTTCGAACCGCAGGGAGAAACTCTGAAGTGCTTCAGGTGGTCTCCCGCTTGTTCAGGAGTGAACTGCTGAGTGGCTCAGGATATCCAATATCTGTACCTGGTTACACCCTTTGAAGAGGGGGAAACATCTAGTGCACTTCTACATCAGGTTCTGGAATGTTCCTTCTTTCCTCTTTCTTCCCCTGCCCAGGCTCCAAAAGGTCTATGGTGACATACGTCAGGTGTCAATATCCTTTGTGAGGGTGCTGGAGGCAGACCATTGAAATGTAAATGGGGCTGTTCTATGCCCCTCCAATCCTGACAGGATGGTCCTCTCACAGCTACACGCAGGCCCTATTGTTCACTGTCTGGGCCCAATACACACTCCTGATGGGGAAGCAGTTAACAGGCCCAGACAACTGGAAACTCCTAACAGACCACAGAACATTTAGGGCAGGAAGATGCCAACTTTCTAAAAGTCGCATTTTCAAAATGGTAATCTGGAATCTGTCTTTACCATTATAGAGTATTTTATATTACAATGAATTTGAATCAAAACAAGACAATTCTACCTGCTTCCAATCAAACGTTATCCCATATTAAATGTAATATGGTAACTCAAGGTTGTCCTATGGGAGAGGTAGGTCTTACAGTCATGAAAAACAAATTTTGGAGTTTTTCACAATCAGGACGTTAAACTTAAAAACTCCTGCTCTACTTTTTAAATACAATGTATCCTGCCCTATGGGCTGTTTAGAGCATACTGTAGGTGTGGCTTGCATGCATTAAGAAGGAAGATTAAGGTTGGGCAAAAGGTTCATTTTGCCAGGTCGAATTGGTAGCTTAAAACTGTACACAGGCTGCAATGGTAAACTTGAGGCATGTTTTAAAAGGCTACTTTTAATGGGTGGCACAATGAGTGCTTCTGCCCACTAGTAGCATTTAATTTACAACCTGTGGGTACCCGTGGGACCATATATGAGGGTATTGCAAGTACATTAAATGTACTAATCAAGTTTAAGCCAATTGTAACATGTTTTGGGAGAACAGAAGCACTTTAACGCTGGTTAGCAGTGGTAAAGTGCGCATAGTCCTAAAAGCCAACAAAAACGGGTTCAGAAAACAGGAAAAGTGAAGACAAAAACAAAATTGGGGATGACCTAGCAGAGAGGACCAAGTCCTACAGGTGCCTAGATGACGGGCTTAATAATTAAGTAAATTGATTGAGGTTTCAGTTTGATATAGTAGTTGAACCAGATGGTTCAAGCAGGTGGGGTTAAGAAATTCTATGAGATTACTGAAGTAGCTGTCGCCATATT
The DNA here is from genome assembly GCF_964261635.1 of Lissotriton helveticus. Classification (NCBI taxonomy): domain Eukaryota; kingdom Metazoa; phylum Chordata; class Amphibia; order Caudata; family Salamandridae; genus Lissotriton; species Lissotriton helveticus. The sequence continues at coordinate 247,009,393 of NC_136069.1, read as the reverse complement.
GATTCAGTTACTGCCATTTTCTTTACACATTTTGTGTATAGATTTTACTCCTTTCTTCCCACTGGCATAATTAGGTTACATTCTGGTGCTTGTCACTGCAAATCAAGGAAATCTCAACTGACTAGCTCAGCTTCTGGAAGTTAACATTTCTTTAATCTTTTTCAAGGTCCTTTTCCATTTTTCTTATGAGAAAATGTGCATCTGCTATCAGAGTTTCAGTTTCGGTCATGTATCAGTTTGAAGATTGTATGCCGAAATTCTAAAAAAAATGCAACACCTACGCCCATGGATGGACGGGTGGTTATGTGACTTGTACATTTAAATTATTGCTATGTCATTGAAGAAAAAAGAGCATCAGACATGTTTCCTGATTTATTTTTTATATTGGCACAAGATAGTTTGGCCTGTCATGGAATTCGCAGGCACATCTAAATTGCATATTTGTTGAGAAGATGGAGTTCCTCACTAACCAGGATAGTGGGTATTCAGTCTCTTTGGAAAATGAGTCTCCAAAGCTTCCTTGAATGTGTAGGTGGCTACGAATGAACAGGCAAGGTAGGCTTCACTGCAAGGAAGTAACAGGTGGTTATTGTTAAAATAAAGAAGTAAATGTTCAGCCAAATTTTGAATTTTTCTAATGACACAACGATGTTATACGAAGTAATAATATCTCAAAATATAAAAATTTGTGCCTAGTAGAAGTGGTGGCCAAGCCATGAAATGCATTCAAATCAAAAGCACACTAAAAAAGGCTAATGCAATAAATTGTGGTAATTTAGGGCACTATTGTGCATACACTGTATGCTGTTCACGATCGCTAAATTATAACATACACCTGACTACTCCTTAAAGAACTACAATTGCAATATGATAAACTAAGAACAGTTAGATGTGTCTACATTCAATGATTAGTGATCCTGGCATATGCCATTTGTGAGATTGCCTGATCATAAACACTGTGACAGAAAAAGGATATTAAAGTGAAAGATCCCATTCCTCATTTCAAAGCCTTTTGTAACAGCTTTGGAAACCTTATCTACGTGTGATCTTATTGATTCCAAATGCCAAAAATAGTCTGAAAGAAAGGGAAACAAGTGGTGAACTTTAAGGTAAGCAAACGGTAACTGAGCAAAGCATCTCAGAATCCAGAATGAGGAATAAATTGACCAGGAAGGATACTTGATCTTTCGAATTAGGGTAAGAGGTTGTAGGCCTCTGAAATGTGACGTTCACATTACCTGTTGCTGGTAGTGGGTGCAGGAGAAGAACCTTCCTCAGAGATGAAGGGACATACGGCAGATCCTTCGGCACATGCCGGGCCCATTAAGGTTCTCTGTTGGCATAAGCCATCCTTGTGCGGCACCTCTTTTTGAAAGCCAATGAAAGGATGACAACAATAAATGGAAGGTGGCTCAGACATGGACTGTGCAGGGCATAATGCTCACTAAAATTACCTGCACTTGTCAACATTGGTTCTCTATGCACCTCTCCTCCAGTTGTAGGTGATACATTAGTGCCTCTGGACTGCTTGTGCTTGCGTAGTCGACGAGCAACTGCACAAAAGGCCACCAGAGCTTCAGTAAGGCTTTCACTAAAATCAATCAATAAATCAAAGTACTTGTAAAGCGCACTACTTACCCATGAGGGTCTCAAGGCGCTGAGGGGGGGGGGGGGGGAGGTGCTGCTACTGCTCGAAGAGCCAGGTCTTGAGGAGTCTTCTGAAGGTGAGTAGGTCTTGGTTCTGCCGTAGGTGGGTCGGGAAGGTGTTCCAGGTCTTGATGGCGAGGTAGGAGAAAGATCTGCCGCCGAAGGTCGTTCGTTGGATGCAGGTGACAGCGGCGAGGGCGAGGCTGTCGGAGCGGAGCTGGCGGGTGGGGGTGCAGAAGCTGAGTCTGCTGTTCAGGTAGGATGGTCCGGCGTTGTGGAGTGAATTGTGTGCGTGGGTGAGGAGCTTGAAGGTGATCCTCTTGTCGACGGGGAGCCAGTGTAGGTCTCTCATGTGGGGGGGAATGTGGCTGTGGCAGGGGACGTTGAGGGTCAGTCGGGCGGAGGCGTTTTGGATGCACTGTAGTCGACGCAGGTGTTTGGCTGGGATTCCTGCGTAGAGTGCGTTGCCGTAGTCCAGCCTGCTGCCGACGAGGGCCTGTGTCACTGTTCTTCTTGTTTTGGTCAGGATCCACTTGTAGATCCTGCGGAGCATGCGGAGGGTGTTGTAGCAGGAGGAGGAGATGGCGCTGACCTGCTTCGACATGGAGAGGGAGGAGTCGAGGACGAATCCTAGGTTGTGTGCATGTTCGGTGGGTGTCGGTGCTGTTCCCAGCGTGGTCGGCCACCAGCAGTCGTTCCAGGCTGAGGGGGTGGGTCCGAGGATGAGGACCTCCGTCTTGTCCGAGTTCAGCTTCAGACGGCTGCTCCTCATCCAGTCGGCGACGGCCTTCATTCCCTCGTGGAGGTTGGTTTTGGCGGTGTGCAGGTCCTTTGTGAGGCAGAGGATGAGCTGGGTGTCGTCGGCGTAGGAGATGATGTTGAGGTCGTGTTGGCGGGCCATTTGTGCGAGGGGGGCCATTTAGACGTTGAACAGCGTTGGGCTGAGGGATGAGCCCTAGGCGACGCTGCAGATGATGTCGGTGGCTTCGGATCGGAAGGGTGGGAGGCAGACGCTCTGGGTTCTGCCTGAGAGGAAGGACGTGGTCCAGTCGAGGGTCTTCTCTTGGATTCCAGCTTCTTGGAGGCGTGTCTTTAGAGTGCGGTGGCAGACCGTGTCGAAGGCAGCTGACAGGTCCAGGAGGATGAGGGCTGATGTTTCACCATTGTCTAGTTGGTGCCTGATGTCGTCTGTGGCGGCGATGAGGGCTGTCTCGGTGCTGTGGTTTCGTCTGAATCCGGACTGGGAGGGTCTAAGATGTTGTTGTCTTCGAGGTGGCGGGACAGTTGTGTGTTGACTATTTTTTTGATGACCTTCTCCGGGACCGGGAGTAGGGAGATGGGCCGGAAGTTCTTGAGGTCCTTGGGGTCCACCTTGAGCTTCTTCAGGAGGGCCCTGATTTCAGCGTGCTTCCAGCTTTCCGGGAATCTCTCTGTTTCGAAGGAGCTGTTGATGACCTTTTGTAGTTGTGGTGCGATGGCTGCGTCTGCTTTGTTGAATACGTGGTGTGGGCACGGGTCTGGCGGAGATCCTGAGTGGATGGAGTTCAGACCTTGCGTGTCTCGTCGTCGTTGACGTTGCCCCAGGAGGGCAGGCGGATGGTGTGGGTGGTGTTCGCAGGGGGGGTGGGTTCTGGTTTTGTGCAGTCATGGTGTTGAAGCTGTCGTGGATGTCAGCGATCTTGCGGTGGAAGAAGTTGGCCAGTGAGTCGCACAGTTCTTGTGATGGCCGGATGTCATTGGTGTTGGCGATGGAGTTGTAGAGTTCCTTCACGATGCTGAAGAGCTATTTGCTGTCGTGTGCATTGTTCTCCAGGCGGTCTTTGAAGGAAGATCTCTTGGCTAATCTGATGAGGTGGTGATGTCTGCGGGTGGCGTCCTTGTGGGCTGCATGGCTGTCCGGTGTGCGTTCGTGGAGTCATTTCTTCTCCAGGTTTCGGCATGCACTTATGGAGATCTAGAGCTCGTCGGTGAACCAGGTGGCTTTCTTGCTGGTGTGACTGTTGGAGGGTTTCTTGAATGGTGCGAGGGTGTTGGTGCAGTCGTTGATCCACTGTCTGAGGTTGCGGGCAGCGGCGTCTTGGTCAGTAGGGTGGGTGGGTGGGTTCTGGGCGAGGGTGGTCGTCAGCTGGTCTTCGGTGACTTTGCTCCAGCAGCGGCGGGGCAGCAGATGGGTGTGGTGGTGCGTGGTTGGTTTCTTGAAGGTGAAATGGAGGCAGTGGTGGTCGGTCCAGTGGAGCTCGGTGGTATGGTGGTAGGCAACGTGGGTGCTTGTGGAGAAGATGGGGTCCAGTGTGTTTCCGGAGGCGTCGGTGGGTGCAGTGATGAATTGTCTGAGGCCGAGGTTGGTGAGGTTGTCGACCAGGGTGGCGAAGTTGGCAACGTTGTTGTTCTCGAGGTCCCCTAGGATGATGTAGTCCGTGGAGGCCTGTGCGTGGGTGCTGGCGAGGTTGGCGATGGAGTTGCTGAACGGTGCCCGGGCTCCGGGGGGTCTGTAGATGAGTGTTCGTCTGAGAGTGGTGTTGGGGTCGGTGTGGATCCGGAAGTGCAGGTGTTCGGCGGTGTTGAGGGTGTCGTCCGCGCGGGTAGAGACCTTGAGGGTGGACTTGTGGATGATGGCTACACCTCCTCTGATTCTGTTAGCGCGATCCCTGTGGGTGATCTTGTAGCCATCCGGGATGGGTATGGCGATGTAGGACACCGAGGAGTCGTTCCACCAGGTTTCGGTCAGGAAGTCGACGCATGGGGTGGAGGTGTCAAGCAGGTCCCAGAGCTCGAAGGCCTGTTTGCGTGCAGAGCGGGTGTTGAGGAGTATGCAGCGAAGGTGGTTGGGTCCTGTCCTGGGAGGTTTGGTGGCTCTGTCGCAGGTGAAACTGCAGGTGTGGCAGGAGAAAGGTCCGTGGGTGTGTTTCGGGGCGGCCTGGAAGCAGCGGTGGTCTTGGCCGGCGTTGAGAGCGTGGAGGGTGCTGGCGTCGTAGCGGAGTCTGGTGGTGTGGCGGCTGCTGGGACCAGGGTTCTGGCACTGTGCGCGGTCCAGGCGTGGACGGGTGCAGACGGGCTTGCCTCTGGTGCGACTCTGGCACGCCAGCGGCCTCCAATTAAGGCGAGGTGGGAGAGAGGAGCAGCTGGAAGTCGGGAGCGGGGCGGCGAGTGGGATACAGAAGGCAAAATGGGGGCGGGCCGCAGGGGAGCAGCGGCGGGAGCGGGGACAACGGTGAGGGGTACAGAAGGCAAAGGGGGATACGGGAAAAACAGGGGGCCCAAAAGGAACAGTCAAAGGGCAATGATACAGTTACAGTACAGATACAAATACCACAAAAACCACAAGTATGGCAGAGACAACGAACCAGCAGAGCTGCTCAGCGCAGCACAGCGGCGGCGAACTCACGATGCAGGAGGTAGCAGGGGGGTAGGCACGGGCACAACTGGTGGAGCTGTGCGACGTGGGGAGCGACCTGGCCTGCAGGCAGGGTCAGGGGTCGCTCTCACCACGGCCCAGCGGCCGCCATTTAAGGCGAGGTGGGAGGGAGGAGCAGCTGGGAGGCGGGAGCGGGACGGCGAGTGGGATACAGAAGGTACAAAGGGGGCGGGCCGCAGGGGAGCAGCAGCGGTAGCGGGGACAACGGCGAGGGGTACAGAAGGCAAAGGGGAGATAAGGGAAAAATAGCGGGCTCAAAAGGAACAGTCAAAGGGCAATGATACAGTTACAGTACAAATACAAATACCACAAAAACCACAAGTATGGCAGAGACAACGAACTAGCAGAGCTGCTCAGCGCAGCACAGCAGCGGCGAACTCACGAGGCAGGAGGTAGCAGGGGAGAAGGCACGGGTACAACTGGTGGAGCTGTGCGGCGTGGGGAGCAACCTGGCCTCTCACCACCGCACAGCCGCCCCCATTTAAGGTGAGGTGGGAGGGAGGAGCAGCTGGGAGGCGGGAGGGGGGCGGCGAGTGGGATACAGAAGGCAAAAAGGGGCTGGGCTGCAGAGGAGCAGCGGCGGGTGCAGGGACAGCGGCGAGGGGTACAGAAGGCAAAGGGGGATATGGGAAAAACAGGGGGCCCAAAAGGAACCATCAAAGGGCAATGATACAGTGACAGTACAAATACAAATACCACAAAAACCACAAGTATTGCAGAGACAACGAACCAGCAGAGCTGCTCAGCGCAGTGCAGCGCAGCACAGCAGCGGCGAACTCACAAGGCAGGAGGTAGCAGGGGGGAAGGCACGGGCTCAACTGGTGGAGCTGTGCGGTGTGTGGAGTGACCTGGCCTGCAGGCAGGGTCAGGGGTTGCTCCTGCTGCCAGGGTCAGTCACAGCTGCTCATTTTAATGTCCACAGATTCGCTACATTAGTGAGTGTTGACACGTCCAGATTTCTCAACAAGAAGGGCACGCCTGTTGCCTTTAAAGAAAAATTGTTTTATTGCTATGATTGAAATGGCTATACTAAATTGTTGGTGCTACAATGTAATAGAAGCTTTCTATGTGTGCTTTACTAAGGTAAGATTTCATCATATCATACGTGGACATTGCCGGAGCTGATTGAGGCCATCTTTATAATTCATATTCCCTACCAAAATCAATTTATGACTGATTTAAAAAGAAAGAAGTACGGGGCATATTATCAAGGGGGTTTATCTCCGCTTTTTTGGCTTTAAAAGCCAAGAAAGCGGAGATAAAATTATCTCCCTATTACCTAGCTGTTGCTAACACCAATTAGCGACAGCTAGTAGGAGATAGCGACCATCTTGGGCCCCACTTTGCATGTCAGTGATATTTATCACTAATGAAATGCAAAGTGGGCGTGCCAAGATGTTAGAGACTGGAAACAGTCGCTAACATCGCTATCTCCTTTTACCAACTTTTGGAGATATTCGCGCTAAGCGCGAATATCTCCAAAAACTAACACCTGCCCTGAGCAGTTCTTAGCCATGTTATCCAATGGGAGGTGGATAACATGGCTAAGAGCATTAGCTCGGTAATGCATGAATATCGCTGACTTTTCAGCGATATTCATGCATTGCGGCCGTTTTTTATCGCATTTGCGATAAACCTTGATAATAGCAAGGTTTATCTGCGATAATTTCTGACGATGCTTAGCGTTAACAAATTCGTTGCTAAGCATCGTTAGCGATAAATATCGCTTAACGTTGGTAATATGCCCCTACATTTCCAGTCTCGATTTTATACTTATGTGCAAGTGTAGATTTTCTAGTTTGTGGAAGTCACAAACATTCCCAAGAATATGCATGGGAAACTGCACCATATGTAGGTTTTCATGCATACTCCTGGAAACGTCATATGCCAGGATTCCACTGGGAATAGTGTACAAGGGGAATGAAAGTAGTTTGTGAATGTTATCCAAATCTGTGGGCGTTCCTAGACGTCCAGGGCGAACCAATCACTGGAATGATCCTGTTATGTTGACACACAGGGGCTGATATCATGCAGCACCTTCTTTATTGCCACTGCAGGCAGCAGTTCCTTTAAAGAAAATATAACTCAATAACATTTCAGGGTTCAAGTTAAACACTGAGCACATAGCTATCTCCCTTATTCTATTGTTGGTGCTCACTAAAAGATAAGTACCAGTATCTTTACTATATGAATGTGCTTTATATATTTTTATTCAGCTGCTGTAGATAGTTTGCGAGTGCAGCACCTATTAGGTCTAAAGGTTTATTTGATTGTCATGTTTTGTATTAAAGAGCATAATTTGTGGGAAATTATCAGCAGTTACAATAGGTTGAATTTGTCATAGAAATGTTTTAGGGACGTATTTAGTTGTAGATACAAACTAGTTTGTTACTACTGATTGCTCGTATCCCTCTTGAGGCGGAAGCCGGGAGGTCTGCTGTGAATTGCTTGTTTTAAAATTGCTCGTTTTAAAAACCACTTTAATTTTCATTTTATTTTCTCACTTGCTTGAATACTAAGCTCCTAAATTTCATCCTACCTTTCCCCTTTCCCTCGCTGCCCGACCCACGCTTCAGTCGACTCACAGGCTGTTCGGTCTTGGCAGGGCATTCCGATGTTTAGCGGCCATATTGGGAGGAAACTGGCGCTGTGACGTGCTCTAGTTTTCTTTAAAAGGGAAGGTCATGACTCAGCGCAGCGGACGTGAGCAGCGGACGTGCCGGACCTGTGCCGGAGTCGTGCCAGAGTCCTGCCCGTCTGCGCCCGTCAGCGCCAAGGAGGCGCCAGGGGCCAGTTCTGCTGCTGAATTAACTCCCTCTCCAATGTCATACTTTGCATACTCCATCAGTAACTTAAGAGGACTCCGGCCGTCAAGGCTTCTTTGTCATCATAGATTCCGGCCTGAGCACCTACATAAAGGATGTAATTGACAGTGCTTTAGGAAGGCGCAACTTGCTTCCCTTCTTCCACCTCCTATCCCCATGACTGCCATTGAGACACACACTCCCCTTTATTGCTTCGGGGAAACGGGCATTCTTATAAATGCCCGCTCCTTGGTGAAAAATAACTTTGCCTTTAGTGATTTTGTTTCACACAGAAAGCCCTCGTGGGCCTTTGTTACAGAAATGTGGGGCTCAGACTCAGCCGGTCCTGACCTGGTTGATGCCATCCCTGATGGCTATGCCCTTGTGAGACTGGATAGAGTTGGCCGGAAAGGTGGGGGCATCGGCATTCTGTATAAAACCTCATCGAATTGCCATTTCGAAAACCTCCCCTCTCCTCAAAACTCCTTCCAGGCGGCTCATTTTACACTTAGCCCCTCTCCCACTGCGTCCTTTACGGGCGTTTTTATCTATATACCTCCCGGTCCTAGGTCGGCCTTCGTCGCTAGTCTTTTGGAAATCCTTGAACCTTATATTGGTGTGCCCAATTTTTCCATTCTTGGGGATTTCAATTTCCATCTCGAAAACTCCAATTCACCCGACACCATTTCCCTTGTGGACTCCCTGGCTTCCTGTGGGCTTCTACAAAAAGTGACTTGCCCCACCCACTCGGCAGGCCATATTCTAGACGGGATCTTTACAAATGACCCTAGATTGGCAGTAGGTCTTCCTATTTCTCTCTCCTGGTCCGATCATAAGGCAGTCCCTTTTGAGTTCGATCCTGGGCGACGGGATCTGCCGCCTAAGGATAATAGCGTTTGGACTCTTAAAAGAAGCTATGGGGACGTTAATAACGCAGCCCTTGGCCCCTTTATTGCTAAGCTTAGCTCCTCCTCTAGATCTGATACGGATACTTCCGCTCAGGAGCTGTTTGACGCCCTCTCAGAAGCAGTCAATATTCTTGCCCCGCTCAAGCCCCACTATTGCACCAGGAAGCACCCTTCGGCCCCCTGGTACTCTGACTCCCTTAGACTTCGTAGGCAGGAATGCAGAAGACAAGAAAGACGTTGGAGAACTCACCCTGACCCTGATGAGAGGATCAAACATAAAAATCTTATTTTAGGGTATAAGGCCGCTATTCTAGTGGCTAAACAATCCTACTTTACCGACCTGACTTCCTCTCTCAGTTCCCCTAAAGATCTTTTTAAAATTGTGGATTCTTTGTCTTCCACTCCGTCTCCAGATTCCACCGTCCCCTCTCAAGTACTCTGTGGCCAGATTTCCACGTTTTGTTACACCAAAATCGCGGATATTCACTCTGCCCTTGAAGCCCTCAACTCCACTCAGGATTCCTCCATGCCCTCTGATCCTTTGCCCCGCCCGCATTGTTCTTGGTATCTCTAGGACGTCTGTCTAATTTTCCCCTCCTTTCCTATGAAGGTCTGAATGCCCTTCTGGACAAACTTAAATCGGGCTCCCCCTTGGACCCTTGTCCTCTCAAAATATTGAAAGACTGCAGAGAGGCTCTGCTTCCCGCCTATCTTGATGTTATGAATTCGGCAATTTCTAACGGCGTCTTCCCTGCATCATGGAAGCTGGCCATTGTAAAACCTTTATTGAAAAAGCCAACATTGGATCCCGGTATCCTTAAAAACTTTCGCCCTATTTCCCTTCTCCCAGCCCCTGCCAAAATGCTTGAGGCTCACCCCAACCACCATCTTAGCGCCTTTCTGGACAACTCCTGCCTGCTAGATTCTTCACAGCATGGCTTCCGAAAGGCGCATAGCACCGAGTCAGCCCTCACAGTGGTGGTCAACAACATCCGCGCTAAGGTCGACAGAGGTCATCCTACCATCTTGATCCTGCTCGACCTTACAGCCGCCTTTGACACCCTGTCCCCATCCATCTTGTCTATGCGGCTCGGAGTGATGGGTGTGGTTGGACCGGCTCTCGGTCTTTTGACATCCTTCCTCACCCAACGTGCCCAAAAGGTCAAACTGGGTGACTTCCTATCCTCTGCTAAGCCGTTGCATTGTGGGGTCCCACGGGCTCATCGTTGAGCCCTACCTTATTCAACATATATGTGGCCCCCCTTGCAAGGCCTGTTAGATCGTTCGGATTGGAAGTCTTATCGTACGCTGACGATACCCAGATAATGGTCTCCCTATCTCATCCTGTGGAGTCCACGGCCTTAAATTTTAAGAACTGTATGGAAGCCGTGGCAGGCTGGATGGTATCAAACTTCCTCAAGCTTAATGGGGAAAAAACCGAGATCCTCATTTTTGGGGGTAAACAAGATCTCTGGTCGGATGACTGGTGGCCGTCCTCCCTTGGACCTTGCCCCAAGCCGTCTTTAGCTGCCAGAAACTTGGAGGTCACCTTCGATACCGCTTTGGCGTTCGATAAACAGGTTAACAAAACTGTTTCAACCTGCTGCGGGGTCCTGGGGATTCTCAGGAAATTAGTACACTACCTCTCCCCTGAAGCTCGGAAGCAGGTTGTTGTGGCCTTTGTTTCACCCCGTCTGGATTATTGCAATGCCCTCTACTTTGGCATATGCAAAAAACGTATTCACCGTCTCCAGATTATTCAGAACGCTGCAGCCAGGTTTGTGGTGAATGCCCCCAGACGTGTCTCTGTTACAGGAATCAGAAAAAACTTCCACTGGCTACCTGTACAAGCCAGGATCAACTTTAAGGTTCTGGTTCTGACTTACCGTGCTTTACACGGCCTGGGTGCTGAGGACATTGGATCTCTCGTGTCATTCTACACCCCTGGCAGGGCCCTCAGGTCGGCTCACAAAAATCTCCTGGTGACCCCTCGGATCGCCAAGGCCAGGTGGGGAGGGAGGGCGTTTTTCTCCCTCGCCCCTAAATTGTGGAACATGTTTCCAGCCGACCTCAAGGGCCAGCCATCTCTTGCCCTCTTCGGGAAAAATCTAAAAACCTGGCTATTTGCAGAATCCTACCTATAACATCTGCTTCTTTCAGTTGCCACCGATCATTCAGTTGTTTTGCTTTTACCATCTTCTGCGCCTTGATGCCTTCGGGTTAAGTTGCGCCATATAAATGTACAATTCATTCATTCATTCATGTTGTTTTCAGGTGCCCAGCATTTAAATCATGCATGTAGTAGAGCACTCAATGGTTAGTAATGTAAGTATATGGATAATCAAAAAGAACTAGCCTCTGAGTGAAAGCAATATGTGTGTTTTCCCTGATAGAGGAAACACCTGTTTCTAATAAAAGCCCCCACCCACCAACCTAGTTGGTGGCATGCTTCATCATCAGGCCCCACCCTGTGGCACAGAGTGTGGCCCGGGTGTGCTACGATGCCTGTTCTGTTTACAGCGGAGCAGGTATTGGTAGGTGAGTGTGCAGTAGTGATGTGTGTGTGTAGATTAAAATACTGTCCTGGGGTCCCACTACCCTTAGGGGGTTACTTTTTTATTGGGTCTTTGATATGTATTAAAAACAGAGCGGTGGCTGTGCTTGGAGAGTGCTATGGTCTCCCTCATCCACTATGGTCGACATGTTTCAGCCAGGCCGCATATTGAACTGGCTTTCCTCAGGACCTATGCAAGTGAAAAATTCGAAGAGTGATTAAAACGAGGTCAAATGTGTATGTGACCAGGTATGGGACGCACTCTCTAAGGTGCACTATAGGTAAGAGGAGGATTTCCTCTTGTGCTTAGTACCTGTAGGAGAAAAAACACAGGCAAACACACAAATAAAGAGTTAGCTTTCATAGAATGCACATAAAAATTACGTGATTCTGTACCGCCGTGATCGTGCTGTAACCGGACAATTGCAGCGGTGATATATAGTTTGTGATGGTACTACAGTGTACAGTTCAAATGCTAGCCAGTACAGTGCGCTATTGCGTCAGAAAAGTCAATAGCAAAAAACTAGCATGTGTGGCCCTGCTTTCTCTCCCACTTTTTATCCCGATAAAAAATCATTTTTATCCTGTTATGAAAAAATCTAATAATTAACTGTGATCCTCGTTATTATTGTGATGGCTCATTTTTATACACACCTTTGCCATTTGTCCCAGGCCTTATTAGAATGAGGCAATCTGTCTTCTAAACTTGAGACAACCACTACTCACGTAGCCATGTCTGTTTTCAGCCTCTAGATGGCGGGGCAATACGCCTACCTATGGTGTCTTTCTTCATGTACCAGTGTGTGACTACAAGCCAGACCCCTCTGGTGGAAACTCATGAGGCTTAGCTCTGACTTCAGCAGAGTAAACCTTTCTCTCGGCTAATCAGCCGTTCTTTTCCGCACACCACGCATGCTAGTTTTCCGCTATTGACTTTACTGACACAAAAGCACATTGTACTGGCTAGCATTTGAACTGTACACTGTAGTACTGTCACAAACCATATGTCACCACCGCAATTATCCGGTTACAGCACGATCACCCCTCTACAGAATCACGTAATTCTTATGTGCATTCTATGAACGTTAACTCTTTATTTGTGTGCATGTCTTATTGTTTCTGTGTTTTTTCTCCTACAGGTATTAAGCACAAGAGGAAATTCTCCTCTTACCTATAGCGTACCTTAGAGAGTGCATCACATACCTGGGCACATACACATTTGACCTCTTTTTAATCACTCTTCACATTTTTCACTTGTATAGGTCCTGAAGAAAGCCAGTTCAATATGCGGCCCGGCTGAAACATGTCGACCATAGTGGATGAGGGTGACCATAGCACTCTCCAAGCACATCCGCTGCTCTGTTTTTAATGCTGCCAAAGGTCCATTAAAAAAGTAACCCCCTAAGGGTAGTGGGACCCCAGGACAGTCTTTTAATCTACACACACACATCGCCACTGCACACTCACTTACCAATACCTGCTCCGCTGTAAACAGGTGCTGTAGCACACCTGGGGCACACTCTGTTCCACCGGGTGGGACCCGATGATGAAGCATGCCACAAACTAGGTTGGTGGGTGAGGGCTTTTATTAGCAACAGATGTTTCCTCTATCAGGGAATACACGCATATTGCTTTCATTCAGAGGCTAGTTCTTTTTGATTATCCATATACCTGTAAGGGGCAGTGAACTAGCGCTCACGTTCCTCTCTCTCCCTTTGAATATTACGGTAATGTAAGTAACCATTGCACAAGCCTGAGATTCCTCCGACTGATCTTCAACAAGTGTGCATGTGATAAGGTCATTATGACCCAGATGTACGAAGCCATTTAGCAAATAGCTAATCCCTATTTGTGATTCCCAAATCAGGTAGAAATTGAAATTACGACCAGTTTGGCCCTTTATACATCTGAAAAGGCCATTTAGCATTTCTTAATTGGGCGAAATAGTAATTCGGACCGTTAAAAAACGGTCCGAATTACTATTTCGTCCAATTAAGAAATGCTAAATGGCCTTTTCAGATGTATAAAGGGCCAAACTGGTCGTAATTTCAATTTCTACCTGATTTGGGAATCACAAATAGGGATTAGCTATTTGCGATTCCTAAGCACATGTACATAGTATTTCCTAAATGCGAATTGGGCCTTTAGCCAATGCTATTACCATTGACTTAAAGTTGATGGTAACCATGTGCAAAACAAAAAAATGCATTTAAAAATGCATTTTTTAATGTGACATGACGCAGACATATCCCCTTAAGGCATGTGTGCATTTACATGTGCACTAGGAAATTCGGGGTGCCTCCAGCGGGACCTTAAACCCAGAGGCATCCTTCGCTTTGCATTTCTTAAATTGCGATTTCCTATTAAGAAATAGCAATTTAGGAAGTACAAACCATTTCCTATTTTGCCCATAGCCCGCAATACAATGGCATTTCTAATGTGTGATTCCCGAATAGTGATTCCTACTTTGCAAATTTAGGGCCTCATTTATGAGGCCTTGCGTCAGTTTTGCGCTTGCGATGCGTCATTTTTTGTGACGCATCGGAGGCGTAAAACATGCCTCCTGTTGCGCACTATTTACAAAGTGACGCATCCAAGCAGATGTGTCACTTTGTAAACCCCTGCGCTACATAATACCTGCGTCAGGTATAATGTATGCAGGGGGGGGCGTTCCCCTGCAAAAAGCCTCGTAGTGACGCAGTGAAACCTATGAGATTTCACTGCGTCACTTCTAGGACGCCGTTGCGTCAAAATCTTGCGCCTGCCTCACAGCAGACGTAAGACTGACACATTGCTGGAGTTGCGTCACTTTTGTGACACACTCCAGCAATGAGTCATTTTTGCGCCTACAGATACGTCAGAAATACTGCCGTATCTGTAACTCCTTGCGACATGATGCGTCATATTGTAAATCTTTACGCATCCAGCATGTCGCAAGGAGGGCGCAATGAAAAGTGACGCATCGCCGTTGTCACGCAGCGATGCGTCACTTTTCATAAATGAGGCCCTTAGTACCTATCCTTTTGCATTTCTTAAATAGTGTTTCCTATGGAGTCGCTATTTAAGAAATGCAAATGGGAAGCTTTGTACATTTGGGCCTTAGAGTGTGGGGTTGAGTAAATAATTCTCGATGTGTATACATCCAAAGCCTGTGATCTCTCTTCAGAACATTTGGGCACATAAGGCTTTCTATACCTCCAGTGACAAAGTTGAATAGTGGCCAATTTAGCAGATTGCAAAAAAGCCCCTATTATCAAAAGAATTTTTAATATGACAGTTTGAGGAAGTTTCAGTTTGATAGGAACTGAAAGCGGTTGGTGAAGATCGTTTTCATATGACATTAGTTTGTTCAAGGATATTTATTCAAGTATTTGAGACTCATTTTAGTGTTTGAGAAATATTAAAAGGAAAATACTTTAATTATTATGGAGGAAGAATTAGGGCATTCACAAGATGATCTCATGGAGGACAGATTTAATATGGCTCTTTAAAGAATGTTGGCAGAGTTTAGTAGTAAAGTGGCAAAAAAATAGAAATGATATTAATGTCCAAAAGTTTGAGCCATGGTTCTCAGGAAAAATATTTTTGGTGGGCGGGTGAGGCAAATTAACGTAGTCGAAAGGGTGAACAGTCACAATATCGATTTTTTAATATCGAATTGACAAAATATTGAGTATTAACAATCGAGTGGACATAATATCGACTTACAAAAATACAGTGGTACAGAATATCGAAATTCAGGTAAGAAATATCAATTTTTATAATATCTGAGTTACTTAGTAATATCGACAGTCATGATATAGTTGTTAAAAAAGTTTAAAAAAATTATAGTGTTTTAAGTGTTAGTATATGTGTTAAAAGTATGTAATATATGTTTGAATTTTTTCAAAGTAATGAATTTTATGTTATTTAATTTTTGCGTAGTTTAATCCCGTAGCGGGTTGTGGGTTTATAGGGGAATAGGGTTGGAAGTAATTTAATTATAGTAAATAAAATAATAATTTTTAGGAATTATTAATAATTTTTAATTGAATTTTGCATTTTAGTTCTGTAGCGGGTTGTGGGTTTATAGGGGAATAGGGTGGGAAGTAATTTAATTGTAATTAAGTAATTGTTTATTTTTCTTTATTGGTATTATTAATTATTGTACTGTTAATTGATTATTAATTGGTAATTAATTTTTATTAATTGGCAATTAATTTGTATTAATTGGTAATTAATTTTTATTAATTGATAATTCTTTTAATTGTATTAAGTTTTTTTGGGGGGAGCGGGTTGTGGGTTTATAGCGGAATAGGGTGGGAAGTAATGTAATTGTAATTTATTATTATTGAAATAATTTTTGTGTATTGATAATTTACTGTTAATTAATTAATAATGGGTAAAAATAATTATTACATATTAATTTGTGGTATTGAAAACTAATTTGTTGTTAATTCGTTATTAACATGTAAGTAAGTTTTAATAAATAATATTTATTGGTATTTATAATTAATTAATTAATAAATATGTTGTCATTGGTTTTTACCCCTACGCTATCCAACACTTTCCCTACTGTTGCAGTCTCTGGAGTGGGAATAGTAATTTTTACCCGTACGCTATCTAACACTTTCCCTACTGTTGCACTCACTGGAGTGGGAATAGTAATTTATACCCCTACGCTGGCCAACACTTTCCCTACTGTTGCACTTACTCAAGTGGGAATAGTAATTTTTACCCTCCCGCTCTCCAACGCTTTCCTTAATGTTGAACTCACTGGAGTGGGAATAGTAATTTTTACCCTCCCGCTATCCAACGCTTTCCCTACTGTTGCACTCACTGGAGTTGGAATAATAATTTTTATCCTCCCGCTATCCAACGCTTTCCCTACTGATGCACTCGCTGGAGTGGGAAAAGTAATTTTTACCCTCCCGCTATCTAATGCTTTCCCTACTGTTGCACTCACTGGAGTGGGAATAGTAAATGTTACCCTCCCGCTATCCTATGCTAAATATATTGAATATTTTTATAATATTATTAAGTAAATATATATATATATGTATTAAAAAAAGTAAAAATGCATGTTTATTCATTTTTTAAATTACATTAATTATTTATACATTTAAGGTTATTTAAGTATTTTTAAATATGTTTTACTTAACTATATTTATTGAACTGGCGGGGTGGAGGTTCGCGGTCAGTTTAAATGAACTTGTACTTGCATCATGTGTGCCCAGGGCCTGTCAACCAAGTGCTGCTAGTGGGCTTGCAGTACTGATTGTGCCACCCACACAAGCAGCTCACAAAAAGGTCTCAGGCCTGGCATTGCAGTGACTGTCTGCAGTCTAGGACTGCCATGGTGACCTGGCAAGTGCACCCACTTGAATTGTTCAACAAGAAGTAATGGGATGGCATTATGAGAATGTGTTGGAGTGGGTTGTTTGTAAGTTAGAGTGGTAGGATTTGAGAGTTGTGAGTTGAGTAAGTGTTGGAGAGGAGCGGGTGGGGATAATTCATATTTAGCAAAACGGACAAGAGAAGGGGGGTGAAATTACAAATTAGATGGTTTGTCAAGAGTGGGATGTAATTGGTGGGTTTGAATAAGATGGATAACGTAAATGGCAACAGTACAAAGATTGTATTTCACATGACGTTAATTTGACATTTGGGTTTTAACTAGATAAGATGGTGAGCAGCTATTATTAAATATGTAAAACGAGGTATAATGCAATAATAGTGAATGTCTGATTGTTCATTTACAATTACCCCTGAAGAAGGGCCTGTGAAGCCCGAAATGCATTAGGTCTAAATAAAAGAACACTGCGTTGAATTTATCATGCGTTTCCATTGTGTTCTTGAGCGAGGTCCGGATGGGCACATTTTGAGCATTTGAAGCTTGTGAAACAGCATAGTACCATGAATGTTGATTAAACATGAAGAATGATGAAAATTTGGGCAAATAATTGCGTAATATGGAGTTAAACATGGTTGATATAACAGGAGTATTGTTGTGACTATATTGTTTTGCTGTGCGACTGGGTTGGGGTGAAGTGTTGCCCCACACTGCACGGTTTTGTACTAGCGTGCCAATAGGTCATGGCACGAACCCATTGAGCACGCACTCTCTGAGGACTACTGAGGACAAAAATAGATAAATCGAGAAAAGCATGGTGTGCATCCCACCACTTCTTGTTGAACATTTCATGATTGATTGCCCTCCGATGGTTTGCACCCAGCGAGAAAGATGGATAAACTGAACTTATTGATTTCACCACATGCATGGCGAGAAATATCTAGTTTTCCGAAGCAAGTTCGAGTCAGTATTTTACTGTATGTTCATCAAGGTATTCATATTTCATATTTTGGAAACGTTATGTGTAATCATCTATAAACTAATGTTTATTAACGTAAATGTACTTAAAAACGTAAAGAATGAAATAATGTTTAATAATGTAAATTTACTTTAAAACGTTTTGTCTGTCAAGCAACAATTGAGTATTGCGGCCACGGGAACCAAGTGCACTATGGAGGTTGTATGTTTCCTACATGAGGCTGTTTCCAGGCAGCAGTGGGTAGATCAGATGGTTTATTTAGAAGCATGATTGAGGGAGCAACCTGGGTGGGAGTGAGTAGTCAAAAGCAGCTGATGTCATTAGGAAAGGTAACGCTGTTTCGAATATGGAAGTCGGAAGTGGTTTTTGGCAGGTATGTGTGGATTTGTGGCTGTAGCATCGGTAGTAAGTTGAGTGTCTCGCGGAGTTAAAGATTTGCGAATGTGGGGGACAGGGGGTGATTGCAGTGTTAGATAATGTGAGGGGTGAAAGGGGTGATTGAAATGAAGACAAGAGGATGGGCAAGTGTGAAATGAAGAGCAGGTTGAAAGGTGTTGTTTGAATGAGTAGTGGTGAATGCAGTGTGAGTAGTATTGGAGTAGATAGAATGCGAGCGCAGTGAGGATTTTGAAGGTGGGTGCACGAAAGTGCACCCACTTGCCAGGCCCGAACCTTCCCTTTTCCTACAAAAAGGGCAAGACCACTGACTCATTGTCAGTGAAATTGCTCTCCCCCCTCGCAGCTCCACCATTAAGTGAGACCTTCCCCGAGCCACTGCACTCTGGAGTGTTGGTGTTCCATGCCCTCCTCCACCCGCAGGTTATACCTGCGCCTCATCCCTGGTGGTCCAGTGGATCTCTGTCTCCTTCTCTCGCTCCGCTTTTCCTCTCCTGCTCTGTTTTACTCATTTTTCACTGTCATTTTTGTCTCTTCCTTTTACTCTCCTATCTCTTTCCTCCACTTTTCTTGCTCTTTTTTGTTTTATTACACTTTTATTCCACTCTTTCCCACTTTTCTTGCCCGTTTTTACCCGCCACTGCTGCCCCCGAGGCCCCTCCCCCTCCAGCACGACCAGTGTGACCGGCCCGAGCCAGTTCCCCTTCCCCTCCCGCCTCCCAGTTGTCCAGTCCTCCCTGACCAATACTTAATGGCGGCCGCTGTGCAGCTCTGCCACTGGTGCGCCAAAGGCAAGCCAGTCTTTGCCTGTCCATGACCCGAGCACGACCAGCACCAGCAACCCTGGACCTCCGCACAGCCAACGCTAAAACCCAGCGGCACTCCACACACTCAACCCCAGCTGCAACAACAACTGTAAGCTAGCATCACCAGCCGACACCCACGGACCCTTCAGTTGTCACTGCTGCTGGCACATCTACAGCACCGCCAGGAACAAGGACCCAGCACAACCCGCCTGGAAGAACACACCTGAACCGAAGACCCTGCAATGCATCCTCCTCAACGTCATATCACTCCAAAAACAAGCCACCGAAATCTGGTACTTCCTTGACAACACCAACCTGGACGTAGCATTCTTCATCGAAACTAGGACCAACACCACCTCGGGACCGGACATCGCAATCACCATTCCCCAAGGATACAAGATCTCAAGGAAGGACCGCCCCACCCATCCAGGAGGAGGAATCGCCATCGTCCACAAATCCACCCTCATCTACTGACCCCCTGGACCCTGCAGGCCATTCGCCAACACCATCACGGACAGCATCTCCCTGCATGCCATCTCATCCACCAACTACACCCTGCTGGGAGACCTCAACTTACACCTCAACAACCATCTAGACCCCTAACACCGCATCTCTCCTGGACAACCTCCACAACATTGGACTTCGCCAGACTATGACCGAACCCACTCACTCAGCAGGACACATCCTGAACCCCCCTCTTCACAACAGGAAACTCCATCACTTTCAACCACACCACTGACCTCGCATGGACAGACCATCGATGCATCCACTTCCCCTTCAGAACACCCACAGACACTATCACCTGCTCCGACGGAGAAACTGGACCAAAATCACCAATAACCAACTCACCTCCCCACTCCACCAATGACCAACTCACCTCCCCACCCCACCCCGACCACCGCGAAAGATGATGACCCCAACACCGCAGCCTAAACTCTGCACAGATGACCGACAGTGTCAACACCATTGCCTCCCTCAATAAGAACAACAACACACATGTCAAGAAGGCCAAATGGTTTACCCCCAAACTTTGAGAGTCTCGAGAAGACCGGGAGGAACTCCAAATCCACAGAAGCCCACAACAACTTCATAGCCGACACCAGCTCATCAGAAACACGAGGAAAACTGCGATTGAAGACAAAATCTCCACACACGCACACAACAGCAAAGAACTCTTCAACATCATCAAGGAGTTCGCCCAACCCACCAGCGAGTCGACTGCCATTCCTCCCTCACAAGACCTCTGCAACAAACTCAGCACCTTCTTCCACCACAAAATTAAGAACATCTACGACAACTTCGACAAAGACAACCCACCCACTTAACCCCCCCAGCCACCCACGACACCCTGAAGCCAACGATTGACAGCTGGACAGCCCTCACCACCGAAGACACACTGAAGACAATGAAGTCTATTCACTCCGGGGCCCCCACGGACCCATGTCCCCACCACATCTTCAACAGAACCGCCTACACCATCGCATCCATGCTTTGCCACACCATCAACCGCTCCTTGGCAAACGCCTCCTTCCCTGATGACTGGAAACATGCCAAGATCAACCCCATCCTAAACAAGCCCTTGGCTGACCCCACCGACCTCAAAAACTACAGACCCATCTCCGTGCTCCTGTTCCCAGCGAAAGTCATCGAGAAAGCCATCAACAGCCAACTCGCCACCTTCATCGAAGAGCACAATACCTGTCCAGAAAAAAACGCAGCACAGAAACCGCCCTCCTCGCCGCAACAGATGACTTCCGCTCCGTACTGGACAAAGGAGAAACAGTAGCCCTCATCCTCCTCAACCTCTCAGCGGCCTTCAACATGGTATCCCACCGCACCCTAATTGGCAGACTCCAAGACGCAGGGATCCAGGACAAAGCCCTTGACTGGGTTTCCTCTTTCCTCTCCGGCAGAACGCAGTGGGTCAGACTCCTCCCTTTCCTTTCCTCTCAGACCCTACACCACCCAGCTGCGGAGTTCCCCAGGGATCCTCCCTCAGCCCAACGCTCTTCAACGTCTACATGGCTCCGCTCACCCCCATCGTCAGAACCTATGGACTCAACATTGTTTCATATCCAGACGACACCCAACTCATCCTCTCCCTATCCAACGAAGCCAGTTCAGCCAAATACAACTTCCAAGAAGGCATGGAAGCTGTCGCCAAAGGAATGAAAAGCAGCTGCCTATAGCTCAAGACTGACAAAACAGAAGTACTCATCATAGGCCCGCACCCCGACGCTTGGAACGACACCTGGTGGCCCCCCCGCCCTCGGAAGCCCACCCACCCCCACGGACCAGGCACCCAACCTTAGAATCATCCTAGACTCCAAGCTCAAAATGGACCACCAGATCGACTCCGTCGCATCCTCCTGCTTCCAAACCCTCCACCTCCTATGTAAGACCTTCAAATGGATCCCCCTCGAGCACAGAAAAACTGTCACCCACGCTCTCGTCACCACCAGACTCGACTACGGCAACACACTCTATGCCGGAATGAACAAAAACCTCACCTGCAAGCTACAAAACATCCAGAACGCCGTTGTAAGACTAGTACTCAACCTACCAAGACACTGCCACATCTTCCAGCACCTGCGAAACACTCCACTGGCTCCCCATCAAGGCTAGAATCACCTTTGAAATCCTCACCCATGCACACAAAGCCCTCCACAACACTGGACCAGCATACCTCAACAGCAGACTCAACTTCCACGCACCCCAAAGAACCCTACGATCAGCCCAGCTCTCCTACGCCATCGTGCCCCATGCCAGAAAGACCAGATTGGGAGGCCACTTCTTATCCTTCCTCACGGCCAGAGCCTGGAACGCCCTAACGCTCCACCTCAGACAGAATACATCAGTCCCCATCTTCACGAGGAACCTCAATACTTGGCTCTTCAACAGATTCCTCCTTGATGGACTGGAACCTGCACCTCCCTACCTCCCAAGTGCCTCAAGGCCCTTACGGGTGAGTAATTTGAGTCACCCCTAAGGTAAGCCAGGCCTCTGAGATAACCCTGTCTGCTCATGCCAAGCTACCAAGGGGGTGAGCAGGGGTTAATTTAGAAGTGTATCCCCTTTATCCTGACTAGGAAGAAGGGTCCCTACTTGTACAAAGGTGCAAATCGTTGTCAACTAGAGACCCGCATTTCTAGCATTGGTGGCAGCGGTGGGTTCTGGACTTGCATTTGTGTCTTACATAAAGTGATTGATGTGCCCTACTAGTAGAGTACAGACCATCACACAACCACATTCAATTGGTGGAACTTTTTCTTTGGGACTATTTTTTTTCTTGCAACTGAGAACTGGCAATCTTCATCATGACAAAGCCAGCATTAATTGCATCTGTGGATATTGAGTTTGAAGAGGATAGGGTTGACACCTACACTGTGACAGAATTGAAAGCTATCTGCAAAATGTTTAAAATCTCTGTAAGAAGCCTCTCCAGAAGTGAGGAATTCTAAAAGGCGCTGCAGGCCTGGTTGGAGTCAAGGGTTGCCAGCGAGCATGCTGGCCAGCCTATGGAAGAGGTGGAGAATTTAGATAAACATCAGGATACTCCGTTGGGTCTGCCTGGGAGGGAGGTTACCTTCCCGGGGGGACAGCAGTGTATCTTCAAAGGGGCTGTCTCCAGCAGATAAGCTGGAGGACAGGGAGAAAAACAGGATGCATGAATTGGAGCTCACGGAGCTCAAGCTGGGGAAAGAGGAAAATGAGTTGGTATTTCAGAGGGAGACATTAGCCCTAGAAGAGAAAAATATGCTCTGAGGGCATGAAAGAGGTTTGAGGGAACTGGATCTAAAAGCAAAAACTATGGAGTCCAATCCCAATGGTGACAGCAGCACACCATCAGTCTAGGTAGATGCGTCACTTTGTTAACTCCTGCGCCACATTATACCTGCGCCAGGTATAATGTATGCAGGGGGGGCGTTTTGACGCAAGTAAGCCTCATAGAAATGACACCGTGAAATCTATGAGATTTCACTGCGTCACTTCTAGGACGCAAATGCGTCATTATCTTACGCCTGCCTCACAGCAGGCGTAAGACTGAAGCAGGCACATTGAAATGGGACTTGCCCATGTTAAATGGCCCATTGCTGAAGTTGCGTCACTTTTGTGACACACTCCAGCAATGCCTAATTTTTGCGTCTACAGATACGTCAGAAATACTGATGTATCTGTAACTCTTTGGGACATGATGCGGCATATTGTAAATATGACGCATCCAGCATGTCACAAGGAGGGCGCAATGAAAAGTGCTGCATCGCTGTTTTAATGCAGTGATGCGTCACTGCTCATAAATGAGGCCCTGTGTGTGAAAAGTTTCGCATTTGCAATTTGCTTTGAACAGAACAATTTTTACCTTTTAAAAGTCATATTTTAAGGATTGTATTGTATCGCTTTAGTCTTGTTTGGTTTAGATAAAAATTTCTTATTTTTCTAAACTGGTGTGGTGCCCATTGGTAGTGTTTTCACTGTATTACTGTATGTGTTCACAAATGCTGTCCAAACTGCCTCTGAGATAAGCCTGTCTGCTCGTGCCAAGCTACCAAAAGGGTGAGCAGGGTTTAATTTAGAAGTGTATCCCCCTTACCCTGACTAGGAAGAAGGGTGCCTACTTGAAAAAAGGTGCAAACCGTTGCCAACCAGAGACCCCAATTTCTAACAGAGGGGAAAAGCTTCTGCCATATCAATCACACCAATCAGACGATGTGCTAACTCATGCAATTGTCAGTTGGGGCCGAACCCTTTCTGATTGGCATGAATTAAGGCTTGAATGACAGCAGAAAACCTTTTTGTCAAGCTCTTACAAAGATTTTATAATCACAGTTGAGAAGTGAAATAGACTTGTAAGAATGTGCTGACCTGGGATCCTTGCCTGTCTTAAGATTCATCACCACTGTTGCTTTATACCCTAAGGAAGGAATTGCATGCACTGCAATAAACATCTTGTTAAACAGATGCCTCCAGTAGGGGACCAGTCCATCTGAGATTGCTGCCTTCCATTAGCTAAATTCTTAATTTTGTCTTTAATCTCCTCTTCCATGATCTCTACCCAGAGGTCTCCAATCTGCTCTTCTGTAAGGCGAGGGAGATTTTTATCACACAGCCAATCTTTGATTGCTAGGGAGTATGGGTACAAATTTGACCTATGTCCCTCACTAACTCTACGAAACATCCCTCCCTTAATCTCCTCTATCGAACTCAACATTCTTTCTATTCCTTGCTGGACAAGCATCTCTATGTTATTCCTGCCAATATCTGATTTCTTGGTGCATAATTCACTGCATTTCTCACCGTACTCAAAGTGCTGAAGCTTGCGTCCCATTTAGCTTGCAATCTAATGTCTCGATCGGTCCTAAATTCATGCTGCAGCAGCTCCAATTCACTCTTCAAAGAGGGGTTAAGCTTGGAGCTCTACATTGCTTCATCATGCAGTTCAGCTTCCTTACTAGCGATCTTTGCAATCAGATCCCTCTGGATCTCCAGTTTCTTTCTAGCTTGAACTTGCAAGATCTTCATAATACAGCCTCTACCATAGGCCGTTCATGCCTCACATACCATTACACCACTAATCGTACCTTGATTATGCTCCAGAGATTTTTGTTGTTTGCTTACTTAAAGTCTCAGAGACTGCCTCATCCAAGAGGAGATCCCTTCTCAGGGTCCCTCTAAGGGGGGCCCACACAAAATGTAAAGTACCAGCTGCACTGCTGAGTGATCCAATATCCCTACAGGGACATGTATTATTGTCTTAACCGAGTGGGTTAACACCTGATCAAGGAGAAATTAATGGATGTGCGAATGGTGACCACAATTTTTACTATGAAAGGTATAGCCTCTTCAGTTCCCCCAACACTTCCACCAGATGTCTATTAGGCCGGAATACGTCATCATGTCCTTTAATCCTGTCCTGAACTTGCTCATACCTACATAAGGGGACCTACTAGTCTTGGTTCAAGATGACATTAAAATCTCCCCCAACCAGACAGAGTGAGGAACACTCCACTAAACATAACTTCAAACATCCTAAAATGGTGGGGTCATCACAATTCGGACCATAATATCTTGCTCACGTGAACTCAGAAGCCCCAATTCGCAACACAGGCATTAACCATCTCCCTGAATTATCCGTTATTACCTTATCACCCTTATCCCAGTGTTCTTTTTTATGAGTATGGCTATTCCTTTTGTGCACCCCAATTGTTCAGAGCAAATAACCTCTTGGACCCAAGAGCACCTTCTTAGGCAAGATCTACGGGCCAGATGTACGACCATACTAAATTGGAATTCACAATGTGCTCTTGATTGCGAGTCACAAATTGCGAGGGGGTTGCAAAATGCGAGGCTCATGAATATTAATGAGCCACTCACAATTTGCGACCCCATTTGGAATGGCTGTCCCTCCCAGGGATGGTGACCTGCTGGGCTCAGCAGACCTACATGCCTGGGACTGCTTTTCAATAAAGTAGTTTTTTAAAAATAAAATGCAGCCAATTTTCCTTAAAGGAATACGGGATGCATTTAAAAAAGAAAAATGAAACGTTTTTGTTTCATTTTTTAAGGGCTGGCAGTGGTCCTTGGGACCACTGCCTGCCCCAGGAAAGTTTTTTCCACTGCATTCAACCCCTTCCCTTTTGCGAGTGCATTACCACCCTCTTGAAGAGGGTTGTAATTTGTGAGTGTTTTGCGACCGCCATTGCGGTTGCAACACAATGACACATGGCTTTGGGATCGCTATTAGGAAGGGAACGCCCCTTCCTAATAGCGACTTGCAAAACACTATTTTGTGAGTCACAATTTATTTGTGACACGCAAAATAGTGTTTGTCCATGGCAAACAAGGATTTTGCATGCGCAAACAGGTCACAAACTCGTTTGCGCAGGGTAAATCCCGTCGTACATCTTCTCCTACATTTCTGCTCTGCCAAGTGAGTCTCCTGTTGGATAACAGTTAGAACCGACAGCCTTAGGGTGGTCTTTTCCCAACTTGTTGCCTGACTCCTTGCTTTTTTCTGACTTCGTATTTGCTTGTTTTAGGACTCTGCACGCTTTACCACTGCTGACCAGTGCTAAAGTGCTTTTTCCCTCTCACTGAAACATGGTAACATTTCCTAACCCCCAAATGGCATATTTAATTTACTTATAAGTCCCTGGCAAAGTGCACTACATAAGTAAATTAAATGTTATTAGTTAGCCTGCAGCACTGATTGTACCACTCACATAAGAAGCACCCTAATCATGTCCCAGGCCTTCCACAGCAGAGCCTGTGTGTGAAATATCACCCTGCCATTTCTGCCTGGCAAGTAAACCTAGGCCTAAACCTTCCCTTTTTCTACATATATGTCACCGACATGGTAGGCCCTGTATAACCCACAGGGCAGGCGGTGACACTGAGTCAGCTTCTAGTGACGAGACAGACAGGCAAGACAACGATGTGCGGAGCATTCCACTGGACGTAAAGTCCAGTCTTAAAGTGATTGATAATAAACTTGAGAAGCTCACTACCCAACTCAACCAAGTGCGAAAAAGTGTGGACACTCACAAAAACCGCATAGACCAACTAAAAAATAGGATATCTGATGCGCATTATTAATAAGTTGAATCAAAGGAACATTTATTGCACATGGAGAAGGTCTCAAACATTATAAAAGCCAAAAATGAATATTTAGAGGCACGCTTGAGGAGGAACATCATTTGCATTACTGGCATACCAGAGACCACCGCCATCTCTAAAATGGAAACATATGTAGAGAACTATTCAGACAAGACCTATCTACAATGTTCATAGTAGAAAGAGCACATCGGACCCTGGCTCCCAGACCTGCGGTGGGGGCCTCCCCCAGACCCATTGTCGCTTGTTTGCTAAACTATAGAGACAGAGACGTAATCCTGCAGAAAGCCAGTGAGAAGGGAAATATATATCACCAAGGGAACACTATATTCTTTTACCCGGACTTTACACCCACAGTATAAGCAGCCAGCCGTGAGTCTGAGCCAGCCAAACGTCTTCCACAACAGTCCGGTACATCCTATGCACTTTTCTATCCAGCAAAATTGTCACACATGAAGGAATGGCACATTACTTCACTGATGCAAAATCTGCACTTAAATTCTACAGACATATTGGCAAGCCAAAACGAAGTACCATATCCCAAACTTGTCGAAATGCATCTGAACCTACCCTTAGTGACAGTGACTGAATCTTGTCAACTCATCTGCTGCGGCCAAGTTACTTCTGCAAAACCAAATACGGACCACAGTAAGGTACTGAGGATAGGGGGTAGAGGTCTAAGGGCAATATCTAATTGAACTACAGGGCATAACCAAGTACAACTGGGGGAAACGCACCATAAAGTCACTGACTCATGGTTTGGCTACCCTTCCTTACGGTATTGCATCAGTTCAACCACCAGACCTCATCCATGGCAGTGTTCCTTGATGCCACCAAGGCCTTTGACTCGAAGGAATGGCCATACCTGTTTACTATCTTGGCCAGACTGGGACTAAGCCTCCTTTTCATAAAACAAATCAGGCTACAATACTGCGAGCAAATTGCTTGATATCGGCCCGTTCGATATCACACGAGGCACCATGCAGGGGTGCCCTTTGTCGCCCCTCCTTTTCGCCATTGCTATGGAGCCCCTCGCCGCCAGAATTAGACAACGTCATAAAGCAGAGTGTTAGAATTCTCGACTAGAGACTTAATTATCTCTTTATATACTGAAGACATCACATTATATTTAAGAGACCCGCCAGAAAATCTAAATCCAGTCCCCCGCAAGTTCCCCAAATTTGGAGGTCTATCAGGCATACAAATAAACTGGGCTAAATCTACCTTACTCCCGCTTACCCACTCGACGGTCCCCTTTGAGCCGGACTATCCCATCCAATGGACGTCGAGCCTCGTTCAATATCTTGGGATATGGCTGAGCGGTAGCATACAGGAACTCTGGGATATGAGTTATGGGTGCACAATTACATGGCTAGAAGGAAAAATGCTCATCTGGTCTAAGCTTTCCAGCTCACTGGCTGGATGCATTGCAATTGCCAAGATGATAGTCCTACCTAAATTATTCTATATCTTCGCCAGTCTGGCATTACAATTAACCCAATCTTTTTTAAAACACTTAGATTAATGATTTCATTGGTATGGGCAGGAAAGCAGCCGCTTATATTCTGTGAAATACTAACGCTTCCATTAGCTCAGTGCAGATTGGGCGCACCAGACCTAGCCCTACATGCTTTTTGCGCGCAGGCACAGTATCTACACCATTGGATGTTTCTGACCCCTTTTTGGCCTCATGTCTCAGTCGAAGCTGACGGTGAGGTGCTGATACCACCAAATGTGTCTCTGTACCAACCCAATAGACGACAAAATACTACCTTAAATACAGCTGAAACAGTGCAATGGGTCTGGGACAGGCTCCGTAAATGAGCGAGCAATCAATATTATATGCACCATCCATCACACTTGCTCAAAATCTACAGCTGCCAACACAGGGTGACAGGGGGAACTTATGGGCGTGCGCGCAGTTTGGGCTTGGACACGTTTGCTGACCTATACCTGAATGATACCTTTATATACCCTCCCACAGCTGATCCCGAAGGGAGCTCCAGATTTTCTGATTTATTATTATACTACAGTATCAGAGCTACATGTCGCAAACTACATGACACATTCTCGTCCCCTCCAGACACTCTCCCGGCCTTAGAACGAATGCTTTCCAAACCATCTCCTAGTAAACGTATCACTAGACTACAACTCCATGCAACATACATCCCCGGTGGTACAGCCAAAGGCCCTTAAGGGTTGGAATTCTGAATTGGAGGAACCTATGCCAGAGGATCAATGGCAGTTCTGCTGCAGCCAACTAGAGATGCTTTCACATAACTACAAATTGCGCCTTATACACTTTAAATACTTACATCAAAATGTATAGGACTCCCACACAGTTTAAACGCATGGGGCTTCACCCTGATGCAGACTGTTGGAGATGTAAGGCCCCTAATGCTTTTTTCCTCCACATGGCCTGGAGTTGTCCAGTAATTGCGAAATTCTGGAGGGAGATGTTTTTTAAAAGATAAGTGATATACTGGAGATCAGTGTACCTCCATCATCTAAAGTTGGAATCTTGGGATATGTCAGGTTAGGCCCAGTCGGGTGCCGCAAGTTACTGGCTTTGCTTCTACTACTTGCAAAGCGCAGAGTCGCAATGCATTGGGCAAACTAACCACCCCCGCCATTACGAGATGGATTTTAGACGTCACATTCTGTCATGAACAACTGAATACTTATTGGGAATTGCTGCCACTGGCATATAGACCCAGAGATATATGGGAACCCTTTGTGGCTTGGCTGTTTGTCTATGGTTCAGCCCACGAGCACAGTGCACCACTTACCCTTGAACCGGATCAAAACACCCGACTGACAGAAAATTAGGTACAATTAAGAGATGTACGCCAAGACAATACTGGTGTTCATCTCACCCTGGCTTATCACATACTGTGTTCCGCAACAACAACGTTATGTTATGTCTAAGTATACTATGGTATATGTTTTAAACGTGACCAACCTGTGTTGCTTCTTTTTGGTTTTGTAGTAATTGATATGATTTAATCAATGGCTATAATACGATACAGGCCATCATATATATGTATATTGACTCTTAGGTGATTTGTCTGAATGCCAATAAACAAATAAAAAAAAAATAAAAAATGGCATAACTCTTAATTGTGAAGAGGTAGACTTCTTAAGTTTAGTGCCACTGTGTTCATAATTTAAAAATCACAACTTATGATGAAGTTGGATTTTAAAGTCCATTCACACATTTAGAAAGTTTTTTAAAAACTTTATTTTCGATTTTATGCAAGACAGATATCAACAAGACATTGCAATACAAACAGCGACAGCCACAAGAAAAATAATACTAACAATTCTGACAGTTACAACGGAATGCATGTACACATTTCGTTTTGCTTTTGACAAGGCTTTTGATTATTGAAATTAGAGTAGGCATTAACCCTGTACATTAGTTCTGTATATCGTACATAGGAAACAGACAACCACAAAATGGAATTAAAAGCATAAGCAAATTTTCCGTTCAGAGGAAATATTTTGACTTTTACCATTGTAAACTGGCCAACAACAACACACGGTGGTGACTGTCGCAAGCTGAGAGCGTGACTTAGCAGATTATGTACTTTGGGCCTATAACACCGCAGGGCACCAACAATGTACACACACACACCAGTTTCCAGTTGGGACCGGAAGTCAGGAGTGACTCCGGCCCATTTATGTATAGCTCTCAAGCCACGCCTGGCCAGAGAGTGATACATGTTGCAGGGCACTTCCGGTGCGTTACTACCAGAGGCCAAAACACTAGAACGTTACATTCCTTATCAAGTTAGACTTTTCTTGAAATAAAATAAAGTTATTGTCCTCTAGCACACAAAGTCCGCTAGCTTTTGGTTAGGCCTTGGGTTAGGCCTAAGACCATATCTGTGTCGCCGCACCTCGCTAGGAGCTTGAGGACTTAGGTGCATCCAGCTCGCAGGTTGGTGATTGGGACTGCGGGTTCCGGGCACAGATGAGTCGTCCACGGTGCAGGGCGCATTGCTCTCTGTTGTGTGATCAGCTTCATTCAACAGTGTAGCTGGCGACTCTGCCTGCTGGGCTGGGAGCTGGCCAATGGTCACTTCCAGGACTTTTAAGAACCACGATATGTTTCTGGTTACTGTCTCGCCATTCCTTTCTGTGGTGACTGCCATTCCACTGGTGGACTTTACCAGCCATACTCCTGGTTCATACTGGGTTCGAAACTTTCCGGTGTTCCAGCGGTTCTTGATCAGTACTGGGCATCCAGGGTGCAATACTCGGGTTTTCGCGTTTCGCCTTCTGATTGCCCTGTCGTTTGTTTGTTTGTTGTCTCCTAGCTTTTGTCTTCGTGGGATCATATGACTGGTGACTCCCGCCATCGATTTTTGGAAGCATGTCCCTACGTGGCCCTGCTAGCATGATTGACCACGGAGACGCCTGAGTGGTGCAATGGGGTGTTCCGGCGATAGTCTCTTAAGAATCGCTGTAACGCGATCTCAGGGTCTGTGCCTTCAGCTGTTGTAATCCTCAGTACTTTATTGATAGTTCGCATAAATCGTTCCACTTCGCCGTTAGCCTGCGGCCACTGAGGCGTTATGTGATGGTGTTCGATCCCTAGGTGTGTCAGAAATTCTCGGAACTCGCCGCCTTGAAAAGGGGGACCATTGTCAGTTTTGATGACACAGGGAATCCCAAATAGAGCAAACGCTTTTTCTAGTACTGGCTGAAGGTTGTTGAATGATGTGGGCGGGGGTATTTCCACGATAGGATATTTGTTATAGCTGTCTACTATGACTGCCATGATCCTTCCATCTGGGAAGCTGCCAAAATCGAGACTTAACCATGCCCATGGTGATGGCGCTGAGTCTTTGGTTATGACCGGTGCCGGTGATGGAGCAAGGATTCGCACGTTACGCGACTTGCTTGAATTCATGAACCTCGAATAACATGTAACAGAGTAACACAATATGTTTTGTTTATACTAATTTCCTTTTTATTTTGACACTGGGAATGTCCAAGCGAGGCTTGCTTATGTGTTTACTAAAACTCAATGACGCTTGTCACTAAAAATGGCCGCTGCTTGGCGGGGTTTCTTCTGCGCATGCGTTAGTCACACTCACGTGACGTGACGTACTTGCAGTTCTGGTGGGAATCTTTGCGCTTGCGCACTAGCATTAAGATGGCCGCTTTGTATCCTCACATGGTGAAGCTTGCGCTGCTGCTTTTGTGTTATTGTTTGTTTTGCATTAACCATAAGGCTATAGTTAAAATAAAGTAAGGGGTATAGAGTAGCTATTCATGGTATACAGTGTATTAATTTTTTCTTGTATTTCTAAATTGTTTTCGCTTACTTTTCATGTACCGCGTTCTTGGGGGTCTGAGGAACACTCGTGATTCCATATTGAACAGCCTTTCTGCGCATGACAGCCTTCTGCCGGTGGCATTGACAGTTTGCCAACTGGAGGTACCTGCCAAGATGCGCCTGGGAAGATGCACCTTCGCCTAGCAGAAGAAGCTAAACTGTCCTGCAAATGCAAGAAATGTATTTTATTCATTGCATTCCGGAGAGTATGTCATGGGAACCCCAAATTCAATAGGCGGTCCCCTAATATGTAAATGTAGGCTTGTAGAAATGAAATGTGGTTGGTGTGTTAAACTATCCTACTTGGGGACCAATAGAAATTGTGGATTCTGACACTTGCAACATTTGGGGGGTGGTACACTGACCCGAAAACAGTATAACTAGCCTAGGTTTAGCTAGAGAAATTGTCCGACTTGTCCGAATAGCTGACCTGTCACTGACCCAACGCACTCAATAGGTGATTGATACAGAGGGCTGCGGAGCACTCTGTCCGAACTTTCCATAGACTCTAGAGGTTTTAAACCTTAAGTGCTGGCAGAGCACTTTGCTGGGGAATTCGATAACCCAATCGGGGTTCTGGCTGATAGCTGCAGAGAGGGTGGAGCACAGGCGTTTCTTCCAAACTGCGGGTGCTGGTCTTACCTTGGTGGTCCTGTCCTGATCCTATTCTGGGTTTCCTGTCCTGTCCTGAGGTGTCCATTCTGCACCTGCTGTCCTACTGATGACTGTCCTTCCTTGGGGTCCCTCCTGTCCTTAACTGACCCATGGCCAGGGTTGGTCTTCACACCATACTAGGTAAATATAGGGCTGAGACATCTATTCTGCATCTCCTATTTTTCTTTCTTTGCTTTAATAAAGTCATACTCTTGCATATTTGATTTTCCATGCTTTTCGCACCACTATATGAGCAGGTCATATCTTATCGTTGTTATTTTATCATATTCCATTGTCTTACCCATTCTTTAAGTACATTCCCTTTTAGTTTGTGATATATAGATGTTCCTTTTCTTTACCCATCCTTTAGTAAATTCAAGTAATTGCACTGTTTTATTAGTATGGTTTATTCTTACTTTACCTATGGTTCCTCTACATGGGGAAATATTTCACTGTGAAATTCTAGTATGTTCCTTATTTTTCCCCTCCTTCCGACAGCATACTGAGTCTAAACTCTGAAACCTATTTTAGTATGTTTTCTGTTCTTACCTTCCTTTAGATTCATAAATGGTTGGTTTGATTTACTTTCTATATGGATATGTGCTCTTTATAATTTTAGTTATTGATAGGATTGCTGTAAACCTCATGCTTTCTGATCTTGAAGAAAACTAGATAAAGGTTTTAAAACTTCCCGAGTCTGTGATTATTTTATGAGTGCAAATATAAAAAGGTATTTTGGTGTCTGCCTTTCTTTTACAGCTAGCTCTCTGATCCATTGTGATCATAGGTACCCGTAACGGTGGATTGGTAAGTCGGGTACAGTAGGAATAAATAGGAAGGAACAAGGGATACTGGTAGTAGAGTGTAAGGTCACCTGATTAATAAATATGGTAAATTGAAGTATATGGGCCCGATACGTATATGGTAAAATTGTTGGTTAGGTGACCTGCGCGCTCTATCAGTATTTTTCTGGTAGCCAGAGGATGGTTTTAGGGACTAGTTAAAGTTAGGTAGGACTAGTTAAGATAGGTAAGTAGGTCGGATGCTGCTATAAAGATTTTTTGCTGCTAAAACTGTGAACATTATATTGCTGCTAAATTGATAAATCATGTGAAATGTTTTTGCTTTGAAAATTATGAAATGTTTTAAATTGTTTTTTCTACTGTTATATTGATAAATGTACTAATCCACTCTTTAGTGATTGTTATATGTTTGTCTGGAATCCCCGGGGAAGTTGAATAGCGGGTGGTGAGGAGAATCCACGCCGTACTGAGGTCATTGGCTTGAGGAAAATTGGTGCAGGTTAGGCAGAAATGGAAGCACTAATTAGGGTTTTCTGAATATATGTTCGAATAATTGATAGCAACGAGTTCGCTGGCAAAACTTCTATTGTGATAACCTAGCAAGGGTCACACGGAAGGAGTAGCAGGTTCGTTGGAACTTGGGAGATAGCAAAGGGGTTCGCTAGTGAAACTTTAGACTTAGTATATATCCCGAAAAGAAGTGGATGAGTCAAAAGAAGTAGCAGGTTCTCTAATGCTTGAGTGAAGGGTAGGCAGAAGAGATCTATCCGTAGTGTATGAAAAGTAGACAGAAGCAGTTTACTTGCAGTAAAACGTATCTTTCCTTTCTAGACACTCGAGTACAGTGGCGAATATGTTTACGTTGTTAATTTACTAAAGCACTTGCACTTTAAAAGAGAAATTAAGTTTCCGTTACCTTGTGAGGGAGGGAGTCAGTTGCGGAGCTGCTCTGACGTCACTCTGTGCCGCGCTGGTATTGGTCGAAACAGCGGGTGTGTAGCGGAGCTGGAATTGTAAAGGAGGGGTGAGCGCCGAAGCGTGAGAACCTGTCTCGCGAAAAAGCCGCGCACCCATTGGTCGAGATTATTTGAAACTGTGCATTTGATTGGTTGCACGAAAATAAAAGGCGCATTTGGATTGGGAGTGATTTTTGTAAACAAAGTCGCTTGTAGGAAGTTATATGTGGCATACGTATACGCCAGTGACTAGACCTGATCCAAGACATTTAGGGTTTGAAAACGATCAGTGGAAGGGTCATAACACCAGCATTATGTACGGAAATAAGAGAAAATTGACCCTTGTAAACAAAGTGAAGAATTATTTCAAGAAAGACAAACCTATTAAAACTAGAGAAGGTGTTGTCATTCTGCCACCAAATACTCCCGCATCTTTCATGATGATTGATAAGGGGCATCATTCATGTGTATGGTTGGAAAACTGGGCGGAGTACACAAAAGATGATGGAATTTTGGCTTTTCCTTTGGAAGGTACATTTAATGGCAGGATTCTATTCAATTTGAGAACACGAATGAATGATTTGCATCCCAGACCCAGAATGACGCAGTATAAAGCTTTAGAGGAATGGGAGATAGAGGCTTTCGAGAGAGACAAGCCCCGAATGGATAAAGGGTTAACCAAATGGTATCCGAAATTGAAACAAGAAACTCGAGATAAAAAGATGAAACAATGGACACAGAATATGATAGTAGAAGGACTGTACCCCATGATGACAATGGGCGAACCAGTGGGAGGGAAAAAGACAGAAAAAGCCAAACACTGGGTAACTAGTGGGGAATCGGATGACGATTATTTGAGGACTTGTTCATGAAGAATCCGCCTCCTTATAATGAAGGACCCAGATCCTCTAGTGTAGGGGATGCTTCTCAAAGACCCCCTTATCAGGAAGGGACTGGATCCGTAAATGTAAGAGACGGCTGTCAGGTACCTTCCTATAACGAGGGCCTAGGACCCATAGGTGCCAGAGATACCGGTCTAAGACCACCGTTTAGTGAGAAGTCAAGATACTCAGGTGAGAGAGACTTCTGTCCAAGACCTCTTTACGAGGGTGAGGCAAGACCCTTAAGCACAGGAAATCCGTTCTCAAGACCTAATTATGGTGAAGGACCAAGTATGACGCATCCAACTGCCCCAACATTGACTCCGCAAATAGTACCTGAAATAAGCCTGGTAAGAATACTGCAGGAAAGAGAGCGAGAGGCTCTGGCCAAACAAAGAACAGAGTTAATTCAGAAAATCTCCCAGTTAAATACAAGCCCTGAAGCCTTGACCATCCCAGTAACTATTGGACCAGTTGTTCCTTTGTATGGGGATAGACAGGGGAGTCCAAAGGCTCCTATTATTACTCCAGCCATAGTGCAGCCGAGAAAAGAGCCCTTAATTGTAGATGATCAGACGAGTGAATGTGAATCTGAGGTTTCTTTAATGGATTTACCGATCAGGGACCCAGGAAGGAGTTCACAGAGGAGACATAATCCTTTTAATACAGGAGAGATTCAAATGGAATCAACTTCAGGTACTAAAAGTGTCACAGTAGTGACTCCTGAAGAGATTGAGAGATGGAGTCGAGAATTAGAGAGACAAACTCCTCAGTCAAAACCCTTAGATATTTACAAACTGAGAATAGAAATGGAAGAACTGATGGCCGGAAATGTGGGGTTAGACAGATTAAATACCTATTCCGAGGAAGAGCTTCTATTTATCTGTAAAAGTCTTACCCGTAATACCAGAGTGTTCCATGAGAAATTAACAGACACTGCCGCCAGTATGGGAATAGATATTGGGAAATCAAAGCCATTACAGAAACCATACAGAGCAGAATTCTCAGACAAAGATCTAGAGAATATGAATGTGTCAGGAAAGAAGGTACAGATCAAAGAATTGTTGAATGTGTTGCAAAAATGGGGAGATTTAGAGAAATGGAAAGCCAGGTGGGCAAAGAAAAAGGAAGAGAGTAGATCCAAACAGATGACTTCTGAGTTTGTTTTAAAGGAAGCTGACAAGCCAGAGCAGTTATATCCTATGCAAGAAGTGCCAGGTGGAAAATATGTGCATGTTCCATGGTCCAGACAGGATATTGTGTCCTTTACTAATGACTTTCCGAAATTACGAGAAAAACCCGTGGAGTGGTACAGACAGGTAGAAAGGTTTGTGAAAGTACAAAAATGCCTGTGGAAAGATCTGGATGGGTTTTTCGATATAGTAGTTCCCGTAGACTCGTGGACAGAATGTAAAATTGCCATTGGTTGGCCTAGTGAGGAATACCCGAGGAACCCTACTACAGGAGCTCCTTCCGATGAGGTAATGAAAAAATACGATCAGGTAATGTTACACCTGAAGGGAAAGGTGCCTGCAAAGGAAACTGATTGGACCAGAATAGATAGAACTACACAGGAAAGAGATGAGACTGTGCATTCCTTTTATGAAAGACTGCTACAGGTGTTTAAAACATACAGCGGTATAGATAACATCGAGATGAACGATATGACCCACTTCATTTACAGGTTTGTAAATGGTTTAAGACCTGAAATTTGCCAGTGGATCAAAGACAATAAAATCTGTTGGCAGTCTAAGAAAATAGATGAAGTCTTGCGATACGCAAAGTATTGCGAAGACGAGATGGCTGATAAGCGAAAGGCTTTAAAGGAAAAGGTTATGTGGGCACAGGTCAAACTAGCTGAACAACAAGAAAAGCAATTGGGTAAAATGAATAATAATTCCCAAAATCAAGGTTCTGGGGGTGGAGGGAAGCCCAAAGTGAAAATGAGCCGAGAGGAAGCCAAAAAGAAGTTTCCCTGTCACGGGTGCGGACAGATAGGGCACTGGAGAGACGAGTGTCCATACGCACAGAATAATAACTCCCAAACCACTGATTTAAATCCACAGACGCAGAATGAAAAACCAAGAAAGAACCAGCAACAGGGAAAATCTAGTCAGTTGCCTCGTGCACCTAGACCGAATTTTAAAGGAAAGGCACCGCAGAGTGAAGACATAGAAATTTGGGGGGGAAAGGAGGATAGAAATGCAGCAACTTCGCAATTTTTGTTGAATGATACCTTCTTCTGCGATGAACAATACTGACGGGGCCTGAGGGGGGAGGACGAGGAGTGCGTACTTGGCGCCTCCTTGCCGGTAGACCAGTCAGGGCCATACATTGAAGGAAAGGTTGAAGGCAATGATGTCACCTTTCTGTTGGACACTGGGGCTACCCGTTCTACTGTAAGAACAGCAGACGTTCCAAACCTACCCCTCTCGGGAGAAGCAATCCAAGTGGTGGATGTATCTAAACAATTGTTATGTTATGTTATGTTATGTTAGTTGCATTTTAATGCGCACAGCTGCTCCAGCGAAGGAGCGTCCTGGCGCAGGGAAAGGTAAACACAACACAACACTAGGTCCGGTAACAAAAAGCAAACAGTAAAAGCTAGAAACAATTAAAACAGGAAGGTTTTCAGGGCCCTACGGAAAGACATTAGGTCATTCGAAAGGCGGATTTCCAAGGGGAGCGCATTCCAGAGGGTTGCGGCTTTCACGCGGAAGGAGCGACCCCCCATCCGACTAAGTCCCGATTGATTAGTACCCCAGTTACTGAACCCATGGAGATTACAATAGGGAATTTCAAAGAAATGCATAGATTTGTAGTTTGTGACACCAGTCCTGTAAACTTATTAGGACGTGATTTGTTGTGCAAAATGAATTGCACCATCTTTTGCTCACCAAAGGGCGTTGAAATTTAGACCCCAGACGAAGATGGAATATACAAATTAATGTTAATCAGACCTGACTCAGAAATTAAACAACTGACAATACAAGACTTACCTGAAGAACTCCAACAGACAGTGAAACCAGAAGTATGGGATTTTACTGGAAAAGATGTAGGACTAATGGCAAATGTAGACCCAATTAAAATAGCTATAAAGGAAGATGCAGTTTACCCAAATACTAGACAATACAAAATGAGTGCAGAAGTGAAAGCAGGAGTTGCCATTGAAATAAAAAGATTGCTAGAAGCAAACATCATACAAGAAGTTTTGAGTAGTCCATGTAACTCACCCATAATTGGAATCAAGAAACCTAGTGGCAAGTACAGGGTAGTGCAGGACCTGAGAAAGGTAAATAAAATCGTTGTTCCTTGCTGTCCTATTGTTCCAAACCCAGCAGTGATCCTGTATCAGATTCCATGCAATGCTGAGTGGTTCACCGTAATTGATTTATGTCATGCATTCTTTTCGATCCCATTGCATCCAGACAGCAAATTTCTTTTCTCATTTGAATTCGACAGTCACGTGTTCGTCTGGAATCGCGTCCCTCAAGGGTATAGAGAAAGCCCTTCAATATTTAATCATATTCTGAAAAAGTGCCTTGAATCTTTGGTCTTACCAGGAGAATCAGTTCTGGTGCAATATATAGACGACCTCTTGGTGGCGTCTAAAAGTCAGAAAGACTGTGTAATTGACACCATTGCTTTACTGAACCATTTAGGTGAAGGAGGACATAAAGTATCCCCTGACAAATTACAGTTCTGTACCAATTCAGTAAAATATCTGGGGCACCAGATAGAAAAGGGAGTCAGGAAAGTTGCCTCAGAAAGAATCAGAATAATTCGAAATATGCAATTACCCAATACTCAGAAAGAAGTCAGAATGTTCCTTGGAGTCGTAGGTTACTGCAGACAGTGGATTGTGGGATTTGCAGTCCTAGCAAAACCTTTGATAAAAATGACAAAGAAAGGAGTAAAGGACCCAGTGGAATGGGATGAGGAAAGCTTGACAGCATTTACGAAATTACGAGAATGTCTGTGTACAGCCCCTGCTTTGGGAATGCCTGATTATTCGAAAGAATTTCCACTGTTTTGTGACACACGAGATAATTGTGCACTGTCGGTCCTAACTCAGGAGCATGGTTTGACTAGATGTCCAGTAGCATATTTCTCTGCTACCTTGGATCCAGTTGCTGCTGGATTACCCGGATGTCTGAAAGCAGTAGCTGCAACTTGCATGAGTCTTGAACAGAGTGAATCCATCATTATGGGACATCCTGTAACTGTGTATGTTCCACATGCAGTTGTAATCCTACTGGCCAGAACTAAGACCCAGTATCTCACACCTAGTCGGCTGACTAAGTATGAGAGGATTCTTGTAGGTGCTGCAAATGTAGTCATTACTCGGTGTAACATATTGAATCCAGCAACCTTATTACCTGAGTCACTGATTGCAGAAGCAAAGGGAGAGGTCGAGCATGACTGCATTGACCTGACTGAGTTTAGTACCAAACCACGCCCAGATATCAAAGAAATGCCCCTGACTGAGGAAGATTACGAACTGTTTGTAGATGGCTCCTGTCTGAGACATGAAAATGGAGGCCTAAGTGCTGCCCATGCTGTAGTCACAGTATCCCGTGTATTAGAAGCATCTTATCTATTTCGAGTAAAGTCTGCACAAGTAGCCGAATTGGTTGCATTGGCAAGAGGCTGTAAAATTGGGAAAAATAAAAGAGTAACCGTATATACTGACAGTCAATATGGTTACGGGGTTGTGCATGACTTCGGCCAATTGTGGCTGCAAAGAGAGTTTCTGACTTCTTCAGGTACTCCTATCAGAAATGGAAAAGTGGTACAGGAACTACTGGAAGCAATCCAGTTACCAAAATAATTGGCAGTGGTCAAATGTGCTGCTCACAAATCTGGCGAAGACAATGTGACAGTAGGTAATAAATATGCTGACCAACTAGCCCAACATTGTTCAAGACATCAAATGTCAGTCATTATAAAATTGGGGGGGCATGGAAACAGATGCCAACTTATGGTGTTTGAGGATGTGCCAACATGGGAGGAATTGAGAGAGTTGCAAGGTGCAGCAGGACCGAAGGAAAAGGGAAAATGGACAAAGCTTGGTTGTCAACCGAGAAGCGAGGATGGTGTTATAGTTTGCCCTGATGGTATGCCTGTGTTGCCTAACAGTTTGCTTGCTCCTATGGCCAGATTAATACATGGAGATGCACACATTGGTAGGGATGTCATGGTTCGTGTTTTTAAGCAGACATGGTTCAATTCGAAATTCAGGAAGGTAGCGGAGTCACTCTGCCAGAGGTGCTTGACATGTCATCAATACAATGCTGGGAAGAAAACAGTAGTTGAGATAGGAAAAATTGGGAAAGCAGGAGGTCCTTTTACAAGATTACAAATTGACTTCATTCAGTTACCCCTTTGTAGAGGAATGAGATATGTCCTTGTCATTGTTTGCCTATTTTCGAAATGGGTAGAGGCTTACCCGGCCAAGAAAAATGATGCCATCACTGTAGCAAAATTGTTACTGAGAGAACTAATACCTAGGTACGGGGTCCCAGTCACAATTGAATCAGACAGAGGTGGGCATTTCCAGAATGAAATAATTGGTCAGCTCTGTGAAGCATTCAGGATTACACAAAAGCTGCACTGTGCATATCGTCCAGAGGCTTCTGGAGTGGTGGAACAGATGAATGGCACTATCAAGTCGAGACTAGGAAAGATGTGTGAGTCTACTAACATGAATTGGATAGAGGCTTTACCTCTTGTTCTGATGGGAATCCGAAGTATTCCAGACCGAAATACAGGCCTGAGTCCCCATGAGATCCTGATGGGAAGAGTGATGAGACAAGCATGGGTACCAGGACACAAACTGATAAGCATTTCTGATGATTTGGTACTTGAGTACTGCAAGCAACTGGGTGACCAAGTGAGTTCTATCTCTCGCCAGATTGGGGAAGACGCCGTTGCCAGTCCAGCAACTCCAGTCCATAAATTGATTCCAGGTGATTGGGTGGTACTCAAGAAACACACTCGTTCAAGTTGCCTTGCACCGAAGTGGGGAAAACCAAGACAAGTGATTCTGGTGACCACAACAGCGGTGAAGTGTGCCGGTGTACCGAAGTGGATTCATGCTAGCCACACCAAGAAGGTGACCGAAGACGCGAAAACTGACGCTGAAGGTTGTCCAGCTGAGGGGTCTCCAGACGTTGGTCCTGAAATAGCTGATGACGAACAACCGAGCACCAGTCAAGATGAGTGGATATCTATAATCGACCTGACAGATGATCCCATAAGAACAAGAAGTCAAACCTACTCAGACAGAGAGTGGCATAGTGAGGAAGAGACAGGAATAGGAGGAGACAATCAGATTATCGAAATCCATGCCAAATCTGATGAAGAAGAAGATCAGATAGGGACAGAACAGGTGATTGACACACCTCCAAGAACTCCTGAGATCGAAAAGGGACAGACAGAAACAAAGGCGAAAGTTCAAGCGGAAGAAAATCAAAGGTTCGAAGTGCTTGAACAGAATCAGATAGAATTAGACGAATGCGTTCAGGACACAGAAACTGAGATATCCAAAAATCAAATCGAGTCTACACCTGAACGAGGCCAGCTTAGCAACCAGGCAGAAGAAACTGAAAAAAGACCTGGGACTAGTCAGACAGAAAGGGAAGAAACAGAAGCAGAAGTGCCACAACAAAACGAAAATAAAAGAGCATTAGGAGAAAGCCAAACCACAGTGCCAGTTAAAAGACTCAAGAAGAAAAATAAAGACCCAAGGTATATCAAAAAACTGAAACTAAGACTGAAAACAGTTGAAGAAAAGCTTGAGCAAAGAACACAAAGCACCAGTAAAACAGAGCAAACTGGAGAGAACTCCAAACGAAGAAGTGATCGAATAAAAAGACAGAACGAAAAGTATCAGGATCCTGAATGGACTTACCTGGTGTTGGAGGAATTTGAGGAACTTGATATAACTGACACAAGTGACAAAGAACTGACTGCTGACCAGTCTGCTGAGGAAGAAGAACCAACCTGAAAATTGCTCAGTGTAAGCTACCTGTGCAAAGTTACAAAGAGGGGTTGAGAAAAGCTTCTTTTGAGCAGAAATGTCTGATTCAAGTGTGAATGGAAGACCTAGACGTAATTGCTGTTAAACATGCTGTAAAGTATGTATATGTAGTGTAGCCTTAGTGTTAATATTATGGATAGAACTAACCATTACTATTCCTTATATGATGAGCAAAAGTACTAATACTGACAACACAGAGACTGTGACGAAAAATGCAGAAGAAGTGACATCACAAAGTGTAGAAGGACATGAGAAAGCACTTAGCATTAGACAAACTAAATCGGACTTAGAAGCACCAGATGAGGAAGGACTACATTATCACGGAATCAAGAACCAGACTCATTTAAACGTATTCGCTAACCTCTTAGTGCATTATGTAGAAACCATGGAAATAGAAGACTGTTACGTTTGCATGAAGCTACCTACTTCTGTAGCTGAGGGAGTGACATACCATCATTTGCCACTAACATATGGAATTTCCTGTAGTATTTTAGCTAGCTTATTCTATAAAAGAGGACCGTTACAGTACTATTACTCTAAC
The DNA here is from genome assembly GCF_964261635.1 of Lissotriton helveticus. Lineage (NCBI taxonomy): Eukaryota > Metazoa > Chordata > Amphibia > Caudata > Salamandridae > Lissotriton > Lissotriton helveticus. The sequence continues at coordinate 246,966,717 of NC_136069.1, read as the reverse complement.
TCAGACGTGATATTTTCTGAACTTCCTATACGTGGAAATCTGAACCCTGTGCATACAAAAAGTGATGTAACACGTTATATGGGAGAATATTTTCTGACTATAGGTACCATAGATTTAGGTGAAGCACACAGAGATAACTTGACCTGTTCATTGCATGAACAAGAGAAAGTGTTTTTAAACATGGCAGAGAAAAGAAGAGAAAGTTTCCAAAGAAAAGCGAATGATGAAAGGCAGAAAACGCCTAAGTGGGCTGAAAACATGGGAAGGACCTCAAATGGTGGGGCTAGTCCTGCTTTGTTGCTGGATTTCGAGAGAAAAGGGAAACTTTGTCTTCACCGAGAAAAGACTAGTTATTATATTAACATTTTCATTGCTTCCAGTCAATGTGAACACAATTACAAGGTAATTGGAGGTTGGGGTTTCAAAAATGGGTCAGAACCTGTGTTTCCCGGAATTTATTACATATGTGGAAACAAGGCTTATTTCAAATTGCCGGATCACTGGTATGGAAGCTGCTATTTTGGAATTGTCTTCCCGAAAATATACCATGTGAATGAAATTGCTGGAAGCAATGAAAACACTAACACTTTAGTGCGTAGTAAAAGAGAAAGTGTAGGTGAAATAATGGGTAGTATATTTAGTGCATTGATACCTGCAGTGGGAGTGGTTCTGAACACACACAGAATGTGCAAATTGTCAACAATAGTGGATCGGTTGTCTACTGACACTGCTAGTGGACTTCTGATGGTCAATACCAAAATGGTTGCGATCAGATCTATGGTTTTGCAGAACAGACTTGCTCTTGACACCTTATTAGCAAAAGAGGGCGGAGTCTGCCGAATGTTGAAAGCGCAACATTGTTGCACTTACATACCGGACAAAAGTATGCAACTGAAAAGGTATGTGAGGAACATTACAAATTTGGAAAAGGAACTCAAACCACTGGAGGTTGATAGTGCCTGGAAGAGACTTACTGATGGTCTCTCCACTGTAGGTCATTGGTTTTCTAATTTAGGTAAAGGTTTTTTGTTCAAGGTACTGATGCCAATTGCAGTAATAGGTTTTATTATACTCCTCATATTTGTCTGTTGCAAATGTCGCAAACACCAGAAGAAATATAGCGTGAACAAAAGAGGCGTGAAACGGAGTGTGGATGAACTTGAATTAGAGGAACTGAATAATCAAATTTATAAAAGGGTGAATAATTCTCACCCTAACAAAGATACGAAAGAGAAATTGAATTGAATGTTGGAGGAGATCGAATTGGGAAAATTGTGAAAGTTGGCATCTGATTCCATTAGTTTTGTGATGATAGTAAATATCATCAAAGAGGGGATTGATGGAGCAAGGATTCGCACGTTACGCGACTTGCTTGAATTCATGAACCTCGAATAACATGTAACAGAGTAACCCAATATGTTTTGTTTATACTAATTTCCTTTTTATTTTGACACTGGGAATGTCCAAGAGAGGCTTGCTTATGTGTTTACTAAAACTCAATAACGCTTGTCACTAAAAATGGCCGCTGCTTGGCGGGGTTTCTTCTGCGCATGCGTTAGTCACACTCATGTGACGTGACGTACTTGCAGTTCTGGTGGGAATCTTTGCGCTTGCGCACTAGTATTAAGATTGCCGCTTTGTATCCTCACATGGTGAAGCTTGCGCTACTGCTTTTGTGTTATTGTTTGTTTTGCATTAACCATAATGCTATAGTTAAAATAAAGTAAGGGGTATAGAGTAGCTATTCATGGTATACAGTGTATTAATTTTTTCTTGTATTTCTAAATTGTTTTTGCTTACTTTTCATGTACCGCGTTCTTGGGGGTCTGAGGAACACTCGTGATTCCATATTGAACAGCCTTTCTGCGCATGACAGCCTTCTGCCGGTGGCATTGACAGTTTGCCAACTGGAGGTCCCTGCCAAGATGTGCCTGGGAAGATGCACCTTCGCCTAGCAGAAGAAGCTAAACTGTCCTGAAAATGCAACAAATGTATTTTATTCATTGTATTCCGGAGAGTATGTCATGGGAACCCCAAATTCAATAGGCGGTCCCCTAATATGTAAATGTAGGCTTGTAGAAATGAAATGTGGTTGGTGTGTTGACCTATCCTACTTGGGGACCAATCGAAATTGGGGATTCTGACACTTGCAACATTTGGGGGGTGGTACACTGACCCGAAAACAGTATAACTAGCCTAGGTTTAGCTAGAGAAATTGTCCGACTTGTCCGAATAGCTGACCTGTCACTGACCCAACGCACTCAATAGGTGATTGATACAGAGGGCTGCGGGGCACTCTGTCCGAACTTTCCATAGACTCTAGAGGTTTTAAACCTTAAGTGCTGGCAGAGCACTTTGCTGGGGAATTCGATAACCCAATCGGGGTTCTGGCTGATAGCTGCAGAGAGGGTGGAGCGCAGGCGTTTCTTCCAAACTGCGAGTGCTGGTCTTACCTTAGTGGTCCTGTCCTGAACCTATTCTGGGTTTCCAATCCTGTCCCGAGGTGTCCATTCTGCACCTGCTGTCCTACTGATGACTGTCCTTCCTTGGGGTCCCTCCCGTCCTTAACTGACCCGTGGCCAGGGTTGGTCTTCACACCATACTAGGTAAATATAGAGCTGAGACATCTATTCTGCATCTCCTATTTTTCTTTCTTTGCTTTAATAAAGTCATACTCTTGCATATTTGAATTTCCATGCTTTTCGCACCACTATATGAGCAGGTCATATCTTATCGTTGTTATTTTATCATATTCCATTGTCTTACCCATTCTTTAAGTACATTCCCTTTTAGTTCGTGATATATAGATGTTCCTTTTCTTTAGCCATCCTTTAGTAAATTCAAGTAATTGCACTTACTTTACCTATGGTTCCTCTACATGGGGAAATATTTCACTGTGAAATTCTAGTATGTTCCTTATTTTTCCCCTCCTTCAGACAGCATACTGAGTCTAAACTCTGAAACCTATTTTAGTATGTTTTCTGTTCTTACCTTCCTTTAGATTCGTAAATTGTTGGTTTGATTTACTTTCTATATGGATATGTGCTCTTTATAATTTTAGTTATTGATAGTTTAATTGCTGTAAACCTCATGCTTTCTGATCTTGAAGAAAACTAGATAAAGGTTTTAAAACTTCCCGAGTCTGTGATTATTTTATGAGTGCAAATATAAAAAGGTATTTTGGTGTCTGCCTTTCTTTTACAGCTAGCTCCCTGATCCATTGTGACCATAGGTACCCGTAACGGTGGATTGGTAAGTCGGGTACAGTAGGAATAAATAGGAAGGAACAAGGGATACTGGTAGTAGAGTGTAAGGTCACCTGATTAATAAATATGGTAAATTGAAGTATATGGGCCCGATACGTATATGGTAAAATTGTTGGTTAGGTGACCTGCGCGCTCTATCACCGGAGCTTCAGAGCTCCCGTTGAGTTGGCACCCTCGGCAGTTGCGTACCATAGCTTCAACATGGTCCTCGAGGTCTGGGAACCATACCTTCCCCCTCATTCGAGACTTCATCCGCCCCACACCTTGGTGCCCTTCATGATCTAGGATAGTTGCTCGTTCTTGCAAACCGATTGGCATTACGATGCGTGACCCTCTTAGGATGACTCCGTCTACTGTTGAGCTGAGCTCATTCCTCACTTTCCACAATTTCCCCAGGCGATTGCGCTCAGCTTTGCTCCAGCCTTGTAGGTCTTTGAGGAAGTTGTACCATGACCCGCCGTTCAGTGCACTAGATACACGTTAGAGGCACGTGTCTTTCTCGAGGTGTTCCTTCACTTCGTCCAGGGACAGTGCGCGAGGGCATGACCACTGCGACACCATGTTGATGAAATCTTCCGAGCAACCTTCTTCATGGTCTTCATCAGACGGCACCTCGGCAGCTGGATGGCGGGACAGGAAGTCTGCTGGATTTTTGGCACCGGGTCTGTATACCAGTTCCATCTGGTATTGTTGCAGCTGGATGGCCCATCGTTCAATTCGTGGAGGGGGATGAGGCGCGGTACCTTTAAACAGTGGTAGGAGTGGTTGGTGATCCGTGACCACTCAAAATGGACTTCCGCGTACATAGAGGTGGAAATGATTGCAAGCCCATTTGATTGCGAGTGCCTCTCGCTCGATCTGGGAGTAGCAGGTTTCAGTTGCAGTGAGGGACTTGCTCACGAATGCGAGAGGGACCCATGTCCCGGGTTCGGTCTCCTGAGTGCAGTGCCCCTAGACCTACCGGGCTGGCATCCACAATGAGTTCTGTCGCACGGGCTGTGTCGAAATAGGCCATCGTCATGCTGTCCAGTAGGGCTGTCTTCACTTGATTGAACGCAGCCTCTTCAGCGGCAGTCCACTTCCCTGGATTTTCTTTCTTGGTTAGATTGCGTAATGGTTCTGCTATAGTTGCTAAGTTAGGAATGAAACGGCCGCAATAGGTTGCCATCCCTAAGAAACTCCTCACTTCTGACACATTTTTGGGAGCTGGGGCAAGGTGTATCGCTTGAGGCTTCCGTGGGTCTACTTGTACCCCGTCAGCACTGAATACATATCCAAAGAAGTCAATGGATTTTTTGAAAAATTGACACTTGTCCTTGTGGAGCGTCACCCCGTGATCGGCCAACCGCTGCAGCGTGGCTCTTAAACGTCTGTGATGTACCTCGATGGTCTTGGAAGGTATAAGAATGTCATCACTGACATTAAGCACCCCACTGAGCCCAGACAGTATGTCTCGCACTACGTTTTGGAATATCTCTGCTGCAGACGATATTCAGAAGTTGAGTCTTTTGTATCGCCGGAACCCTAGGTGCGTTGAGAAAGTAGTTATGTACCTGCTCTCTTCTGCTAGAGTGAGTTGGTGGTAGCCGGCATTCAGATCCAGCTTCGAGAACCACTGGGCTCCGTTCAAATCAGCTAATATGTCATCCACCGTTGGGGTTAGATGTCTCTCCCTCTTAATTGCTAGGTTCGGCAATCGCATATCGATGCATATCCTAATTTTGCCCGGTTGCTTCGGTTTTTCTGCAATCACCATGGGTGATACCCAGGGGGTCGGGCCTGTCATCTTCTCGATGACCCCTTGCTTCTCTAATTCTTGAAGTTCTTTCTCGACTAGCGGCCGCAGATGGAATGGAATTCTCCGGTGTCTTAGTGCCACTGGTTGGACGGCCATATCTATATGTAACTTCCCGGGTGGTCGACGTATCCTCCCAGTCCTTTGAATAGTTGAGGAAACAGTGCTAGGATGTCGTCTACTTGTAGCAGCTTGACTGCATTGGCGAATGCGATCAGGCTCAAATCCTCAGCAGTGTGGCTTCCCACAAGTATGTCCGCCTCCCGATCTATGACATGGAAGACTGTCGTCACTTCATGGTCTTCAGTTCTTACTTGTACTGTCATTTTCCCTTTGAGAGGGAGTGGTGTCTTGCTGCCATACGTTAGGATCTGGATTTTTGACGGTGTAAGTACCGGCCTTGGGTTCAATTTCTTGTCGTGCTGGGACCCCATGACATTGATGGTGGCTCCCGTGTCAATTAGGCCAGTTACCTTGGACCCATTGATCTCGATGTTGCATTTTGGCTGCGGGCGTCGCCTTTTCTTGAGGTCATTCGCAAATGACACAAAATACATTCCTCCTCATCCTCCGTTGATGAATCTTCCAGACGGTGGGGGTAGCGACTAGAGCTTCTAGACGACTTTGGCGCCGTGGTGTCTTCTAACGTTAGGTGTCTGACTGCTCCTGTTTGCGCTTCCCTTCCTGTGGCACCTCTTCCTCTTGAGCCCCCTCTGCATACGCTTGCAAAATGATTAGGAATTCCACATTTTGAGCACGATTTTCCCCTGGCTGGGCAGCTTTCTGGAGGGTGTTCCTCTCGATCACACCACCCACACGATGCTCGCCGTGCAGTCCTTGTCGGCCATCTTCCTCTTCCTCCACGCGTCGATGTGCGGATAGCGTCAGCCCGCTTCGTCTTGATGCGGGCTGCTTGATCAGAGTGTGAAGTGAGTGCTGCTTCCATGGCCGTGGATCTTGCGTCTGAAAGCTCGTGAGACCTGGCGAGGATTAGTATTTCCTCTAGTGTTATCCGGGGTTGATGTAGTATCAGCGTCCGCAGAGTTTTGTTGCGACATCCTTGTATTAACTGCCCCTCTTTGGCTTGGTCGCCCTCAGTGCAGGTGCTTGCCAGTTCCCTGAGGCGTGCATGATATGCATCCATTGATTCACCTTCGCGCTGTCTGGCCTGCCTCAGCTTGAACCGTTCGTAGTGTGGATTTAGCTGCGGATCAAAGTGAGCGTTGAGCGCGGTGACGGCGGAGTTGTAGTTGTTTGCGGCACCAGTATTCGGGAGATGCTGGAATAATTTATAAATCTCGTCCCCTGCAAAGTGTAATAGTAGTGATCTCTTCACCGTGTCATCTGTTTCACGAGTGGCTGTGAAGTAGTTATTCAGGCGGCTGACCCATACTTTCCACCTCGGGTAAGCAGTAGCTGGATCAATGAGTTCACTAAACGGTGGTAGAGCTGTGATTTGAGGGTGTCCTGGGTGTGCAGCTGCTGGAAGTGCGACTGGTTGTTGGGCTGCGCCTCCTTTGGCGGCCGGCTGTTGAGCTGCCCCACCTGGGTTTGACATTGTTGAGCGTTATTGGTCTTGTCGTCTCCGTGAGGTGAGCGTGTTTGGTCTCTAAGGGTTTATCTGTGTTTCTTTTCTGTTCTTGTAGAGTTTTCTTGGCCTCGCCAGTGTTTACTTACTGTGTGCCCTGTTCAGTATTTATTGGACTTGCCAGTGTTTGTTTGTTGTGGACTTACTCAACTGTCTTGACTGCCTTTACAGTATACTTGTTTTGGTATGGGCTTATTTGTGTTTTCTGATGTTTCTGTAGGTGTGTCTTGGCTGTTTTTATAGATTGCTTGGCTTGGCTTGGGCTTGTTTGAATTCCTCGGTGCTTCCGTGGGTTTTTCTCTTTTTTCTCTCTGCCTATCTTGGGACTGCTTGCGCGGTGCTGCCCGGCGGTTCCAACGCACAGTTTCCCTTTTTTTTTTCAAAATGACGAGGCTGCCTGCGAGGCTTTCGGCGTTTCGTCTGCTGGGCCTTCTGAAGCGCGCTGCCTGGGGTGAGATTGCAGCTCAATGGCGCATGCGTGCACCGGAGAATTACTCTGGGAATCGCTCAGCCGAGTTTGGGCGCATCGGGCGAGCTGCGAGCGCTGTCCCCTGGCTCACCGGTATGCTCACGCTGGATCCGTGGAATCGTCTTCCCAGGCACACGTTGTCTCGTTGCTCCACGTCCATCGACCAGCGTCACCGCGGCAGGTCGGCAATTTCGGCTCTTGTTCAGGATCATTAACCTGATCCCACCCTCGTCACTAGTGTCGCGACCTGAGAGCGTGACTTGGCAGATTATGTACTTTGGGCCTATAACACCCCAGGGCACCAACAATGGACACACACACACAAGTTGCCAGTTGGGACCGGAAGACACGAGCGACTCCGGCCCATTTATTTATAGCTCTCTGGCCACGCCTGGCTAGAGAGTGATACATGTTGCAGGGCACTTCCGGTGAGTTACTACCAGAGGCCAAAACACTAGAACGTTACAGCGACCACGTCAGGGCAGCAGTTCAAATCCATAGCGCCTCCCCCAAATCATCCAATCCCCATCCTGTTTTTGTCTACACCTGCTTCTTCGTCAGTTGAGTTGCTAGCCAGATATGCCCGAAACGGTTCCCACATTTTCTTGGGTTGGCACCTTATAGCCATAAGAGCCTCAACATTTTCAGAGTGGATATTACAATGGAACAGATCAGTCTACCATTCTTTTATTGTGGGGGTGGGTCATTTCATCCATCGCATAGCAACTCTTCGTTTTGCAATTATGATACCCAGCGCTAATAGTTTACGTATACTTTTAGGAAACTCCTTAGTGAAGCCCAGCAGCACCTCTAGTGGGGTCAGGCGCAGACTCACTCCTGATATGTCTTGTAGTGCAGCATGTACCACTTTCCCAGAACCTCCAATTCACACGTGCCCTCATATCAGTCGTTCTGGTCAAGTGAACCCCCGGAAGCGTCATCTGCCACGGGCTACGCCATTGCCTGAGAATTGTTCTGTACCTTTGCATAGACTTTCAGTGTCTATTGGGCGCTCCCCGAGTCCGCATACACCTTCACTTTCCCGCCCACTGTAACCTTCTGGCGGGCTGGGTAAAGCACAGCATACTCGATGTTCAACTCTTTGAGCTTGCGTTTGACAGGCGTAAAGAGTCTGCGCGCCTCCTGAACCTGTAGGGTGAAGTCTGAATAAATTGACAACATGGTAGCCCTCAAAGTTGGGTGATCACAACTAATGTGCTTTTCACAGTGCAGCATCCCTGTCTTGGGAGTTGAGCACCCGGGCAATAATAGGTTGAGGAGGAGCTCCCAGGGGAGGTCTGGGCACCAAAGATCGATGTGCCCGCTTCACTATGAACATGACTGAAAATGTGTCGCTACCCATGTGCATGGTAAGTAAGTTCTCCACATAGAGCTCCATGTTTCCAGTAGGCGTGGATTCCGGGAGAACCGCTATGCGCAGAATATTGCGCCTAGATCGCGCTTCAAGATCTTCTGTCTTGGCCTTTAGTAGTTCCTCAAGTTTTACAGCCTGCTTCTGTGTGCCCGAGATCTCCACATTGCTGTCTTCAACCTCTGAGAATCGTCTCTCCACCATATCTATTCTCTCCTCATGTTTGTCCAACTTTTCCGACATGCAGTACATGCAAAAGGAAAGAGAGTCTATATTTCCATATATGGTGGAGAGGCTCTGTTGCATGGTCTCCAAGATGCGCCATAGATCGTCGCCTGGCTCAAGACCAGTGGCTCCCTGTTCCCCGGATCAGTGTCAGTACCATCCCTTTTAGACCTAGTGGATTTGCGCTGGTCGAAATGTAGTTTCAACTGAGTTTTGTCCAGTTTCCCCATGCCGTCCTCGTCTGGTGGGTGCCTGGCCCCAGGGCTTACAGCTGCAAAGAGAGATGGCCCTATCGATCCACTCTGGGAGCGAGCGCTATACCAATGCCCCAATGGTAAATCCTCAGTTCCTTGTATGTCCTGGCTGTCCTTAATTTGATGAGCTGACGTTTTCTCTTCGTAATATCACTCCCAGCCCCAAGGCCGGTGTCGCCTCACTTTGGTTGGGCCCTGTTCCTTCATGTAAAGACAATTGCCAGGTACAGCAGCACCGGCACAGGGCAGAATCAGCCACTCACCCTGACAATCCAGACGCTGGCAGCAGTCACCAGGGAGGCCCCAAGTGTCACCGCGGGGCCATGGTCTCGATCTGGTCCAAGCCCACATTGGCACCATTAGCGGCAGGCTCCTTGCCTTAGCAAATAGCAGCAGGACAGGGGGAAGCAACAAAATACTGCAATTGACTCCGGGGATTAGGCAGTACAAATTAGGCTTTCGACCTCCAGGTGGACGCTGTCCACTGGCTCAGTCCCACACATAGTGCCGCAGTGTCCAGAAGCGGCCTAGGCCCCGGCCCGCCCAATAGGCCTCCCCGCGGGCCCAAGGCAGTCACAGCGCACCAGCGATCGAACACAGGTGGTCCTGCAGATCTGGCATGTACTCACTCAGGCCACGGCTCCTGAGGTCCCCAGAGTCTCGCTGGCCTCACAGCCCACAAGGCAGCTCCTCCCAGGCTGGCAGACCGGTGACCCGTCTGCCTCCACACCGCGGGGGATCTGGGAAACAAGAAGTTCAGTGCACGGCCAATTCACAGTGCCGTCCTCTGACCGCAGTTTACACCCTTGAACACCGTAGAAGAAGGATGTTTTTGAAGGATAGCAGTGATGTGTGCCGGAGCTCAATTACCTTGCAGCCATCTTGAGGCCAGGCAAGCTCCCCCCCGCATTTACTCACTTTAGCCATTTGGTGCCATTAGTCTGTCTCTGGAATACACGTCTAGGGCGGGGGACAGCTGGCTTCCGGCATTCCCTCTAGACAGTCACACACAAAGGAAAGGTAGGTGTGTCAGAGTGGTCATCTTCATGCAAATAAGCCATCCTGAGTAGGATGGGAGAGAGGAGCTGACACTTACACTTGAAAGGGCTGTGTCCTGTCTCCGTACAAAGGATTGATTACCCCCCTGTAGTGTTTCTGGAGAAAGGGCAGGAAGGGAGAGCATCTGTGCCACGGCCAGACTAGGATCACAAACCCGCCCTGGCAATTATGTCCGACCGGCCCCTGAGGGGTGGGGTGGCTGGCAGGAACACTGCTGCTGTGCTTTTGTTACAAGGGGTCAATTTTGCAGCACAGCTGCAAAAAGGCCCCCCATTAACAAAAACGCCCCCCACTGGTCCAAAACCTGCCCCCACCCTTCCAGCCCACCAGAAAAACACCAGATGCTCGCTACGGCCAGTCTGGCCCTGCTCTGTGTCCTTTCAAAGCTATGAAGTCTCCCGTACTTCAAAGGCACCACTGGGTATAAGTGCTGGACCTCTAGCAGTACCAAATCAGTACTGCTCTGGACCTGTGACTACTCTGCCAGGAAGATGAGAATCTGCTGTGATGCTCAAGTACTGCCACTCTGCTGGGACTGTTGCTTGCTGCTCTCTCTCTGAGTAGGTGAGAAGGACTGGACCTGCATCACTTGAACCTAGAGTGACTCCAAGGGCTTGCCTACTATTGCCTACGACTTAGGGACACACAAGTCTTAGAACCCTCCTGTTCCAACCCTTGGGTTCATCTGCTTGTGAATCTATCCTGCCAAGTGGACCCACCCCAGTCCTGGACCATTGGAAGTGGACCTAGAGTAGAATCAACTCATCTCTGCTGATTCGAACCAGAACAGTGCATTGCACACGGAACCACTGCATTGCACTTGGAACCACCGCTTCAGAACTGGCGCATCACCGCCACTGCATGGAGAAGATTGACATATCGCCTCTACAGCGTGGAGAAACCCAGCGCATTGCATTCGGAACCGATGCTTTGCACATGGAGAAATTCGGCGCAACATCTCACCTGCATGGGAATCACCGACGCATCTTGCTGTTGCAAATAGGAGCAAGGTACTTTTTCTCCGGGGCCTGCGTGTGCCCTGAATCTGTCCTGCACTTAATCACAGTCAGCCTGAGCTCTTGACTTGGTCCTGATCCAACGTAACCAATCAACTCTTTAGGTGCTACTTGCTTCTAAGCACTATATTTGCATTTAATTTTCAAAAAATCATATCTCGACTTCTCCTGAACAGATTTTTGTCATTTTGTTCTTGTTTCATTTATACAATCAGAATCTATTTTTCTAAGCTTGTGTGGAGTCTTTTTGTGTTTTTTCACTGTGTTGTATGAAAAATACTTTACACAATGCCTCTTTTTTTTATTTTTATTATAAACACCTTTATTTGTGAACTGAAGGTTATACACAGCTTGCAGCCTACAACCCCAAGGGCCGGCAGCGAAAAACCTAAATAGCTGGACTGTAGAACAGTCCGATAGTACACAACCAAAGTGCCGACATCCCTGGGGTCCGGCGGCGTACACCATCCTGTATCAGAATTATAATTCGACATGACAGTTATCGCACTGTAATTCCAATCTGCTGTGTTCCATGGTGTCTAATAGGTTTATACCGTAGATAACATATCCTAGAACAATAGCGGCAGCGGTGTGTTTTTGATAGTCTGAATCAACCCTCGCCTGTGCATAACCCACTGAAACTACCCCCCCCGTGTGGAAAACCCTGAGCCCCCCCCACCACGATAACTTGTTCCCTCGCCTACGAGCCTTCTACATGTCTTACTACATGTCCCGACTGTCCGCATTTCCCCCCGCTAAGTAAATGCCCACCCGCGTAGGCCATGAATGTGTCTCCCCACCCTAAGCTGCCCAGTCTGGAGATGCTAAAACCTTCCGGGGTGCCCAGCCCCAGGTATCGATTGTCTGCCACACATCACAGAGCTCCTGACCGGCCTCCCTCCCTAACTCCCTGGGTATTCACCTGTTGTGGGGGCATAAGGGTAGTACATTCTGCTTTGCAACTATTCTGTCTCTTCCTGTCTGTCAGCCTGTGTGTCAGAAGTGCCCTCTCTGGTGCTCCTAAAGGTTTGATATAGACTCCAGAAGTTCTTCGGACAACTCGTGGGAGGGAGTAGCTCACTATAGTGCTCCGATTGCGTGCAGCAATATACCTTGTCTCGAGCCCACCTTCTCTTTGTCGGGAGCGGGGCCCTCATCCAGCATTGTGCCACAACTTGTCGAGCCATCAACATGCCCATGTCTGTCAGTCGTCTAACTGCCACGGGCAGACCTCTGGAGTGGCCAAGCAGTGCCAGGGCAGGGTCAGCTGGCAGTTCTATTTCCAGTATCTCTCCCATCTCCGCAATCACCTCCTCCCAGAATGTGCTTATTCTAGGGCATCCCCACGCCGAATGAATGAAGTCTGCGTTGGGCGCATGACATCTCTCACAATCAGAAGACTGCCTGAGACCATAGCGGTGTAATCGTTCCGGAGTGTAGTACACTCTTTGCAAAAATTTAAAGTGGATCAGCCGGTGACGACCATTTAAAGACAGCCTCTTGGTGCTCATGCAGCAGTATTTCCACATAGCGTCATCTATAGTGATCTGTAAATCCCTCTGCCATGCGAGCCTAGCTTTCGAGGGATCCTGGCCGCTGTGCGACGCGATTGCTTTGTAGAGGTGAGCTATCAGTTTTTGTGATTGTACCGTTTTTATGACGTGGGTAAGTTCCGGTAACTCCAGGGGCTATTCCAGATCCGGACCTAAGATATCCTTCAGCGCACTGCGGACCCTGTGAAATTGAAAACGCTGTAGCAGCGAAGTCCCTTCCAATGCGTGAGCCACTTGTCCCCAAGTTCTCGCCTTTCCATCTACAAATAGCTCGCCAGCCGTCCTAATTCCCAGCCCATGCAGCGCCTGTACCACACCTTTCTCCTCGACAGGCGGTAACCACAGCGCCCATTGTATAGCCATCAAAGGGGAGTACATCAAGGTCCCATCTCTGGCCCTTAACAACGCGTACCATGCATGTTTTGTAGCAGTGAACGAGTCCAGGACTCCAATTCTGCGGTCCATGGGGGTGCATATCGTGGCCGGCAGCGGGAGTGAGTCCGCGAATAGCAGTTCCATACGCACGTGAGGAATGCTTGCTCCTCCATGAATCCACGTGTGCAGATGGGCAGCCTGTGCTACTCTGTAATATCGTTCCATTTCTGGAGCTCCCAGGCCTCCCATTTAGTATGGAAGCGTAAGCGTAGACCATTGCACTCTTGGTTGCTTCCCGCCCCAGGCCAAGCGAACCATAAGCTTCGTCAGGTTCCTGAAGAAAGCTTTCGACAGTACAATGGGTAAATTATTAAATAGAAACAGGAACCGGGGCAGCACCACCATTTTCATAATGGCTATTCGGCCCATCAGTGATAGCGGGAGTCTGCACCACTTCTCTACGTCATCTTCAAATTTACTGAACGCTACACCATAGAGGAACAGGACTTCGGCATCGGTGTGAATCATAATGCCGAGATATCGCACCGGGTCCGTCGACCAATGCAGTGGGTATTCCATATCGAAACGTTCCGTCACTGGGGTCAGCGGGAACACCACTGATTTAGTCCAATTTATTTTGAGCCCAGAGAGCCCAAAGCGGACCACCTCCCTCAATACTGAAGTTAGGTTCACCTCCGGATTGCGTACATAAAGCAATGTGTCATCCGCATAGGTTGAGATTACAATTTTATACATTGGGAAACTTACCCCTCGGTGCCAGTGATACTCCCTTAGCGCGTAAGCCAATGGTTCAGCCACCAATGCATACAGTAAGGGCGAGAGTGGGAATCCCTGTCTTGTACCCCTGCTAATCTCAAAGGGGTCAGATACGCGATCACCTATGTGCAGTCTGGCCGTTGGCTTCCAGTACAATGCCCCAATCATTTGTAAGAACGGTTCACCTAGACCCAGCCGACGTAGGACCCGCAACATGAATGGCCACTCCACAGAGTCGAAGGCCTTCTCCATGTCCAGGAAGATGGCAACAGCTTTCGCGTCCTGCCTAACATGCTGTATGGTCCCCAGTACAGTGCGAATATTGTAAGCTAGGTTCCTCCCAGGCACAAAGCCTGCCTGCTCCGGGGCCACCAGTTCAGGGGCTAATATCGCCAGCCGTGTAGCTAGTATCTTGGCGTATATTTTCGCGTCTACATTTAGTAGAGACAGTGGTCTGTACGAACCGCATACATTGGGGGACTTGCCAGGTTTAAGAATAGTAACTATTCACGCATCGACTGTGGCGTACTACCCTCCACACACACATCATCAAAGAGAGTAGACAGATGAGGAATAAGTTTTTCTTTGAATGCCTTGTAAAACCCCACTGTCAGTCCATCCGCCCCACGAGCACTATTCGCGCGCATACTAGCTAATGCGTCTGATATCTCGTCTTTTTGTATAGGGAACATTAAGAACTCCCGTTGTGAATTTGTTAAGAAGGGCATTTGTATGTGTTCTAGATAATCATCCATGTCCGCCTCCAGATTCTCCGTCCTAGACGTGTACAGCCCTGAATAGAAGTCTCTGAACTCTTTCAAAATCTCATCATCTGTCGTGACAGTGTCACCGGTAGTCGTTTCTAGTTCGGTTAATTTCGGGGTACTCTTGCTGTTACGCACTATTGTAGCTAATAGAGAACTTGGACGCTCACTCTCCCCATATGTTCTCGCTGTCGCATATATCCCCATGTGACGTACTTCCCTATCTGCCTCATCGTTGAATTCTGCAATAAGGGTTTTGATTTCTTCCGCTATAGAGGGAGTGGGGCCATTCAGCTGTTGCTTCTCAAGTTCGGCCAGCCGCGACTCTAAGTATTTCAAGCGCTGTCGTATTGATTTTAGGACACTTGAGTGCTTTGCCATAGCTACACCGCGTATAAATACCTTGAACGCTTCCCACACTGTTTGGAAGCTATCTACTGAGCCTATGTTTGTTTCAAAGAAGGAATCAATCTCTACGGCTAGCTTCCCTCTAAAGGTTTCATCTAGTAACGAGTACGGGGGAAAGCGCCACGTGAAAGGGGGAATTCGAAATAGCGGGGTCTCCAGAACCAAGAGTAGTGGCGAGTGATCTGAAAGGGTGCATGATAGAACCGAACATGATAGTATGTGTCTGAAGACTGAGAAAGAGGCCAGCCAGTAGTCGATCCTGGTATGAATGTTGTGATATGCTGAGTAATGCGTATACCCCCCCTGTCAGTGTTCCTGCCTCTCCATACATCAACTAGGTCTAACGTTAGTAACTCAGCTTGGAGTGCCACAGCCGCCGCTGAGGGTCTACGCTGAGGACCTGCAGACCTGTCTAAGTCTGGGTCCATCACTAGGTTGAAGTCACCCCCCCAGAGCATCTGCACCGTAGAATATCCTCGCCAAATTCTTGTAAAAGTCAGGGGAGTCGTAATTTGGACCATACACATTGACCCCAATGAGATCATGCCCCTTCCCCGTGCATCTCGAAATGAGATACCTGCCCTCTGAGCCTGCTTGAAACAAGCACAATTCTAACTTGGATCTAGGATTTATCCATGTCAGGACCCCTCTGGAATGTGTTGTAAATCCTGCCACTGTGATGTTACCTGATAGGCCCCTACTTAGAAGCATTTTGCTCGTAAGTGGAAGATGAGTCTCTTGAATAAGAGCTAACAGCCTGATTCATCAAGCGTAATAGCGCTCGCAAAGGGCCAGATTCTCAGAATCTGGCCCTTTGCGAGCGCAATTTTTGCATTTGGGATTCATCATCCCAAATGCAAAAATCGGTAATTGCTAATTCGCTAAATTGCGAGGAATTACATTTAAGGAATCTCTATTTGAGATTCCTTAAATGCAATTCATGAAGCATTTAAAATTGCGAAAATGCAATTTTGGGCCCCTATTTACCGAGAGGTCAGACCTCTCGGTAAATAGCAAAAACTTAGAAAAATGCTTTTAAAAGCATTTTTCTAAGTTGCATGTTGCACACACACATGTCCCTTGGACATGTTTGTGCGCAACACCCGTTTCAATTTGTATTTCAGGGGTGCTACAGGGTGTCCTTTGGACACCCCTGGCACCCTTTCAATCGCTATCTTATTTGCGAGTAGCAAATTGCTAATCGCAAATAAGGAATACTCCCCATTCATTCCTATGGGCCTTTTGGCCCATAGGAATGAATGGGGAGTATTCCTTATTTGCGATTAGCAATTTGCTACTCGCAAATAAGGAATGTGTAGGAATCGCTATTTATTTAGCAATTCCTACATGAATACCGTTTTGCGAGTCCTTAATAGCAATTCGCTGTGAATCGCTATTAGGGGCTCGCAAAACGGCCCGTTGATGAATAAGGCTGTTTATCAATGTGATGCCTCTGCAAATAATTCAACACCTTCCTGAGTTTCCGATGATCGTTTAACCCCCTCACATTCCAAGTTAGAGCTCTAAGGGTTTCCGTAGCATCTCCTGCATGAACTTCAGTAATACTAGTCATCTGTGCCATAGGGATGGGCAATTGTAACAAGGCGTCTCGGTGCAACATGCATTCACCGTATCAGCAGGCGGAACAAACAATAATTCTTCAAAGTTTCTCCCCCCAGCTCCCCCCTCCCCACCCACAGCAGACCCACCCCAACCTGGTCCATCAGAAGTCTGACCCCCACCCCCCACCCCGACATCAGAACCCCAACTTTGAATACTAACAGCACAACCATGCTTAACACGCAGGGGCCAAGGTAGCCTTGAGTCATAGTCTCTACCCAAATCTCAGGTCACTCGTTCAGCCCTTCACCTGCTTCCGCCATGCACAGGTTGTGTAATCAGAGCAACGCATTCTTATTCTTAAGCTGTAATAATAACACCCCCGCTACTCCTTCCTACGCATAAAGCTCTGCACGACCAACGTCCATTTTGCAGTACAAAGCATTGCAAAGTGTCCAGAACTGGATGCTGTGAAAAATAAACATCAACCAAGTGTCCGAGTTAACAATCCTCCCCCCCCCCATTTCCCAAACCACTTATCTTTTTGTAATCTGCATTCCCTGGAGTCAAGATCACTATCACTTGCGTCCTTGCCGCAGGGCTGATCGGAGTCTGCACTCGCCGACCACATCTCCAGTGTGCGGCAAATGTCTGTGCCATAGATATTCTCAGTCCTGGTCATCCAAACGGCTGCCACTCTCGCCCAGGTCTGGCTCTTCAACTTTGTCTGAGTTCTGGTCCCTCGACCATCGCTTCATTGCCTGATGCAGTTCCTTGGGGTCCGTAAATATGTGTGAGTGACCTCGTCTGTTTACACGTAATTTAGCTGGGTATAGCAGTGCATAGTCCAGGCCCATCTCCCTGAGACGCTTCTTGTGTGGAATGAATTGCTTGCGCTCTTCTTGAACCTTCTCCGTGAAGTCTGGATACAGAGATATGGCTGACCCTTCATATTGCAGCGCTTGTTTGGACCTAACCAACCTGAGAGCGGTGTCCCTGTCTCGATAATTAAGTAGCTTTGCTATTATGGGCCGAGGAGGCGCTCCTGGTTTGGGGCGCGGGCCTAAGGTCCTGTGCGCTCGTTCCACTATAAACATGTCCGAAAACACATCTTCTCCCAGGAGAGTTATTAGTAGCTTCTCCACAAAGTGCTCCATTGGGCCCATGTGTGTACTCTCCGGAAGGCCCGTGATGCGGAGGTTACTCCGTCGCAATCGCGCTTCCAAGTCCACAGTCTTGTCCTGTAGGACTTGCATCATCCTCTCCATCTTTTT
Organism: Lissotriton helveticus; assembly: GCF_964261635.1. Taxonomy (NCBI): domain Eukaryota; kingdom Metazoa; phylum Chordata; class Amphibia; order Caudata; family Salamandridae; genus Lissotriton; species Lissotriton helveticus. The sequence continues at coordinate 246,948,962 of NC_136069.1, read as the reverse complement.
ATGCGCCGTGTCCAGGTCTGTTTGCGCCTCTTCAACTTCCGTCATCCTTCTCTCAGCCATATCGTGTATTTCTGCGTGTTTATCCAGACGTTCCGCCATGCGATCCATCCTATATGTCATGGCGTCCATTTTGGTGCCCAATGCAGAGATACTAGACTGGAGACTCTGCTCCATAGAAAGCAGCATGTCTTTAATGTCTGAGCTCGCCCCCTGTGATTCCTCTAGTCGCACTTCAGCCCTACTCTCTGTCAATGGGCTGTGCTGTTGCAGTCTTCTCTGCGCAAAGGGCAGTCTGCTCTGGGTCTTATCGCCTTTGCCCATCTTGTGTCCAGCAGCCCACACGTTGTTGGTGGAATCACACCTTCAGCCCTCTGTGCTATGGGATACTCCTGGTACGTTGCCGCAGACCCCTGCTCCTCAGTGTTAGAGATCACCGTCACTCCGTACGTGGGGGGGGGGTAAACTCTCAGGGCAACCTTGCAAGAACTCAACCTCCGAGCTTCAGTCAAGCCACCTTGCTCGGTTATAGCAGGATCCAGCTCCACTTCGCAAATCAACTGCTTCACTGGGGGGTGTAGAATGGATACCCCACAAACGTCCAACGGGGAAATCGGCTTCACTTCTTACGCCTTTTTTAAAGCACCGCTATGAACGCGGGAGGGGTATGCCGCCTCACCCTCTTATCATGGAGTGTGGTAGGAGCTTCGCCGCAAGTCCTAGATTCGCCTCCAGGACAGATCAACAGAGGAGGAGGCCAGCCACAGTCAGTCGTCACCTGCCAGGCCCTTTAGAGGGTCCCCCGTCGCCAATTCACTGTCGAGTAATTCTCCAGGTGGGAGGAAAGGTTAGTCTTCCCTCCGGGGGCCCTAGGGATTAATACAAGCAGGCGGCCAACCTAGGGATCAGGCGCGCTCCCAACGGTCAACACAGGTATGTATCGGCGCATATGCACGGGTTGGTCCACGCACACCCAACTTTCACGCCGCCTTTATCCCACTCTGCCTTGTGGCCTTACGTGCCCCTGTCAGGGGGGGGATCACAGTCCTCTCGCTACCGGTCGTTGTGAGACTCACAGGACACTGAACTGACAACACCCGATCATTGGAGGACCGGACGATGGAAGTCCACGGGCCTCTGCAGCCGCAATGCCTCACCGTTGATCTAAGGCCTCCACTGCCCTCAGGCAATCACTCGGAGCTATGATGGTTGGAGGGGGGGGAGGCGCCGTATGGGTGTGACCGCGCCAAGCTATGGTTATTAATCGCGCCCTCTACCTCTCCCCCTCATGCGCAGTGGTCCCCGGCCGACATCCAAAACGTGCACCAGTGCTCCGAGTCACCCTCTCTTCGGTGGCCGCACGTCGTGCTATGTTGCCCGGGCTCAGGGTGAACGCGAGTCCGCTGCTTCTCGGCCTGCCAGGTCCAAGGATTCGTTGGGCTGTGGCACCATCCGGAGCTTGTTCCTTCTGTTTTTGTGGGGTGTCACCGATCGCCCCTGTCTCAGGGCGACTAGGGGAGCGGGAAGTAGGCTTTTATCGCCTCTCTAATGTGATAATTGCAGGATTATTAGGCTGTGCACGGCGGAGCTCCGGCTTCAAGCGTCCATCTCGCTTGCTGGCTAGCTCCGCCCCCCCACACAATGCCTCTTTTAAGTTAAGCCTGACTACTTTCTGCCAAGTTACCAGAGGGTCAGCACAAAATAATTTAGGTTGTGTTGTGACCTACCCTGACTAGGACTGTGCTTCATGCCTGGACACAGTGCATACCTCTGCCAACCAAAAACCCCAATTTCTAACAATAAATATCTGAGCCCCTGTAATTTAAAAAAAATTCTAGCACCAGTCTACACTTGCTCCCCCTCTTAAGCCATTTATGTTGCACTTCTCTATTTTATCCATGAACACCATCTTAGATTTATGCAGATTCAGACAGGCTTAGGCGTTATCTCCCTGCTCTTCTTTGTAGCGCATCTGTGGTGTAACATGAGGACAATATTTGTACATTTTTTTCCAACTGCTCCCGACCCCTTGTCCCACCTTGAGGAATCCTCCCAAAATTGTATGGTGCCATCTTCCTGCCTTCTGGGCTAATCCCCCAGAATGACTACAGAACCCAACTAATCTCAACAGGCTGTTCCCATACCCCTATAGTTACCCAACTAAATCTAATGATACAATGAAAAATCAGAAACAAAAAATAAGAAGGCCATAAAAAGAGATCATCTGGCAAAAAACACCTATCCTATTGAAGTCAATATAGTTCTAACATTCTGGAATTCTAGTGATCTGTCCTTCCAGTTGTATATTAACAGGGAGAGATAAGGGTGAGTAAGACAGAATGACTTGCCCCTGTTGCAGAATGATGAGTAATCCCATATTCTTCCATTCTTTTCTTTACTGATTGAATCAAACTGTCAACACAATACTTAACCATTTTTATGGTCTCTTTGAGTGTCCTGGGTGGTACAAGGCACATTTTTTATGTGCAACACCAATACACTTTTTTTAATAGTTACTGTGACAACACTAGTCTAGGAATGAATCTCTTCAAGCACTGTGCTGACGACAACACATTTTTGAGACCTTCAGATTTCTTTTGACAGTCATTAGTTCACACAATTGAATACCCTTCTTTAGAATATTCCTCCTGATAGCAGTACAGCTTGCAAAATTAGAAACATCCCTGGAATAGAACTCAGCATTACAAGAAAAACCTGTGAGTCTACTTTTTAGTGGGATGAGGCAAGGTTAAAGACTTCTAATCAAATCCTCTTTGGTTGTTACCCCCTCTCCAGAAATGATATGTTCTAAATATGTGATCCCAGAATGAGAAAACTTGCATTTACTAATTTTAAGGGTTATGCCTTTCAGGTTTGAAGATTGGCAAAGCTTCCCTGATCTTAACTATGTGATCATGCAAAGTATCACTAAAAATCAAAACATCGTCCTGAAAGAACTTTACCCCCTTGACATCATTAGTCTTTGAAACATGGATGGTCCTAAATAAAGGTCAAAAGGCATCCTGCTGAAGCAAAACACACCAAAAGGCACTGTAAAAGCAGTAAGATCTTTTGAATTCTCACTTAACCGAATCTGATGACAGGCAGATGTCAATCAAATCAATCAAAAATATCATTATTCCATTAGAGCCTAACCATAAAAGCACACAATAAAATACACAGTTCCAACACATCTAAAAACACTTGGGGTGTTAATATAAAAACATTAAACCCCCCAACAGCCATTTCAATTTTTTTTAAGCAAGAGTATAAAATAACAACAGTAAATCTATCAGTACTGACAAATCTTTTTGAAATAGCTAGTGCAGAAAATTCAAAGTGCATTAGAAATATAACAAGATCATTAGTCATAATTCTTTCTTAATTTCACAGCAGCAAGTAAACAATTTAAAACAGAGAAACAAGTTGAAGGGGTAGACAAACTTTTTAAAAAATATAGCTCTTCCTGATAGTGCGAAAGGTCTTATTACTCAGAATAGGGTGTAAAAACAGGACCAAAAGGTACAATGTAATGAACAAAACAGCATAAAGAGCGCTGAGAATTTTGTATAGACATAGCATCACAGGGACAACCCGGAAGTGAATTAAACCAGGAACCTGTCCTTGGAAAAGCTGTTAAAACGTGGATGATGTTTAGGCAAAACCGTGTAAGATAAAACCTATGCTCAGTGTGTTACAACCCAAGATAAATACGCCCCCATACCTGAAGTGTTGGAGATAGAGACATACCGAATGATTGATGTCATTTCAAGAGACTTGACAATTCTAGACTTTTCCCTGCCCTCAAGAAACCTTTCTTTTACCAAATTCTTCAGGCTAGAATTGGCACTTTCTGGAGAGTCGAAGATATCGCTCAGCCCCATGGAAGAAAAGGTATTATTGACATAAGCCAACGAGGGAATGGCAATCATGCACCTGGAGTTATGTGAGAAATTACACGGTGGACCATACTTCAATCCATAATAGTAATGGTTCCAATCTTACGTTGTCGTCCAAAGAGCTAAGACCGAGTTCTTGGTGGGATACGAAACTTGGTGTGGTTTTCGATATAGTCAGGAGTCTACAGAGGAATTTGTTTTCAACAGTCTGTAGGGTGCTCAGGCTAACAAACCCCCATATGCCCACTCCATATGTGCCAGTTGAAATACATTTACTCTTGTAGAGGGTAGACATCTATCTTAAGGACTTATTACTAGCTTGGCTGCAAATCTACAGATAAAATGGAACAAAGCCACCATTTTTGTGGTTCTAAGTGTGGTAACCCTGTCCCAACTCAAATTTGCGTCAAACAGGATGCATAAATAATTCAATCTAGGCACCACGGCAATAGGTTTGTCCTAATGTAAAAGCTCTTGGATCATCTTTTTCTTTGGACTTCAGGTTAATATAAAAGTTTTTGGGTGGCTGATCTTTAAATGAAGATCCCCCATAAATCATTGAAAGCGTCTAAAAGAGCCTGGAGTGCATTAGCAGTGCATGCAATTAAAACTGCATAATCTGCCTATAAAAGGACGGAAACCAAGTGTGAGCCTATCTTAGGAACATCTTTAACACAGGATACTAGAATAAATTCAAAGGCATTAATATAAAATAAGAATATAAAAGGTGCCAGACTGCATCCTTGTTTTACCCCTCGTGTGACCCTGATTGGACGGGTGCAGTCACCATGCTGAGTATTGTGGCTTTTTATGGATATATTCCAGTGGAGCTTCCTGAGGAGATCCATTAGGGGGATAAATACCTGCTTGGGCCATTAACCCACACATTTTCCCTCTGTCAACCAGGCACAAGTCAAATCAAGGGTAGCAAAAAACTTAGCACCCATCAGTGTTACCATCTCCATAATGTTGGGAAGAGGAAACTTATCCTCTACTACCTCCTTGTTAAGATGCCTCAGGTCAATGCATAACCTTATTTCACCAGAATTTTTAGTGACCTCCACAACAGGAGCAACCCATCACGGGGCTTCAACAGCTTCAGTAATGCCCTAGTTTTTTAGTTGATTCAATTCCTTTCCAACCACCCCCTGTAAGCTAAAAGGAATATTCCTGACTTTACATGAAATGGGTTTGGCACCATATTTCAACTACAGTGCGATGTGCATAACCCTTGACACATCCCCCAATAAAATAAAACACTTGTAGAAACCCCTGCAGGATTTGGATCAAGATAAATTCATAATGATTTCTGATGAGGCCAACTCAAAACTGTATTACCCATGAACGGAACGTACATTTTTCCCATGGTCTGATTACTCAAAACTCAAGATCGGGAAACAACCTTTACAACGCAACTTTTACAACGCACTACCATTACAATGAAACTTTTACAACCCAAAAACTATTACAACGCATGTATTTACACCGCATGTTTTTACAACGTAGATACCTTTACAACGCATACCATTACAAAGTAAGTATTGGTAAGTATATAATTATATTTAAAATGTTATATGTTTGGGTTTTTTTAAGGGGTATTTTTAGCTTTCAGGGTCAGTTTTGGGTTTTTGGGTAAAGGGGTATTTTTAGGGTTCAGGGTCAGTTTTGGGTTTTTGGGTAAAGGGGTATTTTTAGGGTTCAGGGTCAGTTTTGGGTTTTTGGGTAAAGGGGTATTTTTAGGGTTCAGGGTCAGTTTTGGGTTTTTGGGTAAAGGGGTATTTTTAGGGTTCAGGGTCAGTTTGGGGTTTTTGAGTAAAGGGGTATTTTTAGGGTTCAGGGTCAGTTTTGGGTTTTTGGGTAAAGGGGTATTTTTAGGGTTCAGGGTCAGTTTTGGGTTTTTGGGTAAAGGGGTATTTTTAGGGTTCAGGGTAAGTTTTGGGTTTTTGGGTAAAGGGGTATTTTTAGGGTTCAGGGTCAGTTTTTGGGTTTTTGGGTAAAGGGGTATTTTTAGGGTTCAGGGTCAGTTTTGGGTTTTTGGGTAAAGGGGTATTTTAGGGTTCAGGGTCAGTTTTGGGTTTTTGGGTAAAGGGGTATTTTTAGGGTTCAGGGTCAGTTTGGGGTTTTTGGGTAAAGGGGTATTTTTAGGGTTCAGGGTCAGTTTTGGGTTTTTGGGTAAAGGGGTATTTTTAGGGTTCAGGGTCAGTTTTGGGTTTTTGGGTAAAAGGGTATTTTTAGGGATCAGGGTCAGTTTTGGGTTTTTGGGGTACAGGGGTACAGGGTAAAAATTAAGTAAAATTAAATTTAAATTAAATTAATTAAATGAAATGAAATTAAATTAAATTAAATTAAATTAAATTAAATTAAATTAAATTATATTAATTTCAATTAATTTACATTAAAACAATTAATATATACTTACCAATACTTACGTTGTAATGGTATGCGTTGTAAAGGTACCTGCGTTGTAAAAACATGCGTTGTAAATACATGCGTTGTAATGGTTTTTGCGTTGTAAAAATTTCGTTGTAAAGGTATGCGTTGTAAAAGTATGCGTTGTAACGTCATACATCCCTCAAGATCTACTTCAAAATAACCAATCATCTCAAAGGGCTTACCAATTTCCAAACACGCACCTTGGACCCCTGAACAATGAAGGGGTGACATGGCCAGTCTTGACTGACTATACACCAGTTCCCGGGTCCTGATACCTTAGCATTGGTGGAGGTGGTCGGGATGCTGAACTACACAGTCACCTTATTTGGGAGACTGGTGCAGTTCGTACAGCGCATTTTGATCTCTCGCCCTACACTCTTGCAACAGGGCCAGTAACTCCAAGATAAGTACCAACTATTAGTCCTCACACTATTAAAGCTATCATGGGTTAAGCACCTGTGAAACAAGATGAAATGGCCATCTGAATTGCTCGCAAGACCAATCAGTTGGAAGTGGTGTACCCATACAAGACCCCCAGATAAACATAGGATATTGACAATGTATTTTCCGAATTGGATTATGCCACTTGTAGAGGAGTCTAACTCCTGGGGAAGGATATTTGCATAAATCTATACTAGTTCACATGGCACGCCTTTATTGGCAGTACTCCCTGATGTACTGAAACAGGTGCAGAATAAGCATGGTGTAAGCATTGGACGTAAGTATGAAACTAATGGAAAACCTCTCTACATTCTCCTCTATCACCCTAATTAACATTAAGTGAGTAGCTTCAGTTCAGGCTATAGTCAGAAGTTGGAAACAGGAACTACCTAAAATATTTGCAGATGTCTACACCTCGGTGGGTCGTGATACCTTTGGTACCCGGGCCATTAAACCACATTTGAAACCTAAAAGTGACACTGAGGGCTCTGTTAAAGAGAAATCTGCAATGGAAAGAAGAAACAGAGAAAGAAAGAGAAAAGACGGACTGCATCACTCACATGTCGGTAATCTGGTAGAGGTGATTACAACTTGAATGACCGCAAGAAAATCAAAATCTGGAACAGTATCAGCATTCTCATTGCCTCTCTTAACTTTCTATTCAGGACACTGGTGGTCAAAGAACTGAGAGAGATTGCCAATCCCAGTATCAAGCAAAAGGATGAGTATAGCAGGACTGGCGTCAATGTAAAGAGGGAGGAGAAAGGAGCAACTTCGAAACTCTAATAAAAAAGAAAAAAGTTGCATGACATTCAAAAAAACATAGCTACAAGTCCTCCTGCAGACCAGGACTTGGGCAAGTGTGCTTCTAGACAGCACAGCAGAAGTCACAATAGTCGCATTAGACGCTTCAGAAAATTCTGGGTGCAAATCAAACTTATGAATATATATGAGCTGAAACTCCAGCAAGAATATAAATCCTCCGTATAATGTTTATAATTTACATGTGCAGATTGAGGGGGACATACTGTTGGAAGCCAGAGTGCTAGTCCCGCACCACTGTCACCAAATGCGAGACCTGGGACTCCTCACTCAATGTTAGGCCAAGTAAGGACACCGTTTGAGATAGCCCTGCTCACCCCATTAGTAGCTTGGCACAAGCAGCCATGCCTATCTCCAAGGCACAAGTGTACAGTATGTGCAACCACACTCACAGCAACCCACAGGTGACATCACAAATGGATTCCACATGAGTTTGATAAAATGAGTATAAACTTTATATAAAAAGACCACACAATACAAAAGCCAACATATAATGAAGGGGTAAATTCTTTATTGTATAGTTAGTTAAAACCATTACAATATACCAAATAATAAAACCACATTCCTTTACACACTTTATACACAAAATACAGATTATATAAAAACTATCTTAAGTACAAAAGATAAAAACACAGCTACAGCGAATTTCCTATTTGAATTAATAACTTGCGCACAGTAGTTTGGGTTACAGATTGTTAGTCAGCCAAAGCAATTCGCGATATCAGAGTTCAAGAGTTCAGGTTCAAATTGGCTTTTTAGATAAGTTTTCAAAGTTGATAACAAATTTAATAATTCTACTAATGAATTGGGGATCTTCTGAGTCCATCACATTTAATATTGCAGAACGGCATGTACGAATACCTTTTGCGTTGAACTTTTCCCTAAGTAAACTCCGCCGGACATGCTCTAGCATTGGGCAAATGCAAATCAGGTGAATCATGTCTTGTACCGCTGCACCACATAGGTTGCAATCCTTGGGACCAGGTGACCTCCAGCCTGGCTGGTCGGCATTTGTTGGTAATTTTCCCAAACGTAGCTTTAAATACTTTGATTTTAAGTATGAAGGGAAAGCGAGACCTAAATAAGCAGCTGGAGCCGGTCTTTAGTAGGATTGTATTATCATCCAGGCATGCGCACGGCGTCTTAATGTCAATTTGTCTTCGATCAACGAGTGCGTATTGACTGCTTTTTTTACAAGCTGCTTGAATACTGGTGCTGGTAGTTTCTTTTGCCAAACAGATGTCAACTCTGTGCTTATCAGAGAGGATTTTAAATAGTTCGCATAGTGAGATTTCGGATTGCTTTGCAGGGCTTCCCAAATTGCAGAATTAATTTTTATGTCACAATTGAGCCAGATATTATACCAAAATTTGATTGACTCATATTTTTTGTGCAATGTTTGAGACTGAAGTCCGAATTCGAGGCGTACCTGTGCGGGTGAAGCGTCACATGGTAAGCTGAATACACGTTTGTACACTCTCGTTTGGATTTCATCTAATAACGGAGCACTTCTTCCATTATGCACCACACTTCCGTATGCTATTGTTGGTAGTAACTTAGCTTTGATGACTGTAAGAAGGGGAGTAAACGAAGGGCCTTTTAGCTGTTTTGATAGGCTACAGAATGCATGCAATAGTGCTGCTCCCTTCTTTTTGATAGTCTCGAAATGCGTCATGAATGTGAGCCGTTTGTCCAGATGTATCCCTAGATATTTATAACTATCCACCACCTCCAGGCTCATGTTGTTAATTGTAAATTTCTGCTGTTTAGGACGATGATACGTTATGATCATAAACTTTGTTTTTGTATTGTTTATTTCCATCAGATTAGTCTTGGTGTATCCGGCCAGCTCATGCATTAGGCGTTGCAGCCCTATTTTCGTTTGGCTGAGGAGGACAATATCGTCTGCGTAGGATAAATGAGTAAGGGCCAAAGTTCCTAGCCGTGGAGGATGTGCGTTGACCCCGTCTAGCCTTGGGGTCAGATCTGCCATGAATAAATTAAACAGATGAGGGGCCAAAACGCAGCCTTGTTTCAAGCCTTCGCTGGTGTCGATCTTCCTTGTTAACCTTTGGCCATTGTCGATCTTAACCTGCATCCAAGTGTTGGTATAAAGGTCCATAATTGGGTTTAAGATCTTGTCAGGCAGGCCCTGTTGCTTTAGTTTGGCCCATAAAGTTTGATGACTTACCCGGTCAAAGGCCGCCTTAAAGTCCACAAAGCATAGATGTAAGGCTTGATGGTTTTGTATGCTTTTTTCGGCAATCAGACTTATTGCCATGACATTTGCCATTGTGCCTATGCCGCGTCGAAAACCTGACTGGTTTATAGGGATTTTATTATTTTCATCGGACCATTTTACAAGGTCGGCTTGAACCAATGAGGCATAATATTTGGCCTCTGCGTCTATCAGCGCAATCAGGCGATAATTTGCCGGGTCCTTACGATCCCCGCCCTTATATATCGGGTTAATGATTGCACCTCTCCAACTTTCTGGAATACTACTGGCAACGTTGATCATCCGGAACAAGTTGTTAAGGTTCCTGGCCCAAAAATTTGGATCTTGCTTGTAAATTGCCTGAGGGACACCGTTTGGTCCTGGGACACTGTCTTGCCTACTCTTCTTAATAATTCATATAATGAAGGGTAATATTCGTTTCGGCTGGCTGCAATGCGTACCGCTACCATCATGTACTGCGCAATGAAGGAATAATGCAATGTGTCACACCCCAATCACGTACTTTGCAATGAAGAAATAATGCAATGCGCACCGCTACAATCATGTACTTTGCAATTAAGGAATAATCCAATGAGTAGCTACAATGATGTATTTTGCGAAGAATAAATAATGCTTTGCGGGCCGCTACAATCCTGTACTTTGCAATGGAGAAATAATGCAATGCGGACCGCTACAATTGTGTACTTCATTATGCAGAAATAATGTCAGGCGTCATAAGACAGTCCGGAAGTTTGTTAGCAGCAATATTGGCAATGTGTATTACGACAGTCAGCCTCTTCGATAACAGGTCCCCCTCCACACGTATCAACGATGACATAAAGTAAAGCTTCTCACTCTGGCCCCAGTACTGCCACTCCTTTGGTCAATACGGGCCCCCAATCTGAGCCGAAGCAAAGGCTCACGTCGCCAGAAGGACTGAGAGGCCGAGAGAGTGTCCCTCCTAGCCCTCACCCCACCCAGGTAGTGATCCACGTTACCTGGGGCCATGACCCCACTCTCCTCTCCACCTTCAGCAAACTTGGCCTTCCATTCAGCAACTTATAAATGGGCCACAGCGGCTCAGCCTGGCAGCTAAGCTCCTCCGGGGCTGCCGGTCCGGGCCGCGACTGATAGGACGTTCTCAGGTGGCCAAGATTAGGTTACTCCGGGTGCATGTTCACCACAGCATCCTCCGGATCTCCTCTGGCATGAAGCCACACACACAACGCAGATGGGACTTCATGTTGACTCTGAGTGCACGTTCACCAGGCACTCCTTCCTGCCGTCTCAGTTAGCACCAAGACATGCACACCACGCTGCAGAGACTCACTTCCTTCCGGTCCACACGATGATCAGCCAATCACCTCCACAGTCCCAGGTTGCACCAAAGCACGCACATTGCTTCACTGAGACTTACTCCAACTCCGGTGCCCCGATATCCAGGCGCTCTTCACCAATGCCTTCGGCCGCACCCCGACATGCTCACTGTGTCTGAGCCTCACTTCTTCTCCAGTGCACTCGATGACCAGGCGCTCTTCACCAGCGCCTCCGGTGCACCCGGACATGCACTCTGCGCATCCGAGACTCATTCCACTTCCGATGCACACGTTGACCAGGCGCTCCTCACCAATGCCTACTGTGGCCCACGACATGCACCCTGCACGTCCGATACTCTCTTCACCTCCCATGCACACACTGACTAGGGACACTCCACCAGTGGCTGCGGTGCACCACAATACCTGCCCAGCATGTCTGAGTCTCACTTCTCCTCCTTGTGTTCAAGATCACAGGGCACACCTTCTGAGGGTCTCAAGCTGCCACAACATGTGCCCACCGTGTCGCTTGAAACTTCTCCGGAAACCAATATGTTCCTGTGTTTCTAAACTGGGAGCCAGCTCACCTTGGGCCCTTGGGGTAACAAGACACAACACAAAGCACAGTCTTCTTCAAGCAGGGGGACCCAGCGCACAAAGCACAGTCCCAGTAGCCTCTTCCTTCGTTAAAACAGCAAACTGCAGACCAAACCCAGATCACAAAGCAAGGGTTGGTCCTTCCCAGCAGTCTCTTCAGTTCTTCCTTCCTTAGCAGAGGTTCCTCTTGACCACGAAATGGGTCCAAGCCTTTTCAGTCTCAATCCATTTCTATTCCAACGTTCAGGGGTCTCAGCTCTCATAGTTATACCTCTAGTGTCTTTGAAGTTCGTCGTGCTCAGGGGTCCCTGACCCCTGCCTAAATCAGTTCTGGGTGTCTCCCTCCCAGTGTCACCTTTCTTCCTTTGATAGTGGGGGTCTGGATCCTTAATCAATCAGCAGATGACGGGTCAATCGTTTTATAGCAGCAGCCCAGATGTCTTCACCTCCCAGACCTTCTCTTCCCCCTACTCTCCAGATGCAGGTCAGCCTGGTGCTATCTCAACCACTCCCTGGGTCAAGACCTCCCCCAGCTCCTCTCACCTCTCAGATCCAGACAGTCAATCCACATTCAGCAGAGACACACAGAAATGCCTAAAGCACAAAACTCAGCCACTCTCTAAAAGAGTGGATTCTGAACACAAAGTGACAACACCACTTTCATAGAAAGATGTGTTATGACACTGTGGGTTCATACATACTAAACTTCACCTCTCCATTTTAAAGTTATGGGAAACTAGGCTAACAAACACAATACCCAGACTCCCCCATTCTGTCCTATGGGCAGGATGGCCTTTCACCAGTGAAAAACGAAATGGAGTGTTTTTCATTGTCAGGACATAGCAAACACCTCAGTATATGTCTTGCCTTTTACTTACACTGCACCCTGCCCAGGGGTTACCCGGGACCTACTATAGGGGTGCCCCCTGTGTACCAAAAGGGAAAGTAGGGCCTGACAAATGGTTGCATATGTCAGGACAACATGCTAACTTAGCAGACTGCATGCAGGCCATCCACTGCAGGCCTGAGTTCCCTTCTCCGCGCACCTTTGCATTACAAGCCCAGGCACACACTGTGCACATCACTAGGGATTTTACTAGTAAGGCAAACATACCAATCATAGCCAACCAATTACCATTACACTTTACACAGGGAACACATGTACTTTGACACTGATCAGCAGTGGAAAAGTACCCAAAGCATCTAAAGTGACAACTGTACGTCAGGAAAATAGTCTAGGGGAAAGCAAAAAGTTTAGGGAACTTTAGCCAAAAAGGCCAAGTCCTTCACATACCATGTCCTGTTAAAGCAATTGTTATGTTATGTTATGTTATAATACATTGATAGCGCGCACAGATACTCCAGAGTGTCCCGGCGCGGGCGATGAGCTTGGAAGCGGAGGTTCTGAGATTAAATAGGCTTATTAAAAAGTAGGCTCTTTAATTGCTTCTTGAACAGCCAAGTATCCTGAGTATTCCGAAGCTCCACGGGGAGGGAGTTCCAGGCTTCCGCTGCTTCGATGGAAAGGGAGCTAGCCCCCAAGAGAGTCCTGCGGAAGCGAGGGACCACTGCCAATCGCTGCACCGCAGAACGCAGAGTTCTGTGAGGGACAAAGAAGGCAAAACACCTACTAAGATACGCCGGCCCTAATCCATACATGGCTCTGTGAGCCAAAGTAAGGGCTTTGAACTGAACTCGATGGGCCACAGTGAGCCAGTGGAGGTCCCGCAGATGCTGTTTCACGCTTGATCTTCCTGGAATTTCCAGGAGAAGCCTGGCTGCTGCATTCTGTATAGTTTGCAGTTTTGTTAGCCGGTAGCCAGGTATGCCAATGTACGGAGCATTGGCATAATCAATGTGTGACGAGATAAGAGCACAAGCCACCATTTCCTTAGCTGGCCTAGCAAGGGAAGATACTTTCTGAGTGATTTAAGTGTGCCACAGCATACCCCAGCAAGTCTCTTAATCTGCACGGAGAACCTAAGGTCCTCACCAAACCAGACCCCCAAGTTCTTAGCGGGGTTACCCACTGAGTCAGGCAGAGGATACTCTGAGGGCCACAGAGTCTCCCTGTAAGATGAGGGGAAAGATCCATACAAAAGGACCACTGACTTGTCCTCGTTGCACTTCATCTGCGCTATTGCAAGCCATTTGAAAATGGTAGAAAGACAGTTATGAGCTGTTTCTGGGGACAAGTCGTTTCCCCTCCACGTAAAGAGGAGCTGGGTATTGTCTGCATAAGCTACGATCTTGGCTCCTATCTCCTCTGCAAGATAGATCAGGGGTGTGATATAGATATTAAAAAGCAGAAGACTCAGAGTAGAGCCCTGCGGAACTCCTGTTGACACCCTTTTGGGGGCCGACGAGAATGGTGGCAGCCAAAGCTGCTTGGTGCGATCCTCTAAGAAGGATTTAAGCCAATACCAAGCGCGTCCAGACACGCCAATGTTTGCAAGACGGGCAAGTAGTTGTTGATGGGGCACCGTATCAAAGGCGGCAGAGAGGTCTAATAAAATCAGAGCCGCTCTGACACCTGCGTCCAGGCACTTCCTTATTGCCTCCGACATTTCGACGAGAGCAGTCTCTGTGCTGTAATTCGCCCTGAATCCGGATTGGGCAGGATGAAGTGGCCCAGATGACTCGACACAGGTGGCAAGCTGTATAAAGACAGCTTTCTTGCACACCTTTGCTACAGCTGGTCACATTTATCAGATGACTATGATATCATATGAGCTGAAGAAGACTGGGCTCTGGTCTTTGTACGGGAAGCACCTCAGGGGAAGCAAGTCATCAAGGTAGCCTTCTCTCCCATAGTTCCTGAAGATATCAGGGAAATGTACGCAGTGAGCCACAAATGCAGGCTCAATACCCTTTAAATCCTGAAGTCAAGCGTTGCATTAAAGCAACACTAGATCTGCTACAGTAGCAAGGCATAATAACACCTTGCCTCCCATCCATGAACACATCCCTTTTTCCTTTCTCCAGACCTGCCAGCTCTTTTAGGATAGTCTTTCCTTTCTTTCAAGTATCTTTATTCGGCACTTAAAAAGATACCATAAAAGTACATGAAAACATTTAAAAACCACATTAAAATGATTAGGAAAAAAGGAGGGGCATTAAATTCATATCTAACATTTTCTGTTATCAGACTCTATTTACAGGACGTTACAATCATTTACTTCTCTTGTGTTCCTTAACCTCATAGCCACCTTGATAAAACTTATTATACAAAACAGTGTGTGAGCATCTGAGGCTTTCTGCAAAAACAGTAGAGCTGCTTTTGCCTGTTTGAATTTAGCTTTTTTGAGACTCCCCACCAGGAACTTATGTCTAGGGGCTGAATAAAATGAACATAACAATACAAAGTGAAGGGTATCCTGCGGAGACCTACTGTCGCAGCCGCAGTGACCCTTCAACTCCAGTGATAAAGTAAATCCAGAGGGGACAGACAATAAATGATGTAACATATTAAGTCTAAAACGGGTCATATAAAATCTGTCCTGTGCATTATACATCACTGCTAAATATGGTTCCATTCCATGTTCCTTTTTCAGTAAACTGTAGGCCAAAACGGTAGATTTGCGCTTTTCGGTGGCAGCCCTGCTTGTAGATGTCCATTCACCGAACAGTTTTTTGACCAACGTCTTATTCTGGGCATTTAGGGTTTCGGGTGCGGTGTAAAAATGTTTGTAACCGATTGCCTCCAAGGAATCTTTTACATACTTTATCCAGGGGATATGACCCCCTCTGTCACGATTCAGACAGTCTTTAATGATTTGCCTACTAAGGCCAGCCTCTGGATTAGTCCAGATTTTGATCCAAGCCAGCAGCGGCCTGATCTTTATTCGGTCTTCAATGTAGGGTTCTCCCAGTTCTTCATGTATAATATAAGATGGGGTACTCTGTGGCACTTTCAGTATACTTTTAAAGAACTTATTTTCCTCCACCTGAATCTGGTGCATATGCTTATTTGTGAAACCCCACACTTCTGACCCATAGGCTGCTTTAGCGCAGGATATTGACCTGTACAGGTTGAGTACTTGCTCCGGCGACCATCTGCCCAGTCTTCTCCCATAGCCCATTATGGCCCCTGACGACGCCACCAATTTTGCCGCGTGTTTATCAGTCAGGGATTTAAAGTCTAATTGCTCATCAAATAAAATGCCTAGGTAGGAAAAGGACTGGACCAGGCCTATTTTGTAGGACCCTATCTTATAGACAAATTTCCTGTTTGATCTTACCCCAACTGACATAACATAAGACTTTTCCAGGTTAGCTGACAGGTCAAGTGTGGCCATGAAGTTGACAAATCCATCGATCAGCCTCTGGAGCCCCCGCGGTGTTCGAGCTAACAACACCGCGTCATCCGCGTAAAGCAGGACGGGCACCGGACGATGACCTATTTGGGGGGAATCCACACTCAATTTGGATAGTTCCTTGTCCAGATTGTTGATATATAGGGAAAATAAAAATGGCGCTGAAATGCAGCCCTGCCGCACTCGTACATAGGAATGGTTCGGTCTTACTTCCATCTTGGTTATAGCGGACCGTTGCTGATGTATTCCAGTGTAAGGCCTTAAGGGTGTCAACTAGCTCTTGCTCCACCCCTAGGCTTGTCATCAATGCCCATAATTTTTCCCTATTTACGCGGTCGAAGGCCGAGGAAAGGTCCATAAACCCCAAGTGGATAGCCCCCTTACTGGCAATAGTGTACTTAGCGGTCAAGAGGTATAAGTTCAAACACTGATCAGTGGTTGACCTTCCCTCCCTGAACCCGTATTGAATATCTGTAAGTATTTGGTTATCCTCTGCCCAATCTTGTAGGCGATTTAAAATGGCACGGCCCAACACCTTCGCCATCACATCAATTAAAGATATGGGACGATAACATTGGGGGTCATCCCGATTCCCTTTTTTAAAGATTGGTAGAATGGTCGCCGAAGACCAAGAGCGGGGCAGCCCTGCCACAACTGCCTCGTTCAAGACCCTCCTGAGAATGGGTGCCCACAGTTCCATATTACTCAGATAAAGATCAGGGGGTATGCCGTCAGGTCCAGGTGCTTTATTTTTAGTTAGCCCTAAGATTGCCAATTCCACTTCTGCCATAGAAAAATCTAGCCGTGCAGTCAATTTTGACCTCTGCCCTTCATCGTGATTTATTTTCCCTGTGTGGTTATACAAACTCTGGAAATAGGTATGCCACTGTTCTGGTAGGATGGTATTCAGAATTTGTAATGCGCTTGGGTCCTGGAAGCACAGCTTATTTATAACTTTCCAGAACCCAGACAGGTCTCCTCTTTCTGCCGCCTCCCTTAGGTCCTCCCAGGCTTGTCTTTGAAGACTTTCTTTACGGGATTTCAGGGCCTTTTTATATCTCGATCTACAATGGGCAATTCGGGTGTTGTCCCTAGGGCACTGTTTTAGGCTATATTTAAGATCTTTATGTGCCTTGATACACTCTTTGTCAAACCAACGGGATGTAATGACTGGTTCGCTTCTTTTAGTGGTCATTAATAGGCCGTCAACAAGACGTGCTATTTTTTCAAATGCGATGACCACCGTCACTCCCTCGTTGTTTTGGTCAAGGCATGCATTTATAGCGTCTAGCCCTGCTGTTACGAAACTCCTATAAAACTTGTCTCCGTCTATCTTGGCCCATCTAAGCCTCCTCCCCTGGTCTACCACCTTTTCTATTGAATCCACTCTGCTTGGTGGGTTCTTAAAGTTTAGACATTTTAGTTCCATAACCAAAGGGTTATGGTCGCTAAATATACTATTTTCAATTGCCGTGCTGCTAATCCAATTTCAAAGTGTGGGAGAAACCATGATGAAATCTATATATGAGTGACAGCCTCTACCCTTAAAGGTTGGGCTAGGTTCCCCACTGCTGCCTAACTCAATCAGGTCCATCGTGTGCACCAAATTGTGCCTTTTTGTCACCTTGTCTATTTCCCACCCCTCTACGGAGTGTACAAAGTGTGGTCCTTTAGCTACTGTGCACCGCGACCAGTCCTTATTCAATGGCCTCAAGTTCCCACAGAGGTGACAATTAAAGTCCCCTGTGAGGCTGACGCGCGAGGCAGCTGCTACATTTGTTAGCGATAACTGAGCATCTAAGCGGGAATCCAATTCTTTTATTCCGTTTCCTCTACTACTTGTGCCTACCGCATTATACCAATTTACCAATAAAATGTTAGTCCCTTTGGAACGGAAACCTACCGCCTGCATGTTTTTTGAATTCCAATTATGGTTGGACCATACCTCTTGTATGCGGAGGTCTACGTAGATTAGTAGACCTCCAATCGCTCTCCCTGATGAGGACCTTACAGCAGGGACTGGAAAGCATTTAAACCCCTCTATGGTGTACTGATTGGGATCAATCACCCAAGTCTCCTGCAAACATATAATGTGGAAGCTGGTGATATACTGTCTCCATTCCTGGCATTCATATTTGACCGCCAAACCTGCTATATTCCAGGATATGACTCTGAGACCTTCATGCCCGTCCAACATATTTGCCCCATCCCCTGATGAACAGGTTTTCCTAGGATAGTCTTAGACTATAGGAACTTGAATTCGCATAGGTGACCATACAGGGTGCAAAATGAGCATAGCGCAGTTTTGATGACCAACCTGGTGTGAAAAAATATTAAAAAATTCAAAATATTTCCAATGCGGTCTTTAGTCAAAATCTAGCACCTGAAAGGGAATATCTAACCATCTTTAGTTTTGAGGCGGTACAATGTTCATTTTGACATTTGCCCATGGGCTATAAGAAAAGTCCTGGCTTGATCTCAGCCTGCATAATGGAGCTCTTGCAACCAGATCACAAGATATTATCATCTGTTGGTGCTATATATAGCGACCCTTGACCCCACCAGGTAGGTCGCTCCCCCTACGCACAGCACCGTCTGTGTCTCCCTCCCCCAAGCTGCCGCTGCTGAGGAAGTTTGAGGCCCTCCACCAACCGCATGCTACCACCTGCGCCTCATCCCTGGTGGCCTGTGGTAGGCCATAGGTAGGTTTGTTCATCCTCCGCTTTATTGCTTTTATTGTATTGCCTGTATTGCCTGTATTTTCATTGTTGTGTCTGTGACTGCTGTTGTCTGTCTTCCCCTGCTACCTGTACGTGGTCCGTTCCCCTTTTTCTTCCCTCTGTTGCCCCCGCTGTCCCCGTCCTCTCTCTGCCCGGTCTTCCTTTCTGTTCCCCTTGCTGCCCCCGTGTCTCAGCTTGGTTTTCCCTTCTGTTCCCCTCGCTGCCCCGTGCCTCTCTGCCCATTCTGCCTTCTGTTCTTAGCTGCCTCTGTATTTCTATGTTCTGTATTTTGCCTCTGTGCCACTCGTTTTCCGGTATTTCTGTGCTCTTCTGCCCTCTGTGCCACTCGTTTTTCCCTCGTTTTTGTGCCCCTTTTGCCTTCTGTTCCACTCATTTTTTGTACCCTTCTGCCTTCTGTGCCACTCGTTTTTCCCTTGTTTTTGTGCCCCTTTTGCCTTCTGTTCCACTTGTTTTTTGTGCCCTACTGCCCTCTGTTCCACTTGTTTTTTTATGCCCTTCTGCCCTCTGTGCCACTCGTTTTTCCCTTGTTTTTGTGCCCCTTTTGCCTTCTGTTCCACTTGTTTTTTGTGCCCTTCTGCCCTCTGTTCCACCCGTTTGTTTGTGTCCTTCTGCCCTCTGTGCCACTTGTTTTTCCCTTGTTTCTGTGCCCCTTTTTCCTTCTCTTCCATTCGTTTTTTGTGCCCTTTTACCTTTTATGCCACTCGTTTCTTCCCTTGATTTTGTGCCCCTTTTTCCTTCTGTTACCTTCGTTGTCCCTCACCGCCCTTGCCACTGTGTCCCCGGTGGCCCGCCCCCCTGACGGCCCACTGCCCATTCGCTGTCCCCGCCTCCCATCTGCTCCTCCCTCCCACCTCCCCATATTTGCCGGCCGCTGTGCGGCCGTGCCGCTGGCGTGCTGAAGGCACGCCTAAGACAAGCATGTCTGCGCCTGACCGTGCCTGGACCGCGCCCAGCGCCGGAACCCCTGGCCCCTGCCCCGCCACGACAACCGCAGCCACTAGAACGCCAGCACTCAGCGCACTCTCAACTCCGGACGGAGCCACACCTGCTTCACGGCCACCCGAAACACACACCTGGTCCCTTCACCTGCCGGAGCTGCAGCTACACCAGCCTCAGAGCCAACAAACCACCCGCCAAGAAAGACCCCAACCACCTCCGAAGCATACCACTGAACACCCGCTCCACACGCAAGCATGCCGTCGAGCTCTGGGACCTGCTCAACACATCATCCCCGGACGTCGCCTTCCTGACAGAGACCTGGTTTAACGACTCCTCCGCACCCGACATTGCCATAGCCATCCCAGATGGCTACAAGATCACCCGCAGAGACCGCACCAATGGAGTCGAAGGAGGAATCTCCATCGTCCACAAGAACAGCATCAGGGTCTCGACTAGCACCGACGACGCGCTTACCACCGCCGAACACATGCATTTCCAGATCTACACAGACCCTAACTCCACCCTCAGGGGCACCCTCTTCTACCGACCCCCGGGGCCCCGCCCCCAGTTCAGCGACTCCATCGCCAACTTGATCAGCACACACACCCTCACCTCCACCGACTACATCCTCCTCGGAGACCTGAACTTTCACCTTGAGAACAACGACAACAACTCCACAACACTGATCGATAACCTCGCCAACCCCAGACTGAAGCAACTCGTCACCACGCCCACCCACTCCGCCGGCCACACGCTCAACCCCATCTTCTCCTCAAGCCCACAAGTCTCTGTCAGCCACACCACCAAACTCCTCTGGACCGACCACTGCTGCATGCACTTCGCCATCCAGAAGTCCACCACATACCACCACCCCCACCAAATCCCCCGGTCCTGCTGGAGCAAAATCACCGAACTACACGCAAACCTCACTCTCAGCCCACCCACCGAACCCTCCAACACCGACGACGATGCCCACAGCCTCAGATGCTGGATCGAGGACTGCGCCAACACCCTCGCCCAGCTGAAGAAACCCCCCCCACAGAGACACCAGCAAGAGGGCCAGCTGGTTCACCCCAGAACTCCAAGCCTCCAAGCAAGCCTGCCGGAAACTAGAGAAGAAATGGCACAGTAAACAAACTCCGGACAGCCACGCAGCATACAAGGACGCCATCCGCAACCACCACCACCTCATCAGGGCGGCCAAGAGGACCTCCTTCAAAGACCACCTCGACAACAACGCACATAACAGCAAGGAGCTCTTCAACATCATGAAGGAACTCTCCAACCCCAGCTCCAACACCAATGACATCCCACCGTCGCAAGCCCTGTGCGACTCCCTCGCCACCTTCTTCCACCGCAAGATAGCAGACATCCACAACAGCTTCAACACCCAGACAGCCCCAACAGACAGCAACACAACAGACCCTCCGCACATCATCGACCACGACCCCCTGTTAGGCTGGGTCAGCGTGAGCATCGATGACACCATCAAGACCATGCGCACAATCTACTCTGGCTCTCCGTCAGACCCATTCCAGTACCACGTCTTCAACAGAGCAAGCAGCTTCATCGCACCCCACTTGCGCAACGTCATCAATCTCTCCCTCAAGACCGCGACGTTCCCAGAGATCTGGAAACACGCTGAGATCAACGCCCTACTCAAAAAACTTAAGACAGACCCAAGAGACCTCAAGAACTTCCGGCCCATCTCCCTGCTCCCCGTCCCGGCCAAGGTCGTCGAGAAAACCGTCAACAGACAGCTAACCCGATACCTTGAAGAAAACAGAATCCTGTACCCCTCCCAGTCAGGGTTCTGCAGCAACCACAGCACCGAGACTGCCCTCATCGCCGCCACCGATGACATCAGGACCCTGCTGGACAACAGCGAGGCCGCAGCACTCATCCTCCTAGACCTCTCTGCCGCCTTAGACACCGTCTGCCATCGCACACTATGCACACGTCTCCAGGCCGCAGGGATCCGAGACAAGGTTCTGGATTGGACTACCTCCTTCCTCTCCGGCAGAACCCAGAGCGTCCGCCTCCCCCATTCCATTCCAAAGCCTCCGAGATCATCAGCGGCGTACCCCAGGGATCCTCCCTCAGCCTGATGCTGTTCAGCATTTACAAGGCACCGCTCGCACACGTAGCCCGACAGCACGTACTCAACATAATCTCCTACACCAATGACGCTCAGCTGATCCTCTCCCTCACCAAGGACCCCATCACCGCCAAAGCCAACCTCCATGAAGGAATGAAGGCCGTCGTCGACTGGATGAAGACCAGCTGTCTGAAGCTGAACTAGGACAAGATGGAGGTCCTCATCCTCGGCTCCAACCCTTCAGCCTGGGATGACTCCTGGTGGCCGACGGCACTGGGGGCAGCCCCGACACCCACCGACCATGCACGCAACCTGGGAATCATTCTCGAGTCAACACTCATCTCCTCCTTCTGCTTCAACACCCTCTGCATGCTCCGCAAGATCTACAGATGGATCCCAACAGATACAAGAAAGATAGTCACCCAGGCCCTCGTCAGCAGCAGACTCGAATACGGAAACGCCGTCTACGCAGGAGCCCCGACCAAGCTCATCAAACAACTACAACGCATCCAAAACGCCTCGGCACGACTGATCCTCGACGTACCACGCCACGGCCACATCACCCCCCACCTGAGAAACCTGCACTGGCTCCCCGTCAACATGAGGATATCCTTCAAGCTCCTCACCCACGCACATAAGGCACTCCACAATACCGGCCCAGCCTACCTCAATAGACGGCTCTCCTTCTACGTACCCAACCGCCAGCTACACTACGCCAACCTCTCACTCGCCACCGTCCTGTGCATCCGAAGAACAACCACCGGTGGGAGATCCTTCTCCCACCTAGCCGCCAAGACATGGAACGCCCTTCCACTGAGCCTACGACAGACCCAAGACCTGCTGACCTTCAGGAGGATACTCAAGACTTGGCTGTTTGATCAGCGGCGCCCCCCGTGCCTTGAGACCCTTGCGGGTATGTAGTGCGCTTTACAAATGATTGATTGATTGACATATCTCACAGACGATGATTTAGACTTACACCTGACCAGGGTGGACAGGGTTGTAACCTTGTTAACATACCATGGTTATGAAACCAATTTTAAGAAATTGAAGATAACCTACCTGACAGTGACCTTCCTAGGATATGAATTATTCAACAAGGGCAGGGTTCCAGCTCCTGATTTTTGGCAGAAGTGGACTAACTTGCAGCCTCCCGACACATTGAAGAAATTGCAATCCCTGCTGGGATTTCTCAACTTTGGGTGGAATTGCTACCCTCATTATGCTGAGCGAGTGAATCCCCTTTATGGCCTGATTTCTCCTATGTTTTCAGCAAAACAATGGACACATGCACAGACTGCTATCTTGCATGCTCTGCAAGAAGACATGCTTGAGACTAAATATTTACAAAGTAGGGATACTAAGACTAACCAAGTTATTGGAGTCATGCACAGTCACTATGGTTATGACTTTGTGGCCTACAATGAATGACAGACTTTTCCTATTGTTTACATGTCTCACTTGTATTCCTTAGCTAAAGCACATTTTGATTTCATTGAAAAAATCCTTGCAGCTTTGCAGACAACTAGCTTGAAGGAGAGCCTTTTGGCTCCTGGTAAATACATGATTGTTGTTTCCCCATACTGGCACTATAGACAACCACTAAAGCAAGCAATACAAATGCTCATACCCTACACCAGCGGTGGGTGCAGTGGATCTCTTCCTTAAGTGCTGTGGATGTAAAGTTCCAGTATTATCCTACTTTTTGTACACAATCTTTTCTACAGTATGAAATACATGTTGCTCCTACTCCATCTACTTTATTCAATGAGTCTTATCAGAGCATATTCTACAGAGATGACTGGGCTGAACTGGCAGTGAGAATGAAATGCAAGTACTACGCAGCCTGCGCAGTGGTGAAAGGGGTAGTGAAAAGTGGTGAGTTCCATCCACAGCACACCAATGCTAAAATCTTAGGCGATAGCACTGCACAACACGTAGAACTCCATGGCCTATTACTAGCATTACAGAAGGCTCACTTGTCAGTTTCCACACTACTAGTGTCTGACTCATCCTTCTGTGTGCAAGGCTACAACGTTGACTTGCAACATTGGTGTTTGAATGGATTCAAGGATTCAAAGGGAAAATCTATTAAAAACAAACAGCTTTGGGGAAAGGTAGTTGTCTTACAAGCTGAGCTGCCACTGGTCCATGTGAGGTACTCTTTGGGCCATCAGAGTGATAGTGTTCATGCCCAGGTGAACTGTGTGGCTGACCTAGCTTCAAACGCTGCAATTCAGACTGTTTGAGTAGCAGTTTTATCCGGATCGCAGATGAAGATCAACTCAGATATCTTAACAGCAATAACCATAACCAAGCAAGGTAGGCAGCCTCCTGCAGGATTTCCACCTAAATACTCCCACACACTTAGTTCAGACAATGTTCCTGTAGTTACTCTTTCTAGATTAGGAGGCCAGATAATACCTAAAAGTCTATCTTGCAGTGATTTAATCAGGGAAACTTATGAGTGCCTGGCATCAGTTCATGCAGGGGTCCATGCAACCCCACCAATGCTATAGAAACAGTACTGGTGGCCTGGTTTAGACAAACAGTTTAGGAATTATATCAGGCAGTGTGACATTTGTCAATAGATCAAGCCTTCCCCTGTCAAATGACCCTCACAGCTTTTAACATCCCCTTCTCAGTGATTTATTTGGACTATGTCGTTCCAAACCATTCTGTCAACCGATATCAATCCATATTGGTGGGAAATGATTTATATTCTCGAGTCCTATGGGTGTGCCCACAGAGACATGCATATGTATCAGCAGTAGTAAAAGATTTGCAGTGTCTGGTGGCAATTGGAGTAGTTCATTCACTTCACTCAGATAACGGTCCTGTGTTTGCCTCCTAGGCTTACAGGGATTCAATGTCTGCTCTGGGAGTTTGTCTGCAACTCAGCTACCCATTTAGAGCCGAGCCTATCAGCATGGTTGAATGAGCAAATGGCATTATTACACAATCCTTAACTGCTAGGGTGCTAAGTTCAGGTCTTAGTTTGTATCATAACATGTAAGGGATCCAGAGAGCATTGAATAACTTGCCTAGACAAGTATTGGGAGGACGCACTCCATACAAGGTTCTCTTTGAAGTTCCTATGTATGTGCCTGGCTTAGATAATCCTGGGAAGGCGGCGGATGAGGACATTTTTTACCTGGAGAAACATTGAAATATTTAATCGAATATCCAAGAAATCAAAGATAAGCTGTCCAATGCGAACCACTCTGATGCCACCACCTGTGAAGAGAAGGTTATAACTGCCGGTGTTCGGGATAAAATCCATGACAAACCTTTGAACCATCCTACAGATCATCTGTGACTGTGCTTGGGTTAAAAGGCAATAGAACTGTCATTCTGCCTCGTTTGTCTGGCTCAAGGAGAAACAGAGAGGTATTCATTTACCATGGGAAAAAGCACTATGTGGCCAGATCCTCTATAGCCTGCCAGCCCAGACACCAAGAAGGATTTAGAGTAGCACCTATCAACCACACCCTACTCTGCATACAACGCCCCATGAATAAAGCAGCATCACTGGTGTCAGTACACAGCAGGGGATTGCAGAGCACATCCATGCACACAGAACATTGAATTCCGCAACCAAACCTGATATTGCCATCATCATTGTTGTTCCTATTCAGTGAGTCTCTATGGTCTACTATGAACTCATATGATGCATGGCGATTACAAACACTCAGATCAGGTTCTGCCACTTGAGGTGGTGCCCTTTCGAAAACCTTGAGAGCCTGTTGACTTGGTGAATTATTCTGGATGTGCTTCAGAAGATGTTGCAACTCAATCTACAGTCACTCACTGCCATAGTCTGCTTCACGAGTGGATTCATGACAGGTATCTGATTTCCACTGTGGTCCTATGTGTGGATCACCCTGGGCACTATTCTTTTCATCCTATGGCTAATAACGATGATTATTGTTCATTCTACTGGTCCTGAATGGACATTTCCGAAGAACAGTTGCTTCCCCTGTGGTTCGTGAACCACAGCTCCATTTTTCTTCGCACAGAGCTCGCAGAGACCTCTACGCTGCCAACATCACAGCTTATCCTGTGTCCGAAGGCATAGCTTGCAGTTCACAGATGTAACATATGTACTTAAGGTTTCAATGAATGACATGATTCCTGGTTCCATTTTAGATGACTGGGATACAGAGACTGTTAAAAGAATGATATCTGTCTTACAGGCAAACGCTACTTTCAGTAATGCAGTTCCTTATTTGAATTCTGCAAATTGCCAAGAAATGTATTGTTATCACAATTATGTGCATTATTACATACATAGGACTAGCTACAGTACAGAGATTTACAACAACACATAAAGGGAATATTGTGAGGTACCACCTACTGATAGTCAACCTAATTTCCAAAAGAAATTCCCCTACTTGCAAAGTAAGGGCAGATCACCTCCCTCAGCTTTTTATTTTTCACATGGGCAATAACAATTTCAAAAATATTTAATTGCCACTAACAAGCTGATTTATTTCACTGAGTTTAGTCAGAATCTGTCCATTCAGAGATATGAGTATTGGAAAACAATATTGATGAGAAATTATTTGGGGAACCACATTTTGGCAAATCCAAGGCAAAGAAGCCTTGTTTCATGCATGAATAATTCCAAAGGAAATAACAAAACATTAAATCACATACTGTCCTCAGCCCTGAGATCTAGGGCTGAGGAAAGTATATGATTTAATGAGTACACTCTTTTGGAAAGCTTATGCATTCCATTGTCGATAACTTGTTTTGTGTGTGCGTGTTGCAATTCTTTATTGTAAAACCAAACAAGCAACACAGAGAAACAATACAGATTGTTGGTGGGATAGGGAAGGGCAGATAGGAGAGAACAGTGCGGTACATTCATTGCATTGAATGAACTCAATAGAATGAGAGGAGACTGGGTTTGTTGAAACAGGGACAAGCTCAATTGCGAGCCATTATACATTTGAATTGGGCATTACAAACACTCAGATCAGGTTTTGTGCCTTGGTAACTTCTAAACGAAACAGCTATTTTTGAACCTTACAATTTGACATCAACTAAAAGAACAATGGCGAAAAAGGAATACACATATACATTGTTAAACATAGAGCAAATATACGAGGCCCCTTTCACTTTCACTGTTAGTGCCATCCCACCTATCATCTGGTTAATACATGGTATAATTTTGGTACCTATTACCACGTTTCATTTTCACAACTACAAGAAGTACAGATCCGTAGGCTGGCATGAAGCAATGTATAATGCACAATTGTTTCTCTCATAGAAGTTTCCCTTTTCCTACATTTGTTTGAATGAAAACCATAATGACCAAGGCCCTCATTTATGAGGCCTCTTGCCCCATTGGAACGTCACTTTTTGTGAAGTTCCGTGGCGCAGAGTCCTGCGTGATATTTATCAGGCAGCACTAAGCCACTTTTTTGGGCCAAATACTGTCTGATAAATATCAGTCCCTTTACCGCAGTGTTCTGCGTTAAAGGGGCGTGCAATGGGTGTTGCTAGGGGCGTTCCCAGCAACATCCATGGCCTTTTGACACTGCCCCAGATTTACGAGAAATCGTGAATCTGAGCCAGTGCCAAAAGCTTACGCCGCCCCAGAGGAGGCGTAAGGGAGGCGCAACAGGGAGAAATATCTTTATTTCTCCTCGTTTTTCCTTTTTCTACGTGTGCTGCATTCTGCAGCACACGTAGAAAGAGGAAAAGCCTCTTGTCATTATGTTTGTACAGAAAGGTTTCCCTTCCTGTACAAAAATAATTATCCCCGCAACGCAGACACCCTTGCATCACTGTGCAAAAGTGTCTGCGTTGACGCAGGCAGCCCATTGTGCGCTAGCGCAGTTGAAAAGGACAGAAATGCGCCGTATCTTATAGATATGACGCATTCCTACCCTTTTCTTTTGCTGTAGGGAAGCGCAGCAGGAAGGCCTGCAGTGCTGCCCTACGGCAAAACCTCATAAATGAGGCCCCCTGTGTTTATCAGTACAGCTAATTGCAAAATAATCCTCTGGTGCCCTCCCTTCTGTGTGATGATATAACTTGCACAGGATGTGTAGCGCTTCTATGCCAGGATTGCACTGTATCTTTCGGTAAACCCCACTATTTTCCACCCCTACATATCATGAATTACTGGACAATGGTACTCATTTATTTACATTACTAATGTTACTTGCTGTGGCTTGGAACTAGGCCAGCCCTACCTAATAACAGTTTCATAAATAATACCATTGGGAAGAACCTTGTATCCCTTCCTAAATATGTAATCGGGAATGTTCCTTGCCCTTATTAGTATAAAGCTTTGACGACCTAAATAAACTATTTTCAATTTTATCACAAAAAGAAGTCCCTTTGACTTCAGCGGCCAGGGTATATAATCTGCAGACAGCCAGAACTGCTTCAGAAATACAGCGGCAGTACCCCACACAATTTGCCGCTATTGTACAGATGATATTCAGTTCATCTGTGACAACTGGCTCTGTCCATTTTTTTAAGAACAACGGATCTAGTATGTTGACTGAATTCAAAGCAGAGTTTAGATTGATTCCATCATTTTTCACTCTCTGTTCTACAGTATTTTTGGAGGACTACCAACCATTCTACTGCTAATCTGTTGTGACTTCATCATCTTCCTTCCATCTGACAAGGAAACCAACATCATGACGCACATGTATCCAGTTAAACGAAGATGCCCAGAAATGTTTGCTTGTTACATGGGACATGCTTGGCTATCTGAGTTGAGTGAGAACTGGTGCTAGCTTTTGAAGAATGGACATGCTACAGGTGAGACATGTATTGTGGTGCATGCATTGTCTGACTGAGATCATCCTGAATTTACGACTAGAACAATTACCTGAACTGCCTGTGGGCTGTTTTGCTGCGGAGGTCATGATTCATTTGTTACATGACCAGCAGAGACAATGCCAAACAATGCTTCTGTTTCCCCTGCTAGTATGATCAAACAAGTTCACCTGTGGCACTCTTCGACGCCTCTCAATGGCTTGATGCGCTGTTGGCATTTGAGCCCCCTGAAGTTGAGCTTCCATTATCAACAAATGCCTTTGATAAGCCAATGGGTGCAGAGCCATCAAATGGACTTATGAATATAGGCACGTATTACCTGGCCTTTATAATGACCATACCTACCACGTGTATGAACTATGGGATATCGACATGCCCTCCAAGGACATCGGTATCCAAGAGAAGGCACTGGAGTGGATCATCTCGTTCCTCACCAGAAGAACACATAGAGTCCGCCTCCCCCCGTTTCGATCCGAGGCCACCGAAGTCATCTGCGACGTTCCGCAAGGATCATCACTCAGCCCCACCCTCTTCAACGTCTACATGAGACCTCTTGCAGCCATCGCACGCCAACACAACCTCAACATCATCTCCAACGCCGACGACACCCAACTGATCCTCTCCCTCACCAGAGACCCCGCCACCGCCAGAACGAGCCTACACGAAGGGATGAAAGACGATGCCGAGTGGATGAAGAACAGCCGCCTGAAACTGAACTCAGACAAAATGGAAGTCCTCGTCCTGGGACCATCGCCCTCTGCCTGGGACGACTCTTGGTGGCCCCCCGCCCTGGGCACCACTCCCAAGCCAACAGACCATGCATGCAACCTGGGTTTCATCCTGGACTCCTCCCTCTCGATGACCAGACAAGTCAACGCCGTCTCCTCATCATGCTTCAACACCCTACGCATGCTCCGCAAGACTTCCGATGGATCCCGACCGAAACCAGGAAGACGGTCACCCAGGCACTCGTCACCAGCTGACTGGACTACGGAAACACCCTCTACGCCGGAACCACAGCCAAGCTACAGAAAAGACTCCAACGCATCCAGAACGCCTCCGCCCGACTCATCCTGGACATCCCCCGACGCAGCCACATCTCCGGCCACCTGAGGGACCTGCACTGGCTCCCCGTCAGCAAGAGGATCACGTTCAGGCTCCTCACCCACGCACACAAGTCTCTCCACGACCTGGGCCCCAAGTACCTCAACGACCGCCTGACCTTCTAAACGCCCACCCGCCAGCTACGTTCCACAAGCCTCGCCCTCGCCGCCGTACCACGCATCCGAAGAGCCACCGCCGGAGGTAGATCCTTCTCCTACCTGGCGGCCAAGACATGGAACTCCCTCCCCATCCATCTTCGGCTGACCCAGGACCATCTCGCCTTCAGGAGACAACTCAAGACCTGGCTGTTCGAGCAATAGCGGACCCTTTCCCCCAAGCGCCTTGAGACCCTTCCTGGTGAGTAGTGCGCTATACAAATGTTATGATTGATTGATTGATTGATTGAGAATGAACTATGACTTTTTTTTTGTACCAAAGCTTCCATCTCAAAATCACAGCATTCATGTACTGTGGAAAAGTTTCTTTGAAATAGACTCCTTCCGTTTTTTTAATGGAATTTTTCTTTTAATATGCAAATTTTGAATCTGGCCCATTCCATTCCATTACTAGTATATTTGGTCACCAACACACATTTCTCTATAGAGCACATACACCAAATGCTTGAAACTGCAAGTCTCAAATTATTCATACTTTGCTTCTCCCAAAGCAGATGTTATTTTATTGAATGGAGTTGCATTTTCTTCACGTAGACATAGGTATCATCCATAGAATGGTATAGCTTTGAAACGGAGAGAATGGATTTCAGTACACACTTATTGTCTCCTTATTGATTCACTATGCCACTGTGATGTGATTTCAAACGTTCCAGCAAATTAGACTATTGCGCTAACTATGGCATACTTCTACAAGGTTAATTTCCACCCCACGGTTGACACAGGTGAGTTTAGTTCAATGCACAAGCGCTGAATGTGAAAGCCAGGCTATTGTAGTCCCACAGAACCCCAGCTAATACACAGCTGCAGTGAAGTCATTGCTATTGTGTTACTAACAGTCTCCGGGAAGGGATCACGGGCATCGTAGTAACAGTAAACTAATTTTGTTCTTCACAGTATCTAACACACAGCACTAGGAAGAACATACACTTTTAACTAAAAGTATTCATTACAACCAGGCAGACCAGTTTCTTAGTATATCTAAAATATTCGCAGAGGATTTCACAAAAACAGCAAGAAGACATGTTGTAAACAAAGAAAATAAAATGAACATTTCTAACATGAGTAAAATGTCCTCTACAAGCCTAACACTTCAAATTCTACTTCTAGGCTCTACCCTAGAGAGCATGTAGTAAAGTAACTTGCGGTCTAGAGTTTCTAAGGGAGAAGCAGCGCAGTGCATACCTTGTTGACAGCTCAGGCTGTCGTTATCAGAAGAGCTGGGGAGGAAACATTCCCTGCAAAAGGCAAACATGCACTGCGGTACCAGCCTTCCATTTGGGTCCTTGGTTCTTATCAGTGTCGGCAAGATGCATCATCTTCTCTGAGAGCCAGCAATGGTCAAGATGATTTCGGATGGTATCTTGCAGGATAGTCTGGGGCAAAGGACCTCTCTACCTAAGGGGTTGAGTGTTGGCCTCTAAATACTTAATATTATCAGGGATTAAAACCTCTGACATAATTTCAGGAATGAGGTACAGAGATCACAAAAGCCAGAGAAAGGGTCCTATACATATCTTGAGAGTCGAGGAGACATCATTTTGGACTACACCTCTTTAAATAATTATGTAGGGATGTTTCTGGATGGCCATGAGAGATTGATAAGAGAACACTTGCTCCAGACTTGGTGTCTCATCAGGTCATTATCTCTCTCAGTTCTACGAATGATAAGGGCTGACGACATTCATGTTATGTTATGTTATGATATGAGCGTGAGCTGGCAGAAATCTGGAGAAGTGTTGTCCGAGATCGAGTTGAGGGCCTGGACGGAATCCGGTCGAGCCTTAGGGACTTTACGTCAACAGTGTCACTGCAGACAAAATAGTAAGCCATAGTGACTTTACCTATGAGTGGACACTAATATTATGAGGCCCCTCTGTTCCATTACCAGCCTCTACACAAGGGAAGTTTCACATGCGCAGTCCAAAAACTGGTTTACGAGTAACCAGCCCCTTGCCCTAGCTGCATCACAGCAGCAGTATCTTAAAAGGTTGACACTGGTGGTAAACATGCGCAATCCATATACCATGTGATTATTGTAGGTGAGACACAAGTAATCAGACTAGCCCACAGTAAAAAGTCCAAAAACAAGGTGATCTAAAAGGAAAAAATCTAGGCGCACTAAATGGGTGTAACATAAACTGCTGCCAACTGACACTAGGGAAGATACAGTCATCGCTCATGGGTACTCTCACCTAGTCACTGGTAACACGGGGTAATGGGTTCTGACCTGACATACCTTCCGTCGGCCTTCCTATGGCAAGACCACCCACCCAACTCAACCATGTGGCCACCACTCTGTTGTATAGCGTTTTAGGTCCCAAGTGAACTTTTCCCAATTCATACCTTTATATAGGTACAATTCACATTGCCCTTATATAGGCATAGAAATCATACCCATATTTAGACATAGCCTATGCAGTCCAAATACAGACATGGCTACTTCCACTAGTTCCAAAAAGCCACAACGATTTCTTGGAAAACTCGGCTTCAGCAGTCAGGACATCCCCTTTCTTGAATATTGATTTGTCCTAGAAATCATGGCGTTTTCAAAGAACTACCATTCCCTTGGGGTTCTTTGGGGACGTTATTATGTCCGACTTTACGTCAAACCAGACACCTTCAAGGTATAAATATGCCTACTTTTGCCCTAGCAAACACACGGTGGTTTGGAGCAGTTCGACTATCTGCTTGCCCGATGCAGCTCGCTACAGCAAGTGCTGAAGGAAGCCGACCCTCCAGCTGACGCACTGATGGAGAGGCTGCCTTTCGCTCGAGTCCGGAGACAGAGATACCAGACCTTCATTCTAAAACCAAGGTACGGAGCTGATTAGACCCTAAGAGAAATCTTGGATAGATTCTTGGCAAAGAAACTAAACCTATGCTACACCATACTTACTTCTTCCCTCGTACTAGACTTAGGTTAGGTACATTGGGGTAGGTGTATTTTAGAAGCACCAGTTGAGTACTTTTTAGCCTCTGTTATTTATGTATGTATTTATCTATGGTTTAGAAACCATACAATGCTTTTACAGAATTCTTTTATAATACTCTTCTAACTGTATGCATTATACTTTGCAACCAGTATTACGATTGTAGCAGTTCATTTCTTTTGCATGAGAAAAAAGACTGTTCAATAAAACCCTTTTATTGAAAACGCCTGTCTCTCTATTTCTCTGCACCTCTGGTGAAACGAGGCATGCACGATTGACTGAGTAAAATATCTATCTATTGTTTCCACGACTCTGAAGATACGTTTTATCTTGGGGAAACAAAGTTGTCATGTTTATGCGGTTGTCAGCAACTAATCTCTTCTTGTGTATTCGAGAAAGTTTCTAGTGACCTCTGAGCTAGCTGGCACTCACAATTAAGTCTAATATATTCGATAGAGACCTATTCGACCTCAGTCCTACGTCACATCTCTATGATATATTATTCCAATGCGCAGAGCCTATTGGGAATATAGGAACTACACTACATGGCACCCAACGTTTGGTAAGGCACTCATTTAATGCTAGATACTAGAGTAACTCAGTCGTGCTTTACACGGAGAACCCCTTTTCCCGTAAAATACTCCAATAGATGTCTGGAGTGGGTTAAAGGATAAACTATCCGCCATAACTGAGTAGGACGAAAAATCCTATGTATTAGTTTTTGGTTTGTTCAACCAGGATACAGTGTTCCAAAATATTGTGCACCTTATCTTTGTTTCCTTGAAACTTGCTCTGCAAACTTTCAGTCAACAAAATGTCGGATAGCAACACCGAGACTGGTAGACCGACAAAAAAAGGTGGGGCTGCAGCAACTGCAGCCCAACCGGGCTTAGACGTTACAGGTTTCCTACAAGACGACCCGGATACTATAATCATCCTGGAAAACTTAAGGAAAACCATCACTATAAAGCTTATAACAAATGGCCTTTCACCTAGAGGTGGTAGGGTAATTTTTGTCATAGAGGCACACAAATATCGGCAGACAGAGGTATTCTATTCATGGATTATCTTTCTAAAAGCAAATCCATTAACACATGTGTTCCACTTCTACAAAGTAAGGGAACCTGAACATGGGCATCTGCCCCACCGGTACACCTAAAGTGCACCCACCTGAAATATACCTCATACAATCTTCGTCAGTCACCAGAACCTTTCAAGGGGCCTCAGGGCCACACCACAATGCTGAGACACCATAAGTGCCCAAGGCAGGAGTCTGCTTAAGGCAGAACTTCCTACACACCCTCCATCTACAGCCCCCCGCCCTCAGTCCTAGGGTCTGGACCCACAGGACTCACCTGATTGGACATCCAGCAGAGCATTGCCACAGAACCCACCTCAGGTTGAGGTAAAATATTCCTAGGATGTCATCTTGTATGGCACTTCGGAAGCCAACTACCATACCCTGACATCTCAAGGTTCACCAATAACCCATCCCAGGAATCTATGGAGTCCTACCTCCCACGGGATCTTCTCAGCGTCAGTAACTACAGCTTCAACCTAGGTGACTATGCCATAACAAGGGCCACCCCACATTCAGGGCCATACTTGGACAGCTCCCCCTCTCCATCAGATAACCTAAGGGGAAGATGGGCACCACACATTTCTTACACACCTCACAGTGGGAATATTTCTAAGGGACCCTACCCTCCTGGTGGGAGTCCTTTGGGGGGTCACAACTTCCGGGTACCCTACTGTCCCACCCTTCCAGTGGTTCCTGGGGTGTACCAATGACGGGAGAAACTCTGTAAAAAGAATGACTCACAGTAAGCTCCCTTCCAAGAAATCTGCCTTGGCCATGGCAACAGTGAGAATTTCCTGGAGAACCCAGTCACCTCCTACAACTCCAGAAGCAGGGCCCTCCCCTTCACCCAGATCTACAGTGTGGGTGCCTTTTGTAGTCCCTATACCTATAGAGACGAACCTCTACATACAGGCCTAGGGCCTATTCACCAATGTCAACTGAGATGAAAGTCTAACCTCATGGCTTTCGGTATTCACAAAGGGCATTTATGAGTAGTAAAGTTAGACTTTTATCTCAGCTAAACTTAAGACCAAAACATAAGTTTAACTGAGACAACTTCTCATAAATGCCGTTTGTGAATACCGAAAGTTGTAAAGTTAGACTTTCGTCTCAGTTTACCTATGTGAATCGGGCCCATAGTGTGTAGTGCTGGGATTCAAATGACACTATAGGCTATAACACTCTAATATACATACTTACATAAGGGTACCGAGCGGTATGCACTGCACTGCAGTGCATGCCCCTCGGTACCCTTACATAAGTATGTAAGAGCACTGCATGGTATTCACTGGAGTGAATACCTCACTGTGCCCTTGCACACCTATGTAAGGACACATAGAGGTATGCACTGCACAGTGCAGTGCCCACTCTGCACCTTCATGGAATTCCATAGAAACTCCCTGAATTTTAATGTCATTCAGCTGAATGAAACTCCACTAATTCCACTCAACCCTTCTAGTAACCTTTCACTGGCATTCCATAATGACACTCAATAAATGAACAGCCACTCAGTGCTTTTTCTAGAAAAGGAAAAGTATGTTTATTATGAACGCACTACTAAAAACTACACATTAATTTACAAATACACACATCAGGCACAATAAAAATACCTTGTTGACACTCTGAAATCACAGTTGACCCCCTCAAGGAATCATAAACCCCACTATCACAGTACCCACCACCTCTACCAAATAGAACATCACCATTAAGGGGGTATCACTTTAAACGAACCAGGACTATAGGCTTTGTTGAGCGGTCATCCCAACAACATATAGGCAACCCAGTTTGCTTTGTCAAATGATCACTACATTAAAGATAGGTAATGCACATGTTAAAAACTACTATAATTTCACTGTAATTAATAACTATGTGTACATGCAATCATTAATGTTAATACATTTCAACATTAATAAAGAATCACTGTTAGCATTATATTATCAATAAAGCATTTGTATTATTAAACATAACATGTTTAGGCCGCATAACACGCAACCATATAATAAAACACTAGAGGGCACTGCACTCCAGCTAAAGAGCAAACACTCCAGCCTAGGAATTCTTTTAAAAACAGTGATGATAAAGTGTAGGGGTCATGCTTTTGATGACCCCAGAAACTTAGGGTCACCTCCTTCAGCCCACACAACGTCCATTGCTGGTGGCCCAGGGAGCACAACTAAAGCCAAAATCAACACTGTTCCAAGCCTCACAAGGCATTGTAGGGTGCTCCAGTGAGGAGCAGTGCATTTCAGATGAGCAGTTTCAACACTTTTCTTCACTGGCGTGCTCTTTGTTTTTCCTGGGGATTCCTGGTCCCACCCAGGTACCTCCACTTGCCTCCTATATGGAGTGCAGCGGGAGCCCACCCTCGGCAACCCCTGCTGGCTCCCCATCTGCCCCCTGCTTGGCTGATGTCCTTCGGTGCAGTGTGGGAGTCGGCGTCTTAATTTTCCCTGCCCTCTCCATGTGCGCACAGTGTTGTTGTGTGGTGGCAGCCCCACTCTTTCCCCCACAAGCACGTAGAGCAGGGGCGAGCCAACCATCGCTGGAGGGCACGACAGAGCACCTCTTTGTTGTACCTTGAGATTGGGGTCCCTAGACCCTTCCTTCTTCTGCAGGGGGGAGAAGGGGCAACAGTGCTCGCCCTCTCCATCTTGTGGCAAGACCAGAGATGGTATCCTGGTCCCCCATTTTGCCTGCATTGGCCAGGCTCATGGTATCCCGGACCTCAAAGAGCTCGGGACCCCCACACACACCCTCCCTAGAAATAATTGAGTAAATCATAAACCTTGCACTGACTCCCGAGCACTGGCAGACCCTGGAGTAATTTCTGAAAATGAGGCAGAGCTCCAAATACTTTGTGCTTGAAAAATCAAAGGTCAAAATCCTTAAAATCAGCATAACTCAGGCCATGATGGGCAATTTTAAAGATCTTAGGCTCATTTTCCTCAAGTTGCAGCACACCTCCTGACCTCAAATGCAGTGTCCTTTGCAGGGAGCTGGTTCCACTGGCACCCTGCACCAGATTTTTTCCTGGTCTTGTCTCTGGTGCTTCTTTCCTCCTTCTGGGGCGTAGAAGCCCAGATCGTCCCCTAACTGGTCCTCAGGAGGTGTAAGGGAACCAGCTTCTCAAGTCCTGGAGAGACCCACTGGTCCTAGGGTCAAATATAGCAGAGTACATTGACGCATCAGGAGGCTTGTCTTTACAGTTGTCCATGGCTGCTGCTGTGTCACTGTCCCAAGGTCCAAATCCGACAACTACTCTCTGTTGTCCAAACACTTTTAAATGGGGTATAAAATGCTAGAGGCCAGGCACCCCTGGAGAATCCTAGGGCGCCACATCACCTCTCCACCACTGTCCTAACCCTCCTGCACAGAATGCTGAGACAAATCAAGATGGTGCTGTCAAGAAGTCGCTGTTCACACCTCCTCTGGGGGCCTTAGATCCAACACTAGCTGACATCACTCCCAGGGACTTTCCCACCGAAACTTTGAAGAGGAGCCCCCTCCTGTGGTGGCTTCATTTGTTCGGGTTTCCTCCTGTACAGTGTGACAGCTAATTACCAATTGCAGATTTTCACCTGTTCCTAGTCAGAAAGTGACTGAAGTTGTTATGTTATGTTATGTTATTTCCACTTGTAACGCGCACGGCTACTCATGAGTGTCCTGGCGCGGGACTCGAGAGGAACAAGAAGAAATTAACAAACAAAGAGATGTGTCTTGAGTTTTTTTTTTTTAAATGGCGTTCTGTTAATTGCTCCTTTTGTGTGGGGAGGCCTCCGTTCCTTCTGTTGGGAAGTGGTGTGATTCTCTTGGCCCAGTAGGATGATAAAAGGCCTGGACTCTGATCCTAAGCTGACCCAGAGAAATATGAAAATTGTGGATGACCCATATAGTGTACATTAATGATTTTGGGACCGGCATATTCAAACTGGCCACACATTTCACCCAGTTTCTCAACTTACAGGACTTTACAGAGTGAAGGGAAGCAAAACTGCACTCAAATGCAGATTCCCCCATGTGTAAGATATAGAGTCACTGCAGACCAACGAGGAAACCATGCTGACTATGAGTGCCCACTAAAATTATAAGGCAAACCCGAGATCAACATCTAATCTTGCAGAGTCACATTTTTGCCGGGCTACTTCTGCGCTGTCACTGGGCTGCGAACAGCGGTAGTCTCACATGCGCAGCCCACACTTGTAATCAACCAAACGCCCCTTATCCTAGCTGTGTCACAGCGGGTGTACCATAAAAGGCAGACAATATGGGTATACACATGCAGTCCATTTGCCAGGTGATTACCATGGGTGAGGCACAAGTAGTGAGACTCATCCATAGTAAAAAAAAAAAATCCCCAAACTGGGTGATCCAAAAGCAAAAAATCTGGTCGTACTAAGTGGGTGGAACCCAATTGCAGCAGTTAATCATAATAATTACAATTCGTATTGTATGCACTAGGAGAGGGTTTCCTAGTGTTCATCAATGTGCTTTTCCAGAATGCAAGAGGGTTTAATTCAAGTTATTATCCATTGATTATCCCTGTGCTTTTTCTTAGGATTGATCGTTACCTAAAATGTATCTCACTCAAATAGTGTTCAGTGGGTTGGCTCATTTCCAACTGGCTGTGTCTCAGATTGGCCCATTGACAAAGCTATTAGTGCCAGGGGACCTAGAGAGCCTATTACCGGGCCTTGTTATGGAAAAAATCCAGAATCAGTGCATTGTTGTAAAATGCTGTACTGAGTGTTGAGATAATAATACAATTGTCATGTTTATGAAAAGCATTATTGTTGGGCTTTTCATAAGCATGTGAACCAAGGGATGAGATCATTTAGGCAAACTTGTGTCATGCATTTTTTGCTGCTGTGCTTTCTTAATGGGGGGTGTCAGGGACAGTGGGGGGAGGACACTTATGAGATGTCTATAGCCTCTCACACATTAAAACAAGCATTTACAATGCAATAGGTCTCCCAGTATTAAAGTTTGAGCTATTGGCATTGTATATTACAATGTGTTACATTAATTTGTTATCAAACTCTGAATTGTTGTATAAAGATGATTTGTGTCACGTGACTTCCCTACCATCTCCTGCATGGCCTGCTGCCTGCAATGTCGTAATGCAAGAGGATGTTCCTGAAAGAACTTTACAATCTACTTCAGCAAAGACAATCAGACACTGTCAGACACAGAGACGAACCAACACTGTCAACAAACCATAGACAAACGGACACTATCAGAGACACCCAGAGAACAACCAACACTGTCAACTAACCATAGACAAACAGACACTATCAGAGACACCCAGAGAACAACCAACACTGCCAACTAACCATAGACAAACAGACACTGTCAGACACCCAGAGACGAACCAACACTGTCAACTAACCATAGACAGACACTGTCAGACACCAAGAGACGAAGCAACACTGTCAAATAACCATAGACAGACACTGTATTACTCAGAGATAAACCATCACTATCTAATACACATAGACAAACAGACACTGTCAGACACCCAGAGACGAACCAACACTGTCAACTAACCATGGACAATCAGACACTGTCAGACACCCAGAGAGGAACCAACACTGTCAACTATCCATAGACAAACAGACACTGTCAGACACCCAGAGACGAACCAACACTGTCAACTAACCATAGACAAACAGACGCAGTCAGACACCCAGAGACGAACCAACACTGTCAACTAACCATAGACAAACAGACACTGTCAGACACCAAGAGACGAAGCAACACTGTCAACTAACCATAGACAGACACTGTCTGACACCCAGAGACGAACCAACACTGTCAACTAACCATAGACAAACAGACACAGTCAGACACCCAGAGACGAACCAACACTGTCAACTAACCATAGACAAACAGACACTGTCAGACACCAAGAGACGAAGCAACACTGTCAACTAACCATAGACAGACACTGTAAATTACTCAGAGATAAACCATCACTATCTAATACACATAGACAAACAGACACTGTCAGACACCCAGAGACGAACCAACGCTGTCAACTAACCATAGACAAACAGACACTGTCAGACACCCAGAGACGAACCAACACTGTCAACTAACCATAGACAAACAGACACTGTCAGACACCCAGAGACGAACCAACACTGTCAACTAACCATAGACAAACAGACACTGTCAGACACCCAGAGACGAACCAACACTGTCAACTATCCATAGACAATCAGACACTGTCAGACACAGAGACGAACCAACACTGTCAACAAACCATAGACAAACGGACACTATCAGAGAGACACCCAGAGAACAACCAACACTGTCAACTAACCATAGACAAACAGACACTATCAGAGACACCCAGAGAACAACCAACACTGTCAACTAACCCTAGACAAACAGACACTGTCAGACACCCAGAGACGAACCAACACTGTCAACTAACCATAGACAGACACTGTCAGACACCCAGAGACGAACCAACACTGTCAACTAACCATAGACAAACAGACACAGTCAGACACCCAGAGACGAACCAACACTGTCAACTAACCATAGACAAACAGACACTGTCAGACACCAAGAGACGAAGCAACACTGTCAACTAACCATAGACAGACACTGTAAATTACTCAGAGATAAACCATCACTATCTAATACACATAGACAAATAGACACTGTCAGACACAGAGATGAACCGTCACTATCAAATTCACATAGACAGACACTGTCAGACACCCAGAGATAAACCATCACTAATAACTACCCATAGAAAAACAGACACGGTCAGCCATCCAGAGATAAACCGTCAGTACCAAATACACATAGACAGACACGGTCAGACACCCAGAGATCGTCTGTTACTATCAAGTACCAGTAAACAAACAGAAGTTGTCAAACACCCAGGGATGAACCAACACTATCAAAAGTCCCAAATATTGTGCAGCGGAGGGTTGATGCTTTCGAGGATAGTTGAGGAGAAGGGAAAGGGTGGATGGCGGTGTGTAGAGTGGTTGGTAGACCAGAGGGTTCACACAAGTCCCTGTAACTCCTTCGGTGCAGAGAGGGGGTGCCTTCAAGGGCCCCATTCAGCTCAAAGCCGATGTGTGTTTGTGAAACATTGGTGACTCGAGTCCCTTATCACATTCAGGAGGGGGGGGGGGGGCGTCATTCTGCATTGTGACTTCAGGGGCTGGAACCAGGGCTCTGTGAAGAAGAAACTGTGAAAAGGACCAACAGAGGCCTTTGGCTGCTTGTCTGCAGCGGGAGGGGGGCGGGGGGGAGGGGGCTTTAGGAACGGCAGATTTATTTATTTATTTATTTATGCATTTTTATATAGCGCGGACTTTACCCGAAGGTGACAGAGCGCTTCACAATAGGAACAGATCGTCTGGTGTCCTTTGCTTCTTCTGACCAGCTGTGTATAATTACTTAAATCATGTTTACTTTTGATGACTCCAGCGGAAGGCATCTTGTGACTTGACCCCAGTGACGCTAGTGATGCCAGTGACGCTCTTGCTGGTGCACAGCAGGAGAGGATGAAGGGCGAGGCGGCAGTCAGTCCGTGTTTTTGCAGCACACACGTGTATGGAAACATATGCTTCACTTACACACTAACAGTGCAAAACATTTCAAAAGAAAACGGCAACTTTGAAAGAAGTGGTGTGAGGGAGAGGAGGTGGAAGAGTGGGGTGGAGGAAGGGGCGAGCAGAGAATGAAGTTTGGGTTGGGGAGGGCAGAGGATGAAGAGTGAGTGACCCGGGGAACGAGGGAGAGGGCAAGGGGCCCCTCACAGCTCACTAACCGTCTCCTCTGGTGCCGTGAGGGCAGGGTGTCTCTCACACCTCACTCGCCTTCTCTGGGGCTCGGCTCGGTAGCTGGTGATGTCCGCAGATTGAGACCCTCAGAGGCCTGCACAGAGCATCCCTCGACTCTGAGGGTGAGGGTCCGGAGGGTCCGAGTCCAATCTGGTGAGTACAGCTCACAGTTCACACCCGTCCTCGGAACAGGGGTCCTCAGACAGTTATCCCTTGACCCCTCACCCCACTTCCTGGAATCGGAAGAGCTCTCTGGTGTAGCAGTCCCGGCTCCAGAGAGGCCTGGCCGGGGACGCACTTGCGCAGCAGTTGCGCACCATTTAATTAATGTAGAACGAACCGTGGGGCGGGACTTCCGTTTCCTGCTGGAAGCCGCGCCCACGGAGTGCCTGCCCAGGAGAGGAGCGGTGGCGGCTGAAGTCCGGAGTGGCGGTAAGTGGGGGCGGGGGGGCGCTCGGTGCACTTGTGGGTGTGTGTGTGCACGCGTGTGTGTATGCGACAGCGGGGGTAGGTTCTCTGTATGTGTGGGTGCGTGCGTGCATGGGCGCTTGTGTGTGTGTGTGTGTGTCTGTGTATGCGTCTGTGTATGCGCATGCGTGTTTGGTGAAAGAGCTTCCCGGGAGACAGCAGCTGAGCGCGTTCGCGAGCGCGTGCCCCGCTCAAATAGCCTCCTTGAAGAGGCAATGCGCGCGGCCAGCCCTGTCTCCTGGGAAGCATAGTCACTGACAAAAGATCTCCTGGCGGACACAGCGCTGACGCGCTGTTAAACGCCAGGAGACCTAAAAACCACTAACTTCATAGAACGGTATGTGTGGTTTTGATTCTCTGGTGGGGGTGGCTGCTGAGGAAAATGATGTGTTGAGGGACTAATGTCAAAAGCGCGCTCATCACCTGCCTGAGAAAATCTTAGCTGTGATATACCATGTAGATGGCCTATTCGTCTCTGGGCTCTACCTGCCAAAATAAACGTAGGACAGCTACCAGTTAAGTGACAGGGGGCACTGCAGACCTGGTGGACATATTTAGTTCCAACATACTGAGGATGTGCTTGCTGGTCCCCATGTCCAGCCTAGAAGGCTCAATACACATTCGGGGAGCCTAGGCATGTCCAACATAATTTACGTCCTTACCTTCTGGTTGCCTTACAACGTTGCCTGTGTACCCCTTCTACCTCCCCCTACACCTGAGAGGGCCTGCCTAACGAGGAGCTGCTTCTCATGCAGGGCGAAGTACTCTGCTCTAAGCTCTAGCTCCATGGCCAGACTACAAGTGAAAAATGTTGCTATCGGTGCGATCTGGCTTTATAAAGCATGTGTCTAATTGGAGTTACCTATGTGTAGATGTTCCTGGTGTGTGGTTCTGCCTAGTAATTTGTTTTCTCCCCTTAAGTAAAATTTTTGCTTATTTTACGTTATGCAGTTGCGCTATACTTCACTTGTTGTTGCATCCGCGATGGAATTTTGCATTTAACAGGATTTACACCTACACTGGTCAGGAGAGCACTTTATTGCTTACTTCCCATGTGGAAATGATTACAATACCTTTTTAAAAAACATTTTTCCATTTCCACATGCAGTTTTACTGCAAATTAACTCTGGATATATCCGCATCCCCAAAACATTTTATGTGAGTTTACCAATCAGTAGGTCCGCATATGACGAAATCACATGCAATTTCATAGATTGGTATTCCTACTTGCGATTTCATACACTTGCAGAACTATTTGTAATTGAAAGGGGCAAACTAATGTAGAAAATCATGCAGTCATTTTGCTCCCCCTGCTTCGTAATCAGTGGATATTGTGCCTGGTTTACGTAAGACCTGGTTTAGTATTAAGAATGCTTCTTTTCAAACAATATATCCCCCCCCCCTCCTTGATATTAACGATGGTTGGGCAGAGAATGAAGTACACGTGTTTGGCAGCCCAGGCACTCGACTGGGCCCCTGAAGGACTCCTGCAAGGTCAGCACGACCTAGCTTAATAAATAATGGGAACCTCTGCTGCCTGTCTCCAACCTGCTCTTTGGCAGTTTACAGAAAGTAGCAAAGTTACATCATCTTTTGATTTATTATTGCGATATTATTGAAGCTGCAAAGACTCTAATAAGAAAGACACAGCCGAGGGAGAGACAGAGATGTAGAAAAAGTGAGAGCGAGAGAAAAATATCTTACTGTGAGTACAGGAGAGAGAGAGAGAGATCAGAGGCAAAAGAGAGTGAGACCCGAAAGAGAAGAGAGAGACAGACAGGGCTCGAGGGACATGCAAAAAATACCAAAAAAGCAGGTGAATAACAGATAGCTAACTGAAAAACAAGCATAGGCGTCGATTTGCCAAAATGTCAGGAGTAGCGGAAGAGACATCACATACACTTTGGCCTTAACGACAACAGAGGAAGTGACATCATATGACCCTTATTTTTCCCAGGAAGGTATGTCGCATGACCCTAACATCACAATTAGCATTGGGTAGGCTCTAAACAGCCCACAGGGCAGGATGCAATGTAATTTTAAGTTTACATGTCCTGGTAGTGAAGAACTCTTAACTTGGTTTTTCACTACTGCAAGGCCTACCTCTCCCATAAGAGAACATTGGACATACCTTATAACTTTTCATAAGCTGTAATTTTCCAATGGCAGGA
This sequence comes from Lissotriton helveticus, assembly GCF_964261635.1. Classification (NCBI taxonomy): domain Eukaryota; kingdom Metazoa; phylum Chordata; class Amphibia; order Caudata; family Salamandridae; genus Lissotriton; species Lissotriton helveticus. The sequence continues at coordinate 246,904,606 of NC_136069.1, read as the reverse complement.
GGAACCGGTTAATTTTTGATGTCTTTGGAATTGTAATGAAAAATCCCAACTTATGGTGAAGTCAGATTTTAAATTATAATTTAGAATATGCCACTTTTAGAAAGGTGGCATTTTCTTGCAATGCATGTCCTATGTGTCTTCTTGTTCTTTTTCTTTCTTTTCCTAGGTTTTGATCAGGAGCAGCACAATGGCCCGCCCTGACAAGTATTTTGGGTATTTCTTTTTTATCTTTCTATTCACGTGCACTTCACTATTCTTCTTATATCCTGGTCCTGAAGAAGCGCCAATTACCTTGGCGGCAACAGTGGCGCGAATCATGTTGAACGTTTTTATGACACCTAGGCATAACGCACCATTGGAGATTATACTCTAATTAAGAGTTTTTATTCTGCCAAGAGGGTTACTACATCAATATAACCGTTTATAGGTTACCCCTTGTCAGTCTTAATTCACTATGCTCGCACGTTGTTACCCTCATTTAGGACCCACATCCCACACACCCACATGCACCATCCGGCATGCCTTAAAAGATCTCCGATAAAGCAACCCTTCGGGGGACCCGTAGGGAATTGCAGTGTTGGCCCAACGAGGAGCAAATGCCCGATGATGAAGCATGACTCCCTTCGGGGTGTGTGAGGGCCACAAGAGGCAAGACATGTTCTTTCCCCTGTTTGATGGGCCAGCCCTACTTAGGACTTTTCATTGTCTTTTCTTATTAGTAGGCATATGAGTGATTTTTTGGACCCTGCCTCTGGAACAGTGTCCTTCATTTGTTGCAAATGTAAATTTGGGGAGCATGGACACTGGACCTTTAACTCGCTCTCTGGTCCCCCTTCTTCTTTTTTTTGATAGAGAGACTTGTCTTGCAATAGCCATTAAGTGCCTGCAGCCTGTCTCTGGATCACATGACTGGGTGTAGCTGACAGTTAATCTTTGTGTATTCCATTAGACTGTCACACACAATAGAAAGCTTATGTGTGCCTCAATGGGCCATCACTGTCGGAATGGGAGGGTGGAGCTGGACATAGCTCTACTTGCTCTTGAATAGACTGTGTCCTACCTCCATACAAAGGGCTACATACCGTCAGTAGGTGGTCTGGAGCCAGGATAGGAAAAGCAGGATGCCTGGGAACGTCAAAGGGAATTTTTAGAAGCTTCTCCCCTTCTAAAGAAAGGGCATCAGGTATAAATACTGGACCTCAGACATCAACTCTTCAATGCACTTCTAGACCTGAGGATACTCTGCCAGGAAGAAGACTGCTGTGTTGCTCAAGGGACAGCTTCTCTGCTACACTGCACACGCTGAAGGACTGTTGCCATGCTGTACTGACTAGCTCCCTGCTACCCTCTTTCCTGGGTGAGAAAGAGTGGACTTGCATCTGTTGAACCCATGATCCCAAGGTGACTCCAAGGGCTTGTTGACTGGCCTACTGACTACCTGGACTCTGATATCTTTGAGTCTACCCTGCCACCCCAGTACTGCACCATTGAAAGTGGGCCAAAAGTACGCTACCAGCCTCTGTGGATCCAGCGGACTGATGCATCTTCTCTGCTGCATAGTGCAACTCCGAGCAGAACTGATGCATCCCAGCTGCTACAAGGATCAATTTCATGGCAAAGACCTGCATCGTACTGCAAACTGTCCCCTCATCAGAACCAACACTGCGCGACACATCGTCGGCGCAGGCCCTCGCAACCCTCGATGCCAGACTCCGCAATGCAGCCTCGCATTTCCTTGGGACAGATGCATTGCCCTGGCTGCATGATGCATCCTTGATACCAGACTTTGCATTGCATACGCTTGTCGACAGGATCCTTGATGCAGGGCCTTGCACCTCAGCCTCACCACATCAAGGAACCGACCCATTGCTTTGGCTGCATGACACATCTTCAATGCGGACCAGCATTATGCTCTGCAAACATGGGCCAAACTGGGTCCCTGTAGCTGGTCCGCGCTGCATCGCGGTTGATCTGAGCTTGTGGCTTTGTCCCGGTTCGGCACAACTAGTTAGCACTTTGTGCTTTTTTGATGCTTTTTTTTATTGAAATCTAAATCTTAAACCTGCAAATGTCCAACATGAGCATAAACTTTGTGACTCATCTTTAATGCTGGTGGGCATATTAGCAACAGACGGCGATAAATATCGCAAAGCGCGCTTAGCGCTTTCATATTTATCCTTATATTTTGCCTCTGCCATTGTTTTATTGTTTACACTGTCAATTGTTCCTTTTGTATTGTTGGGTGTGTAACTGCATGAGTACCTGTCTGTTTATTGTTTTAATGTAATTTTTCTACTTTTTTAGTAAATATGTTTTTTGTAATATTATGTGGGGCAGACTTACAATAACTGGTGCATCCCTGCATGTCAGCAGGGATGCAGTAGTTATTTTGCGTGACGCTAGAAACCCCTTGCGACACCATGGATGCAGGGTGTCATGGGACTCAACTCCAGCACTGCTCAGTACTGCTCAGGGGTATCCTATACTTGCTGTGCTGCGTCACTCCTTAAGCCTGCTACAAGCATGCGTGAAGTTTTGACGCAGCGGGACATAAAAGTGACTCAGTAAAATCTTGTAGATTTCACTGCGTCACTTTTACGGGGCTTCCTGCATACATTATACCTGATCACGTTGTAAATATGTCGCATAGTGGCGCATTGTTTACGCCGCCACTGCATCACAAAAGTGATGCAATGGCGGCGTAAAGGTGTCTCAAGGGGCTTGTGTTAGACCTGGCACCATTGGCGTGGGTCTCCCTTCCATTTTGTGCTGTTGCCTCATGTATTTTTGCTGGTGTTATATGCTTTGGGCACTGTGCCACTGCTGTCCAGTGCCACAGTGCAAGTGCTCCCTATTGTAAATTGATGTATTAATCAGTGGTTCCATGTTTGGCTATTTGGTTTACTTGTCAGACCCTAGTACAGTGCACTGAGTGTGCCCAGGGCGTGTAAATCCAAATGCTGCCGGTGGGCTTGCAGCACTGGTTGTGCCACCCACAGAAGCAGCCTTGTAAAATGTGTCTAAGGCCTGCCATTGAGAGCCTGTGTGCCGTCGGGCACTGTTACACTGACTGGGCAAGTGCACCCACTTGCCAGTCTCTAAACCTTCCCTTTTCTTCATATCAGTCACCCCTATAGTAGGCCCAAGGGCAGGGTGCATTGTAAGTATATGGTAGGACATGCCCTGGTGTGTGTGGCATGTCCTAATAGTGAATTACAGCCATTTCTTTCACTATTGCACTATTGCAAGGCTACCTGTTCTCCATGGGCCAGAATTAGACTTATTATATTTTATAATTATATATTATAATCCTAACTGACTCAGAGAACATGGTAGACATTTGAGTTTAGTATGCCTGAACTCAGAATGATAAAATGCATATTTTAGTGAAGTTGGTTTTAACATTCTGTGTTTGAAAATACCACTTTTAGAAAGTAGGTATTTTCTTGCCTAAGCCTTTCAAGCCTGCCTCTGCTAGGTTGTGTATTCCTTGTCTGGAGTTTGTGAGTGACAGGGCTGGGGGATTCCAAGAGACAGGATGAGTCAGCCCAGTGGTGAATAGAGAGATCTGCATCTAGATGGGAGGGAGGAGTTGCACCTGAACCTTTAATAGGGCTGTGCCTGCCTTCCACGATGCTGGCTCCACCTCCTGGGGTGTGGCTGATGTCTCTGCCCTGCACACTGAAAGAAGAGAAGGAGTCCTGTCAACTAAGTGCTCCAGGGCTGTACTCGCCTTCCACAATGCTGGCTCCACCTCCTGTGGGACGTCTGATGTCTCTGCCCTGCACTCTGAAAGGAAAGGAAAGGAGAAGTGTGGTAAACAGATTGCTTCAGAACTGGTTTGGACTGGGAAAAGGTCCCTCTCCCTTCAGAGAACAAAGGATTATGGGGTATAAATATTGGAACCCTGATCCCATTAAATTAGATCACTTTTGGACAAACAAGAAGAAACCTCTGCTGAGGAGAGGAACCTGAAGAAACTGAGGAGAGACTATTCCTAAGCTGAAGTGCTGCTTAGGGGATTGGCCTACAGTGGTTGCCTTACTGCCAAAGGGAGAAGAAAGAACTTTGTGTACTTTACTTTCAACTTGTGAAGGATCTCCAAGGGCTTGGAAAAGAGCTTGCCTCCTGCTGAGGTCTCAGGGACAACAGACTTCACCCCAGCTCCCCAGAGTTCTTTAGAAGTTCCTGCTGCTGTTTTGGGCCTTCTGAGGGACTGCGTGTCGCAAGATGCTGGAAGCGCGACCCAACGAGAAAGAAGCGTGTCGCCATCGTTGCTGCTGCCGTCGCATCGTGAATGTCGGGGCTGTAGCTGTCATGATGCACCGCATCGAGAGAAGCACCTCGCAACGAAGAGGAAGCGTATCGCCGTCGCTGCTGCTGCCGTCGCAACTCCAAGGGAGGGTGTCATCGCTGTAGCTGTCGTATTGCAACGCATCAGGAGAAGAGTCTTGCAATGAGGGTTAAGCGTGTTGCCATCACTGCTGCTGCCGTCGCATCGTGAATGTCGGCGCTGTAGCTGTCGTATTGCACCGCATCGAGAAAAGCGCCTCGCATCCTGGGAGTGGCGCCGCCGTCGGAGCTGCTGCAGTCGCATCTTGGATGTTGCCGATGTAGTTGTTGCATCGTGCGGAAGCTTCTAGCAACGCTGGTGAAGAGTGTCGCAGCTGAAGCTGTTGCAGTCGCATCGCGGAACAAGGGTGTCGCCGCTGCAGCTGTTGCATTGAATCGAGACTCCTCGAATCCTCGGAGAAGCGTGCCGCATCTGGAAGATCTTCACGTCTTTATTTCTTTGCACTGGAACTTTGCCGCATCGCCATCGCTGCGACATTGTTTGTCGTGGAAACGCAACACATTGTAAGGTACATTGACGCAAAGTGTCGCATCTTAAGAACTGAACTTAACTAAGCTAAAACTACCATCTTAAAGTAACAGTATTGTGTATTTTTGTCATTTATGGTCTTGTGGTAAATCTATATAAAGTATACTTATTTTTGATATAAAAACCTTGTGTGGTGTCCATCTGTAGTGCTGTCACTCGGTTACTGTATGTGGTCACAAATGCTTTACATACTGCATCTGAGATAAACCTGTCTGCTCGTGCCAAGCTACCAAGGGGGTGAGCAGGGGTTATTTAGGAGTGTAATCCCCTTATCCTAACTAGAGGCAAGGGTCCTTATTTGTCACAAGTACCTATCTGTGCCAACTAGAGACCCTCAAATCTAGCAGCTTGTAAATCTGCCCCTATGTGTTTTCTGTTTATGGGTATCATTTTCTTGCATTGCACCTTTATTTTTTGTGGAATTATTATGATGCAATTTATGAAAAAGCAGGGTGTGGAGTTAAACAAAACCTTTAATTGTTATAATACTTGTCTTAATTTACTTCAGAAATGTACTTCATTAATTTATTAAAATACATTTTTTAGACATGAAATATGAGGGATTTGGGGTTAGTGGGTGGGAAAGTGTATTGATACTCTGGTATTATTTAAGAATACTTTTGCATTAATTTATTTAATTTTAAATTATTTACCTTACAATGCATGTTTGTTCAAAATATGCAAAATAATGTTATCAGAGGGGGTTAAAAGGATCTATGGGTAGTGAGTGGGGTAGTATATACTTTTGTATAATATATTTAATTCATTTATAGTTTTTTACAATGACAAAGAATATTTGTTTGAAATATGCAACATACATTTTTAGCGGTGGAAAGTAATAAATATGGAGATAGTGGGTGGGGAATTGCTTTATGACTTGCATTATTTAAAATAAATATGTATACATTTATTTAATACATTTATAATTTTTAAAATTACAATTCTTATTTTCTTGAAATATGATTTTTTTTAGAATGAGATGTTAAGGATCCAGGGGTAACAGGTGGGGAAGTGTAATAATACCAAGGTAATAAAAAAAATACTTGACGACCTCACTGACCTTGTCAGCATGCAATGCCCCCCGCCGCGCAGCCCACCTGGTAGCTGTCTGCCCTCTGCACTCCAGGTTCAGTTTGCAGGGATGAGGTGCAGCTCCTGCCTGCACCTCATCCCTGGTGGCACAGTGGTGAGCCTGTCTCTTGTTTCTTTTCTGCTGTTTCTGTTCTGTTGCTTTTGATAGCCTTTCTCTGTCTTTTTATTCTGTTTTTATATTTTGTTCTGTTTTATTTTTTGTTCTATCTTACAGCCTTTTGCTGTCTTTTTAATCCTGCTCTGGTTCGCTTTTTTCCCACCCTCGTTCCCCGTGGTCTGCTGCCATATAGCTCCCATTTCCGCCTCCCAGCTGACCAGCTCTCCAGCCTCCCCAGCACTACTTAACGGCGGCTGCACCGCTGGCATGACGAAGGCACACAAAAGGGAAGCCCATCTGTGCCTGTCCACGCCTGGACTGAACCCAACACCAGGGACCCTGGTCCCCGCACGATTTGGTGAAATTGGGCAGGAGGGTCCTGATGGAGGAGATAATATCAGAAGTAAACTGGCCAGCTAAAACACGCCAAGGCTGCACCATAGTGTGGTCTCATATGATTCCTAGGCTCAAATGGAGGGGGGGTGGGGGGGGGGGACTCTGTCAGGGCGTTGAATCACTCGGTAAAGAGGATCAACATCAAGATAGAGAAATGATTTTGGTCACCTCAACTACAGAATATACCACATGGGTGTATCTGGGGGGGAACAGTTCTTCTTGCAAGATGGGGTCCATCTGACTAGGGCAGGGAACATTTTAGCATGGGTGGAAGGCTTTTTTAAGAAGACATGACCTTTCGGAGGAGAAGGATAGGGGGGCCAGATAGTCGGTCAACTATGCTAGCCTGTGGCGGTAAGGTCATGATCGGTGAGCAGTCAATTTAAGGTCCTTAGGGAGCGTCACCATTCTTGAATGGGGTCGCCCAGGGGGATGGGCCAGTGGTCTCTCCTAGAACTCGAGGGGCAGTACATCCGCTTGGTTGGATGGGTGCGGGGGAGGGGGAGAGTCACGCTTTCTTTGGGCTGGTTAGCCACCCTGCACGTGCACTATGACGTCATTAAATGGCGCAGAGTGCAAAGGCCCCCCCTTTTTGGTTAATGGAGTTCATGGAGCGTAGGGGGTAACCGGGAGGGGGGGAAGTACCCTCTCGGTAAACGGGCCCTCTGCGCATGCACACTCATACGTGAGGGTGTAGCTGGTTAATAAGGATCTGACACCGGTTAGCGACCTTGCCGTAGGCCCAAAACCTAGGATATGCAGTAGGATGTTAGATTCGGTTAGGAAACACGCTGTATTAGACATTAGACATTTGTTAAGGTTAGCCCTTTGATACCTGTCAACATTGATTTGTAATCTAATGTCAAAAATATTCTGCATAAAAGTGCTCGTGTAAATGTTGTTTATTTAAAAAATTTAATTTTGTTCTCATGTTTTAATAAATACGGCCGGGGGGTCGTGAGACCCCCCGCCTTCCAAAGGAAACTCCTCCCATGTCCAATTGCTTTAATTGTGGTGGTGCACAAGACAGGGACGGGGGTGGTCGCTAGTCCCTGACTATAACAGGGGCAACGAGGGAGGTTTTTTATTTATAGATGTATAGTTAGAAGGAAGCAAATGCCTGTAATCCCCTCTGACTATCATAGTAGGAGCCACACACTCCAAAATAGGTGTATGAGCGCTGTTGAGCCTTGGCTCGAGGGAGCTTCGTTGCTGTGTTGCTGTGCGGTCCGGGGGCTGGAAGCCGGGGACGGAGCGGAGAGCAACGGAGAGCAGTGGAGGGCTGCGCCTGGGGTGTGACGTGACGAGCATTGCTGTGCTGCCGAGCCGAACCTAGTCCAAGTAAACTGCCGAGCCGTGCCGTGAGGAGGAGGAGGTCGTGGCCGGTTGAGGAGGACATGTCCGGCTGCCCCACGAGGCCGGCCCAGGGCTCCGTCAACGCCATTCACCCACACCAGAAGAGGTAGGCGTGCAGCCCTTGTTACGAGCCGCGAGCCGCGAGTTCGTGTTTTCGCTTGTTCACTGTGTCGACCCGCATCGGCACCCGTTCACCGGCACCTATTTGCTTCCAGGGGCATTAGGGCACAGGGACAATGGGTTACTGAGCATGTGGATTCCATTACCCTTACCACTCAGTCCGTGACATAAACCAAGCGGCAGGCTCGGGTCTGTTCTATCGACGCCACCGCCACCCTGAAGTAACCCCTCCTGCCCGGTCTGTTCATTTCGGGCGCTGGCAACGTGGCGAGGTCCACGAGCTCGGGGGGACTGAGAAAAAAAACCTCTCCTGGCTAGGATTAGGCAGGTTCCTGTGACCAGTGACCTGCGTGCTGTGAATTGCGCCCAGTATTTGGTGGTCAGCAGCCGAAGCTGAAGTGAGGGAATAGGTCTTGTAGGAGTCAAGCGTGTCTTCCTATAGCTATCTCTACATCTACACTGTCCGCCCTGAGATGAGATCTGGCAGGGTGAGGACAACGGCTCCCCAAAGGAAAAAGAAAAGCAGAGGGAAAAATGCGAGGTCAAGTTCGGACCCTGAGCAGTCACCCATTCTGCTGCTGAGCGATACTGACATCACAACGGAAAGCACGGCTCAATCCACCAGGAAGTGTCCTGACATGATGGCCTGCAGACTTTTTGGTAATCAACCTAAAATAACAACAAAATTCAATTACTTAAAGGATGCCGGGTCAACGGTTTTCTCTAGCAACAAGAACATCACTGGCCTTCCAATCCCCCTAAGTGCACTGGTGACTATCATCAATGGTAGTGCGGCAAACGGGGCGTCATGGGCTCCCCAACGCAATCACACGTCAGCCATTGTTACTACCAAATTGCCAATTGTAGATCAATCTGCGGTCAGGGGGAGCCCAGAAAGGAAGTGTCATTCAACACAGAGATCCCGCCGGTACAACTCTGCACCATCCGGAGTCGCCATATCCAGTGTTGCATCCGACACACTGGAGCTACATATAGAACCAGCTGTAGGAAAAACTACTAATCTGGAAAATTTCAACCAAACGCTCCCTGAAGCCAGCTTCAGCATCCCGTGTAGTCAAAACGGCCTATCTGCGATCCATTCCATCAAGGGAACTGTCACCGCCTTGACGTCGGATGGAGCAGGGACCTCCCCCGGAGGGGGGGGGGGTGCGGACCAAGATGACCAACATCGCGCATGTAAACCTGTGCCTGTGCCTATTGAAATCACAATGGACACAGAGGTTGCTGAGGGAGGCATGAAAGAGCTCTCCTACCTTGATTTGACGTAATGGGCCAAAATGTTACACTCATATGGGAATTCAATCCCTGGACATCCTCAGCCATCAGCAACATCAAGGCAGGACAAAAGCGAGGTCCCCTCACAAGAAAAAGCATGGGCCACCGCCCTCGATATTCTCCAAAAATCAGCAGATACAATAACCTATCAGGCGGACAAAATGGACATTCAAATCAGCCTCCTAAACACACTTGCGGTGTATGTAGTTAAAATCGACGAGAGGATCTCAAACCTAAATAGCCTGATCAGACGGGCCCAGGAAAATGTAGGACGCCCGCAGCAAGGATGTGACTGTTCACCAATAGTGGAGAAACTCTGCTCACTCCCAGGCATCATGGAAAAACTTGTAGCAGACCTAAAAAAATTAGCAAAAGCTAAACCCATCCCTGGAAAAGACAGTGACGCTGGTTTAAGCAATCCAAGTGAAGTCCCTCAAGCAAAAACACGTTCCAACTTAAGGTCAAGAGGCGAAGAGAGGCCAACTCCTCACGTCTCCAAGAGACAGTGGTGCAAGGTGGCGGAACGAGCGAACAGCAATTTCCTCAGGTCACCAGCAGAGTAAATTCCACCCTTCTTTCTCCAATCGATCAAGTAGAGGGTGATCCGGTGGGAAAAGTGAAAAGACAGAGGAAGCGGAAAGGACGCAATAAAATGAGAAGGAGTAAACAAGTCTTAAATCTCTACCCAATGTTTAACACCCTTAGACGTCCTGGAGCTTCAGGAGATGACGATCTAAAAAATCCTTCTGATCCTGCAACTGCAACGGAAGCCCAACGAATCATCCGGGTCAGCGAGAGAAGGAAGAGTGACAACTCCTGTGTATCAACAACACCGATTCTTCTAGGAAAACGTGTGCTCAGGGGAGCAAAAGAGCAAAAAACTACGACTAACATGGCTCCCCCAATCACAACCATCAAACAGAACGATAGAGCTGTGAACCACACACCAAGTCTCGTGACAAGGCAGTCTGGAGGCCCCATATTAAAGCAGCTAGGCACAGTAAACTGTGTCAACAACCAACAGGGCGAACTCCCAGCGAATGCCACATGGGTTCTCGGTAATGGACATAACGAACGGCCCGTCACCGTGCATAATGAGGTCTTACTCATGGACCCTTCGATGAAGGTTGCTCAAATGTCCAATATGGATAAAATAGAGGACATGCCTAGGCCGATCAGCTCAGCACTAAATGGGGAAGTCCTCTCTACCTTCTTTCACCCAGAATACAAGTCTAAAGGTTGCCACGACATCCTAAATCGGGGTAACATCTTAAAGCTGATTCAAGCGACAGGACTGTCAAAGGCAATAACCACACAAGACATAATATCGGCAGAATTTATTGCACCATCCCAAGGCCAATCAAACGAATCCACTAAGGTCACCTGGAGCACCGCAGAGGCAATGAACAATATTCTAGGGCTAACTGATACCTTCAAGCAATGGGGGATACTGATACAACCAGGCAAAGAAGCGGGCTATCCTCACGTCTTACAGGAAAGCCGTAATGACGAACGCAGTCGTGCAGGGAGGGGTTTAGTATACTCCGTCCTCAGGGGTGCACGAAACAAATCCCCCACTTCCGTCCGCCCTCTGAGGAATGTAAGAAAAGACGGGAACACACCAACTAGGAAAAATGACGAGGCCGGTACATGGTCATGGCTGGCTGGTGCCCTGAACACAACCCGCCTCCTCCGCTGACAGCTCAGCAGGGAGAACCGCTATGAAAAGACTCCTCTAAAAATCTGTTCATGGAACATCAACGGCCTAACAAGCAAACTTGAGGATAATGCCACAATCTCCTATCTTCGGAGTTTCGATATACTGCTTTTACAAGAGACATGGCTTATGGTACCGCAGCACTTAGAAGGCTTCAAAACCCATCACGTTCCAGCTCATAAACTGAATCGTCCAGGAAGAGGGAGCGGCGGTCTTGCAGTATATATATCAATAAAAAATGCAGTCACCTCCTGGGACCTGTTGGGCTCATCAAACTGTCTCCAGTGTGTGGGAATCTCTCACACTTCGTGCAATGGCCAAACTCGGAGGCTAATCTTAATGAATTCTTACGTCCGCCCAAATACAGCATCAAGGAAATCCTTTGTAGAAGAAGCTACAGTGTCAGTAGTGAGAATGCAAACAGATCCTCTAAATTCAGAAATCTTATTTACTGGCGACTTCAACATGTGGCCAATGTCAGACCTCCAAAAAAGTGAGGTCACCAAAGCATACGATAGCATCTGGGCTATACCACCGCAGGACCGGCCTGGATGGCACAAGGAAGACCCACATGGTAGTTCCCTACAAGGCAACCTTGAAAATCTGGGCCTTAGAGCCTTAAACGGGCGTTATTCCTCAGACAAGCCACCTCGATTTTCTTATCTATCGAAAAAAGGCACTTCATTAATTGACTATACTTTTGTTAGCCTTTCATTGCTCCAACAGATAGCAGGTTATTGCTTTGGAAACAGAATAGAAAGCGATCACTGTCCCCAAGAAATTATGCTGAGCACCAGTTTCATGCAACACGAAGAGGAAAGGGCTTTGCCATCCGAGAGTTTTACAATCAACCTCAAACGAATTAAATGCTCCTTTAAGAACCTTCAACAAGTAGCAACAGAGGCCAAACAAATAATTGAGTGCCAAAATAGGTGCCCGGACAATATAATTGCCAACTGGTCTACATTTGCAATTGAACTTATTGACAGATACGCGAAACCAATAAAATTCACAATCCAAACTGGTGAAAAGCACAAGCCCCGCACGAATCCTGAGATACTATCAGCAACAAGATCCATGAATCGGATATGGCGGGCCCTAAAAACAGATCCAACATATCCCACCAAAATAATAAAATTGAGAGAGACTCACAGTCACCTTAAGAAAGCGAAACGCGAGCTACGCATAAGCCAATGGAATTCGTTCTGGGCCAAACTGCAGCATGACATCAAAATAAACAACTCTGCCAGGTTTTGGCGTACTATCAATAGTGCATCCGGGCGCGCATCTAAAGTCGCCTCCTCGAGCATACTAGAAACAGAGTGGGTAGATTTTCTCACTCTCACTTTAATGATTGGGATGCGTACAACACCTATTTAAGTCTCCCCTCCGTGGATAAAGTAATACAAAAAGAGAGTGTCCGGGCACCAGTCTCGAACACTTCAAACTCCCCAACGAAGGAATGGCCCTTTGCTGATCTTAAAATGGCACCAACTAATGAGTGTTTTTCATCTCAAAGCTATGTCAATCCTATAACAGTCCAGAAGGCAGACATAGAAAAAATGATAAACAAGCATTTGCAATGCAATAGGTCTCGCATTTACGCGTTTGAGTTATTGACATTGCAAATGACAATTCCTTTTATTATTATTTTAGTTTTTAAAACCTAAATAAAAGGCATTGTCTTTTACAATGCCAATAGCTTGAACTCGCGTAAATGCGAGACCTATTGCATTGCAAATGCTTGTTATATAGGTTAACACTACCTTAGCAAAGGCTTTAACTCATTAGTACCAGATTAGGACCCAAATACACAATAAGGGGACCAGTCAACTTTATCAAAGGTGCTTACACTGTTGGGCAACACGTCACTGCGTTTTAGTAACTTTTGATCATCCGTTCAATTAAGAAAACATTTTTTTGTTAAAATCTGCAGATTATGCAGTAAATTATGGATTATGTGGCACATGCAGCAAATTTACAATTATGCGGAAAACGTTGCAACTGCAAAATCATGCAATTCCAGTGGCCCACTCTAGACTGTCTTAGTTGGGGCAGATTACGAGGTGAGACCAGGACATGCAGTAAAGTTATGGCAATGGAACTTCCTACAGTTCACACGCCCTGGTCTACAGCATTCTGAACAGTCTTGTTAATAATGCCTAGGTGACAATTTTGCAAAGAATGTGTCTGCGTTACACATCTTATATTGATTTGTGGCTTTATGTCAGAGGCATGATGAATCGTGCACATTTGTTCAACAGTAACTGGTGTGTGAATTATGCAATGCCTGTTGTTCTAACAACTGTCTCCACTTATGGCACTCTGCCCACAGTGTTCCTGGTTTTTGTGACGGGTGTGTCCTACAGTAGGCAATCTCATCTTATGACAGGGAGGGCACGCTGGTTGTAATAGAAGGTTGGTGAAATCTTCAAAGACACGGCAAGCATTTATACAACACGAAAGCATTTCATAATTAATGCTCGTATACTTATGCGAGAAAAACGCATGGCAACATGTGTTTCCTGTCCATACTAAGTTAGAAATGTTAAGTAAAATAAATAGTTTTCTAACCTACCATACAATATAAACAAGCGCCTCACCGTAAATCCATCTTTAAGCTCCGATTAATCAGTGAATTCAGCCATGCTGCCTAGGAGCCATCCATTATCATCAGCAAGAGGTAAGCAGCCCAGAGGCATAGCGCGCCTGGCTTGGCAGAGTGTGGAAGGGCCACTGCGCCCGTATGCTGTCCTTACCCTGCGGCTGCCTCCGTAATTCTGTGGTGACATTGCTGGACCTGTGGCTGTGCAACGTGTAGGTTGCTAACGAGGTTTTTTTTTTGTTCTAAATATTCCGTTGGATTGTGTCGGAACATTTGTACAGCGCTTCATACCCCTGACAAAGCTGTGAAGCACTTAATTGTTAGCAGTTCCCTGGTCCCCTTCCAGGGCTGTATGGATGATGGAAAGATATTTGAGATATTGAGCGGTAACAAGTCCCCGCCGGGCCGCCGCGCTGCCCGCGACGACCCGGAAGCGGTTGGGAAGCCGGCCAATCCCAGCGCGGCGCCAACCGGAAGTCCCGCCCCATCGCGGCGAGAGTCAGAGAGAGCTGCCCGAGGAGCCACGAAGGCTCCGCATTGAGTCCTGGTCCCGAGATGGGGGACCGGGTGAAGAGCGGGCGGGCGCATGGGGAAGGCGGGGCTCTCATGTGGTGAGAGAGCCCCGCAAAGCGCTACCGCCGCCCGAGATGCTGATCCGCCGCCGAGCACCGCCAGAACAGGTAAGTGTGTTGAGTGAGAGGAGGGGTGAGTGGGGGTGGGGTGTACGCGTGTGTGTGTGTCTGTTTGAGTGTGTTTGTGCGTGCGTCTGTCTGTCTGTGTGCGCGTGTGTATGTTTAAGGGGGGTGCGTGTGTGTATATGCAGTGTGTGTATGGCTTTCTTTGTGCGCATGCGTGAGTGACGACGTGCGCGCTCACGAGGTCGAATCTCGGCCTGCAAATGCGCGTGGCACTTTGCTGTCCTCATTCCCTGAAAAGTAACAACATAAGTTGTCTCGCTAGACGCAAAAGCTTCGCTTTTGCTTACGTCTAGCGAGACCTAAAAAGGGACGAAAGGATGTTGCGCCTGGTCCAGGTGGAAATCCTCAAGCTCTGTTCAAGGAAGACGCAACCTTTTGGGCTGCGAACTTAAGCACCCTTTGCAATTCAAGCCTGCAAAATAACATCATACCGCCCTCCTGGCGTGGATCCATTCTCGCACCGATCTTCAAAGGAGGAGATAAAAAATCTCCGGGGAATTATCGCCTTATTGCTCTCATTGACAACGAAGCAAAGTACTTCGCTGGAGTTTTGCTCAACTTACTCAGGGCATGGGCGGACGACAACTCTATAATTCCTCTGAATCAAGCAGGCTTTACATCAAACACCGGCACCTCAGTCAACCTTATGACTCTTTCCTGCCTGATTGACCAAGCGAAGTTCTGTTCTTGCCCACTCTATTTGGGATTTATTGACTTCCAAGCGGCCTTCGACAATGTCAACAGAAGCAAACTCTGGCAGAAGTAGTCCAGACTCAACATTCCAGCGGGCCTCCTAAGAACCATTCAACTTCTACACCAGGATGCATGGGGCAGGATTAAGATCGGGGACGGCTCAAGATTGTCCCGCCCAATTCCGACAGAAAAAGGCCTCAAACAGGGGTGTGTCTTGGCTCCGACACTCTTTAATTTATTCCTAGCCGACCTTCCTGAAGCCCTCAATAAGGTTAACTCCCACGCCCCTAAACTATCTAGCTTGAGGTTGACAAACCTATTATATGCTGATGATGTGGTTTTGTTAAGTAAAACAAAGATCGGAATGCAAAGGCTCCTGGATGCTACCTCTGAATACTCAAATAACAACGAGCTTTGCATCAACAACAGGAAGACGAAAATCCTAGCAGTTCATCCAAGTAAAGCTAAGAAACTCTCTTGGACTTTGAACAATGAAAGCATTGTCGAATCAAACGGTCAGAGGTATCTTGGAGTTATTTTTAACAACAATGAAAAATACAAATCTCGCCTAGAAGAACAGAAAAGGAAGGGTGTGGCACTTGCTTTTGCAATTGGACTAATTCAAAAGAAGCTACAAGGCCCAACTCTCGCACCCACACTACAGGCCGCTCAGGCTAAAATCATTCCGACCCTAACCTACGGCAGCGAAGCCCTGAAAGGATTGGACAGTCGCCAACTGGACACAATCATTATTAAGATCTACAGATCAGTGTTCAAATTACCAACCCATACATCACCGGCACAAATTAGGCTGGAACTAGGCATCTGCAAACAACCACTGGCCAGAGTCATGTATTTTCTTATGTGCTGTCACAAACTGAGGCAATCAAAGGAGGGTAGTCTAGGGCACCATCTGTGGGCTAGTATTGACAACAACTCATGGCGAGCAGGTCATGACTACTGGTTAAAAGGTCTAACAACCCTGTGCCTAAACGACCTCTGGAACTTGCACGCTAGTCAGAAGGAATTCAAAAGGCTAGCGAAAATTAGCACAAAACAACTATCAATAGTGGAACATAAAGCCACCCTTGTAAAAAGAAGTCATGGGTGGATGACCCTTCATTCCTATGCCTCGTTAATTCCACAGCCGTACCTTACCATTTCTTTCAGTGCACGAATGAAACTAAGTTTCTTAAAATTGAGACTGGAAATTATCAACTTGTTGATGCATTGGCCAAAATGGAAAGGAGAGCACGGACGAGATCTATGCCGACTTTGTGGGAATCACAAAGAAGACATTACACACATCATCTGTCTGTGCCCAAAGCTGCTCACTGAGAGACGGGGCCTGCTCAAGCCTCATTGGAATAGAAAAATTATCAGAAGCTGTAGAGTGGCAGTTCTGGCCTGCTTTGATCCTAGGAACACTGAATTAAATTGTGCCCTAGTAAGATTTATGGAGCGCACTGCAAAAAAACTAAGTGAGGTGCCCACAGCTCGTGACTCTCCATTGGCATAACGTATGCTAAACCTCACCTGTTACTGCTACCTTGACTGGTTTTTATCAACATCATATTTTAAATGAAATTCTGAAATCTTTTTTAAAAAAAGTTTTGTATTTGTAATGGTTTTTTCAAATCACGCAATCAATAAACAATTATTATTATTATTATTATTAAATAGGTGTATTGATTTTTTAATGGCTGTCCTTAACCACATTTCCGCTTCGTTTTGCTGGGGAAATTTCTAATGACACCCAAACCAAAGTCCTGCGCACTGTGGGGTAAATTACCAACAGTGACACCAACCAAAGCGGCTCCGTTTAGTATGGGTTTATGAGCCTCTTGTTGTGACTGCAAAAAATAAACATGCCCTGTTCCTAAGGCACCCTAAGTGTATTTGCATCTCATATTGGACAATTTCTTTTGAGTATAACTACTAGAAACTCAAGCGCAGCCTCTGGCAACCGTCGTCCGGGTTTTACATGGCATTAAATCTGAGGCGCAGGCCCTCAGCACTGGAGACAGGAGATTAAAAGAATGTGCCTTAATGCCGGCTAGGTATTTATTTTTTGTGCGTGTGACTCTTTTTCTTTTATGAAGCAAGCAAGTAAATCCTATATATAAAATGTATACCTGTATTGATTGCAGGCATCAGCGCTCCTATATATTCACATCTGCTGGATGTTGTATATTGTAAAATGTTTATTTGCACTATGCTCAACATCCGGTTACTCAAATTTGTCACAAGAGCGGTCAAAAAATCTAGGAACGTCAATTCTGCTAGCACTCTTGCCTCAACCTGCACTCCCGTGAAGTCACCTGAGCCTCCTCCAACGATCCTCTAAACACTCTGAGCCAATCCTCAAACGCTGTTTTTTCTACTGTTTCACTTCTCCCATTTTACTTCTAGTGTGTCAACATCCGGACGTTCTTTATGTGCCTTCATTAACGATTATTTCGTTCTAGCTAGCCTATGCTAAACACTAGATAGACCATGAATTCGGACAATTATGAACATATAACCACCAGGGATATTTCGCTCTAAAGAACTTTTAGCAACATCACCGTTCTTGCTTAAACCATTTTGTATCCACGATCTGCTTTATTAACTCTTGGCAACACCACCGCCGCTTTTTAAATCATCTGTATCTGTGACCTGCTTTTTAACTCTTTTGTATGCAAGAAGTACTCCTTTTAATTGTCATGATTTTAAGTAATCAACAATAAATTCAAATTGAAATTAATTGGCAGTACTGCACACTTCCAGCCAGCCGTGCCCCAGCTCAGCCAAAAGCTCACCCTCAGCCATTCTTCAACGGAAATGAAACAATGTTCTGTGAAAGGCAGGCACGATGTGATAACGTGACATCACAAACGTGATGACGACGCTCTTTCACTATGCCTGGAGCAGGGTGGGACTTCCTATGAGGACATACGTGGCAGCAGCCACAGAGGGAGAGCAGGAATTTCTTTTAATAATTACTGGGCCATCGATCTTCCGGAGGAGAAAAATCATATAGACCTGGCCGGGTGAAATAAGTGCCGGTGCTGAGCACCGGCACAAATTAAGCACTGGGCTAAGAATTATCTAAAGTATGCCAGCTTGGGTATTTTATCATGGATGTCTATATAGGACAAGAATTCCCTTCAGTATGGCAGGGCCACCGACAGACTTGGAAGTATAACATCACATTCTTACACTTACTCAGTTACATTCACTTACTAATTCGTTTTTACTCACACTCAGATTATTTAACATTCCCTTAGACACATTCTTATTCATTCTCACTCACTGGGACAGATTCATTATCCATCATTATGACTCACTCATAGTTACGGACACTCAATCTACCATTCTCATTCAGTGTCACTGACTCACACACACACTTACACATACATTCACACTTGCTTACACATACAGACACTCTTTCTCACATAAACACACTCTCTCCCACATAAACACACTGGGCCCGATTCACAGAACTAACTTAAGACAAAATCCTAAACTTACTACTTTTGGTATTCACAGAAGTTAGGATTTTGTCTTAAGTTTGTCTTAAAACAAACTTAAGACAGACTAAAGACAGACTTAAGACAAACTCCTAACTTAAGTCTGTCTCAAGTCTGTCTTAAGACAAACTTAAGACAAAATCCTAACTTCTGTGAATACCAAAAGTAGTAAGTTTAGGATTTTGTCTTAAGTTAGTTCTGTGAATCGGGCCCACTCTCTCCCACAATCATGCATTCAACATATTTTTCAAAGCATGTTTTACTTACCACAAAAGGTCCTATTCCAGCTAATTGAGCTAAATTCTCATTACACTAATAGTGAATAATACAATATTACTTACTTTTATTATAACGAAAAATAAGGCATGTGAGTCATCTCTGTGTTCTTGGCACTGAATTTACCACCTCTGAGGTCAGGGGTCGCAAAGACTGTGACCTCTAAATGATGTTCATAGGTATAGCAGAGGAAGAGTTTCGGGTGCTTCTTAAAATGTGCTAATTCTGCAGCAGTAAGTCTGGAGAGCCAACAGTGCACTACTTGGAATACCTTTAGAAGGTGTGAGACATGCAGTTCTATTTTTGCTATTATTATTATGTTGTCTTTGTTACGTTTCACATTTAAGGAAAATCCTGATATGTTAGGCAGACTCAGTGTCTGGAACTACCTAGTGTCTGGGACTACTGATAATGGGGATGTGGTGATATTTCAACGGTTTTTTAAATGCTGATTTTTGTGCTGCATCCATTTTGTGTGTTAAAGTCAGAATGTGAGTAGAGTTGGGATAGCAGTTTGGCAGCAGCAGGTGCCCTGAGAGGCTGTCAGGCATATGTACAGCCAGAAGAAGGGTCTCTTGGCAGCCATAGAAGGAACGTGGGGTACAGTGCAGCCCTGTCTGTACATCCAAAGAAAGGAGACAACTGAACACAGCACCAGTAATAATCATCACCAGTGAGATCTTTAAACAGGGAATAAAAAAACGTTACCTGGTCCGGCCTTCGATGTGTCTCCCACAGAACATGGGTGGCTTCAATGGCTATACGGAAGCATGCAGATGCATGTTACATACTAAGATTTTGAGCCGTGTTTGCATCACAAAAGTGACACAAATCGACGCAAAATCTTTTTTGCTCAATTTACTTTCCAGGGCAAAACTTGTTTTGTGCTGGCAATTCACTTGAAAGTAGTGCAAAGAAGCGGACAGCTCTGTTTTGCATTAATTGGCACCAAGGACCTTTTCATGAGTGGTGCATGGGCATCCCCATGCAACAACCTTTGATGCATAACCCTATCTACCAAAAAAAAAGTAGACAGGGTTTTGCATAAAAAAACAATCTTTTGAAATAGGCACTATCAAGGAGAAATGCTTTTATTTCTCCTTTTTCTGACTTTGCATGTGTCCAGCACTTACAGCACACATTCGAAACAGGTGGATGTAAACTTAGTCTAAACCTAGTATTTTGATCTAGAAAGGGTCCCCTTCCAGTACAAAACCTATACTAGACTCATGTAGACACGTTGGCACTATGGTGCACAGGTATGTACGGTGCAACCTGATTATGCACTAGCGATCGGGAGAAAGGAGTTTAGTGCCATATCTCTGTAGGTATGGCTCTGTCCGGCTCTCTCCTAACACAGCGCACTGCAACAGTTTTGGCCGCTGCTTTGCCTGAGAATTTAGCAAATTGACCCCTCAGTGTACAGCCAATAAACACTTCTTTAACACAGAGGTAAAACATGCCAATCAATTACTGTTTTTTTCTTTTCTGACATCAGTGTGACAAAAATCATGGGCTTCACAGTATGTAAATGATTTTGAGCAACTATAGTAAAAATGCTAAAAGCTGGAGGCTTTAGTTAAATGGCTCTTACATATCCTGGGCACAGTGTTTAGCTTATACCTCTGGAAATAATGGGCATAGTTATTTTCTACTTTGGGGATGATAGGTGATAAATGGCTGTTCTATATATCTGTATCTATAACTCTATTTTCATGAATCTTGTAAAAAACAGTAATTCACTTTTTTTGGCATGGGTGGATTATGGGCTTTAAAAGGCTGTTGAATAAATATATATCACTATGTTCTCATTTTTGCTGTCAGAAAATAAGAGAATAGATAATTGTTTTATGGGGGATTATGGGTAGTAAACGGCTATTACATATACCTGACACTGTGTTTTCGTGATCCTTGCAAAGAAACCTTTGTTAACTATTTTACACAAGGGAATATTGGCTTTGAGGAGCTTTTCAACATATTTGCCACTGTTTTCTGTTTCCTGTTAGTAAAAAGGGAAAAGCTAAGTTTAAAAAAACTGTGTATTTGGGTGGTATATGGCTATTACATATTCCAGACATGGTGTTTTACTCTTTCGTCTTGAGACAGTAGGCCTAGACATTTTCTATATGGGTAGGACAGGTGTTAAAGGAGTGTTACATCTATTTTCATAATGCTCGTAAGGAAACGGAAATAGACAGACATTGTTAAAAAATAAATATATATTGGGTGTTTTGTAGAACTGTGCAGTTACATTATTAGTTCTTATTTGTTTCAATAAATACTTATGTTATGTTATGTTTGTAAAGCTTACAAAGCGCTCAGCTGCCCCAGCTAAGGGGCGTCCCGGCGCTTACCAAAAAGCAGACTAGAACGTCTGCCGCCCGTAGCACAGTAGGCCATAACATAACCAGGGCCATCTAGGGGAAAAGGTAGGTTTTGATGGCTTTCCTGAAACTGAACAGGTCGTTTAAGTCACGTAGCCGGGGTGGCAAGGAGTTCCATAATTTAGCGGCCATGAAATGGAAGGAGCGTCCGTCCATCCTTGAGCGTTTCACGCGTGGCAGAACCACGAGGTTCTGGCCTTCCGATCGTAGGGCTTGGGGGGGTACATAAGGGGTGAGTAATGAACCTATCATAGACGAAGTGTCTAGTTTTAGGATTTTAAAAGATAGGCAGAGAGCCTTGAATTGGATCCTTTTGGCTACTGGCAGCCAGTGAAGTTTATTCAGGGTACTTGCTACCGGGAGAAAGCGGGGTAGGCTGACCAAACTGCGTGCTGCCGCATTTTGGACCCGCTGTATCCTTTTAATCTCCGCTTGATTTGCTCCTAGTAGCAGGGAGCTGGCATAATCTATGCGGGAAAGTAGATTGCACTATGAGCTGGCGGGTATAAGGGTCAAAGAATTTAAGAATGGGTTTGAGATTCCGTAGAATCCCAAAGCATGTGGCTGCCGTTTTCTCAGGGTGAGTACGGAAGCTGAGGGAGGAGTCGACCCATACCCCAAGATTTTTTACCTCCGTTTTTGGACGAGGAAGATTCCCCAGTGAGTCGGGCCACCAGTTATCTCCCCAGGCGGACATATTTTTCCCAGCTAGTAGAACCTCCGTTTTACTAGCATTGAGCTGTAAACAGTTAAGTGTCATCCAGTCTGATACAGCCTTGAGGCCGCCTTTAAACCTGGTGGCATTGTGGACGGTATCCTCTGTCAGGGCCACCACTAGCTGCGTGTCGTCAGCATATGAGACCATCACCAGATCCCATAGCTTATGTGAAGTTCATTTTTAATTGTTTATGGTTATGGTATTATATGCATAATTTTAGGAAATAGATCTAAGGGCCCGATTACGACTTTGGCGGTGCTGCGCCTGTTTTGCACTGGCACAGCACCGCCAAAGTTGCGCATGGTCCGCCTGCCAGAAAACGAGTACAACTCGTGTCTGGCGGGCTTTTCTTTTGCTGTTCCTACAATAGTGCCCGGAAAGGGCATCACAATGGGAACGCAAAAGAGGTTCCAGAACGGCATGGACTTCATAGGCTGGAACTTGGTGTGCATGCAAATAGGGGGCACCGGTTGTGCCCCGTTAATGCATCCCCAGGGCGGCGGAGGTATGGGGGACCTATAGGGCCCCCTTTGTTTCCCACCATCAGCCTTTTCATGGAGGGCTCATGGTGGAGGGCACTCGAAATATGCTGTGCGGACCTCGGCGGGTGCATACTGGATACCCCTGTCCTCTGCGCCACCACCAGGGAACAGTGGTTCACTGGTGTAGGTGGCACAGCGGTGAATGGCCCAAATGGCTGCCACGTAATCCGGCGGCTGCAGGAACGCCACCGCGAGTCTGGCGGTCATAGATCGCCAGACTCTTAATCAGCCCCTAAACTTTATAATTGGGGTTAATAATTATTCAACTATGCTTGCTAATTTGTTAGACTCACACTAATGTAATCGTTTTCCACCATGTCTAAAGGACTAGTGTTAGTAGTGATGGGCAAGCTGAATATTTTATGGGTAGAACCGAGCCAAAGCTGAACCTAGGGTCCAGCTTGCCTCTAAGCATTAAAAACAAGGTGAGTCTGTAAAAACATTTCCATAATGTGACATGCTGGAGTAGAAAGGCAAGATTAGTGGTTATGGGGGTTGAGCAGCTGGCTGACAATTTGGTGGATATGGGCATGCAGTGACAGGCTGATAACCCTGAAAGGCCACTAGTACATGCAGCTGTATTGAGTCACAAGTTATAATACTGAATATGGCCCAGCAGTAGCTGGTTTTCATTACAACCTGTGCCATTATTACCCTTTTTCATGGCTTCTCTTTCCCCCTGCTCTTTCTCTCCTTTTCCATTTCCCACTGGTCCAGATGCCAAAGTTAGTACCTTATTTTTCTCCATGACGTCTTTCACAAGGCCGTCTGAATCCCTCTCTGCCCTGCCCTTTTCTGACAACTGTCTCTCTTCCTTTCCTTTTCTTTCGCTTGCCCTGTCTCATCTTTTCCAATCTCTATCTCCTCCCGCTGTGATTCACACCATAGGTGGAGAATCAGTATCTAATTATTAGCCTAGTTTGGCTTGTTTTTGACTCAAGGGTCCTAAAAGACCTGAAAATGACCCAGAGCCAGGAATCTGGTGTGACCCTTCAGTGACTCTCCCACTTCTAGTAGTTCGAATATTAAATCTGTCCCCAAAATATGCATTTTACCCAAAGTTTGTGGACTGGAAAAAAAGTGGACCAGCATCCACCAATAATATGCACTTTCCTCAATGCTTGAGGTGACTGAAGGTAAAATAGTAAATTTAACCCTACAAATATATGCCCTTTTCCAAAATGTGTGGGATTGGCATTAGAACAGTAAATCTACCTTACCACTTCAAAATATATGCACATTTTCTAATTTTAATGGGATTTGAGTTAGAATAGTAACTCTGCCCCTGCACCCTCAAAAGATTTAGACGCTTTCATCAATGTTGGTCATTTGGAATTAGAATAATCATTTGATTTTCTGCCCTCTAATATATACATTGTTCACAATATTTGTGGAAATTGAGTTACAAAAGTAAACCAGACACCTGCAACTAAATGTATTTACTCCAATTATTGTAGCCTAGAGTTCTGTCAGCAAATCCTCTACAAACTTTAAATGATAGTAGTGTAAATGGTGAACTGTAATTGATATAATTTATTTTAGACTGTTAACTTTAACTGTATTTTGTTGTTGTTCTATGATGTTTTTATTGTTTCCATGTTTTATTTAATTACATTTTTGATTGTCATTTCAAGGTTACTATAACACGTATACATTTGCTGTATATAATTTTGTGTTACAAGGTATTATGTAATTTTCACTACAATCAATATAACTCCCAGCATCACCCCCATTTGTCTAGTCAGGTCCCTTAGAAGAAGTAGCGTAACGATCTTCTCATTGGTCCTGCCATGCCTCTTTGACATTCTCTTTTATTTTCTCAATTGCTCATTTTCACTGCACCTGAGCTCTCCTGCCCCACCCCCATTGTTTTCTCATCATCTTTTAGGGGGTTCTTTAGTGACAGCTATCATAAGGGACTATGCTCGTGAAACCTCTTCTACCTTTTCATCCCTCCTGATTTTTTTCATTCTAACTAGTTCTGCAGTTGGCCATTCGCCCATGTCCTTTAGCCAACCCTCCAGAGTGGGGGATTCAAGCTGAGCCACCCCATCGCAATCCTTCTTTTTGCCAGCACTAGTCCCAATAGAAAAAACTTTCTACTAAGCTTCTTAGTTTTAGGCATAGGGAGCAGCCCTAGTATTACTACTGAAATTATTTTGCAGATTTCCCATCTGGTGGCGATTTGAATCCTGTCTACTACGTTGCCCCAGTATTGTACGAGTGCGGGACAGTCCCATTTCATGTGGACAAAATGCGCTTCTACCTGTCCACATCTAGGGCAGTGTTAGTGCGCTCCGGGTATATTCTGTTTAGGGCTTGGGTGGTCAGATAGGTCTGATAGATAATATTAACTGATTCCTTTTTAACGATCAAAGACTTTTATTATTTTGAGCATTTCATGGATGACATTTATCCTATTTTAGCAAGGAAACTATATGTCCAGTGGAGATATGGTACTCTACCCCTTAGAGCCTTAACTAGTAAAAGGTCTTACGCGGCCCCAAAAAATTGCCCTGGATGTAACTGTGACATGGAAAATGATCTGCACGTTCTCTTCTTTTGTCCAGCTTACTGTAAGTCCAGGAGGTACTGGCTCGTACCCCTGTGCAAGAACTTGGGTTTTGTATAGTGCATGCATGCTTTTAGAGTACTAAAAACAGATACACTAAACCCACTGTATTTGCTGTTTCACAGTTTCTGGCAGCTATGTGGCACAAGCGAAGGCACTTAATTGCCAGCACATAATCATTGACCATTAGCTATTTGCAAGGAACTGTTTTATAGTGAAATCATTGTACATTTTCCCTTTATATGATTTTATATTTAAATACTTACGATTTTTTATTTTTTATTTATTAGTTTCCAACAACGGTATCAGTGAATCATGTCTTGCTAATATGAATTGAATGGCCATCCATGTACATTGTTTTTTATATGTCTTTGTATTCTTTTATGGCTAATGCCGAAATAAAGATTTCATAAAAAAAGAAAAAAGAAAATATTATATTGGATGAGCTTAAATCTCACATTGGAGCTTATCTTATTGACTCCCTCATGTATTCTTATCCATTCTTTTTCTGACAGGGGTTCATCTAACCTATCATCCCATCATGCCTGGAGAGGAAGACCTTTTTGGGGAAGATCGACTCCTAGCGGTCTATATAAGTGTATGACTAGTCCCCGTCCCCCTGTCAAGTCAAGAAGTGCCTGTAGGGTCGATGTAATGGGCGGTTCCTGCGGGAATATGGGCAATATACCCTGGGCAGTCGCAGCAATCTTTGCATATTGTAAAAATTGGACTGCTCCCTAATTTATACATATTCTCAGCGTCCTCTCTAGTTATAAATTGCATATTACTATATAGATCACCCATTGTGTGATATCCTCCTTCCATCCATCTTTTAATGGACATAGACTGCATTATCTTTTTTAAGGGTTTCACCACCCATAGTGGCATATCCAGGGCATTGGGTGCATGTCGGACTACTTTTTTTATTGCCATTTCCCATACCGCTGTTACATGTTGTATAATGTGTGGATATGATTCGGGGATTCCAGCCCCCCTCATAAGGAACTCAGGCAAGGAAACCTCTCCATATGTACCCACCAGTAATTGTTTCTCCCAATTATTATGTTCATCCATCCAGTGTACAGCATGTTAAAGTTGCGTAGCCATTTCATAGAGCTCCAGGTGTGGGACCTCTATTCCTCACGCCTCCTATTTTTATTGGAGGGTGTCCAGTTTTACTCTTTTCCTTCCATTGCCCCACAATAGCTCTAGCAGTAAGCGCTCTAACTATTTGAAATAGTGGTGGGGGGTTTTATATATTGAGTTCTGCAAGACGTATAGGCATCTTGGCAGTATGACCATCTTTGAAAGTGCTATTCCTCCCATAAGGAAGAGTGGAAGCTCCTTGCAGAGCCTAACAGAATGAATGATGCCTTCTATCACTCTCCCAATATTGCTCACTAGATAGGCTGTAGGGGTGTGTATTAATCGTATTCCTAGGTACCTGACTTCCTTCGAGATCTATGCCAGCCCTATATTAGGCAAATGATGCTCTGGTATCCCAGTCAGTCTTCCCATAGGGAACAATTTTGTCTTGCCAAGGTTAAGACGGAGACCGGATACTACTCCAAAGTTCTCAAGTTCTGCGAGAATTTTTTACATGTTTAAGTAATTAATTAAAGAATTTAGAATACTGTACAAATTTCATAGTGAATTACTATTCAAATTGTATACAATGGTTGTATGATTATTCAGATTAATCCAAAATTGCACTTGACACTGTGGATTAATGAAAGCTATGTGAACATGTGTATTTGTCCCCCTTTCTTCTAGCACATCTGTTATGAAAGAAGCTTATTTCCTTATCTACTAATTTCAATTCAAACTAGGAACTTTTCTTTGTTTTCCTGAGGATTTACACGTGTAACAACTAAATTCTACTTCTACTTAGATAAATCTCAAGAAGTTCCAGACACTTCACAACTTTCCATGTCAAAAGTAAGTATGGTTGCATGGACAGACACGCCTTTTGTCAGCCAGAGATGGCACAATTGTGAAAGGCTAATGTCATAACATATACAATCTACATTATGTTGTATTATGTTAATAGTAACTATTTATTGCAACATAGGCATTGCTTCTGCATGGGACAGAACCAAACTGCAAAACAATCTCTAGAGGAATATTATGAGAAAAACTAAAAGAAACCCAAACAATAAAATTAGTAGGAGCTGGTACAACTGTAGTCTGAATTCTATCCTTAAGTAATCAAAATGAATAGACTTAATAAAATAGAATACGATAAGCTATTATTGAAGAGAAGGGTTTTAAGCAGTTTTCTGAATACAGTCTGATGAGCCTCATACGCAAAGAACAACATAGAGAAAATTCAGTTATTTTGCTGCTGGTACTGAAGATACTCTTTCTCTGTTAGTGACAATATTTCTGGGTCCTGAAGTAGATATTGCTGAATAGAGACCAGACTGTGACCAAGTGTGTACCAACTGAATTTGAAATCCCCGAATTCTGGAATGTTGGACATGTGGATGACTGTTATTGTTGTGAAAGGGATCATCTCTTTAACATGTATCTAGTGCAGAGATCTCAGAACTGAGGTGACGTGTTCACATCTGGACAGCTCACAGATTAGCCTGATAGCTGCATTTCGGTCTAGAAGAAGATGGTGCAAGCATATAGCAAGATAAATGGCATTGTTGTAGTCAATACATGACTGGACTAAGGCATTCACTGCTGCCACGTGCCAACGTGCATCAATGAATGAAAGCATTTTCCTCTGGGATCTTCATATGCAGAGGGTAGCAGATTTGCAGAGCTTGGTCTTTCGGGGATAGTTTGGTCTTAAGATGAATAACAATCTCTGTAGTGCCCATGTTCCACTTTTATGGACACTTGACTGAGGTACAAGTCTTTTCAGATATGTACCACTGACATAAACAAAGCGGCACAGAAAACACATCTGCACACAGCTACAAAATTAAGTCATTTCCAGTCAAAGGTAACAAAAAAATACCAATATAAAATCTACTAAGGTACCTATTGTAAATTGTTTTTATTTAAAAGGTAAATTATTTACATTTATACACAATGCTGTGTGGATAAATACTGACATCAAACAATACATATTTAAAGTACAATATTACTTTGAGTAGGACCTTTTCATTTACTTTTCCATTCTTGGGTTTTGTAGTTTCCATAATCTTGGGTTTAGGAAAACCCCTATAGATCAAATAACTAAATATAGCAGTACCTCAAAACATAGCATCTTTTGTAAACATAATTGTTAAACGTTCACCTGTCAGAAGTGTTAGAATAATGCATAATGGTGGGTGGTTTAAACAAATAAAAAACAATACTCCCATATGTTTTCATCCAAAGAATTCCCTACACATTTGCTGCTTGAATCTGCAAGATCCTGGCAGAATTGGCAGAATTTGAGTGACACTAGAGGTGACATGTAGCAATTTGTTGTATGGAATGAGAATGGTGAAAATCTCACTTCACATATATTAAGATGTACAGTTTCGAAATATGCAAGGCCTAGAAATATGTTAAGCAGTGCAATTTGTGTGTGTTTGGTTAATGTAGGTTATTCAACTCGACTAATATCAGCAGTACTGTGATTGGACAGCTACTAGTCTATATCACCAAATGGACAAGTAATGGTAGGGTCACCTCTGCCTCATCTGTCTAATATAACAGAAGATATTATTTCAAATGAAACCAAAGTTATTTGACATTTGACCCTTAGGTTATTTGTAGATAAGTAGAATCAATGACTAATGTACAACAATAAATAATTAAATATTGTAAACTACACACAAAATACACCTAGGGTATGTCAGCCACCACATTTAAATCCTTGAGTCACAGCATTATGGTTAATATATATTTCTTAGTACTTTGAGAAAAACTGAGTCTTAGGTTTCAACCATTATTAGTGCCTCATTGTGACATAGTCTATGAGATTGTCAATCAAAATATTTTGGAATAAAGTACATATGGGAGGATACACATTTGCAAAATAAGAAGCAATACGACATTCTCATGATAATAAGTAAACTGCCACATCATAC
The DNA here is from genome assembly GCF_964261635.1 of Lissotriton helveticus. Taxonomy (NCBI): domain Eukaryota; kingdom Metazoa; phylum Chordata; class Amphibia; order Caudata; family Salamandridae; genus Lissotriton; species Lissotriton helveticus. The sequence goes on along the minus strand of NC_136069.1, from coordinate 246,875,616 downwards.
TTTAGAATATTACCCAGCATTGCAGATTTAGTAAGTTGGCACATCAACTAAAATTTAAAAATATACATCACAAATGTTCCTAAGATAGTACATTTTGTACACAGTAATGTTAAACAGAAGGAAAGCACAACTGGGGATTCCTTTCTAACACACACCACCATAGTACAAGAATGATTTGCCTTAAACGCCATAACAGTTGTAATGGTATGTCACCCATGGACTTGGAGTACTGTTGACTGTGTTGCGTAATACTAATTGTTTTGAGAAAAATACCTATTTTAAAGAGGCACAAATCTAAATTCACACAGGTAAAAATCAGATAATCTTCCAATCAAATTAATTGATGCATTGTTAGTTTCCCTCAGTACCATTTAATAAGAACATGTGCATCTTAGTTATATTTAAATTGTACACACATAAACGTATTATCCGCTTTTCATTTCAGGTGATCATCATGTAATTAAATAATAACTTTCATACATATCTTATTTAAATCCAGCACGTATTTGTAAAGTGCACGGATACATGTTGACAGAGAATAGTGGTTAAATAGACTAATACAACATATTATACATATATAACACCATTTTTATAGGAAAACTGTTTTTTTTCCAACAAATGTGTTATTACATTATTCTGGAGGCTGTTGGGCAGTATAAATCCATTCACTAGTTGCCACTTGTTGAGATACTAAGTAGAAAGATTATTATTGATGGGAGTAACCAATCGAAGCAATGCCCAAAGAGAAAAAAACTACCAAACTATCCACTTGTTTTCTTCGCTTTCTCTACTTACCAGGCACTAGATCATGAAAAATAGAGGATGAAATTAGCTGTTCTCAAAACTGTCCATGGGCAGGGCACACTCGTACAGTTTTTAAAAGATTAACAGTGCAGTCAGAATTTACATGCATGAGAATTATAATGAATTATAATGATAATTTCTGGTGATATTAACGATATGTCCAAAGTACACATCGCAATCTTGTCAATGTGAAAAAGATTGATACAATCATATGGCAAGTAAAATGTAATTGTATCACATACAAAGTACTAATGCATCAAGCCTGACACATGAAGTGAAACATCAAGACAAACCGCAGGATCAACAAATTAATTGCTTGAAACACTAGTTCCATTTCTAGTCAATGAAAGAAATATGCTGGAACATGAAATAGTAGTTCACCCCTTCAGGCAGTGAACGTGTGTTTTTCCTGAGCAATGTTATTTGGAGCTATGTTGGTTATTTGCTTGTCATTGAAATGGTCACTTAGTCATAATCAATCTGGCGTAGATTCACAAAGGTTGGTTACAAAATGAGTAAAATATGCAAAGCAGATTCAATTATTGTACCCCGGTTTAGTCTACAACTTTTTGCCAATTCACATACATTTTCGTGTGACTTGAGTAATGTGAAATATCATTCATATACGTATTCCCATAACTCTGCATTGACTGGTTTGGAATAAGTGTATTACATTTGGTCTCCTCTTCTTATAGCTAAGTAAATTCAGGTGAAAAATAGGTGATGGATAGAATGTTGCTTTAATCAATGTTTGTAAAACCATCAAACATACTGACTTGAGTGCATGAACCAAATTTGAATTGTATAGTGATGGCTACTCTGGCACTGTCTCTGGGTACGCAAACATTTCAAGTCATTTCAGAATCTATGGATGCGTAATATGAACATGTGTGCCGTACATGCAAATTTTTAATTAATCATAACTGTAAAATTAACAACCGCCTGTGAGGATTACTTCATCATTATTTTGAAGATATAAGGGAAACAGTCAAGCTCATAAAGTGCTTATACAGTATGAACTGCTCCAAACCAAACATGCTTCAAACAGAGCTACAGAGAGATAAGTATAACAGTTTTAAGGGCAAAAACAAAAGTGCACAAGATACAATGCTCAACCTGCAGTGCACACCTGGTGATATCTGCAAACAAGCATTGACAAACCGGTCTCACCTTTGGGGCCTATTTGTTGGCTTTGTCAATGATTTTCAGCCACATTGTACAGCATATCCAATGATGTGCAGCATGGCAAAAAAAAGTCAAATGCGTCATTTTGTAAACACACACACTACTCATGCGTATACCTACAAAATGATGTGGCAATATTTTCTTCTTTTTAATTTCTGATCCAACTTGACCTGCAAAAGTGTGAAAGTGGATGGGAGGCAGAACAGAAGCAAAACAGGCGGGGGATGCCAAAGGAGCATGGGGGCCGTTGTAGACTGAATCAACATGGAGTATAGAAGCAACACTGAGGGACTGGGAGGGCGAGCAAATGGGCAAGAGGCTTAGCAAACTGCAACACGGAGGACAGCAGAGAAAACCAAACACACGAGAGAAAGGATTTCGAGATGGGACTGGGTAGGATCATAGAGGAACACACAAGGGTGTACGCATCACAAAGTGGGGTGGGGGAAAGCACACAGGCAAGAGAGAGCAGCACAGGGATGGGAAGAGAAGCATAGTAGGGTAACAGCTGGAAACAGATGCACACTTGTAGTGTGCTTAAACAAGAAAAGAATGGAGTGCCTAAAAAAGTAAACAGTTTAATGACACAAGAAGAGGAATGTAAGCTCACACATGCTAACAGAGAAGAAGTAAGCAAATGAAACTAACAATGAGGCCAACCAATGATAGGCAATGCACAAGAACTAAGCCCACTGTAAGCTAATATGTCTTGCAATAAATATACTAGTAGGTGAGACCTAAATAGAGTTACTGTTTTTTAAAGCCTTTAACAACAAGTGGTGAGGAGGTCACTCACTAAGGCCAATCTATCTGTTTTGTCTCTAAAAGTTAATGGTCAGTTTTCATCCAAAACATGTTGTCTGTCCACTGTAATTAGTCAACAAAATGGCCCCATCGGATAACCAGTCCTACAGCTAATTAAGAAGAATCCTTTGGAATTGTACATTAAAAAAGCCTGGGTTTGCCCACAAGAAACTCTCCCAATGCCTACACCTAAACCCATGCCCCAGGATAGGCATATCTGCATATCCATATTCTCTTCACAAAGCAATCAGATTACAAAAACATTGCACATGCTACATATAGGCACTTATCCTTTTTGTAAAACCACTTTTTACTTTTAAAAGATTTAAAAACCTTAGTGAACATGTCTTTTGAGTGCAGACTCTACACACCTTCAGAAGCTATTAGGGTCACTGGTCTATGGTGATCCATTTCATATGTGGCAGATACAATGTGTGCCTGTTCAACTTCCACCCAAAATCTTTCAGTGGGGGCAACTTTAACCAGTCACTACCATGTCGCATGAACTTTAATTGTAGCTGGGAAATTTATTGTGTATTGTATTCATGCAACTTACGTTGGGCAAATAACAGAAAGGAAAAACCTATCAATATGTGCAGTATAATATGCTGCAAACCAGCTGGTACCATTTTGGTTGCACACTGCATGACCAGAAAAACATGTACTTCTGATTAATGTTATTCGCTTACAAACCCGATTCTATAGCCATTCTTATCAATCTAAAAGAAATTGCTGACTAGCGAGACATATTTTAATATAGGAAGAGGTGACTGGAAATTAAGCATGGAATTGCAGGATTTCCACATAAAATTAAATTATGCAATTTTATCAGCTGCCTTAAAGCATTTTTTCTTTACTACTGAACTGTAAGAGAATAATAGTGCATTTGATAAGATTGTACAGCTTGCTCCGTCCATAGCTTTTTTGTACTGGTTCAAATACAGCCTGACTGACACATTTGGGTAGTTCAAAAAGTCATTTATGAGTATGTGTCGTCATACTCTTGCAGAACTGCATCACATGCTCATATTGCAGGTCACATAGATATGGATGTAGATCTATGCCTACTACGGTCATGTCTCCAATTGGAGAGCTCTCCATTGAGTACAGAGAACTAAGCACACCTAGCCCTAAAGTGAAGGTATAAATATAGGAGTGGGGTAGAGGAAGTGGCTGAAAAATGTGGAATATCTACTACAGTGACGGAGAAAAAAGTGAAAGTAAAGTTGGGACACTGGAGGGGACATGCAAAAACAGAAGTACACCTACAAAGGGTAAGCATATTGCAATTCAATAAAGATACACCAACATCTACTCTAGTAGTCCTACTGCACAGGAAGGCTCAAATCCCTTTCAGGCAGACCTTGGAGTAAGTAAAATACTACACATGCACACTCACAGGCATTGCAAGAGAATCAAATACAAACCTACGGAGGCAAGGATTAACACTACCAGACTTACATCTAAAATATAAATAAAGAAGAAAAAGAGGTAATAAAAATTACAACTTTCCAGAATCCCACATAAATCATAGTATACAAATGTAAACTAAGAGATACACATTCTAAGAACATGACAAATAGGTGAATTGATAATGAATTCAAAGAACCAAGATTCATTTCACATTTAATATTACTTTACACACACTCAAAGACACCTTCAACACATTGCATGACGCTCACAAACACACACAGTGATACAACACAACTAATGTCTGGCTCCAGAACGTTTCACATAACAAGGGGAAGAGGGCAGAAAGAACAAGGTGTGAGATCAAATTATATGCAACCAGTGCTAATGTCTGTCTAGTGTGTAATACTTTCCTCAGCTGATACCTGGTCTCTATTATTTTCAATTCATAATTCTACATATGGTAGGAGGAGATCGACATCTAGGCAATTTAGAACTATATTTGGTGGATTAGCAGCTAAAATACACAATGTTGCGTATAGTGTCACTGTGATCATATTTTGAGCCTAATGTGTCCACTTCCCATCCACACATGTAAAGTGTTGGGGACACCTACTCCTAGTACTAGGTGTAAATCTCCACCCAGTGTTGCTGAAGGGCTTCTAGACAAAGACTTACACCCAGACATAGGTGTAGATCTACATGCGTTGAGGAACTCCGCCCATAGATTAACCTTAGTGAATTGCTCTTTATCATTTCTGAGTTTTGCCAGGCAGTATGGATGCATCTACAAATTCAGCCAGCCCCTGAAGTCTTTTTTTGATTATTTGTTTCTGACTTGACCTATGCTAAGTCTTTCTCAAGTTGTTATATTTGCCAAATTCAGTTGGATTTGACTAAAGAGTTGCACAACAAAAAAGCGACTTTTTGACGCACTCTTTACCTGTTATCAGGAGACATTGGAAAGGGATTGCCCTGTAGAAATGATTCCATTCCACTGAACACAAGGTGGCCGGAGGTAAACACCTGTAATGTTGGTTCTAAGCATTTTGTTCTATATGCTTAATGCAAGATTCTAATCTTAAATCCTACTTTGCTTTTTTCGTGCACTTCATTGTAATTTCTATTTGTCATCCTCCTATGGAGATAACATTTGACCCACCAGTACTCAAGCAGGTGACTCTTCAAGTGAACGTATTCTGATAATCGTAGCTACCTTTTGTACATAGCTTATGCCTTTCATTTGTGTTGATTAACCCAGATTGACCGCTTCGTAGATTTTGTTTAAGGTGCCCACGTGGAAACGTCAGACTATATCACCAAGTACGTTTTTGATTCACTCTCACACATAACTTTTAGTGCATTTTTTTCCAGCACTGGTTACACCACAGAATCGCTATGAATGCTTCTCCTGTCCTAATGATGCCCCCTGATTTATTTATCAAGAGCCTGATTCACAAAGGTAAACCTACACGTTTGTGTAAGATGACTCTTTTTCAGTATTCACAAAACTGCAATTTAATAGTAAGTGTAATAGATTGTGGAGTCTTCACAGTCAGGGCTGAGAACTCCGCATATAAAAAGATAAAAAATGCCTATCTTTTTATGTGCAGAGTTTTCTGCCCAGTCTATGGAGTCTCCGCACTTGTAAACTTACAATTAAATTTTGTGAATACTGAAAAAGAGTAAACTTACTCAAACGTACAAGTTTACCTTTGTGAATTAGGCCTCGTGTCAGAATGTCAACCGATTAGAACTGAACTGTCTGAGATCCACATGTGACCCGTGACAATGTAATTCGCAACATACTTTGATTTCTGTACTACCTTTAGATTTCTTTTTGTACTAAAAACTGTGGATTGTTTTAGACATGACTAAACTATAATTCTTCATTCTTCTTTGAATGTCTGTTCCCAAATATTTAGGGGCATATTATCAAGACAGGCAATAAAATTATTGCCGTTTTAGCGGCAGAAAACTACCGCTAAAACGGTGATAATGGGCTTGATAATATGCTTATGAAATTCCAATTGAAGCCCATGTTAGATGTCCTTCACATTTAACATGGGCTTCAATTGGAATTCCATAGAGCATATTATCAAGCCCATTATCGCAGTTTTAGCAGCAGTTTCCTGCCGCTAAAACGACGATAATTTTATTGCCTGTCTTGATAACATGAGCTTGACTATTTCTGCATTGTCTTCGACATAATACTTGTGTTTAAATAATACAAGGGGGCCGATTCCGTGAGTACGTCCGACATCGGTCAGGAGCCGTAACCGACCGACCTGCTGTCGTCAGTTACGGCCCTGCGAGTACGATGCGACCGAACCTTGTTCGGTCACATTCGTATACTTCACAATGGCAGCATGCATTCCAAGCGGAATGCATGCCTGCATTGTGTAAAGCAGGGGTGCATTTCATCCCTGCACCCTGTGGCTGGCACCCCAAGGTGTGTGCCACCGGGTGCAGGGATTAACAGAGGGCCGCACCCATGGGGGACTGGCTGGGGCCCCCTAGAGACGGTTTCCGACTGCCTTTTCGTGCTGGAAACACTGGGAGTCAGTACTCCCCCGGTCGCAAAGAGGCAACAGGGGGAGTACTGACGGATCTCCGGACGCAAGAGAGCCCGTCGTAAGCAATCCGGAAATCCGAGTCAGATTCCGTTCCGACCAAGCCCATCAAAATGGCTCGGTCGGAAAGGAATCCAGCCGGCACATTACGATGCAGTTGGAAGGGCCCCGAAGTGTTAATTATTCATCTCACTGTAATTATGTTTTGTAGTACACCAACACTGGCCCCTTTGTCAGAAAATGAAAATAACAAATATAGCAAGTACAAAGAAAATAAATTGATAGATACTTTCATCAAGCAGCTCCTCATTGCTATGCAGCCCACTGCAACAGAATCATCTGAAACGAGTTCTCCACACTTTCTTCCAGCTTCTTGCCACGGCTGTGCAACCCACAGAACCAGATTCATCTGAGGAACTCGAGTTCCTCAAACACCCAATCTAAATAACATTTCCTCTTAATCATGCATGTGGCAACTGCCATTTTTTACCACTCTGTGTCTCCCTTAATGCCTTACTGTCTGCACCCGCATCCACGGTCAGTTGTTACCGTCCCTCCCTGATCCCCACTGAAGTGCTCTGTTCCTATCCAATCCCACTCATTCACCCTCTGTCTCCCCTCATCCTCTGTTCTGCACTCTTAGGGTCAAATTACGAGTTTGACAGACGGGTTACTCCAACACAAACGTGACGGATATCTCCGCCGCTGTATTACGAGTTCCATTATATCCAATAGAATATAATGGAACTCGTAATCCGGCAGAAAGGATATCTGTCTATTTGTGATGGAGTAACAAGTTCACCAAACTCGTAAAAAATAAGAAAAAAAAATGGTAAAGGGAGGATTGCTTGAATTAATCTCAGCCGGAATCAAGTGCAACCTTTTTTTCCCCATGATACACCTCAGACAGGAACTAGCTATAGGCAAATAAGCAGTGGTCCTGCTCTAATGGAAACAGTTCAGTCCGAGCTACCAAGACAGGTCCCATCTAAGTTGGAACCCCCTGGCTTTAATCTATTTGTGTCTTGTCACTCTGGTGCAGTTGGATTCCTAAGGCACAGTGAGCATGAAACTTGTGCCTGGACATACCCGTGCAAACAGGTCATTGCCCCAAAAAAGTGATGGTTGGATTGCTTAAATTATTTTTTGCCACGGGTGTTTATTCTCAGCTGTGAAATTTGACTGACTGGATTGCACCAAGCGTGACTGACTGGCTGTGGCTGAGACAATCTACCTTTTATTTTCCTCTGTTATTAAATAACAACACCCAATAACAAGTGGTGCACTTGTAACAAACATATGCAGCTTGCTTAACTTTCAAAAACAGAAAAGGTTCCTTTTAGTATTCACCTGAAAGGCATTTATATTAGGAGCATGCGCTCATTTTAACTCCACCTTAAAAAAATATCTAATGGCAGAAAAGTTTGAATTGTGCCGACAGCTTTCCTTAGACTAGAGCAAAGAGCGGGTCTGTGTTAGAGTACCACATGCACATTATGAAAGGCACAGTATTGCCATCCCTGATTCCGTAGTTAGTAGAGGAACAAATATTATTGTTATCTTTAAAGATATGTTGTAGGGCAACTGTTGAGGAGGTTAGCCATCCTCACAGGTCAGACTCTTTACATTTTGCATTTCCCAAAGATATTCAGCAGTTGTTCTACTCTTTCTAAAGACACTACGGGTATCTCCAGCTTGTAACTGGGACAAATGTTAGTAACAAAGACAGATCTTTGTAGGCTTGTAGATAGCCTGAGCATTCACAAGGGCAATCCCTGGCAAATAATAGCAAAGATGCACTACCTTACTTTAATTGAGTCCCTTATCTGCCTTATCAATGTGTTGAGGTAAAAGTTAACCTGAGGATGGCCAACAGATCCTTGCTTTGTCCGACAACATTTTACTCATTGTTGTAAAAGAAGCTGCTAGATCCCTTTAGTCAGTTGGTGACTTTTAATGGCATATGCCATACAGTTTATTCAACTTAGAGTTTTCCATGGTAGCCACATCCACCAGAGACATTTGGAATTAATAATAGAAAATCTTTCTTCATCCAGCGTGATAGATTAACATCTTATTTTGGGTACGACTTCCATTAACAGTCACCTTCACATGTGTATCATCTGCATTCAAGCACATTCGACTCCACTCACAAATCAATACTGCAGAAACAATCAGCCTCTCTCGTATGCTCACGGCTAGTGAGCTGCAGTCACTCACGCTAACAGACGTGCTCATACAGTCACTTTCAAGAGCATTTTCATAGGTCTTCTAATAAGCACTAAACATATTTTCTTATTTTCTGTGCCCCTACTGCCACTCTCAGACACTCCAGTCGACACTCAGTGTCACAGGCACTTACTCTTTTATACTATATACTATGATTCGGTCAGACACTCTCGCTGTTTCATTGAGATACTGTCTCTAATCATAAGCACACTCTCTCCAATGTATAACTTTGCTCTAATGGACACACACACACTTTGTCTTGCACTCACTCTTTGTCACAAACTCTCTTTCACAAGAGCTTTTTCTTACAGTCTTCCATTCTTAGACATTCTTAGACATTCAGTCTAATGGTTCACCTCAAAGGCACTAACTCGAACATGTACTCGTTTAACAGACTAAAACACAGACACGGGTGCAAGCAAGCATCCATTTACAGACATACAGTCTTGAGTACACGTTCTCATACTACATATAATACTCGCTATGAAATAAAAAAACATTTTCACAATAATTACCTTGCAGAAAATCTCCCTCTCACACAAGTATTAATACTCATAGCACTGATAACAACTTCAGAGGCAGTCTTTTCCTGGCACAGTCACTCCCACCCTGTGGTCCACACCCTCTCTTTCTCACAATCCAAATTTTAGACAAGCATTCACTCTCAAACGCATCCACTTGTTTTCGCAAGACCTCAGCAAAATTCACTCTATACTTCTAGGTCCCCACTTGCACACTTTCAGTAACACTACCTGACATGCCCTTTGTGTCACAGATACCCATTCTCTCAAGCATTAAGTAGAAAAGTTCCTCACTGTAGTATCCTCTCACAGGCACTTTCTCATGGTACGTTATCTTTCAGGGAGACACTTTCAAACACACTTTTTGTATTGGATGCTGAGTTTTACCCATAGGGTGTAACCTCCACAGGCACTCATCCCCAGGACACTCATTCTCATGGGCACTCATCCTTATTCTGCCTCTAATCAGAAGTCTCCTGGAGCTTCAGTCTTATCTATCCTTCTTGCTAGGAGCCTATTGTAGCATCAGCTAGGTGCAATTGATTTTCTGCTCTGAAACATCTGCCATGATCTCTGTGTATTCTTTACATTCGCAGAACAGTTGAGATGGTTGTTTCTTTACAACCTCTCATTTCCCCCACATGAACTGGCTCACTGAAAATCCTAGAGGCCTGCTACAAGCTGTAAAATGGGGTTAAGTGGTGGTGATCATCTGCAACAGAAATCATTCCTACACCCTCGATGAATACCATCCCCTAAAATGTTGAAGACAATAAAACTTCTCTCACCAATTTCTAGAACCAAATTACACTTCTCTCCCGTGACAACAAGACTGCATTAACTCCAAGTTCCTCCTGAGTGCTTGCCATAAGTCTAATGCGTAGAGAACCAAAATAACTACACTATATCTTACACTGACCAGTACAAAGACAAGCCAGACAAGTCTCATACAAACAATGACAATGTCTACCCTGAACATGAAAGCATTGAGTAAGCCGGATACAAGGTGATAAAACAATACATTGACATCTCATTGTAGGGCCAGTAGTCTAAAGTACCATGAGTTAAAAATAAAATGAATGCTATAAATTACTGAATACATAAGCTTTCAAACTACAAGTTTGTATTTCTATAAAATATACATTATTTTATATTGGCAAAATCATATTGTCCAGTAGTATGCTTGCGATTAACCTCTATAGTTTTGTTCCAACACCACCTTTGCATATGGATTGTTATCCACTGCACTCTGAATACTATTGAAATAAAGTACATACACAAACAATGTCAGAAATTGTCCTAGAGATCCTAGGCCCTATTTACGAGAAACTAACGCAGCATGGTGCCGCAAGTCATTTTGCTGCGCCACGCTGCAATAGTTTCGAAGCACAGATATACGATATATATACAACAACATGTCGCATCTCTGTGCTTTTCCCTGCACTGGCGAACAAACTGTTGCCATGCGTGGGCGCAGGCACCCTTGCACCATGGTGCAAGGATGCCTGCGTCGTGAGGAGATTGTTTTTGTGCAGCAAAGTCCACCTTCCTACACAAAAACAATCAATTGAGGTGATTTCCTCTTCCTATGCATGCTGTAGAATGCAGCATGCATTGAAAGAGGAAAGAAACGAGGAGAAATTAAAATATTTCTCCTCGTTGCACCTCGCATCAGTGGAAGTGGGTATTACCACACCAATGTCACGCCCCTAACACGCAAAGTTTTGTGTGACCAGGGGTGATATTTACAAGCACACGTAACGCCACGCAGGGCGACTTTATGTGTGCTTGTAAATACCACACAGCAGGTTGCGCCGCCAGTGTGTCACGCAACGTGACGCACCGGCGGCGCAATGGGCTTGTAAATAAGCCCCTCATGTTTGCATGTGAAGTGTTGACTAGCTCATTTATTAGCAGGGAAACATCTGCATATTTTTCTGGAAGCTTTTTTATCAAGTTAAAGCGCTTGTGGTGGATGGGTGTGGAGTGTGCATATGGCCAGCACTCATAGGAGTTACTGGCAAACTAGTACCTGCTTGGACACTAGAACGTGTCTAGCAGGACACTACAGGCAGGTTGGCGTTCCACAAAACCGAAGCACATAATATGCTCCTAGTTTTCGTGGTAGAAAAGTTTTCATAGTCCAACCTGGCAATTTTACCTGGATAACACTGACAAACCAACTGTGGATTTTGTAAGTAGTAATTTGTAGGAACTCTTATCCTATTATTTTTAATTGCATGGAAAATATTTTTTTTCACTTTGTGCTTGTTCATGTGCAAGTTCACTCTATAACACCCGTTTCAGACTCTTAACATTTGATGTCAAGCATAATTTAAGCACCAACACAAGGAAATGTATGTGAATTAGCAAATACACATTCAATGGTCATGGAGCAAATCTCTTTTGAGGTAAGGTAACCTAAGTTCCCCAGACCTTTGTGAATCGCTGCAGTGTTTCCCCAGTTTGTGGGCTCTAACAGCCTAATTGAATATAGTAGAATATACTTTTCACAAAGACATAGTTGCAATACATGTTTCGTATGGTAGCCCACTTTGTTCTGTATTTTGCATAAATATTGACAATAACATATCATTTTTCTTTTGAATTGTGTGACTTTATCTCAACTTATTTTCTGACTGGGGGAATTAATTTGAATACTGTCTATTCTGCTATTTCGACAACACCACTGTTAAGTGTGTGTGTGTGTGTGTGTAGGAGGGTGTCTCTAAAACCATATTCAGTGCTTAATCTGCACTCTAGATGCCAGGAGTCACCACCAGCATTCATTTTTGGGGACCAAAACGTATTCTTCATAATCAGACATTGACTCAGAGTAAAAGAGAAGGGCAAAAAAGAGAAAAAAGGAAAAGAAGAGACACACAGGAAAACAGTGACAAATGGAGGTATGAAGTGGAAGTATGAAAAATAACCTGCAACCTTGAGCAAAAGAGACAAGAATTTTAGGCTGGGAAAATAAAAAACAAAGGCAGTGGAATTCAGACTAGGCTTCCTTCTTTATATCGAGCAGCCACGCAATCAGCACCAGCGGTGGGCTCCTAAGAAAACCCTGGCTCCCTACCTATGTAATATATAAATACACATGTGCATGGAGAGAGACAGGAGGCAAAAGAGACACACAAACACTTGACTAATGTCGCTCTGCATAAAACTTCTTGAAATGGGTCAGGACAATAACAACTAATATTTAACTTAAGAAGAGAGATCCGTTCTAAAACATTTAACATATATTCGTCAAAAATATATTTGTTTACTCTTAATGTATAATCATTATAAAACAGGCCACCAAAATGCCCCTCGGAGACAGCAATGATTGTAGTTGGATCACAGGGCAGGGGTCACATACAGCACCTACAACATTCTTCCACCACACAAAAGCTTTATAAGTTTACTTAGCATTCATATTCAACAAACTGGCGTAAGACCGCCAACCTCTGCTCAATCATGCCCTGATAACAAGAAAGAATGAGGGGTCCAAACCCTGGATTGCAAGCAAAATGGAGGCGCAGAAGTGGTTAACTAAAAGGAAATGTCCCCTAAAACTTGAAGACGAGTTCCCTCCGTTGCATAGAAGTACAAAAGTTCAATTGTGAAGACACTAAGGAAGATTCAATCATTCCAGTAATTGGCTTCTCCTCATCTGTGTCAGATAACATCTTTGCACTTAATAGTTATAACCATGGATACCATGAAGATACATCTGTCCGAAAAATGGTATTAGAGGAAAGCCACATAATTCTCTGGAACTAATCCTGTTTTCCCCTCATAAGTAGCCTTCAGCCATCCTGGTTCCACTGATGAGTACACTACAGGAAAGAGGAAAAATGTGTCAATAGTATAGTGTGATCTAACAGCATATCAGCTGTATTTAAAATGTATATGTGTCAATGTATCTATCTATATATTTTAACACATATTTGTTTTGTAACAGCCTCGTTATAGATTAAACTAATGTAACTGGGTCAATGTGACTTACCATTAGTAAATATTGCACCCTGGGGGAATGAAAGTTCGTGACTGTGCTCGGCTTTACAAGAATACATGGCTTTGGCTTGGCTAAAATCAAAACAAAACATCGATTTACAAAACCACTAAGTGGAAAATCAAAAAATATAAGACTTTACAACAGACTGTACAGCAAGAATGAAAGAGGTAAAGCAGAGTAACACAAGATGCATTTTCCAAATTTTACATAACAACTAAACAAAACCTTCAGAAATGTTATACATGGTATGTAAGACATTTATAAAGGTACTTTAGTCATACCTTTTGATGATTTAGACAAAGCTGGAATGTCTGAACTGTTTACCAAAGCTCCATGGTAATTAAACGTTACTTAAGTTATAAGTGTTTTATAAACAGATGCGATTGTTTAGTAAAGTTAGAAATGGAATTCCTGATTTTCACTGAGGAGAACATTTCAGCTACAGTCCTTCTTTACACAATAATGGTCAAGATCACAAACATTTTTATTGGCTTTGTTTGAGTTACTCAGCTGCAACTGTTGCAAAGTTTACGATTCTTTATTGTGGAACCAAACAAATTCCTCCATACCATATTATATTTGTTACTGCTTGCAGTATTTCATTAAATACAGTTCTACTTAATGAAATAGTATAGACCGCTTAAACAAACAGGACCAGTTAAAAAGCATACATCATTGGCAGATATACTCTAATAGTTCTGAATCCTCAACGCACACAACAGCTTCCAATGTCCATTCACAATATATATATATCTCTACATATATATATAAATATATAAAAATATATATATAAATATATATATGCACCACGTCGGTTCAAAGAAATCCAAGAAACGCAGCGCTCACCATGGGGGCAGCTCTCTGGGATGTATGACATTACAACTCATGCTTTTACCACGCATGCCTTTACATCGCAGTTTCTACAACGCATGCTGTTACAACGCATAGCGCTAAGGGGTGCTGGATAGTGAATAGTTTAATTTACTATTCCAACTCCAGTCCCCGTGGATAGTAGGGAAGGTGTTGGATAGTAAATTAAATCCATTCCCTATCCTAGAGCGCCCCCCAGCGCAATGCGTTGTAATAGTTGCGTCGTAAAGGCACTGCGTGGTATAAGTTGCGTTGTAAAGGATGTTCCCCGCTCTCTGCAGTGGAACCACGCTGCTTTCACATCATTAAAAACCAACTGGAACAGCAAAACACTTTACATTTTTCTGGAAATCTCTTCCTTTTGATTATAATATCAGATATCAAATACCATTTTCTTATTATACATCAAAAATAAAGTTACTGATTTCATTCCCTTCAGTGGGATTTCATCATTATTTAATGTAAAGTGTTTTGCTTTTCCAGTTGATTTTTAATGAAAAAACTACAGCACCCATAATGCAGTTAGACCCTACATACCATGTGACAGGAAATGATGCAGCTATCAGTTGTATGAGACTTTTAAATAATGCCAAAAAAAAAGCGAAAGGTTGATCGTGACCAAGGTGTCTGCGACACCGAAACGCGTAGATCTCTCATTTTTTGAACCCTGCTAAATGGAAATGGTCTTTGATTAAAAATCACGGAGCTGTGGAATTTGCTGGTGGGCGCCTCGTTTTACCTTCGTGAGAAGGATATATATATATATATATACCACCAAATGATTCCTTTGACAGCGCGCTCGCTATCGGTGCGAGTGAAGCAGCAAAGGAGTTGAATTCAACTAATATTATGACCACAAAGAAAGTTTCACTCGCACTCCAGGAGATTGCTTACAAGGCTTATTTAATCCAATAGTTCACAGCCATCACCATCACCAGTTCCAAAACCAACACGTTTCGACCAGATTGGTCTTGATCGCGGTTAGCGGTGATCCACCTAATGTGTCTTTTGATATAAATGCCCATGTAGCCCATCATGAGGCATTATGGAAAATGTGGTTCACTGAGTACCAAAATAATTATTTAGCAACACAAAAAATATATTTGAAACAGACAAAGTATTTTTGTAAAATTGATCACACTGTTCCTTTAAGTTCTGTCAGAGTCATTCTTCAACCAAGTGTTTCATCAAGTAGCACCCATTCTTGATTTCGAACAGTTCAGTTACATCCATTATTTGATTACTCTGTAGTTAACGTCTCAGGGGTCGATTCCTAACGTGGAAAAAAAAGTCCGTACAATTCGTATCCGGAGCCCTCTCCGTACGAATCGTAAACATGCCGTACGACCCGACAAGTACGATCCGGACCGGGGTATGAGGACGCGATTCGTACGGTCCACGTCAGGTAAGGCCGATTCGTACGGAAAAGCACACAATCACATACACACCGTACAGTCCGTACACCCCAAGATCGCAGGGGTACGCACCATACCCCTGCGATCATAGGGTGTACGCACCGTACCCCGCGATCACAGGGTGTACGCACCGTACACCCAGCGAACATGGGGTACGGTGCGTACACCCCATTATCGCAGGGTATGGTGCGTACACCCCATGATCGCAGGGGTATGGTGCGTACCCCTGCGATCACGGGGTGTACGCACCGTACCCGGGGGGGGGGGGCGTATGTACCTGTTTCGAGGCGAACTCTGCTTCTCGAGACGTTTTCGGCTCCTGTAAAAAAAGCGTCGTACGGTGCGTACCCGACACGAATCGTACTTGCTGGGTCGGAAAAACCAGCCGCGAACTGTACGGATGTCACGTACAGCGGGTTCCGTGGGAGATTGTTACGGGGGTTTGATTCGTACGGTCTCTGTACGATTTGTACGGAGTCCAGCTCCTGATACGAATCGTACTTCGTCGTACGTACGGGGGACGTTGCAGGGTACGATTCATACGGGAAAAACGCTCCGTACGGCTATTCGGAGCGGTTTTTCCCAAATCGGAATCAACCCTCCAGTGTCCTTTTTAAATAGTTCCGGTGACTTTTGTTTGATTTAAATCCAAGTGTCCCTTCTCTTTAATGTACATGATTCTACCTCAGTGGTATAGAATTTCTATCCTATTGCCAGGTATGGTTTGAATGTGTGTGCATGTGTTTCATCATGGCATAGTTGTTGTCATCATTTTGTATGTCACAGATGTGTTCCAAGAACCTTTTCTTTAGTTGGCAAATAGTGCTCCCAATGCATCAGCAGCTGCAGTTGCATTGTAGCATGTAGACAAAATAGGTGCTTTCGCAGTTGATCTTCTCCTTGCTACTGAAGGTTTTGCCTTTGAAGTCAGCAATTTCCTTCATGTTGTTCTTTCCTACGCAACATGCTTTGCATTTCTCACATTTCCAGAATCCAGTTTGGAATTCAGTGAACCAAGACTTCGTTTGTGGTTTCGTATAAAGGCTATGTACCAGTTTGTCTTTTATCGATGGTGCTCGTCTGTATGTTATGTTTGGTTCCTTGCTAAAAAAAATCTCCATATCTGGGTTTTTCAAAAGTATGTTCCAATGTTTGTTCATGATTTTAACAATTTCATTCTTTACTTTGCTGTAAATCAGAATTAATCTGATGTCTGGGTTTTAATTTTCTCGGGTTCCATCCTTGCTGTCGTTTTTCGTTAGCAAAGTTTGTTCTTGAGAGATTTGTTCTGCTTTGCTTTTCCCTGCTCTCACATAAAGCTGGTTAGTATCCTCTTTCCAAGAATTTATGTGTTGTTCCTTCTGTTTTGGACTCTTGTTCCTTCTTGTCTGAGCAATTGCGCTTCATTCTTAGAAACTCACCAAAAGGTATGCTTTTGATAAGGGATCTTGGATGGAAAGTGGATCCATGCAGTATGCTATTGTTTGCAGTGGGTTTTTGGTATGTGGTAGTTTTGATTACGCCTTTATCCACATACACATGTATATCTAGGAATTGTATTGTTGTACTGGTGTTCCACGTGAATCGTAGTCATGTCTCCTTGTTATTCAATAGGTTCACATACTGTTTGAATTCCTCAGATGTTCCATTCCATATAATGAAAAGGTTGTCGATAAATCTCAACCATAGCATTATCTTCTCCGTGTATTTGTCCTTGTCTTCTCCCCAGGCTACTTTTCCCAAAATCATATGGTGAGGTTCGCGTAGCTCGATGAAAAAGAAACTCCCATGGCGGTGCCACATATTTAGCAATATAGTGTCTAATCAAAAATAAAGATATTGGTTCTGCTATACAGTTCTGCCATTTCTTTAATCATTTTGTAATGTTCCAAATATTTGATTTCTCTCTGGCCCAGAAAGTATCCAGTGCACATAGTCCCATTTCATGGTTGATGGAAGTGTAAAGGGATACCACATTGATAGTTGCCAGAAGGTATCCATTCTACCACTGTGTGTTGTCTAGGATCCTCAAGAAATCACCAGTGTCTCTTATATATTAGTTTAATGTGGTTACTATTGGTGCCAAGAAATTATCCACATATTTCGATATAGGTTCATACAGACTGTCGCAAGTTGAAATTACTGGTCTTCCTGGTGGGTTAATAAGTGTTTTGTGTACTTTGGGCAGGAAGTAAATTGTCAGGATCGTCGGATTGTCTTTCTTGCAGAATTTCACTTCCTTATTGGTCAGTTGGCCTTTCTCAAACCATCCGTTTATTTTCGTTTGCAAGCTTATTGTCAATTCATTGTTCGGATTTACTTTCAATTTTTTGTAGCTTTCTGACACGTTCCTTTCTGCGTTGGTCAGATTTTCTTTCTTGTTGGTACGTGTTTTGTTTTTAAAATTTTCCAAATATGATGTTACCGATTCGTAGTATGATCAATTTTTTTGCCCAGCTTCAGAATCAGACAAAATTTGTATTTAGGTTTAAAGTTCATTTTGTCTCTACCAGCGGTGTTTAATCCCAATTCATTTAAGATGTCTGATTCATGCATGTCTTCAACTTGTAAATTATGAGCTAGATCAGACATTGTTTTCACATCGGATGCTTGATCAATGGATATACTCGTTGGTGTAGTCACTTCCCCTGTGCTAGGTATAGGTGCCCTTTTATGTTTTGCAAAGAATTTTGGCAATTTTAGTTTGTGTATAAATTTGTAGGTGACAATTTTTTGTTCCACAAAATCATGATGTGTTTCTGGACAGAAGGTTAGTCCCTTGTTGAGAACTCAGCATTGGTTGTCAGTTAGTTTGGTTGGATAGATTAATGATCAAGTTCTTTTTTGTTGTAGGGTCTTGTATTTGACTCATTTTCTCTGTTGGCTGAGTAAAGAGCACTGATTTGTGCTTCCTGAGGCTTCTCCTTGTTTTTCTGTGTTTGACTGATCGATTGATCTTCCTTTTTCCTTGTCCACGTTTTTGTACTGATGTTTGTCCTCGTCCTCTTCCTCTCATGTTGCCTGGTCTCTGATCTCTATACAACAGTCTCATTTCCTCTAAAAAAGACATTTTTTGATGGTTGTAAAAATTCTCTCCTTCACTTAATTCGCTTATTGTTGCGTCGTATTCGTTTCCTTTCACTTGCTTATCTATTAGTTATTTTAAATTAATCTTTTGGCGAAGGTGAATATTTTACCTATTTCGTAATCCTTTTCATCTCGCCTAAACTTTTTTTGTTTTCTCTCTTCTCTTTCTTTTTCATACTTCTCTAACTTGATTTCCATGTCTTTCCTGTACTGATTTCTTTCCTGTTCCTTCCTTAGAGACTGTATTAGAGTTTCAAGATCCTCAATTGTTTTGTGAATCTCATCCAGGTCTTTTGTAGTAAAGGAAAGATGCACAGTCCAACTGTGTAGGTAAGATTCTTTATTGTAAGTTCCTTCCAAGATATTAGGTACAGAAGTAAGACCCCACCAGGAGCCAGCTGTTAGCAGCTCAGCCTGAGATGACCAACTGCCACAGTAAGTTATAGAGAGGCACTGTGAGCCAGAGGGACAGCCAGGCATTCTATGATGTCACAGATATCATAGTACAGTCTATGCAGAGAAGAACAGTGGAGTGGAAATCATTATAAAATATGACAAGAAAGATGTAGTAAATGTCCACTCCACTGGACATTTACTACATCTTTCTTGTCATATTTTATAATGATTTCCATCATGTTGCTGGAACATTGCATGTTGTTTTGTTCCCATTCTTCTAGGATTTCCAGTTTGGTATCCGGATGATTAGGTAGGGTAAAGATCCGCATGCCTCTTGGAACTCTGCTCACTTCTAAGTATTTCTCCACTGTTATGATTTCCCTTCCTTTGTTGATTTCCTTTCTCATTGTTTTTTCCAGTTGGAAGAATACATTCTTTAAATTCCTTTCCATAGGTTTTTGATCTGTCGTGTCTGTTGTTTTATTTCCCAATGACAAATTTCTTTTGCTTGTGAAGAGCGATTCTGCTTTTAGTTGTCTTTTAGTGACTCTTGCCTCCATGACTCCAGTTCAAGTTTTCCAAACTCTGATATATGGATTGTATTTCCGTTGTTGTGCTGCACAATCCCAAGCCACTTTATCCTGGTTTAGAGTTTAGTCAGTATCCTCCTGTTTAAAAAACTTGCCACGGGTATTGGATTGTATATACACTCACTTATTAGTTCAGTTGTTTCAAACCAATTGCAAATGATTTTTAACTCGGGTGTGTACTTAGTTGTTTATTCGGTTGTCTTGCACCGATTACAGGTGATTTTTCGCAGTGTGGTTTAGTTGCACAAAGTACTGGTGATTGCATGCTTATTTGGGCTGTCGCTGCAGTGTAACCTAACTGTAATGTTGTTGCAATGCCTCTAGTGCAGGTCTCCCAGCGTGGAATGCTTAGAGTCGAGGCATCCGGCTCTTCCACATTCATTCGTTATCGCGGCTCCCAGCCTGCTGCCTTTCATTCACTCCCAGCGCACGTTGCCAAGCAGTCTTACCTCCGGGTTTACCTCCGAAGGCAGTGGCGTCCTCCGACTCCACCGCTCTGGTTTGAACCGCTCAGTTTGACCGCTTGCTGCGCTCGGTTGATTCTCTCCATGAAAGTCGGGTGAATCCGTCTTCCGTTGTTCAAATTGCTCGAAGGCGTTCATGGACTGCAATGTCGATTGTTTGCTTCGAGTTGGGCGCTGCTGCTCTTCTTTAATTATGCCACTATATGATTCCTTTGACAGCGCGCTCGTGATCGGTCCGAGTGAAGCAGCAAAGAAGTCGAATTCCGCTAATATTATGACCACAAAGAAAGTTTCACTCACACTCCAGGAGATTGCTTACGAGGCTTATTTAATCCAATAGTTTACGGCCATTACCATCACCAGTTCCAAAACCAAAGCGTTTTGACCAGATTGGTCTTGATCAAGGTTAGCGGTGATCAACCTATTGTGTCTTTTTATACAAATGCCAATGTAGCCCATAATGAGGCATTATGGGAAATGTGGTTCACTGAGTAACAAAATCATTTTTTAGCACCACAAAAACAAATTCCTCCATACCATATTTTATTTGTTCCTGCTTGCAGTATTTCGTTAAATACAGTTCTACTTAATGAAATAATATAGACCACTTAAACAAACAGGACCAGTTAAAAAGCATACATCATTGGCAGATATACTCTAATAGTTCTGAAAACCTCAACACACTTCCAATGTCCATTCCATATCTCTCTCTCTCTCTCTCTCTATATATATATATATATATATATATATATATATATATATATATATATGCCACAAATGATTCCATTGACAGCGCGCTCGCTATCGGTGCGAGAGAAGCGGCAAAGGAGTTGAATTCAACTAATATTATGACCACGAAGAAAGTTTCACTCGCACTCAAGGAGATTGCTTACAAGGCTTATTTAATCCAATAGCCATCACCATTATGGGAAATGTGGTTCACTGAGTACCAAAATAATTATTTAGCAACACAAAAAAAATATTTGTAACAGACAAAGTCTTTTTGTAAAATTGATTACACTGTTCCTTAAAGATATGTCAGAGTCATTCTACAACCAAATGTTTCATCAAGTAGCACCCATTCTTGATTTCAAAAAGGTCAGTCACATCCATTATTTGATTACTATATAATTAATTAACTATTTAAAAAGGGCGCTGAGCCATTAATTATAGAGTAATCAAATAATGTCAAGTCAAGTCAAAAAATTTGTATAGCGCGCTACATACCCAGAGGGTTTCAAGGCGCTAAGGAAAGGGGAGGAGGATTATTTGTCAAATATCCACGTTTTAAGCTGCTTTCTGAACGCTAGGTGATTCTGGGTGAGGCGAAGGTAAGCGGGGAGTGAGTTCCATGTTTTGGCAGCCAGGTATGAAAAGGATCTGCCTCCCATGGTGGTCTTGTTGATGCGAGGTACAGTGGCGAAGGCTTGGCTGGAAGAGCGAAGTTGGCGGGAGGGGGTGTAGAAGGATAGTCGAGAGTTGAGGCAATCTGGTCCGATGTCGTAGAGTGATTTGTGTGCGTGGGTAAGCAGTCGGAAAGTGATCCTCTTATTGACGGGTAGCCAGTGGAGGTCTCTAAGGTGACCAGAGATGTGTTCGTTGCGTGGGATGTCTAATATGAGCCTGGCTGAGGCGTTTTGGATTCGTTGGAGTTTCTTCTGGAGTTTAGCGGTGGTGCCTGCGTAGAGGGTGTTTCCATAGTCCAGTCGGCTCGTGACCAGAGCATGGGTGACTGTTTTCCTTGTTTCGGAGGGGATCCAGTGGAATGTTTTTCTGAGCATGCGAAGGATGTTAAAGCAGGAAGAGGATACGGCGTTGACTTGTCTGTTCATTGAGAGTGAAGAGTCCAGGATGACGCCTAGGTTCCGTGCGTGGTCTGTCGGGATGGGTGCTTTTCCGAGGGCTTCCGGCCACCAGGAGTCGTCCCAAGCAGAGGGGGATGTACCTAAGATGAGGACTTCTGTTTTGTCTGAGTTCAGTTTCAGACGGCTTTGTTTCATCCATTCTGCGACTTCTTTCATTCCTTCGTGTAGGTTAGTTTTGGCGGTGCTGGGATCCCTGGTGAGAGAAAGGATCAGTTGAGTGTCATCCGCGTAGGAGATGATGTTGAGATTGTGTTGGCGAGCGATGGCCGCAAGGGGGCTCATGTATACGTTGAAGAGGGTGGGGCTGAGTGAGGATCCTTGTGGTACGCCGCAGATGATTTCAGAGGCCTCGGACTTGAATGGTGGGAGGCGGACTCTCTGGGTTCTTCCGGTGAGGAACGAGGTGATCCATTCTAGTGCTTTTCCTTGGATTCCGATGTTTCTGAGGCGTTGTAAAAGGGTGCTGTGGCAGACTGTGTCGAAGGCTGCAGAGAGGTCGAGGAGGATGAGGGCGACTGTGTCTCCGTTGTCCAGTAGAGTTCGAATGTCGTCTGTTGCTGCGATGAGGGCGGTCTCTGTGCTGTGTTTGGCTCGGAAGCCAGATTGTGAGGGGTCGAGTGATTTGTTGGCTTCGAGGAAGGCGGCGAGCTGGTTGTTGACAGCTTTCTCGATGACTTTGGCCGGGAATGGAAGAAGCGAGATGGGGCGGTAGTTTTTGAGTTCGGTGGGGTCTGCTGTTGGTTTTTTCAGAAGGGCGGTGAGTTCAGCGTGTTTCCAGTCTTCCGGGAAGGTGGCAGAGTTGAAGGAGCAGTTGATGACGTCTCGGAGGTGCGGAGCTATGACTGAGTCTGCTTTGTTGAAGATGTGGTGAGGGCATGGGTCTGTGGGGGATCCAGAGTGGATGGAGTTCATCAGGCGGATGGTGTCCTCAGTGGAGATTGGGTTCCAGGCGTTAAGGGTGTTAACGGGGGGAAGATGGTCAGCAGATGGTAGGGTGGGTTGGCTTCCGAGTTGGTTGTCGAAGCTGTTGTGGATGTCAGCAATCTTGTTGTGGAAGAAAGAGGCTAGGGAGTCGCAGAGGGTTTGAGAGGGGGTGATGTCGTTGGAGTTGGCCGAGGGGTTGGAAAATTCCTTGACGATGTTGAAAAGTTCCTTGCTGTTGTGGGCGTTGTTGTCAAGTCGGTCCTTGAATGCTGTTTTCTTGGCTTTTCGGATCAGTTGGTGGTGAGTACGAATGGCGCTTTTGAAGGCATCCTTGTTGTTGGTGGATGGGTCTTTTTTCCAGGCCTTTTCAAGGGAGCGGCACAGTTTCTTGGATTTCTTGAGGTCATCGTTGAACCATGAGGCCTTCTTGTTGCCAAGTTTGTGATGACGTTTTTTCAGTGGTGCTAAGGTGTCGGCGGTGTTGGATAACCAAAGGGTGAGGTTGGAGGCGGCTTCGTTGGCGTTAGAAGAGAGGGCTGGAGGGTTTAGAAGAAGCGATGAGGAGATCTGGTCGAAGGTGATTTTGTTCCAGTTTCTTTGCAGAGTTGGTTGGGGGTGGTTGATGGGTTTCGGCTTATTGTAGGTGAAGTGAACGCAGCTGTGGTCAGTCCAGAGGAGATCCGTAGTGTGGCTGAAGGAGACATGGTTGCTGGAGGTGAAGATAGGGTCGAGTGTGTGACCTGCGATGTGGGTGGGGGAGGTGACCAGTTGTTTAAGTCCGAGGTTGGTGAGGTTGTCTAAGAGGGTGGCGGTGTTGCGGTCGTTGATCTTTTCGAGGTGGAAGTTGAGGTCTCCCAGGAGGATGTAGTCTTTGGAGGGGAGCGCGTGTGGGGTGATGAAGTCCGTGATGTCTTCACTGAATTTTGCGCGGGGTCCTGGTGGTCTGTAGAGGAGGGTGCCTCTAAGAGTTGTCTTGGGGTCGATGTGGATCTGGAAGTGGAGGTGTTCGGAGTTAGCGAGGTTGGCGTCAGAGCTGGTTGAGATGCGGATTGATTTCTTATGGACGATAGCTATTCCGCCTCCTGTATGGTCGGTGCGGTCCTTGCGTGTGATCTTATAGTCATCAGGGATAGCGATGGCGATGTCAGGGGCGGAGGAAGCGTTCATCCAAGTTTCCGTTAGGAAGGCGACGTCAGGAGAGATGGTGTCTAGTAGGTTCCAAAGGTCAATGGCGTGCCTGTGGACCGAGCGGGTGTTGAGAAGGATGCATTCTAGGTGGTTGGGGTCGGGAATCTGTGGTGTGGTCGTAGCAGAGATGTTGTCTGTGCCGCGGGATTTACAGGAGAAGCAGGAGAACGGTCCATGGGTGTGACTGTCCTGTTCGAAATCAAGAATGGGTGCTACGGGGGAGGAGCCAAGCTCGTGACCGCAATGGCCGCTCTGTAGCTCGGCTCCGTCAGCCTTCCTGCCCAACACGCAAATCCTGACAAATATCCTGCCCCGAGACGACACACTCGGGAAGAAACGGAAACGTGAAGCAACGCTCGTACTCACCGTCTGGCATGGGGGCTCCTGCGTGCTGTGGATCCGAAGCTGTGCTCCTGCTTGGTCCGGGGGCCTTCGCGGTGTGGAGACCGGAGCCTTGCCTGCGTGGATCAGCCGGGGTGGCGGTGTCGTCGGCGGCCCCCGGCGGGAGAGAGGGCCGACTGTGAGAGGCCGTTGTGCGATTGTTCCGGTGGATACTGACCGGGCCCGGTCCAGCGGCCGGGAGGCCCCGTGGTAGGGCGCGGCGCGCCGTGGATGGGGGAAGACCGTGCAGGAGGACGCCCCCGTTGCTGCCTCGTCCGGCCATCTTGAAGCCCTGCGCCCGGAGTCGGCTTGTGATGCCCGCGGGTGGTGCCGCAGGCTGACCCCCCGAATTTGGTGGCGCATTTTTCTGCACCAAGATTGACATTCTTGGGGCCTGCGTGAACTCCAGGGGTGTCCTCGCTTAAGAGCCCGCTCCGAGAGTTGCGGAGGGTGGTGACGCGGCTGAACCCGCAAAATGGCAGCCGACGCCCTGGGACACGGATTTCCTCAGGGCGGCGGACTTGTGTTGCTGGAGTGCGCGGGGGCCTGGTCATGTGAGCCCACGATTGGTGATGTCCTTGACGCCCTGCAGTCTCTGCATGTGGCCTTGGCCCCCGGTGCCCCTGTGAAAGGTATACGGTCCGCCGCCATCTTTGATGGACCGTTCTTCATGGACGCGGCTCGACTTCGTGGTGGCGCTGCTTCGTCCCCCTCGATCGCTGCGAGGAGTGCTACCGCTGTGCATCGACAAGACTGCAAGCCTGCGGCCCCGAATCTCCTGGCAGTTGTGAGTGTGGAGTGCGAGGGCGTGGGCTCCATGTTGGGGCCCGATCCTGCTCGAGTGTTCGAGGAGCGTTGTGGACTGCTGCTCCGATTTACTTTGTTGAGGTCGTGCTGTTGTACTGCGGGGGAGCCTCTGCTTTCTTATACGGCGTGACTGAACTCCTGTTTTTTGCTGCTCTTGGTGTCATTGTTGAGAGTTCCGGACTGCAGAGAAAGATTCTTGTTTTGTTGCTGGTTGCCGGGGCCCCCTGGTCTACACCCTTGCCTTGTTTTGTTCCGATCGAGTAGCCTCTCCATCTTGAAATGTTTGCTTCCCACTGCTATATCATGTGTGGTAGTGATGACTAGGAAAGGCCAGGGGTGAGCCAAACTGAACCCTGAGGACTACCGGTGAACGGATTGTGATGAGGCAGACCCCCAATCATGATAATATTGACGATCCCTTTGAGAGTTTATGATACCTGAGATTGTGTTGATCTCGTTTAGACGCTGCATAATTGTGTGGGTGGGCGGGGGGCTGGGGCCGAACGTCTCGATTGATGGTCTCCTTCCCCCCCCCTCTTGATTTCTTTCCCCTTTTTTTGCCTCTTTATTCCTCTCTCTCTCCTTGACTTCTCTATATTTCGGGTTCTGATTTAGGGCGACAGGCACGCTGCTGGGGGGGTAGGCCGTAGCCTTCTGCAGGGGTGCAGGGTGGGGTGGGTGGGCTGGGGCTTCTTCTCTGTTTTCTTTTCCTTAGTTCTATGGCTCTTTTGTATCCCTTTATCGGAGCGCCGCGTCTGTGCTTGTCTCCCATGGTACGATTGAGGGTGGGAACTGGAGGTGTGTTGTTCTCCTTCTTACGGTTTTGCCACATTGCTATTACGACTCACATGCCCACCTTGCTGGCGATATCCTTACTTTCTTTGCGTGCTTATTGCTGTGGGGCGCTTGCATCGGCGCGGCGTTCTCTCCTTCTTGCTTCTATTACTTCTCCCCTTTCCTCCCTCCCTTCTCCCCTCTTTTTCTTCTTTAGGTTAGTATAGCGGATGATTATATTCACTGTTGCTATTCCGGTTCCTCCGTTCTGTCTAAAACATGTAACTGGGTGATAGGTAGACAAGAGACGAGCCACGGTGGGTACTGCTCTGATATATTGCGTCCATATCCTGATTGATGTAAACTGTTGCTGATGATTATCCATATTGATGCCCTTATGTTTTGCTGTTTGCTTCGTGGCCCGCTATGGGAACTCGGATATCCATAAACTGCAATTGATCCTGCTATACTCCTTATTATAAAATTAACCTTCTTTGATCCTGCTCGATGGCCGTACTTAACCTTTCCAGACTGAACTGATTGCTTCTATATTGTTGGCTGATTCCAGGGCACATCCTTCCGGAGTCATTGGCCTCTCATACTGTGTCGTGGCCGGCCTGACTGGTTGTAGGCCCGTATTTGTATATTCCTTACTGCATAATAAAGGTTTTCAAAAAAAAAAAAAAAAAAGAATGGGTGCTACTTGATGCATAATGAAACACTTGGTTGTAGAATGACTCTGGCACAACTTTAAGGAACAGTGTGGTCAATTTTACAAAAAGACTTTGTCTGTTACAAATATATTGTTTGTGTTGCTTGATGTACTTACCTGCAATGCAATGTCCGACGGCATATGTAATAACTGCAATGTAATGCTAACATACCCAAAATACATGTGATGAATGCAAAAATATATTCAACACCTGCAACCCCAAAGGGAATATTGCACTAATTGATGCACACAAATTACAATGAGCAAAGTGCAACATAAATTAACAGGAAGCATTACAATAATGACAAAATACAAGATGCCAGTAACACTTTACGTGACTGTGCCTGCTGACAATTCAGTGATAACTGCATGTAGTAAAACAACACAGGCCAAGTGCATTTTTTACAAGCCACCCCATGCCATCTGAACGTAGGTACTCGACAAAGTCTTTACTGCATCATTAAAAAGGACAGATACAAGTTGCTTTGATTTTTTAAATTTTAATTTAAATAGTGCTTCCATTTGTTTTGGAATGCTTTTTGAAGTATTTAACGCCCACCGGTAAATGTGCGTGCAAAAGTTTTTAAAGTATCCTCCCTTATGTCAATTAATTTATGTACAGTCTGTGCTATGTTGTATATTATACATGGCAATTCAAGTAGCATTTCTATCGAAAGACTAGCAGAAACACTGCAATCATGAAGAAACTCTCAAAGAGGATGAAATATGTTCATTTTCTGCCTCCGTGTCTAGTTGGCAAGGCAATGTAAAAAAAATGTATATGCGACTAGAGCAACTCTGTTCATGAACAAATGATAGGAAATAATCGGGACTACTTTCGATTTTTAACTCTATTAGTCAATGTATAATGGCTGTTTTTTGCAAATAACCTACATACCAAAATACGGGCGCAGCTACTGGTCCTAGGAATTTGTTCACCTGAACCCTTTGTTTAATTATGACAGGCACTGAGTCGTTACAGACAATATGTAGCACATTATTGCATAATATCTATGTCAATTCTGATATGTTTTTTCACCTCACCATGAATGTGAATAAAATGAAGAAGTTATGTATTCTAAAACACTTAGTGATAACTGAAGTTATTAAGCATTACTTGTTGATGTGTTCCTATACAATTATATTTTGTACTCTGAGGGTTTAGAATATTATTACCCTGAGGTTCGAAACAATTATGTATGTAAAATCATCCTCGTCTTTCCCAGCCTCAACAAAGAAAGATCACACATTTTTCCATTGAGGTTAGCTCTGTTTATTTAAAAAAATATTTTGGAAACATACCGTCCAGGAGACACTTGCTTGGTTGCGTTTTCAAACAACTGCGCTCTGGCTGCAACACTGAAGACAAAACAGAGAAGATGCACACTTAATGTATCATCATTTCATGCATGGTATACTTTAAAGTTATTTGTTCGAAAAGGAGATAACCATATCACATCAAGTCTAGCAATGTTATGAATCGTATATGCTGCAGCACTAGTCCATTTAGTCACTATTTCATTATTGACACTTGATTGCCAGCTTTATAATAAGCAGGGGGCCAAATATTCGAATATTTCTGTGCAAAAGATCTCATATGCATCTAACAAACTTAACTAGTAGGTCGCTAACCAAGCACTGATTCTCAGATCAAAGTCAAACTTTTGGATTCAATTCAGGAAAGTGCCAAAATATTGTGATGCATACATTTTGCTATTTAGTATCCGACACATTAAAAGAAAAGCCCATCAAGCTAGCTAAAAATAAGTTCATTAACAGAAAGAAAAGAGGCAATCCATGGTCTGAGGACTGTAAGACTGCCAGAATTGGCTTAAATGACTGAAAACAACATTAATAATATCTGACTTCTGGATTTCGTCCTTGCCCTAAAACATTCCAAAATGAGGCCAATGAATAGAAAGGCACATTTCCCACTGGATGCTGCAATAATTGGTGAAGGCCAAATCTTCAGCTAAATCGTAACTTGATGCCTTACAAATGGCAGTGATTTCCTAATGACTATCGGTGCTGAAACATGGGTGAACAAACATTTGATGATGTGTATACGATGATAATTTCTATTTCTATTTAGGGAGTTTTGTAAAGCGCTTGATGACGCACAACGGCGTGTCTCCGCGCTAAGGAGAGAAATGTACTGGGATCTACTGAGCGGCCTACCTTACTGAGCGAATAGTATAGTTTTAAGCTTGGCTCTGAAAATTAGCTCAGATGGTTCTAATCGCAGTGCCATCGGTAGTTTGTTCCATCTGGAGGCTGCAAGGTACTGCTAAATGCCATGTTCTCCACCATTGTTCCTTCTTTGTTTTGCTCCAACCATGAGATCCATAGTTGTTACAAAGAGAATCAGGAAGATCAGAAGATAGTGGTAGAACGGATGCTGAAAACAAAATATGCTACACTAAAACAATTTTTAAGTGAGCATGACCGTGTGGCTGAAATAGGATTCATGTTTTCAAGAGGTTTTGGTGGAGGACTTAAAGTGGAAGAAACATAATATGGTGTGGTGGCACTGAAGTAGGAAAGTAGTACTAGTGGAGTTGTTTGGTTGCAAACCCTGTCAGATAAGAATTTAGAAGGCAAGAATAAAGGGAAGCACTTAAAGGGTACTACACTGAAAGTAGAAAGTAATATAGGGAACCGCCTTCGACTGACTTCGCTCCTTCCTCACTGGAAAAACCCAAAGGATCAGACTCCTGCCTTTCCTCTCCGAACCCACAGAGATCAACTGCAGAGTTCCCCAAGGATCGTCGCTCAGTCCCATGCTCAACATCTACATGGCCCCCCTCGCCACTATCATCAGACAACATGGACTCAGCATAGTATCATATGCCGACGACACCCAGCTCAACCTCCCCTCAAGAAGAACCCCAAAGACACCAGACTCAGCTTCAAGGAAGGAATGGAAGATGTCGCAGGTTGGATGAGCTGCAGCTGTTTGAAGCTCAACTCAAAGAAGACAGAAGTCCTCGTCCTTGGACCCACCCCTCAGCCTGAGACAACACCTGGTGGCCCACGCCCTCGGCATCCCCTCCACCCCCACGGACCACGCCTGGAACCTTGGCTTCATACTCGGCTCCTCCCTCACTATGTCCCGCCAGATCAACGCTGTTGTCTCAACCTGCTTCCACACCCTCCGCATCCTTTGCAAGACTTTCAAGTGGAACCCCCGAAGCCAGAAAGACCGCCACCCACACACTCATAACTAGCAGACTGGACTAAGGAAACGCCCTCTATGCTAGAATCAACAAATCCCTGCTTCGCAAACTCCAGACCATCTAGAACACCGCGGCCAGACTCGCCCTCGGCATCCAACGACACAAGCACATCACCCAACACCTGCAAGACAACCCCAGGATCCCCATCGAGAGGAGAGTAACCTTCAAGCTACTCACCCAAGCCTACAAATCTCTCCACAACACTGGACCCAAATACCTAAACGAAAAAGTATCCTTCCACGTACCCAAAAGAAACCTCCGCTCCGCCGATCTCGTCCTAGCGGAAACCCCGCCATCCACCGAACTAGAGCGGGTTGAAGAGCCTTCTCCTCCGTCGCAGCCAAGGCCTGGAACCAGCTCCCGGTCAACATCAGATGCTCCCCTACTCTGCACATCTTCAGAAAGCGCCTCAAGACCTGGCTTTTCAGCTAACTCAGACCTGCACCACCCGCCCTAACTGCCTTGAGACCCTCACGGGTAAGTAGCGCGCTTCACAATTCCGATTGATTGATTACTTATTAGTATTACATCACAGGAATTAAGTGTGTGCCATAGAAATATTTTACCATGTTTAAGGATGCATAAACCAGAACTGGCTAGTCCTCTAAAATAATGAAACAGCAAAATGGAACACCGTCGCCCCTATCACATAATAAAACATGAAAAGAGTGGTGACTAAGGCCACATGGTTCTCTGTGAATCATATCTCCCCACATTTTGTCAAGGAGTACATCAATTCCACTCTGCTTTCAATTCATAAATGCATCTCCAACAAGTTATCACTACTGATCCTATCAAAATAAGATGCGGACGGCCTGTACTCACGTAAAATGATGCCAAACCCAATTTACTAAAAAATTCAGACCTTCCCTTCCATCCCAGAATCTGCAACCTCTGACATCTCAGGACCTCACTTTGACTTTAATAGATGATCCTAGCATAAGCGGATAGTTAAAGGCTCTCCTTTGAATTGAGGTGTAAGGGGGTGGGGAGAGTGCTGGTTGCTTTTTTTTAAAATAATTCCTCCAATTTTGGTGGTATTTTTCTCTTGTAATGTGCTCATTGTTCTGCATTCATTCCGCTACACCGTACTTTTTTGAGAAGGAGCAAGGTAGCTTCACAATCAATTTGTAATACTGCACAAAATTCACCTACTCGGTTATAGCAGTACTTTCAAGTCCCTGCTCTCTTTTTCATGTGGGGCAACAAGAAAGGTTTGGGTCCTATCTCTGACCGGCTTGGACCTCAACAATCTACAAAACAGAACAAGTGGCCAGTCAGGTTTACTTTTTTGTCATTTGTTCACACCCAGCCTATAAGTACTGAGTGATCCACTTTTTCATTTGAAATTTTTATTTACTTCAAAAGTTTTTCATTTATTTCTTAAAGAAATAAATGAAAAACTTTTGAAGTAAATAAAAATGTCAAATGAAAGTGTGGATCACTCAGTACTTATAGGCTGGGTGTGAACAAATGACAAAAAAGTAAACCTGACTGGCCACTTGTTCTCTTTTTCATGTGGAACATATATTGGTAGGCTTTAAGAGAGATTTGCAATAACACTCTCTTTAGCAAAAACTACCAAACTCCAACTAAACCTTCGGTAAAGATAACCTTAATGTTAGCACCATGGATTACAAACAGAGTGTGGATTTGTTTTAACTAGTGAAGAACGAGTTATTCCATGTATGCCTTTGGCAATCTGACGAGATTCCTTTCATGGTCAAATTTAATTGAGGGGGAAAACCATGGGCCACAGGTCTGGTGGCTTAGTTTGATGGCTTAGTGGGCTAATGCGTCCACTGTAGGGGCCAGTGTTTGACCTCATGGTCACAGGTTCTAATCCTGGCGGGTCCACACAACCTTTCATCCTTCCAAGTCAATAAAATGATTACCATTGAGTTGGGAATCAATCAACATCTGTTATTCAGTGGTCCTTGTCATTTCAAGGCTGGGATGAAGACCAGTTGCTTTCTTTTACACAAATCACCAGGAAAGAAAAATGTATGCTACCAAAGAAAATTAGAAAATAAGTAAATAGACTAGAAATGGCATCACAAGTCAATGACTGTGAACCTAACAGACAACTATGATTTGGAAGCTAGCTTATGCAACTTGACGTGTATGTGATTAACCCCTTAACTGCTGGGCCTTTTACCCCAGTGCTGAGCCCTTTTTTGGCTATTTGGGATAGTTCATGCTTAGGGATTCATAACTTTTTTCCACATAAGCTTTTCATGCCAACTTTCTGTACTTTTTTTCTACTGGGGATCATAAAGGTACCTGAAGCTTGTGGATTCCCATGAGGGGACCAATGAAATAGGCAAATTATAGCTACATTTGAGTTGTTTTGGGAGGAATATAAAAATGAGCTCTGGATAGAAGTGTCTGCTTTTTTCTCTATAAATCGTATCAACGAATAGATTGCTTTCTAAAGTGACCATCTTCCCAGCTTTCCGGAACATGTAGAGCTGAATGAAAACTTTTATAACTGTGGTAAAAATATATTTGTTTTGAAAGAGGTAGCCTATATGGCCTATTTTTGGTGCCCTCAACCTACTTCCAGTTGGTGGTGGAAACCAGCATGAAACCAATGGGGGATCCAGGAAACCTATAGATTTCTGAAAAGTAGACAACATTCCTAGTTCAGCAATGGGTCATATGTGTAGATTCTTCAAGGTTTTCCCAAAGAAACTAAACATTGAATTAAAGAAATATTGAAAATGGGAATGAAAAAACAGCCATTTGTGACAATATTTTAATCTGTACCTTTTTGTCTCAATGGCCAAATTACAAAGGCAATATACCATTACAACAGTTAGACCTCTCTGGTTGCGTGGATATACAAGGTTTGTAGCTTCGCCAAGAACCAAAGGTACCCAGAAACAATAACTGAGCTGTACCATAAAAGGGCTTTTTTTGAGTATGGACCAATTCATATGGTGGAATATGTAGAGTGAAAAATGGGCATCAAGGAAACCTATGAATTTCTGAAATGGGCACAAGATATGAAGTTTAGGAGCCGTGGTTATTTGTACATATCTGAAGTTGTGAGTACCCGTACGAGCATATGATTTGAGGGCATTTTTCAAAACATCTTCTTTCTCGAAAGAAAGGCTTACATTTGGAATGCACAAATGCAGCGAAATACATTTTTCAATAAGAAACATTCTAATAGTCTATGCTATCACACGTCTTCTGATAATTTTACCTCACTTGAGTGGGTATGACTAGTACCTGAAACATGAACCAGCCCAAACACAACATGTACACAGCACATTTTTCCACTGAAAACTGGCCCTTTTTTCCAATGTGGGTAGTTGAGGATTTTGGGACCTAGCTCAGCTGGCACATAGGGAAACCTAGCATACCTGAACATTTTTTTAAACTAAACACCTGGGGGAATCCAGGGTGGGGTGGCTTGCATGGCACTAACCAGTTTTCCTTTGCACAGAATGCCTTGAAATCCTCAAACTTTAAATACAAACATTTTTCTTCACATTTCTGTAATGGAAAGTGTGAAATCTGAGGGGAGCCAAAAACCTAATACATCCAGCAACACCTTCAAGTCTCCTGAGAAAAATGGTACCTCACTTGTGTGGGTAAGCCTAGTGCCCATGGCAGGAAACAGCCTAAAATGCAACATAGATACATCACATTTTTCCACTCAAAACTGACGCTTTTTTTGCAAAGTGGGTAGCTGTGGATTTTGGGCCATAGCTCAGCCGGCACCTAGGGATACCTAGCTAACTTGCACATTTCTAAAACCTAGACACCCAGAGGAGTCCAGGGGTATGTGAGTTGCGTGGCTCTCACTAGGTAATTTTACCCAGATGTCCGTTCAAAAGTAAAACCTTGGTAAAAAACACACATTTTCCTCATATTTCTGTGACAGAAAGTTCTGGAATATGTGGGGAGCTACAAATGTCCTACCTACTGAAGTTCATACATGGCCCCCGATAACAACGATACCCCACTTGTGTCGGTGAGTCAAGAGGCCACAATACAAAAGGCCCTAAAATGCTTTGGTTGATAGAAAAGCTATAGGGGTAGCTCCGGTATTAGTGGCGCCACCCACGCAAACCTACAAATCTCAGACATTTTTGACAACTAGACAAAAAGGGGATTACAAGGTGGTATGCTTTGCATGGATCCCATGAGGTGTTGTTACCCACAACACAACCCAAAATACTGTAGCTACCAATATAGCTTATCTATCAACATAGCACTTTAGGGCCTTTTGTGTCATCGTCCCTTGGCTCACCCACACAAGTGGGCTGCCGTTTTTATTGGGGGGACATGTGCAAACACAAAGGGGTAGAAATTTGTGGCTCCACGCAGATTCTATACGTTTTCCTCACACAAATGTTGGGAAAATGAGTGTTTTTAGCCAAAATGTGACATTTGCAGGGCATTGTGGGTAAGGCAATGTTGTGGGATCCACGCAAACCACACCACCCTGGACTCTCCTGGATGTCTAGTTTTGTTCTCAGAATTGTCTGGGTCTCGTAGGTTTTCCCGGGTGGCGGTTTACCAAGCCCTAAAGGTGCAGTCATTCACAATTTCAAGTAGGACATATTGAGAGTTATGTTATGTTATTTTAAAAGTACTTATACAGCCCACGTACACCAAGGGTTTCATGGCGCTAATTGAGCAAGGGGGAAGCTGCATCACCGGGACAGTTGGTTTACTGATATGCCTGGGAAAATAGATGGGTCATAAGCATTTTCCTGAACTGTGCATAAGGGGTTGCTAACCTCACTTCCACAGGGAGCGAGTTCCTAAACTGTGGGGCCAAGACTGCAAATCTAAGCCCCCCAAGTGTTTTGCATTTAAAAGAGGGAGAGATCAACAGATTTAGATTGGACAAGCGCAGTTCCCAGGAGGGGGTATAGCGCTGGATCCTTGAGGACATAAAGGCTGGGCCATTCCCAGCTAGGGCTTTGAAGATGGTACATCCCAACTTAAAGGCACAGAGTTTAGGCACTGGAAGCGAATGTAGGCTCTTCATCAGAGGTTAAACATGATGTCATCTAGGCTGGCGGGCGAATAACCTGGCCGCATGGCTTTATACCAGCTGTAAACGTTGTAGTTGATATGCGGGAATGCCAGCATATAATGAGTTGGCGTAATCGATACGCAAGATTACCAAGGCTAGGACAACCAAGGTCAGGGCCTCAGTGGGTAAGAACCTGCTGATCTTCTGGATTCTACGAAGGTGAAAAAAACACGCAGAGACCACTGAGCCTTCATGGATAGATCGTGGCTGATCACAATCCCTAAGCTCTTGTCAGAGCTCGCTGGTATTGAGGGGCTACCCAGCATAGGAGGCCAAAAATTAGACTTCCACAGGTTTGCCGGTCCACCTGTGAGAATGAGCTCAATTTTATCAGCGTTTAGTTTCAGTTGATTGTCTTTCATCCAGTCGCTGATAATGCTCAGAGTGGACTGGAAATTGAACACTGAGGCAGTAGAAGAGTTGGTGTCAAACACAAGCTGTAGGTCATCGGCATAGTTAAATGTTTTGACCCTTCTTTCACGCAAAGACCAGACCAGGGGTAGTAGGTACAAGTTAAACAAGAGGGGCGAAAGAGAATACCCCTGAGGTACCCCACAAGTTAATTTCATTTTTTGGGAGGATAAATTGGCAAGGCGAACAGCTTGGAATCGATTGCTAAGAAAGGAGGAAATCCACTACAACGCCAGACCCCTGCTGACACGGTCGAGCAGGAGACCATGATCGACCGTGTCAAAAGCGGCTGACAAATACAGGAGTACCAAGGCCTGGGTGAGGCCCTTGTCAGCCCCTTCTGAGCTCATCTATGACTGCAAAAATAACTAACTCCATTGAATGTGCAGGTCTAAATCCTGCCTGATGAGAGTCAAGAAAATGAGATTGTTCGATGAAAAAACTCAGACAGTTTGCCACTAGAGCTTCTAGGATGTTCCCTAGGTAAGGCAGCAAGGAGATGGGGCGATAATTGCTGTGCACTAAGGGATCAGAGTTGGGTTTCTTCAAAATGGGGATTATGTCAGCCCTTTTGAAAATGTTAGGGACAATACCAGGTTTGAGGGAATTATCAAGGAATGAAAGGGGAGGGTCCGGACAAGTGAGGAAAGCTTCACGTAGAATGAGAGTCGGGCAGCAATCAGTGGGGGAACCAGAGCTCACTTTCTTTAATAGAGCAAAAAAGTTTTCCTTTGAAATTGGGGGGATTTGATTAAATTCCAGTGAGTTTTTACAGGGGGCTGAGGAACCATTGTGGAGGTATGGGGAGGTATACTAGCCTTGATTGCAGCGATTTTCTCAGTGAAATAGGAATTGAGCGAGTCGGATAAGGATTGAGAGGGAGTAGGTTTCGCCATGACCCTGTCCGGATTAGTGTGTTTGTCGGGAATGGAAAAGATATCTTTGGACTTATTGGCAGAATTTATGATTTTTTAAACAAAATATTCGGCTTTAGCCTGGAGGATAGCATTTTTCCATTCTTTAAGCAGTGTTACATAGGAGGCTTTTTTGTCCAAGGAGTAGTCGTGTCTCCACCTACGTTCTGCTAGCCACACTCTCCTGTCCCGTTCGCTAAAATAACACCCAAAAGAATCAAATGACATCCTGCTTGTCATTGGGATGGGATTGTATTAGTCCCCAGGGGAGCTGCAAGACTGTTGAGCCTTTATGGGTGCTGTTGGGCCTGATGTTAGGATGGGCCAGACCCACTCCATTATTTTATTTAAAATATATATTCCTCCCATACAGTGGTCCTTCTGCCTCCCCCAGGGGCAAATTGGAGACAAATCACCTCCCTGCCCCTGGAGGTGAGGGACCGAAAGACATTTTATGGGGCATTTAGGGTGGGTGTGTGGCTAATTTCAGTGTGCACCACTTTCTTTTGACCAAAAGGCTAATCCCAAGTGTCAGATGGCCTTTCTACCCCCCAAGGGGGGGGGCAAATTTGGGGCATTCTCCCCAATTGGGACAACTGTTTATCTACCCCTATGGGGGCCAGAAAAGCACATTTGCCCCTTCTGGGGTGGGGGTATTGTGCAATGCCAGGGTACATCTTCTTTTTCTTTTGTTTTGGCATCCTTTTGAATTGACTGGTGCGTAGTGGGCTTTCTGCCCCA
This sequence comes from Lissotriton helveticus, assembly GCF_964261635.1. NCBI lineage: Eukaryota > Metazoa > Chordata > Amphibia > Caudata > Salamandridae > Lissotriton > Lissotriton helveticus. Next base: position 246,838,250 of record NC_136069.1, on the reverse strand, counting down.
CTGCAGGGACAATTTGAAGGCAAGCACCCTATCTGGTTGTGCCGGGGGAGGGGGCAGAAAATGTTACATTGGTGTCACCCCCATTGCAAATCTGACTGACCGGTTTTTCTGCCCCACCACGCTCCCAAGGCCAGACAGAGGGTTCGATTTAATTTTGCCCCTGAGGGGGCAGTAAGCCCAAAACACACCAGGGAATTTGAAATGGTGCCAAAACAAAAAAAGAGGGTGTGGCCTACCCTGGTATAATGCCTTACCCCTGCCACAGTAGGGGCAATAGTGTCCTTCTCCCACCTGAGGGCAGATAGGACTTTTGTTTCAATTAGGGAGGTTGCCCGAAACTGGAGGCCAGGAGGGTAGAAAGTCCAACTGACACTAGGGATTTTACCTTTGGGGTAAAATACAGTGGTGTTAGTGTTGCACTCTTGAACTGGCCACACCCTGACCCCAAAGTGCAGTGCTCTCACCACTTTCTTTTGGGCCAAATGCAAAATACCTGGTATCAGCTGGACTTTATTCCCTCTCTCTTACCCAATTGGTAGAAACCTCCTACCTTCCCCCAGGGAGGCAGAAAGACGCTATTGCCCCTTTTGGGGCAGGGAATAGATTGAAAGCAGGGTAGGCCACCCCCCTCCTTTTTAGGTCGAGCAACCTATCTCAATGCGCATGCGCATTGAGCGGGAGCGAGATATATAGGGGCTTATCGAGAGTTTACCTAACTGGCGATTCCACTGGCGATTTCTTGCAGTGCATGTGAAAGCGCGTGCACAATGCCACCAGCCGCCTGCCTGCCTGCCTCGCATTACCACATCAAAGGCGGCCGCGTCTCAGGCCCCTGCTGCTTCACACCCTCATGCCGCTCTCCCCGCTCCGCCTTCTCCCCTGCCCGCCGTGTCGCATTTCTCCTCGTACTTTCACTTTGACGGCCGCAGGCCGTCTCTCGTGTTTCTCCTCCCCCCTCCCAGTGTTTTTTTTTTTTAAAGTCAAGCACCAGCTTCTGCACACTATGGCTCTGCAGTGCTTTGTCTGACTCACAACTCGGTTCAAAGGCTATACACTCGACTCACTGTGTGCTCTCCCTTTCATATTACAGTCTATCGCACTGTGCAGAGCTGTCAGCATGTGATCCTCCTGTCTGACACTCACTCGGCGCAGGTCTTCTCTCACTCCGCACTATTTACAAGTCAATGAGGGCTGATCTCGATGCACTTATTTCGATGGCCGTCCGTATTCGACGCGTTGTATCAGGCGCCCTGACACATTTTACTCTGTTTATCGTACCGTCTCTCCCGAGCAAGCAGCGCAATTGCTGCGTGCCGTCAGTTGATCACAATGGGTCTAGTTTTTTCTTCTCGAAGCACCTGGTCCATTAGCAGTTGCCCGTGTTTTTCTCAAGATTGATGGGATAGATACCTCAATGCTTTAAAGGTCCCAAAGGCGAGACCTATTGGCTATGCCAATGCTTGTTTTGTTTTGGCTCTGCTTTGAAAGCCCCAGTAGTTAGTGTGCCTTCTGCCCCCCTCCCCCGGGGAGCAGATTGGGGGTGAATACCCCTATCTATTTGGCTCCGCTTTGAAATACCCAGTAGTTAGTGGGCTTCCTGCCCCCCCTCAGGGGTGCAGATTGGGGTGAATACCCCTATCCATACCTCTGGGGGAAAGGGGGGGGGCAGAGAATATATTGGGCTGTGGGGTGGGGAAAGCAAATGACCATGACCAAGGGGAGCCGCTCCACCCCCCAAAGCACTACATGAGGGCAGTCCTTGGTGTCTACTGGGCTTTCTGCCTTCGGGGGTGGGAAATTAAGGGTAAATGCCCCCATCTGTCCCCAGGAGGGAAGAAAGACTGTAACTGCTATTTTTGGGTGGGGGCACGGCCATGTCCATGGTGAGCAGCCCTCACCACTGTACATTTTCTTGGTAACATTTCCCTGGTGTCTAGTGGGTTTTCTGCAGATTTTGGGTAATTACCCCCATCCATGGGGGGTGCAAAAGGACTGATGGGTGGGACCACGGCCATTCCTATGGTGGGCAGCCCCATCCCCTGCATTTTCTTGTTTTTAGATTTTCCCTGGTGCCTAGTGGGCTTTTTGCCCTCTAGAGGGCAGATTGGGAATAATTACCCCATCATCCTCCGGAGGGTGCAGAAAATGTAATGCTGCGGTGTTTGGGGTGTCGACATGGCAGCACCCACCCCATAACTTTTCTTCCCCTGGTGTCTAGTGGTCTTTCTCCGTTTCCCACTTACCCTTCTCGAGGGCAGATTGGAGGTAATTAACCTCATCTGCCCCCAAAGAGGTGCAGAAAGACTGAAATAATTGGGGTTGATAGGGGAGCACAAGCCCTTGCACAATATGCCCTCCCCTGTGTCCCTGGGGCCTAGTGGGTGGATCCCTGCTTGGGGATCGCTCTCCTGTGGTGATCCCCAAGCAGGGATGTACTGGGCAGCGATATAATTTGAAAGGGGAGATTATTCCCTTTCCAAAGATACCTCTCCGGAAGCAATTAGTGCTCAGGGGCTGAGATATTCAACAAAAGCACTGATGTGGGGAAAGTAAAATGAGCCCTTTGGCTCATTTTACCTTCTCTTTGCTATAGTGATGTTAGCGCAACCTGCACGCTTAATGTCATTACAGCAAAGGGAAAAAGGCTTCTTGGGAATCTCTTCCTGAGCAGCCCAGGGCTGCCTCTGGTGCCCAGCACCAGAGGGTCCTTAATATGCCTCCCCAGTGATGGTCAATGGCCAACAGAAGCACTGGAGAAGTAGTGCACCATTCGGCCACTGGGCGAAACCGCCACTTAAGGAAGTTAAGTTTAAAAATTGCAGACCACTGGGTGAGTTTTCAAAGTACGTTTTAGAGAAAAAGCACAAAAAGAAAATTAGATCCTTGAAGAAATAGATTTGTTTTCGTTTTAATCACAGCAACTTCTGAATGGTTTTAAAAAATCTAAACGGCTTACACTGATCCTGGCCTCTGGTAGCCATTGCTTGATGCTGTGTCTAACCTTGGTCTCCTGGATATTTTCGGTGGTAGATCAGGATTGACAGGAATTTGAGGTGTGTCTTTGAGATCCATGGCTGCTAAACTCCTAACGGATCCACTGCGGCTTTTCATGCCTAAATAAAACATGCAACAGTGGTGAATGTGGATAATGCATTAAACATTAGAAAACAAAATGTAGGTAAGATTACAGAGACATTCAAATTACATTTTACTAGAGTATATTTAAAAACAGTCACAATAAGGTGTTTCAATGGTGCATTATGAGTAAGAGCATTTGTATCTCCTGTGGTACTCCCTAGCAGATGGTCTTCCGGGCTGGGAATATTTATGGAGAGTAGGATATCCTTTCTATGGGTCTTTCCTTTGCTAATTTCTTGCAGTACATCATTAATCATGTTGCACACTAATATACGATATTCAAGGCACGATTAATGATTCTAGACATGAAAGTAATGAGATACTGTCTTTACTGTCTTTGGTCACTTATTGGTAAAGCAGAGAATTCAATTACCCCTAAAAAAATTCCTAATTATTTTATATGCATGTCAGTTTGTCATAAGTTAGATTGTGAAAGAGGAGTGTGAAGACACTTTGTTTTCCGAAAGTGCACATATCTGGGCACACTTCTGGAGGCTGTTACATCTCTCCTCCTAGGGAGAGATCACTAGTTTGAGGAAGACAGAACACAGAGTTACATAAGATAAACATTTCGCTGTCATTCATATGGCTTCTAAATTACCAACTGTTATTATTTCTCTCATCCTTAACCCCTTCCGCGCTGATGACGGAACCGCTCCGTCATCAGCCGCGGTAGCGCTGTGCTGATGACGGAGCGCTTCCGCCATGGCCCGCTCAACGCGCCTGCACGGTGCTGATTTCGCGCCTGCGGGGCCATGACGGAACCGGTCCGTCATAAGCACAGCTCAACCGAGGATGGTGACGGAGCGGTTCCGTCACCAGCATGGGCGCGCCGCGCGGCCCCCCCACCCCTTAGCGCTGCGGCGGAATAGAGATGCAAGGCACAGAAACAGCATAACCAGCCTGTACATTCTTAATGATTCTGGAATGCGTAGCTGAGAGAGAATACAGGGAGGGATTGGGCCTGAACATAGAGGAAAGAAATTGTATAGGAAACATGAAAAAATGTAGACTATCAAGTGGTGTTGATGTATGTTTTTATAATTGTATGCATAATAACGTAAGGATGAAAAAAGAAAATAAACATTTAGCTGGAATTAAGATATTATGTCAAGTGAATTATGTTTATGCTGATGTAAATCAATGTAGGCCTCGAATTCAAAATGGCAACTCTGTTGGCAACCATCTTTCAGCACACATTCACTTTTCATTTCTGTCTCAATCTGCACACAGACCATTTCTGAACTAGCAGCCTTTTAACAATGTCTTGAGATATAATGTCACTTTTCCAGGTGCAGACAGTTTTTTTCCTTTGGGACTCTGGAGCACATTGTTCCCAGCACCTCACCTATTTGGACCACAGTGTGATTCCAATGATAACTTGCCTTTTTAGGTTGAGCCTAGGCAGTGTGCATGCGCTGTCTGCAAGACCCTTTTTTAGCTCCTCTATCAGCTTTTGGCATGCCCATCAATTGCCATTTGTTCGTTGTTGTGCCATTTAGAAATACAGGGTTTTTATTGGTGCATTGGGTCTGATTCTCCTGCTTTTGCGTGCTTGGGTCATGCCCAGGCAATTTCACTCATTGTTTGCTTGTGTTGGCCATCCCAATACGTCTGTGGTTCCTCCTGGTCATCCTGCTGTGCCTTTTTATTTGGTAGGCTATCAACATCGTTTTAGGCTATCAGGCCATTTCACAGAGCCATGCTCTGTTTGGCACCTTCAAAGTGGCAATTTCTGTCTGGTAGCTGTTGAGCTATGCCAATATCTCTAACTCAAAAAAGTGTGAGACCTATTGCATTTCTAATGCTTGTTATGACATGTAACAATATTTGTACTAACTAATGTAGTGCCTGAGGAGCACCAAGGATGGGAACTGCATTATGTGAAATTGTTGTTTTGTATGGACAAATGTGATTTCAGAAATTGTATAATTCTGTCTTCAGCCTGATGGTTTCAACGTGTGTGACTCTAACATAATTGTATTCATGTAAGCATCTTATTGTATTTTGCATTATAAAAGAAGCCAATTACAGAGGGTTTAGGCCAGTAGCGGTCGGCAGTAGGTGTTTCTGTAGGGCGATGACGTGGGCAGGGGGAGGGGCAGGGTGGGGGGTAGTAATTTATGGATTACAGAGTTTTACAGATAAGTAAACATTTAAATAAATAAAACGAATTTTGTTGCGCGCGCTGCATCACACCATCTAAAACTAGGCAGCTGGAATTTTGCCCCAGTACTGTCAAAGTCCTGGATAATATAATTAAAGGTGAATCATTGTGTACTAACAAAATACTATACACTTCAATTAACATAACTTTCTGAGGAATGTGACTTAAAGAAACATCAAGACTATACTGCCTCTGAACAATACTAGGCACATGGGTGCAGTATATGTAAGGCTGTGCAAAGCCTATATTTTGTACTATCTATCAGCTATATGCCAAGTATATATTTTGCAATGTTTAATACAAAATTGGAAAAATAGCAGATTTGTTGCATTTTACAGAAGATTACAGTTACTACAAATGTATGTAATATGTCAGAAATATATTTGTGGTGACACCGTATGGTTGTACTATGATCAATCAAACCCTGAATAGGATTCATGAATGGAGTCACTGCAAAATATGTTTGTTCTAGCCAATCTTCTGGGTTTTTGTCAAATAGAGTTTTTGTAGAATTTCTTTTGCAACTGGACATGTGGAATCAGAGATGGTTCCTCGGATAACATTAATAAAAATAATCGTTGCATAAAAACAGACTGCTATACACTTTAGTAAGCATACTTTTATGAGACGTGACTTTCAAGCAAACATCATGCATACACTGCCTCTTAATAAAATAGCGCATATGAGTGCAGTACCTGTAAGGGCTATGTGGTGTACATAATTTGAAAATTCCTGTCTTATTGTCAAATAAAACTACAAAGGCACGCTAAGCTTATACAAGTCATAACCTTTTATACTGTAAAACTAAAAAACTGTTGTAACATCTCATTATCATAAGACAGTCGGTCTTAACCTGTGGTTTGGGGAGCCCTGGAGATCCCAAATGAAGACTCAGGAGTCTGAGACTATTTAGAAAATTAAATAATATTAACAGATTAATAAAGTGTTAATAAATAAAGATAACGTGAAAATTAAACAATTTACAACATTCTGTAAATGTAAAGGAATTTGAAACTGAGGGCTAAAAATGTATTTGGTATTTCCAGATGGATTTGCGGGGGCAGCATAAGTGCACCAATCAGAATATAATAAGGGCGATGAGTAGCCTCAATTGAATTTAAAAAAGCTCCATCCTTCCCATTAAAATTTAAATTTGTATCTTATTATATTTGTGAATTAAATGAAATATTTCAATAGTTTTTGTGTATTTGATGAATGCTTGTTTCCATATTTTTACATTTGCGATTCAAATTGTTGAAATTGCGTAGGCCAGGGTCTCTGGATTCTAATTGTGACTGAATGGGGGTCCTCGAATTCCAATAATGATTAAATGGGGGTCCTCGGATTCCACAGTGGATAAACACTGTCACAGGAGACACCATACACATGAAAAACAAGTACATAAGTACAGTAGATCAGAATGAAAAATTCAGATTCTTAGAAATGCTTAGCCTGACATACTTGAGTTAAAAACACCAGCTGCACATTAGGTTTGTATTTTGCAGTCTTTGATAACACAATTATAAACGTTTCTAGAGCCCTGTTCCATACGGTAAATAAAAATGTCTGTTGCACACTGGTAATATGTTTAGCAATGTGTGAAAAAAAATGTTTAGCACTACAGTTTCGAGTGTTACCTAAATGCTGTGATATACACAGTAAAACCCTGCACACAATTCATAAATGGAGTTACTGCAACATATGTTTCTTTTGGTCTTTAGGTCTCAGCCTGCGAAAGACTGCACACATGTGCAGTCGAGCTGGCGAAACTTAATGATATAGAGTAACTTTCACTAGTGAGGTTAAGCCCCGCCCCTCTTTTCCATTGGCTGGCATCACCGTTCATGCTAAACGGTGGCCAGCCATTGGAGAAGAGGTCCCAGTGACGTTCTTCTTTCTCTTTTAGCCCCGTCCCTTTCAGACTGGGTTCCTTGACTTACTGATGGCGTAAAAGCTTTCTTATCTTCTTTATGGGGCCTTCTGTTTCGGCCCATTAAGAAGATAAGGAACCTTTTACTCCAGCAGTAAGTCGGGCTCTAAAAGAGAAAGCAGCACGTCGTTGTACGCAGCAGTCATTTTTGACACAAAGGAAGCCCCTCTACACGCATTTCCTCTCACCCTGCCTTTGCCTTGTTATCTAGTGCGCAGGTGCTCACCCCGTGACTTTGTCAGCATTTTTGTGCGCGGGTGCCTGCCCCGCTTATTTAATTATTCATCTGCGCAGGTGCCCTCCCCGCGACTTTGCCCGTATCTCTATTTAAATTCGAGGGGGTGCCCACCCCGTGTCTTACCGCCACAGCCCGAGCGAGGGAAGAGGTTGCCGGGCCGCTGCCTAACGCGACCCGGAAGGAGAAGAGCCAGTGCCTAAGACTCTCCCGGAGCGTCACGGGCGCCCACTAGAAGTCCCAGTCCCAAGAGAGAGGGGACCGGGTGAAGCACGACGCACAGATGAAGCGGGGCTACCGTAAGTGAGGGAGAGCCCCGCAGGATCCAGCAGCGAAGACCGCCGAGGAGAGAGCTCTGTAAGTGTGGCTCGCTAGCGAAGGGGCAGTATGTCTAATTTGTGAGTCCCCGAGCGGGACTCCAACATGTTGATTTGAGAGGCGGGCACAGTGCTGATGTGTCTCAGTCTCTAAACGCATTGGTCTGAATGTCTGCTCTTATTCAACTCTATTTTTTTATTTTTTATTTATTTATTTTTGCAAAATACATGAATTGGTCGTCAAAGAGTCATAATTTACAGAATACATAGTTACTATTGACATTCATTACATCAATTCATCAATAAATCAATAATCCTGGAGCCAGATACATATATATAAAAAAAAAAGATAGATAAATGAATTTTAGAGATTATATGTTACTCACATTGAATACATAAAAGAAAGATGCAATTAACAGCACAATAAGGCAGATACATAAAGGGCTACTAAAAAGGAGTTAACAGAAATAGACCATCAGACAGTGGATTCTAGTTGATTAGTGATCTTGCCCCAAATATGTTGACCAAGCTTCTTCTTCCTATGCCCTTTAAGGGCATACAGACTATGCTCCATATTATGAACAGCAAAAAAACGCGCTCTCCATGGTTCAAAAGAGGGGGGCTCCTGCTGTAACCACGAAGATGCTAATAAGAGTCGGTATACCGCTGTAACTAAGAATATTAGTTTTACATGTGGCTGTAATAGATCTGATATTACCGGCCCCATTTCTGCACCTAGCATTATCTGCGTAGCACTTACTTTAACGGGAAACCCTAAAGTAGCTGTTAGGTAATTATCTAGCTGTAAAAGTAAAAAAGATAACCGAGGGCACCCAAAAAAAATATGGAGATCGTCGGCAGATATGTATCCACACCTATAGCATTTCCCAATTGTATCGCCCTGCCATTTCGAGATCTTGTCAGGTGTGTAATATAAATTAAAAATGGATTTGTAATGCTGTGCAGATAATTTTGTCGAAAGGAATAAATTTGTTGCCATCGCCAGTGAGACTTCTATCCGTATATCCTGCCTCCCAAGTTTATTCCCCCATTTAACATTTTGTTGCTGTAAATTATTCGCCTTAGTGTTCAGTAAATGGCCATATAGCACTCCTATTTTTGCAGATTTGGTATTATCCTCTATCAGAGGGTTAGCTTGTAGGTGGCTGTCTTTTTGAGATAGGAAGTTCCTAATTTGCAGATATTTTGCAAAATTCTCTCTGGGTAGCTGATATTGTATACGAAGTTGGTCAAAAGATTTCAGGGATCCATCACTAAAAAAATCCCCCACTAACCTTAATCCTTTTTGCCACCATACATAGACCACCCTATCCCATAAGTCAATTGGCAGAAATATTGGAGACGTCAAGGGGGTATACCAAGAAATTTTCCCTATTCCAAACATTTTCCTTAATGTCCGCCAGATTTTATATGCGGCTAGCAGTACCTTAAAACGTGTACGTTTGTAATAGCTCCATTCCTGATGTAGTAACAAACAATTTTTAGCCTTCACACCTAGTAGCATCTGGTAAATTGACGGGCACTCTGCCATATTCAGAGAACCAACACCGGTTACCAGAACATTCATCCCTTGAAACATACAAGCGTAATAATAAAGAGTAAAATCTGGTACTGACCAACCTCCTAAATTTCTAGGTAAAATCATAAAACGCCCGGCACGGCGGGCCTTACCATCGGCCCACATAAAGCGCATACAAAGAGCCTGGAGTTGTGCTAAGCTAGTGGTAGCTACTTCTAGAGGAACACACCTGAAAAAATATAATACTTGTGGCAAAATCATCATTTTTAGCAGGTTACATCGCCCTACTAAAGAGAGATGAAGACATTCCGCCTGATCCAACTGTTTCCTCACCCCTAATGTTAAGTCCTCCCAATTAGACTTGACCAGGGCCGTTGAAGAGACCCTTAGTTTAATCCCCCAGATAGGTAACTTCTTCACACACCCGTGAATCAGAGTACTTAGGCAAATTGGCACATAGTAGCTGAGTTTTAGAAGCATTCAATTTATAGCCAGCGACTGCCCCAAAATTTGCAGCAATAGATTCAATCTCCTCCATTGCAACTATGGGGCATGCCGTGACGACTGCCACGTCATCGGCATATGCTAGGACCTTGAATTGGTAGTTTTGCATCACCACCGGTGGAATCCTAGAACAAGCCTCCAGCATTCTTAAAAAAGGCTCAATATACAATGAAAATAAAAGAGGAGAACAGGGGCAGCCCTGACTGGTATCCCTCTGTATTTGTACTAAGTCCGACACGAGTCCCATGGTACTAATACGGGCCGTAGGTTGCAAGTACAATGTCTGCACAGATTTTATGAATTCGGGGCCAAACCCTCTTCGCTTCATTACGTCCCATATAAAGCACCATGAGACCCGGTCAAAACTCTTTTCGGCATCCAATAAAATTAAGCATAATGGCTCCTGAGTAACATTAACAAAATCAAATAAAGTGATCACCCGACGAACATGATCCGCCGTTCCACGGTGCGGAATAAAGCCATGCTGTATAGTGGAAACTAGATTGGTAATTACCTTAGACAACCTATTCGCAAGAATCTTCGAATAAATTTTTCCGTCCGCATTTAAAAGCGAAATAGGGTGGTAAGACCCAGCTAGGTTCGCAGGTTTTCCTTTTTTGTGAAAAACCACAATGCATGCTTCACTCCAGCTCCCTGGGGGTACCCCTTTCTGAGCATTTCTCATTGTCTCTAGAAGATCTATTTTTAATACAGAGAAAAAGGTCTTATAAATTTCCACAGGGAGCTTATCTGGGCCTGCCGCCTTTCCCCTGGCTAATCCATTAACTGCCTTTTCTAGTTCCTCTGCCGTTATAGTTGCCTCTAGGCTTACTCTTTCATCCTCAGATAGATCTGCCGTACAATATCGCCCGATAAGTAGAGTAGCACTATTTATGTCATATTCATCTCCTTTGTACAATGATTCGTAAAATTGTCTAAAGATCTCTAATATTCCGGTTTCGTTGTCTACTAAGTTTCCTCTTAAATCTAGTAAATTATCTATCCCCTGAGATGCTTCCCTTGACCTTAATTTCTGGGCTAAACATCTGCCACTTGCTTCCCCATACTCATATTGTATTTGTTGTTTAATAAAAAAAGTTTTTGCACTTTCCTGCGACCATTTAAGATTTATCTTCGCTTTAAGCCTAGCTACTGCCGTCATCTGATCATTTATATCCGCCCCTAACCGTATACCCTGCGCTAATGATTCCTCAGCCTTTGTTAATTCTTGATAAAGTTCATGGAGTTTTATCGCCTGCTGCTTTTGATTGTACAATCCATAGCTCAGGGCCTCACCCCTGAATGCTGCTTTGAAACAGTCCCAAACATTGCCCACACTACTTGTTCCTCGATTAATAAGAAAAAATGTTTCAATCCACTGTTTCATGTAGTCAGTGAATTGCTGTTCTAGTAATAACTTACGATCAAAAGAGTATGGCCTCGGTCTTTTAGCAGTTACTAAATCCGTTATAGATAGAAACACCGGTCCGTGATCAGACGTGATTCGAGGATAAATTTAAATAATAGCAGATTTAAGCAATAACTGAGGAAGAAAAAAATAATCCAGACGTACTAGCTTGCGGTGGGGGAAGGAAAAAAATGTATACCCAGGAGCTGTTCCCCTTAAAAACGCCCATGCATCTACCAGCCCATGTGCCATGATTAGCGCCTGCCATGCCCTAAACACACGCGGCTTCCGACCGCTGTACTTTGCATCTTTATTACCGAGAATGTTCGGGGCTAAGTTTATGTTTAAGTCACCGCACAGAATCAATGGTGTAGGCCAAGTAGCTAGCTCGACATTTAAGTGCTCCAAGGTTGATGCTTCATCATTCAACTCTATTTTAATGTGTATAAATCTGAGGTCTTTTCATTTCCAATTTTTCTGTTTGTTGGGTGTTGGATGTTTATATTGTGGCATTGCATTATCTGCACATTGCAGAGCATTTGTAAATGTGCAGTGGCAACTCGGTGCTAAATCATGTCCCAGTATGGATGGGCTGCAGCCCACTGCTCAAGCAGTGGAATGACAGTTGTCAGAACCCCCAAATGATGGTGGCAACGTCACGTTTTGTCATCTGGACACCACATTTACAGCGCCGAAGTCTTCTGTAAAATAATTGCTAGATTGTTTTTACTCAATTGTGTTCGCTGGAGGCAAAAGAGGATTGAAACTGTCAGATGAAAGCCTCCGACAGGTAGTGGCGTCTCCAGAGGGGGCCAGATGGTGCCTGTTCCCCCATGCTATTTGTCTTGCCCCACCACTACAGTTGCTGAGTGTGCCAGGAGGCGACACTAAAAAAATAAATCACTACTCTTTACCAAACACATTAATTTACCCAACTACCTTTCGTTGCAAAGCTGTGCTGTTTGCTTAAAATATACTTCTGGCTGTATGTATATTTATTTTCATTGTAGGTGGCCCAATGTGAACTCCACTTTAAAATTCACTTATAGAGACATCACTGCAGACTGGCAATCTCCATACTGCTCTTAACTTTTTTGCTCGGAATTACTTTCTGTCTGTAGTCCTTGAAAAGGTAAGCCACATACTATGCAGGTAACCGGAAAGATTAAACTGAGTTAGCGTTTCCGCCGTGAAGGGTCGTCGTTATAGCCTTGACAGTTGAAGAGCTGTGGGCCTCAAGGTACAGACAAGCTGTCCAGCCCCTATGTGAGTAGTCGCTGGTGGCACTGAAGTCAACATGCTATTGCGATCTTTGTGAATTACTTTGCATCTTGATTTTATCTGTAAGGATATGGTGATTATTCTCATTTCCCACTATACCACTGCTGTCCTGTCATGGTTGCTGCTTACTGTTCAAGAGAAGCTAGAAACGCATACCCGATGAGTTTTCAAGCAACACCACACCCATGAAATGCAGCAGCGCCCACCCTCCAGATATGAGCTGGAAACCCACATACCACAATCCACACTTGCAGTGTGAGAGACAGCAGTGTGAGAGACAACATTGTGTGTAAGAAAGACAGCAGTGTGTAAGAAACAGCAGTGTGTGTGAGAGAGACAGCAGTGTGAGAGAGACAGCAGTGTGTGTGTTCTAGAGAGAGACAGCAGTGTGAGGGAGACAGCAGTGTGAGAGAGACAGCAGTGTGAGAGAGACAGCAGTGTGAGAGACCTTTTATTTATGTTTTGGTTTTTGAAACATAAATAAAATAAAACGCATTGTTGCATTGCAAATGCAATAGGTCTCGCATTTGGGAGAGATTAAGCTATTGGCATTATAAATGACAATAACAATGCCATTTATTTATCTGTTTTCAAAACCAACACATAAATAAGAAGTTTGTCATTTACGATGCCAATAGCTCTAACTTTTGCAAAGGCGAGACTGTTGCATTGTAAATGCTTGTTGCAAACGATACAAAGGAAAATCTTATTTACATGTAACAATCAGTGTACAGTTTATAGTGCTGTAGATTTAAATGTTGTGCAGACTACTGCCATCTAGTGTTGAGCTAGGACATTGCAAGTTGTTTTTCATTGAAGGAGTTTCTGTTTCAAGGTGACTAGCGATACATCCTCTGAAACTCACCATGCACCAGGATACAGACTCAACCTCAGGCTGTGTTTTTTACCTTTAAGCATGTGTTAGTATTAGGATGTCGGTGAACCTCGTGTGAAAACATAGAATATGAATATTACTGGATAATTTTATGAGTACCAGATGTCCTGCCACTTGCTCGCATCATGGAAGGTGGGAAACGTGCATGTGAATCTACAGCTGTACAAGCAGCAAACAGGTTGTTACGCAGCATACTTTGCATAGACAAAAGAGCAGAAATCATTCCCTTTATATGGTGGCTTGCAAGCAGTAGCCGAACGTGAAACTTTGTTTGACTAGTGCTTCTTGTTGGCCATTTTTTATCCACACAGTAGTATATAGTGAACGTGGGGGTAGAGGACCAAGGAGCAGTTATAGATAATGTCTGTAAGTGAAATTTTCCCTACAAAAGCCATTGCGGTACTTTTCTCATGAGTACAATGTGCTTTAGGGTTGGTGGTTACTATGAGTTTAGTTAACTCTAGTGTAACAAACATGAATGCATCATACAGTCCACCATGCATGCCTGCTTTATTTCATGAGTTGCCATTGTGTGGTTGACCAAACACAACAAATAGCTGCTTTGTTTTCCTAATGATCTTGGTACGGTCAATGTAATACATTATAACTCTTCTAACATCTAAATTATGTAGAGCTCTTGTTACAAGCGCCTGCAGTTGTGGGAAGAAAGAAAGTAGTTGGAGGGACTCCAACTACTAGCATGAAATGGTGACACTACTTCAGGCAAAAATAATGGGTGTGTTGTAAGAACCACTCATCCGCGTGTTCTTGTATAAAACGTTTTTCAACTGACAAAGTCTGTAGCTCATTAACTCTACGTAGGGATGTGATTGCAAATGGGAAAATCAACTTCCACAAAAAGAAAGGCATCGGGCATGAATTAGAGGTCTTACAAAAGGGCCCTATAAGGCGAGTTAGAACAATATTAAGATCCCCTACAGAGATAAGTGATAATGTATGTGGTATTATAATCGCTTTTATCCCCTGGTTTTGACTACCAGGAGTTTAAAAAATGGACCAGTGTACATGTATTCACACGTGCAGGCAAGGCCTGACTTTTGTAGAAGTGGTAAGTAACAAAGAATAATTTCCTAATAAATAAAACATAATGTCTGTATGTTCACATCATAATAGAAAGCAACAAAATGTTTACATTTAATTGCAAAGCATGTGCTAGTGCCTGGTTTTAAAACTTCTTTTAATATCTCTTAACATTTGTCAGCAAATTGTAAATACCAAACTTCTATGAACGCATATGCCAATTACAAGATTGAGTTCCCTGGGATAGGAAACCAGTAGCAGATGCTGGTGTTGTGTGAGCAGATCTGGGCATGGTTGCAGCTTCCTATGAGGAGGGAGGAGTAGTTTCTGTCCTGTAACTCCAGTTCTGTAGTAGGGGTATCTCTGTTATAGTCATAATCTAGTGAATAGTCCCGCCCATGTGCGTGGACCCCGGAGCAATCAAAAATAATCTCTTAAAGTGTCGGAAAATGCAGAACTGCACAGACACTTAAGAGAGAATTAAAGACAGATAATCTAGCCTAAATCCACAGGCTATACTGTCCAGTACTTCAACTAGAAATTCCACCAAAAATCCACAAACAGCAAAGCCTGTCCAGATTTTCCTTGCTTTAACAGCAAAGCCCCTCTGGAATGATAGAGAGGAAGACATGGACAGACAAGCCCCATAGGCTGCCATTATGTGGGATACTTGTAAATGTGGGATACCTGTAAAGCGCACTGTTACTCTACCCGAGTGTCCTGGCGCTGTAGACCGCTGGGGAACCCGTCCTGGTTTTCCCTGTGAGATGCTCCCTTTCTGGGTATCTCCACGGTGAAACCAGGCATCCCCGGCATCTGTGGGGGGCCGTTGTAGAGATGAGGCAAGCTTAATGCCCAGAGTTACCGAGTGTGTTCCCTGGTTAGAGTAGGCACTGAGGCGAGAATTATCGAGTCCGTTGACCCTGGTCCAAGACCCTGCCGCGTCGGGAATTGAACCCTGGTCCCGGGCCGTTCTCTGCTTACAAGTCTGCCGCCTCTAACCAGTGAGCCACACCACTCCACATTATGTGGCTCAGAACAGGATACTGTGCCTTTAAGAGAACTTTCCAGAACTTCACAGTATCCCAGAATGCACTGCAGGTCCCTTTTACTTTCAGTTCTTTTTGAAGGCGCAACACGCCAGACCTATAGCATTCCTTACATGAATATCTCTCTCCACCGGGGAGGAGGGCGGGCGCTTATGACTATAACAGAGATACCCCATCTACAGAACTAGAGTTACAGGACAGAAACTACTCCTTCTGTAGTAGGGGATCTCTGTGTATAGTCATAATCTAGTGAATAGAATGGCAAGCCCATCCCCACACCAAAGCGGCGGTGGAGAAAAGAAAAATAACACCACTATTGCGCGAACAGATTTCGCAGCGAAGCCTGCCCAACCTGAGCGTCTGCCCTGGCATCAGTGTCCAGGCAGTAATGCTTAGCAAAGGTATGGACCGACTTCCAAGTGGCTGCCTTGCAGATTTCTGCAATTGGAACATTACGGAGCAAAGCAGTCATGGCAGCTTTGCCCCTGGTGGAATGAGCCTTAGGTCTACCCCCTAAGGTCTTACCAGCTTTTTGGTAACACAATTGTATACAGGACACAATCCACCTCGAGATGGACTGTTTAGAGGTAGCAAGACCTGTCCTGACTGATCCATAATTGATAAACAATTGGTCTGACCTATGAATATCCTTGGTTTTATCCAGATACAATTTCAACACCCTCCTGACATCCAGGGAATGCAGGGACCTTTCCGCTGGAGAGGAAGGGTTCTGAAAAAACGTAAGCAAAGTTTTGGTCTGGTTAACATGAAAGTCAGATATAACTTTTGGAAGAAATTTAGGGTGAGTACGCATAACAACCTTAGCAGCATGAAATACAGTATAAGGTTGCTGGCAACACAACGCCTGAATTTCACTCACCCTGCGGGCCGATGTAATGGCCATGAGGAACGCCGCCTTCCAGGACAGGTGCTGCAACGAAGCCTTATGAATAGGTTCAAAAGGCTCCTTCATCAATCTGGACAGCACCACATTCAATTCCCATGAAGGCGAAGGAAGCCGGACAGGAGGGAACACTTTCTTCAAGCCTTCCAAAAAATCTTTGATCACAGGGATCTGAAAGAAGGAAGTCTGTGAAGGGCCTTTCCTGTAGGCAGTCAATGCAGTCAGATGAACCTTAATGGAATGGACATTAAGGCCAGACTGCGCCAGATGTAGAAGATATGGAAGGATGACATCTTCCTTACATGTCGTCGGGTCATAGTTCTTGGACTTGCACCAGATGCAAAACCTCTTCCACATTGTAAGCATAAGAAGTCCTAGTGGAAGGTCGCTTAGCCTCCTTCAGTATGTCCATGCAATCTTCTGGTAGGTTCAGATGGCCATATTGCACTATCTCAGGAGCCATGCCGCCAAACTCAAAGACGAGAGATTGGGGTGCAACATCTGCCCCCCGAACTTCGTGAGAAGGTCCGGCCTGCACGGCAGCCGTATGTGAGGAAGCGGAGACCGGTGAAGCAGGTCCGTGAACCACCACTGTCTGGGCCATTCCGGGGCAATCAGTATCATTCGCGCCCTGGACTGGGACAGTTTGATGAGCACCGCCGGAATCAGGGGAATGGGTGGAAAAGCGTACAGAAAGCTGTTCGACCAGTTGATCCATAACGCATTCCCCAGCGTCCCCGGCTTGTAGTACCTGGAGGCGAAGTCTCGCCATTTGCTGTTTTCGGCGGTGGCGAACAGATCTACGTCTGGAGTCCCCCACTTGCGAAGACTTCTCCTAGTACTTCGTCGTTTAGGACCCATTTGTGGTTTTCCTGAATCAGTCTGCTCAGTGCGTATGCCTGAACATTCTGCACACCTGGTAGATGGGTAGCCATTATCGTCAATCCTCTGGCTAGCAGCCAGCACCAGATCGCCTGCGCCTCCTGCGACAGAGTGCGCGATCTTGACCTCCCCCTGCTTGTTGAGGTAATACATCATGGTCATATTGTCCGTCTGAACAAGCAAAGAGTTGGTCTGGAAGGACGGATAAAAGGCCTTCAGTGCCAAGTGAACAGCTCTGAGTTCCAGGAAATTGATGTGGTACGTGGATTCCGTCGGGGACCACGTCCCTTGAATCTGTAGGTCTCCGGAGTGCGCACCCCAGCCGTGGAGAGACGCATCCGTCACTATAGTCTACATGGGAATGTCCTTGTGGATTCTCCGCTGAACACCACCACTTCAGAGACTAAAGAGCATGCAGAGACAGTCGTATCTTGTCGTCCCAAGATCCTTTCCTCTGATCTCACTGATCCTCCAAGCACTCCTGCAATGGTCTCATGTGCAGCCGTGCGTGTGGCGTGAGGAAGATACAAGAGGCCATCGACCCCAGTAGAGAAGACACCGTCCTCACTGTTGTAGATGGAGCGGTCATAAGAGTCTAAGCCTTCCTAAGGAGTGATAATCGTCTCTTCTCCGAAGGAGACACGCTTGCTGACAGCGTATTGATGGAGGCTCCCAAGTACTGTATGCACTGGACCGGAGTCGGGACAGACTTGGACATGTTGATGTGCAACCCGAGCTTGTTCAACAGAACGCACGTCTTCTGGAAGTGTGCTTGAGCTTCCGAGAAGGAGGAGGCCTTGATCAACCAATCGTCCAGATACGGGTAGACAAACACCTTGTTCTTCCTTAGGTGTGCGGCTACCACCGCCATGCACTTCGAGAAAGTTCTGGGCGCAGACTTCAGCCCGAATGGCAGTACTGTGTACTGATAATGATTGGCGTTGACTTGGAATCGCAGGAACTTCCTGTGTTTGTGTGCAATGGGCACATGGAAGTATGCATCCTGTAGGTCTATAGCACATAGCCAGTCTCCCTGTTGCAGCTGAGGATAAATCTGATGCAACGACAGCATGCAAAACTTCTCTCTGCGAATCCACTTGTTTGCTTGTCGCAAATCTAGAATGGGCCTGAACTCTTTCTTGTCCTTCTTGCGAACCAGAAAGAACCGGGAGTACAGACCTCTTCCTCTTTGAGACAGAGGTACATCTTCTATTGTCCTTTTCCTTAACAGGATATCTGCCTCCGCCGGAGCTCGCGCAGTTGAAACTGCGAGCTGACCGGTGGAATTGATGGAGGCAGGCTGGTGAACCGAAGACTGTATCCATTGCAAACAATATTCTGCACCCACTTGTCCTGAGTAATTTTTCTCCACTCTGCCAGAAAAAATTGAACGCTTCCCGGAGCGGGTAACGGATGTAGGGGAAGTAACCGCTCAGGGACTAGACCCAGCCGGGCCTTTGTTCACTGTAGAGGACTGCTGGCCTCCTCTACCCTTCTGGCACTTCTGGAAGGGCCTCCGGAACTGCTGCTGTTGTTGCTGCTGCTGTCCCGAAGCCTGTCCTCGCCCTCTGCCCTGTGCCCCGAACCGTCTCTGGATCGGGCGGTAGGCCTTTTTTTCTTTGCGCTTCTCCAAGCCCAGAGTCGTCAGGGTCTCGGCCTCCGCTTTCATGCGGGCCATCTCATCGTCCGCATGTTTGCCGAACAGGGTTTCCCCCGAGAAGGGCAGATTGGCCACTCAATGCTGGGCCTCCGGCTTGAGTGATGTGAGCCTGAGCCAAGCATGGTGCCGCTGGTTGATCCCATGGCAGTACCTGTGGGCCGCCAAAAGCGAGACATCAGCAGCCGCGCTGATGACCTGGTTCGAAACCAGCATCCCTTCCTTCAGGATCTCCAGGAAATCCTCCTTCTTATCTCGTGGCAGGAGTTCCGTGAACTGCTGGAGGTATTCCCACAGGGCACGATCATACCGCCCCAGCAAGGCCGCATCGCTAGAGGCCTTCATGGTCGTAGATGCCGTCCCACAGGCCTTCCTGCCAGCTGAGTCCATCCATCAGCTCTCCTTATCCAGAGGCACAGTAGAAGACGGAGAGGTGGAGTGTTGTTTTCTGGCTGCAGTCACTCTAACGGAGTCCGGAATAGGGTCAATCCTCAGAAAAGCCGGGTCGGAATCCGGGGCCCTGTACTTCTTAAGAAGACGGGATGGAGCGGTTTTCGTCACTGCATGCGTGAGGAACAACTCCTCCGCCGGCTCTACCAATCCTGGCACGAGCGGTAGAAGAGGGCGAGACAAATGCTTCTTGTGAAGTGTCTAAAAAATCACGGACGTCGTAGGTGTTGGAGCCGTCACCGTGATTCCCAATTTTGCTGCACCCCTCAGGAGAACGTCCTGGAACGTGCTGATGTCATCCACAGGAGACACTCTCGTCCCATGGGAGTCCGAGAAGGTCGGGGATTAGGACCTGGTTCTGGAAGAGTCCGTCCGGGACCGTGATCCGCGCCTCCTGTGGCGCCGTCTTGACCTCGTAGAGGATCTGTGACAACTGCGCGATCTCCCCCTCCGTCCGGAGCGGGATCGCGACCTCCTTGGCTTCGGTCGCCCTGCCGGTTCCACCGGGGCGGGTGACCTTGGCTTGGCTGGGGCCCTCGACCGAGGGGTCCCCTTAGGAGGAGTAGGATACCGTGGCAGTGAGACTGACCTCGGAGGAATCGGAGGCGGGTTGTCAGCCGGCAACTGAGGTTGAGGTTGAGGCTGAGGCCGAGGTTGAGGAGGAGGTGGAAGTGGCGGAAGTGGAGGCGGGGTGGGAGCCCGCGGAGGAAGTCCTCTCGGTAAAGGAGGAGGAGGAGGCGTAACTGTCTTCGGCCTAGCAGGGGTATACACAACAGAGTACACCGAGCCCGGTGACCCGCCCTCCTTGCTAGGCTGGGACTTTGGAGAGCCCCCCAAAGGCACTTGACGCCTGCCAGAGCGACTCCTGGCGCCAAAACTCCTTCTGCGCCTTCTCGGCGTCGAAGAACGCCGACCGGACGGCGAGTGTCAGCCCCTCGACGTCGAGCCTCGTCTCCTTGATGGCGAGCACCTATCCCTCGACGGCGAATCCCTTCGCCTCGACGGCGACCTCCTTCGCCTACACGGCGACCTCCTATGCCTCGACGGCGACCTTCTACGCCTCGACGGCGACCTTCTGTGCCTCGACGGCGACCGTGGCCTCGACGGCGATCTTCTCCTCGACGTCGAGGATCCCCTCGACGACAACCTTCTCCTCTTCGCCGATGGCGAACGGTGGTGTCGCCTCGACGGCGAGCGCCGACGCCGGGCCTCTCGACGTCGAATACTCGACGACGAATAAATCGTCACCGGAGACTTCGACGGCGGTCTGTTCAGTTCCCTCGACGCCGAGCGTCGACGTCGCTTCGACCCAGAGCCCTGGGGAGACGGGGAACAGACTGCAGTCATCCCTCTCGACGTCGTGGTCGGTGCAATCGATGCAGACAGAGAATGGGGACGTTTGCTGGTCTTCCTGCCCTTGGAGAGCCCCCCAGAGGCCTCAGCATGGGCAAAGGAAGCCCCTCCAGACCCACCTTGTGCCTTCAGCCTTCTGTCCTCCAGGCCCTGAAGTCTGATCTTCATTCTATCCCTCAGGGTCCTGCCAGAAAAGCCCTGACCAATGTCACACTCCAATGGGACATGAGAAGAGGGAAGGCAGATGATACACACCTCGTGTGGGTCCGATTTGGCCTTCTTCCTGGAGCACTCTGGACATTTGTCGAATAATGCAGGCATATTGACAAACAAAGAGTGCACCAAAAGACAAACAGGAAGAAAACCACCAAAGTACTTCAGAAAAGTACTCAAATAACTTTAAAAAAGTGAAAAAATCACCAATAAACCCTTGAAAAAGGGAGAGCTCAATGCTCCAGGGTCCTGCTTGCAGGAGCCGGAAAAAAGAACTGAAAGTAAAAGGGACCTGCAGTGCATTCTGGGATACTGTGACGTTCTGGAAAGTTCTCTTAAAGGCACAGCATCCTGTTCTGAGCCACATAATGGCAGCCTATGGGGCTTGTCTGTCCATGTCTTCCTCTCTATCATTCCAGAGGGGTTTTGCTGTTAAAGCAAGGAAACTCTGGACAGGCTTTGCTGTTTGTGGATTTTTGGTGGAATTTCTAGTTGAAGTACTGGACAGTGTAGCCTGTGGATATAGGCTGCATTATCTGTCTTTAATTCTCTCTTAAGTGTCTGTGCAGTTCTGCATTTTTCGACACCTTAAGAGATTATTTTTTATTATTCCGGGGTCCATGCACATGGGCGGGACTATTCACTAGATTATGACTATACACAGAGATCCCCTACTACAGAACTGACATTTTCAGAAGCATTGGCATGCCCAATTTAAAACTGTGAGGATAATTCGCTTTGATGTTTGTCACATTTTCCTGGTGACATATGCAATCAGTGGTAGCGAGGGAAAGGCTATGCAGCTATATTCCTGACCAGTGTATCCACAGGCTGCTGCCTAAGGAGTGTGGGTAAGTGTACCTGGATGCACATTTTTGCCATTTATGAGATGATCAAGTCGTTTCTTGGTGTGAGTTGGAAGTAACAGTTGAGTACCTGAGTATTGAATTCCCACTCAAAGGTTTGCTGATAGCTCAGAAGATCTGCAAAGTTGTTGTCTACACCTGGAGGAGTACCACCATCAGATGTACTTTGTGATGAATTGACCGATGTGTATTTGCGATTGAAAGGCCTGAGGGGTTAGTTGTATTGCCATGAATTCCAGAACAGTGATGTGCAGAAACTGCTCCTGTAGGGACCATTTATCCTAGATTGCCGCTTAAGTGTGCTCCCCAACTCATGTGGTATTGATGGTCACTTGGCTGTAGGGTGAAGAACGACCTGTCCAGTAACAAGTTCTGTGGATTCCACCACTCGAGTTTGTGCTCAACATTGTGTCCTCTCAACACTAGATCTTCTAATTCCCAAGTCATGTCATCCACTGTCTTGTAAGAGCCTCTTAAATGGGATGCCCCGTCATTTGGAAATAGGGCAATACATGACTCTATCATCCCTAACTCAGTGTCAGACAATCAATCGGTATTTGTACAGCGCAGCACTGTCACACCTAGGGGTATCTAGGCGCTGTGGATGCGATGTCTCCATCAAAGAGCCAGGTCAGAAACAACCAGAAAGAGGAAAAATAAAGGTCAGAAATGAGCAGAGAGAGGACAAATAACGGGTAGAAAAGAGTAGAAAAAGGAAAAACAAGGGTCAGAAACTAGCAGAAAGAGGCAAAATAAAGGTCAGAAACGAGCGGAGAGGGGCAAAAAGAGAGAAGAAGTCGGTAGTAAAAGCCAGAAAAAGGCAGAAAAACAAGCAGAGGAGGCACAAACCTAAAAAAGAGCAGAAAACGAAGAGAGGAGGCACAAACCTAAGGCAGCAGAGGGTAGCAGACTGCGGGCAAGCTGGACAGGAGAACTGTCGCAGGGAGAGCTGGCACAAGGACAAAGCAACACTGGTAGCTTGGGACAAAGAAGGCAGGCTTATCTTAGAGGTCAAGGGTAAAGTATTTATGCAGCCACATTTTCCTCGTCACCCAAGGAATGTAGATTAACTATTGCAGTCCCCTTAAAACTAACCAGGGCAGCCTCCTCCCCCAGCAGGACACTGGTCATTCCGAGAGTAGACCCACTAGTGGGAGGCTGCCTCTTGGGTTGACATATTAGATCACCTTTAAAGTGCCCATACTGGTAGGTCTCATGGCACTTGGGCTTTACGTGGCCTGTGGACTTTTTATTCATTTATTTTTTTATTTATTGAAGTTTTGTATAGCGCTGGCTGGACCCGAGGGTATCAGAGCGCTTCACAGCAAATACAGACATGCAACAAAGGGAAATGTGCACAAAAAACAAGAACAAGGAACACAAGCGGGAAGTAAAGTCTGCACAACATCAACTTGAGTGCACTACGGGATGGAGATCAGGAGCCAATCATCCGGCACTGGGTTCCAAGAGATAGCGGTCTTGCACAGTCAGGCGTGTGGTTCTCGTTACGAACCAGAACGTTCAAGGAAGAGGGCTTAGAGTAGCGTCTTGAATTTTGGGAAAGAGGCAGTCATTCTGATGTGGGGGGGATGGAGTTCTAGATCCTGGGAGCATTACCCGTGAAGGATTAATTAGAGGTTTTGTGTTTCTGTGATTTCAGAGGGATGAGTAGGAGCGTGTTGGAGCTTCTGCGGTTCCTGGACTGACCGGCCCTTTTGAGTTTGGTGGCCAGATATTCTGGTTTGCCTGTATGTAGGGCTTTGTGTGTGAGGCAAGCTGTACTGAAGCTGGCTCGTTGGTCTATCGGGAGCCACTTCAGTCCTTGAGTGCCGAAGATATGTGCTCATATTTCTTTGTTCCTGTGACCATTTTTGCTGCGGCGTTGAGGGTGGAGGTAAGAGGTCCCAGGTGAGATTTGGCTGTTCCAGTCAGTGCTGCGATGCCATAGTCAATTCTGGAGAGCACCAGTGCCTGAGTGGCCTGTTTCAGATCTTTTTGGGGGAGGAAGGGTTTTATTCAGTAGAGAAGTTTCAGGTTAAGGGAAGCACTTTTGGCCGTTTTTGAGATGTGTTTTTTCATGTCCAGTTTGGGGTCGAGAGTGATCCCTAGGCATTTTGCGGAGTCTGTTGGCGCTAGAGAAACATTGAGGGCTTTTAAGGCTTTGAGCCATTCTACTATCTGGAGACTTCTTCCCATTACAACCATCCTTTGTCTGCCAGAGGTCAGCCTCCTTTGCAACTTCCTGGGGTACATAGAGCTGCTTGGAATCAGCTAGGAGTTGATATAGCTATGGGAAACAATTACTAAACACGTGCTCTTTTATGAAAATATTATATAGCTCATCATGAATATTCACTTTACTTTCATTCATCCAAACATCCACTACCTTATTGGATTACTCCACAAAATCCACCCAAGACTGGTTAGACAGCCTCTGACTGTATCTAAACTGTAACCTGTACTTTTCTGGAGTAGAACCGTATCTCACAAACAAGGGCTTCTTTCATAAGGGCATAATTTGTTTGGTGCTCCTTTCTCAGGGCCAGTAGGGAATGCCATTTTGAAAATGTAATTTTAAATCCGACTGGACCTTTAAGTTGGGTTGTGAATTACTTTTAACTTGAGTCCTTTAATAATTTTTCTGGCGCTTCCCAAACTGAAGTTATACATTATAACATTATATACTCCTGTGCCTGCAGAAAAAAATTCAGAACTGTGAGCAATGAATGACATCTCAAAATTACACTATATAACCTGCATCTAGAGTGCAGTGTGTAATGACACTTGAGATGATTACCCTTCCTGCAATATCTTTTCATACCTTTTTAGGGCTCGGCTGAACGCGCGGAAGCGCGTCTCCGCCGAGAACCTATTGTGGCCGTGTCTGCTTCCCAGGAGACAATCCTGTCCACGCGCATGGCGATTTGAAACTGCCACGCGCACGCGAACGCGTGCTGTGGCCAGGCGCTGTCTCCTGGGAAGCTCGAAACACCACACGACACCACACACGCATGCGCATACACACAGACACAAGCGCCCACGCACGCACGCACATACATACAGACACCCCCCCCACACACACACATATACACACACACACAAGTGCACCAAGGCCCCCACCCTCCCCGCCGCCGTCACCGTCGCACACATACATACACACACGAGCATACACACACACACACAAGTGCACCAAGCCCCCCCAGCCCTTTTGAACTTACCTGGCCAATCTCGGGGGACTCTGCTCTCCGCACGCGGCGCACAACCTCCTGCTGGCGCGGACCCGGGGCTCTCCACCGCTCACAGGAGCCCCGGGCGCGAGATGCATGGACTCCGCCTGCCTCCTTTTCCGGTCCGGACGCGGCCCCGCCTCCGTCACAGGCGACCTTGCCTGACTTCCGTTTTTCCGCTTCTTGTTTTTCACTGCCGCAAGTTCTTTCACAATCTTCATCAGGACTCATAATGCAAGCAAGATTATTGACTTTGTCAACGCTAATAAGTCTTTTTACATCGGTCAGGTCTTGAGCCCACGTGGTGCTGCTTCTCTGTCCGTAATTTGTCAGTGTCCACGTCTGACTTCGGAATGCTCAAGTGCACATATTTATTTCTGCTGCTAGCGATAAACCCGGACCATGGATGAAAGAGAAAATTCAGGCTTGCTTTTGCCAGTATTAGCTCTTTGATCTGCATTGGAGCAGATGCTGCCTTTTCTGTTGTGCTACAACTTTGTGTACACGCCGATAACTCTTCCCAGACCCCTTTCATGTTGCATCTCTCCAGGCTGCATCCCTGTGTGTGGCATCCTCACAATGCGCGCTGCTTTGTTCGGGCCCCTCTGCTCTGCTGGACTCCAGGCCTTCAGATGGCACCTATCTCCGGATCTATAAATAACCTGCCGCAGTAATGGCTCCCTGTGCGACAGACAACGCAAGCATCTGCCTTTGTACCGTAGAGCAGGTACCGCTCACTGCATTCAGCCGTAAAGAGTGCGCTTAGCTCCAGGTCTCATGCCAGGCATCCGCCACAAGGCACGGTGCCAGGCGGCTGGTACTGTACACTTCACAGAGCAGCAGGTATGCCCTGTGGCTGACAGTGCGCAGCGAACACATGACTGGCACCGCTTTGTGAATGTGAAGGTGGTAGGGCACACTGTGACCACTGGCTAGCACTGCCTACTGAAATCCAAGGCTGGCACTGTACATAGGACGTAGCAGAAAGGATTAGATTTGTTGCTGGTAAAAGGCACTGCACCCGGATCTGAGCCGCTTCTTCGCACTGCAGCTAGCTGCTGGTGCCGGGCACTGTGCCGAAAACCAATGTGCTGTGCCACTGCATGCTGGCTGTGTGTACTGTCCCAGGTGCTGCTAATGTGAACCACGCTTCCTGCTGGTACTATGTACACTGGGGCCGTTGGTGTGCAGTGTGGTAGGCTCCTGGTACTAGGCACAGCCCCTTGGCTGCTGCTGTACACTGCAGCCGTATACTGGTTCTCCTCTCCACTGTACCTGAGGCTCCTCTGCACCGTCACTGCCTGTGGGAACTGTGCACTACAGCTCCCGCTGGGATGGTGCGCGCTACACCCAGGACACTTTCTGCACACCACAGTTGGTTGCCAGCACTGCGCTCGTGGCTGCCTGCTCTCGTGCCCTGCGTCCACTGAATGCACATGTGCAGACCACTGTTTGCCAGTCGAAGGGCCGGCATTGTACTCTCGATCAGAGCGCACACCACACTGCTCAGCGACGGGTAGTGCAACGCTCTAGGATTCATATCCGACTGTAATTGGCACCTAGCATTCACACTGTATCCAGTACCTGTGCCCGAGCACTGTGCCACCTGCCTGTAAGGTGGAAGGCGCAGCAAGCGCTGCTAAGGGGATGATCACTGGCCTCGGCCTGTAGGCGGTGAATGTTGTGGGTTGCAGTCTAAAAATGGTCTACTTCGTTGTTTTTTGGTGACCGGGGGCCTCTCCTCTCGATGCACCGGTGCCGCATTGCAACCTATACTGATAAAGGCACAATTTGTGGCGCTAAGGATCACATCACATCACATCACATCTCTCTCTCTCTCTCTCTCTCTCTCTTCCCCCCCACCCCCCCCGGAGGGAGCTCGACACTGAGAAGGGGTCGGGCGAAGGTGTCGTTTGCTCTCCTTGTCACCTTTTACCTAGCTTTTTCTTCTACCTTCTGTGTCCCTTTTTTACATTTCGATCTCCGATCCCCAAAAATTAGTGCCGCTCCCCACTATGTGCAAGGACCGGCACAAATTAAGCACTGAGCGGGTGCAACCTTGGTGCGGGCAGTTCCTTCCCTAAAATCCTAGGGAGGGTGGATGTTGCTTTGGCAGCCTTGTCCTTACCCAGTAAGAAGTGCCTTCAATGACTCCACAGCAGCAGCCCTGATTTTGGACACCCCTGGCAGCAGAACGCTAAGTCAGCAGACACGTCCCACCTCTATAATTCTCACCCTGTTTTCAGGCACTTTAATTAAAGGGGCCTCCCTACTCCCCCCAATGGCCTCAATGTCGTGTGTCTCAGAGACACAAAGCGGCACTAAAAGATGAACTGGGCCACCCTACATAGCTCTTTGCTGCCAAGGCGATCGTCTTTGCGATGAGAGGCCCTGGCACCAGCAGGGCCCTGGGAAGGACCCTTTACAGACAACCTGCCCGCTTTTTGTTTTGTTTCTTTTAGTAGATTGAATTTAATTACATTAAACAGCAGTTGAATTAAAAAGACATCCTGTGCATTTGAAGGCCGCAATCACCGGAGGAACGCCTGGCCAACCTTTCAACGCAACCACGGCACAAGTTTTCACGTTTTACAAATTATGCTTAATTTTTTTGTTATTATGCAACAATACTGTATCCTGGCGTCGAGATGGAGAGAGCAACTGAAACATTTTACGAATGTTCGACCTGGCACCCCATGACCCTCACGTTAAGCAATTCCATTGGTTGGCATTGGAGTATCGAGCTTGTTGCTTTCTATTGAGAGTGATTTTTGTGTTGATCGTTATTTTTGTGTAGCTGTCTGTTGGCAATAGGCCTCGCATTACTAATAATTTGGGCTATTGGGCTTGCATTATTATTTGCAACGCCAAAAGCTCAAACTTTTACTAATGCGAGACCTATTGCATTGCAGCTCTCTCTGGCTACTGTAGTTAGCCATACACATTACGCGACTTTGAGCTATTGGCATTGTAAATGACAATGACTTTTATTTATGTTTTTGTTTTTAAAACATAAATAAAAGACCTCGTCATTTACAATGTCAAGACCTTAAACTCGCGTTCATGTACAATGCTAATAGCTCTAACTTTTGCAATGCCGAGACCGTTGCATTGTAAATGCTTGTTTTATATGCGTTTTGGGAGATGATGTATCAAGGCTTCTACCTTCTTACCTATTAATATCTTGATTGGCGTGCTATTGAGTTTGAAGTGTGTCACAGCACAACTGCTCTTAAGGCCACACAAATTAATGCTACATCAATGTTATAATTATTCTTATCTGGTGGTGGTGAGTACCCAGTACCATGCACGTGTGCCCTCTTTCTTGCGGCGTGGATTACGAGTAAATCAGGGAGAACATGCCCTCATATTATTAATGAATCCTGCAATTTTTTTCAGTATAGGATGTTACTATTCTAGATTTCACTGCATTGTTATAGTTCTTGTTTGAACACTTTAACATTGTTTTTAACATCTGAAGAAATTGTGTGGTATCCTCAGTCTTCAATAGCATTTCAATAAGGAAGTTCTCTTCGTCAACTTGTGCTGACACAATCCAATATTGTGCTGCGTGCACTGTAACTGCATGAAGAGCAGATGTATTATCTGGGAGTGAGGCTTCCACTGGACATGGCCCTAATAAGGGGGCATCCATCCTGTGGATCTGCTCTACATTAATGCCAGGGATCATCCTGTTGTTTTGTGATGTCTAGATCCTCATAAATAGGTGGTGGCTCAGTGGCTTCATTGCTCAGTAGAGCCCAGCATCTGTCTCTTCAATGCTGAACTGTCATTTACAATCTGAAGGTGTTACAGACTTAATGCTGGTCTTGAAAAGAAAAAGGTCAATGGAGTTTTCTCAGTACCCTCCTTCCATATAAGTCATTCTTATACAACCTGGCCCCATGCCTGCTAAACAATTTTGCGTTAATGCAATCAACATATCAACACATTGTTGGTGTATTCCGTTTGATGTCTCATAGCTAAAGATGCTCCTGCAGTCTGGTGCTGCCGCAATTATTTTTTTTACACACAATGGTCGCTGAACTGTGAACATATCTCAATCCGATGGCTGAAAACATCAATCCAATGTGGAGCCTCCGTTCTGGTGCGTTGTGGGTTTCAAGGGAGTTATCATGAACCAGAAACTTATTCTTTGATGAAAATAAAACTTGCAATTCCTGAGCCTAACAATACAAGGAGGGATTATGCACAGCATGCGATCTACAGTAGCACATGCTGCAAACAAAATTTCAGGAAAACCTAGTCAAGAATAACACATTGCTTTGAAGTAGTGGTTTGTGCTGTGAATAATTAAATCGTAAACCATACGCTCTTATATAGCGCCTTATACATAGGGCTTTGAAATGTACTCTCTGCCTCACCGGTAGCAAGTGGAGTTTGCTCAATGAAGATGATCCATTTGCTCTTCTGGGAAGCCCCAGTGCCAGTTTGGCAGCTGCTGATTGGACTCTTTCGAGTCTGTCAAGCAAGAACCCAGGGGATCCCAGCAAAAGGGCATTACAATAGTCTAGTCGACTAAGGATGGTACATCTAACCACTTGGGCACGTGCATGAGTGGGGAGGAGGGGCAGTACCTTCCTTAGGGATCGGAGGATGGCAAAACAACAAGCAGTAGTCTTTTGAATGTGCGTCTCCATACTAAGTGTCTGATTCAGCATAACCCCAAGGTTGCGAATTGTAGCCACTGGGCGCACTGTGGTCCCAGTTTCAGGGGGCCAGAAATTATCTGGGAATGGCTGAGGAATCTTAGTGCCAGCGCTAAAAAGTACCTCTGTTTTCCCTGCGTTGAATTGGAGGGAGTTGTCCTTTAGCCAGCGAGAGGTGTCACGCAAACAGTTGTGAAAAGTCTCAACTGAGATGGAGTCTTCACCCTCCAGGGAGAGGATCAGTAGCGTGTCGTCGGCATAGTTGATAATTTTAATATTATAGCTTTTAATTAGCGTGATCAACGGTCTTAGGTACAGATTAAAAAGAATTGGGCTAATTGCAGAGCCCGGGGGGACCCCATGCGAGATCAAAGTGAAAGCCGACTGAAAAGGGGGAATAGACACCGCCTGCTGCCTATCCTGCAGAAATTAGTGGAACCACTGTACTGCCGATCCTCTTACTCCCGCCTCAAACAACCGCTTCAACAGAATGTCGTGGTTCACAATATCAAAGGCGGCAGACATATCAAGCAGGATCAGGAACGCTGCCTGCCTACTGTCTGCACGCCTCTGAAGCTCGTCCATAGCGGTGATTAGGGCGGTCTCGGTTCCGTGGGCGGGTCGGAAGCCAAATTGATCAATGTCAAGTAGTTAATGGCGTTCCAGATGGTTAGAGAGGATGTTACTAACCCAGCTTTCGACAATTTTAGCTGGGAAGGGCAGCAAAGAGATGGGACGGTAGTTCTTAGAGCAGTCCGGATCAAGAGAGGGCTTTTTTAACAGAGGGGATACTAATGCCCGCTTCCACTGGGCAGGAACAGTCCCAGTTGCAAGAGATTGGTTGCAGATTAAGTGAAGGGAAGGGAGAAGTACCGTCTCAAATTCCTTCCATATTTTAGGTGGAACAGGGTGTAAGGGAGACCCAGAGGAGATCTTTGTGGCTAGTTTACAGAAAGCCTCATACGTGAGAGATGGAAACTCAAGTAGAAAATCATTAGAGGCCAAAGATGGTACTACTGGCTGATTCGCTGAGGGTCTCGGTCTCAGAACGGGGGAAAGGATGGAGTCAGGTGAGACTTCTAGGTCCTTAATGATCAGATCAATTTTTTCTTTGAAGAAAACAGCAAGGTTCTCGCAAAGATCTTGAGACGGGACAATGGTGTTTTTGACACATTCCGGGTTGGTAACACTATTCAGTATGTTAAAGATGTTTCTAGAATTATTGGGGGAGTTACAAATCATGGAGGAGTAATATTCGGCTTTTGATTTTTTAATCAGGTTCTTATATTCCCGAACTTTATTTTTCCAGAATACTTTGAGAGTTTCTGTATAATTTCGTCTCCACATTCTCTCTGCCTGCTTGCAGCTCTGCTTCAGATCTTTTAAGCTATCATTGAACCACGGCGCGGAATTGGTGCCCTTACAGCTGCGAGTTTTAAGAGGGGCATGAGCGTCAAGGATAGTAGTAATGCTTGAGTAGAGAGAGGAGTAATTATCATCTACCTGTTTTTCCTCATCAAAGAATTGCTCCAATTGGAACACTTCCCCTGAAGAATGCAGACGAGTGAGGGCTTTCCAATCTCTGCACTTAATTTTGTTGATCAACCCAGGTGCCTTGTGATGGTCACCATTTAGGTCTATGAAAAATTTAATAAGTGAATTGTCTGTCCAATCCATGGGTAAAGTTTCTCCCATTGCTACCAACTGGGGACCTGCAAACAGTAGATCTAGAAGGTGTCCGCCCCTGTGGGTTGCTCCAGTAACCAACTGGGAGAGTCCAAGGCTTTCGCAGGAGTGAAGTAGGTTCCGGAGACCAGAGACAAGGGCGCCGTTCTGCCAGAGATTAAAATCCCCCAGAATAATCAGTTTATGATGCGAGAGTGCAATATTGGTCAGAGTGACCAAAAGCGCTTGTTGATGCAGGAGGGTCTACCTCCTCTAACCGGTGAGCCACACTTCTCCACTTTAAAGAATTAATAGTTTCTTTAAAAAGTCTGTTTTCAACAACAATATTTGACCAAAGTTATTGAAATCATTAAAATCTAAATACCAAAAATGTAGTTCTATTAAAAAAATATATTTTAATGTTAATGTATTACCGTATTGTTTTACAAGGAAACTGTATTCAGAAACACAACTTTCTTGTTAAAATTCCTAAAACCTACCATCAACAGAAGAAACCGACCGAATTGAGGATGCTGCAGATCTTTTCAATCCAGACAAACCATAAGGGCTTTTTTTGGTCAGATCAATTGGGGGTGAAATGCTCATAGGACTGGTTACAGAAGACACGCTCTGAGAGTCTGATTCACCGTCGGTCTTTGTTGCATCCTCTTTAGAACTTGATTCTGGACTTGTAGTCCACAGTCCAGAGTTTTTCTGGCCATTTGAAGCAGGTGTTGATGCAATCCAGGAAATCCCGGTACTCTTTTCCCTTTGAATTGACACTGGCTTTGTGATGCTGTTTTGATCCGATGAATGGGAAGACAATGACTCTATGCTGCCCATTGGAGTGCTGGCCGGACTGCTGCTGTAAGAATCACCTGAAAGAAAGAATATATCATGTAGATCAGGTGCTGAAGCACAAAAGATATTTAGGGTCTTACTTAACCACGAATTTAGCGCAGCACATTTAAGCCATATGTTTTTCAATCCACCATTATTAAGTATTACACCCGGCAACAATAAAGCAACTAGTAATTCAAGCAGAACAGTATTCAGATAAGGAGTGTTCGCAAAACATCACAGATTGGTCAAAAACCTAATAATGGTCAGATCAAAGTGGACCATTGGAGAACAAAACAGAAAGGGAAAGCAGCAGGTTGGGTAGGAATGTATTTTTAATGTCTACATATCATTAGTACCAGAAATGAGGTCGCAAGATTCTGGTGTATGGGGGAGATTTAAGGAGAACAAGCACATAGGGAAGAGTCCTGGTTTGCCTCACAAACCGAGGCACACTGTCATGGGCATACCTATGAATAAGATTCACTTGCTATTGCGTTTGACAGTATTGATTTAGTAAATGTACCCAAATTATTATAATTCATTGGATGAATATATCAGAGCATTACAATAAGAAACTTCTTCTAGGTAGTAATAGAAGCCTGGATGATGTAATGGATCATGCCTGATTAAATGGAATGTCCAAGCTAACAAGAAAGTGCACCGGTCTGGAACAGGGATTTTTCCCTATCTCCTGCTAACAAAATAGGAAGACAGAAAGACATACCACATTGAGATGTAAATGTAAATGTGTTTGTATTTATATAGCACACTTCTAACCAGAGGTCTCGTAGCACTGTATTCATACCGCTGTGGAACCCATCCTGGCTTTCCTGTGAAATGTCCACTCCTGGGCACCCCCAAGGTGAAGCCAGGCATCCAAGCGCTGCTGGGGCCGTTGTGGAGATTAAGCAAGCTATTGCCCTGAGTCACAGAGTGGGACCCATGATTAGACTAGGCACCGAGGCGAGAATTATCAGGTCCGGGGAATTGAGTCCAAGAACTGCCGAGGCAGGAATTGAACCCTGGTCCCGGGCCAGACGTCTGCATCAGGGTCTGCCGCTCTAACCATTGAGC
This sequence comes from Lissotriton helveticus, assembly GCF_964261635.1. Classification (NCBI taxonomy): domain Eukaryota; kingdom Metazoa; phylum Chordata; class Amphibia; order Caudata; family Salamandridae; genus Lissotriton; species Lissotriton helveticus. The sequence continues at coordinate 246,804,941 of NC_136069.1, read as the reverse complement.
CACGCTTTATCACAGATGAGGATTCGAAGAGATAGAAAGCAGGGGGGGGGTTTGGACGCCGAGAGAGATGGCGGCTGTGTAAATCTCTCCACCCGTGCGGAGGCCGTTAAATGAGCTGGGAGCAAGTATAGCCATCCTAACACGGCCGAAAATCGAAGAATCGGCAACCGGAGCACGAGAGGAGCAGACAGAAGGTACGCCCGACGATTTCTGTGAAAGGAAAGTGGTGTTTTGGCTGCTCGGAGGAATACGCGCTAGTGGCTGAAGCGGACCAGGGCAGACGGAAGACCGCGTGGTTACCCAGGGCATCGGCGGACGTCATGTGAGGACCCTGCACGGAATCTGGTCAATCCGCTGAGGACTCCGGTGAAAAACCGAATCAATGACGGCTTCACAAGGGTCGCGTGAGTAATGTACCCGCTTTCGGAAATAAGATCCGATCAGTAAAGTGAACGCTGCTCGCACCTACACAAGATGGCGGCTTCATTGATTTATACGGCGACTCGCCATGCCCGATAGCTAGACAACGGCTTCAGGCGCTAATGTTACTGGCGCGCATTAAGAGGGGAAGGAAAGGAAGTCAATCCGCCCTTTGATTCGGCAATGACCGTGGCATGGGGGTTTTCGACGAGTTTTGAAGAGCTTTAAATACTTGATATGCATACAGGTTTGGAGGGAAAACAGAAACATGGAGCCAAAACAGGAATGAATCTGCTGGACAAACTGTGACCACTGTGTCTTGTATACGTGCTGGATGAATGACTATGGGGAACTGTTTCAAATTTTTAAGGCATGCGAATGAACACTGTACTATCTCATGTGGCTGCAAAGGCAATCTCAGTGAATACCAGTGAATACCTATGCCAAGGAATGCTTGAATCTAAGTTCTGGGGCTAGCGTCTACCACACGGATGCAAAATTGAGTACGCAGGTAACCCTCTCAGATCCCTATTGGGGGTGTAAGCAGCTTTTAGATTTACGTTTATCCCAACCTGCGCAAACATTACATACGCGTGGTGAATCATATAATGGAGATGAAGACTTCCAGCCCCATTTGAAATGCGCACACTTCCTCATGGTGCGTGAATAAGGGCAAGAAGCAAACGAGCAATACGACTACTGTATTGATTCCTAGGTGGCCTGAGAAGGTCGTTTTGCGGTTACTGGTGTCAAACTAGAAGAAAGATTAGGTAGACCGGCAAATAAGTGAACTCCATAAGGTCGTCCATATCGTTTAAGAAGTCTGCGCCATATTCAACCATGGCAGAAAATAAAGAACTAATGAAAAGCCTGAAAAGGCTCAAATATGACCAGTCGAATCCGAATTCGCCCAACAAAGGGGGGAAAAGCAATCCTGATCCGATCGATCTGATACTTAGCAGATTGGATGAAGTAAGGGATCTGGCGAAGGCGACCAAAGAAGAAGTGGCGGCGATCAGGCAGGATAACCGCGACACCAATGCAAAACTGCTGGAAGCAGAGTCAAGGATCAGCAAACTCGAGGACATGGAGGTCAAGTCGTGTGAAGTCATCAAGCGCCTGTGTATATCTGCGGATCAAACGACTCGTAAACTCGCGGAATTGGAGGACAGGAACCGAAGGGGGAATCTACGTATTTTTGGGGTTCCGGAAGGTTCGGAAGATCAACATGGGAACTGCGTGGCCTCCTTAGAGTCCTGGTTCACCCAAGCTACTAACTTAACCTTCCATCATCCGTTAGAATTTGACAGGGCGCACAGAGTGCCGGGCAGGATCAATAAGAATCAAAAAGGACCTAGAGCTATTGTATGCAAGCCGCTACGCTACCAGCATGTCGAACAAATTCTAGACTTCATGCGGAAAAATAACCATATCCTGTGGAAATCTGCTAAAATCTACATCTCGCAGGATTTTAGCAAAGAGACGGTAGATGTAAGAAAAGCGTTCTTGGCACTCCGTCCATTGTTGAGGAAAAGGGGCTTTCAGTATGGTTTTATGGGCCCTGCAAAGTATCGTGTGATTATCCAAGGTTCTCCGCACATCTTTTCAGATCCCCTGAAATTGAAACGCATGTTGGACGGCCCTGAAGATCTGGAAATGGAAACGAGCAAACCTGAGGGTTCAGGAGACCAGGCTTCGGCCTCAGGCTATAAGTGACCGATCTTTGCTGACGCTTTCCCAACAGCTTTCACATGTGGTCCCTTCCCTTAGTTTGAAGGAGTATCGATAGCACTGAACTCTGCTTAAAGTTCTACTACATATGAGTGGTTTTTCTTCGATGTCTGTAATCACTTTTGTGTTATTAGACAATGAATATGTCTTTATTATCGCTTACTAGTGTAACGAATGTTAGGTAATGAACACCTGAATACAAGTTGATATGCTTACCAGTTGGTACTTAGAGGGGCTAAGACAGTTGATGTTGTTGTTGTTGTCTTAGTAAAGTTGCCCTATGCCCAACAGATATTTCGATATTCTCACTTCTTGTTCACTTCGTGTCCAGGGGGCTTATACTTGTTGGTCCCGATAACGTGCTTTCCCTAAGTCACCTTAGTTAGCAGGAAATAGCTGATCTATTGTGAAAATTCACTTGTTCCAAAACTTATCTGAAGAGTTTACGCACGGGGAGGTTACATAGTAGTCTCTCTTCAGTCACCATGCCTACTACATACAGGTGGGGTGGGACGGGTGTGGGGTTGAGGGGGTTAGGGGTTGGGAGGTGTGTTCTGTGTTTTTTGCTTTTGCTTCTTTGTGCTTGCATATTCATTATTGTTTTAATGCTTGGTGGTGAGGAAGGTCGGAGGCTCTGCTGTCATATCACCGTACACATGGGCCTTTTAGATCTTGGAGAAATGTCGATACCATGTGAGATATATATTAGCGCTATGAAGGCAGGGCCTATTGATGTCGCATAGTACAATTAATACTCCGTTGGGGGTATGCAATGTGGACAAATTGAAGATATTATCCTTTAATGTTAAAGGGCTGAATCAACCTATTAAGAGACAAAAGGTTTTAGATTATGTACGGAGATTGAGAGGTGACATTGTTTTACTTCAGGAGACGAAATTGGAAACTAAGCAATTCTACCACCTGAGAAATAAGTTCTATAATGAGGTTGTGGGAGCAGAGGCTGTGAACAAAAAGAATGGTGTCCTGATACTTGTGGCAAAGAAATCTAAGGTAGAACTGCTGTCCTTCGAAGCGAGTGATGATGGGAGATGGGTCACGGCCAAACTGAGTAGGGATAATACAGAATTTTATGTCACGAATGTATATGCTCCTAATACTAGCAACCTTAAATTTTGGGAGAATCTGAATAAACATATTGAAAATATCCCGGATAATGCTGTTCATGTACTGGCCGGGGACTTCAACCTCCCAATGGATGTGATATTGGACAGAGATTCCCACTGTCCCTTCAAAACAAACAAGTCACATAAAGCCTTTCTTAATTTATGTCGACGCTTCCACTTAGTAGATGCGTGGAGGCTTCAGAATCCCACAGGGAGAGATTACACTTTTTACTCCGCACCACATGATTCATACTCTAGAATAGATTACATTCTCATAACGCAGAACGGAGTCCCCAGAGTAGAGTCTACTACCATAGAACCCCGAGTAATGTCTGACCACTCTTGCATCTCCTTATCCATAGCTAACACCAAACCCTCCTCTCGTCAAACGTCTTGGCGCCTAAATGATGAGGTTTTGAACAATGACCAAAATAGGGCCACAATACAAGCTGCAATCTCCTCCTACCTGCAGGACAACAAGATGGGGGACACATCTGACCTCACTAGACGGGAGGCATTGAAAAGTACTATAAGGGGGGTGTGCATTAAAATCAGGTCAGCAATGAATAAAAATTATAATGCGAATCTGGAATCTTTAGAGAGTGAAATTGCAAGCCTAGAGAGTAAACATCTGAAAGATAGAGATGATATGTCTTTACATGCCTTGGCAAATAAAAAATACGAATACAATAAGCTAGTCAGTGAGAGAGCGGGAGTTTGGCTTGACAAAACAAGGAGATTTAAGATTTGTGAATCTAATAAAGCTGGCAAGAGTCTAGCCTCGTACTTGAAGTTTAAAGCCCAAAAGACTTCGATCAATGTCATTAAAGACGCCTTAGGATCCTCGCACTCGGATCCGGGCAAAATAACGGAAGTGTTCAAAGATTTCTAAGAAGATCTTTACGCAAAGAACAAAGCGGTGGAGGAGGACAAGATTAAGAGTTACTTAAACGAATGTGATCTTCCACGACTCTCTGCTGAAGACCAAGTAAGTCTTAATGACCCGATTAGTGCTCTAGAAATAGGGAATGCAATTAAAAATCTGAAATCAGGAAAGGCACCAGGGCCGGATGGCTTCACGGCTAAATTTTACAAAACCTTCCCTTCCCTACTAGTAGAGCCCCTTCTACACCTATTTCATGAAATAAATAACTCAGGTGAGGTCAGAGGCACATTGGCAGAAGCGATAATTGCAGTACTCCCCAAAGATGGGAAGGACCCGTCGGTTCCAAAAAATTACAGACCAATTTCATTGATCAATATAGACTGCAAGATCCTGGCTATGATATTGTCCGCCCGCCTCCAGAAGGTCCTTCCTCAGCTAGTCCATCCCTCTCAAGCAGGCTTCCTTAAAAACAGGTTGTCCAGTGATAACACGAGGATTCTGGCACATGTTCTAGAAAAGGCAAAATTGCTAGGCACTTCCACAGCGGCAATAACATTGGATGCTGAGAAAGCCTTTGTCAAGGTTGATTGGTCCTTCCTTAAAGCAGTCCTTCACAAATTTAACTTAGGGGAAACTTTCACAAGACTAGTAATGTCCCTATACTGCTGCCCCTCAGCGAGAGTAAGAGCTGGCGGTTCTTTCTCTTCTACCTTCTGTCTAAAGCAAGGAACAAGGCAGGGATGTCCCCTGTCCCCCTCACTTTTCTTACTGGCAATCGAGCCATTTTTATATCATATAAGGGAAGATCCCAAAATCGTGGGCATTCCATTTGGGGATTGCACGGTTAAATTGACTGCGTATGCAGATGATGTACTGGTTCTGTCTGAGAGAGCTGAAGAGGCTATACCTGCGCTCATGACCGACATTGAGGAGTTTTCCAAAGTATCTGGGTACAAACTTAATAAGGACAAGACAGAGGTCAAACTCCTGAACAATGTTGGTGATAAAGGTATCATTGGGGACTCCGACCTTACATGGCAACCCAAGTGTTTTAAATACCTGGGGTTGGACTTTGCTAAAGATTTGATCACCACCCTGAAAATAAATGAGGACCTGACTCTTAAAAAATATCTACACTACTCGAAGGGTGGTCACCAAAATTCCTCTCCTGGTGGGGCAGAGCAGAGACACTCAAAATGATGTCTACTCCGTTGGTTAACTATCTGGCCAGCATGCTCCCAATGACGTTCTCGAACAACTTTGTTACCAAGGTAGATCAACTGTTTGCTACTTTCCTGTGGCGAGGTAAAAAAGCCAGAATTTCATTAAAAAAACTGCAATTAGTCAAAGACAGAGGAGGCTTGGGTCTACCTTCATTCAGGAACTATCAGACAGCCTTTCTTTGCAAACAAGGAGCTCAATGGTTGACGAAATCACCACTCTACACACCAGTTTGGATTAATATAGAGGAATCTCTAGTGAACCATGCCCCTCTTGAAACCCTACTCACTATGGACCTATCGCACTTACCACATTCCAAATACATAATGTTAAATGGGAAACAACCGTTACAACGCAACTTTTACAACGAACTACCATTACAACGAAACTTTTACAACGCAAAAACTTTTACAACGCATACCATTACAACGCAGGATTTTACAACGCAAGTACCTTTACAACGCATACCATTACAACGTAAGTATTGGTAAGTATATAATTATTTTTAAAATATTATATGTTTGGGTTTTTGGGTAAAGGGGTATTTTAGGGTTCAGGGTCAGTTTTCAGTTTTTGGGTAAAGGGGTATTTTTAGGGTTCAGGGTCAGTTTTCAGTTTTTGGGTAAAGGGGCATTTTTAGGGTTCAGGGTCAGTTTTTAGTTTTTGGGTAAAGGGGTATTTTTAGGGTTCAGGGTCAGTTTTCAGTTTTTGGGTAAAGGGTTATTTTTAGGGTTCAGGGTCAGTTGTCAGTTTTTGGGTAAAGGGGTATTTTTAGGGTTCAGGGTCAGTTTTCAGTTTTTGGGTAAAGGGGTATTTTTAGGGTTCAGGGTCAGTTTTCAGTTTTTGGGTAAAGGGGTATTTTTAGGGTTCAGGGTCAGTTTTCAGTTTTTGGGTAAAGGGGTATTTTTAGGGTTCAGGGTCAGTTTTCAGTTTTTGGGTAAAGGGGTATTTTTAGGGTTCAGGGTCAGTTTTCAGTTTTTGGGTAAAGGGGTATTTTTAGGGTTCAGGGTCAGTTTTGGGTTTTTGGGTAAAGGGGTATTTTTAGGGTTCAGGGACAGTTTTGGGTTTTTGGGGTACAGGGTTAATTTGTAAAAATAAAATAAAATTATATTTAAATTAACTTATTTAAATGTAATTAAATAAAAATTAATTATATTTTAATAATTTAAATTAATTTAAATTAAAAAAAATATTTTTAGGGTTCAGGGTCAGTTTTGGGTTTTTGGGGTACAGGGTTAATTTGTAAAAATAAATTAAAATTATATTTAAATTAAATTAATTAAAATTTAATTATATTTTAATAATTTAAAATAATTTATATTAAAAAAAATATTATATACTTACCAATATTTACGTTGTAATGGTATGCGTTGTAAAGGTACTTGCGTTGTAAAATCTTGCGTTGTAATGGTATGCGTTGTAAAAGTTTTTGCGTTGTAAAAAATTCGTTGTAATGGTAGTCGTTGTAAAAGTATGCGTTGTAACGTCATACATCCATGTTAAATACTAGGCGAGCTCTGCTTAGACTTGATCAGAAAATTAATCCTTTTCTAAAAAAAAACTCACTCACCACCTAGTGGTGACATGCTTCATCATCGGGGTCCACCCTGGTGGCCTAGCGTCACCAGGGTGTGCTTCGACACCTGTAGTACAGTGGAGCGGGTTGTGAGATGTAAGTGCAAAAAAAGGTGATGTTAAAAATTGTCCTGGTTTAACTTTGAAAAAGTGAATTTTATTAAAAAGTAACTGGACAATATTAAAAATAAGTGCGAGATACTGGAAGGGAGAGTTACGACCTACGTATCTCTATATGTGTTATAGTGCATTAGGTCAACATGTTTCAACCATTAGGGAAAATTCCCGGTATTCATCAGGACCAAAGGAGATGGACGGTATGAGTCCCCTAAAAGACTCACCCTATCCTAAATCCTTATTTGACCTATGGTAAAATTGTACCAAAGGTGGGATGCTCTCAAAAATAAGGAGCAAGAACAAAAACCGAGCAGCGGAAGGTAGAAGTAGGTTATGGGCCACTCGCCACGCCAGTAAACTAATACGTTGTACCGCGTGATGTGCCTACCCCCTGCCCGACGAAGCACAAAACAAAACTACAATTAGTTTTTTGTTTTTGTTTTTGTTCTTGCTCCTTATTTTTGAGAGCATATAGAGATACGTAGGTCGTCACACATGCTATTCAACTGTCCTTCTTTAAGTATATACTGGGGGAAAATATTTGAATGCATTCACCACGTATTCAAAATAAGACCTGTACAGGACTTTGCTTATGTTATTCTGGGGGCATTGGATCCACAGCTGCCAAATGACCAAGACCGCCTGCTTTTGGACTTAATGTTAACACTGGCATGTAAGGTGGTACTATGCAAGTGGAAAAGTGCGAAGGAGGTAAACTTCAAAATTTGGCAGGAATGGCTGTCATTCCTGAGAGGTGCCAATAACCCGGCGCTTCAGGCAGCTACATGGAAACCGTCTAATAGAAAGCTATGGAAATCGCTAGATGCATCCTCATTTCACTATGAGCCACCCTGAGGAGTCGTATGTAATTCTGTTAATTGTCCTGTGGTACTGAGGAACACATCTGCTGTAATCTACTAGAGCCCACGCCGCTACCTCTACCTACTGAGTGTTGTGTATGTATCTGTAACACGAAGATGCATGCTGAGTTGATTATTTTTATTACTGTCATTTTATTTTCCTTTCTGTATTGTCCATCAATAACTGACTTGATAATGTCTGTAACGGAAGATTTATTGTAATGTCTTTTCTTTGTTTACTACTTCAATAAAAATGATTTGAAATAAAAAAAAGAAGAGATAGAAAGCAAGAGGCAAACTGAGTCCTTAAGGGTTAGGGGACGAAAACTGACTCAAATCTTATCAATCATAGGATCTTGGTCAATGGGTCTGTAAATCAAACGTTTAAACCACATGACTTTGCTTTAGTGCGAAGTTTTGAAACTCAAGCTAATGGGAGATAAATAGTTATTTGAACGCACACTTTAATGGATGATCACATAAAAAAAAAAAACGGAATAAAATATAACATGGAATTAGGAGCGTGGTAAAAGCATGGTGTTACCCTAAGTAAATATAGTGTGACGGTCCAACGCATGTGTTGCCTACTGGTATAAATAATACGTCTCCTTCCCTGTTCAGTTCAGCAACTGCGCCATTTCTTCATTGAATAAAAAACAGATTTATTTAAGCACTGCAGTCATTTGTATTTTAGCCTAGGTTATCATTATTATAAGCTAAAAATCAAAAAGATACTCCGGTCGGTTTTCTCCTACATTTGGGCAAGATTTCATACTTTTAGGGGTTTGGCAAAGGATGGAGGCATGTTTCTAGAAATCTACAGCAGGAATCGATTTTTAGGAGAATACATACTAGCCAATATTTACACAAGCAGTGTTTCCACTAAATGGAAAATATTACGTTTGTTAAAAAAATTATAATCTATTTATTGTTACTTTGACAAGGTACATATAGTGTATACAATTCCATTGCCTTTGTCCATCACGTTGAAACATGAAGTATTGAAGTATGGGAATGCGCATTTGCACACTTAACAATTTCTCCTTCACAGAAAAAAAGGAATACAAATTTTAGCTCCAAATGCTCAGAAAGCCTACCTCCCTACTATTATGACGTAAGAGTTTGCTTCCTACACATTCCCAGTAAAAATATTCCTGCTGGATACATATTCTTCCCATAGATCCTTCACCATATGAATTCTCCTTTCAGGCTCCACACTGCTTCCAAACACTTTTTTTCCCAACAATGACGTACCATCGGCTCCAGCCGTGACTCCACTCCGGATGTGACATCATCTGAGTAAATTATACACCCTTCTGAGGCATGCTTAGAGGAGTGTGGTAATTGGCATGGCCATTTTAGCTGCAGCAACTCTGTCCTGTCCTGTGTGGTCGATGTACTACGACCTAAAAAGGGCGGGAGAGGTTGTTGTTCTCGGGCACTATCTGTAGGGGGTACAGTATGCCAGGTCTGAACATTCGCCAAGGCATGAATGTTGCATGTCAAAGACCCCATCGGACTGTGCTCAGTATTTGGGGTTTGTTGAATTTTTTAATTTTCGAATTTCCTTCATACTAAAAATGTTCACCTAATGAAAACAGCCCTTCTTGGGCCATATCCCCTTTTGACTCAAAAGCATTCACTCATCTTGGAGAAAAGGTCAATTCCATTTCCCCAAAATCCGTTATCCCAGTATTGTGCGATATTGCCATCCCAGTTCATGTCAAAGTATTGCTCTAAAACATATATCAACCAATATTGAAAAGCTACTGCATTAATATTATCCTATTGCCAGTGGCGTAACAAGGGTACCACGGGCCCTACTGCAAGAAAGGAACGGGGCTCTCCTCGTACTTCTTTGGTAGTAAAAGAAACAGCCACTAATTGAGTTGTATTTGGCCCCCACACCCATGGGACATGGTGCCACTGCTCCTGCTGCACTATTGGCAGCGATGACCCTGCCTATTGCTTTTACGCAGCGTGAGACAGACAACAGAACAGCGATATTGAGCTACTGTAGGTATTGGGGATATCACTTTAGTGTTTACGCTGCACGTGACAGATTCAAGGTCAAAGCAACAGGGCACATCTGCACTTCAAGCAGGCAGAGAGAGTGCACGCAGGGAAATATGTCTTATAATTAAAGAAATCTTAATGTTATTAGAAACGAATACTCAAAAAAATGCCTAAAATATGATGTATATCTATAATAGTGAAGTGCAGCTTTTATTCTGTACATGTATTCTATGGTATGATAATGAACGTAAATCCTGTGCTGTTTACTGTCTCCATAGACAAGTAATTCTAACTGAGGGCTGCAAGTAGCGCTTAGCATTTCAAGCAGTGTTTACTCATTCTCTGAAGGTTTCATGAAAACACGAGACCTCTCGGCCAGGGAAATGCACAATCTCATGTGCAGTGGCTATGCCATTTACAGATCCGAAAACACCAGTCTTCAGTCAAAACATAAGTGCTACACGGGGCATGTCTGCAAGAACTATTAAATACGGGGTGTATATAAATAAAGGGAAGGCAGAGATTTGGTACATTGGGAGGCAGGCACCGTAGCCTTGATGTGGCAAGCTCAAATGACCCCAACAACTCAATTGATAACTCAGAGAATTTTGGACATTCTAGAACTTGATAACACTAGCCAAATCCCCCACACTGTAAACCTCAGCCAGGCATTAGCAGCAGGTGCCAGTGGGATGAAGGGGTCTGTGAGTGTTGTAAGCGGAGATCACAGCCGCCATCTTCTGTTCCGTGATTGAACTGATGCAGGACCAGTATCGAGGGAAGCTGCCTGTGGCCGAATTTACAACCTAACCTCATAGGATATCTTGCTCCCCAGGCTGCATTCAAACTACATTTTCTAAGGCTGCAGTGAAAAGGTCTGTTCGAGCATGGATTAGACTGGGCGAGTTTATGGCTTAATTGCATATAAATAAAACACACAATTGTGCTTCTGCCTCAACAGGATTCCATAATAAAGTAAAGCTGGAGTTACAAATCTCACTAGCAATACCCTTTTTTGGAAAAGACTACGGCTTCACTAAATGACATGGGTCCCTTGCTCCGTTCGCCAATGGATTTTAGCTAGCCTGGCTGATGAGGGGTGTTACCCTGAAACCGGTCCCAGGATGCTTGTCTCCAGTCCAGGCAGATCGGTCTGGACTGTTGCCATGAGGCACAGGGTCAAGACTGATTTGCATCTAGCTGGGTCTGAAGTGAGGTGGCGAAGGGAGCTAAAGAACGATGATGGATTCAACCCAAATCTGTGACTGGGGGTGAATGTCTGAAAAGTTTCAGCGCTTCGTCCATCACCTCCTTGTGTTTGCTTCACTAAATGCATTGCCAGCAGGTACGAATCGCATCCGTAGTCATGTCCTTACTGCATATGACAAAGAACAAAGTTTAGATGAAACAACATTTTGGTGCGAACCACTGCCCTGCAACTCTCAACACAATATCACCCCTGGATTTAATGCCATTGGCGGCAACAGCTTGGCCAATAACAGGGCTCAGGTGGGTCTGCACTATCTTAGCTTTCTCACAAGTTCTGAAATATTTATTACTGTTTTCAGATGCTGTTCACATTTGACTGACATCTATAGCCAGTGTTATTGGCCCAGCAAGAGGGTTCTGCATCACGAGCAAAGATACACCTGTAGATCTAAGATGGCTACCAATTTTCCAGACTTGTAAGAGTCGCGCAGTGTTTTCTCTGTAAACACGCAGTTTGGATCCAGTCAAAGCCAGCCCTCTGTAATGAACACCAGTCTTTCCCCTTGAAAGGCACTCGGTGCAGATGGCTCAAGGTATTACTTCTCACTCGGTCTCTAAACTCTGGCTTATAAAACATTACATCTGTGCCAGAAATAGGCTCTTACAATCAGGAGGCAGAAAATAACAGAAATGATGGTTGAACAATTGTTACTACAATGTTGCTGCAGACATGACCTCCCTATACGAATTTCAAGTGTTAAGTCTTCTTCTTTCCTAAAGGATTGTGCTTTGGACATTCTGGATTAAAGAGAAGTATGGTGATTGAAAATAAACTTTGAGATATGTCTTGCACATTTACTGTGAACTCTTAACACTGGTGTTGTACATTCTGCTAAGAGTTCCTGTGTAAGAACAGGATGGATTCTTAAGCAGGACACTGTACCTCCACATATATAATTCATGAAGATTAGGTACCATGTATTAGATATCCATCTTTGTAGGGAATGACGGGATGTTAATGGCGTTTCTTATATTTCAGTTCTACGAAATTCATGCAGGAAGAATAATCAACTTCCACAAAACAGCATATAGTGATACAACTTGAGGTACCTCTTCTAAGCATACACAGAGGTGCGATAGTACATGTATTTTCCTTTTTTTTTTTAAATTTCTTTTACGTTTTTATTATTTTTCCTCCGTGATACAATGTCCAATCAAATGAAGATTACTTAATAAAGACTACCCCGCTCCCACCCCCCACCCCTCAAGACCTGTAAAACCATTAATATAGGCGCAAAACAAAAATACCCAGAGAAGAGTAAGAGCAAAAGGCGAGAGGAATAAGCAAGTAGCGAGAGATGTTAAGAGTTCCTTAAGGCGTCCCCTACTATATCTCCTGGTCGTGTTGCCCTTGTTGCTCAATGCAGGTGGAAAATTTCCCGTAAACCTCAGAGCCTATCATCCTTTTTCTTCGTCCTTTCTAGGTGTATACTGCTCTTTCTAGGTGGAATGTGGCTACCAACCTGGCCAGCCATTGTGCGAAGGAGTGGGAACCGGTGTCTAGCCAACCGGAGGAAACACAGATCCTCCATACTGCCATTGCTATAAAGACCAGCCCTTCCTTCTTAATTCTTGGTGAATCAGATTGGGTCCCCAGAAGGATGATTGTAGGGTTTAAGGAAATTGGTTGGTTAGTTATTTCGCTAAGTAGGGGGTCCAATTCGAACAGAACCAGTCCAGGCAGCACGGGAGGGGTATTGGCAGAGCCCCACAGCACCTCACTACTATTGCTGAGCCCACCGAGCGCCGTGAGGGAAACGGCAACTCGGACCCAGACTACATTCCCCAGGTGCCCCGGTGGCAGAGGCGCACCTGGGTCGTCACTGCCTGCGCCAGGAGGCGCCTACATACATCGGAGCGCCGACAGCTCCTTGGGGGTCCAATTCGAACAGAACCAGTCCAGGCAGCACAGGAGGGGTATTGGTAGAGCCCCACAGCACCTCACTACTATTGCTGAGCCCACCGAGCGCCGTGAGGAAAACGGCAACTCGGACCCAGACTACATTCCCCAGGTGCCCCGGTGGCAGAGGCGCACCTGGGTCGTCACAGCCTGCGCCAGGAGGCGCCTACATACATCGGAACGCCTCCTGTCCCCGCGGGACGAGCGCGGGACCGCCGGGCTAAGCCCGGGCAAAGGGCGGGCTCTCTGAGGCCTGAGGACGGGACGGGCCACCCCCCTTAGTTCCGCGACAAGAGGAGGTACATTGATTTGATCTATACATTGACACTCTTTGGACAGTGTATTTTCCCCTGAAAGCCATCTTCATCGTTCATATACTACCACATCGTACCATGTCGCGCAAGGGGACCAATAAGAAATCTCCTTTACAGCGCGACCCAGGTCATGGGATCTTAAATTTTACCGTGACCAGTAGAACACTGCCCACTTGTAGCGAAGATGTGAATGAGCTGCGCCAATCGATAGTAACTAGGCAATCTCCCCCATTGATCCCTGATAGTCCGCAGAACTTACCTTTTTGGGAGGACATGCCCCAGTGGCATCCCCATCCCCCGTAAAAAGCATCAGCACTATTACCCCAATTAGGAAACTCTGTGACTCATCTCCACCATCTCTATTAGACAATACCCAAGGTATTGCTTTGTTTCAGGGCCCAAATGCTAAAAGGAAGCATGACAGGACTAATGACAGCGGGAATCATCCAAAAACATCAAAATTGTGCGTTGGTCCTACACCGCCAGTCACTAACCCCACCTTAACTACGGTGGAGACTGGAAAATGTGAAGACCAAGTACCTTTTCCCTATTTCCCTCTACTGTCTCAGATAGAGCTGTTGTTAAATTCTATCGTATTACCACTGGTAGAAAAAATTAATGCCCTGGGTGATAGACTAACAGGTATTGAGAAAATCATCCAAGCCAACTCTCCACCACTTATTAAAGATCCATCTAATGGGGGAAGGGCTCCTCTTGCTACCACCATAACAAAAGAGAAAAACACTAAAACTAAATCTCCCTCCACTCCTGAGAAGGTAATAACCAATGGTTCTGACCTATTTATTGCCCCCAATGCTCCTTTGCCTATTAAAATAAGTAAATATGCCCGAACTTCTCCACAGCTTCCTAATAAATCTGCCACAACTGTCCGTAAAGTCGCCCTTAAATCAGGGTTTACTAAGTATACTGCTGCCAGAGTGGATTCAAAAAGAGCACCATCCATACACTTACCCCCAGAGGCCGCCCCATTTGTTCTTGTTCTCTCGGGAATACCGGTACCCTCCCACGGGAAACCCGAAGGACGCCAGGAACTTTTGAATAAGGTCATATTTTGGCTATCTAAAAACAGACCACTCGCACCCAACCACGACGGTGGAATCCTGTGTGTTAGAAGGGTGGGCTGGCTAGGGTCTTTAACCAAAGACATCAGTGGGGATCTGGTCCTAGTGAAATTTAGGAATAGGAACATTGTCCCCTATCTACGATCCAACCCGCCCAAAAAGGAGACGGCACAATATCTGTGTGGGACTTACATGATTTCTACCCAAAAGTACCCCATATATCCCGTCAATAATGTCAATGGTGGACTATACCCATTTGCTGGGAAGGGGTCCCCATGCCTAAGTAAATTTAATTCATGTTTTACCTGAATTTTTATGCACTATGTACTAATATTGTATTATCATGATCTGTTTTTTATGTACTTTTACGGTTATTATTCTATCAACCGAATAAAGTCAAATACGATAAGTAGGCTCTGTATTTTAAGCAAGGGCGGAGCTAATTTTGGGCAGGTTGCGAAAATGTGTATTGAATCTGCCCCTACTTCGGAGCAACGCGGACATAGTGTTCCTTTCCCGGATCCCCATTTGATGATTTTACTGGGTGTCATATAAAGAAAGAAAATTGTTTTAAAATGTTGTGCTTGTAATTTGGCGGAGATTAGGATCTGTTGTGATAGAAGCAGAGAATTGTAAAAAAAGCTTTGGGGTGAATCAAGTTTGACATGCCATTTAATAGAGATGGATTCTAGGTCGTCTGGGGTTTGCCTGTGAAGCATTTGGTAAATGCCTAAAATACGAGGGGTGGTGGTGTTGCGTAAAGCATGCAGCAGTTCAACTTTGGCGAACCCTGTAGTTCCACCCACTTTCCTGGATAGGTAGTCATAAATGGACAGATACTTAAATAAGTCTTGACTTTTTAGTTTAAATTTAGATTGTAGATTTGTAAAAGATTCAATCCCCCCGGTTGTGATCAGGTCCCCAAGTTTCACTATTCCGGCCCTGTGCCAGTCAGAAAGGTAAGATGGACTAAAAATAGCTGGTAAGTTATTATTGTTAACTATGGGAGAGTAAAAGTTAAATCTGCCAATTCCAAATATTCTCCGGATGTGGCGGAAGACTTTATATGAGTTCATTAGTGTCTTGAATTTTACACGGTTGTAGTACCCATATGTTGTTTCTCGGAGTAGGCAGCCCCAATGTTGGTCCCCTAGTAAGAGCTGAAAGGGTGAGGGTAGGGATGGCCCGATTGTTGAGCCGTAAGTAGATTCTCTTACTAGTACTGAGCTGTACTGTAGTACTGCCGCCCAGTAGTATAGAGTGATATTAGGAAAAGACTAGCCCCCTCTTTCTTATGGAAGTGTGAGTTGTATCAGTGCTCGTCTGGGCTGAGCATTGGCCCAGATAAATTGAGTGAAGATCTGCTGAAATTTGAGAAGGCTTTTTTTACTGAATTCGAGGGGTATACTACGAAAAAAATAAAGTAACTTTGGAAAATATGTCATTTTGATGACGTTGCATCTGCCAACTAGCGTTAAATGTAGGTTGTCAATCTGCTTTAAAGCCTTCTTGGTTTGGACGGCAAGGGGGCCAGGTTGTCTGTGACTATTTCCTCCAGCTTGGGTGAGACAAACACCCCCAAGTATTTAGCCTTGGGTACCACCCTGTCATCGGACCAAGTATTTTTGTTATTTACTAAGATCTGCGTCTTGTTTTTATTGAGGGCATAACCAGATAGCCTCCCAAATTTCCGGGCCTCCCCTTCTAGTGCAATTATGGTGTGGGCAGTGTCTGGAGAGGTGACGGCAAGGTCGTCGGCATAGGCCAGGATTTTACAGCTATTATGAAAGTAGGTTACTGGGGTGATATTGTCATTTTTCTCTATCTGTTTAATGAAAGGATCCAGGTAAAGGGCGAGCAGTAGAGGCGAGCAGGGACAACCCTGCCTGGTGCCCCGGGAGATGCTAAAGGGATCAGTAAGCTGTCCATTTATGGTGACACTAGCTGTTGGATAGAGTGCCTGTGTTGCCAGCATGAGCTTGTCCCCGAACCCCATTCTACACATTACCCCCCAAAGGAATCGCCAGGAGACCCGGTCAAAGGCCTTTTCGGCGTCGAGTAACGTGAGCGACATCGGGTCTCCGGCAGCATGTGCAGCGTCAAACAAGGTAATCACTCTCCTGACATGTTCCGTGGTCCCTTTCTTGGGTATGAAACCATGCTGCCACTCCGAGACGAGATTCCACTACTCGGGAGATTCTGGAGGCTAGCACCTTGGAGAATATTTTAGAGTCACAGTTAATGAGGGTTATGGGTCTGTAGGAGCTCATATCTAAAGGGGATTTATCTTTTTTTAGAAATAAAGAGATTATAGCTCTGGACAAAGAGGCCGGAGGGGAAGTCCCGTTGAAGATAAATGTTATTACCTCAGTGAGTATAGCTTTGATTTGATGAGCAAAGACTTTGAAGAATTCAACGGGTATGCCGTCAGGGCCTGATGCCTTCCCATCCGGGAGGCTAGTGAGGGCGTCCAGAATTTCCTCCCACGTGGGGGTAAGATCTAAAAGCTTACTATCTTCTGGGCTAAGTTGTCTTAGTTCGATCTCGCTGAGGTAGTTGGAAATTTCCCTGTCTAGGACATCCCCCGTGGAGGAGCTTTCTTCTGTGTATAATTTGGCATAGTACTCCTGGAATCTGTTCCGAATAAGACTAGGATCAGTGACCTCAGAACCGGAGGGAAGTCTGATTGAGTGGATTTCGCTACTAGTAACCTGTTGTCTTGTCCTAACGGCTAGGTGGTGTCCAATGTTATCACTACACTCGTAGTTCTTTTCCCTTGCTGCTGCCCACTTTGCCGTGATTTTTTCCATAAAGGCAGCTTCTATTTCAGCTTTGGCCAAGACTGCTTCTTTTTGGGCAGGCTGGCAGTCTAGTCCTGCATGGATTGCTTGGGTTAGCTTAATTTCTATGTTTCTTAGTTTTTCTTGTAGATCCCTGATTAAAGTTTTTTCCCCTTTATTTTTCTGAGTAGAGAACCTTAGGGTCTCACCTCTGATCCCTGCCTTTAATGTGTCCCAGACTATCATGTGAGAGGCAGAGTCAATGTTTATCTCCAGGAACTCTTGAATCCATCCCTGCATGTGGGTTACGTAACTGCTGTCATACAATACTGCTTTCTCGAAACTCCACTTAGTAGCCTCGTTAGGTTGTCCAAGCCCCTTGATGGTAATAATGAGAGGGTTGTGGTCGGATAGAAAGCGAGGTGCAATGTCAATTGTGTAGTTGTTGGTGAATGAGGCAGAGATAAAGAAGTAGTCTAGCCTGACTAGGACTTGGTGCGGGGCAGAGTAGAAAGTATACCAGGGTTGTGCAGGGTTTTTGCTCGCCCAGCTGTCTATTAATCCGTGAGTCTGAATACGATTTGTTAGGGCCTGAAAAACTAGGGGTTTCATCCCTTTATAGCTCCATGTTGTACTAGTAGCCCAGTCGCAAGGTAGATGTATGGTAAAGTCCCCACAAAGCACTATGGGAGTGGGCCAGTGCACTAGCTCGCCGGAGACTTGGTTAATGGCCCCAGGGTCATCAGTGTTACTCCCATATATTGAACATAGGGTAATAGAAGAGTTGTTGGGGAGTTGAATCTGGGTAATGACCCACCTCCCTAGTGGGTCAGATTTGGTCCGTGGGTTGCTGGTGACAAGTCTTCTGTCGGCTAGAACTCCCACTCCCTTTGTTTTAGCCCCCTGCGTGGTGGCGCCCACCACCTTGAACCCAAGAGTGTTTAGTAGGTGTTTTTGTGACTGTTCTACATGGGTTTCTTGCAGGCATATGATGTTCCCCCCAAGTGTTCGTAGGCCCAGAGCCACTTTCTGCCTTTTAGAGGCATCATTTAGTCCACAAACGTTGACTGAGACAATTCGTAATGAATCTAGCCTAGCCATCTAAAAGGTATGAAGGTGAAGGCCTATTAGAAATCAATGAGGTTGTTTTTAGAGATATAATCGAGTTACCAAGAAAGTATCGTGAGTGTTTTGCGCCTGAGTGTACTTCCTGTGTCCCTCTACACACCTCCCACCCCTCTCCCCAGCCCCCCCCTGCCCTCCCCACCCACCCCCTTAAGTGAGCAATCAGGCCAGGCCTGAATGATGGAGGTCAATCATGAGCCTCGGCTGCTGGCCACGCCAGCCAAAAAAAAAAAGAATGAAGAGTAAATAACTTTGATCTTGTGATCGCCCGCTAACCCTACCCTGTGCTGTGCGCAGATTAAGTGCCGAGTGTTAGATACAAGTATGTGAGTACATGATTTTTCGTTCTTGCCCTCTCTTCCCCCCTTTCTTTTGAGAGCTCTCCCCCACTTGTGCACCCCCCTTTTTTTTTTTTATAATTCGTTTTTTCTTTCCTGAGAGGGGAAGCAGAAAGCGGGCATAAAGAGTCAGAATTCAAGATTCTTAACGATTAACAGAGCATGTAGGAGAGGTTGTAAGCACAAGCAGAGATTGAGTTTAGCAGAAAGGACGCCCCCCCCCTGGTTAGAAAAATTAGTTGCCAGTAGGTTGCAAAAGTTGCAGGAAGAGGGAGAAGAGAACAGCAACACTTTTTTCCCCCCCTTTTCCCCAGTTTTAGACTTTGTGTCCCTTCTTAAGCTTTGCTTCTTCCAGGTACTCTCTGGCTTTGATTTCGGACAGGAAAACCTTGGTGGTGCCATGCAGGATAACCTTCAGCCTAGCCGGGTTCATAAGATATACCTCAGCGCCCAGCTGCTGGAAGGGAGAGATCAGTTGCCACAAGTGCCACCTTCGCTCCACAGTCTGGTGACAGAAGTCTGGTTTGGCGAAAAAGGAAATTCCATTGGCCCCTTTCTTAGAGTTGGGGCGACCTTGGTCATACACCAACTGCCTTAAGAGGAAGTTGCCAAAATACACAAGGAACACCCGAGGCTGCCCTTGAGTTGAATTACCGTTGTTATATTGCCGTTTCAAAAAAAAGGGGAAGCGATGAGCTCGCTGCACTTCACGGTTCCAATCCCAGCCTGG
Source organism: Lissotriton helveticus (assembly GCF_964261635.1). Classification (NCBI taxonomy): domain Eukaryota; kingdom Metazoa; phylum Chordata; class Amphibia; order Caudata; family Salamandridae; genus Lissotriton; species Lissotriton helveticus. Next base: position 246,785,453 of record NC_136069.1, on the reverse strand, counting down.
GTGTTCCGGAAAGGAGTCTTGTAGTAGCTTGACTATGAATCGTCTAGGATCTTCCCCCTCCTTCCCTTCCGGAATGCCAAGCAGGCGGAGATTATTCCTGCGTTGTCGGTTTTCTCGTTCTTCCATTTTGACCATTAGGTCTGTAAGGCAAGCAGAGTTGGACTCAATCAACTGTTTAGCAGCCACTGCTTCGGTTTCCAAGTGCTCCGTCCTAGCCTCAACCATACCCACCCGGTCGCTGATGTCTGTGCAGGTTTTGTTCAGTCTTCTAAGGCCGCCCTGAATTTTTTTTGCTGCATTCTTAGCAGTCCGGCTATCCGCTCTGACCTCCTCTTGGAAATCCTTGATAGAAGTGAGTATGGCCGCCAGTGAGGACTCCATTGTCTCGGTTGTTTTGGTTTGTGGTTTTCTCGGGCTGTGCCACTGTGGTTGAGTTGGTCCGTCTTCATCCAGACGGTAAGACATCTGCGAGTCCGAGTAGTCCCATTTAAGTTGGCTTTGCCGCTTAGTCTTATTTCTTGATTTTTTAGGGCGCACAACTGTCTCAGGGTTGATGCGGGAGGCCTCGCTGTCCTCTTCGCTAGCACTATTGGTGTTGTCCTCCTCTTCTGTCCCCCCATCCGCAGAGGAGCTCGGGGTGCTGTCAAAGACATAGTAAAAGTCCTCATGACCGATTTCTGGGGTCCAAGGGGTTGGGGTTCCGGAGGGGATTTCCAGGTTTTGAATAGCGACTTCTGTCCCTGTTGGTTGCACCCTGGCGTTGGGATTCTCTGAGGGTGCACAGGCCCCATCGCTGGTGGTTCCTTCCATTGATTCCGGCTGTCCTAGTGCTGCGTGTGGGATAGATGGCAGGGTGACCGGTGGCATGGGAAGATCGGAGGCATCAAGGGGGCCCTTAATCGCGATGGTGTGGTCATGACCTTTGGTAGGAGTGTGTGCAGAAAGAGCGGGCTCTAGCAGGCTGCAGGGGGGAGGGGGGTGATAGCAATGTCCGTATTGTTAGTGGTGGTTTGAGCTCTATCAGTAGTAGCACTGTCCTGCTGTGGAAGAGCATTAGGTGGTGTAGAAGAGGGTGGTTTCCCTATACTGCTTTTAGCATTGGCAGCCTGGGTTTTAGCTACCAGAAAGATCTTGGCAGGGAGGGGCTGTGTAGAGCCAGAGTCTTTGCAGTCTTTACTGGGCGCCCCTATCCCTGTCTTCCCAAGGTTCGTTTTTTCACCCCACTGACCTGTTAGGATTTGGTCTTCCCAGGTCCGTCCCCTACCGAAGGGTCCTTTCCTGGAATGGGTGTCTTCTGTTTAAGCCCTTTCTTGGCCCCACGTGCATTCATCCTTATGTTTGGCAAATCGCCGAGTTTGGCTTTCTCCAAGGTCAGGGGGCGGCTTGAGGGCCCGTGCATGAAGATCAACGCTGCAGCGGCCAAAAACAAAGAGCTCAGGTTCCAACAAACCGGCACCGATCCCACACAGCGCCTGTCAGCGCTCCCGTCGGGTGCCTCACTTTCGTGCACGCAAGCCGCGTGAAAAGAAAAAAGTTCAGCCTCCGAAACAAATGAGGCAAAGGAGTCTAGGGCATATTTCACCCGTCTCCAGCTCTTCCCGGCAAATCCGGGAAATGCGCCGAGCAGTCCGGCACCTCCTAGCGAGACCCGCGGCGTCCTCTGTGGTCTCGTGATTACTGGCAGCCTGTGCGCTCGAGAACCAAGCATCGCAGATGTGCGCGCAGGGCAGCTAGCCGATCATCACTGCGTCCGGTGACTGGCGTGGGCAGCCGAGCAGCGCGGGGACTCACGCTGACTCCATCTTGCCCCAGGAAGTACATGTATTTTCCAAGGTATTAAAACAGCTTTCAGAAATAGCTCTCACAAATTCCCAGATACTTATAGAAGTAGATAGAATCGGTTATACAGAAATATTGCTAAGTTGTAGCTAGTCTCAATCACAGTTACCTTTAGTATTCCAACGATAAGTTATTTGAGACATTTGTATCTTGTAGAGATTCACCATGGGCCTGCAGCCCTCCTTGACTCCAGCAGTGAAAATGAAGAATGTGGAGCCCTACATTGCTGTTTTCTCTTTCATCCCATTCCTTTTCCCCTGCTTCTACCAATGGTCCTTATAATATTGTATGTCAATGGTGGGGACAGTGAAAAGAGTATTGCTTCCATTTGGTCCTATGCATAAGGTTAGTGCAACCTGACAGCAGAATGATTTTAACAAGCAGCTTGACAACAGCTCAACAGAAGCAAAAGACTCTCAATACGATAGAAAAATTAAGCCTTCATTGGTGTACAGAGGACTCTACCTACAACCAGGCAGGCTTCTTGATTTAGTTCTTATGTTTAAGTGCGAAGATTAAATCCAGGACAGACTTGTCCACTATTGAAGAAATGTCTTAATTCAATTGAAAAAATCTGATGCAAGAGTCATCATAAAATGTAAAGAAAGTCCATCATTCAGCCCAAATAAATCTTTCCATGTTTGGATAAATAATGCCTCTAATTGCATCAAAGAGCTAATGGAGATCTATAAATAGCTTACCACTCTCTATATAGCAAGGCCAATATCATAACCACCCAGGAGCTGCCTAATTCTCACTTTTCTTTACGGTAGACATCTTAATGATCTAACATAGCACAGTTAAATAGGTTACATTTGACCAGGTAGAGACCAAGATCGCTCAACTTCCTGAAAGTGATTTCTAGTAGCTATTAGCCTCAAAATTGGATATATATTCAAGAAGCACATCTAAAAAGGTCATCAGATACATAGCCGAGGACTTGCCAATATTAACAAATGCCTGTCTACAAGTGGCAGATTTCCAGACCCTTGTGAGTAGGATATTATCTTGACAGTATTTAAAGGCCACCCGCAATGCTTCTTTTCCAATTTTCTGTGTAAGTTCCTCCCTGCATTTTATTACTGCGCTAGGATTACAGCACAGAGGCATGCCTGCTCATACTGGATCCGCCAAGTTGCATTCAGACAGACTCAGTGTGTATGCAAATCTTGACAATGAGGCCACTGCATATGAGAGCAAGAAGAAACCTTCGATCCTTCTGCTGCCTTTGTCCTATCCGCTTATCAGTGACTTGCGAGCTTGTGGACCATGGCATATTGTAAGATAATAGGATAATAAAGTAGCCATCTGGGGGAAATGTAACAGGGTGGAAGAAGTCCTTTCTATGCCACCATCCAATCTTGGTTTCTTTCCAGTCACAATTGTTGTAAAGAAGACCAGCCGTTTCAGTATTAGGCTCCAATAAATGGAAGCTGTGCCACTAGAAAAATAAAATCATACTAATGAGCTTCAGGAAGGCCATGAAAACTTCTAATCAGAAGAGCTCAGTAAAGAAGTAGGGCCTACTGACAAATAAAACGTAAAGGTAGGGGCAGAGGATTACATCTACCACTGAACGTATGTTTACTTTTTGGGGGTATTCACCACCTTTCTCAAAAGAATCCCTGCAAAGTTGCAAAAGGTTTCCAGGCATAGTACTAGGAATGACCTGTGACTATTCTGATGTGCTCCAATTTCTAATATGAGTTCTTGACTATGACTGCTTGCCGATTGCCGAGACTGCAGATTGGGGAGGGGCCACGCAGCGAATCACCGCGAACCGCGCTGGAAGCTGCTGCTGCTGCGGCGCCTCTTTGTCACAGAGGCAGAGGTGCCCCAACTGACTTTTCACGAGCGACCGGAGCTCAGTAGCGGCTTGTGGCGCATAGCGGTCGGTTGAGCACCGGGCATCAAACAGCAAACACCGCCCGTTCCGACCCGACCTGACCCGCCGCCGCACCACTGTGGCTCGTTTGCACTACAGCGGCACTACAGCGGCACTACAGCACACTGTATAGCCGCAGCTTGTTGGTAGAAACGCTGCCTGGCGCCCCCCCCCCCTTCCTAGACGGCCCGTCCTTTCTTCTTGGTGGCTGACGGCTGCGGATTCAGAGCTGCTACAAAGTTCTAAGCCACATTTCAGCATATTTCTGCACACATCTGCACGGTCGCTGGAGCTGCAGCTCCTGATTCCATGATTTCCTGATTTTCAGCAGGAGCAGGCTCAGGCGAAAACAAGATAAAGTAAGTAACAGAGCCACTGCACTCTTCTTGCAATCGGGAAAGCAGGAGGGCAGGGGCAGGGGAAAGTCACTAGGAACAGCGAAAGGAACCCCAGAAAATCCCCCCCCAGAAAAACCCGCAGAAAACCCTCCAGAAGTGTCAAGATCTCAGAGGTCTACGGCTCTTGAGCCAGCCCGTTCAGTGTGCTAGCCCGACGTCAGCAAGCCCAGCAAAGCGAGGCGTGTTGGAGGCATAGGAGGCGTGGGAGTCCCACTGGGTGGTGTGGGCAGTGCGGTTTGCAACCGGGACAGAACAGCCGTGGACGGTGGGGGACGCGGGGTTGGCTGAGCACGCCCTGCCCCACGCCTGGTCATCCGCCGGCCCCCAAAACCCAATAGCCTCTACCGAGTCCAACGAGCCTTCAAGAAGCCTTCAAGAATATAGCGTCAGGGCTCCGCACAGATGCGATCAGGAACCATCCGCCAGGGGACGTCAGAAAGACCACAAAGAAAAAAAGGAAACAAAAACAACAAAAAAACTTAAACCACTAGAAGAGGAGGAGTCCCATACTAATAACATTGAAAACGGTGCGGGCCAAAGGGAGAGGTTGGTTTCAGTTCCCAGCCCAACAACAAAGACAAAGCCAACACCGATCAATCAAACAGGGATTCAAAAGTTATTTTTCCTAAAAGACCCTATGGCGGCAATATAGGCCCCCCTAAGGAATCTGCCATGCTACCAAGCCCAATGCAGCCAGCAAAATCACAAACTTCTCTCCGAGGTACCCCAGGAATGTTGGCCATTGCACCATCTAATAAACCATTGTCAGAGAACAGGTTGGCACACACAGATGGCAGGAAACTAGTGCCAGTAATAGTCCAGGTGCATCAGATCGCACCTGAAACGTCAGTATTAAACCCTAAAACAAAATCTGAAGCGACTACCGAAGGTTTCAAAGAACCTAGAACAAAAACAATTAACATCGGAGATCCCGTGGAACCATTGGAGTCAGAGACCCCCACGGGGGCAAGCAGAGAGTGTGGAAAACTCAACTCCAGCCTAGAAGGATCAATACCGGCACTAAAAGACTTAACACCCGCTGCAAATCTCAACGCCGGTAAATCTCCTCCCGTAGCCAAGGAAGAGTGCCAAGTAAATACAAGATGGTCAAAGGAAAAAAAATCGACCTAATCAAATCGGCAGCAAGCGCCGCTTCAAAGGAAGAAGAAGAGAAATCGTTCTCCAATATAAGCGAGGCGAATCTGATTGAAATCCTGGAATCATTAGAAGGGATGGGACAGGAAAAGGATCATCTAACCCCGAGCCCAAGGAAAAGAACCCCACAAAGAAGAGCCAAATTGGTCTCGTCGACTCCCCTAAGCCCTCAGGTAAAACATGACGCTCAGTATATAGAGCTACCGGAAGCTGGTCATAGCCCTATAATAATCAAGCAACCAATTCTCTCGTCACCAATAACCATCTCCTCCGGAAATGGGTCAACCTCTGGGTTGGTCGCCCCGGAGCAGTACACCAAAGTCAACTACAACATGCAATGGGCTCAAACACTGATCCATGCCCTTGAACAATCTATAAAAGTATTAAACTTTCAGTCAGATAAAATGGATGTGCAAATCGACCTTATTAACCTCATTGCCAGTCACATTTCCGGAGTAAACACAAAATTAGATTTAATAACGTCGTTATTAACAAAAAGAGAAACCCTGGATCAGCAAAGAGACAAAAATAATCAGTTAGCCTCATGCTACTGCGGCCCAATAATTGAGAAACTGGCAACCCTTCCGGAACTCTTAAAAGACGTTCTAGGGGCAGCAAAACATTCTTTCAATAACCACTGCCATGGATTATCTCAAAAACCTATCGCGCAAGAGCCAATTGTTCATCCCCCCAAAGCCAACAATGAGGGAACAAAAAATACCAATGAAGTACCAACAAAATTAGAATTTGAGACAAAACAAAACCAAAGTGAAGATCAACTAGTGGCACCACAGCCAACAGCAATGGTGGGAGTCAAACCCACAAAACGGGAAGGAAAGCGTGCGAGGAAGGCTAGGCTTAAATACAACAAACAATCTAGCCCTGCCCTGGTTAAATTATTTCCACTCTTTGCAGCAAAAACACCCACGGAAAGGAAAAAAACATTACCCTCCTTGTCCGAGGCTGGAACCTCAGAAAGTAATCAAGCCCACTGTATCCAGATCTCGTTCTCAAAGAGTCAGGGCCTTAGTCACACTGCCAAACCTCAAACTTCCCCTCAAACCAATCAAGGCCCCGGAAGCCCACCATTAGAGGATAAAGCAATTGAAAATGTAACCCCGGCCGAGCAGCAACAAAGTAAAACAACATCACCTGACAAGGAACAGGGTGAACCAGTACACTCGAAAAATCAGCAATCAGTGGGAAATAGAAGTCCAAGGAGCAGCAAAGTAGCAAGTATTCAACAATGTGCACTTCAACAAGCAGTAACAAACAAGGGGCCTGACGTAGAAAAGCATAATCAACCTTCAGCGAATATGTCGGATGCTCCAACGTTATTCATTCCTCAAAACCTCCCCAAATTGATTGCTGTAACAATAAGGGGAAAGGATCGCCACTGTAAGCTTTTTGATCAGGATCAAGTGGAGCCACGAACAGGGAACATGGCCCGAAAATCATCAGGAACACCAAGCGCTAGGCTAGAGGCGCCAACCTCATACACGGCAGAGTATGAACAAGAAAGTGGTCAAAACATCCCGCTAATCTCAACACCAACCGGTGGAAGAAAGTAACCTGTTCCCTCTTCACATGAAAAGCAAGTCGAATTCGATGAGTGTGAACTGAAATTGTCTTTCATCCCTGAATATTCATCAAAAGGCACCCAAGACACACTCAACAGGGGAAACCTTTAGAAACTCTTCCATGAAATCCTCGAATTAAAAGGTATCCGTTCGTGTGACCTAACTTCGTTGGAATTCAAGGAAACTACTGGGAGGGGGTGGAGGAGTCTCTGACAACTTGGTCATCCAAGGACTTGGTGGATAAAATCGCAGCTATGAGTGGAAGATTTGTGGCATGGGGCATCAGGCTTAAGGCATTTCAACGCCCAAGGTATCCATATCCCTTTCTTAAAAAACCAAACGAAGGGAAAAGCCCAGGAAAACACCAGCCCACATGCGTACGTGGTGCGCGTTCCAATTCACCGGTAGCTCCCTCTCGCAAGAATAGGCACCCCAAAAGTGAACGTCCTGGTAATATCGGGGGAAGCCTACAGGAAATCAAGGACTGGTCATGGATCCCAAAAACGCTGAATAATAAGTATTCCTAACCAAGAAAGAAAAAGTATTACATTGGCAATGGAAGATACCCAATTAACCAACATCTCGCTCTGTTCGTGGAACGTGCATGGCTTCAGGGACATGGGCCAAGACCAAGAAACCGTATCATTCCTTATGCAACAACATATAATCCTGCTCCAAGAAACATGGAACATGGGGGAAAGCTCAATACCTGGTTTCATTGAACATCATTGCCTGGCAGAAAGACATTCAAATGATGGCCATCCGAGAGGGGGTTTATCAACCTTCATCACTCAAAAATTGAACTGGGCAACGGAAGAATTAGACACAGGGGCAAACTGGATCCAAATGATCAAGGTAAGCAGCAAGGAACCAACCAGACAACTCCTTCTAATCAACGTCTACATTCACCCGGAGAGAGAAAAGCAGAAGGGTAAACATATAACCCTATTAAAGTTACTAAACTCATTGCAGAAAAGCCACGTGAATACCCATATAGTGATCTCAGGCGACTTTAACAGCAATCTACTAACGACTGAACGGGGAAGAAACAGTAAATCCTCCCAAGGTGCAACCGAGCTTGTTTGTAAACTAGCAGCACTCGACATGACAATCATGAATGGTAAAGCTCAGTGGGATTCGCCAGCCTCGGCAACATATTTGAGAGGAAAAGTCGCCTCGACAATAGACTTTATAAAATCAGCAATAACCTGCTTCCACAAATTAACAACTTTAGAACTATCCCACGAGCTGAAAGCGACCACCTTCCGTTGACCTTGAACTTGAAGAACAAAACAAAAATCGCTCAAAAGTGCAATACCATCACGCAGCCGCCAGAAACGTTCAATCTGCGTAAACTAAAATGGCGAGGAGTGGCCCCACAATCCATTCAGGAGAAAGTCAAGGCTTTCAAAGAAATCCAAGGCCCCGTACAAGAACATGCTCACGTAATCTTCTGGAAGCGACTGGCCGAGTTTCTGATCCTAAATTTCTGAGTTTCCACGCAACGGATCTCAACAAAAGTCATCAGAAGGGATCCGTGGTTCAATCTAGATCTCAAAATGCAAAAAAGAGAGATCGCGAGAGAAGTACAACGCCTATCTCGAGTGGGAGAAAAGGGTCCAAAACAAGAAAAAACAAAGTTGCAAACACTAAGGCGCACGTACAGGAGGAACCTTGAAAGAGCAAAATCAGCGCATAAAGAGTCCATCTGGCTGCAACTATTATCTGCCAGCAGAAAATCCAACAGCAGCGATTTCTGGGGCATTGTCAACACATTAACAGCCGGTCCAACACTACAGCAAGAGGCAGGAATTGGTGCTGATATATGGATTGCCCACGTGAAAACCCTGTTTAATAAACCTACGACGGGTCCTGAACAATTACCTCATGGGCCACACCACGAACAGAAGGAAGTCCGAGCCTCATCCACTCAGGTCGCAGCAGAACACATTACATCTCAATTGAATTCTCTCATCAATGAGCCAAGCTCCCTGACAAACGTGAAAGAGCTAAGCGGTCTCATAATGAAACTAAAGTCTCAGGGAGCGGCTGGGCCAAACGGTATACCGAACGCAATCTTTAGGAATAACCCAGGGTTGTGGTCTTCCATCCTCACCCCAGTCTTCAATGAGATTTATTCGCAGTCCAACATCCCGGCTTCCTGGAGGGGGACCATCATCGACCCCATATTCAAGAAGGGAGATCACCATAAGCCAGGAAACTACAGACTAATCTCACTTATTGACGTAGAAGCAAAACTGTATGCTTCGTGTCTGCTAATCCAGTTGCAAGGCTGGATGGAGGAAAAAAACATCATTCCCAAATTCCAGACAGGATTTAGGCAAGGTATGGGTACTCAATCCAACCTCGCAACTCTAGCACTTTTGACGGAACAAGCGCAAAGAAGGAAACTCCGCCTGTTCGCCTGTTTTGTGGACATTAAATCCGCATTTGATAGAGTGAGCAGGAGTCACCTATGGAAAAAACTCAAGAGATGGGGCTTGCCGAACGTACTGCTCAACTCCATTATCCCTTTGTATACGGATACTTGGGCAAGAGTTAAGCTGGGAAATGGGTTGAGTACCACCGCAAGTATTCACACACAAAGCGGTTTGAAACAAGGCTGTGTCCTGGCCCCCAGCCTTTTCAACCTGTATTTATCGGACATAGCTCCATATATTGAAAAACCAGACAGCCACCCCCCGAAATTAGCTAACGAGCCGGTTGCAATCCTACAATACGCGGACGACATAGTCTTGCTGAGCCAAACCCCAGTGGGGTTGCAGGGATCAATAAACAATCTGGTATCCTACCTTGACAAGGAACAGCTGGAGCTAAATAAGGAGAAAACAAAAATCGGCCGCCTAGTGGATGGTAGAAAATTAAAGTTCAAATGGATGGTCAATGGGGCTAACGTTGAAGAAAAAAGTTCATACAAATACTTGGGCGTAATAATCGGGTAGGGTACAATTCATAAAGAACATAAACTGTCCCTCAAAGCTAAGACCCAATCACTGATTTATGCCCAGTTTGTCCTACGGCTTGGTCCCTTGGTGTGGCAAAGACTCGCACCTACAGAATGAGTTATAGTCAAAAATTTACAAAGCTGTTTTTGATCTGCCAAAATGTGCCTCGCCTGCCCAGGTCAGACTGGAATTTGGTCTCCAGGTTCAGAAATACAGGGGAATGAGTAACTTCATCAAATTTTGCCATACTCTCCGCTCCTCCGATTCGGGCACTCTAAACAGCCTATGCTGGGACGAAATTAAGTCTCAGAAGGAGCAAGAAACGCCAAACTCCTGGGGGAGCTTCCTGAGTACCTCTCTGGTTAAGATGGAACTTCAACCAGCATGGGACAACGCGATGGATAGAGGTTCCTTCAACAAAATAGTAAATGTCGCGGCCAAAATGAAATCTTTACTGGAGGATAAAATGGCTCTTACCAGGAGGCGGCATGGATGGATAGTTATAAAATTGGACAGGCTCTCAAAGCCTCAAGCTTATTTATCTGCCCATTTCAGTTCTTATTTAAAAATTTGTTTTTTAAAGTTTAGAATGGGTGTGCATGATTCCAAGGACCTATTCCCCTCATGGAAGCCAGCTTTTAATTCAGAATCTTGTCGACTATGTGGATTTAAAAAAGAAACCCTAATCCACTTGCTATGCGCCTGTCCAGCCATCCTAAGCCAAAGGAGACAGTACTTAAAAGCTATTTTTAACGAACTGAACATCCGGTCCAGCAGGCAAGCAGTTATACGCTGGTTGGATGGCTCGTCGTGTATCCTGGCTTGCCGAGGAGTCAAATTCATGAAACTCGTCAATAGTTTCCTATTACAAGCTGAAGATGACTAAATATAAACTCATGTAAAATCACCCCACACCCTTATTTAGGGGGTACATATTTTAAAAAACTGTTTAAAGTACTATTTTATAATAAGTGAATTTTATAGACATGCAATTTTTGTAAGACAAAATAGCGATGCATTTCGATTTTTTATATAGCATGACAATCTTAGTCACCTGTGCAGATGTATTCCATTTCTCTAGGGGGGTCTTTTTGTAATGATTTTAAATAATCAAACAATAAATTTGAACTTGAACTTGAGTTCTAAATAGTGTAGAAATCTGCACAAGGGAACAGACCCTACTTTACAAATGCCCTTTTTTCTCCAGAGGGAAAGAATATTTTCCTCCGAGCAGAGAGCTCTCTCTACCCTTCACACATAGCTCATCTGGGATTGAGAGCCATTACTGTTTCCATCCTGGAAGGAGAGTTATATCACACCGTTACAAGGTTTGAAAAGGGTCGGAGAGAAGTCTAGGAATGCCCATAAACACACATTCTTTCAAGACAAAGCACCACTTGGAATGCCGCACTTCCCATCCTACTCTACCGCTTGAGTGGAGTTTCCTACTACCGATTTCACAGTTGTGGCAGAAAAAACCACAGTAGTAAATGCATGCACACCTGCCAGCAATACTTTTGTGAGTTCCTGGCAACCCTAAACAAGGTATTACAGTCAAACACATCCAAGCATGGCTGATAATACCTTTATGATTAGGCATCGTAGTCTGCCTGTATATTTTTTTCCTAATATTCACCAAGAAGCAACCAATAAATGTAAATAAATACATTTATAAATAAATAAGGATAACACATTTTCTTAAGAATCATTTTGCATTTGAAACAGATTTCAACATAGAAATCACAATTCACCAGTAGCATATTTAAACAATGAAAAAAATGTTGCCGCATTTTCATTTAAACTGAAATAACTGATGCTGCCTATGGGGTAATTCCATCTTTCACATTTGAAAAGTAGAGAAAATGTATTTCTCCAGTTCATTTTTATTATAAAAGCACAACAAAATTAGTGTGTAATCGATTTAGACAGTATTTTGCTCCCTGGTGTATATTACCATTTGTTTAGTAACAAAGTTGATGAGAACTAACCAGTTTACGCACTGTGGGGTTAATATATATTACTATTTATTCAACCAAAATAACATTCGAGTGTTGATGCAGTATTCACCGACTGCCACATTTGCGGCAATCAGCTGCGGCTCCTCCATTATGGCGGAAGAGCATCGCCCCGCCTGCTTCGGGTGCAGCAGGCACACACATTAATTAAATGGTAATAAATACAATTTTTTTAATATGTCCCATGCTTGCGCTGTTATAGCGCGATGGCATGGAGCGGGGCTGATTAGTGCGATTGCACTAGTAATTCAGGCCCTTGTCAGTGCGCAGGTCAGATTGGCCGGCTGCCTACAGCCGACCACTCTGACCTGCGCACTTCAGTACCTGCAATCCCAAGCCGAGGGATTGCAGCCGCAGAACCCCTGCCTCAAAATCAGCGCTGGGTTAGCCTGCCCCAGCCAATCCTGGATCTGCAGTGCAGCTCCAGGATTGGCTGGGGTTCGGGTTGCACTTCCCTTGCCGCCTGAGTCAGCCGAGGAGAGCGCCGGGAAGAAGAAGGAGACAGCATCCAGAGCCTACGAGGCAGAGAGGACACGGAAAAAAGCATTACGTGGCAGGTAAGTTCTTTGTATTTTTTATGTGTATTGTTGTCTGTTTCCCCCATCCTCCCCACCTCCACGTCGTACCCCGATACTCCGCCCTCACACCAGCCGCTACTGGCTGCTATGCTTTCACACTGATATAGATCTGATACTGAAAACAGTATGCATATAAGAATATATATATATTTTGGATTTTCTTTTTTAGTGAACAAATATTCAATATCATATATCCTACTTTCAGTTTAATCCTTTTATAATGTTTCCTTTACACTTTATAAAGTACTGAAATCTCCTAGTCTCACACCAGTTTTGGAATTCTATGTATTTTGAAGACTTACAACATCTACATTTTATCGGTGCAAGTTGTGATTTTGTGTGTTGACATTCTAGCTACTTTGCATGTTTGTGCTTACTATGGGTACACTCTTTATAATTGCATTAGCCTGCTAGTCTTTTTGATGTTAATTTTTTCACAATTCTCCAAGACAAAGGTAAAGAAATTCCACATTAGCTGAATTCCGAGTTAAGACTTTAAGTCGGTTTTTTAAATATTTTTGGCATCTGTGTCTAGAAGCGGGAATTTTGTAAATACCTTCCATACATTATGGAGCCTAAAGTGTTACTGTTACACGAAGTCCCACAGCAATTTCATCTGAACGTACGTGTACTACTTTATGTACTGGCATACAAATTCATTAAAATCACCAACTAAGAAAACACTCCAGCTGATAATAACTTAACTTGTTTATGTGTTAAAAGCAGATATGTTTTATGATGACCTGCTTGCTACAAGTTTTTTCTAGACATTCACCCATAGAAATACTGATGATCAGTAAAAAAAGATAATTGTGCATAAGCCGTTGTCTAAATATTTGCATGATGTCTTATCTATTAAAGAATTCGTAAAAATACACTTGGAAACAAAGAACTCATGATCTGAGAAAAGGGGAAGTCAGCCCCCATACTGTACTTACTGTCCGGATCTGCTAAGCAGGGTGTATATCTTCCTTTTGGCTTCCTAGGACCTGTTGACAGGCAAATCGCTCGTGTCCTCCTGGATGCTGCACGTGGTTGAGCCTGAGGAAGGGGTATATTGGGGTCTGGAGCAGTATGAAAGATCTGAACGGAACAAATATTGAAAGATACCGAAGAAGGATCAAAAGAGGAGTCAGGCAACTAATCTTTCCAATGAACAAATATCAGTCATCACAACTGCAAATATTTTGCTTGCAACCTGCTTCAAATCACTTAGTCAAGACACCCATTATTTGCTTTAAATATACAAAGTATTCCAATATGGTTAGCATTGATGGAAAAGAACCCCTATCAATTGTGCCTTCTTGCTTTGGGTCATCATTCCAACCCCTCACAAACCAAAGTGCTCCAGTGTGCAAAATGTGAGGTGGCGTGTAGTACACAGCTGTTAATATACAAGGGATGGGGGTAAACTTTTTAAGCAAATGGGAAACCAAGATTGTACAGAAATACGATGAGAAATATTGTTCAAAAGGAGCCTCGTGGAGGATTTTATTCCTGCGAAATTGTGTTGTCATTTGGATGAAGCTTAGTCCTGAAGTGGTGCTCGGGGGATGGGGCATTGCCACAAGGAAGCAGTGAATAGTAAGGGCTTGTTATGTGAGGTGTAGGTAATGAGAGAGAGATTAGACCTGAAGTGGGTCAATTCATCTGTCACTTTTGAGTTTCAATGAAATAAAATGCTAATTCATCCATGGATAAAGAAAAGACAACAGCAATAACAAAATTAAACAGTCGAACAAATAGTGGAAATACCTTTTCATAATGTTCTATTAGAATTTCAACTACAATGTTCTGAAACTTTATGTTCATCATAGCTGCCACAGTTTCCTCTTGAGCTCTCAGCAGTGTTGGGCCAAATATAACACCAAGATTAGAGATGGTCATGAGATTTTGTTGACTGTGAAGGGATACCCTATAAAACATTTAAAATGAAGATGTCAGTGGGCCACAAAAGAAATTTAGCTCAAACCTTAACTTTCAAACCACAATGCTGTTTTTTAAGATGTATATTGTGACAAATTAACTCAAAATAATCTCTAGCAGTTTACACATTAAAAAGCATTAACTATGGGATGCTTAGTTTGGCAAGAGGCAAAGACTGGTACGTCAGCCCTAAATTTCTTATGATTATGCTATACATTTCAACATTCTAGATGTAAATAGTATTTTGTTTATAAAACAGGTAAAGTCTAAAGTGCAAGAAATTGTATCAGAGTCCTGCATTCAATATTAGAAAATTGGAATGTTGGGAGCTCCATTGAAAACAATGGAGTGCTCTGGGCTTCTAATGGCCTGTAAAAGCTCGGAGCTTCAACATTCCATTGTAATTCACAGCTATGAACAAAAGCCTCACTGAGTCTAAGGGGATTTCAATGAGGCCTTTGTTTTATTTGTTAGAACATTCTGTCCTCTAGTGGCGGAATATTCGAATAGCCTTAGAGCCCATCGTAACTGGGCTATACCGGCATTAAAGTTCTGCTCCCTTGCTAAAGGTCCTCACCTTCGGCTCGGGCACTTATTGCTAGGGCCGGCCTTTAATGGTTGGTATATTGTGCTACGGAGGGCTATACGGTTATATTGGAACAATGGAATGTTGAGAGCTCCTTTGAAGTCAATAGAGTGTCTGAGGGCTAATAAAGGCAGGTGAAGGCCTTCTGCTCCAACACTCCAATGTTCGTCTTTGAGTTTCTCCGTTTTTAATTTAGAACATTCTACACTCCGTGAGTGGAATGTTCTAATAACCTTACAGCCTTATTGCCTCAGCCTATGCTGGATGTTAAAGGCCCTCTCCCTTGCATTCAGCGCCGTTAACAGCCTGTAGGGCCCTCAACATTGGGCTATAAGGCTATGATAACGATCTATGACATTACAACGCATGCTTTTACATCGCATGCCTTTACAACGCGGTATTTACAACGAATACCTTTACAACGCATAGTGCTTTGGGGCGCTGGATAGTGAATAGTTTAATTTACTATTCCAACTCCAGTCCCCGTGGATAGTATGGAAGGTGTTGGATAGTAAATTAAACCTATTCCATATCCTAGAGCGCCCCCCAGCGCAATGCGTTGTAATGGTTTGCATTGTAAAAGTTGCGTCGTAAAGGCACTGCGTGGTAATAGTTGCGTTGTAAAGGATGTTTCCCCTATGATAAATGGGATGAGATACAAGCTTTGTAAGTGAAAGAGCTTCCACAACTTTCGCAGTAACACAATAAATCATATATAATAAGGAGGTGATCCTGCTGGTGTGCAGACTTTAGTTTTGAAGAACACAAGACCATATTACATTACAGTTGCATTTGAGAAAAAATCTTAATTATTTTGCCCTATATTTTGGATCCAAACCATGCTACAACATGAAAAAAACAATCATTAATTTTCTCCACTTTTTTTAATAAAGCTTGGCAAAATATTTCTCATCGTGTTTTCTAACACAGCCTTATTTTGTTGATTTTGTTATTTAATACTTGGGAATTGAAATCTAACTGTTTGTGCGCCTACCATCTTTTGTTTAAGATGAATGCTAAATAATGTAAAGGCATCCTGCTTGTTTCATGCTTTATGTTTGCTCTAAGCAGTATGGATTTTGAATGATTTATAAAAACAGGCAACATACTTCAGGCTAGCATGCGAAATAGTATGTGCCACGTGGTAGGGGTAAAATCAGGACACCAATTGAATAATATTGGTCATCCAGTGCTTACTTTGTCAAATAAATAGGTGCCAGGGCTCCAATCAAGAGGCCACTGCAGCTTTCACCACACATTGCCCCTGCTATGCTGACAATGATAGTAACAATACAACTACTAACCATCACAGTCCTCCAAGTGTGACAATTCAGACTATTTCAGGCACCCAAATCTATAAGAATGGCTTGGGCGGCAGGTAATAATCATTTTTTAATGTATATTGAATTAATAATTAACTGTTGTTGTGGTCATCTCTAAACCAGTCAGACAGAACCACCTTGTGGCAGACCGTCACAAGCACCATGTTGACAATTAAGTGCTGATGTCGAGCACCCGAAACCACCAGCTCAAATTAAGCACTGTGGTCACCCCTGTTGAATAAATTCTTATAAGGTCCATCGCATGCAATGCATTTGATAGTAGTTGTGACCTTTTGGCATGAAAAGGGACAGTTAAGGGGCCAATTCACAAAGGCACTTATGAGTATGTGAAGTAGCATTACATGAGTGCCACTTTCGGGACTCATAAATGCCTTTGTGAATAGGCCCGTAGTGCTTAGTGGCAGTAAGTCACTCCCAAAAACAGATGTCCCTTTACCAACCTTCCCTTTCCCACACACACACCATCCACCACAGGCACCTATACTGTCACCCTGGCCCCGTCTCCAATTCGCAAAAAGACTCACAGTCTATGAGACCCCAAAATATCATAATGTTGATGCTGTGTCGCATACAGTTGTATCTGGGTTCCAACAGCCCCCCTCCCGCTATGTTCCCTATGCCCCCCACATTTCCATTTCCATATACCTATGATTTTAATTATGATTTTTCCATAGTAGGAGGGGCCTGCTCGCCCCCAGTTATTGCTGCCTTTTACTACCAAGCCTGTGATACGTGAAGCCCATATTCCTAGCTAGCTTGCATTAGGGCATTTGGTAGTCCTGCTATGTCAGTGGAATGAGTCTATGGGAGAGATTCATCAGGCGTTTATCTACGGACAATATAACTACACATACTTAAATGCAATATGTACTGTGTTCTTGGAGTTTTAATTAGCGCAAACTCGACCCGAAGGTATTAGAGCGCTTTCTACGAGCACCAGTTGCATCTATAGATGGACACGTTATTATTTTTTTTTTGTTAGACACGGGGAGATTAAGTGATTTGCCCAGAATCACAGGATGTTGAGCGTCTCTACCGAGGCTCGAACCCGGTTCCCCAGTTCCGAGGTGGACCGCCCTAGCCGTTAAGCCACATACTTGATTACTTTGCTTCACAAATTCAGAAAACGAAAGCACCTGCATTTTAGGGGCACTGGAATCTGCAAATAAAGAGTGCCTACTATGTCTGAACAAACTGATGCTTGCATTGACATGGAAACACTAACAGGTCTGTGAGGTTTATAGCGGGGTACAGCCACACAAATCGTATTTATTAATCTTAGTTTGAATGGAAATAGGGCCCCATACCAAGAAAACACAAGCCAATACACACAAATCTTATGTATTAATCTTATTGTGAATTGAAATAGGGCCCTATACCAAGAAAACAAATGCCAATATTTTAAACACAGCTTCTCTAAAGCTGCACCATTAGTGCACTATCATTACTGCAGATGGGAGCCAAGCAAAAGTAACAGGCCCATTTGATCCCTGAAGGGCTCTACGCTTGCCATAATGCAGACACATTCCTCACAAACTACTAATGAACATGGAAGAACCAGGTCTAAACCCATCGCATGTATTTGCGTCAGATATCCTGAGCTAGCAAATGGATTTAATGTCCATGTCTCATCTAATATATCACCACGATTAATGTATTAAATGTCTGTAAAAAATCCCAATAAAAATATTGTTAAAAAAAATGCATGAACAATCCTGCTCATATTTTGCCAATCAACACTGACGTCACTGCAATGAGAAATTTCCACGTTTGTTTGATATTTCCAAATTGCAAAAACTATTTCATAACATTATTCGTAAATAAAGATAACATTGACGTTTTAACCGTTATAAAAGAGACGAGGAATTCCGGTTCAGGAGCAAGGAATGCCAGTTTGGTTGACAGACATATGCGAGGATACATTCTCCCCTGGGTCATACAAGGTCACTGATACCATTGCTGTCACTCTATCAGTTCTGTTTTAATAAGAAAATGCAGATTTGAAATTACTACGAAGTCACATTTTAGTTATTAATTAAGCTTTTGTTGCCAAGTTTTATTCGTTTCTAAGTTTGGGTTTAAAGAAATGTACAGTTTTCATTATTTTTAAATACATGTGTTACTCTAGCATTTATTCAATGGCGGGCAATAATTAATTCAAATAAGGATCAGTATGCCCATGAACCACAATGCACATATAATTGAGAAGAAGATGAATTACTTGACCAAATGGCTGATTAGGATGTCCAGCATCTCTCTGTTTTTATCAGGTAGTTTATGAACCAGTGCATGTACCGCCTCCACTCTGTAGTTTTGATCATCAGATTCTGAAATACAATAAAAATTCTCTGAGGCGCAAGTAAGAGAATACGCATCAACAATGAAAATCCATCAATAATACATAGATAAACCACTGAGTCCATTTACAGTTTCAAAATCAGGGCTGTGTTAAAAGATATTGAGGTTAACAGTAGGGCGGCAGTCCCTTTTTTCGAGGGATTACAAAAAGTAATCTATCCCTGCTTGGGTAGATAGGAAAACAAACTGAGGAAACCATTCTTCTAGCCCATTTCTACCAAGTGGTTCAACAGACCACTGGAGAGATGACAGGTAAGGGGAGAATCTTCCAATTTGGTGGTAGGGGTGCTCTTGAGTTTCTCCACCCACATAGATGTCAGACATACCTACTAATAGCCCCAAGCACACCGTATAAAAACAGGCCTGCTATGTGCAAGTCTATAGTAGTGTCGTGTGCACCTTTTAGCAGCAGGCATGCAGCTGAGTGCTAGCCACCCTTCAGTCAGCAACTGCATACAATAGATACCTGCGTCAGAACCAACTTGACCCACGAATGACTCGCCAACGACCACTTTTTGTCCATAAAAGTCTTTAAATTAGAAGGTAACTTTCAACAGGGATAAACCTACTTCCTGTATCTGCGCTGCGCTCCATTGCAGTCGGCTTAACTTTTGACTTTGACCTAGTCTAGTGTGACCAGATCACCATATTTTGCCCTTTGTGCTTTTTGGAACTATTTTTGTTTCATAAGAACAATTTGTATTTTTGTATTCATATTAATCAGAGAACTAGAAGTATTCCCCTGAATGAGAATGATTAGAAGAAGCCAAAAAGGGGTCAAGGAAAAACAATACCACAATACAAATATATATGAAGAATTCTTACAATTTATTGAAACATACAAATCTTAAAAGGAGAGTGGTCCCAAAGATTGGAGTCCACTCAGCAAAAATAAAACAATAAAAAGGAGTTTCAATTTCGGCCAGCAAGATTGAATCACAAAGACAGAAAAAACAGTAAGACATAAAATTTGTGCAATACTTATTGTATATTCGGACTCTAGTGTATACACCTAAGCTATATGTACTATGATACAATATATCAGCGAAGATGTCGAGATCCTGAATTATACTGTGTGTAGCGTCGACGCGTTTCGGTGGTTTTCCAAATTACTGTCCACCTTTATCAAGACACCTTTTGGTTTCTGTCGTGGTGTAGGGGTCTATATAATTGCCCTTGAAGTCCGTGTGTTTAAGTTGTATTTCTATATTATTCAATTTTGGAAAGCCAATTCTGTTGAGTTGTTTCTCTGGATAATATATCCAATATCATACTCCTGTAAGTAAGGTACCTAGGCATATGATAAGTTCAGAGTTGTTATGCCAAAAATCTGTATTGCTGGTCGTCTTTACATAGTTAAAATCCAGAGGCGCCTAAGTCTTGTCCTTTGCAGGATTAGATTCCGTTTCTCTAATGTTCCGCTAAGAACTGCTCACTTCTCTGGGTATATTCAATATTAAAATTGTAGAACCAGAGGCATTAACATCATGTCCTCGTGTTATGGGGTTCTGTTGTTTTACGATGGACTGCCTGCTTCTCTGGTTCTGTGGGAAAAACGTATTCATATTAATAACATTTAAAACATATACAGTGGTCCTTCTTTGTTATACATTATGTAGATTGTGCATTCCCACCCTCCACCATACCTCGTGCCCCCATCAAGTGCCAGACTCCTGGAGCTAGTCAGTCCCCTTCTTAACCATCCAGGCCGTAGTGTTTCCTCGATTTTCTCCAGACGATCTGATGTTTTTGTGACCATCCTCAGGCTAGATATACAATTTCCTCTATTTTGGTACACCAGCCCATGCCATTAGCCCATGCTGTTATTGAGGGTGCACCCTGCGAGTCCCAATGTCTGGCTATAGATATCTCTTTTGGCTACCATGATACTGTTGGATATTAGAATGTGTTGCAATTACAGCCCCTAAAGGCATCACAGGTGAACTCACAGTATTAAGCATGTACAGCCCTTACACCCTAGCAGGAATGTTGAGCAACATAACCCCATTTGGTTTAAGACATCACCTTCCACAGGTACTCCACATTACAGGTGACTTCCAGTCCCGCTAAAAGAAATAACCGTAGTAAATGCAGTTCTGATGCAATTACACCTCTTCACCTCCAGGGGATGGCCTTCTCCAGACATCCTCAACTCATCCCTTCATCACTTGGCGCACTTCTCAAAACACCCTCAGCTGTAGAACCAATGTTCCAGCCCAGAAGGTGTTAAAATGCTGTCTGAGCCCTTGAGGGGTTATTCTTTTTAAGTCCCCATGAGACATCCATTTTCGTGCTGGGGTAGACTGCGTTGATCCTGCAGCTCCCCCTATCCCTGTGCATACGTGTGGTGGTGACCCCATTCTCCTGGGGCCACCACAGCCAGAGGAAATACTGTTTTTCCCTTGCAGGGCGGTCCAGGCCTGCAAGGC
The DNA here is from genome assembly GCF_964261635.1 of Lissotriton helveticus. Classification (NCBI taxonomy): domain Eukaryota; kingdom Metazoa; phylum Chordata; class Amphibia; order Caudata; family Salamandridae; genus Lissotriton; species Lissotriton helveticus. The sequence goes on along the minus strand of NC_136069.1, from coordinate 246,764,395 downwards.
ATTATGCGCACTGTTGCATATTAGAGCAGCGGCTCTCCCACTGCTCCGGGGAGAGCTGCGATGTCCTTCCTGGCACTTCACGACATCTATGGGGGTCTGGTCCTACCCAGACCTGTGCCTCTGGTGAGGACTCCCGTGGCTCGGGGAGCCCACCCCTGGCCGCTCCAGGACATTTTTGGAGGTCCGGTCCCAGCCGCTCCTGTCTTCATTTTTTTTTTTTACTGAGTTTTATATTGCGCAAACTTGACACGAAATGGGTATCAGAGCGCTTTACATAGAACCAGTTGCATTACATGAGGACACATTCAGAATCACAGGATGTTCAGCGTCATTGCCGACACTCGAACTCAGTTCCCCAGATTTGAGGTCGGACGCCCTAGTGATGGAGCAAGGTTCTGCACATAAAGCGACTTGCTTGGACTCAGCCCTCTGGAAATAAACTGTAATACACTAATAAACATGTTTCGTCTTACTAACAATGCACCACACAACTTTCTAGTATCTAGGGGAAGCTTTTCAAAGTGCTTTTACCTACCGTAACTCGAATGCATTTAAATGGCCGCCGTAACGCGGGAACTTTTCTGCGCATGTGTCTGTCACACTCACGTGACATGACATACTTACTGCTTGGTGGGAAAACTTTGCTTCTGCGCACTAGCACTAAAGATGGCTGCTCTATTTTCTCATGCGCTAATGCTTGCATTGCTGCTTTTATTAAGTTGTTCATTCTGCATAATCCCTAATGCTGTAGTTAACCCCTTGGGCGCGGCCGCAATTCTGCGCCGGCGGCACATTCCGATCGCGGGTGCGGTCATGACGGCCGGGAGCCGTCATCAGCACACGAGCACTGTATGCCATGACGGCTTCCGGCCGTCATCAGCATGGAAGGGGTTAAAATAAAGTAATGGGAATAGAGTAGAGATGAGTGGTATACAGTGCATTCATTTATTCTTTGTTCTAAAACTGTTTCGCTTCTACTTTGCTATTAGCTCGTATTTGGGCCTGATGTAATCTTGCTGCACTCAATTTCGAAAGACTTGAGTCTGCGCACAAGAGTCCAAGAATCCTCGAGTCATGGCATTGAATCTGTGCCAGTGACTGTCCTGCCTGAAGATGCGCCTGGGAAACCCACCCTTCAACCTCTCGAGAGGTAGCCAAATTGAACATTTTACATACAATATATTTGTGATTGAAATATTCATTGTCGGGTGGAATAAAAGTACATGGGAAAATAAAATATTGGGCGGGAACATCGATCTGAATATTGAAAAGCATGACCTCATAACTGGTATAGTGTGATGACCTCTCCTCGTCTTTTGACCAAACAAATTGAGGGAATTCTTACATTTGCAACATCAGGGGGTGGTACACTGCCCTGGAAAATGGTATATCTAAGGTAGGCTTAGCTAGTTAGATTTTCTGACTTGTACGAATAGCCGACATCACTGACCCAACGCACTCAATAGGTGATCGAGAGCAGAGGTGCTGGCGGAGCACTCTGTCAGAAGAATCGATAACCCAATTGGGGTTCTGGAAGGAGTTCGATAACCCAATCGGGGTTCCTGAGGGAGAAGATTTGCTAATCCAATCGGGGTCCGACTGTTAGCTGCAGAGAGGGGTGTGACGCTGGTGTTGCACTTTAGCTGTGGGTGCCGGTCCAGACCTGCGGTGGTCCTGTCCTGATCCAATTTGGTCCGTACTTATCCTGATACTGGTCTGCACCTGTTCTATCCTGTTGGCACCTGCACTATCGGGGGTCCTGTCCTTTATTCCAGCCCGTGGCTAGGGTTGGTCTTCACACCATTCTAGGTAAATATAAAAGCTGTAAGGGTATGTCATTGTGCTGCTTCCCTTTTCCTGTTTCAATGCTTAAGGAAAGTCTCATATTATTTCTGCATCATTTTGCTTTGATTCTATTCTTTCAAATTGATCAAGCTCTGATTGATTTAGTATGGACTCTAACATTTAAGGAAATATTTAGATAAAGCGTTTAAATCTTTCTCGAGTCTGTGGTTATTTTATGAGTGCAAATGATTATCTACTACCTATTTTCTTGCTAACTCCCTTGATCCCTTAGGACTCTAGGTACCGATGACAAGGATTGGCAAGTCAAGGTATAGGTCCTAAAAAGGTTAAAGTAAATACTACTGGTTTAAGCGCAGGTTTACCTGTCCAAAGTGTGTATGTATTTATGGGCCCAGGTGAGTATGGTAAAATCCTGAGCAGGTGAACCCGCGCTATATCACTAGCCATTAGGCCAACTCCTGGTCTTCACTGGCTCCCTGTGCTAGCCTTTCGCATGGCTCTCCTCCTGGGCCTCTTTTCTCCCTGCGCAGAGGCCCCTGCTTCTGCGCACTGGTCCTGGACTCTTCTCCTGGTGCTGTGCAGGGATTCTGGGGCAGTCAGGGGGTTCCTCCTTCCAACTACCCATTGCACCAGGCTCCAGCACCCTCTGCCTTAGCAGACCACACCGCAGAGAGAACTTCTTTTCCTGTGCAAGTTCTTTTTAGGATTTGGGGAGGGGGCTGGCAGGACGTCTCTGTTTGCCCTATCACACAGCGACGGATGCATGACGTTACAACGCATACTTTTACAACGCATACCTTTACAACGCATTTTTTACAATGCAACATCCATTACAACGCATTCCTTTACAAAAAATTTGTAAAAACTACCTTTAAAACGCATTCCATTACAACGCATACTACCTTTACAACGCATACCATTACAACGCATAACATTACATTGCATGTATGGTAAGTATTGGATAATTACTATTCTAACTCCAGGGGGTGCAACAGTAGGGTAAGTGTTGGATAGTGTAAGGGTAGTATGCGTTGTAATGTTATGTGTTGTAATGGTATGCGTTGTAATGACATGCGTTGTAGTGGTATGCGTTGTAGTGTCATGCGTTGTAATGTTTGCGTTGTAATGGCATGCGATGTAATGGATGTTGCGTTGTAAAAGTTTCATTGTAATGGTAGTGCGTTGTAAAAGTTGCATTGTAAAGGTTGTTTCCCCTCAGCGACACCTCACTTCTCGCCCCCTGCTCCCTCCTTCCTGCCCAGGCCTCTGGGTTTGTTCAAAAGGTGTTGTCCAGGGTCTCCTGCCACATGGTTTCTGAGAGCCCCTTCCCCGCAGAGCTTACTTCTCCCTTGTGCAGCTAGGTGCCTGGCACCCAGTGACAGCTGCTGATGGATTAGCCTGTAGCTCCACCCATCTTCTCTCCATGGAGGGAAGACCATCAATCTAGGCTGCTGGGGTCAGCCCCCAGCCAGACCCTGGTAATGAGCTGACTCAGAGAAATATAACATTTCTGGATGACCCAAAAGAAGTACAAATATGACTTTGGACTCTGCAGAATACTTCTTTTCACATAGGTTACAGTGGACTTTGGTGAATGTCTGGAATTTGCAGGCCCTAGGAAAGTAAAACTAGCCCATGTGCTCCCTATCCCCCTAAGAGAATAATGGAATAAACACTGTAAAGCACACTGACTTTCCCTGGCATGTTTCTTCCCTCTGTATAAAGCCTACTCCATGTCACCACCCAATTCTGCAAAAGTCCTGCCACACCATTCTCTTTGTATCTGCTCCTGGCTTGAGCACGCCAGGAATCTCCCCTGCGCAGCTCGCACACGTGTGCACACACATGTCTGCATGTAACCAGTCCGGTGCCCCTTACTCCATCTGCTGCGCAGCGGCCTAGTCAAGCTAGGGGGACACCAGTAAAATCCACATGCAGTCTCTTCCATCATGTGTTCACTGTGGGTGAGTCTCAACTTATGAGGCTCCCCACAGTAAACGCTCAACAAATAGGTGCTCAAAAAGTGAAAAATCTGGGTGGCCCAGAGAGTCAAAACCACTTTCTAACAGATACCCATTCCCATTAGCATCCTGTCCCTGCTGAGCCCAAGCACGTCCTTCAGTATGCCCAGCAGTGCAATATTGGGGCGTGCCTCAATGTGTGTTCCCACTACTGCAGATAAAATCACTATAATGGCGGTCCAGTAAGTATGGAAAACTGGGCACATCCATCCCATGTTGTAGAAGTCCCCTCACAGGTACTGGCATGTGTTGCACGTGGGGAGGTACGGTTGCCAGCCTTCCATAGTCAGAAGGGTGTGAGGTATGCTTGATGCAGATATTTAAATTTCCCCAGCCAGAGCCTTGCGGATGTCGCTAAGTTATGATCAGCCATACAGGAATTGCTCCAATCTGCCTCATCCAAAGGTAACACCCACCCCTCCAACTTCTCCCACAGGTGTCCCAACAGGCTGGGGGCGTTCAACACCAGGGCTTTATATATCTTTGAGGTCCCGCCTTTTCCCAAGTGGTCCATGAGCAGCCGTCCCTCTAGTGGGTTATTCTTCAGGACATCCTCTAAGTTTCCTTGGTATACATTCAGCGCATTTGGAAGTCATCATGCAGGCTTTGGAAGGACCTAATGTGACTTCAGTCCCACACATATCCTCAAGTTTCGATATCCCTATATGATCCTAAGCCTTTAAGGCCTCTAAGCTATAGACCTGAGCTAGCCAACAGCCCTACAATAGGGGGTTTCAAGTGTGAGCTTGCGATCCCACCCCGTCCACCTCAGCGCTGCCATCCAAACCCGAAAGACCACCTTGGCCACCTCCGGGAGGGAGTGTGTGATGGGTGTCCCGTAGAAAATACCCATCATTGCAGTAAAGTTGAGGGGGAAGAGTTGACCCCCGGTATGCAGTGTCTCCCCACTCCCAGTGCATTTACCCTAAAACCTAAACCATGTCTGCAGGACGTGGAGGGGATAGTTCTGGAGGACATATAAAAACTGCGGAAGGATCATCATTTTAAAGAGGGCTATCCTGCCCACTAGGTTAAGGGTAAGTTTACCCTACCATGCCATGTTTTCCCTGGCCTTCTGCGGATGGGGGCATATGTTAAGGCTCCAAGTGAGGCCAAGCTCCCAGAAAATATGAACAACCAGATATAGGAAACTCAGACAATGTATCGCGATCCATGGGTAACTGCAACAAATGATGGACGGAATACTGAATGATTCAAACATTCTCCCCAGTCAAGAGATCTGGGTTAAAACATTGTTCTTTTGCCCACTACGCCACCCCAGATTGGAACCAGTCATATGCTAATCAGTCTTGACCCTCTGCCTCATGGGAACAGTCCATACCGAACTCCCAAGCCAGGGATCCAGGGGTGCCAGGTCTCATCTCGCCTGTCACCTCTAATGGGCACCCGGGTGGACTTGTCCCAATTGACTCATAGCTCGGAGGCATTCCTGAAGGTATCCAGAATGCAAATCAGTAGAGGCCCAAGTCTGCTGGGCAGGCAAGGATTAGTGACACATCATCAGCATATAGCGCTATTCGATCTTCCGTCGCCAGTCAAAGCCCCATACTTAGACTTTGATACAGGCTCTGAATTTGGGCCCGAAGCCCATCCTAGTGAGGGTCTCATCCAGAAACGACCAATGGACGGTATCGAAGGACTTCGCAAAGTCTATCAGTAGGAGGGTGATTGGGCCTTCCGGGTCCTTGATGCAGACCAGTACCAGGTGCACCCTCTGTATACAGTGTCTAGTGCTGCAGCGTTGTTTAAAACCACATTGGTCAGGTTAGACCAGTAAGGGTATGACCCACAACAGGCAGTTGGCCAGGAGTTTAGCATACATCTTAAGCTCCATGTTGATGAGGGAGATGGACAGGTATGATGCACAGTGGTTCAGGGAAGGCCCGGTTTGGTTATGATGATCAGTGTTGCCACGTCCACGTCTGGGGAAAGGACCCCTTGGTACTCGACTCCGTAAACAAGTGCAGGAGGGGTGGAATGATGTCTGGTCAGAGCTTGCGCTACTATTCCACTAGGTAGCCATCAGGAACCGGTGTCTTCCCGGAGTTTAGGCCTGTGAGGGCCTCCCCCATCTCCTCTAGTGTCATTGCCTGCTCTAAGGCCATCATAACTGTTCCAGTGAAGCGAGATATCGGGAGGTCACTGATCAGAGGGGCCGAAGACTCAGAGTCTGGTCATGCCCAGGTAGAAAAAAGCACTTCATATTATTGGGTGAACACTGCGGCTATCCCCTGTGCATCCTCCAGTACCTGCCTTGTGTTGTCTATGATCCCAGGCACCACTCTCATCTCTGCGTCCTCTGTGGCCAGCCAGTGTAACAGTTTGCTTGATTTGTCACCCCACTTGGAAACCATCTTCATAGAGGCGATCCGGCATCTGCGTGCCTCCTCCTGCCAAAGTTGGTGCAGGTTTGCTTTGTACACCTCTATTTGGCATTGCATCGAGTCTTGGAAAACAAGTAGGAGAGTAAGGAGTTGTGTCCGTGCACGTCGGACGGGAAATACTCCTGATTCCCTGGTCAAGGATCAAAAGAACAAAATGGAGGAGTACTACCCGATGAGGGTATGTGAAGGCTCTTGTCTGAACTCAGGAAGAATTGTTCCTTTGTTAGGAAACCCCTCACTCACCACCTAGTGGTGACTTGCTTCATCATCGGGGCCCACCCAAGTGGCCTAGCGTCACTTGGGTGTGCTTCAACACCTGCAACTGCAGTGGAGCTGGTAGTGAAGTGTGGGGTGCATACAAAAAAGAATGTGAGTGTTAAAAATTGTCCTGGTATTCTTTTGTATAGAGTTTTAATAAAAAAGATACTGGACAAAATTAAAAGATAAGGTTGAGATAGTAGTGGGGAAGTTACGGCCCACTTATCTCTGTTTTATGTGTTGGTCGACATGTTTCTACCATAAGGGGAAAATCCCCGGTATTCCTCAGGACCAAAACAAGGAAGTGGGTGGTATGTGCCCCCTAAAAGACACACCCAGACCTAAATCCTTGGACAGCCAGAAGAAAAATCAGCTTCTGGGACGCACACCTAAAATAGAGGGTGCTTTAAAACCTGTGGGGAAGGAAAAGAAAAGAATAAAATAATTACTAGCCTGTTACGTAGTGCAGTGCTAGGGTGCAGGATTCGTGCAATTATTCTGGCTTCCCACAGTGGTGTTTGACATAGTGCCTTCATCGAAGCAGAGCGTGTCTACATGTGTTGTGCAAACGTGCTCTTAGCTATGGAGATAAAATATCTATGGAATAAGGTCTGATTGTAGCCTTAGTGCGTGCTATATAGGGAAGAGACATGCTGGCATCAAAGTCAGAGGTGCACTATGTAGGAGTGCTCATATTGTGTACCGCCGTGGATTGAATAATGTGCCAGCTAGGTAACATTTAATTACTTTTGTATGACCTGATCATGGTTTGTGGTCAACAGAAAAAAACAAACTGGACTGACAAACATACACAACATAGAGTAATTCACAACTAAAGATATGGCAGACTGATGGAAACAGGGCTTACAATGCTGTAGCTCAACTCGAGCTGCATCAAGCAGGAGGGGGGCGCTATGCCGGTAACAACATAGTCTAAGGAGAAAAAGATATGTTGATAGTAAAGGGGGTTCCCTGTTAGGCACTGGCGATGACCTCCGTTGTTGGTCCTGTCTGTAAGGAAAGAAAACAATAACTTACAGTTGTCAGGGCGAGATCAGGCGGTTCACCTACTTCCCCGTGCTCGCTGCTCGGTAGGAATGAGTCAGCGTGGGCGTGGTGTTTAAAAAGCGTATGGTCGCTTCCGGTGGAGCCAGGGAGAGTATGGGAGCCTGTGAGGGACAAGGGTAGGCATGGTTACTCGCAGAAGCCGCGCATGCGTGGTAGCGCGAGGCTTACTGCTGGTGGTGGGCGAGGGAGTCGCTCGGCACCGTAATAAGAGTGTTCACGGGGTTGGCAAGGCAACGGCAAGGCGCTGCGCCTGCGCAGAAGAAATGTAAACACTGGTGGCCCGGGAGTAGCGGAGTATGCCGCCCGGCGCCGAGTGTTTGGGCAATGAGAAAGTTCAAGGGGTAGGCATGGCAACAGCAATGCGCTGCGCCTGCGCAGAGGAAATGTAAACACTGTAGGGTCAGGGAATCTCCTTTGTAACTTGCCGGAGATGTCACGGGGGATTTATAAACGGACTGAAGAGGTGTCTTCAGTCTGTAGGGTCTATTGCTCAAGGGCATGGTGGGTGAAAAAACGGTGCTTAGGCCATGGGGAACTAGTTGGGTTTTGCATGGAACTTCAAACGTTGGTTGATAGTTAAGATAGAAAAGGAAAAGTGTCCTACAGCCATGGGTGTGATCGTATCTGTGGGAGATAATGTCCAGACAGAGAAGATGGTTCATCTCAGCACAGAGTTCCATGGGATATTATCATTAAGCCCATGGATATGAGTGGAAAGTCTATATATCCATCTCTGTTCCTTTTCAAATAGGCGGGCCTGGATATTGGGGCCCGCTTGCAGCTGTTCGATGACCGTCCACTTCATGTCGTTTGTAGTGTGGTGGGCCGTTAGAAAATGATCTGTGAGTTTTGTCACGTTCTTTTTACATCTTATTGTACTCCTGTGTTCACAGATTCGTTGTTTGATTTTTCGCGTTGTCATGCCGACGTACGGTTTGCCACAGGTGCAGGTGATAAGATAAATCACATTGGAGCTGTTGCAATTAGTATGGGATCTCTGCTCCCATGTCTTTCCTGGTTCCAAGTTGATGGTCTTGGTATTTGCAGTGAGGTGGCATACGCTGCAATCCCCACAGCGTGAATGTCCAGTGACTGGTGGTAAACCCCAAATCTGGGTCAGTGTTGGTTCGTTGGTGTTGTGATTGTTTTTGGGTCTAGTGTTCACCAAGGTATTTTTTAGACTGTTCGCTTTTTTGTACGAAAAAAGTGGTTTTTCCCAATGGAATGATCCAGAGTTGATGATTGACCAATGTTTTTTGATACTTTTACTCACTTCATTGGAAATGACATTGTAGGTCGTGACACATGTCAGAGGAATGTTCTCAGTGTCTTTTACAACTTCCTCAAGGAGTGCTTGGCGTGGTTGGTTCCTTGCCCGTTGTCGGCATTTTTTAGTGATCTTGGTGGGGTATCCACGCTGAGACAGTTTGGTGGACAGGTCATCTGCTTGTTCTTTGAAGTCCTGGAGATTGGTACAGTTCCTCCGTAATCTAAGGTATTGGCCATAGGGGAGGTTCTCCCGTAGGGGCCGCGGATGGAAGCTTTCAAACCTAAGAAGGTTGTTCTTGGCCGTAGGTTTGAAATGAGTCTTAGTGGTCAAGGTGTCCTGTTTTTTTTGGATTTCAATGTCTAAGAAGATCATTTTTTCTTTATCTATGCTGTGAGTAAAGTGTAGATGTGGGTCCCGTGCATTGATCCAGGTGATAAAGGTTGTTAGTATCTCCTGGGGGCCCTTCCAGATTGCCAGCACGTCGTCAATGTAACGGCGCCAGAAAACCAGGTTTCCAAGATAAGGGTTGTTGGGCGAAAGTATGTGTTGTGTTTCAAAATCAAAAACATAGAGTCCGGCTATGCTGGGAGCAAAAACACTGCCCATTGATGTGCCCCCTATTTGGAGGTACAGGGATCCCTCAAATTCAAAGAAATTCCTTTTGAGAGCCAGGGTGGCACAGTCAATGATGAAGTTGACGGGTGTTCTGTGTTCCCATGTGGTTTTTTCCAGAGTTTCTTTCAGTACTCTGATGGTGGCGTCTTGGGGAATGTTGGTATAGAGACTCTCTATATCCAGACTGATCAATATCATGTCTTCCTCCATTTTTATGGTTTCCAAGATGGTAAGGAGGTTTTTTGTATCTTTCAAATAGGTTGCAGTCCCTTGTACAATTGGTTTCAAAAAGTAGTCGCAAAATCTCGACAATGGTTCGAGGAGTGAGCCTATTCCAGATACTATTGGTCTCCCAGGAGGAGGGTTTTTGTTCTTGTGCATTTTAGGGACTATATAAAAATACGGTATTTTCTCTTCAGTCTTGGTCAGATAGTCCGCTAGTGATCATGAATACCACCGATTACCAACAAGAATGCAGACGATTGTTAGAGGACAGGAACAATTACCTCCCCCTCACCGAGAATCCCACAGATGACCTGAAAAGAGAAATAATGAGCTTGGTGGAAGAAGCAGAATACAGAGGCGAAATATCCAAACAGGAAGCGGACTATCTGACCAAGACTGAAGAGAAAATACCGTATTTTTATATAGATACAAAAAACCTCCTTACCATCTTGGAAACCATAAAAATGGAGGAAGACATGATATTGATCAGTCTGGATATAGAGAGTCTCTATACCAACATTCCCCAAGACGCCACCATCAGAGTACTGAAAGAAACTCTGGAAAAAACCACATGGGAACACAGAACACCCGTCAACTTCATCATTGACTGTGCCACCCTGGCTCTCAAAAGGAATTTCTTTGAATTTGAGGGATCCCTGTACCTCCAAATAGGGGGCACATCAATGGGCAGTGTTTTTGCTCCCAGCATAGCCGGACTCTATGTTTTTGATTTTGAAACACAACACATACTTTCGCCCAACAACCCTTATCTTGGAAACCTGGTTTTCTGGCGCCGTTACATTGACGACGTGCTGGCAATCTGGAAGGGCCCCCAGGAGATACTAACAACCTTTATCACCTGGATCAATGCACGGGACCCACATCTACACTTTACTCACAGCATAGATAAAGAAAAAATGATCTTCTTAGACATTGAAATCCAAAAAAAACAGGACACCTTGACCACTAAGACTCATTTCAAACCTACGGCCAAGAACAACCTTCTTAGGTTTGAAAGCTTCCATCCGCGGCCCCTACGGGAGAACCTCCCCTATGGCCAATACCTTAGATTACGGAGGAACTGTACCAATCTCCAGGACTTCAAAGAACAAGCAGATGACCTGTCCACCAAACTGTCTCAGCGTGGATACCCCACCAAGATCACTAAAAAATGCCGACAACGGGCAAGGAACCAACCACGCCAAGCACTCCTTGAGGAAGTTGTAAAAGACACTGAGAACATTCCTCTGACATGTGTCACGACCTACAATGTCATTTCCAATGAAGTGAGTAAAAGTATCAAAAAACATTGGTCAATCATCAACTCTGGATCATTCCATTGGGAAAAACCACTTTTTTCGTACAAAAAAGCGAACAGTCTAAAAAATACCTTGGTGAACACTAGACCCAAAAACAATCACAACACCAACGAACCAACACTGACCCAGATTTGGGGTTTACCACCAGTCACTGGACATTCACGCTGTGGGGATTGCAGCGTATGCCACCTCACTGCAAATACCAAGACCATCAACTTGGAACCAGGAAAGACATGGGAGCAGAGATCCCATACTAATTGCAACAGCTCCAATGTGATTTATCTTATCACCTGCACCTGTGGCAAACCGTACGTCGGCATGACAACGCGAAAAATCAAACAACGAATCTGTGAACACAGGAGTACAATAAGATGTGAAAAGAACGTGACAAAACTCACAGATCATTTTCTAACGGCCCACCACACTACAAACGACATGAAGTGGACGGTCATCGAACAGCTGCAAGCGGGCCCCAATATCCAGGCCCGCCTATTTGAAAAGGAACAGAGATGGATATATAGACTTTCCACTCATATCCATGGGCTTAATGATAATATCCCATGGAACTCTGTGCTGAGATGAACCATCTTCTCTGTCTGGACATTATCTCCCACAGATACGATCACACCCATGGCTGTAGGACACTTTTCCTTTTCTATCTTAACTATCAACCAACGTTTGAAGTTCCATGCAAAACCCAACTAGTTCCCCATGGCCTAAGCACCGTTTTTTCACCCACCATGCCCTTGAGCAATAGACCCTACAGACTGAAGACACCTCTTCAGTCCGTTTATAAATCCCCCGTGACATCTCCGGCAAGTTACAAAGGAGATTCCCTGACCCTACAGTGTTTACATTTCCTCTGCGCAGGCGCAGCGCATTGCTGTTGCCATGCCTACCCCTTGAACTTTCTCATTGCCCAAACACTCGGCGCCGGGCGGCATACTCCGCTACTCCCGGGCCACCAGTGTTTACATTTCTTCTGCGCAGGCGCAGCGCCTTGCCGTTGCCTTGCCAACCCCGTGAACACTCTTATTACGGTGCCGAGCGACTCCCTCGCCCACCACCAGCAGTAAGCCTCGCGCTACCACGCATGCGCGGCTTCTGCGAGTAACCATGCCTACCCTTGTCCCTCACAGGCTCCCATACTCTCCCTGGCTCCACCGGAAGCGACCATACGCTTTTTAAACACCACGCCCACGCTGACTCATTCCTACCGAGCAGCGAGCACGGGGAAGTAGGTGAACCGCCTGATCTCGCCCTGACAACTGTAAGTTATTGTTTTCTTTCCTTACAGACAGGACCAACAACGGAGGTCATCGCCAGTGCCTAACAGGGAACCCCCTTTACTATCAACATATCTTTTTCTCCTTAGACTATGTTGTTACCGGCATAGCGCCCCCCTCCTGCTTGATGCAGCTCGAGTTGAGCTACAGCATTGTAAGCCCTGTTTCCATCAGTCTGCCATATCTTTAGTTGTGAATTACTCTATGTTGTGTATGTTTGTCAGTCCAGTTTGTTTTTTTCTGTTGACCACAAACCATGATCAGGTCATACAAAAGTAATTAAATGTTACCTAGCTGGCACATTATTCAATCCACGGCGGTACACAATATGAGCACTCCTACATAGTGCACCTCTGACTTTGATGCCAGCATGTCTCTTCCCTATATAGCACGCACTAAGGCTACAATCAGACCTTATTCCATAGATATTTTATCTCCATAGCTAAGAGCACGTTTGCACAACACATGTAGACACGCTCTGCTTCGATGAAGGCACTATGTCAAACACCACTGTGGGAAGCCAGAATAATTGCACGAATCCTGCACCCTAGCACTGCACTACGTAACAGGCTAGTAATTATTTTATTCTTTTCTTTTCCTTCCCCACAGGTTTTAAAGCACCCTCTATTTTAGGTGTGCGTCCCAGAAGCTGATTTTTCTTCTGGCTGTCCAAGGATTTAGGTCTGGGTGTGTCTTTTAGGGGGCACATACCACCCACTTCCTTGTTTTGGTCCTGAGGAATACCGGGGATTTTCCCCTTATGGTAGAAACATGTCGACCAACACATAAAACAGAGATAAGTGGGCCGTAACTTCCCCACTACTATCTCAACCTTATCTTTTAATTTTGTCCAGTATCTTTTTTATTAAAACTCTATACAAAAGAATACCAGGACAATTTTTAACACTCACATTCTTTTTTGTATGCACCCCACACTTCACTACCAGCTCCACTGCAGTTGCAGGTGTTGAAGCACACCCAAGTGACGCTAGGCCACTTGGGTGGGCCCCGATGATGAAGCAAGTCACCACTAGGTGGTGAGTGAGGGGTTTCCTAACAAAGGAACAATTCTTCCTGAGTTCAGACAAGAGCCTTCACATACCCTCATCGGGTAGTACTCCTCCATTTTGTTCTTTTGATCATTGCATCGAGTCTGCCAGCCTGCTTGGGCCATCCAGTTCTGGCGCCAGTACTGATGCTTCTAATAGTATGATGCGGCTGTTTCTCACAGCCCATCACTCTCACATAGGAGCAGGCGATCCCCCACATTGTGGCCGGCTGAGCCTATCGTGCCCTGGTTTAGAGTCAGAATTTGTTTTAATTCCTCAGTCAGATATTCCAAGAATTGTTCATCAGTTAGGAAACATGTGTTCAAATGCCATATGGGGTATTCCTCCACCTATTGGTCGCCCAGTTGGGTCTGAGATCCTGCGAGACAGAATCTGGGAGCCTGTAGTGCGCAGGAGGTCGGACGCCGGCAGGAATAGGTAATGTATAAGGCACAGGGAGCCATGGGCTGCCAAAGTGTGGGTGTATTGCTGCCGCCCCGGATTTCAGGCCCTCCACAAGCCACTGAGCCCTAGCCCCCTCCCTTGCCCTGCAGCCCCACCTCAGCGTCTGTACCAATCTGATTGTTCCATGATGTCATTGAAGTCCCTCCACAATGGTCCCCGCAGTGGGAAGAGCTGTGGTCAGGGTTGTTAATGTGGATTAATGTGTGGCTGGCAGGAAGTATATGGAAGTATACGCTGAATATGCTGTACGGGGTTATCTCCTGGGGGCCCTTTAGGATTATGTATCGCCCTTGGTCATCAGGCTTGATGGTAATCACTACCAAGGGTAGGGCCTTATCTTGGAGGATAGCCACTCCCCGGGAGCCTTATATGTGACTCACATGGAGCAACCTGTAGTAACCCTTGTGGGCTAGGAACTGAAAGTTGTGCCCTGTGATGGAGCGAGATAGAAAACAAAATTTTGTTTAAACTCGCAAAGTCACATTTCCATAACATGAATAAAATTATTAATGATTTGTGATATGTCGTGCTAATACAACTTAGATTAAACTTTACACGTGGGGGGACTAACATGTGTGCTCATAAACGTGCATAAATGTTGCATCTTTTTGTTCGTGCAAAATAATAAAATAATTTATTGTTTTCGTTTTTGTCATTACTAATTGCTGCAAACTTAAAAGAAGCATGTGCTTGTTTTGCTTTTCCTTGTCTGTATGATGTCATTTCTACTATTCTAGGTGCATATGGGTCTCATGAAGAAACGGAGACTGGTAAATATAAACGCTGCTTTATTTGTTTGCAATGGCTAGGTAACATTTTGATTAATCGGGTGGGTTAATTAATTAGTAAACCATGGGGTGGATACAGAATCTACTTTATTTCTTACATTAATACTTTTCTTGTGTTTGTTTTATACTAGAAAACATAAGTTGCCTGCTTTTGGGCCTAGTCATTTGAACCGCAGAAAAAGAGCTGACATATAATTCTGCAGAAAGTCACGAGACGCCCATTCTGAATTAAAACGTTTATTGAAGCTGCATTCACAAAGCAAAAACTGATGAGCTGACATCATTCTGTCGGACATGGCCAAGGTCGAAAGTGAACATTTTGTCAGTCCTTAACTTGGCATCCGCGGAAGTGTAATGAAAGTCTATGGAAGCTGCGAGGATGACTTAATACAAAGTTGCAAACGCAGGAAGCTTCTGGCTTCACGTGGAAGAGACAATGGTCTTTATGAGACATGATTTCATGGAACTTTTTGAGAAACGGGTGACATGTCACTTGTCACTCTCAACCAATGGGACGTCGAAGATTTCTGAAAACTTTCCTTTGCGTAGTTAGTTAGCGTAGAAAGGTATAAAAAGTCATGCCCTTAGGGTTGGGCTGGCTGCTGCTTTCTGACTTTCCGATGAGGGTGATGTGCTGCTGGACTTTGCGTGGAGCACGTAAGAATCCTCAAAGAACTTTACTTTAATTTCTATCTATTTAGCTCAGTTAGGGAATTAGGTTTTAGAAATGCTAAACTTTATATATTTACTTTAAATTTGATTCACTTGCTTAAATTGTATTTTTCTCATATTTCATTACAATCATGCTTGCTTTAATGCTAATAAAATTCAATTATAAAACTTTCAACTTATATACCATAATTTAGAAAATAAAATCTTACTTTTGACAAACAAGCTGGTCTTGGTTATTCAGAAGTGTAGGTTACTATTAGCTAGATCACGTCGCCTATGGTGGTCGTCTAAATGGTTGGGTTTTATTCTAATGACAATATTCTTTCTGCAAATGTATAAATATGTATATAGTTTGTAGATAATGTGTATATAGATTTATTCTGACCACCTGATTCAGTAGGCCCAAAATATATCAGGTTTATAAATGGGTCCATATTTAGTTTAGAATTTTGTTTATAGGTTATGAAGTTGGGTAGCGTTGTTTATGATATATTTTCTATAGCCCGCTGGATCAATTCTCTGGTAGCAGAAATTGATGGTTGCTAAGAGGTAACCAAGGTAATATGTTGGTTGCTAAGGGTTACATTATGGTATGGAAATAGGATCGATGTTTTAACACATGTTGAGTTCGTTTTTCGTGCCTATCTGTAAGCTATACCGGTATAGATTGTGTGGCGAGAAATTAGTCACGCAAGCCATCTGTTCTGTTTGTAGTGATATCGCCGAGTATCACAAGAGGTATCGCCGTGTACCATAGTGTTGTCGCCGAGCAGCACAGTTTTAGGGCTAGGTCTGAATCTTGTATAGTGAGGGTTTTCTAAGAAATCAAAGCAGCATGAGAATAGGGACAAAGCGCCTTCCATAAAACTCACTGTGATGAGAGTATTAGTTATATCCGAGCTTGAGTGAAGGGTAAAATTAACGTCGGTGCATGATTATCTATAAACAGGTTAGAGTCCTGTACGGGTACATGTTTCATATCTATAAACAGGTGAGAGCCCTGTACGGATAACGTCGTTATTTTGCTAACGGTGCATGATTTCTATAAACAGGTGAGAGTCCTGTACGGATTTCATGTGTGTTTGAAATTAGGGAATTTTCCGTGTAAAAGTGTGAGTTTGAATTGTATTTTATGTTCAAGTGGAACTCTTAGAACTTTCACTTCGCGGTGGGTTCAGAGCAAAGCGAGTTCATAATTATACGTGTTAGAAGGGTGGGGTAAGGTTACTCTACTGACAATTGAATATTATCCTTAGTGTGAATAGCGCCGTCTATTCCGAAGTGTGGATACTTGAATGTATGTAAACTATCCTAAATAGTGAAACGAACAGATGTTGTCTTTATAGTCATTGTTAAGAATTAATTTACACTGAAAAGTGTCCTTAAAATGGCGCTGTGAAAAGATTTTGTGAAGGAGGGGTAAGCGCCAGGAGTGAGAAGCGAGAAACCGCAGCTGCTGTGTACGTCACAGAGCCGCGCTGGGATTGGGTGACCTACGTCACAAGCTGTATTCTGATTGGCTCTTGAGTCTCTGACGGCCAGTGAGCTGATTGGTCCTTCAGAAAATCTCTAAATTTATTGGTTGAGCAGAAAAGTGACGTAGCTCAACTGTCATTGGCTTGTTGGTGTGTTTCGCGCACGGATTGGTTGTTTTACGGAACATCCCGGAAATATTTTACGAACGATTTTTGTGAATTAGATTTAACTATTAAAAATGAGTTATCATTTTAAACATGTTGAGAAAAAGACAACATTATTTCAGAAATTCAAAAATTTATTTTCACCTGACAAGAAAATCGAAACGCGAGGTGGTAAACTACTTCATAAGTATAAAACACCTGCAGCGTACATGGAAGGTGAATACGGATATCATACTGTCTGACAGTTGGAAACGTTATACTAAAAATGACGGTGTTTTAGCTTGGCCTGATGATGGTTCATTTAATGTAAGAGTCTTAAGAAACTTACGAGAGAAAATGAATGCTCTTGTTCCAAAACCGAGACCAACTCAATTTGAAGCTTTAGTTGAGTGGGAAGACGAGATGTATCAGTTACAAAGAGAAGCTAGTGGAATTAAAAGACCTTCTAAAAATCCATCTTGGAAAAGAGAAACTCATGAAGATAGATTGCGAATGTGGAGACAGGGAAACATGAGTGAAGGATTGTATTTAATTCATGAAATGGTAATGGGTTCTCCTACAGGGAAATCTATGGAAAGTGAATCTGAGGATGCAGTTATGGAAGAAATATATACAACTGCTAGAAAGAAACAGCCTAATCAGCCTTTAAGACCTCCTAGATCATGGTCTACTCCGGTGGTTTCTACTGAAACTTCACCGAGTGCACCTCCAATTAGTGAAGCTCCTAAACTTTATCCAAATAATTGTGAAATCACTGAAACTCCTAGAAGATCAGAATTCGAGAATGCTCGAAATGAAGGTAGACATTTTACAATGACTCCAAGAGCAAGGGAACCTCCAAAAGATTATGCAAGAGAAACAAGAAATGTTGAAGATGTTGATTATAATGAATATATAAGATCAAAGGAAGAATTAATTAAAAGAATGACAAAAGGTATGGAAGCTGTCACAGTTCCAGTAACAATTGGTCCTGTTCAGCCTGTATTTGAACCAAGAGAAACAAACAAAACTGGATTAACTATTCCTTTAAATACAGAAATTCAAAAGACTGCTGAAAAATTTTATTCAGATTTATCTGAAATAAACACTTCTAAATCAAGAATGCCTGATTTAACTTTTAATGAGGATTTATCTCCAAAAACACCAATGGGTGCTGTATCAGATATAGGGAGTCCAGAAGTTAGGGTAACCACACCAAAACTTGATGTGGCCAAATTAAAAGCGAATATCGAAGAATTAATAATTGGAACAATTGGCCCAGATAGTTTAAATTACTATCGGGATGATGAACTACTATTCATTTGCAAAAGCATTCAGTGGAAAACGAAAAATAAATATGATCAATTAGAGGATCTAGCTGCAGAACTTGAAATCGATGTGAGTAAACAAAAGAATTTTGCAAAACATTACAGATTAGACTTTTCTGAAAGTGACATTGAGAGTTTGAACTCAATGGGAAGAATAGTTCACATTAAAGATTTGATTGTCTATATCAAAAAGCTAGGAGAACTGAATAAATGGAGAGTAAAATGTACGAAAAAGAAGGAAGATGAAAGATTGGATAAATTGTCAAAACAATTTCCAATGAGAGAAGTAGCAGGAGGAGGATATGTTCATGTCCCTTGGTCGAGACAGGACATTCTGTTATTTACAAATGACTTTCCAAAATTGAGGGAAAAACCAGTCGAGTGGTACAGGCAAGTTGATAGATTTATCAAAGTGTCAAAAGTTCTGTGGATTGATTTAGATGGATTTTTTGACATTGTAGTTCCATCTGATCTTTGGACAGAATGCAAAATATCGATTAGTTGGCCAAAAGCAGAACCTGAACGAATCAAAGAGACAGGCGCCCCAAATCCACTTGTAATGGATTTCTATGAAAAAGTAATTGTTTGGATGAAAAACAAAATTCCACCCAAAGAAGTTGATTGGGTTAAAATAGAAAGAACAGAACAGGAAACAAAAGAATCAGTTCATTCTTTTTATGAAAGACTATTGTTAATCTTTAAACAATACAGTGGTTATGAAAAATTAGATGAAAAAGACATGAGTCATTTTATCTATAGATTTGTTTATGGACTAAAACCTGAAATTGGAGAAATGATCAGAACTAGTATTGTCGGATGGCAATCACTATCTGTAGATGATATTCTAAGAAAAGCAAAGTATTGCAGTGATGAAATAGAAGTAAGACAGAAGAAGCTGAAGGAGAAAGCCATGTGGGCTCAGGTAAAAGTGGCTGAGCAACAGATTGCCAGCATGGGTAATAAGAACACTAATTTTGTTCAAACTGGAAATACAAACCAGATACAAGGAAAGTTTAAAGGTAATAATTTCCCAAAGAAATTTAGCCCAAAGATAGAAGAGCTGAAACAAAGATTACCTTGTTTTAATTGTGGCGAAATTGGACATTGGAGGGACGAGTGTCCTCATCCTCCTAAAAACTTAAAGAATCCCTTATTGAATCCACAGATGCAGAATGGTGTTAACCTGCAGCAACAGCTACAGATGCAACAGGGGTTAAACGAATTTAATATTCAGCGACAGTTACAGCAACAGCAACAACAACAGGTGAATAATCGTCAAGACCAATTGCCACAACCACCTTTTCCGAATTGTGGGGGAGTTCAAAAATATAATCCAAACGTGGGATTTCAGGGAAGTGAACAGGTAATAAAACCACAAAAACAGCAAAAGCAGCAAAGGGTTCAAATGCAAAATGCTTCACAACAATTTTTATTAGCAGAAAGTCAAGACAGTGATTCTGATGATTATTGCTGACGGTGCCCGAGAGAGGAGGAAGAGTGTGTTGTTGGAGCCACTCTTGAGGTTGACCAGTCTGGTCCTTATGTAAACGGGAAAGTTAATGATGTAGACATCACTTTTCTAGTGGACACTGGTGCTACCCGTTCTACTGTTAGATCAGTGGAAATTGAAAACCTACCTCTCTCTGGGGATACCATCCAAGTTGTCGGAGTAAGTAATCAGCAAATTAAAACAGACTTAACTGATCCAGTACCAGTTGAAATTGGAAACTACAGAGATAAACACAGATTTGTGGTTTGTAATAGTAGTCCAGTAAATCTATTAGGCAGAGACATCCTATGTAAAATGAATTGCAAAATATATTGTTCTCCTGATGGAGTTGAGTTACAAACAATGGAGGAAGATGGTTTATACAGGATGACAATGATGATGATGGAAGCAGAAGAAACAAAATTGTTTCCTGCATTTGAAGAAAAGGATTTACCTGAAGAACTAAAAGAAACAGTGAAATCTGAAATATGGGATTTTACTGGGAATGAGATGGGTCTAATGAAAAATGTAGATCCTGTAAAAATTGCATTGAAACAGGGAATAGAATTTCCAAACACTCCACAATATAAAATGAAAACAGAAACAATTGAAGGTATTACACCTATAATTGAAAAATTAATCAAGCAAGGTGTATTAAAGGAAATGAAGAGTAGCTCTTGTAATTCACCAATTATGGGAGTTAAAAAGTCTAACGGAACATTTAGGATCGTACAAGATTTGAGAAAGGTTAATCAAATTGTCGTTCCATGTTGTCCAGTGGTTCCAAATCCAGCAGTAATTCTATTTCAGATTCCACATGATGCTGAATGGTATACAGTCATCGACCTTTGCAATGCATTCTTTACTGTTCCCTTACATCCAGACAGTTACGAAATCTTTGCTTTCAGATTCCAAGGTAAGACCCTTGGATGGACAAGAATCCCTCAGGGCTATACAGAAAGTCCTTCAATCTTTAACGAACTGTTAAAAAGATCATTAGAAGATTTAGACTTACCAGGTAGGTCTACGTTGGTGCAGTATATTGATGATTTGTTAATAGCTGCAAAGACAAGAGAAAATTGTGTAAAAGACACAATAATTCTGTTAAATCGCCTTGCAGAAGAAGGACATAAAGTGTCCCCAGCAAAACTACAGTTTTGCAAACAAGAAGTAAAATATCTTGGTCACAGAATTGCAAAAGGAAAAAGACAAGTAACAATAGAGAGAATAAAAATGATTCAAGCAATGTTACCGCCAAGAACACAAAGACAGGTCAGAATGTTCTTGGGAATGGTAGGTTACTGTCGACAATGGATAAGTGGATTTTCAGTAATTGCAAAACCACTACAAAGACTGACCAAATCAGATGTAAAAGATCCAATTATTCTCAATGATGCTGAGATGGAATCTTTTGAGAACCTGAAAAAGAGCTTATGCCAAGCTCCTGCTTTGGGTATGCCAAATTATGAGAAAGATTTTGAACTGTATTGCAGTGAGAGAGAAGGATGTGCATTATCTGTATTAATACAGAGACATGGAAATTTAAAGAAACCTATTGCATACTTCTCTGCAGTTCTTGATCCAATTGCAAAAGCATTACCAGGTTGTTTAAAAGCAGTTGCAGCTACAAGTATCAGCCTCGAACAAAGTGAAGGAATCATTATGGGATTTCCTGTAAAAGTTTTTGTGCCTCATTCAGTTGAAATATTGCTGACAAGAGGTAAGACTCAACATTTAACAAGTAGCAGATTGACAAAGTATGAGAAAATCATACTGGGAGCAGATAATGTTTCGATTTCAAGATGTTTGAATCTGAATCCTTCTACATTACTGCCTGATTCTGAAATTGTTGATGACATTGAGACAGAACATGAATGTTTAGATGTCATGGAATTCTGCACAAAACCAAGAAAAGACATCAAAGACAGACCTTTGTCTGAATCGGATTTTGTCTACTTTGTAGATGGCTCATGCTTAAGATCCGAAGGAGGTGTCTTGAAAGCTTCATACTCAGTTTGTACAGTTGTAGATGTCGAAGAAGCATCATGTCTTGAAGGAGTTCGTTCAGCACAAGTGGCTGAATTGATTGCTTTAATTCGTGCATGTGAAATATCAAAGGATATAAGAGTTACCATCATTACTGATAGTCAGTATGGGTACGGAGTTGTACATGATTATGGACAGCTCTGGTCACAGAGAGGATACATGACGTCAACAGGATCTCCAATTAAAAATGCAGTTTTCATTAGAAGATTAATTGAAGCAATACAATTACCAAAAGAAATTGCCATTGTCAAGTGTGCAGCGCACACTAGAGGAACTGATTATATTTCCAAGGGAAATGCCTTCGCAGATGAAACAGCAAAATACTGCGCAAGGAAAAATTATTCATACAATCGGGAGAGGAGTAAAGAAACTGATTCAAATTCATTAATGCTAACAACTGTTGTAGAAACATGGCATGAGATTAGAGATTTACAAAACGAAGCAGATGATGAAGAAAAAGACCTATGGTTAAGATCAGATTGTAGACCACGTGAAGAAGATGGAGTGTGGGTTTACAAAGATGGCAGAGTAGTTTTACCAAATTGTTTGATTGCTGACATGGCCAGATTATATCATGGTCCTGCACATCTAGGAAGAGATTCTATGGTCAGACTTTTCAGAGAAACATGGTTCAATACCAAATTTAGAACCATTGCTGAATCTTTTTGTCAAAGGTGTTTGTCATGCCAACAAATGAATCCAAACAGAAAATCAGTGGTGGGGACAGGAATAATTGGTCGAGAGGGTGGTCCCTTTACCAGGTTACAAATAGATTTCATTGAAATGCCCTTACATAACTGTTTGAAATATGTGCTTGTAATTGTATGCTTATTCTCAAGATGGGTAGAGGCTTTCCCTACACGACATTGTGATTCAATTACAGTAGCAAAACTAATGCTCAGAGAAATCATCCCAAGGTACGGTTTTCCAGTCACTATTGAGAGTGATGGAGGAAGCCATTTTGATAACAAACTGATGAAATTAATTTGTGAAGCTTTGACCATTGAGCAGAAAATACACTGTGCATACAGACCAGAGGCATCAGGTGTAGTTGAACAAATAAATGGAACAATCAAAAACAGAATTGGAAAAATGTGTCTTGAGACAGGTATTAAGTGGACAGATGCTCTTCCACTTGTTTTGATGTCATTAAGAAGTACACCAGATAAAAAGACAGGTTTGAGTCCTCATGAAATTTTAATGGGAAGAGTTATGAGGCAAGTTTTTGTACCTGTAGGTAAACTGTTGAGCATAAATGACAGTGCAATTTTGGATTACTGTAAAAGGTTATCTGATATGGTAACTTCTGTGTCTAATCAGGTGGGAACTGAAGCTCAATCAAATGAAAAAGTTTTGACTCATGATCTGAGACCAGGCGATTGGGTCAGAACGAAAGTACATCGGAGAAGGAATTGTCTAACTCCTAGATGGCAGAAACCTAGGCAGATAATCTTGATCACTACTAATGCTGTAAAGTGCAGAGGATTGAAACGCTGGATTCATCCTAGTCATACTATTCCAGTACCAACTCCTGAGAGTTCTGATGTTGAAAGTGATACCACAGACGATTCTGATTCTGAGGCAGAAGGCGAAACAGAAGGTGAAGTAATTCCAGATTCTGAAGATCGACAAGAAAGTCGACATCTGGAAACTGTGCCAGTGAATGGAAATCTGACAAGAAAAGACTTAGAAATAATTGAAATAGATTCTGAAGGTGAAGAGAATCTGTTAAAAGGAAAGATAACTGAGGATTCGGTTGTCTCTATAGAAGACAAAGAAGCTGAACCAAAAGAAGTTTCAGACCAGGAGAGTATCGAAAGGCAGAGAACAAACTCTGAAGTAAGGAACAAAAATCCGAAATCTGGGAAGTTAGAGGTAATTGAGGAAGAGGAGGAGAACGAATTACCGAGTACCAGTGATGGAAGACAAAGTGAAGTTCCTGAAGGAGTGAAATTGCCGAATAGAGAAATTCCTGAGTCAATTGAAATTTCAGACTACGAAACTGAAGAAAGTGACGTGGAAGGTGAAAGTGAAAAGAGAAAGAAAAGGACTTGGAAGTCAGAATCAAATAATTCTGAACCAAAGAAAAAGTACGTGAGAAAAGCAGACTACTGGCCAGGTGGAAGATTGAGAGTAAGATTGATCAAAAAGCCAATAGAACAAGTAGAGGAAATAAGTAGTCAAAAGAGTCCAGGAAAAGAAGTTGGAGTTGGAAGAAAAATTGAAGTGATATCGAGAAAAGGGAAGAGAATAATAAGGCCAAACCAGAAATACAAATCTCCTGAGTGGACTTACTTAGTAATTCCACCTGTTATTGACATATATGATAGTAGTGAAGAAGAAAACGAAATCCAAGAAATTAGTGACAATGATTGAAGTACAGAATTATTAAATTGGCAAAAGGCTGAAGAAATCTTGTTAGTTGACACAAGGTCGAAGAAAAACTGTTTAGTTGAAGAAAACTTATGTATGACATAAGGTCGAAGAAATCTTGTTTAGGGTTATAAAAGAAAAATATATTTTAAAAGGGGGGTGTATATAAATTTTAAAATTTATTTTTATTTTTGAGGCTAAAACTAACCTAAAAATGCCTTATGTTAAGGAGAACACTTCAAGATGTTCTGTTTTTAAGAGATGCTGTAAGATGACTCTGGTATGTCTGCTCATTTTAGTTCTGCTCTGGTTGGTACTAGCTGTGATTATCCCTTTAGAAATGAATAGAGAATTACACAAAGTTAACATAACAAGCAAAGCTCTAGTTAGCCAAACTAAACATAGTACATCTGCAAAAGTTATTGATCATCAGCCTAACATTCATCAAGATAAATCAATAGGTGATTTTTCAAGTAATACATTCACAAAGCTATTGAGTGAATATGTAAAGGTAATGGATGCAAAAGACTGCTATGTCTGTGTTAAGTTACCTGCTTCTGTTTCTGAGGGAGTAACATATAATATGCTTCCTCTCACTTATGCTGTAACATGTAGTGTATTAACTAGTTTATTTTATCAAACTGGTCGTTTAGAATATTACTATTCAAATTATGATGAAATTTTTGCTAATGTTAAGATTGATAATGCTTTAAATAAGCATAAGAAAGCAAAACAAATGAGAGAATATTTCCTTGTTACTAACGAACTCACTTACGAGTATGCTTACAAGAATAATCTAACATGTAAATTAAGTGCTGAAGGAAAGAAATTTTTGAATATGGTTGAGGAGAGAAGAGCAATTTATAAGAGAAATGAATTAGTCAAGCAGACTAAGTCAGCCTTCTGGCAAAAAGAGGATGAGAAGTTAAATGGCAAAATGCTTGAAAATATTGCAATTCACATAGACAAACCAGTTAGTGGAAAGCTTTGCATTAGAAGAGATAATACACTTTTTGATAATTATTTTGTAGGTGCAAGTAATTGTGAAGATACTTATCAGATTATGGGAGGTTAGGGATTTAAAGGTGGGAAAGATCCTATCTTTCCTGGGATTTATTTTGTTTGTGGTGACAAAGCCTACTACAACCTTCCAGACCATTGGTATGGAACTTGTTATGTGGGAATTGTTTTTCCTAAAGTGTTTCATGTTGACAGAGATTCAGAAGGATTGTTTAAAATTCATAATTATGTAAATAGAGCTAAAAGAGAAACTTTTACTGAAGTTCTGGGAGATATTTTTCAAGCTGTAATACCTTTTGTTGGTATAACCCTAAATGCTGGGAGAATTAGAAAATTGTCCACTATAGTTGATAGATTATCAACTGACACTGCTGATGGATTTCAATTAGTGAATGTTGAAGTTATTGCAATTAGATCTATGGTAATTCAAGACCGACTTGCTTTAGACATACTCCTAGCAAAAGAGGGAGGAGTCTGTGGCATTTTACATGTCCAACATTGCTGTACATATATACCTGATGAAAGTAAGAATATTGAAATGTATATTAAGAATATTACTCAAATGCATTCAGAGATAATTCCTTTAGAAGAAGAAGATTTTACAGGGAAACTTTCAAAAAGGTTTCAAGCAATTAAAAACTGGTTTCATAATATCGGAAGTTCAATTCTTGGCAAGATTCTGGCACCTTTGATTATAATAGTATTCATTTTTATTTTGACCAAATTAGGTTGTTTGTTACATAAAAGAAAGAAACAGTTGAGAGAAAAGAAAAGAATCTATAAACTCAGAAAAGAAGAAGAAAGGGAAATCGAATTACAGGAGTTACATAGAGAGCGTCATGTTAATTGCAAAGATTATGCTGAAACAGACTTTTAGGTTTACTGATACAAATGAATTTGAATCGATTTCTTAAAAATTTAATTTACCAAAATTTTGAGTGCTGGTGTGGTGATTTGTTAATCACCAGATGAGGGAGTTGATGGAGCGAGATAGAAAACAAAATTTTGTTTAAACTCGCAAAGTCACATTTCCATAACATGAATAAAATTATTAATGATTTGTGATATGTCGTGCTAATACAACTTAGATTAAACTTTACACGTGGGGGGACTAACATGTGTGCTCATAAACGTGCATAAATGTTGCATCTTTTTGTTCGTGCAAAATAATAAAATAATTTATTGTTTTCGTTTTTGTCATTACTAATTGCTGCAAACTTAAAAGAAGCATGTGCTTGTTTTGCTTTTCCTTGTCTGTATGATGTCATTTCTACTATTCTAGGTGCATATGGGTCTCATGAAGAAACGGAGACTGGTAAATATAAACGCTGCTTTATTTGTTTGCAATGGCTAGGTAACATTTTGATTAATCGGGTGGGTTAATTAATTAGTAAACCATGGGGTGGATACAGAATCTACTTTATTTCTTACATTAATACTTTTCTTGTGTTTGTTTTATACTAGAAAACATAAGTTGCCTGCTTTTGGGCCTAGTCATTTGAACCGCAGAAAAAGAGCTGACATATAATTCTGCAGAAAGTCACGAGACGCCCATTCTGAATTAAAACGTTTATTGAAGCTGCATTCACAAAGCAAAAACTGATGAGCTGACATCATTCTGTCGGACATGGCCAAGGTCGAAAGTGAACATTTTGTCAGTCCTTAACTTGGCATCCGCGGAAGTGTAATGAAAGTCTATGGAAGCTGCGAGGATGACTTAATACAAAGTTGCAAACGCAGGAAGCTTCTGGCTTCACGTGGAAGAGACAATGGTCTTTATGAGACATGATTTCATGGAACTTTTTGAGAAACGGGTGACATGTCACTTGTCACTCTCAACCAATGGGACGTCGAAGATTTCTGAAAACTTTCCTTTGCGTAGTTAGTTAGCGTAGAAAGGTATAAAAAGTCATGCCCTTAGGGTTGGGCTGGCTGCTGCTTTCTGACTTTCCGATGAGGGTGATGTGCTGCTGGACTTTGCGTGGAGCACGTAAGAATCCTCAAAGAACTTTACTTTAATTTCTATCTATTTAGCTCAGTTAGGGAATTAGGTTTTAGAAATGCTAAACTTTATATATTTACTTTAAATTTGATTCACTTGCTTAAATTGTATTTTTCTCATATTTCATTACAATCATGCTTGCTTTAATGCTAATAAAATTCAATTATAAAACTTTCAACTTATATACCATAATTTAGAAAATAAAATCTTACTTTTGACAAACAAGCTGGTCTTGGTTATTCAGAAGTGTAGGTTACTATTAGCTAGATCACGTCGCCTATGGTGGTCGTCTAAATGGTTGGGTTTTATTCTAATGACAATATTCTTTCTGCAAATGTATAAATATGTATATAGTTTGTAGATAATGTGTATATAGATTTATTCTGACCACCTGATTCAGTAGGCCCAAAATATATCAGGTTTATAAATGGGTCCATATTTAGTTTAGAATTTTGTTTATAGGTTATGAAGTTGGGTAGCGTTGTTTATGATATATTTTCTATAGCCCGCTGGATCACCTGCAAGTGGGTTTCTTGGATCAGCAGGATGTGGGGGCTGTGTCTTTGCATAAAATGTATTACCTCCCCTTAATGTGGTCTAGCACGTCGTTTACATTTCAGGTCATTACTGAGTGTGATCTCATGTCGTTAGGAGTGCTATGGGGTAATGAGTACCCTAATGGCGCGCCAGACCAGCAGTACCAGGTTCTGGGGGGATCGTTCAATAAAATACAGTAACAAAATGCAACAGAAAAACATACCCTGTACCCCCAACTACTCCCACCCAAGACTTCCCACTTCTAGAAGCATCTGTTGCTCAAGCTCAACATGAACAAAGGCCTAACTATGGGGTAATTAAACTAGGTGGTTCCACTTACCAACCCCAGGAAACCCTATCTATCAACATTGCAGGATACAGCAGTGCTGGTGTGCAATAAGGATTAGAAGTAGGTTTTCAGTCATTAGTCGTGTTACTGCTCTGGTCCATTTCTCGGTCCTTGCTAAGACTTGGTGGGACCGCAGTCTACACACTCACTAGCCATGCCCACCACTCCCAGTCAGACTCAAAAGAGATCTCAGTAGCCACATTTCCTTTTGTTCTCTAATGCAAGCTCTTCCATTTTTGTTTCTCTTGTGCTCTTGTTGGTCTGTAGTCCTTGGGCATGTTTGGAGTGAATGGCTACGAAGCTGGCGGGCAGTTCAGTGTTAGGAGCCACTGTTCAGAAAGACAAGCCCAAGCCTCCTCAGGAGTGTCAAAGAACACGATTTTGGAGTCATGGATTACAAACAGTCTGGCAGGGTAGAGGAGCATGTAGGAGAGCTACATGGTTCGCAGTTTTTGTTTCACCCAGTCATCGGACTTACGTTGAGTTTGTACCATGTCGGTATAGTCAGGGAAAATCATAATTTACCCGGATTGAAATAACAGTTGACCTTTTACTCTGGCGCCTCTCATGACAGTGTCCTGGTTATGATAGTCATAAAACGGGCAGGGTGGGCCAGGGCTCCAGGTGGCAGTTTGTGGGCCGCTGACTTGTGGGCTCATTCTATCATGAAGAAGGGGGACAGGCTCTCCAGGGCCACCCACAAGGGGATCCAGTGCTCCAGGAATGTTTACGGGTCGAGTCCTCAACCCTTTCTGGGAAGCCGAAAAAGCAGAGATTATTACAAAGGCCCCTAATTTAAGTTATTTTGCACGCGATTCTGCAGCGAAGTGCTGATCTGGACCAAGCGGGCCACCTCCGAGGACACTAGCTCTGATATTCTTCCCTCTGCCTCAGTCACTTGATCTACCGCTTGGCAAAGATCCTGGCACAGCAGGGCAATGTCCACATCGACCTCGCCTATCTTCGTTTTCACAGCAGTTTTGGAGAATGTATGTCTTGGAGGATGACTG
The DNA here is from genome assembly GCF_964261635.1 of Lissotriton helveticus. Lineage (NCBI taxonomy): Eukaryota > Metazoa > Chordata > Amphibia > Caudata > Salamandridae > Lissotriton > Lissotriton helveticus. Next base: position 246,735,375 of record NC_136069.1, on the reverse strand, counting down.
AGGTGTTGTCCCTGGGGGGGGGGGGTAGGTCCAATGCTCCCAAGTTCCAGCTAGAGGCCCCCTCGATCCCCCCACCGGCACCATGCATTTGGTCATTTTAGTTTGGCCCTGTGAGGCTTTATCTCAGCCCATCGCATCTGGTCCCTGAAGCCCTCAGGACAGCTCCACGTGCAGGCTTTGATAGGTGCTTCGGCGCCTCCATGTATCTTGCTGCTGTGTGATAATCGGTGCTGGAGTCAAGTGTGGTGGGGAGTTAACCCGCTTGCTCCAGAAGCGTCCACCTGGGCAGCACAAGTAGTCAGCTCTGAGTCATTGGTACTTGGACTCCGCCGCTGCCGGCTCTGCAGCACAGACCCTGCCGAAACTCCTTAGGCCCTATGGGGGCAGCAGTGACGGGAGAGGGAGAAAGGAGCATGGTGCAAGCCCTAGCACGAAGATGATGATGATTAAGGCACTGCTGGGCCCCCGGCCCAGGTTCCCTGAGGTCCTCTCGTGCAGAGGGTACTGGTCATGCAGAGGAGAGGGGGTAGGGGACGTCCCGGGACAGGAGGCAGGACAGGCACCGGCAGGTCCACCCCCCGCAGCTCACTCCTTCATATAATTTGGCATTTGTCGCCTCTGAAGGCCACCCTCTATTCTACTCCTCTTGCCCCCAGGGCCCAGCTCTGGCCCTCCACCTCAGGGCCTCACTGTTTCTAGGGTGCTGCTCCATCGGAGAAGGGCATGCCAAAGTTCAAACACCACTGCTTGCCCCCAGTGTCTGTAAGGCCGCCAACTGTGGCCTAAACTAGTATTTTGGGGTCTCAACCCTGGTTGCCATGCAGTCGAGGGGAGGGGTGCAGTTAGGCATTGCTTCTGATTGCCACTAGTGAGCACCTTCTTGTGTACTAGTTGTGAGGCCCAGTGCAGCACCACGTTTATCCTTTTGCTCCTCTGTGTGATCAGGGCCCTAAGGCCCGCCGGGAAAGGGCCCATTTCAATCCGCCACCCCCACCACTGCCACTCACCTCCTTCTCTTCCTGAGGCTACCGACTTTACCCCCCACTGTGTCACTCCTTGCTCTTCGGTCACCCAGCGGCCTGTCACTCTGGGCTACCGCCCGTCGAGTTTTTTGAGTCAACCACTGGGCTGCGGTCTAGATATGGAAATACAGGTCAGGAGGTGCAGCTCTGTCTCGGCAAGCCAGCTTCGCAGAGATGCCGTGGTGCACCGTCATGACACCAGTCATGTACTCTGATTGTCTACATAAGACTGCTAGATCTGCCACAGTGAAAATACAATAGAATCATGGTAATATTAATTTTCTTTCTGTCTCACTTTTAAATTAAAAAAGGGGGTGGTGATGGACAGAGTATCTGAATTAAGCAGAACACTCCTACCCAGTCAAAAGATCAGGGCTTGATCCATCAACGTTTTTTTGCTCACTGCACCATTCCAGTTCAGAACCTGGCTACATGCAAATTAGTCTGACCCTGGCCCAGTGCATCATGGGAACAGGGCAGACCAAACTACCAAGCCAATTCTTTACTGGAAAGGAAACAAGCTTCCGGGGACCGGTTTCTGGCATTACAGCTGTCTTCGGACCGGCTTGCTTGAATCCTGATGGTGCAGTGAGCAAGGGACTCACATCTGAGCATACCCTTCCACACTTGTGGTGGCCAAAACGATTCAAAAAGGGAGTGGTGATGGACAGAGTATCTGAATTAAGCAGAACACTCCTACCCAGTCAAAAGATCAGGGCTTGATCCATCACCGTTTTTTAGCTCACTGCACCATCCCAGTTCAGAACCTGGCTACATGCAAATTAGTCTGACCCTGGCCCAGTGCATCATGGGAACAGGGCAGACCAAACTACCAAGCCAATTCTTTACTGGAAAGGAAACAAGCTTCCGGGGACCGGTTTCTGGCATTACAGCCGTCTTCGGCCCGGCTTGCTCGAATCCTGATGGTGCAGTGAGCAAGGGACTCACATCTGAGCATACCCTTCCACACTTGTGGTGGCCAAAACGATTCTAAAAGGGGGTGGTGATGGACAGAGTATCTGAATTAAGCAGAACACTCCTACCCAGTCAAAAGATCTGGGCTAGATCCATCAAATTTTTTTAGCTCACTGCACCATCCCAGTTCAGAACCTGGCTACATGCAAATTAGTCTGACGCTGGCCCAGTGCATCATGGGAACAGGGCAGACCAAACTACCAAGCCAATTCTTTACTGGAAAGGAAACAAGCTTCCGGGGACCGGTTTCTGGCATTACAGCCGTCTTCGGCCCGGCTTGCTTGAATCCTGATGGTGCAGTGAGCAAGGGACTCACATCTGAGCATACCCTTCCACACTTGTGGTGGCCAAAACGATTCAAAAAGGGGGTGGTGATGGACAGAGTATCTGAATTAAGCAGAACACTCCTACCCAGTCAAAAGATCAGGGCTTGATCCATCACCGTTTTTTAGCTCACTGCACCATCCCAGTTCAGAACCTGGCTACATGCAAATTAGTCTGACCTTGGCCCAGTGCATCATGGGAACAGGGCAGACCAAACTACCAAGCCAATTATTTACTGGAAAGGAAACAAGCTTCCGGGGACCGGTTTCTGGCATTACAGCCCTCTTCGGCCCGGCTTGCTTGAATCCTGATGGTGCAGTGAGCAAGGGACTCACATCTGAGCATACCCTTCCGCACTTGTGGTGGACAAAACGATTCAAAAAGGGGGTGGTGATGGACAAGGTATCTGAATTAAGCAGAACACTCCTACATAGTCAAAAGATCAGGGCTTCATTCATCACCGTTTTTTAGCTCACTGCACCATCCCAGTTCAGAACCTGGCTACATGCAAATTAGTCTGACCCTGGCCCAGTGCATCATGGGAACAGGGCAGACCAAACTACCAAGCCAATTCTTTACTGGAAAGGAAACAAGCTTCCGGGGACCGGTTTCTGGCATTACAGCCGTCTTCGGCCCGGCTTGCTTGAATCCTGATGGTGCAGTGAGCAAGGGACTCACATCTGAGCATACCCTTCCACACTTGTGGTGGCCAAAACGATTCAAAAAGGGCGTGGTGCTGGACAGAGTATCTGAATTAAGCAGAACACTCCTACCCAGTCAAAAGATCAGGGCTTGATCCATCACCGTTTTTTAGCTCACTGCACCATCCCAGTTCAGAACCTGGCTACATGCAAATTAGTCTGACCCTGGCCCAGTGCATCATGGGAACAGGGCAGACCAAACTACCAAGCCAATTCCTTACTGGAAAGGAAACAAGCTTCCGGGGACCGGTTTCTGGCATTACAGCCGTCTTCGGCCCGGCTTGCTTGAATCCTGATGGTGCAGTGAGCAAGGGACTCACATCTGAGCATACCCTTCCACACTTGTGGTGGCCAAAACGATTCAAAAAGGGGGTGGTGATGGACAGAGTATCTGAATTAAGCAGAACACTCCTACCCAGTCAAAAGATCAGGGCTTGATCCATCACCGTTTTTTAGCCCACTGCACCATCCCAGTTCAGAACCTGGCTACATGCAAATTAGTCTGACCCTGGCCCAGTGCATCATGGGAACAGGGCAGACCAAACTACCAAGCCAATTCTTTACTGGAAAGGAAACAAGCTTCCGGGGACCGGTTTCTGGCATTACAGCCCTCTTCGGCCCGGCTTGCTTGAATCCTGATGGTGCAGTGAGCAAGGGACTCACATCTGAGCATACCCTTCCGCACTTGTGGTGGACAAAACGATTCAAAAAGGGGGTGGTGATGGACAGAGTATCTGAATTAAGCAGAACACTCCTACATAGTCAAAAGATCAGGGCTTCATCCATCACCGTTTTTTAGCTCACTGCACCATCCCAGTTCAGAACCTGGCTACATGCAAATTAGTCTGACCCTGGCCCAGTGCATCATGGGAACAGGGCAGACCAAACTACCAAGCCAATTCTTTACTGGAAAGGAAACAAGCTTCCGGGGACCGGTTTCTGGCATTACAGCCGTCTTCGGCCCGGCTTGCTTGAATCCTGATGGTGCAGTGAGCAAGGGACTCACATCTGAGCATAACCTTCCACACTTGTGGTGGCCAAAACGATTCAAAAAGGGGGTGGTGCTGGACAGAGTATCTGAATTAAGCAGAACACTCCTACCCAGTCAAAAGATCAGGGCTTGATCCATCACCGTTTTTTAGCTCACTGCACCATCCCAGTTCAGAACCTGGCTACATGCAAATTAGTCTGACCCTGGCCCAGTGCATCATGGGACCAGGGCAGACCAAACTACCAAGCCAATTCCTTACTGGAAAGGAAACAAGCTTCCGGGGACCGGTTTCTGGCATTACAGCTGTCTTCGGCCCGGCTTGCTTGAATCCTGATGGTGCAGTGAGCAAGGGACTCACATCTGAGCATACCCTTCCACACTTGTGGTGGCCAAAACGATTCAAAAAGGGGGTGGTGATGGACAGAGTATCTGAATTAAGCAGAACACTCCTACCCAGTCAAAAGATCAGGGCTTGATCCATCACCGTTTTTTAGCCCACTGCACCATCCCAGTTCAGAACCTGGCTACATGCAAATTAGTCTGACCCTGGCCCAGTGCATCATGGGAACAGGGCAGACCAAACTACCAAGCCAATTCTTTACTGGAAAGGAAACAAGCTTCCGGGGACCGGTTTCTGGCATTACAGCCGTCTTCGGCCCGGCTTGCTTGAATCCTGATGGTGCAGTGAGCAAGGGACTCACATCTGAGCATACCCTTCCACACTTGTGGTGGCCAAAACGATTCAAAAAGGGGGTGGTGATGGACAGAGTATCTGAATTAAGCAGAACACTCCTACCCAGTCAAAAGATCAGGGCTTGATCCATCACCGTTTTTTAGCTCACTGCACCATCCCAGTTCAGAACCTGGCTACATGCAAATTAGTCTGACCCTGGCCCAGTGCATCATGGGAACAGGGCAGACCAAACTACCAAGCCAATTCTTTACTGGAAAGGAAACAAGCTTCCGGGGACCGGTTTCTGGCATTACAGCCGTCTTCGGCCCGGCTTGCTTGAATCCTGATGGTGCAGTGAGCAAGGGACTCACATCTGAGCATACCCTTCCACACTTGTGGTGGCCAAAACGATTCAAAAAGGGGGTGGTGATGGACAGAGTATCTGAATAAGCAGAACACTCCTACCCAGTCAAAAGATCAGGGCTTGATCCATCACCGTTTTTTAGCTCACTGCACCATCCCAGTTCAGAACCTGGCTACATGCAAATTAGTCTGACCCTGGCCCAGTGCACCACCCCCTTTTCTGAATCATTTTGGCCACTACAGGTGTGGCAGGGTATGCTCAGACATGAGTCCCTTGCTCACTGCACCATCAGGATCCAAGCAAGCCGGGCCGACGACGGCTGAAATGCCAGAAACCGGTCCCCGGAAGCTTGTTTTCCTTTCCAGTAAAGAATTGGCTTGGTAGTGTGGTCTGCCCTGTTCCCATGATGCACTGGGCCAGGGACAGACTAATTTGCATATAGCCAGGTTCTGAACTGGGATGGTGCAGTGAGCTAAAAAACGGTGATGGATCAAGCCCTGATCTGTTGACTTGGTAGGAGTGTTCTGCTTAATTCAGATACTCTGTCCATCACCACCCCCTTTTCTGAATCGTTTTGGCCACTACAGGTGTGGCAGGGTATGCTCAGACATGAGTCCCCTGCTCACTGCACCATCAGGATCCAAGCAAGCCGGGCCGACGAGGGCTGAAATGCCAGAAACCGGTCCCCGGAAGCTTGTTTTCCTTTCCAGTAAAGAATTGTCTTGGTAGTTTGGTCTGCCCTGTTCCCATGATGCACTGGGCCAGGGACAGACTAATTTGCATATAGCCAGGTTCTGAACTGGGATGGTGCAGTGAGCTAAAAAAGCGGTGATGGATCAAGCTCTGATCTTTTGACTGGGTAGGAGTGTTCTGCTTAATTCAGATACTCTGTCCATCACCACCCCCTTTTCTGAATAATTTTGGCCACTACAGGTGTGGCAGGGTATTCTCAGACATGAGTCCCTTGCTCACTGCACCATCAGGATCCAAGCAAGCCGGGCCGACGACGGCTGAAATGCCAGAAACCGGTCCCCGGAAGCTTGTTTTCCTTTCCAGTAAAGAATTGGCTTGGTAGTTTGGTCTGCCCTGTTCCCATGATGCACTGGGCGAGGGACAGACTAATTTGCTTATAGCCAGGTTCTGAACTGGGATGGTGCCGTGAGCTAAAAAACGGTGATGGATCAAGCCCTGATCTGTTGACTGGGTAGGAGTGTTCTGCTTAATTCAGATACTCTGTCCATCACCACCCCCTTTTCTGAATCGTTTAGGCCACTACAGGTGTGGCAGGGTATGCTCAGACATGAGTCCCTTGCTCACTGCACCATCAGGATCCAAGCAAGCCGGGCCGACGAAGGCTGAAATGCCAGAAACCGGTCCCCGGAAGCTTGTTTTCCTTTCCAGTAAAGAATTGGCTTGGTAGTTTGGTCTGCCCTGTTCCCATGATGCACTGGGCCAGGGACAGACTAATTTGCATATAGCCAGGTTCTGAACTGGGATGGTGCAGTGAGCTAAAAAAACGGTGATGGATCAAGCCCTGATCTGTTGACTGGGTAGGAGTGTTCTGCTTAATTCAGATACTCTGTCCATCACCACCCCCTTTTCTGAATCGTTTTGGCCACTACAGGTGTGGCAGGGTATGCTCAGACATGAGTCCCTTGCTCACTGCACCATCAGGATCCAAACAAGCCGGGCCGACGACGGCTGAAATGCCAGAAACCGGTCCCCGGAAGCTTGTTTTCCTTTCCAGTAAAGAATTGGCTTGGTAGTTTGGTCTGCCCTGTTCCCATGATGCACTGGGCCAGGGACAGACTAATTTGCATATAGCCAGGTTCTGAACTGGGATGGTGCAGTGAGCTAAAAAACGGTGATGGATCAAGCCCTGATCTGTTGACTGGGTAGGAGTGTTCTGCTTAATTCAGATACTCTGTCCATCACCACCCCCTTTTCTGAATCGTTTTGGCCACTACAGGTGTGGCAGGGTATGCTCAGACATGAGTCCCTTGCTCACTGCACCATCAGGATCCAAGCAAGCCGGGCCGACGACGGCTGAAATGCCAGAAACCGGTCCCCGGAAGCTTGTTTTCCTTTCCAGTAAAGAATTGGCTTGGAAGTTTGGTCTGCCCTGTTCCCATGATGCACTGGGCCAGGGACAGACTAATTTGCATATAGCCAGGTTATGAACTGGGATGGTGCAGTGAGCTAAAAAACGGTGATGGATCAAGCCCTGATCTGTTGACTGGGTAGGAATGTTCTGCTTAATTCAGATACTCTGTCCATCACCACCCCCTTTTCTGAATCGTTTTGGCCACTACAGGTGTGGCAGGGTATGCTCAGACATGAGTCCCTTGCTCACTGCACCATCAGGATCCAAGCAAGCCGGGCAGACGACGGCTGAAATGCCAGAAACCGGTCCCCGGAAGCTTGTTTTCCTTTCCAGTAAAGAATTGGCTTGGTAGTTTGGTCTGCCCTGTTCCCATGATGCACTGGGCCAGGGACAGACTAATTTGCATATAGCCAGGTTCTGAACTGGGATGGTGCAGTGAGCTAAAAAACGGTGATGGATCAAGCCCTGATCTGTTGACTGGGTAGGAGTGTTCTGCTTAATTCAGATACTCTGTCCATCACCACCCCCTTTTCAGAATCGTTTTGGCCACTACAGGTGTGGCAGGGTATGCTCAGACATGAGTCCCTTGCTCACTGCACCATCAGGATCCAAGCAAGCCGGGCCGACGACGGCTGAAATGCCAGAAACCGGTCCCCGGAAGCTTGTTTTCCTTTCCAGTAAAGAATTGGCTTGGTAGTTTGGTCTGCCCTGTTCCCATGATGCACTGGGCCAGGGACAGACTAATTTGCATATAGCCAAGTTCTGAACTGGGATGGTGCAGTGAGCTAAAAAACGGTGATGGATCAAGCCCTGATCTGTTGACTGGGTAGGAGTGTTCTGCTTAATTCAGATACTCTGTCCATCACCACCCCCTTTTCTGAATCGTTTTGGCCACTACAGGTGTGGCAGGGAATGCTCAGACATGAGTCCCTTGCTCACTGCACCATCAGGATCCAAGCAAGCCGGGACAACGACGGCTGAAATGCCAGAAACCGGTCCACGGAAGCTTGTTTTCCTTTCCAGTAAAGAATTGGCTTGGTAGTTTGGTCTGCCCTGTTCCCATGATGCACTGGGCCAGGGGCAGACTAATTTGCATATAGCCAGGTTCTGAACTGGGATGGTGCAGTGAGCTAAAAAACGGTGATGGATCAAGCCCTGATGAGTTGACTGGGTAGGAGTGCTCTGCTTAATTCAGATACTCTGTCCATCACCACCCCCTTTTCTGAATAATTTTGGCCACTACAGGTGTGGCAGGGTATGCTCAGACATGAGTCCCTTGCTCACTGCACCATCAGGATCCAAGCAAGCCGGGCCGACGACGGCTGAAATGCCAGAAACCGGTCCCCGGAAGCTTGTTTTCCTTTCCAGTAAAGAATTGGCTTGGTAGTTTGGTCTGCCCTGTTCCCATGATGCACTGGGCCAGGGACAGACTAATTTGCATATAGCCAGGTTCTGAACTGGGATGGTGCAGTGAGCTAAAAAACGGTGATGGATCAAGCCCTGATCTGTTGACTGGGTAGGAGTGTTGTGCTTAATTCAGATACTCTGTCCATCACCACCCCCTTTTCTGAACCACTTTTAAATTCTACACACCCTGCCTTGTGGCCCACAATACATACTTAGGGTTGACTTAATATTTCAAATGGAGGGCTTTACATGTCAAAAAGTGTTTTTTTTCACAGATACCACTGCATGTTTTACACTATTGTAGTCATGCTACACATTAAACCATGTTTTCAATGTTGCTGTAATTTCCAGGCCCAGTGCACTTTCTCCACTATAATAGAGACATACAGGCAAGCTAAATGACCCAATTAAGATCACACTAATGTAACCATGTTTATAGTGGGAGAACAGGCACTTTACTCCTGGTTAGCACAGATAAATTGCACAGAGTCCTAGAGCCAGCAAAATATGGTACAGAAAAAGGCTAAAACATCTGGAATGACCATGCGGAAAAGGTAGATTTTCTACAAACACCATTAGCTTGCTGTCCACAAAACCTTTAGTTTCAAATCTCTCAAATGAGTACACATGCTATCAACAAGGCTGGACCCATTTATTTCAAATACAAATTCGTTACACCTCATCCTTCTCGCCCCCTAGGTTAAGTGTCCAAACATCTTGTGACGCCTCCCTTCCAGCACTACTGGACTGGTGGCCACTCTGTCTTGTTACTTGCTATTAAAATGAGGAATTGTGAAATGTATTTATGATTTTATTTATTTTGATTAGCATCATTCAGTTATCATGGTGGTCTCACACACAAGGGATGCAGGAGGAAATTGTGTCAGATGGGCTATTTTAAATTGGACAGCTGGTCTGAAGGCCTTTCAGACGGCATCACAGCTACCAAATGAGGGTTCCCCGTGGTGGAACATGTTGTGTCTATGCCATTGAGAGCACATATAAAAAATGGTAAGGTGTCACAGAGATAAACTGCAGTTATATTAGTGAGCTGCTGCTGTGTTACAATAGTGAAACACACATCACTATCCCTGAATATTAGATGTAAATACATTTAGAATTTGGCCTAGTGTGCCTGTGCACTGTTCGTCACCTGGCCAAAGAGGGCATGAAAGAGCTGGAATGAGATCATGAATTCAAAACTGATCCGAACAGGGCCCTCTAAAATATGCTTGGCCCAGGGCCCCCAAAATCCTTAAGCTGTCCCTGATTTCCTCATCCTCTTAGTGAGGCTGGGGCAATGAAGAAGGGCATAAGGCAAGAGGGGACTCCTACTTTTTCGGTGGATTTGAAAGGGCATTTTCTTCACCCACTTGCTCAGCAGGTTTCTTTAAATGTTAATGTACTGAGCCCTGCATTTTATTTTCATCAACCTTTTACAATCCATTACAACCTGTATCAACCTCTCTTTTCTGTGGCTACTTTTTAGATGTGACTAGGTGTTAACCATGGATATCTAGACCAAATGATGCAGAAAAGAATTTGAATGGGGTAAAAGTTCAGCTGCGCTAATTCTGGCATTGGCATGTAAAGGCGGATGCTGGTTCATAAGTTATTACACTTGCATGCAGTAAAAAAAAAGGGATATGTATAAGCATAAAAGTTAAGCTCCGAATCAGCAGGACAGCATCCCTACTTGGGCTTTGGTTTCCAGATTAAACTGACAGCACAGATGCCATTGAAAACTCTCTCTTCACTGGTCGTGGGGGTGATGTAAGTGGGCCCACAACCTAATGTGCTAAACCCACACTTACACAAGACAAAACATACAACATTATCTTTAAGGGGGAATTGATATTTTTACTCCAAATGAGCAAGACATGTTTCTCTCAAACATTAGCCTATTACATGGCAGATATTGTGTATGTCACTTATTTTGTATGTATGCATTTACAGAAGAATCTTCTAATTCATGGGGCCAGAGATGCCCTGTAGATATTCATAGGAATATAGTTTGTCACAAGCTTTCCTATAAAACGTATTTAAATTCCTGCTACAAATGGTTTATAATGGATTCTGTTGCTGGCATTTATGTTTTCTGATATTAAGTATACTGTTATGGAGAAAATGCAGAACTCTGCAGCCAGACTCACTCTAAACCTTCCATGCAGCACTCACATCCCCTGAAGGAGCTCCACTGACTCCCCTTACACAAACAAGCACAATTCAGACTTCCCACCACCACTTTCAAGGCACTAGATAACACTACTACAACAAGCATTTACAATGCAATGGTTTTGCCTTTGTTAAAGTTAGAGCTATTGGCATTGCTCTTGACATTATTTTTATTTATGTTTTTTTTAACATAAATAAATGGCATTGTCATTTACAATGCCACTAGCTTTATCTCTCGCAAATGACACACACAAACACACACAGAGCCCCCCCCACACACACACCCACACAGACACACAGAGCCCCGCACACACACAGCCACACAAAGCCCCCCACACACACAGCCACACAAGGCTTCCTACACACACAGCCACACAAAGCTTTCCACACACACAGCCACACAAAGCTTCCCACACACACAGCCACACAAAGCCCTCCACACACACCCACACAGCACAAGCAGGCAACAGGGGCACACGGAGGCACAAGCAGGCAACAGGGGCACACGGAGGCACAAGCAGGCAACAGGGGCACACGGAGGCACAAGCAGGCAACAGGGGCACACGGAGGCACAAGCAGGCAACAGGGGCACACAGAGGCACAAGCAGGCAACGGGGGCACACGGAGGCACAAGCAGGCAACAGGGGCACACGGAGGCACAAGCAGGCAACAGGGGCACACGGAGGCACAAGCAGGCAACAGGGGCACACGGAGGCACAAGCAGGCAACAGGGGCACACGGAGGCACAAGCAGGCAACAGGGGCACGAAAACGGAGGCACAAGCAGGCAACAGGGGCACACGGAGGCACAAGCAGGCAACAGGGGCACACAGAGGCACAAGCAGGCAACAGGGGCACACAGAGGCACAAGCAGGCAACAGGGGCACACGGAGGCACAAGCAGGCAACAGGGGCACACAGAGGCACAAGCAGGCAACAGGGGCACACAGAGGCGCAACAGGGGCACACAGAGGCACAAGCAGGCAACAGGGGCACACGGAGGCACAAGCAGGCAACAGGGGCACACGGAGGCACAAGTAGGCAACAGGGGCACACGGAGGTACAAGCAGGCAACAGGGGCACACGCAGGCAACAGGGGCACACGATTACTGGTGGCTGACATTATTTCATGAAGTCGACCCATCACTTGTTTTGCTTTCCTTAAACAGAACAGGGTAGGAATCGAGTTCCTGCAGGAAACACATTAAAATGCACATGGAGTATTCCAAGCTAGCAGAGAAATGGGGTGGACAGTGATATTATTATGTGTCTTCTACCGTCAACAGAGGGGTGGCTGTCTATTTGTTCTAGAAGTGATAAACATGGACCAGGAAGATTACTTCTGATAGATGTTTCATAAGCAAGAGCCCTATGAAACGGACAAGCAATGGTAACTGTGTAATGACGGGTAAAATGGATATCCTCAATGAACAGGGACAGAGCACATATTTTCGAATGTAGTTGGCTGACTTGATGGATAGCGTAGATATGATGGATGACTGGAGAGAACTGCATTGCACTGAAAGGGCTTATTCCTTTACCCTCTCCACCTACCCCCTACCCCTCCCCATGGCTCTGACAGTAAGCATGATCATTTCTTTTTTAGTCATGTGCTGTGTGAGGGGAGAATATTCTCAGATCATTTTCTGATCTGCAGGTTCACTGTGCTAAGGGCTTTGATTATTTCACCCATAGCAAATAATAATTGAATTACTTACACCAATCACATGAAGTCTGTGGCTAGAAACGTGTGGTAGACCAATTGCGTTACAGTACACTTTCCACCAGGAAAATTTTTCCTTCTCCACCGCGCCGTTTGCAACCATCCACAACCCTTTCCTGTCTGGACAGGTGCCATATGTCTCTCTGTGGTGGCAGGAATTTCCCTGCAGTGCTGGACTCCCTGTTCTGTCAGACACAATAGTGCTTCCCCATTACATGCTGGTAACAACAGCGTCTGTCCGGCAACAAGCCACATTCCACCCGCTCAGATGCCAGACCCCCACCTGTCAGAAGATAGCTTGGCCCGCTCGCCCCACCGTTGCCACCTATAGATACCCGTGCTGACGCGCTCCTGACAGGTATTCGAGGCACCCTCCTCCCTGTCAGGTACAGCTGTGTTCATCTGTTGTCTATCCTCCTACACCAGCCCCTTCGCGGATTCCTCCAGCCTCCTACCTCAGTGCTCCTTGTCAGTCTCTCCGGCTCTGATTGACCGGATTTCAACCTGCTCGGCTCTCCGGGTCGGGCCTTCCCTTTTTTCGGCCCTGCAAAGTCCTGGGGAAACACGGACAACTTCCTCCTCCTCCTGCCCCACTCCCCGAAAAAAACAACAAACACAGCAACTTCCGGTCCGGCGCGAGAGAACTGCATTGCACTGAAAGGGCTTATTCCTTTACCCTCTCCACCTACCCCCTACCCCTCCCCATGGCTCAATAAAAGTAAAGACACGAGAAAAAAAGCTAAACCTAGCATCTTCTTTCAGCCAGTGGGGCTCTCCTGCAACTCCGGCAGCCGAGGCAGCGGTAGGGGGGCGGGAACGGGAGCCGAGGCAGCGGTAGGGGGGCGGGAACGGGAGCCGAGGCAGCGGTAGGGGGGCGGGAACGGGGCCGGGGAGACACAGAGAGCGAGGCAGCGGTAGGGGGGCGGGAACGGGAGCCGAGGCAGCGGTAGGGGGGCGGGAACGGGAGCCGAGGCAGCGGTAGGGGGGCGGGAACGGGGCCGGGGAGACACAGAGAGCGAGGCAGCGGTAGGGGGGCGGGAACGGGAGCCGAGGCAGCGGTAGGGGGGCGGGAACGGGGCCGGGGAGACACGGAGAGCGAGGCAGCGGTAGGGGGGCGGGAACGGGGTCCGGAGACACGGAGAGCAGGAGAGGGGGTGGGAACGGGCAACTATGTCAGTCGGCCGAGCTCCGGTGTACTGCCCTCTGTCTTGAAGAGCCACACCCTACACTAACCTTAATCGTACACGCCATAAACATATTTCTCTCTGGGGTGCCGTGTTTGTACAGCCTTTAAGCTCGCTGGCCTTCCTGTGCGCTCTGGGTCCCCTCCCGCCGGGCTGCAGTCAGCTCCCTAGCTCTACAGATCCCGCCTGTATGCGAGACCTTTCTACGGGTGCCGACGTCACAGTGCTACACCAGATCAGCTCACATGGCGGCAACAAAGCAAACGAGAGAAGGCGTGCAGCGGACATCCCAGGACTCGTGGAGGGGGCGCCGAGTGCCGTCAATGGCGGACCAGATTCGGGGGCGTTCCCGGCTTTCGGCTGACGTCGCGTGACGTCGGCAAAAGCCAAAGAATCTCGGGAACGCCCCCGAATCTGGACCGGCATTGACGGACAGGCCCCTCGTCCAATGGCTATGCTCCATTTATGGAGCTAGCCAATAAATGACGGAGGCCGTTCCAAACCACACTACAGTTCTCATTAGGTTTTCGCCTGCGCGAAAAAGATGCGCAGAGCGCATCTTTTCGCCAGGCAAAACCTAAAAAGGGGAGGGAGGGTCGTAGGGGAATTTAAAGACCTAGCCTAGGTTAAGCCCCCAACACAATACTTTAAACACAAGAAAACCTAGGGGTCTATGATGATGGGGTGTCAAAAACCCTCATTCCATAGCACAGGCTTAATGGAAGACGATAATAGGAGTAGGATAGAGATAAACTGAAATCAAAAGAGGTGTAAGTGATTGTAACAAAGAACCCGCTTCGTTCTTAGGATTCCCATCAAACAATTGTATGATCAATTCTATCATCTGGTCATCCTCCAGGGGTAAAAAGTCTCTAGATCATTGAGACCCATAAATACCCTGTTGTAGAGCGGGGTCAGTGCCCACAAGCACTAAGGGGCATATTATCAAGGGGGTTTATCTCCGCTTTTTTGGCTTTAAAAGCCAAGAAAGCGGAGATAAAATTATCTCCCTATTACCTAGCTGTCGCTAACACCAGTTAGCGACAGCTAGTAGGAGATAGCGACCATCTTGGGCCCCACTTTGCATGTCAGTGATATTTATCACTAATGACATGCAAAGTGGGCGTGCCAAGATGTTAGCAACTGGAAACAGTCGCTAACATCGCTATCTCCTATTACCAACTTTTGGAGATATTCGCGCTAAGCACGAATATCTCCAAAAACTAACACCTGCCCTGAGCAGTTCTTAGCCATGTTATCCAATGGGAGGTGGATAACATGGCTAAGAGCATTAGCTCGGTAATGCATGAATATCGCTGACTTTTCAGCGATATTCATGCATTGCGGCCGTTTTTTATCGCATTTGCGATAAACCTTGATAATAGCAAGGTTTATCTGCGATATTTTCTGATGATGCTTAGCGTTAAAAAATTTGTTGCTAAGCATCGTTAGCGATAAATATCGCTTAACGTTGGTAATATGCCCCTAAGTGACCAGTGACAGACACAGGATGGGTATAAGTGCAGTGCAAAAAAGAAAAAGTGGTGAGAATAAAATAGGATAGAGGGCAGGACAGTACTTTTATTAGAAATCTGTCCTCTTCCTAATTAAAACCAAAACGAACAGTGCACAAATGCAGTATGGAAGCAAATTACTGCATTAACCAACATGTTTCAACCTAACTGGGAAGGACCCACTTATTGGATCCTTCTGCACGGCGGAGTTGTGAATCCATACGGCGTATCCTTTTTTGGTTATTACACTGGTTTATATATATTGTTTTTCACTAAGCAGTAGCAATGTTATGAACAGGGGTCCTGATGAAAGCCTTGGGTCCTTCCCAGTTAGGTTGAAACATGTTGGCCATTAATGCAGTAATTTGCTTCCATACGGCATTTGTGCACTGTTCGTTTTGGTTTTAATTAGGAAGAGGACAGATTTCTAATAAAAGTACTGTCCTGCCCTCTATCCTATTTTATTCTCACCACTTTTTCTTTTTTGCACTGCACTTATACCCATCCTGTGTCTGTCACTGGTCACTTAGTGCTTGTGGGCACTGACCCCGCTCTACAACAGGGTATTTATGGGTCTCAATGATCTAGAGACTTTTTACCCCTGGAGGATGACCAGATGATAGAATTGATCATACAATTGTTTGATGGGAATCCTAAGAACGAAGCGGGTTCTTTGTTACAATCACTTACACCTCTTTTGATTTCAGTTTATCTCTATCCTACTCCTATTATCGTCTTCCATTAAGCCTGTGCTATGGAATGAGGGTTTTTGACACCCCATCATCATAGACCCCTAGGTTTTCTTGTGTTTAAACTAGATAACACTAGCCCAGCCTACCTCAACAATCGCATCTGCTTTCAGAAACCTGCCAGACACCCCCGCTCATCCGGACTCCTGCTTGCACACCTTCCACGCATACGGAAAACCCGATCCAGTGGTCGAGAATTCTCCTAAAGTGTGGAATGAGCTTCCACTACACAAAGGAGCCTCCTCCTCACTTCTAGAATTCTGCACGAAGCTGGAGACCTGGCTTTTCAACTAGTACCTATAGACCCTAGGTTTGTCTAGACTCTCACCTGCTCAGCGCCAAGATACTCCCCAGGGTGATAGTGCACTCTACAAATCTGCATAACATAACAGCTGATTACAGTTGCATCTCTGAGTCAGTTACTATTTTCTACACAAGGTGCAGCGTCCAGATGTATTAGTCAACAACCAATAAACGATTAATTCAATCGTAAGTGGACGATGAAACTGGGCGTCAGTATTATAACAAAACATTATGCAAATTTGTAACCAAACAGATTTCCCCTTGGTAACTACATTTCTTGGCACACGGATAAAAAACTCATACCCATTTATCACTCCAAGAACAACTGGAACTTTAGACAGACGTTCTAATTATTTTTTCACTTCCCATTATTTCTTCAGTCTATCACACAAACCAGAAAACAGCAAGATAAGTGGAAGCGAATGAGAATCCTGACTGCAGCAAACAACTCACGACCTCGATGTGAATGACAAGCGCGCCCTGCATCTTTCATCAACATGCTAGCAGCAAAGAGGGACTACAGAGGATACACAACACTGATATTGGTTACCAATGTTACAAGGTGCAGGAAAAAGCTTTAAATGCTGGCCATTTTTCACTTTATCCAATTTCATTTTTCATCTAGATATGTTGCAGTTATTTTTATGTGTGTCGTTTTCCACGTTATGTTTTCATGCATTTCCTTTATTTGCCAAGTGTTTTTTTTTAAATTAAATTAGACACAGTGTTCGGGACGTAATGAACAGTTTTACATCCTTCTGCGCTGCGGGTAGAAATTATTTACACACAACTAATGACAATCATCCCAAAGTCATAAACAGCTGTACTTGTTGGTAAAAGGAAACTTGAAAATTCAACTGGGAAACAATTCTTCACAGAGTGCCTGCGGGCCATTCATTAGACTTTGTATTAAAGTCATATGTGCGAAGACTTACATTTTAAATATTTGATTTACTGGTTGAATTAGGGAGGGAAATGAATTGATAAAAGTGGATGTATGACGTTACATCGCGAACTTTTACAACGCACACCGTTACAACGCAATTTTTACAACGCAGATACATTTACAACGAATGCTTTTACAAAGCATGACATTACATAGCAGATGCTATTACAACGCATGACATTACAACGTAAGTATAGGTAAGTATATTTAAAAAAAAAAAATGTAATTTATTAAAATGTAATTAATTTAATAAATTTAATTATTTTTTAATAATTAATTTGTAAATATATATACTTTAAAAAATAGTTTATTTTAAAAATAACAATTATTATTAAAGAACTAATATTAAAAATAATAAAATTATTAAAATTAATTATTTAAATTATTTATTTAAAAACAGAACCCTAAAAATACCCGTTACCCTGAACCCTTAAAATACCAATGTACCCCATAACCCATACCTAGCCCTGAAACCTAAAAATACCCCTGTACCCCAAAACCCAAACCTAGCCCTGAAACCTAAAAATACCCCTGTACCCCAAAACCCATACCTAGCCCTGAAACCTAAAAATACCCCTGTACCCCAAAACCCAAACCTAGCCCTGAAACCTAAAAATACCCTGTACCCCAAAACCCAAACCTAGCCCTGAAACCTAAAAATACCCCTGTACCCCAAAACCCAAACCTAGCCCTGAAACCTAAAAATACCCCTGTACCCCAAAACCCAAACCTAACCCTGAAACCTAAAAATACCCCTGTACCCCAAAACCCATACCTAGCCCTGAAACCTAAAAATACCCCTGTACCCCAAAACCCATACCTAGCCCTGAAACCTAAAAATACCCCTGTACCCCAAAACCCAAACCTAACCCTGAAACCTAAAAATACCCCTGTACCCCAAAACCCAAACCTAGCCTTGAAACCTAAAAATACCCCTGTACCCCAAAA
Source organism: Lissotriton helveticus (assembly GCF_964261635.1). Taxonomy (NCBI): domain Eukaryota; kingdom Metazoa; phylum Chordata; class Amphibia; order Caudata; family Salamandridae; genus Lissotriton; species Lissotriton helveticus. The sequence goes on along the minus strand of NC_136069.1, from coordinate 246,717,274 downwards.
CCCAAACCTAGCCCTGAAACCTAAAAATACCCCTGTACCCCAAAACCCAAATCTAGCCCTGAAACCTAAAAATACCCCTGTACCCCAAAACCCAAACCTAGCCCTGAAACCTAAAAATACCCCTGTACCCCAAAACCCAAACCTAACCCTGAAACCTAAAAATACCCCTGTACCCCAAAACCCATACCTAGCCCTGAAACCTAAAAATACCCCTGTACCCCAAAACCCATACCTAGCCCTGAAACCTAAAAATACCCCTGTACCCCAAAACCCAAACCTAGCCCTGAAACCTAAAAATACCCCTGTACCCCAAAACCCATACCTAGCCCTGAAACCTAAAAATACCCCTGTACCCCAAAACCCATACCTAGCCCTGAAACCTAAAAATACCCCTGTACCACATAACCCAAAACTAAATATATACTATTACTTAAATTAATTTATTTAATTTACATTTTAAAAAAATGATTTAAAAAAAAACATACTTACCAATACTTACATTGTAATGGCATGCGTTGTAATAGCATCTGCTATGTAATGTCATGCGTTGTAAAGGCATGCGTTGTAACGGATCCTGCGTTGTAATGGTGTGCGTTGTAACGGTGTGCGTTGTAATAGTTACGTTGTAAGGGTTGTTTCCCGATAAAAGTACCACAAAGACCATGTAAAACGGCTGATCCAGGTTTGCTACTGAGGTCAAATGATAAGGCTGACTGTATAATACCCATTGGCATCCTCATGTGCTCTTGGGCACACTAACACGACCTAATATAGCTGGTGCCCCCCCCCACCCTCCCGCTGGTCCTGAGAGAACCTCTTTCCCCGAGCATATTGTGCAGCTCCTAGTATAATACTCTTTGAAATAGGTTGCCACCTGTCACTCTTTGCTCAGTTACTCTACAGCACATTTTACAACCAGTTTTGTTACAAGTATTCATATGGGGTCGTTCACCTGCTACTCCTGAGGGAATGTAGAGTTTTACTATAGTGAGTGGATATCCACACCCCTGAGGGGATGGTTCACACAAAAGATGGTTGGTATCTGCATGTGTGATGATCACCTCTATTGTCACATTTCCTGAAACACTTGCATATGTTCATGCTTGCAACATGGGATGACCTTTGCTATCCATACATCCACAACACAAAAACACTTTCCATACAGGCCACAATGCAAAGCACACACTCTTAATACATCCATTCGCTGGCTTTACTGCATAAGCATCCTACACCCTGTCCTTTTCGATTCAGCCTGTGCAATGACAAATCACAGTAAGGGCATAAACACCACTGGTCTCCATGACCAATATCTGAACTCGATCCATATAGGGCCTACGACAGACACACACACTCTTCCAACCATACCATGCCTACCGAGGCGCCTGGTCAAGTGTATGAAGCACACTAGAAATGCAACTACAAAACAATGTAATAACTCCAAAGTACCTTCAGAAAGGAATTCATCTAAAATGTGAATAACGGCCATCAGAATGAAATTTTAAAGTTTATAGTTTTTATCAGACCAATGGAATTTTGGGAGCTCTACTGAAGAAAAATGGGATGCCTCATGGAACATACAACACTCAATAGATGCAATGTTCTCAAAGCAATATAGGCCGTCTGATGAAGGCTAGACCAGTATCCTCCCTCACTGTAGCCTATTGCACTGTTGCCCTCACGGAGAGAGGCTTTCAGGACGGGTATAGCAGTCTCACAAGCGGCATTGATGCTATGATACTCTATAAGAATAATAGTATATATCGAAGGCATAAAACCTGAATGAAATCATTCAATTTATGTACTTATGTATTGGATATTTCTTGGGCAGCATTTGCTACTCAAAAGCTAACCTCCAAAGGACCAAGGAGAGAAACCTTCTTCTCACCTCTTTACACCACATCTTTAAACTTTATTCCTCTCTTATGTGCAAGATGATGAAGATACTCCTTGTTTCAGAATCACAAATAGTTTCAGACCAGTTGCGCTTTGAAATTGAGTTCAGAACAGGGCTTCAGACCACACAATAAGACTTGCCATCAAATATAGACTTAATCATTACAAATACTACTAAATGTCATATATTTTGTGATTGGAAAAGACACATCATTTAAGGTTGACAAATATGGAAATAATGTATTCACTATACCCCTGTTTTTACCATATTGATCTTGGTGAATGTCTTCTTTTTCACCTCTACTTTGAAAATATTTTACCATGAACTAGTCCCTCACAATAATTTATTTTGTATCGATTTTTCAAAAAGAAATAGAAAGTAAAGAGCAGTCTCTGAACAAATATTTCTGAGTAATCGTGGACCTTCACATTAACAATATATTAACAATATTGCATATGTTTGCAGTATACAGTTATGAACTATTATATTTAACTGTACTGAAGTTTGTAAAAAAGGATAGAAGTCAGTCTGCGGGCATGTGTAAGAATAGGGTTTTGACAGGGAGATAGCCATAGTATATAATTTCAAAGGGGCGACAGTGAGGGCAACGAGGGTGGAGAGCAAGGCCCAGAAAGGCAGGCAGGAGAGAAAGAGAGGGAAGGAAGGCTGCGGATATAATGTCTATCGGACCTGGCTAGCTGGGGACCCAGCCGGTATATTTGAGCGGGGAGGGGGCATACGGCAAGCAGCTCCCTTAAGGGGGTAGTACATCATCCCTTTGGAGTCGCCAAGAGCGGCTGCCAGAAGTTGTTCCAGTGCCTTTCTATCTAATGTTTCCACTGGTCCCTACTCTCCTACCAGTGTAGAGCCCTGCTCTCAGCCCGTGCCCACCTCAGCAGTTCTGCATGCCACACCAGTATGGCGGGGGCAGCCGTAGAGTTTCATGGGTCGTGATCGTCCTTTGTGCCAATAGTAACGCTAGGTCTAAAAACCATGAAAATAATTTGCGTTTGGGGCAGCATCAAAGGATTCCCAGTGCACAGTGCTCCCAGGAAGGGGAAATGAGCATGCCAGTGTGGTGTGTCTGGAAGACCAGAGTTCAGAAAGCTGATAAATTTGGGCAGTCCCAAAGCATGTGATATATGTCTGCCAGGAGTGTTGGCATCGAGGGCAAGAGGAGGATGCCGCAGAGAAAATTTGATTGTGCGAGCTGGAAAGAGATACGCTCAATGGGGCACATAGAATTGGATTAATTGAAATTCTGCACTGAGCAAGGTGGTGCAGAGGCATTCAAGGGCTACTGTCCATTCTTTCTCTTTTAAACGGCATTGGAATTCGGTCTGCCTTGTCTCTCGGAGAAGCTGCAGAGGGGGTTGTGAGCTGGAACTTATCTGATCTACAGAGCCATGTTACATAATGTCTAGTAATGTCCATCTGATGGGTTTGGGTCAGTTGAATATTCAGTATCATTCTTCCATATGGTCCGGCGTGTGTGTTGGAGGTAGGAGTACATTAAGTATTTGCCTCTGTGAAGTGGGCAATTTAGGATAAGATCTTGGAAAGATTTTAGTGCCTCATTTTTAGGTCTCGACTGAGCCAGCGCATGCTCTGCAAGACATTTAGTAAGTGGGATTTCAAAGTGCTACCCACAAGCTTTTGCTGGCCTCAAGCTTGCGTGCACACTCGCGTGCATGTGCGCAGCCGCCATCTGCCTTTCTTATCTCTCCCTCCGCATCGCTCGCCATTACTTTCACTTTCACGGCTGCGCGGCCGTGTCAGTTTCACGGCCGCGTGGCCATTGCACAACACACTTCTGACTACTGAAGTAAAATGTGTTTGGCGATTGATAGCAACAACGCTTTTCTCTTTTTTGTAATGAGGGCGTTTTCCTAGGGCTACTTTTATCGTTTCTCTAATAGAAAGATTTAATGACACAGTTAATATTTAAGTTCTTTAATGGAAATAGTACGTCGCCGGTGTTCTTGAATGAAGAGAAGAAATTGATTCTAAAAGAAAACGGTAAATTCCTACCAGGCGCATTTGATAGGATGTTTCAACTGCAAGGACATTTTTATGCGAATTTCCTAACTATGTGTCACCACGTTTTGCTACTCTTATCTCAGTAAAGACTTGGGAAAAAGAAAGCACAGAAAAAACGGAATGGAAAGAGCACATCAAAGCCCTGATTAAATCAGAGCACCAAGCAAGCAATATCCGTGACGAAAGCAGAACTGAATCGGATTCTCTTCAGGTCAGCTTTCAACATTTTGGTTCGCTAGCTCTCAGATGGCCGTCTGCTCTGAGTGAAAACCTTTTGGCAAGTTTTGCTACGGAGACAGGTAGTGCAGTTTGGTGTTTGGAAACCTACATTGCAATAATACAGAAATCCCACGTGTAAAACCCGCGCCATGCGTTTTCCTGGGAACCCTTGTTCAGTGAATCTATTTCAAGAGGCGGATACATTTCCCTGCCGCCCAATTGAAATCAACAGAAGTGCTGGTGTTTAAAGTCTTTAATAAAACGCGACTGCTAGAATGAATCTGCTGTGTTTAGTCGGTGCCTATCTCAATGTTGCCTAATGATTTCTTTTCTAACACATCGGGCGGAATATTTTAATGCTACTTTCACCCATCTGTACTTTTTGTGTTTCCCGCTATGAATTTACCAACTGTGAAGTGTAATTCATTCTTTTAAGCTGTCTCACGCATCACGCCCCCGAATACAGAAAGTCAGTTCGCGCATGACTGCAGCAGTGTAGGGAACCGGGACCCTTAACTGTGTCCCACTGGAGGAAAGGTCTCTAATGTCTGTGCTTAAGTGTTGCTTATCCCTACGCCAGTTATTGGTGGACTCCATAGACTATTCAGTACCAGTTATTTTTTGGAGTTGCATGTACATGTAGGTTTTGATTCCCGATTTCTGGATGATCCCCGATTTCTGGATGAATCCCACGGTCTCTTAAGTACCTGGAGGGTTTGCGAGCTACATCTTCCGGTGAGTTACATCTATGCCGCTTCTAGGTGAATTTTAGAGAATATTCATTATTTTTCGGACTCATAGATCTTTAAATAGCTTGTGTTTTCTGGAAATGTTATTTTCATGTTAATTGCACCTTTACCGCTTAGAATATTTTTAACTACCTTGGGGACCCATAGACCCATAAATACTTGGTACCACCACTTTTAAATGTAGCCGTACACTCTTAAGTACCCTGCGATAGTGGAAGCTTTGTCTTTATACCCAATCTCTCCTAGTGGATTGGGTATATTGTGTAATGGGCCTAGTGCCCGCAACATGCACATGCTCTCACTCCTCTTGCTCAGTCTCAAAATGTAAGATGGCAAGACTCTGGCATGTGAAGATCTGTGCACATCCCTCTATATAGAGACATGTTCACGTTCTTCACCTGGCTCATCTCCCTTCAGTCATTGGCATTTCTGACCTGCCAGAGGACTCCCACAGGGAAAAGTTATTTGTGAACGGGTTACAAAACTCCTAGGCCTGCACCTCGTGCACCAAAACACATTTTAAATGAATCACAAATTGACTTTAACTTCATATATCAAGTCTAATGCTAGCTTCGTTATTTCTCAATTGACTTGAAAATACTGAGAAAGATATTGCTGCCACAATTAAGGGGATAGATGGCTGACCTGCTAAACTGTCGACTGTGTAGACCAACTTTTCAATCTTGGTTTCTCTGCAAAGCACATTGTGTGACCCTGAACAAATCGCATCATCAATGTGTATCTCATTATCCTCATCTTGCAAAAGAGGGAGCGGTGTGGTATGAGGTAACCCAGAAGTGTGCAGTTTTGGTCTATAAGTGTCTGAAGCATTCTAGATTTTCATGATGCCCACACGGCATCCTTTACAAACAGTGAAGTTAAACAAGCATTGGCATAGTCAATAGGTCTCGCCTTTGGGACCTTATACGTTTTTAGCCATGCAACAGTTGATGTTATTGCACCAAGGATATTGTGCTGCATAACTAAATACTTAAAAGGTCCCAAAAGTGAGACCTATTGGCTATGCCAATGCATGTTGAAAAGGTCTCTAATGGTATTTATTCCTAGATCTGTCCAGGACGTCAGGGGTAGAGCATCTGAGCGTGTTTGTTGATATGGGAGGCCCAGAAGCGGATGGTCAGGAGCGTACAGGTATTTGGTTTTCCTAAGGGTATGGAGCCGCGTCAGGCAATTGAAGGCTATGTTGACCAATCGAGGGAGACCCCGGGGATACGCCCTCCTGTGAGTGCGAGGTCGTATATCGCAGCCTGGGTCAACAGTGAAAGAGGAGTTCTTGTTTCCTCCAGGCCCGGTCCCACCAGCCATCTGGAGAGCAACTGCATCTGGGCTGCCAGATAGTAGGCCTCAAAGTGAGAGGCCTCTAGGCCGTCCTGTGCAGAAGGGAGCCAAAAAATTGAGATAGCTACATGGCGGCGGCCTGTTGCTGATATGAGTTCAGCAATGAGTCTAGTTCTGTACAGAAAATGCGATCTGGAATAGGGGAAGGTTGACAATGTAATGTAGTATTCGTGGGACAATGACCATCTTAGAGATGGTTACTCTGCATTAGACTGACAGTGGAAGCGATTTCTGAGAGTTCACCTGGGAGCAGAGGGAAGTCACCACCCCGGAGGTCAATCATGAAAAACATTAATACCGAGATATCAGAAGATAGACCCTCACATCTGACCAAATCCTCGTCCCTTTCCCCAGTGAAAGTGTATACTGGGTTGAGGGTGTCTCGACATAAAGGGAAGAGACAAGCTTTGCCCTTATTGGTGAGGACTCCCGAGGGATGACCGAATGTCTCTAGGGTTTGGGGAACTGTATTGAGCCCATCCCTAACATCACAGACACATAAGAGGAAATCATCAGCATACAGAGATATGGCTTTCAGATCATCCTAAAGAGGGATTCCCCATACTCGACAACCTCTGTACATCTGAGCTGCTAGGGGTTCAACAGCCATGATGTGTCCCCTGCTAACTTACATATGGGGAGACGAGGGCTACAAACTTAATCATTGCCCGTGGAGCCAAGTAAACAGGCGGACGTGTGTATAAACATCGGTTCCATTGGTCTAAAACCGAATCTTCAGAGGACCAAAAACAGATATGACCAATTAAGGTTACCAAAGGCCATTTCTAGGATGAGAATTAAATCCGCAGAAAAGGACCATCGGCACACAGGGCAGCGTCCATCAGCCTATACAGGCTCCAGATGTTAAGGGAAGTCAACTTAATTGGTATTAAGCCATTCTGGTCTGAGTGAATGAAATGAGATACAACTCCATATATATGCGGTCAGTTAAGAGCTTGGTAAGTATTTTATAGTCTGTATTCAATAGAGTGATTGGCCTGTATGATTTAGAATCAAGAGGGTCCTTGTGTGGTTTTAGTATAGGGACCAGGGCTGCCTCGTGCATCGCTAGAGGGAGTGTTCTAGTATCCAAAGCCTTCTGAAAAAGCCGGACAACTTCAGGGCAAGAGTTGTTGTGCATGTTTTATCAAATTGATTCGGGATTCTGTCAAGTCCTGGGATCTTGCCCTCGACCAAGGTTTTAATGGCCCCCTTTATTTCTTGTGGCATGCTCCAGCAAATTGGTATCTGCCAGGAAAAGCTGACTTCCCTCAACCTGGGAGGATAGAGGTCTTTGTAGAGTTCAGCATGGTTTTGAGATAACAAGTGGCAGAAATCTTGCTGCGTGTACATATGTGAGCCTGACCGGGCCCTAAGGGTGAAGTTGAATTTTCTGCCTGGTCCCCTGAGAGGTTCCAGGTTGTCCCTCATAATCACTGATACTGTCAACATAGTTCTCATCTCAAAATGTATCATTAAAAACAATGCGATCCTCCTTACTTCTGCCATAGACAATATCATTAACATCTTCCTAATAAATGTAATCGCCTCTTGGGACAACTAGTCTTCTAAGGAAAGTGCGAACATGCTTCAGAATTTCAGGGCTCAATTTATCACAGGTGGGCTGGTGGGAGTAAATATCACCTTCAGACAGACACAAAAGAAGGCCAGCACAAATTTCAGTTGAGGAGATAAAAAAAAGCATAAGAACAGGCTCCACCAAAATATCCTGCATTCTATTACGCTGAGTGCCACTTCTCTAGAGGTTGGAAGGCATGTTCAGCACGTTAAGGGGCAGAGATCAGGGCCAACTGCTTTACCAACACAAGGTTTCTTATTGGAGCATAAAGAGGGGAGGTGAGTCCCAGTATTTGTATCCAATCAAGAAAAATTTCTCAGAATTTGGAGGTCAAGACCTAACAACTCTCAGCATATAAGAGAGCAGAATTAGTAGGCAGCACCCAAAGATTGACCTTTACTTTTCTACACAGGTGCCTTCCACCAAAACTGTCTGTGCTGAGGAGGAATGTAGGAGACTTCTATTAAGGAAACAGAAAGAGTACTCCCTTGAACATAAGATGTGGAGACTATTTATATGCTAGAAACTGACATGATGCACTGACATAATATCTGGAACATCTTGGGATGTATCTTTAACCAATAAATATATCATCACCATTTACGAACTAAGAACTGGGGGCAGATTTATCTTTCTTTCACGCAGTGCAATGCAGCAATCCACCTTGCTGCGTGAAAGGGCACAAATGTGCCGTATTTACTATTATACTGCGCATTCCAGTCCTTTCCTAGTGCCTGCGCATTTTTGGCTGCCTAACACCAATGCAGGCCCCCCCCCTTGTGTCTTAATGCAAGGGTGCCTGGGTTGTAGATCGGATTGCAGCACGAAGCAGCACACGTGGAAAGAGGAAATGGCAAGAAGAAATTAAGACATTTCTCTCGTTATGCCTCACCTGGGGAGGCTTAGCATTTTGGCGCATTACCAGGTCTACCACTAAAGGTAAATCTGGGAATGTGCAAAAAATCCATAACTGGATGTGTGGGAACACCTATGCTCCATACTCTGGGGAAGAGTAACGCAAGGCAATGATTTGCATTTGCACTGTATTGCTCTATGATGTGCGTAGATGTTGAAATAAACATGTAGGGCAAACTTCGAATGTGTTTTAACATTATACTTACTAACTGCAAGAATCAAATCTTTATGCAGCTTGAATGTCATCAGTGGCTCTGAGAGACACCTGGTCAGAAGACAAAGAAAAGTTTCATAAATGGTTTATGCAAAAAAATGTTTACTGTTTTCAAATTATGCTACCAAACAACTGGCTGACAATGATAACTTCAAATTAAATTTTTAGATATACAGTTCATTCTCTCTAAAAACGCATATGATGGTGTGCCTTCCATCAATAGATATACTGCTACTGATTTAACATGTATTAATATAATACTTTGAAGATGACTGAATGAACATTTGGTGATGTAGAATCTTTTGCTTGCAATGTGTAACTTATGTTGAAAGAAGAGTTTGGCCACACCTTTATGTAATTTGGTGAGCTTGTGTTTATTTTTCTAACTTGCTTTTATAATGATTGCATTTTTTAGGTCGGGCAAATTTAGCACTTTAATTACCCATCCCCCCCGAACAATAATTTCAAATAATGTCCATATTCCTTCCAAGGCTAAAGCAGAAAGTCAATTTCATAAAGGTTCATTTGTATGTTCTAGGAATTGCAAAATTAGCAATTGAAGATGCACATTTATATTTTAATAAGAAATATTTAGTCAGCATATTCTATCGAAATTATATTTAAAATAAAATAATATTTTAAAATTATACTTTATTTATATTTTTTCTGACAGCTGTGCATTTATGAGCTGGCAGAGAATACTTGCTCAACATAACTTCACTTACCTGAGGTAGTTTTTAAGACCGCTTGTTACTGTTTTATTGTCCCACATTTCAAGATCAATATCCATGTCTGGTGGGGACTTTGGAGCTGAAATAAAAGGAATGTAATGTTTACAAGGGCCCCAAGTTCGATGCACTACTTTTAATTTCCTGGCCGTGTTAATGAACTACACAAGGGTTTTGTATCCGATTTACCTAGAGCCACCCACCCGGGGGAAGGCTAGAAAAAAGTGAACTGGTAACAGTAACTTTTTTGGGTTCAATAAAATTGGATTCATGAAATCGAACAATGAAACAATAAAAATATCCTTCTGATGGGATAAACATATTTATTAATAGTTTTTCTAGAGAAATTACTACTGATCTATTCCATAGTTGCAATTTACAGGTACATTACTACAGAGTCAATGTTATCCAATATGCTGGCCTCAGAAGGTTGAAAGTGTATTATCAGCTGACCCTATTGAGTGCAGGTTAAACATACGCCTCAAGAGCAACTCTTTTAACTCTCTGGACAACGCATCTGGTCCAAATTCTGAAACTGAAATGACATTGTGTGATACCTACGGTTTTAAGTGACTTCTAAAATGAATAATTTTAACAGCAAAGGCGAATTTACTGCAGATCTCATTTCTCTGAGCCTCCTATGTCAGTAACTACAAGTTAGGCCGCCGTATTTTCTGATTAAATGTTATCTACTAATTAAGATAATGAGTATGATCATTCACCAACACTTCACTATATGCGTCCCAGTGCCTCAACAATACGAGAGGCACAAAACTCCCTATTCATTTTAGGTAGAACTGTGTGGCCAACATGAGATGATGTGACTAGCCTCGAGATTAACCTTGATAGTATGCCAAATATTTTAAGCAGTATATTGCTTGGTAGCACTCGCTCGGTACATTTCTAATATGCACAGTAACACTGCACACCTGATCATGTTTGTACAATGGCTTTCTTTGCCATTAATGCACAGAACTTTTTTCTCAACAATACGCTCTGCTCAATAATCATCTGTGCAGACAGGTTAGGTGTCACAGAAATCAATTTCACTCTTAAAAAGATGGCGAAAGGGATCAGGCATAGCTAAGTAAATAGGCTCATCGGATCTTCTTAATGATGGGCTCTGCACATGCCAAACAAAGACCTTTGGGGAATGGAATGAGACAGAGGCACATTCTACAACGACGAACAAAGAGATGTATATACTCAGGAAAATATGAGGCAATGAGCCTGGAGCCACTTTCATACACATGTTTTAACTCAAGATCCTAAGATCTACTGCACTATGTAAATGTTTTCATAGAGTTTGCCAATGGCGCACTAAACTGAGTGGCTTTCTGGAGGTCTGCTATGTTCGTGCTTAAAAGTATATGACTTAAGAGTTAAGCTTTGCAAAATTCCATTATCTGGATTGCCACATGATCACTAGGTGAGTGTGATACCCTGAGTGGGAAAGTCAGCATTAGGCCAGGTTTTGTTGAGGATCCCCATTGGTTGTAAGTAGCCAAATGTCTTACTTGCTTGAAGGAAATGTATTTAGGTGTCCCTTATCTTTTTCTGTACGGCATCTAGAGCTCACCTCAGAAGACTGGGTGAACAGCAGAAATAGGGCACTTCATGTGGCATGCTCCAGGAAAGGATAACCCCCATTCTAATATGACTTTACTTGTCACTAGTGCTTCAACATAGACTTCTACTCACAGAAATTTCAACACTTCTCCCAATGTTGATTATTCCAGGCAAATGAACAACATGTACATGGATCTAGACACGGTATACACTGACCCCAAATACTACATCAATGTAGGTAAATGCATGATCTTGCAGATTGTCCTGCACACCTCAAAATACCTTAAGAATTACTTTTGGGTTCTTGAGCACAAGGAGTGCTTCATAAGAAAATCCCTACAACCCTGGTAAAACTTGCCAGTCTTAGCATCTTTACAGTTTACAAAAACATGGAGTCCTGAACTATTTTTCTCAAATAAATCTTCATGTCCTGACCAGGGAACAAAGAGACTTGAAAAGGGGGAATGAGAAGTGGTTCTCTGGATACATCGATCGATCAAGGACATACTAAAAATCAATCCCCTCTTAAATCTCTGATAATGTAGGGACAAAGGGAGATGAAGAACAAGGGACCCTGACTACAATATCTCCATTCACATAAGCTCAGAGCCCTAAAAACAGGAAAGGAGTTAGTGTTAATACAGCACTTGCACTTACAATCAGCAGTGGGCTGCTCAGGTAAGCGCAGTAGGGCGGGGCAGGACACGGAAGGGGGAAGTAGAAAGACAACGGAAAAAGGTATTATTTATTTATTTTATTATACCTATTCTGTCGTCTGTTGATTTCCCCCAACACCCCCCTACCCCACCACGCTTACCTGAGCCAGCCACCGCTGCTTGCAATGACATTAATAAAATCATGTACACTGCCAGTTTAGCAGTCACAATCTCATCTAGCCTCTCTGTGGACAAAGGTACAATTTTTTTAACAACTTGTAGAGTGCACAAATTAGTAAACATAACAGTTACAAATGAAACATAACAATGATATTGAGAATAACTAAAGATTGTTAAATGTTAGAGATACATGTATTTAGAAAATATGACCACAAATTAAGCTATAAACTATTGTATGACTCATACTGTACACAATTTTTAAACACTTACAAAAGGTAGTGGTCATCAGTTTTTGAACTTTTGAATTGACACCTCCTATTCTGTAGAGACCCAAAATAGTTATTCCTAAATAGGACATGATAAGAAACAGGCATGATTAATAACATGGATATGAATACATTTACATCATTTACTTTATATACCTTTGTATTGACCTTTACATTTTTAACATTTATAGAAAAGAAGTTACGGTGTCAATCCAAACATCTTGTCTGGTAGAGTTTCTGTAATGCATGCCTAATCATCTAAGAACATAAATAGTGATGAATGGCCCTTGTATTCAGCTCTTGATTATCAATTTAAGTGTTGTTCTACCAACAAAACAATTAATGTAAAAAAGCTGCCTAATAATAAAAAAAATCTAATGCATACCTCGCGTCTCCACGGAATGAATGCATTTCTTCACAAAGTTAAATCCTGCTTCATTTAAGAACACTGTAAAGAAGTGAACAGTTCAAGTTATCTGTTGATTCTGACACCTGACACAGTGCTTTGTGTCCCTGATCTATCTGACAACCCTCAACATTTCTTTTCTATTTCTTTTTAAAGATTGTCTAGTTTTAAAGAAACTTTATATTGTAGTATCATCCGCCATGCAAATAACATTCAAATGGTACATATATGTACACAGCCAAAGAGGAAACTAAAACTAACTCCACAGTAAATGCTGTAAGTAGTACATTTTAAGACATTATTTAAAACAGTTCCAACATTACACAAACACAGATTTTTAAGCTCCAGGCAATGAGAACACCTTTTCTATCCATCAGTCTCAAATATTTTCCCAAGATCTAATTCTTCAGATGACTATCAAATGCCAATGAAATGTTATATGTATCTACCGAACACAGAGTTACCCCACATGCAAAGCCTTTCTTGACATGGGAATACACATACATTTTATACGTCCCTTTGTGCATGTTTTTAGTATCCTTGCTATTATGATTAGACCTGAGTTATTTCAAATATCAGTCACCATACTCCTTCTCCATGACACCCATAAACTAACTGTCCTAATTCTGAAGTTTAAAGGAAACAAAGAATAACACTTCCTCTATGCCATTCACCAAATACATACTACCACAGCTCATGGGATGAAAAGGCACTTTAAATACATGAATGTCATATGCATGAGTACGACACATCCCTTTTACCTGTCTCCCTTGCATGTTCATGACTGCATGGTAGCAGATCATGTTTGCAATTATCAGTGTGCTAAAATACTGTCAAGTGGGTTTTGATGTATACATAAGACAATCATTTGACATATTGTTTTGACTTTCCACATAAGGCTCATGACATATGGTTCATGTGTGACTCTATGAACATCAAAACAAATATGTTAAATACTGCCCATATTTTTCTCCAAGATAAAGGTTGGTTTCAGAAGGTTTATTTGTATGTTATAATAACTGTAAAATTATCAATTGTAGAAGCACTATAGATGCAATAATCACTTGTTGCTCTCTGTCAGCACTTGGAGATTTTGTGATGCTCTTCTGACCACCTCTTTGTGATTACTGGACTTGTGTATCTACCTACCTCTTCTACCTGAGTAAGACTAATCATTTCAACCATGTTATTATCGCGGGTATCTTTTGAACACATTTTCTCCTATCAGTTGGCCATTTGTCACTTCTTATCACAGACTCCTGGACTTGCTATTCTTTAGTATTTGTTGGCATACTACCTCCATTTCCTTCAGGGATTAGCTAGTAAATAGCATCACTATTAAAACTAGTTTATACAGACCATCACTGACCACCCTGCCCTCCTTGCTGTAGCTCACTATTACCAACATGTTTTCACTAGGCAGTTTCTTCTATGCTCTGCTGAGACTCAGTTCTAATAAATCCCCATTTCTCCCTTCCACACTCAGCAAAAAGTAGCTTGTGCTGCTGGGAATTGCTAAGGTGGCTCTGAGGGTAGTAATATCTGCCTTTAGCCATATTTCCACCCACAAGCTCGATCTTAGTAATGACTTCGGAGGGACTGGGAATACCTCCCAGGCCCATCTGTTATGTGTGTGAAGTCACTACTGATGGCACATGCATGAGGCGATTCGAAAGTGAGCACTAAACACCCTCTTTCAGGAGTGTGCCATTGCCCAGTAAATATCAGGCACCACCCCATGTACCCCAAACTCATGAAAAGGAGAAGTTCATGTCCCATCAGAGGAAAGGGAAAACAATGGCCAGAAAGGGCAGTGGAGCTCTAGTGCCCTATTGACATATATGTGTATACAGGTGTATATAAATATATATGTCAGTTAATCATGTGGTTGGTGTCAATCGTAATTAACACAGTATTTAAGCACTCCCATTGGTATTTCGATGCCATGTGATCAAGGCTTTAGCAATACAGCCGAAACGCGTCATGCTGGTGGAGAGGAGAAAATAAAGAACACTTTATTTTACTAACTTTTGGCGTCTGAGAGGTCTGTACCTGTGGTTTAAGTGCAGCATCGAGAGCTGGATCAGCAGGATACTGTTTCATAAATATATATATATATATATATATATGTGTGTGTGTGTGTGTGTGTGTGTGTATATATATATATATATGTTTTTAGCAAAAAACCTTCATGAAGAAGACGCCGCACACCACTTCGATAGTTAATCTTTAGTTTATTTTCTGTAGGTTCCCCACCTACGCGTTTCGGACAGTAACTGTCCCTGATCACGGTTACAAAAATGTCATCAGTGATGTCACTGACCATGTCATGAATGATCTAATATGTGACATCATCAGCAGTGGATTGCGGGTGCGCGAAATATAGTTAGTACAACTAACTATATAGGAGCAATTTCAATGGTTTTGTATGAGTGAAATGTCCAGCTAACTATAACACCCCTAAAACGTATAGTTTTTTGAGTGAATTTCAAAGGTTTTTTAAAAGCTAATTCCTAACTATATAAGGCCTGAAACCTATGGTTTTTTCAGTGATTTTCAAAGGTTTTTTAAATGCTAATTCCTAACTATATAAGGCCTGAAACCTATGGTTTTTTCAGTGAATTTGCAAGGTTTTTTAAATGCTAATTCCTAACTATATAAGGCCTGAAACCTATGGTTTTTTCAGTGAATTTGCAAGGTTTTTTAAATGCTAATTCCTAACTATATAAGGCCTGAAACCTATGGTTTTTTCAGTGAATATATATATATATATGTATATATATATATATATATACATATATATATATATATATATATATATACATATATATATATACTCACAGAAAAAACAACGGTTAAAAGACCTTACAGTTAGGTAAAAATGTCAGTTTAAAGGTCACATTTTAAACAAAAAAATACACAGGAATTGATCAGTTATGGTTAGTTAAAGTAACTATAACTTGGGACCCAGCCACGCACACATTGATGTCACGAATTATGTCATAGAACATATCATGAGTGAAATAATATTTGAGTTCATAATCCGTGCATGGTGAGTGCCTGCAGCCAGGCTCTGCATCAGCCCTCTGCAGCCGTCCACCCCCACCATGGCCCCTTCACAAGGTCCAGGGGATCAGGGTACGCACCTACCTGTCCCCTTAAACCGTATTCTTTTCATGACACTGCAGGCACAAAGTATCTCCTCGTACAGCCAGCCAATCAAATTGTGAACTCCAATCAGATTGCTCTATTATTTGAAGTTTCGTGCCCGTGGGTCTCTTATGAGAGCCCTGAAAAACCAACAGTCCATATACACAAACATTTTGATTCTTAATTTCTCAAAAACTACTGAATGGATGTACACAAATTCACAAAAAGATCTAGCTTTCTGGTAAATTTGGTGTAATACCGTTCAGCTGTTTGGGCTAGATCATTGTTCAAAAATCCCTGTGGAAAATGAAAAGATACATTGCATCTTGTGACACCCTTTTTTTCCTCACCTCCTGCTTGATCAATCACCCCCAAACTCCCAAGGAAGCAGCTGAGGTGGATGAACTTTTTTTGGGAAAGTTTAGTGAATATTCGTCAAACAGCACCAAAGTTATTAGCAAACCCAAAAACATTCTTCCTGTAGTAACTAGGTCCCAACTAGTTCCTAACTATAACTTCACAGTGGCACATAACTCTGGGGTCTGTAAATTGCTCTCAAAAGGTGCATGTATTTTGGCGCGAAAAAGTTATAAATTCTGCTTAGCCTAAGTAATTTTGTTGTTTTGGTAGAGGAGGCCGAGGGATGACTATTACAGAATAACATTAAGGGTGCCTGCAGCAGCTGCATTTTGATTGACCAAGCTTTTGATATGACCGATTCCTGTACTCCAGACGTTGGCCTGAATTCCAGGGCTAAGCTAGAAGAGTAAGCAATAGCTTCTCATAGCAAAACCTTTGTTGATCGGGCATTGAATGTTCTCCTTTTGGTATCTGTAATTATCAGCATTCTTTCTATTAAATGAACAAGATGGATGTTCATATGCTTGGTTCTATGAAAGGTGTAATTAGCAGCGTCTGTATAAATAAATGGACAAGAAGGATGTTTACATTTTAGAATGTTGATGCTAATTACTTATAATAGATTCATCAAGTAATTATGCTGCAATGACATCTGCAAAGATGCAAAAATGTGCCCTTAACAAGAAACATAGATAAAACATTGCTAATGCTGAATGTATTTAGTTATATCACACAGACTGTCAAAATATCATGCAACAGAGAACTACATAATTGCACCGGAAATTAGATGGTCAACCATATTTCATTTTCCTTTTAACTGTGAATTATTGCTGACGTGAGCACAGACGCAATATTAAACATATTAACCGGTGTTAAAGAAAGGCATTGTATTACCTCTGTTAATTTCAGGAGGTCATCTTCTATTGATACTAAGAGATAAAGGAATTGCCTATGTCCAGATTTTTTCAGCTGGGGAAAGGAGACTGATTTTTACTTTTTTCCCCATTAACCTGATCTTTTTTTGAAAAATGTAATGCTTTAAGGATGCACTGCTTGCTCAAAAATAGATATACCTAATTTTAATAAATGTTACCTCCTGGTACTGTTCAAGCACTCTCTCACTCAGAAGGAAGGGTTACTCCTGGTTAATTCAATTTGTATTTAACGCACATGCCAAGAGGTGAAGGAGTAAAATCATATGCTATTTACAAAACCATTAATAATTAAACATCCGTCAAAAGTGAATGACTGGACAACAAAACATTTTATAATGAACAGTATTCAAACAAATGCATAAAGGGATGCAGGTCCAGGAGAAATCACATGGACTTAGCAGAGTTAATCGATAATAATGATCCTAACTTCTTTTTAATATGGTGTATGTTACCCAAGAGGCAATGTTGCCACAATGTAAATGAATGCAAGAAGTTCCATAACTCAATGGCACTTAATGTAATAACCTTAAAAACACGAAAGGGTGATTCATTACATATGGGGCTTTAACCAATGATTTGAAAGTTACACATGCATCAGATAAATGAGCAATGAATTCAACCCTTACTGGGGGTGCAAATAAGGACATCAACCTCAGAATACTACATCCAGGTCTGAAAATGTAAGGACAGCATTTTTGGGGGATAAAAATGGTCTTGTATTGGTGGCATTTAATTAAAGAAAATGGCAATTCATGTTGACTCAGATGTAATCCTCCTTCTTGCGATAGTGGAGAGGTAAAGAATTTATGGACAGGCAAAGGATCTCAGTTCACATTATATCGCCTATTAAGAGCCATTGGAGGGTCTTGCCACCAAGAACATGTCCACTTCTCTTCAAGTTTCAGGGGAAGTGGGTTTACTTGGTCCGTTTGTATTCTGTGGGAGAACAGTAAAGGTAAATGGGGATCTTAGCTGTGTAGCTGTGTAACTGGTGGTTAGATGTATAAGCAGGAAGTGAAAGAGAGGTGGCACATACATCTTGTATATACCCATTATACATAGACTGATCCCTGGATCATATGCTGGAGAATAACTGTTGCATGCGGCTGGAGAATGGGGGAGGGGAGGGAAGGAGGGGAGCAATACGTTCTACCTGAAGATATCCAGCCACTATTAGAAATAGCTCTATGGTTCGATTCGCTTGTCTTAAATGAAAATAGTATGTTTTTAATGATTTGTTACGTGCCATGGGGTTTCCAATCCTCTTTTCTTTCATTTTAGTCACTTCCATCGTATATAATAGTTTAAAACCACAGTATGAAAATGTTTTTCTTGGTTACTGTGGTCTTAATTCACTACAGTTTTATCTAGAGTTACGACTTGTGCAGGATTCTCAAACACTTCACAATATACGCACCAAAATCCTCTTTATGAGTACACGCACCTCACCATAAGCTTTAGGATTTGCCATGAATGAGAAATCTGACTCAATCTAATCATTATTTTTTTCGTCAGAGAAAATAATATTTTCCTATGAAGCAACTCATGCCTCTAAGCACCCTTGAGAATATGGACCAGTTATATGCTCACAGTTTCGCTGTAGTTTTAGATCCGTAAAGGGGGTGGAAAACCAAATGTACAGGTGAGTGAATATCTACGAGATTACAACTTTGTGGATGTTAATCATACATCCTATGGTCACCTGCAATCTCCTCTTCTGGATTGCCTTTATTTTCAACCATAATCCCAGATGTATAATGGCAGCAAAACCAACCATATGTTAAGATTTTCTGGTGTTTCAAACATAATGTACAGTAATAACATTCCAAGGACCAGCATTCCGTGATCAAGATGCTGCATTTACAAAAAATAAACAAAAAAATATTATGAATATAACTGACACTTAAGTCATAGGCTAAGTGCTTATCTAGAACCTGGAAGACAGCCCACTAGGCTAAAAGGGAGGCATAAGCCATTAACACTGCAGCCCTGGTCCAGTGGTGGCTGGATTATACCGAGGGAGGTAAGGGCGGGGGAAGCACGTGGCGGGGACACAAACAAATAATAATACAATAAGTCCACTTACCTTCTTGCAGCACAACGCCCTCCTCCCATGGGTGTCTTCCAGGAATCTCCCGATGCAGGAAACTGAACTACCGAATCATGGTGCTGCTTTCTCAGCATGAAAGCAGCTCCAAGACTGCATAGAGCAGGGTCTCACAGCCATCCAAAGAGCACTGGAGGCCTGCGCTTTCTCTATGCCAGCTGTATAAAACACCTAGGTTAAGGGAAATTTAGAAAGTGGACGTCTGGCTGGCTGGCCTAAGTGGGCTGGCCAAAGAGACATGCGCATTTTGAAGCGTGTTGCTCCCTGCTGCTGCCTCTCGGACGCTCTGGCCCCGCCCCGTCCTGACACTTAGTTCAGGACAGGATGCTGAAAAATAAACCGTTATAAATAAACTTGATTACTGCTTTATTTCTCAGATCTGGGGCTTGTGGGGCAGCACTCCTCTGCTCAAATGGGGGCGTCACCCCTGGAGGAAGACATTGTGCCCTATTCTGCTTACAAAAAAAAACATCTCCTCAGTGATGGGTTGTTCTCTGGAAGCCAAAAAACAAATGGCCCGACACACAGGGAGTTTTCTTATTGTGCATGGGGGCAGTTCACTGTGCCCTGGCAGCCCCTTGGCAGATCGGCCATCAGCTTAGAGGTTTACAGCGGCAGAGCCAGCAGAGGCATCTCCACTGTCAATCTGTTGCTGTCCCTGATTCTACATACAGCGGGTAACAGCAAGTTTGGCAGGGTGGGAGCATGTATGAAAAGGCAAACATTGCTGATTTAAATGATTAGCTAGAAAGTTTAGTAGGTTTTTTTAATGTGATCAAAGAGGGCCCTTGGTTATTGAGGCTTTAAATATCGCAAGCAAATAATAATCAGAAGAAACTTGACATATCATCTGTCACAAAGGCATACTGAACTTGGGTCGCCATGGAATTCGAGAATAACTTTTAACAACTTCGTTATCAATGATGGTTATGCTGACATTTTTACAACAAAGAAAAACAAACCAAACACAAATATAAAAAAAACAAAGGGAGATAAAAGTAATAACGTGTTTGTTTGATCTGCCCTTTTTAATGGTTAAGCCTGCATTTGCTAAAGACACTTACTTTCTTCCTTCTTACTAATTATCGCTGGCAGTGTATAAATCTGAAAAGCAAAACAGACATACATTTCAATGTAATGTTCTTTTTTTGTTTAAATTTGTTAAGTGAGGTTTTACAATCATATATCTCAACACCTTTCACAACACATAGATTTACATATCTATTTAGGTGTGGAACAGTCATAGGCTAACACACATTTGTTATCGCTAGATCACATCCATTATAATCGCCAGACAGTAGGGAGTACCTTTTGGAAGGTGGGCGTGGGCCCTCCCGTTATTATGTGTCATCAACAATAGCGTTATAGATTGCGGGTGTGTTTGCTGACAATGGACCTGTGTAGACCCACTTCAGTCGTGTGCTTGTTCCAGTATTTAATGCGTCCATTCTTGATTGAGTGTGTTCCCAACAAACTAGCATCAGAGCCATAACTGCTGATGCAGAACCTCGAACCTGTCACTTTTGGGGTGAACTGTGAGTGGGGTGGTAGAGAGTCACCTGATTTTTGTTTTGGTATGGTCAACAGTGAGGGTGATGGAACCGTGCCCTTGAAGTGTAATTTTGTGATGACATATTTACCTTCATGGAAGGGGGGGGTCGGGGTGTGAAGCAGTTCTAGCTGGGTATTTTTACACCGACAAGGGGAATTTCAGGCATGGCATCAACGCTGGGGTGAACCTAAGTGCGCTGCTCCGACCGCGGAGTTTCTGCATTAGGATCCTGTGGGGGGTGTGGGTGGGGCCTGGGGCTGGGAGTTTGCTGGCGTTTCCTCAAGGGTGGTTTCGTGCGTAAAGGTGTGCAATAATTGTGCCCACTCTAAAGAGATGGGATGTTTGCGGGTACTCTTAACTTCCTCATCCCGTAACACCTCCCCCTCCGCCTTACCCCATTATTTCAAGGCTCCTATCCAGGCTGCTATCGGGGGGCCTGCCGGGGCATGCCAGTGCATAGCTATTCCTCTTTTCGCTAATAGGATGGCGAGGGACATAAAGCAACACTGCACTTTCTTAGTCTTCCATCTACGGAATATCCCGAGAGCGCACGCTTCCCAAGTGGAAATGGTCATGATATTGATTACTGCCCTAATTGTCTGGTGGACTCGGTCCCAATAATCTTGAATGTGGGGGCAATCCCAGAACATGTGCTTAAAGTTCGCCTCAGGGACTTGATATCGGGGGCAGGCAAAATTTGTGTCAGGGTAGAATCTATGGAGCCGGTGGGTGTGAGGTATGCTCTGTGAAGAATGTTGAACTCTATGTTTCGAAAGCGTGCATTCCTGGAGACCTTTTTAGTATATTCCAGGGCCGCATCCTGTTCTTTGTCGTTAAACACCTTCCCTATTTCTTTTTCCCACTTCTGACGTAACGGCAGCATTGAGGGGAGAATTATTTCCCGGACAGCTTTATAGAGCCACATAACTAGGTGGTGCCCCATGTGTACAATAGTGTGTATCACTGGGTGTGTCGGAGGCTCCCCTGAAGTTGGGTCCCAGTACCGACGGCTACGGTCAATAAGTTGCCTATGTGTTAAGAATTGCCCTAGCGGGAGACCGTATTGTTCGATAATCTGGGCGCACGTTTTAAGTTGGCCATCCTCAAACAGGGATTCCTTTTCCGTGACTGCGAGGTCAGTCCAGACTTGAAGGGAATGTGTCTTCCTGGGGAATCCTACCAGTGGGAGCAGGGGTGAGTATGGGGGCCTTCCCCTGGACATGTGGTGAATTCGCATAATGCAGGTGCGGGCTATGGACATCTGTAAGGATCGGGTATGCATGGGTTTAGTGCCCGGTAACAGCATCCTATGGATTGTTGGCAATGGCATGCGGCCTTCTGAAATAGTGGCTTCCCCAGTGTGACGCTCTGCCGTCCAGTATGACAGCCACTGTAGCTAGGCTGCGAGGAATTATGCCTCGAAGGAAGGCGCTCCCAGTCCCCCACCCGTCGTGGGTTTGTATAGTGTAGACAGCGCTACCCTGTGTCGACCACCTCCCCAAATCAGCTCAGTTAGTAGGGTGTCCAGTTCCTTAAAGAATGTTTGCAGCGATATAACTGGGATGTTGACAAAGTGATATAGCATTCGGGGGAGCATGATCATCTTGGCGAGTGCCACTCACCCTATGGGGGTAGAGGCAGTGTTTTCCAGAACCCCAAGGCCGACTGTAGCCCTGCCAATGCCCTACGGTGATGCCCTTCGTACAGGTCATTAGGGGGGTGGTATAATCTCACTCCCAGATATCTGTGCGCCTCGGCGTTACATGCAAGTGTTTGGGTTCTTACCTGTACTTCGAATGGGCCCATGTGAGAGCTTAGCGGATAAATAGTGGACTTCCCCCAGTTAACTCAGAGACCGGAAGCCTCCGCGAAGTCTTGCAGTGTCTGCCAGATGGGTGTCAGGTCTCGAGTAGCGTGGCGGACATAGATTAAAAGGTTGTCAGCATAGAGGGACACACAGTGTGTTGTGCCTGCCAATGGAATACCCCATATCTCACCCTCCCATCTCAGACGTATTGCTAAGGGCTCCACCGCCATGGCAAACAGGAGGGGAGATAGAGGGCATCCCTGCCTTGTTCCCCTTTCTATTGCAAACACAGAAGAGATATACTTGCCTATTCTACCTCTTGAGGCAAGGCTGGTGTAGAGGAGTTTTGTGTATGCCATTAAAGTGGGTCCTATGTTTATCTTGCCAAGGACCTCAAATAAATAGGGCGACAGTAACGCGTCGAAGGCCTTTTCAAGATCCAGTATGAGACACGCTGCTTTAGGGAACTGCGTGCCTGTCCTATCCTGTAAATGGAATAGCCTATGTAAGTTTTGCGATGTAGTGCGTCTAGGGATAAATCTGCATTGGTCTGGGTGAATTAACGGTGTCAGAATTTGGGTATATCGCTCCGCTAATATTTTCCCCTGTATCTTACAGTCCCTATTGAGGAGGGTTATTGGTCTTTAGGAAGAGGGTAGGGTTAGGTCTCTATGCGGTTTAGGGAATGTGACTATGACCGATTCCCTGAGGGAGCCTGGAAGCTCGCCTCTGTCAAATGCTTCATTATACACTGCTGCCATGCGTGGAGATAATTGGGCAGAGTAAGTGCTGTAATATTCTAGTGGGAAGCCGTCCATTCCTGGAGATTTATTCCACGCTAGTGCTTTAATTGCCTGGGAGACATCCGCGGGCTTGATCCTCACCTCTAACTGTTTTTTATCCGCTGGTGGGATTTGGGGCAGGGGTAATGGGCCCAGGAAGCTGGCGCTCGTGCGGTGATCACCTCACTCTGGGGCCCTGTAAATGTCAGAATAAAAGTTATGAAAGACAAGCAGAATGTCTAGTTGCGAATGCCAAAGAGTACCAGAGGTATCCACTATTTCTGTGATTGGCTTGACCTCCGTATCTTGCTTGGCCAGCCAGGCTAGGTGCGTTCCCCCCGTTTCCCTCCCGGTGGATCCTAGCTGCGTACATCCAACAATTGTATTTACGGAGATCTCTAAGTGTCTCCGTGTAAAGCATTTTCCGCTCGTTTTGAGAGGTTCACTTGGGCTTGTTCTGCCTTTTGTAACGATTTCTCTTTCAATGTAATGTTCTTGATTAAAAATGTTATTACTGATACTGTAAATTCATGACTCTACAATGAGATTAACTGAAACTTTAACCAATGTCGGCAAGCCAAAGCAATGTAATGGAAAATGTATTTGTGACGGGAAACAGTCTTTACAACTGACGGGTGAACCCCGCATGGTTTTACCACGCAGGCTTAACAACGCATGCTAATTTCTGATATTTTTCCTGAATACGTTCAAGTAAGAGATATTCCACGGTTAAATATCATGACAAGTGTGATTCAGTGCAACCAATGTAACTCCCATTTCTGAGTTGGCAAAGGTCCTGGTCATCTTGAGGCATAGCAATGGCACCTGTCCTTTTCAAGAAATCTTCTGTAAATCTCTTCAGGTGTTTGTTATAATAGTTATTCCTTGGGCTGATGTGATGGCGGAAGCCCACCAATAGATTTATCTTATATTTTTTGTTTAGATTTTTCGTACATCACATTTACAAATGCCTCCCACTACAAGTGACATCAGGAGATTCCTTAGAGAGATTATGACTGTGTGCACAAAAAGGGTATGTAACATTGTTTGCTATGTGAGCTACTTAAGACAGCAGATCCCATCCAAATAACTTTTTCTCAACAACAAGGTGGCAATTTGGATGGCCTCTTTGGTGCCCTGACATTTTCTCAATACCCAACTTATTTGTACTGATTATATTCTAGGTGCCACAATCATCTTCCTAAATAACAAAAAAGCCTCAATGATCTTGCCTACCTCAGTTGTAAGTACTCTTTATGTATACGAATTTTCATGCAAGTTACACAAACTTAAACATTGAGGCGTTCAGCTACCTGTCTCAGAGTGAGAAAGACAAAGTTACCTTCAGCATATTTGGGAGAAGAGGCTGAGGTTTGTCTGGCTAAAGACCGCTGCACATCCTGAGAAGTGTTGCTCCATTCCATGCAAAATTCTAAACCTCGCACACACAGAAAACAAATAAATGTATGGTATACTTAGATTGATAGCTAGTGTGAGCCAAGGTCCACCACAAAAATTGTTGGCGAGGTCGCACATACTTTTTCTGCTACTCTGGAACAGGTCCATCTCATTAAAATGCCAGCTGTACCCAGCTAATGTCTTTTAAGTGTCGGACTTCAGTAGGGGATACTGACAGTAGGGGATACTGACAGCTAGAAACCAGATGAAGTAGAACCAACCAGTGCAGTGCAAGAGCACTTTAAAGAACAGGACTCCGTCCACAATTACTCGCACTTTGGGGCTGTCCGTACGCCATCGTATTGGGGATTGGGACAGCCCACCTACAAGGCGGCGGTCCCACAGGACAAATATAAAGCGACCGCCATCATGTCGGTCGCATTGACCATGTTTTGTATTGTGGCGGGCGCTGTGCTCTGAAGCACCCGCTGCAATACAAAACAGAGCCCCTACAAATATCCCTGCACTACTTAGCCGGCACCATGCGATGTCTGACACATGGTACAGGGATATGTAGAGGGACACCACAGGTGCCCCCCAGTTCCTGTGTCTTTGGGCCCCCATTGTCCCTTTCCACCAGATTTTTCATGGTGGGTTACGGACCGGGACCGGGACAACGACGCAGAGACAGCAGTCTGAACTCGTCTAGTTTATTAAGTAAGTGTTGTTACAGTACTTACTTTGGCCAACGCGCTGCGTACCAGTGACTGACTGACTGACTGTACTGCACACAGTTAGTTTATAGTAATTGTGTCTGTCAGCGCCGCCGCATCATTCATCAGAGGCCTCCTGTCCTCTCTCATTTTGTAACTTACTTCACAGCACGGAGCGCACTACGCATTGCAGATGAGATGAGATCTGTTAATTGAGACACAGTAAAATCTGCAGGCGGAGGGCTGGTCTCTCTCATCATCCTTGAGGTTTACGTGATCTGCAAGATGTGAGATTTCATTTCAAATTCAGACAGTCTCACAGAAATAATCTCAGCACTGGCCGCAGGGCTGCTCTGTCTTGTCATCCTTCTTGGGAACCAGTACCAATCGCTTGAGGGTATTATCTTCAGACTACAGGGTGCGGTGCGTGTTTTGCCACTAGGGCTCTCTGTGCTCTATCTGTTGCATCCAGTAAGTATTTTTGTATTTAATTTGCAAAAATCAGCATATGTACACAGAACTTTAATAAAGTACTGGTACTGAAAAACGTGTTTAATATCATGGTTATGCACGCGTTTACAGTACAGTCAGTTTACAGGAGTGAGTACTAGGGTTAGTGTCCTTTCATTTCTGCTGCTCTGCAGCAGTTTCAAGAAGTTCTTGGAGTTTCTTGTTCCTTAAATGGCTGTAATTTCTGATATTTATAAGTTTCCATGGCTGTAATTTCTGATATTTATAAGTTTCCCTCGTCTTCATTGCATGATTTTTGCTCGCGAGAAAGTGTCACTCATGGTCGTTGAAATGTCACTCATAATTTCACTGAAATTATAAAAATGTCACACATGGCAATCTGAAACCTTGGCAGCTATGTTTGCGTAAATTGGATGTAAGACATTTATGGAATAAACTTTAAAAAACATGTCTTACAGGTTCTTTGCCATCCATTGCTTCCAGCCAGAGCTTCCGGTTTGCTTCAGACAGTGCTTGCAGTGTAATGATACCGGGTCTAAGTTCAGAAAGAGATATATAAAATACATACGTTTTAATTGTGAATATAAATAGGCGTTAGTGTATTTAATTTTAAATAAAGATGTTCTCTATATCTACACAGAATAAATAGAAGTGCAAGCTAATGGCATAATTGCTAATCACTAGAGAACTTCGTCATTTTAATCACAGATCAAAACCTCTAAATTATGATAACTAATTGCAGAAAGAAAACATGTACTGTATCATTTCCAGGTGCTACCTTGGCCAATGAACAAAGATAAACAAACACTGTTAGGTGATTTGCAATTTCCTGTAATCTGCAAACAGATGTACACAGTGAGCGTACAAACTAAACACTCTTACTTAATCAGAGATGTCTTCATTCATAGTCACCGTAACGATTTCAGTAAAACTAGAGAAGTCTGCATAATGTCAAAAATTCCCCTGTAAATACCGACAGGAGCAAATTGTTTTACTACTGCGTAATGCTACAACACTGCAAAGCACTGCAGAAATATATTCAGTAGTAAACCCCACACAGGAGATGGGGAATACATTTGGCTCATGGAGTGAATTAATTTGACAGTTTATGAACTCACACAAACTTGAGAGCTTGTAGGCATTCATAAACCCGCTCCTACCCTTTCCCACCCGGGAAATGGTCAGAGGTTTACTCAGGAAAATGTCTTTATTCATACAACTTCAAAAGTTGGAAAGGGGACAGAATCTCCCAAAGATTCAGAGGGTCCAAAGGCAGGGACTTCTCCATTGGATATTACCCAGGATTAGAACATTGGAATGTTGGGAGATCCATGGAAAACAATGGAGTGCTCTGGGCTTATAATGGCTGGTATAAGCCTGGAGCTCCAACATTCCAATGTTTCTTTGTTCACAGCTCTGGCTGTGAAAAAAGGCTTCAGGGAGTCTGAGGGGATTCCAATCCCCTCACGCTCCCATAAGGCTTTTTTTTTTTTTTTATAGAACATTCTGCCCTCTAGTGGCAGAATGTTCTAATAGCATTATAGCCCTTCGTAGCTGGGCTATACCGGTTATTAAAGCCCCTCTCCCTTGTTAAACGCTGGAGAAGGCCTTTAATAGCCGGTATAGCCCTCTACGGCGGGCTATAAGGCTATATTAATAACGAAACCAATGTGCATTTGCAGAACTGGCTGCTTTTTCCCAATGCCGGCAGGAGCAAATTGTTTTACTACTGCGTAATGCTACAACACTGCACAGCACTGCAGAAATATATTCAATAGTAAACCCCACACAGGAGATGGGGAATACATTTGGCTCATGGAGTGACTTAATTTTATGAACTCACACAAACTTGAGAGCTTGTAGGCATTCATTAACACACTCCCACCCCTTCCCACCCGGGAAATGGTCAGAGGTTTACTCAGGAAAAAATCTTTATTTATACAAATTCAAAAGTTGGAATGGGGACAGAATCCCCCAAAGTTTCCGAGGGCCCAAAGGCAGGGACTTCTCCATTGGATATTACCCAGGATTAAAAACGAAACCAATGTGCATCTGCAGAACTGGCTGGCACATTTCCCAGTGCGGATGTGTACTGTGTTTGACTTGGAGATGAGCAGATGTTACATGACAATCCCAGTGGTACGCCTAGAAAATAGCAGCTGGTGCAGCTTTCCAACCATGCTACTGTTAATGTTTGTACATTTCTAAAACTCCAAAAATCTGTACTCCTGCCTCAGAAGAGGTAAGCCTTGCCTCTTTATAATTCCTACATTAGGAGAGTTAGGGGACACCTGGATAAAGTCCATAATCAACCAAGAAGTTAGTTGTATAAGATGGTGCAAGACGATGTTATTTTGTCATATGTGTGATGTAGAAAGAACAATGTAAAATAATTTGTTTTTAACTAGAAACAATCCTAAACCTTTTGAACAGAAGGAAGTCACTTTCTGTTCCTCACATCTTAAACCAACTTCAGCTTCTGCCATAGCCCCTTCTCTGTTATCAGAGGCCACTTACAGTCACCTCAATATCTTTGTCATAAAAATACACAAATAAACAAGGAGCCCTGAGACATGCAACAGCCATCTGGCAAACAGCCCAGCCGATTAATAATGAGCACTCAGATTAAATAACACCACCAGTATACCTACTATGCTCAGCTTTACCCCTTATCAGAGCAACCACTACCAGACAAATGATGCTTCATATTATGCCTAAAACATCCACCATAATCTTTAATAAAGTTTTTAAAATCTTTGAGATTAATTAATCACCAAAATCTGAAAGAATCGTCTGCAGCATCATCCTTAATTAATTTACAGGAACTTTATGCTAGTACAAAGTAAATCATTGAGTACCATTTTTGCTGCTTCTGTCATACAGAACGATGCAAAAAGATGTAATCCCATTTCATATCACCGAAACACGTTCAAACCAAAGCATAAAAAAGAAAACAATTTATGAAATCAGTCTAAACGTTTTATTTATAAATCACTTTAAACGAGTCGCAGAGGTCTCAACAAATAAATCCTAATTAATGCATAAAACCAAGAACAAAACAGTGCAATTAAATTACACGTTTTTTACTAGTGCAAAGTTACTGTGAAACTGACACATTTTCCGACTAACTTAAAATAAATTGCGGCAAAGCTGAGCCCTTGCACTGTCACGTCACTGCATTTCACTGATTAATACGGTATCATAAATGTGAGGGCTTGATTTTTAGGCATGACTGATTTGGTGTTTAAACTTTCTGCTCACATTGCCTAAAAAGGTATTCTATTGCATTTGCTGTAGCACAATAGGAAACATGAAAGCTGCATGGAAGGGATAGAGCTGAATGACTCACGCAAATCGTCATGACATGGAGTCAAGCCGTCATTTGTCATAATGATAAATGTACGGATAAGACCTGGTTATTTTTATAATACGTGTCTAAAGTGAATAATTATGAATTAGTGCTGGTAAGGCGCTTTGTCTGTAAACCATGATAGGATACATGGATTTCTTTTGGCAATAGAGGATTTATAAATAGAATAGCAATCTCTGAAAGAAACTTGTTTGAAGAACACTGCAAAGAACACCAACAGGACTTTACAAAAGCTGAATATTTCAATTGTATATGTTAATGAATGTGCATAACTTTCAATTTAATTTTAAGTTTTAATGAACTTTTATAAAGCTGGCATATTGATGCTAATTGAATGATGGGATATGTATATTTGAATGAAATATGAATGAGTCATTTGAAACTGATGGAGCGAGATGGAGAAACAGAATTTTGTATACCCCTCGCGAAGTAATTTTCTCATAACTATAACCTTTATTAATTGTGTGATGTGGAAAACATTAATCAACATAGTATAGAATGCACACACAAATACACGTGGGAATACTTATCTGCTTGCATGAAAAACTATAACTGACTACTTTAGTAATGTTGTCATATTGTTTACTAATGAAAAGCTTTAATTTAATCAAAAGCGACATAAATGTGCTTTCTGTTTATGTATTTTGTGGCAAAAACATGAAGACAGGTGAGCATATTATGCAAATGTGTTGCTTATTTTGCAAGGTAACAACTAATAGGGAAACCTTAGTATGGGGGAGGTAAACATAAGGGCTATATTTCAATAATTAACATTTATTTTTGTTTGTTTCTATAATAGTTCCAATTCTGGCATGTGAGGCCTGGTGAAAATATGGCTGCTTTTATTAACTGTGAATGGAAGATGAACTGAGCATGCGCAGCCCAAGTCCGAGTTTGAATGCGAGCTGCTTGTGCCTGAACGAAACCAGTTCAAGAACAAAATGCCCTGGAAGTCCTGATGACTGCAAAAAGAATGGACGTTTGAGCTACTGAACGTGGGAAAAGTTCATGGAGTTGCTAGCTGAGGATGTGACTAGGCCAAAGACTTTCTTAAACAAAGGACTCTTTAAAATTCAGCTGACACAACGGAAATTGAAAATTAGAATGATGAGGTGATGCTCATCCACCCCAAATTGTCCAATCAGAACTCAAGTTTATGCAGATAGTTACTTTTGTAGATAGATAAAGTTAGTGAAAAAGGTATAAAAAGTGCTGATTTTCTTTAAGAAAAAACGTTTCTGATTTCCTCCTGAGATGCTGTCGGTATGCTGATTTTCCTGAGATGTAAGACTTTGAGTAATTTTCTATTTTCTTTGAATGAGAAATGAGCTTTAGATGAGGTTATTAGTTAGGAGAAGAGGAAGCACTTACCTGTGGGTCCCGAGAAGCGCGGACACCGCCAAGAGTCATACCGGGGCAGCCAGGGCCACCTCGAGCACGCCACCACCGCCAGGAGTCATCTTGTTGCCACACGCGCCGCCGCTCCGGGACTACAGCTCCCGGCAGCCTACGCGGCGGCGCGCCCTCTGACACCGCAAAGAGCGCCAGGAGGCGCGTATAACCAGCGCTGCACCCGGCGGAGCGGGTGAGAAGAGGAAGCACTTACCTGTGGGTCCCGAGAAACGCCGACACCGCCAAGAGTCATACCGGGGCAGCCAGGGCCACCTCGAGCACGCCGCCACCGCCAGGAGTCATCTTGTTGCCACACGCGCCGCCGCTCCGGGACTACAGCTCCCGGCAGCCTACACGGCGGCGCGCCCTCTGACACCGCGAAGTGCGCCAGGAGGCGCGTATAACCAGCGCTGCACCCGGCGGAGCGGGTGAGAAGAGGAAGCACTTACCTGTGGGTCCCGAGAAACGCCGACACCGCCAAGAGTCATACCGGGGCAGCCAGGGCCACCTCGAGCACGCCGCCACCGCCAGGAGTCATCTTGTTGCCACACGCGCCGCCGCTCCGGGACTACAGCTCCCGGCAGCCTACGCGGCGGCGCGCCCTCTGACACCGCAAAGAGCGCCAGGAGGCGCGTATAACCAGCACTGCACCCCGCTCCGCGGGACGCCCGGGGCGAAGCCCGGGCAAAGGGCGGGCCCTCTACGCCCCTCATCGGCACGAGGAGGCAGGGGCAGGGCCCTGACCCCTGCACGAACATTGAAAGTAAGTGCGATCCCATCACCCATATTCGTCAGTGTAAAAGATACCGCCATAGACTGCCAAATCTAAGTACCTGCTTCTACAGCTTCGATAAATCTAACTAACATGTCCAAATCGAAAGTGACTGTCCCCGTCAATACCATAGACAATTACATGGTACAAAAAGTTGTCCAAATAAATCATGACAGGCGATCATCCCTGGGGTTGAGTCAATCACCTGATATGCACTTTGAAAATACCCTACCACCCACCCCTACACTCGATATCAGTAACGAGGTCTTCCAGACACAGGATGTTATCCCATTGACTGAACTCTTGGTGGTCATAGATGAACCAGCCCACGAGAGTATATTAGATCAAGGAATAATCTCTATAGAAGAGGGGGCCCCCGCACCTGTCCCAGCACCGAGAATAGTAAAGGGGGGGAGAAGAATATGCCCAAGCGGGGTGGTCTACGGTCAAGCAAAAAACGCCCCAATGGGTCCCCCGAGAAAATCAGTGCAGAAGATACAATTGCTCCCATAGAAGGAAAGGCACATATGGATGATGATCAATTCAAAAAGTTATTAAATGCTATTGATCATAAAATTAAATCAATAACCAAACCACTCCTAAATAAAATTGACCATCTAACTGAAGAGGTGAATAGACTAGGGGACCTCTTGCAAAAATCAATAGAGGAGAACACTAAACGCCCGCTATTGAAAGCACCTGTAGTTGATTCCAAATCTACCCAAACAGCCCCCAGACAAGAAGTATTAGTAGAAATCCCCACAATCAATCTGGAGAGCTCTGATCATGGGAGGGGAGGGTTAAGAGACTTGGACCCAGATACCAACATAGGGAACAACACAGGGTCAAGTCATACACATAGCGTAGAAAATGTCAAGTTAGACAAAGGGGCTGTAGAATTAGTTGTTGAGGCCTCTCCGCTAATACTAGTCCTCGCAAACGTCCCGCAATTAGAGCGAGGGCAAGTAGAGAATATTCCCTCCCTAATAAACAAATCTCTTCACTGGTTATCAGGGAACATGGCTTTTTCGCAAGGAGGCAGGGACCAGTTGGCACAAGAAATAACTAAAGCTAGAAGAGTTGAATGGATCGGGGGCGGCACCAAAAAATGTAAGGGGGATTGTGTGGTGCTGCATCTCACTGATCCAGAAGTTCTGCCAAATATCCTAGCTAATATATACCCCCCTCAGCGCAGAACAACGGAAATTGTGCCATTAACGTTGGACTTTTTCTATTCAAAGAAAAGTAACACCCTAAACCCAACTATGTTGAAAACCAAATGGAACCCTGTACTAAGGAAAGCCAAAACTAGTGGAAAAATAAATAACTGGGGAATATCGTTGGAAAATAGGTTCTCGTCCCTTTCTGGTCTAAGCGAATGTGATTGACTGGAAGAAAGGTCAAGCACAGCAGTGGTCAAGGCTATTGAATCCTATGAGGGAAATTATTGTATTTCAAATAACACAGAACTAAACTGTAGCGAGAGAATTAAATCCATCCACAGGGAAGACACCCTTAGCATAGCTGAGCTAATCTCGCTAAATTCCCGCACTAACACACAGGAGGTGGAAATTAATCCTATACACCTTCTGTCTCCTCTTAGCCAATGTCCTTTGCTACAAAGGGGCATTGCTCAGACAGAAGGTAGCACTAAATTCATCTCCTGGAATATAGCAGGTATTCATCATAAATTGGAGACCCCGGAATGGTGCGAGTTCATAGATAGCTATGATATCATTATGATGCAAGAAACCTGGGCAGTGGCACCAGTCTTTCGCCAGGGGTATTTAAATTATCACATACCTGCGAAAAAGAACATCAAGGGACGGCCCTCTGGGGGTTTAATTATTTGGGTACGACAATCCTTACATTGCACCATCAAAAAGAGACCCATTAATAATAGTGATCTACTTTCATTAGTGCTCACTACGCCGGAAGACCAAAACATGGCTCTGTATAACATTTATGCCAGGGGAATGCAAGGTGGCGTTGCCTCTGATGTGATAGGTGCATTAGACAACGACTTAGAGATCCTACCCGCAAATTATACTATCTGTGTGGGGGGAGATCTGAATACAACATTTGAACCGTTAGGTTGTGAGGATAATGATCTGACCCAAGAAGAAGACTCTAAATGGGGCATTCCGCAATTAGACCTACCACAGGTAAAGAAGTGGACAGAAGTAGCTATACAGGTTAAGAGCTTATGCCTGTCCAGAGGCCTGAGGGCAGTAAATGGTCGTACCCCCTCGGACCTCCAGGGTAAACATACCTTTGATAACGGGAGGTCTAGCAGTAGGATAGATTATATCCTCATAGATGTTAGAGACTGGTCCAAAGTGGTGGATATGCAAGTGGTACCGAGATTGGAGAGCGACCACAATCCTTTGTGCTTGCTCATCAATCTGGTATCAGGCGAAAACACAACTAACCAGAAAAAAGGTGTTGCAACATTAGATGTTGTTTCATCTAATAATCTTCGTCATATTAAATGGGCAACATTGATGGATAATATAGGGGACATGCAGGTCTTAGAGGAAATAGTTAATGTAGAGGTTTCTAGATTACAATCTCTTACCAACGAGACGAATTTTAACGAATTGATTGAAGAGTCACAGCAAAAGCTGTTCGCTAATATTCAGAAGTTATTCTTCAAAAAAACTAAACAGAAGAAAGGCTCTAGAATACTAACAAAAGGAGCATGGTATGACAACTCGTGTAGAGAAGCGCGACAGAAACTCAGCATAGCACTGAGGACAAAAACTGATGTATTAAAAGCCAGGAATGATTATAGAAAAGCACAAAATAGGGCAAAAAGATTGTGGGATGAGAACACATGGCTAGATTTGAAGAAAGCTTGTGCTGCTAAGCAACAGAAGGAGTTTTGGGCTATATTAAAGTGGGGTAAAGGGGGAAATGCTGATTGCCCAAAAAACCATGTAGCGAAGAATGACTGGGTGGAATTCTTCAAACCGCAATACGCAGACAATTTACCTCCCCCAACTGAAACCCCCCTGCAAAGGGTATTATACACCCAAGCCCTATTCACATTGAAAGATGCACAAGTGGCTATGGATGGAGTAACCAGAGGTAGGGCGCCAGGCATTGACGGAATACCAGCGGATGTGTTTTTAGCCGACAGGACTAACTGGTGTAAATATTTTGTATGGCTTGCTAACGCAATCGCACAAGGTGCCATGATCCCAGCAACATGGAAGGGCACGGAGATAATACCGTTTTTTAAAAAAGGGGACAAGGCTTTACCAAGCAACTACAGGCCCATCAGCCTTATCGATGCTGCGCAAAAACTGATGGGCAGGATGTTACAAAACAAAATACAAGCCTGGAATGATGATAAGGACATCCTCTCCCCGTACCAAGCAGGTTTCCGCCCCCTAACTAGCTCTGTCGATCAGGTATTCCACTTTTTGACAATGTTCTGGAAAAATGTAACCCTGACAAACGGGCCATTATACGCTGTCTTTGTGGACTTGAAGTCAGCGTTTGACTTAGTACCCCGACACAAACTTTGGATTGTACTGAGGGAACTTGGAATAAGCCCAGAAATGCTGACCCTGCTTGTGAGATTGCACGAAGGCAACTATGCCCGGATCAGGTGGGGTGCCCAGGGAGATGTCACAGAATCCTTCCCGGTAGAGCGGGGGGTAAGGCAAGGCTGTGTCCTGGCCCCCACCTTATTCTCACTGTATATTAATGGTATAGTTGATTTCTTGAAACAATCCATGACAGATGCTCCAATACTAGGTGGGGAGCGAGTACCAGTATTGATGTTTGCCGATGATACCCTGCTGGTCTCGCGGACCCCCAGTGGATTACAAAAGACACTAAACGCTTTTGGTGACTTCTGCCGGAACCGGGGCTTAGAACTAAATACATCAAAGACAAAGTTCATGAACTTATGCCCGGTTAAGAAATTCAAGGGGAAAATGTATTTTAATGGCTCTGTACTGGAAGAAGTGAATGCTTTTACCTATCTAGGCATTTTATTACAGTCAAACATGAACTGGAAATCTCATATGGATAATGTGGTGCTAAAGTTTAACCAATTGACAGGTTCAATAGCGCTAAAATACAAATCTTCATTCACAAAACCTACTCAGCCAGCTATGGAGATTTACAGCATGAAAGTTTTGGGAGCTTGTTTGTATGGGTCTGAGTTATGGGGCTTCTCAAACTTGAGCCCACTAGTCGTAGCAGAAAATAAGTTTCTTCGACGAATGATTGATGCACCCCAGA
This sequence comes from Lissotriton helveticus, assembly GCF_964261635.1. NCBI lineage: Eukaryota > Metazoa > Chordata > Amphibia > Caudata > Salamandridae > Lissotriton > Lissotriton helveticus. Next base: position 246,681,434 of record NC_136069.1, on the reverse strand, counting down.
GCACACCCACGATCCCGCTACAATATGACCTCGGGAGAAAAAAGATAGAGGACATGATAAGATTGCGTCCCCTCCTATATTGGAGACGCGTAAAAACTACTCCCGAACTGAAACATTACGCAGCTGCTCTAATGGATGTTGTAAGCTCCGATTGTTTTCATAAGATATTATGGCTCAATGAAGTAAGAACCTTGCTTCAAAAACTGCACCTAGATCACCTGTGGACAGCAGTAGATCCACAGGTTTTTCCTTCCAAGACATGTTTGAAAAAAATGTACTGGGACATGATATTTAACACGGCATTGATTTCTAACCAACCATCGATGTTGACATCCCAGTTCCTGGATTTTAAACCCATACCTAAATACGAACAGTATTGGGATTTGATTTCCAAACCCCTAGATAGGAAGTTATATTTCCAGTTTAGAATTGGCTCCTTACCCCTTAATGCTTTTACTGTCAAATGGTCCTCTGGTAATGTGAATACCTGCTTTCATTGTAAAGTACATGTAGAAGACATCCCACATTTTTTGTTTGTTTGCCCATTATATGCTGCCCCAAGAAGTAGATGGCTAAAGCCGGTATGCAGGAACTTAGGGACTAGGAATTGCTCAGAGGCACTGAGAATATTAAGATCTAACTGTGCCCCGTATCTTGCTATCGCTGTGGCCAAATACATGGGGTGGGCCTGGCTAATACGCACGCGCACTTTAAAATTGTAAATATAACTACATATGCATGCAAGGCTCTATGCTGTGACTTGGATTTTATATGCTGTTTTTTTTTTTAATGAACTGAACTATTCGTCAGCACTATATGTCATGAACGGTTTAATTTGCATTTTATCTTGTTTCTAAATTTTAGAATAGTATTTATTGTTATAGCTTAAAGAAATATGCTTTTATGACAGTGTTGTCGAATAAAGTATTTAAACTTGACTTGAATAAATCAGTTAGGAGAAAATGAATTTTGTGAACTATCTGTCTTTTGCTAATATTTGTGTTCTGAAATCTAAATAATAATGTCTATTCCCGAACCTCGGAAATAAAAAATGATTATAACTGTTTGAGATAAAACTCTTATTTTTAAAAGTTATCTTTGAATAAAGAAAAAAATTAAGTGAATAAACTGTTAGACATGCTAAAATTTGCTATTAATAAAAATTAGATAAATGGAGAATTAAGCTGGTCTTGTATTTTCCTACGCCTAATTTTTTACTAGCAGATTCGCTGACCATAATGGTGTTGTGTCTAAATAAAATGCCTTGTTGATGTAAACCATGGTAACACTTCTTAAACTGCAGGTGTAAATAGTATAAATATTTAGTTTAAATTTAGACACTCCGCTATGATACAGCAGCTCTCCTTTGAAAATCCCCGATCCATGAAGTAGGATGAAAGTGTTTTGTGAGTAACTCACTGTGTTATGGGCCCCACTGATGAGTAGATGTATGATTTGGTATTTCAGGGAAAGGTGATATGGTTTTAGAAAATATTTTCGGAGTAGCGCTGCATCAAAACCCATAACAAGTAAAATATTTAACACCAAAACTATAGCCACATTTAGAACAACGACGATGTGTTGTGGATTCGTCGTTTGCACTAGTATTCAATGCAGCATGATGTCTTTTGGACAAGCTAAACTAAGGTGAAACTGGGCAAGCTTAGTTTTTCTACAATGTTACGCTGGAAAACATTCAAAAAGAAATTGGGGACTGCATGGAAAGGCACAGATGTCTGAGAACAACTAGATTAGCACTGATATTGTTAAAGACTGATCGGTCCACCTTTGAATTTGGATTTACAAAATGTTATGCTTACAACCAATTTCAGTATTATCTGTCATTTTGGGTTGGGTAGATTTAAATAAGTAATATTGCTGCAAACATTTGCAACTTTTCTGATTTTTGGCAGCAGCCACAGATTGAGCGCACTCATTTTGATGATTATCTGGAAGCTGGGTTATTTAGGTCCACCTTGGTATAGAGAATTATTAGTCCAATTATTTCTTCCATATTTCTATTTAAACCTTTAACAGGCCATTCATTTCTACATATTTCACAACAGGACAAAATCATTGACTTATTCAAATCTCGTAATGTTTTGCAATTTGCATTGTAGCTCCAGCAAACAGCACTTGCATGAGAGAGGATCTGACAGTAAACTACAGACGTGTGAGTCATTGTCTTTGCTATTACATTTTGACATGTATATAAACCTAGCAGTATCTCTAGTAAAAGATTATATCCTGAGCAATATGAGGAGGGCTGACTAGTGTTGATAACACGTTCTCTATGATGCATAATGTCCCAGGGACTGAAGTTTGTTTACAAATAACATGTTTTTATCACCCTACATTGGGAACCAAATGGAAAAAACTCCTAAAATGTAATCATAAACCTCCTACAATAGTAAGGCAGGACATTCATCTTCCCTGGTAGACATTCCCACTTACTATCAATTCTGAAAATGATAAACTGGGTATTGAATCCCGAGGCTTGTTAAACCGTCCTTGGGCACTGCATGCTCCTTCAAAAGCAACTATTTCCCCATCAACATCAAGGTAGTCCTACCACGTGTGACACTTATATTAACTGTATAATTACAAGGAGTGTGCCTAGTTACAAATATGCTAAACTACAAAATGTATTATTTCCTTGGATCTGAACAAAGTATGTTTGAATTAAAAAATTAAGTTAGACTGACAAAGTTTAGACTGCAACCTGAATGTTTTTAAAAATAATAAGTGTGTGTTAGTTATTATTGCAGGTCTGGTTGTAGGTGGTCATTTTACTGAGATAGATATCAGTTTGATGTAGGTAAATCTAAATTACCGATTCATAAATACCGAATTGTACCGATTCGGTATTTATGAATCGGTAACTTAGATGTAGATAAAAAATCGGTAATTTTTACCGATTCGGTAAGATTCGGTATTTACTGATTTGGTAAATACCGAATCGGTATTTGCTATTGAATCCTATGGGCCTTGAAGCCCATAGGATTTAATAGCAAATACCGATTCGGTATTTACTGAATCGGTAAAAATACCGAATTGCAAAGGGGGACAGGGGGACACTTTGACACCCTGTTGCACCCCTGTAACTGGCTTGTGCGCCATGTGGCACACATACATGCCCTTAGGGCATGTCTGCGTGCCACATGGCACAGGTGTACATGCACAGATGTGCATGTACACAAGAATTCGTAATTTACCATGCAATTGTATTGCATGGTAAATAACGAATCCTAAAGGCCCTGTTGCAATGTAAAATGTGCTACCTACATAGCAAAATACAGATTCGGTAATTTTACCGATCAGTAAATTTACCGAATCGGTAACATTTACAGATTCTGTAAAATTACCGAATCTGTATGTTTTAGGTGACCCTACATACCAATTTTTAAAATACCGGTCAGAAACGGCCGAAAATCGGTATTTTCGGCCGATTCCGACCGGTATTTTGACACCTACATCTGGCCCCAAGACTTTACTGCACAAATTAGGAATTAGATTTGGTTTGCTGTACAGAATGTGGAATAATACTTTTCCAGCCAGGGATAATTTTTGTAAAAAAGTAACACTATTGGATAAGAGAGAAATTTAAATTAACGTGCTCTGGGTCTGCTGTGAGCTGAGATATGGGTGCAAGTTCAAAGGTGTCAGTTGACATAGGGCAGAGTAAGGAAGCACAGCATTGAACCTCCTTGGCTATTAGGATCTGAATGGTCCTTTTTAGGTATCGTCTGCACAGCGTTTGATCTGCGCTTGTGAAATCTATTGTATTTAATATAAATCTTAAAAGGGGTTAATATCCTGCCTAGCTTTCCATTGGTTTCAGTGCTTTTCAGTACTTTTCCTCTGTTTCTATTGGCTGTAGCATGTTATTTCCTGTTGTTCCTCGTGTGCTTCTCTTATCAGTATCCCGAAGCCTAAGTACTCCTTTTCCTCCGCTTTGGTAGGTGGCACTTCTCTTATTCCATTTCATCTGCACCATGTTTTTTGTTTAGGTTTACCTAATCTCTCCATGTATGCAAGCATTTGAAGCATGCTTGTAACCTCTCCCTGCCTGCATGCATTCCAACATTCCATGCAGCACAGTCACACTAGCTGAGCAGACAGGGAGAGCGCATCATGAGAGAATGATATATACATATACAGCATACTACACTAATGCATTTACCAATGGTTGTTTTCAGTTCTATTTACTTGAGAGCGGTTTCTAGATTAGCAGGCTGCTTAAATCTGAAGAATTAACAATCTATTATTTTCACATGCAAATAAATTCTGCCTTTGTACTTTTCGGCTGAATATTTGGTATCTGAGGGAGAATGCATCTTTGGGAGACTGCTCTCTTCCAGGCAGCAGATACTCCTCCACTTTAAACTTTTCCCAGAAATGCCTGTGGCTAGCTTAAATGTAAACTGTATATAACATGGCATATGTCACGCAGCAGCAAAAAGGTTTAGATGTGGGGTATATTTTTAAAACACTTTATATTATATTTTTCCAATGGTACAATAGGTGGATTCCCTAAACCCCTATACCTCACCACTTTCCTAATAGTTCAAAATCAGAAGTAAGAAACACAATTAAAATGTTTTCTCCAGCAGCTATGGAGGTAACATCTCTGAAGTTGGGAAAACCTTCCACCTGAATTCCTAGGATGGAAATAATTTGCTCCACGGTTGGAACCAGCCATCCTCCAGTTTTTCCCTTTATGCAATTAGATGCTTGGGCCTTCTGGAACAGGGTGCTTGCCCAAATAAGGACTTTTCCTATTGCAATCTGCTGATTGGACTGGGTCCTGGAAGCCAGAGGGAGCTTCTAGACTGTGTAGGCTATGCAGTTAACTGAACGTGTTGGGATCCAGAGTGGACTGTACCCTGATGTGTGGGGTGAACTGCCTCCTTTCAGACTGGGTTATTTGTAAAGAACATTCCACAATATTTCCCCCTACTTGTACGGTGTCACAGGAGAACTGTACTGAAGATTTCTTGAACATCTCATAAAGGGAAATAGCTTATAGATTTCATTTTAGTTTGGCTCATACAGTACTTGCATGCTGGCATTGCTATGGGCTTTGCTTGTAGTCGTTATGCAAGATATGCAGAAGAGACTTGATTTGACTTATTGAAGCCCAAACTGATTGGCTTTTAAAAGAGCTAAAATAGCAGCATGTTTACTGGCAGTGGGAAAAAGATCATGGATGACTCATAAATAATAATAATCCACATTTGTAAAGCGCACAATCACCCGTAAGGGTCTCTAGGCGCTGGGGGCCGTCGGGAAGATTAAGCAAGCTATTGCCCAGAGTCACATGGTGCTGGGCTAATCTGCCGCCGGTGCCGGGTATCAAACCGTGATCCCCAAATTCCAGAGTCAGTCGCCCTAGCCGCGGCATCACACCTCTCCTTTAAATATGATAAAGAGAGAGGAAATGAAGACAACTGGATAAATGTGTCTTGTATAAAGGCAGAGTAGCATGGTGATCATATCTAAGTAAGAATAAAAAGCTCAATATCGGTAACAAGAATGGCACTGGTGCAGGAGACAGGGGTTGGGAGTGAAAGCAACACCAATAAGTCTATGTTTGAGTTAAAATAGTTTGTATGGTGTAGAGCAAAACAGGAAGAATTGATACAGAAATAATAGTAAAGGGTTTGAGCAACCTGAGCAATGAATCAAGCAAAAGAAAAACGTGTGGGTGTTTTGCGTTGATAGGAGAAACAGCGCAATAAGGAAAGAGGAGTAATGGCAGAAGGGGTCTGACAATTCTTTCATTGCCTCTCCCACATGAGCCATGACATGAGTCATTAGTGGTTAGGTTAAAGACAACGGTCCTTGACAAAGAAAGTAACAACTACAATAATTATAGGCCACAATATGCACTATAATGAAAAAAAGTCCAGCCGGACTTGAAAATTTTATCAATGTTTAAATATGTTAGATCAGAAAAACCAACAATGAAACAGTGGGACACAATCCTGCATCCACAGTGCTAAACATACATTGAAACAATACAAATATTTAGGGTATTTCAGGCATATAGAAAACAAGAGCAAAAAGGAATTTTAAAATGCATTTGCTTCACATATGTGGGAAACACACGGTTTGTGGCACATAATAGTACATTAGTGTTTAAACATATTGTGTCATTAGTGGGGCACAGGTAAGGCAATGCAATTGCTGTATAGGTTATACACTACAAGTTGGGTGTGGAGGGCAGGAAAAGAAACCATATGTCCTCTTCATAAAGTCACGAGGCCATATCTCCTTCATTTATTTACGCTTAACCTAGTGGTATGGCAAATATGGACTATTTGGCCCATCTGGTCTCCCATTTTTGTTTCTGCTGCAATTACCCCTACATTCCCCCTCAGACACCCTCACTGCGTTTCTTATGATACCTATTTTCTAAGATTTCATGTGTTCTTCAACATAGTTATTTCCTCCCCAGTTCTTTATTGCCCTACCCTGCCTGTTGTCTCATATGTCTGAAACATCCGATTACCCCATTCTCAACATATGTATGCCAGTGCAGTGCTCATCTTCAGATTTATGATACAGATCTCGTGTTGTCTTCATTGCCTGTCTCTTGTCTGGTAAATATCCCTGTGTCCTTCTAAAATACAGAGGTTGGCACTATATGTAATTGCTTATACAACCATTGATAGAAACATAGTTTGGTGTACTGAAAATTCCTTTTTTTTATCTAATTAGGCCCATTTCACAAAATGTTTGTCCATGAGTAAATGAGCGTTACAGAAATTCAGGATTATGTTACACCTAAGTTGGGAGTACAACCCTGTTACTTGTTTTATGTAAAACTTCACAAAATACACATCTCTCATGGGGTGTTAGTGTTTTTTGATTGTTGGATTTTTAACTACATTTTTGCCTGAAAGACACCAATGTGAATTCAAACATGCTCAATAAGCAAAGCAAAGAACTAAAGAGCAAGGAACTAAAAACTGACCTTTCAACAACTTCTATATCAAAACAAAAACGTTTATCTATAGAATCCGTTTTCCGCCGTATGCAGGTTTTCAGTTTGAATACTTCGGGTGGACACGGGACAAGACCATTCTGCTACAAAAGAGGAGAATAATGGAAACGTCAAAAATAGAATTAAAAAAAATTGAATGCATTTATGTCACCAACAAGTAAGATAAATATGATTCAAAGTTTCTTAATTGGTTTAACAACTTAAATAAAACACTTCATGTTGAGATAAACTTTGAAAAAGCTACAATGAAGACAAACTACTGTGCAAGTCTTGAGCATCATGGAAAGTACATTTGCTATGCTTGTAAGAGGGCTTATTATTCTACAGTTACGATACTCAAAGACAATGTCCTACAAATACATTTGCATGAATTTGCAGTTGACATTCATAACAAAGAGCATACGCCTGTATTTGTGGTTTTCAAGGTAAGTTCTAAGTATGGAGGATGTAAATATCATTTAACTGGTTGGAAAGTTTAAGTCTAACTTAAACCTAGCTATTGTGTTACCATACATTTAGAAAACATCATGATGGAGCGCGGTAGAAATTCTCATTTATAACATCGTATAGAGACATTAAAAAGGGTACAAATTAAAAACTGAAAAGGATTTTGTTTTAAAATCATAAAGTAAAACCTGGTTGCGGAAAAAAATAAACAAATGTAAACACACATTTAGAATTTCCAAGGGCAAAAACTTTCCTGGTAAAGACGATGAAATGCTCTAAAACTTGATTACTCACCACTTTTCCACCCGACTTTGCTTCGCAGATACTCATAGTGAATGCTTTATTTGACTTGTCATAAGTACAGTAGTGCTTTGTCCATGTGAAACCAAGTGGTCCTACAAAGCAGAACAGACAATGTTCATCTATGTGTTATTAAAGTGAGTTTGTATTCTGCAGAAGTGATGAAGCACGTTTGTTAATTTGTTTGCATAATTTATAGGAAAAGGTGACCTACCTACCCATGAAGTTATTTACCAAAGATGTACTTTTGTAGAAAGATTTTACATTTACGAATACAAACGCTATATTAGCTTCTGACTTCATGGGTGAATTAGTCATGCTATTATTCAAATATGTAGCAAGTAGGTCTTTTAGTGGGTATGCTCAACTCACTAAACTAGGTTTGTAGTCTGTATTTACATCTATGTACAACATGCAACGAAACCAGATTTGTGTTACGTTTCTGTCCAAATCAAGAACTTGGCAACTGATCACAGGTTCCCATGGGTAAGTCGTTCCACGTCTCTTCTTGTTTCACAGAGAAGCTTCTACCGAACTAAGATTCTTTTACACTGAAGAGTAATGGGAGAATTCTTTGTGAGCTCATAATAGTGTGTTTCAAGAAGCTTACTACTGGACTCTATTGATCAAGGGGATTAACAAATATAGCGTTAGGTCTGGCCGTAGCGGGCTCTACCAGCAATTAAAGGCCCGCTCCATCGGGACAACAAGGGAGCAGGCCTTTAATGGCTGGTAGAGTCCGCTATGGAGGGCTCTAAGGCTATTAGAACATTATGTTCTAATTTGTACAACATAGGCCTCACAGAACCTGAGTTGGTTGGAATCCCCTAGGGTTCTGTGAGGCCTTTGTTCACTTCTACCGACCATTAGAAGCCATGAGCACTCCATTGCTTTCAATGGAGCTCCATACTTTCTCATGTTCTAATTCGTTTGAGTGTTTTATGAGACAAGATACTTACTTCTTCCAGTAGATTTGCAGAGGTGGTTTTGGATTCCAAATTAGTAGGTGTTGAGTCCAATACAAATGGATTCAGTATACATCAAATCTTTGTTGGGCTGTACTAAACTCCTCTTAATGCTACTAAATGGTAAAATGACCTTTAAACCTTCTGTAAAGCCTAAGTTATAAAACGATAGATAATGTTTTTAGAATAAGCAACTCTGGATTGCTAACTTTTTGGTTAAAAATATCTGGTTCATTTTCTGTTTGAGAAATGTGTTATTTTGCACCAAGTGTTTATTCTAGGTCTTGGAGATGATATCTCTGGTGGGTATTAATGCTCAAATTAGAGGACTGAATGTGTTTATTGCCACTCAGATGAATGACATTCCTTAAATCAGTATGAAGTATATGCTAAAATCAAGCATTATTTTCCTATAGGGTTTTTCCAGGCTAAAATATGATGGCCCTCTTTCGAAGTGCCCTGGAGTAAGGCACAATGTGTATTGCACCCAAATGAATCTGACACACCAAGGTTTGTAAAGTATTTGGTGTAATTAATATCACGTATCACAACTTTGGTATTTACTTCGCCAAGTTATTGTAACTGCCAGGCCTTTTACCATGTTAAATTCCAGCATGTTTGACCAGACTAGATTGAATGGGTTTGCACAGGAATCAGAACTTGTAATGAAAACCACTATGCTTTCAGTCCAAAAACTTTAAAATGGACAGTTTGTTAGTTAAGCCTATCTTGTTTTACAAGGGTTGTTTTTGTGATTCAATGAATCTGAAAGCAACAGGGCATGTACTGGCGGGAATGAATCCTGTGCACGATAATCAGTTTGCAATCACATAAATCGATTCTGTAAAGGTGGAGAACGGTATATGACGATGTGGTTTTTGTGACTTCATGTACAAGTACATATTCTAACATGGTACTAGGCAGTCGTTATAATAAGTTACGTAACACTAGAATGAACACGTTTTCAGATGTGCCCAATTTGTTAAGGCAATAAACGTCAAAAGATATAGCATTTGTTTTTTTTGTTTTTTATTTTATTTATGGTATTTATACATATACATACAGTGCACGGGGATATCTTCTTATGGGTAACCATCCTGTGCGGTACAAGATACATGGTACATGGTAGATATTATTTGGATGGCGCCCCTTTGCTGGTTATACAGTAATGGTAGGCTAGAAATAGTATGGAATAAGAGGAAAGTGTGAATAAGTAAATAGAGAGAGAGAATACCCTGTAGATCTGAGAGCTTCAGCGAGTGTAGTGGCTGTGGAATATATTTTATTGGTTGATAGTTCGTTCAACTGTTAAAGTATTTAAGGTGGGTCAAAAAGGGGCAAGTTCTTGTCCAGTGATTCCCAAAGGCTCCTGGAGGAGGTTTTCCAGGGTGAGTATCTTATCGCTAGGGAGTCGGCTCCGGTTAGGTAAGGGATCCAGCCTAGCCAACCGCTGGATGATGCTTTAGAGGAGTCCTTCCAGTTCGTGAGTACTAGCTTGACTGTGGCGGTTAGGAGAAGGTCCAAAATGCTCTCTTTCTCCCTCTGTGGGGATTTCCGTTCGGATGAAAGCTGTCGTGATCAATGCAAAATCTTTTTATTTTACAGTTGAGCGCCTTGTCTATAAAGTCAAATACCCTCCCCCAAAACCCATTGAGTGTAGGGCACAAAAAAATGAGGTGTTCCAGGTCACCTTTGGCTGCGTTGCAATTCCAGCATGTGAGGCTGTCTCTGAGTCCTAATTTATGTAGCCGGTTTGGGGTCCAGAATGTTTTATGTAAGAGCCACAGTTTGGTCTGTGCGAGGACTGGGTGATCTTATTTCGTGTGCCGAATGACCATAGAGTGTTCCACTCCCGGTCATCCAGTGGGGGTGTATGCAGCAGTTCCAATACCTTTCCGTCTTTTCGTTGATACTTGTTTTTTGTGTGCTAAGGGTTTTGTATAGGCGTGAGACCTGGTGTCCCAGTTTGTTTATGCTAGTTACGAATTGGAAGATTGATGGGTTGGTATTTGTTATTTTGGATTTCGTCATAGTTGTTTTGATCTTTAGGAATCTGTAGAGGTCTGAGTCATCGAGTGGGTGGGAGGCTTTTAGGTTGGCGAATGTCAGCGGCGCGGATTCCGCTTCCAGCTGATAGGGATGTGTGATGCCCTTTTCTATCCAGTTCTCGAAGTATAGCTTTTTCCCCTTGTATTTTATGGAACTATTTGCCCAATTGGGATTCATCTTTGGAACCTTTAATACTGACCTCCATTTTTTTGTCTAGCTTCAGTAGTGCTATCTTAATGTTTTTCAATATTGTATTGTTCGCAAGAGGGTGTGTGTTGGCCGTGAGGAGAGCTAGTGGGTTGAGATTTTTTAATATTGCCTTTTCTAGCTGTAGCCAAACTGGTGCGTATTCTGTCGGCTGCTCTATCCAATGTGTGCCCTGCTTGACAAGGAATGGCAGTAGAAAGGTTCTTAAGTCCGCTATGTTTACCCCTCCCTGACTTTTGGGCCGTCTCAGTTTCTTTAGGCTTATCCTAGCCTTTTTGTCTCGCCAGAGAAGTCTGTTGCACATTTTATCTAGTTTTTGGTGGAAATCTTCTGAGAGGAAGAATAGGAGCATGCTTGTAAGGTAGTTTACTAGGGGAGTGATCATCATTTTTATTGTTTCGATTCTCCCCCACCAGGTCATGAATTTGGGTGACCAGGCCTCTAATTGTTTCTTAATTTTGTCCAGTATGAGTTTCTCATTGTGTCTTAGGGTGGAGATTGGGTCCGAGCTGAAGTAGATACCCAGGTATTTGATGTGGCCTGTCTGCCACGTGATTCCTGAGGATCCCAGAACCTCTTTAGTGGAGTGGATGTTTAGCGGCTTACATTCTGACTTGTCATTGTTGAGTTTGTCTTTGGATGTTGTGTCATTATTAGTATATCATCTGCGTACGCTGCTACTTTTACTGTAGTTGACCGATGTTCCCCCCCTTTATTTTCTCATTTAGTTTTATATCTTGGATCAGGGGCTCTAGGCCTTAGAGGAAGAGCGCAGGCGACAGTGGACATCCCTGTCTCGTTCCTTGTTGGAGTGTGAACGGTTCTAAGAGTGCCCCGTTTATTGTGATTGATACAGGGCCATTGTCATTTTAATGTATCTTTCTCCTAGGTTAAATATATGCATGCATTGCTCTAGGAATGCCCATGAGACTTTATCGAAGGCTTTCTCCACGTCCAGTGCAATGGTAACCGCTTGGAGTGGACTCTGCGAGGCTTGTTCTAGCACATGGCATAGAAGGTGTGTTGTCACTGGCCATTCTGCCTTTCATGAAGCCCACCTGGGTGTTGCTTATAAGTTTGGGCAGTACCTTGTTCAATCTAGCTGCCAAAATCTTTGCATAGATTTTACAGTCTACATTGATAAGGGAGATTGGTCTGTAGTTTTACGGTAGTTGGGGGGGTCTTTATCTTCCTTAGGTATTACTGTTATAGTCGCGCCTGTCATGGATGCTGGTATTTTCCCTGTGGGCGATGTGTTGTTAAAGACTCTTTTTATGAGTGGGGCCAGTTGAGGGAGGAAGAATTTGTAAAAGTCTACCGTGTATCTGTCCGGGCCGGGGGCTTTGTTCTTTTTTAGGGACCTGACTGCCATTTCTATCTCTGCACCGTTGATGTCTAATCCTAGATTAGTGCTGTCCAAGCTATCAAGTCTCGGTAGGCCTAGTCTTTTTAGATACTTTTTGCATATTTCTTTGTCTAACTCCTTGTCATTCTTATATAGGTCTGAGTAGAATTGTCTAAAGGTTCTAACGATCTCTTTGTGTTTAGTGTAAGTTTTGTTGTCAGCGTCGGTGATTGATGCGATTGACCTCTGGTTGCTTTTATATTTCAGCTAGGATGCTATGAGTTTCCCTGCTCTGTTGGACACGCACAAGTTTAGGGCTTTACATCTGTTTAACCAGAGGCCGGCCCTCTCACTAACGATTTTGTTGTACTCGTATTTGCGCGTCGTTAACTTATGGAGGGTCGTGTCTTTTTGGTTGTCTTTTAGGAGCTCGAGCTCTAGATTTTTGATTTCGGCTTCCAGTTCTGTTAGTCTTTGATTTGTCTTCTTGTGTAGTCTAGCTGATATGTCTATTAGTTTCCCCCTGATTGTGGCTTTTAGAGCATCCCACAATGTGTCTACGTTAACTTCGCCATTATCATTATTGGTTATGTACTCGGTTAGGGCATCTATTACTTCCTTTTTGTGGGCCGGGTCTGTGGTAGTGTTGCTTCTGAATCTCCATCGTCGAGGGAGCGCCTCATTGTGAGAGCCCGCCAGTTTCAGGGTGATTGCTGAGTGGCCCGAGACTAGTCTCGGTTCTATTGAGGCCTCCTCTATCATGTGTGCATGAGCCCCTGAGATTAGGATGTAGTCTATTCTTGTGTGCGATTTGTGTGGATTTGAGTAGAAGGTATAGTCTCTCGTGGTCAGGTGTAGCAGTCTCCATGTGTCTTTGAGGTTGTATTTTGTGCACATGTTAAGGAGTGCTAAATGGGAGTTGTTGGGGTGGTATTGGCATAGGAATTGTCTGTCTATCAGGGGGTCTAACGGCATGTTGATGTCTCCTGCTACTATTAATAGTTCATTCTGTGGTACTTTGGCTAGGGCATCTGCTACTTCTTTTCAGTAGGGAAGATCATCTGAGTTGGGGCCGTACAGATTTGCCACGTGAATTTGGTCGCTTCCTCTTGTGATGTTAGTCAGCAGTAGCCTGCCCTCTTTGTCATATGTGTGCGAGTTTATCGAAAGTTTGGAGTTTTTGGAGATGAGCGTCATGACGCCTCCTCGCTTTTTAGTCGCAGGAGAGCATACCGATTGTGCTATCCACTTTTCCCTGACTAGTTTGTAGCTTTCTTCATCGAGTTTTGTTTCCTGTATCAGGACAATGTCACTCTTGGATTTGGCTAGGTACTCTACTATCTTCCTGCTCTTGATGGGGTGGTTCAGGCCCTCAACATTTAGTGAGGTTATTTTGAGGTCCGTTGCGAGTGAGATAGAGTTCTTGCTAGCCATTGTTTAGGGTGTGAACTGGATGTTTTCTGTGCCCCACCCACAAAAAGGTATAGCCCTGCGTGGACGCCTGGTTCAGGAAATACACGAGTTTGAATAAGTAAAGTGAGGAAAATACAGAGATAAGTTTAGAAAAAGATCCTACCATTCCTCCCTCCTCCCATGTCACTATCCTCCCCCTACTTTTGCCCCCCCCCCGCTCCCTCCCCCCTCCCCCAACAATTAGAATGTGGAAGGTGCGACAGCCGGATCACCATTACGCCTCCCAGAGCTTAGTCTGCTATAAGTCATTACAGCAGCTGTTCTCAGTCTATTGTTTAAACAATGGTTTATCGCATTAAGATGTTACACATTTGCTGATGCCTAGCTGCCTCACATAGGGAGGAGCAGCCCTGAATGTAAAAAAGCTACGTAGGAGTCTATATTATTGTTTGATAAAGGATACTCTGTAGTTTTGGAGTTTGTCCAGTTGACACCTTGGGCAGTAGTATGATTGTCTCTCCATTTGGTAATTCCCTGGTAGTTTGGTTGTTTGCTGGGTTGTTGTGCTGGGTTGGTGGCTGTTCATTGTTCATTGTTGACGTCAACGGGAACCCTCCCTTTCTTTGAGGTAGTTTGGTTCCTCTAGAAGGTTATTTCGTCACCTTGAGGTAGGTTAGGTTGTATATCTTGAGGTAGCTTAGGTAGTGTACCGTTATTTCTTCAGTCAGTGTTTGGTTCAGAAGAAGTGCCTCTTTTGGCCATGCCGTGTGTTGCCGTGTCCATGTCTTGTATTGATGGACCTTTCAGGTACTGGTACAACTCCTGTGGATCCGTGAAGAAGTGGGTTTTCCCCCTGTCTGTTATGTTAAATTTGCCGGGAGTGACAAAGGTGAATTGGATGTCTCTATTTTTGAGCAGCTGGCGTTGGGCGAGAAATCCTTTCCTGGAGTCCACTGTACTTTTTGAGTAGTCCTGTGTTAATAGAATTGTGTCCTCCGTGTGTTGAGATCTCAGGGGTCTGCAGATAATGGGTCTAGTGAATTGCGATGTGGGCTGTCTTGAAGCTGGGACTCTGAAGGCTTTATCTAGTTCAAATTGGCGGGCGAACTTTAGGTTTGTGATCTTCGGGATAAGGTCCTCCAGGAAGTTGGCACCTGATCCCGCCGCCTCCTCTGCTCCTTCCGGAATTCCCAACATCCGAATATTTCCTCTGCGGCTCTTGTCTTCCATCTCCGCCGTTGTTCTTTGTAGGGAGTCTGTTTTTGTGCTGAGGGTCTTCACTTCATTTTTAGTGCTTAGGGTTATATCTTCAGTATCTCTGAAGCATCTTTCCGCATTTGCCAGTCTGATATTTACTGTGTTTAAGTCTGCCCTTACTGCAGCTAGCTCTAGCTGTATTGATTCAGTGGTGAGTTTCGTAGACTTCGCAAGGTCATGTACTTCTGCCAGTTTCTTCAGGCTAGTGTCTAGTGTGTTATTTATGTCCGGTTTCTGTTTAATTGGGGAGTCCGATATCTGTGGTTCCCCCTTGCTTTTCTTCTGTAGTCGTGCTTGCAGTCTGGATTCTCTGTCCGCCATTCTTCCTTTTGTAGGTGCACTGTTTGCTAGGGGTCTGATGGTGTAACTACCTTTTTCCCGCGTAGTTTGGCTTAGTTTGTGCGGAAGTAGCTGACTATTCCGTATAGGTTGTCGCTGGAGTTACGTGTTTGTTCACTGCTGGTTTTGTTATGTTTTGTTATGTTGTTGCCTCAATGTCAGGCTTTCACGTAGGGTTCCACAGGTGCAGTTTCTGGTCAGGGTTGGGCGGCACGGCTCTGCGTAATCGTCACCAGATTACGGAGATCTAGTACCCCCGCCCACGTCTCTGTGCCCTGGGCCCTGTTTGTTGATCATTATTCCTTTAACCCTCTTCTCTCCAACACGCAGCCTGAGTGTTTCGGGGTGCTCTGCACGGCTCCTTGTGCTGTGGGGCTATTCTGCGCACTCCTGGGTATCTCCGTCCCATTAAGACGGTCGGTCCGCCGCAAGCGTTTGCTTCTTGTTTAGGCTTAGTGTGCACTCAGTTTTGCTGTGCTCAAGATACGGTTGGTGGAGGCGCGGGGTGCCCAGGAGCTTCTTGGGGTGCTGCGGGGCTAGTCTCTGATCTCTTGACTGCCCCCTCCCCGGATGGTCTGCTCACTTTGTCTCTGCACAAAAGGGGGTGGTGATGGATGGAGCATCTGAATCAATCAAACACTCACACCCAGTCAAAAGATCTGGGTTTAATCCATCACGTTCTTTAGCCCACTCTGCCACCACAGTTCAGATATGGCTATATGCAAATCAGTCTGACCCTGTGCCCAATGGGAACAGTCCAGCCCGAACTGCCAAGCCATGCCTTCCCTGGACCGGAAACAAGCTTCCGAGGACCGGTTTCTGGCATTCCAGCCGTCTTCAGCCCGGCTTGCTTGAATCCAGTGGCAAAGTGAGCAAGGGACTCACGTCTGAGCATACCCTGCCACACTTATGGCGGCCAAAAGCGGTACAAAAGGGGGTGGTGATGGACGGAGCATCTGAATCAATCAAACACTCACACCCAGTCAAAAGATCTGGGTTTAATCCATCACCGTTCTTTAGCCCACTCTGCCACCCCAGTTCAGACATGGCTATATGCAAATCAGTCTGACCATGTGCCCCATGCGAAAAGTCCAGCCCGAACTGCCAAGCAAGGCCTTCCCTGGACCGGAAACAAGCTTCCGAGGACCGGTTTCTGGCATTCCAGCCGTCTTCAGCCCGGCTTGCTTGAATCCAGTGGCAAAGTGAGCAAGGGACTCACGTCTGAGCATACCCTGCCACACTTATGGCGGCCAAAAGCGGTACAAAAGGGGGTGGTGATGGACGGAGCATCTGAATCAATCAAACACTCACACCTAGTCAAAAGATCTGGGTTTAATCCATCACCGTTCTTTAGCCCACTCAGACATGGCTATATGCAAATCAGTCTGACCCTGTTCCCCATGGGAACAGTCCAGCCCGAACTGCCAAGCCATGCCTTCCCTGGACCGGAAACAAGCTTCCGAGGACCGGTTTCTGGCATTCCAGCCGTCTTCAGCCCGGCTTGCTTGAATCCAGTGGCAAAGTGAGCAAGGGACTCACGTCTGAGCATACCCTGCCACACTTATGGCGGCCAAAAGCGGTACAAAAGGGGGTGGTGATGGACGGAGCATCTGAATCAATCAAACACTCACACCCAGTCAAAAGATCTGGGTTTAAACCATCACCGTTCTTTAGCCCACTCTGCGACCCCAGTTCAGACATGGCTATATGCAAATCAGTCTGACCCTGTGCCCCATGGGAACAGTCCAGCCCGAACTGCCAAGCCATGCCTTCCCTGGACCGGAAACAAGCTTCCGAGGACCGGTTTCTGGCATTCCAGCCATCTTCAGCCCGGCTTGCTTGAATCCAGTGGCAAAGTGAGTAAGGGACTCACGTCTGAGCATACCCTGCCACACTTATGGCGGCCAAAAGCGGTACAAAAGGGGGTGGTGATGGACGGAGCATCTGAATCAATCAAACACTCACACCCAGTCAAAAGATCTGGGTTTAATCCATCACCGTTCTTTAGCCCACTCTGCCACCCCAGTTCAGACATGGCAATATGCAAATCAATCTGACCCTGTGCCCCATGGGAACAGTCCAGCACGAACTGCCAAGCCATGCCTTCCCTGGACCGGAAACAAGCTTCCGAGGACCGGTTTCTGGCATCCCAGCCGTCTTCAGCCCAGCTTGCTTGAATCCAGTGGCAAAGTGAGCAAGGGACTCACGTCTGAGCATACCCTGCCACACTTATGGCGGCCAAAAGCGGTACAAAAGGGGGTGGTGATGGACGGAGCATCTGAATCAATCAAACACTCACACCCAGTCAAAAGATCTGGGTTTAATCCATCACCGTTCTTTAGCCCACTCTGCCACCACAGTTCAGACATGGCTATATGCAAATCAGTCTGACCCTGTGCCCCATGGGAACAGTCCAGCCTGAACTGCCAAGCCATGCCTTCCCTGGACCGGAAACAAGCTTCCGAGGACCGGTTTCTGGCATTCCAGCCGTCTTCAGCCCGGCTTGCTTGAATCCAGTGGCAAAGTGAGCAAGGGACTCACGTCTGAGCATACCCTGCCACACTTATGGCGGCCAAAAGAGGTACAAAAGGGGGTGGTGATGGACGGAGCATCTGAATCAATCAAACACTCACACCCAGTCAAAAGATCTGGGTTTAAACCATCATCGTTCTTTAGCCCACTCTGCCACCCCAGTTCAGACATGGCTATATGCAAATCAGTCTGACCCTGTGCCCCATGGGAACAGTCCAGCCCGAACTGTCAATCCATGCCTTCCCTGGACCGGAAACAAGCTTCCGAGGACCGGTTTCTGGCATTCCAGCCATCTTCAGCCCGGCTTGCTTGAATCCAGTGGCATAGTGAGCAAGGGACTCACGTCTGAGCATACCCTGCCACACTTGTGGCGGCCAAAAGCGGTACAAAAGGGGGTGGTGATGGACGGAGCATCTGAATCAATCAAACACTGACACCCAGTCAAAAGATCTGGGTTTAATCCATCACCGTTCTTTAGCCCACTCTGCCACCCCAGTTCAGACATGGCTATATGCAAATCAGTCTGACCCTGTGCCCCATGGGAACAGTCCAGCTCGAACTGCCAAGCCATGCCTTCCCTGGACCGGAAACAAACTTCCGAGGACCGTTTTCTGGCATTCCAGCCGTCTTCAGCCCGGCTTGCTTGAATCCAGTGACAAAGTGAGCAAGGGACTCACGTCTGAGCATACCCTGCCACACTTATGGCGGCCAAAAGCGGTACAAAAGGGGGTGGTGATGGACGGAGCATCTGAATCAATCAAACACTCACACCCAGTCAAAAGATCTGGGTTTAAACCATCACCGTTCTTTAGCCCACTCTGCGACCCCAGTTCAGACATGGCTATATGCAAATCAGTCTGACCCTGTGCCCCATGGGAACAGTCCAGCCCGAACTGCCAAGCCATGCCTTCCCTGGACCGGAAACAAGCTTCCGAGGACCGGTTTCTGGCATTCCAGCCATCTTCAGCCCGGCTTGCTTGAATCCAGTGGCAAAGTGAGCAAGGGACTCACGTCTGAGCATACCCTGCCACACTTATGGCGGCCAAAAGCGGTACAAAAGGGGGTGGTGATGGACGGAGCATCTGAATCAATCAAACACTCACACCCAGTCAAAAGATCTGGGTTTAATCCATCACCGTTCTTTAGCCCACTCTGCCACCCCAGTTCAGACATGGCTATATGCAAATCAGTCTGACCCTGTGCCCCATGGGAACAGTCCAGCCCGAACTGCCAAGCAAGGCCTTCCCTGGACCAGAAACAAGCTTCCGAGGACCGGTTTCTGGCATTCAAGCCGTCTTCAGCCCGGCTTGCTTGAATCCAGTGGCAAAGTGAGCAAGGGACTCACGTCTGAGCATACCCTGCCACACTTATGGCGGCCAAAAGCGGTACAAAAGGGGGTGGTGATGGACGGAGCATCTGAATCAATCAAACACTCACACCCAGTCAAAAGATCTGGGTTTAATCCATCACCGTTCTTTAGCCCACTCTGCCACCCCAGTTCAGACATGGCTATATGCAAATCAGTCTGACCCTGTTCCCCATGGGAACAGTCCAGCCCGAACTGCCAAGCCATGCCTTCCCTGGACCGGAAACAAGCTTCCGAGGACCGGTTTCTGGCATTCCAGCCGTCTTCAGCCCGGCTTGCTTGAATCCAGTGGCAAAGTGAGCAAGGGACTCACGTCTGAGCATACCCTGCCACACTTATGGCGGCCAAAAGCGGTACAAAAGGGGGTGGTGATGGACGGAGCATCTGAATCAATCAAACACTCACACCCAGTCAAAAGATCTGGGTTTAAACCATCACCGTTCTTTAGCGCACTCTGCCACCCCAGTTCAGACATGGCTATATGCAAATCAGTCTGACCCTGTGCCCCATGGGAACAGTCCAGCCCGAACTGCCAAGCCATGCCTTCCCTGGACCGGAAACAAGCTTCCGAGGACCGGTTTCTGGCATTCCAGCCATCTTCAGCCCGGCTTGCTTGAATCCAGTGGCAAAGTGAGCAAGGGACTCACGTCTGAGCATACCCTGCCACACTTATGGCGGCCAAAAGCGGTACAAAAGGGGGTGGTGATGGACGGAGCATCTGAATCAATCAAACACTCACACCCAGTCAAAAGATCTGGGTTTAATCCATCACCGTTCTTTAGCCCACTCTGCCACCCCAGTTCAGACATGGTTATATGCAAATCAGTCTGACCCTGTGCCCCATGGGAACAGTCCAGCCCGAACTGCCAAGCCATGCCTTCCCTGGACCGGAAACAAGCTTCCCAGGACCGGTTTCTGGCATTCCAGCTGTCTTCAGCCCGGCTTGCTTGAATCCAGTGGCAAAGTGAGCAAGGGACTCACGTCTGAGCATACCCTGCCACACTTATGGTGGCCAAAAGCGGTACAAAAGGGGGTGGTGATGGACGGAGCATCTGAATCAATCAAACACTCACACCCAGTCAAAAGATCTGGGTTTAATCCATCACCGTTCTTTAGCCCACTCTGCCACCCCAGTTCAGACATGGCTATATGCAAATCAGTCTGACCCTGTGCCCCATGGAAACAGTCCAGCCCGAACTGCCAAGCCATGCCTTCCCTGGACCGGAAACAAGCTTCCGAGGACCGGTTTCTGGCATTCCAGCCGTCTTCAGCCCGGCTTGCTTGAATCCAGTGGCAAAGTGAGCAAGGGACTCACGTCTGAGCATACCCTGCCACACTTATGGCGGCCAAAAGCGGTACAAAAGGGGGTGGTGATGGATGGAGCATCTGAATCAATCAAACACTCACACCCAGTCAAAAGATCTGGGTTTAATCCATCACCGTTCTTTAGCCCACTCTGCCACCCCAGTTCAGACATGGCTATATGAAAATCAGTCTGACCCTGTGCCCCATGGGAACAGTCCAGCCCGAACTGCCAAGCCATGCCTTCCCTGGACCGGAAACAAGCTTCCGAGGACCGGTTTTTGGCATTCCAGCCGTATTCAGCCCGGCTTGCTTGAATCCAGTGGCAAAGTGAGCAAGGGACTCACGTCTGAGCATACCCTGCCACACTTATGGCGGCCAAAAGCGGTACAAAAGGGGTGGTGATGGACGGAGCATCTGAATCAATCAAACACTCACACCCAGTCAAAAGATCTGGGTTTAAACCATCACCGTTCTTTAGCCCACTCTGCCACCCCAGTTCAGACATGGCTATATGCAAATCATTCTGACCCTGTGCCCCATGGGAACAGTCCAGCCCGAACTGCCAAGCCATGCCTTCCCTGGACCGGAAACAAGCTTCCGAGGACCGGTTTCTGGCATTCCAGCCATCTTCAGCCCGGCTTGCTTGAATCCAGTGGCAAAGTGAGCAAGGGACTCACGTCTGACCATACCCTGCCACACTTATGGCGGCCAAAAGCGGTACAAAAGGGGGTGGTGATGGACGGAGCATCTGAATCAATCAAACACTCACACCCAGTCAAAAGATCTGGGTTTAATCCATCACCGTTCTTTAGCCCACTCTGCCACCCCAGTTCAGACATGGCTATATGCAAATCAGTCTGACCCTGTGCCCCATGGGAACAGTCCAGCCCGAACTGCCAAGTCAGGCCTTACCTGGACCGGAAACAAGCTTCCGAGGACCGGTTTCTGGCATTCCAGCCGTCTTCAGCCCGGCTTGCTTGAATCCAGTGGCAAAGTGAGCAAGGGACTCACGTCTGAGCATACCCTGCCACACTTATGGCGGCCAAAAGCGGTACAAAAGGGGGTGGTGATGGACGGAGCATCTGATTCAATCAAACACTCACACCCAGTCAAAAGATCTGGGTTTAATCCATCACCGTTCTTTAGCCCACTCTGCCACCCCAGTTCAGACATGGCTATATGCAAATCAGTCTGACCCTGTGCCCCATGGGAACAGTCCAGCCCAAACTGCCAAGCCATGCCTTCCCTGGACCGGAAACAAGCTTCCGAGGACCGGTTTCTGGCATTCCAGCCGTCTTCAGCCCGGCTTGCTTGAATCCAGTGGCAAAGTGAGCAAGGGACTCACGTCTGAGCATACCCTGCCACACTTATGGCGGCCAAAAGCGGTACAAAAGGGGGTGGTGATGGATGGAGCATCTGAATCAAACACTCACACCCAGTCAAAAGATCTGGGTTTAATCCATCACCGTTCTTTAGCCCACTCTGCCACCCCAGTTCAGACATGGCTATATGCTAATCAGTCTGACCCTGTGCCCCATGGGAACAGTCCAGCCCGAACTGCCAAGCCATGCCTTCCCTGGACCGGAAACAAGCTTCCGAGGACCGGTTTCTGGCATTTCAGCCGTATTCAGCCCGGCTTGCTTGAATCCAGTGGCAAAGTGAGCAAGGGACTCACGTCTGAGCATACCCTGCCACACTTATGGCGGCCAAAAGCGGTACAAAAGGGGGTGATGATGGACGGAGCATCTGAATCAATCAAACACTCACACCCAGTCAAAAGATCTGGGTTTAATCCATCACCGTTCTTTAGCCCACTCTGCCACCCCAGTTCAGACATGGCTATATGCAAATTAGTCTGACCCTGTGCCCCATGGGAACAGTCCAGCCCGAACTGCCAAGCCATGCCTTCCCTGGACCGGAAACAAGCTTCCGAGGACCGGTTTCTGGCATTCCAGCCGTCTTCAGGCCGGCTTGCTTGAATCCAGTGGCAAAGTGAGCAAGGGACTCCCGTCTGAGCATACCCTGCCACACTTATGGCGGCCAAAAGCGGTACAAAAGGGGGTGGTGATGGACGGAGCATCTGAATCAATCAAACACTCGCACCCAGTCAAAAGATCTGGGTTTAATCCATCACCGTTCTTTAGCCCACTCTGCCACCCCTGTTCAGACATGGCTATATGCAAATCAGTCTGACCCTGTGCCCCATGGGAACAGTCCAGCCCGAACTGCCAAGCCATGCCTTCCCTGGACCGGCAACAAGCTTCCGAGGACCGGTTTCTGGCATTACTTTGCAGAGGCGGGCACCCCCAGTCGTTTACAGCCCCCACTTTTGGCTAACTTGCTTGCTGGTGAGTCCTGGGGGGTGTTCCTCTTTCTCCCCCACGTGCGTGCTTCAGCTTTGCTCTTGGATGGTGGCAGCGCAGCCGCGCCCGAGATGTGGCTTGTGTTTGTGGTGGACTGCACGTCTTGATGCGCTGTGTGCCAATTCTGCTCTTCAATTGGTCTGTCGCAACGTTCGGTTCATGGTTAGCCTAAGCAGGTTCTAAGCGTTGGTGTGCGCAAGCAGCAGTTGCTGGTTGCTGGTGGTGTGGGGCACTCGTTGTTGGTTACTCGACCTTTAGTTGTCCTTTTTGTAAACGAGCGCAGATCGTCATCCATGTATTAGATGTACACATTCATTCTGGACAAAGGTCTTAATATATAATGCAACAGATACTTTATCAAGAAGAGGAGAGTATCAGTCACAGTTTCCCATTCAAGATTACAGTGGGAGAGCGGTTGCCATTGAAGCAACATCTTCATTTGACTAAGACCTAGATGCTGCTGTTTTATTAGGGAAAATGTCCAAATGTAATCAGTTGGAGGAAAGGAGTGCTAGGAGTAAAGCAAAAAACACTGGCTGGTAGACACCAATTTCCATATCATACAAAGAAACATGGCGTGGCCTTTGGTATTGTTTTTTCAGTGTTAACTTAGAAAATAGCACTGCTTTGTGGTGGAGTCTACATTTGAAAACATCAAATGGCCATGTTTAGAAGAAACAAAGAGGCAGTGAGAAAGACGTTTCTGTTCACGTTACATACTGGAAAAATGTCAATATAGCCTATCAAAGAGTCAAAGTTGATTGGTCAAATGGTTTTATTTGGTTTCTTTTGCCACAATTAGTTCTGGATAAAGGAAATACCTCTGCATTCTTTCCAGCAGCACACCAATAAGGTAGACACCAAGCAGCACAGAACACATCCTCAACAATCAAAGTGAGATAGAGAAGATTCACACGTTTTACAGAATTTGAAGACCTCAATTTGCCAACCAAAAGTCCTCCAAACATGAATGTTTTAACTTTCTTTTATTACTTACGTTTCTCTTGGACACAGAGATACCCTTCCATTGTCCATTGACTGGGTGGTCTGTAATCCTGGTCGGCAGATTTCATCCTTTTCATCAACTTTTCCACTTCCTGTCGCGTGCTTTCAAAATTATTTCGAGTCTTAAAAAACAGAAAACTCCTTTTCATTTTGGTAAATCATGTTGAAGACACGGAACAGTTGACCTATTCAAGTATTTTTAGATAAATGCACTGGATATTTTAAAGGAAGCCTGGCATCCTCTGGTGCACGGACAGGAACAATAAAATAATGTATTTATTTTACCTTTCTCAGTCTTAAGTTACGTCGATTCACAACATGTAGGAAAAGCATTACTTTCTGGACAGGAAAAAAATAATGCCAAAATTGTACAACAGACAGATCAAAAATGCAAGCATGAAAATCCCAAATGCCTTGACCCCATCTTCCATATTGCCCCCTCGTCCCTCATGCCATCGCCTACCAATTACTGACCACTAGGATAATATCACAATTAAGAGTCAGGCAATCAAAGAGTTTAGTAAGGATTATGTTACCTATCCTGCATCATCCCCTTTGGTATCGCTTTGTTTGCTCTAAGTTGGCAGGGTATGCCCAGACGTGAGTCCCTTTCTCACTTTGCCACTGGATTCAAGCTAGCCTGGCTGATGACAGCTGATTAGCCAGAAACCAGTCTCATAATGCGTGTTTCCGGTCCAGGGAAGACATGGCTTGGCAGTTTGGGCTGGACTGTTCCCTTGAGGCACAGGGTCAGACTGAATTGCATATGGCCATGTCTGAACTGGAGTGGCGGAGTGAGCTAAAGAATGATGATGGATTAAACCCAGATCAGTTGACTGGGGGTGAGTGTTTAATTTGCTTAAATGCTCCGTCCATCATCCCCTTTGGTATCGTTTTGTTCGCCCTAAGTGGGCAGGGTATGCCCAGAAGTGGGCATCTTTGCTCACTTTGCCACTGGATTCAAGATAGCCTGGCTGATGACGGCTGATTATCTAGAAACCGGTCCCAAGATGCTTGTTTTCCGGTCCAGGGAAGACATGGCTTGGCAGTTCGTGCTGGATTGTTACCATGAGGCACAGGGTCAGACTGATTTGCATATGGCCATGTCTGAACTGGCGTGGTGGAGTGAGCTAAAGAATGATGATGGATTAACCCAAGATCAGTTGACTGGGGGTGAGTGTTTGATTTGCTCAAACGCTCCATCCATCTTCCCCTTTGGTATCGCTTTATTCACCCTAAGCTGGCAGGGTATGCCCAGACGTGGGTCACTTGCTCACTTTGCCACTGGATTCAAGCTAGCCTGGCTGATGATGGCTGATTAGCCAGAAACCGGTCCCAGGATGCTTGATTCCGGTTTTGTTCGCCCTAAGTTGGCAGGGTATGCCCAGAAGTGGGCATCTTTGCTCACTTTGCCACTGGATTCAAGATAGCCTGGCTGATGACGGCTGATTATCTAGAAACCGGTCCCAAGATGCTTGTTTCCGGTCCAGGAAAGACATGGCTAGGCAGTTCGGGCTGGACTGGGCTGGCCGTGCCGGAGGGCACGTGGTGGAGGCGGCCTCCCGTGGGCCCGCGTTACCCCCTCCGCATCCCTCCCACCGGCCCGGCGGCAGAGGGACCCACCCCTGGGAGTGGTGGAGGAGGGAGTCCGCGGGCGCCCACGCAAGGAGAGACAAAAGCTTGGCTCAGAGGATGACTTTCAATTGATCTCAGCGAGGTAGCTGCTCTACTACTTACGAAACCCTGACCCAGAATCAGGTCGTCTACGAATGATTTAGCACCGGGTGCACTAAGGGCGATGCAGGCGGCCCCCTTCCGTCAGCGCTCCGGTCCCCAAGCGAGTGGCTCTACGCACCGGCCCCCCAAGAGAGGCCGGCTATCCCAGGCCATCCGAGGCTCCACAGCACTGCGGTATTGTTGCGGTTTAGGGGGGATTCTGACTTAGAGACGTTCAGTCATAATCCCACAGATGGTAGCTGCGCCCCACTGGCTTCTCAGCCAACCACAGCAAGAACATAAATAATTTAAAAATGCCCTAGGGAATTATAGGGCATTTCTTGCTGGAGCAGTGAAGAATAAATGAGCAGGTGCACACCTGCTCATTTGCACACCCGCATTAT
Organism: Lissotriton helveticus; assembly: GCF_964261635.1. Lineage (NCBI taxonomy): Eukaryota > Metazoa > Chordata > Amphibia > Caudata > Salamandridae > Lissotriton > Lissotriton helveticus. The sequence goes on along the minus strand of NC_136069.1, from coordinate 246,655,412 downwards.
TTTGTTCTTTTGGGGGCTGCAGGGGAAGCCCCAAGGCCTACGCAGCCCCTGCCTCTCCCAGCCAGCACCCATCGTGGGTGCTGGTGGGGGCCAGCATATTCTTTTTGAGTGGGAGCCCCAGTGCCCACCTGAGGCAACCTGAACTCCATTTTTGTTGAAGGCTGCAGGGGGGAGCCCCAGCTGACTCCTGTGGCGGGAGTCGGCAACTTTAATAGCTGGTGAATGATCTGGTGCCCACCCAGGGCAGCCACACGTTCTGCATGTTGGGGGCTGCGGGTGAGCCCCAGGGCCCCCGCAGCCCTAGCTAGCTCCCATGGTAGGAGCCAGCAGCTTCAATAGCTGGTGCATGCCCTGGCCTTCCACCCGAGGCACCCACAATGTCTGCATGTGTGGGGGCGCTCTAGGGCCCATATGATACCAGCCAGTTCACCAGTCAGCACTGTACTGGGTCTTGGCAGAAGCTAGCACCATTCCTTTGCTGCCGCATGGGCAAAAGCAGCATTTTTCACTTCTACCCCTGTGCAGGCTCGGAGTTGGGGGCACACGCTCCGTCCCCTTAATACTAAAATGGCATCAGAGGATGAGGTGGGGTACCTGTTGGCTCCCTGGGGCTCGAGAGGGGGCTGTGTACCCCACCCCTCTCATCATGAAAACAGGTGGATAAGGAACCTGGGACCGAAATCAGCACAGGGGGGTGTTCCACACATGCCTCCTATCCATTATTGAAAGGAAAAAAAGAATGGAGATTGACCTCCGGGCCCTAGCCCAATCCAGGGTTCATTTATTTAAAAACAAATAACTGTTTAAGGTAATTCTGTAGGAGATCCCCGGGATCACAGTAAAAATAAAAAATGGAAACTTTAGTACTGTACTGCAACATCATATGTTACTAAACACATAAAATGTACAAGAATATTGTTAGATAAACCTAACATGGAAATGTGACAAACCTCTTTACGTATTATTGTAATTCTATTTTAATTTTAGGTATAACAGGGTGTGTGAGGTCTTGTTGGTGTGGCTCTAGCTCATCTCCTCCTCCTTACCGTTTCTCTCCGCTTTTTGGTGGTGTTGATTTACTACCCCTGCCTTCCCTGTCCCATTTCATATAGTTATTTCATTTTTTGGAGGGCGTAGAAGCTTCAATTTGCTAGTGGATAAGACCTTTCTCTATAATGCACCTCCGCACACTTTTTATTTTTTTTAACTTACCTGGGGGCACCCCATCTTAAAATGGTACAAGTAAAAGGAAAAAAATGGCTCTCACAGCTTACACATCATCACTCAGAGGCCAGACTTTTTAAAGAAAAAAAGATGTTTTTGCAGATTCTGTTTAGCATAAGCAACAACCTTTTTCCCCTCTATTGTTTTGCCATGTGATTAAGCATCAGCAACAAGCATTGGTAAAAGTCAAACTGTCAGCGTATGCCTTTCAAAGGCACTATCTATTGGTACTGTCAATACTTATATTTTGTTATCCCTCCTCAGCATGTAGTCAGGCCGGGGAGAGATCTGCCTCAGTTGGCAGGTCCAAGCCCTGCCCACTAATGCATACTGAAGCACTAGCTCTCCTGATTTGTTATTTTGTAAAAATGTTTTTCCTTTTTTTCACGAACATTTTGCGGGATGGAAGAATAAATGTTCCAGGTTCATTGTGCACAGTTTTCATTTTTTTGTAGTGGATTATCCATTTTTCGCGTGATTGTAAACATTTTATTAAATTTACCGCATTGTTCTATGTGCAGAACACTCACATTTTGGCTCACAACTCCAAAACGTCTGGGGGAAAAGTCACCAAACAAAAAGTAATTAATTATGGAAAGGCAACTGTGCCATTAAAATTCAGTGAGATTTGTCTAGCATTTTATACTTCTACACAGTGGAAGTGTGCTAATGGAAACCATGTAAATTTCTGTGACGCGTTTTTGGAACCCCTTATAACCTTTGAACTGTTTTGACTGAGGTGTTAGCCTTAACTACAGGGTTGCAATTGCATCTCTGAAATGTATATATTTTTCTAACAAATGAATGTGTTATGAGCAGAAATAAATACCTCTCCTATAACAAAGTTTTTCCTGTCAATATCAGTTCACACATTAGCAAAGTCTCTATTGCCACTGAGGGCAAATTTACACTTCCTGGTCCACTGACTGTTTGAGGTGTAGCAAAGAAATTTGAGTATCTCTGAGTAAATAACAAACATTTGTAAATCGGTACTATTTTAAGAAATCTGCTGAGTGTGAGGCTTACTCCAAATTCCCAGCTAATTTTCCATGGCTCCAAACATTTGAAATTTCCTGCCTTTTTGCTCTAAAAAAATGTATCGGTATTTTACTTTCATTTGCCTTATGCTAATGAGACACTGGGCCTGGATTAATGAGTGGATGAATGCGACCGCGTAGGAAATGCAGACCCTTCAAAGTGGCGCTGTTGATTTTTGGCCTACACCTATAAACTGCATTTGCGGTTATTTATGTTTGAGTCCATTACGCTAAAGCATTGTTTATAAAACATTTAACTATAGAAAAACTCCCTTTTCTACCAAGTTTTTTTGACGTTACTTAACGTATATTTTGAATAATGTTGGAAAGATGCATTTATATGTACGTGAATTAGGGTTCACTAATCTGCAATTTAGTTATACTGTTTCGAGGCTATTTCTTCTAGTTTCAATTACTGTGAAGCAATGAAATTCATGATACAGCAGTGAAATAAGACCAAACCGTACATTTTGCAAATTAAACTGCAGCTGTTGCTTGTATGGTGTAAATTCCTGCGCCAGCTCATATCCTTCGTGGTAAAAGGTGAACAGCCCTTGGAGAAAAGCCAACAACTGTAAAAATAAAATGGAGAAAAACATCTTAAAATTCATCACTATAAATAAAATAAGGCACAAATTGATTTAGAATTTGATAAACAACAATTACAGACCGCTCTTCTAGAATACAGGAACATGCCACTAATCAGAAAAGGAAATTCAGCTAAGCAAGACATGACCGCAAGATGTGAGGGCCTGTCTACATCAAAATAAGTTAGACAGATAATTATTAAACTTTTCTGCAGATTTTTGCAACACAAAGAAAAGAATGCCATGAACACAGTACAGCAATATGCAAACAGATTGAAAGTGCTAGCCAGAAAACAGATGCACTTTGTTATGTCACTGGATAATATTTGGCGAATATGAACAAGTGCTGATTCTGAATCTTGAAGTTTGATACAGTTTATCCTGAATAAATATTTAATTTCTATATGTTGCAGTTTTTGTACGTATAGGGTAACCAGGCAGTCACAATGATCCTAGAGTTAACAGTTTTCGTATCCGAATCTACTGTGGGGGTAATCTAGCGGATTGTAATTATAGTTCGAATATCTAGGACAGTGTGGCTAGCTCTCATCTCCCTGGCCCCTTCCGAAAGAGAGCTGCCTTCTTCCTTAAATTCTGGGCGGGTGCCACTGGCCACCTCTTGACTCATGTCATGTCAAATGTCATGTCAAATGTTCTTATATAGCACCGAAAGGTCTCAAGGCGCTTGCTTTGGGAACCCGTCCTGGCTTTTTCCCTGTGAGATAACCCCTACTGGGCATCCCCAAGGTGAAAGCCAGGCATCCCTCATTAAGCAAGCTATTGCCCAGAGTTGCAGAGTGTGAACCGGTGATTCGAGTAGGCACCGAAGCGAGAATTATCGAGTCCGTGGACATTTGGGCTCAAGACCCTGCCGCGTCGGGAATTGAACCCTGGTCCCGGGTCTAACCTCTGCTTCAGGGTCTGCCTCCTCTAACCAGTAAACCACACTTCTCCACTTAAGATCCACTGTTTGCCTACATTGTTGGTGCTTCCATGGCCTGGGGTAAGGCAGCAGCCCTGGAGTGCCTCCTAGTGGCTGCACCATTTTTACAACAAAAGCTTTGAAAAATGTCTTTGCCAGAGCACAGGAGCACCCCAGCAGGCAAAATGTTAGTTTGCTTGGGCATTGAAAAGCTTGTCATAGTTCCCCTGGACCACACCTACATGCGTTATGATGCACACAACCGCACTTTCAACAAATCTGATTCATTATGTTGCTGTGACATAGAAGAGTGCTGGTTTATTAAGGAAGTTGCTTGCTGCTTCTCACTCCCTGGACTATAGCCAGGACATCCTGGACATGCTCCTCGGAGCAGGACTGGAATGCTGTGCCACACCTCCATAGAACAGTATGTCGCCCTGGTAAGTGATGTGAACTTTTCTGCTTCAGGAAACAAACTGAATGCATGTTTCTTGAACAATAAGACTGCTATTAAAAAGTCAATATCTGTAAGCAATGTCATATCCATGTACAAGGTGAGGTGAAAAATGTCTGTTCTTTAGGTTTTTTTTTAAGTCTCAGGGTGACAGGATTCTGCGTGCCTGCTTTATGCAAGTTTTGTTGAGCTCCTTAGCAGCCATTTTTTTTCACAGGGGCGGCTGGTGTTAAATGGAGTGAGGGACATAGCTCTCCCATCCTGGGGAAAAAAGATTTAAAAAACAGAATTCTGAGCAGCTGTAAATAAATTGCAGTTGCTGCTCAGTGATGAACTGGTGTGAATCTCTTTTTTTCTTGAGAAGAGGGTTCAGGGGAATATGACCTCAGGTCTCGTAAGCATTGCGCATGTGTTGGCAGGACGAGTTCTTCCTCGCCAGGCGGGGTGGTGGAGGGGGGGGCATACGTCAGGCCAGTGACGACACTCTGGTAGGTGTCCTGGACATTCATGTTCACATATAAGATTCTATGTGGGGCGTTATTTACATGGCTACGGGTGGGATTAATACGGTGCCATTAAACTACATGGCCGGGGGCTGGGCAGGCCATGGTTAAAAATGGAGTGGGCGTGTCTTTGACCTCTTTCTCCGCCATTGGCTCCCAGCAACTGCTGCTGTTGGTCATGATTCAAGTGTGATTGGTGGGCTGACGCAGGGAGAGCTGCCCAGTAGAGCATCCTTTCAGGTAAAAAAAATGTTTAACTTGTTTTTTATTTCAGGATACACATAGCAGCAATATACAGTATCTGCATATACATCATATACCTAGTACATAATTCTAGTTGCAGACGTGTGGCAGGTACTTGCCAGAGCCTGAGTTACAATCGAAATGCCAAAGGAACTGCACATCCCTATTTTAGGTGAATAAGTAACAGCGATACAACCATCCATAAACACACAACCATTAAAAGGAAGAACTGGGCAGCGGTTGGCAGAGCGGCACTTCTCTTACATCTCCTAACTCCTTTCAGGTTAATTAAGCAGGGTGGAGGTGTAGTATTTTGTTACTTTTATGTCCAGTGCAGGTTCGAATTTAAAGAAACTTTACAGTACTCACTTTCTTTGCTCTTTTGCTGGATCTAGTTGGCTGGATCTTACTAACTTAATTAGCAATACGGCACTGTGCGATGAGGGTGGTAGGGGCTCGCTGTGTGCTCTGATTAAGGGACAGTGGAGAGCTCAAAAGACTAAGCCCGTGGCCACACACAGAGAAAACAACAGGATTTATTATTCTGCCTGCCTGGCCTGGTACATCAAGCAAGTTTTTAATCTGCGGTGGAATGCTGCCTAGGACGACCCTGCTCTCTGCCACCAGGGCTGACCCGACACCCTACCAGCCAGAGCCAGCAGCTGCCAAAGAGGGCAGACGGGGTCCACTGAGAAGTCCTGTGCAGGGATTTCACACATCAAACCTCAACTCCACTGGAAGTTTGTCCTCTGCCTTCCGTTCAATGTTGGCTGGATATGCATCGAAGAGCAATTACACCTGCTAATTGCGGACTAGTGCATTTAAGCAGTCCTGCCAAGTTTCACGCATCATGCGTTAGACTAACGCATTTCAGTGTGGTGCTCCGCACCACCGCACTGAAATGCATTGTCACGCATTTGGTGCCACTCTCTCTGATGTCACACATAGCGCTAAACTAGTACACTGCTGGTCACTCAAGGCTGCTAGCTTGCGTGCGCGCCTGTTTGGCTGGCCTGCGCCGGGGCTGCTCCCGCAGATGTCACTTGCAGGCCCGAGCACGTGCTGCCAGTAGCACAGAGCACAGCAGTGAGGCTGCTACAATGGATTCTTTTTTAAAAGCCGTAGTGCATTCCCGCCCAGCGCTGTGCCACGGTCACAGCCTGACCTCATGACCCAGCCGACTAAGGCAGTACGTACGCTACATTCTGCTGCCATCTGTGGAGCAAACGGGGGTGGCTGCCTAGGCAGATGAGTGGAACTGCGGCAAATGGCAGTGCTGCTTGCACTGCTGGAATGACATTTTTTAAATGCACGTTTATCTAGCACAAATGGGAGCCAACCCATGGACCATGGCAGCTGCTGGAGCCCGGAGCAGCAGTCACAGAACCGACTGTGTGCAGCAGCTGCTGTGTGGTGAGCCTGAATTTCTAGAATCAAGCCCGAGCACCGCGTTTGCCGCGGGATGATTCGTTGTGGCCACTCCAATGCCAGGGCTGTAGGTGGCCCAAAAACCGAATTGTCCGGGCTGGCGCACCTCTGCCTTGCAAATATAAGTAAGTGAGACTGTCTGGGTAAGAGAGCAGCCTAATCCTGTCACTGATTGTTAATAAAAATCTGCTTTATAAATTTAGCACTCAGTCTGCATCAACTGCCTGCCCTGCTGTGATACACAGCTGAAGTTCTCTGCAGTCACTCACAGTGAGACAGCAAGAGTCTCATTCTGTCTGGACTCAGGTCACACACTGTGTAGTTCAGGGACGAGCCACCTGAAGACATACTTTTTGAAATATTACAGCACTTGCTGCATTGTAGTGCCTTAGCCTGAGGCTTGCCCAATCAATGCAGCCCGGTGGGGCTGGTGTCGAGTCAGTCAGCAGGTAGTACTGACTCTGTGTGCTGACAGCTAGACTCTTAACCGCATCGATGCGGTGCATTTTCCCGCCGTACGCGGCAATTTGAACATTACCGCGTTACATGACGAGCTCAGCTCGTCATGAGCGTACAGCAGGTTACGCTCATGACGAGCTGAGCTCGTCATCAGCCCGGAAGGGGTTAAAACTTACTATACTTAGGCAGCTGAGCTGAGAGATCATCTGTGCTGTTGACTGCGGGGCTAGAGCCAGTAGTTGCATACCGACCGTAACCACTTCAAGTTAATAATTTGGTTGAGAGCACTACATCGCAGCTGGCTGTGAGCTATGTGGGAGACGATCTTGACATATCAGGCAAGAAAGGGTAGCCTGTGGGCGATTAATGTGCAAACAGTTTACATTAAACGAATCTGATTAAAAAAAGTGTATTCACTGTTTCCTCAAGCTTGTTGAAATTGTGTTCAATATTCCACGCGGTACCCTTTCTTGCTTGATATGTTCCTGTCCTAAAGTGTACTTGGCATGTGTTTATGTAGGATGAAGGATTGTGTCCCACTGTATGGATGTTTGAGGGTACAACGCGTGCTTTCACAACGCGTACCGTTACCATGCAGGTTTTACAACGCAAGTTGTTACAATGACTTGCGTTGGGGGGCGCTGGATAGTGAATAGTTTAATTTACTATTCCAACTCCAGTCCCCGTGGATAGTAGGGTAGGTGTTGGATAGTAAATGAAACTATTCCCTATCCTACAGCGCCCTCCAGCGCAAGTCATTGTAACGACTTGCGTTGTAAAACCTGCGTGGTAATGGTACCGCGTTGTGAAAGTTTCGTTCTAAAGGATGTTTCCCCACTGTATTGATGTGTTTATACTTTTGATTTGAAAATTTTGAATGATTAAATTGACTGTCCGGCTGGACACTCTTAATACAGCACTGATTGGAGGCTATATTTATCCAGATGAACATACTGTTCTTTTTAAGGACCATTGTTCTAATACTAAACTGTTACCCAAGGTCATTATCTACCTTTTGGGTTCCCTTGTGTTTTTGAAAATATATTTAATATATGAAGGCACACTTATGTAAATCAAATTCATCTTTATAATGATTACATATCTACTAGGTAGGATGGTTCATTAATATCTCAGTTAATACTGTTTAAGGCATACATTATGAGTAAACTCACTTATCCTACACCCAGTGCACTTTGGAAAGAATGACAAGTGCAACACGTATTTTAATGTTGTTAGACCACTAAAGAAACATGTCCATAAAACTGATATCAAAGCGCAGGGGTGGAGCCTAAATGTGGCTCCGGTCTGTTAAGTTCGAAGTGGAACAAAGCTAATGTGGAGCTGCATGGCGCCACCTAGGGGCACATGGAAGCACTGCTAAGAAACATTTACAGATCTAGACGGGTGCCTGGGGAGTATTATAAGGTTAGGAATCTGCGTTTGGATAGAGTATCCACCGGAAACAGGTAGAAACTTGCTTACCTTACAGAAACGATAATGCTATGCTGGGCATCATATGCGACTTTAACTTGTTATTTAACTTGGTTTTATTTTGGCAGCCATTTTGAGGTTGTTAACCCATAAGAATATTGCTGGGGCAAGCACGGACATGTCAATTTATAAAAAATCTCTGACCTGCTTTAAAGTCATGTCTCAAAAACTGCTTATCTGATTCCCTAATAAGTGCATTTCTTTTTCACTTTATCATATCTCTTGTGTGCTCTCCTCGCCTTGGGGGAGATATTAATGCAGAAAGAAAGTTTATTTCCTCCATCGTGAAGCTCACTCAGCATCATCCTTGTAAGCCAGGGCTCAAATAGGAAGTGCAAAGTGCTGTGCATGACGTCAGATAAGGATTCTGTTACTCTGCCAGAGCTGTCTTTATTCCATATTGATTGTATGGCAGAATACTAGCACTAGCAAGAGAAATCCTTTCAATTTCCTTTTCTGAATTCTTTACTGAGTCCCGCTGAGAGAATCTGGGTTGGGCAGTTTCACCTCAAACCTCTGTGCATTAATCATACTGCAGCTAAAGACAGTTCGATACTAGCACCATTAGTTAAATTTCGAAATGTGATAGACACAAAATGGCCTTTAGTATTCTAGCCAAGGTAAGAGCTGACTAGCTGCATAACAGCATGATATCACAGAAAAATTGTGTGGCGCACTTTCACGTTTGTTAACGAAGTATAACACTGGTGTCAACTGTCCTCTCCAGGCAACCAGTAGTTTGCCCTCAGAAGCAGAGCATCTGAAGGCGCACCCGGCGCATAGCAGAGGGGCGCCCTTAGTCGCGGAACGGGCAGGAGCACAAAGGTGAAGAGGCGTCCGTCTTCTGTGTCGACGCATTGGAGGGGTGGTCCCCTCCGTGACATCATCGCTGAGCGCCAAAGGGGGGCAGCAGCATATAAGTCCCCGCAAGCGAGGGATCGGCCTCTTTTTCCCTCCACCGAGCTCCAGGATCCATTTACTCCAGTTCGCACAAGGTTCGTAGTGTGCGCACGGGCACAGAAGTTTAGCCCGGTATATGGTGGGGCTTGGTGGGGGGGACGACCAATAGCGTAGCACAAAAATATGTTTTAGCTTTGGTATCTATAATGGTGTTGTTTTGTATGCCGAGGATTATTCCTACTTAATTTTTTCTCTCTTTTGCATGTTGGGACCACCGCGAGAGATCGCGATAGCACAAGGCCAAGAAGTCGACCGACGTATCCGGAGGAGGAGGCTGGCCAGTAAGAGGCGCGAGTCAAGCGAGTTGAAGAGCGCATGGCGGCCGAATCCCTCGCTGGTCTCTCCCTTGGTTTGCCGGATCAGCAGCCAGTTAGCCCGACACGGAGGATACCATGGCGTCTTCCCGCGAGGCGGCAGGGCGCGAGGGGATCATCAAGGACCCGGGATTACAAGTCGGTGAGCTGCATTGAAGTGGGGTAAGAGGGAGAAATGATGCTATTATGCTTTGTCACATCATGCGTGCTGTTTGTGACAAAAATGCAGTACATACACGCGAGATCACCGCAAACGTGGGGAATGCGTCCTCATGTCCAAAATGGGTGCGAGGACCATTTCCAGCTACAATATAGTGTTATGTGCTGGTTTTCCATTTCTCATAATTATGTGCAATTTAGTATCACCCCACCACAATTGCGCGTAATTGCGCAAATAGAAATTTCGCGCATGTTTATCGTTCCTCTATGCAATTAGGAATATCTTTGAGCCAATAAAGTCAGCAAACTCTTTTTGTCCGAAAGCAATAAACACGGAAAACAACTGCAGAGAAGAGAAAGTGGGTTACCTCCCTTTGGGGACATTTGAAGCTTTGCAGACAAAGGCACTACCAGCTTCGGGAATCCCTTTAATTGCTTTTAAGAGTATGGTAAATGCACTAGTGAAACAGGTATCTGAAGCAATGGACTGTGCAGACTTCGAGTTAGAGAAGCGTTCAGATTATGTTATTGGTTTCTAATTAGCTTTGACAAAGAGCATTACATTTACGCAGCGCTCCCAATGATAGCAGAGAATTTTGAGAATTTTCAGGGTCGACAAATAGAGCATTAGGGAATAACAGGGACAAATGGTATTTACATTTCTATCGACTACAAGATAAATTGTGTCAGCCAACTAAACATAAAGAAAGTATTCCTTGAGCGGTCCTTCATAAATGTATCTTTGCATCTGAGTTTAACTCGTTGAAGCCTGGATTTACAGGTTATGGTTCTATATATGTATCCATGAGTTACTTGCAAAATGGCTAAATAGTTCACAGTTCTTATTGGTCTATATCTCTACATGAATATGGAAAATAAAAGGAGGCGTCTCCTGCAAAAAATCAAGTTTAGATTGTAAGACCCTGATTCAAAGAATTAGTTTCTGTGGAAAATGTACACAACCGAATGAATTTAGTACTATGGAAGATTTTTAGCAGTAGTAAATATAAGGTTTAGAAAGGGAAAAGTAGTGGAGCATATAGGTTTCATAAGCGTTTTGCATGGTGTGTTCCAACCCGGAAGCGCACACAACACTCCTGCAAAAGGCATGTGTAAGTACGTTTCTGGGTGTGACAGGGCATTGGAAGTGTAGTGGAATGTGTTTGCGCACCTGGACAAGCATTTTTCCTTCAGAGCAAAAAAAAAAAAAAAAGAAAAAAAGAAAAAAAAGGGCGTTTCTTGGACAAGATATAATTCCGACAAACTTTCACGCAGGATTGTCCACCCTTCAGATAATTCTCAGGATAACATGTAATACTAGTACTCAAGGACACCTCCGATCTGCTTAGTGGTACTGCACACTTCTGTGGATTTTGTGAACCCCCTAGTAGACAATTAGACAGTTCAGAGAAGTAAATTTGTAGTGCTTAGATTTCCAACTTTTCGAACTAAATTCGGCTCCATTGTTATAAACGGGAGTATTGATGTCCTGACAGATTAACATTTGCTACTGCTGACAGGAGAGTACCCACTAGCATTGTATGCATGCTCTTCAACATAAGGGAAAGTGAAGTGAACTCAGCCTATTATCTGAGACTTGTGAGATAAAGGATAGAAGTGCCCTTTGAGTTGGCTAATGCTTGTTACTTGTGCTAAGATAATGATGTGATTGCTTGTCCTAGGGGATGTTATTTATAGTCTTGGGCCACCAATTGCAGATTATTGTTTTCAGGCTTGGAGGTAACATTGGTTCACTTGAGATGACAAAGCCTACAACTACCAGAATGCTTTTGGTTGTTGACAAAACGACTAGGAATGGAAAGCTGTTATTCATGACATGGAGTCCTCCGTCATTCTTATTTCAGGATGTATACAATTGCAAGATGGTATCACCAAGTGCTATTTGAAAATGAGCTATGATAACCGGCGACAGGCACAGGGTTGTATCAGTTTATTTTTCAAATTAACTTATGATTTACAAATGGAATGCATTGCTTAGTATGTGTTGAACTGTAATCTTCTATCAGCTCTCCACAATGAGGAAACCTATACAGAAACGTAAGTGGCAATAAACATGTAGCTGTGATTTGCCCAGAATGCCACCTTCTAATTTTTTTAGGAAAGCCAAGATGGGATCGTTTGAGTTATGGCTCCACCGTCTACTCTTTAGGTGCTGTATGGTTTACCCTGCCTACCTCTTCTCAATAGGGCTCGCTCGTGATAGGATGTAGACAAAGAAATGTCCCAGCTGGTGCTGCAATTTGTCTTTATTAAGATTTCTTTCAATCAATTCATCCTTAGGACATTAAAATGTATTCTGTTATATTTTAAAGAGAAACCTTTCGGTGCAAACGTTGAGTTTTGCAATATTTACTTGAATTTACATTATCTCGCTCTCATAGGCGATCCGGGGTTCCTGACTAATGCTGATATTGTACTGTTTGGCTAGTGTGGGGAACATTGATTCAAACCTAAGAAGGGTTGTGCAAGCTGCGTGGTTTCTAATTGCATCACTGCGCGCGGACTCTAAGTTATCCCACAAAGCAAGCTATGTTGTTTTCGCACAAATACAAAATAAATCATTACCCAGCATGTCGGCAGAACAAACGCCTTGGGCATGGGCTGCCGGCCTTATAAAAAGGGATGCAGGATATGTATCTCTGTTCTCGGAATTTGATGAGAGGGCGAGAATATTTTGTTGCAGAATGCCTCCTCTCGTTTACAGCTTTCTGGATCCACCGCCATGCCGTGCTATGTCTATGCTAAATGTAGTTCGGTATCCGCCGTGTTAAAAGCACTGCGAGTTCTAGTGGCCCTGAGAGAGGGGGGAACCGTGCAACGGAGACATCTGGGCAGTGGGTCGTGAAATCTTCCGGCATGCTGCAGAATGTGTTAGCAGGGTAATATTAAAACTTGTACAAGACAGACAGGACACGGCGCCGCGTACTAACTCCTTTTTCCTTTCCGGTTCCTCGAGCCTGTCAATCACCTGTATACATATCCATGAGGAGTGCCCACAAAGGTCTATATTCCGGGCAGTACACAGCTATGCCTTGCGGCCTTCGGGTACACTCTAAGGCTGGCAGGCTCACTAATTTGGTTTTAGGTACTAGTTTTAGCTACAAACACCGTTGTTCAGCCGCGTGCGAAAACGTGTCACGAGCTGAGCTGTTCAAGCAGTCCTCTCAGTCACAAATATTGCAGTTTTATCGACAACCTAACTAACTGTTCCAAAATATCCGAGCCACGCGCACTTTCGAGCGGAACAAACAAATGGTTTCAGGCGTGCAGGCAAAAACAGAAAAATCGAGTGACTGAGATGTTTGAAGGGAGTTTCTCCTAGTACACACGTTCGTGGACATTCAATAAACAAAAACATGCTTCCAAGTCGAATGTCCACTTTCCTAAATGAGCTAAGGGTATTGAATGTCAGTGCTGAAGGACCGCATTGCTTTTCCTGTTTCCAGGACCTTAAACGCTAACCAGTTGTGTCTTCTTGTTTTCACATGTGTCCGGGATTTGCCTTGGGTGATGGGAAGGCCATACATGAAGGCCCGGTTCCGGCGAAATATCCATCAGCTATACTTGCGGCACCCAAGCAGAAGGGGTGTTAAGATTTACATCAATTAAGCCGGCGGCCAGGCACAGTGGTTCAACGTGATTGGGTCGCTGCGACCAGGTTGGGTCAAGTATTGGGCCACCAGGTATGTATATGGCGGCAGGTAAACCACTGGTGCTTAGAGAATGAGGAGGGAGGTGAGGTAGTGCTACTACACCACCACCCAAGGTCTACACTAGGCAACATCCATGCGTGCTGCTAGGAGGCAGTCGTAGCTCGGTGTGCATTAAGATATGAGCCAGTCAAGTGCAAGACAGAGGCACAGGTATACTCAGCGCAGGAGATGTCAATAAGCGTACAGGGGGCTACAGCCCCGCAGTATGGCGGGCATGCCAGACAGAGGTCCGCAATTTTTGGCGGTAAGCAACAACCCAACAAGTAAACAAGGGGTAGGAGCAAGCTAAATGCAAGTAGCAGCCCCGGCAAGCCTAGAGTGGGGTAAGGTGGGTAGGCAGCGATACGGAAGGGAGGCGGAATAGAAGTTATTCCCCGACAAACGTAAGGACAGTGGAGAACAGCCCGGCAACTATCTACAACACGCCGGGTTGTCGCATGGCAGGGGCCCCCAAGGTTCGCGAATGGGGGCAAGGACTTAGTACATCAAAGGGGCCTTAAGTTATTCAAGGGGGAGGGGGGGTCCCGCATGGAGCTCTAGTAGGCGGGCCACAACCGTCCTATATAAGAAAATCGGTACTAGCCGAAGGGCACTAGGGTAGCGGTAGAATCCGGTTTCCTTCCTGCAGACCTTCACTAGGGCCCAGAATCATTGTTACGCCCGGAGGGTGAATATTAGCCCGAGTCTTCTAGAAAGCCGAACATGCCAGTCAGCATCGTTGCTATGCCTCTCAGTATACCACATGCAGTCATAACTGAGTTGTTTAGGGGTACACATAGAGGAATTTGGGACAGAGGCATATCCGGAAGCACCCATAAAATAGGGTGCGGGAGATAGAGCAAGGCCCATTAGTGAGGAGGCACCCTGGGCAGTATGAGGACCGTCAGCTCCTTTCACGGGCAACAGACAATCGCAGGGGTATTGAAGCGGCACAGCAGGGGTAGCGGGGGGAGGGCGAGTTTTTGACAGTAGCCAACTCGCCCTGTGGCGTAATTTCTTGCAGCAGAAATGGGGGCTACCCCAAATATGGACTGATTTACGGGAATTTTCCCCTGAGAAGGGGGTTTATTATGTGAGCACCGGGCTGGCAGGAGGGGAGGGACTGACCTGCTGGTGGTCCCGGACCTTTCGGCCCTACCCCGGGATGCCTGAAAAAATGGAACCTTTTGGGGGAGTTACCGAGTGGTAGGTAACTCTGCCAGGGATGGACCGCGCTGCGGTGCCCTGGAAGTTATTAATATGGATAAGGTAAGGGGCCTGCTGGCACTTGCCATTAACCTTTGAAATGTTCCTCGGTAGAGGAAGGTCGAGATACGGATGTGTTGTCTACACAAATCGATGAACTGTTTATCTGCCCCATATCCTATTTTCAAACAATCATGTGTGATCTGGTGGATCTTATTAATGGTGTTCTCATAACGATGTCTGAGTTACTTTGACGAAGGTTGTCACTTATCATTGCACAATGAGTTGTGTTTTTGTGATTAAAAAGGCTACGCCCTTGGTTAAACCACTAATGACTTTGTCCATTTCCTTGTGAGTGATGCAGGGGGCGCAGCGAGTTGCACGTGTGAGCGCACTATGAAGGCGCACCCGGCGCATAGCAGAGGGGCGCCCTTAGTCGCGGAACGGGCAGGAGCACAAAGGTGAAGAGGCGTCCGTCTTCTGTGTCGACGCATTGGAGGGGTGGTCCCCTCCGTGACATCATCGCTGGGCGCCAAAGGGGGGCAGCAGCATATAAGTCCCCGCAAGCGAGGGATCGGCCTCTTTTTCCCTCCACCGAGCTCCAGGATCCATTTACTCCAGTTCGCACAACCACCCACCCACCCTGGCAAGAAGGCAGAAGGTGGCGTAATTTCTTGCAGCAGAAATGGGGGCTACCCCAAATATGGACTGATTTACGGGAATTTTCCCCTGAGAAGGGGGTTTATTATGTGAGCACCGGGCTGGCAGGAGGGGAGGGACTGACCTGCTGGTGGTCCCGGACCTTTCGGCCCTACCCCGGGATGCCTGAAAAAATTGAACCTTTTGGGGGAGTTACCGAGTGGTAGGTAACTCTGCCAGGGATGGACCGCGCTGCGGTGCCCTGGAAGTTATTAATATGGATAAGGTAAGGGGCCTGCTGGCACTTGCCATTAACCTTTGAAATGTTCCTCGGTAGAGGAAGGTCGAGATACGGATGTGTTGTCTACACAAATCGATGAACTGTTTATCTGCCCCATATCCTATTTTCAAACAATCATGTGTGATCTGGTGGATCTTATTAATGGTGTTCTCATAACGATGTCTGAGTTACTTTGACGAAGGTTGTCACTTATCATTGCACAATGAGTTGTGTTTTTGTGATTAAAAAGGCTACGCCCTTGGTTAAACCACTAATGACTTTGTCCATTTCCTTGTGAGTGATGCAGGGGGCGCAGCGAGTTGCACGTGTGAGCGCACTATAGATTGTTGGTACCAGTCAGCTGAATACTAACTTTAATATGTTAAAAAGAGGTCGCTTCAAAGAACGGTGAGCTGAATTAGCCTATGGTGTTTTAGCCCTGAAGAAGTGTCACAATATTGAAAGGAACGAAACGTGTTGGCTGATTGCACATGTTTTCTGAGAACTTGATGATTCATAAATAAGGATCTTTTGGACATTTGCATTTCTGTTCATATTGAACTCTGGAGTGTGCTCTCTTTGAACTGAATTAATGTAAGCAATGTCCGAGCTCTAAGCCCCCTGTAGGCTAACAAACTTTATTGCAAGAGACAGTGCATGCGCTGTCTGAGACCAAACCAAAATAAAAACAAGCATTTGCAATGCAATAGGTCTCGCATTAGGAAAGTTTGAGCTATTGGTATTGTAAATGACACATTTTTTATTTATGTTTTGTTTTTGAAAATAGCGAAATTAATAGCTTTGTCATTTACAATGCCAATAGTTATAACTTTCGCAAATGTGACACCTATAGCATTTGTAATGCAATATGTGTTGTATTTACGTGACTTACACGTATTGATATTGCAAATAACAATGCCTTTTAATTTTTTTTCAATAATTAATACTTAAATGAAAGTTATTGTAATTTATAGTGAACTTTGCCCTGAGGGCCTGTAACGGGCGCACCCCATCCGATACCCCTTCAGATTTGTGGCTTCTGACCCAGATGACATCATAGGATATAATTGTCATGGCATCATTGTGGCCAGCCTTAACCTCACTTAACCCAGTGTCATTTACAGCATCGTGACAAGCAGTTTCAAAACACTGGACAGTCTTCAGTTGGTTGCTGGTTATGCTCATCCCATCGCATACAGTTTTTACCTAATGGGCTACAATCAAGAGATTTCCTAAAAGAAACAAGGGGGCTTCATTAAAAAAGTATACTATCGGGGTTTAAAAAAAGTAGTAGCCACCTCTTTGACTAAGTGGGGAAGGTACTCTATAGGTTACATATCTTTTTTGCTTCCTGAGATCATGTTATGTAATGCAACCATTATCTTTTGTGTATATGTAAAGCGCTCTGATACCCACGGGTCAAGCTAGCGCTATATAAAACTTTTAAAATTAAAATTAAAATTCCCAGCATCTCCAAACCCCATAACAGCATTTCTCGCTCCTCCAGTATGACAAGCCCCCTCCTGCGTTCACTTGTCCCGAATGATGGTCTGCAGCTCCCGGATCTGGTCGTTGATGGGCAGCACCTTGAGCTGGGGCCCCATCTGCTGTGCCAGGAGCTGCTCCTCCTGCTCCTGCTGAGCGACGCTGCTCCCATTGTCCTCGCTCCCGTCGCTGCTGGCGGGGAACGACCCGGTGCTGCCGCCTGCATCCCGGACGTCGTTCTCTACCGACTCCGCAAACCGCAGCTGCTTGTGGGAAGCGGGTTCCGCAGGCCCCGAGGCTGGCTGCTGGTTCTGGCAGGGCTTGGTCACGGCGGGGTGGGGCTGCTGTCAGAACAGCGCGGTGGATCCGCAGCCATGCGCCGGGCCGCCGGTGTTAGTACGGAGAGCAGCGGCGTGTCTAGCAGCATAGACATCGAGGACGGACCAGCCAGGGTGCCCAAAACCAGCTCTGAGCGAACGTGGCGGCGATCTTTGAAAGGACGGTTTCACGTCTCTGTTGAAACAGAACTATTCTTGAGCGGCCATCTTGGTGTGAGCGATTGACTGTTCAGTACATTGCAGTAATGTATACTTTAGTGCTGTTTGTCTATTTCAAATGTTCCAACGCTATGAGAAATGTATGCACTATATAACTACAGACATCTGGATATACACAGAAGACTTTATCCTACCCACTTTCAAAACATAGTGGGGACGTTGTATGCAATTTAGCAATGCATGCTAATTTAGTCGGGGGTAATAAAGCATTACAACAGTCATAAAACGAGCATTGTGTAGCAAAAGACATCAGTCGGAAGGAATGTGGTTCTGGCTGGCTGACAGATAGCAAACGAGACCTGGTAGGGCGGGGGCTGCCCGCGCATGCGCGGCATTTCTCACTTTCATTCTGAAGAGCCCCGGTTAGAAATGCCGCGCATGCGCGGGCAGCCCCCGCCTTACCAGGTCCGGCAGCTGAAGTCCCGTCGTGAAGAACATCGGAAAGGGGCTCCGATGCCTAAGGGGAGACGAGCCTGGTGAGTGGGAGTGGGGGTGGGGGTGAGGGTGAGGGTGGGGGTGTACGCGCGTGTGTCTGTGTGTGTTCGCGTGTGTCTGTTCGAGTGTGTCTGTGCGTGCGTCTGTCTGTGTGCGCGTCTGTCTGTGTGCGAGTGTGTCTGGTTAAGGGGGGGTGCGTGTGTGTGTGCCTGTGTATGCGTGCCTGTGTATGTGCGTGGCTGTGTATGTGCGCATGCGTGAGTGTGGCTGTGTGAGTGTGTTTGCGCATGGGAATATGAGGCACGAGAGGGGCACGGCGCCGTGCGCGCCCACGAGGTTAAATCTGCGCTTGTGCCCCTCTCGTGTCCACATTCCCAAATACAGCTGACAATAGGTCTCGCGCAGACTCTGTCTGCTCGACCTAATGAGCAGCAGATAACTTGATTCACATCCATAAGTATAAAAATCTCAGTAAGAAGCAAAGTAAATACTGCCGGAGCAGCTTTGACAAATGGATGCCACTAGGAAATCAGGCTTCGACAGCTGTGCGTAATTATCTTCTGAAACGGCTCATAATAATCTGGCACTTTAAGAGGCAGACAATGAAGGGACGCGGACTACAGCAATTATTGGAGTGTAGTTTGACTACTGTAATACCTAATGGGCAGTATGTCCAGAAAAATAATAGTTAAGCAGCAAGTGATGCAATGTTTGATGGATAGAGAAGTGGCTGACTTTGTCCCAAGGGATCGTGTGGTTTCCAAAATGACAGCCATGTACTGACTCTGAGTGCCAGAAAGGGTAAAACTGACAGTTACTCATAAGCTAAGGAAAATACCATCGTCTATCTCCTACACCTTAGCAGCATGGGTAAGGGTAGAAGGCAAGGCCTGCCAAGTCTAAGCAACAAAGCCATGGAATGATATGCAAGAGCAACTAACCTTTAAGGATTAACCTTCAGTAAAGAGCTGAAGGTGCAAGTGTTCTCATTATGACTCAAGACCAATTACCATGGTCAAAACACACGCAGTGCTCAGAGATAATGTCACTGGATTCCCTAGCAGCAGTCCCAAGGTTCATTTAGTCACCTCAGACTGAACGAAACCTTGGTTCATGTATGTGCATTCAGTATATCACCTCTTTTAATGGCAGAATAGTAAATACTACCATAAATAAAAAATAAAGAGCAAGGTTGTGTAGGGTATATGAGAAGACCAATATAATGTTAAGTGTCTTTATTCTACCATACTGACCAAAACCCTTGGCACAAATCCCCATCTTGTTATGTACCTGCCTTGATTTGAGACCGACCAGTATAATTGACACCATCACAAAGTTGTTTGGGATTGTTAGCAGCACACAGAAGTATGAAAGAGTCAAATGCTGCTGGTTAGCTAGAGTAGGATAGTTGCATTATACAACAGCAGACACTCAATTTAGTGCTTGTTCTTTGTTGAACCTGTTTTAACTCTCAGTTTGAAGTCTTCATTTGTGTACGTCAGCCACAGCCAACATGTATTTTGTCTCCTATCTTTCTCCAAAGGTCAAAAGAAGAGTTGAGCTATATTTCTTATATTTGAACATTTTTATTTTTTGTATTTTATAGTGTGACATCAAATTACAAATGCTTAATAGAAAACACAGACAGACAGGTGAGGTGATTGAAGCAAAAAGAACATTTATTCATGAACAGGACATACTGGGGTTCAATGCAGATGATATCCACATAAACATTGACAATGTGCTATCCAAGTACTATGTTTTCTATGATTTCAGCTGTCTGTGCATAAGTATATAAGTAACCCACTCTCAAATGAAACTGTAAAAATGTCTGTCTTTCTATTGAGGCAACATTCGAGCAGATGAAGGTAACTGTACTAGAGAGATGGGCTTGTCGTCGCCGTTTCAGTCTCAAAAGGTAATAATCCATGAGGCCATCATCAAGATCAATAAGATTTATGGAGATACATGGGTGACCCCACTGTAACTGATCACTTTACAACTAAGGGATAGTGCGAGTCTGATAAGGGAGGAAGTGGCTCTGGGCATTCAAAAACCAGCCTTCAATGGCTCCAGCGTCACGGGGACATGCTCGATGAGATATATGGCCAGTCCAGCCCTGGTGCACCAGCCTATGTACATACCAACTCTCCCAAATCAGGCAGGAGACTACCGATGTCAAGGATAGCCTCTCCCCTCCTAATTCCTGCATGCAGAAACCAGAGTCGTATTGTCGAATCTTGATCTGCTGGAACCAAGACAGCTTGAGCTAGGAAATATATATCCTGAGACCAGAACGCTAGGCCCCTTAATTCTTGGAGGGGGAGATTAGAGAGTGTGACAGGCTTCGACATTTCATTTTTGGCAGTTTTAAATAGCGCAAACAAAACCTCTGCGTTTGTTTGCGCTATGTCATCATACTGACAAATAGGAAATGCAGCCCTGCCAAGTATCACGCATCAGGCGTGATACTAACGCATTTTTGTGCAGTGATCCGCATCACCGCACGAAAATGTAAAGTCACGCATTTGTATTGCCTCCTTGACACCACCGGCGGTGCAGGAAATCGTTATCCTGGCCAAACCGTGCACTCCCGATGAGCACGCGTATACTGCTCTGGCAGAGGGTGTGATTGTAGTAGTGTGAAAGTCTGCTCAGGTCAGGAGCATCGCGCCGAACTGGTGGCTCATTGCTGTCCTGTCTGCAGCAATGAGCATTCATAATTAGCCCAGCTGCTGCCGCCGGCCGGGGTTACCACGGCAATCACGTGACATGGTGAGGTCACGTGATTGCAACAGACACTGTATTCGTAACTCTCGGAGAGCGCGGCAGGGTGAGTGTAGTAGTTTTTCTTTCATTATTTTGTCAATGGTGCCCCCTCAATCATGCACACCGGCGTTCACTGGACAGATCACTCATGACAAGAGGCAGGAGCAGATTATTATTATAAAGATCATCCTGAGGAGAGGAGCACGCCAGCGCTCGCACCACCACCAGCCTGCCTCTGCCTCTCTGAAGCTCACCGACCCTCCTACGTTGCCTGCTGCTGACCCGCTGTTGTGAGCCTGCTGCCGCCCTCACTGCAGAGAATATTGTTCACCAGTGCACTTTCGGCCTGCTGCTCAGTGCGCAATGCGTAGTGTGGTATATATTCATGATCCTGCCGTATTAGGGGTCAGTGACTCGGGCCGAGCTGCTGCCTGCAACTGTGAGATCATGCACCAGCCTGCCTCAAATCCAAGTAAGCAAGTGCAACATTAAACATTACTTATAACATGTTAACTCGTAAAACGATCAGTTCAGTGCTCTTAATAAAATGTAACGTTTGTCAGAGCTGAAGAAATTAAGAGGAACACCTGCTCAAAATTTCGGTAGTGGAGTCTGCGCCTCGGATACATTCAGTACCCCAGCGACCGATGATGTATGATTTCAAGTGATGAGACCCAATCTGGAAAACAGTCTTCATCGCCTTCTTTTCTCCCCCCTTATAGCAGTAATTGTGTTATTCTGCACATGAGGTGAGCAAGTGGCACATTGCGCCGGTTTTGCAACACATAATCTGACCCTACTACAATAACTCCTGTTGCTAAAATTTAGAGAAACCTTCTTTTGTTTGCAGTGGTGCGGCGCGCACTGCCAATGAGTGGTGCATATCTGAGTCCTCGTTTTGTTTAACAGTATGGTCAGCTTAGAAGGGCACTTGGTGCTTCAGTTTCTGATTATTTCCAACAGTTTAAACATCTTCTTAGAGAGTGTTGTTGCTCAAATGGGTGCAATTGCTGTTATTTATATGTTTTCCTAGTCTTCCTTGCTTGATTTTGTTTGCGATAAAGTGTCACACATAGTCATTGAAATGTCACTCATAATTTCACTGGAATTATGAAAATGTCACACATAGCAATCTGAAACCTTGGCAGCTATGGAAATGCTGATTGTCTGTCACCATTCATGTCAATAGACCCGATTCAGGCAGGTTGCCTTTGCTTTTTTATGAGTCAATGGGTGAAATACATTCTCTCCACAATTTTCTTTTTAAATCTCCTGCTTGCCTGCTCTAAAATGTTGGCATGTAAGCACCAGGGCTAAATGCTGTCTCCACTTTTAAATATTTTTTTTGAAATGCCAGGCTGACAGCCTGCATTAACTTTTCATGGTGTACCAGCCATTAGAGAACGTTTAAGTAACTCTGAATTTTAAAATCTGGCACTGAATCTTTCTTTGATAAAAAAAGTGCAAATCTGTTTCAAATTGTAAAATAATTAGAAATGATGAATCACAATAAAATGTCAGGTTGGTGTGAATAGCCTTGGATTGGAGCAGTTTCATAAACTGATTACTATGTGTCAGATTTGTCAGCTCCTTAACTTGACTGCGCCTTCGTCGGCAGAACCTGTGAACTTGCTGCAGTGGCAGTGAAGAGATTATGTTATAATGAGTGAAAGACTGATCCATTCATTATTCATTCATTGCTCTGTGTATTGTGTTAGGTCTTTGCCTCTACACTGCTAAAAAAAAAATACTTCTCTTCACCCTCTCAAAACCTAATGAGCAATTAAATATAATGAAATCTTCCCTCCTCAATTTGAATACAGCACAGTTGAACATTTTGTTTCTATAAAAACACATATAAATTACTAGACATTACACTAGGTGGCAGCAAAGGGTAATAAAAAGAAGCGAGTAAAATTTTAAGATAAGACAAAAGTTACTTTTACTTTCAGCGTAAACTCGAGTTTTATATCGCACTAACTCGTCTCGAAATTATTGGAGCGTTTTACATGAGCGCACCAGTTAGTTACTTTACACAAGGTCAAAATAAATGTTCTTATTAAGCACGAGGAGATTAAGTGATTTGCCCACAATTACAAAATGTTGAGCCTATGTCGAAACCCGATCCTGGAGCTCCGGTTCCAAGGTCCTGTGCTCTGGTCCTACCGCCACATCCTCTCCTTGTTTTAATGGAAATCACGTGCTTCTCATACTTAAGAGGAGAAAATGCATGTGATGGAGAAAATGCATGTGATGGACAAGAGTCATCCCAGTGGGAGGACCAGCAGATCCAGAGGGACCCTGGTTGTGACGGCATAAAGAAAGTTTGGAGTAATCTTGGAAAAATATGCAGCAAATGGATCAATTCAGAAAGGTACAAAAAGAAAACGTTGTCTCCAAAACTTTGTTGTCTCATGCATCTCAAAATAAATCATTACACGATTGTTTGAGATCCTTTGTCAGTTAAGAGTAAAATGTCGTACTCTGAAGACATTTATTTATTTATAAAGTTTTATAGGGCCCGATTCACAGAACTAATTTAAGACAAAATCCTAAAGGTACTACCATTTTGGTATTCACAGAAGGCACTTATTTATTTTGGTATTCACAGAAGTCACTTACTCATCTCGGTATTCACAGAAGTTAGGAGTCCTAACTTTAGGACCCCTAATTGCTTTCTGTGAATACCGAAAGTCTTAAAGTTAGGATTTTTCTCAGTTTAGGAGTAGTAAAGTTAGGACTCCTAACTGTAGTACTTCTAAATGCCTTCTGTGAATACCGAAAGTCTTAAAGTATGTATTTTTCTCAGTTTAGGAGTAGTAAAGTTAGAACTCCTAACTTTAGGACTCCTAAATGCCTTCTGTGAAACAGAAAGTCTTAAAGTTAGGATTTTTCTCAATTTAGGAGTAGCAAAGTTAGGACTCCTAACTTTAGGACTCCTAAACTGAGAAAAATCCAAACTTTAAGACTTTCGGTATTCACAGAAGGCATTTAGGAGTCCTAAAGTTAGGACTCCTAACTTCTGTGAATACCGAAATGAGTAAGTGCCTTCTGTGAATACCAAAATGTGTAAGTGCCTTCTGTGAATACCAAAATGTGTGAGTGCCTTCTGTGAATACCAAAATGGCAGTAAGTTTAGGATTTGTCTTACGTTCATACATCTGGATGCAATGATAGAAACAGCAAAAATACAAGTCGGGCCGCGCACTATGATAAGCACAGATTTTCAGCTTACATGTTTTACGCCACGCCCTTAATTACATTGGCCACGCACCTTTTAGAGACCCCCCAGTTTTTGCATCCCACTTAAAGCCCTGACTAATGCCATCACAAACTGTGACGCATAATTCCGCATAATTTGCCTTTTTTTGCCACATAATTTTCACCCGTCACATAATTACCACGACAAGAGAACATAGTTCTCACTGGAAGAAGTGGGGCTCAGGCGTTAAGAAGCATTCAAGCACAATGCTATATTACTCCTGGACTTTCATCGCCACTCCCACAACAAGAAACAGACCAGTGCCTGGGTCCCAGCTTTTCTTCTGTACGACTGCTATTCTCCGTAAGGCACCCATTCTGGAGTGCAAGCCACAACAAAGCTCATGGAGTCGGTGCAAGCTGCTCCTCAGAGCACAATGGCTGCCACCAATGGTGGATTTAAAGTTCATCTGCCAGATAGTCAACCTGCGTTACTAGGCTGAAACTACAAAGCAGGCCTCTTCAGTGACAATGACAAAGACATCTGTGCACATGTGTATCTCTCTGCAGAAAGGGCCACACACCACACTTATGACTAAACAACCAGCAAAGAATGTGGCAAAAAGAAAAACAAACAAGTTTATTGTAAAAAAGAAAAAGAAACATAGATTGATAGGGCGTGCAGTGAAATTAAAATTCATGAACAATGTGCTGGGGATTCTGGAGGGTGAGCAACAGATCCCACACGGATTCCCAAAAGCCGCCTTAGGTAAGCTTACTACTTACTGAGCTCATGGACTCCAGGAAAACCATTGATCTTCAGGACATAGAGGAGTCTCCCTCACCCGAAGCCGCAAATCTTGGTGATATATGGACACTCGTTATGAACACTGTAGAGGGCTTGCACCAAATCCTCATAGCAGTGATGGGAAGAATTTACAGGCGCTGCTATCTCAAACAAAACTAGACCTGACACCTCTACCCCTGCAGCCTGACTTCTCAGCTGTACGAGTAGTTTGGGAGAAGGACTGGAGTCCTGCAGCTATTCCTAGGCATGTGAGCGCTTTCTGTAGGAGTAAGAAATCGATGCAGAGGGTGCTGCGTGGCGTACACGGAGGCTTCTCTCCCTCGGGGCTTGCATGGGCTCAAGATGGGGTCTATTGCAGAATATGATTTCCAAGCTTACTGAAACTAATTTAGCATTGAGGGTGTGCTTTTATTCAGGCTGCTGTCAGTCTGTGTGTTGTTAATGAGAGACAGGATGTTGGAATAAAAAAGAGAAAGATTAAGAAAAGGTGAGACATAGTAAATGTGAGAGAAAATGAAGCGACGGGCAAGCAAAAGTCAGGCAAAGGGTTCCAGGTTAGGGCACAGGTGAAGGGCAGAGTTCCAGGTAGGAGTGGAAAGATGGAGGCGAAGTGGTGACGACGGGCCATATGAATTTGCTAATGAAACAAGCCACAAATCGAAGGACAGGAAGAAGCGGTGAACAAAATGATGCCGTGTGCCGGGGCTGAGTAAGTCCGGGGGTGTCCTATAGAAATTAAAAAAAGAAGTTGCGAAATAATGTGATAAAATGGCTGCTGTGTATGTTCAGCAGTACTTGGTCACTGTGCTCTGGTAAGGCTAAAGTCGGGAAGAGGCATGACGCATGCATGCCATAAACCACCGAGGAGAAGGTATAATGGAGCGATGTGGTAGTCAGCAAATGACAAGCTAATGGGCGGGCTGAAGCCCACAACAATAGATACAGCATGTCTCGGTTCGAGACAGTGGATGCTTGACGTCTAGAGCTGAGACCTAAAAAGTAAATTAATTGTGCGCAAACTGTGAGAAGAGGGGGTCTTCAGCTCCTACAGGACTTTGCTGCTGAGGTTGAGGCACGTGAGTTGCTGAGCCCTGCCCCCTTTGTGAGACACACTACAAAGAGCGGGGATCCCCTGTGCCATGCTAGACGAGCAGGGTGAGAAGAGAGAGGTACTTCATCTCCTACAAGGAATTTGCTGCAGGGCCTAGGTCACATGAGGAGCTGAACCTCACCTTCTTTGTGAGATGTGCGATACATCAGTGGGACCCACAGCATGGTGCACGTCTGGGCCAAGGGCAGGCCCATCCTTGTCTGCCAGTAGATGGAAGAGACGGGCCAGACCACCCCACTTGGCCCATGAACTCGGGTATTAGGTAATGTAAGGTGCAGTACAGTGGAAGGGCGAGATTTTGATCGATACCTCATCACTATTGATCCAAACCTCGATCTGGTCGACTGAACCTTTGTTGCCTGTCTTGGAGGAAGAAAAGTGCCCCTCTCTGCAAGTTAGTTCACCCAATAAAGGACTCTGCTCCCAAAGATCACAAACAACTTCTAGCTTTCAAAAGTTTATTGTAAGGATATGATAAGCTGCAAATACAGGCATCTCAGAATGAGATTCACGAGATACACAGGTCCAATTACATACATGTGCTCTCGGAAAGCCCTCAGACGAGCAACGGAAATCACTAACACAAGTTCTAAGAATAATAAAGCTATCAGCATTGACGCATATCTCTCCTTCATTTAAGTTGGAGGAAAACGCACAGGTTAGGCTGTCCCTACCCTGCTCTAGATGGTATCCCTACTTAACCAAGTCCCAACCTAACAAAGGTGTCAGCAGTGAATGACCCCCAAGGGAAGTCACTCACTCTAAGTCTCTTGGTGAAAACCTATAGTTCTCCAGTCATGACCCCTCTCTGCCTACCCATCCGCTCTCTAAAGGGTCCTCAGGTATCTGCTCTAACTCCACCCAGGGGTGCTGTCCCTAATACAAAACAGTCAACAACATTTGAGACGCCCCTTGCGAGACGCCCCTCACGTGGTGTAGCTTCTGGCTTTTTCCATGATGCTTTGTATTGGGCCTCATACGTTAAAGTTGACCTTGCTTCTCAGACTCTTCTCCGGCCCGCTGATACCCCTTAAACATTCCGGAACCCTCCTCCATGTCTGGGCCGTCTACTGAACAGACCTCTATTCATTCATTTATAATTGGATCCCCCCTTTTCCTTTGCAGACAGATATCTGCAGCCAAGAACACAACTCTCATAGACTTCCAAAAAAGGCTTGCAACATTTCTCAGCCCAGACATGTACGTGCAAATCGATGTTAAAACATTTCAGGCCTACAATATTTCTCATCATGATTATAGCATTCAACTTCTTCATTAATTAAAGCATGTTAATACTCTTATTCTATTATTCAGTAAACATCTCTATAAATCATGGCCCATTTAATGCAATGACCAAAACATTAATACAATCTGTGTCGTGAAAAGAAACACCTTCCCTTTTAGCTCTGGCCCTGAGGCCTACCACATTCTGCGTTTAACCACCTACCATCTTACATTTTAACAGCTACACGACATGGATTCAGAAATAATCACATCTACTAAAATCATATAGTGTCACACATTTCTGTATTAGTTCCACTTCTACTTAAATCTCTACATTAGCTATACATTCAGAATATAATTACAGATACTATTAGCACTCATGGCATTTCTCCTCATGATTTGTGCTTACTACAGGTAAGTGTGATGTACTCATACATTTAGGTCAGTTTGCGCTCTCTCAGTTCCCCCCTTTGATGACCTCTCGGGGTCATCACTAACATTTAAACTGCAGTTATTGCTGGCATGATTTGTCTCTGCGCTTCCAGAGCCCTCAGGCTCCTGTACTGATTATCTTGTATGGCAGCCAATCTCTGCAGCTGTTCTCTTTGGGCCCTTTCTGACCTTCTTGCTCTGTACCATTTGAATACCCTCACCAATCCCCACAATATAATCCCACAGATCAATATTATGATGATAGGTTTTAGTATATACCACACAAAGCTTTTGCCTAAGGTGGAAATCCACCCTCCAACTTCACTCATTCCATGGCCCACCTTTTCCCAGACATTTTCTCTACTCAAGTCTTCGATCTCCTTGTGAATATTAGTTATGTTCCTAATAACTTTCTCAAGGGGCTTCGAATTGTCTGGAATGTAAGTACAACATTCCTGGACCTTCAAAGCCTTACAGACTCCGCCCTCTTTTGCTAGTAGGACATCTAACGCAAGACGGTTCTGAAGAACCATAGCCCTTATCGATTGCATCTCTCCTTCTACCAGCATTAAGGACTGAGCAGTGCTGGCAGACAACCTGTCGACAACTGTTGCCAGTCGTCTAATTTTAACATCATTAAGGATTACTCCCAAAAGAGGGAACATAGCTCCAAAGACATCTCCAACCATTTCTGCATCTCCTATATCTCTCCTTCCCCTCGATGATGTCTTGCCCTCAATGATCACTAAGTCTTGTGCATGATATATTTTGGGGAAGACAATTGCTAAGTAACATGATCCATACCAGTTGTCAGGTAGTCTCACGTAGGCATTTCTTCCACATACAAAATACACATTTGGAATCACTTGCATTCCCTTCAGGAAATCTTTAGTATAGTACTCTATATTGAAAGCATGTTCACAGTCGACTTCTCCCACGTATACATTTTCATAATACGTTTTGGCTCGGTGAAGACATAGCTTTCCTCTCTGCGTCTTATCTAAAGCTATTGGACCACTACTACCCTTTCTCTTGTGTGCCTTCTCTTCCTCGGTCCAATCTGTTTTCCATTGTCCTGATTTTTTCAAAATCTTTTGTCTCCTGTAACGATCATCCACCTGCCCTATGAACTTCTTCTCGACTTCTGACACCTTGCATGTCAGGTTATTTCTACGGGCATGTGAAGTATCTAAGGTAATCCAAGGAATGAAGAACTTGGCCAATCTGTCTTCACTCTTCCAGTAGTCCCATTTGTTCATCTGCTTATAATTTGGGACTTCTGGCAACACTGAATCATAATTGGAGAAATAGTATTCGAAACTATCTCTCTCATAAAATATACTAAGCAATAAGCTACATGTAATGCCATATGTCAGCGGGAGGTGATGGTATCTAATGCCTTCATCTACAGACGCCGGCAACTGCATGCAGACGTAACAATCCTTAACCTCCATGGCATCCACGTATTCATATAAAAGTTTAGCATAAGCATTTGACCTAAAGTCTCCTTGGGACTCATCTACGTGTAACCTGCGGGCTTCTGCAGCTAATAACGCTTTCTCTTGAGTGTTTTCCCTTTTCTCACCAGCAACAGTAGGTGTAAGCGTTTCTACAGAATTCACATCAGTTACCTTTGCCTCTTCCTCATGTCCCTTTACATAAGAAATTGTTACCACTAAAGCTATTAATATTATCACTCCTACTATTAGTGTACCTATTATACATTTAGCTCTGCGGTTCTGGGTGCCGGCCTCCATTTCGTCAGACAATATGGCTCTCTTTTATCTTAGCAAAAAGTTCTTTTCCTCTCGTTCCTTTACAGTCTCTTTTTAATCCTTTTGTCTTTAGAATCCACACAACTGGAAGCTGACAACCTTCTTCGCAAAAGTCCTTTAACAGTTCAATAAAGACAACCCTAGCCCTTCTCCATCAACTCAAGGGAAGTTCCCTAAAATTCTCTGCTTCCTGGGCGCTAGGTAATCTTCTTTTCCTGCTTGCTTTATTTACAAAGTCCTTTAACAGTCTACTATCAGGTTTGTGCCTGTAGCTTCAATAGCATAGTTCAGTATTTCCAAACGAAGATTGTGCTCTTCATGTGCTGTTATCGTTGTACCAAAGTCGGGGAATTGCAATTCTGAAAGAAACATGTGTTTTAACTTGCTGAGGCGGGGAGGTCTGGGGAGCATGAATGTTAGTGACCCTTCTTGTTCGACTCCGGGTACCAACAGTCGTATTTCCACGGTGACAATGGGCTCAGAACTGGACACCACCACCGCTCGGATCCTCCCTGTCTCCGGTTTCACAGACATTTGTCGCCAGATATGTCCACTCAGGTGTGGAGTATCTTCTGTTAGGCACACGCACTCTTCTTGACCTTCTTCGGTCGGGTGCTTCAGCGCCCTGAGCACCTTCTTCCGGGTCTGAGTCTTCTGATATCGGAGGAAGGGTTACCTCTGGAGTTGACCTCAGGCTAGAGCTCCTTCTTTGCGGCCAATTAGCTTCTCCACGTGCCCTTCTACTCCTTCTCCTTCTTGTCTGTTCTCGCTCTCTGTCAGACCTGTCAGTGTCTGACTCGTACTCCCAGCTACTTTCTCCTTCTGTAGCGTCTTCCGGTTCGCTGTTGTACTGACCGTCCTCAGCTTGGTCAGACTCGTTCCCTGCTTCCGCTGGCACCTCTACAGCTTGGCTAGCCCCCTCTATGGCTTCTCGGTCCTCTTCTGGACGTCTATCCGAGAGAGGAGCTGTTTCTTCCCGAGGTGCTGGAACCCTTCGCGTATGTGACGCGTGGATCCAATTGGGCAGGCCTCCCACCTTCACAGCTGTGTTCGTGATCAGGATGATCTGGAAGGGCCCACGCCAACGAATATCCAAGCAGCTTCTTCTCACATGTTTTTTCACCAGGACCCAGTCCCCAGGGTACAGGTCATGGCACGGGCCCTGGCACGATGGAACCTCGGCAGCCTGCACCTGAAGGGACACAGAACGAATGGCGTCAGACAGCCCCTTACAATAGTCCAGGATCATATCATCTGTGATATTTAACAGTGCAGTAGTTGGGACAGATGGCAGCCTCATTGCTCTCCCCATTAACACCTCATGTGGTGATAACCCCGTTCTTCTGTCTGGGGTACTACGAAGGCTCATGAGAACCAATGGCAGGGCGTCAGGCCAACTCAGGGTCGTTGAGGAACAAACTTTGGCTATTCTGGCCTTGATCGTGCCATTGATCTGCTCCACAATTCCTGAGGCTTCTGGTCGGTAACTGCAATGCAACTTCTGATCGATATTCAGAGCTGCACAAATCATTTTCACAAGCTCGCTGTTAAAATGTGTTCCCCTATCTGATTCCAAAAAGGCCGGCACCCCGAAGCGCGGAATGAGTTCCCTAAGCAGTAACTTGGCCACTGTGAGGGTGTCGCACCTACGTGTAGGGTATGCCTCAACCCATCTGGAGAACACACAAACAACCACCAGGACATAGCGGAGGCGGTTGCACCTTGGCATTTCAATGAAATCTATCTGCATTCTATTGAATGGACCTCCAGACCTTCCTATGTGGCTCAGTGCAACTGGTGTTCTTTTTCCTACGTTCAGCTGCTGGCAGGTTACACAACGCTGGCACACTGCTTCTGCTGCTATTCTAAACTTAGGATTGTACCAAGTCTGTCTAAACACTCTCAGCATAGCATCTCTCCCTAAGTGTACGGGACCATGTATGAGTCTAGCCATTGGACTCACCATCTCATTGGGCAACACTGCTCTGCCGTCTGCTGAGACCCAAAAATGGGACTCACCCATTACACATCCTGCCTTTTCCCATGTTTCTTTTTCAATATCAGGAGCATTTTCTTGCATGTTTGACAGTTCATCCCAAGTATCAACAGTTTCCAGTATCATGGCTAATTCAGACCTTACATTTATTCCACCCACTTCCACCTCTGTGAAAGAGTACCCTTGTTCCGCGCAATACCGCGCAACTTCATCAGCATATCTATTGCCTTTCGAAACGAAGTCCTCATTTCTGGTATGTGCGGTGCACTTTACAACTGCGATACCTGCTGGGCATTGCAACGCCTCTAACAACAGGCGCACAAACTCTCCATTGCGAATGGGAGAGCCTGAAGAGGTCATGAAGCCTCTTTGAGACCATAACTGCCCGTAATCATGAACTACCCCATAACCATATTGGCTGTCGGTGTATATGGTGACTCGAATTTGATTGCTGGCCAAGCACGCACGTGTCAAGGCAACAATCTCGGCTACCTGAGCGGAGTGTACTCCTTCCAGGCACCCAGCTTCCACAACTCCAGCAATTGTACAAACAGCATAAGCTGCTCTCAACTGCCCAACTTCGTCTCTTACACATGAGCCATCGACAAAGAAAATTTCGTCTGGGTCGGTCAGTGGCTCATCTACGATGTCGGGTCTGGGTTTGGTGCATAGTTCAGTCACATCGAGGCAGTCATGGTCTGTACATTCATCATCATCCTCGATATCATTTGGGAGTGGCATCAAGGTAGCAGGGTTCAAAACAGAGCATCTCTTGAGGGTCACATTCTCTGCAGCAAGAATAACTTGCTCATATCGCGTGAGCCTGCTGTTGGTCAGATGCTGTGTTTTGGTCCTGGTCATCAACAGTTCCACAGAATGGGGCACGCACACCTCTAACGGGTGCCCCATGACGATATTTTCACATCTCTCAATGCTGACACCCGTTGCAGCAACGGATTTGAGACATCCGGGCAACGCTGCGGCTACTGGGTCTAAAGTAGCCGAGAAATAAGCAACTGGTCTACGGGCATTCCCATGGATTTGGACCAACACAGACAACGCGCAACCTTCTCTCTCACAACAGTAAAGAAAAAATGGTTTATTGTAATCAGGCATTCCCAATGCCGGAGCACGACACAGGTCCTCTCGCAGCTGTAGGAATGCCATCAAACAGTCTTTGTCCCATGGTACCGGATCGCTCACCTCCTTGTGCGTCAGTTTTTGCAAGGGCTTTGCTTTCAGTGAAAAGTTCACGATCCACTGTCGGCAATAACCCACCATCCCTAGGAACATCCTGACCTCTCTCTGTGTCTTAGGCGCATTCATTTTCATGATCGCCTCTATCCTGTCTGGTGACACCTTTCGTTTGCCTTTCTCTATTCTGTGTCCCAAGTACTGCACTTCTGTCAGGCAGTACTGCAATTTTCCCGGGGACACCTTGTGCCCATTGGCAGCTAGGTGATTTAACAAAGCAATGGAGTCCTCCCTGCAAGCTTCTTCTGTTTCTGACGCCACGAGGAGGTCGTCTATGTACTGGACCAGAACTGACTTCTGGGGCAGCACTAGACTTTCAAGATTTTTCTTCAAAAGCTGGTTAAAGATCGATGGGCTCTCTGTATACCCCTGAGGGATACGACACCATGTTAGGACGCGATTTTCCAGCTTAAATGCGAAAAGAAAATGGCTTTCTTCGTCCAGAGGGATCGAAAAGAAAGCCTGACAAAGATCGATCACAGTGAACCACTCAGCTTGGAATGGAATCTGAAACAGTATCACTGATGGATTCGGTACCACTGGACAACACGAAACGACTATGTTATTAATCTTTCGAAGGTCCTGTACTATCCGAAATTTCCCATTTGGTTTCTGCAGACCCATAATCGGGGAGTTGCATGGACTACCCACGATTTCTTTCAGTATTCCCTGTTTAATCATGGACTCGATCACGGGTTTTATGCCTGCAATCGTTTCTGGAGTCAATTTATATTGGGGTGTTCTTGGGAACTCAGCATGCGGTTTCACTACAATTTTCACTGGGTCCACCCCTTTTACCAATCCTATCTCTTCCCCAGTGAAATCCCATACTTCTGGTGCCACTGTCTCTCTCAAGTCCCAGGGGAGCTCATCTACTGTTAAAGTAGGATACAGCTCCACGCATATTCTTGAGTTTGCAACTTTGAAGTCTGCATCATCATCATTGGTCAATACCTCCACTCCCTGAGGTGTACAATATATAGTACAATTCAATTTACACAACAGGTCTCTTCCTAGCAGACACACAGGACTTGAATCGCAAACCACAAACTGGTGCTCATCGCTGTACTTCCCTATTTTCACCTGTACCGGTTCTGTCAATTGGCTGGTTATTCTCCTGTTTGCGACCCCCACCACCTGTATGGTCTCTCCAGACATGGGCAGGTCTGGAACTGCAGCTGATCTGATCGTGGATCTAGTGGCTCCTGTGTCCACCAGAAATGTCGTAGGGCACCCTGCTACTTCTGCTTCCACATAGGGTCCCCTCTGGTCCACCTCCAAGGCTGCCCCGAGGGTGCAGTCTTCTCTTTCCACTCTCTGTCCGGTTAATGGGTCCACATAATAGCACTCTTCCCCTTCTACAAACAGGGGCATTTGTCTATAGGTCTTACCCATAGTCCCTACTCGAGGAGGTTGCGGGAACTGGGCTCGGGGAGGAGCCCCCCCCCCTTTGAGCACCTTTCCTTGGTATGGCGTCACCCCTCTTGTAGGCGCGCTCTGGACCTCTTCCTCCTCTATCTCTTGCTCTCCTATCTCTACATTGTAGGGGCACTCGCGTTTCCAATGCCCCACCTCGTTACACTGGTGGCACCTAGTCGTTTTCTTCAAGGCAGCTATATCTATTCTGGGTCTAAAGGTGGAACTCTCCTCATTGCCCTTGTTCTGACTGTACTGCTTCTTTCCTCCTGTACCTGTCCCTTGCTGCTGTTGCTGCTGTCCCCCCTTTCCTGCTGCCTGCATCTGTACCACCATCAACTTTTCTTTTAGTTTCTTAGCCTTGGAGTCTATCTCATCACAGCAGTACCTGGCATATCTCAGTATTTCGTCTAGGGGTTTACTTTGCCAACAAATCGAGTGTTGCTGAATCATTAAACTAATATCCGGTCTCAGTCCCAGGACGAACTTGGACACAAATTGCCCTATGTCTTTTGGATCCATTACATCCAAGCCGCTATACTGTTTAAACGCCTTCAGCAATCTCTCGTAATATTCGTGGACTGTCTCTTTGGGTTCCTGTCTTGTTCGGTCTATTCTGACCCAATCTATGTCTTGCATTGGCACTTTCTCTTTCAGCCAAGTCATCACTCTCTCGAATTTTGCCATCACAATCTCGGACGGCCCATTAGTCTTAGCATCTCTCTCTGGCTCCGTTGTGGGCCACTCAGCGCTAACCTTGCATGCTGTCCACAGATCTCCTGGTACTACAATGTCAAACAGCGTGTTCAGATCTATCCATAGGACCTTTGAGATTTTTACAAATCTCTCCACTTGCTTGTACCACTCCACTGGGTTTTCCCGTAATTTGGGGAAGGAGGTGGTAAAAGCAGCTAAATCTCCCCTACTCCAAGGGACATGTACATAGTTCCCATTTGCGACTTCACGCAAAGGGTAAGCTTCTATTCCCTGCTGTCCTCCTGGTGTCATACCAAGCGTGCTTCTCCTGCCGGTCCCTTTCTTGGACCACCTCTCTTCCCACTTATCTAGTGCCCTCCATGTCCTTATTCCAGCGATCAGTTCCCTTATGTGCGTTTTCAGCCCAATCGTTCTCCTCTCATCTAGGTCTCGATCTGTATAATGTAGCCTGTGGTTACCCTGTAATGCTTTGGTTCTTGACAAGTCCACCATATATTTGCCTGCTAGTTCGACTAACTTCTCATGGACTGCTCTCGCTTTTCGAGTAATGTCCTTTGCCATATACAGTATTTCATCCTGTTCATACATTTCCATTCTTTCTAAAGGCAGGGTACCATCTACCATATCATCCAGGTCTGACCTTAAACTGGCGACATCGAGTCTCTTGGCTTTTATCTCAGCTCGCAATATGTCTTTCGAAGGGGGCTCACTGGTCTCCCTACCATCCCAACTTCGAGCTCTACGTTTGGGCTCGGGAGAGTTAATGGGTGCCCTCCCTTGCTCCCATCTCTCCAGGTCCCATGCTCGGCCATCCGATCTTGGAAGGTGATGGAACACGGGCCTGTTACCCCTACTCTTGCTCTGCCCACTCTCTTCTTCTTCTCTCCTCTCACCGCACACCTCTCTGTTATTTTCCCTCTGGTCTCTGCTCTCTCTTTGCCTAGTATCGCTCAGTATCTGATACGATCCTTCCTGGTTCCCCATATTCCCTGGGCTGCGCTCATTTCCGTCATCACAGGGACTATGGTGCGACCTCTCACAACTCCCATTCAGTTCTCTGGTGCCGGGCACACAGTGTGGACACTTAAAGCTGTTTCTGTACTCTTGCGCTCTCCTCTCCCCTTCACTGAGTATTGGGCGCGCCACCCCTCCACTCCCGGGGCCCCCGTTTTCCAAATCTATTCTATTCCCACTCCGGGCCCAATGGGTGACTCCCCTACTATCTCTCTCTCTACAGTCCCACTCCGGGCTGCTCTCCCCAGCCCCGCAGTGAGTCCGAGCTCGGCTGTCCTGACTTTCCCTTTCAGCTTCCGCAGCTATGATGCTCTTTTGAGCCTTCACTGCCTCATCCCACTGCTTCATATACTCATTTAGCTCTTGAAAGGATTTTCGTCCAGATCCCCTCAGATCCACTGGCCATCTAGGGCCCCCAGGATCTCCTCCTGGGTCCCCTGCTGTGTGCATCGGGGTGCTCCACTCTCTCGGTATCGGCATCTGACTTGGGGAATTGATCGTGTCGTTCCTTCTTGCCTTCTCTGCTCTTTCTCTGTCCTTCCGTACCCGTTCTTCCCCGCTTGCTCTCTCTTGGTCATATATCGATATTATAGGACCTATGGTAACAGGTACCTGTAGTGCATCTGGTAATGCGTAGGATGTGGCGCTTTCCGTTTCCGGCGCTCTTTGTACCACAAACCTCCCGACTACCTGTTGCACCTGACTAGGCTGGGACAGCTCTTTCTTTGCCTCAGGATCCCACTCTGAACTGGGAAGCGGTCTATGCTCTCCTGCATTGCCCCCCTTTCCTCCTTCAGTATTCTCGACCTCTCCCCCTGCTCTATTATACGGGGGTGGCCTGTCTGTCAATAATCTGTTTATCAAGCTGTCCTCTGTTTCGCTCTCATCATCTTCTTCTAGGGGGCTTTTATTTACGGGCACCTCTAACACTGGATACAGTTTATTTACTTCCATGTTATGCACTCTCCATCTTTTAGCATCCGCATCCCACCTGGCATCCTGCACTGCCCTTACCGATCGTTTCACCCTTTCTTGTCGTCTGTTCATATTCTTTTCATGCGCTGCCCTAATCCATGCATCAAGAGCTTCAAACTGGGTCGGTCTAGGCAAGGGTCTCATTGAGGTCATGACTGATTTTAATCGATGTAACACCTCTAATCTGAACGTCCCGTACTTCGGGAACGTCAGTTCCTCATTTCCTTCAGTAATCTTACTCCACTCTGATATCCAAAGGATCGTATGCAGCCCAACATTCACTGCCATGTAACGAGCTGGCGTACCCTCCGGCGGGGCTTCTTCCCCTTCATACGATCCCCTCTTCTCTTTTTTTAACACCGCTCTCAGCCATTTAAAACACTTCATAATTATGCGCACAATATCCAGCCTCGCTACTCTGTTTACTTCCTGATGACAATCCACCAATCCTGTCGCGGCTTTGCTAGCTTGGCCTATCGCAGCGCGGTCTTTCTCCGGTCGGCCAATCACGTCGCGACACTTTCTGACGTCACTTTTCTCCGCTTCGCAGCAGCACCCCTCCTTTCTCAACTCGTTTCCCGGTTATGCATGCGTCCCATTCATACACCGAAAAATGACTACTTCCGACCAAGCGGTCACTTCTCTCGACTGTACGTCCACAGTCTATATGTAATTGTCAACACAACTGACGAAATGTCTATCGTCTCTCTGATAGGTTGCTTACACACACAGTAACTTCCGACCAGCGTCCGTTACTCACGCACTCACTCTTACGGTCCCCCTATCTCGGTCTTTCGGGTGATCAATGGTACCTCATGACCCCCTTCACACTAGTTGACGATTACTCTGGGTGTCCGATACACCCGAACCACTTAAGCTCTCCTTGAACTTAAGATTTCCACCGGTTGCGCGCGCTCACAACCTGTTCCACAGTCACTCTACAGACATTCAACTCCGCCAGACATTACAACATAGATACAATACAAAACACCGCAATCTAACACGCATAACCCTTTATACTCACTCTCGACCGATACTGCTGCCTTTTCTGTCTCACGTCATCCGGATCTTCTTCAGCGGGCTGTTCTTCCGATCATCGATCTCTAGGGGCCTTGGGGTAAGCTAACCTGGCCTAGGTCACCGTCCTCAAGAAGGCAACCATCCTCTATAGCTACCAACTGGAAGGGCGAGATTTTGATCGATACCTCATCACTATTGATCCAAACCTCGATCTGGTCGACTGAACCTTTGTTGCCTGTCTTGGAGGAAGAAAAGTGCCCCTCTCTGCAAGTTAGTTCACCCAATAAAGGACTCTGCTCCCAAAGATCACAAACAACTTCTAGCTTTCAAAAGTTTATTGTAAGGATATGATAAGCTGCAAATACAGGCATCTCAGAATGAGATTCACGAGATACACAGGTCCAATTACATACATGTGCTCTCGGAAAGCCCTCAGACGAGCAACGGAAATCACTAACACAAGTTCTAAGAATAATAAAGCTATCAGCATTGACGCATATCTCTCCTTCATTTAAGTTGGAGGAAAACGCACAGGTTAGGCTGTCCCTACCCTGCTCTAGATGGTATCCCTACTTAACCAAGTCCCAACCTAACAAAGGTGTCAGCAGTGAATGACCCCCAAGGGAAGTCACTCACTCTAAGTCTCTTGGTGAAAACCTATAGTTCTCCAGTCATGACCCCTCTCTGCCTACCCATCCGCTCTCTAAAGGGTCCTCAGGTATCTGCTCTAACTCCACCCAGGGGTGCTGTCCCTAATACAAAACAGTCAACAACATTTGAGACGCCCCTTGCGAGACGCCCCTCACGTGGTGTAGCTTCTGGCTTTTTCCATGATGCTTTGTATTGGGCCTCATACGTTAAAGTTGACCTTGCTTCTCAGACTCTTCTCCGGCCCGCTGATACCCCTTAAACATTCCGGAACCCTCCTCCATGTCTGGGCCGTCTACTGAACAGACCTCTATTCATTCATTTATAATTGGATCCCCCCTTTTCCTTTGCAGACAGATATCTGCAGCCAAGAACACAACTCTCATAGACTTCCAAAAAAGGCTTGCAACATTTCTCAGCCCAGACATGTACGTGCAAATCGATGTTAAAACATTTCAGGCCTACAATATTTCTCATCATGATTATAGCATTCAACTTCTTCATTAATTAAAGCATGTTAATACTCTTATTCTATTATTCAGTAAACATCTCTATAAATCATGGCCCATTTAATGCAATGACCAAAACATTAATACAATCTGTGTCGTGAAAAGAAACACCTTCCCTTTTAGCTCTGGCCCTGAGGCCTACCACATTCTGCGTTTAACCACCTACCATCTTACATTTTAACAGCTACACGACATGGATTCAGAAATAATCACATCTACTAAAATCATATAGTGTCACACATTTCTGTATTAGTTCCACTTCTACTTAAATCTCTACATTAGCTATACATTCAGAATATAATTACAGATACTATTAGCACTCATGGCATTTCTCCTCATGATTTGTGCTTACTACAGGTAAGTGTGATGTACTCATACATTTAGGTCAGTTTGCGCTCTCTCAACAGCAAGCACCTCTACTGATGCATGCATTTTATAGCAAGATATATGGGAGGGGAGTAGCAGGAGCAGACCTAGGACTAGGAATATAGTGGTTAAGTAGTCCTCATGTAGTTCAATGCAAGCACTCGAGTGGAGGCATAAGGATACTCTCAGATAGCCAATAGA
This sequence comes from Lissotriton helveticus, assembly GCF_964261635.1. Lineage (NCBI taxonomy): Eukaryota > Metazoa > Chordata > Amphibia > Caudata > Salamandridae > Lissotriton > Lissotriton helveticus. Next base: position 246,615,880 of record NC_136069.1, on the reverse strand, counting down.
AATGGCTGAGGCATCCAAACCACAGGGCAGAGCCAAGACGTGATTGACAATGTCTCAGCGGAGCACGTACCAGCGACGTAAAATCTCTAGTGGTGTAGTGGGCAGTTCATTGCTTCCATAGTCTGGGGCATCCAGAGTTCAGCACCGAGAAGCAGCACACCATTTTCTTAATAATATAGAAATCGCATCTACAGACAAACATTGCCCCTACGTACAGTACCGGACCGAGAAGTACTGGAATAGTTCATGAGTTTACTGTCAGTGCTGCCCTGTAATATATGTTTTATTCATTTGCAAAACTGAGCTGCAAAACTAATAATGTTCTCCAGTTTTTTTTTTTATTGCTTTGTATGATGACAGGCGTATCTTATGATGGAGCCAGACTGCCCACTCAGGGAAACACTGGACTGGCATTAAAACACTTCATATCTTTTCTTTTAACTCCGACTCCAGCACGGGTTGTAGCTTTAAAGCTTGGAAAGAGTAACGTTGCAACTACGAAAAACATCCCGTCAGAAAATCATAGCACAGTAGCTCAGCTGATTCACAAAGGTTCCCGATTCCAAGCCTAAATTTGGGCAAACCAGACCAATGACATCAGAGAGCTTCATTTCCCGGAGACAAGTGCCTAGTAAGCATGGATTTCGTGCCTACTTTTGCTGTTTGATTTGAGGCATTTACTAGGAAATAACATTCTAGACACACAGCCAGATTCTATGGCAGGACCGGAGGCTTCGGATTATGTCTTCTTTCTACGCTTTATTTTTTACATGGACTGTTCCCTAGAGGCACAGGGTCAGAGCTGATTTGCATATAGCCAGTGTCTAACCCAGGGTGGTGTGGAGTGCAAAAAAAACTATGGATTTAGGCCCAGATCCTTGTACTGGGATGAATGTATGACATTGTTCTCCATTCTGTCCATCAACTGTGTTTTTTGCAATTTTCACCCCGAGTGGGCTGGGTATGCTCAGACGTGAGTCCCAGGCTCTCCACACCACTGGAGTCAAGCTATCCAGGCTGATGAAGGCTGATAGCCAGAAACCGGTCCTTGGATGCTTGATTCCGGTCTGGGAAAGACATGGCTTGGGAGTTCGGACTGGACTGTTCCCTAGAGGCACAGGGTCAGAGCTGATTTGCATATAGCCAGTGTCTAACCCAGGGTGGTGTGGAGTGCAAAAAAAACTATGGATTTAGGCCCAGATCCTTGTACTGGGATGAATGTATGACATTGTTCTACATTCTGTCCATCAACTGTGTTTTTTATTTTTTACAGCAGCAAGAAACACAAACAAACTACTTTTCCCATGAACACTTGGGAAAAAAACAAAGTCAAACACGAGTCCTTCCACAATGTCCATGCACTGGCAGCTCCCATCATGCCCTGCTGCCACTTCCTCTTCCTCTTTCTTCGCTGCTCAGCAGCAAGTTAAGTCATTTTTCTTCACTCTTCTGGCTTTGTGGGGCTCTGTGAGGGTAGCATTTTGTCTCTCTGCACAAGCGCTGGTGTGATTTGTTCCCTGACAGATTCCCTTTCGATCGCGGGACGCTTTTGCGCTCCTCACGCGATCCTGTGACCCAGTAGTGCGGTTTGGTGTAGGCGCCGCTAGGGGGCAGTGTTCCGTCTGCTGTCAGCGCGCTTTGAGACGCTTTTTGAGGCGTTTTTTTCGGCGCGTTGCTCAGGTTGTGTCCTGCGCCCTGTCACCCGGTTGGACACCCTTAGGGGTCGTAATTTTAGGTCTTCCTTATAAAAAAAGACGCCCTGTGGAGAGGGTTGTATTGATTTTCCTGACACCCTGCGGGGTCGTAATTGCGCCGGTGTTGGCGCAGGGGGCGCTTTACCGGGTGGCGCCCAGAAGTTTTGAGGGCTGCAGCGTCCCCAGGGGCTACCCCCTTAATAGTGTGCCTTAGGCCACCCATATCCCTGGGACCTTCCCAAACCACACAGTGCCCGTGAGGGTTACATCTAAGCTCTGGGCCGTACCTCTCTGTAGAGCCTAAATTAACTCGATATGCAGGAGGAGTCAGGCCAGTATACGGAGGAGAACCCTCTAAACTACGTCCCTTGGGACGATTACTTCTATCAGGCGGTTGATGACTCTATCTATCGGGCAGTAGACCAAGCAATGGTTCCCCTCGAACAGCGTCTCTCGGCGCGTTTGGATGAGGCGTACGCGAAGCTAGCGGCCCTCATCCCCGCGCCTTCCCCGGCCTCGGGCCCTGACCCTGCCTCTTCGCCGCCTCCCCCTCCCCCTAAGAAATCTTGCACGGAGGGGGTTGACCCCGCGGCTTTTGCGAAGGTCAAGAGTGTTTTTTTGGCGATGGAGGGATCCCAACCTTCCCCAGCCCCTCCCAAGGAGTTGCCGCCACCTACCCCTCGGACTATGTCCCCGGACCCACAACAGGATGACGATTCTCCGGACTCGGAGGAGGAGGCTTGTTCGTCCAGATCTTGGCTTCCCTCTCAGCCTTCCTCCTCCGCAGGCCCCTCGGACATGTTGGATCCTGACGACATTGTCCATCCCAGGTCCTCCGAATGGGTTCCGGGCGATAAGGTTGCCCAGTATGTTGCGAACCGTCTCAGGAGGCCTGTGGATAAGGATGCCCGTAGCCGTCTTCGGGCGGAGTGCCCTCGGCCTTCCTTGGAAGGCAAGGTAGCCATGACACCGGATATCGATCCAAAGATGGCGACCTTCCTGGCCAAGTTTGTCAAAGACCCTCGGAAGGGTATAGACAGGTCCTGGCGTATGTGCCAGGACAAACTGCTGGACGCCGTGGGTCCCATGACCAAAATTCTTGATATGGCTGAAGAGGCCAAGGTGTCGGGGGACTTGATTTCCCCTGAGGTACTGTCAAATTGGGCACAGCGCGCCATCATTTTTCTTGGCAATGCTAACTGCGCCCTCTCTACCGAGAGGAGGCGGTCCCTGTTAATCAAGGTTGACCCTAAGTTGGGTGATCTCGCCTCTTCGGAGGCTGGCGCGGTGGCGCAGGGCGGCCTGTTCGGAGACCCGTTTATCAGGGAGCTTGGTAAATTTGTGGCCACCTTTACCTCCTTGGACCGAGCTCAGTCCAATATCAAAAAGGTTTTTCCCCCTCGTGTTTTTGACAGGGCTGGACGAGGCAGGGGGCGCTTGTTCGGCCGGGGCAATAGCTCAGACAGGGGACAAGGCTCCGGACGCGGGCAGTTTCAGGACAATGCCCGTTTCAACAATTTCTATCCCACCAGAGGACAGAAGTTCCGAGGACGTGGTGGCCAGAGAGGCCAGCAACAAGGCGGTGGACGAGGTGAGTGTGATACCCTCTGCAAGCTTGCGAGTAGGAGGGCGTCTAGCACAGTTTTTCCCAGCGTGGGCTTCCCTTACCAACGACGCCTGGGTGCTGCAGACGGTTCAGGGCTTCCAGTTGGAGTTCCATGGCCGTCCGTGTCAGCTTCAGGGTCCTCGCCCCATTGTTTTTTCCCAGCGCGATGCGGCTTTGGTGAGCGAAGAGGTCGTTGCCCTCCTCCACAAAGGGGCGATTTGTTGCGCATGCGTACACACCCGGTCGGTTTCCTAAGCAACCTCTTCTTGGTCGACAAGGTCGACGGGGGCCGTCGCCCAGTGATCAATTTAAAGGATTTCAACGAGTGGTTGGTGTACCGCCATTTCAAAATGGAGGGAATTCACCTTCTGCGGGATGTGTTGCGCCCGTCCGATTGGATGGTCAGGCTAGACTGAAAAGACGCTTACTTGGCGGTCCCGATTTTCCCCCCTCACCGTCGTTTCCTCCAATTCAGATGGGACGGTCAGGTTTACGAGTTCACCACTCTGCCTTTCGGGCTATCCTCGGCACCATGGTGCTTCACAAAGGTGTTGCGCCCGGCGGTGGAGGCCTTACGGGCTCGGGGTGTCAGAATGATAGTGTATTTGGACGACATGTTGTTCATGAATCAGTGCCCGAGGCGTCTACTGTCTCAGTTGCAGTCGCAGTCGACCTGCTTCAGGGTTTGGGCTTTGTGATCAATGAGAAGAAGTCTCTCCTGGTCCCCGTCCAGTGTGCGACTTTTCTCGGTTTCAACATAGACTCGGTGTCTTCAACCTTGAGTCTTCCCGTCAGGAAGATGGCGAAGATCAGGCACGAGTTGCGCCAGACCCTGGCAAAGCCGGTGATATCATTACGGCACCTGGCGAGGTTGGTGGGCCTGTTATCGTCTTCGATTCAAGCCATCTTTCCCGGCCCCCTCCACTATCCGGCCATGCAGCGCTTAAAGGCGTATCACCTCCGGAAAGGGGTGACGTACTCTCAACTGATTCCCTTGTCGGACGAGGTGAGGGACGAAATGAGATGGTGGCTCACGCACATGGAAGCCTGGAATGGCTGTGCGATTTTTGGGTCCGCCCCGGACATTGTGATAGAGTCAGACGCCAGTCTGTCCGGCTGGGGTGCCAGGTGTGGGGATTTCTCCACAGGAGGAGCCTGGTCCGCTTTCGAACGGTCTCTACATATCAACTGTTTGGAGTTACTGGCGGGCTCCTTTGCGGTTCAGTGCTGGACCAAGAACAGGGTGCAGTCCTGCGTCCTTCTCAAGATGGACAACGTGTCGGCGGTCCGATATATCAACCATCTAGGGGGCACCAGGTCCAAGATGCTGGCGGACCTCGCGAGGGACTTTTGGCACTTTTGCCTGGACCATCAGGTGTCTGTCACGGCAGAGTATCTGCCGGGACGACAGAACGAGGTTGCCGATTGGCACTCCCGCCACCTCTCGGATGCAAGCGTGTGGAGGCTGGATCCTCTTCTGTTCTCCAAGCTGTCGGACCGGTGGGGTCCCTTCTCAGTGGACCTCTTTGCGTCCCGCTTGGACCATCAACTTCCGAGGTACTTCAGCTGGCGCCCCGACCCTGTAGCGGAGGCGACGGATGCGTTCCTCTAGGACTGGTCGAATGAGCAGGGGTATGCGTTTCCCCCGTTTTCAATGATAACTCGCGTGTCAGCGTTGCTGCGTCGCCAGTCGGCGCAAGTGGTGATGATTACACCATGGTGGAGGTCACAAGTTTGGTTTCCGGTTCTTCTGGAACTTTCTTGGGATTTTCCAATCCTACTCCCCCACTCTCCTCACATTCTTCTCAATTCGGACGGCGCACCCCACCGGTTAGTCCTCGAAGGCTCGCTGAGGCTGATGGCCTGGAGGCTCTCCGGCGTCGTTGGACACTCCCGGGCCTTTCAGGACAGGCAGAGGACTTGCTTTCTAAAGCCTGGGCAGATGGCACGACCAAGTGTTACCGATCGGCATGGCATCGATGGAGTCGCTGGTGTTTGCAACGGGATTTCGATCCCGAGGGGGCAGCTGTAGTCCACGTACTTAATTTCTTGGCTGAATTGGCACAGGAAGTACTGGCCTATCGGTCAATCAATACCTTCCGGTCTGCGATCTCCGCAGGGCACGACTTGGTGCAGGGTTCCCCGGTTGGAGAGCACCCTTTGGTTTGCAGGCTCCTGAGGGGAATTCGCCTCTCGTTGCCCCCTGAGCCTCGGTACTCTGTACTGTGGGACGTGAACAGGGTGTTGAATTTGTTCCTTTCTTGGCAACCGAACAGGTTCCTGTCTCGTAAGGAGTTGACTGCTAAGTTAGCAATGTTGTTGTGCCTGGTATCTTGCAGACGGGTCTCGGATGTGCGAGCTCTCGATATCACGGCCAGAGTTTTTTCGCCGGAGGGAGTTTCTTTCACTGTAAGTAGACGAACTAAGACCCTTACTAGGGTTATTTCATACCCCGCATTTCCAGATTCCCCTAAACTGTGTGTGGTGCAGTGCCTCCGTGCTAATGAGGATATGACTGATGATACTCGCCCTCCGGGTGAAAGACAACTTCTCATTGCCCTACGAAAACCGTACAAGGCTGTTACTTCTCCAACGATTGCCAGATGGGTGCGTTGGGTTATGCAGGAGGCGGGGATTGACACCAAACATTTGGCGCTAATTCAGCAAGGGGTGCTATGGCCTCCAAAGCTTTTGCCCTCGGGGCTCGCCTGGAGCATCTGATGAGAGCGGCCGATTGGTCCTCAGACTCCACCTTTAAGAGGTTCTATTTCAAGCCAGTGATAGAAGTGGCTCGGCTGGTTGTCGATAAGCTTTGAACTGGCATAATCCGAAGCCTCCGGTCCTGCCATAGAATGAGAATTTGCCTAGCCTTCGTGCTGGTAAGTTCCAATTCTATTAAGGACTCGGAGGCGAGGATTATCCCCCCCAAGGGCTTCCAGGAAGCGGACCCTCCCCGTATGTAATGTAAGTAACTCATTTATGATGCTTCTGGTTGATGATTCGGCTTTGTTGTATTTTTTCAATGTCACTTCTAATGTTCTGTTGTGAAGGTCAAGACCTGACTGCGTGATCTTTTGCAGGGACGGAAGGTTCCAAGCAGGATGCGTGAAATGACCGGTACATGGGCTTCGCGCGAAGAAAGAGGAAGAGGAAGTGGCAGCAGGGCATGATGGGAGCTGCCAGTGCATGGACATTGTGGAAGGACTCGTGTTTGACTTTGTTTTTTTCCCAAGTGTTCATGGGAAAAGTAGTTTGTTTGTGTTTCTTGCTGCTGTAAAAAATAAAGCGTAGAAAGAAGGCATAATCCTCGCCTCCGAGTCCTTAATAGAATTGGAACTTACCAGCACGAAGGCTAGGCAAATTCTCATTCTTCATTCAAACTACATCTAATGCGAGTTTCGACATATTTCTTGTGGTGTGAAACAAACAGCTGGTTTTCTCATAGGGCAGAACAATGTACATGTGACAAAACTGGACTAGCTTCAAAACGGGCCACTCTGGTGGGCAGGCAAAACTGTGGGAGGGTTGTACATATAGGCCAAAGAAGAACAGCCGGAAATGCAGAGTTGGAGCGAGTGTGGCAAGTCAGGCATGCTTTGAGCTCCTCCATGTCACCAGAGTTATGTAGAACCCTACTATAGTCGTAGGGTCATACACAGCAGGAGGTTGCCTTGTCAGCTAGTGTACATTAACTCTTTCATGAGTAGCCCATTATCTGTAAACAAGATATGAATGGGACCAGGCCTTTAAGTGGGATGAAAAAAGTGGGATTGGTGGGTGTCTCATAAAAGGGGAGTGGTCTATGTAATTAAGGGCGTTATTTTTCCACTAGCCAGGACATTTTTAAATAATTTGTTTCACTATTTTTCACGACCCTACCTCCCCATGCACTACACATAATTCCCATCACGAATAAAAGTGCTCCCACGTCTACGTAGGTCGTAGCACGTCCCGCCCCGTAGAGGGACGGGAAGACCCCTATGATGAAGCATGAAACTGAATCAGAGTGCAGTGTGTGAGGGGTATTTTATCATTTCAATAGGATTGCCCTTCTAACATCAAAGAGAAGGTGCTTGATTTTTCCACACCATCATGTTGATTAGAACCATTAAGGTATTAAGGTATCAAGTAAAATTACGGTAGAATCTTTGTGTTGTAAAACAATATTGAGAGGACGACGATTCTACCATTTTCCTCTTCACTCCCGATTTGATTTCTAGAGTTATCTTTTACTACACCTTGTCTATATGCCGACAACTGTATACTTCCTTCACACACACATTTGTAAAGAATCGCAATTAACAATGCAATACATGAACATTGCTCTGTGCACTCTACAGAGGGAGGCCAATGATTGGATGACCATGTATTCGGGACATCTTTTTGACCCACTGAGAGGCATTGTGAGAAACTGACAGGCACTGTGAGAAACTGACACTGCCTTCAGCATCAACTCCAGTGCTATGAATCTTGGCCCTTTATAAACAACTGGGGCCGTATTACAGAAAGTGCCCCGGGAGCCCAACAGGCATTTGCGCCCGCTTTGAGTACCCCTGGGGCACTTTGGTATAACAGAAGGGGCCGCAGGCACTTGTGGGGCCACTTCTGTGTTACCCATAGCGCTGGTGCACATAAAGCGGCAGCACTACCTGCAGGGGGCGTTCCCTCATTTGCATGAGGGCGTGCTCCATGCAAATGACGGAATCCCTTTGCCTCTGCACCTGCGCCATATTACAGACACGGTCGCAGAGGCAAAGAAGCCCTCAGGAGACGCACTGACAGTGTGCCACCTACAATGTGGCGCACTGTCAGACCGCCCCCTGATGGCAGCCCTCTGGCAGGGGGAAAGGGGGCACCGTGGATCCCCCTGACATCCCCTTGCAGGCCGGTGCAGTCGTATTACCCTTTAAAATGCAGGCCGGTTGCCACCTTCACTGTGAAAACACAGAGCGGCTGTAAAGGAGCCACTCCGTATTTCACATGAATGCGCTGTCCCCAGGGCAGCACGAGTTCATGGCTGCCCTGGGGGGATGCGCATTCCCCATAATGCGGCACAATTTCCTTCATTGCGCCAGGGGCACCTTTTTAAAGGTGCACCAGGTGCAATGAAGGAAATTGTGGTGCAAGTGTTACGGCGGCCCCTCAAGGCGACTCAGTTCAAAATATGCACTATACAAGAGTATTATGCCACATGAAAAAAATCTGAAACACAACATCCTGGAAATAGGTAGCACATGTAGGGAAAGCAAGATCAAGTAAAACGTGAAATATAAACAGGAACTATATCTCTGACTAGGATTGTCTTAATGTTTTTTGCATTAAGCTGTTGAGAAATCAATCAATGTTTTTGCCATTAGTGTTAAAGACATGACTTTCGGTCCTTAAAGAGACCCAATTCAGTGTCTGTTTATCAGTACTACTGGGTCTGAGACCTGGAAATAAAATTTGTGCTGGTGGGGATCACCAACACCTAATTTTGGGGACCAGCACTTTTCTGATCGGACAATTCGAGAGCGTGAGAGAAAAAAACTTACGGATGAAAGAAGGAGGAAGAGAAAGACGGAAGAACCGTTGCAAATGAAGAAAGCAGGAACTTACAAGAGTGAGCTAAAGGGGCCGTGGAACTCTGATAAAGGATTAAAGAGTCATGAGGTGGATTACCGACTACCATCCTTAGGGTATGTGGGGTGACTTTTCAGCACCGGACGCGGGCTTCTAAACAGAGCTTTGGCTCCAGCACTCATCCTTTCACAAACTAAGGACAGCTGCCTGAAACCATGTATTTCCCCTAAATTCTTTGGTCATCACATCATATTTTACATCTTTTTTTATATAATCATAGTGGCAGTTAAACTAATGCTTTGGCATCAGCATCACACACATAGTAATCTTAGAGGATATTCTGTTTTCAATCCACGTAATAGGGAGCAACACGTAGGTTCTTATACCGTTTGCACATGTGATTGAGTAACATTTGGTGCCTGAACTACTTTTCTGGTTCTTAATGAGGAATAACGTGCAAAAATGGCTGCGGTTATCTCTAGCATAGTATTTCAGCAACTGTACAATTTTGCCTGTGCAATTTCCACAAGGTTGTACCGGGCAGAAATTGCATGTGCAAAACAAGTTGCTGATTTTACACTTAGAACATCACTTGAACTGAGGATTTTTCTTATTGATGATGGTAAACTAGGGAGGCTAATGAAGGATGCTTTTGTACAGACGAAACAATACATTCAGGCTCTTTTTCCTAAATTATTCTGAAAAAACAAGAGCGGAAAAATCGTTCCATGATAGTTATAATGTGAAATTTGATACAGCCGAGCTGCCACTTATTACAGTCATTTCACCAAAGGATTTCTGACACTTTCTTGTGTAGAAGACACAGCACTGAAACATTAAATCAGTAACATATTGTTGGGAAATTTAAAGTACATCATTATGGGACAAAAGAGCAGTCATTGAGACATCTAAAAAGAACTGAGCAACGTCACGTAAAATTAGATAATTTGTCAGATGGCATGGATGTGCTAGAGAAAGGCAGACCTATAGATATACACAAGTCTTTCATGGGGGTGGTAAAATCTCAGCATTACATTGCAGGCCGACCACCCACTCAACTTCACACCAGCCTCAAAGATTGACTTTCAAAATGCTCATCTTAGGTGACTTTAAACTCTGGACAGAAGTACATACCGACAAAAAGAGCACAAAAATGTACCACTAAATATAAATACACGAGTTTCCCTACACACATAGCAGGACATCTTGTATTTATATCTGACCCAACTATGGCAGCCCTGAAAGAAAACCACAATTCGGGATAGTTCAGCCATCTGATCTCTCATGTCCAAAATAACACCCCAGCACAAACCCAGCTATCATTATTTGCAACTCCACCAAAACATGAAAGAACTCCCACAAGATATCCAAGTATGCATAATCCTTGTAAGGGCACAGCATTAAACTTAAAATGGAGCTGTATCCGCAAAAAATGATTCAACAAAATACTGAGCGAACACCAATAACTACAGAAGCCACCACTAAAACAGTTGAACTATCCAAAATAAGAAGCCAATTGTCTAAACCTCGAATGCAATAACCACAGCAAAACGGTAGAAGATGATGAGGTGATAGATTTTTGGAACCACAGTCACCAAGAACCGACAAGCATACTAGTACAAACAATATTCAATCACACAGGCGTCCCACTAGTACCAACAATATTCAATCAGATTGTCAATCAAAATGGTAAAAGATTATGAAAGGATCATTTATCCAGAAAGTAATTTGCCTTCTGATGTTTATAGAAAACCACTTTTGTTTCATACATTTTTATTGTATAAAGAATTAGCATTACAACAAATAAAACATAACTATAACGGTGATTCGATATAAGACCAGGAATCCAATAAAATTAATAATTATCAATAAAGTGCTATAAAATTCATATCTGTATTATGTGAGTGTAAGAAAAGACTTACAAAAACACACAAAAAAACATTCTAATCTGAGACTTAACATGTGAAGATGTATCCACATCTCATGAATGAAAGTCATGGTACTGCTTCCCATAAAAAAAGAGTACTTTCAACTCCTGAAGATGGCAAACGCATACACAAAAGCAAATTATTGCCCAGCACCTTATCTTCTTTTCAACACAAAAACTAGTCGTGAAAGAAGGAAGTAATGTGAAATGTGGCCAATAATTTCCCTCTATTTTGACTCTATATTTGGTAGACTTGACATCGAACAATATACAAAGTTCATCTTAAGACAGAATGTATGGTGGAAAACGGCTCATCCTTTTCGCACTATATTTACTTAAAATCACAAAAAAATATGCTCACTTTCAACTCTCAAAAACACCCCTTATCACAAAAGAGCAAGATAAAGAATCAATAAACCAACAAAAAGAGATGGAACTTTCCAGGTACCTTTAAAGAGTGCAGTAAAAAAACTAACCTTGGTCGATACCATCAAACAGGAGGTGAAGGGAGCAGCAGAAGACTAATACATAGAGCGGGCATGCGGAGAGAACAAACACTTGACATGATATTTCACACCATGGAAAAAAAGAAAATCACTTACAGGCTCTACAAATTCAAACTTCTTTTTTTCTTGTACTTCTTGAACTTTAAATACATATTCTAATGATGCTTCGTAGAAATTTTGATGTTCTTTGTCAATCTGTGCATCTGCCTAAAAAGGACATAAAAATCATTTGCCGATCACTTAATTCTTTAGCTAATACGTTAACAGTTTCTTTGTTATTAATGTCTAACACCAGCATATTTACTATTTGTTACTTTCATACATTGTGCTTCTCGTTCCCTAATGTGCGAGTCAAAATTGTACTTGCTTTGTGTTGTGAAATTTCAAATGAAGTTACTACATGTATCTCAACATACTGACTCAGTACCACATAAGTTTGTGTTAATTGTGAAACCAGTCACAGGATGCTTGTTTCTGGTCCAGGGAAGACATGGCTTGGCAGTTTGGGCTGGACTGTTCCCATGAGGCACAGGGTCAAGACTGTTTTGCATATAGCTGTGTCTGAACTGGGGTGTCGAAGTGAGCTAAAGAAGGATGATGGATTCAACCCAGATCTGTGACTGGGAGTGAGTGTCTGAAAAGTTTCAGCGCTCCGTCCATCATCTCCTTGTGTTTGCTTTGTTCGCCCTAAGTTGGCAGGGTAAGCCCAGACGTGGGTCCCTTGCTCACTTTGCCACTGGATTCAAGCTAGCCTGGCTGATGAGAACTGTTACCCCGAAACCGGTCCCAGAATGCATGTTTCCGGTCCAGGGAAGACTTGGCTTGGCAGTTCAGGCTGGCCTGTTCCAATGAGGCACATGGTCAAGACTGATTTGCATATATATGTGTCTGAACTGGGGTGGTGAAATGAGCTATAGATGGATGATGGATTCAACACAGATCTGTGACTAGGGGTGAGTGTCTCAAAGGTTTCAGTGCTCCATCCATCATTTACTTGTGTTTGCTTTGTGTTAATTGTGAAGCATGTTTTCATTACTAAACATGGGACAGAAAATACAGTCTTATGTTTGTCATTTCTAATATTATCCAATGGAGAGTACAGATGGATAGCAACACAAAATAAGAAAATATAAATTTGTATTTGTTGTCTTGTTTCATGATAGTTATGCTGTTGTAACATTAGCACAGGTGAGGTAAACTAAGAATTCATTCAATTCTATAGAACGTGGACATTGAAGAAAAATATAGCATTGTCCAGTCTTACACTACAGAGCTGAATCTAACACTGCATTTTTACCCAGAATAAATGTTAAAATACCTACGAAGTGTTATACATAACTTTCTATGAATTAATAAGTACTATGAATCTACTTTTAAAATGTATTTACTAGCCATACAAGTAGAGGATGTCAAATTATAACAGAGGCGAGTTTGGGGGTAGATTCACTGCATCCATTTCAAGTTGCCCCAGATGGCAATTGGATGTTCTTTAAACTGATTGAGTTTGCAAAATAACTTTGATACACCACATAAATTCAGTGCTTAATTTGAGCCGGTGGCTACTGGTGCTCCGCACCAGTACTTAATTGTCAACATCAGCGCTTGACAGTCTGCCACAAGGTGGTGATTTTTTGGCTAATTTAACATGACCACAACAACAGTTTATTAGTAATTCAACCTACATTAAAAATAACTGTTAAGTACCGCCCAAGCCATTCTTCTAGATTCAGGGGCCTGAAATAGTCCCTACTGTAAGACTTGTAGGAGTGAGATGCTTAGCAGTTGTGTTGTTACTATCATTGACAGAGCTGGGAGGGGCAATGTGTAGTGCATGCTTCAGTGGCCTCATGACGAGAACCCTGGTACTTCTTTGCTTTTACAAATTAAGCACTGCATAAATTCCTTCATTGACGTAGAGAAACATGGTGGTACAGGCATCATTGAGTCCATGGCAATGTGTTTTCTTGGTGGCAACCACTGCGTTTTAGGAGTATATTTATAGAGTTCAATTGTAACACTAAATAAGTGAGCATAAGAGATCATTGATAAGAGTATAACAAACAGCATCTCCCATATAATTCAATGAGAAGTGAAAGAGCCTTGTCTCAACTCCAGGTCTATCAAGAAAGAGGAAGTGGGAATTGTGCCACTTGGGCAACAAATCTAACACTGGGAAAAGATCTGTAACAAAATGATGCAAATGTTTGGATGCTCATCAACTGGAACATGAGAACTCACAGGAGTTGGTCAGGTGACAGTTGTTCCCTTTATCCTTTACCGACATCTATTCCACGCAGAGAAGGACTGAAGCAATGTTGCAAAGCCAAAACGTCTCACCTATGAGAGCTACCGGACATTGTCAATGTTTTTTAGGCATGTTGTACAGAAGCACCAACAAGAACCAATTAATCTCACCATTTACTGTCTGTTCCCCCATTTGACACTCCTAAAAAGACAATGGAGGCAGCAGTTGGCAACTATATTCAAAATAACATTATAAGCAATGCGCTCCTTGAAAACTACCAATATATGTTCATTCTGCAGTGCCGCACAGAGGGCACCCGTGACACAGACTGCTATAAAAAACATAAAGTGCACTTATCGATGAGGCGCTTGTCTTAACCATGTTCCTAAAAAATGAAGGGAAGCTAAGGGAGTATATAGTGCTTAATTACCATTTTAAATCTTTTGACTTCTGTCTCTACGTAGCCTTTGACACTATGCAAACCTATGACATTGTTGACACTTGCCTCCTCATCCTGCTTGACCTGTTGGTAATCATTGACCCCTAATTTATGGGGTATTCCAAAGGCTCCATTCTGGGTATGCAGTTGGCTCATAACCATACCCCACCCCACCCCACCAGCATGCGGATCAAACAACTCTATCTGAAAGTGTCATCTGTGTATGATATTGGTCACCTGTAGGACTGGCTAGTTTCCATTGAAGGTCTACCTCAAACTGAACCCTACAAAGATGAACTCTGTGTTCATCACCAGTGAGCTGTTGCAACATGACCAGGCTTGTAATCGAGAAATGCAGGAAGAAGCAGTTGACATGACAGGTATTCATATCCTACTCGGATACAGAAGTTATACCAGCCCAGGAGGCTCTGCAATGCCATTTCAGTCCAGGTCTCCCATGTTCTATCCCTTTTTTATTTCTGCAAGGAGTTGAAAATCTGTCTGTTTGGGCAAGGCCTCATCATAGGGAATGTCTGACCTGCAAATATATTTTACCATACACTTTGCGGCAATGATCGTATACAACTGAACAAGGAAGCCATTAATATTTGTTTCTCCTACCTCCTGTAATTGAGATTCTTTTTTCTTTGATGATAAATTTAAGTGCTTCTCTAATATAGAATAGTACTTCTCACTCTCCTTGTCAAATTTCTTCTTCCCTTCCTGGAACGAAACACAGAAGAAAGAAAACTGTTACTACAAGTGGGTATTTATGAGAATGGAACACCACACATTATCAAAAATGACATTTAGACAGTTGCCATTAGACAAAAGAAAAAAGATGGATAAATAGCAATGCATGTTGCCACATGACAGATCAGTGAATATAATCAAACAAGCTTTATCGAGTACGTTGTCGATACGATGTAGCAAGGGCAATATGCGTTCATGACAACATAACTAATGAGGACTTCTTCAATGAGGCCTTTAAAGATTCATTGGATTTGTGTATACGATCTATATTTTCCAAAAATGTGTGATTTAATGAACCACAAATTTGAAGGCTAATAAGTTAAATAATATTTGCATTACTGTGGCATTATTGTGCCCTAAGCACATTATCTAATAAGTATTTTTCATAATACATGGAAAATAGTCTATTGCTCTGAACGTAATATTTCCAGTTTCAATACTGTTATTTGGCACAATACTGCATAAGAAACAAACAACTATGCACAGACAAAGCCTTCCACACATTTTCTTTAAAATACCGCCAGAGAACGTCCCGATTGTCTTCTTTCTGCTTTTCTCTAATGCAAAAACATGTAAACACACAGAGATAATCAGACAAACAAGACTCAGGTGGAATTAAACCCATTTTAAACTCCTTACTGCCCATGGCTTCCTTAACTGCCGCTGTTAGTGGGCTGCCTAGATTCGTGTGTTTGCACTAATGCACGATAGTTTAAATGTGATTGACAGCACAGGGCCTGAATGGACCCTACTCTGTCCAACACAGCGTGATGACGAATGCCCGGACAGAATGCAAAAGAGCCCATGCTGAATAATTCAATGTGGGCTCAGCTCAAGGCTACAGATGTGACTTGGCTGTCAGAGATATGTTCCACTTTAACAGCCTAGTGCTCACCAGCACTAGCACCCAATGAGCGTATCCTTCCATGAGTACCACTACTCTCCTGGGCAGTAAAGAAGTGCCGGTACTCAGAGTGATAAAAATAATAAGTGACAGTCCTCAGTACCCGTGAGTATTCGCTGATTTAAAGCACTGGTTTGTTTGCATGCTGTGATTTCCAAGCCCACATATATGATAAATTGCAAACTACAAGTCACATAATGGAATGTATTGTGGGATATGAAACCAGGTATTGCGGGATACAAATCCAAACATGAGATGGGCTCAGTCACGTGCATCTGTGCATTGACTCGTTGAAGACAGAGCAATACTTCTCTCAAAACGTTTGGGAGGGTGGGGTGTTGTGGCATCACTTTTGCTTCCAATCAACTATTTGAAGCAACCAGAGAAAATCACCCAGCATAATTTGAGCAATTACTCGGTCCATATGGTTGTCCAATGTTTGCTCACTTCTCTCTTAAGCCATTCTGCTGCCAGCCTACGTTCTGCTGTGATGTAGTACAGCTGAGTCTCCTCTTCAGTTACATGAGTTCAACAAATTTGCTGCCAAACCTAGATTTCACTCTCTACCATATGAATGTCAACATGGAACTATGTAACACCTTGAATACTATGTTCTGTATCCTGACAGGATGGGTGATATAAGTACAGCAATTGAGGTATTACATTGAGAGCGGTTACTGTGCTCCTCCACAAAACATCAAGATTTCCCACCTAAGTTCATCCAGTCTAGTTAGAAGTAGAGACGTCTAGTAAAGCTTAACTAACTAGATCGTTTGGTGCACACGTAGACTATGGACTGATTGTTCGGCCAAATAGACTTGAGAGGAAATTTGACTTGTCAACACTTGGAAACCCTGCATCTCTGCTACAAAGGTCAGGCTGACTCTTTAGCAGTGGTAGGGGTGCTCTGGAGCTAGTAAGGGAACCATCGTGCCATAGTCAAACATGATAATGTTGCGTTCATTTTTAGAGGAATGGAAGCCCTTCATTGTCCTTTCACCCAGAATTTTGTATTGGCTCCATTCTTAAGATAAACAGGAGAGGGAAGCAAATATCCTAGTCTAGTCAGACTGCCTTGACGCATTCTTTCAGCCACCTGACTTTTGTCCACCTCTCAGCCCTTCAGAAAAGTATAGCTAACATGCACTACTGTAATAAAGTCATATCCCAGGTCATACGACTCATATTTCTGCAGGGCCAACCTAGATAACGCTTCTGAAGCCTTTTCGGCATCAAGTGAGACAAGTATCAGTTTTAATTTCTTATTATACACCTTCTCAATATCAAGTTCCTGTTTATATATTGCCACTATTTTTGCCACCAAAATAGAGAATGTCACCCTCCCCATCTGCCTAAAGGCGTTATAAAGATCCACAATGGGATCTGTTAAAGAAGCAACAAGTTCCTTTTAAGGTTACATATGTTTATATTGATGTAGTGAAAATTATAGTAATTCTTGCAATTTGCTTTAACAGAATTTAAAGAACTTATTGTCTTTGGCATCTCTTGATAAGTCGTCTCCATTCAACTGTGGGAAAGATAATCCGTAATGAAGTAGCATAGGTGATATGTGGAGAGAAAGGCCAATGGTGGGAAAAGTTTTGGGGGTTTGAGTCAATTGGTAGCACTAGGCAAGGATGAGTCCTGGTCAGTTACTTTTTCATGTATATCAACTTTTTAGATGCTGGGGAAAAAATCTGCTTCGTTTTATTTCCCAATGTTTAATTGTCAAAATATATTACTTATGCACGATCATTGGTGATTTTTCCTTAAGTGTCTTCAGAGCTTAGTTGCAAGTAAAATGTATGGAAAGCTGAGATTCAAACACAAATACCTGAAAAATGTTTATGTTTGTGTGCCCAAAACATGAGAAAGTTAGATCTAATTGTAAAGGATACTAGAGTGTGGAACAGATTCTTCGAGTGATAATCCGAAGTGAAAGTATGGGGAATACATCTATAAACAGCCAATAATATGAAATTCTGGAAGCCATCAGATAAACAAACACGGCTAGTACAGGACTCCTGTGGAGATACTGTCAAATCAAAAATGGCCTTCCATTTCAGTCTATACCAAAAAAACAAAAGTATCAAATGAAGGCAATTGAAAGCTAACAAATAGGGTAGGGAGGTGGAGGTGATGAGGCGAATGATAAAAGTTAATCACAACAGCAATTGATGTAATTGCAGAGATAGACATTAGAAACCATTGAAAAAAATTCTGGGGCCAAGTCAATTATGTATGGGGGCCTCTTAAGACAAGGAGCAGGTGTGATGATTGATTCATTTTTATGCTGATGTTTATGCCAATTGGGTCCTCCCCACACAAATTCCAACCAAAACTATCTTGGCCCATCCCTACCCTGCAGGCCCCTCCTTATCCTGTGGCACATAACCCCTGACCCACTGCAGCACATCCTGTACCACCAAGCACAAGAAGCCGAACAGGGAGGGAGGGATGGGATGGGAACCAGGACGGTGACAGGGAGGTCTACGACTCAGAGTAATGAATATTACCGGTAAGTAACTGGTCATTACCTCCTCGTTAGACCTCCCCCTCAGAGTCATTAACGAAAGAGCAGACACCAAGGCAAGAATCGGCTTCCCCACAAAGCAGTAAACAGACTTTATTTGCACAAAAAAGCAGAAAGTCACTCTACCCGAACAGAACGCAACACAGCGTCCCCAAAGCCGGCAGACCGAGTCCCACCCACCATCAAACGATAATGTGACATAAATGTGTGTAAAGTAGCAGCCTTGCAGATGTTCGCCATAGAGGCCCCCTGAAAATAAGCCCATGAAGCTGCCAACCTGAGTCAATATCCCTTGAACCGACCAAGGAACCGGCACCCCACTAGCGTCATAAGCCCCCCAGCCACCGACTGAGAGCAGACTCAGAAGGCTTCAGACCCTGGCCCGCCAGGTAAAAGGCAACAAAAAGAGCATCCACCCTCAGAAAGGCCTCGTACTACTCAAGTACACCTCAAGAGCGCATTTAACATCCAAACAGTGCAACTGCACCTCAACCTCCAAAAGAGGTTCAGGACACAACACGGGCAAAACCAGATCCTCAGAGCAATGCAACGAGGGAGGAACCTTGGGAACAAAGGAAGGATCAGGCCGGAGAATGTCCCAATCCGGAAAGAACCTAAAAAAGGGTTCAGAACAAAGCAACAAGCCCAACTCTCCAACCATCCAGGCTGAGGTGATAGCAACAAGGAAACCCACTTGATCGTCAGAAAATGCAGAGACACTTCGTCCAGAGGCTCAAAGGGAGCACACTGAAAAGCTCTCAGCATCAACGGAAGATCCCAATGTGGTGTAAAGGACTTAACCACTGGCTTCTTAAGGAAATAACTCCTCAACAACCAGGACACCAAAGAAACAACTGGCTCACAGGCTGGACCCTGAAAGGCCCTCAACGCCACCCACTGAGCCTACAATGAGGAAACAGCGAAACTCAAATCGAAGCCATCCTTCAGGAAACTCAAGACATGCACAGGATCCACCTCCATAGCAGACCAGCCCGATCCGCAACCCAACTCTGAAGAGAAACCCAATGCTTAGCATAGAATTTGAGAGTTGAAGGGTGCTGGGACTGCTGGATAAACTAAGCCTCCTCAGGAAACCACCCCATAGCCACGAGGTTCATCCTCTCAAAAGCCAGCCCGGTAGATGCAATCGGACAAGACAATCCCGGAACAGAGAAGGAAATGACAGGGGACAAGGCACCACCGGCAAGGGGCAGCAAGGTCCCACCGTGAACCTCAACAACAGAGGGAACCAAGGTCTCGGGCTCCAGGCAGGCACCACCAGGATTACTGATGGCCGGTCCAACTTGACCTGTAGCAGGACCCTTGGAATCAAGTCAATCAGAGGAAAGGCATACATCAAGACTCCCGCCCACCGAAAGAATAGAGCACCCACCCTCCAAACCGAGTTCGACTGAACCAGAGAGCAAAACTTCTCCCTAAAAGGCGTTCACCGGGCTGCAAACAGATCCATCACAAGGAACCCAAACCTCCCAATTAGCCCCTCAAACACCTCCGACGTCAAGCACATCTCTGACAGGGAGTGAAACAACCAGGGCCGGACTGGGAACCAAAACCGGCCCTGGCAAAGGGCTCGGCCGGACCCCCACCCCCCCCGGGGGCAGGGTGGGTTGGGGGTGCGACCGCACTCTTTGCCAGGGCCGGTTTTTGCCCGATTTTGTTACAGGGCCGTTTTTGCAGCAACGCTACAAAAACGGCCCCCACCCTTGCGGCGCACCGGGGCATTGCCCGGTGCCCGCAATGGCCAGTCCGGGCCTGGAAACAACCTGCTCAAGTGATCTGCTTCCGAGTTCAAAATCCCCGGCAGATGCCACGCCCTCAGAGACAACAAGTTCAACTCTGCCCCCGGCAAATCTGCTGAGCTAATAAGTTGAGGGAAGCCACCTTCACACTCCCCTGGCGGTTGACATAACAGACCACCACCATGTTGTCTATCCTCACCAGCACATCTTGCTGCAGAACCCAATGAAGAAAATGTGCCAAGGATAACTGAACAGCCTTCAATTCCCTCCAATTAGAAGACATCCCAGCCTCCTGGACAGGCCAAATCCCCTGAACAGACTTGTGAGCCATCACAGCACCCTAACCCAGCTCGCAAGCATCCGTAGTCAGTACCAACCACTCGTGGGCCACAAACGGAGAGCCCTACAAGAGGTTCTGATCCTCCAGCCAGCATGACAATTCCTGGGAAATCTCCACACACACCCGGAATTAACTGGGCGTAATACTGAGACCCCAGACACCAATGCCCCAGAAACATGATTCACCAGAGGGTACAGGTGCAACCTGGCCCATGGAATAATCATCACCATTGCAGACATCAACCCCTAAAACCACAACCACTGCTGAGCCGTGTGAAGGAATAGAATCTGTCACTCATGATCAGTTTTCCTTATTCTTTCCCTGACTTCTGCCATTTTGCACTATTTTGTAATGTGTGATATTAATGCTGTGATATTATTGTGAATAAAATGATGCTTTATTTTGTTTGCTAAAATTGATGTATGATTTCATAGATATTTTTGATTAATTCGTGAAGACGTTTCAAATGTCCAGCCATGGACTAATGTTATATTTGATTAGATACCTTTTTAAACAGCATCATATCAGGGGCGGCTCCACCGCTAAGATGGAGGAGCCCCACTGCTTTTCAGCCCTGCAAAAAAGGAACAATAAAATTATAATAAAACAATATTATTATAATTTTATTTTTCCTTGCTGAGGCAGTTTTGCGGGGCTGGGCAGGGTAGGGCTGGGCTGCTCACAGAGCAGGTAGAGGAGTGGGTGTGGCACTTTCAAAGTGTGTATGACGGTTTGGCTGGCCGTCTTGGGCCGGCCAAACAATCATGCGCACTTAGCATGTTCTCCACCCAGGTAATGCACAACCTGGGTGGAGAACATGCCCAGGCTGCCAGTCCCTGTCTGAGCGCCGAACCACAGCTCTCAAACCAATCACAACGCTGCTGTCATGGTGACAGCAGCATCATGATTGGCTCAGGGGAGCCTGGGTGCTTCCTGCTTCCAGTTCACACAGAAGGAAGAGGATGGCGGCGAGGCAGCAGCCAGGTAGCCGGCCGGCAGGAAAGTGATCTTTTTTCTAATTATTTTAAACCCTCCACCCTATTACTAATGCCTGGGAGCGTCTGCCACTGCATAATATACACAGATGGACACATATTTTCAAATATTTATATGTTGACAGGATACCAGCATTTCGGTTTCTTTTTCAATTAATTAACTGCCAACTGGTTTGATTCCTCTCTATTTCAAAGTACAACTTTTGAATTTCATTGTTGTGAATCTCAAGTGGTTTTGACTCTAAAACCCATCCTACTCCCAAAATGTTTCAATTCATCATTTTCCATGAAACATTCTGGGTAGGGCGTGATCTAATGTAATGTAACAAATGTAATTTCTGTCTGCACGCATTTGTAGCTTGGTATAGTATTCCAGCAGGTGCGACAGACTTATATGTGTGCAGTGGCGTAGCTAGACCAATTGCTGCACGGGGCGTGCCCTTAGTTTGGTGCCCCGGTGCAGGTAAGAGCGGGGAGTTTGGGCAGTCAACTGACAACATGTTCCTAAGGGGGGGAGGGGGCGGCGGTCGACAGACGACTTGTTCTGGGGGTGGGGCGGATAGTCGACACCTCCACCGCCCCCAAAAACAGCTACACCACTGTATGTGTGGTGTGGATAACCCCATGGCATGGTTAGTGCCATCAGCTTCCACAATGAAGGGTTGCCTGAAACATTCTAAATGTCTGCAGGTGGGAGTTGCACCTATGTTGTATTTCACTGTCTTTAGGAACAGACATTTTTCTTGGCAAGTCTCCTGAGTTGAGCTTACACCTGGGAGCACCTGTGGCAACAACGCACAACAAGAAATTGGAAACATTGCAGTGTTTACTGCACTCTGTGCATAGCTTACAATTTTTAATGGTGAGACCAATTTAAAGAAATTAATATAGTCTGACCATGTAAACTGCCATTAAAAGAATTAATGTACCCAGTAATTTGTGAATTTCTCACTTTAACCAATGAATATGGCTCTGCAATATGTGTATGTCAACATTCCAAGAATGAATAGTCTCTTTATGGGCGCACATGGACCATTAAAAAGCACCAGACTTTATACTCCCACTCCTCCTGCCTTTTGTGATTGCTTTCAACTTTGCTTCCGGTTCCTTTGATCTGCTGTGGTCTGCAGCTGAGGTCACTGAACGTTTGAAACAATATTGCTGCGCGGTCTGGAGGGATAAAAAGAAACCTGAGAGGGCAGACATCACACGATGAGCTCAACCAGCATCACCAGCTGAGACAGAAAGCTACTTTATCCAAATAAGGCAAGTAGTTTCATGCTTGGAATCCTTTCCTTGTTAGCTCACAGCTTTTCCTAATTTTTAAACAATCATTTCGGAGGCCCTTTCTCTTGCCTCTGAGAGTCGGTATTTCAGCAGCATTTCCAGTAGGGATCTGGTTTTTTGGCCGTTTCTGGAGGATGCAGTGTTATTGATGCTGGAATATGAGCCACTGAGCTGAAAATCACTCAAAACACTGAAGTGTCTCAAGAGCATCATTCCTTTTTAACGGCCTCAATGTCAGGGCAGCAGTAGCTTGAAAGACAATGTATGCACCCCATTACAAATCATGCATTTTCTGAAAATTGGCGTCTGCTGTTTTTTTTTTTAACCACAAAATTTACTCAAGCAGAATGTTACACAGGCAAAACAATGTGGAAATAGAAAAAATAGACCTTTATATACAACATTCTATATCTCACCTCGCTGCTAAACCTGACCTAATATCATGCAGTAATGGGATTTTCCTCAGACGTTTTTTGTGGCCAGTTTTTGCACACCCCTCTCAATGAAGACGTATAGTAGATCAAGAGGTCTCTGAATACCCTCTGTAGCTGGCTTAACTGAACACTGTGTTGTAGTTTGTAGTTTTGATGCACTTAGTTTTGCACATTCTCACTTTCATAGTTTTTCTGCCAGACAATTAATATTAAAAACATATCTGGCGCATAAAGGCACCAGGTTTGCTATCTCCATGTGCTGTAAATAACATATGGTACTATTTTCTAGTTGTGAACAACGGACTGAGTAGCTGTGACGTAATTAATCGCACTTTCTTGTTGATCTACGTATATGGTCTAGAGAGAGGAAAGAAGTTATGGGTGGCGCTCTCTTGGTATCTACTACCCTGCTACACAAGGGTGTGTGCCTGATATTATGTCCTGGGATTTACCATAAAACAATCAAATACAACGTGGTACCTAAGCACTCATTCATTGTTATTCATAATTTACAAGTCCATGCGGTAGGGTTGTGTAAAAACAAAACAATAGTGTAGATTTCAATTAGAGTTTCCAAATGATCCAAAATTCCAACATCGGGTATCCGACACGTGTTTCATCGTAAAAGAGACTTTTTCAAAGCTGAAAGACGATTTACGCAACAAAAAAAAGTGAATAATATCGTTCAGAGCTGTAGGATATGTCTCATAAAGTAAGTAATTGCATTTCACATAAGTAAGACATGCAAATTGGAGAGATTCGTCTTTAGAACATAGTAGTAAGTAGTACCTTGGTAATAGAGGTAAAGTAATTAATGGGATGAAGCCGTTGTAAGCTCCAATCTGTGTTGTGTAGTAAGATTTAAAGCCAGTCAGTCTTGCTATTTCCCAGTTGAGTGGTACTCAATGTAGTAGTCTCGGAAGGATACCAGCCTGAGTTGGTTTGTGACCTGCAGTTCATGGCACTTGCCAGCAGTAGGCACTTAAAACACTGAGTGATCTTTATGGATAAATACTAATATTATTTCGGTTTGTGCAATATAAAAGAGGGTGGACCAATTCAGCCAGCAAAATTAATCTCGCCTTTCGTTTACGTGCTTCTATTTTTTCAGTAAATGTGGCATATCCATTTTTAACAGATCACGCTCATTCGCTGGAGGCATGTTAATTGCATCCATTTTGATATTTCTGGGTGACAGAACCTGCTAACAGCATGGTGGGAGTGAGTCAGAGGAGCAGGTCTAATTTGTTGTCTGTGGTAGCATCAATAAAATTGGAAGAGGTTTGGAAGGAGCACAGACATATTTGAAGGTGAGGTATGATTCATGCCACTTATGGTTAGATCTGAAAAGGCGAAAGGGACTCAGCGGTCCCAGTAGGCGGGTGGGAGGGAAGGAACCAGCAGCAATCCTAAAGAACTTGTGGACCCTTGTGGACAACAACGTAGACGCATTGTGGTTGTCAACAGTAGGCAGGCACTCTGTGTATGCATTGAGAAGTTGAGACATTCTACAGCTGCACAAAAATACAAGTAACACAGTGAAAGACTGAGCAAGAGCGGTTCTTAATATTCTACCAGAGAGAGTGATATGCAGTGTAATTGTAAATGCTGTTACAACATGAAGGATTAACAAGGACAGTGCTGTTGTGGTGCTGAGTGATGATGTGGTTGGGCTGAGTGATGTGGTGGTGTATTATAGTGATGTGGTGGTGTCCCAGAGTGATGTGGTGGTGTGCCAGAGTGATGTGGTGGTGTCCCTGAGTGATGTGGTGGCGCCCCTGAGTGATGTGGTGGTGTTCCGGAGTGATGAGGTGGTGTCCCCGAGTGATGTGGTGGTGTCCCCGAGGAATGTGGTGGTGTTCCTGAATGATGTGGTGGTGTCCCCGAGTGATGTGGTGGTGTCCCCGAGTGATGTGGTGGTGTCCCTGAGGGATGTGGTGGTGTCCCTGAGTGATGTGGTGGTGTCCCTGAGTGATGTGGTGGTGTCCCTGAGTGATGTGGTGGTGTCACTGAGTGATGTGGTGGTGTTCCTGAGAGATGTGGTGGTGTCCCTGAGTGATGTGGTGGTGTTCCTGAGAGATGTGGTGTGGTGTCCCTGAGTGATGTGTTGGTGTCCCTGAGTGATGTGGAGGTGTTCCTGAGTGATGTGGTGGTGTCCCTGAGTCATGTGGTGGTGTCCCTGAGTCATGTGGTGGTGTCCCTGAGTCATGTGGTGGTGCCCGTGAGTGGTGCCCCTGAGTGATGTGGTGGTGCCCCTGAGTGATGTGGGGGTGCCCCTGAGTGATGTGATGGTGCCCCTGAGTGATGTGGTGTTGCCCCTCAGTCATGTGGTGGTGTCCCTGAGTCATGTGGTGGTACCCGTGAGTGGTGCCCCTGAGTGATGTGGTGGTGCCCCTGAGTGATGTGGTGGTGTCCCTGAGTGATGTGGTGGTGTCCCAGAGTGAAGTGGTGCTGTCCCTGAGTGATGTGGTGGTGTCCCCGAGTGATGTGGTGGTGTATTAGAGTGATGTGGTGGTGCCCCTGAGTGATGTGGTGGTGTTCCTGAGTGATGTGGTGGTGTCCCTGACTCATGTGGTGGTGCCCGTGAGTGATGCCCCTGAGTGATGTGATGGTGCCCCTGAGTGATATGGTGGTGTGCCTGAGTGATGTGGTGGTGCCCCTGAGTGATGTGGTGGTGTCCCTGAGTGATGTGGTGCAGCACAGAGACTGAAGCTAAGAACACGCAGGGTTGAGTGCTACAAAGCACGTTCAGTTTATCAAAGCACAGAATGATGGAGCCGGGAAAAAGCAAGGGGAAACAGGAAAACACAGGGAGAGTGTATAATGATAGAGGCAGCGAGGGCTGGGGCTTGGACAGCAATCAAGTACGGGGTCGAGAAGGCACTGAATGGGAGAACACGGAAAACACCCAGGGCCAGGAAGGAAGATGCAAGCACACGGGAGAGCAGGCGGGCACCAGAGGGCAAGGAGTAGCAAGCAAAAAAAGCACTCGGCATTGCTGTGGCAGGGGGACGGGGGAGCGGGAGCGCATTCCTTTGAAGTCTGATGCCAGGGCGGGGGAGTGGCAGCCTTTGAAGTCTGATTGGGGGGGTGGCAGCCTTTGAAGTCTGATGCGAGGCACAGGCAAATGGTGGTGTGTGATGTGGCTGGCTCTGTGCACGCGCATAGATCACATGAACTGTTTCTAATCCGCCGTTTTGGTAGACTGTTCTTTTCCCCTTACTATAATCTTGCCGGAGGAATGCGCAAGCACATTGGCTCCGGCGAGACCTAAAAACGGTATTGGGTGCAGCACCGCCCCACTTGCAAAAATATAGAAATAAAATAATAATAACGCAATGTTATGATAATTTTATTTTTAAGTACTACACCAGTTTGTATTTAGTACTGGTCGGGCGGGGCTGGGCAGTGTCACAGAGAGGAGTGGTTCATGCACCTCAACTGTGCATGACGGTTTGGTGGCGGTCTTGGGCCGGCCAAACCGTCATGTGCACTTTAGCATTTCTCCACCTGGTTGTGTTTTACAGCCGGGTGGAGAACTGTCCCAGGCTCCCAGTGGTGAACCAGGCCAATCAGATCAATCATGACGCAGCTGTCATGCTGTTGGCAGCAGAGTTGTGATTGCCTAGGGGAGTCTGGGCACCTGTGTGCTTCCTGCTTCCATGCATCGTGGACAGAAGGACGGAGGAGAGGCGGCGTGCACCAGGTAAGTGAATTTTGTTTTTTCTATGCCCTCCCCTGCCTCTCACCTCACCTGTACTATTCAGTAGCAGCTGCCACTGATTGGGTGGGAAAGAGAGAAACTAAGGTTTAGAGAACAGGTAAAAAGATAAAAAGGTACAAGCTAAGAAATAAACATATACAGGGAAGGGCAAATGAAGGAGGGCATGACAAAGGAGAGGAATGTGGGAGAGGAAACTGATAAAAACTGAGGCTAAAAAGAGCAGGGGAGGGGACTACTGGCGATGATGTGGTACAATAGAATGGAGAAACAAGGATTAAATAAAAGTATGGAATGTGGCGCGAGAAAGATGGCTAAAGTGGTGAAACAGAGAGCAGTCTAATTTTCTCGTCTATTTCAGATACTTAACAAATCATCCTATAATTCTGTTATTTTGTACACTGATAAACATATTATTATTTATAAATGGTATGATTTCCAGATTTTCTCCTAGATATACATTTCAATATGCAAATGTGCTTAGCTAGGGTAGCAGAGTATGTTCAGGAGGTTTCCTGCAAATCTCATAGGTAGTAGTTTGCCGATGTAATACAGTATGAGAAAAGGGGAAGATATGCCTAAGTGTGTGGGAAGCACAGGTAGCTGAAGTTTGTTAAGCAAGGTTATATTGGAAGCCAATAAATCAAGATAGGATTAACACAAAAATGTTTCTCATTGTGGGAATCCCAGAGCATCAGTACTCCTCAGCACTAGTGAGAAGCAACTGACTCTCTGAGTTCCTATGGCAAAACAGGCAGATCTCAACAGGAGATCAGCAAGCCCATGATTCATGGAGCTACAGCTGTCAGTGCACATTCCAAGAGCACCCAATCTCAGGGGCCACTAATCGCTTTGTGGAAAACGTGTAATATTTTACTTGGCATAAGCTGCAGCCATTTTGGCTGTGGTGTCCATTTAACTTTCCTTCGTAATTCTTTTGTCTTTTCACTCTGCTTGTGCTATGTATTTTAGTTGACTTCCTGACGCAGCTAAAAGCAATGTACGTGCTGAGAGTTGTAGCTGCCAGTACATCTGTTAACTGTCAATCATTTACTCCTGCTATAAGCATTTCTGCTCCCCCTTCCACTTTGCTGACCATGTAGATTTCAACTGCCCTTGTTGCCTATAATTATTCCTAAAACTTGTTCTTCCTATTTCTGTCCACGTGCTTACACTGCACAAAACCTGTATTTAAAGGGCACTGGTTTGTGGAGCCAGTGTACTACCTCAGGCAGCACTTGAGAGTATTGTTTGGACGTGGTCCCACTCATGAGTGATTGATAAACTTGTTATTTATTTCCTACTCCAGTGTTGATCTCTACTTTGTTGGTTTTTGAACCCGTGGACCAAAGGGTGACCCTGCACCAGTGTACCGCCAAAAAGTTATACTTCCACAACTTGAAAAGCATGAGGGTTCCTGGTAGTCAGTGCTCCAATTGCAAGGTCTGCGGCAGAGAGTGGGTGTTATCTACGCATCCATGATGCTCTGTTCCAATAAAGTTTAAATGTCCAATTAGGGTTAAGTGTTATAAAACAGTTTTTATAATTTCTCTTATATTTTAAATATATTTATGATATAAACAGCAAATTAGAAAGCACACAATACAAACATGAAACATTGGTAATGAAACTGACCAGCAATCTTACAATGGGAAGATACTCACAGATGGAAACTGGTTGTAAGGGAATGATGCCAGCGTCAACCCAATCCCTCATGAACCCCCTTCTGAACCTCCAAAACTCCCTCTTGAGCAAGGGCTTCCCTAGTCCAGTGATGTATCTGGGGCACCACGGGCAAGGCTACAAGGGAGCGTTGGTTCTCTGCTGTATGTCGATTACTGCCCAAAAAAACAACCGATGGATGATATGGAATGGTGGCGTCAACTGTAGGTTTTGCAGGATCAAGCAACATAGGAGCAAGAGATCATAATCTCATATGACTGGCAGCCATCTTGGGAAGTGGTGCCTAAAGTTGAAGCACTGAGGAATAAAAACTTCCTTTGCAACACACAGGATCACCCATCACACCCGTAGAGGTAGCAAAATTGCCCATCACTACTAAACATTGAACTCTCTGAACATAGAAGTTTGCTTGCATGGTATGGGGGAATGTGGGCCAGCGCCATACATGATCACTCCACCGTACTTGCTAAAGACCTGGACAATCCCATATAAAAGTCACCTAGCCTGTAGGAAATGGAACTGCAGACTCACAGTACAGTGACAATTTAGTTGTGTATTCTTTAATAGTGAACCACAGACTTAATTGTGTTCAGCCCTTCTATCATGTGTGGTGTAATGCTGATGGTGTAAAAACTGCTGAGATCCCTAACTCACTACGTACTTGGGAGAGAGAGAATGAACATGTTGTGATAGATGCTAAGAAGAGACAACAAATACGTCTGATATTCTACTACATGATTGAACCTGCTGCTTCCAGGAACTGCATAACCAATAGTCATTCTATATTGTATATAGGTCATGCTAAGTGTTGACACTGTAAAGTTGCTGTTTATCTTTTTGCAGTAACCTTAAAACCAGTCCCAACAACCAGAGCAAAAGGAACCAGATCTCATATCAAACTGAATACAGCCAAGGGAGAGTCACCCGATGAAGCTGACACAACCAGCCATGTCAGACTCTCTCTTGCCCACTTTCCCTTTACCCAGTTCATGTACCCTGGCAATCGTGTTCATCTATGACTTTTTTTTTTAGCTGTTAATTGAATTTTGTGTTATAATCATGGTATACAACATACACAGTTAACAATATATTTTTAGTAGTATACATTGGCATGACATTAAAAGACTTGAGCATCTGGTACATAGCATTGAATCTGAGCAGTTAACTGAATCAAAAGGGACTTACAGGTAAGCGCAAATATGACTGTTACCAACAACAGTTTGCTGGTTCTGATGGTCCATGCACTACGTACAATATACCTAGTTGATAAGGCCATTTGCATACATAACAAGCATTTGCAATGCAACAGGTCTCGCATTACTGAAAGTTTGAGCTGTTACAGTTGCAACTAACAATGCAACAGCAATAGCGCAAACTTTCACTAAGGAAGAGGTGGCGAGGGTTCTTGGGGGAGGGGCCGTCCAAGCGATAAAAAAAAATCTAGATGGGAGAACATGGTGGGTGCTGGCTATGGTTCAGTGGGTGGTACCTCGTCTCGTGTACGTGCAGTGTGGGGTTTTTGGTTTGCTAGTTGTGACAGGTTCGGTGGGGGGTGAGTGAGGTTTTCGCTGCTGTGAGTGCCGCTGTCCGACGGGCAGTGAGGAGAGGTAACGCATAGGTGTCAAAGGTTGCACCCATTTGGGCGGTGGGGGGCTCGAGGGAGTCATGGCGCTGCTGAAGGTCGCCAGACATGGAGGTTTGCTGGCCTGGTGGTTTGTGGACGGTTTGCGTTTTTGGGAGTGTGCGGTGCATCATTGGCGGCTGAAAGGAAATACTGCGTTGCAATGCCTGGAAGGGGTGGGCTGTGGGAGAGGGTGGACTGTGTGTTTTAATGGTAAATTATGCCCCTCCCCTATCCCAAGCGTAGACGGATTAAATGGGGGCCCTCGGCCTGCTCCAAGTCCCCTGGTGGGCTCTGAGAAAGCGATGCTCTGTATGGGAGGCACTACAAGGAGACCAGGGGTGCTTTTAGAGGTTGCCGTATGGGTTGGTTGCTTAGAAATTTTGTTACTGTGTCCAGTGGCAACATATTGGTCTACAGGTATGAGCATTTGTATTTTCTGAGGGCAAATAATGCAAACGAATTCCGCTGATCATTTCCATGACAAAGTGAACGTTCTCAATAACAAGTCAATTTTGTCCATAAATGCACATTACTTTGAAGGTGTCAGTAACAGAGTCGCTAGTGATACTTAGATCATTGCCCCTTCTCCCGCCACCAGTTGTGCATCGTCCACTCAGATAACTTCATGCTATTCAACGCTTACTGGTAATATCTTTTTCGCAGTATGCATGAATTGTTTGTCATCCGGGTAAGCCTGTGGACATTTTGGTTTGCGTTTTGGTGGCCTGTGTTGTGTCATCTTAAAATTACTTGTATTGGACAGGGGGCCTTGTGACGTTTCAGAGGACTTGGGCAGCAACTATATGTTTTATCATAATGTTGACGAGGGAAGTGGGCTCTTTTCTTTAGTAGCTAAGGACCAACACAGAGGTGTGTGTCGGTTATGGGTCACAATAAAATGGTGTTAAAGGAAGGCAGGGGGTAAGGCCCTAAACAATAGTGTGGGTCAGCAGAGGGGTAGGAGGCGCGCAAGTGGGCGGTACCTTGTCTCTGGTGAGGTCGCAGCGTGAAGGGAACAAGGTTGGAGGGAGAAAAAGCATGCCGGGGGAAGCTGAAGGTTGGGGGGTAGGTGGCACTAGCTTAGGCTGCTAGGGAGGAGGCAGCATTGGGTTTAGTAACAGGGTGAAAGGACAGAAGGGGCAGTACGAGGAAAGGAATTTAACAGATAAGGGGAACAGGGAGGGCTTATGTACCGTTACCGACCGGTATTTAGAAATTGGCATGTAGGGGCTATTATTTTACAGAATCGGTAAATTAACCGATTCGGTAAATGTACCGATTCTGTAAAATACCGAATCGGTAATTTTACCGATTCGGTAATTCCAAATGTAGGTGACACTCCTGAGAGTGTCACAGGCACTTAAGAGTCGGTATTTTACCACACAATCCTATTGTGTGGTAAAATACCGAATCCAGGTGTGCATGCACATCTGTGCATGCACACTGTGCAATGTGACACACAGACATGCCCTAAGGGCATGTATGTGTGCCACATGTCACACATGCCATTACTTCGGGTGCTAGAGGGTGTCAAAGTGACACGCCCTGCACCCTTGCAACATTCGGTATTTACCGATTCGGTAAATACCGAATCGGTATTTCCCATTGATTCCTATGGGCTTCACAGCCCATAGGAATCAATAGGAAATACCGATTCGGTATTTAACGAATCGGTAAATACCGAATGTTACCGATTCAGTAATTTTATTTTAAAAATTTCCTACATCTCACCCCTTTATATTTACCGATTCATAAATACCGAATCGGTAAAATTCGGTATTTATGAGTCGGTAAATAGAAGTTACCTACATCTGGCCCTAAATGTGTCGCAGTGCAACGCTAGGAGTGAGACCTAAAAAGGGGAACTAAGTAAAAAGGAATGATAAATCTAAACTCAAGGTCAATATGCCCTTTTAAGACTTTACCCACCCCACCGCACTCTCCTTTTGTTTGGTGACCACAGTTTGTGTTATTACACATCTATATGCAAGCGTTTGAGAGAGTGAACAGGTATATCCACAAGGAATGGGCATTCCATTGCAAGCATTATTGCCATATACATGACAGTCAACAAATTGTATACAATTACTCTATTACAAGCCGATGCAGACTTATGTGTATATAAGGGATGGCTGATTATCACATCTATGCTGAGTGTCTATAGGTTAAAAGTGTACCTCAACAGCCATCATTATTGAAGCAGGTGGTCTCTGTACATGGTTTTGGGAAGAGGGAAGACTAAGGGATGGAGAAATAAAAAGGAAAACCATGAAGAGCTTGGCCTGTTTGAACTGTTGATTGGCCCCTAATTGTGGTAGTAGCAAATATGTCAGGCACACATGCGGCTCCGAGCGTTAGGGAGAGGGGATGGTGTGTTGGGGCAAGGAAATCTGTCGCTCCCTGCTCACCGATCTCAATTGCACCAGAGGGGATTAAGAACTGACCGTTTCTGGGTTCCCCGGGGAGGCAGGGATACAGACCTGAATATTGCCTGATTGTGCTCCCTGAAAGTCATGCAGAATGGCATCCCAGCTTGTTGCTATATGGCTTTTGCGAAGGCCCAGGGTGTCCTCAGTGCACAATGCCACACTCTCCCTCCTAGCCCACAACAGCAGCGACTGTCTCCAGGCCATTAAGGTGGGAGGGTTGCGTGACTTCCATTGTTTAGTAATTAGGTGCTTGACTGCCAGTATAACCAGGTCAAGGAAGCGGAAGGTGACCTACAGTTATTTGCCTCTTGGGTAGAGGCACAATATATACTCCTCCCAGTTATGTGATATGATGCGGCCAGTGGAGGTGGCCAAAGCAGTACCCACCGAGTGCCAATAGGTGTGCAAAGATGGGCAGGCCCCACAGCATGAGAAGGAGATCCGCGTCAGTGACCTGGCACCTCGTTCAGGCTGCATCTACGCAGCGGAAAAATCTGTTTATTTTGGTGAGGTATGCTTTTTGGAGTATATATTGTTGGATGAGGCGGAAGCAAGTGTTGCGGGGAATATAGGTGGGACTGTTCAGCACTTCAGCCCATTCCTTGTAAGTGACGGGATGACATCTATCTGCTTCCCAGAGTTGCCTCACTGACATTAGCGTCACTTCTGTGTGCTTGCATAATGACTCAGCAAACCATTTAGTGAGGTACCTACACCTCTCTATGAAGTGCAAATACTGGATGGTCCATAGCCATATCCCCCCATTTATTACCCAGAATCACAGGCAGGAAGTTATACAGTGGAAACTGGTCGGCAGGTAAGTCATTTGGCTTACTGCGGATGTTGAAGAAATTCCTTCCGCTTCTCCCACCGGATTCCAGGAAGACAGTGGTGCAGGGGCCGGTCACGTTCATATTGGACTATGCCAATGCCCTCTAGCTGGGCCTACTGGACTACCTTCTTCAGCACCTTCAGGTAGTGCAAAATTCAGCAGCAAGGGCGATTTTCAGACTGAAACTCAGGTCACATATGACTGCTTATCTTAAGTCCTTACATTAGCTTCCAGTAAGGGAGCAGATAAAATTCAATGCCATGGTAATCTTCTTCAAAGCCTTCCATGGCATGTGCGCCGACTACCTTAGAAATCGAGCTAGCCGCTACACACCTACTAGAGCACTGAGATCATCCTCCGTTGATTTGGCCTGCATCCCCAAAACACGCCTGGTGCGTAGCGGTGGTAGATCCTTTGGCTTCCAAGGTGCCCATGCATGGAACAAACTGCTGAAAGCGCTGAGAGCATCAACAGATCTTACCCACTTCAAGAAACAGCTGCAAACATGGCTTTTTAAGAGCTTAGCATCTAGTAGGGCAGCCATGTGTGAACTGTTAGCGCCGGGACACTTCTGCTGGAGTAGCTGTGCGCTTTATATGTATCAGTCATTCATTCATTCATTTATATTAGTATGTCATAAGGAAGTAGAGTTCCATCCTGATATATATCTCGGAGTGTTTGAATTACAGCCTCTAGCCAGTCAGACAGCTCTGCAGCTGATGTGGTTATGCCACCTCATGGCATACCTTGCAGGGGCAATGCTTTTCTATATGGCAATGTCGGTCATCTAATAAAGACACTCCTATGGAAGCTTTAGAATGAGATCCTCAAATGTAGTGGCTCAGGTGATCTGCGTTTGACCCAGGTATGGAATAGCCGGATTATGGACGCCATCAACCAGGGCGGGGAAATAGCAGTGGTGTCCCAAGCGTGTGCATCTACGATTGTGAGAATAGGCGGAAGAGGGAGTATGGACCCACACCGCTCCTACAGGACCAGGACCACTACCAGCTGTTTAGGTTAGTATTTCCAAAGTTTGACCTTAGAATTCAATAAAGCAGATGGTAATCACTATGACATAATGAATCCACAGCCTTTTGGTATACGATGTACATAATGTTTGTGAAAGTCTATGGTTTCCAAGTTTTAATGTCCCCAAAGTTCAGAAGACGAATTGGTATTATAATACAGATGGGCAATTGTCATACGCGAACCTTAAAAGGTCACTCACAATTAGCAGAGCTGTATCTGACACCATGCACAGGCCATTACATATATTAGGAAATTCTTACCTCTAAATTAATCTGTTAAGTGCTGGTTGAAATCTCTTAATTGAAAGCTCTTTGCCATGATCCAGTTATGAACATACATTTAAAGCATACCTAAATAGCACATTAATCAGATCCCATGCCAAGCTGATGTTTGGACATTAAGTAAAACTAGAATTCATAATAGACAATCTATATAGGGGCATACGAATTATTAAAATGTTTCAAAAAGCTTTAAATGATGTACATCAGGTTTAACCACCTTCCAGTTCTGGCAGTTATGGGCGCATGGGAGGAAATGTGCTACTACATAAATAATTCTAAAATGCTAGAACTCAAAATATTTAATATTTAATTGATTGTGTTTATATTGTAAATCAATATTAAACATAAATTAAATGAAAATAAGTCAAATAAGAAATGTGCAAAGGTGAATTTCTTTGAGGTTTTTTTCTCAAAAGGGAACACAATTTCACACATGAGAAAACCATTCTCCTAAATACCTGCATGAAATATGGGGTGTATCTATTCAAATTCCACACTGAAGAAGATGTTACAATGATCCATGATGCAAAACCATGTAACCCATATGTAATTTGGCTTTTCCACTCACATGTGTACCATTTCATTATAGCATAGCAACTGCAGTGTATGGAGAAAGGCTACACAAAGGGCTTTTGCCTTCACATCGAAAGTATTGCACCTGCCTTTTGAAATCATACATTCTCTTCCTCACTTCCTAGGCTAATCAGACATTTTGTTTCAGTCTTTTCCCTAGGGATCCTCATTTTGGTTTTACAGTGCATACCTTCAATATCCCCCTTGACTTTCTACAGCAACTCATAACCTTTCTAAAATTCCAACCTGCAAACAGGAGAAACACTGACACTCCTGGTGGTACGTAATATACGTACCTGAGTGCAATAAGAAAATATACACATACATATTTATCTACATTAAAATAACTTAATTAACACATCAAATGTGCCGATTATTTTCTCCTCTCAGCAGAAATAACCCCCTCAAAGAATGGAGCAAGGACAAGGAGTTGGCACATCATAGACCAATAGTTTTCTAGCTAATGTGAAGGTGGGTTCTAGAGAAACTAATGTGTGACATGAATTTTGGAATTAGCAAAGGTTGTGGACAAAAAATCAAATACAATTTTACCTCTCAATTTTAATCTGAGAATATGGTGGATATACTTTTGAACATGTCCTGAGAGTCAGTTATGCTCTAGAAAATACTGACGCTAGATGAATTTTGAGCAATACAGTAGAGCTGGCTTTGAATAGTTTGAAAGAAGATAAATCCATAATAATCAGATCTGCACATAAAGGGGTTAATTCAGTACTAATACATTTGGATGAATAGGATTAGGAAGCAACAAAACAAACATAAATTACAACTCACTTTAAATTAGTGAAGAGGAGTGTATTAACAAACTGCATAATAAACTATGTAGCATGTTGACCAAATTAAAACAACTTGGACTAATTGAGGATGATGAATATAGATATATGTATCATACTGGTCATTTATTTTCTTCTCAAAATACACAGAAAAATAGTGCAACTTCAAGGGGGAGGGGGGCAATTAAATCAGGAAAAGAGTTTTAGGGCAAAACATGCAGAATTTCATGTGCGTGCATAGATATTTCAAGGTATTTACTTACTTTAGCTGCACCTATTTGTTCTTTCCGAAACTTTTCAAGTGGGGCAATTAAGACATCATTTGCATTTTGAATCTGCAACATATACAAAACTATTAGCAAATATGCTAAAAAGATTATCTGGTTTATACAATATACACATTTCAAAGATGAGTAACAAGCAACCAAAGTTAAATAAGTACTGTCAGGTAAAAAGTACCAGGGCCTGTTTAAATTGCATATACCTTTATCTGCCAATCTATATATCGGTCTATATATCTTCTTTCCCTAGAAACCCAACTTAAAATATACAAACATTACAAAATCTAAAGTTATAGTAATCACTTACATTTATAAAATACGCACCACCTTCAAATCAATATTAACCATAGTTATAATTTACTCAAGTCAAACAAATCTTTATTGGGCAAAAGCCATAAAAGACATAAAACACATCTTATAAATGAGTAAAACATTCCAGTTAAAATTTAAAGTGCACATTTCATAACACAGCAAAACAGCGTAGTAATAGAGTTAGTGACATAATCACACAAAGAGAAGCTTATAGCTTTTTCTAATAGCTAATGCCCTTCAAATAAAAGGTAGCACTGCAAGACAGCTCTCTAAAGTGCCTAGATTCTGTAAAAACAACTGGCATTCCTGGTGTGCTCTCAGTTTTGATCTTTGAAAAAAACGGTAAACAATGAGCACCTAGATTCTGCTTATAGAAGACAAAACAATATAAAGTGGCAAGTGCTTTGCTTAGCAGCAGTATTACAGTGACATAAAGGTAGATCATATTACCATACTCATTGTAGGGGAAAGGCAACCTTAACATGTATTAAACTAAGTTTGAAAAACGTTAGGTAGCAATGGTGGGTGGGGTTCAAAATCCAGGATAGGTAAGGTTCTGGATTGATTATAGGGGTGTGGAAATTTTTTAATAATCTACTTGTCCATGGGACAAAATGCAACTTATATCTACATGTCCTGTAAGACAATCTACTTGTCCCATCTGTTCCCAAATCAATAATGTGGGATGACAAAGAGCCATTAATGGATTTTTGTTTTAATAAAACTGACCAGTGATATCAATGATTTGCAAAAATGTTGAAGGAAAACTTGACTTTATTGCTGAGAAAAGCGATATTCTCCTTAAGTACTGAAACAAAACAATACATGATTTTCAATAAACCAATCAAATGACACTTGTTAAAGCCCACAGCTGGTATGAAGGTAGTGTCCCATCGATCTAGCAGACAGTAAAGGAAGGCCAAAGTAATAAAAAATGTAACTGAGTCAAATAGCCAAGTTTTAAGTTGCCTTTTGAAGGCTGACAGTCAATTAACCGTAACTGAAAAGGAAGAATGTCAATAATTTTGCAGTGCGTACAGTAAAGGGGTTACCTTCACAATGAGACTTCAGAAATTTTGGAATCCGCAGGAGTTGACTATTGTTGGATCTAAGTGCCCTCTTTTGAGTATACAAAGACAGTCTATTCAGGAGATAACATGGGGCCTCACCATGATAAGTGCTGGAAACCAATGTAAGAGTTTTGAAGTTGATACGCTATACCACTGGAAGACAGTGCAGATGTCTCAAATATGGAGAGATGATATGGCACCTCAGCACTCTCCTGATTAGTTGTACCACTGCATTTTGAATTAGCTGAAGTTGGTGTATCAAATATGCAGGAAGACCAAGGTTGAGACTGTTAAAGTAGTCCAGATGGAACAAAATTAAAGAGTGAACTAACTGTTTTCCTTGTCTCTTCAGAAACCAGATCAAGAAACTTCTTTATAATTTTCATCTTCATAAGGCAGACAGACGAAATAGGTTTAATTTGAGACATAAAAGAGAGGGTGGAGTCAAAGATGATGCACACATTTCTAGCAGACGTGGTATGATTAGGACAGGTGGTTGGCAGGCCACCACCAGATAGAAGGTGGCAGGGGCCATTTTGGTAAAAAACAAAACTTTTGATTTATCAGAATTGTGTTTTAAACAATTTGCATCCATCCAAGTTGTGACTGCTCCAAGACATTCTTTGAAGTTGTGAAAAGCTTCCTCCATATTATCTTGGAAGGATCTTGAATAACTGACTTGAGGTATGGAAGCTTCGATATACTGGTCCAAATCACAAGCTGCAGCATATTTGCACACCCACCCATGTTGGTTGTATGTGGAAATATCTACTGCAGAAACATCATGCTGCTAAAATATTGAGAACCAAAATATAGAGTCTGGAGTTAGGAATAGTAAATCTTTGCTTACCAATTACCTTCTCCAAATTTTGACGCTCAAAATTTTGTATATAATATTCTGATAGCACGATATACTTATTCATAATTAAGGTGGAGTACCTCAGTGTTTCAGTAAAAAATAAATGGATGAGAAATGCTGTGCAGTTGGGGAGGTGCTGTCTGTCACAAAACGTCTGACCTCCTTCCAGCCTAATTAGTTCTTTCCCTTTCATCTTGCCATACTGACATACTCACTGCACATACACACAACCCAACTGCAATGACACGCACACCTGGGACAGACAGACACCCACTGCACACTCAAACAACGCCATTGCGCAGACACATAGCTACACTGCAGATGCATATACTCATACATCACTTAATGGACAGACACACAACCCCATGCAGGACCACACCCCTAGAGACATACCCCCGTGCAGATGTAAGCACACCTCTTATAGATAAACCCAAACACTTCCTTTTGATAGGCAGTGCCTAACAGGAAAGGTTTGCATAACACGTGCTTAATTTGGCCCTGACTGGAGCAGAGATACTGCCCGCAAACATATCCATGGATTTCCAGAAAAGGCTGAAAGAAGCCACTCGTTTTCTGTTCTAATGAAGGACATTCTACAAATGTATGAGAAATACAAATGTATGTTGCAGAAGGGGAAGGGTTCCAAGGAAGTTTTGGATTAGGTGGCAATGATGTCCAGCATAGGTCAACGAGGGCAGGTCCGAATCCATGGCCAGACTTACAAAATGACCACTGGCTATTCAAATTAGTTCCAATGAGATTAAATTGGTATATGTTTATTTTATGTAATAATCCTGAAAATCTAGTATGGGTTTGGCCCTCCTTGGAACATGTTGGACACCCCTAGTCTCTGGCTGTTTAGGATCTATAGTTTGCCAATGCTTATTTCAACTTTGGTTAGCAAATAGCACAGCTTTTCAGGTTGTTAGGCTCAAAGTGTAAATGTGCACTTGTAAAAAGATTCACTTACACCTACCTTTTCTTGTGAATAAATGTTTTCTGAGGTGAGAGAAGAGGGTGTTTCAGGAGGGTATTTCAGGGTCCGTATGCCCTGGGAAGTTTATGCACACCCACGAAATAATGAATTTGGGAGTATTCACAACTCTTTCCACAGCCCATTCTCATCATGGACATGGGCCAAATATTTATTTATATCAAAGATCAAACAAAATCTGGGTCCAGGGTAAACGTAGGAAGAAAATTCCACCTAATTTGGTAGGATTGTAGGGAAAGGTCTCACTGCTTGCTTTGTGGTTTATTGTCCACAGAGCATTTGGAAAAATGGAGACAGTATTACTGTTGGGAAAACTACATGACTCGGAAGTATGTTGATTGTCCAATTCAGGGGTTATGAGGCAGTTCTCATTGCTCAAAAGGGGTAGTTTCTGATATGCATTTCTTCACATCTTCATTATTCGGTTTACTCACAATAAAATGTCACTCGAGGTGTCCAACATTTGACAGTAGAATGTACACTGAATCCACGGAACTGTCACACATACGCAATAAAAAATCGTCAGCTAAGAGCACAACCTCAAATAAAAGGCCTTCAAAATGCTGGGCTAAGTGTGTCGCTAAAAGAGCCAAAAGCATAACTCTTAAATCTTAAAAAATACTTTGCCATGTTAAGGGTCGGGGCAGGATAATTCTTAAATTTCACACATAAAATAACACAACGTCAAATTTAAATACCCTGAAAATGTAATGCCTAAGCACACTGAAAATGTGGCAGCGTCTCTCCCAAACACAAGATCACCTTTCAGCACCTACATGACAACGTCTATCCGGTCCTGGCTGTAGTGTTTTGGACTGCGGGTTAGCAGTTCAGTTAACCGTGCACTTTGACGTGCGCACACGCGGACGTAGGACGTCACGCGTAGGATGTATAAATAAAGAAGGCGTGGCCGGAAAGGCAGTCCGGACCACGCGGTAAAGCAAAACTGGTGTCCCGAGTCTATGTGCGGCCGCAGCGCTTATGCCACCATGCGCATGCGGTCACAGGACTCCACAATGGCGACGAGGGAGTAAGAGCCCATGCTGTGCCCTGTCCGCCACGCCCTTCCTGCACTCCGGCGGCATGCAGACGCCCGACCGGCAGCCTGGCCCCAGCGCAATGGGCAGGGACCGCGTGGCCCGCTCTGAGACAGAAGAGGGCCGCCGACGTGCGTGGGAGACCCCGAGTGGCGGAGCTCGCACATGGATCCCGGGTACAGAAGTATGAGTGCCACCCCCTGGCCCCACAGCCGGTAACAGCCGCCCCGGCCCTAACGCGGCCGTGAAAACAGAGTCTGCCTCGGTGGAAGGTCATAGAGCCACCGGCCTAATTGCACCAGCAGCCGTTCTGCCCCAGTGAGGTGGGGCAACGCAGAGAGCACGACAGGCAAGCACTGCGCCTACATCGCTCATAGCCACGCGCTGCAGCTGCTCCTCGTGCAAGCATGACAACCATTCCCCCCATTGAGCCCTTCGTCGTGGACGGCGCATCCGCTTCCCTGGCGCCGCGCTGGAGGGACTGGACAGAACGCCTTCAGTTCTACTTTGAGGGCGCGGGCACTGCGAGGGAACGCCGCAGGGCGCTACTCCTACATCTGGGAGGGAAAGATATCCACAGGATCTATAAGACTCTTGTAGAAGCAACACCACACACCTACGTCACGCTCCTCAATGCGCTCAACGCTCATTTCGAACCAATGGCCTGCAAAGATTATGAGCGTTTCATATTCAGGCAAGCCAAACAGGAGGCGAAGAGTCGCTGGATGCATTCCATGGTAGGCTTAAAGAACTCGCCAGCACCTGTGGGTTTCGCGATGAGCAAGAGGAGATACGTGGTCAAATAATACAAGGATGCTACTCGTCGAACCTGAGGGTGAAAATCCTCCAAGAAGACGGTAAGCCGCTGGCAGAGATCCTGAAGTTGGGACGCTCCAAGGAACTGTCGCAAGCGAGAGCTTCGCACATGGAGGCGGCCCTGAATAGGCCGGTCAAAGCAGAACAGGTCAATACGGCCAGACAGGTCAACGTCGTCCGGCCGAAATCGCGCCAATTCGGAGGAAGGAGGCCGCCAGAAAGGCGCAAAGAATGTGGATACTGCGGAGGCGCGCCCCACCGCGCTCAAGACTGCCCAGCGCGCGGGAAAAGATGCAGCTCGTGTAGGCGGATAAACCATTTCCCAGCAGTCTGCAGATCCGCGAAGGCTAAGAGCGAAGCAGCCCACGCCATCAGAGAAAGCCCAGACAATGAAGACATGGATGATGACTCCAATGACTACCCAGTCCACTACGTGTTCGCCATCGACCAACCACAGAGGAAGAAGAGGCGTCTACCGAAGTGTCGTTTGAAGATACAACAACAGGAAGTACGAGCCACGATCGACACAGTGGTCTCGATTGAACTCATGGCGGCGAACGTATACCACCAACTGCGAGATAAGCCAACCCTGAAAGCAGCAAGAATCCGGGTATTCGCATACTGTCAGAAGACCCTGATCCCGCTAATTGGGTGTTTCCAAACGGAACTACAGCACCTAGACCAGAAAATTCTGATGACCATCTACGTCACAGAGGAGGGCAGTGGTATGCTACTCAGTGGGCAGGCAGCTGAAGAACTCCACCTGATATCTTTCGCAATGGCGGTGTTAGAAGAGGAACTCGACACAATCCTAGAAGAGTTCGAAGACACGTTCCGAGGCATTGGATGCCTCAAAGGGAAGGAGGTGTCGCTCCACATCGATCCTTCCATCCAACCTGTTGCTCTCAGACATCGGAGAATAGCGTTCCATCTGAGAAAGAAAGTGGAGGAAGAACTTGAGGCCCTCGAGAGACAGGGCATCATCGAGAAGGTCAGTGGACCCACCCCATGGGTGTCTCCGATCATGGTGGCACGCAAGCCCAAACAACCAGGTCAGGTCCGCATATGCGTAGACATGCGCCTACCCAACGCAGCAGTCAAGAGAGAACGGCATTTAACTCCCACCATTGACGACATCCTCGAAGAGCTGAACAGAGCAAAGTGGTTTTCCAAGATGGATCTTCTGTCGGGCTACCACCAGCTGCCCCTTCACCCGGACTCCCGCTACATCACCACTTTCTCCACCCACGTAGGCCTCAGACGGTATCGACGTCTCAATTTTGGCATATCCAGTGCGGCGGAGGTCTTCCAGAACACGATCAGAGAGGTTCTTAGCGGACTCCCAGGAGTCCTGAACGTGAGTGATGATCTGCTCATATATGCGAACTCCGTCGAAGATCACCACAAACGGCTGAGAGGAGTGCTGCGAAGAATCAGAGAATCAGGCCTAACTCTGCATCGCAAGAAGTGCCAATTCCTCCAAAACAAAATCAGCTTCTTTGGCTACACATTCTCTGACCAAGGGATCGCTCCCGATCCAGACAAAGTGAGAGATGTACAAGCAGCACCGGCCCGTCCAACATGTCGGAGGTACGGAGTTTCCTGGGAATGGTAAATTTCTGCGGGAGATTCATCCCAGACTTATCCAATCACACCAGACCCCTCAGGGAGCTCACCAAGTCCACCACCGCGTGGCAATGGGGGGAAGAACAGGACATCGCCTTCCGGAACACCAAGGCCGCGTTGTCCGCGGACAAGACCCTCTCTTACTTTGACCCGGCGAAACCTACCAACATAGCCGTGGATGCCAGCCCCTACGGTCTAGGAGCTGTACTGACCCAACGCCAAGGAGAGGAC
This sequence comes from Lissotriton helveticus, assembly GCF_964261635.1. Taxonomy (NCBI): domain Eukaryota; kingdom Metazoa; phylum Chordata; class Amphibia; order Caudata; family Salamandridae; genus Lissotriton; species Lissotriton helveticus. Next base: position 246,572,700 of record NC_136069.1, on the reverse strand, counting down.
GACTGGGTCCCCATAGCCTACGCCAGTCGGTCCCTAACTGAAACAGAACAACGGTACTCTCAGATAGACAGGGAGGCGATTGCGATCCATTGGACCTGCAGACATTTTCATGTCTACGTATATGGACACCCGTTCACGGTCTCAACAGACCACAAGCCTCTGATTCCTCTATTCCGAGGGTCGGTGTCCAAACCGCCACCCCGAATAGAGAAATGGATCCTACAACTACAGGAATACGACTATCAACTGGAATACAAGCCGGGAGCGACAAACCCAGCGGATTACATTTCGAGGCATCCCCGGGCCTCAACCATTGGCGAAAAGGAAGACGCAGACGAAACCGAAGAATACGTGAAGGTCGTGCTGGAAAGATCAAGACCCCTGCCAATGAGTATGGAAATGATCATTGAAGCTACTCGCAGCGATGAAGTACTCCAACTGGTGGTGAGTGCCGTACAAGCCAACGACTGGAAGGTCATTCAAGCGTCCCTGAACAAAAGGACGCCGCAAGCGAGGAGCTCGCTGGAGACTTTTCTGAGGGTGAAGGACGAACTGTCAGTCGACAGCCAAGGGTGCCTACTGAGAGGACCACAGATCGTGATGCCGCAAAGCCTAACCCCACAAGCAATCGAACTAGCCCACCGCGGCCACCAGGGAATAGTGAAGACCAAGAGCAGGCTACGCGCAAAGGTGTGGTTCCTGGACATGGACACCAGAGTAGAACTAGCCGTCAAAGAGTGCCGATGGTGCCAAGCGGCGGGGCCACCGGAAAGTCCACCCCCGATCATCACCGAGGATGACCCGCAGAGGCCATGGGAACGAATCAGCGCTGACTTTGGGCACCTGCCAGATGGAAGGTACATGCTCGTCATCATAGACGATCTTACAAAATACCCGGAAGTGGAAGTCGTGATAACTCTCACTGCTAAAGAAGTCATTGCAAAGTTTGAGAAAACGATTGCCACGCATGGCATCTTCGAATGTGTCAAGACGGACAACGGGCCACCATTTCAAGGACAAGAGTTTGCAGAATACCTCAAAGAGTGGGGAATCCATCACCGGAAAGTGACTCCCCGCTGGCCTCAAGCCAACGGGGAGGTAGAGAGGTTCATGCGCACGCTGAACAAAGTCATCAGAATCGCCCATGCAGAAGAAACCACCTTGAAAAGACCAATCTACACGTTCCTGCGGGAATATCGGCTCACGCCACATCGCACCACAGAAGCGGCTCCAGGCCCCGCGGCGATGAGAAGAGTGGTCAGAGACACAAACTCCAATCACCACACCTGGTCCCCAAACAGCGCAGACCCACAAAAAGGCCCTATCCAAACGAAGACGGTCAAATGAATATGCCAGCTTCAAACGTAGGGCCAGAGAACCATCAATCCGAGAAAAGGACCAGGTCTACGTAAAAGACAGATACACAGGGAGCAAATTCAGACTCCCGTTTGAACCCCGACCATGGACAGTCATGCGCCGCATCGGGACCATGGTGACCGCTCAACGTGGAACGGAAACTGTCACGCGCAACATCTCCTCAGGTCCCCAAAACCAAGAGCTGGGGCAAGAGCCACCTAGTCAATTGGAAGGACCTGGTAGTCCAAGAGGAAGTGGAGCTGACTCAGCGATGAGTCCACCGGCCATAGAATCGCCGATAACCAACAGCCCCCGGTCCCCAGATGTCCCCTGGAGTGCCAGAGAACCACATCAAGAGACTCCACGGAGGGTACTCCACCGGGGAGAAGCATCGGGATATGGACTGAGAAGAAACCCGGCCCCGTCCTCACAACTGGCAGATTTTGCCGTGGGCTGATCATAGACTTTCTACCTGCCAGACTGGTAACAGGCCGGATGGCCCCATATCCTTATTTCTTTTCCTCTACCACAATTCACACTGACTATGCCTGCATGTTTTGGGTTTTGTTTTTCTAATTAAAGGTTGAAAGGAGTGTAGTGTTTTGGACTGCGGGTTAGCAGTTCAGTTAACCGTGCACTTTGACGTGCGCACACGCGGATGTAGGACGTCACGCGTAGGATGTATAAATAAAGAAGGCGTGGCCGGCAAGGCAGTCCGGACCACGCGGTAAAGCAAAACTGGTGTCCCGAGTCTATGTGCGGCCGCAGCGCTTATGCCACCATGCGGTCACAGGACTCCACACTGGCGGCCAATCAGGGTCTCTTGGATCTTAAAGCACCATCCAACTCCACTGCCCTCTTTAGCACAGCCTCAACCGACTGCTCCAACCCTTGCAGTGCCGCCATGGCCAGAACAGGAGAGAATCTGAGCCAAACGGGACCTCGCATGCCAGATGAAATAGGCCTCTCCAGCGATACCCACGCAGGACTGCTTCAGGGCGCACCAGTAGTTAAATATTTTGAATACAAACTTACTCTCCTGCACGAGCAATATTCACCACACTTTCGATTTGTTTGGACAACTGCACCAAAGGAAAGAGAGAAAACGGACAACCAAACAGATGAAAGAAAGTATTTACCGTGCCTCAGCCCATTTTATATTGCGTTCTTATTTTAACCTAAAACAAGTTAAAATAACTTTGATATGGAGTTCATTCTTGTATAATTGGGCAATTACTAAACAAACAAAAAAATGCAGACACCACGCTCTTAAAGACCCCTCTCATTGCTCATCTCGGTTTCATTCTCTTTCTACCGCCTCTTTCCCCTACTTCGTGTGCTTGCATAGCAAAAGTGTCCACGTTTCAGCACTAGCCACGCAGACATTAGCAGCTAGGAAAACACAAAAACGTGTTTTTAGAATCCTACCAACAAGGCAAATACATTTTACGTTCTGTATTCGGCATCCCGTGCCATCACGCATGCTATGGCATTAGTAAATCATATGACAGAGACTTGTGGAGCAGCCATAGGCAGACCATTGTTCTTGTGCGCACTCCTAATACACAAGAGATGCGTGCGTACAGAAGCTACAGCCAGTAGTGGAAGAGAAGCTGCGTCTGACAGAACACTACCGGCTCCTCACCGAGATGATAGCTGAGGGGGCGGGGCCGAGCAGGGAAATCGCAGTTTACTTTGATTTAATGTCTAGTTGCCCGTCGGACAAAATAGACATTAAATCTTCTTGCCCCTGACAGAAATCAACATTTCTCGGGCGTCGGGCGATATGAATTCCCCACCCCATGATTGATACTGACATATATCCAACAATTGACACCAGGGACTGAGCCCTCGACAGCCTGTGAGCCACACAATGCTTGAAGCAGTGTTGTTTGACTTCCTCTTTACTTTTTACGGCTATCACATGAGGATTATCAAATAGTTCTTATAATCCGATTACCTCAAAAGTTTTTTTTGTTATAAAATCCATGGAATCAGAGCAACCCCATCCAATGATAAACAATTCGAAACACAGGATCTCACCAAGGCTGCCACTGGACATCCCCAGATTTTAGCCCACAACAAAAGTGATGCAAAATCCATCTGATCCTCCAGATGAGGGAGACCTAAATCTTCATGACAAATCAGAGCAGCAGTCCTCGAGGGAACCGCAAGTAGCCTCCTTAGGAAACGTTTTTCTACCCACTGGAGAATTGATGCATTTATGTACCCCACAAACCCACACTGTAAAGCCCCACAAGAATGCTTTTACTTTTATACAAATTGACCATCTCCTCAATAGGTTTCTGTCCCAGCCTATGGGCAATTCTAAAAATTGCCTCTTTATTCCTACTAAATTGTTGTGCCCTTGCAGTTAAAAGTGAATTCCATTTAAACGAAGAACTAAAAAGGATCCCTAATTAATTAAAATATGTCACATTCTCAAGAGAAGTTGTTCCCACCATAAAGGATTTTGATCTCATGCTACTGGCTCCACAGGTCATAATAAATTATTTATAGTGTTTAACTTTTAGATCCAGTTCTTCCATATATGAGAAGATAAAATCTGTAGGCCATTTCGTATGTGGGCGATCAATATAGCATCATCCGTGCACAGCAGAATTGGGATGAGCAGCCTACCAATTGGTGGGGTGTCCTTTTCTGCCTCAGATAGATATTTAGAGATCCCATTTATGTAAAGCAGGAAAAGGAAGGGAGCCAAAATACAGCCCTGTCTCACTCCTCGTGTAGATCTGATTTGGAAGGTGGTTTCACCATACAAGCCATACCAAACCCTGATAGTAAGATTCTGATGTAAACATTTAATTAAGGTAAGTAGTTCCGGCTCCACTCCTATACTTTCCATCAGGACCCAGAGTTTACAAATTTGTAAAAAATTGGTCGGTGATTCACCAAATTGAAAGCGCTAGATAAATCAATGAACGCCAGATGCAGGGTTCCTTTCTTGGCAATTACTTATTTCTTGTTATCATGTAGAAGTTTAGGCACTGGTCTAAAGTCACAAAACCTAGCAAGAAGCCAAATTGCACGTTAGACAAGATCGTTCTGCTGCCCATGATTCCAGGCAGGACCAAAGCACTCTATCTAAAATCATCATGCTAGAATCTATGAGCGAGATTGTTCCATAGCATGAAGGGAAGTGTCTTTCGCTTTTTGATAAACCAGGATAATTGTAGCTGTCCTCCAGGAATTGGGTATTTGGCCCCACACCACATTCCTAAATACATTAGTTGGCAGGGGTGCCCAAAGGCCGACATTGGTTTTAAAGATATCCGCAGGGACACTGTCTTGGCCTGGCGCCTTCTAGAGTGCACATTTCCCAAGAGCGTTAACTACTTCTTTGATTTCTGTACCTAGCGAGGGGTCATTGAGCCTGTGTTGGACAGGTTTATGTAATTTACTAAAGAGGAGGATAATGATTGACTAGGACCAGAACAGAATATTTCTGCAAAATTGGCCACTCATAAATCAGCTCGATACTTCAACCCCCTAGACAGCCTGCACTTCAAAAAACAAGTGGGCAATTATTTCCCAGAATGCATTGTTACTGCCCAACCTAACAGCTTCCGAGAGGTCCGCCCAAGTTTTACCTTGGATCTCTCCCTTTCTTTCTTCCATAATATTTTATATGATCTTATTGCAGCTTCACTGTCTACTAATGACCGTGGTTGTTTCTTTAGTGTTGCCTTTAACTGTTTATGAACCGGAATACAGGCTGAATTAAACCATCTATGTCGAGATCCCTCAACCTGGAGTTTTCTTGAGGTCAATTTATCTGAGATAGATCTACATCTAGTATCAAACCCTTTCAAGATGAGTAGGCCGCTGAATTTTCAGTAAGGCAATTTAAAACAGGAATCATATTCTGGGACACAATCTGACTATTAAAAGCCTCGGAATGCACCTTAGCTCATTTAATTTTAATGCCTTTTTAGGTCGAGCCTACGCAGCGCTAATGCGCTGCCTGCAGGACTTGTTATTATCTCCTCTATCGGCTTTTGGCATGCCCACGAAATGCCATTTGTATGTTGTTGTGCCATTTAGAAAAACAGGGTTTTTATTGATGCATTGGGTCTGATTCTCCCGCCTTCGCGTGTTTGGGTCACGCCCAGGCGATTTCACTCATTGTTTGCTTGTGTTGGCCATCCCAATACATCCGCGATTCCTCTTGGTCATCCTGATCTGCCTTTTTTATTTTGTAGGCTATCAACATTGTTTTAGGCTTTCAGGCTGTTTCACTGAGCAATGCTCTGTTCGGCACTTGCAAAGTGGCAATTTCTGTCAGGTAGCTGTTGAGCTATGCCAATAGCTCTAACTAAAAAAAAATGCGAGACCTATTGTTTTTCTAATGCTTGTTTCTTTGAGTACTCTATTTTAAGACATGTATTCTTTAAAGCTTTTATTAACTGACAAGCTAATGCTTAAATAAGGAGGTTATGATCACTCGTACACTTTGCTATGATGTTAAAATCAGAGAGGCAAGAAGGCAACTCAGATTAGATAAAAATAAAATCTATAGTACCCCCTCTAGCACTACTGGTAAAGGCTGGACGTTTACTTTTCTCTTTGGCAACCATGCTGGCCACTATAATGCTACAAAATCAGAGAGTGCAGTGCCTCTCCATAAGGCTTATAGTTAATTAGGAAAACTTTCATTCTTCATTCCATACAAACCTAACTTAAAATATACAAAGACTAGAAATTATAAAGTTATAGTTATCACTTACATTTATAGTTTATGCACCACCTTCAAATTACTATCAAGCACAGTTATAAGTTACATTTTTATTTAAGCACCACCTTCAAATTATTGTAAGCTGTGCACCTCTGTACACAGTCTTGTCATCTTACTCGCCACACTACATTAACTATAACTGGCACCTTCTCCATGCACTGGTTATACACTTACATATATATTACATAACTTATAGCATGTACAGTTATTGCATTCATAACAACACTTATGACATCAGAAATAGGATACTTTGTGAAAACACAGTGCTTAGTGGAATAGAGTAATTAAAGTTATAAGTGTGACAGTCATTTGAAGCTGGTGCTTAATTTATAATTGAAAGTCATAACTATAACTCTAAGATTTCTAATGTTTATATATTTTAAGTTGTGTTTGGATCGAAAGAAGAAATAAAGTGTTTTCCTCACTATAAATTTCCCTAAACTTTTGGGTTTCTTATATATATTAATATATATATATATATATATATATATATATATATATATATATATATATATATATATATATATATATATATATATGTGTGTGTGTGTATATGTGTATTACCTACTGGCGGTCGCCAGTAGGTATATATAGTTAGGATTTTTTCTCTATGGGATTTTTGAAAATTCTATGTCTAATAACTTTGGCGTTTGTGGACGGAATTGGCTGAAATTTTCAGGAAAATGGCACATTTTGTTTCTGAGCAGCCCTTGAAAATTTGGGGGGGGTTCGTCAAGGGGGGGCCGAGAAAAAAGGGGGGTCCCAAAACGTGTTTTTAACATTGAGTTTTCCATAGGGCGGTTGGCCTCACTTTTAGCCCGAACGGCTGAATGGATTTGCACGAAACTTGGCAAAATTGTAGGGACTGGTAGCCCGATGTGCCTTTTGTAGGTCTCAATATATGTGCTCCAGTGGATTTTGAGAAATTAACGTTTAAAAAAAGATATATATCTGTAACAGCGGACCTGGCAGCGTCCCAGGACGCGTACTTTACGCGCAACGGAGCTTTGTGAAGCGAAGCTGATTGGTTCTCCGGCGTCTGTCAACATTCCAAAAAGTCCGTAGCGGCCGCCATCTTGTCTCTCGGTTGGATCGAGAGACAAGAGGAGGTCAAAACAAAGGGGGAAATAACTATAAGGGGGCATAGTAGATCCTCGCTGACCCCCTAGGTTTGATGTGGAGGTTTTAAAAGGGCCCCGCGGGGCAAAAAAAAAACAAAATAATAATAATCGAACGGCTGAATGGATTTGCACGAAACTTGGCAAAATATTAGGGACTGGTAGCCCGATGTGCCTTTGCTAGGTCTCAATATATGTGCTCCAGTGGATTTTGAGAAATTAACGTTCAAAAAAAGATATATATCTGTAACAGCGCTCCGCTTCGCGTACTTTTCGCGTTACGGAGCTTTGCGAAGCTGATTGGTTCTCCGGCGTCTGTCAACATTCCAAACAGTCCGTAGCGGCCGCCATCTTGTCTCTCGGTAGGATTGAGAGACAAGAGGAGGCCAAAGCGAAGGGGGAAATGACCATAAGGGGGCATAGTAGATCCTTCCTGACCTCTTAGGTTTGATGTACCATTTTGCCAAGTTTGGTGTAATTCCGTTCAGCCATTCAGGCTGTAGACGTATGTAAATGTCCTATGGAAAATTGCATGGGGAAAACACATTTGAAAGTGTTGAAATTTAGAACCAATTAAAATTTTACTTTGGTTTTGTATTTGTGTGTGATGAAAGTTAATTGGTTATGTATATATGTCAAATGAGAGGAAACCACAGCCATTTTGTGATACTACTGTCTGAGGTACATTTGTGAGGAATTTTTGGTGGTGAATTTCTGGTGTTTGATTTACACAGTACTAACACTTCTGCTACTTTTAAAAAGGTGAGTTGTTAATTTGTAAGGGGAACTATGTTGTACACTTGAAGATAATTTGAAAAATGTTTTCTGTTATTTATTTGCAGTCCTTCTGTTATACTAAATACTTGATAAAGTTAGTTTTATATTATGTATTACTAAAAACGATAAATGAAAGTGATTATTTTTTTCTGCAATTTACAGCAAGCAATTTCAAAATAAAATGGCTCACAATGAAGAGACCGTGGCAATTTCTTTTGAATTGTCCAACACATTGATTGAAATTGAGAGCACCAATAATGAAATATTGTCACAAGGAGGACATGACTTGTATGATTCCATTAGATTGATTGAAATGGACAGCACCAAGAATGAAATATTGTCACAAGGAGATGACTTGAATGATTCCACTACATTGATTGAAATTGAGAGCACCAATAATGAAATATTGTCACAAGGAGGAGATGACTTGTATGATTCCATTAGATTGATTGAAATGGACAGCACCAATAATGAAATATTGTCACAAGGAGGAGATGACTTGAATGATTCCACTACATTGATTGAAATTGAGAGCACAAATAATGAAATATTGTCACGAGGAGATTACTTGAATGATTCCACTACATTGATTGAAATTGACAGCACCAATAATGAAATATTGTCACAAGGAGGAGATGACTTGAATGATTTTTTTGATCAATCTCTTGATGGCGAATTTATCGAGTGTTTGGAGACCATAGAGTTACAAGAATCATCATTGGAGACTTTTAATGAGGACATTGCTGATGAGGACATGTTACTAGTTCTTTCAAATTTAGAAAATTCTGAAGAATAAATTTATATTTAGAAATCAAAAATTGTTTGAGACATTATTCATTTTTATTTTTAATTTATGAGGTTGTAGCGAAGTGATTGTAGTATAAAATGAGACTTATAGTATAGAGTGCAACATTTTTATGTTACATGGTAAGTTTACTCATATTTACTTCCCTTCTGCCACTATATTATCTCCAATGTGTATTTGACATCTCTTCTTCATCTCCGGCCTCCTTTCTCTCACTGTGTGTCTCCGATGCATCTTATCGCTGCTATTTTGTGTAATTACAGAAGAGAGTAAAATAAAATAGTTCGGAACGTGAAAAGGGGGCAAAGTAGAGTACTCCTCACCCCCTAGGCCTTTTTAGGCGGTCCCAAAAGGATCAGTTTCTGCTTTCCTGAGAGATTATGGTATGAGTTCCATATACCACAATAACTTGCATTACAACATGCAAGATATCTATCTCCTATTACCAACTTTTGGAGATATTCGCGCTAAGCGCGAATATCTCCAAAAAGTAACACCTGCCCTGAGCAGTTCTTAGCCATGTTATCCAATGGGAGGTGGATAACATGGCTAAGAGCATTAGCTCGGTAATGCATGAATATCGCTGAGTTTTTAGCGATATTCATGCATTGCGGCCGTTTATTATCGCATTTGCGATAAACCTTGATAATAGCAAGGTTTATCTTCGATAATTTCTGACGATGCTTAGTGGTAAAAAATTGGTTGGTAAGCATCGTTAGCGATAAATATCGCTTAACTTTGGTAATATGCCCCAACGTCTGTTAACGTTCGATTCGAAGGAAATGAGGAAGTGTTGAAAAACATTGTCTGCGCCATCTTGCTTTTTTTGAAATGCCACACTTTTGTCGTGCACGGCAGCCATTTTAGATGTCTTGACCAGACCCACTCTCTGCACGCTGTCGATTCGTAGCATGGCTCCTCACCCACGCAAGCATCTTCCCTAGGCACTGGTCACCACCGCTCTCTGTCTTATGCATGGGCAATAAACCTCCCCCCATCTGCGCTGCTCTTCCCTGAGAATCACACTCTGTGCCCGCCCGACACCTCCCTTTCGCCCTATTCACTACCGCACCCTCTGACACTCCTCTTTCTCTGTGTCCGATTGTCCAGGCTATCAGCTAGCCCTGCAGATGTAGTTTATGGCCCCAGCTGTAAAGAATCACCCCTCTTCAAAGGAGTTATAGTAGATCAAGGCCCACACCCGATGAAATCCGTCACACCACACGTGTTCCTACTATCTGAAAACCATCCTGTATTGTGATTGGGGAGGGGACCGAGCCTGAAGCGGAAGATTCCAGGAATGACTCTTTGTACATCAAAGTTTTTACAATTATGTGTCACATTAAAAATATATAGCACTCCAACAAAGTAGTAGGAATATAAAACTTTAATAACATATAAATATATACAAGAAAACAAAAACAGTAAAAACATTTAAACAACGAAGAGACCGTGGCAATTTCTTTTGAATTATCCAATAGATTTATTGAAATTGACAGCACCAATAATGAAATATTCTTGTCAGTAGCGGTCTGTTGTGCGAATAGTTCCAAGGCAGCAGAACGCGCTGAAATCTAGATGGCACGAAAGTGATGTCTAGTAAGTTGCCGCCCAGCAAAAAACGGCGTGGGGCGCCGCGGGGGTGAGTGAGTCCAGTAGGCACCACAGCTATTCTTACCGGCATTGCAGAATTACTGCTGGGGACAATGCCTGTGCTGTAGCAGGGTCACAGCAGAAACAAAAAGGATTCTGTTGAAGATGTTGTTGGTTTTCAATTTGAAAACAGTTCTGGTGTCAACTGCTATGCTAATGTAGTGGTTAATGTTTTGTTTTCTCTAGAAAATGTAAAAGAGGGGGAGGCAGTCCAAAGTTCCGTTAAAAGGGCAAAGGAAAGGATCGGTGGTTTGAACTATCAGTCAAAAAGGGGAGGGGGTGCAATAATTTTTCCTACCGGGTCACACTGTGCTTTCACCGGAAGTGAGGTCTGCAGGATTCTAGTAATTCAAAGTGAGGCTGGCGCCAGCATGGGAGCGCCGACGTCCCGCGGATACAGTTTCGTCACTCCACGGGCGATCATGGCAGTCATTCCCCATCGGGGGTCGGAGACTCCCGCGGCTCCTCTAGAATCTTCAAGGTCGTGGAGGACTACGGTGGTGGAGTCAACCAGTGACCGGGCCATTTCTTTATGCTGGGCCCGCTCTTGCCAGGTCGACCGCCATTTTGAGAGTTCGGCAGCTACCGGCGATCGCGGGGTCACATGAGCGGACGGGCTCCACCCTGCCGGGCGAGACGTTGCAGCATGGCCACAGTGGAAGAACCCTTTTCCGGGCGCCTGGAGCGCTGAGGGTGCAGCTGGGAAGCCTCCACCTGGGGAGGCGGGAGAGGCCTGTTCGCACCGTCTCTCCCTCCCAGTGCACCCCACGGCGTCTCGTTTGAGATTTGTTATGGCCGGACCAGGCGATGAGGACGAGGGGGGGGGGGGGTCGGAGGCATGTGCAAGACATCCCCCCCCAGTGTTGTCGCAGCCATTATAAAAGAAAGAAGTGTCCCGTCCGTCTTCGGGCCGGGCTTCCGGTGGATGTCGGCCGGACGCCCCTGGCTCTGGCTCCATGAACGGGTTTCTTGGTATATCGGCTGCAGCCGGATCCCGTCGGCCTCGGCCCCCCGACCGTTGGTGGTCGGACCGGAAGAGCATGTGGCGGGACTACCTGCAACTCTCAAGGGCCACCGCGGCCGGACTGGGAGAGAGAGGGGAGGGTCGAGGAGACATTCCCCCCCCCTGCAACTGTTCAGCGTTGTAAAGGCAATCCCCTGGCCGGGTCCCGCTGGCCTCGGCCTCTCCTCCGGCTACACCCTACGTTAGGATCTCCTGGCCGAGGCGTGGCAGCAGGACCTGCCTTATATGGGCTGCTCCCGGCTGGGCGTAGCCGGAACCCTGCCCCACCTTGGAAGTTTCCAGAGTGGGGGTGGATGTTCTACTGACTTGCATTTTGCCTAGTCTATCGATTTTTTTGGCGTGGCAGGCGGTGGGACAGCGAGGGGTGATTTGGTTTCTCTTACTGTTTTTCTGGTCTCTCACCACTGGCATATTTTAAAGTTTTCTTGTTTCTAGGACATTAATAGGTTTTATCATTACGTTATGTTATCGTTTCTTTGTTCGTTGTTTAATAAAAGTTCATGTTCATCAGTGGCCTACTGATTTTCGTTTTCCTATTTTTTTCTTTCCAGGTTGTTTCATGGTAAAGTTTCTGTTAACAGGATACAGTGATCACTTCGTTATTATTGCATATGTCCTTTTCACTAGGGGTGCTCTCTGGTCGGGCCAGATGACGTATCTCTAGTAAATGGTCCGGGTGAAAAAGGTGCATCAATCAGTGGGGAGTAGATAGGCATGACAGATTACAACGGGGGAGAACGGTCCGCATTACGTACCCTTTCACTACTTGCAAAGATTTTCCTACGTTTATTTGCAAACAGGGAATACCTCCAAAAAGAACTAATTCCCAAACAGTCAATGTTCGGACAATCAATCAATCAATGAGGAATGAAATAGGTACGACGTGTTAAAGGCTTGCGTTACCTACCCTTCACTATCTGCAAAGGGAGAGAGAATATTCCTATTCTTCCTCGTTTGCAGGTAGAGAAGATCCTTAAGAGAATTAACTTCGAACAATTCAATGCTCGATTGAAACAATCAACAAGGGGTACTGTGAACACAAATGAACGCCGCTTATATACATACGCATTGCTATTTTCAACAGGTTGTTCCTAATGTTTCTATTTTAGCGAGGTCAAAAAGAGATCCCATTAGTGGCCTACTGATTTTGCTCGATTCCTTTTGTTTTTTTACACGATTTTTCGCTATCTGCAAAGACTAAACAGAGTATTGCGACTCTGTGCTTGTTTGTAAATAGAGAATGAACCAAAGAGAACAATCAATCAAATGGAGAGAGAAGCAGGCACGACGGATTACAAAGGGGGCAAAGGGCTGCGTTAACTACCCTTCACTATCTGCAAAGAGAGAGTACTCCTAATAGAAATGAGGGGTGGGGGGCAGCATTCAAAGCAGATCAGTGTGCATAAACACGAAAATGTTTTTACTTACCACGTACTTGACATTCGACAGCTTATGATATTTGCTATTAAAAAAACATTGAAATTCACTGAAAAAACCATAGGTTATAGACCATATATAGTTAGGAATTAGCATTTACAAAACCTTGAAAATTCACTGAAAAAAACATAGGTTATAGACCATATATAGTTAGGAATTAGCATTTACAAAACCTTGAAAATTCACTGAAAAAACCATAGGTTATAGACCATATATAGTTAGGAATTAGCATTTAAAAAACCTTATTTTACTCACACAAAACCATTGAAATTCCATATATAGTTAGTTGCACTAACTATATATCGCGCACCCGCAATCCACTGCTGATGATGTCACATATTACATCATTCATGACATGGTCAGTGACATCACTGATGACATCACTGATGACATCTCAAATGACATCACTGATGACATCACTGATGACATCTCATTTGACATCAATGACCACATCACTGATGATATCATTCATGTGACAATACAATGCATCTCCTCACACTTTAATATAACCTCTGTTACACCCAGTGTTAAATACAGAGTATAATTTTTGAAACCATTGACACACCAATACTAGTTACTACATACGCACTCAGTGATTCCTATGTTTACACACACATTCACTCATTTACCCATACAATCATTCATACATACAATCACTCATCTTTACAACACTATCATATGCACTCATACACCTATACAGACTCTCACACTCTGTCACTCATCCATGGAGTTACTCACACACCTAGTCAGTCCTGTAAAGAATCAATCACACTTCCATTTTCTAATCTATACAGTTAAACATAGAGCACCTTACATTTTGAAACATATACTAACACATAATTACTCTCTTATACAATCATTGATACAAGTACACATTGATCTGCACAGAGTCACACACCTCCCAGCCAGCCACACACACACTCAGTCTCCCATACAAATACTTGGGCAATCAATCAATAACCCATATAGTTACTCATATAGCTACTGATCAACACATGCAGCAGTTTACAGAACAACAGACATAATGATGCACAAATTAAGACAGTTTAGTCACTAACCCATGCACTCAGTGAGACACATTTAATCACTCACTCATACAGTCAGTCACGCACCTACTAAATCCTTCATCCAGACACTTCTACATCTACTCATTCTTCAATATGTAAAACATATTTAAACTTTACAGAAACACACAGTCACTGGATGATGTCATCAGTGATGTCATTTGAGATGTCATCAGTGATGTCATCAGTGATGTCACTGACCATGTCATGAATGATGTAATATGTGACATCATCAGCAGTGGATTGCGGGTGCGCGATATATAGTTAGTGCAACTAACTATATATGGAATTTCAATGGTTTTGTGTGAGTAAAATAAGGTTTTTTAAATGCTAATTCCTAACTATATATGGTCTATAACCTATGTTTTTTTCAGTGAATTTTCAAGGTTTTGTAAATGCTAATTCCTAACTATATATGGTCTATAACCTATGTTTTTTTCAGTGAATATATATATATATATATATATATATATATATATATATATATAAATATTTTTACAGGTTCTGCTTCTGCTTCCAGATTCGCTCGCTTCCAGCGCCCACCCAAACAGCACAGACGTGGACCTTGAATTCAGTGCTATTCTTTATTTGAAAAGTTGCGTGCTAGTCGCCATAACGTTTCGGCTCAACCCGGAGCCTTGTTCACATGACAACGTGAAAGTGTAGGATACACCCTTTTTGTACGTCACAATTCCCCTTGCACGTGATACTGGAGATCACATAAACATAGAAAGCAGACATCATGGCGCCGGCATTACATCGATAAATATTAAAACATTTCAATTTCAACGTAGGCGTTAAATTCAATTTCGTAATGGTATAAAACATAATCACACTTGATAGCCTTGCATTATAAATTAAGCACTCCATGTATACATTTTACATGACTTTGTATTCATCAGAAGCTCCAACGGGCCCGTGGAAAATCTAGATACTTGTAAGTGGCTAATTGTGTATGTTAAAATCATTCACATTCATGTACAAAAACATGCCAATACAAGTGTAACTGCCATGGATTGCGTTGTTTACCATTAAATGAGATGTCCAGTGCTATCTATATATATAATTTATATAGAATGTATGGGTATGTGTCTGCTCAGTTACTAAATACCGGGATGAATCCCCAAAGATCATAGTTTCTACATGCAGTATCAAATACCCACTGCAGATCCCTGCAGCTGAACATACAAAAGGGAGTGCAAAAAGTGCAATAAAGTGCTAAGTGATTAAATGGAGCAAAAAACATTGTAAATGTTTGAAATAGATCTAGTAAACAGCAGGAATCAATATATATTTACACAGCGTGGACGGACTGAGCCCAGTCACGTCCGTAGGCTTAATCTATATATCAGTAATCAATTATAGTTGCCAGATATAAAATTTTCAACAGGGTTCATTGTAATGATGGGGTCCACTTGGAAAGAGTAGAATATATCAGATTCAAGTATAATGTTGATAAAGTGCAAACATGCCACAGTTCCGGAGGTATCAAGATATTATGGGTCACATCCTAATTGATCTAAATATGCAAATCCTAATATTTCACAATTATAAAAGTTTGATATTGTTACTTAAAACATCCTAAGATAATAAATAGTACATAAGATGATTAAAACCATAACTTCCAAATGTTAAAACCATCTAAAAATCATAGAAAAAAACTTCTTCATATATGTACAGGAATTCACAGTAACTATCAGTATCCAACCGAAATTATGATGTAAATACGAGCATTTAATCAGATATTTATCCCAACACAGTGTACAAATCTTCGGTGACATTGATATATATATATCCACAATAGGCTCCTTTTCGTCGGAACTCAACGCTCAGCTACTAGTGCGGGATCCTCGCAGTCGAGCCAGACCGCTAATTATCAAACAAACTCCTCTCACCAAGGAATAGAGTCGCACTCCGCAATTATAACAATCCGTTTTTATGGAAGCATGATCGTGAGCAAGGTCTTGTGGCAAGACCGAAATGCGTTCATCTGGAGCTGTCATGACCAATAATGAGCTGAATATTGAAAGAAAATAAACAAGCATTTGCAATGCAATAGGTCTCGTATTAGGAAAGTTTGAGCTATTGGTATTGTAAATGACAAATTTTTTATTTAGGTTTTGTTTTTGAAAGTAGCTAAATTAATAGCTTTGTCATTTACCATGCCAATAGTTATAACTTTCGCGACAAGCTCTCAATTGAGCACGTATTATAAGTGCTTTTTTTTAACCCTTGATGCAGTTGAACATCTTATCAGAAAGAACAAAATAATAACCCACCTGATGATTACATCAGGGTCAAATTGCATTATAAAAGCTTTGCTTCTAAGGGCCTGCATTCTTTTTATAATAATATCCTGCATTAAAAAATTGAACTTCATAAAGTTAGAGGCGAAAGCTAAGAAAGTGCGCCACTAGATGTTATGCACGGATTGACAAGTAATACAAATTGACCCCATGGGACCTACACCGAACTTATATCCCAGCGGCAGCTTGCACCTGTAATCATGGGCTCCACAACAGAATTGAATGTATTCGCTTAGAATTCAGTTTGTTTGCATCACTACAGTTTGCAAGGATCCAGCAAGCCCGTCATACATCTAGCTTGAAGAGGAAAGCTATCCCCGAAGACACGTGGAACAACTGTGACAGCAGAAGGCAGCATATAGCTCAAGCACTGGTGGGTGTGTTTCCTAAACTCGACACAATAAAGAAGGGCGTATACCGGAAAACAAAACAGGCGCAGCTTTCAACTGGGGCACCAAAAGTGCCTTGGCACGGGCTCCGTGTTGCACAGTACCAGCCTCTGCCAAGCAACTAGACAGAACACGATGAGAATTCAGGGTACATAATGTCGAATCACATTACAAATATTGTAGAGCGCCGATCTCAAGTTACCATATAAAGTGTATGCATTTGCCTGGGGACGTCAGCCAAACCCCAAGTGAAGAACTCCAGTTTATACGGGTTATAAAAATCAAGCCGGGTGACCAAATTATACTTGACAACTTTGATGTCTGGTGGTGTGAGGCTTCCTTTCAAGTCGGGTGGGGGCGGCCGTGAAAACAAGGCGGCTGGAAGCGAGGAGAGGCACGTCAGGGGCACGAGATGTCCCGGCTGAAGATTCAGGAGCAGAGAGGAGAGGATGAGAGAAGCCCCAGTGAAACCTAGGGTCGTGAAAAGTGAAGTGTTTAGGGAGTCACCGCCTGTGGCCGTGAATAAGTGACGGCGGGGGGGGGGGCCGGGCTGCAGAGCCGGGGAACAGATGGCGATGAAGCAGGGGGCGGGGCAACAGAACCCTTTGATGTGGCTGCTGTATTGAGGACAAGTTGCGTAAGTGCTGTGCTGTGTCACTGCTGTGTCACTGGCCATACTTAATTTAAAGTCGGCAAGAAGGAAAAAGTAGGGAAAATGCTCTACATGAGAAAAATAAAAGACGACAGAAAATCTTGTAGGTACCTCACTGAAGATATTTCTAAAGCAGCTGCACGTAACGCAGACACCGGAGCTTCACGACGAATTTGAATGACAACAGAGGCATGAAGAGTGTGGCTGAAAATGCACGTTTCCCAAATGCACGGTGGACATCAAAGGAAGGGTGGCTGGGGAGGGGGAGGAGAAATCATGGGAACAGTCCAGCTGGGGGTGAGTGTTTGATTTGCTCAAACGCTCCGTCCATCATCCACTTTTGTATCGCTTTGTTCGCCCTAAGTGTGGCAGGGTATGCTCAGACGTGAGTCCCTTGCTCACTTGGCCACTGGATTCAAGATAGCCTGACTGATGAGGATTATGAATCCCAAACCGGTCCCAGGATGCTTGTTTCCGGTCCATGGAAGACGTGGCTTGGCAGTTCAGGCTGGACTGTTCCCATGAGGCACAGGGTCAGACTGATTTGCATATAGCCATGTCTGAAATGGGGTGGCTGAGTGGGCTAAAGAATGGTGATGGATTAAACCCAGATCAGTTGACTGGGGTGAGTGTTTGATTTTCTCCATCATTCCCTTTTGTATCGCTTTGTTCGCCCTAAGTGTGGCAGGGTATGCTCAGACGTGAGTCCCTTGCTCACTTGGCCACTGGATTCAAGATAGCCTGGCTGATGAGGATTATGAATCCGAAACCGGTCCCAGGATGCTTGTTTCCGGTCCATGGAAGACATGGCTTGGCAGTTCGGGCTGGACTGTTCCCATGAGGCACAGGGTCAGACTGATTTGCATATAGCCATGTCTGAAATGGGGTGGCTGAGTGGGCTAAAGAATGGTGATGAATTAAACCCAGATCAGTTGACTGGGGGTGAGTGTTTAATTTGCTCAAACGCTCCGTCCATCATCCCCTTTTGTATCGCTTTGTTCGCCCTAAGTGTGGCAGGGTATGCTCAGACCTGAGTCCCTTGCTCACTTGGCCACTGGATTCAAGATAGCCTGGCTGATGAGGATTATGAATCCGAAACCGGTCCCAGGATGCTTGTTTCCGGTCCATGGAAGACATGGCTTGGCAGTTCGGGCTGGACTGTTCCCATGAGGCACAGGGTCAGACTGATTTGCATATAGCCATGTCTGAAATGGGGTGGCTGAGTGGGCTAAAGAATGGTGATGAATTAAACCCAGATCAGTTGACTGGGGGTGAGTGTTTAATTTGCTCAAACGCTCCGTCCATCATCCCCTTTTGTATCGCTTTGTTCGCCCTAAGTGTGGCAGGGTATGCTCAGACGTGAGTCCCTTGCTCACTTGGCCACTGGATTCAAGATAGCCTGGCTGATGAGGATTATGAATCCGAAACCGGTCCCAGGATGCTTGTTTCCGGTCCATGGAAGACATGGCTTGGCAGTTCGGGCTGGACTGTTCCCATGAGGCACAGGGTAAGACTGATTTGCATACGGCCATGTCTGAACTGGGGTGGCGGAGTGAGCGAAAGAACGGTGATGGATTAAACCCAGATCAGTTGACTGGGGGTGAGTGTTTGTATTGTCAACGCTCCGTCCATCATCACCTTTGGTTTTTCTTTGTTCGCCCTAAGTTGGCAGGGTATGCTCAGACGTGAGTCCCTTGCTCACTTTGCCACTGGAGTCAAGCAAGCCCGGCTGAAGACGGCTGTAATGCCAGAAACCGCTCCTGGGAAGCTTGATTCCGGTCCAGGGAAGACATGGCTTGGCAGTTCGGGCTGGACTGTTCCCATGAGGCACAGGGTCAGACTGATTTGCATATGGCCATGTCTGAACTGGGGTGGCGGAGTGAGCTAAAGAACGGTGATGGATTAAACCCAGATCAGTTGACTGGGGGTGAGTGTTTGTATTGTAAACGCTCCGTCCATCATCACCTTTGGTTTTTCTTTATCAGTGATAATACACCATGGTTTATTTATTTTCATGGTTTTATATAGCGTGAACAAGACGCTTGCGAGAATCAGAGCGCTTTACAAGTCATATGTAGCAAAGACATAGCACACAAAGATGTAGGTGAAACAGCTATACAAAGCTCATAAACGTAAAAATAAGCTAGCGCAAAAACAAAAGGACAACTATGGAGCACAAAAACAAAACTAATAATAAAATACAGTAAAAAGTCAGAGAGTTCACGTGAATTTAGCCATGAGGATCGCTTTCACTTCTTTTTTGAAGGAGGCAGTGGAAAGGTTCATTCTTGTTTCAATGGGCAAAGCGTTCCAGATCCTAAGAGCCATACCAGAGAAGGATCGGTTATAGGTTTTTTTCTTGGCAAATCATTGTGGTTTTAGAAGTAGAGTCTTGGCACTCCTGGAGGCTCTGATGCCCGCAGAGAGCACCAGTTTCTGAGCTAGGTAGTGCGGGGAGTTGTAGTGTAAGGCCTTGTGCATCATACAAGCGATTTTCAGAT
The DNA here is from genome assembly GCF_964261635.1 of Lissotriton helveticus. Lineage (NCBI taxonomy): Eukaryota > Metazoa > Chordata > Amphibia > Caudata > Salamandridae > Lissotriton > Lissotriton helveticus. The sequence goes on along the minus strand of NC_136069.1, from coordinate 246,552,862 downwards.
GAATTCTAGCTTCAAACGGTAGCCAGTTGAGGGCTCTCAGGTCTGGGGATATGTGAGAGTTTCTCTTTGAACCCGTGATGAGTCTTGCAGCTGAGTTGATAGTGGCGCTTAGAGGAGCTGTCGATGACCTTGGGAGGCCGCATAAGGTTACTGCCCCATATTCCACTCTAGGGATTACTAGGGCTTGAACTGCTTGTTTGAAATCGTAGGCTGGCAGATAGGGTTTCAGTTTTCGCAGGGTCTTCATGTGGAAGTTAGCTTCTTTTGTGGAGGCGCTGCTTTGCTTCTGCATTTTAGGTTACTGTCCAGAGTTACACCTAGCGATTTCGCTGAGTCGACGATGAGAGGTTGTCCTTTGAGAGCTGTTAAGTGCTTCAGCCAATCCAGGATAGTGGGTGTTTTGTTAGGGGGAGCGATTAAGAGGAATTCCGTTTTGAGGGAGTTTAGTTTCAAATGGTTTTCAGCCAGCCATGTTTGGGTTTTTTGTAGTGTGGTGTTGAGCGATTTGATGTCATCAAGTGAGTGGATCTTGATGTAGATTTGGGTGTCATCTGCATACATATGGAAGTGAATCTTGGCGAGGCTGCGAAGATCGGTAAGAGGTACCATAAAAAGGTTAAAAAGGGTAGGTGAGAGGGATGGGCCTTGCGGAACACCTAATGTAACTGGCATGGGGTTGGACAGGGATTGGTTGACCTTGAATATTTGGGATCTATTTTGGAGGAAAGAGGCGAACCAGTTAAATACAGTTTCAGACCTTCCCATTCTGTGTTTCAGGAGTTCTAGCAGGTTGTTGCCATGTTTGACGGTGTCAAATGCTGATGATAGGTCGAGTAGGATTAGTAAACAGGCTTCATTTTGGTCCAGGATTTTTAGAGCGTCGTATATTACATGTGTCATGGCTGATTCGGTACTGTGACCTGCTCGGAAGCCTGATTGAAATTGATTAAGCAGGCTGAATTGATCAATGTGACTGTTAAGCTGCATATTAACACATTTTTCCAGGAGTTTGGCTAGCGTAGGTATGTTAGAAATTGGATAGTTATTTAGGTCCGAAGGGTCAGCTGTTGTTTTCTTTAGGATAGGCGATACCTGACCTGTTTTCAGGATTTCTGGAATGGATCCTTGAAGGAGGGACACATTTATGATCTTGTTCCAGAGAGGTAGCAACAGAGGAATTAAATCTTTTAAGTAATTATCCGGGAGCGGGTCTATGAAATGGTTGGAGGGTTTCAGAGCGGTTAGCGTCTTTAGTATGGTATCTTTACTGTAAGTGTTGAAGTGGGACCAAGTTGCGTTGATTTTGGGTTTGAATTTTAGGAGGTCATTAGCTTGGGCACCAGCAGGGGGCAGTGATGAATTCTTTTTCATGTCTGAGAGGGATTAGAGGTCCTTGAGTAGATCTGATTTTATGGATTCTGTTTTAGAAGCAAAGAAGGATGCAAATTCATCACAATTGGGTAGAGTAAGTGGGATAGCATTAGGGAGAATGGGTGCGCTCTTGGTTTGGGCTTTGATAAGATCAAATAGCTTTTTGGGGCAGTTCTTGGCTTGGTCTAGTTGAGTCCTGAGGAAGTCGATTTTAGATTTTCTGATCTTTCTAAAATAGGAGTTTCTGGAGGTTCTTAGAAGCTTGAGGTGGTCAGCTGAGGGTGCGGCTCTCCAAAGTCATTCAATTACTCTAAGAGAACGTCTGTCTTCATTTAGCCTCCCATCATACCAAGGTTTTGAGTCTTTTGTGGAAGTTCTTTTCAGTTGAAGCCGGGCTATTTTGTCTGATAGGTTGTTCATGGAGTGAAAGTTGTGATTGGTCAGCCCCTGGACATCGGCTAGGTCTTCTGGGAGACATAGAAGGTTTGAAATAGCTGATGCTAGAAGATCAGAGCCAAAGTTTTTTCAGGTTTCTCACCAGATATTAGTTCTCAGGGGTTGGGTTGGGTTGGGAGTCATTTAACTGTTTCCAAGACTTGGAATGGTCAGACCAGTCGCAGGGGAGGATCGAGTTGAGCTGTGTGGAGTCCACTTTAGAGATTACTAGGTCGAGAATTGCGCCCTTTGTCTTGAGTTGGGCTGTTACATATTTGGTTAAGATTAAGGTCAGCGAGGAAAGCTTTGAGGCTGTTTACCCCTGGGTCATTCTGGTCATCCCGGTGAAGGTTAAAGTCCCCCAGGAATATTTGGTTATTTTGTCGGCTGTCATTTAACGCTAGAATATCCATGAAGTGTTCTATGAATGTGAGGTTATCTCCAGGAGGGTGGTAGAAAGTGTGTAAAGAACATATTTGTTTGTTATTCAATTCAATTCAATTCAATAATCTTTATTTGGATACAAATATCCATAAAAGCACAGTTCAAACACCATCAACAATAGTACAACTCTTACTTAAAAGCACAATGCATGAAAGTTTTTGTTAAAAAGAACTTTGGACAATCCTGAACAACATTAAAAATAGGGGGCATGATATACGTCAATAATATCATAATTACAACTTTCAAATTTGATGAACAGATAGCAGCTTTCAGATGGTGGCACATTAAGAAGGGTTGGACAGACATATAGCAGCAACATCATGTTAAAGTAAAGTGCAATTGGTTGTTAACAATATGAGCAGCATGGTATAAATGCGATTACATTTTAAGCTTTTTAGATTTTCTGACCTACGAGTAGCGCTTTAATTGGTGTACAACTAAATGAATAGAAGTAACTACATGCGAAAGAACAGTATTATGTATTCGAGTACCCATAACACATTAAAAGTTGCTCATAGAGATAAGTGAGCAAACTGCCGCTCTCAAAAATGAGCTAACACGAAAAATCAGGTCGTCACTTCAAAGTCTAAGAATCTCAAGGTGCACTGTTCTATAATCAATATTAGAAAATGCCTTAAAATACGGAATCAAATATTGTTTTGTGTACTTTCCGTAGAAGTTGCAAAAAAATAGAAAGTGTACTACCGTTTGGTTATTGCCGGTGCTACACGGGCAGGGCGTTCGAGATTAGTATTAAATCCCAGAGCGAAGAAAAGTGAGTATTTTGAGGTGCCATCCCTAAGCCGTAAGAGCAGGCTCCTCCCCCAAAGTCCAGCGCTCTTCAAAAGGTATTTAGATGGCATATGCGATGAGGGCTATTTAACTCCAGTAGGGACATGTATCTAGCGACTGAGGGTTTTAGACGCTCTGTAGCGTATCTTCCGTTGTTATAAGATTCATACCATGCACCCATGAGGACTCTTTTATTCATGCCCACAAGTGCTAATGGATTTAAAAAGATATGTTCAGAGTTCACGCTGGTTAGGCTTTTTCTAACGCGAAGCCATGGTATGGATCCACCCTTGTTGCAGTTAAGACAATCTACAATGATCTCCCTTGTTAAGCTTGCTGTTGGGTTTAGCCAGATTTTTTGCCAAAATATGGCTGGGCGCGACCTGATGAAATCTGCTATATGGTACAAGTTTAATTCCTTATGACATACATAGTTCGGGGAGGAAATTTTGGCCCCTAAAAGTTTCCTGCTAAATCTATTTTCTTCTCTTTGGATCCCACTGCAATTTATGAAACCCCAAACTTCAGCACTATATGTGGCGGTGGGGATACACTGTGATTTGTAAATCTTCATTAAGGGTAAAACTACCTCTGCCTGTTTTGGTTGGGGAAGACTCAAAATAGAGTTAGTTGCTTTGAAAAATGGACAGCACAGTCTGCCCAGGATCCACTATTGGAAAATACTAGACCCAAATAGGAAAAAGTGCGGGTTCGTAATAGGCGTTCATGACCTGAGGTTATTGAGTTGATGCAGTGTTTTTTTGGGCCACAAGTCGCATAGGATTTCTTAAAAATTGGTACAGAGCTCTAGGTCTGCCATAAAAGATACGAAACCCCCGACTAAAGTGCGTAGTGCATTCGGGGTGCGGCCCATAGGACCGCATCATCCGCATATAAGAGCACGGGAAGTAAATTTCCACACATCGGCACATCATTAGTGAGTTCTGACAGGGCATTTTGCAATTCATTTATGTAAAGAATAAATAGGAGAGGAGCCAGTACACATCCCTGTCTTACCCCTCTACCAATAGCGATATCCCCTGAGACCTCCCCATCAATACTAATCCTTACCCGCACCTTCAAGTCCATGTGAAAGTGTGCCAAAAAGTGAACCAAAGCCTCGTCCAACCCATAGTCTAAAAGGACCGACCACAAGCGTGACCTGTTGACAAAGTCGAACGCTGAGGTAAGGTCCATAAAAGCCAGATAGATAGGTGACTTCTGTGCTATCGTATACTTGCCAATGATAAGACTTAAATTAAGACATTGTTTAATTGTTCCCAGTTTGCTTCTAAAACCCAGCTGGCACCAATTTAAAATGTGTTACTTTTCGACCCAGAAATCCGGTTCGTGTTTAATGAGATCGTTAGAGAACCCATCTGGCCCTGGGGATTTGTTGCCTACACTTTGGTGTATGGCATCCTCAACTTCTGACACCGATATAAAAACCCTGATGACAGAGGGGCCAAATGACATGTTTGCCGTTTCAGGCGGGGCTGTGTAAATCCTAGCAAAATGTGCTTCCCATGATTCGTTGGTTATGTTACAGCTTATGGGAGAAAGGGTGAGGCCCAAGGATCTCATAGTTTTAACTGCTGCCCAAAAACCGTTTCCGTCATTAAGTGTAGCAACACTGGCAAGATTAATCCAACGTTCTTTTAAAAGCTTGTCTTTCCATTGCCTGGCTGCTTCTTTATAACACGATCGCAGTGATCTAACAATAGTTACATCCCTGAGTGTAGCCGCTAATGCTACCCACAGTTCTCTATTTGCTCGCGAGCAAGTACTATTGAACTATCTAGGTTTCTCACTAGTGTTTAACGCTGGTCTAGAAATCATTTGTTTAATACCAGCGCACAGGCTACTAAATGCCTCAATAATCTCTAAATTAGAACCACTAATTGTCAAACAGGTTTCGATGAGAAGTGGATGAAATTTTATCATATTGGCAAACAGAGCTTTGTTATCGATGCCCTTCCAAATTACTCTTAGTTTATCAGTTGAGACCACTAACTTATTTGCCCTGGGCTCTTTGGCATGACTGGATCTGGGAGAGAATCGGATTGTTGTTAAAATTGGATTATGGTCGCTCTGCTTGGTACACAAAACATCTGCCTTTACTAAAAGGTCCTCCAATGAAGCCAATATGAAGACGTAATCGATTGTAGAGGAACAGCCACGACCCCTGTAAGTAGGTATTAGGCAATTCTTGTGCTGCTGTACGTCAGCTATTTGCATCACGTTAAGTAAATTGCAAATAGATAAGTGATCTAATAGTTCCAACCCTCTTTTACATGAAGGCTCAGAGGCCAAGGAGATTAAAGTTGGGCCGTTGTCCTTAGGGAGTCTAGCATTAAAATCTCCGCCCAAACAAAATCCAGCCAGTTTGTCATACACATTCTGAGTTTTTAAATTACCAATAAACTCAAACAAATTAATAAAATTCTTATTAGATAATGTGAAATCATTATTATAAAAGTTGATCAAACAAATTGACACCCCTCGTGTATAGATTATTGCTTGAAAGTTGTTGTGATCTGTCACAAGAGACTTTATACTCCCACCTGCTAAAATATTAATCCAGGTTCAGAGTCCACCTGATGGACGGCCTACTTTAGGGCTAGGTACAATACTGTTAAAACATACAAAGCCTTCTTGGAATGGTTCCTTCGTACACCATGTTTCTTGGAACATTAGGATGTCATATTTTTGGACTATGTTGACCCAGTCTGTATATTGTAACTTAGAAGCTAGCCCTGCAACATTCCAACTAAGCATGTGTAGATTTGAGTCGTCAAGTCGTCAAGTTCAGGGTTGGAAGGTGATTGAATTTGTGTGCTGACAATAACAATTTTACCAATTGGGTTTGTCTAAAGGTATCAACAATGCAGTCCCCTTTGATGTTCTTTTGTGACGGTCCGACCCAGCCCACCCTGTGCACCATTAATATCTCACTGACATTTGCCACCCTTAGACCTCTGTGTTCGGCTAGCCAATTGGCGCTTTTATTCCAGAGTTGGTCCCTAATCTCAATTTGGTTTTTCCTTAACGGGGGAATGCCTGCTAAGACTAGTACATAAGGGCATGCTGCCGATGGTAAGTTGAGAACATCACTCATAGTCTCTAGGGATAGCCCCGTATCATGGTTATCTGAGATAAAGATGGCACTCGGGGTGTAAGGTTGCAAGGGAGCCAGAGTTGTGAGGTTGTTAGTGGCAAAAGAGTTAACTGAAGAGGTATTGCAAGGCAAGCTGTTGCTGTTCTTAGTGCACACTGTGCGTGTTAAGGGATTCTCACTAGGGGTAGATTTGGTGACTAAACTGTCTCTTTGTTTGCCACACATTATACTAGCATTGTTAGAAATAGAGGATATAGGATTTGCGGTTTGCTGTTGCATATCTGTATTCACTGCGATAGAGGACTTTGTCTTCTGAGCACCCCCCCTCCCCCAGTTTCACTTGTAACTTTGGGTATGCTTATTCTTGTGTTTGATTTATTTATCAAGACCTCCATGCTATCTAGGCGTTTCAGAAGGGCATTACAATTTTTATCCACCAAATTTTTCATGCGTTCATAAACTGAGTCCACTATGGTATCAATTGAAATGTCCCCGGGTCTAATGTGAGTCGTCGGGGTTATTGTATGCTCAGTTTGTGTATGAATAGAGTGGGTTACGGCTTCTGATGAGACAATGGTATCAATTATAGTGTTGGTGGTCTCCAAGTTTATTGTGATCGCCGGGGGCAGCCGTGCCTTGTATCCATGAGCTTAGGGCTGTGCGTTGTGATTTTGAACGGGGTGGTTGTTTTACTCTTAGTGCAGATAGATTTTGCCAGAGTTCTTTTTCTTTTAGCCCCTGAGGTTCTAGGGTCAGGGGAGACATCTTTATTTGGGACAATGTCTTTAACGTGAGTCAGAGATTTACTATCCATAAGGTCTACACTGACCTCATTACCCTAGTTGATTGCCAGCTCATAAACGCCTTTCTGGGTTGGTGAGTGATTGGTGATGTTGACGGTAACATTTGGTGTCAGAGGAGGGCCAGTGCGGACCTCCTGCTCCACTCCTTCCATCAAGGTGTGTTGGGGTACCAGTAGTCCCAAAGATAATCGCCTTTCTGTCAGCTCAATCTCAGTTGAGACAATGCTGACTGCTCTTTCTAACATGCTGTCTATGGCGGTGGTAGTGCTGGGACGAACACCTGGTGTGGTGGTGCGTTTCCACATGTCACAGTGTCTCATTCACCTTCCTCCAGCAACACAGCAACTTCTACAGCACCTCTCAGAGAGGTGGCCCAGCCCAGCCTCTTCTGGCCTCTGATGGGCGCAGACGGGCCTGCCCTTGGCCAGGGCTTCGCCCAGGCACGCCCGCGGCCGTCCAGCCCTGAGGGAGCCCAGCAGGCCTTTTGAGCACCTCCTGGAGCTCTGATTCCGCAGAGGAATCAGAGGAGCAAGCAGGTGAGTTTTCTAACGAGCTCCCGCGCTGCGGGTGCCCGGCAGGCCTTTTGAGCACCTCCTGGCGCTCTGATTTCGTGTCGGCGGCGTGTGTGCCTTGGGGGGGTGCAGGGAAGTGTAGTCCATCAATCCCCTGTGGCGGCGATGACTCTTGTGGCGGTGGCGGCCCCCAGGACAAACAGGGCAGCAAGTAGGTGAGTTTTCTAACGAGCTCCCGCGCTGCGGGAAACCGGCAGGCCTTTTGAGCGCCTCCTGGTGCTCTGAATCCGCATCGGCAGCGTGCGCACCGTGGGGGGTGCAGGGAAGTGTAGTCTGTCAATCCCCTGTGGCGGTCCCCAGAACAAACAGAGCAGCAAGCAGGTGAGTTTTTTAACGAGCTCCCTGTTTCTTATTACTGGCAATGTTTAAGCAGAGATATTCAGATGAGGATAAAGCGGGGGCATTGGAGTTGGTCACTGTTAGGCTGATCTGATGTATGCAGGCTATCCCACCACCTGGCCTGTCCGGTCTGTCTAGTCTGGTGATGTCATAGTTAGGGGGTAGCAAGATGTCCATGATGGGAGTAGATGCTTGATTTAACCAAGTTTCCGTCAGGATCAGAATGTCTGGTTCGTTAGTGAGTAGTAGGTCAGCTATATCGGCTGCATGTCTAGATGCAGAACTACAGTTTAGGAGAATACAATTTAGCCGCGGCTTGTTGGATACTGTGGTGGGTTCGATTGTGAGGGGGATTCTAGAGAGGTTATTTTCAACTATGCCTCTGGAGTTGTGTCTGATGGCTCTGTATGTGTTGATTGGGATAGATTGTATTTGGGAGGCTGTATGTGAGTTAACTGGAAGCCCAGCGTTATGCCAACGCCGCTCTATTGATCTGTCCTAGGATCAAACGATCCACTATCGGTGGTCGGACATTTTCCCACACAATGCCTAAAGCCTGGAACCAACTGCCTGAAAATCTGCGCAAAGAAACCAGACTCCTGCCTTTTAGGAAAAAGCTAAAAACCGTGCTTTTCCAAGAGGCATGGGGTAACATCTAGTCTGTTCTCCTCCTGCCAGTATTCACTCGCCTGTCAAGCGCTTAGAGACCCCGGGGTGATAAGGCGCTCTACAAGTCTAAAATACAAATACAAATACAAATGTGGAGGATGAGTTAGCGCGTAAGAGCGAAGGAGGGTCCCTAATTCTTTAGCAGAAAGAGGGTTTATCATCCTGATAGGATGGGATATGGCATATGGGTGAGGAACTGTACTCCAACGTGGAGACCCCTGAGCCTGGGGGCTTGCAAGTAGATGTTGGGTGCGACTAGAGTTCTTGGAGTGTGAGAAAGATCTGTATTCCTGTTTAGTGGGTTGCTGTATAATAAGGTCGTGTAGGGTTTGGATGTCAGTTTCGACTTGCTGAATGGCTGATAATATCTAGTCAAGTCTGGGATCAGGCGTGAGAGTGTCCTTATTGGAGGGATGGACTGAGGAAGTAGGCGGAGTAGTAGCATCTTTAGTGTCATTTGAGGGGGGAGTCGTGGTCGGGGACAATGCAAAGTGCTCTTTCTGTGTGTATGTCAATGGAGGGGGGAGTGAGGAAGCCGAATGGGGAGGGGACTAAGAGACGGCTATGCCAGGATCTGTGGGGGTATAGGTGGGGCTGACGGGCTGATGGGAGGTGGTGGTTATAAGTGGGGTTAGAGCTGAATGATTAGTGATGGTGTTGATGGAGGTGTAGGCGAAGGGGAGGTGAGTGGCGTTGAGAGCAAGGCTAAGGGGGTGAGTGGGGTGCTGGGAGTAATGGTGAGGGGGATGTAGTGCAGGGTGAGGGGGGATAGTGAGTGTATTGGTAGTGTTAAGGAGTGAGGCGGTTATTAGGTGGAATGAGTTGTTAGGTCGGGTGTCGTTGAGGTCTAGAGTTAGTGACGGAGCAGATGGGGACAGCTGGGAATCCTGAATTACTTCGGGATCAGGATGGGAGTTGAACATTTCGGAGCGGTTGGATGGAGAGGAGGGGTGTGTTAGAGTAACTCTTTCCTTGATGAGAGGGAATATGTGATCTATCATATTTAGGTTGCAGTCAGTTGATTGGATGAGGATGATTCAATTATGATAGATATTGACGGTGGCTGCTGCATTGAAGAATAGGGATGGTAGGATAGATAGTGTGAATCTGTGCTCTGTTTTCTTCATGAGAGAGACCTTAAAGAGAGCGAGAAAGGCTTTTCTCCATTGAACTCTTCCTTGAGTATTGAAGATAATGTCATTCCTAATGAGCCCTTTGTTCATTGAGAAGTATTGGTCAGAGATTGGGGTTTCAGGATGAGATTTTAATAAATTGTGTTTAAAACCTTTAGCTGCTTTTTAGGTTTCGCCTGGCGTTTACTGCGCAAGCAGTATCGCGCAGGCAAAAACTTTTGTAAACAAGTATGGAGCTTTCTCCCGCCTCTGCCTTCCATTGGCTAGCTCCATAAATGGAGGCTAGCCATTGACAGATCTGCCCGTCATTTCCGGAGCAGATTCGTGGGCGTTCCCGCGATTTTTACTCATCCCACCCCTTTCCCTACGTCATGCGGCGGTGGGCGGTGGTTTATTTATTTTTTTTCCAAGCTTTATTTTCGCCATTTTGGAAGTGTGCTTTTCAGGGGTGGGTTGCGCGATGTCCGTTCCCGCCCCCCCTCCCGCTGTCTGTGTGCCCGTTCCTGCCCACCCCTCCCGCTGTCCGTGTGCCTGTTCCCGCCCCCCCTCCCACTGTCTGTTCCCGCCCCCCCTCCCTCTGTCCGTGTGCCCGTAGGTGCTTGTTGTACTCTGACGTGGGGGCGGTGTTAGGCTGGCTCCAATGTGTCCGCACGTTAGGTATGCTGCTTGTGTGTTGGCGTCGCAGCCCCTCTTTGGAAGAGGTAGGAAGCTGCAGTGGGGTTTCTCTAGACTCTTGCATTTGGTTCCTAATGCATGCATCCCTTGTTTAGGGTGTGCTATTCCCTGTGATGCAGGGCCCCTTCTGCTGCTTGCGCAGATGCTACGGCTGTGCAGGGGATGAGCCGCCCGGTGCAGTAATCCTTCTCATCGTCGCTTCTCCACATCATTGTCATCCTGCAGAACAGCATTTAAACCTTATGCAGCTCTTGGCACACTTAAAGCATCCACAACACCACATTGCAGCCTGCTATCAGACGCAGCTAGAGGGCACCCTATGCACATCCCACCATTCACCAATACACCACCTGCATGGAGACCCCTTCCCCCGTGTAATGCCACCCACACACCGGCACTCCCTTCCTCCTTCGTAGTGATTCCACCTCTTGCTCCTCCCAGCAGTGCTCGTGCAGTAGCCCCCTCCCTTACAGTGTGAGATCTCGGACAGCCACATCCCCCTTGTGTCCATGTGACCCTTCCCCACCTCTAGCCAGGGCATCCCTGCGCACACGCTCCCCCGCACCCTGCTGAGCTGGCCCCAGGGATCACACCGCCCAGAAAGCTTAGAGGCCAACCTGGCCTGAAATCCATCACCGCGATCAGATGAAATCTGACTCATCCCTCCTCATTCGCTGCTAATGAATGCCTGTAGTCCGGATCGCCACCTATTTCAATAACCATAGCACTTTAGAGCCATCTTGCTATAGAATCTTTAAAGTATCCCTCTGTCCAGTTGCACTATTCGTTCATTGGGTCCGCCCAGGTGCGGGCGATGTCGGTGTGGGCTGTTTGAATTATGTCTTTTGCACACGGAGACACTCGGTAATCCATGCATTATCTGTTGGCTGTGCAGTGCACCTGCGTGCAACGCTGCTACCATTCGTATTAAACCTATTCATGTGTCAAAATGCAACCCGAAGCCGCTCCCTTTACACGTTAGCCAGCTGCATCCTTTTTTTTTTTTTTACATAAATACTAATCCATGACATATTCTTTGAATCTTTCAGGACAGTGATGTTCCAGTTTCCTCCTGGCGGAATCGCTGTTCCAATGGGAACAACCATGATTCTGTTTAGAGGAGACATCGGAAACCATGCTACACTTGTAACATATACAATACCAAGCTTATATCCTCTCCTCCCATGGTTGATAGAACAAAGAACATTGTGTTAGATCATGATCTTCATACCTGTTATCACATTGATTGAACACACCTGGTTTTGGGCATTCCATACATTTAAATTTTTATTTTAATTCGGTGTTGGAGTATAAAAATTCTAAAGGACAACACTGTTGGTGATAACATAAGGGAATACAGTTATTAAGCAGGTCAGACTGGCTAAGGTACTATCAAATATGTTTAATGTACTTAATGATTTGCAGATGACAAAGCACCGTGCATTTTCTCTTCACTCTCTATCCTTCTCGCTTTATCTTTCCTTCTTGCCTTCCCTCTCTCTCCTGCCCTCTCTTCCTTTTGACCTCTCTTTCTTCTTCCTTCTTACTCCTGCCCTCCTACATGCCCTCCCTTTCCCTTCTGTCCTCTCTCTTGCTCTCCCACTATTTTCTGACCTCCCACTCCTCCTTGCATTTTCGCTTTCCTACCCTACCTCTGTATCCTCCCCACTCTTCTTTGCATATGCCTTCTCAACATGCGCTATCACTGCACACAGCCTCTCAACACACGGCCTCTCTGCACATGCCTCTCTCCATATGATCTCTCTGCACAGGGCCGTGTGTAGAGAGGGCAAGTGAAGATAAGGCATGTGTAAAGAGGGCGTGTGCAGAGAGGGTGTTTTCCAGAGAGGCACTCCATATTTCTGAGTAAAGTAAAACACATCAACGTTTTACACATATTTCAAAGAAGTTAGAAAAGACCATTTGTCAAAAGCAATACCAAAAGCTCAAACTTTAACAAAGGCGAAACCATTGCATTGTAAATGCTTGTTTTGAAAGTTTTGGGGGGTAAGTGATGGAGTAAGTGAAGTTACCGGTGCACTCCATAGTGTAAGTAACACTTGATTAGCGGGGGATAGACAGATTCCCATTCCCATGTATATGCAAAGCGCTGCCCTTTAGGGGGAAAGTGTAACAAGGTTGTGAGTGATGTCAGTCCAAGATGGCTGCTCTGTTAACTGACTAGAACAGTGATAGCAATGAAGTCCTCTGTCTATTTCAGTTAAAGGTCCTCATGGGAAGCAGTCCTTTTTCTTTGTTAACCTACTGATCTATTGCGGCCATTTTGTGTGATCTGTAGAGGCAGCTGAGTTCTTCCCCTATCCAGGAATTCGAGATATTGCATCACTCATTATATGTTAAATGACATCATTGACAACATCACTGATGACATCAGTGATAATACATCATGGTTACATACAGCATAGAGTTACTGGTTATACATATTAGGGATGACCACATGGAAATAGTGTAAGGCTTGGAGACAAGTGTAGTTTTTAATTTTAAGAACTATATGGTGCATCATTTATAAATCACTAAATTCTGAGGTGGAAAAAGTAATCCATGTTAAACTAGCTACACGATGAGTTACCTGATGCATGTTGCAGGGGTATGTTTAAATGTTAGTTGTGGCTTCAAGCCAGAGCCTATTCTAAAAACTAATCTGTGAGAAAATCCTAAACTGCAGTTGACAATATATTAACCACCGGTGGATTTCTCTGCATCTGCCAATGTTAAATTGTTGTAATACAGTGGTGTAGAAAAAGTCTATAAGCTTTGCATGTTTATTTGCAGACCTTCACTAAAGATTTTGAGGCAATGCAGATTATTGAAAAATTTTGAAGTTAGGAGTATCTCACTTATAGGTGGTTTATCTCATACCGGTATTGTAAGCATGACTTTAAGGCTGAATGCCATTATGCCTATCTCAGGAATGTGTGTGGTGTATTTTAATAAACTATTGAGCGCTGTCCAGAGGCCTGACAGAAGATGTCTTTTCACTGGCAAATGTATACCTGTCAACCGTTAGACTTATTATTGTAGGTCATGTGATGTGTTTAAGATGATTATTCCAATAAGGTAAATGCAAAATTGTCCACAGTTGTAGCTTGTTGAATTAATTAAAGACTACAAGTCCTATAGGACGGTGTCACAATGACTGTATGCATTAGTGATGTCATCAATGACGTCACTTGAGATATCATTAGTAGTATCATCAATTATGGAATTTAAAGATGTTATGAATGATGTAATATGGGAGATTGTAAGCAGGGTATAGCAGGGGTGTATGTTATAGTTAGCTCAGTGAACTACAATTGGTGAATTTCAGTATTTTATGGCTTTTAATATTAGTATTTATCCTATTTCAACACTTAACTATAAAGTCATTTTAACTATTGGTTTGGCAATTAATATATATATACACACACACACACATGTGGCGAAAGTAACACACCATTTATTACTAATATTGAGTGGGGGGGGGGCATGACTCACAAGAGGCAATTCCTAGAGTAAGTCATGATTCCCCCTCACCACTCTCATCAATGGTTATGAATAGCATAATATACTCAACACATCTGCATATATGGTATTTTAATGTGCTTTTGTTTCAAAAAATATATTTAAGCAAAACGAGGATGCAGGGGGTTAAATTTGTGTGTCAAGGTAAAATCATAATTAAAAGAGAAAGTGAGTAGTGGAACAGTTGTCTCTGTGTGTACTGTAAAGTCTTTGTTGCATGGAATCTGTCTTGTTCTCATGTCCCCTTTGCTGTACTGTGGAAATAAACTCAAATTTGCGTTCATGTGTGAATGCATAGTTATGCTCTCAATAAAGTGTGATTAAGCCACATATATGATATAAATATATTTATGCTACTTCTTACTGTTGAGGTCTCACACACAACACCCTTTTGTACGACAGGGTCTGTTATGCTATCTTGTTATGCTATTGGCAGACTTCTAGACCATGCACCCATCCCTGAGAAGATGCATCCTGCTGTGCCATGAGGATCTTGTTCAAGAGCATCGACTCATACTTGGCACACACACTTGAACTCCTCGCTCCCGCCCTCTGCAATTATTGAAGCTGTTTAACCTTTTCAACTTATTGAATGAACGAATCCCACTGTAACATGCTCTCATATATTGGATTGGAAACAAAGCCGAACTGTACTCAAGCATGACCCACCTGAGAGCAGTTCGATTAGATAAGTTGAATACACTTATGTTAGGTCTCAGACAGTCTCAATGTATAAACAAGAGGAACATCACTCAGTGTGATCTATTCTTTGCTAGTTCTGGACTGTCAGCATGCAAGCCCACACCTCCGTGATTTATTGAACACGTTTTTCGTTGTATTTTTTCATGAAGCTTCCATTTCATTGCTGAGTGGAAGGACCTTACTGTTTTCAGGTCCACGCATCTAATTCCCACCTTAGCTTCATACAGCAATTCACTCATTTTCCAATGCTGGCCGCATGCAAGGCAAACTGGCATCCATTTTATTGGCTTCAGCTGGAGACGTTTAGTTAAGTATGGTCTCAGTCACCCTCCAAGTGCATTCTGGTCACAACAGTTTATCTGTACAATAATTCTATATCCCAAGCAAAGCAAAGCTCAGTAGCTATTCCTTTTTCACAGGGCCGGACTGGCCGCAGCACTGGGCGTTTCCCCGATGGGCCACCAGCGCGGGGGCTGGTTTTGAGTCCCTGGGTAGATGTTTTTGTTACCGGGGGCCCAGCAAAATTGCCCTCTGTGGGAAACAACCTTTACAACGCAACTTTTACAACGGACTACCATTACAACGCAGTCATTACAACATCCCTTGCAACGCATGCCATTACAACGCAACCATTACCACGCATGACACTACAACGCATACAATTCCAACTCATGTCATTACAACGCAGTCATTACAATGCATACCATTACAACGCATACCATTACAACGTATAGTACTCTTACACTATCCAACACTTACCCTACTGTTGCACTCCCTGGAGTTAGAATAGTAATTTTTACACCTACACTATCCAACACTTACCCTACCTTTGCACCCCCTGGAGTTAGAATAGTAATTGTTACCCCTACAATATCCAACACTTACCCTACTGTTGCACTCCCTGGAGTTAGAATAGTAATTTTTAACCCTACACTATCCAATACTTACCATACATGCAATGTAATGGCATGCGTTGTAATGGTATGTGTTGTAAAGGTAGTATGCGTTGTAATGGAATGCGTTGTAAAGGTAGTTTTTAAAAATTCGTTGTAATGGCATGCGTTGTAATAGAATGCATTGTAATGGATGTTGTGTTGTAAAAAATGCGTTGTAAAGGTATGCGTTGTAAAAGTATGCGTTGTAGCGTCATACATCCCCCCCCGTAACAAAATCAGCCAAAACTGGCCCTAGCAAACAGTTTGGCCACAGCCCCCTGCCGAACTGTTTGCCAGGGCTGGTTTTGTTCCCAGTCCGGCCCTGATTTTTCAGCATTATTGTTTCCAACTTTGTCTTTCAATTTTCAATTTTAATAAACTTGTTTGTCAAGATTTTTTAAATGTTAGCTCCTGGTGTGATTTGAGCATTGGAGCACAGGTTCCATTTATGAGCTGCAGTAGGTAATGTCCCCTAAATTGTTTTGGGTTTGTGATTTTTCATAGGCCTGGGCGTGAAATTCCGCTTCACGTTTTTTCCTCACTCGCCAACGTTAAGGAAAATCTTACTCCAAACCACCTCCCAGCGAGATTTCACAATGCGGGCAATCGCTCAGGGCCGTAACCACTCCTGTTCAGATACCTTCCGTTCATGTTGAGGAAGATGCCGCTTCAGTAGAAAAGCTACTCGAATGGCAAAAAGAAGCAGCGCCCTCTTGCACTGCGCGACCTAATGCACTCCGCTGCTTGTGAAGCTCCGCTTAGCACAGCGCAGTTTGTCACTTCGCGGAGTTCCACTGGAACTCCGCAAACTCTGCCCAGACCTAATTTTCTACACTTCCAGGTGTAGATAAGATGGAGATTTGTACAATTTAAAAGCACATGATAGTGTGAGAGACCGGCAGGAGTGTGAAAGGTTAATTAGGCAGGTGAGTAAACAGGTATGTAGAGCCTCTTTACTGCAACTCTACTAAAGTTCACCAAATCAGGACCAGCTTTAGTGCGGTGTTACGGGTGTCACCGCACCGGGCGCCGAGCTCAGAGCTAATATATTGGGTTAAAAAGCCCCTGCTGAAGAGTTCCTTGTTGCCCCGCAATTTTCAGGCAATAACAAAAGTGTCTAGATAACTCTGGTTATTGATGTATTTGCTGAAGAGTGATGGAGTTTTGTCTAGTCTCAGTTTTAACTCATCATAAAGTAGAGCAAAGGGCTAATGTGCCTGCTGCAATGTATGTATGTATACCATGCAGATCACAGACATGTATTTTATGTGGATAGCTCATTGGGTTACTGCTTTTGTCACATGTATCTTTTAGTTACTTGCAGTTCGGAAGTTACAATTCTTCTGAGATAACAGTGAGCTATGAACTGGCATCAAAGAGCTGCTCGGACCACCTACATTCGTATGAGTAGTGCTATAAAAGAAATGAAATACATTTGAGAGAGCGGCTAAGGAGAGGTGAGGGTATCTTTGGAGGGTCGTAGTGTAGGAATGCATGGAGAAGGTGCACACTGGGGGCTGCCGACAAAGATTGTCGCACCTGGTGCAACCAGTGCTAAAGCCGACCCTGCACCTAATCTACCCTGACATACTCTGGTTCTAATAATTTACAGATTATTTTCCAAAAAGTTAGAGGTAACCATCAGCCCGAAATAATCACATTTAAATGCTATAGAGACAGCTATTACTTCCCGTTAAACTGAAACAATCTTCTAATATAGATAATATTTCCAACCATGTATTATAAAAATCTGTTGCTTATATTCGCAACCGTTGTGCCATCTATCATGACATGCAATATTTTGCCTACCAAAAGTGTGTTTTTTTTGTCTCAAATTTGAACAGTAGAATTGTAAATACAACCAACTATTGTTGTTTGTTCTTTTTTAGGTTTTTTTAAAGAAACATTTTCAGCCATTTGGTAGTGATGGAGATCAATATGCGTAAAGTGATTTCATGTTTTAAAAGTCAAATAGTGTCTGCAACCTGCCCAGCAGGCTTCCAGTTGAGCCTGCTTTGAGAGTGTTCTTTGGACTGGTGGGTGGGGGGTCAGCTGAGCCATGCGCAGCCCCTTTTTGATGATCCTCACATGGAGTTTAGCCTGTAAGAACCCGGCACATGGCACATTTGATCTCTGGGCGACCACCAATATGAATCTTGGTTTGCACCCTATTTGGTCTTGGTATGACCCGTGCAGGCCCAAGCACTGAATCCCTGTGCCACAGCAGCTATGGAAGAAACCCATTGCCCGCTAGGTAAGTGCTCATCATCTCCCAGATACTAACCCCTCTCCAAACTGCCCCAACAGCTTCACACCAGCCCACCCAAGTAAGCCCTTGTGCCTGAAGGCTCCCAGCGGCACAGGCACTTACCACAACAAAGATAGAGGCAAGAAGAGGCGGTGAGCCTGCATGAGGTGGAGCACAGCAAATCCATACAACCCCTAGTGAGCTCAGTAAACCGAAGGAAGCACTACTGGAAGTTTGTTTTACGACACTACCCTGGTGTATTCACCATAGAAGGGGGGATGCTCCTAAGGAGGACACACTGCTGCTGAAATTGTGGACATATTGGTGGCAGATGTAACATCAAAGTGCCTCTAGTAAACAGCCCAATCACCACCCCCCATCCCATCCCTGACTCTCCCCCCTTCCCGACTGACAGTGGTGTAACCTTAACTTACATTCTGTCATTGATACCAGTATTATTTGTATTAACTTCGTCAGCCACACAGAGGCGTGGGCCTTTGGGCAGGTAAACATTGACATTGGGACAGGAAGAGTACAAAATCCACTAGATAAAAGTAACCATGTTGGGCACAAATGCAGACTCTTCTGTGGAGCTCACAAGCAGAGGAACGCAAAAACCAGCAAATGCCACTACACAGACACAAGCAAAGGACTCTGCCACATGGAAATACATAACTTTAAATAAAGCACTCATTGATGTTATGCACAGAAATGCTGTGAGTCGTTGCAGTATTCAAACTCCACTCCTTCCCATGGGCCTTCACTCCTAGAAACATTTGTAACCAGATTATGCCACTCTGTAATAGTGAGACAGCTCCCAACGCCAAAATGCATCGCAAATTGCAGATACCGAGCTATGCAAGATTCCATGATGTAACGTACATTTTTAAGATATTAAGATGGCAGCTACAATTGCACAAATTATATACTCCTATGTGCTTTTAAGTTCCTTCAGGGAAATCTATATGTTTGTTGAGGTACACCAACTTTGAAAACTACTCTTGTCCACATACATTATGGAATAGTTTATTGATCTCCACGTACATCAAGAAAATGTGCCACTCTACAGAATCTTTCCCAAAAGAAGCACAAGGAATATACCACACCTGCAACTATTTCAGTTTTTTATTGTCATATGTATAGGCTAGAATTTTGTTTTTTATTTCCCTTTTTTTCCAACAAATCCTCTAAGTTAATGAGGGTAATTGTCAAACAGCCTTTTCTTCCACGGTACCATCGAAATTTATAAAAAAAAGAGTGTTCAGATAACATAGCATAACGTGTATTTGTAAAGCGCACGTTCACCCAAGAGTATCCTGGCGCTGAATAACAGACGTTTATTGTTACCCAACTCAATGGTACTTATTTTATCGACCTCAGAAGGATGAAAGGCTGCTTGGACCCGCCAGAATTTGAACCTGTGACCATGAGGTCAAATAAAGGCCCCTACAGTGGGTTCATTAGTCCACTAAGCCACCAGATGAAGGCTCTCGAAACATGGATGAAGGACAGCTGCCTCAAGCTTAACTCAGACAAGACAAGTCCTCATCCTGGGTTCCACCCCCTCTGCCTGGGATGACTCCTGGTGGGCCGCAGCACTCGGAAACCCCCCACACCCACGGACCACACACAAAACATAGATGTTCATCATGATGCTCAGCCTTGCACTATAATGTAATGGTGCACCAGCACTGTTTAGCACAGAATCTGTACTGGAGGTACACTATCCAATACAAAATCCTACGGGTACATCTCGGCACAGGGGTCAGACATGTAATATGTTTAAAGTAAAGCACATCTTTTACACCTATTCATATCGAGTGATACACATCTTGGCCTCTTGCATGTACCTAGTTTCTCTTGGTGTTAGGATTTGTTTTAAGGCCAGATTATGAGATTTTAGTAGTTCTGACTTTATGCTAGAACCTATGGTCTTTGGGCTATATTGCCTCAGATGTGCCCTCTTGACATAAATTAAAATCGGTTTAAGCAAAGCAATGCTGGCCTTACACAAGGGTCAACGTTTGGCATTAAATAGCTTTTGTGTGTTTTCAGTGCTATTTGCGGAGCTTTGCACTGCCTTGCATCGTTTCATGTCATGAGGATGCTAGCACAAACCTTTGGGTAGAAATGTTTTTAGTGAGAATTTTCAAAGAAAATAAAACACAAGTGGTTCTTGACCTTTAGGGACCCTACCTAATCTATTTGACTATTTCACCCACCATGAAACCCGATGGGAGGTGCCTCTGCAGTATGCTGCTGGAAGGGGATGGGGCCATCCAGGCTCTGAAAAGAGCTCCCTGCAATACCCCAGCACGGGCGAGTGCCGGGCAAGGGCAGGCCCGACACTCGCCCGTCAGTGCCAGGAAGAGGCGGGCGGGACCACTCCCCTTGATTTTTGTTTCACAGTTTGTCAGATCTCTGTCACTGCTTGGATCGGTTCGACGTGTCCCAGAGTACCCTTGGGTATCGGAAACAAGCTGAGGTACTTTCTCTGGTTCTAGTAAGACTTGCTGAGTCTGGAGTGGTTTTCTATGCCATTTACAACATTGGGGCCGTGACCGGACACTATTTTTGTAGAATCTAGCAGGGATATTACCTTGTGATTGACTTTGACTGATTGCTCCATATTGCGCAGGAGATTTCGGTGACTGTTCAGCTGGGGTGCCTCATTTATTGCCTACATTTTGCACCTCGGGTTCATCAATATTCTTTGGTATTTGGCTTCTCTAGGGGGTCGTTTGGCCTTAGAGGTGTGATTATGGGGAAGAGAAAGGCGCCTGCTTCCAAGCTACGGTCACAGTATACTGCCTCTACCTTTGAGGGCTTTTTAAGTCGAGTGGTGGTGTCAAAAGAGATAGATTTGGCAGAAAGAAAACTGTCTTTGACTAAGAACAGCCTAACCCTATCTGCTCCTTGCTGCCACTGCTGCCCGCGGTTCCCAGGAGGGTGGAAAGGCCGAGCGATCCAGGTGACCAGAGTGGGCTGAGGTCAAGGGCATAGGTGCGCCACCAAGGGGGGTGGTGGGTTTCTGACAGGTACCAACACCCTTAAGTCCTACTGTCAGCCCGAGGTGGAAGCGGAGGTGATGGGGACAGCTCTGGGCCAGAGGAGGCTCTTACTTAATGTGGTTGACCAAACCTAACCCCACTTATCGTGCCTCCCAGGGCATGACTCTTCGATTAAGGTGTTACTATCCTACCCCCTAGCCACTCCCTACCTCCCTCTCAGAGCTCTCCGCTCCAGTTCATCGCATCTAGCCACCACGACTAAAATAAACAAAGCTTGCTGGGGCGGTCGCTCATTCTCACACAATGCTGCGAGAATATGGAATTCCCTCCCACTTGACCTTAGAGAGAACAACAATCAGATGGCATTCAGGAGGTCTCTAAAAACTCACTTGTTTGGAAAAGCTTGTTAATTACCCCCAGCCTACCGTCTCGGGATTCAGTCAAAGCGCTGCGAGGTCTATGCGCTATACAAATATAATTTTTCATTTCATTTCATTTCATTTCACTATCTGAGTTCAAGGAGGTTATAAATGCCAAGCTTGATTCAATTATGTCCAAGTTAACTCACATTGAGTCCAGAGTTTCTGAAATTTTGGAATACTTAAACTGCAGGAGGGTCCAGCAGACAGGGCAGCATCTTTCACCCAAGTTGGTTAGACACTCTGGTACTGTTCTTGCATGTAGTACCAGCATGCCCCATGAGGCCCAAGGTGTCTCTAAGGGATGCCCTCCCGATCCCCCAGATTCAAGTTGTCCCCACTGAGGTGACAAGCTCTTACACTCCAGCTCCTTCCCCTCCCCTCAAAATCATGGCCGTTCTCAATCCACAGAAGCGACCCCATATGTGGTGGTTTTGGGGAATGTCCCAACCTGAACCAATACCGCACCTGAATCTTTTCAGGAGCTAAAAGACAAAGTGGTGTATTGGTTCACCTCACATTCTAATGTTGGTCTGGAGATTTCGGATTCAATAATTATGGTTTGTAGAGTCAGCTTGGTGGGTCCAGACATCAAGAGATGGGTGGGGGACTGTGTGGTGGAAAACTTTAACAACCCATCAACCATGGAACGTATCTAGGCCATTTTATGTCCAGCTATGTCTTTATGACTTTTGATCCATCTAGCAACATAGATCTCCCCTGGGGTTCTTTTACAAGCCAGAGAACATCTATCGCCCCTTTAAGAATCAGGCAAGGCAGACGCAGGTTTTCATAACAGTAATCGCTCAGTATCCCTGCAGCCTTCCACCTTGAATCTGTCAAATAGATTTTTTCCTTGAACAATACTGAGACGTGCAATTTACTCTGCACTATTGGTTCACCCCCGTTACTCACTAGGCCTACTTCTCCACCAGAGGCTTTTTCACTCGAGAACTTGACAGGTTTGAAGTTGTTATCATGGAACATTGCAGAGCTATTGTCAAGTTTACTGATTCCAACTGAGTGCAGTTTGTCAAATCCTGTCAGATCATCTGTATTCCAGAATCCTGGGAGGTGAAGAACACCTTCATTTAGGAAGGATAAAAGACCTATTTTTCGCCCGCAGTGCCCTCAGAAGCAGGTAAGGCTAGCAGAGGTCTGATCATCTTTGTAGAAGTTGAACTGTGTGGGCATGCCGTGGATTTGAATTGGGATGCCCAAATGCTACAGGGACTAAAGATATCAGTGCTGGGTACTAATCCATTAGTACTGGTTAACCTTTCCAGTTTTAGGGTTGGGCCTGATGGGGTTTCCAGCCTTCACTTTTTAGGTCTCCGCCTGCGAAAGACTGCGCACATGCGCAGTCGAGCTGGCGAGACTTAATGGGATAGAGAGAACATCACTAGTGAGGGTAAGCACCGCCCCTCTTCTCCATTGGCTGGCCTCCTAAACGGTGGCTAGCCATTGGAGAAGAGGTCCTAGTGACGTTCTTCTTTCTATCTAAGCCCCGTCCTTTTCAGACTGGGTGACTTGACTCACTGCTGAAGTAAAAGGTTTCTTAACTTCTTTATTGGTCCAGATGGCCCCATAAAGAAGATCAGGAACCTTTTACCCCAGCAGGAAGTCGGGGTGCCCAGTCGGAAAAGGACGGGGCTTAAAGACAAAAGGCTGTGTGCAAACATCACGTGCAAAGTACTTAAAGGCTTGTTCACGGCTACAGCCCTCTTGGAATGAGCCGGTTTGTGCCGAGACTTCCTGTCCTACAGGTAAGGGGACCGTGTGCGCTCCCAGAGTGCCTCCTCTGTGCGTCTCTCACGTGTCCCAGTGGTGAGGAGCTCAGGGGTGCCATGATGGGAAGTCACCGCTGGGCTCCAGGCACAGACGAGCCCCACATGCCCCTGCCTGCCCCGCCGGTTCCATGCCCCCTCCCGCTGCACCCGCCCCTGCCGGCAATAGCTCTCACTGTACATGAGCCCGACAACCACCAGAGGTGGCACCCAGCGAACAGAGAGGAGGGCACCTCAGCAGCGACGGTCTCCAGCAGTGTGGGAGAGAGACGCGGAGGGGCACGAACACTGCGGCCACCGTCCTCTCTGCTGACACAGTCACCGGAAGGAGGGCAGAGGCCGACCAGCACCCGCCAACAGATGGGCTCCATGATCGGCAGCACGGCCCGAGGGAAAGAGGGGACCGAGCACCCGGTCCTCTCCTATCCGCAGCTGGGGGACTCCGTGGAGCCTGAGACCTCCACCTTCTACTGCTCCGGTTGCCTGGAGGTGCTGTGCTGACCCGTGAGGACCCGCTGCGGACACGTGTGAGTAACCCCTGGCCTAGTGCCTCACGTGTCCTCTCTGTGCCACCTCACGCGTTCGAGCCCACACCTGTCTCTGCACCCACAGTGCGACAGCTGACCACATAGAAAAGCTGGTACGCGTTCTGTATCGTTCTCCCTAATCGTTTTTCCTACAGTGCTTTTCTGCATTCGACACCTTACTTTGTCTTGTTTTGAGCGCCTCTCTGATTGTAGTGATTGTTTTTTGCCCCTTCTCCACTCTTCGTTTTTCTCTCGTGATATTTCGAGTTGTGCATTCTCCATTTTCTCCACAGCTGGCAGCAGACTTAGCCCCCTAAATCGGCTGTTGCCTTTGTGTTGAGGCCACGTGCTCACTCAGTACAGTAGCAGACTGGATCCGACACACAAGAGTATTTTTTTACACACTGTCCCATAGGCTTTTCCACCAAAAATGAAGAGACAAAACTTACTTTCTGTCACGATCTGTTTTAAAACAGTCACTTCCCAACTAAGTTAAGGCTTGTGATGCACTTTAATCTCTATGTCAAGACTGTGTCTTCTATGTGAAGGGGGAAAAGTAAAACCATTTCTTTTGTTGAAGTCCATCTTATGAATTATGGGGAAAAGGCATTTTGTAGCAGAAAGGACATTTTTGTTTTATTTTTTAATCAAAAAGCAATGCACAATGAATGGCCCTTTAAGATGTCATTTTAACATTGCACCTTAACAAAAAAAGATTTTCTGAAGGCTCTGTGTGTGGCTGTGTGTGTGTGTGTGTGTGTGTGTGGCTATGTGTATGTGTGGCTGTGTGTGTGTGTGTGTGTGTGGCTCTGTGTGTGTGTGGCTGTGTGTGTGTGTGGCTGTGTGTGTGTGTGGCTCCATTTCTTTTGATAAAGTCCATCTTATGAATTATGGGGAAAAGCCATTTTGTAGCAGAAAGGACATTTTTGTTTTATTTTTGAATCAAAAAGCAATGCACAATGAATGGCCCTTTGTGATATCATTTTAACATTGCACCTTAACAAAAAAAAATCAGAAGGCTCTGTCTGTGGCTCTGTGTGCGGCTCTGTGTGCGTGGCTCTGTGTGCGTGGCTCTGTGTGCATGGCTCTGTGTGTGTGTGAGTGGCTCTGTGTGTGTGTGTTGCTGTGTGTGTGGCTCTGTGTGTGTGTGTGGCTCTGTGTGTGTGTGTGTGTGTGGCTCTGTGTATGGGTGCAAATGGAATAACTCTCGCATTTGCGAGAGATTAAGCTATTGGCATTGTAAATGACAATGCCATTTATTTATCTGTTTTCAAAACCAACACATAAATAAAAATGTTGTCATTTACAATGCCAATAGCTCTAATTTTTGCAAAGGCGAGTCTGTTGCATTGTAAATGCTTGTTAAACATGATGTTGAATTCCTTGTTGGAGTTTGGTACCGGGATTGCAATGCTTATGTTAATAAGGAATTTTGACTGCCATTTATGTGAAAGCCCATTAGCAATGGATGTTACCAAACACAAATGCATGCTGTCAGAAAGGCACCACCCTGCCCAGCCCAAGAAGGGTCATTGACTTGTGCCCTTATTTTTGAATATCTCTAACTTTAATATTATTCACAGCCCTTTCATTGATCACAATCCCTTGTCCCTAGTCATTGACGGGATAACAGCTGTTAGCACATGGGCCAGGGAACACAGGGCGGTTTCCCTTGTTGACCTAGGTAGAAACTTAAATGGACTTTAGTGGCTCTCATGCAATGTAAAGCCTCCCTCTTTGCCAGCTGTGTGCAGGAGGTCACTACTTTTCTGGACGCAGACGCCCCGGACAGGGAAGTTTTGCAAGCAAATGAGAGCATTGCTCGAAAAGTACTTGATTCATTCTCTACTAATGTTCAATTTGGACTCACAAGATCCCAAGTGGTTCGATAGGGACTGCTCAAGGAGTCTTCGGCAATTGAAGGTGGATCTTAAGCAGGCCCCAAAAGACAGGAACCTTGTTTCAACTTGTTAGCCAACCGCAAATCCAAATTGCGGGAAACTGCCTGGGAGGAGCCAAGCCAGGTGAGTGAGTGTGGAGCTAGATCCCTTTTTTGGTGGGTGGTAAATAGGCCCTACTTTGCAGAGGGAAATTGACTGACAAAACGCCACCACATCTCAGAGCACCAATGGGTTCACCACTTTAAAGGGGTCTATAATTTTGGGACAGTGGTAGAGGGAGTGAAGCAGTGAAGAAGTGCGCCACTGTAGTTTTTGCACTAGACGAAGTTACCCAGGGCATTCACACACTATCAAGAAATAAGGTTCACGGTCCAAATGGGATCTCCTGACTTGTTTATGACTGACAATGAGTTTTGGGGTCCCCTTCTGACCTAAGTGTTGAATGCCGACGCGCAGTAGGGGCGTTGCCCTTCGTAGCCAACTGTGGTGATTGTGCCAGTGTTCAAGAAGGGGGACAAGAATAACTCTCAGTGTTACCACCCCCTCTCATTGATACAAATGCGGTAGTAAACGTCCTAGGGAGGGTAATTTTCAGACTGACGCGTGGGCTGATTCAAATTACATTTTTTCTGAAGTACAATATGGTTTCAGGTCAGGCATGTCAACATTTGACCAGTGTCTGAACCTTTAAATAATTATTACCAAGTACACTGTAACCCAGCCCGAATCCCTCCACCTTGCATTCCTGGGCCTTATGTGTGCCTTTGATATGGCTATGAGCACAAACTTGTGGGCTCTGATTCTCGTAATAGGGGTGCACATGAATATAGGGACCCCCTTAGCCAGCTTGCACTCTGACACCTCTGCCTTGGTGAGCTCTTCGCAAGGTACTTCTCGTACCCCGTCTATTCCCACTTGTAGGGTTATCAGGCAGGGGTGCATCCTTGAGCCACTTCTGTTCAACCTCTACATTAATGGGCTTCAGCAAGCTCCCCTTTCTGTTCAGGCTAATTGTCTCAGGTTATGAGTAAGATCGCTCCTGGTATTGTTACATACAGATGAGGCAGTCCTCATGGCCCGTATGCTCATGGGGCTGCAGCTACTCCTGGATACGTTTGTTGTCTTTATGATGAGTTTGGATTTGGCATCAAATTTGACTAAATCTTATGTCATGGTGGTTGGCCCGCTATCTACTTGCTCAAAGACCTTTAAAGTGGAAACCACCTACAGACAAAAGTCCCGGCCTTTCCCTACTTAGGGGTGTTATTTAATGTGAAAAGCAACTGGAAGCCTCTGATTGAGAGAAGGAGATCCGAGTTTGTCAAAACCACCATGGCAGTGTGGAAAAGTAGGTCTGTTATCTTGCCATTCACTCCACCATTTTGTGCTATACACTTCATGGCTGACCTTCTCTCTGCATCACGAACACTCTGGAGCTCCACTTTTGACCTGCCACATTCCTGCACGGACACTCACACCCTGTTTGTGCTTTGGCCAGCCACAAACTGTCCAGCCAATTCTCAACCAGTCGGACAGGGAGTTTCCCAGATGTTTATCGTCTTCACCCTGCACACTATGCCCTGCAGGCGTCCGACAGCTACCATCTAAAGGCCTATCAGATTTAGCTCTGCTTGCTGTGTAATCATCCGCTCGCCTGTGCCCTGCAGGGGTCCAAACAACTACCTTTGCGGACTTATTCGTATAAACATGCTTTTCGCCTACACCCTGCAGGGGCCTCACCGCTACCATCTATGCTTATCAGATTAACCTTTGTTTGACATATAATCATGCATTTTTCACGCATGCCCTGCAGGGGCCAAACAGCCACCACCTGCTGATTGTATCAGAACTGACCATTATTTGTCTGTAAATTATTGATGTTTGTTATTGTTGACCTAGCACGCACAGGGTGGGGATGAAGTGAATATAAGGTGCAGAACCAAAGCACTCAGCAGACTGCCTCCTCAGACAGCTATGGGTGTCTGTTGTTGATGCTCTCTCTATCTCATGAGATTGTAATAAATATCCTTTCTCTCCGTGCTCCAGAGTTGGTCTCAGTTTGTATCCCGGACCTGTGGACTTTAGGGTGACCCTGCACCTTTTGGGTGGTCCCCCTAAAGACCTCCAAAATCCACAGCAGTGCTTAGTTTTGAGTGTAGGTTGGGTTCTTGGTCACCGCATGTTTTACTTAAGATCTACCAGGCTAAATGTGTGTCTCAGATCTGGTATGGTAGTGAGGTCTGGGGGTATATGAAGGTCGATAAAATCCAGACAGCGGAAAATCAATTCTTAAAACGACTTGTGAAGGTCCTTCAATGCACCCCGAAACTTGAAATAAGTCATCTAGCCACTGCTGTGTTGGATCAAGACTTGGACCAGGGAGGATAAGTCTTAACAAACTGATCCTCTCGGATTGTCTGTCTCTTGGCTTTGCGCTTAGAATCCCCTGCATAGCTTAGGTGAAGACAGCTTTCGCGTCTTTAGGGAGAGCGGACATATTTTCTGATCTCCACTCACTGTCACCCCTAAAATTGAAAAGAGTAAAGGTTCTTTTCCATGAGCGGGCCTCGCTAACCAGAGAACAGGCTGAGTTGATAAAACGCACCGGTTAGGGACACATACTGTTAAAAAATGTTCAGGGCATGGAGCTCTATTTTGTGCAGGTACTCAACATGTGAGACAACATTTTTTGGGCCAGATTCAGATTTAACATGCTGCACCATTTCCTGGCCTCACCAAGCGAATGGGTCCAATCTGGTCTTATGTTGCCCTGCAGCTGTGACAATAGGTCTCCGTAAGACACTTTACATTTTGTTATGCTTTGCAATTATTTCATTAGGCCCAGAAAGCAGTTTATCGTCCCACTGTTGAATTCTCTGAACTTTACTCAAGTCCGCCCTGCTGTTATGTACCTGCAGCTGCTCCCCAAATAAACAATGTTTTATTTGCTGTTTCCTGTTTCTTACGAGCTCCTTTGAGGTCTAGGCGTTCTAGACTGGACTGATTTAAGTATTGTTGTAAAAGGGGTGGTTTTTATCTGTTTTTTATTGTTATCTGGTATTTATTTTACCAAATTTGTATTTTATGCACATGAGCTATATAAGTATGATTTTATGTGGTGTGCGTTGTGCTCTTTTATGGTTATTTTTGGAAACCGAATAAAGATTTTATGATGATCATGATGAAAAGGCAAGTATATCAATCATTACTTTGGCCCCCATTCCAATCCAAACAATACAGGTTATATTAAACTGAGCAGGGCTCCATAACATCCCCCGAAATCCAATTTCCCACTGTCCCCCACACTGGGGCAAATGACAAGTTGGAACCTGCAGTGATCTCACTTTAAAGCCAGTCCTCTGCCAGTGCATTTCCCCACCAAAATCATGTATCAAGAGGTCAGGGACCCACTCATTGTCTATCCCTTTCACAGCTACATGCAGCATCTGGCTAAGACCAGGGGGAATGATGCAAACCACTCTATGTGTTAGGGGTGTGTGAATTTGCCGAACTCTGATGCTAAGTGGGTTTGAGTCCACATGAAAACATGATATGTAGTCTCATTGTCTACTTTGTTAATGTCTAGCAGATGTCTTATCCTATACAACCCATCCAGGTACGCTGGCACCTCTTTTGTTTTCCATCTAGCTGAGAATGACTGTCATGTCACCAGCAGTGTCTGTGCGAGCATCTGTGCCATCATAGAATAGAGTGGAAATACTCAGCTTGTCACCAATGGATGTCTTAGGAGAGAGATGCCATATATGCCCCATCAATAATGCCTAATAACCTTTCCCAGTATCTAGCCAAGTTGGGGCATCTCCAGAAATATGGAGGAGTATACTCTAAATGGTACACCCCAGCCAATATGTGTTGGAGGAGTCTAGTATGACACTTCCAGAGTCTATCTAGGGTACCGTACCAGTGGTACAATAACTTACGCACCTCATTCTATTTGTAGCTCAACTCTGTATTCATCCATCAACTTTGTGTGGAGTTCCTTTTCCAATGTTATTTGAAACATGGCCATGTGAACAGAACCCCCAACAACCGGTATGTATTTAGCCTCATCATAGACCTCAGAAGGCATACTTAAGTTTGTCGCTGCACTCATTCGTCCCTCTCTTTTTCTCCATATAGCCTTCCTCACTCCTCCTATCTCCTTATTTCGATTTGTTTCTATCTTCCTGCGTATTCTTACTTCTTCTCTTTCTTTCCAATTTTCTTTCCTATCTTCTTTGTCATTTTCTTTATTCTGGGCTCACCCTTTGCCGTGCAACATTACCCAACCGACAGGAACTCCTTCCTCCAGCCTTTGCTCATGTGGAAGAGAGGCAGGCTCTCGAAAACAAATTCACTGGTCAGGTTAGATAAAGTTCAGAGAGGGTAAGTCATGGTGGAGTCCCTCCCACCCAGGGGCCACAGTACCACTGCACTGAATACTCCACTGATAGCTCCGTTCCTGCCAAAAACTCTTGAGTTTTGCAAAATAGGTCTAGTGTGGATGGGTGCATTCCAGATTTTAAAGGTAAATCCATACTTTGCAATTTAATTTAGATTCTTTGTATGCAAATGTATCTTATATGGATATCCAAATATTATAGCTTGCATTTGGCACTGCTGGACCTGCTTTTCTCGTTTATATATAGAGTACCGGATAAATCCTCTGTGCCTACATACTTGGACTACCATAAATGGAGCATTTACATATTTTATAAAATGCTGGTGCTACACTACCAAAATGGTATGAGTGTGTGGTACATCATAACAACAACTGAGAAGAGCCTCTCTTACAACGGGTACAAATCAGCAATATAATTTTGAGCTCCCCTGTAGAACAATGCAGAGAGAAGCGCCTCTGTATTTAACCTCACTGTGAAACATGCCTATGGTTACTATATGTGTGCATTTAATTAATTAACAAAGTGTGTGTACACTGTACATCAATTTACATTAATCTACACTCATAACTGCTTTATGCACCAGTGTGTAAGTCTTTTAAATCGATCCCATATTCTGCGTACAGTAGACAACAGAAACACTGGAGCACTGAATGTAGCCAAAAAGCAAAAATATAAAGAGGGTACGGTTATTTTCTGAGAATGGTTATATTTCCAGTAAGGAGAACAAGTCACACATTCACTGAATTTGAGCTGCGAACAAATAAGAAAAGAAACCCAGCTGCAAGGCTGGTTTGTTTACTTGAAACAAGCAACAAACAATCCTTTGTAAATACAGGAAACGTCACACTTGATACATTGATCCAACAATCAAAAAGGAAAGCAGGAGCCAAAGAAAAAGTGGAAACATCCTTAGTATAAGCCACATACAGTTTATAAGATGCACGCTATTAATAAGAACAAACATTTCTAAAAGCATGTTAATTACCTTCTTATGTCGTGTGCACAGCCACGTCACAGAATGTTCCTGGTGCATTTTAATTCAGTACAATTTATGGGACTCTAACAAACGAAACCTGATGTTTCATGCTTAAGATTGAACTCAGAGATATTTTTTTTACATTAAGAGCCCATCTAACGCCTGCCATATATCAAACAACAGTTGAGATTTTTTTTTTAACCAGCGTCCATGTTTTGAACTTTCCCAGGCACTTCAAGACTAAAATATGTTCCACATGTTGTTTCTGCCGATGGAGGGTCCATTTTTGTTTTCTGTGAAAAGTCCAATGTGCCTAAAAAATTGTACACGCAGTTTGCCAACCTTTAGAACAGAAAAGAAAGGCTAGACAAAGTAGGGAACAGCTTTCTGGCAACTCATTCTGAGAGGTTTTAAACAATCGTAAAAGAAAATAAAGGAAGTAAACTTTGTACCTCCACTGGAACAAAAGCTAATATGTGTAAAATACAAATATTTTGATAAAGAACGATACAGTTAAACTTAATGAACGTAACCATAATATTTGGAAATCATGAAATTCACTAGTTAAAATGGTCTGGGATAGTTAATAGGTCCAGGCACCAAAATAAATAAGTGGCCTACATTAGGGAATCAGAAAGCTTAAATGGCCCAAGTTTCCAAATGAGGGCAGCTTTTAACTGGTATTTGACAAGGTATGGGAAACTGCAAGAATGTGTGCTTGCTGCAGGCAATGTTTGTGGTAATGTCAGGGAAATCAACAGCACAAAATGGCCTAGCAGACTATAAAAGAGGCCCACAAATAACTAATACAAACGGGCCACACACTGACTTGTCCACACTAACCGTTCTTGCACCGCCAGATTACCCTTTTTTTTAACAGATTTTTATATAGCGCGAACTTGACCCGAATCGGGTATCAGAGCGCTTTACAAAGCACCAGTTGCTTTACATGAGGACACATTCATTTTTGTTAGGCACAGGGAGATTAAGTGATTTGCCCAGAATCACAGGATGTTCAGCGTCATTGCAGAGACTCGAACCCAGTTCCGCAGATTCGAGGTAACTGCCCTAGCCTTTAGGCCAACTCCTAATGCCCGGCCCTGATTGGGTCTCCCCGCTCAAGCAGGCCATAGCAACTGGACGTAAAGAAAGAAAATGCCCTTCTTCCTCACTGGAAGAACAACACTGAATTTGAAAATGGCAGAGACTTATCTGGCTGAAGTTTCTGGTTAAGGCCGGCAAAGAAGGATAAATACAGTTCCCAACATGAGCCAGTGGCCCATTGAATTTGTATATTGAAGAGAACCTTCGCAACAGTGTTGGACAGACGTGAGGAGCTGAGCATTTGCTAGTGGCCGCCCTCCTTCGGTCTGGGCAAGTGTAGACCCGAATAAACTTTTGTGATTTTAAATAAGTAAGATGTTGGACTCCCTTTTGAGGAGTAAAGGAACGGTGTGGAGGTCGTCTCAAGGTAAGCAGATCCTCCACTTCAACATACCATCAGATTCCTGTAGCCCAGCTGGCAAAGGAGATAAACAGTTGTCTGGATTGATTGTGGAGCTGCAAAAACACTTTTGTAAGTCCTCAATAACCACCTCTGACTCACCCTGTACCATCTGAATGCGTATATCTGCCTTTCTAGGTCTTAAAGAGATAAAAAGATGCAGAACAGGACGCCCCCAGGTTTCAGTCTGGACTGAAGGCGGTGGCCAGCTGGCTGACAGGCAATTGTCTCCAGCTTAATGCCACAAAAACAGAGGTTATGGTTGTCGGGAAGGGAGTGGAGCTCTGGGGCGATCAGTGGTGGCCGTCGGAGCTGGGTCCCACCCCGACCCCGGTGTCGGAGGTCAAGAACCTAGGGGTCTGGTTAGACGCTGGTCTCACATTCATAGGGCACACCAAAAAAACTGCAGCCTGTTGCTTTGGACTTTTAAGAGGCTTAAGGCCAGTGCTTAGGTTTTTTGATGCCCCCACCAGACAGCTTGTGGTCCAGGCAACCATCATCTCTCGTCTGGACTATGCAAGCTCTCTGTTGGCTGGGGCTAACCAGGCTGAGTTAACCCGCCTGCAGCGGGTGCAAAACGCCGCGGCGAGAGCCATTGTTGGCTTACCCAGGTTTTGCACGGTGACTAATGTCCTTCGTTCCCTGCACTGGCTCCCGGTCAGGAAGCGTATTCTTTTTAAGGTCTTGTGTTTGACCTTCAAAATCCTAAGAGGCATAGGCCCTGAGATTCTGGCCAACTCTATTTCTTTCTATGTCCCCACCCGCAACCTCCGATCTCAAGGTCAGGCCCTCGCTGTTGTCCCTAGATTTAGGTTGAGCAGGATGGGGGGTCGTTCTTTCAGGGTGAAAGCGGCGTTAATCTGGAACACCCTTCCAGTTGAAATCCGCCTGCTTGAGGACCTGTTGTCTTTCCGCAGAGCCATCAAGACCTTCTTGTTTTAGCCTCTTTTTCTGTGGCATTGTCTCCCTGTTATGTTGTGTTGCTCCGTTGTCTCTGCGCCGGGATGCCCCTTCGCTGGGGTCGCTGTGCGCATAATAAATTGTTATAACATAACATAACATAACATAACATAACCTTCATTGTTCTTAAAACCTTGTTTAATGTTGTTATAAAACATAGAATTATACAACCATCAAATTTACTTAAACACATGAGGCAGGGTATACATAAATCAAGCATCCCTTTTCTATGAACTTCCTCTTGAGTCCTTTAGTTGTTCAGGGAGCTTGTATCTTCATGGCCTCCTATCAACTGTAGTGGATATGGTTTGTCCTGTACATTTAACATTATTGCTCTCATCTTCATCATACAAACCAATAATTAAAGTACTAATCTGGTTGGGTAGAGGGTATGCATCTCAGCTTATTACTGTAGCAATAGGGAGAAAGTGACTCTGGGGCATGCCCGTAGTGACAGCTGCTTTGGTTAAGGCACTATCCATGTCTTTGTTATCCAACCCAGAGGGGAAGCTCACTAAGTGGCCTTTCTTTATAATGCTACAATTACGTACGGACCTATAAACCTATATCCGCTCATAGTCACTGATATTTCTCATCAGTTTTTCTCATCAGGGAGACGGGCTGCAGCAATCACCCCATAATATTCAGAACATTCACAAAGCTGGCATATTATTTCATCTCATTGGAAGGAGTCAGGTGTCCTGCCAATGGCTCCTTATGCTTCCAGAGATATTATTGTTTTGAGTCATGGTTGGTCCCCAAATCTTAAGTTAAATTCCCAGGTGTAACTGGTGAACCAATGGCTCCTTTGGATGTGTTCTGTTTTTTTGGGTGCGTTGCCACGTAAAGATTTCAACCAGAAAAAGTGTTCGTGAGATATCAGCTTCTGAAGGTATGCACTGCAGAAAACATCACAGTGGGTGCTGACAGACTAATACACCGACACCCACTGCTAGTCATTTGGGACTTTTTCAAATGTCTCTTAAGGTTACTGCTCCGTCCTGCTTGGACTCTGCTTATTGGATCCTCAGTCTCCATCGGCCTGGACACTGCGACTCTTGGGAATCTAAATGTATTAATGACTTTACTGGGTGGAATCCTTGTTTCACTGGTACATTTTTGGATTATGGATTTCACTGTCAAGACTTAAGCACCATTGAAACAGAGGGCCAGACATCTCATTGTGAGGTTCCTACATTGCATTTTGTTTGACTGGCTCCTCTGTCTCACTGATCAAGACTTTATTAGAAAACATTAAATTAAAAAAGAAGTGTCCTAAAGTTCTCTGAGTAGACCCAAGTACCACCCTCGAGGATAGCATAGGCCATCCTGTCAATTCTACAAAAAATATAGCACCTACAACTTAAATTATATAAAATGTTTGAGGGTCGTATTTCAGTTTCTGGGGGTGCTAGGGCCTTCAGGGTTCAGATTCATGTCACATTTCTAACAGCTCATGTCCAGCTAATAAAAGTCCAAATCATCATGCAGATACAGCACTCAATGGGGGGCACTGAGCTTGAGTGTAATTTAGTGTGCCACGCTGTAGCAGAGTTTTTAACATCTCTCCCCAATTGTAATTTTCCATGACTGCTTATCTTTGCTATCCCTGGAGAGTCAAGTGCCTTTGGTAATTTAATTGAAGTGAACTTGTATTGGTGGCCATTGGACACAAATGGTGAACAAAATTACCTACACAGTATACTTCAACCTAAGAGATTGCATGTTGCACACAATCCAAAACATTGATGAAAATAGCAATAATAACAATACTCCAGGGTCCCCATGAAAAGGTGGAACCAATTGCGACTGTAATTGAGTCTACTGCACTGTAGAGACTCTGCGTACCTCGTCTAGCTGGTCGAATAGGAGGATGAACTAATAATACATACATAGATGTCTATACACAAAGGCCACAATTTGAACAGTGACAACTTATCCTTTTTGGGTTTCGCCTGCCGAAATGCTGCGCTCTGCGCAGCCTTTCAGCGCAGGTGAAATCCTATGTCGACACTAAGCAGTTCGGGAACGTCCCACGGCTCTCATTGGCTAGCTCCATAAATGGAGGCTAGCCATTGGGTGCCGGATCTGTCCGTCAAGGCCGGACCAGATTCGGGGGCGTTCCCGAGATTTTTTCCCTGGGCGGAGTTACGTTGTTTCCCGTTCCCTCCCCTTTCCCGCCGTCCGTGTCCTCTCCCGCCCCCCTCCCGCCGTCCGTGTCCTCTCCCGCCCCCCTCCCGCCGTCCGTGTTCTCTCCCGCCCCCCTCCCGCCGTCCGTGTCCTCTCCCGCCCCCCTCCCGTCGTCCGTGTCCTCTCCCGCCCCCCTCCCGTCGTCCGTGTCCTCTCCCGCCCCCCTCCCGTCGTCCGTGTTCTCTCCCGCCCCCGAATCTGGTCCGGCATTGAGCCGGCCGTCTTCTGCGTCTCTCCTCCCCCTTTCCCGCCCCCTCCCGCTTGACATTTTTACCTTCCGATCAGTATTCACAGGGGAGGAGAGGCAGGGAAGGACTCGTTTCCGTGACCGACTCCCCTGTTTCAAACCTTCCTCTGTTGTGCCATTGACGCCTGCTGCTGCGTTTTCAGCCAGTTCACCTGCGAGGACAAAGAGGCGCAGAGCGCCCGGGAGTCGGTGCACCCGCCGCGGGTAAGTCTTAGAGGTGGGCGCTGCAATGCTAGGAGGAGGGAACCGGTGACCCTGGGCAGGCGCGCCTTGTCTCCCGCACCTTCCCTTTGCGTGCGCTGTATGGGCGCCGAACAACTAACTTATGCTTATTTCCTACACATTCCAATAACTTGGAATGTTTACCTACCTTTGTTTCTGCTGGTCAGTTTCAGTGTATGCCTATTTGGATCCGTGGTTCACAAATTGAATATTGTCATTCCATTTTTTTTTTAATAATTCCTGAATTTTTGAGACGGGGAGTAGATAGGCCTTTGCGGGGCAGGGGGTGCTGCTTCCAGGGGGAACCTATTCTATCTCATGCCTTCCCTTGGTGATGATATGGAGGGGGAGGGCGTTACGCCACTGCTTTGAGACTTCTAAAGTGTGAGCGGGAGACTTCACTCAAGCTCTCCTACTTCCTTACACCTAGCTATAGCTATGCCTCTGTTTCCTTCGTAAATTGGGCCTCTTTGTTTCATCATGTGTTGCACTTGACCAGCGCTCTGTCTGTTTTTACGTATGTGTTTTAGGTGTATAGCAGAGCGCCGCAAAAGTTAGACCATTGCTCCGCCAGCTCCTAAATAAACCTGAAAATGATCCTCTTTCACTGGTAAGTCCCTGCGAATGTGTAAACCAGTTGATGCGTAGCCGGCTTTGCTGAGCTAGCTAGAGCTGGATTCGATTATTCACGAGGACAGTTGATCGATGAAAGCGGGACGCATCTATCTCGTGTTTTATCGCTGCCATCTCGTGTTTTATCGCTGCCTGGCGTAGTGCATAAAATATCAACTGGAAGAAGAACAATCACACCCGGGCAGGAGGGGATATGCAGCCGCGCAATTAGTAGGCGATGTTTAAGGGCGTGGGTAGATGCAAAAAAAATCCGAGTATCCCTTTGTCAGATTTCCAAGGTTGATCGCATCACCCTCACAATCAATAATTCTTTATTCGGCTATTAATGAATGATCTAAAAAGTACAATTAAAAACACATACGATGTAGCACACATCATAGAACAGAAAAGCTATGAATACATATACAATAGTCCCCTCACAGCTAGACTCATTGCATTTATTCAAAAGTATTCCAAAGAATAGCATTCCCCCTTCTTGATGACAATCTGTGACCATTTTATCCCTAGCAAATCTCGCGATACAGGTTCATTTTACTCTATATGGGGCAGTGGATTTACAGCTGCTTTTTGGATATGTGTAATAAGGCAGTTTAAAGGTCCTGGAGTCACAGATAGTGTTGGCATGCACTGTTTCTGTAATTATTTATTTCGCTGGAACTGAAAGGAGAGAGAACCTAAAATGTTTTCTAATTTGGGAGTCTAGGTTTAGTTTGTCTTCGGAAATCCAGATTATTGGCTTCCTTTCAAAGATAGCGTTTTGGGGCAAAGTAGGTGTGGTTGGGGTAGGCAAATGAGCATCAGTTAGCTGTTTGTCCCTATTACCTTGTCTCTACTTTTTTGCTCTAGTGTGTTTCAGCCCCTTTAATCCATTTTGTTGACCGCCCTGTTTAGGCCGTCTGACACTACCAGTTCTCAACGCGAGGCAATAAAAAAAAGTTGAAGTAATAAAATACGTTTTCTCCAATACATGAAGAGTTGCCATGTGTGAGACATGATAGAACATAATTTTGAGTGTGGCATCATTAACTTATATATTTCAGTGGGCTGCAGTTTCCAGGATTTTGTAAAACTATTCCGTTTCTAGAAAGTTATAAATCATTAAGTTAACTGATCTTAGTACTACTTTGATTTGCTACAGTGTGAATGTGGTACTGTGAGTACATTTCAATATGAAAGTTTGCTGGTTTGGGCATTTGGGGCTAGAAGATGATTCTTAATTAAATCTTACCCGCCCCCCCTCCCCGCACTTCACTCTTTTTTGGGTTTCGTTACATAAAACCGTCTGTATAATATTTTACATGGCCTTTTTGTTTTTATTTAATTTAATTATCAGTTGGGGGTTATTAGGACAACCGTACAGCACACTGAAGTGTAGCTCAGCTGCTGTGCAAGGGTTAGCTGCTGCTCAGGGTTTAGCTGCTGTGTGTGTGGCTCTCTGTATGTATGTGTGTGGCTGTGTGTGTGGCTCTCTGTACGTGTGTGTGTGGCTCTCTGTATGTGTGTGGCTGTGTGTGTCGCTCTCTGCATGTGTGTGTGTAGGAGAGACAGCAGTGTGAGAGACAGCAGTGTGAGTCTTCTAGGGAGAGCATGGTGTGTGAGAGGCAGCAGTGTGAGTCTTCTAGGGAGAGCATGGTGTGTGAGAGGCAGCATTGTGTGAGAGACCGCAGTGTGAGACCTTTTATTTATGTTTTGGTTTTTGAAACAAATAAAACGCATGGTTATCTGCAATATCATTAGCTCAAACTCGCGTAAATACGCGACCTATTGCATTGCAAATGCTATAGGTCTCGCATTTGCGAGAGATTAAGCTATTGGCATTGTAAATGACAATGCCATTTATTTATTTATTTTCAAAACCAACACATACATAAAAATTGTCATTTACAATGCCAATAGCTCAAACTTTTCAAAAGGCGAAACCATTGCATTGTAAATGCTTGTTTAATCTCTGTGAAGGATCCACAGGAAGTTTGGAAAAGCTGATAGGGAAATCTTGTAAACAGAGATTAAAACACGTACTTAAACTATGTACTGCGACTGGAAAGCAGATAACACAACACTTTTAAGTCACTTTCTGAAGTCACCAGAAAAGTGCTTAAATAAGATCGGAACCAGTCAATGGGGCTTATGGGAGATTGAATCCAAGTTTTCCCTCTACAATAAACCACCAGTACATGCGGTTAAAGAAGGAAGACAAGAGGGAAAAGAGACAGAGAGAGCACACATAGCGACTAATGGCCAGATTAAATACTTTCATTGCGAATGCGGAAAATTTTAGTGGCACCCTATTCTTAAATATATACATTTTTGAACTATTAATGTTGTTTTATGTGTACCTGTTTAAGAGTAGGTTTTAAAAACAACAGAACAAAAAACCTATTATTACATACATACAGTTTGCTCAACAGCTTGTCTTTAAGCAAATTGTGGCTAAAGTTAAGGTTAAGGCTTAACTTTTAAGAATTTGATTTCCATGTTAGGCTTCAATTTTTTTACTACAATGCACTTTAGCACTATTGGCTCACAAAATTGTAAAAGCATTCTAATGAAAATGTGTATAGTTGTTTTTTAAACAAATCATTTAAATATATATATATATATATACTATGATCTATAGCTGTATTTATGCATGAGAGTGTTAAGACATTGGGCCAAACAAAGCAAAAATCAAGCACACAACACCGCACGCACGAAACATAAGCCATAACAGGTAAGTGGAATTTAGGTGCAGGTGGAAGTTTTCTGACCGTGTTTCACAGAATATCATTCTGAGGCTTAAAATCAGAATTAGTGAATATCTCTGCTAATCAATTTTGCAAAAGATGGCAGTCCGCCAGGATGGTAGAACAACTGCAATCATAACTGCATTTTGCCAGAATTGGGATCCTGGGAATGTAGATTTGTGGGTAATCATAAACAGATTAAAAGGTCATTTTCCACCATTTTTATTTTTTATTTTTAACACTTATAAAGCGCGAACGAAGGCCCTAGGGCATCTCGGCGCTGAGTTACTGCAGTGTTCAACCAATGGGGGAGCTGGAGGTTTATTGATTAAAAAGCCAGGTCTTAAGCTGCCTACGGAAAGACAAAAGGGAGGTGCTTGTTTTAATAGAATGTGGCAGGGTATTCCAAAGTTTTGGTGCAGCCACAAGGAATCTTCTATCTCCCCATGAAACCAATTTGGTACGTGGTACCACCAGATCATGTGAGCTAGCTGATCGTAGCATTCTGGAAGGATGGTAGGGGATGAGATTTTTAGTGAAAATGCAGGTCCGACACTATGTAAAGCCTTGTATACCAGGCACAGAGACTTGAATTTTATTCTCGTTCGTACCGGTAACCAGTGAAGCTGTTTTATAATGGGTGACACCGATTGGTATTTGGGAATGCGTCCTAATAGCCTGGCAGCGGCATTTTGGATAACCTGCATTTTCTGCAGCACTCTCTCTTGGGCACATAAGAACAGAGCATTGCAATAGTCTAAAGTAGACAAAACCAGGGAGCACACCAATGTTTTGCCAGCATTCTCGGGTAAAAAAGGTAATGTTTTTTAATAAGCCGTAATTTATGGAAGGCTGAGGAGGAGATCTGATTTGCATGTGGCAGAAAGGTCAAGTGATCGTCAAACATGACTCCCAAGTTCCTTACCTTACATACTGGGGCCGGGGGGTGGCCCATGGATGACGGCCACCAGCTGGATGACCACGCCGGGAATAAGTTGCCGAAAATGACAACTTCCGATTTGTCGGAATTCAATTTCAAGCAATTTGAAGCCATCCAACTCCCAATTGCCAACATGCCTTGATTAAAACTGCTAGCGATTTTTGGCCCATCATTCTTAACGGCGAGTACCAACTGGGTGTCATCAGCGTAAGATGTAAGGCTCATCCCATGTGCCCGGATGACTTGGGCAAGGTCCGACACATAAATGTTAAATAGTGTCGGACTCAGGGATGAGCCTTGAGGGACACCACATGGTAATGACAATGGGGATGATTTAAAGGATCCGACAGTCACGACCTGGGACCTATTTGCAAGAAAAGATGTGAGCAGTCTCTTGGCATTACATTTAACGCCCAAGCCCTCGACACGGTCGGTCAAAGTGATATGGTCGACCGTGTCGAAGGCTGCTGAAAGGTCCAACAAATCAAAACTGCCGTTCCTCCCCCATCCCGGATAGCTCTGATATCATCCGCCGCTTTAACCAGGGCAGTTTCTGTTCCGTGGAATTGACGGAAGCCGAATTGAGATTCGTCCAGGAGTTTGTGTTCCTCGAGAAAGGAGGATAATTGAGAGTTCATAATTTTCTCAACTATTTTCGCCAGGAGAGGAAGATTGGCAATAGGGCGGTAGCTTTTAGGTTCTTCCCTGTCCAAGTTGGGTTTTTTGAGGAGAGGTTTTATGAAGGGGAAGGTAAAGAGGGAAGAGAACCCCCGGCTTTCCGCCTCAGGGGAGAGCACACGCAATCTGAGCCCTACCTGAGTTACTGGAATAAATAACGTAGGGCAGACGGGAAGCGTCCAACTACTGGACCACCACCCGAAAAGTTCCCCCAAGATGGCGCCCGTTCAGTCCTGCCGGCGTGAGCCCCAAGCTCGGCTGTACCGGTCAGGAAGAGGGGCCTCGGTGCTACTTAAATCTAGCACCGAGTGTTTTAGTAATCAGGCGAAAGGTAAAAGCGACCTTTTTAAAATATTTACACACTTTAAAAATGATAGCTGCCACACGTTATCAAATTAATTCTTTGCACAATAAAGGTAAAGAGGGAAGAGAACCCCCGGCTTTCCGCCTCAGGGGAGAGCACACGCAATCTGAGCCCTACCTGAGTTACTGGAATAAATTCTCACCATGAGAATACACACCATTTTACTGCTGGAAAAAGATTAAATAAGTACCTTTAAAAGGCAAGAAAGGAAATGTATACTCCATGTTTAATGGGGTGAAAGAAGAATACAGTGTTTTGCATAGATTCGCAATACATACTCCACTAGATTGTCTATCCAGTCTTGTTTTATAATTTGTCCACAATTCCAAGCTTAGTTCCAGTGCAGTTTGTGAATTATCAAAAAAGCCTAAATAGCTGCATTTGAGATGAATGACAGATTATTTAATTTAGTTTCGTCGGTGAATCGGATCCATAATAAATAAACTAATGAAAAAGCCTGGTTGGAGGGAAAAGTCCCTTGCATGGAGATGGACATTCACCCCTGCCCTGAGTGCTGCTGACGCAATAATGTCTAGAGTCCTGGTGATGATTTGTGTTCTCATGGGTGAACAGAGATCATGCATGTACACCATGACATAGGCTTGTCTCATGGATTTCTGTCTTTTTGGACCGGGCGTGGCACCCAAGCGCTATCTTCAAAGTAGTGAAAAGTTACTGGGGTTGCCAGGAGTTAAGCAGCATGAGTGCAGTGGTGGGAGCATACAATGTAGTGATCAGTAGAAGTGAACACTCATTTTTACTTGTACCACTGGATTGAGGCCGACAAGGTCACTTATTTATAGTTCTGCTGCTATGTGCTTATCACACCCATGGCCTACATCGGTTTGGTGTGTAGTGCTTGGCGAGATCAATGAGAGCGCAAGAGATACGAATGGAGAGGTTGCAGGACAGTCAATACCGCAGCTTGAGAGCGTTGGAAATGCTCAAGCGAGGGAAAATGGCCACAAGCTCAGTTTAGCTTGGTTCTTACCCTGAGGATGGTGTAAGGATGGTGATGACACGGGTCATCAAAGGGGGGAAC
This sequence comes from Lissotriton helveticus, assembly GCF_964261635.1. NCBI lineage: Eukaryota > Metazoa > Chordata > Amphibia > Caudata > Salamandridae > Lissotriton > Lissotriton helveticus. The sequence goes on along the minus strand of NC_136069.1, from coordinate 246,510,577 downwards.
TGAGAGAGCGCCATTTACAGTGAAATTGTAGGGGTGCATCATATGTACAAGTAGTCAGCACCCGTATATATAGAGGACTTTAATCATGTTTAGATGCAAGGTGGGATCGAGTAATAGAGTAATGGGTTTTAGAAAATGTGAAGAGCCTTATGAATTTGCAAATCCACACTTGCTATATAACCTAGAAGTGTCGCTGAAATGAAATCTTTCACTAATAAGAAGTGCCTTTAAATGAGCACTGTTGTGCATTTAGATCTGCTTATTGAAGTTTACTGTGCCTTTTTGTAATCGATATCTAGCTTAAAGTAGGAAATGTATTTGCTGTTAAGGTCAGAGGCCTAGTGAAATAAGGGATTGCAAGTATAAACTGTTGGGCCTTTAAATCAAGCTGAGGCCTAGTTTACCGAAATGATGCAGGCCCATTTGAAAGTTTGCTTAAACATTTAAACGGTAGAAATGCTTATGAAAGAGGCTTTTATGAAATGTTGCAACATTATTAGACTGTGAGCCTATTTGCGTATATTCTTTTTGCAGGTGCATCACCAAGTAGATTGTAGAGTAGAAGGGCCCATTGTGTATGAGAGTTAGAAATGCTAGACTCAGACATGGAGGGGTAGACCAGGAATTTGAAGATGCAACTAGAAGCGATGAAGAGTCTGGGATCCAAGGACGTCTGCACGAACAAGAATGGACCAGTGCCATACTGGAAAATTTTATAGTTAACACCTTCGAGAGGGGCGTACCTGAAGGCGTGTCGTTCGCATTGTGGGGTTTTGTATTAGGGTCAGCACCCCGAGGGTGGAGAGAGAGCAGATGGGCTGAGGAGCTAGAGAGAGCAGTTGGTCTTGGTAAAGAGCCTAGCTATGACTGATGGTTCTCTAGTCTTAGAGAGAAAGTGAGTGACCTTCCTTTGGAAGTCACCACGGCTGACACCTTTGGTTAGGTTGGGCTATTGTTGAGTAGGGATGTCACTTAGTATAGTGTAGGGACAGACTAATCTGAATTTATGTCTTTTATCCTGATGAGTACCAGAACTCAGGTTATAGCAATCTTGTTTAGTCTGATGATTCTGGAACTGATTCTCGTATTATTCATCAGCCGCTTGAGACTTTTCCGTAGGATTATGTTTGTATTAGTGCCTGTTTATCTTTTGAACCTCCTGCTGAGGTGTTTGTACCTTCAGTTATTTTTGGTTATGTAATAAATCTTTAAACTTTGTTCTTGGTCAGTGGTTCTTTGGGGAAAGCAAGTGGGAACATCTTGAATAGAAATTGAAGATTGCGTACAGGTTGCCTTAATCACTCTATGACAGGTAAAAAGGTCCAGTCGACCTGTGACGGGATTCTGGAGAATGGTAAGCAGACTCTAGAGGTAAAATCCCGCCTTTCCAGTTGGTAGCAGTTTAGGATGGTTTATCTTCTGGAGTGAGGGTAATCTAGAAGTAGGTTGAGATTTCCCCGAGGCCCATAGAGAACCAATGAAGAGTGTCCAGAAAGCGGTGGGCGGATGGTGCTCCATGGAAACTGACGGAGAGTGACAGTGCGGCAGAAAGCAGCAGGTCGGAGGAGAGTGAGTATGAAAAGGGTCATGCGTTGTTAGATTGCGGTGTTACATTGTATTGTTGTGTTGCGTTGTCTTGCGGAGTTGAATGCATGTAGTGTGAAAGGAGAACAGGTTGTGAGCGCGCGCAACCAGTGAAAATCTTAGGCTCATTTGGAGCTTAAGTGGTTCGGGTGTATCGAACACCTAGAGTAATTGTCGACCATTGTTAAGGGGGTCATGAGGTACCATTGATCGCCCGCAGGACCGAGATAGGGGGAACGGATGTGTGAGTGTGTGGGTAACGGACGCTGGTCGGAAGTTACCATGAGTTTGTAACCTATCAGTGTGGCGATTGTCCGGTCGTTCGCGGACAGACATTTGCCAGTTTGGTGACAATTACAGTTAGACTGTGGCCGTACAGTCAGGGAAGTGGTTGCTTGGTCGGAAGTAATCATTTTCAGTGTATGATTGGGACGCATGCGAGACCGCGAGAAGAATGGAGAGAGGAGGGGAACTGCTGCGAAACGGAGGCGAGTGACGTCAGAAAGAGCTGCGCTGGGATTGGTCGGTTGGCGTGGAGCCGCGCTGGGATAGGGCGGTTAGTGTGAAGCCGCGCTGAGATTGGTGGATTGTCATCAGGAAGTAAACGAGTGCAGTAAACAAGGAAACGTTGTGGATTTTAATCATGAAATGTTTTAAAGTGTTGCGGAAATGTTTCAAGGGCGAAAACAGAATAGAACCTCGGGGAGGGGAGGAGGCTCCACCCGAGGATACTCCAGCTTATTATATGGCAACGAATGTTGGGTTACACACCATATTGTGGCTTGGTACTTGGTGTAAGATGACGGATGGAAACGAAGAACTGACGTTTCCCAAATACGGAACGTTTAGACTACAGGTGTTGTATCAGTTGAAAGCGATTATGGCTGCGTTGCGACCTTTGCCCAGACCAACACAGTTTGAAGCACTAAATGCATGGATCAGGGCAGCCCATGAACGGAACAGAGATAGGAGACAAGAAAGAGTGAAACGATCAGTTAGGGCGGTCCAAGATGCGAGATGGGATGCTTTGGCCAAGAGATGGAGGGTACAGACCATTGAAGGGGATAGGTTGTACCCGCTGCTGGAAAATACAGGCGATGCACAGAGGAAAAGTACGAAGGATGAGGACAGTGAGACAGACGATAGCCTGATAGAGAGGCTGTTGTCAGAAAGACCACCTCCATACAATCCCGTGTTGGGGGGCACGCCAACATCAGCCGAGAACTGGGAAGGTTCAGAAGGGGCTGGTGGGGTCAAAATGGTGAGTGATTTGAGCACCTCAGAGGACATGTTTTGTCCAGAGAAAGGAGAAAAGGCACCTCCACCTTCTCCAGTGACGAGAGTAGTGGGAAGGTTCACAGTACAAAAAGTTTGGGTGGAAGAGGGTGTCCACTCACAGAAATTGCCGGATGCTCTTACGGTACCAGTTACCATAGGTCCTATAGTATCAGTGTACAACCCAGAACAGAAACTAGGTGAGAGTCCGCTGCAAACGGGGAGTGAGAGGTGTGCCAGCGAGGACAGGGGTAATGGAATGGAAGGGTGGAGACAGATGCCAAAACCAGTAGAAAGAAGCACTCTTTTGGCAGCATCGGCAGACTCCTCAGAAGAGCAGATGGGTTGGAGGGGACAAATGGATCTGAGGGGACCAAGGCCGAGGTCGATGAGAGAATTGAGGCCAGACTTGAGGACTTGGGAAACCATCGTGGACACTCAGAGTGATAGATCGAGGAATGTCTTTGGGTCTGAGAGTCAGGATAACAGGGTGGTGTCTCACTGCGTGCCTAGTGAAAGCCGGCAGGAATGGGAACGAGAAGGGGTGGGGAATAGGGGGGCGTCCCACCACACCTCTAGCGACAGTAGACAGGAGTGGGTTCGAGAAGGCTGGGAGAACAGGAGGGTTCCTCCTAACACACCTGAAGAAAACAGACGAGTGTGTCAGGACAGTGGCTGGAGGGACTCTAATGGAACTACTGGTCAGGGTACATTGAAGGCTGCGATAAAAGCAAGAAGGATAGATGTACTGAGATTGAAAACAGAAGTTGAGGAGATAGTGGAAGGTACCTTGCCAATAGAAAGGATCGAACTTTACGAACCAGATGAGCTATTGTTTGTGGCGAAGGATGTTACACGGAGGGCTAGGACAGCTCATGAGAAACTCTCTGAATTGGTAAATAAGTATTCGGTAGACTTGACAAAAACAAAAGCACTGCAGGGTGGCCACCGGTTACAATATTCAGATCAAGATCTAGACGAAAAGAGGGTGATCGGATTGAAAACTCACATTAGGGAACTGATTGTGGGAATCCGAACGTGGACCCCATTGGAGAAATGGGAGGAAAGGTGGTCAAAAAGAAAGAGCGTTAGACGGAGTGTTATTGAGACACCCCCGGGAGGAGGGTTGATGCATACAGAAGCGTACCCCTTGCGGGAGGTGGCTTATGGGGGTTATGTACATGTACCTTGGAGTAGGGGAGACCTGGCTGCTTTTACGAACACATTTCCAAAATTGCGTGAGAGTCCAGTGGAATGGTGCAAACAGGTAGAGAGGTTCGTTAAAATCTCAAAGGTGCTGTGGATTGATTTGAACATGCTGTTTGACATTGTGGTTCCGGGTGATTTATGGATAGCATGCAAGGTTAGTGTTGAATGGCCCACAGCGGAGCCAGAGCGAGATACTGCCACAAATGGACCATCACCCAGGGTGATGGCGAAGTATGAGCCAGCGATCACATGGTTAAAAACCAAGGTACCAACACAGGACATAGATTGGGTGAAAATAGATCGGACTAGGCAGGAACCAAAGGTGACGGTACATGAATATTATGAGCGACTGTTGCAGATCTTTAAACAGTACAGTGAGTTAGATGTGATGGACCCAAAGGACATGGGACAGTTTGTATCCAAATTTGTTCTGGGACTGAGGCCTGATATTTGCCTTATGATACAGCAACATTTAATCTGTTGGCAAAACAAGCCTCTGGATGAGATCTTGAGGTACGCGAGGTACTGCAGCGATGAGATAGACTCGAAAACAAGGAAGCTAAAGGACAAACTGATGTTAGTACAGATGCAATCAGGAGGACAGGGTCAGTCAGGCAATGGCACTTTGGGGAGGAAATCAGGGGGACAGAAGAGGGACAACGAGGAAGGGCAGAGACCAAGGATAGATATAGCAACCCTGAAAAAGACGACCAGGTGTCATCAATGTCATGAGGTCGGGCATTGGAGACGCGAGTGACCCCATAACCCAGACAATCAGGTACAGGAGGAGGAGGAGGAGGAAGTTCAAGCCCCTCCGGTACGGAAGGTGACAGTGACCAAGTCCCAGACGACGAAAGGGGGGACTTCAGCCCCTAGGGCTCCGGTTCCCCAGCCACCGAAGATTTCAACAGGGAACAAGGTATACAAGCAGATGCCTTTCATAGTGGAAGGGGACGAGTGTTACCAATTTGACCCAGTGACAGGACGGTATGTGGATGGGGAGGAGGGCTGTACACTTGGAGCAGTACTGGAGGTAGATCAGAGCAGTACTGGAGGTAGATCAGAGAGGACCGTTTGTAGAGGCAGATGTAGATGGACATCCCACCACCTTTCTGGTTGACACTGGTGCCTCTCGCTCCACTGTGCGGTCTGCGGTAGTCCCCAACCTACCTCTTTCAGGACAGACCATACAAGTCGTAGGAGTAGCAAATAGAAGAATGACAAACCCCCTGACTGAGCCAGTCCCTGTGAAGATCGGAAGTTTCAGAGATAGACACCAGTTCGTAGTGTGTGATTCCAGTCCCGTGTGCCTGTTAGGAAGAGATCTTCTGTGTAAACTCAATTGCACCATCTATTGTACCCCAAAGGGAGTAGAGCTACAGACAAACGATGACGATGCTGACTTTAAAGTTGCAAATACGCATGTGTGCATCGAACTGTACCCTGCGTTAACAGTGGAGGAACTCCCTTGGGACCTGAGAGATTCAGTCTCAGTGCAGGTGTGGGACTTTACAGGGGAGGAAATCGGATTGATCAAAGGAGTAGAGCCAGTCAGAATTCAAGTAAGACCGAATGCCGAATTTCCAAGAACACCCCAGTATAAGTTGACCCCAGAAACAATTGCAGGTATAAAACCAGTGATTGAGTCCATGATTAGACAGGGAATTCTAAAGGAGGTTATGGGCAGTCCCTGTAACTCTCCGATAATGGGGTTGCAGAAGCCAAGTGGGAAGTTCAGGATTGTGCAGGATTTACGAAAGGTTAACAACATAGTTGTTCAATGTTGTCCAGTGGTACCGAATCCATCAGTGATACTGTTTCAGATACCGTTCCAAGCAGAATGGTTTTCTGTGATAGATTTATGTCAGGCTTTCTTTTCCATCCCTTTGCATGAGGAGAGCCAATTTCTTTTTGCGTTCAAAATAGAGAACCGCGTTTTAACATGGTGTCGTATCCCACAAGGGTATACAGAAAGTCCATCGATCTTTAATCAATTGCTGAAAAGGAATCTTGAGAGTCTGGTACTGCCGCAGAATTCGGTTCTCGTGCAGTACATAGACGACCTCCTTGTTGCGTCAGACACCGAAGATGCTTGTAGGATTGACACCATAGCCTTGCTGAACCATTTGGGAGAGAATGGACACAAGGTGTCCCCCAGCAAGTTACAGTACTGCCTGCAAGAAGTGCAGTATTTGGGTCACAGAATAGAGCAGGGAAAGAGGAAAGTGTCGCCTGATAGGATTGAGACGATCATGAGAATGACTGTGCCCTCGACTCAAAGAGAGGTTAGAATGTTCCTAGGCATGGTTGGCTATTGCCGACAATGGATTGCTAACTTCTCCTTGAAGGCGAAACCATTGCAGAAACTGACGCACAAGGACGTGAGTGATCCGGTACCATGGGACACAGATTGTATGATAGCCTTTCTCGAGCTGCGAGAGGATCTTTGTCGTGCTCCAGCTCTGGGAATGCCCGATTACACCAAATCATTTGCATTGTTCTGCTGTGAGAGGGAGGGGTGTGCATTGGCAGTCTTAGTGCAAGATCATGGAGGAGTCCGTAGACCAGTTGCATACTTCTCGGCTACCTTAGATCCAGTAGCCGCAGCGTTGCCCGGATGTCTCAAATCCGTTGCTGCAACAGGTGTCAGCATTGAAAGATGTGAAAGTATTGTAATGGGATATCCACTGACAGTGCATGTACCACATTCTGTGGAATTGTTGATGACCAGGACCAAGATGCAGCACTTGACCAACAACAGACTCACACGCTACGAGCAAGTTATACTTGCTGCGGAGAATGTGACTCTCAGGAGGTGCTCTGTCTTGAATCCTGCTACCCTGTTGCCATTGCCAAATTATATAGAAGATGATTGGGAAGACAATGATTGTCTTGATGTAACTGAACTATGCACCAAACCTAGGCCGGATATTGTTGATGTGCCATTGACAGACCCCGATGAAATTTACTTTGTGGATGGCTCATGCGTAAGAGACAATACTGGTCAGTTGAGAGCAGCATTTGCTGTCTGTACTATTTCTGGAATAATTGAAGCAGCCTGCCTGGAAGGAGTACACTCCGCACAGGTGGCTGAGATAATTGCGTTGACGCGTGCCTGTTTGGCAGCCAACGGGATTCGGATCACCATCTTCACTGACAGCCAATACGGATTTGGGGTGGTTCATGACTTCGGTCAATTATGGTCTCAAAGGGGCTACATGACATCATCGGGCTACCCAATCAGGAATGGCAAATTTATCAGGTTATTGCTGGAGGCCTTGCAAGGTCCTGCAGAGATAGCCGTGGTAAAATGCACCGCCCATACTAGAGGCACTGATTTTGTGACAATGGGGAATCGTTATGCTGATGAAGTTGCACGCTATTGTGCGGAGCAGGGATACTCCTTTACTGAACAAAACATTGAGGGACCAAGGGAAAGAACCGAACTAAGCATGATGCTTGAGGTGGCAGACACATGGGAAGAGTTTAGAGACATGCAAGGACAGGCGTCAGATTATGAGAAAAGGGTGTGGGTATCGGCTGGTTGTGTCAAGGGAGATCTGGACATGTGGGTTTCGGCTGATGGAAGAGCTGTGGTGCCGAATGAGCTGGTGAGTGCGATGGCACGACAGATACATGGTCCTGTGCATCTGGGAAGGGATGCAATGTTGCGTGTGTTCAGGCAAACATGGTACAATCCGAAGTTTAGACAGGCTGCGGAAGCAGTATGTCAGAGATGTGTAACGTGTCAACAGATAAATGTTGGGAAAAGAACACCAGTTATACTGAGTCACATTGGAAGGTCCGGCGGACCTTTTTACAGGATGCAAATAGATTTCATTGAGATGCCGAGGTGCAATCGCCTCAGGTATGTCTTGGTGAGTGTGTGTGTGTTCTCAAGATGGGTTGAGGCATATCCCACTCCTAGGTGTGATACACTCACAGTAGCAAAACTATTGTTGAGGGAATTGGTGCCACGATTCGGGGTTCCAACCTCTTTGGAATCGGACAGAAGAAAGCACTTTAATAGCGAAGTTGTGAAGATGCTCTGCTCTGCCCTGAACATTGACCAGAGACTGCATTGTAGCTACCGACCAGAGGCTTCTGGCACAGTGGAGCAGATAAATGGAACGCTTAAAGCCCAAATGGCAAAAGTGTGCTCATCCACATCCCTGAAGTGGCCCGATGCGTTGCCATTGGTACTAATGAGCATGCGTAGTACCCCAGACAGGAGGACAGGGCTCTCACCTCATGAAGTACTGATGGGGAGGGCTATGAGACTGCCATCTATTCCTACAACTGCTTTGCTGAATATCACAGATGACCTGATTCTTGATTACTGCAGGGGACTTTCTGAGGTCATCCGTTCTGTGTCTCTTCAGGTGCAGGCTGCTGAAGTCCCGGCTGCTAGCGACCTTTGTCACGACCTGTGCCCGGGTGATTGGGTCCTGGTGAGGAAACACGTGCGGAAAAGCTGCCTGGATGTGCGTTGGAGAGGACCTTTCCAAGTGATTCTAGTCACTACTACTGCTGTGAAGTGTGGCGGATTGCCAAACTGGATCCATGCTTCTCACACCCGACGAGTCCCAGCACCCTTGGAGGGAACAGTTCCTCTCGTAGATGAAAATAATAACGAAGAAGAAGATTCAGCAGAGGGGAAAAGTCAAGCTGTGGGGGTGCCGGTGGAAGTTGGAGACTCCCCTGATCAGGCTGGAAACGACCACGACGACAGTGACACTGAATCTGCCTCAGAAGGAGGAAGTGGCGGAGAAGGTGATCTGAGCGCAGAAGAGGCTGACAGTGGGGACGAACAGGGTGTGCAAACGAGAAGCCGACGAGCAAGAGGTGCAGAGGCTCATTGGCCCGAGAGACGGAGGCGAATTAATGTGAGATTGGCTTCCGAAAGAGATCTTGTCCCTGTGTCCGAAGAATCAGACGCGGAAGAGGGAGAACAAGGAGCTGAACAGAGGGGTCCGAGAAGGTCAAGGAGGGTGAGAGTACCTTGTCGAAGATACGCCACTCCAGAGTGGACCTACCCTTTCACAAATGCAAGGAGTACTGAAGTCCGGGAGGGTGAGGTCAGTGGTGGTGACCAGTACGATCCCAAATGTTAAGCTGGAAGTGATACTGTTGGTACCTGGACTTGAAATTGAAGGCGTACTGACACTCACAATTCCTAATCCCCCTCTCCTGAGCAAGATACGCGATTTACTCTTAGATAGACTGATTTTTCCTACATTTACTCTGGATACACCATCTTATGACGCAGTTGTGCTCCGCATGGAACTTTTAGACTATGTGTTGCAGGCAATCGGACCAAGTATCATCATCGATTATTAGAGACTTGTAAAGACTTCGAAAGGACTTTTGTAATTAGTTGCTGAACTAACCTAGAGCCGAGTGGAAGAAGAAGAAATTTAGGGACTTTCCACAGAGGACGGAGAAGGGTTAGGGCTGTCTATTGTTGAAGCAAAAGAAGAACTGAAACAGGGATTTCTGCTGCCAGATGTGGTCCGAGAGACTCAAATAACTAAGAAAGAGACTTTTGGGTGCTTTCCGAAGACGAACTACTTTGTGCTGAGACCATGGCGCCTGGAAACCCGAATTGTAGAGCCAAGTGCATAGTAGGCACTCTTTTAGGAGGGGTGATACTCCTTTTTAGTTTCCTATTTTGCACCACACGAACAGCTAGTGAAGACTGAGGGGACACCGACACCTACTACCCCTAGCCAGAAGGAAGACAAAGAGCGAAGGGAGAAAGCCTTGCTGGCTGCAGAAAGCCGTAGGTTACATACGGATCTGTCTAAAGGAAATTTTGGGCAGAATGCGTATGCCAAATTGTTGTATGAATACATTGATGCAATGGATGCGAAGGATTGTTATGTGTGCATGCAACTGCCAGCTTCAGTAGATGAGGGTATTAGATACCATCACCTTCCATTGACATATGGAATTTCATGTAGTTTGCTGATTAGTGTACTTTATGGGCGAAATCATTTTGAATATTTCTTTTCGAATTATGATGCTGTGTTGCCAGAAGTCCCGAATTACAAGCATTTGAACAAGTGGGATTATTATAAGTCAGAGGACAGACTTGGGTATTTTTTCATTCCCACACAAGAGTTAGACACCCCGTATGCACACCGACACAATTTGACTTGCTCATTATCTGAGACGGAGAAGAAGTTCATTGAACAGGTGGAAGATAGGTACACGAAGCAAAAACAGTTGCGAGATTCAGGGCAAGGCAAGGTAGATTGGACGGAGGAAGAGAAGCAGCATAAGTCAAGAGGGAGTTATGGTCCAATAGCTCTAGATGAAGTGCAGAAAGGGAAGTTGTGCCTTCACCGACCACAGACGTACTATGAAAATGTGTATGTGGGTCACACTACGTGTGAACACACCTTCACATTGGAATATTACACCAAAGATTTCTTGAAGAGTGTGGTACAGGTGATCCCTACTGTGTATTTTGTTTGCGGAAGGAATGCGTATGTGAGATTGCCAGAGAAATGGTATGGAACTTGTTATCTAGCAATTATCTTCCCCAAGATTTATCATACTGAAGATTTTGCACTCTTAGAGGGAGGGCCTCAAAGGAGGGTAAAGCGAGGGGAAAGTGCTGGAGCGATTGTGGGAGATGTGTTTGGAGCAGCGATACCTATGTTGGGAGTCATTTTGAATGACGTGAAGATACGGCGGTTGGCAACTGTAGTGGATGAATTGTCAATGAACACGGCTAAGTCATTAGTGCTGGTCGAGGGTGAGATGTTGTCGATCAGGACAATGGTTTTACAGAACCGTCTTGCCCTAGATGTCATTCTAGCAAAAGAGGGCGGGGTCTGTAAACGTTTGAAGGTCCAGGAATGTTGCACTTATATACCAGACAACTCTAAGGATCTGGAGAAATATATAAGCAACATTACTGCAATCCATTATGAAATTGAGGATTTGACTCAAGAGAACGCGTGGGAGACGGTTGGCAAAGGATTTGGGAAAGTTGGAAACTGGTTTGCCAATTTGGGAAAGGGTTTTCTTGGGTTTGTACTGAAACCCCTTATCATAGCAGTGGCGTGTGTGATTGGATTATGGGGTTTAGTGAGATTGTACAAGTGGTACAAGTCCACTAGATTGGCGAGATCAATGAGAGCACAAGAGATACGAATGGAGAGGTTGCAGGACAGTCAATACCGCAGCTTGAGAGCGTTGGAAATGCTCAAGCGAGGGAAAATGGCCACAAGCTCAGTTTAGCTTGGTTCTTACCCTGAGGATGGTGTAAGGATGGTGATGACACGGGTCATCAAAGGGGGGAACTGAGAGAGCGCCATTTACAGTGAAATTGTAGGGGTGCATCATATGTACAAGTAGTCAGCACCCGTATATATAGAGGACTTTAATCATGTTTAGATGCAAGGTGGGATCGAGTAATAGAGTAATGGGTTTTAGAAAATGTGAAGAGCCTTATAAATTTGCAAATCCACACTTGCTATATAACCTAGAAGTGTCGCTGAAATGAAATCTTTCACTAATAAGAAGTGCCTTTAAATGAGCACTGTTGTGCATTTAGATCTGCTTATTAAAGTTTACTGTGCCTTTTTGTAATCGATATCTAGCTTAAAGTAGGAAATGTATTTGCTGTTAAGGTCAGAGGCCTAGTGAAATAAGGGATTGCAAGTATAAACTATTGGGCCTTTAAATCAAGCTGAGGCCTAGTTTACCGAAATGATGCAGGCCCATTTGAAAGTTTGCTTAAACATTTAAACGGTAGAAATGCTTATGAAAGAGGCTTTTATGAAATGTTGCAACATTATTAGACTGTGAGCCTATTTGCGTATATTCTTTTTGCAGGTGCATCACCAAGTAGATTGTAGAGTAGAAGGGCCCATTGTGTATGAGAGTTAGAAATCCTAGACTCAGACATGGAGGAGTAGACCAGGAATTTGAAGATGCAACTAGAAGCGATGAAGAGTCTGGGATCCAAGGACGTCTGCACGAACAAGAATGGACCAGTGCCATACTGGAAAATTTTATAGTTAACACCTTCGAGAGGGGCGTACCTGAAGGCGTGTCATTCGCATTGTGGGGTTTTGTATTAGGGTCAGCACCCCGAGGGTGGAGAGAGAGCAGATGGGCTGAGGAGCTAGAGAGAGCAGTTGGTCTTGGTAAAGAGCCTAGCTATGACTGATGGTTCTCTAGTCTTAGGGAGAAAGTGAGTGACCTTCCTTTGGAAGTCACCACGGCTGACACCTTTGGTTAGGTTGGGCTATTGTTGAGTAGGGATGTCACTTAGTATAGTGTAGGGACAGACTAATCTGAATTTATGTCTTTTATCCTGATGAGTACCAGAACTCAGGTTATAGCAATCTTGTTTAGTCTGATGATTCTGGAACTGATTCTCGTATTATTCATCAGCCACTTGAGACTTTTCCGTAGGATTATGTTTGTATTAGTGCCTGTTTATCTTTTGAACCTCCTGCTGAGGTGTTTGTACCTTCAGTTATTTTTGGTTATGTAATAAATCTTTAAACTTTGTTCTTGGTCAGTGGTTCTTTGGGGAAAGCAAGTGGGAACATCTTGAATAGAAATTGAAGATTGCGTACAGGTTGCCTTAATCACTCTATGACAGGTAAAAAGGTCCAGTCAACCTGTGACGGGATTCTGGAGAATGGTAGGCAGACTCTAGAGGTAAAATCCCGCCTTTCCAGTACATGTGTGGTATACCTATGGTGGGTGTATGCATGCCTGTGAATAGAACAACAAATTCAGAAATGTAAGGCTGTCGAGTGCTTGCGTGCTATATGCATGTGCTGGGTGTTTGTCTGCCTGTATATAGTACAATACATGAAAGATTCTGGGTTCCATTTGTGGGACCAAGAGCCAACTGGAGAAACTTTAGTAGGTAGAGCAGACGTCTTCAAACTGTGGGGCGCGACCCACAGGGGGGTCGTGGAGTTCTAGGAAGGGGGTCGCAAGTTCCCCAGCTTTACTTGTCCCTGCAAAAAGACAGCTGGGATCGCTAATTGAGATCGTTATCAGAAGCTTGCCTGAATGAAAGGCAGGCGGATCTCCCTTCTGTGCAAAGCGAGAATCGCTTGTAACTCCACTCATTCCGGTTTCAATGAGATCCTCCTGCTCCAGTAATCTGTCAGTATTTCTACACTTTGGGGCGTCAATCTCTCTCCTGACATACCATAATAGGTGTTAAAAATACCGCACAGCCAGCATAGCTAAAATAAATGAATCACACCAACAATCCAAACCACGGCATCCAAGAGTGGGACGGGTATGCTCAGACGTGAGTCCCGTGCTCTCCATGCCACTGGAGTCAAGCTATCCAGGCTGAAGACGGCTGATAGCCAGAAACCGGTCCTAGGATGCTTGAGTCCGGTCCAGGGAAGACATGGCTTGGCAGTTCGGGCTGGACTATTCCCATGAGGCACAGGGTCAAGGCTGATTTGCATATGGCCATGTCTGAAGTGGGGTGGTGTGGTGAGCAAAAAAACGATGGATTTAGGCCCAGATCTCTGTACTGGGGTGAATGTATGATATTGTTCCGCATTCTGTCCATCAATTGTTGTTTTTGCATGTAATATTTAGGGGCATGATGCTTATTTGCTCTTGTTGCAGGAGTTTGTAGAGGCAAAATATGACCAGTTAAGGATGGCACATTTGCAAGATGAGTTACATGGGTAAAAGTTGTTAGGAGCGTGCCTGTGTCTTTCACCAAAATAAAACAAATGTATTTCAAGCTCTCCTGGTACTGTGTTGTGTTGAGCTTATTTTCAAGTTCTGCATAATTCCATAAATACAAGCCTTTCTACACCTTTCCCCCGTGTATCCCTCCTAGACTCATGCGATACCTCATCTTTTTCCCTAATCCACTTCTAGACTCTTGCCCCTCCATCTCTTCTTTACTCATCCCAATCCTCCTAATGTTATGATCTCCAAATACACACTTTTTAGACCCTTCCCTCTTCTATTCATCCACTATCCTTTTTAATCCAACTAACTGACTCACACGTCCACAGCTCAAATTAATTTAGTATTTCCCTATACTAATTCACCACTAATCCTTTTTTGGGTTCTGGAATAGCGTGTGCTCACTGAAAAGCGCCTTGACGCCTTGTCAGGGTGGTAAGCACTATATCAATGCAATTACAAGTCAAGGGCCCTTCCAGTGACAGTACCACCTGCCCCCTACTGCCACCATCAACAACCCAAGCCCTATGCCAGGCTGCCCTCAAGGAGTCTCTAGACATGCTCCAAGGAGTCTGTAGACATGCTCTGCATGCACCAAACATTGATAGGCCCTTAATTCCCAAGTTTACACCTTCAATCACTCACCCGATGGCAGGCTGCCCTCTGAGGGGCCTTTAGATGTGCTCTGCATGTTCCAGTCGTCCATAGGCCGGCCCTCGATTCCCAAGTCAATGGTCCCTTCCATCTGCACCACTTACACCCTCAGTCACCCAGGTCCGAAGCCAGGCTTCCCTCCGAGGAGTCTGCAGACATGCTCTACATGACCAAGCGACCACAGCCCACCTCTTTCCCTTTGGGGCATTGACCTGCTAGCCCCAAGTCAGCACAGTGCCACAGAAAACAGGAGGACTAGCAACCCTGGGCTATTGTGCTTGGCTTAACCTATGATCCAGAATGTTACCACAAAGGAGAATAAGGCAAACAAACACTCTCACACACTTTAAACATGTCTATTTAAAAAAATTGGCATGCTCTGCTAAAGCAGTTTCAAAGATATAAGGCTTGAAAGGAATTATTACAAGTAAAATAAAGTGCCTCAATCATGCCACAAAATTTCAATGTTTGTGCTGCTAAATTTTCAAATCTATGCCGCAATATCCTGGGAGGTCTGATCAAGGAGGTGTTCCATGGGCTTTGCGTGGGGTTCCCACACAAAGCCCATGGATTTTGATGCTGCCCCCTATTTACAAAATCACGTAAACCTGGGGCCGCTCCAAAACTGATACCTCTCCACCAGAAGCGTAACGAGGAGAAATGTTTGCATTTCTCCTCGTTTGTTCATCTTTCCATGTGTGCTGCATTCTGCAGCTCACATAGAAATAGGAAAACGCCCCTCAGGATTGTTTTGGTGAAGGAAGGTGCCTCTTCCCGTACAAAAACAATCCTGCTACGTTAGTGCTAGGCAGCAACTTGTGAAGAAAAAAGGACTGAAATGCGTCGTATTTCATAAGAAGGTCAGAAAGGAAAAAAACACTGGAAACGTGCCAAAGGATGCCAGGTCTAACAGGGGCATTTATGGTTGTCGATAGATGCTGATGATGAGGAGAACCAGTTTCTAGAAACTTTTGTCAGAGGGGGTCCTTACGTCTAAAAAGGTTTGACAAGGGGGTCTCGACATCAAAAGGTTTGAAGGTCACTGAGGTAGAGGAATCCCCCCAGACAGATTTGTTAACTGCAACACTCCTGTGAGCTGGGTGGGACACACTGGAGGAAGGGAGAGCCAGGCTCTTCAGTATACTTGAGGGTGCTCTTGGATTTAGAGAGAGATCACTAAGAAGGGGCCTGGGCACATCTCAGGAAGGGGATGGGGCTAGTAAGAGTAGGGCTGAGGTCCTGGAGTAATCATTGGATGACATCCAGGTGTGAACCTCTAGTCAGCTCAATAGCCTATGTTGTGGGGCTATCAGATTTGTAGTCACTCCTGTTTTGACAGACAGCTTTCTGGAGGAAGGTCAGGGTAGAGGAGAGGGTACTTTAAAAGGAAGCAGACCCCACCATACACTTCAAAGACC
Source organism: Lissotriton helveticus (assembly GCF_964261635.1). Lineage (NCBI taxonomy): Eukaryota > Metazoa > Chordata > Amphibia > Caudata > Salamandridae > Lissotriton > Lissotriton helveticus. The sequence goes on along the minus strand of NC_136069.1, from coordinate 246,494,738 downwards.
CAGACTGTAAATCACATTTGGTGTCTGGAAATGAGCTATAAGACGGGGAAGCTGGAGGTCCCCAAAATTGTCAGATGTCAAGCAGCCTGTTGGGATGTGCAAGGAGAAGATCTGCACAACTTCTGCCAATGACCAGCACTGGTGAGGGGACAATACCCTGAGAATCCAAGATCACCTGCCTCTTGAGCCTGGGGCAAAAGTGCCTGTCTGCTTGCCAAGACCAGCGTGTCCTGTGTGAAAGAGAGGAGAGAGTTGGAAGGAGCGAGCTCCAGCGGGGGATCCTAGCAACTGGAATCCCGGTAATGAGCTGAAGGAGACGAATGCTACACGGATCGGGTCATTGCCTGTGTGCATGTTAAAGATGGTGACTCCCATATGCCCCTCCAGGGCCACATGTGAAGAACTCCCCAGAGACAGCCCCTGCAGGGCAGCGCCCACGAATGGGGGAGCTCTCGGAGACACCGGTTATTCAAGCCCTGCTGGTGTGGGTATGGCAGATTTACAGACCATTGGGCATGGGGGAATTTGCCTGCGATATAGCACTTTAGTGCAGGAACACTTTTGACTTTAATACTAGCAAGAGTGGGATTCCTGAGACTCAGACTAGTAGTGGGGCTTAACTTGGATGTCGCGTATAGTGTTTCGGGAATGACCACTACCGCTAGCGAGAGGGGAATGGATCTCAGGAATCCACCTGTTAGAATACTCGATCATTGACCTCAGTGGACTGGGTCTATTGTTTGGGAATGGCATATTTTACATTGTGTAAACAAAATACAAAAGAACACCTGTTTCACTCAACACTTAGGCAGTGGAGTACCAGAAACAATTTGAGGGCTCCCAGAGATAAAGCTATCTATCTATTTATCTATCTATCTATCTATCTATACATCCATCTGTTCGTCTGTCTGTCCGTCCGTCCATCTGTTTATCACAAGCGATATTAGCACCTTTGCAGTTATGGTTAGGTCAGAGTTTCGATTAAAAATAATTTTTTTGTTTCTTCATAATGTGGTTGCCATAAGAAGAATATGCAGGAAAATTTCCAACAAAAGAAGTTCATCCACTTTAGGTTCCCCAGGCTGGTTTCGTGCAGAGCCAGTAATTGACAGCCTACGTATGGAGTAGGTGGAGTTCCTGTGCTAAAACGTGACCCACACTGTAATCTTTGCTCTCTGATACAGAAAAAAACAGCTGCACAGCTGCTCAGAATAACATCTAATTGGCATTGGCATTATTTCTGTTTTTTGCTTGTGGGGATTCAGAGTTGAAGTCTCTACTGGTTATTTTCACCTGTGAATTGTACCTAACGAGTAACCAGTTATCAGCGTTTCTATATGTTGATTAAATAATTCTGTTGCAATGTTTATATATAATCGATCTTTGTGTATTGGATTAGACTGCAAATGAATTATGCTCCCAAAAAATTGAATGTATTATGCGCTGACGAAAACATGATGATAGATGCATATTATTCTGGATGTATGACATTACAACGCATGTTTTCACCACGCATGCCTTTACAACGCGGTTTTTACAACGCATGCCTTTACAACGCATAGTGCTTTGGGGCGCTGGATAGTGAATAGTTTAATTTATTATTCCAACTCCAGTCCCCGTGGATAGTAGGGAAGGTGTTGGATAGTAAATTAAACCTATTTCCTATCCCAGAGCGCCCCCCCAGCGCAATGCGTTGGAATGGTTTGCGTTGTAAAAGTTGCGTCGTAAAGGCACTGCGCGGTAAAAGTTGCGTTGTAAAGGATGTTTCCCTATTATTCATACTATTTATTTATACGAATAATTGGTATTCAAATAACCTACATTGGAAGAATTACATCTGAAATGGCACGAAAGCTGAACTTCACTCACCGAAGTGCCTTTGCCTGGTTTCATGTAAATCCATTCAACAGTTTTCATTAAATTAGCATTTCAAATGAAGGTTAAATTATAGTAATATTTAGACTCCTAATTCTTGGATGCCTTCAAACTTGGGTTTGCAGACATCTGCAAAGCCAAAATAAAAATATTCAAATGGGATTGGACGAGAGAGCTTTTTCTGACACCATCCATTCTGAGGTCTGCAAAACCACACCAGGGTTTGTGAACTCAGAACAATCCGATTTGTTGTCTCGAGCTTAGAGATGGTTGCCTTCACTGTTACAGGACATGATGGTTTGTCCCTGTATTCAAAGACAACAAATAAAAAGAACCATAAGGGCGAGAGGGAGCATCCCTTCATCACCAAATGACCCCCACTGGTGGGACAAAGCTAAAATAAAATGCTGATTTCGCTCTAAGGTTCACAGACTTCAGTACTGGGTTTACAATCCCCAATGTAGCCTCTGAAATATGTGAATCCATGGCAAGCTTCATAGGGAGGTTTTGGACCTTTTTTGAAGGGGTTCATGGACTCAGAACCAGGTTCACAGGCCCCAAAGAAGGCCCAATACAGACCCTTGAAGCTTGTAGTAAGTTCACTATTCCAGGATGTAAAGCTTGCTAAGAGGGTCGCGAACACTACAATCAGGTCTGCAAATCTTAAAAAAGAATAAAAATGGGCATGACCAAAGGCAAAGCTCTGTGGTCAACCACCAGGTGTAGTTGATGTAGGTCACACATGGTCCTGCACATGGCAAAATAGTTTACGCATTGGGAACTTGTGACAGGTTGGGCACAGGGCCTGACCCTGTTCATGTCGATGGCAGTGCGCAGCAAGGTCTGGTCACAGAAATGGTTGGATATGTTTTAGGAGCCAAGAAAAATAATTAATTCACTGAAAAAAACAAAGGTTAAAATGTGAAAGCTACATGGAAGGTTGCTTCCACACTGTGCTCAGGTGGCAACATTCTGCAGGGTAGGAAGAAAGTTGACGGATCAGTAGGAAAACAGTAGTTGAATGTGTTTTTTTCTAATTCCCCCGAATGAACTTGTCCAGGCAATAGTCCAAAAACAGCTCAGCGGTGTTATGCTATTAAACCCATGGGCATTTAACACTTTGAGTGAAAAAAAATACTCTATGACTTCCTTTCAAGTTGTGAGAAAGAAATGTGCACAATTGCCAAAGTATGAAGAAATTTCAGCTATGTGCCTCTCATGTAGGTACTGGGTATAAGGGAAACGTATTTGTGCGTTCACGAACCACAAATTCAGCGAGGGCTATAATGCTTTTAAGGACCCGCCTTAACCCCATATCTTTTGTTTCTCAGAATACTTTGAAATGCCATAAAATACACAAATGTAAAACATATTCATACACCTTTGAGTTTATATGAAAATTCAGTCGCTCCAATTGATGTCCTCTAGGGTAAAAAATGTACGAGGAAATAATTTTGCAAGCAAGGAACACAGAATCGCCTAATTAGCAGGTAATCTAAAACACATTATTAGCTCCCAATACCAGATTCCGAACTGAACATGTCCTGTTAACAATCTAAATTTGAATGGGGAAACTCACAGGGAACAATATACAATTAATTCATCACAAATACACTTGTATGCTGTTTTAAATTAAGATCTGCCATTCATGTAATTTATATTAGTTGAACACGGCTTCTAAAAACACTAAATAGAAAAGAAAAAGAACATACTACCTTTCTGTAAAAGCACAGAAGCCGCACTTACAAATAAAATGTTCCCAACTACAATGACTAAAACAGAACATATTTCAAAGATAATGCTTACAGAATGGGTAGGAGTTTCTCAGAAAGCATTGTGTTATTGTTGTTTTTCAATTTTCCAAATTATAAAGCACACGTTTTGCTATTAACATAGAAATGCAGTGCCTGGCCAAACGGCTCTGGCCTTCCCCTTAAAGACCAAAGACTAAAGATTAGTTTTGCGAAGATGTATTATCAGTAGAGGGAGTGAAATAACAAACACACACGTGAGAAAGATTGCTACTGAAAGTGCCCAAATAAATGACTCTCCTTTTGTTGCAAGGTGTGGACCAGACACATGAAAGAGTCGTGTTGTGCGTCACTGTGTGTGTCTTTAGGACATGCAATGTGTTTTGATGTGTTTGTAGAGTAATATTAGATGTGAGTTGAGTTATGTATTTATTTATTACCAATTTCCATAGTTGTATTTTTCGAGTCTGTGCATCAGTTATGTTTACAGTTTGAAATGTGATTTGAATAGGTCTCAGCAATTTATACAGCCCTATGAAAGTTTTATATTTGTTTCTATTTTTTATATTTTCAAACAAATTTAACTATGTAATTTATATGAGTATATGCTCTGTCAAATACAATGTGAAAATTTGCTATGTTAATTTTATAATCTTTATTTTTGCATTTGTACAATAAGTGTATACGTGTCTGCAATGCATGCAGTTATATGACGAATTTTAATTTTGTTGTTTTATTTTTATTTTTTTACATTTGTATGATGGGATGTGCATGCAATGTCAGAAGTTATAAGACCATTTTATTTATTATTTAAACTGTTATTCCTTGCTTTCATTGACTTCTATGTAATTGCATTTCGGTACCTTTATGTGGCCTTTTGCGGTGAGGGACTTGCTTCAAGACTTGGCTGGAGTACAGCTGAGCCATTAGGCTGAAGTACTACTGTGGTGTATGTGGGTGTAACTTTGGTGAATTGCAATTTACACCCAATTTTAGATGTCTTTTTTTCATTTGCATGTTCTTCCTTGTGCCCCTCCTTGTTTTTCACATTCCTCCTCCCAATGAGTAAAAGACATTCCCCATTTTCCTACAGCTCCCCTTTTCTACTCCCACATTAACTTTAAAACTATGTGCAACTACATGTGTGGAATCCTTTCAGCTGAAAACTTTACACATAAGAGATCACACTTGCATAAGCATATATCTGAGAGAGCGCAATTTAAGAAAATTGTAGAAGTGCACCATATTTACAAGCACGTTGCATCAGTCTAGTAGAAATCATAAGAGTGTGAATTATATAGAGTGGCAAAAATTATATAAGTGTTTAATTAGAGAAATAATACATATACCAGTGTGAAAAGCTAATATAGAAATGTGTAGTGATGTAGAATGATGCTGAAATCCCATGTTGTGTGGCTGTCGTAAGGGAAAATGTAATTCTGTTAAACGTAGAAATGTGTAGGCCACATGGCAGTTCACAGAGAATACAAGCAGCTGATGCATTTCCACATAATATGGATCTTAATGTTGTTGTAGTTCAAAGTATTATTGATCATAGAACTGAAATATATGTTTTATAGAAGTGTTTCATTTAATAGATGTGTTATAATTAGAATACTGTTTAAACTAAAGAAATTGAAATGTTTGCAGAGTGCAGAGGCCTGTTTCATGTAATTCTAGTGGGCCTGAATAGATACAGTCATTTCGTTTGATCTGCATGGGTTCGTTAGAGAGAGGTCAAGCGAAGCTCAAGACACAGAGCCTGTTACATGGTTTACGACTTAGGAGATATGGTGGAGGCCGGAATTTGGGGCCCACAGAAAAAGTGTTTGTTTGCAGGTGCGAGGGGGTTTAATCAGGAAAGTGATGAATGGGCTTTGTTCAGAGAAGCCTGGCACAGACCTGTAGGAGGCTTCAGGAATTTCCTGGGGGGTACCGTCCAGCCGAGAGGAGCCTGGGAAGCAAGGTCAACGCTAACGATGGACCCAGAGGAGTACCAGCATGGAAATTGCCGCCAGAACCAACACCACGTGAGGGGCGTCTCTAAGGGCGTTCCTATTGGAAATGTGATTTTGTATTAGGGACAGCACCCCTGGGTGGATTTAGAGCAGATGGTCTAAGGAGCCTAAGAGAGCGGAGGGGTAGGCAGATAGGTTAACTGCAAGAGATCGATTTGCAACGAAGACTAAGAGAAGTGTGTGATCTTCTTTGGAAGTCACCACGGCTGACACCTTTTTAGGTAAAGATCTTGTTAAGTAGGGATGTCACTTAGTCTAGTGTAGGGACAGTCTAACCTGAACTTTTTCTTTCTGTAAATGACGCATAAGCTACAGCTGGTGTCTATGTTGGCAACTTTAATGCTTTTTGAATTTGTTTTAGTGATATCATTTTGCCGACTAAGAGCATTTAGAGAATTCTTGTTTGTATTGATTCCGGTATATCTTTTGAATCTTATTCTGAGATGTTTGTATCTCCAGATAACTTTGGCTTTATAATAAACTTTTAAACTTATTTGTAGTAAGTGGTTATTTAGAGTGGAGTAAGTTCTTTATTAATTAACCTAGTAGTGGATTGCCTTTTACTCAATGACAGGTACCAACGATTTATTCAACCTGAATTGGGATCTGGAATAATAACTATAGACCAGAAATCCCGCGTTAACAGTTGGTAGCAGAGTGAGGATGGTTATCTTCTTGAGGAAGGTGATCTAGACTAGGTTAGATTATCCCAAGGCCCCTAGAGATCGAGAGATGAGCAGCGGAAGAATCGCGAGCCGAAGAAGGTGCTGAGGGTGCGAGAGAAGCAGCAGAATCGGACGAGAGTGAGTATAACAAGGGTCATGCGTGGACAGATTGCGGTGTTTTGTGTTGTACCTGTATTGTAATGTCATGCGGAGTTGAATGCCTGTAGTGTGAATGAGAGAAGGTTGTGAGCGCGCGCAACCTGGTAAACTGGTAACCTGGTAAACGGGTGAACTGGTGAAAATCTTAAGTTCGAGGTAGAGCTTAAGTGGTTCGGGTGTATCGAACATCCAGAGTAATTGTCGACCAGAGTAAGGAGGTCATGAGGTACCATTGACCGCCGCAGGACCGAGATAGGGGGAACGTAAGAGTGAGGGTGTGGGTAACGGACGCAGGTCGAAAGTTACCGTGTGTAAGTAACCTATCAGAGAAGGCGATTGTCTGGACGTACACGGAAAGACATTTCGTCGGTTAAGGTGACAATTACAGTTAGACTGTGGACGTACAGTCAAGGAAAGTGATCGCTTGGACGGAAGTAATCATTTTTCAGAGTATGAATGGGACGCATGCATGACCGCGGAGACGAGCTGAGAAAGGAGGGGAACTGCTGCAAAGGGGGACGAGTGACGTCAGCTAGAGCCGCGCTGTGATAGGGCGGTTGGTGTGAAGCCGCGCTGTGATAGGGCGGTTAGTGTGACGTTGGTTAGAGCCGCGCTGGGATAGGGCGGTTAGTGTGATGTCAGTGAGAAGCCGCGCTCTGATAGGCCGGTTAGTGAAAACCGCGCTGAGATTTGTGGATTGTCATCAGGAAGTAAACAAACGCGGAGAAAATAGAAATTTTGTAGGTTTTGAACATGAAGTGTTTTAAATGTTTGAGGGGGATTTTTAAGAGAAAAAGAAGAAATTCTTATTATGGGGAAGAGGCACCGCCAGAGGGTACACCAGCTTACTATATGGCAGCGAATGTTGGTTTGCATACTATACTGTGGATTAGTGAATGGAGCAAGATTTCGGAAGGGAATGAGGAACTGACGTTTCCGAAGTATGGAACGTTTAGGTTAGAAGCGTTACATCGGCTGAAAGCAATTATGTCCTCAATGGAACCTTCGCCTATACCAACACAGTTTGAGGCCCTTAATGCGTGGATTAGGGCGGCGCACGACAGGAATCTGAACAGGCGCCAAGAAAGGGTGAGGCGATCAGTAAGGGCAGTGCGAGATGCACAATGGGATGCGGACGCCAAGAGATGGAGGGTACAGGCAATTGAGGTGGATAAGTTGTACCCTATGAGAGAGGTCACAGGAGAAAAGAGACTTATGGAGGAGGATGAGGAGAGCGAGTCGGAAGACAATGTAATAAATAGGTTGTTGATGGATAGACCACCTCCGGACAATCGGGAGACGGGAGGCACGGAGCTCCCAAGGGAAGACAGAGTTGGCATAGAAGGGTGTAGGCCACTCCCTTTAGCGGATTGGGTACCTACCAAAGATGAAGGGCCATCCCAACATAATACCATACAGAGTGTGGTTGGAAGGGTTGTGGTACAGAAGACGCCAGCAAGAGAGAGGGGTGAGTCTTATGAATTGCCAGATGCTCTTCAAGTACCCGTTACCATAGGACCTATACGGTCGATTTATCACCCAGAGAAGGGGAAAGAGGGAGAACAGGCACAGTTAGACAGGGAAAGAGTTGAGATGGAAAGGAGGAATAACACGACAAATGCCTGGAGGCAATTGCCAGGACCGATAACGTGGAGCACCCCATTAGATTCGGCAGGGGATCCCGTAACAGAGCAGGGGGGTCAGAGAGGACCGATGGACCTGAGAGGACCACGGCCGAAATCCTATAAAGAGTTGAGGGTTGACTTGAGAGAATGGGATGGGTCCACAGAAGCACCGAACAACAGGTCAAGAGAGGAAGCGGAATGGGGAAATCGAGGAAAAGAGACATTGTCTCACTGCGGGGCTAGCGCAAGCAGTCAGGAGTGGGATGGTAAAAGTCAGGAGAGTAGAGGAGTTATACGATACAGTGATGGAGGAAATGTGCAGGAGCGAAGAGAGAGAAGTACCGGATGTGGAGAGATGTCTCGTCTCATGCAAAGTGAGGGAGACCAAAGGACACGAGAGTATAGAGACAGGTTTAGGTGCACCCACCACACACCTGAGGAAAACGTACAGCACTGGAATCATGGGAACACAGGGAACAGCGAGGGATCTTGCCATGAGTTGAGGGATCAGAGGTCACCGCCAAATTGTGGAGGAATGGGGAATAATGAAGTGTCTTACCATGCACTTAGGGGAACCAGGCAGGATGGACACTCTGGGACTATGGGAAATAGAAAGGTGTTTCACTATCCACCCAGAGAGGATGGAACTGCATGGGACCTAGAGAGATGGGAACATGGGAGGACTCCCCATAACACGCCTGAGCCCAGACGTAGGACTCAGAGCTGTGATGGGAGAGATGTAAATGGACCCTCTAGAGATGGCGTACTGAAAGCTGTAGTGAAAGCTAAAAGACTCGATGTGTCCAGCTTAAGATCAGATCTGGAAGATATAATAGATGGTACGTTGCAAATAGAAAGGATTGAGACGTACGAGCAAGATGAGCTACTGTTTATGGTAAAGGACATCACTCGAAAGGCAAGAGCAGCTCATGAGAAACTGTCTGAACTAGCAGAAAAATATACGGTAGATTTGTCCAGAACAAAGACATTGCAGGGTAACCATAGGTTGCAGTATTCAGACCAGGACTTGGATGAGAAGAGAACTACAGGATTAAAGACACACATAAGGGAACTGATCACAGGAATAAGGGCATGGAGAGATCTGGACAAATGGGAAGAGAGATGGTCCAGAAAGGGAACTGTTAGACGGAGTGTGAATGCGATGTCTCCAGAGGGAAGGCTAATGCAGATGGAGGCAATCCCTTTGCGAGAAATAGCGAATGGGAATTATGTACATGTGCCCTGGAGTAGAGGAGATTTGGCCGCATTCACCAACTCATTTCCAAAGTTAAGGGAAAATCCAGTCGAGTGGTACAAGCAGGTAGAGAGGTTTGTAAAAATTTCAAAGGTATTGTGGATTGATTTGAACACTTTGTTTGACATTGTGGTTCCAGGGGACTTGTGGATAACATGCAAGATTAGTGTTGAATGGCCAAATGCAGAACCACAAAGGAATGCTATTACTAATGGACCGTCGGAAAGTGTCATGGAGAAATATGAAAGGGTAATAACTTGGTTGAAAGAGAAGGTGCCACCACAAGATATAGATTGGGTACAGATAGACCGAACAAGGCAGGAACCCAAGGAGACAGTTCATGAGTATTATGAGCGATTGCTGAAAGCATTCAAACAATACAGTGGACTAGATGCAATGGATCCTAAGGATATAGGACAGTTTGTATCAAAGTTCGTTTTGGGGTTGAGACCTGATATTTGTTTGATGATTCAGCAACATTTAATTTGCTGGCAAAACAAACCATTGGATGAGATTTTGAGGTACGCAAGGTACTGTAGTGATGAAATAGATTCTAAAGCAAAGAAATTAAAGGAAAAGCTCATGATGGTGCAGATGCAGTCAGCTGGAAAGGGTGGACAGCAGCAGGGAACAGGGACAATGGGACGGAAATCGAGTAATCATAACAGAGACAGCGAGGAAAACTCGAGACCTAGAATAGACATTGCTACGTTGAAGAAAACGACAAAGTGCCACCAGTGTCACCAGGTGGGGCATTGGAGACGCGAGTGTCCTTATAACCCCGAAAACGGAGAGTTAGAGGTAGAGGAGGAAATCCAGGAAGTCCCAGTCCAAAGGGTGACAGTGACAAGAAGTAATGTGGCCAAAGGGGGGACTTCGGCTCCACGAGCTCAGTTCCCACAGCCACCAAAGATTGCGACAGGAGGAAAAGTCTATAGACAAATGCCTCTTTTTATAGAGGAAGAAAAATGTTATTACATTGATCCATTGACAGGACAACGTGTAAGCAAAGAAGAGGACTGTACCCTCGGGGCAGTTCTAGAGGTGGATCAAAGAGGACCGTTTGTTGAGGCTGAAGTGGCAGGGTGTCCTACAACATTCTTAGTGGATACTGGAGCTACTCGATCAACTCTGAGATCAGCAGTGGTTCCGGATCTACCGATGTCGGGGGAAACAATTCAAGTGGTAGGAGTCGCAAACAGGAGAATGACTAGCCCTTTGACGGAACCAGTGTCAGTAAAAATAGGAAACTACACCAATGAACATCAGTTTGTGGTATGTGATTCTAGTCCTGTGTGTCTGCTAGGAAGGGACTTGTTGTGCAAACTGAACTGCACAATATACTGCACACCTCAGGGAGTGGAGGTACAGACTACTGACGATGATGCTACCTTTAAAGTTACAAATTCGAGAACATGCATAGAGCTGTATCCTACGCTGACTGTGGAGGACCTTCCTTGGGACTTACGTGAGGCAGTATCTTCAGAGGTATGGGATTTTACTGGAGAAGAGATAGGATTGATCAAGGGTGTAGAGCCAGTAAAGATCATGGTGAAACCAAATGTCGATTATCCAAGAACGCCACAATACAAATTGTCCCAGGAGACGATAGCAGGAATAAAACCTGTGATTGACTCTATGATTCAACAGGGAATACTGAAGGAAATCGTGGGTAGTCCATGTAACTCCCCGATTATGGGTTTACAGAAACCTAGTGGGAAATTTAGAATAGTACAGGATCTTCGAAAAATTAATAACATTGTTGTTTCATGCTGTTTAGTGGTACCGAATCCATCAGTGATATTATTTCAGATACCATTCCAAGCTGAGTGGTTTACAGTGATAGATCTTTGTCAGGCTTTCTTTTCAATCCCATTAGATGAAGAGAGCCAGTACCTTTTCGCTTTTAAAATGGAAAATCGCGTCTTAACATGGTGTAGAATCCCACAAGGGTTCACAGATAGCCCATCAATTTTTAATCAGATACTGAAGAAAAACCTTGAAAGTCTAGTACTGCCACAGAACTCGGTTCTGGTCCAGTACATAGACGACCTACTTGTTGCGTCAGGAACAGAAGAAGCTTGTAAGACAGATACCATTGCCTTGCTGAACCATTTAGCTGGAAATGGACACAAGGTATTTCCGAACAAATTGCAGTACTGTCTGACCGAAGTACAGTACTTGGGTCATCGGATAGAAAAGGGAAAGCGCAAAGTGTCACCAGATAGGATAGAGGCGATAATGAAAATGAATGCGCCTACAACACAGAGAGAAGTCAGGATGTTCCTAGGAATGGTTGGTTATTGCCGACAGTGGATAGCAAACTTTTCACTGAAAGCAAAACCCTTACAGAAACTGACGCACAAGGAGGTGAGTGATCCGGTACCATGGGACAGAGAGTGTTTGATGTCGTTCCTACAGCTGAGAGAGGACTTGTGTCGTGCTCCGGCTTTGGGGATGCCAGACTATGAGAAATCATTTTCACTGTACTGCTGCGAAAGAGAGGGTTGTGCTTTGTCAGTGTTAGTACAGACCCATGGGAATGCCCGTAGACCAGTTGCATATTTCTCGGCTACTTTAGATCCGGTAGCCGCAGCGATGCCCAGATGTCTCAAATCCGTTGCTGCAACAGGTGTCAGCATTGAGCGTTGCGAGAATATAGTGATGGGACACCAGTTAGTGGTGTATGTACCGCATTCTGTGGAATTGTTAATGACCAGGACCAAGACACAGCACATGACCAACAGTAGGCTCACGCGTTACGAGCAAGTTATTCTTGCTGCGGAAAACGTGACCCTTAAGAGGTGCTCTGTTTTGAATCCTGCTACACTGATGCCACTTCCTAATGATATAGAAGGCGAAGACTGTGAAGATCACGATTGCCTTGATGTGACTGAACTATGCACGAAGCCCAGACCAGATATTGTGGATGAGCCGTTGATTGACCCCGATGAAATTTTCTTCGTTGATGGCTCATGTTTAAGGGACAATACTGGTCGGTTGAGAGCAGCTTATGCTGTTTGCACCATTTCTGGAGTTGTGGAAGCCGCTTGCCTGGAAGGAGTACACTCCGCACAGGTAGCAGAAATCATTGCATTGACCCGTGCCTGCATAGCAGGTAGAAAAATTAGAGTCACCATTTATACCGATAGCCAATATGGTTTCGGTGTAGTTCATGATTTCGGGCAATTGTGGTCTCAGAGGGGTTACATGACCTCCTCTGGTTCGCCCATCAGAAATGGGGAATTTGTGCTACTACTGTTAGAAGCATTACAAGGCCCGGATGCAATAGCAATAGTCAAATGTATAGCCCACACCAAAAATACAGATTTTGTGTCACAAGGAAATAGATACGCAGACGAAGTTGCCCGTTACTGTGCGGAGCACGGATATTCTTTCACGGAAGTGGAAGTAGGTGGGATTCAGGAAAAGACAGAATTAAACATGATGTTAGAAACAGTGGATACTTGGGAGGATTTGAAGGTAATGCAAGAAAACGCACCTGAGTTTGAGAGAAAGGCATGGGAAACAGCAGGTTGTGTGAAAGGTGAAATGGACTTTTGGGTTTCAGCAGATGGAAGGGCAGTGTTACCAGAAGAATTAGTGAGTCCAATGGCACGACAAATACATGGTCCAGTACACTTAGGAAGGGATGCCATGCTGAGGGTATTTAGGCAGACTTGGTATTGTCCTAAGTTTAGGATTGCAGCAGAAGCAGTCTGTAGGAGATGCGTTACATGTCAGCAACTGAACGTAGGGAAAAGAACACCAGTTACAATGAGTTACATTGGGAGGTCTGGGGGGCCTTTCAATAGAATGCCATTAGATTTTATCGAGATGCCAAAAGTCAACCGCCTCAGGTATGTTCTGGTGGTTGTATGCATATTTTCCAGATGGGTCGAAGCATACCCTACACGTAGGTGCGATACACTCACAGTAGCAAAGTTGTTACTTAGAGAGTTGATCCCGCGCTACGGGGTGCCAAACTCCCTGGAATCAGATCGAGGAACTCATTTTAACAGTGAAGTTGTGAAGATGCTCTGCTCTGCATTGAACATTGATCAGAAGTTGCACTGTAGCTATCGACCAGAGGCTTCAGGTATCGTGGAGCAGATAAATGGGACGTTGAAATGCAGAATTGCCAAAGTATGTTCCTCGACTTCCTTAAGTTGGCCTGATGCTTTGCCCTTGGTGCTTATGAGTATGCGTAGCACACCCGACAGGAGGACAGGTCTCTCTCCACACGAGGTGCTAATCCGGAGAGCAATGAGACTTCCAACCTTCCCAACCACAGCTTTGTTGAATATCACAGATGACTTGATCTTGGATTACTGCAAGGGACTGTCTGACGCCCTTCATTCTGTGTCCCTTCAGGTGCAGGCTGCTGAAGTCCCATCTTCCAGAGATCTATGTCACGACTTGTGTCCAGGAGATTGGGTGCTAATTAAGAAGCACGTCCGGAAGAGCTGCTTAGACGTGCGCTGGAAGGGGCCATACCAGATCATCTTGACGACGAACACTGCCGTGAAGTGCGGAGGACTGCCTAATTGGATCCACGCTTCCCATACTCGTAGAGTTCCAGCACCCCTGGAAGAAACAGCTCCTCTCGCAGATGAAAATCCAGCTGTGGACAGTGAACCACTAGAGGGGATCAGTCAAGCTGTGGGGGTGTCAGAAGAAGCTGGGAGTGTTACAGATCCAGAAGAAGAAAGGCAGGACGGCAGTGAAACTGAGGTTGCCACAGAAGGAGAAAGTTGCTGTGAATACGGCTCAGACACAGATCAGTACCAGAGTGATCAAGAACAGAGTGTGAGGACGAGAAATAGGAGAACAAGGCGTGGAGAAGTTAGTTGGCCCGAAAGAAAACAGAGGCCGAACTTAAAGCCAACTCCAGAGAGAACCCTTGCTCCTATATCCGAAGACTCAGATCCAGACGAAGGTGCACAAGGACAGGAACAGGAAGGTCCGAGAAGATCAAGGAGGGTGCGAGTGCCTTGCAGAAGATACGCTACTCCTGAGTGGACCTACCTCGCTGCAGATGTCCGAAGCACGCAGGACGGGGAGGGTGAGGGAAGTGACCCTGACCAGTACTGACCCCATCATAATAGTGGAAATAAAGTTGCTGATACCAGGAGTGGAGGTTGAAGGATTGCTGACACTCAATATCGTCTATCCTCCTTACCTGAGCGGAATAAGAGACTTGGTTCTAAACAAAGCAGAATTTCCAGCTTGTTGTTCAAGGTGTCCAATACTTGAGGAACTCCTTCTTCGTTTAGAAATATTAGAGTGCGTAATGAGAGTCGTTGGAACACGTATAATTCCGGATTGCTAAAGACTTTGAAAAACTTTGTAAATAAATTGATCAAGAGATAACCTAGCGCCAAGTGGAAGAAAAAGAAGAAACTAGGGACTTCCATTTTAGCGGATGGAGAAGGGCTAGGGTTGTCTATTGCTACAGAATTCAGAGACTGAATTGCGGAAAGGATTATCAACTTCCAGGTGTGGTTCAAGAAGAGACATTGTGCAAAGAAAAGAGACTTTGTGCTGTGAAAGAAAAGCAGAGCTACACTGTTTTGAGATCATGGAGGCTGGCAACCCGAACCGCAGGGCAAAATGCATAGTAGGCACACTTTTAGTGGTAGTAATTTCTCTAATAGTGATAGTGGTTACTATATCATATGTAGTGGGACATGAAAATGATGTGAAAACAGCAAAGGAAGCAAAAAGTGTATCAACACCGAAGCCTACTACTGCTGGCAAACAGGGGGACAATACAGAGAAAGAGAAAGCTTTGCTAGCAGCTGAGACTCGTAGGTTACACATAGATGAATCGCAGGGAAATTTTAAATCAAATGCATATGCTAAATTGCTTTATGAATATGTGGATGCTATGGAGGCTAAGGATTGCTACGTTTGCATGAAATTGCCAGCATCTGTAGACGAGGGTATTAGGTACCACCATCTTCCATTAACTTATGGAATCACATGTAGTTTATTGCTGAGCATATTTTATGAACGTGATGGTTTCGAGTACTACTTCTCGAACTTTGACTCCGTGTTGCCAGAGGTGCCAAATTACAAGCACCTCAATAAATGGGATTATTACAAGAGTGAAGACAGGTTACAGAAATGTTTCCTACCATGGAAAACTTTAGACACTTCACATGCTCGAAGAAACAATTTGACTTGTACCGTGTCAGAAATTGAGAAAAAGTTTGTAGGACAGGTGGATACTCGATATAGGAGGCAGAAGATTTTGAAATCTTCAGGTCAATGGAAAACAGATTGGACCGAGGAAGAAAGGTCACACCAAAGAAAGGGTAGTAATGGTCCAATAGCTTTAGATCGAGAGAAGAAGGGGAAATTGTGCATACATAGGGGTCAAACCTATTACGAAAATGTGTTTGTGGAAGAAGTAAGTTGTGAACATGCTTTTCAGTTAGAGTACTACTCCAAGGATTTCTTGAAGGAAATGCAGGTGATCCCAAATGTATATTTTGTCTGTGGAAGAAATGCATATGTGAAACTACCAGATAATTGGTATGGATCATGCTATTTAGCGATTGTATTTCCCAAGATATACCATGCAAAGGACTTAGAAATCATAGAGGGAGGAACTCAAGCTAGAGGAAGAAGAGATGTCAGCACTGAGGAGGGAGTTGGAGATGTATTTGGTGCTGCATTTCCTCTTTTGGGAATCATACTGAACGAAATCAAGATTAGAAGATTGGCAACAGTCGTAGATAGGTTGTCCGCCAGCACTGCTAGATCATTAATGTTGGTGGAGGGAGAGATGCAATCGATAAGGGCAATGGTTCTTCAGAACCGACTTGCCCTAGACGTTCTGTTGGCCAAAGAGGGAGGAGTCTGTAAGGCTTTGAAGGTCCAGGAATGTTGCACTTACATTCCAGACAATTCAAAACCTCTAGAGAAATACATACGGAATATTACTGAAATTCACCATGAGATAGAGGATTTGACAAAGGTAAATGTGTGGGAGAAAGTAGGTCAAGGAATGGGTAAAGTTGGAGGTTGGTTTGCCACCCTAGGAAAGGGAATCATTTGGTACTTATTGAAGCCTATCATCATAATAGTGATTTGTGTAATCACTTTGTGGGGATTGGTGCGGCTGTACAAATGGTATAGATCACACAGGTTGCAGAGATCCATGCGGGAGCAGGGAAGGAGATTAGCTGCGATGCAGGAGAATCAGTACAGGAGTCTGAGGGCTCTAGAAGTGATGAAACGAGGGAATGTTGCAACGACTTCAGTTTGAGAATTCACATCTTAGGGATGGTGTTATGATGGTGATGACTACTAAAAGTCATCAAAGGGGGGACTGAGAGAGCGCAATTTAAGAAAATTGTAGGAGTGCACCATATTTACAAGCATGTTGCATCAGTCTAGTAGAAATCATATAAGAGTGTGAATTATATAGAGTGGCAAAAATTATATGAGTGTTTAATTAGAGAAATAATACATATACCAGTGTGAAAAGCTAATATAGAAATGTGTAGTGATGTAGAATGATGCTGAAATCCCATGTTGTGTGGCTGTCGTAAGGGAAAATGTAATTCTGTTAAACGTAGAAATGTGTAGGCCACATGGCAGTTCACAGAGAATACAAGAAGCTGATGCATTTCCACATAATATGGATCTTAATGTTGTTGTAGTTCAAAGTATTATTGATCATAGAACTGAAATATATGTTTCATAGAAGTGTTTCATTTAATAGATGTGTTATAATTAGAATACTGTTTAAACTAAAGAAATTGAAATGTTTGCAGAGTGCAGAGGCCTGTTTCATGTAATTCTAGTAGGCCTGAATAGATAATGTCATTTCGTTTGATCTGCATGGGTTCGTTAGAGAAAGGTCAAGCGAAGCTCAAGACACAGAGCCTGTTACATGGTTTACGACTTAGGAGATATGGTGGAGGCCGGAATTTGGGGCCCACAGAAAAAGTGTCTGTTTGCAGGTGCGAGGGGGTTTAATCAGGAAAGTGATGAATGGGCTTTGTTCAGAGAAGCCTGGCACAGACCTGTAGGAGGCTTCAGGAATTTCCTGGGGGGTACCGTCCAGCCGAGAGGAGCCTGGGAAGCAAGGTCAACGCTAACGATGGACCCAGAGGAGTACCAGCATGGAAATTGCCGCCAGAACCAACACCACGTGAGGGGCGTCTCTAAGGGCGTTCCTATTGGAAATGTGATTTTGTATTAGGGACAGCACCCCTGGGTGGATTTAGAGCAGATGGTCTAAGGAGCCTGAGAGAGCGGAGGGGTAGGCAGATAGGTTAACTGCAAGTGATCGATTTGCAACGAAGACTAAGAGAAGTGTGTGATCTTCTTTGGAAGTCACCACGGCTGACACCTTTTTAGGTAAAGATCTTGTTAAGTAGGGATGTCACTTAGTCTAGTGTAGGGACAGTCTAACCTGAACTTTTTCTTTCTGTAAATGACGCATAAGCTACAGCTGGTGTCTATGTTGGCAACTTTAATACTTTTTGAATTTGTTTTATTGATATCATTTTGCCGACTAAGACCTTTTAGAGAATTCTTGTTTGTATTGATTCCCGTATATCTTTTGAATCTTATTCTGAGATGTTTGTATCTCCAGATAACTTTGGCTTTATAATAAACTTTTAAACTTATTTGTAGTAAGTGGTTATTTAGAGTGGAGTAAGTTCTTTATTAATTAACCTAGTAGTGGATTGCCTTTTACTCAATGACAGGTACCAACGATTTATTCGACCTGAATTGGGATCTGGAATAATAACTATAGACCAGAAATCTCGCGTTAACATATCTATGCACGCAACTTTGTGAATTACATTCAAGAGTACATGAGTAACACTTGGGAGGCCATTGTGATTTATTTTTTTCCACTGTGCTAGGTATGCTGGGTATACATAGAGAGTTAGCAAGTTCTACTCCAGGATAATATATGATAGTCCTTAATAGAGCATGCCATTGTTAGCATGATGCTACAAAACTATTTGGCACATGTGCTGTGACAAATAAAAAAAATCATTTTAGTGTTTTGCTACCACACTTTTATAATCAGCAGGATTCAAAATTCTAATAATTTTGGCAGTTGAGTAACTAATTTCAGCAAATACTGAACTGTGCAACATTTATAATTCTTAACACAGAAGCAAAAGTACTCCCACATTTCACAAAGTTTGCAAACAGTATGCGAATCGCAAAGGAACATATACAATAATGAAGAAAAAGATTTAATTGGGGGTTTATTCCGCTCACATCTTTCTACACTACATAGGCAAAACAGTGGAGTTTTAACAGTATTTTCTAAATGCATTGTCAAAACAAGTACTGGCAATGCCAATAGGTCTGGCTGATAACTGAAAATGTCTATTCCGTCACTGGAGAATTTAGGCATTCAATAACTTGTAAAACATGCACTCGCCCCTCATCCTCGCACTCATGCATGCGGTTACTGTCTCACTGAATCATGCTTGCATTCATCCACTTATGCATCGACAATAAAACTCATGCACAAATTCAACAAATTTGCCTTCAGAAAGATATAGTATGAGTGATATGGGGATTTTAACATATTTGTCATTTGAAGAATACTTATGTTCCATTTTTATTTGTCTGGATATGTATAGGTAATTTCCAAAATGTTCATTGTGAAATTAGATGCTTTTTTAACTATTTGGAAAAAGTATTTTTTTATTATAAAACCCAATAACAATGATTTCAAATGAAGAATAGCAGACACATATTGGCAATAAAAAGTTACATTAAGCATACAAACGTTGCTCCATCTTGCAATGTTATTGTATGTAGTGCATTATCGCTTTAAAATTCCGTCATAGATGCCACCTTTAGATGCAACATGTTGACCATCTTGGAAAGATAAAACAATGACATGCAATGACAAATAAATTCCAAAATGGCCCCACATGTTAGAAGAAGTGCCTACGTGAGATGTGGCAAACAACAGATGAAATGAGTGGCAAGCACCCCATTATCACTGTCAAGAAAGATGCAGTATGCTATAAAAAGCTAATAAAATTACAAAAAGTGAATGAAAGTAATGGAAACGTACCAATGAAAGGAGAAAACTAAAGCTTTGGCCTTTTCAGAATGTTGTGCAATGTAATGATTATAAATTATGTAATTCACTGTTCAATACAGCCAATGGCTGAAGGGGCTGATACCCTGCCTCATGCTATAATATATGGGAGCAGTGTGTGAAAGACACTTGCACAAATAAAAGGTACAAGTGGGCCTACCCAAAGTCTCTCTATATTTGCATATCTATATACATATATTTATGCATATATTTGTAAATTAATGTTTATGATCATAAGACCCTGGCAGACAAGTAAACCTATCTCGTCCTTCTAAAAGGGTCTAGTACAGATTATCACAAAGAAAATTGTCTACTCCCAAGGTTTGTCAAAGAGAGTAATAAACACAAAAATCCATGTCCGTTAAGGCAATCTGCGATATTCCATGAAACAAAATATCTATCTACAGGCTTTAACACATTGGAATAACAGTCCACTCTTAAAGATCTTTGTCCACAACATGTAATAAGTAAGTCAGTGTAACTGCCTTTGTTCTAATGTTTCATATTACACAGATCAGACACGACATCTCACATAACTTTCCCTAATAAACTAATCAAGCCCCCAGTTTTTAAAACTGGCTTTCTACAATAACCAACTCAGGCCTGCTATGTTGAACATAAGCATCAGTCATACAATCATAAACTTCTAAATCGGCTCAAATTACATGTGGCAAAACAATATGCAATCCCTTGTAAGAGGGGTTAAAAAGCGTTATCACAGTGAAAACCTTTCCTCCAGGATTTTTCAGCGGGTTAATCAACACCAAAACCCTTGCTGTCTTTGGTAACGTGGGAAATTCCATGTACCAAAATTCCTGTCAACATGCTTTAACACAGTGTAATAACAATCCAAAATTAAAGGTCTACTAACTTTAACAAATGCAATAAATAAAACATGCCTACTGCTTTCTTATAACTTTCTATAATAACAGAGAAAACCTTTGGCTTCAGACATAATTTTTCCTAGCAAACAATGAGGTCTATCGCCTTTATCAATGCCTTATCATCATAAATAACCCAAAAGCAAAAAGAAAAGATCTTCTTTCAATAAGACTGTCAATGAATTTGGGGCTTCTACCATTCAGCGATTTAAAGATAATGCATCCCACCTTAAGGGCGCATGTCTGAGTTATAGGCAGCCAGTGCAGACATGTTTACGCCTATTGTGCTGAAGGATCAGTCTAGCTACCTGATTCTGTACCAGTTGAAGATGGTGGGTGAGATAAGCGGGAATGCCAAAGTATAGAGAATTGGCGTAGTCTATATGGGATAGCACCATAGCAAAGACTGCCTGTATTTTTGCTTCCTGTGTAAGGAACCCACTAATTTTCCTTATTTTTCTCAACTGAAAAAAGCACGTTGAGATTACAGATCCTATTTGACTCTTCATTGTGAGGTCATTATTAATTATGACCCCCAGTGTTTTAGCAGATATTGAAGGGGTAGGGGACTTGAACCTGCTCCCCTTGATGGATAGAAAAAAGGCTTTTAGGGCAAGAGGAATAGTCCAAAGCTTCAGAAGTTGGAGACCTTAGGCCTCTGACCTCCATCTCTCCTAGGTGCCCCTTCAATCCACCCGTGATGCGTCTGTCACCACAAGGAACTCTTGGGGGTCGATTCCGATCTGGTAAAAAGCGCTCCGAATCGTCGTACGGAGCGTTTTTTCTCCGTACGAATCGTACCTGTAAACGTCCCGTACGTACGACGAAGTACGATTCGTACCAGGAGCCGTACGGAACTCTGTACGATTCTCCCTCGGAACCCGCTGTACGCGACATTTGTACGGTTCACGGCTAGTTTTTACGACCCAGCAAGTACGATACGTGTTGGGTACGCACCGTACGACCCTTTTTCTACGGGAGCTGAAAACAGCCGTAAAAGCAGAGTTTGTGCCTAAGGTGTACGAGCCGTACTCCCATTGTACGATCGGTGTACGAACCGTACCCCATGTACGATCGGTGTACGAGCCGTACCCCCATTGTACGATCGGTGTACGAGCCGTACCCTCATTGTACGATCGGTGTACGAGCCGTACCCCATGTACGATCGGTGTACGAGCCGTACCCCATGTACGATCGGTGTACGAGCCGTACCCCCATCGTACACCGATCGTACAATGGGGGTACGGCTCGTACACCGATCGTACAATGGGGGTACGGCTCGTACACCGATCGTACAATGGGGGTACGGCTCTAAGACCCCATGATCGCAGGGGTACGGTGCATACCCCTGCGATTATGGGGGGTATGGACCGTACGGTGTGTATGTGTTTGTGTGCTTTTCCGTACGACTCCACCTTACCTGACGTGGACCGTACGAATCGCGTCCTCATACTCCGGTCCGGATCGTACTCGTCGGGTCGTAATGCATGTGTACGAGTCGTACGGTATGTGTACGAGTCGTACGGTTCACGGTTTCAGCCCTGCAATACGTACGGATCGTGACGATTCGGACGGATTCACGGAATATGGATCGTACTTCGCGACTCGGACGGACGGGTACGATTCGTACGGAGAGGGCTCCGGATACAAATCGTACGGACGGTTTTTTTCCCGAATCGGAATCGACCCCTTGGTGTGGGAAGGTGAGCAGCTGCCACAAGTCAGGTTGTCATCCGCCACTCACCTCTGCAGATCCTGCTCCATATCCCTCGAAATCTGGAAGAAGTCAGAGGTATAGCTGTTGCTCAGCCCACTGGGACCTGAAATTCCACTGTAGGGCCCCCAAGTGCCAACTGCCATTTGGATGAGAAGGATACATGACACCCTCATCCTTGAAACCCAGGACTGATACCAAAACAACAGAATAATATCTTGATTGACACTGATGCAGCAGAGGAAAGGCCTGGAACCTCACCAGGTCTAAAATTGCCCCAATGAATGTAAGTGTCTATGATAGCTTATTGATGGTGAAACCCAAAGTTGTTAGGAGTTTAGCCGTTGTCCAGAGGTAGTCTACAAATGACTGTGGGTAGCCTGTCTTTCAGCAGCCAATCATTGAAGTACAGGAATGCTTGTATTCCTGACCTCCAAAAATTGACTGTGACTACACAAGTGTCCAAAGTAAGGCCAAAGGGGAGCACAGTAAATTGAAAGTGTTTAGGCCCACTTTGAACAGTAGGTAATGCCTCTGGGACGGCTGGATGGGCACATCTAAAATAACGCTCTGCAAGTCTAAGGACCCATCGAGTCTCCTGGGTCCAGAGCTGGCAGGACCTTAGCTAGCATGCTGAACCTGTCCTTCCAAAGTAAGGCATCCAGAGGGGAGAGTTCCAAACTAGGCCCAAGACCTCTGTTGTTTTTCAGGAATTAACCTGAACAGCCTCCTACCTCCTTCTCCAAACCCGGCTCTATAGCACACTTGGACAACATAAGATGGCCTTCCTGCATCATGATTGCTAAATGTCCTTCAGAAATATTCTTCTCTGGTTTGGGAGGACAGAGTGGTGGGGAGGGGTGGGGAGGAGGTGAAAGGCAGGCTGTAGTCCTTTTGCACAATTTGTAAGACCCATCTTTCTGATGTGATGGTTCTCCAGCTGGGGAGGAAATATAGTATCCTACCTCCTACAGGCCAGGTGAAGTCCATGCCCTCAAATGACTATGTTGGCTGCTACATTACAGATTGAGAGGGCTGACATTTTCTGTGAGCTGGCACCCTTGAACAGCCTCTGATTTTCTGTATTGATAGGGAAGTTGATTAGCTTGTATCAATGGCCCCAAAGATTGTGATGTGGCATAGCTGTTCCTGAATCATTCTAGTGCTGAATCAGCCTTTTCTCAATTAACCTGGAGCAACTGATGGGCATGCCCATTCAGAATGCTTGCAAGTCTCCAGAAATCCCAATTGATTGCATTCTGGATGCCTTCTGTGCATGACATTAGTGCCAATAGCTCTGATAATGCAGTCCATAATGTCCAGCGCAGCTCAGAGCACATACTTGGCTGTGTCCTGCCCATCATGTCTCATCTGGGCTAAAGAGGCCTTAGGTCCTATAGGGCGGTTTGCAAGATGTTGCATCCTATAGTGCATGGGCGTAACTTCCAAGGAAAACTGCCTTAATAGATCTCAAGGCCAAACTCGACAAAGAAGACATTTTCTTTCCAAAGGCATCAACACTTTTTGATTTCAAATCTGTGGGGTTTTGTTGGAAAGGAATTCAGATTAACTTAGCTTGTTCAGGCTTTACAACTTTATTAATTACTATAATGTTGTCTCTTCCCACTTTGACAGATAAATTAGTATAGAATAATGTCCAAGTAAAGGGTTGTCTTTTTTGCAGTGGCTTGATGAAAACGAAAAACCAGATGGCATTTATTATACAAAAATCTGAAAACTGAAAATAAAAAAATGGGAATTGGAATTTTTTCTTAATTACTATAATTTTGTCTCTTCCCACTTTGACAGATAAATTAGTATAGAATAATGTCCAAGTAAAGGGTTGTCTTTTTTGCAGTGGCTTGATGAAAACTAAAAACCAGATGGCATTTATTATACAAAAATCTGAAAACTGAAAATAAAAAATGGGAATTGGAATTTTTTCTTAAATTCTTCATTGTACAAAAATTAGAAAACTGAAAATAAAAAATGGGAACTGGAAATAAATAGAAACGAGCCTTCAAAAATGGGAGGAGTAAGAGGGACAGTGTTTTACTACCACACGTAACGTTCACTCTATTCTGGGTGCATCTGCAACCTCTTTCCATAGCAAGTCGACACAATGTATCAGCAACCACAGTTTTAAATGTGATGAATTAGAAGAGTCACATTCATGGAACCTACCAGTCTTCTCCGCTCTTCCTCTACAGCAATTAGTAGTCGTGCAAACTCTTTGAGTGACTGGGCTAAAAGAAAAAAAATATATAGATTAGTTATTTTGTAATTGTTCCTATTTAAAGGATGAACATCAAACATAATAGAACATTACATATTACCTTCCCAGTGTAAAATTTAACACGACA
Organism: Lissotriton helveticus; assembly: GCF_964261635.1. Lineage (NCBI taxonomy): Eukaryota > Metazoa > Chordata > Amphibia > Caudata > Salamandridae > Lissotriton > Lissotriton helveticus. The sequence goes on along the minus strand of NC_136069.1, from coordinate 246,470,333 downwards.
TACATGATATCTCATATAACTTTATTTGGAATATTTTGACGAGTACCTTCATAAAAAACAAGAATGCGTTTGATCAAAGATGGTTTGAACACAATTGTGCCTGCCCTGAATGGGTAAACAGGTATCCCTGTTTCCTCATTGCCCTTCTACACCTGTCCAATGAATGGTGTTATGTTCTACAGAAATCTTCCTTAACTTGAGCTCTGGCAAAAGACAAAAGCAGCAATAGACACTGTGGCGTCATGCCATATGATGCCATATGATGCCATATGCCATATGATGGCATCCTGTATTACTTTGGATGTACCAGCTTTACATGCTTGGTTTACATAGACAACAACATCTAGGTGTTATGCTGTTCAGCACTCTACAGGCCAAAGAAAACACTTTGAATGACTGCCATAAATAAGTCAAAGTAAGTCAGTGGGATTAAATTAATGTGGAGGGTATGTAGTGCTATTGTGCAATTTTGTCATAACTTTAAAAACTGCCATTTTGTGCTGCTCATTCTATCCTTCTGAAAAACAAGATGCAGGCCTGGAAAAAAAGAAAGACTGCTATGTGTACAGTTTGTACTGCAATCTACCAAACTCTAATGGTGACAGAGGTACCTGTATGCCTAGAGAATCTCAATCATAATCCAAAGCTTACAATGCAAGAACAGCAAAAGTAGTAAATAAGTTATATATATAGTATACTGATTCAGTGTTTGGAAGTTATACCTGTAACATGCCCCTTCCAAATACCGAATCGTATCCATTTTTAAACACATTTTGCAATTTAGAAATAAATGCTGAATCACTAAATGCATTCAAAATCATTGGAAATACATAGGAAATGGTTATTAGCATTTGCAAATCCTCTCATTTATTGGTTCTGAGGGTTTGTGAATGCTAATACCCTTTGTACCTCTCTGCCCTTAGATCTCTGTAATTCCATAGTCTGGATATGGCCAGAAAAAGCAAGTTGAGACAGGCGAGAGTCCAAATATGCTGATGTTCTAGATACAAAGTTCCTTATACACTAGTTAGAATATCTGTCAGTAAGTGGGCCATTTTGCTATTGAAGCACTGATTGTTCTTTGTGTTTCACTTTAAAAAATGTTTATATCATGTCCTGAAATACACATGAAGCAAATGCAGTGAGTAGTCATAAGTACCTTGTTCAGATAGCAGACTAACTTCATTGTTCACAGCACTAGGTGGCAGCATCCCCCTATCTATCAGGAGAGACCATCTTACCTGCTGTGATGCCAGGTATATTTCAGCACGACTGAGTCGCCTAATTGATTTTCTCGAGGCGTCTGGCATTTACAGTGCTTCCCTCTGTTTTGTTTAATTGTAAGTTTGCATAAATGCAGGTCTGATCTTTTCATATATCGAATATCCATACATTCAGACAACTGGAATGTACATATCGAGCTTTGTAAACATAATTGGTATAATTATAAACTGTGCCTACCGCGAAATTCTAACCCACTTCATGCAGAACAAAACCTGCGACACAGATTGTGGATTTTACAATGGTGAAATCAAAAACAAATGCTAAATAGGACATGATTTAGAACATTATTCTGTATATATTGTGGGGGGCGGGGTAGATTCTTTACAAAACGCAACCGCAAATCATTTAGAAATAAAATGATGATACAAAATCTATACATGGGAAGTTACACAAATGTAAAATGGAAAATATTTAAGAAAGCAGGGCGAAAGTGTGCATCAAAAAGGAACATTCTAACAAATAGAAAATAACGCAAATGCATTTTGACAAATATGCACCACACAACAGGCTAATCAACTAAAACAGTGGCTTCAAGTGAAACAGATGATAGACAGACGGACAAGACGGAGGTCCTCATCTGGGGCTCCAACCCTCTGCCTGGGACTACTCCTGGTGGCCAGCGTCGCGGGGAGCTGCGCCAACACCCACCGACCACGCACGCAACCTGGGGTTCATCCTGGACTCAGCACTGTCAATGACCCACCAAGTCAACGCCGTCGCCTCCTCTTGCTTCACCACCATCCGCATGCTTCGCAAGACCTACAGATGGATCCCCACCGGAACCAGAAGGACGGTCACCCAGGCCCTCATCACCAGCAGGCTGGACTACTGCAATGCCCTCTACGCGGGAATCACGGCCAAACTCCAGAAAATACTTCAATGCATACAGAACGCCTCCGCACGCCTCATCCTCGACAGCCATCACCACAGCCACATCACTGCCTACTTGAGGGACCTGCACTGGCTCCCCGTCAACAAGTGGATCACCTTCAAGCTCCTCACCCACACTCATAAAGCACTCCACGATGCCGGACCAGTATACCTCAACAAAAGACTCACCTTCTACACCCCCAACCACCAGCTTTGCTCCACTGACCTTGCCCTCGCCCTCTCCACCGTTCCACACATCCACCGAATGACCACCGGCGGCAGATCCTTCTCCTACCTCGCCGTCAAGATATGGAACACCCTCCCCATCCACCTTCGCCATAACCAGGACCTGCTAACCTTCAGGAGACTTCTCATGACCTGGCTGTTCGAGCAGTAGCAGCTACCCCCCTTAGCGCCTTGAGACGGTCGTGGGTGAGTAGTGCGCTCTACAAATGTCCGATTGAATGACTGATTGATGATACAACTTGAATGATTTTTTTGCAGCTATGAAAACGGACAGTTTAAGTTTGTTCACTGCAAAGTTCTCAATTTGTGCAGGAATGAATATCATACTGAATTCTGGTTTCAGTTTTGCATTCTTCTTCTTTTAGTTTTGTTTTCCTATAATAAATCCAGAACTTTCAGCTTCCATCTCCAGAATGCAAAGAACAAAAACTGACAAAATCAGCCTGTGCTGCTTTTCCATATAGAACAGTTTCTCGAGCTTCACTGAGACACAAAGAACAGGCACAGCATGACAGCTGAAGTGCAAGCACCCATTATTTACTCATCCGCTCTCGAAGAATTCTGCAAGTAGCTGAAGACCTGGCTTTTCAATTAAGCAACCTACCATAGGCAGTGCTAGGCAAACACACCTGCTCAGAGCCAGGATAGACTTTCCAGGTGATAGTGTGCTTTACAAATACATATTACATGGGAGCAAAAGTGCACACGCAAAGAGCAGATACCTCTTAGCAGCACTAAAAGCTTCCATCAAAGCAAACAGACCAGGTATAACATCGACTATAATACTACATTCTTTCTGACACAACCAACACATGCAGTTTGCCTGATTACCATGCACAATAAACAGGTACACCAAGGGCGATAGCAGTGCAAGTATCCTGGCATGCATTCACTTTAACTGGCGCACACACAGCCACTAAAACACATATGCAGACACCAGCCAGATACAGAAGAGGCATCAAACTATGTGTTCACAATAGAGTAACAATGGAAGTAATTCTAATATGAAATGCTGGTGTGGGGGTATCAAACCACCTCAAGAACATTTAGTAACAAGGTCTTGATCCTATCTTCTGATATTCTAAGCACAAACATTTATGTTATACCAGATTATGACTTTGAAACAATACTACATCCTTACCGGTAATAACAAACCTGCACCTCCAAACAATACATAGTCACATTGGCTTTCTATTGCTGGCATACAGATACCTTTAGGCAAAACAATGTCCACCATCTATTAATCACTAATATGCATTTCAGGTATCTATCACTCTGTGAATTGTGGCCGGATTTTATAAAGCAATAAAAGAATGCAGATTACTATACTGCTTCTCCGAATTGGCCCAGTTTCTGGAGAAAGGACGACTTGTCTCTTTTAGACACTGAAGTCTCAATGACCTGATGAAGGCTTTCTACGGCTGATTTCTTCATCAGCATGTTCAATGTAAATGGCATCTCGTTTCGATGGGGATGTTGAGTTGTGTGTGTTGGCCTTATATGGGTTCGCTGCTGTTCTGGATGAGCATCTGAGATAGTGTATTCTGTTGCTTTGTTGTCTAAAGTGATAATCTTGACAGCCAGTCAAAGTAGGCAATACTCTGAGTTATATTCCTTCAGCCAGGGAAGCAGAGCTAAGAATGCTGTGCACTCATTGGTTGTATCTTGGAATGTCCTTCTAGAAGAAAAGGTCTGCTCTTATTTCTGGTAGCTTTCAGCACCATCCTGATGGGCAGATGTAATAGCAGTTATGGGCTGAGGTTTAGCAGAATCGCGTTGTTTCCGAGGACATATACAGTGGGCTCCTGAAATTGTAGAAGTTCCAGAAATTGCACATCCTGCAAGCAGTGGGTGAGTTCTTGAAGAAAGCTGAAGAAAGGTAATCATAGCGGTACAAAAGGGGGTGATGATGAACGGAGCATCTGAACCACTCAAACACTCACAACCAGTCAACAGATCTGGGTTGAATCCATCACCGTTCTTTAGCCCACTCTGCCACCCCAGTTCAGACATGGCCATATGCAAATCAGTCTGACCCTGTGCCTCATGGGAACAGTCCAGCCCGAACTGCCAAGCCATGCCTTCCCTGGACCGGATTCAAGCTTCCTAGGACCGGTTTCTGGCATTACAGCCGTCTTCAGCCCAGCTTGCTTGAATCCAGTGGCAAAGAGCATCTAAACCAATCAAACACTCACACCCAGTCAACAGATCTGGGTTGAATCCATCACCATCACAAGCTATCCTGGCTGAAGACAGCTGATAGCCAGAAACCGGTCCTAGGATGCTTGATTCCGGTCCTGGAAAGACATGGCTTGGCAGTTCGGGCTGGACTGTTCCCATGAGGCACAGGGTCAAGGCTGATTTGCATATGGCCATGTCTGAACTGGGGTGGTGTGGAGTGCAAAAAAACTATGGATTTAGGCCCAGATCTCTGTACTGGGGTGAATGTATGATATTGTTCTGCATTCTGTCCATCATCTGTTGGTTTTGCATTTGTCACCCCGTGTGGGATGGGTTTGCTCATACGTGAGTCCCATGCTCTCCACACCACTGAAGTCAAGCTATCCTGGCTGAAGGCGGCTGATAGCCAGAAACCGGTTCCTAGGATGCTTGATTCCGGTCCAGGAAAGACATGGCTTGGCAGTTCGGGCTGGACTGTTCCCATGAGGCACAGGGTCAAGGCTGATTTGCATATGGCCATGTCTGAACTGGGGTGGTGGGGTGAATGTATGACATTGTTCTGCATTCCGTCCATCATCTGTTGGTTTTGCATTTGTCACCCTGAGTGGGATGGGTTTGCTCATACGGGAGTCCCATGCTCTCCACACCACTGAAGTCAAGCTATCCTGGCTGAAGACGGCTAATAGCCAGAAACTGGTTCCTAGGATGCTTGATTCCGGTCCAGGAAAGACATGGCTTGGCAGTTCGGGCTGGACTGTTCCATTGAGGCACAGGGTCAAGGCTGATTTGCATATGGCCATGTCTGAACTGGGGTGGTGGGGTGAATGTATGACATTGTTCTGCATTCTGTCCATCATCTGTTGGTTTTGCATTTGTCACCCCGAGTGGGATAGGTATGCTCAGACGTGAGTCCCATGCTCTCCACACCACTGAAGTCAAGCTATCCTGGCTGAAGACGGCTGATAGCCAGAAACCGGTCCTAGGATGCTTGATTCCGGTCCAGGAAAGACATGGCTTGTCAGTTCGGGCTGGACTGTTCTCATGAGGCACAGGGTCAAGGCTGGTTTGCATATGGCCATGTCTGAACTTGGGTGGTGTGGAGTGCAAAAAAACTATGGATTTAGGCCTAGATCTCTGTACTGGGGTGAATGTATGACATTGTTCTGCATTCTGTCCATCATCTGTAGGTTTTGCATTTGTCACCCCGAGTAGGATGGTTATGCTCAGACGTGAGTCCCATGCTCTCCACACCACTGGAGTCAAGCTATCCCGGCTGAAGACGGCTGATAGCCAGAAACCGGTCCTAGGATGCTTGATTCCAGTCCAGGAAAGACATGGCTTGGCAGTTCGGGCTGGACTGTTCCCATGAGGCACAGGGGCAAGGCTGATTTGCATATGGCCATGTCTAAACTGGGGTGGTGTGGAGTGCAAAAAAACAATGGATTTAGGCCCAGATTTCTGTACTGGGTGAATGTATGACATTGTTCTGCATTCTGTCCATCACCTGTTGGTTTTGAAAGGTAATCATGTCATTTGTTTTTCTGTTTCTCGTGGATCCTGTATAGCCTGATGATATGGTGAGACTGGTCTTCAAAAGCAATTAGCTTCTGTTTTAGGGACCGTGTCTCCTGTCCCTAGTCAGGTCTGTAGTTTACTTTGTCTTCTAGAGTAATCGTAAATTGCCCTGTTCAGTCTAGTCAATGATGGAATGAGGCTTGATGTATCACCTTAACTTGAGAGGACATTTTGGTCGCTCAAGTGTTTATGAAGCTGTTCTTAGAGCCTATAGGCACATGATTGTGTGTTAAGTGGCTTCTGCCATTTTCTAGGCTGTAGATGGAGCTGTGTGATTCAGCCCAGCAAAGGCCTCTGAGAAAAGAAGCTGCCTGACCAGTTTGGAGGACAATGTGGCATAAAGGTCCCTCCATCCATACGGAAGTGGGTAAGATATAGAGAGATGTGTAGCTATCAACCATCTATTTAAGTATAAACAGGATAGACAGCATTATAGTTCCTCTCACAGACAAGACCAGATGAGCTGCACTACAAGTTTCTGTGTTCACACGTGTTGCTTAATTTGAGGGTCGCCTTTATGAGTAACGATTGCTGGAGGTACTGAGTTTAGGCATCTGAGTCAACAAATATCCCTTAGGTCCATGCGATTCAGACGCACATTATCTCAATAATTGGTCCATATCTTTCATTCTTGATATTAGATTTTGCTATGTCTAATTGTGACACGGGGTACAACTTCATAGGTATATCAGGTAATGAACAATCGATAAGCAGAGGTACAGTATGTGGCTTGTTTTATTTCACCACATTGCAACTTATCTAACACTGCAGATATGTATCATATGAGTGTGCTCCATGTAACCAAGCCTTTAGCACCCCTCGCTGCCGACAGTCTCAAAATGCGGCTGCTGGATGTCTGCTGCTAACAGAATATATGAGCCTGACTAGCCTGGTATCTGTCTGCTTGTCCTCTGATTGCCAGAAAGACAGTGTTAACAATGAGGAGCTTAACACCTCACCTCCTATTCTGGTCTTTATCACAGTTTTCTTTTCTCTTCCGCTGAATGTATTATGCTGGGGGGCTGCACCATAGTCTGTATTCTCCCATACAGCCTCAGGGGATTACTGAAGTCTACAGATCAATAAGAAGTGTACCAAAAGGCACCAGGGAGCGTAACCCCCACCACCAAGCAGCCAGATTGTCCATGACTAGTATGTAGTGACGCACCCTTGGATTAGATTGAAATAAGTTCTGTCTAAACCTGATAACTGAGTGCACCTCTCACCTTCTTGAGTTATTTCACTTTGGCCTTTTTGAGGTAGCACCATTACATTTCAGTATTAGTACCCATTAGGTATCATTAAAGAAAACATGGCATCTTTCGATAGTATCACGCACATCACTGAAAATAGAGCCAATACCCTAGCGTACACAGCAGAAGAAGCCAAAGACATATATGCCCTGATCAACGAAATTAAATTAGTAGACACCAAAGGGGGCTCCACCATACAACGTCTTAAACAACTGGAATATCTTACAAGGAGGCAGCTTAACCAACGTCTCCACGAATAAACGCTAGTCCAATATCACCGAGCAAAAAGAATACCGAGGGGATTAAGCATTGCCCTAAGACCTATGTTATTTAGATTCCACCTGAACCCACAATTTATGGATAAATGGTTTTCCATATTGAATAAATGCTCTTTAGATCTCATTCTTTTAATTATAGAAGAACTATCACGCACCATTAAAGATTTGGATGAGGAAATTTTCAATCTGAAAAGAGATTTAGAACCTGCATTTGACCCAACAATTTGGCAAACCACATTGGAAGATTTGAATGCAAAACTTGACTGTTACAATCGTGAACTCCAGGAAGGGAAGATAAGAAAGTATCGTCGAGATACCATAGATTATAAATTAAAAGAAGTCTACACGTGGGCTGAGATATAAGGCAAGAGACGTTTCATTCCACACAAAACGATGACTTCCAGTGAAGAAAGTATCACTACGGATCAAGACGTTTCTGCGTCCCGACAACCTTTAGCAAAATCCGCAATATCAACTGCATCTTCAACAACAATTGTCCCTAACGTACTAGTAGCTAGCAACACCACAACGGGTTCTTTTTTATTACAGGCCCCGACGGGAGGGCAACCACCACCACCCACAGCAGAAGTACCACAAGGACAGTCAAGCGTCCCACCAGGAGAGGACAAGGGAAGGTCACTACGCAGTGGGAAAAATCTACCCTTATCATAAATATCTCTTCCTTTGAGTAATCTAAGAATCAGATTATGACCCTCAACAAAGACATGTCCTTTGTACCTCCGAATGATACTACACCTTTGGAGACTAATGTGGCATTTTTCAAATTCATGCGTAAACTCAGACTTCGGCACTACTTCAGGAATGTTATGGAATGCCAATCGGATCAAGATTTATCCTTGGAGGAAATCAAGTTTAAACCCAAAAGTAAATACATGGCTCCGATGTCTCACAAAATTCTTGACTTTTTTGAGGACACTGTCAAAAGAGACCTATCTAAGATAAGATTCACATCGATGAAAAATAAGAACTTTACAGTTCATGACTACCATACAGTACAATCGATTACTCAAAATTCACAACTTACCTTAAAACCGGCAGATAAGGGCGGGGCCCCGGTTATTATGGACACAGAATATTACAACAAGAAAGTAAATGAACATGTTCAAGATCAAAATACCTATCTACCACTTGACAATGACCCTACGAATTTCCTACAGAAGGGTTTATCTGAACTGCTACAAGAAGCTTGCACAGCCGGGATCATCTCCGAGACACAAAAAACGTTTCTCACAACACAAAACCCAAGAAGACCGTCACTCTATATTACACCCAAAATTCACAAACATCCTACAGATCCCCCTTTCCGACCGATTGTTTCTGGGTGCAGTTCTATTTTTGACCCTATTGGAAAATATCTAGATCATTTTTTACAAGATTTTGTACAATCGTGGTGTACTTATATTAAGGACACCACCCATTTCTTGACCAAATTGGAATCAATCCAAGAATATTTTAGGGATGATTGGATATTGTGTACGATCGATGTCACTGCACTATATACATCCATTAACCACCAAGAAGGGATGGAAGCAGTAGAATGGGCACTGTTACAGATGAAGTTATGCCAAGAGAAAAGTCTTTTTATACTGAAATTGTTACATTTCTGTTTAAATAACAGTTATTTTCAGTGGCAAGATCAGTTTTTTGGACAGATGACCGGCACCAGCATGGGATTTTCTGGGGCTCCAGCCTATGCTAACATTTTTATGTCACTTTTTGAGCATGAACATATTTTAGCGAACCACCAATGGAATCAAGGGTTAGTAGTGTATGGTCGTTATATTGACGATATTTTTCTAATATGGTCCAAAACACAGCCAGAGCTTGAAGGTTTGATCGTAGATCTTAACAAAAAGAACCCGAGGATTCAGTTTACTTACAATATAAGCTCCAATGCAGTTCATTATTTGGATGTGCTTGTCACTAAGGATCAGATCAACAAAAAATTGATAACAGACATTTACACAAAACCTACAGAGAGAAACAATACGCTGATGTACACCAGTTTCTGTAGGAAGGGGGAGTCTCTGGTTGGCGCAGTGCAACACTGGCGACAAGCAGGGCCTCTCTCTTCCTCGTCAGGGCTGAGGGTTACCTTCAAGACAACCTCTGCTTACCCTCTAGGTAGTGTGGCTTAAGCAGTCTTAGGCTAATCTCTGGGGCATGTAGGGTTAAACATTTGCAATATTACACCAACACCACCAACCCACCACACAATGACACCAAACTGTATTTGTAAAAATATATGTTCTTTATATAAATCTCAAGCAGGCTTGTAAATACAGTCTTGGTTACTTCAAATGCAGGTTCCAGTTACTCTTTATGAAAAAGGCACAGTTCTTGAATAATTGCGGTCTTTTGGGCCTTCTGCCCAGCGTTAGAAAGGTTCCAGTGTCTTATAGCGCTTCAAGGCGCTTCCCGCTGTCTCCGCTCTCGAAATGAGTCACCCTTCGGGGCTCGACTCGGGGAGAGGGGGCCGCGGGCCTCGGAAAGCGTCAGGCGGGGCCTCGGGGGCCAAGAGCAGAGCGCGCCTCTGACTCTGGGGCGGCTCGCGCTGCCAAGCAAACAGCAGCTGCGAGGCTCCCGGGGTGCCTGAGATCAGACCGCGCGGTGCGAGCTCAGATTGCAGGACGCTCGCGCCGCGGAGGGGCAAAGACAGTACCTTTCACTTCTTGTGGTGATCCTCGGAGAGGGCGGCTGAAGGGGGAGCTGTCCCACGTCGCGTTGCTTCCTTGACGGGCGATGCGAGCTGCGGCTCGAGGCAGCAGGTCACGGGTCACCCAGGGCGGCGGTGCTCGATGGGGGCTCAGGTCCTTTTACTCCGTCTTCTCTGTCTTCCTGACGGCGGCGGCTGGGTGTGGCGCAGTGGCAGTACGGTCCCCAAGTGCGGGACGTACCCAGCCAAAGTGCCGGTCGCGGTGATGTCCCTTCAGCGGGGCAGCAGGCCAGGCGCTGATAGCGAGGGAGATGACAAGGGCGGCAGTCCGTCTTTGCGGGGGAATCTACGGCGCTTGTGCCCAGTAGACTTCGGTGCTTGGACCGGACGGGTCCTCCGTTACTTTGCTCTCGTGGGGCCAGGTGCAGATGCCGTCACGGTGTTCAGGCCAGCTGCGGCTGGGCTTCACGTTGTTATGGCGATCTGCTCACCCACGGTCACGGTGTGCAGGGGGGCTTGATGCTCTCGTCTTCCTCAGACAGCGCTGCAGCGATAAGCAGCACACACAGCAGATGCTTTGGTCAGGGGTTAGCGCTCACTGTTCCTGGAGCGCTGGTCAGGGGGCAAGTTCAGCAGCAAGCCCTTGGAGATCTTTTAGCAGAGTTTGGCACAAAGTTCAAAATAAAGCAAAAGTCTCTTGTAGTCTTTTCTTCTCCTCTCCTTTGGCAGCAAGGCACCAGACACAGGCCAGAGTCAGCACTCCTCCTTGTAGTCCTTCCAGGTCCTTCTCTTCGGGCAGAGTTTCTCTTGTAGCACAAACAGGATCTAACTTACAAGGAGCAGGGCTCCTACTTTTATACCCAGTTTCTCTTGTTCTAGCAAGCCAGGGGGGCCTCTGCATAACTGCTCCAGTCTCTGAGTACTTGTTGTGGGTACTTATGACTTCTGCATTCAGTGTGAGGGCAGGCACATCAGCCGCTCCCCAGGGGGGCGGAGCCGGCATTGAGAGGGCAGGAGTGGCCTGAGCACTTTGTTTACAAGCTTCGGTCCTTCCTGGGCCAGGTGCAGGCTGAGTCATCAGTCGCTCCCCAGGAGGGCGGAGCCAGCATTGTGGTGGCAGGGGCACAGCCTGATGCATCATTCAGGAGAAACTCCCACCACCCATTAAGGGGTCCTCCTGCTAATCACTACCTGTCAACTCCCAGCCCTGTCACTCACACACACCAGACAGTCAGATCCACATCCAAGCAGAGGCGGGCTGAAATGGTTAGGCAAGCAAATGCTAACTTTCTAAAAGTAGCATTTGCAAACACAGGATATTAAAATAAACTTTACTAAAAGAAGTATTTTATTATTCTGAGTCCAGGCATACTAAACACGAATTCCTACCATGTTCCCTGAGCCTGCTGGGATTATAGAGTGTAATAATTCCAGCAGCCCATCTGGCCTAGAAGGGAACAGGTAGCCTTACAATAGTGAAAAACGACTTTGGCAGTAATTCACTATTAGAACATGCCACACACATCAGGGCATGTTCTACCTTATACTTACAATGCACCCTGCCCTCTGGCCTACCATAGGGGTGACTAATATGAAGGTTAAGGGAAGGTTTAGGGGCTGGCAAGTGTGTGCACTTGCCCAGCCAGGGTGACAGTACCAGACTGCACGCAGGTTCTGCAATGGCAGACCCTAGACACATTTTAAGGCTGCTTCTGTGGGTGGCGCAACCAGCGCTGCAGGCCCACTAGCAGTATTGGCATTCACAAGCCCTGGCACTCCTGGTGCACTTTACTAGGGACTAACAGTAAATCCAATGAACCAATCATGGACATCAATCATATGTACACTTTACAGTAGGGAGCACTTGCACTGCGGCACGGGTTGGCCGTGGCGCAGTGCCCTGAGTAGCAGACACCATCAAAACATTGGAGGCACAACAGCAAAAAGTGGAAGGGAAACTCACGCCAAGGTGCCAGGTCTAACACGTGTCCCCTCCAGCTGAAATGTGGGGAGAACTACCCTTCCCCAGGGAGTTCCTCATCACTAAGGCGGAAAAATCTGGACAGACCATCAGCGTTGGCGTGATCTGTGCCAGGGCGGTGTTCCACCGTGAAGTCCATACCCTGTAGGGAGATGGACCACCTCAACAGTTTTGGGTTCTCACCCCTCATTTGCATCAACCATCTGAGGGGCCTGTGGTCCGTCTGAACCCGGAAGTGAGACCCAAACAAGTAGGGTCTTAGCTTCTTCAGCGCCCAGACCACAGCAAATGCTTCTCGCTCTATTGCACTCCACCTACTTTCCCGTGGAAGTAACCTCCTACTGATGAAGGCTACGGGTTGGTCCCAGCCCTCCTCAGTCATCTGTGAGAGAACAGCCCCTACACCATGCTCTGAAGCGTCTGTTTGCACTATGAATTCCTTGGAGAAATCAGGAGCCAGGAGCACGGGCGCCGTGCACATGGCAGTCTTCAGGGTGTCAAAAGCCTTCTGACAGGTGTCAGTCCAAATCACATTCCTGGGCTGCTTCTTAGAAGTCAGTTCTGTCAAGGGGGTCACAATAGTGCCATAGCCCTTGACAAACCTCCTGTAATACCCAGTGAGCCCCAGGAAGGCTCTCACTGCTGTCTGGGTCTTGGGGGGTTCCCAAGCCAGGATGGTCTCAATTTTGGGCTGCAAGGGTGCCACCTTGCCACTCCCAACTTGGTGTCCCAAGTACACCACTGAACCCTGCCCAATCTGGCACTTGCTTGCCTTGATTGTGAGGCCTGCCTTGCGCAGCGCCATCAACACTTCCCAGAGGTGCCGCAGGTGTTCTGGCCAGGTGCCACTGAACACTGCGATGTCATCCAGGTAGGCGGCACTGAACTCATCCAGCCCGACCAACACCTGGTTGACCAACCTCTGAAAGGTGGCAGGGGCATTCTTCATCCCAAATGGCATAACCCGGAACTGGAAATGCCCATCTGGTGTGGAGAATGCTGACCTCTCCTTTGCCCCATCGGTTAAGGCGATCTGCCAGTACCCAGACGTTAAATCAAACGTGCTGAGGAACCGGGCAGCCCCTAGCCGATCAATGAGCTCATCAGCTCTGGGGATAGGGTGCGCGTCAGTCTTGGTGACTGAATTGAGTCCTCTGTAGTCCACACAGAACCGGAGTTCAGGTGTGGCTCCCGGCGCAGCAGCCTTTGGGACCAAGACCACGGGGCTGGACCAAGGACTGCTGGAAGACTCAACCACCCTAAGAGCAAGCATCTTGGAGACCTCCTCCTTGATGCAGGCCCGGACCCTGTCAGTTACCCTGTAAGCCTTATGCTTCACAGGTAAGCTGTCTCCTGTGTCCACATCATGGACGCACCAATCTGTGACACTAGGAACCAGGGAGAACAGGTCTGGAAACTGCCCCAGCAACTGGCGGCAGTCTTCCTGTTGCTCAGGGGTCAGGGTGGGTGAGAGGTTAACTCCATCCACTGACCCATCCTTCTCACAGGCCACTAAGAGGTCAGGAAGAGGCTCAGACTCCTCTTCCATTCCATCATCAGTGGCCAACAGCATGCCCACTTCGGACCTTTTCAAGTGGGGCTTGAGGCGGTTGACATGTAAGACCCTTAAAGGATTCCTGGGCGTCTTCATGTCCACCAAGTATGTCACTGAGCTCTTGCGCTCCACAACCTCAAATGGGCCTGTCCACTTATCCTGAAGTGCACAGGGTTCCACTGGGGCCAAGACATACACCTCCTGTCCAGGCTGAAGCTCTACCAGAGTGGCATTCTGGTCGTACCACCGCTTCATCTCCTCCTGGCTTGCTTCCAGATTTGCCTCAGCAAGTTGTCTGAAGCGCCTGGTTTGGTTTCTGAAGGCCAGCATGTAGCTATATACATTCTGGGGAGGTTTCCTGGGAGATTGCTCCCAGCCTTCCTTTACCAAACTCAGTGGTCCTCTCACGGGGTGACCATACAGCAGCTCAAAGGGGCTGAACCCTAGAGACTTCTGTGGCACCTCGCGGTATGCAAAGAGCAGGCATGGTAAGAGGACGTCCCACTTACGCCTCATTGGACCTTCCAGGCCCATGATCATGCCCTTCAGGGTTCGGTTGAATCTTTCAACCAACCCATTTCCTTGGGGATGGTAAGGTGTGGTGAACTTGTAGGTTACACCACACTCTTGCCAAAGGGACTTCATATACTTGGATATAAAGTTGGTCCCCCTGTCGCTCACCACCTCTAGAGGGAACCCCACTCTGGAGAAAATTCCCATTAGTGCACGCCCCACCACGGGGGCCGTCACTGTCCTCAGAGGGATGGCTTCAGGGTACCGGGTGGCATGATCCACCAAGACCAGGATGAACCTGTTGCCCATGGCTGTCTTGGGGTCCAGAGGCCCAACAATATCAATACCCACTCGTTGGAATGGCGTACTGACCACAGGGAAGGGTTGGAGGGGAGCCTTGTTCTTCCCTCCGCTCTTCCCACTTGCCTGGCAAGTTGGACAGGTCCTACAATGAGCATCTGAGCTCTTGTGCATTTGGGGCCAGTAGAAGTGGGTGACAAGCCTGTCATAGGTCTTGTCCATCCCCAAATGTCCTGCTAAAGGCACATCATGAGCCAGTCCCAGTAGGAAGGCTCTGAACTTCTGGGGTACCACCAGCACACGGGCTGACCCAGGTTCAGCAGCCTTAGGCTCTGAGTACAGGAGGTCATTCTCCCAGTACACATAATGTGTTTTGGCCTGAACACCATTGGCCTGGTCTGCAGCCTGCTGCCGCATACCCACGAGAGAAGGGCATTCTTTCTGCTCCCTGCAGAATTCCTCCCTGGAGGGGCCTCCTTCTTGCTGCCAATGGGTCAGCTCAGGCAGGTCCCCCAGTTCGGCAATCTGTTCCCCAGTAGGCTCCAGGGCATCCCCCTCAAGGTCTGCTTCCTCCTGGACCGTGGGAACTTCAGGGGCCGGTTTCCCGCGCGCCCTGCGCCTTCTCCCTAAGGCCGGTTCCTGGGCCTCTCCGTCAGGCCCCAGGACCTCTTGATCACCCCTACTGGCTGCCATTGACCGGGTGGTCACGCACGCCCAGTCAGGTAGACCCACCATCTTCAGGTGAGTCGTTTTCTCCACCTTTTCCCAAGGGGAGTCCTCCAAGTCATTCCCTAGCAAACAGTCAACAGGCATGGTTTTCCTCACACAGACCTGCAGAGTACCAGAGACCCCCCCCCCACTCGAAGGGAACTTGAGCCATCGGACACTGACTCTCTGAATTGTCAGCGTTGACAACCCTACAGTAGGCATGGGGTACAACCTGCTCTTGAGACACCAGGTGATGCCTCACTGCAGTCACACTGGCTCCTGTGTCTCTAAGAGCCTCAGCTTTCTTACCATTGATGGTAACCACCTGCCCATATTTTTTAGTGTTAGAGGGCAGGTTGCTTGTAGGGACCATCTCACTGTCTCCTAGTGAGACTAGGGTCATCTGAACAGGATCTCCACCCCCCGGGACCATCACTTCTTCTCCTAAGTGAACACTGGTCACTTGTCGGGGCGGAGCACCAGTGGGTGCTGGTTTTCCAAACAGGCGACACTTGGGGTCACTGGCTATGTGCCCCGGGTCACCACATTTGTAACAATTGAAGGGCCCCTTTGGAACAGGTCGACCTGTCGGGGCCCCATTCTGCTTAGGGGGTGGGGGAGGCTGAGAACCTTTCTGCTGGTCCCCTTGGGGATTACTTTGGGGGCTTTTTTGGAACCCTTTCTGTTTTCCCTTGTCCCCCCCACTCTTCTGCTGGGGACCCTGCCCACCCTTGGCGGAGTCTCCCACTGGACCCTTGTGGACCCTGGTGCTGAGCCAGCGGTCCGCCTCCTCAGCAAGTTTCCTCGGGTTGGACAACTTGCTATCAATCAGGTGCTGGCGTAACTCAGGAAAACATTGATCAGACAAGTGCTCCCATGCAATTAAATCAAAGAGACCTTGAAAATCATTCACTTTGTTACCCTTCACCCAACCATCCAGTGCTCTGCAAAAAAAAGTCACAAACTCCACATACGTATTCCCAGGCCGCTTATTACACCCCCTAAACTTCTGTCTATACATTTCAGGGGTAAGCCCATACCTGGTCATCAAAGCTTCTTTCATATGGGGATAGGATCTCTGGTCTTCAGTGGGCAAATCTAGCAGGGTGTCCCTTCCTTCGCTAAGGAACCTTCCCCATAACCCCGCTCCCCAATCCTTCTCAGGGACCCGGTGGGAAAGCATGGCTACCTCATATGCCCTAAACCACTGTCCTATGTCATCCCCCTTAAAGAACTCTTTAACTACATCTTTGGGGATGTGCACTCTTGACTCTACCTGCACCGGCGTTGTGCTGCCACCAGAGGGAGGATGATCCAAGGCTTTCTCTTTTAGACTCATCTCCCTCATTTTCATATCATACTCAAACTGGAGTTTTCTTTCTTCCAGAGCCATTTTTTTGCTTTCAAGCTCCATTTGGCCCTTCAAATTCAATTCTGCCATCTTGATCTCATGATCCCTGGTTGCCTGTCTGTCTGCCAGCTCCTCTGGCGACAGGCCTCTGCCAAAGCTAAGAACGCTGTCTGGTTTTTCCAGACCCACAGGATCCACAGGTGCATTCTGATCCTCAGGTGCCTTCCTAGATTCAATCCAGGCCCTCATGGCCTTGTAGAACTCAGGTTTGTTTCTGCATCCTGCGTGTGGAACCTTGAGTTTCCTGCAAAAATAACTCAACTGCTTCTTTGTGTAGTCATCCAGCTTTGATGCATCCCATTCTAGCCCCTGCGCACTAGAGGCTATGGACTCTCCTCCATCAATGCTGTTTGTGCCAGGCATGTTTGCAACACTAGGGATCTTCTTCTTTAGCAAAATCAAAAAATCAAAAAGTCTGTGGCTAAGTTACTGGACTGTAATCACTATGCAATGGTCAGTAGCTAAGGTAAAACACTGCAAATGTAAATTCGCGAATCCTCCCCGCTGCGTCCAATGTAGGAAGGGGGAGTCTCTGGTTGGCGCAGTGCAACACTGGCGACAAGCAGGGCCTCTCTCTTCCTCGTCAGGGCTGAGGGTTACCTTCAAGACAACCTCTGCTTACCCTCTAGGTAGTGTGGCTTAAGCAGTCTTAGGCTAATCTCTGGGGCATGTAGGGTTAAACATTTGCAATATTACACCAACACCACCAACCCACCACACAATGACACCAAACTGTATTTGTAAAAATATATGTTCTTTATATAAATCTCAAGCAGGCTTGTAAATACAGTCTTGGTTACTTCAAATGCAGGTTCCAGTTACTCTTTATGAAAAAGGCACAGTTCTTGAATAATTGCGGTCTTTTGGGCCTTCTGCCCAGCGTTAGAAAGGTTCCAGTGTCTTATAGCGCTTCAAGGCGCTTCCCGCTGTCTCCGCTCTCGAAATGAGTCACCCTTCGGGGCTCGACTCGGGGAGAGGGGGCCGCGGGCCTCGGAAAGCGTCAGGCGGGGCCTCGGGGGCCAAGAGCAGAGCGCGCCTCTGACTCTGGGGCGGCTCGCGCTGCCAAGCAAACAGCAGCTGCGAGGCTCCCGGGGTGCCTGAGATCAGACCGCGCGGTGCGAGCTCAGATTGCAGGACGCTCGCGCCGCGGAGGGGCAAAGACAGTACCTTTCACTTCTTGTGGTGATCCTCGGAGAGGGCGGCTGAAGGGGGAGCTGTCCCACGTCGCGTTGCTTCCTTGACGGGCGATGCGAGCTGCGGCTCGAGGCAGCAGGTCACGGGTCACCCAGGGCGGCGGTGCTCGATGGGGGCTCAGGTCCTTTTACTCCGTCTTCTCTGTCTTCCTGACGGCGGCGGCTGGGTGTGGCGCAGTGGCAGTACGGTCCCCAAGTGCGGGACGTACCCAGCCAAAGTGCCGGTCGCGGTGATGTCCCTTCAGCGGGGCAGCAGGCCAGGCGCTGATAGCGAGGGAGATGACAAGGGCGGCAGTCCGTCTTTGCGGGGGAATCTACGGCGCTTGTGCCCAGTAGACTTCGGTGCTTGGACCGGACGGGTCCTCCGTTACTTTGCTCTCGTGGGGCCAGGTGCAGATGCCGTCACGGTGTTCAGGCCAGCTGCGGCTGGGCTTCACGTTGTTATGGCGATCTGCTCACCCACGGTCACGGTGTGCAGGGGGGCTTGATGCTCTCGTCTTCCTCAGACAGCGCTGCAGCGATAAGCAGCACACACAGCAGATGCTTTGGTCAGGGGTTAGCGCTCACTGTTCCTGGAGCGCTGGTCAGGGGGCAAGTTCAGCAGCAAGCCCTTGGAGATCTTTTAGCAGAGTTTGGCACAAAGTTCAAAATAAAGCAAAAGTCTCTTGTAGTCTTTTCTTCTCCTCTCCTTTGGCAGCAAGGCACCAGACACAGGCCAGAGTCAGCACTCCTCCTTGTAGTCCTTCCAGGTCCTTCTCTTCGGGCAGAGTTTCTCTTGTAGCACAAACAGGATCTAACTTACAAGGAGCAGGGCTCCTACTTTTATACCCAGTTTCTCTTGTTCTAGCAAGCCAGGGGGGCCTCTGCATAACTGCTCCAGTCTCTGAGTACTTGTTGTGGGTACTTATGACTTCTGCATTCAGTGTGAGGGCAGGCACATCAGCCGCTCCCCAGGGGGGCGGAGCCGGCATTGAGAGGGCAGGAGTGGCCTGAGCACTTTGTTTACAAGCTTCGGTCCTTCCTGGGCCAGGTGCAGGCTGAGTCATCAGTCGCTCCCCAGGAGGGCGGAGCCAGCATTGTGGTGGCAGGGGCACAGCCTGATGCATCATTCAGGAGAAACTCCCACCACCCATTAAGGGGTCCTCCTGCTAATCACTACCTGTCAACTCCCAGCCCTGTCACTCACACACACCAGACAGTCAGATCCACATCCAAGCAGAGGCGGGCTGAAATGGTTAGGCAAGCAAATGCTAACTTTCTAAAAGTAGCATTTGCAAACACAGGATATTAAAATAAACTTTACTAAAAGAAGTATTTTATTATTCTGAGTCCAGGCATACTAAACACGAATTCCTACCATGTTCCCTGAGCCTGCTGGGATTATAGAGTGTAATAATTCCAGCAGCCCATCTGGCCTAGAAGGGAACAGGTAGCCTTACAATAGTGAAAAACGACTTTGGCAGTAATTCACTATTAGAACATGCCACACACATCAGGGCATGTTCTACCTTATACTTACAATGCACCCTGCCCTCTGGCCTACCATAGGGGTGACTAATATGAAGGTTAAGGGAAGGTTTAGGGGCTGGCAAGTGTGTGCACTTGCCCAGCCAGGGTGACAGTACCAGACTGCACGCAGGTTCTGCAATGGCAGACCCTAGACACATTTTAAGGCTGCTTCTGTGGGTGGCGCAACCAGCGCTGCAGGCCCACTAGCAGTATTGGCATTCACAAGCCCTGGCACTCCTGGTGCACTTTACTAGGGACTAACAGTAAATCCAATGAACCAATCATGGACATCAATCATATGTACACTTTACAGTAGGGAGCACTTGCACTGCGGCACGGGTTGGCCGTGGCGCAGTGCCCTGAGTAGCAGACACCATCAAAACATTGGAGGCACAACAGCAAAAAGTGGAAGGGAAACTCACGCCAAGGTGCCAGGTCTAACAGTTTCCATCCTAAAAGCCTCATTACTAACCTACCATATTCCCATTTTTTGAGAATAAAAAGAATCTGTGCGACCAAACAAATATTTGATAAACAAATACAAACCCATCGTAGTAGATTTGAACAGCGAGGGTATCCTGCTGAAATACTTGATCAATGTATTGACAGACTAGCCATTCATGATCGCCAATCATTGTTGACTCCGGTTGCCAAACCATGTAGGCACAAATTCACATCTGTGTCTAAATTTTCTACATCAGCTAATCAAATCAAACGTATCATACTTAAAAGATGGGAATTACTCCAGAATGAAAGGGAGTTTAAAGGCATTTTTCTTGAGAAACCCATATTTGCCTCTGCGAGAGGCCGAAACCTGATGGACATCGTCCGGTCACCTAGGAATCCACAAATCCAAACTGATTTCAAGGGCACGTTGAAATGTCAGAACTGCATACACTGCAATAACATCATTACTGGCAACATCTTAACCCATCCAATGACAGGCAAAAAAATCCAGTTAAAGCATACATCTGATTGCAACAGCACCAACTTAATTTATTGTCTCAAATGCCCGTGTGGCAAACTCTATGTGGGCAAGACTGAACGCAAACTAAAAATTAGGCTCACAGAGCATAAGAGAAATATTCGGGCAAAAAACAAAAGCACCCCTATAGCCACTCACTGGGATGAAAGTCACCATAATATAGCGCAACTACGGGCTCAGATAATTGAGGTAGTACAGAAAAAGGAGGGCCAAGATAACTCTGCCCGACTACTACAGCGTGAGATTTATTGGATAGACTTTTTATGCACATGTATTCCAAATGGCCTTAATGATCGAGTAGACCTGGGTTGTTTTTTATGATTTATTTGGGTTTACTTACTGATCCTCATGCACCGACTGAAATTTTCACACTTTCCTCCACATTAGCTACATACAAGATAGTTACTACTAATTAGACTGTCACACATTGCTTTCAGGCAGGTTTCTTATAGAATGTGTCTTCTGTTTATTATATGATGTTTTTTGTTGTTAAATATTGAAAAACAATGCAGCAGAATGTTACTGTGTATGTTGGTCCAATTCATGTAATTTTCCACCAACATGTCAATCTGTAGCAGAAGTATTTCATTAGGTTGTCAAACTGATTTGTATATGTCTATACGAATGTGCAAATAACATGCAGTATTGCTTCCCAGCATGTATTATTACTTCTTCTCTATTATTAGCCGTCACTAGTGTTAAGTACCCAGAGGCATGAAAAATGTTAAGGTTTATGAGATTGTTGCCAGCGACATTATCTGCACACATTTAGGTTAAGAACTATTTGGCATACACCAAATTACATTGGTGGGAGATTCAGTAATTCA
The DNA here is from genome assembly GCF_964261635.1 of Lissotriton helveticus. Lineage (NCBI taxonomy): Eukaryota > Metazoa > Chordata > Amphibia > Caudata > Salamandridae > Lissotriton > Lissotriton helveticus. Next base: position 246,448,987 of record NC_136069.1, on the reverse strand, counting down.
GCATAACTGCATAGTGGTTGACGTCCGTCTCCTCTTTTCAGCTGTATGTTTATTTTCGGGTGATTTTCGGTTTTACATTCCCTTTTTGCATGATAGCAGTATCCGTTATAACTGAGGGCTTTACAACACTGTAGAACTTTAAGATGTTATTTCAAAGTCATCGTCCAACTAAATTATATTGTGTCCTATTTGGAACAATAAAGCTTTCAGCTAGGGATTTTTTTATGTGGGGACTACATTTCCCATCAACACACGCTAACTCCCGCATTATTGGGAACTCTTTAAAAAGCGGTGTAGTATCCTTCCGCATTTACCTGAGAGTTTGCAGCAGGAATACTCGACACTGGAGGATCGTTGCATCGAGCCACGGAGGTAAATTAGGTAGATCCTAGTACCTTTCTTTAAGAGTAATCCAGAGCAGGAGTTCACCAATAATGATAGATATTCTTTTATATGTTTTTTTAGTGGCCCTACCTTCTCCATCACCTAGCAACCTCTTGTTACGGGTGCACTCAAATTTCAATCACACTACGACCACGTTTCGTCACCGAGTAACGGAGGTAAATTAGGGAGACATTATCACCTATCTAAGAGCATTTGATTATAAGTGCATAAGCAATAACAGGCTACTCTCATGTTTTTTTCAGTGTCTCGCTTATCATCATTATCCCGTTAGCGTTCTCAACGGGTGACCTGTAACCCTTATTACGCTGTAACTACGACTACACTCTTAGGTATGATTCGATAAAGCTTGAGGAATTAGCTTTCTTAGTATATGGGTTTGGACGATTGTACCTTCATGTACGATACATTGACCATAAGCTTAACACTTTTTATGTTCGTAGTTGCTAATTGTTCTCCGGCGGAGTCGCAGGGTCCTGAGAGCCAAGTAACAACGTGTATATCACTTCTGTAGTCAAACAAACTCACTTTCAGTGCGGCTTGCTGGTCTTTAGGTATACATTTTTATATTCGCTGTAGTGCATTTTCATACTTTTCATTTATTACCGCTTTTTTACACCTCGTGTCTTTTATTTTAATCCATTTAGTGACCGTGTTTTCCGGGACATACCAGGTAGTGTATTTTGCTGGAGTTCCACTCAAAGACTAACATTAGGAGTTTTACCGTAGCCATCGTGTACCATTATTTTTCTAAGGTACGTGAGTAATGACATTCTGGCATTCGTGCTGGAACATCGGATGTGAATAGTATGTTTCCTTTCCCATTGCCACCATATTTAAGTTATTTGCTTAGCGGTTTACAACATCATGCTGCAATATTAAGACTGTTCTTATACCTTAGGCAGGAGGATCATCGTTGAGTTATTAATTATTATATTCTCTCGACAACATGTTATGATATTTTCAACCACTTTGGTTTTTTACAGCATTCTATGAAGCAGGTGGATATAGAGTCATTTTCATTCTTCATGTCAGTGGAACTATTTATGTATATTTTTTCTTGGTTAGTATTTAGTTTGTTTGACAGTATTTTATGTCTTGTATGGAAATGATTGTGTTTCCTCTCTGTCATGTTTCAGAGGGAGGATATAGCCAATTACTATTCAGGAGGTTGCTATTAGGCCAACACGTGATGTAATTTGAATTATGTATATATGTTCCAATTGTAAGGAAGAAGATAATTAGGAAGTGTTTTCTCGAGTTCGCATCAATTGAAAATGCTCATATTTCTGTTTCATCCCCCCTTTGGTGTGTCTCCATTTTTAAGATAGATGTAATCATGTGAAAATAAATAATATATTTTGTTGATAGTACTGATTAGTTTTTTGTATATTTTAGGATTTCGCCCCTGAAGAAGGGTACCTCCTGGTACCAAAATGCATTGGGCATTGTGTCTTCAGACAATCAACTTATACTGATACATGAATATTTATGTATTAAGATTACTTTATTGTTTAGACATATGTAAATAGTGTATTTGCTATGTATTCACTTACAATCTCATGTGAGAATGTTGATTTATATATAGAACAGGTGTACAACAGGACACACGTATACTTTATATATATGAATGCATTTTGAAAATAAGTGTTATGATTGACAAATTAAAAAAGAGGATGTGAAATCTGAATATTGTTTATTGATTGTATAATGTGATTAGGAGTCTTTCTGTTTGATTGTTGGAAAACGTACAGTTTTCAAGTAGGAACAGTGCTCACTACAAGTAGGTTCTCTCTACTTTGTTATTACGTTTCGCTTTTTGTGCTAGCCAACACAAGTATGTAGTGACGCAGCCTTGGATTAGATTGAAATAAGTTCTGTCTAAACCTGATAACTGAGAGCACCTCTCACCTTCTTGAGCTTGCTTTATTTCACCACATTGCGACTTATCTAACACTGCAGATATGTATCATATGAGTGTGCTCCATGTAACCAAGCCTTTAGCACCCCTCGCTGCCGACAGTCTCAAAATGCGGCTGCTGGATGTCTGCTGCTCACAGAATATATGAGCCTGACTAGCCTGGTATCTGTCTGCTTGTCCTCTGATTGCCAGAAAGACAGTGTTAATATGAGGAGCTTAACACCTCACCTCCTATTCTGGTCTTTATCACAGTTTTCTTTTCTCTTCCACTGAATGTATTATGCTGGGGGGCAGCACCATAGTCTGTATTCTCCCATACAGCCTCAGGGGAGTACTGAAGTCTACCGATCAATAAGAAGTGTACCAAAAGGCACCAGGGAGCGTAACCCCCACCACCACGCAGCCAGATTGTCCATGACTAGTCTCTATATCCGGCTAATACTGTTCACACAGATAGCAGGTTATTGAATGTCTATGGATGCATACTTTTTCACACTGTGAGTTCCTGTAATGCCCGAGTACAGAAGTTTAGGAGAATCCTATAAAACTAGCATTGGATGAAAATAAGCGTGGCCATCTATTGATTCCTCAACCATTTGTACGCTCCAGAGAAAGTAACTATGGGATAAGAAATTCTATTTAACTTAGAAGTTTCAGAGGTTGCAGGGTCAATCCGATGTATTGTATTGTATTGTAATTGCATTTATATAGCGCTTACTACTCCTGATGAGGCGTCAAATCGCTTTTTCGGCGAGTAGCACGCTACTCCGGGACCCATAGAGGATTAGTGTTGAATTAGTATAGTGAAACATGCAAGTACATTTTAAGTGGTGGATAGGTTAGTCAGTTATTTGGATTTAGAATGATAGTAGCAGGATAGAGGAGGAAAAAAGGTTTGTATTTATATAGCGCTTGTTACCCCTGATGGGGTGTTGAAGCACGCTTCTCCTGAAGCCCATAAAGGATTTGTGGTGAATTAGTATAGTTGAATATGGAATTTGAGAAGTGAACATGTTAGTCTGTTAATTTTGATTGAAAAGGATAGTGGAGTGATAAAAGAGTGACGGATTTTTTTTTGTTTAGTTTTTAGGTCTTAGCAGTAGGAGGAGGCATTTGGATGAAAAAAAGGAGTTTTGGAGGGGAGGAGTCAGAGGGAAGAGTTTAGAAAGGTTTGTTTTGGGGATAGGTATATTAGAAAGAGGTGTCCGATGATACAAGGAGGGGTAGAGTAGGAGAGAGTCAAGAAAGGGTTATTTTGTGGATCATAGTAGTATGTTGCTGTTGGTTTCACCAAGCCAGATATTATCCTGAATATTAGGCAAACTATTAAATATACATGTTTGAGTTCCTCATTGTGCAACTGTGGAATGTCAAGGCAGTTGAGGAACACTCTAAAACTGAGATGCTTATAAAGTGGTATGGTGTTCCATGAACCTCAATGAACATGTTGTTCTTTCTCTGTTTCTTTGTGCATATAGTTACTTTTGTTAACTATAGGCACACTAAAAATAAATAAACAAAAGAACAAATAAATGCATGCATTGTTACATTAATCTGGCTTGTACTGGACCAATTATTGTTCTGTATTGTTCATACACACACTTTATTCATGTGTGAACTCCCCAGAAGAGGGTCCCATGCTCAGTGTGCCATAGAACTCAAGCTGGACCTTACTGACACGGCCCAAATAGACCAAAACTAGTCTAGGGTTGCATGTGTTCCCATTCAGAAGGGGCCCAGCAGGGCAGTTCGTGCCTAGATTGTTCCAATGGAACAGGACTGCGGATAATGTTCATGTTGCTGATTCCTGGTGAAGGACTTGGTTCATAGTAAAATTATAAATTAAGTCAAAAAGTGATCATTTGTTAAAAATGTTGGTACCGTTTGGCAAATACGTAAGTAGACACAAACAGAATTCTAGCATCGCAGGTTTACCCTGGAGATCTTTAAATGGTAGTCAGCGTTGTTACAAAATAGATGTTTTTTGGCTCACTTTAACTTGGCCATTCCTTCACTGATCTGCATAAAACTCGATATACCAGCACTATCTGCTTGATTTCATGTTGATGTGTCGAACTGTGCTACAGTTATTATCCAAAGAAGATTTTTGACCCCCCTATTTTCTCCGACTCCTATTAATCTGTACAGACCTAGACATGCCTGGAGCCATAGTTGTAAAATGTCACTTTTTCTGTGTTTCTGCAGTGGGCACACCCTCAATTGGGTGCACCAGGGAGCCCCTGGCCACAAGAGATATAAATATAGTCACTAGGTCAGGCTTTATGTGCAGGAATACACAGGCATTTATAAATTAAGTTTACATTTGCTGCATTCACAAATTAATGTTGTCACAATAAAGCCTGCCTTCTTGACTTTGCCTATGCTGGGTACACAGTAAATTGCTTCTGTTTACAATACATAGGGTAGATAACTATTTCCATGATGGCCGAGTGTACTTTTTAGATGAATAGTCCTTTATGCGTTGCAAGTGCTTCAAAATACATCAACATCTTTTTGTACGGCAAATATTTCAAAAACTACAGAACGGAATTTTACCAGACTATTTTTCTGAATAAAGGTCTAGTTTCTTGCTAAGATTAGTTTAATTTGGTTCATCAATTTTTGCAGTAGTGTAAATCAGGAATTCCTATGAGAGCTAAAATGCAAAACACTTCCCTTTTTTTAACTCGCCTTTAACGTTTTCTCTCTTTCATAGGTGTCCACTAAAAATGACATGAAAATTGCGTATCAAATTTCGAACAGATTTAACAGCTATTTGCAGAGTCAAATTGTCCTTTTCCATGGTAAGTGACAGTCAACCTAACTAGAGAGAGAGAGAGACACACACACAAGTAAATCAAATTGTGCTATATACACACACACACGCGCTAATCAAATTGTGCCATACACACACGTTAATAAAATTGTGCATTCCACGTTGATAAAACATGTCTTTGTTGCCAGCACCGTAAATATGAAACATTCAAACAGAAACGCTGACCCGTGTTTAAAAATTTGAAAAAGGTGCCTAATTGGTTGCAATGTCCAGGCTTTCTTTTCTTTTCCATTTGAGGAATGGCCAAGGAGGCTAGTTTTAAAATTATGAGATTAGAATCTTTTTAGATACATTTTACAAACATATTTCAGGATCTTTTCTGTGGGAATGATGTTATTTATAACAATTGACGCAATATGAAGAACAGAGAATCCCTTTGACTGACAGGTCTGAATATTTAGCCAAAGTACAAACTGTCCTTTCCAGGTCACGAATAAAGGACATTAGAGACTTTAATCCCTTGTTATTTAACTAGATGTGCTCAATTGCTTGGTGCCACAGATGGTGATGATGGGGTAAGGAATTTGGAAAAGGATGTGCATGCAATTTAATAGTTCACATCAAGATGCACCCAAATGTGTGACACACACACACACACCTATACATTTGTATATATAGACACACACAAACAGGTATGTTTCATTGGACAGTAATATGTTTACTAAACATCAGTGGGGGCGATGCTGCGAGCGCAAGGTAAGTGCTTTTATTTATTTTATTTCTTTACTCTCCACTTTTCCATCGTATGATGAACTCCACTCCCCCCACCCAGCCATGTCCCCGCCTCATCGCACCACAGTGTTACCTGTGCGAGCCTCCACTGGCGAGCCTCCACTGCTAAACATTTATTTTAGAAAGAACTGAATACCACATCTATCCAATACTGGGTCGTTTTTCAAGCTCACTGCAATAGAAGTGACTGTGTAATCATTCAATCAATCAATCAATCATTTGAGGCGTATAAAGCGATGCAACTAACCAGTGGAGGGTCTCAAGGCGCTGGGGGGGGGGAGAGAAGGCTGCTCGTTCCTCTGGGAAGAGGATCATTCGAAGAGCCAGGTCTTGAGGTACTTCTTGAATTGGGTCAGCGAGCTAAATTGCCTGAGGTGAAGGGGCAGGGTGTTCCAGGTCTTGGCGGTGAGGTAGGAGAATGAACTTCCTGTGGTTCTGGTCTTGTGGATCCTGGAGACGGAGACTAGGGCAAGTTGGGCAGAACAGAGTTGTCTGGCGGGGACGTGGAATGCGAGGTCGGTGATTAATGTATGCTGGTCCTTCATTATGGGGAGCTTTGTAGGCATGTGCGAGGAGCTGAAGGTGATTCTCTTGTTGACTGGGAGCCAGTGGAGATGTCAGAAATGTTGTGTGATGTGGCTGCAAGGGGGATGTTGTGGACCAGTCTGGCTGAGCCATTTTGAACATTGTGTAGTTTCTTGAGCTGTTTCTGGGTGACGCCGGTGTAGAGTGTGTTGTCACAGTCGAGTCTGCTGGTAACGAGTGCATGGGTGACAGTCTTTATGGACTCTGTGGGGGAACCATCTGAATGTCTTTTGAAGTAGGCGAAACAGGCTGAGGAAACTGTGTTGATTTTGCCATTCATTGTGAGCGATGAGTCCAGTATGATGCTCAGGTTGCATGCATAGTCTGTCGGAGTGGGAGGAGGTCCCAGAGCTGCTGGCCACCAAGAGTTGTCCTAGGCTGAAGGGGTGGGTTCCAGGATGAGTACTGTCTTTCATCCACATAGCAACTGCCTTCATTCCGCTGTGGAGATTGGTTCTGGTTGTTGTGGGTTCGTTGGTGAGGGAGAGGATCAGCTGGGTGTCATCGGTGTAGGAGACGATGTTGATGATAGGCGTCAATTTCAAGTCCCGCCCCTTTGTGCATTATGCTTATGAGTTAGCGGAATGTGTCTAACTAATTACTTGTGTTTACGCATTTACATTTATGTTCTTATTATTCAGTTATTCACTTATGCGTATGACATCATTGGGTGTTCTTAGCTTAGCTTGTGTGCCACCATTTTGAATCATTTCTCTATGTGCGTGCAAACTGCACTCGCTCATTCCCCCTCCCGTAGGAATAGGAATAATTCCTCATGTCAGCATATTTTCATTTCTTGGTATTACTGTAGCTGAAACTCCTGCTAACGAAACTCCTTATTAGGCCGTTCTCATGTGTTGGAGATGTAGCGGCCTGGCTCTGTGTCCTTGGGAGATGATAACAAGTGTTGCTATTGCAGGTGCAGATGCCTCCTGTATGAGGCCATAGTCTACACTTTTGTGGGACCAGTACTTTTCCATTATGGGCGTGTTTTACTCTGCCTTCTCTAATTATAATGTATCACCATGATGATGTGAGGCAGTCCTTCTCGACACACTCTTAGGGGTGAGGTCGATATAGGGCCCTCTCATATGGGAGTTTGTGGCCTAATAAACTTGCTTTGGTTATCCTTCTCCACTGTCCGGCTGACTTATTCTTGGGTAACTATAGGTGAGTGAGGTAAGTCACTCGGGTGTAATTAGCCACGCTTATCAGATGGCGCCCGAACAGGGACTCCGCGATTAGGACCTTTCTCACCCATAAGCGGGTAGCAGAAGGCCGGAGACCCTCTGGTTGGCACGGTGGGCCCGGGTACCCACTTGATGCCGAGCTTGGTTCTCGCAGCGCTGCCCCGCCCTGCTGATCGGAAGAGGTCTCGGTCCATGATCCTACGCCGGAGTCCAGAAGGCGGAACTTTGGAGCTGACCGTGTTGGTCCAGGCAGCCGGAAGTGGAGAACGGTAGAGGTCGGTACCGCGCACGGAAGGTAAGTGGTCCGACTGGTGGTTGAAGGAGCCGGAGAGCTCCGTGAGACCGGTGTGTCTCTGGTGATTGGAGGAGCCGGTGTGCTTCTGGGGCTAGTGTGCTACGGGGAACTCAGAGTGTCGATGGCGCTCTGACAGACTTGATGGAGACCGGGGAACGTTGGTTTGTAAAAAATCCGACTGGATAATACTGCAGGTTGGTGAGCGGCTTGCTACGTGAGGATTTTGGGCTCACTCGAACACCTAAGACGGTGGTTTGCGGGAGAGTGCCGGGTCCCGCGTGGTGTGGTGCATGCCGATTTGTAGTGCTGCCCAGGAGACGGATTGGTTCCCCAGTCTCGGAACAGCGGGAGTGTGCTGTTCGGTCTGCGGTAGGGTCCAGGTTCCCCAGGACTTGGTCGACGGGCCTTGTCCCATTTTGGTAACACGTGTTTTGGTACAGGATTCTATGTAATAAATATATGTATATCGAAACTGTGAGTGTGACCTGTCGGTAACTGAGTATGAGTGTGGGTTTTTGTGCCGTTGTGTGATTGTAGGAGAACAAGATGCCGTGTTTTAGTAAATTGCGGTGTTTCGGGTGTTGCAATGAGGTTTCAGATGTTAGATTGGCTGAGAGCCAACCCGCTCCGAAGGAGGGCTCTCCGAGTTTCGACATGTACGTCAAACATGGCTTACCTCCCATTTTGTTTTCCACTTTGTGGCATAAGTATACAAAGGATAATGTGGATTTACAGTGGCCTTTACTGGGCTCTTTTGACGGAGAAAAATTAGATTATTTACAAGACAAATTGTTTGCTAGGCGCAGCCGTCAGAGTATGTTTGATTCTTTGCGGATGTGGCAGAAGGAGGCACGAGAACGGCAGATGAGGGAGGAGAAGGTGACTCTGAAGAGATCGGCACAGACCATGGCGCAGAAGGCTAAGGAACATACTAAGAAAGAGAATGAGCTGCGGATTGAGCGCACAGATAGGCGTCTTAGGTTATTGGATAACAAGTGTTATGTGGTGAAGGAAGAGGACATAGATGAGATGGAGGATATTTTGAACACCCGACCCCCTCCCCCATATGCTCCACCACCCCTGTACCCCGTGCTCGGAGATTCCGCCTCACAAGTGGTGATTTCAGTTCCCCAAGTAAGTGCCCCTCCCTTGTCCGGTGCACCTGCTTCCGCTGCAGCGGGACTAACTTCCCCCTCTACCACTGCACCCTTGCTCCCTTTCTCGGTGACGAGCCCTGCGTCTGCTGCGCTATCCCCGGTGCTCTCCGCTGGTCCCGCTATCCCCACTGTTTCTGCCAGTGCCACCCCCCAGAGCACGTTGCTAACACCCGTTAGAGGAGCGGGAGGCGGACTATTTACTCAGGTACGGAAGTTACTTACGCGTGCTAATGTTGGATTGGATGAGAAGACTATGGTGGCTAATCAAGCTTGTCAATGGGCCAGGAATAATATTTATTCACTAGAGCATATTTGGTCTACTATGAAAGATTATGAGCCTTTGATGCAACAGCATGCTTTGTGGCACATGTCAACGACACTAATAGCGTTGTGGGAGCAGGGATATGGTGGGGAGGCGCCAGCGATTCTCCGTGATATTAAGACTCATGCTTATAGGGCTAACACCGGAGTAGCAGAGGTACTCCGTAGTTTGAGGTACTTGTTGGAGTACAGGAATGAGTTAACAGCGGCAGGTGAGACCCATTTCCCTGGGATACATCCGATGCGTGAAGTGCACCCTATATTTCACCCTGAGGTACCTGAAATAGTAGACCCGACAACACAGGTAGTGACTAGAGCTCGTATAGAGGCTCATTTTCAAGAACAATGGGTGTATACGCCCTGGAAAAGGAGCGAGGTGTTAGCTTTGAAGGCGCAGTTACCCGACTCGAGAAAAAATCCAACGGCTTATTACAAAGAACTAACGGAGGCAGCTTCCTCAACAGTAATGACTTTAGCAGATATTGAATTATTTTTTGGATTATTGGTTCCTGTGGACGTGTGGAGACAGGTGAAGGGTTCAGAACATAGAGAGGAGTTGGGCGGTACTTGGGAAGAATTAACGGATTGGGATAAGGAACGTAAGCCAGGTGAGAAGCCGAAGGCTGAGATATTAGCGTTTCCAGGGCGCATAATTAAATATATGCACTCACTCATCCCTCCTAAAAAGGTAGATTGGGATAAGTAAACGGCTTGCAGACAGAAGAAGGATGAGGCAGTTTCAGATTTCTTCACCCGTTTTGAAGAAACGTTTATGGATTTTAGCGGACAAGATATATCTCAAGATGGAGGGCTACGTCTTTTTGTTAACAGATTTGTTACGAATCTGCTGCCAGAAATATCGGCCCGACTGCAAGCATCAGAGAGTACATGGATGACGTCTACCCCCTCAGGGATTTTGAGCATGGCCCAGTATTATGAACATAGAGAAAATGAGAATAAGGACAGGCAAGAAAAGAAGGCGAAAGATTTAAAGACAAAGGTTTTGTTGCAGCAGGTGGCGAAGGGTAGAGGACGGGGTGCCCCGCCCGTGTCGGTTGGTCGAGGAAGTAACTACGGAAGGGGAGAGAGGAGAGAGCGTTTGGGACCCAATCAGTGCGCTAACTGTAAACAGGAAGGGCACTGGTGGAAAGACTGTCCACTGCTACGGTCCCATGCTGGACCTGGCAGGGGACGGGGTCGGGGAGATGCGAATAAGGATACTAGACAGTCCGAGGAGGCCAGGAGACCGGGAGGAAATTATTTTGACGGGGGAAAGGATAGACAGCATTTTCAGAGGGAAGGCGATGACTGCAGGGATCGACAGTTCTACAGCGATGCATACGCTATGGATGATTTCACAGGATTTTCCTATAACTAGGACAGCGTAGGGCAGAGTGTGGGACCTGTTTCTGTGGATGTTGACCAACGTGGGCCTTATGTAACGGCAGACTTGTCGGGATCCCATCAGAAATTTTTATTGGATACAGGTGCTACGAAAAGTTCTGTAGCACGTTCCCAGGTTCCAGGGGCGGCTCTGTCTGGCAAGACTAATATTTCAGTGGGGTTCTCTGGTACCCCAGTGGTTAGCCCCATCTCTAAGCCCCTAGCACTTACGATTGGCCCCTTCACTATTGACTCCTCCTTCCTTTTGACTTCGAATTGTGGTGAGAATTTACTGGGTTTGGACTTGTTGAAAAGGCTGAATGCTACGATTTACTGTTCCCCAGATGGTGTGTATCTCACGTTGGGCCCTTCTGTGGCGCGTGCGCAGCAATGTTTTTTGAAGGAAGAGCCCCTCCCGGTTGAGTTCAGGGATGTCCCTGCGAGTCTGTGGGCCAGCAGCGATACCGATGTGGGAAAAATGGACATTGCACCGGTGTCCATAAATGTTAAGGTGGGGGCGAAGCTACTTCGCATACCCCAATACAAGATATCCCGGGGTGGAGAGAAGGCTTTGTTGCAGATAATACAGGATTTGATTGGGTCAGGGGTAGTAGAGGAAACGGACTAAAATACTTGTAATAGTCCAATTCTTCCAATACTTAAAAGACCCTCCGCTGCCTCGGATGAGGCAGGGGAGGGTACACCAGATGTCTATCGTTTTGTGATTGATTTACGTCACATTAACAAGGTTGTTGAGCCCCAGTACCCAGTGGTTTCTGATATTACTACCATTTTGACTATGATACCTCCCTCAGCTAAATATTTTTCTGTGCTGGACCTTAAGAATGCGTTCTTTAGTATACCTGTGCATCCGGATAGCCGTTACCTCTTCGGATTCTCATTGGCTGGACGAAGTTTTAGATTTTGTAGAATTCCTCAAGGTTATACAGAGAGTCCCAGTATTTACAGCCAAGCATTAAAAGCACAATTGGATGACTTGGAGCTCCCACAGGGAAATGTCTTGTTGCAATATGTGGATGATATTCTCATTGCATCCAACAATGAGGAAGGATGCCGTGAGTCTACTGTTAAATTGTTACACCATTTGGCTTGTAAGGGACACAAGGTGTCCCTCCCTAAATTCCAATATTGTCGACAGGAGGTCACCTACCTCGGTCATCTCCTATCGAAGGACGGGAGAAGGCTGACACCGGAGCGCGTCAGGGCGATAACTAACATGGCAGTACCTAACACACAGCGTGTGGTGCGCGCATTTCTGGGCATAACATCGTACTGTCGCCAGTGGATACCTAATTATGCTTTACTAACAAAACCCCTTCTGTATCTGACTACCAAAGAAGTGCACGAGCCCCTACCTTGGACCCCTGCATGTCAAGAAGCATTTGAGTTACTGAGAACTGCTCTATGTTCTGCACCTGTTTTGGGAACACCTAATTACCAGAAGCCTTTTGTACTCTATGTGCACGAGGCGGAAGGTTGCGCGTTGTCTGTTTTAACACAGGATTTGGGAGGGAAACAGAGACCGTGTGCTTACTTCTCCGCAATGCTTGACAACGTGGCAAGAGCGCTCCCGAGCTGTCTAAAGGCTACAGCGGCTGCTGCAGTCTCGATAAGACAATCGGCAGGGCTCGTACTGGGTTCAGCTCTTACGGTAATGGTACCACATGCGCTGGACATTTTGCTAAATAGAACACAGACGCAGCATTTAACTAGTGCCCGCCTGACTGGTTATGAGATGACACTATTTGCCCCACATGTAACGATAAAAAGATGTGCTACCCTGAACCCAGCCACGCTACTGCCTCTCCCTTCGGATGAGAAAGATGATGAAGTGCATGATTGCCTGTTCCGAACAGAAGAGTAAACAAAAGGAAGAGTAGATTTGACGGATAAGCCCTTAGATGACCCTGACGGGGAGCTGTATGTTGATGGGTCTTGTTTTAAATTAGCAGACGGTACCACAACAGCAGCATATGCAGTCACAACCTTACAAACAGTGGTGGAGACTTCTAGAGTCCCGTACAACTCAGCCCAAGCTGCAGAGATAATAGCGTTGATGCGTGCATGTGAATTGAGTGAAGGGTTGGACGTGAACATTTACACTGACAGCCAATACGCTTTTGGCGTGGCTCATAGTTATGGGAGACTGTGGGCGGAGAGGGGATTTTTGACATCACATGGACAACGAATTCAACATGGCCCATTGATATTACGACTGCTGACAGCCCTAACGCTTCCCAAACGGTTAGCAGTAATAAAGTGTAGTGCACATAAAGCGGTGGTGGATGACGTAGGGCGGGGAAACGCGTTTGCAGACCAAACAGCTAAGGAAACTGCTAGGACAAGACTCCCACGAATGTTTGTGGCTGGACCAGCTAGATGGGTGCCGGACGTTAACATGTTTGCAGACACTGTACAGAGTGTGCGGAATATACAAGAGAAAGTGACTGAGGAGGAGCTGAAAGAATGGAAGAATGAAAAGGGGCAGTTGGACTCGGATGAATGTTGGACGGATGTGACGGACAAAAGACGATGGTTGCTCCCAAATGCATATGTTCTCCCAGTGGTGACAATGGCTCACGGACCAGCTCACATAAGTGCCAAGGGAATATGTAAATTATTACATCCAGTGTGGAGTAATAAGAACATTTCCAGGGTGGCCACACGTTTGGTACAACAGTGCATGATTTGCTTACGACACAATCCTGGGAAGGGAACACCCGTCCCTGTGGGCAATTTCGCACCCCCAACATATCCCTTTGAAGTAATACAGATGGATTACATTGAAATGGAAAGAGTGAACAACCTTAAATACGTACTCGTGGTGGTGTGCGCATTCAGTAGATGGGTGGAGGCTTTTCCAACAAAAGACTGTACAGCCATGTCGACAGCTAAGATGTTGATTAAGGAATATTTTAGTAGGTACGGGTTACCTAGAGTGATCTGGAGTGATAACGGTACATCCTTCAATGCTGAGCTGATGAAACAAATATGTAAGGGATTGCAAGTCTCTCAAAAATTCCACGCAGCCCTACATCCACAGGCTGCGGGTTTAGTTGAAAGATTTAACGGTACATTGAAACTGAAAATGGCCAAGATACGGGAAAGTACAGGGCTACACTGGCCAGACGCTCTCCCCCTTGCCTTACTTTCCACACGAGTCACAGTGAATTCTAAGACAGGTGTCTCTCCCCACGAAGTTGTATTTGGCAGGCCCGCAAATGTGTGGGGTGTTCCTAGACCTAAATGTTTCTCAGAGATAGAATATCCTATGTTGACAGACTACTTGTATGCTTTGACTAAAGATCTCCATTCTGTTCACCAGCAGGTAGCAGACACACTGAAGCCGCTGCCTGAGGGGCCCGGCCACGGCATCAACCCAGGGGACTGGGTAGTCGTCAAGAAGTACCAGCGGAAGTCCTGTTTGGAGCCTAGATGGTCTGAGCCGCGGTTGGTGCTGCTCACCACCCGCACCGCACTTCAAGTGGAGGGTCGAAAGGCGTGGACACATGCTTCCCACGTCAAGAAGGTTCCACTACCTTTACCCTATGATGCATGGGTGAGAGGTGGCATTGCAGATCACGAAACAGAGTCGGTGCCTCAGTATCTCCCCTTCTCTGATGCTTTGCTGATCGGGGAGGAGCACGACGAAAACGCACAGAAGCCAGCCCTGAGTACGAGTAACGAGGCTTCCTTTGGTCACAGTGCCCAAACGACCGAAGCCACCTCTTTCCAAAACGACCCACCAATTCTGTTCTCAGACCCCGAAGTGCGAGGGAGCACTCGCTATAACTTGCGGCCCAGGAAAGGGAGGCAAATGAACTGAGCACTGGAAGAAGGGCTGAGGTAGGGACTAGGAGTGGACTATAGTCGATAGGTTAGCATAGCAATAGGGATGGACTGCTAAAAGGAGCCCTGGTGCATTTCTGAGACATTGTTGAATGGAACATTAGAGTTGTATGCGAGCCCAAGTTCTGTGCTCCTGAGTCGCTGCAGTTGTGTGACTCCGTCGAGGGATTAGGGTTTACGAGATTGAAAGCCTGCCTATGAGGCTTTAACGGACATAGGGAGAAGAGCCCATTTGAAGGGTGAAGAACCCCTCTGGCCGGTTTTGGAGTGCCTGAACTTTTAGTAGTGCCCCTAGTTTTTGAACTTTTAGGATATCCCTTGCCCCTCTCTGTAGGAGACATGTACCCTTTTGGCCGTCCGATCCCAGAGGAGGAACAGCCTTTTGCTGCTCCTCGCAGAACAGAACCAGATTCACCATGGCGTGCCCTCTCACGCAAAAGTAAAATTGTGGTTATTTTGGTGCTCCTTATTGTGTTCTTCATAATGCTTGGAATACTGTTTTTTCTGGATGAAGCTTACCCTGTCCACAAACTGGTTCCTACCCCTTCTCCCTTACCGGAACACAATATGGTTACTGTTGATTATGGTGAACAATGTATGAGGAAAGGCTATCGTGATAATGTTTTCATTAAAACACTGCATCATGCACATGCCGTATACAATGTGACAGATTGCTGGGTCTGTGGGTTGCTTCCTTCTGCAGCATATAAGAAGGATAGGTTATTGGCACTGCAATTGACTACTGTGAATAGCTGCGTGGGCTGGTACACCCTGTTAGGTATGGTAAAGTTCTTTCAGCACCCAGACTCTCTCACCCCGCGATTCCCCAGCAGTAAGTCAACACTGACAATGCGAGTACGCCCTTTGCCCCCCTCATCCCTGGGACGATTATTTACTGATGGACGTTTTGACCAAACATTCTTAGAAACTTGTTCGAAGAAAGTGGACAGGTTTCTGATACCCAATGACACTGACAAAGTACGAGAGAGTTTCTTACAGTTGAACTCTTCTCTAGTATACAGACGCCCTCCTGCAACAAATAGTAGTGGTCATTCCCTGGTGCCCCTAGCAGTAGTGGGGCCTTCGCCTTATTTTTGTATTCGGGGTAGAGGTCCGATAAAGGTGGGCGACAGTCTTTGTAATGTAACTGCCTCGATTCGCCTGACCCTTAGTCCTTCGCTCGTCACTCCCCCAAATGTCTATTTGTATGTGGAGATAATGGGTATTTGTGGTTGCCTGAGGGTTGGGGCGGGACATGCTACTTGGCGTATCTACTTCCTCCCGTTTACGTGGCACCTTCGGATTACCATAAGACACATAGGAGGTTTGACATGGTACAAGGACAGCGGAAAAGGAGGGAAATTCAAGTTGATGACGTAGATCAAACAGACACCGCTGGACAGCAGTTTACGGATTTCTCTAAGGGCCTGTTGCCATTCTGGGGTCCTATCTTTAATAGTAGGGCCATCAGACGCCTTTCGAGGGTAATGGAAAGGGTAGTGAGTACTGAAGCTGACATTGCAGCAAATATGTCCCTGGAGATGCAGGCTATGAGATTATTTACGATCCAGAATAGAATGGTGCTTGACGTCATCCTGGCGGATAGGGGTGGAGCCTGTCGCGTCATCGGGACGTCTTGTTGCGTGTATATTCCTGACTCCGCCCCTACAGTTAATTTGGCTGTGCAGAAACTCCATAGGTTAGCCGCCGAACTTCATCAGGATACTGGTACTTGGTCCTTACAGTCATGGTTGTGGGGTCTTTTCTCTTCCTGGGGTTGGAAAATATTCATGGTCATTGTAGGTGTAATAGGTTTCCTACTGTCATGCTGCCTCTGTGTCTACTGTCTTCCCCCTTGTTGCTCTATGTGTGCCAGCAATATAAAAAAGTCTAAGAGATCAACGACACAGTATCCGGTATCCAATGATGTTGAGCTTGCTGATGCTAATTGGCTGATGTTTATTCATGATGATGCTCTAGTTTAAGTACGACTTTCCAGCCCATAGATTTTGCTGTAAAGGCCCTCCGCTAAAAGGAGGGTCTGATAGGCGTCAATTTCAAGTCCCGCCCCTTTGTGCATTATGCTTATGAGTTAGCGGAATGTGTCTAACTAATTACTTGTGTTTACGCATTTACATTTATGTTCTTATTATTCAGTTATTCACTTATGCGTATGACATCATTGGGTGTTCTTAGCTTAGCTTGTGTGCCACCATTTTGAATCATTTCTCTATGTGCGTGCAAACTGCACTCGCTCATTCCCCCTCCCGTAGGAATAGGAATAATTCCTCATGTCAGCATATTTTCATTTCTTGGTATTACTGTAGCTGAAACTCCTGCTAACGAAACTCCTTATCAGGCCGTTCTCATGTGTTGGAGATGTAGCGGCCTGGCTCTGTGTCCTTGGGAGATGATAACAAGTGTTGCTATTGCAGGTGCAGATGCCTCCTGTATGAGGCCATTGTCTACACTTTTGTGGGACCAGTACTTTTCCATTATGGGCGTGTTTTACTCTGCCTTCTCTTATTATAATGTATCACCATGATGATGTGAGGCAGTCCTTCTCGACACACTCTTAGGGGTGAGGTCGATATAGGGCCCTCTCATATGGGAGTTTGTGGCCTAATAAACTTGCTTTGGTTATCCTTCTCCACTGTCCGGCTGACTTATTCTTGGGTAACTATAGGTGAGTGAGGTAAGTCACTCGGGTGTAATTAGCCACGCTTATCATTGAGTCCCTGGTTTCTGACGATAGCTGCGAGTTGGCCATGTAGATGTTGAAGAGAGTGGAGCCCAGGGAGAAACCCTGGAGCACTTCACAGCTGATCTCTGAAGGATCTGAAAGGAACGAGGTAGTCGAACTCATTAAGTCTGGCTGGTGAGGAAGGAGTTGAGCCAGTCCATTGCCTTGTAGTGCAGTGCAGTGGGAGACGTTGTCGAAGGCGAACGAGATGTCCAGTAGGGCAGGGGTCTCGCTTCAGGCGAAGAGGGAGCGGATGTCGTCTGTGGCAATGAGGAGTCCCATCTGGGTTGCTTCTAAAGGCCGACTGGGAGGTGTCCAGAAAGTGGTTCACTTATATGAACGCGGAGAGTTGGCCTTCTTGATGACCTTAGCTGGGAAGGGGAGGGGGATATGGGCCTGAAGTTCTTGAGGTATGTTGGGTCTGAGGATGGATTCTTCAGCAGAGGTTTGATCTTGGTATATTTCCAGTCATCAAGGAAGGTGGCGGTTCTGATGGAGCAGTTGATGGTGCGACGAAGCTGGGGGGTGATGGCGGTGGCTGCTCTGTGAAAGGTGTGGTATGGGCAGGGCTCCTGAGTGGATGCTCTTCATGGTCTTGAGTGTGTCCTCTGTTGTGAGCGGGGTCCAGCAGAGGACAATCTGTTGGGGTGCAGCGTGGTTGCGTGTGGTGGGGTCAAGCGCAGTGTTAGGGTCTAGGGTGTTGAAGCTGTCGTAGATCTGCATGATCTCCTATTGGAAGAAGTTGCAGAGTGTATTTCAGAGATCTTGGGAGGGTGGGATATCTGTGGTCTCGCTGTTGGGCCTGGCGAACTCCTTGATGATGGCGAAGAGTTCTTTGCTGTTGTTGTCACTGATTCTGTCTTGGAGTGTTATTTTCTTTGTCGTTTTGAGGAGGAGGTGGTGTGCATTTACGGCAGATTTGAAGGTAGCATGGGTTTCCGGGGTTCTGTTGTTCCTCCATCTCTTCTCGATTTGTTTGGAGGTCTGTCTGGACCCGTGGAGAGCAGGATTGAACTAGATAGCCTTCTTGAAGAGTTGCTATCCTGGTCTATCCTTGAGGTGTGCCAGAGGGTCTGCACAGTTAGAAATCCATCGGTGGAGGTTGCACACTGCAGTGTTGGCGTCCATTGCGAAGGTGGAGTGGTTGTGCTGAGGGAGTCGACGATACGTTCTTTGGGGGCCTTGGCAGAGAAGACAGAGTATAGTGTGTTGCTGGCTGTGTGATTTGGTGCGGTCACTAGCTGCTTGAGTCCGATGTTGGCGAGTTTCTACAGTAGGGAGGCGGTGTTCTGGTGGCTGGAGTTGTCCATGTGGAAGTCGAAGTCTCCAAATAGGATGTAGTCGGTGGATGCAAGAGCCTGGGGTGCAATGAGGTCTATGATGGTGTCGGTGAAGGGCGGTTGGGCCGGGGGTCCTGTAGACAAGGGTGCAACGGAGGTAGGTGTTGGGGTTGGTCTGGATCTGGAAGTGGAGGTGTTACATGGTCGTTGTTGGTCGTTAGAGAGTGTGGTCAATCGGAGGGCATTCTTGTGGACAATGGCCATGCCTCCTACTGGGCAGTCCTAGCGGGAGATTTTGTAGCTGTTGGGGAGGGTGATGGCGATGTCCAGCTCAGAGTAGGGGGGCAGTCCAGTTTTCCATGAAGAAAGTGATGTCAGGAGAGGTGGCGTCGAGGAGGTCCTAGAGGTCTGTGGTGTGTCTGTGGAGGGATCGCACATTGAGGAGGATGCAATTGAGCCGGTCGGGTGCGCTGTTGGTTGCCTGGGCGGTGGTGAGAGGAGCTGGCATATTGGCATGGGTGAAGGTGCTGTTGCAGTTCCTGCAGGTGAGGGTCCATGGGTCTTCTTTGGTGACGCTAGATGGCAGACAGCATGGCGTCCATGGTTGAGAGCGAGGAGGGTGCTGACGTCATAGCTGTGGAGCGCCTGAGAACCAGGGTCTCTGGCGCTGGGCGCAATCCAGGCAAGAACGGACGCAGAAGGTTTTCTTTGCTGCACAAGCGGCACGGCCACCATTAAGTAGTGCTGCGGGGGCTGGACAGCTGGGAAAACATGGGAGCCTAAAGGTACACTGGAGGGACGGGCTGTGGGGGATCACAATGACTGGGGCGATGTGGGAGAAAAACAGGCGGAAAAAGGAATAAAAGCACAGTCAAAAGGCAGAGGCAGAATAAAAGAATAAAAGAGAAAGAGAACTGCAGAGAGCGACAGAAAAAGCAGAAAGAGAGATAGAAGGGCAGTCAAGCAGCAGAGCTTTGACACTCTACCACTGGACCACCAGAGATGAGGCTCAGGCAGGAGCCTGCGGGTGGAGGGGGCCTCGAACTCCTGACCTTTGGGTTAGCAGCACAAACAGGGACAGCAGCAGCTACCAGACAGAGATCTGCTGTGAAAGGAGCAAGTCTAAATGATCATTCCAGACAATATTCAAAGTATAACCAAATGCAAAATTGACTGGGAAGTGGAGTTTGCCCAGAATCATCACCTTTGCTTCCTCACTACGAAGGCAAAGGATTTGTCAAGTAGATGGAAAATATGAAAAACATAAAAAATTATGTTACTGCCCTCACTGTGTGCGAGGGTGGCAGTGGAGAGTAATTCTACATTCACCTATCCATTCAGAGATTCTAATTATATTATTAGCTGGGTCTAATTGTGAAGAGTGTATGGCCTGAAACATTATAATTGTGCGCACATACTTAAACCTTCTGAAGACATTATCCACCAGTCTCAGCTTAAAACTGTGATCTTTCTCAGAAATTGTGGTGTAGATTTGGCCCAAAAGATGCTCCTGAAATGGGCAATGCTAACCCAGCAGTGGACAGTTTGGAAGGTGCCTTGATTTATACATGCGAAGCTGACAGCCTCTTTGGATGCTTTGAGAAATGCCTATCCAAAGACAAGACCATTCAGAACCAACTATCATGCTCACACTCTGATGCTGTTCAGCAAAAGAGCATTTTACCAAAAGCCAGCTAGTGTATCGGCAGCCCCTCCATTTAGGCAGAGGAGTGTCGGTCCCCTGCTGCCAGCGCAGGAGAAAAATAAAATGGTAATATAATACATTTATTACCTTTATATTTTTCTCTTTCCCCAGTCGAGCCCTGTTTGGGGGCGAGGCCACCGCTGCTAACTGGCAGCAGGGGAGTGGTGCTCACTCCACCTGTTTGCACTGTGCAGGTCATTTTGGCCGGCCATCTTGCAATGGCCAGCCTGACTTGCGCAGTCTAAACCTCTTCACCTCACTGTCTACGACAGCGAGGTGGAGAGCAGACACAGGCCCCCATTGCTTCAAAGAGCGTCGAGGCAACCTGCTCTAGCCAATCCTGGTGCTCTTTTCATATTGCTCATATGCAGCATGATAGCATAAAAGCAGGGTCAGGATTTGTGTGGAGAATTCCACTGCTGCAGTCGGAGACCCGAGGGACTCATGAGGACCTGAGAAGACAAGCCAGCGCTGGTAAGTGCATTTTTATTTTTCATTTTAATTACATTTCAGTCTTACCTGCAACTTCACAGTTGTCAGTCACTGTTCATTATAAACAGTGTATAAAGAGCCATGAAGGACAGCCCCATGAGGCTCTTACCCTAAATATTTGGGGGGGTTGCCCAACCAAATGTTTAGGGTATCTGTCGCCACTGAGCTAATGGTTCTATATCTCAGTACAGTTTGCTGAGCAGGGATGTGGAATTCCTATAGCCCGACGCCCTCAACATGTTTGGGGTCAAGGCCAACAAGAGCTCATGTGTATTTGAAGAAGTAGGCCCAACCCCCTGCAACACAAACCCTTTGGCTGTCAGTTTGCAGTACCACAATATGGATCAGAAAAGGGCACTGTCAGCAGTTAAGGAAATATTTTTGTCCATATATTAATACTGCTCAAACTTGTATTAATGGTTCATTAATTGAAAGCCTTTATTATTAGGGTGTGCGCTCTAATTAAATGTGGTAAGCTATGACTGCACTACTGACAGTGGTTCCAGTATAAAAATGTGTACAAGTGTTTTCAAAGTTTATCAATATGAGGCCATGTATAATGCTCCCAGAATGCTCTCTGAGTTGATGCAAATATTTTAAGAAGCTTGAAAGCAATTTTGATGATTCTTTGCTTTCAAAAGAAAATGTTCATAAAAAAATGAAAGCAGGAAAAAAAGAATTCTGCTAAACTACTGTAAAATTTCAGGAACCATGTCTTTGCAGTATCATTTAGTAACATGTGTTGAAGACATGCTGGTATTTCCCAAAAATATTCATAATGGAAAATCAGTGTAACCAGTTTAATGGCGGGGAAAAAATAAACAAGCATTGACAAAGCCAGTAGGTCTGAAATTGGTGGTCAGCTTTTTAGTTTTGGCAATGTGTGATTCGTAAAACCTTAATGGTGTGAAAGCTGCTGAGCTCTCACCATTATAACAATCACAAAAGCAAAAAATGTTTTGATCTCAAAAAGCACACACTGCGACATTAGTTACTGGCAATGAGCCAAACTACTTTGTGTGCTGAAATGCTCCTTGTGAAAGAGCAGAATTCTGTCACTCACGGTGAAGTCAGCTGATAGAGAGAGAGAGAGAGAGAGAGAGAGAGAGAGAGAGAGAATTATAATAAAGGCAAAAGGTCGTGGTCAACCCCATACCAAATTAGTGGCCCAATTATTACAGAAAGTCTCAAAAGTGCACCCATGGTATAGGTCCTTGCATTAAGTGCAGCTATACGGCTGTCGTGAATTCCCAAGAATTTACAGAAGTATGACAAAAAACAGTCCTCCTAGAAAATATTTGTGATGCATTTTAGCATGAGCAAATATGCATGTGTAGATTTGCTGATGTGAAACTCTGAGTGTTTGCAAGTTCACTTTCCCTCCAACCATTTTTTTCCCAACTCTGAAAGAAGGTTTATATCTGCCATTGCCAGGAGTCAATTTCCAACAATTATCAGTATGGAAAAGAGTTGTTGAAACCCCATAAACATGCAAGTTGGTAGGTTTGCACATACTCAAAAGGGCATTCTAACTCTAGAACTATTGATTACCACTACCTTCAGCCCCAGTATGTAGATCTGCATAAACGTGGCAACGTAAGGTGATTGCAAGTCTTCAAACACTACTATAGTATGAGCCCTGGCATAATCAGAGAGGCTATATCAGAGCTCTACCATAATGAGATTGCTGCCATAATGTGTAGCCGCACTACATCAACATGGCACCAAGGGACCAGTGGATTTTGTTACAGGACAAGTAGATTTATGAAACAGTCTGCCCTATGGACAAGTAGATACTTTATTAAATTCCACTCCCCTGAAAGTTTGCTGCAATCACGTTTACAATAAACACAGTACTAGAGGGAGAGGTGTGTCGCAGCGGCCAGGGCGACTGACGCTGGAATCTGGGGATCACGGTTCGATCCCCGGCTCCGGCGGCAGGTTAGCCCAGCACCATGTGACTCTGGGCAATAGCTTGCTTAATCTTCCCGACAGCCCCCAGAGCCTAGAGACCCTTACGGGTGATTGTTCTCGCTTTACAAATGTGGATTATTATTATAAGTTCTCAGGTCGCCACCAGAGCTAAATTGACTGAAACGAAGAACTTCCGTGAGCTGGGGAGTAGGAAACCAAAAATAACCGGTGTTTGACTTAGGCAGAGGCCGTACCTGCCTTCCTGGGAGCCAATGAAATAGCAATGGATGGAGCGCCTTACTGGATGGGTCTCCTTAAACCAATGCCTTTACTGCATTCATTTTATAGCTCATTGCTATCACAGAAGGGCTCAACGATCTGAAAATCAGTCTTGAACCCGGTCAGAGAGTTGTCCAGAGGTCACCTTCGGAGACATGGGCCGAGATCAATCCTTGTTCTCAATAGCTGTTTGAGAGGAGGAACACAAGGCAGCAACACGTCAACCTGGGGTAGATTCGAATAATAACCGATGCAAGATGCAAACCAAATTCATAAGACAAAAAATAAATATATTAGCTGCTAGCCCAAAAAAATAAGTCTTTAACTATTTCGCTTACAGTCAAAGACAGTGCCAATTGTACCGAGAAAAGCTGCGCAAAAAGTAACTTACAGTAAAAAAATTCTAGAAAAAATGGCACTGCGCACAGAATAGCTGATAAAAAATTAAATTTGCAGAGCTAAACTCTTCGATTAGAATGAAAGTCATATTGCTCTGATGTGAAAATGGTTCAGGCTTGGTTAAACAAAACTTGCTTGAGCGCCAGCAAACCATAGAACTATAAAAACATCACGAGAGGTCAAATTCGGGAACTTTACTGATGTAAACAACTGCACACCCTTACCCACTTCCAGGATTTTCCTATGGGCCAGGAAGTTTAGAAAAACATAGCAGACATAGTTAAGCTAAAAGAGGTCACACACGTATGTCAGCAGTTATCCAAAAGCGTATTCTGTTTCTATTTATTTATTTCCACTCAGATGATAAGGAAGGGGTTTAATTACCAGTGATGTAAATAAATTAGTTAGTCTACCGATGGAACATAAGCATATTACGCAGCTAGGATTAGTGGAGCAAAGGTCCTGGGAAAGTGTCACAAGTTCAACTCTTTTATGATGGAGCTGCGCATTATGTATAAATATAGTAATATCTTTTTTTGTTACCACATTTAGCAGGATAAAAATCACTCTCCAAGCTAGTGCGTCACAGGTTTAATACTCGCCTTTATAACAATAGGCGAGCCCAGCAGCTGTTACTTGGATCCTCTCCAAGTCTGCTAGTCTTAGATTTACATTTTTAGTCGTGAAAAACAATTAAGTGTCGTGTCAAGAGAATATTATACCACAGATTGGGTTATACAACCCTCAAAATAACGACTTAGATAAGGAAACCGCTCGACTATTCCCAGCGGCACAGAGTGCTTATTATGGTTAAGGTGTTAGTAATGTGGAGGTGCGAATTAAATATTGCCAGTGATGTTAAATAACCAACCCTGCAGGCTGTCATCTGACATGACCACAGCTTTAAACCATAAGGCCACTTTAAACGTTCTTACATTTACGGAATGGAGACGGCTAACCACAGATGATGTCTAACCACAGATGCACTGTACGTCTAACAATAGAGGATGCTTCTGGATGTCTAACCAGGAAGTTCGTGACGGCTAACCACAGTTGATGCTTCTGGATGTCTAACCACAGATGCTCTGGACGTCTAACTCCAGATGATATTTCTGGATGTTTAACCACAATGTTCTGGAGGTCTAACCACAGTTGATGCTTCTGGATGTCTAACCACAGATGTTCTGGAGGTCTAACTCCAGATGATATTTCTGGATGTTTAACCACAATGTTCTGGAGGTCTAACCACAGATGATGCTTTTGGATGTCTAACCACAATGCTCTGGACGTCTAACCACAGATGTTGGTTCTGGATGTCTAAGCACAATGTTCTGGACGTATATCCACAGATGTCGCTTCTGTACATCTAACCACAATGCTCTGGAAGGCTAGCCACAGATGATGTCTGGATGTCTAACCACAGATGCTCTGTACGTCTAACCACAGATGATTCCTCTGGACTTGTGTTCCCAACTCTTAACAGCCATACAGGAAGTATTTATTTTTGAAAGGACAGGCACAGTACTCCAAGCATTGTAGCCCTAACATTACAGTTTGTTGTTAAACCCTGGTATTAGCTTCTTTGAGGAGAAGTTTCAAAATGGCTTTATATAGTGCAGCAGGTGCAGTGGCACCAGGGCATACGGCCATAAAGAGTCCACTGCACCCCAATGTTGGCTTTTTTTTTACCGCTTAACAGGCCTAGGGGAGAATGTCAATGCTTGTGTTAGGACCCATGGCACTATTACTACAACACTGCATACAGTCTAAGTGAGTAGTATCAGCAAGAGTCAGGAGTAGAGCTAAAAATATGACATGCTCTTGACCCAATCCACAGATAACTCCCACATTTGTGTAAAGATTTTCACATTTCTGGAATCCTCAACAGTCACAACTTTCCAGGAGCATTTAGCAATCATAATCATCTACATATGTGTAGCTGTACATCGTACATAGCAAAGCATGTACCAACACTTACTGAAAGCATTGCTGGTTTTGCTAACTTCCCCACTCTTCACTCACAGAGAAAATATATTTCTATGTTGAGAAACGTCTTGCCTCACATCCCAACCAAGTTTGGGGGTGCTAATCCTCCTTCGCACCCACTCTTTCCCTCTTAGCGGAAGTTGGGCTATGTCCAACAGGCTTGCTGACACACTCCCAAATGTCATAGGGTAAATAGGGTGTGGTATAAGGACCAGTGGCCTCATTCGCCCAGCCGTCGTCCTTCTGAGAGAAATACTAGACCAATTTGATTTGATTTGATTTGATTTTGGGTTTTATAAAGCGCTCTTATGCCCTGAGGCGTCTTGGAGCTGATCTGAGCAGGAGAGGATGCAGGAGTGACAGCAGTGTCTAACTGTGAGATATGTTATTTGCAGTAAAGCAAAGTTTTTAGTTTTTCCTAAAAGTAAGAAGAGTAGGGGGCATTTTTAGATCAAGAGGAAGTGCATTCCAAAGGAGTGCAGTGTTTTTCACAAAGCCTCTGCCACCCCAAGTGGTCACACAACGCACGTGGGCAGTGCAGTGCAGGGGTTCTTGCATCTCCCTGATTTGCACAAATATCTGCAGGTTTTGCAGAAAGGTACATACAGGGCCGGCGCTAGGCATGGGCAGTGTCGGCAGCCGCCCAGGGCCTCGCGCTCAGCAAAACACAGGGGGCCTCGCGCCCCTGTGAAAGGTCACACTTTCACAGCTCACTACAGGGCCCCCGGCAGCGCCTCGGTTAAGTACCGGCCATTCTCGGCTCTGTTTGGGCATTTTGTATCCAGGCAACAGAGGCCCCTTTGTTTCTTTCGAGCACCAGCTGGACACAGGTACTGACCAGGAGCGGTTACAAACATGCAGCTGTAGCCAGATGTTGGGCATACAGGTTACTGCCCGCCCTGATCGGTTATGAGGGTACTGACCAGGAGCGGTTACAAACATGCAGATGTAGCCAGATGTTGGGCATACAGGTTACTGCCCACCCTGATCGATTATGAGGGTACTGACCAGGAGCGGTTACAAACATGCAGCTGTAGCCAGATGTTGGGCATACAGGTTACTGCCCGCCCTGATCAATTATGAGGGTATTTTTAATCCATTTATCACGTGCACTTTACAACTTTTAATTCTGGTCCTGACGAAGCGCCAACGACCCTTAAGGCGACGCAGGCGCGAAACATGTTGACCTATGTCTCTATACCCAGGCATAGTATGCCACTGGGGCTAGATTTTATTTAGCAGTTAAGTCTGCTCAGGGTACATGACTAGAACAATTGCTGCATTGTTACCCATTATAAATTTCACTTCACACTAGCACGCATTTTATTACCCTATTGACCCACCACACACAACCCTCCCCGCACACCCGCATGCACCATCCGGCAGTCCTACAAAAGATCTCCGATAAAGAGACCTTTCGGGGGGACCCGTAGGGGATTGCAGCGCCGGCCCTACGAGGAGCAACTGCCCGATGATGAAGCATGACACCTTTCGAGGTGTGTGAGGGCAACAGAGGACACAAAATGTTTTCCCTGTTTTCTGTGGGTCCCCTTACCTAGGGATTCTGTTTCTTCTCCCCTTTTCTTTCCTTTTTTTCATACATGGGTGACATTAGCACCCTTATGCAATGGTGACTTTTTGCACCCTGCATTAGGAACAGTGTCCCCTTTTTTGGTAATCACCCCAAGTGGTCAGTCTGTGTCGAGGCACAACAACTGTTTTCCCAAAGGCTGGAGCAGAGGGGTCTGTTAGGAATATACCAGCAAAATTTATTTTTCAAACACACGCAGGACCTGTCCCAGCTGTTGTGCCCTGTGCTGGTAAGGTGACTGGGCCTTGCTCTGGCCTGTGGCGCAGCGCGGGGGCAGGTTGCGCACCAGCTAACGAACCACACAGACACAGTGTGCTAGTCGGAAGTGAAGTCCACGAGCGGACGTCATCCTTTTATTCAACCCCCTGGACGTCTGTTCCGAATGATCACCCGGGTCCCCGGGCTTACTCTTCTGGGGGTGGCTTTTCTGCAACGGCTAGCTCATTGGTTCCCTTGGCGCCTCCGTTCCTGAACTTCACCAGTGGCGACTGGGGACAGTGTCCACCCCGGGGATGTGGGAAGAAGGTCTCTTCGTGGTCCTTGAAACATGAGGGTCCATGGGCTGCTTTGGGTGGTGCAGTGAGGAGTGCTCCTGTACTCCCGTAGGAATTCGTGCAGCCTCTGCTCCGGGTCAGCCTGTTCTACCACTGCTATCCGGAATACTTTATTTAGGGTCCGCATGAATCTTTCAACGTCTCCATTTGCCTGGGGCCACTGAGGCGTGATGCGGCGGTGCTGGATTCCCCTTTGTCGAAGGAACGTAGCAAAATCAGCCCCTTGGAAGGGTGGTCCATTGTCACTCCGTATCTCTGATGGATACCCGAACATGGAGAATATCTTTTCTAGTGCCGGCCCCACGTGTGTAACTGCAGTTGAAGCCACCTTCTCCACTAGTGGATATTTTGAGTAGGAGTCGATGGCCACTAATGTGTGACCCTTCCCTGGAAAACTCCCAAAGTCTATGCTAACCTTGGTCCAGGAAGAAGTGCATGCTTCTTCAGTGATCACAGGTAATGGTCTTTCAGGGTCACTGGTCAGCTGACAGGCCATGCATTTCCTCACATATTCCTCCACCATGATCTCCAGCTCTGGGAACCATACCTTTTCCCTCATGCGTGTCTTCATCTTCGTCGTGCCCTGGTGGCCCCCATGGGCAAGTTGCACTGCTCTGTGTCTCAGGCTCTGGGGAATGACCAGACGTGATCCTCTCAACAACACCCCTTCTTCGGTAGCGCTTAATTCATGCCGGATCCACCACATCTCCGTGAGAGACTCTCTGTCTCCTGCTGACCAGGAGTTGGGTGGGCGGAGGTAGTCAGCCCACGAACCTTCTTGAACCGCCTGCAGCGACCTCAGATAGATGTTGTCGGTAGCGGCTGCTTCTTTCACTTCCTCTATTGTCATGCTTTGGGGGCACGACGTGAGTGCCACCCATTGGGCGTATTCCTCACAATCGTCGTCCACTGACTCTGGTTCTGGTAGGGACGGATGTCGCGATAAGAAGTTTGCAGGGTTTTTGGCCCCCGGCCGATATACCACTTCCATCTCATATGGTTGGAGTTGGATCACCCATCGTTATATGCGAGGTGGCGGGTGTGGCGCCGTTCCCTTGAAGAGGGGTACCAGCGGTTGGTGGTCAGTGACCATGACAAAAGAATGTCCTCGCAAGTATAGGTGGAAGTGGCCACAGGCCCACTTGATAGCTAGGGCCTCCCTCTCGATCTGGGCATACCTGGTTTCGGTTGGGGTGAGGGCTTTACTGGCGAATGCTAGTGCCGTCCACTGGCCGGGTTCATGTTCTTGGGTCAACACCGCGCCGAGGCCCACCGGGCTGGCGTGCACTATCACCTCCGTACGTTTCGTGGGATCAAAGTATGAAAGGGTGGCTTTCTCCAGGAGAGCATCCTTGATTCCCTGGAATGCTTCGTCTTCCTTTGGACCCCACTGCCAGATAGCATCTGCCTTGGTCAGCGCTCGTAGAGGTTCACTCCAAGTGGCTAGGCCTGGTATGAATCGGCCACAGTAAGTGGCCATCCCGAGAAAACTTCTTATCTCCGTCGGGGATTTTGGCGCTAGGGCGTCCTTGATGGCCTTGGACTTTCTTGGGTCTACCTGGATACCCTCCTGATTGAAAATGTATCCGAAGAATTCAATGGAGGGCTGGAAAAATTGACACTTTTCCTTGTGAAGTGTTGCTCCATGGGCACTCAGTCTCTTCAAGACATCCCGGAGGTGTTTGTGATGTTCCGATGCGGTGGTGGAATGTATCAGGATGTCATCGCTGACATTTATTACCCCAGGCAGCCCAGACAGGAGTTCTCTAATGGGGTTTTGGAACACCTCCGCCGCTGAGGAGATGCCGAAGTTCAACCGCTTGTACCGTCATAGGCCAAGATGGGTGCTAAAAGTGGTGATGAAACGGCTCTCTTCTGCTAATGGTAGTTGGTGGTATCCGGCGTTTAGATAAATTTTCTAAAACCACTTTGACCCATTCACATCAGCAATGATATCATCCATAGTGGGGGTCAGGTGTCTCTCCCTCCGGATCGCAGCATTTGGTAGCCGCATGTCAATACACAGGCGGATTTCACCCGGTTGCTTAGGCTTTTTCACAATAACCATCGGTGATACCCACGGGGTGGGCCCCGTGACCTTCTCTATGACGCCCAATCTTTCCAGCTTTTCAAGTTCTTTCTCCACCAGTGGACGTAGGTGAAAAGGTATCCGACGGTTTCGCAGGGCGTGGGAGTGACAGACCTATCGATGTGTAATTTGATTGGTTCACATTTTATACAGCCCAAGCCTCGGAACAGTTCGGGGAATCGTCCCAGTAGCTCATCTACCTGGTGTGCTCTGATGCGATTAGCAAACGCTATTAATTTCAGGTCTTCAGCTGTGTGACTACTTAGCAAAGTGTCAGCCTCTCGGTTGATTATGTGGATTGTCGTCATCACCTCCGACTCGTCGGCCTGGATGGGTATTGTGATTTTTCCTTTGAGTGGTAGTGGTGTGTCCGCTCCATATGCGAATATCCTGGTCTTGGACAGCAGTACCTGGGGGCGCGGGCGTAATTTCCTGAACTGCTGCAGACCCATTACATTCACAGTGGCTCCAGTGTCGATTATTGCCTTGACTTCATTTCACGCCATTTGTACAATACACGTCGGCTGCGGCCGCCGCCGCTGTTTGAGTTCTCGCGTGAACGAAACGATGTAGGCCTCTTCATCCTCGGACTCCGAGTCGTCCTCCACCGTGAGTAGGTGTCTCTCTGTCTTCGATGACGACGGTTCAGCTAATGACAGCTGCCGAATAGCTTTGGGAGGCGTTCGTGATTTCTTGAAGTTCTTTGACGTGTTCCTCCTTCGGCACACTGTCGGGAAATGGTTTGGAATTCCGCAGTTCGACCAGGTTTTGCCCTGGGCTGGGCAATCTTTGGCCGCGTGGGGCTCAAGTCCACAATATCCGCACCGCGCCCGGGGCGGGTCTCTGCGATATCCTTTCTGGGGTGGTTCACATTGCTGGGTCCTTACCGCGTCTGCCCGCTCAGTCTTGACGGTTTCTGCTTTAATTTGGGGTTTGTGTAGTGCTTGTTCC
This sequence comes from Lissotriton helveticus, assembly GCF_964261635.1. NCBI lineage: Eukaryota > Metazoa > Chordata > Amphibia > Caudata > Salamandridae > Lissotriton > Lissotriton helveticus. Next base: position 246,418,312 of record NC_136069.1, on the reverse strand, counting down.
ATAGCGGTGGCACTGACATTCGAGAGGTCATGAGACCTGGCCAAGATTAGAATGTCTTCCAGTGAGATCCCTGGTTTGCGTAGTATCGATCCTCTCAGCGCCTTGTCTCGACACCCTTGGATGATCTGTCTCCTTATGGCTTTCGGTTGATCCTCGTCGGTACAGGAGCTAGCTAGCTCCCTTACGCAGGCATAGAACTGGTCCATGGTCTCGCCTTCCCTCTGGCGTGCCTGTCCCAATTTGAAAACTTCAAAGTCCAAATTTAGTTGTGGGTCAAAATGACCGTTGAGGGCCGCCACTGCAGCGCCATAGTTATCCGCCGCCCCCGTATTGGGCAGGTGTTTGAATAGTCTGACGTTAAGATCTCAGATCCTTGGTCTAACGGGAACATGTTTTGGCCTCCTCCGGATGCTCCGCAAGTTTCTTCCCTTGCTCTCAGAAGACCATAGGAAAACTACGGTGCAGGCCTTAATCGGCTCAAGATTGGACTATTCTAACGTCCTATATCTGGGCCTGCCAGAGTATCTCCTGCAACGGCTGCAGGTGGTCCAGAACTCGGCCGCGCGGGCCATTTTTGGCCTTTACAGACGTGCCAGAGTCTCCGGCCTTTTGCAGTCGCTTCACTGGCTGCCTATCCGGAAGCGGATAGTTTTTAAGGCCTTGACCTTGGCCCATAAGGCTCTCCATGCCTCCGGAGCAAAGTATCTCCAAAGGAGGCTTGCCTTTTACCATCCGGCCCGATCTCTGAGATCTGAATCAATGTTTCTTGCAGTGGTCCCTCGAGTAAAAAGGGCCCGTATCGGAGGTCGTTCTTTTAGGCTGCTGGCGCCACAGCTATGGAACACTCTGCCTTTGGCATTACGCAGCACCCCCAATTTGCTGTCTTTTAGGAAGGGCCTTAAGACTTGGCTTTTTGCCCTTTAGTAGGCTTTTATTCCTTTTGCTGGGTCTGTTTTATTTTACTGTGTTGTGTGTTTCTGCTACAGGTTTTTTTTCCCAATAAAAGCGCCGGGACACTCCATGGAGTAGCCGCGTGCTATAAAAGACCAAATTAACATAACATAACATAACATAGTCTGAATATCTCATCTCCTGCATAGTGTAATAAAAGCGACCTCTTCACTGCTTTGTCTGTCTCTCTCGTGACTACAAAGTAATTTTCCAGTCTCTCGAGCCATATCTTCCACCTTGGTGATGCTGTGGACGGGTCCTCCATTTCACTGAATTGTGGTAACACCCCAGACGCGGCGTGTTGAAACGGGATGTTGATGGTAGCTGCTGGCGCATTTTCGTCCCCCATGTTGGCAGCTCGTCAGGATGACCTTCCTTTTCTTTTCCTTTTCCCACGACTCAGCTAGGCCAGTGCAAGCCCTTGCTGATCGTTTCCCCTCTTGCGCCGGTTCAGCGGCGCCACGTGGCAGCTGGCGGCCTACCTCGGCTCCGTCGAGTGCGCTGTAGGCGTCTGGTGGCGTGGGGAAAGTTGAGGTCTTGGTTGGGGTCCTTCCCAAGCCGAATTGCTGCTTACACTCCCTCCAGGGCGCAGTAGGACACACCCATGATCGTTTCCCGCGTCTCACGCGCAATGCCTGAGCACTGGCAGGGTGTCGCGCGGATCCGCGGCTCACGCGAGATGCGTGAGATATGGCATCTAGTCGCGTCTCCGGTCCGGTTCCGCTCTCCGCTGCACCGCGTCTCCCGGGCAGCCACAGGTGCCCCCAGTGGCCGGGTGTGGAGGGGCAGGGGTGGTCAGGTGGGCAGGCCAGGCTGCTGCAGCGGCAGACAGACACACGGTGGGCGCCGCGTGAGGGAGCAGGTTGCTCCGCCTTGGCCACCGGTGCACGGGCGAGGGTTGGGCCCCCTCCGCTCGTCGCCCATGTTGTGCCCTGCGCTGGTAAGGTGACTTGGGCCTTGCTCTGGACTGTGGCGCAGCGCGGGGGGCAGGTTGCGCACCAGCTAACGAACCACACCGACACAGTGTGCTAGTCGGAAGTGACGTACACGAGCGGACGTCATCCTTTTATTCAACCCCGCAGGCCATGCCTGGCCTGCGGATGTGGGGATGCGTGTGTGCGTGCAGCGACTAGACCGCTGCGGACATTACACCAGCCAACGCCGTATAGGCAAGACATAGAGATTTAAAAGCAGCTTGCTTTCTCACTGGAAGCCAATGGAGTTTATTCAGTGCTGGGGAAGCAGATTGAAATGTAGGCACATTTTTAAGCATTCTGGCTGTGGAATTTTGTACCGATTTCAGTTTTTGCATAAGATTCACTTTCAGACTAAGATTGAAGCCATTGCAGTAGTCAATGTGTAAAAGAACTAATAGAATGATCACTGTATTCAGGAGATCATGAGGAATTAGATATTTGATTGTCTTCAAGGTTTTTACTATGTTACTATGTTACTGGGTACTTATAAAGCGCACGGCTACTCCCTAGAATGTCCCAGGGCCGGGAAAGAGAACCAGTGACAGAGCAGTGCAGGCAACCCCAGGGCAACTGACTTATTGTGAGAAAAGCCAAAATTGTAATCCTCGTCTAAAGCTGAGGAGGTCCTGCGCCTGACATAGTGTTGGAGGCAGTTTATTCCAGAGCTGGGAGGCTACCACCTGAAAGGAACGCCCGCACATGGCGAGAGCGGGAGAACCTAGTGTTCAGCGAGAGCAGCTGACTAGAAGACCTCAGACTTCTGGATGGAGCATAGTACGGGCATCTGTTTCTCAGATATAATTTACTTAAGATAAAATGGGAGGCAGAAATCACTGCATTAACCTGGTTCTTATATGTTAATCTGTTGTCCAGCAGGACTCCTACATTCCTGCTTTATTCTTAGGTATTGCAACAGTCCTCATATCTTGGGACCAGCATGAAGGGCTCCAGAAGGATGTATTATGGCCAAACAGCATCACCTCAGTTTTATCTGAATTTTAGTGTGTATTGTTGACAAAAGTTTGTGTTTTTCAGAACTCATAATTGTATTGTATTGTATTGTATTGTATTTATTATTTGTAACGCGCAACTGTCACCCTCCGGGTATCCTGGCGCCCAAACAGGAAGTAGTCAGATGGTGCGACAATACACTAGCTGTTATAGCTTATATAAAACAGCCGCCGGAACTATAAGATAGAATCACGGGGGTTAGACTTTGGCGAACAGCCATGTTTTCAGGCTCTTTCTGAATCCCAGTAGGGTGTCAATTTGCCTGATGTTCTGAGGAAGCTCGTTCCACAGCCTAGATGCAGAGGTGCAAAAGGCTCTGCCTCCCATCCTCGATCTCTTGATCCTGGTAGTTACTGCCAGACCCTGACTAGAGGAACGCAGGGACCTGATGGGCTTATACCATGAAAGCCTTTCCTGTAAAGGAATGGGTCCCGTATTGTGCAGGGCTCTATATACAATACATAGGGACTTAAAAGCGACTCTACTCCCAATTGGCAGCCAATGTAGGTCTCTGAGCGCCAGCGTAGTGGAGGAACTACGTGGTCTTTTTAGTGCCAGCTTGGCCGCTATAGACTGGACCCTCTGGAGCCCCTGCAAGATGTATAAGGGGGCCCCAAGATAAAGAGAGTTACAGTAGTCCAGTCTGGCCAGGATCACGCTCCTCACCACTAACGATCTAGACTCATCAGGCAGAAGGGGCAGGATCTGTCTAAGTGCTTTCAGCAGTCCAAAGCAAACACTGATGGTTTTATTCGTCTGAGAGGTCATTTGGAGATCTGCGTCAAACAGTACCCCTAGATTGCGCACGGTCTTAACTGGGATGCAGGGATCAGCTCCCGGCACAAGCCTGATCTCATAGGGAGGTTGTTGACTCAGTTTGGCTGACGAGCAGTAAACCACCTCCGTCTTCCCCCCGTTAAATTGAAGGGAGTTTATCTTCAGCCACCTGGAGACCCTATTCATGCAGTTCTGAAAGGTCTCCATGGTCACTGCCTGTCTTCCTTCTAGGGAGAACACCAGTTGGGTGTCGTCGGCGTAATTTATCACATCTATTCCATAGGATTTAATCATGGGAATCAGGGGCTGCAGATAAAGATTAAAAAGAATAGGGCTAATCGAGGAGCCCTGAGGAACTCCATGACTAACCAGGGACTTGGGAGATGAAAAGGGAGCTAGGGTCACCACCTGTTGTCTATCTGTCAGGTAGGATTGTATCCACATCAGGGCCTTGCCCTTAACGCCCAGTTTTTTCAGCCTACTTAGCAGAACTGCATGGCTGACCGTGTCGAATGCGGCCGACATGTCCAGCAGCACTAAGACTGAGGAGTTGCCATTGTCGGCTCGCATTCGTAGGGTGTCCAGCATGGTTGCCAATGCAGTTTCTGTTCCGTGGCCTGGGCGGAAGCCAAATTGGTCCTTGTCCAATAGGCCGTTGTCTTCCAGATAACCTGACAGAGACCTACTGACCACCTTTTCCACGATTTTTATCGGGTAGGGCAGGAGGGAAATAGGCCTGAAGTGCGCCGGGATAGTAGGGTCCAGCGATGGCTTTTTAAGCAGAGGGGTAACCACTGCCTGCTTCCATGCTTCCGGCACTATACCTTCTTCAAGAGATTGACGACAGATCTGATGCATCCAAGGAAACAACTCTGCCCCATATTCCTTCCAGATCCTGTGCGGAAGGGGATCTAAGGGTGACCCCGATGATATATTGTGGGCCAGACTGAAAAAGAGCTCCTCTGTAAGAGGGGTAAAGTTCTCCAGTGATGACAGTATTGGTAGAGGTTTCTCTTCTTCTATCTGTGCCACTGCATCTTTGCAGGTAGCCCTTTCCTCCTTCAGCCCTCCCACAATTTTAGCAATCTTTTCCTCAAAATAGATCGCAATCTCATCACATAACCCTTGAGTAGCAATCACCTTGTTACTCGTAAGCTGATGTGTGGAAAAAAATGGCAGATTTTCCAAAATATATTTAAAGCTGATATTTGAGTGACAACTCATGTGGCATTGGGGAGACCAATGACTAATATCATTACCTTGGTGCCAGAGGCATTGCAGCTATGACTGTAATATATTACCCATGTAAAGACATTTGAAATTGACTAAACCATTCATATGATTGCTGAGCACCCTGCCTGATGTGCTGAAGTGATCACTTTTAGTAATCTTGCATATAGTGGCCACTAATTTAATTGTCTGATGTGGTCACTGGTACTGAAACAATACTAATATTAGTAGCTCTGGATGATTTTCATTGCACATAAGTAGCTCAAACTGCAAAAACGGTAGGAGGCCACAGAGTATTATTAGGAGGAGGTCTGTTGAACACGTCTTGAGAATTGCAAGTAACTCAGGTTTTGACAGTTGCAAAGCCCTCATCAATAAAAAAAAATTAAACACTAGCTAAAACCAAAAATATTTTTTGCCCATAGTAGTTCCTGGAACTACTTTGTGAGTGGATGTACTACTAGTGAATGGGCAGAACGCCGTCAGTCACAGTGACGTCAGCAATAGCAGTGGGCTGATCCATTGACCAATTTTGTATGCTGCACTGGACATAAGAAAAATGTGAATGGCACAGAGCAAGTATATTATGCATATTGTTTTAATAAAATCAAGATGTACTGACTAACGCCATGCCGAAAACACTCACTGACATACAAGTTTAGGAAAGACCAAGCCACACAACTCAACTTCCAGGGGTAGATTTATTAAGATTTTGAGCTGTGTTTGCATCACAAGAGTGAAGCAAATCGATGTGAAATCTTGTTTTGCCAATTTACTTTGTATCACAAAACAAAATCACTTGAAAGTAACGCACAGCAGTGCATAGTTCTGAATTGCAGTAATTAGCGACAAGGGGGCATTGAATGAATGAATGCATGAAAAAGTTTTCTATACCACCCAAGGTTTTTGATGCAAAACCCTAATTACTAAAAAAAGTAGACAGGGTTTTCCAGAAAAAAACAGCACCTATTTCACATAGTCGCTATCACGGAGAATGCTTTTATTTCTCCTTTACTATCTGACTTTGCAAGTGTGCTGCACAAAGCATGTACTTTGTACTGGAAGGGTATCATTCTAGTACAAAACCTATGCTAGACTCATGCAAACACCCTTGCACTATGGTGCAAAGGTGTGTGTATGGTGCAGGGTAGCAAATGTCAGCACCAGCGCTAGGGAGAAGGGAGAAGAGTACCATATTTCTGTAAATATAGTGTTCTCTTGCTCTCTTTTTTGTTACGCAGTGCATAATAATAAGCCATTTGTAAAGCGCCTGGCTACACAAAGAACAGTGTGTCCCCGCGCTAACAGCTGATAGATTTCGAGAGGCAGATATTTAATAAGCCATAGGGAGGGTTTACGTGATAGGGAACATATCACAGTTTTCTTTGGGTGCTGCGCTGCATCAGATTTGAGTAAAGTTGCCCCCTAGTCTATTCTTTGCAGAGCAGGATTTAGCTCCGGTGGCGGCTGGTGCGAGTATCGTCTTTGGCAAAATGACCTCCTTCTCCCTGGATTTCCTCCCTACCACTATCTATAGTGCCCCATATCTGCATTTAATTTGTCATATAGCGCTACTCATACCAGTATAGGGAGTCAAGAGGACTTCACATCACACATATTATACAGAGCCAACTAAATGGATTGGCGCACCACTGTATCATCACAAAATCCTGATGGGTACCTGGCTTGTGCACACCCCTCATAGATAAAAATCAACCTTAGCTCCCTTTCCATCTACCCACCCCTTAACCCCAAATTTACCCATACCTCCCTTTACCTCTCCCCACCCCTGAATCTTCAAGTCACCCTCACCTCCATTTTCCACTACCCACCCCTGAACGCTCAATTCAACCTCACCTCCTTTTACCACTACCCACCCCTGAACCCTCAAGTCACCCGTACTTCCCTTTATCTCTACTCACCCCTGAACCCTCAAGTCACTCTCACTTCTCTTTACCTCTACCCTTCCCTGAACCATCAAGCCACCCTCACCAATCACCATTGCGTCCATTTACTGCTACCCACATTCATTCATTTCCGCTGAAGTATTTTCGTGATCAGGAAAAGACACAGGTGGCAGTCAGTATTCCCGTTTAATCTCCTAGTTCTCTCTGAAGTTCAGAAAATATTTGCAGTCTTAAGAATAACAGGACTAATTAATACCATGCAAATCACAGAGAAGCATCCTACGAACTTTCATATACCTCAGCCACAGGAAACAATACTAGTAGAAAACAAGGTAAAGAAGCATTTGCAATGCAATAGGTCTCGCATTAGGAAAGTTTGAGCTGTTGGTCTTGTAAATGGCAATTTTTTTATTTATGTGTTGTTTTTGAAAATAGCTAAATTAATAGCTTTGTCATTTAAAATGCCAATAGTTATTTGTATTTACGTGACTTAGATGTATTGATATTACAAATAACAATGGCTTTTAATTTTTTAAATTTTTAATACTTAAATAAAAGTGATTGTAATTTATAATGGCAATAGCTTATACTTTTGTAAATAACTTTTGTGAAGATTATGTTCAGTCTATTTTATTGTGACGAAAATCCAAGAACACAAGTGAAATATTAACATATTTTTGTGACATTTGTAATAAAGCTTGAAACATTGAGAGAACATATTTGAACCAGTGATGCTATGGCGGTGCTGAGTGATGCTGTGGTGGTGCTGAGTGATGCTGTGGTTGCGCTGAGTGATGCTGTGGTTGCGCTGAGTGATGCTGTGGTTGCGCTGAGTGATGCTGTAGTTGTGCTGAGTGATGCTCTGGTTGCGCTGAGTGATGCTGTGGTTGCGCTGAGTGGTGCTGTGGTTGCGCTGAGTGGTGCTGTGGTTGCACTGAGTGGTGCTGTGGTTGCGCTGAGTGGTGCTGTGGTGGTGCTGAGTGGTGCTGTGGTGGTGCTGAGTAATGCTGTTGTGATGCTGAGTGGTGCTGTGGTGGTGCTGAGGGGTGCTGAGTGGTGCTGTGGTGGTGCAGAGTGGTGCTGTGGTGGTGCTGAGGGATAATGTGGTGGTGCTGTGGTGGTGCTGAATGATGCTGTGGTGATGCAGAGTGGTGCTGTGGTGGTGCAGAGTGGTGCTGTGGTGGTGCTGAGCGATAATGTGGTGTGCTGAGTGATAATGTGGTGGTGCTGAGTGATAATGTGGTGGTGCTGAGTGATAATGTGGTGGTGCTGAGTGATAATGTGGTGGTGCTGCTGAGTGATGTTGTGGTGGTGCTGAGTGATAATGTGGTGGTGCTGAGTGATAATGTGGTGAGTGATGCTGGGGTAGCGCTGAGTGATGATGTGGTGATGCAGAGGGCAGAAAGGCACAACATTTTTTTACTTATGTGTTAATTTTGAAAATAGCGAAATTAATAGCTTTGTTATTTACAATGCCAATAGTTTAAACTTTCACGGGGGAGGGATGGAGTGTGGTGCGGGAAGGGATGGATGGAGTCGGGGGAATGGATGGATGGAGTGCGGGGATGGATGGATGGAGTGGGGGGAATGGATGGATGGAGTGGGATGGATGGATGGATGGATGGAGTGGGGGGAATGGATGGATGGAGTGGGATGGATTGAGTGGGATGGATGGATGGAGTGGGATGGATGGATGGATGGAGTGGGGGGGATGGATGGATGGAGTGGGGGGATGGATGGATGGAGTGGGGGGATGAATGGATGGAGTGGGGGGATGAATGGATGGAGTGGGGGGATGGATGGATGGAGTGGGATGGATGGATGGAGTGGGGGGATGGATGGATGGAGTGGGATGGATGGATGGAGTGGGATGGATGGATGGAGTGGGATGGATGGATGGATGGATGGATGGAGTGGGATGGGTGGATGGATGGATGGATGGAGTGGGATGGATGGATGGAGTGGGATGGATGGAGTGGGGGGATGGATGGAGTGGGGGGATGGATGGAGCGGGGGGATGGATGGATGGAGTGGGATGGATGGATGGATGGAGTGGGATGGATGGATGGATGGAGTGGGATGGATGGATGGAGTGGGATGGATGGATGGATGGAGTGGGATGGATGGAGTGGGGGGATGGATGGATGGAGTGGGATGGATGGATGGAGTGGGATGGATAGATGGAGTGGGATGGATAGATGGAGTGGGATGGATGGATGGAGTGGGGGGGTGGATGGATGGAGTGTGATGGATGGATGGAGTAGGGGGGTGGATGGATGGAGTGGGGGGGATGGATGGATGGAGTGGGATGATGGAGTGGGGGATGGATGGATGGAGTGGGGAGATGGATGGATGGATGGAGTGGGGTGGATGGATGAAGTGGGATGGATGGAGTGGGGGGATGGATGGAAGGAGTGGGACGATGGAGTGGGGGATGGATGGATGGAGTGGGGGATGGGTGGATGGATAGATGGAGTGGGATGGATGGATGGAGTGGGATGGATGGATGGATGGATGGATGGATGGATGGATGGAGTAGGGAGGATGGATGGATGGATGGATGGATGGATGGATGGAGTGGGATGGATAGATGGAGTGGGATGGATGGATGGATGGAACGAGTGGGATCGATGGATGGATGGAAGGAGTGGTATGGATGGATGGAGTGGGGGGGCGGATGGATGGAGTGGGGGGATGGATAGCTGGAGTGGGGGGATGGATGGAGTGGGGGGGGTGGATGGATAAAAGGAGTGGGGGAGCCGAAGGACACTTACTCCAACTTTATTTAAAAGCACATCTGTGTTCACAGATACATAGGGACATACATACACAGACACAAACGCACACACAGACATGCACACATTTGGAAACACAGCTACCTGCAGCCGCATACACAGTTAGATGCAACCACACATGTATACATACGCATGCAAGCACCTACAAACACAGACACACACGCGCACATAGACATGCACATAAGCAAGCATGCACATACATATACAGCATTACCAAGAGGAGATACGCTTACACAAGCATGCACATATACAAGCGTACACACACACACAGGCACTCCTACATACCTACACATATATATACACAGTGCAATGTTTCCTTAGTAGCATGCGCATTGTGAATATTCAACATTTCATTAGCACCTTTCCTGGCTTTCTAGCGTGGGATGGAGAGATGCAAGCATAATATTGCCAGTAATCAATAAGGAGCAACATTTAAATTCACGGTTTCTGAATGATTTGTGACCCCAGCCCCAAGGGAATAGATATAAATAGACCATTCGTGAACAATACTCTATATCATGGAATCTGACTGACAAAACTGACTGTGTGTCGGGGCATTCTGATAGACTCGGCGACCATCTGTGCGTTTGTTTCTGTTGGTATATGGATGCCAGACGCAATCTGTTGATTTTTGCCGCCGCGAACTTCTGGTTCAGACCAGGCCCACTTTATGAACTCAATGCAAATAGGTTCTTGTCTAATGTGCAAAGCAAACCTTTCAAGCTAGTTTGTTAATTTATTATGAAACCCTCTCTAATGTATATCACTGAGGCTCGGCTGTTAAGGCACATGTCCACTGCGGCTCATGTAAATCACTCCAGTGCCTTCGGGCCTGTGAAAACTCACACTGAAAGTTCAAACAAAAGTGAAAATCTAAGGAAGGGTGGGAGGGACTTTGGCGAACAAGCATATGGGAGGTGAGAGGTTGTCCAGCCTGGTGAGCTGAATGCGTGTGGCAGCAGAAGGAGAGCGCGGCGCGCATGTCCGAATTAGGGGGAAGTGTGTGAGAGGGCAGTGGCGGGGGGACGCATTCCTTTGAAGTGTGAAGCAGGCAGGTGGCTCCAGTACACTTACCCATGTGAGCACAGGGGGAGCACAGATATAAGTATTGCTGGATTAAATATCACATGCGATGCTGCTGGTTGTAGCATGATGTCACCGCCCTAAGTACGGGAGGCGAGGCTGCCTTAGGCTCAGCATAGCTCACTTGCATTAGATACACAAAAGTAGGACTTCGACTAAGAAGGCTGGGGTTTACTTACAGATGGCAAAGTGCAGGGGAGCAGGGTCAACAAGAAAGAACAAGTCGGATGGGGTGGGGGGCGGGGGAGAAGGGGAGTGAGCGAGTGGGAGGGAAGCGCTGACTCTCGGCATTGCGTGGGGGGTCGCATTCCTTTGAAGTGTGAAGCAGGCAGGCGGCTCGGGAAGCAAATGGAAAGCGCGTGCACGGACACACATGCACTCGGCAAAATCCGCCTGGTTTAGCTTTCTGGTTTCACCTCAATAGGTCTTCTGCGAGACCTAAAAAGCAATCATATCTTGAAAAGTTCCCTAAAGAACTACATGAAGGTAAACATTTTTTATGTCTGCACTTTTTTACTGTCCCACCCGTAATTCACCCACATTTAGCTAATTAGTTATGGAATGTTTATAATGAGATAAGCATTTGCAAAACCATTAGGTCTTGCATTGGCCACTTGCCTTTTGGAATTGTCAATGCTTGTTTTGTTGTGTTATAGTTTTTGCAAAACCTTATTGTTGGAGAAGTTGCAGAGCCCTCATCAATGTAAAAAAATTAAACACTAGTTAAAACCAAAAATGTTTTTTGCCCATAGTAGTTCCTGGAACTACTTTGTGAGTAGATGTACTACTAGTGAATGGGCAGAACGCCTTCAGTCACAGTGACATCAGCAAAGCAGTGGGCTGATCCATTGACCAATTTTGTATGCTGCACTGGACATAAGAAAAATGTGAATGGCACAAAGCAAGTATATTATGCATATTGTTTTAATAAAATCAAGATGTACTGACTAACGCCAGGCCGAAAAAAACTCACTGACACACAAGTTTAGGAAAGACCAAGCCACACAACTCAACTTCCAGGGGAAAATTTATTAAGATTTTGAGCTGTGTTTGCATCACAAGAGTGAAGCAAATCCATGTGAATTTTTTTTGCCAATTTACTTTGTATCTCAAAACAAAATCACTTGAAAGTAACGCACAGCAGTGCATAGTTCTGGTTTGCAGTACTTAGCGCCAAGGGGGCATTCAATGGGTGATGCATGGGCGTTTCCATGCAACCATCCAAGGTTTTTGATGCAAAACCCTAATTACTAAAAAAGTAGACAGGGTTTTCCGAAAAAATACCAGCACCTATTTAACATAGTCGCTATCACAGAGAATGCTTTTGTTTCTCCTTTACTACTTGACTTTGCAAGTGTGCTGCACAAAGCATCTACTTTGTACTGGAAGCGTATCATTCTAGTACAAAACCAGTGCTAGACTCATGCCGACACCCTTGCACTATGGTGCAAAGGTGTGTGTGGTGCATGGTAGTAAATTTCAGCACCAGCGCTAGGGAGAGGGGTAAGAGTACCATATTTCTGTAAATATAGTGTTCTCCTGCCCTCTCTTTTGTTACGCAGTGCAGCACTGTTTTTTGTGCTGCTGAGCTGCATCAGATTTTAGTAAAGTTGCCCCCGAATTTATTCTTTGCAGAGTAGGCTTTAGCTCCGGTGGTGGCTGGTGCGAGTATCGTCTTTTGCACCCCGACCTCCTTCTCCATGGATTTCCTCCCTACCACTATCTATAGTGCCCCTCATCTGCATTTAATTTGTCATATAGCGCTACTCATACCAGTGTAGGGAGTCAGAGTACTTCACATCACACATATTATACAGAGCCAACTAAATGGATTGGTGCACCACTGTATCATCACAAAATCCTGATGGGTACCTGGCTTGTGCACACCCCTAATAGTTCAAATCAACCTTAGCTCCTTTTCCATCTACCCACCCCTTAGCCTCAAATGTACCCATACCTCCCTTTACCTCTGCCCACCCCTGAATCTTCAAGTCACCCTCACCTCCATTTTCCACTACCCACCCCTGAACGCTCAATTCAACCTCACCTCCTTTTACCACTACCCACCCCTGAACCCTCAAGTCACTCTCACTTCCCTTTACCTCTACCCTCCCCTGAACCATCAAATCACCCTCACCAATCACCATTGCGTCCAATTACCTCTACCCACCCCTGAACCCTCAGGTCTACCCACCACTGAGCCCTCAAGTCCCCATCAACTTCTTTTATCTCTACCCTTCTCCTGAACTCTCAAGTCTACCCAAATCTGAGACCTTAAGCCATGCTCACCTCCCTTTACCTCTTCCCATCACTGAACCCTCAAGTCACCCTCAACTCCGTTTACCTCCCTCCGCCCACCCCTGAACTGTCAAGTCACCCTTATCTCCCTTTGCTACTACCAACCCCTAAACCCTCAAGATACCCTCACCGCACTTTACCTCTACCCACCTCTGAACCGTCATTTCACACTCATCAGTCCCCATAACCTCCATTTACCTCTACCCACCATGAGTCGACAAGTCAACCTCACCCCTCTTTACCTCAACCCAACCCGAACCCTTAATTCACCCTCGCCACCCTTTACCTCTACCCACCCCTGAACCCTAAAATCGGTTTTACCACCCTTTTACCTCTACCCATTCTCGAACCCTGAAGTCGCTCTCACCTCCCTTTATATCTACCACCCCTGAACCCTCAAGTCACCTTATGTCCCTTTACCTCTCCCCTCCCCTGAATCCTCAAGTCACCCACACATCCATTTACCTCTATCCACCCTCAAGTCACAATCACATTCCTCTCCCTCTACCCACCACTGAATCCTCAAGTCACCCCACCTCCTTTTACCTCTACCCACCACTGAACACTAAAATCATACCTTCCTCCCTTTACCTCTACCCATCTTTAAGATCACTTTTACTTTTTAAATAGCATAAACAGTACTCTATTAAAAAAATACCTGCATGGTAAAGTACTGTGTGGTAAAGGTGCAAATACTTAACTTAGTGGGAAAGGTACTGTGTGGTAAAGGCTGCATTGAAAAGGCTGATTGCCCTCACGGAGGACATATCCCTGCCCCTTCTTTAAACACTCTCCTGCTATCACCCTGGCTTCCCAAAATGTTTTGGGGGACTGTGGGTTATTTTATGCCCGCCAGTCTTTTGCGGGCACTTGTGCCTCTTTGACAGTTTGCCCCCTTCCTCCCTCCTTCACCCTATACGTTAGGTCTCTCCAGAGAGAGTGCATGCGCTGTCGCTATTGAGCCATTTTGTTTATTCATAGGGGGCTTAGATTCCACTCATTGCTTACCATTGGTTGGCTTGATTGTCACTCTAATTTCTTTTCTCTGTTTGGACAGCAAGTGCTAGCTTCCCTTCCTCTTTGTGTGTTTTTCCTTATCCTCGAGCATGGCCCAAGTAGTGGTATCCTTGCCCACTTTCATTCCACTACTCGCCACTTTCAGAGGTACTTTTTAAAATTTTACTTGCACACCATTCCTCTTTCCCCCTCCCCCCTTGTTGCTTGCCCTGCCCCACCCACCCTCCTACAGGGTTGATGATTGTCTGATCTGCCATTGCTCTACCCCATTGTTGATTGCCCCATCCAGACCCTACCGACTCCCCTTCATTTCTTGCCCCCTCCTGCCCTGCAGGAAAAAAGGTACCCAAAATCTCTCGCCAATGGATTTCAAGGCACTACAGAAATGCCAACGACCGTGCACTCCCTCCTCTGCATGGCTTTTTTGGCGCCATCTCATGCAGGGCCAACAGGGCAAATATCTGCTCAGATGTAAGATAACTAAACAGTTTTTTGTGAAGGCATAGAATAATCCCATACTAAGAGAACAGATCACTGCCCTTAAGGGTCAGTGCTTGCTGCGTTATAGTACTACTGTGCAATGGTATGACAGAATGTAGAAACGTTAACTTCCAGACTTTAACCAGAACCAATCCAGAGCCTCAAATTGTGTCTGGTTCCGGTCTTACTCTTCCAATGACTTCCATTGGTGCTTTTTGGCTCTATTTTCCATTAAATGTTTAAAAAGTCATATCTCTGGCTCTCCTTATTGGATTTGTGTTGTTTTGCTCTTAATTTACTCATGAAATATTTGTCTTTATTTTACAATACGTAGTGAAGTTTTATTGTGTTTTGTGTGGCCCTTTATACTGTGTATGCACCGCTTAAATACTTTACACATTGCCGTTGATTTAAGCCTGCTATCAGGGATTGAGCACAGGTTTATTTTATTTAATGTGTGTGACATCTGGCAGGTGGTGGACTTATTCTTTGAGGTGGCAATTTTCCACCCACAATAATATTAAACTTTAAAACACACTACTATCTCAAGGACACTGTGGTTAGTTCTTCAGCTTTTCAAAAGTGGCCGCTTACCAACTACTGCATCAACCTAATCAATAAACCCTGAAATTACAAAGCATAACAATGGAGTAAAAGCAAATGCCTTTCCTATAAACAGTGCTGTTGGCTGAAGGGCTATATGAAGAGACTTTCATTAGATTAAATATGGTACATTATCAACATTTGTGCAATGCAAATTTTCTGTTAGTGTGGCACTGGTTTCTGCGGGTTATCTGTGATGCGTGTTTCCACACGGTTCCAAGGCTTTTTCATAAACCAGCATCAGAGTCATATCATGAAGTGTTTAGAACATTATGCTCTGGTACATATCTAAGTCTGTGTGATGACTGTATCTGAATGTTGCGCATTGAGTTCAACTTCAAATTAGATGGTTTTGTGGCAGTATCATATTGAATAATAAATTGAGTGTGCAATTTTAGTGTGTGAGAGGAGTGGCCGGTGGGCTTCACCATTTGCTTATGAATTTCTTTTGTTGGAAGCATGCCTGTTGTCCAGGTGTTAGCGGTAATCTGTGAATGGTGATGCTGGGTCCATGTTGTGTCTGTGTAGGGTATGTCTGTTGAATTTATTTAATCATGTTGTGTCTGTAATGTTTCTATCTACTTGTGGTTAGGAGGGGCGGGAGGGTTCTATAATTGTATACACTGTGTTGATTTATATGAGATGTTCAGTTTAGCGAGATCTGTGTCTTTGCAGCCAATATTGTTGCATAGCACTTTGGAAATGAACAATAGCCAAGAGAAAGGATTATCTGTATGCTGTTATGTCTAGTTCTTGGTGGCTTAACATTGTGGCCAGGACTATAAGGGGTACAAAAGGGGGTGGTGATGGACGGAGCATCTGAATCAATCAAACACTCACACCCAGTCAAAAGATCTGGGTTTAATCCATCACCGTTCTTTAGCACACTCTGCCACCCCAGTTCAGATATGGCTATATGCAAATCAGTCTGACCCGGTGCCTCATGGGAACAGTCCAGCCCGAACTGCCAAGCCATGTCTTCCCTGGACCGGAAACAAGCTTCCGAGGACCGGTTTCTGGCATTCCAGCCGTCTTCAGCCCGGCTTGCTTGAATCCAGTGGCAAAGTGAGCAAGGGACTCACGTCTGAGCATACCCTGCCACACTTATGGCGGCCAAAGCGGTACAAAAGGGGGTGGTGATGGACGGAGCATCTGAATCAATCAAACACTCACACCCAGTCAAAAGATCTGGGTTTAATCCATCACCGTTCTTTAGCCCACTCTGCCACCCCAGTTCAGACACGGCTATATGCAAATCAGTCTGACCCTGTGCCTCATGGGAACAGTCCAGCCCGAACTGCCAAGCCATGTCTTCCCTGGACCGGAAACAAGCTTCCGAGGACCGGTTTCTGGCATTCCAGCCGTCTTCAGCCCGGCTTGCTTGAATCCAGTGGCAAAGTGAGCAAGGGACTCACGTCTGAGCATACCCTGCCACACTTATGGCGGCCAAAAGCGGTACAAAAGGGGGTGGTGATGGACGCCACCACCCCCTTTTGTACCGCAGGACTATAAGGAGCACTGGTACAGTGATTCACGCAGCAGCAATGACCTGTCTGAAATTTGATATCAAGACAATATCTCACCTTGGACAAAACCTATTGGCTTTGCTAATTCTTGTTTTTAGAGATGCAGAATTTGTCTCAAAATGGTGTCTTATTTATCAATAATTCAGAAATTTTTGAGGAGGAGTGTAAACTTTGAAAGCTGTGAAATCAATTAAGTATGTGTGTCAAAGCATTATGTGCTTTGTCAACAATCCAGGAAGCTTTGTGGTTGAATTTAAGTTTAGAAAGCCATGAAATCAACTATATTTGAGTTATGGAATGTTTTTAACAGAAAGTAGATGCAAATTATGTTTTCTTTTTTAATTAGTTTGTGGTTGACGGTGTAACCACGCAGTGGCTTAGAATATGTGTACCACTGTGTGATCAACTTACAGCTCATTGCTTTAATTCCTATGAACTGTCAAATGTATTGTACATAAATATGCAGGCAGGAGAAGATGTGCACCAGGAAAAAGGATACATGTATATTTTCAAAGTGGAGCCTCTTTTCTCATAATCACACTGCTGATGGGTAGAAGAAAGCTGGATGACTCTGACCTGCCAACCTAGATATGATTTACACAGAGCAGAGTTGTAAGACCCTAGTTAGGGGTTGAGGGTATGGAGCACTGCCACTTTCTCAACCAATGGCCAACCTACCCTTTAATCCCAAAGAAAACAGCCATCCGAGGCTCCTTCCCATTTCTACAGGTGGGTACGGGGGTCAAAAATTGCAATGGATTGTAAGAGTGAACAATTTCTATGCAAGAGCTGGAAATCTACTCTGTCTATTGGTTTCCAGCTTATCTTTGAATGTAGAGTGACAATTTTGCACGTCACAATGCAACACCATGAGAGTTGGCAGGGCTGATTACTGCCTGAAAGCGACATCATTTTCTTTCTGACAATAAGAAAAGAGGCAGAAGCATGCAGTGGATACCTCCCAGGACACCAGTGTTAGATTCAAGACAATCTTTTTGAATGTGTTATGAGAGACAATTTACCACAATATGCATTCATTATATAAATTGAGTATTTGAAAAATGAGATGCTAGTACTTAGTTTAACTACATTTTAGCAGCTATTTGTATGAACCCACGGTTCATTAGAGAGAAAAGGGATATGCGTGTTTCACCAGCCATATGAGTTAAAAATACAATTCCTAGCATCCATTTGGGTTCTTCTCTGTGACACATTAATAAACTGGTATTACTGTGTGAAACTGTAGAGCTGTGGCTTCTACACTGCTTCATGAATTCATCAAATTGAGTATTACAGAAGCAGTAATTTTGTATGGTCTGGTTGCCGCTAAAGAATTATGTGAGCATCACTAAAGAGGGGCTTTGACATCCCACACATGATTGGAGCCAGGAGTACATGTTTTGATTAGGCAACAGTTATGTGCTTCCACAACAAAGTGCTTCCCTTCCACACAACTGTGATCATTTGGTTTATTTATCCAGCTGCCTCAGGTTGAACTTTCAGGGGCACACAGATGATATTGTAATTCTATTAAAGTGTCTTAGATACCTAGTTCAAATCTAAGTCATCCATAAACATGAGAAAAGCATCTGCCAAATCTAAGTCATCCATTAACATGAAAAAGCATTTATGACCCCACGAAAGGCATTAAGTGTGTGGGAGAGCAAAACCACATCACTTGTGTAGAGCAATCCCGGAACATAGCTGGATTTCACTTTTGGTAAGTCTTTCCCCTATGCAATTACAAAAGGATACAAAACAAATATGAATAAAAAAAAATACGATGGGAGCAAGGATACTGCCCGGGCGTACACCCCGAGACAAGTTTCAGTGCATTCACCCTCTATTCCAAATCTAACTAAAGCACTGACACCCTAATGCAGGGCACTGAGAAATTCTACCAATGGGTAGGGCAGAGGTATCTTAGATAAGATACTCCAAAGTTTGCAGCAGTTAACCTGGTTAAAGGCGCTACTAAGATCCATAAAAGCCAAGTAAAGCAACCCTGTCTTGGCACTCCTATACTTCCCTAAAACAAGATGTACATTTAGGCACTGTTCCTGTGTCCCCAGGCCTTCCTTAAAACCATATTGTACAGGGCTAAGTATATCATTTTGATGCACACAGTCCTCGATCTTGTTCAGAATAATACGCCCCTCAATCATAACTACTGAGTCCAGAAATTATATTGGTCTATAACACCAGGGTTGTCCTGTCTATTGCCTTTATTAAAGACTGGGGAAATGAAGGCAGTTTGACACAAAAGAGGGGCTCTGTGGCAGTCTGCAGCATTTAAAACATATGGGACATACCTTCTTTTTAGATGGGCTTGAGATGCTGGAAGGAATAACCTCTGCGAGATCAAACAATCTCCATAGGAAAGGCACGGCATCATCCAGACCAACTTCCACACAGCTTTCCACATATGAGTGAATCTGCCTGAAGCGATCAATTCATCTATCTGGGATGATATTGGACCCTAGTCCCTCGATTGTAATAGAAATGATGTTCCTACCATTCACAATACTCCAAAAGCCCCTGGTTTCCTTATCTTTGTAAGATTTACTAAACTCTCCCATGTTTCTTCCTTAATAGCCAACATCCTATTCTTAATGGCTTGTTTACAGTTTAATCTTGCTTCAGCGATTAATTTCTGATTCTTAGCATTACCGTTAAGGGCTAGACGTAGCCTTCTATTTGCTGCTATACTGCAGTTATCGAATCACCCTGAGTGGAAACTTTTCCCAGGCCTCTAACAGCCTATGATAACATTTCTAATAACATTATTTAGTTCCACAAACAAGAGTAAAATGTCAGATGGATGAGGATTAATTAGTAACAAATGCTCAACAATTAGGTCACATTTTGACTCAACAAGAGTAGTCAGTACTGTAGTAATATGTGCAGCTCTCCAGCTTATTCTAAGCTCTTTATCGTTCAGGCCAAGATTTGTCACTCCCCCAGATTTAGGGGGTCGAGGGCTAACAGTTAGACTAAGTACCAACTCAATAGGTTTATGATCACTATGACTATTTTCTATCACCCCCCCCACCCCACCACCCTCCTCCGAGTGAATGGTGAATGTACTGGTAAAAATGCTTTGAAATGAAAATATAATTAATAATTGTACCCTGACCATAACCGACAAAGGTGGTATTTATATAACCCAAAGTTAGATAGGGAGTGTAATAATTTGATGCCTCTATGATCTGTACCCTGCGGAAACAAAATATGATCCCTGGCTATAAAGGGGTCATGCATTATCAACTTGTACCAAGCTTGGCATAAACCACTTTTTTGCTTCAGGTCTTCTTTCACTAATTTGTGTGGTGGCAGAATCATTTAAACTCATTCCAACCAGCAGTTGTACTTGAGCCACCACTTCCTCACTACAAGTGGCCATGAGCTCCCCTGTCACAGTTGGTAGCAAGCCAACTGCAGAGGAAGCAGTTGGGAGCTCATAAAGTCCAAGGAAATGTGACTTTCAGTGAGGGTAATTTCCTTAGAAATTACTCCAACTGCTCTAGCCAGGAAATAATCCAACATAGTGCTGTGGTATGCCCTATTAGATGTATCTTTGTTCCTAACGCCAAACATTTTCATTTTTCTCATAACCCACCAAGGGTTTAATGGGTTAAATGTGTAGATGGTTAATAAATTGTACCTCCTTTAAAAATCTATGCACACCCAACCAGTTATTCAGTCATAAGAGTAAATGACTAAGGGCCATATGTATCATTGAAATTTGCATTCGCAAAAGCCGAAATTCACAGAATTTCGGCCTTTGCGAATGAAAATTCGCAAAATGATATGTATGAAGGAAATCCTGATGCAAAATAAGGAATTGCAAAATTTGCGATTCCTTATTTTGCGATTGCATTTAAGGAATCGCAAATTTTGCAATGTAAGAAGGCAAAAAAATTGCTAAATGGCCTTAAGGAATCGCAAATCACCACCAACTTCTAGTTGGTGGTAAGTTGCGAATTCCTGGAAAAATGCACATGTTTGTATTTTTCAAAGTGTCATGTGATGCACATACATACCCTTAGGGCATGTATGTGCACCACATGTGCACCTATGCTTATTACAGGGGTGCAACAGGGTGTCCTTTGGACACCCTGCACCCTTGAAATTATTCTCAATTTGCGATTCGCAAATTGCGAATCGCAAATTGAGAGAAAATTCCCATTCCTTCCTATGGGCCTCCTGGCCCACAGAAATGAATGGGAAAGTATTCCTTAATTGCGAATTCGCAATTTGCGAATTCGCAATTAAGGAATATCAAGAAATCGCTAAAATATTGCATTTTTCTTGATACATACCATTTTGCGATTCTGAAATAGCGATTTCTTAAAAATCGCTATTACAGAATCGCAAAATGGTTCCTTGATACATATGGCGCTAAATCATTTGCAGAGATATACTTCCAACTGATACCTGAAGATTAGGAAAAAAGCTGCTCACCTATAGAGTTGGGGTTCTTAAGACCTAAAGCCAAGGGAGCTAGCCCAGCCCAGCCTTGTCCAGCAGCAGACGTGCACAGATGGACCCACTCTGGACCCAATTTTTGAAAAGGGCACTCGTCCGGACACGTCCTGCTCCATGGGCCTTTTGCCACCAATTTGGAGGCCCCGTGTCCTGAAGCAGTGCAGCAGAATGGACTTAGGAGTCCTGCCCAGCCAAAGTGTGATGTGCCTCTGATCTTGTCCTGTGCCACGTGCCTTTACCACCAATTTGTAGGCCCGCCAGTCCTCCTGGAGCACTGCAGCAGTATGGGCTTTGAAGTCCTGCCCAGCTCAAGTGAAATGTGCCTTAGAGCCTAACTGGTACAAGATCCAGCTAATTTTTTCCTTGCCCTACTTCTTGTTTCCAGTGATGAGAGTCTTTTTCACACATCTGAAAGGAGTGGAGTTGAATAGCCATGACTGAGAATATAGGGGAGCATGGTAGGACCAGTAAAGAGATTTCTTTGCTAATTGTGTTGCATTGGTTAGACCGAGAAGTATGTATTGACAGAGGAAGGTGCAACAGGCTTTGTATGCAGACAAGGCTGTGGACAGGGGCTAAACCCCTACTGCCACATGATTTTGACAATTTTCCTTTTAATAATAGGACTACCAGCCATTACTGCCCGCAGAGGAAATACTTACCTTTATTTGCTTGAACAGTAAGGCTGAAAAGAGCCAACTAATCAGGAGATCCTGTTACATTCATTTTTCCCCCCATTAGTAGCTTTTTTTGATAATGGTCATGTTGAGCTCTTGCCTTCAGAATATATACTTTGTCGTCTGTCTTACAGAGTGCTGTCAAATCTGACTGTATTTATAACTTTACAGTGATCACAAGGGTCTTCGGTCTCTCAACCTGTTTACTATCAGTTGTAAGGCGTGATTGTCCTCTCCTAATTTTTACCATCCAGCACTGGAGATTGTCATTGTGCAAATGATCCGTCAGAGCTTTCATCAAAACCTCTCAGTGGTGGAAGAGATGATGGGGCACCATCAGCAACTAAGTAGCACATTTGGGGAATTGGCATGAGAAGGCAGTTTAATCTTTCAAAATAAAGACGTTCTGAAAGTTCCTCTTATCCAGATGCCCTTGCTCTTATTGACACAAGGAGTTTTTCGGTGTCCCTTTTCTTCAATCACTTATTTGTGTAGGCAGGTGTCCAAAACATCAATTGATGTAGCACATGGAACCTTACAAAAGCACCTTTATATAATATGATTTTTTTGCATGACGCTGGAAACATGAGTTCATTTTGGTCAAAGATTATTCAAGAATGTTCAAATCCCCACTTCCCGCTAGCTTGTTAATACAACTAGACATGATCTTTGTTTCCCTTATTCGGTCCGGGAAGCGACGCAGGTTGGCCTTGGCCATGGTGAACAGGTGATACCAGGAGGGTGCAGTGAAGCTGCTACGGCTTGAATTCGAATATTATGCTGCGAACATGCAACACGCTGCGAGCTGGCTGGAGACTGGAGACAGTTGGGAGAAGCACATGTTGGCAGGGGTGGTCGATAGTGGGCAGCTCCAAGAGATATTGATGGAGGCCACTTGGGCCCCAAAATGCGTGCCTTATGTGGTGAGGCAGACAGCGTGACTATGACGAAAACTAGTCACTGAAGTGCTACAGCGTATGCCCTTTCGACAGGAGTTGCCAGTGTTGATACAGGCGTCAGTCCGACGTATGGCTGAAGCTCTGTCTTTCAGGCATGAAGAGAAGGTGACTGTGAGCTGCTGGGGGACTTGTACCACAATGAACACTTTATATCGTTCAAGGATGCATGGGTGGAGTTTACGCTAGGGCTGGGCCCCTTTTCTGCATTACGCTGACTTGGCAGAGAAGACCAGGCAGACCTGGACCATATTTCCAGTGGTGCCAACGGCTTCTAACACTTTGGGAACCGTTTTGTCATGCGGTTGGGAAGGCACTTGATATCACTGAAATATAAAGTCTTCAGGGTAGATGCGGTTGGCGGCTGGGGGCTGACTCGGACAGCTTGGGGGGGGACTTAGGGGCTCCCATTGAGCACGCAGACTGGGTTCGCTTATGTACTCTCACGCAGACTGTACTGAGCAATGTCCGCTTTAAGCTGGTTCATTATAACTTTTTGCATTGCACTTACCAGACCTCCTTGACTCTTCTGCAAATATCATGGTCCCAGTCTGACAACTGCCCCTGGTGTGGGATTCAGGAGATGGACTACCTTCACCTGGACTGGGACTGCTGAGCAGTACAGTATTTTTGGGTTTGGGTGGTGAGTGAACACGTGGGTACCACTTCACTAAGTGGCATGCTAACTCCACAGTGCTGCTTGGTGGGGTACATAGGGAGGGTCAAAGGTCACAAAATGGCGTACAAATTCTTACAGCTGGCACTGATTCTAGCTATAATGAAAGCAAAAAACTCCTTCTCCTGAGTTTGGCAGTTGATAAATAGTGCTAAATGCCCAAGAGGGCATTTGCACCAATGGTGGGGGGACTAGATTGTTGTGTGGGTTACCAAATTTACACCTTAATATGTATCAGACCAAAAATTAGCGTGAAAATATTGCAAACACAAAGAATAAACGTTTCATACATTTATTTAAAAATAATTTAAAAATAATAATGACACATTATTACAAAACAATTTCAATTTTATGCACAATCGTCTTTGCTGTTGGCCAGCTCAAATAAAAACTCAAATTTTTTATACAAAATGCCAGTGGGCATAAATACACAAGTCTACATGTACATCATAATTATTCAACATAAGGAACAAACTGTCGACGCGGCGTTTCGGTGCCTCGAATACTCTCGCACCTTCTTCAGGACTTGTTCATATAAATCATATCCAGGTATATATATTTCCTTCCTGGCAGTATCTTCTCGGTTTCTGAGCAGGTTTTCTTCAGCTCTTGTGTTCTCCTAGCGAGGTTTTGTTCGTTTTCCTCTTTTTTATTCTTCTGTATCGGTTTTGCTGGACCTCCACCCGGGTTGATTAAAAAATGGACCAACTTCAATCCGGTCCTATTTTTTTGGTGTCTTAAAGAGTTAGAAGGACGCCTCTGGGAGCTACCCGTCCGGCTGTTTATCTCACCACTTTGTCTTTTATTGGTGAAAAAGCCTGCTTTATACTTGATTTCCTCCTTCTTATTCCTTTAGTGTGAAGTCAAGGGTCAATCTGTTGGGCTTTTCTGGATTAGCTGCCAACTTTGGTTAGGGTAGCTGAACTGCGTGGCATCCTCCTCCTTCCCGAGCTGTTTGGTAAAGGGTTCGCTTATGTACTCTCACGCAGACTGTACTGAGCAATGTCCGCTTTAAGCTGGTTCATTATAACTTTTTGCATTGCAATTACCAGACCTCCTTGACTCTTCTGCAAATATCATGGTCCCAGTCTGACAACAGCCACTGGTGTGGGATTCAGGAGATGGACTACCTTCACCTGGACTGGGACTGCTGAGCAGTACAGTATTTTTGGGTTTGGATGGTGGGTGAACACGTGGGTACCACTTCACTAAGTGGCATGCTAACTCCACAGTGCTGCTTGGTGGGGTACATAGGGAGGGTCAAAGGTCACAAAATGGCGTACAAATCTTACAGCTGGCACTGATTCTAGCTAGACATAGGCTGGCCATCACTTGGATGTGACCATGTGTCCGGGAGATAGTCTGTTGGCAAAGGGATGTGGCTGAATGGGTGCTAGCGGAAGGGGTTTAAATTAAACTTAGCAGGAAGGATGATAAAGTGGGGGACAATATCCTTGTGTGGTGGTATCTGGGTGGCACGTTCTTGACCCCGGATTCTGATCCAAACGGTGGCGAAAGTGATGGCTCCAAGTAGTCACCCCTTGCTGAGAGGGACCCCACATGGGGGGGAAGGAGCATGTCTGACTTGTACTGTTGTGCGTTTGTTGTTCCCACCTATGGCAATGCGTGAGAATTACTCCTGCACTATTGGGATCTGTTCCTATACATTCCTGCTGTACACTGTGGTCCCTATTACTACTACTGCTACAAAGTTAACTTGCTTTGAAAATGCAAAATAAAGGTTTAAAAAACATTGGTCAAATCACTATCTCTCAAGATTGTTCAAGATAGTTTCAATCACTATCTTAGAGAAACTGTGACTACGGACAATCATTTATATCAATGTTTTTAGAACATGCATATTTAATTCCATTTGGTCAGAGCGACTAGACACCATCTGTTCTCTGCTGTCTGATCCTTCAAGGACCAGGCATACCATGAATGTCACTCCTAGTTGTGCCTGACTCAGAGTTGCATAGGGAAGTCACAGGCGCGGCCTAGCCAGTTGGTGCCTCTGGCATTTCCCTGGTAGGCTGTGGGTTAGGGGGCTTTTTTCAGGGCAGTATGGACTGCCATCATCCATAGCCCCATTCCCTCATAACCCCATTCTAATTGTGGCCTCTGCAGAGTGCAGATGGTTTTAACATTTTTGTCGGGTCTGTTATTGGTTTCCAGTTTTCCCCTGAGAAGGCCACTATATTGGTGTATGTGGAAGTCGAACAAGATGTCTTGCTGTTTACAAATTATACATCTTTGGTGTTAAAAAAGTCTTGTGGAAACATTAATTCACTGTAATCATCACATTGAACACTGCAGCCTCTTGGCCCTCAGCTATCACATGAAAGCATACAATTAATTTGGCACACTAGCATATTTTGCACCTCATTTTGTGTTTTGCCAAAGTTGTTACATGTCACTGAATGTTCACGCCTCTCTTCTAAATAAGGAGGGGTGGTGGTCCTTTGTTGCTGCTATAACTTAGCATGTCATGAAGCCTTTTATAATATTTACTCTAATCTTCAGTATTTAATATTACTTAAGTGCAAGGAGGTCACCAAAACAACTTTCATGTGTGCAAAAATAACTCAACAGTTTCACAGTTGATGTATCTTTCACATAAACTCGCCTGAAATATTGAAATGTATTTGAAGGCCTGCAAAAATTATGCTATTAAAGTCTTAACCAATGAAAAGCTTTTATGCTACTAATGAGAACTGCGGGCCCAATTCACATACTTTTTTTCGGTGAGTAGTTTTGTCACACCTTGACTTACTCCTAAATTTTCAAAAGCTATATCGACCAATGGAAAAAGTGTGAATCAAGCAGATCTGCTGCTTATCAGACACATTACATTAATGTCTGTAGCTGGTAAATGTTGCCAAAGCGAGGCACTGACTGTATCACAATATCATGCCAGTGGTGGAATTTATAAGATGCTCTTAAGAGGAACAGCATCTCGTTGAAGGAAAGGATTCTTTGCTGTTAGTCTAGAACAGAACTAGGCCAATTACTTCATGCCACAGGTTACGTTTTAGAGACACTCAGGAAGTGAGTCCTTCTCGCAAACAATAATGCCCATTCATGGCTGAGTGTTATTGACCTGAGAGGGGCTTACAGTTCATCCCTCTGATGATGTCTTGTTTCCTGATTATTAATGTTCAGTAGAAGATATTAAAAGCAGGAATAAGATGAACGGTAGCAGATATTTACCTTGAATTTTAGGTTTAAAGAAAAGCCAAGGAGTCGAAGAAATAAATGAATCACCAATACTACACAAGGTAGGAGCAAATATTTAATTCTAGGGAAGGTTTTTTGTCTAGTGACCAAACACTTGTCTTGTGATCCTGATGTAATTGCTATTTTCCTCTACCTCTTTGTGTTTACAACTAATATTAGAGGCAATCAGAACAAGTATTGGCAAAGTCAATAAATTTCACCTATTTGAAATCTGGTCGACATTTGTTTACATGTTGTACAGCAGCATAAGCTGGGGGCAACATTGCTTAAAGTGTTTTTTTTTTAAAGTGCTATGATGCGGCCAGTGTTGACAGCGCTTTAGCACAATTTTTTTCTCTACGCCATGTTGCAGGGCACCCCGTGCCACTCTGTAACATGTAAAACAAGCATTTACAATGCAACGGTCTCGCCTTTGAAAAAGTTAGAGCTATTGGCATTGTAAATGACAACATTTTTATTTATGTGTTGGTTTTGAAAACAGATAAATAAATGGCACTGTCATTTACAATGCCAATAGCTTAATCTCTCGCAAATGCCACACACAAACACACAGACCCACACAGAGTCCCACACACATACATACCTACAGAGCCACACGCAGAGACACACACACACACACACACAGAGCCACACACACACATACACAGAGCCACATACACAGACACACACAGAGCCCCCCTCTCCCCCCGTCGGGACGCACCCTCCAGGGCCAGCATGGACGGGAAGTCCTTGTAGTTGGAGATGCCGGTGGAGTCGGTGATGCAGGTCTTCCACAAGTTGGACCAGAAGGTGGCCGTGGTGATGACCGTGCCGTCGATGCTCGACACCTTCCAGTAGTCGGTGGGCAGCGTGGAGCAGACCAGCACCCAGCCCGACAGGGCCAGCAGGAAGGCCACGATCTCCCCCGCCGTGCTGGCCATGGTCACAAGGCACAGGTGTCAGAGCTGAGGGCATGGGTGAGGGCAGAGGGCACAGGGGTAAGAGCTGAGGGCAGAGGGGTGAGAGCTGAGGGCACAGGGTTAAGAGCTGAGGGCACAGGTAAGAGCTGAGGGCACAGGTAAGAGCTGAGGGCACAGGAGTCAGAAGCGAGGGCCTAGGAAGAGCTGAGGGCACAGGGCAGGGTAAGAGCTGAGGGCAGAGGGGTAAGGGCTGAGGGCACAGGTAAGAGCTGAGGGCACAGGTAAGAGCTGTGGGCACAGGTAAGAGCTGACGGCAAAGGGGTAAGAGCTGAGGGCACAGGTAAGAGCTGAGGGCACAGGTAAGAGCTGAGGGCACAGGAGTAAGAGTTGCGGGCACAGGGGTAAGAGCTGAGGGCACAGGGGTAAGAGCTTAGGGCACAGGAGTCAGTGAGGGCACAGGTAAGGGCAGAGGGTAGCGTGGTGAGGGCTGGAGGCCTGGGTTGAGGTCAGAGGGCACAGGTGCCAGAAGTGAGGGCCTAGGAAGAGCTGAGGGAAGAGGGGTAAGAGCTGAGGGCCGAGGGGTAAGAGCCGAGAGTACAGGGGTAAGAAGTGAGTGAGGGCCCGGGGTGAGATCAGATGGCAGAGGATTCATAGCTGAGGGCACCTGCGAGGGCAGAGAGCAACGCGGCTCGCAACTTTAAGGAATGCCTGGAACGTTGGAGTCCCGCTCGGGGGACTCTGAATCAGAAACTGCCCAAGAGCCTCTCACGGGCTATAAAACAATAATGCCCTAGGATGCTGTGGCGGAACGATGGAGCGGCCCTCTGCCCCCGGGGCCGCTCTAGAACCACTGCTTAGCCCCCCAGACGCCCACACTCACCGGGCTGCTTTGGCGGGGGCTCCTCGTCGTTCCCACGCTGCTCCTCGAGGCGGCGGCTCCCTTCACTGGTTGCGGGGCTCTCCCTTTACTGTGGGAGCCTCGCGGCTCTCGCGGCTGGACTTCTATCTCTCCTCTCACTCCCCGGGGCACTCCCACGCTCTTGGGAGCCCTGGGGAGGGGGGTGGGGGGGTGTGCGGCGGCAGTATCTCTCCGGACACGGCAGCTTCCAGAGGAGGCGGGGTGGGCTCCCGGCCTCTTTCTGTGGTCCCGCAGTCCCGCCCTCGGCCTGCCTGACTTCCGGTTCGGGCGCCGGGGACAATCTTGGGCAAACGAGGGGTAGGCACCCTCTCTAATTTAAATATAAAGCGAGGTGGGCACTCGCTTGGGCAATGAAAAAGAAATCGCCGCAAGGTCCCTGGCGGGGTGGACACTCGCCAGGGATTCCAAACTTGGCAATTAGCGAGGAAAATGCCGGGTGGGCACCGGCTACGAACAGAAAGCGCTCCCAAGGCGCTGAAGACAAGTACAGCGCTTCCAGGCGCTTTAGAGAAGAAATAAAGCTCTCCCAGCGCTAGATTATTTACAACAAGGGGTGGTGATGGACAGAGTCTCTGAATTAAGCAGAGTACTCTCACCCAGTCAAGAGATCAGGGCTAGATCCAACACCGACACCAGCGCTAGAGGCACAATAAAGCGCTTCCGCGACCCGCTCGCCCCAGATCCATGAAAAAATAGCGGCCGCAAACATCCTGAACAAAAAAAAAAAGGAAACACCCACAATTGGCCACCTCTTCATGACGAAACAAAGGGGGCGGGCTTAAAAAAAAACACAGAAACGCCCACGAATCTGCTCCAAGAATGAGTGACATTATTCTCTTCCAATGGCTAGCCTCCATTTATGGAGCTAGCCAATGGAAGAGAGAGGCGGGTTCAACCCCAGTAACTGAAAAACAAAATTTCTCGAGCTGCGCGACACTGCTGCGCAGTGTACGCCAGTCGAGACCTAAAAAACCCTGTGGAGGTATGTGGGGGCTGAGCAGATTGACAGTGGGAGAAGGGCTGAGGGGGCATGAAAAACAATTGAGGGCAGGGGAAACAAGGGCGGGATAAAGGAGAGCCTCTTTTGGACATGAGCAACGAATGAGTACCTGAAGGAACCTGCGACCAGTGGAACAACACTGGGCACAGGAAGCTGTACTTGGTCCTTGCTCCACAGCACCAACGACGATTCACAGCCCAGGGGAAAGCTGGAGGCAAAAAGGAGGCACTGACCAATGGTTAGTAAAGAAACAAGTGAGACAATTGTAGGTATATGTATGTAATGGGCAGGCTTTAAGCCCGTTTTTAGATTTTGTTTTTTAAAAATAGCTTTATGCGAAACCTAAAACAGGCAAGTGCCCACTTTGAAGTACTTCATGCACCTGTGAAAATAAGGTGTCACACACGGGGGGCAATTAAACTACATATGTAATATCCAAGTATTTATGGTGGAAACAGGGACTAACAAATGTGCTATTCTTATCACAACAGCTAATTTGTTACAAAACAATTAAGAAGATATTTGGGTGCATGCAGAGAGGAGTCATTAATATCCTAAGAGCAGGCATGTTTACAGCGCTGTTAACAGTTGTCAGGTTGTCGAGGCAGCCCCTTTATGTAGTATATCTTGATATGGTCATCCCATCATACTTCAGTAGTACGTGCAAGATATGGCAAGAGTTTCCAATTATATAAAATAGATATGGAGTCATGACTCAAGTTAAAGAAAGAAACTCCATCATATGTTCCTTTACCAAATTATTGAGCAGCCCACCTACACTCGGATAATCATTTAGGCTGCAGGGTCACTCACAAAGGTGTTAATATTCTGAATGCTTCTGCGTACCTGTATACTCCAAAAGATCACTATATGATACTGAAGGACTGGAAGTCAAATGATCAATGCTCAAAAATGTAAAGTAAGCTATTACGTAAGGTGCACTGAAACATATCTGCTGATTAAAGAGCACTTGTGGTATAGAAGACAAAGAGATTACCACCTTTTTTTGTAGTACTGTTTATCATCATAGTATTCAGTCTGCTGGAACACTGTGGGCCAGTTCAGAAAGATGTTTGTGTTAGTAGCTGTGACTTGCTCCTGTAGTACTTCACACTTACTCCTGAATTCCAGTAGTACTCCTGGACTTCAGGAACGCGTCTGGAGAATTCGGACAGTAACAGCCTGATTCATCAATCTCCCGTTTTTCGAGCCCCTAATAGCGATTCATAACGAATCGCTATTAAGGACTTGCAAAACGGGATTCATGTAGGAATTGCATTAAGAAATGCGATTCCTACACATTCCTTATTTGCGATTAGCAAATTGCTAATCGCAAATAAGGAATACTCCCCATACATTCCTATGGGCCAAAAGGCCCATAGGAATGAATGGGGAGTATTCCTTATTTGCGATTAGCAATTAGCTAATCGCAAATAAGATAGCGATTTAAAGGGTGCCAGGGGTGTCCAAAGGACACCCTGTAGCACCCCTTAAATACAAATTGAAACAGGTGTTGCGCACACACATGTCCAAAGGACATGTGTGTGTGCGACATGCAACTTAGAAAAATGCTTTTAAAAGCATTTTTCTAAGTTTTCGCTGTTTACCACGAGGTTTGACCTCGCGGTAAATAGCGGGCCGAAATTGCGAATTCGCAATTTTTAAATGGATGATGAATTGCATTTTAGGAATCTCAAATAGAGATTCCTTAAATGTAATTCCTCGCAAAATAGCGAAATCGCTATTACCGATTTTTGCATTTGGGATGATGAATCCCAAATGCAAAAATAGCGCTCGCAAAGGGCCAGATTCTCAGAATCTGGCCCTTTGCGAGCCGATTTCGGCTTGATGAATCAGGCTGTAAGTCACTGATTTGCGAATTGGTCCCATAGTTTTTAGTATAGAGCATTTTTTTAATAGGTGCAGTCCTAAGGAAATCACCACTTCTTCATTAAAGGAAATAACCTATCAAAGAAAATCATTGACAGCTCCTCCGATCCCTGTTCTTGTCATTGCTTGTTGCCCACTGAGGCGAATGAAATACTTTAAAACTCTAATATGGCAGAGCAGTAGCCATGTCTGCGAGGCAAAGAGAGAGCACCTTCAAGGTTTCTCAACGTCCCATGGTGCAAGATTGATGTCACGTTTGTTGCCAGGGTAGGTGGCTGCGGGCGTCCTTTGCATGGTTGACCTTCTTAATCAACACTCATATACGGAAAAAACAACACATTTTTCTGACTTTAAAATGACACGCACATTCCCAACCGACTACGGACTTTCTATTCCAGATTTTACTAACTTTAAGATTTTGCAACAGATTCAAAGATAATACACCATAGAACAAAAATAGAAGTCTGTGTTTGTTTTCTGCCAACAAAAATGAAGACAGCAAATGCTATGCTGCTGTTCTCAAACTTCGTAAATATAGAAATACCTGCCTGCCTTTTCTTTAATTACTTGCCAGCACAAAAGGGGTTTAAGCCATTTCGTGTGCAGCTTGGCATTAAGGTAAAATCGTAACCAGTTCATAATTTGTCTGAACACCATGGTACAATTCTGTCTTTGGCTAGACCTTCCTGCATACCTTTCTGTTTCGATTTATCGCTGTTATTGTTTCTAAGAATAGATGAGAGATTTCCACTAGGTAGAAGTGCCATTTTGGCTACCACTTATTTTGATTAGATTGTTTTCCAGAAATTCAATTGCTTCCATCCAACCCTTCCTGATGTGAGACTTGAGAGACACTTGGCTGCAGGCAAATATATTTGTCCGGAAAAAAAGCTTGTCGAAATAAGGTCTCCCAAACCATGCAGAATAGTTAACATTTATTCTAAATATTTCCATATTGTAAAGAAATATACTATTGAGTTTTCTTTACTGTAATAACCTATGACTGTGAACACATCGGCTGTATTATTTTAAATGGTAAACAAACTCTTAACCAAACCATTTTGAAAGCTTTTACTGGTTACTGAGGAGTTCTTTTTGAAAGTCTGTCTATTCAGATAAAGTTTTCAGATTTATATTACAGGGGAGTGTTCCAGAAATTGACCTAATCTCGGGCCATATCAACAACAGCCGGTGATACTTATCGCTAAGCGCGCTTAGCGCGAGGATAATTATCGCCGGCTATTGCTGGATTTTATCGCAGAGATAGCGCGCTATCAACAACGCTTATTTCCAAGGCGATATAAATTCAAGCGATGGCGGCGAAATGTGTTTTTATTGCTGGAAAACCAGCGATAATCGCACAGCGTTAGGCAAAACCGCGTTGATAGGGCTGGGTGGTCTCATCCTTATAACCCACCACCCATAGGCTATAATGGTTTAGTCAGTTTAAAAGCAGGCGTAATGAAACCTGAGATAAGCGCGGTTAGCGCTACTTTTATCATCGCTATGCAGGTTAGCGTGCAGCTTGATAATTGGAGAAATGTCTGTTAGCGACATTTCCTCGTTATTTTAGTCAGTTACGCCTGTTTTGCATGTCATTAATGTTGCAAAGCTGGGCGTTGAGAGAACGGGCGCACCGGCATAGGAACACGCGCTACCGTGTCATTGATGATGTGATAAAATGATCGCCGCTTTTCGCCCGAAAACAGACGCTAAAGCAGCGATAATTTTATCGTGGGGCCTTGATAATATGCCCCCTCATCTTATTGGTCAGTTTTCTCATCACTTTGACATCCCTGGACCAGAACAAGACCTTTACATTGAAGCGGGCTAAACCCAAGCAACCACCACCTTGACCCTTTTTATTTATTTGAAGAGTTCTATATAGCGCTGGCTAGACCCGGAGGTATCAGAGCGCTTTACATAAGGAACAGCAAGTTGCAAGTTACAAAATTAAACATTAGCTACACAATGTTACAAAGTAAAACAAGAGTTACTAGAGAATAGCAAATAAGGACACATAATAAAGCAAAGTAACACAGTAGTATGCATTCCTAGAGCATAGGGTAACAGAGAACAAAACATCTTAAGGGGCAAAGAAGGTAAGGGGGATAAGTAAAAAGGATAGGAAAGTGAAAGAAAAACAAACCGGTATATGGACCAGCAATCTCAACAATCCAAGACTCTGAACCTGTAGTGGGTGAGAGGAGTGTAGGGGACCTAAGGGGGTGTTAGATTTAAAGGTCAGAAAGGTAAGAACGTGGAGCAGTCCAGTGGAAAAGAGAAACTGTGAAGGTCACCAAGATGGAGATGATAAATGTGTTCTAATGCATCTAATCTCAGCCTTCACAACACACCCCATGAGCAAGGCCATTATATGTTAAGAGTGCTTGGTCTTGACATACACAAAGTAAGGATTTAAGATTGAATGCCATGGTTGGGGCTGTTTACGAAGGGTTTTTTACTACCCAAAGGAACCCCTCTTAGAAACCGTAGAATTGTAAAAGATTGAAAAAAAGAATAAGGTTCTACTTATATGCCTACTAGTTTGCCTGTAGCCGGTCCACACCTCACTGTACTATATTAGAAGGATTGTAACTTAAGCATTGCAAGCAACATAAGGATCTCTGTTACAAAAGCAGTAACCCAATGAGGTATTTACAGAAAATACAAATCTGTAATCTGCCTGTTACTTTGTGCTGTACAGCAGACACATTAACCTTCTATGCTAATTCCTGGGGTCCAAATGTATTATCGTTCAAAATCCAGGGATATGAAATATGCGCACCAACCGGTTTGTACATCCCTATACTTTCACCCTCAAGTGGGAATTGTTTTTCAAAATCAAGTCATGCCCATGAAAGGATCTGGAGTTCCTTTTTTTAATTCATTCACAAAGCATTGATACATTTCAATGCTACTCCTAAATTGGGGGTGTGGGAGGTATGGAGAGGTGGTTTTTTATGGGGTCCCTCCTATTTGCATTTCGTAATGGATCACAAAACACATTTATGAGCTAGGAGTACGTTCCTGGCTCTTAAAAGGGCTTTGATACATTGAAAAGGGGGTGTGCAGCCATAAACCCAGTAGTTTTGCAAATAGCAATCTTTGGGCCACGTGTATGTACCTTTTTTAAGGTTGCAAATGGCCTAATTTGTAGAATTGTGCGATCAGAAAAAAGGCTTCTCAATGTACCAAAACCTGGTTTGCTAATCAGCAACCTATTACTGAATCGCAAAATGGATTAGCAATTCGCTATTGGGAAGGGGCGGGTTTATAGAGTCCCTTTCTAATACCGAATCACATCGGTATGTAGGAATGTTTTGTGACCGAAATGCAGTCGCAAAACATTTGCACGTTACCACCTACTTTAACTTGGTGGTAACCCATTCGCGAAAACTTTTTTTAAGAGCACACAATGGTCCCACCAACCACTGCCTACTCTTAAAAAATGAAAAGAAAACTTTTCATTTTTTCTTCTGAACACAACCCATAGACCTTAAAGGAAAACAGGCTGTATTTAAAGAACAAAAAGATTGCTTTATTTAAAATCAATCATGGACATGGTTGTCTGCTGACCCCAGCAGGCCGCAATGCTCGCAATTTAAGTTATTCCTAGGGGGTCACCATTTGCGACCTACTTCATTCAACCACTCATGTTGGTTGTTTGGCTGCAATTTTGAAAGATCAGGGTGCACTCAATGTTTAACGGAAAGAAAGGAGGAAATATTTGCTTTTATTTAGGAGAGCCTTGAAAACCTGGCTGAGTGGCTGTGGTCACAATAGATGCATATTGTTATTGATGGTGCATTTAGTCTTTTACCTCAGCAGCTGTTTTAGAACATAACATAACATAGTAAAACAGCTTGTTAAAATGAATCCACCCATGCCGGTATATTCACCTACTTACAATCCCACATCTCCAACCGACTCCAAAGAAGCAAAACCAACACCCCAGCAAGAAAAATATTCAAAGTGCTCCCTAGAACGTGGTCGAGCCTTCCTGGTTTTTAGGGACCAGGATGTAGAATACCACTACTAGAGTGATTGAGGGTCTAACAAAAAAGGAAAAAAAAGAAAATTCTCTTTCCTTTCCCAGCAGGGTGCTTAATTAGATGTTGACATTTTACCTCTGAATTAATATGCTTGGTATGGGATAGCATTTGTGATGTGACTTTGATTAAGGAGAGTGTACCCCATTCCTTCTGGATTGAAAAGGTCTCTTTTTACCTTACGAAAAGGGGCTTCTGCAATACCTCCAATCGATTTTTGGATCGATTGTAATGTCAGTAGCCTGACATCACATACCTTGGTGTTTCATCTTCTATGGTTAGAAACTGACAGTTGAAGGAAACGCTGGTGAAAGGTGGTGGAATCCTCAGGGCTGCAATAAAGCATTCCTTATCGCTTCATTCAGCTTCGCCTCATGTTTACAGAATTGGTGATGAGCGGAACATATTGTGCAGCCCTAAAGTTCAAGAAGAATGAATCAAGGATAATTTGTTGGAAAGGAGAAGGGAAAGAAGTCTGAGTGTGTTGGAACACCTATATATAGGTTGGAGATTAGCGACCTAACTTCCAGTGATGAAACCTACCTATATTTAATTCTAGCTTACCCGTCGCGCGTTGCTGCGATCTCAGAAGAAAGGAAATTTAAGGAAACTTGTTATGATAACATTCAATTTACATTGTGTCATTTTTATTGAAACCTATTTATTTTAATATGGAAAACATTTGAAAGTGTTGTTTTAATTCTGTTTATTTATTCGAGTGCTTGTGGATACACGGTATTTTTTGTTTTTCCGTCTGGTGCGTACACAAATAAATCAGAATGTTTTCCGACGCGTGAGCTGGCCACATACAGTTGTCCATGTGAAAAGCACGGATTCTCCAAATCTAGTCCACACACTTGCAGCGATTGTCCTTGTGCTTTGTTGATGGTCATTGCAAAAGCGTGTCGCACCGGAAACTGTAAACGTTCAGTATTGGAAAGATTATGAGGGCCCTGGGGTGCCGGGGGGCCGATATTTAACACATTTTTCTTTTTTAGGTCTCGTGACCTTAAATGCGCGCAAGCGCATTGAGGAACGAGAATTCAAGTGCTCAAAATGCTCATGAAACCACCAGCTTTTTGCTGGCGTTTTCATGCAGTTCATGTGAACCACGTGTTCAAACATGAACGCGCATCAGCCTCCCTCCATTTGCCGCACAGCACATCAAAGGGCTTCGCCCAGCGTGCGCTCTGCGGCTTCTCGGCTTCTCCTCCCCTAACTTCCTTGCATTTCTCCTCCCCCTCCCCAGCCAGCTTCCCCCAGGCCGTGTTCCCTCATCCCTCGCACCCCCTCCTCCTTCAGCTTATCACATTCTTCAAACTAAAAATGCGTCCCCGCTTGTAGCATGCAGGGGCCTAAAGTGATTGCATTAACCAAACTAGTTTTCCTACCCAATTTTTTTTCCCGACAGATAAAGGTAAGTTGCATTTATATTTTCCATTTAAGGTATGTGCGTTGTATTGTGTATGTCTGTACGTAAACATCTACCAAAATCCCCCAGGATCAGAGTTCACTTACTTTTATTTATGCACTTTGACTGCTGCCCAGATCAGTGATGAGTGCTTGGCAAAGAATAAATAGTAATAATAAAATACATTTTCATGCAGATTTTAATAATGCTAATCAGTAAGTGGCCACATCAAAGGCTCTGTGCCACTTTCACCCACACAGCAACACTTACAGACACGCAACGCCACTCACACCCACGCAAGCCCGATATCATCCACGCAACACCACACTCACCCACGCAACGCCACTCACCCAGACAACACCACTCACACACGCAACGCAACTCATCCACGCAACCCCACTCATCCACGCAACCCCACTCATCGACGCAACGCCACTCATCCACGCAACGCCACTCACACATGCAATGCCACTCACACACAACGCCACTCACACACGCAACGCCACTCACACACGCAACACCACTCACACACGCAACGCCACTCACACACGCAACGCCACTCACACACGCAACGCCACTCACACACGCAACGCCACTCACACACGCAACGCCACTCACACATGCAATGCCACTCACACATGCAACGCCACTCACACATGCAATGCCACTCACACACACAACGCAACTCATCCACGCAACCCCACTCATCCACGCAACCCCACTCATCGACGCAACGCCACTCATCCATGCAACGCCACTCACACACGCAATGCCACTCACACACGCAACGCCACTCACACACGCAACACCACTCACACACGCAACGCCACTCACACATGCAATGCCACTCAAACATGCAACGCCACTCACACATGCAACGCCACTCACACACGCAACGCAACTCACCCACGCAACCCCACTCATCCACGCAACCCCACTCATCGACGCAACGCCACTCATCCACGCAACGCCACTCACACACGCAACGCCACTCACACATGCAACGCCACTCACACACGCAACGCCACTCACACACGCAATGCCACCCACACACGCAACGCCACTCACACACGCAACGCCACTCACACACGCAACGCCAATAGCTCAAACTCTCACAACTGCGAGACCTATTGCATTGAAAATGCTTGTTTCGCCAGAAACCTTCGCGGAAGTGTACTCAACAACTTTTAACAAATGTTTTCTTTTTTTTTTTTTCTTTTTTTTTTTTGCCAGGAACCTTCCCGGGAGTGTCCTCAACAACTTCCACAAGTTTCATGCCAATCGGATGAATGGTGTAGTAATGCATAAAAGACAAACAGACATACTTTCGTTTTTAGGTCTCGTTGTGAAAAGCGCGCGAAAGCACGCTCTCGCTGAGAGCCTATAGCTGTCGGTTCAGCCGACTTCAGCCGACAACGACTGGAGACAGGAGATGGCCACGTGCACATTAAGAAGCATGGCAGAATCGGATTCCGACGCGCGGCTTGGGATTGGGTCGCGTGCGTCGGAATCCGACTCTGCCATGCGCCGTGGGATTGGGTCGCACGCGTGAGCTTCTACCGCAGACAGTTCACCTCGTGCGCCTCGTATGTTTCAGTTTCGTTTTGCGTGTGGCTGGTGGAGACGAGACGAGCGTCAGCGGCCGCGGAGGCATTGCTAAGCGCAGGGGGGAGACAGTGTCCCGGATAATAGCACCTTGTTTCCAGGAGCAAGTAAATGAATGTTTCTACGGTGATTCTCAAGAGTTACTACTGTTATGTGGACAGTTTTTAACCAATGGCTTTCACTTGCTTTGAACAAAGTGAATGAGCGAAAGCCTGCAATCTGCAGTATTCCCACAGTATGACAGCACAATATTCATGCATCATTGTAATCCCGATGCAGTCCGTAACTTCAGTTACCAGCTATTTCTTGTATACATTTGAACAGTTTGCCATACTTCTTAAATCCAGCGAAATGCGTGTGATAAGGGGCAGAATACGCAAAGGCGGCCCACGAAATGGTAAGTGTAGTTGTTTTGCAATATTACATAGCGCGAACTTGACCGAAAGAGATTAGAGCGCTTTACATGAGCACCAGCATACATCATGCATGTTTGTAGGCACGGGGAGATTACGTGATTGGCCCAGATTCCCAATCTTCGGCAGCTCTGGCCACTAGACTGCACCACTTAAATAAAGTAGAGACTGGCGCGTGAAAAATAGGAAGGTGGCAATCCTAGGGCAAGAATGGCATAGGGCAACAAAGACAGAAAAGTGTGTGAGAGTGGTAGAGGGCAAACATGATAGCGGACAGCGGAGTGGCAGAGAGTAAGAGTTACAGAGAAGTATTATAGAGCAAGAGGCAAGTTGGAGTGACAGATGAGTGGCAAGGGAAGTTGGAGAGGCTGGGGCAGAGGACAGTGAGTGACAGGACTGAACACGTGTGAAAGGGAAGAATGAGTGACAGAGATAAACAAAAGCGAGTGAAGTGGCAAACTGAACGACACAGGAGGCAGAATAGACAGCTATGAGCAGGAGTGACGGCCGGGACAGGCCCAGGGAGGCGGGCCCCAGAAGAGCCCGCCCAGCCCCGCCAGACAGGCAGCGCCAGAACAGCAGGCCCAGGTCAGGCGCGCGCCTGAGAGTTCGTCTACCGCACACGGGCGCTGGAAGAGTACCGTGGGCCGAGGGGGCTGGAGAGCTCTGAAGTGCGCTTGGAGAGCCTGGATGGGCTCGATGGCTCCGAGTCTCTGGACCAGTACTGGGGCAGCACCAGGGAGTGGGGGGCGGGGGCCCGAGGTCACCGAGCAGCTGGCCAGCCTCTGGACCCTGGAATACACCCGCAGCACAAAAGCGAGTTCAAGGTGAGGAGGAGAGGGGACCGAGGGGGCGGGAGAGCAACTAGCCATGTGCGTGGCTCACTCTTTTAGCATATCCTCTCCTAC
Source organism: Lissotriton helveticus (assembly GCF_964261635.1). Classification (NCBI taxonomy): domain Eukaryota; kingdom Metazoa; phylum Chordata; class Amphibia; order Caudata; family Salamandridae; genus Lissotriton; species Lissotriton helveticus. The sequence continues at coordinate 246,378,526 of NC_136069.1, read as the reverse complement.
ACAGTAGATGTCATTTTTGTTTAATATTCACGTTTCTAAGTGGATTCTGCTGGGGTGGGGGGTCGCCCACTTTTAAAGAGCTCTACCACACTGCTTTCAAGGACAGCATAATCTTGCACTCACTCGACCTACTCACCAATTCAAAGTTTGCTAAAAATTTAATGCAACGCATTGTCATACACAATGCCAATAACTCAAACTTTAATGCTGCGAGACCTATTGCATTGTAAATGCTTGTTATATATATAGATTACGCTATAGAGATGTTGATATTTTATTATGTTTCATTCATGAACTGTGATAACTGACACATTTGGAAGTTGCCATTACTTATGAATGAGTGGAATGTGGCGCTTGTCATCCTGCATTCTGCAGTGAATGGAACGTGGCTGTGGACAGCCTACATTCTGAATTTCATGTGCAACAGTGTTGCTGTAATCCAAAGCGGGTGACGTGGTAAACGGGTGACGTGGTACATCGTGAACTGATGTTAAGTGACTTAAGTGCTGCCATTTTGTGTGTACCAGCGCTTTTCCTTATGTTTCATTTAAAGTTCACACTATAAGTACCTTGGGAGTTTCCTTCTTAAGTGTGCTTTGTACACCGGATCCTGTCTCAGGAGTGGTATTGTTTATTAACCCACAATTCACCTGTACATGATCAGGATTTTCAGGTACACTTTAATTATTGTATTTCGCTGATATACAGCTGCCAACCTGTATGCACAGCCACTTAATTTGAATCTAACTCAGCCATTTATGCCATCGGGTTCAGAGACAACCATCCAATGAGAAGAGTGAAAGGTGTGTTTTTTAATAATTACATTTCCACTTTTCACAAAGAAGACACGTCGAGACAAACCAAGAAAAGATGGGGAGGGAGACATATTTCTTCATGCTTTTAAAGATTTAGACGAATACTTTTCACTGAATGTGTGATTGGCCATCAATTGCTACAAATCTTTTCAGAGGAAACAATGAAAATTGGCCATCTCATGTACATTTGGTTCGTTGCATGATTAACTCATCAGAGACCAAATTATCATGCATCTTAATGACAAGTCTACAGGATCGCTCATGGGTTAAAGGTGAATCTTCACTAAAAGATGAAGTAACTATTGTACAGAAAGCAGAACTTCGAAGTAGATGTACCAAGGCCCAACTACGGATGACAGTAGTAATGTTGTTGCTAAAATTAAAAACAGGTAAGATTGGGTTAAGAAAGAGATAGAGAAACTGTTAAAAGTGATAAGAGTTCCGGAAAAATAGTAGTGATGGGAACTACAAAATTGTTGACAGACGTTACAAGTGCTACAGATGTGGGAACTCAGTTCACTTAGATCATAGTAAAATAAGCCCAGCTTTAATGCAGAAATGTTCAGCTTGTAGCATTGTGGGGCATTATGCAAGGATATGTAGGAAACAAAAGAAGAAAAAAAACGTATTAGAACAAAATCAAATGTGTTTAGTGATAATATAGAAGCATCTAGTGGACAAAGTAGCGACAGTGAAGTCAATTGTATGTTGGTTGTACATTATTGTGTGGTTGCTGCTATTGATAATAAGATAATTAGGAATCCATAAAGTTATGTCGTGTGGTGTGGTGAGGGTAACTATTGCTGCATATTTGGGCTCACCGTACACCATTATTAATGGTCATGCATGGAAAGAAAACTGTGAGTGAATTGTGTGATGTTTTGGAACCGGCAGATATCAAACCAGAAAGCTTTAATGGAGAGCCTATTTGAGTTGTTGGTTATAGGTGCTTGCTAATTGAATTCAGAGGTAAAACAGCAGAGAGGAAACTGTATGTGGCCACTAAATATACTACTGTTTATGGGTGGAGGGATTTAGGAGCTTTGGCTATGATGTTTGTTCCCAATAACGCTGTGCCAGTTTTACTGGAATGAGGGTGAAGAGATGGATTTGTCAATGAAAACTGGATTTCCAACAATTCATTCAGACATCATAGGGTGGTTAACAAGATTGTGCATGAAATGGTTTTAAAAGATAAAATGCTTACATTTGCATACATTAGGCCAGGAATACACTTATTGCAATATGGGGGGTTGGGGGGATTTGAAAGATAATTAAAGAAATGACAAGTAGCAGGAATAATTGAACCAGTGAAATCTTTGGATTGGGTGTCACCCCTAGATGTAAGACGCCGAGCATATGGTAAGGTGAGACTCTGTGTGGACCATTGTGAGCTGAACAAATATAATTTTACTGATTAATTTCCATTGTCTAAGATTCAAGGGATGTTAACTATGACTAAAGACGTAAAGTGTTTTTCAACAGTTGATCTAAAAGTGGCCTATCATCAGGTGCTTTTAAAGAAATATAAATGACAATGCCTTTTATTTATGTGTCTAAAACATCAATAAAAGGCATTGTCATTTACAATGCCAAAAGCTTAAACTTGCGTAAATGCGAGCCCTATTGCATTGCACAAAAAAAAAAAACACAATTTTATGTGCAGTGGCTTTTCCATAGCTGGGTATGACATTCGCACCATTTAAGATCAGCCACTTTTCGCAACTTATTTAAAAAGGAATTATTTTGAGAGGTAGAGCTGAAAGGTGAGTGTGGGGTGCAGCGGCCAGAGCTGCCGACTCGGGGGCCGGCGATCCCGGTTCGAATCTCGCAACATCCTGCGAGGCTGGGCAAATCACTTCCTCTTGCCCATGTACAGTGCCTGGATGCCTTCAATGGGGATAATCAACGCTATATAAATCTACAAATTAAACAAGCTCTGGTCCATGCGTCTGTTACCTACGCCACATTATATATTATTGTTTAATTGCGGCACATGAAGGATCACTTGAAATTAAAGTCTCTCGTGATGAAATAAACAAACATTAGGGACACAGGCATTCCCTCACCGAGCCGGCCCCTCCCCTACCTCCGTTGTAATCCCATCACGACAGCCCAGCAGCCGAAGAAGGAAAAAACAAACACTGGGGAGAGGGCGCACCCTCCTTCACTGTCCTCAAACCCAGCCTCCGATCAGTGTCATCGAGAAGCATTAATTAAATGCAATGGTAAGGTGAGACTCTGTGTGGACCATTGTGAGCTGAACAAATATAATTTTACTGATTAATTTCCATTGTCTAAGATTCAAGAGATGTTAACTATGACTAAAGACGTAAAGTGTTTTTCAACAATTGATCTAAAAGCGGCCTATCATCAGGTGCCTTTAAAGAAATATAAATGACAATGCCTTTTATTTATGTGTCTAAAACATAAATAAAAGGCATTGTCATTTACAATGCCAAAAGCTGAAACTTGCGTAAATGCGAGACCTATTGCATTGCACACAAAAAAAAACCACCATTTTATGTGCAGTGGCTTTTCCATAGCCGGGTACGACATTCGCACCATTTAAGATCAGCCACTTTTCGCAACTTATTTAAAAAGGAATTATTTTGAGAGGTAGAGCTGAAAGGTGAGTGTGGGGTGCAGCGGCCAGGGCTGCCGACTCGGGAGCCGGCGATCCCGGTTCGAATCTCGCAACATCCTGCGAGGCTGGGCAAATCACTTCCTCTTGCCCATGTACAGTGCCTGGATGCCCTCAATGGGGATAATCAGCGCTATATAAATCTACAAATTAAACAAGCTCTGGTCCATGCGTCCGTTACCTACGCCACATTCTATATTATTGTTTAATTGCGGCACATGAAGGATCACTTGAAATTAAAGTCTCTGGTGATGAATTATTCAAAACATTAGGGACACAGGCATTCCCTCACCGAGCCGGCCCCTCCCCTACCTCCGTTGTAATCCCATCACGACAGCCCAGCAGCCGAAGAAGGAAAAAACAAACACTGGGGAGAGGGCGCCCCCCTCCTTCACTGTCCTCAAACCCAGCCTCCGATCAGTGTCATCGAGAAGCATTAATTAAATGCAATTTATTCTCTTTTCGATGTCTGACACGCTGCGGAGGAATGCCAGTTAATCACAGGGTGTTAATTAGGTTTTGACAAATATACCATAAAAAGACTAAACATAACCAGAATTTTCACTGATTGTTCCAAATTGTTTTGAGAAAGCTTATTCATGGAAAAATTGCAGCCCCTCAAAATAAGCAGCTCCCTTAAGAGCTATGTCCGGCTTTTGGCGCACACTACAATTTTTAAACTTCTAAGCTCGTTTTTTCCCCAGACCCAAACCACTGAAAGCAAACGGGTGCGGGGGGAAGGGTGTAACCGTACCAGTTTATCGCATTTTGTTGGAGATGGGCTCTCTGTTATGGTGTGGAGTACTTTAACATTCTCCCGTCAGATTTGTTTAGTATTCTTTTCAGGTGAATGCGAACGGGATAAGTGGCGAGCAATATGTACATAGAACACATTGCTCTGGCATGATGGGAATCGGACGTAAAACTAAACTGCAATATTCATGTACTGGCATTCTTCATAGAGCTTGGACGAGACAAAACGCTTTCAAGGTGGACAAGTAAATATTGGGCACTAAACCGTTGCACAAGCAATTCCAAGCTTTCTTTGGCACCTTCCACTCAACCACCCTGCACCACTTTCATAGGCAACCAGTAGGGATCTAGACACAGAAAGCGCTATATAAGATCTTTAATTCATTGTGCGCCGTTTAAGCGACACGCCAGAAAAATACTGGGAGAGTCCCATTTTGGGGGCCCCACTCGTGTAGTCCCTTCGGTTTCCTGAAAGCGCAGGAGACTTGGTAAACAAGCTGAAAACACCTCCTAATGGGCTAAGTTGTGCAGGTCCGACAGAAAGTGGGGATTCAGCGCTGACTACCATCAGGAGTGTGTGTGGGAAGGGGGCACAGGCCTTCGACATTGGTCTGAAGTCCTGCATGGGGCTGGACTCAGTTTGCCCTCTAGAGTAAATCCTATAATCTCATATGGTCACTCCTTTAGACTCGGGTGGGGGGAGGGCGGGGTGCTCCGTTTCAAATGGCTCAATGCTAAAAGTTTAGCTTTTTGGAAATCGGTCTTCACTTTTGAGCTAATCCAGTAATTGTGTTCAGGTTTACAGCTTTAAGATAGTGCTTTATGCTGGATGTCTGCCCCTGAGTGCTTCAGTTTTTCAAAAATAAAGGAAATCGGGGAGGGAACTTGCAGAGGAGCACCATTCGGCATAACAGTTAACCGACTGAGTTGGTTCTTTGTCCAACTTTTTTTTTTTTTTAAATACACAAGGTAAAAACTAAAGGGCAGTTTCCGGGTCACTGAAGAAGAATCCCCTCCCCCCCACCACCCTCTTACTGTCCTCAAAGTGAAAAAATATATATATTGCTTACCGACTAATTGAAGGAGACAGTAGAATGCCGCAAGTAAAAGATCCAGTCTGGATGGGCGGTCACAAAAGGAGACAAGGCAGTAGCATGGAGGGACTAAGAAGCCTCATTATCAATCAGAAGCCAGCATTTACCATGGAAGATGAAGCCAGCAAATGAAAAAAATGGGCGGGGCTTCCACTCCACTTCTAAAACGTACCCTACTACAATATGCCTTGCAGAGCGAGTAGCGCATGCGCGCTGCAACGCTAGGCGAGACCTAAAAAGTAGTAGGTTCACAACTTTTATTATGCTGTTTGGGTGTTATCAATTCTGTAGAGTCCATTTTGGCACTTTTTCTAAGGTTAATGTTTCTGTTGCTCAAGGATGTTACCAATTTCATATTTTCCAGGATATCCTTGTGTAATCGGTAAAAGTAGAAAGGAATCTGAAGATAAATGGATAACTGTGCTGAATATTATAAAAAACAATGCCTTTGCAGTAGAATTGAGTAAATAAAAATTGCTCAACATAAACCAAAAAATGGACTAGCGGAAGAAATGAAGTGTGCTCCGCCACCAAAATCCAAGGATGATGTGAGAGCTTTCCTAGATATGGCGGAATTTTATGCTAAATTTGTATGTGATTTTGCAACTAAAACATACAACGGTAGAGAACTTTTAAACATAAAGTTAAATGTGTTTGGTCGCCAGAACACCAAAGAGTATTTGATAGTATTGAAAAGTGACATTTGCAATGTTTTACCTTTTCAAGCTTTTGATTACATGTTGCCGAGTATTATCACAACTGATGCAAGTAATAAAGGTACAGGTGCAGTTCTAACTCAAAAAGATGGCAATGATAAAAAACTAGTAATTGCATATGCTTCACTAACTTTGATCCCAGATGAGGAGAAGTATTAGAAAAAGAAACATTGGCATGGGTATGGGGTTTGGAACGTTATCAGCAACATGTGTGAGGCACACCTGTGATTTTAAAAAGGGATCATAAAACTTTAGTAAAACTTTTGACTACGAAAGGGATGGTTAGGGACACACAGTGACTGGCCCATTTGTCCGTAAGACTATTAGATTCTATTTACATGGCTGAATAAGTTCCTGGAGCAAAAAAATATGCAGCGTATTCTTTTTTTTTTTTGCAGAATGCTGTTACTTTAAATGGAGATGCCTATAAATCTTTGGGATGATTACAAAGTTGCTAGCAGTATTGAAGATTCAATACAGTGTATAACAAATCAAGAATGGTGTAATTACATTAATGTGGATGATGAGATTGTAAATTGTGAGAAAAGAATGTTGAGATTTTGGTATGTGATTGATTAGCTTGGAGTGGATGATGAAAAGATTTTGTTAAGAGGAGTTAGAGTGGTACCTCCAAGCAATTTTCATAAGAAAATTGAGATTTGTCATGAAGACCACTTGGGTATGGTGAAAAATAGAAGAAGAATTTAAGATTCATATGGGTGGCCTGGTGTTGATGTGGAAGTAAAGAAACTGGTAAGATATTGTACTTCATGTGAGAATTTGGTTGAATCTCAAGTAACACTTCACCCGCCTCTATGACCTTTTGTATTCAAAAGGCTGCAAGAGCAACCCTAAAACCAATGGGAACCTGGGTAAATTGTATTCTATAATCAACACTGGTTCTCATTGGTATCATTCACAAAAAACGCTTAATCATTTGGAGTCAAAATAACCATAAGCATTCAATTCAATAAGAATTCATTTACAAATACCACCATATCAGCTAGTCGAAATCAAATATATATACTATATTTTAGCAAAAAATGTAAATAAAGAGCACAGAAAAAACATTTAAAATAGTGCAATGGGAACCTAACGTGAAGTCCAACACACAAGAATACGTAGGAAAAACATACATGGGCTAAGCATTAGGTAACAAACAGCCCACCAAAAATATCACTTCAGTCCTTTAATTAATAGTTCCTATTTGATCTGTTTGCTACTTCTGCTTGTCAACGAAGTTTCGGCCCATACTAGATATAAGGGTCTCATCAGGACCAATATAATATGGGGGCATCTAGAATAAGAGTTTGAAAACAATTAGACAGAGTGGTGGTTCACAGTAGACCAATATCCTATATGTGGAAACGTCTGTTACCTGAATGGTCATACACCAAGTCATACTTTATAAGGATACAACCTAGGACAACAGCAACCGCTCAGTGATTAGGTGATGTAAAAAAATGAGTACTCACTATAGGGGAACAACCCTCTAAGGGTAAAAAAGCCTAAACGTTTAACGTCACCTATTGCAACAATAAAGAACCAATGGCCTTGGTATGCAAACAACTGATGCACACTTACCCTTGAGAGTACCAACATAAGATGTGTGAAGAAATAAACACGGGGCTGTAGAGGGCTATATATTTGCCAAGTATAAGTGCCCAATTTGTAGCACCATCTGGTAATGGTTGCTGGTCACTTGAAACCAAATGCTGAGCCAGGCAAACAACTGGCACGATGTAGAGGAGTCTATACTGCAAGGACAGCGAGTTCAGTACTTTAAACAAACAAAAGTAACGGTGTGAGGAGGGGCCTTTTATTTGTCAATTACTGAGTTTTTTATGTCTGGTGAGACAGGGCTGCCTCAAACTCAGTAGTGGCTGCTACAGGACCCGGGTGGGGCGGAGGGCATAAAAAAAGAAAACTTAGCAAAAAAAACACTTACCTTTAACGTCCGCCGAATCTCCTTTGTCCTCTGTCCCTCCGGCATCTTCCTGCATTCCCGACCAGCAGCAGGAAGCTCCCGCCCTCCCAGCCTCCCAATAACCAATCACAATGCTGCAAGGCAGTGTTGTGATTTGTCAGAGTACTGTGGATCGGCGCTCAGACAGGGACTGGGAGGGTTTGAATTTTCCTTACCAGGCTGTGTAATGCGGCCTGGTGGGAGACATGCAGAGTGCGCAGGGCTGCTTAGGGCAGCCCGAGAGGGCCGGCCACGCAGCCCTGCGTACTTCAGGAGTGAAAACCACTCTTCTCCCTACTTCGCCAGCCCCGCCCCGGCCGACAGCCACTGACGTATATGGGAAAAATAAAATGATAATAACAATAGGTATTATCATTTTATTTTACCTTTGTTTCAGTGGGGCGAAGCTCCTCCGCCTTAGCGGAGGAGCCATCACTGCTCAAACTGTAAGAAATGAAAGCAAGGGATTAGGACTCAGGGAGAATTACCGATAAGTAATTAACCCCTTCCATGCTCATGACGAGCCCAGCTCATCATGAGTCACAGTGGAGCTGGGCTCGTCATAACGGCCGCGGCCCTCACACGCGCGATTGATTCCCCGCCTGTGTGGGAGAATGAATCAGTGGGTGGGGTCGTGACGAGCCCAGCTCGCCATGAGCACAGTTCCACTGTGACTCATGACGAGCTGGGCTGGTCACGAGCACCGCGTCGCTGCGCACTCCCTCACCCCCACGCCGTGGGGAAATTACCCTCGTGGCGAAAGGGTTAAGGCATGATACCCATGACGTCTCTGCCTAAGCCCACAACCGGGGCGCACTACTTGCAAGAGAAGATTTGTGGGAAGTAAGTGGGCTTTACCGGATAAATATATTTTTACAACAGAATCCCAAACCTATTAATAAAACTTCAACTATAAAAGCAGTAGGGCACAAACACGAACTTTAAACGCAGAGGAGTCTCAAAGAAGGTTCTGTAAAACTCAAATGTATGTAAATGTTACTCTCTTAATTATTTTGGCGGGGATAGATTTAAATGCTTCATGGTAGCCCCAGTTTGCCTCTAAGTATTAGAAAGACCCCCTTTGACCCCAGGCTATTTGGCTCACTGACAGCATGATCCTACACTAAATTAATATGCACAGCACCAACTTGTCTATATAGACTGCTCCACGCTAATCTCCATTGCTGAGAGAATTATGATATTATAGGATAAAAAATATTTAGATCATGAGTACTTGCAAAATTTAAAAAAAAAAATTTTTTTGCTTTTATTTTAGTATTACTCCAATGCAGAAATGAGCTGTGTACATGCTCGTCCCCCACACTCTTACTTTCCTTTCATGATTGAACTGAGACTGTGAGAAAATGACGGAATGAAAAAAATTCCTCAGAGACCAGAAATATTTGTTTATGTTCCCAGGACCCTGCTACTGCCAAGATGAAAACGTGGGTAAGTGTCTGCAATTTCTCCAGCTTCTCCTTTAGAATGTGGAAGGGAAGATAAGTGCCTTTCAATTATGTAAATACATTTGTTTAGACGACAGGAGGAAATGCATAGCTGATGTTGCTTAACCCTTTGAAATGCACCAAGTAAACACGTTTTTTACTGAGGCCCCCTTACTCTTCACGTGTACTCTTTACGTGCTCTAAGTGAGGGTGCCTCAGTGTATGCCCCAGCCATAGCGGAGGGACTTCTCTTGAATGGAAACATCTACTAGAGCAGCCGGCCCTGCATTATTTGCGCATGCAAAGATCCACTCCAGCCTGCAAAATAGGGAAACCAAAAATCACGCAGAACCTGACTGGACCTGAGAATGCTCCGGAGAATCAGCCGAGTACCCGCACATTGGCTAAGCTGGAAACTATAGCCCACAAGATCCATGGGAACTTCTTGCCGAACTACCTTCCCCCTACCCCTCTCCTCGCTCTACTCCTCTCCACCTTCCTGCTATTGACCTCTGCCTTCACCAGTCCTGGCCCTAGTTCCCACCCTGTTTATCTCCTCGCTCTACTCCTCTCCACTTTCCTGCTGCTGACCTCTGCCTTCACCTGTCCTGGTCCTTAGTCCCCACCCTGTTTATCTGTGAATTTTCCCTTGTCATTTGAGATCTAGCTATTTTGTCTGATGCCCGATGGAGCTACCTGGTTTAGCTATAGGGGAGACAGGTCAGGGATTTCCTCCTTGGACGTCACCTACCCAGTCGGTCTTCAGCCAGACTTCCTTTCGTCTCTACTGTCGTCTCTTCCCGCATCCTCCCTCTATTTTTGTCTCTCCTTCTCTCCTCTCAATGTATTGAGACTGAACTATTTTGTCGAATGCCCGATGGAGCTACCTGGTTCAGCTATAGGGGAGATGGGCCGTGGACTCCCTCCTTGGCCGTCACCTACCCAGTCGGCCGTTAGACAGACTTCATTTCGTCTCTCCCTGTTGTTTCTTCCCCCATCCCCCCTTTCTCTCCTTCCATGCCCCCTCCGCTCTACGCTCCATTTATTTAGCCCTCCATGTTTCTTTAATTGTTTTTCCCATTGAGATCGAGCTATTTGGCCAATGCCCGATGGAGCTACCTGATAGCTATAGAGGAGATGGGTTTTGGGACTTCCCCTCGACCGTCAACTACCCAGCCGGACTTTGGTCAGACTTTCCTTTCGTCTCTCTGCCTTATCTCCCTACTATCCCTTTACCCTTACCCCCTTCCCCTCTACACTTCAATCATCTCGTCTTCTATGCTCTTGCATCTGACGTAAATTGGAACTGATGTAATCTTGTAATGTAATTTTTGTGGAACCTCATGTAAAGCGCTCTGATACCTCCGGGTCTAGCCAGCGCTATATAAAACTCTTGAATAAATAAATAAATAAATACATACTTTTTATCATTGTTATGTATCAGGGGATTCTAACATAGATAGAGGTCCAGTTTTCAGGCTATGCACATAATGTACATTTCAATACAATTAGTATAATTAAAATTAATCAAAATGTAACTCACAAAGTCAATGGTTATACTGAAAATCTGTCATGAATCTCTACACCATTACTATAGATGTCCTGCATCTGTACACCATTACTATAGATGTACTTAAATATTTGGACATTTTAAATGGGAAGGTTTTACAAAAGTATATTGAAAATTTAGTATGGAACCTTTCAGCCACTGGATTTGGTTTTAAGATCACCTTACTTGCTGACCATCATGACAGGCTACAACTGAAACCTGGCACCAGTTACTGTGAAGGGGCCTCGCGTGTGTTTCTGGCACAATAAAACAAAGCATGTGACTTGTGAATATCTATCAGTCACACACTCGTTCAACTTTGAGTCAAGTTTGATGAATGCAAATAATAACTTAACATTTACATAATGTTAATGACGTTTCCTGGAAACACAATATCAAGTGAAGTCATAATGACCATGTTGTGTTGTAACATTAAAAATGTAGTGGTTGACACAGTGTTTCTCCAAGACTGCTGACAGAGTAGTGCTTACCACTGAGTGTAGTCTAGCAACCAGCACAGGCTTGATCCTTGCACTGATATAGTTACTCATAATATTGATCACCAAAAACATGTCCAAAATATAAAAAAACTGCTACAATTTTAGTGATAGAACAGATTGATAATACATACAGGCCAAGTCATTAGGTAGCCTGCAAAAAAGTGTGTACATATATAGACGCACCGAACCTCACAGTGGTCAATCTCACCGCAAAAAAAACTCAGAGATCATGAAATCTAGGAACTTACATTGAGACTAACCTTCTGTCCAATGAGCCATTTAGAATTCACACAAACAAGAATTGATCTTTTTTGCTATATTCGAAAACTGAAGTTACATAAATATTTCAAACTACGACCTACTCTGAAGAAAAAACAAGTCAAACTCTATTGAGAATAACAGCGACTGACTCACTTACTTGTAATGATTTACCGGCAGTTGACCTCCTACAAAATCTACATGGGGAGTTGGAGGATTTGGTCAACTCCGAGGAAGACATGGCGAAACGAGCAGTGAGGGCGGGGATAGAACAAGGGATGCAAGAAAGTCTCTTTAAACCCAAGTCTACATTTGTGCCACAGATGCTGTATGATGCTATTGATGTCTTCTCAGAAGCCATGGTCAGCGAGTTGTTGAAATTTAGAGGTAACAAGAGTAAATATACCAAAAAGGACAATTTGACGAGAGAAGAGAGGAATTCCCTGAATAATCTATTGGAGGACAAAAATATAATCATAAAACCCTCAGATAAGGGGGGTAATGTAGTGTTACAGACCAGGAGAATGTATTGTGATGAAGCTTTAAGACAACTATCTGACGGGAAGTATTATGTGAAAATCACACGTGATGTCTATCTGGAAAGTATGCAGGAGTATGAAACTCTGATTAAAAAGTGGCATATGAGGTCCATGCTCGGGATGGATGAACATCTTTTTTCTGAGAAATCTGAATCCAATTGTTGCAACCTTTTATCATCTTCAGAAATTACATAAGGACGCTGAATGTCCTCCCGGCAGACCAATAGTTTCATCCCAGGGAAGTCTCACTGAACACTTGTCAATGTTTATAGATTATTTTCTCTTTCCGTTTGTGTTGGAATTGATGTCATAAATAAAGGACACTAAGGACTTCCTAAACAAAACTCAAGATGTAACGTGGGACCATGGGCATCCGCAGAAATGTTTCCAGGGGGGATTAACCTGGCAAATGAAGGGGCGTGGCTAATGTTAATCAATAGGGGCGGGGCTAAAATGGCAGACAATCAGGATCAGGTAATGCTCAGGCCAAGCTGAGAAAAAAGTGGCGAATTCTGCATTTGAAACTGGACAACAATTAGAGCACACTTATGAACCCTAATGTTACCCCGCTGGCCCCTTAAAACTCATACATTCCCTGGTCCCTAAAATTAGCCCCCTGGCATACCAAAACCCAAAACCCATACCCGACCTGACCCCTAAAATTGTCACCGGGCATCCCAAAACCCATACCCGCTCTGAACCCTAAAATGTCCCCCCCTTGCAACGCAAAACCCATACCCACCCTGAACCCCAAAATTACCCCTGCCCCCCAAAAACTCATACCCGCCCTGTACCCAAACATTACCCCTGGCACCCCAAAACCCATATCCACCCTGAACCCTAACATTTCCCCTGTCACCCTAAAACCCATACCCGCCCTGAACCCTAAAATTACCCCTGGCACCCCAAAACTCATACCCACCTTGAACCCTAAAATTATCACTGCCACCCCAAAACCCATACCCACCCTGAACCCTAAAATTACCCCACTGGCATCCCAAAAGCTGAACGCTACGGGGCAGATTTACAAGCACCTTGCGCCACTTTTGCGTCACTTTTAACATGGGAAAAGTGACGCAAAAGTGGCCCAAGGGGCTTGTAAATCTGCCTTTACAAGCTTACAATACATTTGCATATTCGGAGGGGACTGTCCTCCTTGACGTTTCCATGCATGTAAGTCTAAAACACCGTAACCTAGATATGCAGCCAGTAGGTAATGCTGGTGATGCTGTAGAATGCATTAAAGTTACTGGAACTTAATTAAAAACTGCTGCCTGCTCTTCTGATACTATTCAGTGGAGTCAGGCTGATCAGCAGCACTGTCGTCCTGGTATCCAGCCCCTCCCGAAGGTCTCACTTTCTAGATAGGTGTGGGTAAAATGTCCCCTGGATTCTCCTTGCCTGGGCCTCCTCTGCTTCTTTGTCGGTACCCTTGGATACAAAAAGAGACAGATCCATGGCCCTGTTCACCATTTATCTGGTGAGCAGTGCTGTGAATGTGTATTCCATACAAGTGCACAGACATCAAGGTGACAGTTATGGCAGTGCAGGTGACACTTTTCCTTTGTAAAGTAATTCCTGCTGGCGTCATAGCCCATGGTGTGCTGTCTGTGCACTAGAATGGAAAACACATCTATACAAGTGCACAGACGGCAAACCCTGGGCTATGATGGCAGCAGAAATTCCAATACAAAAGAAAAGTGTCACCTGCACTGGCCATACCTTTCCCCCTGCTGTGCACATCTTCCCACTCCCACCCCATGACGAGGCAGCTAGAAGTGGAGATTTGGCATTCTGAGGGGTGTGAATGTTATAAGAATGTGTGTGCCTGTCTGAGACAGCTTCCCGGCACAGCACACACACACAGCCGCACCCGAGTACTTCACACAGGTCTTTAAATGTCCATTTACTTGGTAATGAGGCGTTGTTGTGTTTTCATCCCTACTTAGAGCCCCTGCATCTCCACTCTGCACATGGCTTTGGATGGATGAATTAGCCCCCCTCCCGAAATTTGAGGGAGACCAGTTGACGTGAGGTTTAAAAGAGGGGTGAACGAGGGATTGAAGACGCAGAGTGGTGACCGTGATGGGGCAGACATTTAATGCAGTTTCCTTTTCAAATGGGTTTATTGTACAAATCTAATTTGACAGACTCGCAGACAGTAAATGCTGCTGCCTTTCCATGGCGTCTGAAAGTTTTTTTCCGGAAGTTGGGTCGAAGATGCTGATCACCACCCCGCCCCCCAACCACCGGCACCTGGAGGGGTGGCCGTGATGTCTGTGGTGACCAACTGGCATGGGTGCAAATTCAGGACAGTGAGTGTAAAAATTCAGGACAAAGGGTCAAAATTCAGGACAAAAATTCAGGACAGGAGGTCAAAATTCAGGACAAAAGGTAAGGTTTACAGGCACATCAGAGAAGGTTGCGCAATAGTATATAAGTAAGTAAATAGACTACCACTAAAGTACAAGTGAAAATAAGTTAATATTAAGTTGAGACAATTGTGCACTTCATGGCTTGTCAGTATACGCGCAGCTTTAAGCAAATGTGCAGGTCTTGTTGTGGTAACAAAACCGCCCCCACCTTTCCAGCTCCGAGAGAAAACACCTGATGCCCGGTCCGGCCAGTCTGGCCTTGATACCAGCCTCCAATGGCGCCCCTCATCTTCACATAGACCCTCTCTTATGTGTATTTAATTTCTTCTATAGTGCTACTCATCCCAAGTATGTGGAGCAGAGTTTTGGAATGCGTTACAACACACACATATTATATAGAGACAATCACTCATAAAAATGGGAAATTCAATGTATAGGAAATGTTGCTTAAGATAATGGGGCTTACAATGTGTAATCATACTTTCATCCATCATTCAGTCTTTCACCATTCATTCTGTCCTTACATCTGTGTGCCCAACAATGTCCATATTCACCCATTTACAAACCTATCCATCACGTTTCCTTCCATCCATCATTTCACGTATCTATCCCTCAATCCACCGTTTTACTCATCCATCATCCATCCACTCTTTCACCCTATCCATCCATACACTCATCCATCCACTCTTCCACCCATCCATCCATTAACTCATCCATCCAGCCATTCACCCGTTCAGTCAACCATTTACCCATCCCCCTTCCTCTTTCAATTCCCCTTTCACTTAGCCATCCATCCTTCCATCCACCCACCCATCCATCTACTCATCCACTCATGAATCTATCCATTGAACCTATCATTCATCTATCCTTTGACTCCTTCACTCATCTATCCATCCTTTTGTCCATCTACCCGCCCTTTCACCAACTCATCCAGCCTTACATCCACCCTTTTACTCATCCGTCCATCCATTCACCCTTCGACTTATCAATTCATCAATCCACCCTTTCACTTATCAATTCATCAATCCATCCATCATTTCACTCATCCATCCACCCATTCACTTGCCCGTCATCCACCCTTTTACTCATCCATCCATCATTTCACTCATCTATCCAGCCATCCATCCCCCCATCCCTTCACTTACTTACTCACTCACCTTTTCACGTTAATTATGAGACCTATCAAGAACTCCACCCTCGCTGTAGTTCCTAAAGCAAGGGGTGGGGTGGAGCATGGTTTACTATGCCCCTGCACATGGGCAATCTGAAAAAGTGGAAGGCATGAGTCATGCATGATGCACAGTGCTTTGACGTAGGGCGACTGTGACATGGTGTTGTTCCCAGAGCTTTAAGTGGGATAAAAAAATAGGGGGATCTCTCCAAAAGGGTGTTTGATGTAATAAATTGCGTGCCTTAAAACACATAAGCTAAAAATCTGTGCTTAATATAATGTGCCGTCCGACTGGTATTTTTGTTGCTTCTGTCATTGCATCCAGATATATAATACAACAAGTAACATTACACTTAGAACAAGTAACGTTACACCTACAACAAGCCAGCACTATTGGCTTTGTCTATGGTTGTTAGTTGCATAAAATAAAAAAGCAGCAACCATGGCTGCTATATTACTATAACTATAATCCTTTCCTTTCAACTTCTTTCACCGCCTTCCTTTGGCTAACTGGATTCTCACCTAGCAGCAGCATGGGCGTTTTTGCACTTCCATATGACAGAATGCCCTGCCCTGGACTGAGGCTGTAGGAGGCCACCACGTGCTGTGCCAGCCCAGACTGACCCATTGTCATTCTGTATGTGGCAATCAGCCCCACACAGAATGATGATGGGTGGGGTGGGGCTGGTCTTGTGCTCAGGGGAGTGCAAGGCGGTCCCATCAGGGAGCTGAGGACTTTTGAAGGGGAACAGCTCTGTTCCCTGCAATGCCAAAAATTAAGTCGTCTGTAAAAGGGATCATCTTTACGGACAGTTGGATGATGTCCTGTCCGAGGATGAGCCCCGGTGTCAGGCCTCCCTCTGGGATGCATTTGTGCACATAGGCGTGCACAGGGGGGGCAAGGAGAGGCGCTCCAGGGAGGGGCAAGTGCCCCTCCTTGCCACCTCCTGCAGACGCCCATGCGTGGGACTTCTCTTACCAGATTATGGTACTGGATATTACAAGTCTGTACACGTGTATTGACCATGATCATGGTCTTAAAGCCCTGCAACACTTTTTGAATAAGAGACAACTGAGATTTACCGAACACAATCAAATGATCTTGGAGTTTACCAAGTTTTGCCTAATGAACAATATCTTTTTGTTTGAAGATGCATATTTCAAGCAGATATCTGGAACAGCTATAGGCACCTGCTTCGCCCCCAGCTATGCAAATGTGTTCGTTGGCTGGTGGGAGGAGCAGGTGTCCAGAAGCTATGATTGTGGGAATGTGACAGGCAAGGTCATGAAATGGTATCGTTATATAGATGATTTGTTCATATTGTGGCAGGGCAACACTGAGTCAGCAGAGGGGTACATTAGAGGTTTGAACATCAATGACTTGAATTTGCAATTTTCAGATACAGTGAGTCCAGTGGCAGTGGAAGCTACACACATCCCTGTATCGAAAAAGCACGGCAGGGAATTCTACACTCGCAACCAGCAACCATCCAACTAAATTGGTACAAAGTATCCCTTACTGTGAATTACTAAGACTTAAGAGGAATAGCTCACGCACATGTGATTTTGAAAAAACAGCTAGGGAATGTGTGGCGAGGTTTGAGAGAAGGGGACATGATCCCACTCACTTACAGAACACCTTGAAAAAAGTAAGGAATGTTACCAGACCACATCTATTGGCAGAAGTCAGCTAATGCACAAGGAGGACAATTCAGGATGATAACAACCTACTCAGCAGAAGCTAATCATCTTACACGTATGCTGAAAAAACATTGGCACATTTTAAAAACAGATAGTATCATAAACTCTGATATTCCAGGATATCCTTTGGTGACTTTTAAAGCTCGGTCACTGAAAGATAAATTAGTGAGAAGTCATCTTGAAAAGGAACCTCAGGGAAAAGGGACCCTCAGGGAAATTAAGGGTTTCTACCCTTGCGGTAAATGTAAGGCCTGCGCAAATAGCAAAAGAGTGTTATCTTATAGCATTCCTGACATGAAAGAAAAGAAAATCATTACTAAATTTCTAACCTGCAGCACATCGTATGCTGTTTATTGTTTGGTATGCCCATGTGGCTTGTGCTACATAGGCAGCACCATTCATCCCCTTAAAATCAGGATACTTGAACATCAGAGGGCGATATCTAAAAGTGATTTATCTTACCCAGTAGCAAGGCACTATACAGAGAAGCATACCAGCAATAGAAGCTTGCTACAATACTATGGGCTAGATTATGTACCAGAAAGTATCAGACGGGGAGACAGATTGAAAAAGCTTCGCAGGGTGGAATCATGCTTTATTTTTGATTTGCAAACCAAGGCTCCAAAGGGACTGAATAGTGGGCAAGAGTTGGCATCCCATTTAGGACTGTGAGTAACTAGAGTGCATAGGAGATTATACCTTCTCTATGAAGATGTATGAAGTTTCAGTTGGGCATAGGGATAGTTATGAGCTTGCCTGGATATATTGGTTGGTTGATAGCTTTATTTCGATATGCAAATATCATAAAAGCATTACAGAAAGGTATATAAAAACAGCACATCGTAAAAGACTGTACAATAAAAAGACAAGGCAGATAAAAACTGACAATTAGTCTGAAATAAGTTAATTAAAAGTGAATTAAATTGATATGGACAGTCTTTTTAAGCGGATCAACCATGCCCATTTTAAAAATTTGGATACAGCACAAACTATGGGAGAGGATGTATCTGTTAATAAAATCCGTAAGGCCACCATATGCTGGCGAATACCCAATTGTCTGCATAGTGGTTTAAGCCAATGGGATCTTGGACGGGCGTAATCAGTACTTTCAAAAAGGAAATGGGCCACGGTTTCGGGCCTGGTTGGACATAGGGCGCAGAAACGTGATGCCTGCGCGGGCATATTCCATCTTGAAAGGAGGTCAGCTAGAGGTAAAGTACCTAGTCTAAATTTGATATAAAGTGCCCGGTCCACAGAGATTGTGATTATGTCCAGGTAAGGCTCAAAAGCAACAACGTCTTTTATTTTCAGGTAAGCTGCGGTGGAATTGCAGTGGCGCGGGTTGCTAATGAGCTTGGCAGAGACGCATTCCCAGTACAGTTTTTTAGGGTCGCCTTCGGCGGGGCAGAGTGTGTGGACCAACAAGACCCCAGACCTAGGTCCTCCAGGAGATTTTTAATGTCCCTAAGCCATTTAATCTTGTGCCAGCCACCCAAACCCATCACCTCTGACAACCCGTCAGCATAAGTTTTTAATTCAGGCACCCTCCAGAGACGAGCCCAAAGGAGAAGAGGCCGGAGGCGAGCCTGGTCCTTGATTGCTTTGCAGCCCGCATCCAGAAGCACCGGAACTGTTGGGGTGCTCATCGGGATGGCCAGGAGGTCCTTCAGGAATTTGTTCTCGGCCTTGATCAAAGCCTCCATGTTACCAAGGCCCCATAGCTCAGCCCCGTAGAGAGATGCCGTTACAGCTCTGGCTTTGTAAATGTCAATTATTGGAGCTACGCATTGTTTGGATGAATTGTTATACTCATTCAACAAAGCTCCCCCCACCCTTTTGTGGCTGATGGTCATTGTGTTGATATGGGGAGTCCAGCTCATGACATCGCTAATACGGATCCCCAAATAGTCAAATTCTGATACTCTTTCAAGGGGAATAGAGTTCAGTATAGGAGGGCGGCCAAGCTTACCGGGGGGATGCATGGTTAGATATTTGGTTTTGTCCACATTGATGACAAGTCCTCTCTTTGTGCAAAAGTCCTGGAAGCGGTTCAGGAGCTTCTGGAGGCAAACAACAGGGTTGGAATCCATACGCCCCCCAATGAGGGAGCGTCTGCTGGTTCACCAAGCAGGTGCTCTACCACCCCATTCACGTACAGGGAGAATAGGGTGGGAGCTAGTACACAGCCCTGCCGGACGCCCCTGACAACCGGGATCCTGTCGGTCTTTTCCCCATTCTGTCCCCATCGCACCTGAGCATAGTTGGCATTGTGTAGTTTAATGAGGAGCGTTAAGATGTAGGGGGGCATCCCAAGACCATATATTATAAACAAGTACAATTTGAACTGTGTAGTATATGAACTTGTAGATATTGGAATTTGAGTAATTTTTAATGAGCAGTAATGGTACTGAGTGAATTACGTGTTGCATTATGAGATTATGACATGCCTACAATCATGTATTCATGCAATTGTATGCAGGGGACCCCAGCCGATCCACGTCTTTATCACTATAACACAGAGGTTTAAAATAGTTACATGCTGTTAAAAGTACATGACAATGAAGACACGATCATGTGGAATTAATTCAAGCTGTGACAATGCCGATATACTGCTAGAGTGGTGCACTTGGTACATATGAATAATGTATTAAATGAGGGCCCAGCATGTTATAAAATGGCGTTGATGTTCTCGCTGACTCGCAATAAGAAGTACTGACTAATTTGTAATTGGCTGGTCACGGTTGCATATGCAAAGATACGCTATGTTAAGCATGATGATATGCATCGCATGAAAAAGGTACGGATTCTTTGCGTTATTCGTAAATGATGCGGCAAGTGAGCTGGAATTAATAGCAGTTAATAATCTGTTTCAGAAATGGGGCGCAGCCAGAAGGACCCATAACTGGTTGATGGAGGTGTATGCTCAGCGGGAACCTCACTTGTTTTTATCCCTGGACGCCGAAAAGGCGTTTGACGCGCTACATTGGCCCTTCGTCGAAGGAGTGTTGTCCAGTTTCGGCTTCGGACCTAAGTTCAGGCAGTGGGTGCGTTTGTTGTATACTGATTCAAGAGCCAGAGTTAAAGTCAACGGGGTGTTATCTGAGGATTTCCCCATAAGAAGGGGGACCCGACAGGGGTGCCCCCTGTCCCCATTGCTCTTTGCCCTAACCATAGAAGTAGTGGCATGCAAGATCCGACAGAACGAGAATATTAGGGGCTTTAGAATCTACCCGCACGAAGAAAAAATATCGTTGTATGCGGACGACACCCTCTTGTATATCACTCACCCTGTCACCACAGTTCCAGCGTTGTTCGCGGTGCTGTGCCGTTATGGGGCCCACTCGGGCTATCAGATTAATTGGCATAAGTCAATTATCTACGACCCCCGGGGGGGAGAGGACTGGTCCTACTTGCCTGGGATGCTGAGAACTACGGATGAGGGGTTTGTGTATTTGGGGGTGTATATGACATTGGATAGAAACATCTCCTACAAGAGGAACGTAAAGCGGGTGTTGGATAATTTCGCCGAGGATGCTGCTAGGTGGAAGGCGCTCCCCCTCACGATCTTGGGCCGCGCAGCCATGTTTAAAATGATTACGCTACCGAGGTTTTTGTACGCCTTACAGAATGAATACTTCCCTCTTCCTCGCCAGGTTTTTAATGATATAAACGCAGAGTTGAGATCCTCGCTGTGGCTGGGGAAACAGTCCAGGGTAGCACTGGAAACTCTGCAGCGGAACCAGTATAATGGGGGAATTTCCCTGCCAAACATCGAAGCCTATTACTGGGCGGAACATCTCACCCCCATCAATGAATAGTTGCATGCCCCGGCAATGCATCCCACCAACGGTCTAGAGAGGAGAACTATGACGTGGCGCACCCACCTATACTATATATATGGAGGCAATTGGAAGGAACAACTGCATTCAGCTACCAGTGTCACGCTGGGGATATGGGAGAGGGCGACTAGTGCAATAGGCTGGAAGCACACACCGACGAAACAGACCCCAATATGGCACTGCACTTGGCTGAAGGAGCTACACAAGTTGTGTGGGTTCGTGAGATGGGACGACATTGGTATCTGCGTATTGGGGGACCTGATGAAGAGAGGGGAACTAAAGTCCTTCCAGGTTTTAAGGGCAGAATTTGGGTTGCACCACACACAGTACTATAGATATGCGCAGCTGCGACACGCATGGCGGGCAGAGGAGGCTCTGGTGGGGCCCTTGCCGGAGTATGCCCCACTGGAGGGGCGCCTGTTGCAGGAACGTATCCAGTGCAAGGCAGTCTCCAGGACTTATAAAACATTGATCAATAATACACCGGAGGGGCTAGTAAAACTTAGAGAATCATGGGTGCAGGATGTAGGGGAGATGGATACGGTGGATTTGGACACGGCCCTGATGCACCCGAGGGAAGATGCCATCAAGTCCCGCCTACGGCTTATCCAGTATAAAATATTGCACAGGGTTTATTATGACAGGGTACGCCTCTACCGTATGGGGAAGGCTAGCGACACACAGTGCCTCAGATGTGGTCAAGAGAGGGGTGATTTTTACTACATTATTTGGCTGTTCCCCGACATACAGAAGTATTAGACGGAGGTCTTGAGGGAGTTGGGGGAGGTTCTGGAGGTCACCCTACCGCTAGATCCCAAATTGGACCTGCTAGGCATAACAAATGATATTGACTGAGTCGCCCACTCCTAATCTTTGTACTTCTGGCTCTGGTGGTAGCTAAGAGGGATGTGGCGAAGGCGTGGGGGGCCTCTACCCCGCCAAAGCTGGATGAGTGGAGGAGGGGTATGGACCTATACATGGCTGCAGAGAGGGTCACGTACAAGGCAAGGGGGTGCCCTAAGAAGTTCAATAGAGTGTGGGGGGAAATGGCGCCGATACCATGGCTTGGATGGAGGACTGTGAACCAAGGAGGGAGGGGTGCTCGGCTGCTTTTGTTGGGAGGTGGATTCAATTGGGTCTGTGCTTTAGTATTCTGGAGTCCTTGGAGAAGCAATCTAAAGCCAGATGGAGAGGAAGATGGGAGTATGATTTTGTGGAAGGGGGGAGCAGAGTGGGGGATGAAGAGAGGTGGTTGATGGTCTTTTATGACATGCCAGCTGTATTAATGCACTGTAAAAAGCAAATAAAAATATATATTTTTGTAAGGAAATGGGGCGCAGCGCACTCGAACAATGTCGCATAGTAACTTGCAAATATGAGTTATAATAACGACTGCTAGTTGAAACTGGTTAAAAGTTGTTGAAACCCTCTGTGAGCGCAATGTAAATTTGTAAAAACTGGTGATTTATTAATATGTACGCTACGAATATGCGTTACAATATGGCGCCAATGATACCACCAGTATTGTGGTCCTTTGTTTGTGACAATGCTAATGATGACGTTCATGACTTTAAAAATGGTGACTTCCCGGTGTGGAAGGAAGGCTGCATGCCGAAACGTGTCTGTTTGGTTGAATAAAAGACAGTGGACCATTGCCCGTGAGTGCTTATTTCCTACTTATTTGTTGGAATGTGATATATATTAGGCGCTTAATATCTTAATATTAAATTGTTTAGGATGGAATTGAATATTGTAGGTATTGGTAGTTTTGAAACTATGAGTATGATCATAGCCCATTCAGGGCTCAATATGTAATAAAAAGTGTTTATTATGTTATTATGTTTAAATTCAGATGAACTTTTTCCTGATTTTGATTGAGAAAAGCATGAGGAATATTATAAAATTGCATGTTCCATCATGGCGCCTAAGATAATGGTGACAGCGAAGACCGTTTTCTATGTTGATGTTAGTGCCTGAGAGAACACGAGGATTGTAAATAAAATGGCGCTCAATTAGTTTGTACATTATACAGCAGGAAGAAGGCACGTATGCCGAAACGCGTCCTGTATGATTTATTTGCAGCAATAAATTCATTTTGAATCTCAATGCCCACGCAAGTGCGGCCATTCCTTTCCTGGTGGGGAGGAATTTCTGAGCTGATATACACATATATATATATATATTCACAGAAAAAACCATAGGTTATAGACCATATATAGTTAGGAATTAGCATTTACAAAACATTGAAAATTCACTGAAAAAACCATAGGTTATAGACCATATATAGTTAGGAATTAGCATTTAGAAAACCTTATTTTACTCACACAAAACCATTGAAATTCCATATATAGTTAGTTGCACTAACTATATATCGCGCACCCGCAATCCACTGCTGATGATGTCACATATTACATCATTCATGACATGGTCAGTGACATCACTGATGACATCACTGATGACATCTCAAATGACATCACTGATGACATCACTGATGACATCTCATTTGACATCAATGACCACATCACTGATGATATCATTCATGTGACAATACAATGCATCTCCTCACATTTTAATATAACCTCTGTTTCACCCAGTGTTAAATACAGAGTATAATTTTTGAAACCATTGACACACCAATACTAGTTACTACGTACGCACTCACTGATTGCTACGTCTACACACACCTTCACTCATTCACCCATACAATCATTCATACATACAATCACTCATCTTTACAACACTATCATATGCACTCATACACCTATACAGACACTCACAGTCTGCCACTCATCCATGGAGTTACTCACACACCTAGTCAGTCCTGTAAAGAATCAATGACACTTCCATTTTCTTGTCTATACAGTTAAACATAGAGCACCTTACATTTTCAAACATATACTAACACATACTTACCTTCTTATACAATCATTGATACAAGTACACATTGATCTGCACAGAGTCACACACCTCCCAGCTAGCCACACACACACTCAGTCTCCCATACAAATACTTGGGCAATCAATCAATAACCCATATAGTTACTCATATAGCTACTGATCAACACATGCAGCAGTTTACAGAACAACAGACATAATGATGCACAAATTAAGACAGTTTAGTCACTAACCCATGCACTCAGTGAGACACATTTAATCACTCACTCATACAGTCAGTCATGCACCTACTAAATCCTTCGTCCAGACACTTACACATCCACTCATTCTTTAATATGTAAGACATATTTAAACTTTACAGAAACAAAAAATCACTGGATGTTGTTATCAGTGATGTCATCAGTGATGTCATTTGAGATGTCATCAGTGATGTCATCAGTGATGTCACTGACCATGTCATGAATGATGTAATATGTGACATCATCAGCAGTGGATTGCGGGTGCGCGATATATAGTTAGTGCAACTAACTATATATGGAATTTCCATGGTTTTGTGTGAGTAAAATAAGGTTTTCTAAATGCTAATTCCTAACTATATATGGTCTATAACCTATGGTTTTTTCAGTGAATTTTCAAGGTTTTGTAAATGCTAATTCCTAACTATATATGGTCTATAACCTATGGTTTTTTCTGTGAATTTCATTGGTTTTTTAACAGCTAATATCTGTAGCTGTAAAATGTATTCTTCTTTAAATCCAAAAATATATTTTATATGTTTATGAATAATTTTTTTTTTTAATATTTTTTTTTCTACGTTCCCGCTTCGCGAATCGGGTAGCTTCCCGTTAGCTGACCTTGATGCCGCGAAATAGACCGCGAGCCGGTAAACGTTTCTTTACCGCAAGTGCCGCGTTAGAAAACAACATCGTGACGCCTCCCGTCCGCATGACGTTCCACGTTGTCGCGTGATACGTCATATGACGTGCTACGTTAGCGAACTGGTACGCGAAGCGAGTCGCAAAGCGCAGGTTTCTGGAAGCAAACCGTGAGGCCCTGCAAAGCGCTTAACGTAAACACAGCAAGTCATGTGACTTGGTAATAACACTTTTCATTGGTTCATTTCACTTTTGGTTTCCTAATGATGTAAGACTAGGTCATATAATCTAAAATGAACACTTTTGATTGGTTGAGAACTCTTGTTTTTCCCAAATGATGAAAATCCCTCCTTCTTTCCTCACTCTGACTTTCATCATTGTGAGAGAAAGACCCTTTGTGATCACTGAGCAATGGCTTCTTTAGTAGCTTCAGCTGGTGCTTCCCCACCACCTCCACCACATCCAAGGAAGAGTGGACCACCTGCTCAAGTTATAATTCAACAAGAGGAAGAAGAGGAACAGGACGACGAGCACGAAGAGAGGCAGTTTTTGCCTGAGCAGCCCAAGACGTCTCACCGGAAAGAAAACTTCATTTGGCAATTTTTTAAAATTCCCAAAGGTCAGAAAAAAGTAATGCAAGATACGTAACTTGCCTTATATGTCAAGATAGACTGTCCAGAGGAACCGAGAAAAAATACAGTTTCGGAAACTACACAATGCATCGCCATATGACTAGGTGGCATCCTAACAACTACAGTGCTGCACAGTTTCGGAACGACCTAGATAATCTCCCTATTATGGCCAGAAGATCTGTTGTACCGGAAGTAACGGGACCAGAGGGCAGGGAGATGGTGCCAAATATACAAATGAAATTTGGTGAAGTAAAACACACCTGCGTATTTTGCGATGGATTCATTTCCTACGGAGAAAAAAGCATCACTCTGATCAACAGAGCTATTGACTATCATATGCAAGTTTGTACGAAACGCCCAAAATAATAAATACTTCTTTTTTTGTTTTGTTGCTCCTGTTGAGCCCTTTACAATGAATCGTTTTCATTGCCCCCTCCAAGAAAAACCCCAAAAAATATAAAACCTCAGAAAAATTCAAAAAAAGTAAAAAAATGTTCCGAAAAATAATAAAAAAAATATAAAACAACAAAAACAATAAAAAAAAAGTTCTTTTCAGAACTACCTCCCCGTTATTAAAAAATTGGTACAATATTTGGAACTGTGCCAACCTCTATTTCTCTTAGTTCGCTTCCCAGTTCGCTCGCCGGTACGCGAACTAGAAGCGAACCAAAAACAGTAAGTATAAGGGAAGGAAACAGACACTTATGTTAAAAGAAAGACAGCTATAGGGGAGTAAACTAGAGATACTATTACCCGTAATCCACTGCTGATGATGTCACATATTACATCATTCATGACATGCTCAGTGACATCATCAGCAGAGGATTGCGGGTTTTTTGGCAACGTGCCTTATCCACGGTTTAATAACGCTGCCTTTTGCTTTATATAAGTTTTCAAATTGTATGAAATATATACCAATAGGTCGTTATGAACCTTTAGGTAGTGCTTTTCTTCATGAGGTCTGGTCGCTTCCATACACATACAGATGTTTCAAAGATGATCAAGAAGTTTATCTGAATGGAGAGGAATGCACTGAGACGCCAGATCATTCACTAATGTGTAGGCACATACAGTTACACGGTTCATGCAACAAACACCGACCAAATATGGCTTGCGTGTTGCAAGGCACGCCAGTTCCTGCTATCATCCCCACGTTCAAGTTGTTGGAAAATGGTAGTTATTTGATGCTCAATAATGAAGATTGTTCTGAGTTAATTGAAAAGGGTCTGCACCTCTGTACGGGTGTTCGCTATGTGAAGCACGAAAGTTTCACGGGCCGAACTCAAGGCCACCTCTCTCTGAGACAAAAGAGCTCTTATTCTTGCCATGCCGTTGAAATCTGTCCCAAGGTTGGTATTTGTGGCCAGATTGAAAACTCCCTATGTTCATGTGTGGGAGGAAATAGAACATTTCTGCAGCAAATAACCCGTTCACTTACTGTTACGATAAAAGGAATACTTTTAATTCAGATTTGCCTTTCAATTTCAGCAAGATGGTTCCGACTATCTTTAACGCATCCTCCACAAAGACCCTGGCGCACTTTTTTAAAGTTGTTACCAGTGGTCTCGTGACTTCATTTGAGAAAATCTTTGGAGTCATCCCTGCTTCCTTTCATTCTATTTTCTCCACTCTGGTTCGTGGATTGGCATTTTTACTTGCATTACCAGCGGACGCTCTTGTGCTTTTTTACATTTTTAAATATGGATGTCCCTCCTATGCAACCTCCCACCCTGCAGCTGCTGACACTGTTCCGCAATCGCATGCTAGAATATTATGGCACAATGCCGTTGGCGATATTAAGCACGGCATATGGATTATCTTTTCGATTCTCCTACTTCACCTGTGTCCAGCCTGTATTTCACTGCCTGACCTGTGATTTCGATTGGGCCATTGATTTGTGTCTCTGCGGACCGGTTTCTCCTGACGTCGACTTTAATCAGCTGATGACTCCTATCATTACTCACGAGTTGGTTTGTCCTGGCGAAAGGATTATGGCTGTGGCATTGATGCATGGACTACTTGGTCCCTGGAATTTACTGGCGGCAGCACAGTCTTTCTTGGAACAGAGCTTTCTTGAAAACCCACCGAGCTGTCCTCTGATGGTGATAGAGGATCCGGTGCTGGGAGAGCACGTATGTTCTTTTCCGCTTTTAAATTGGATGGCTGAACTGTTTTCGGATGAAGACGGTGACTTCCTATTGGAGGCTGTTGCAGCTTATTTTGCATACACAGTTATGTCATAGACCTTTTTCATGTTTGATATGCTGAGTACTAGCATTTCATTGACAATTCATTGACTTATTTGTCAAGTTTTTATTATTTACCTTGCCTATTGGCTTAAGACTCGATAAAGTACTTGGCTGTTTTATTTTTCTTTAGCATTAAATTTTCCTAGTTTTTAATGCTTTACCTTGCGGACCGTCCACATATAAACTTGCAATCTACTCTCATGAGATGGCACTTCTATTATCTTATTCAGTTCGTTTCCGGATCATGGGGAGGTGTCATCTAGGTCCTGGATATCTTTACACCGTGTTAAGTTAGCATGGGCTCATTACCGGTTTAAACGCCATTTTTCCTTTTTTGCAACTTCTGCACACGACACTTAGTTGTTGCTTTAGCTTTCCACCTAGTAGTTCATCGTGGTTTACATGAGAATAATATGTTATTGCTCTACTATCTGCTTTGCTTGTTAAACTATATCTGTACAGCGAGTGCTAAAGTTTCAAGAACAACACGATACAGAATTGTTATGAGGTCTGATCTCCACGACTTCATACTCATAACATAAGTGCAACTTCTGCCAATTCTGGGCATGAGGCGGGTTTTATATTGCTTTGCCGAACACACATACACAACAGTTGATGCGGTTCACATGAAGAGAGAGCTGGTGTATGCTGATGTGATTCCTTCAAATCTAAGACACTAAAGTATGGGCACGCCCTAAACCAACACAAAGAGACCTTCTTAGCAAATAATATAATATGTGTATTAGGGAGGGTGAGATATAAGCAGCCGCGGGCCGTGGAGGGAGTTACGGTGAGGCAGGGAGGCGGGGAGGGGGAGAAGCAGGGTGGAGCCCTCTCTACCTTGCCCCTCCCCCTCCCCGCCTCCCTGCCCCACCGTAACTCCCTCCACGGCCCGCGGCTGCTTATAAGTGTTGCTAACTCTTATTCATTTACAGCATGTTAACATACTGTCACCATTCGCTTTTTATGTACTAGTAACTATGCTGGTAATTTTGCTACTGATAATATGTGTACTTGTATTCTCCACCCTGCTTCTCCCCCTCCCTGCCTCCCTGCCTCACCGTAACTCCCTCCACGGCCCGCGGCTGCTTATAAGTGTTGCTAACTCTTATTCATTTACAGCATGTTAACATACTGTCACCATTCGCTTTTTATGTACTACTGACTATGCTGGTAATTTTGCTACTGATAATATGTGTACTTGTATAATCTAAGATACTACGCCTCAGAAGACGGCATTAGTAAATAAACATTTCAAATACACATGTGTTCTTCTTAACTCCATGTTCTGGTTTCTAAGAAATATATAACGACCGACTGTTCATGAGTTCCACGTATCCTGAGGTACTATAAGTTCATATTCTGGATTGTCTAAACATTGAGAGTTTGTTATATCCAATGTGACACTGTACCTAGCTTGCTAAGGAGTTTTTGATTACTAACGTGAGTTTTGGGACACCCTAATTCGCCGAGGTTCCAATCCTCTGTCCACAGTTCTGTGTGAGAACAGAAACCCTGCGACAGGGGCACCCCCGACCCTTGCTGGAGCTTCATCACACTTGCGATACAACTCCAGCAATGCGCCACCTTTACGGCACAGATACATCACGCATCTGTGCTGTTTTTGCCCCATGATGCGCCGCATTGTAAATGCAGCACACCATAGGTGACGGAACAGCGGCACAGAATGACTAACACATCCCTGGTGATGCGCCAGTCATCATAAATGTATCCCTATGCTTCTTATCTTGTTAGAGATGAACCGCCATATGTATCATCAAAGTTTTTTGCATTTCCTAAATAGCGAACTTTAAGGAATAAATAGCGATTCTTTACCATTCCTAGTTTGCGATTAGCTATTTGCTAATTACAAATTACCCATTCATTTCCTTCATTTCCATAGGGCGGTTGGACTCACTTTTAGCTCGAACGGCTGAATGGATTTGCACGAAACTTGGCAAAATTGTAGGGACTGGTAGCCCGATGTGCCTTTGCTATGTCTCAAGATATATGCTCCAGTGGTTTTTACGAAAATTAACTTTGAAAAATATATATTGGGCTACATTGGCCTATATATATGTTGGAGCCCAAATGTAGCCCAATGTAGCCCAATGAAGCCCAATGTAGCCCAATGTAGCCCAAAGATGGCCGCCAGACACACAAAAAAACAAATGTAGCCCAAATATCAGCCAGATGTAGCCCAACTATAGCCCAGTGACAGAATGACCAATCCGCTTCGCAAACCTCCGTTACGCAAGGCGGAGCGCTGTTACAGATATATATCTTTTTTTTAACGTTAATTTCTCAAAATCCACTGGAGCACATATATTGAGACCTAGCAAAGGCACATCGGGCTACCAGTCCCTACAATTTTGCCAAGTTTCGTGCAAATCCATTCAGCCGTTCGATTATTATTATTATTTTTTTTTTTTGCCCCGCGGGGCCCTTTTAAAACCTCCACATCAAACCTAGGGGGTCAGCGAGGATCTACTATTCCCCCTTATGGTCATTTGCCCCTTCGCTTTGGCCTCCTCTTGTCTCTCGATCCTACCGAGAGACAAGATGGCGGCCGCTACGGACTGTTTGGAATGTTGACAGACGCCAGAGAACCAATCAGCTTCGCTTCACAAAGCTCCGTTGCGCGAAAAGTACGCGTCCTGGGCCGCTGCCCGGTCCGCTGTTACAGATATATATCTTTTTTTAAACGTTAATTTCTCAAAATCCACTGGAGCACATATATTGAGACCTACAAAAGGCACATCGGGCTACCAGTCCCTACAATTTTGCCAAGTTTCGTGCAAATCCATTCAGCCGTTCGGGCTAAAAGTGAGGCCAACCGCCCTATGGAAAACTCAATGTTAAAAAACACGTTTTGGGACCCCCCTTTTTTCTCGGCCCCCACTGGACGAACCCCCCCCCAAATTTTCAAGGGCTGCTCAGAAACAAAATGTGCCATTTTCCTGAAAATTTCAGCCAATTCCGTCCACAAACGCCAAAGTTATTAGACATAGAATTTTCAAAAAACCCATAGAGAAAAAATCCTAACTATATATACCTACTGGCGACCGCCAGTAGGTAATATATATATATATATATATATATATATATATATATATATATATATATACACATATATATATATATATATATTACCTACTGGCGGTCGCCAGTAGGTATATATAGTTAGGATTTTTTCTCTATGAGATTTTTGAAAATTCTATGTCTAATAACTTTGGCGTTTGTGGACGGAATTGGCTGAAATTTTCAGGAAAATGGCACATTTTGTTTCTGCGCAGCCCTTGAAAATTTGGGGGGGGTTCGTCAAGGGGGGGCCGAGAAAAAAGGGGGGTCCCAAAACGTGTTTTTAACATTGATTTTTCCATAGGGCGGTTGGCCTCACTTTTAGCCCGAACGGCTGAATGGATTTGCACGAAACTTGGCAAAATTGTAGGGACTGGTAGCCCGATGTGCCTTTGCTAGGTCTCAATATATGTGCTTCAGTGGATTTTGAGAAATTAACGTTCAAAAAAAGATATATATCTGTAACAGCGGACCGGGCAGCGCTCCGGTTCGCGGACTTTTCGCGGTACGGAGCTTTGTGAAGCGAAGCTGATTGGTTCTCCGGCGTCTGTGAACATTCCAAACAGTCCGTAGCGGCCGCCATCTTGTCTCTCGGTAGGATCGAGAGACAAGAGGAGGCCAAAGCGAAGGGGCAAATGACCATAAGGGGGCATAGTAGATCCTCGCTGACCCCCTAGGTTTGATGTGGAGGTTTTAAAAGGGCCCCGCGGGGCAAAAAAAAAAAATAATAATAATAATCGAACGGCTGAATGGATTTGCACGAAACTTGGTAAAATATTAGGGACTGGTAGCCCGATGTGCCTTTGCTAGGTCTCAATATATGTGCTCCAGTGGATTTTGAGAAATTAACGTTCAAAAAAAGATATATATCTGTAACAGCGCTCCGCTTCGCGTAACGGAGGTTTGCGAAGCTGATTGGTTCTCCGGCGTCTGTAAACATTGCAAACAGTCCGTAGCGGCCGCCATCTTGTCTCTCGGTAGGATCGAGAGACAAGAGGAGGCCAAAGCGAAGGGGCAAATGACCATAAGGGGGCATAGTAGATCCTCCTTGACCTCTTAGGTTTGATGTGGAGGTTTTAAAAGGGCCCCGCGGGGCAAAAAAAAAAATAATAATAATAATCGAACGGCTGAATGGATTTGCACGAAACTTGGCAAAATTGTAGGGACTGGTAGCTCGATGTGCCTTTGCTAGGTCTCAATATATGTGCTTCAGTGGATTTTGAGAAATTAACGTTCAAAAACAAGATATATATCTGTAACAGCGCTCCGCTTCGCGGAGATAAAATTATCTCTGTATTACCTAGCTGTTGCTAACACCAGTTAGCGACGGCTAGTAGGAGATAGCGACCATCTTGGGCCCCACTTTGCATGTGAGTGATATTTATCACTAATGACATGCAAAGTGGGCATGCCAAGATGTTAGCGACTGGAAACAGTCGCTAACATCGCTATCTCCTATTACCAACTTTTGGAAATATTCGCGATAAGCGCGAATATCT
Organism: Lissotriton helveticus; assembly: GCF_964261635.1. Lineage (NCBI taxonomy): Eukaryota > Metazoa > Chordata > Amphibia > Caudata > Salamandridae > Lissotriton > Lissotriton helveticus. The sequence goes on along the minus strand of NC_136069.1, from coordinate 246,345,931 downwards.
CCAAAAGCTACCACCTGCCCTGAGCAGTTCTTAGCCATGTTATCCAATGGGAGGTGGATAACATGGCTAAGAGCATTAGCTCGGTAATGCATGAATATCGCTGAGTTTTCAGCGATATTAATGCATTGCGGTCGTTTTTTATCGTATTTGCGATAAACCTTGATAATAGCAAGGTTTATCTGCGATAATTTCTGAAGATGCTTAGCGGTAAAAAATTCGTTGCTAAGCATCGTTAGGGATAAATATCGCTTAACTTTGGTAATATGCCCCAACGTCTGTTAACGTTCGATTCGAAGGAAATCAGGAAGTGTTGAAAAACATTGTCTGCGCCATCTTGCCTTTTTTCAAATGCCACACTTTTGTCGTGCACGGCAGTCATTTTAGATGCCTTGACCAGACCCACTCTCTGCACGCTGTCGATCCTTAGCATGGCTCCCCACCCTCGCAAGCATCTCCCCCAGGCAGTGGTCACCCCCGCTCTCTGTCTTATGCATGGGTAATAAACCACCCCCCATCTGCGCTGCTCTTCCCTGAGAATCACACCCTGTGCCCGCCCGACACCTCCCTTTCGCCCTATTCACTACCGCACCCTCTGACACTCCTTTTCCTCTGTGTCCGATTGTCCAGGCCGGTCCTAGGGTATCAGCTAGCCCTGCAGATGTAGTTTATGGCCCCAGCTGTAAAGAATCACCCCTCTTCAAAGGAGTTATAGTAGATCAAGGCCCACACTCGATGAGATCCATCACAGCAGACGCGTTCCTATTATCTGAAAACCATCCTGTATTGTGATTGGGGAGGGGACCGAGCCTGAAGCGGAAGATTCCAGGGATGACTCTTTGTACATCAAAGTTTTTACAATTATGTGTCACATTAAAAATATATAGCACTCCAACAAAGTAGTAAGATTATAAAACTTTAATAACTTATAAATATATACAAGAAAACAAAAACAGTAATAACATATAAACATTTTTAGGGAAAAACAACGAAATAGCGGTCGGCTGTGCGAATAGTCCCAACGCAGCACAATGTCCAGATTTCACTGATTTCGGAATCCGGCGTGGGGCGTCGCGGGGGGTGGGTCATCAGTAGCAAACGATGGCACCAAGGTGATGTCCAGTAAGTTGCCGCACTGGTTTTGGTATCCTACAATGCTGCTCCGAATAACGGCGTGGGGCGCCCCGGGGGAGGCGGCGTGAACGGGCCTCTCCAGGTGGAGTCTCGTCTGTTGTAGTGGGGCGCCCCTTTACCGTTTCAGTTGCCATTCCGTCCGCTTTTGGTACACTGTGTCAAAAGCCGCAATTCAGCTGAGTTGCGCCCACTCTTGCGGTGCAGCGATAGGCGGCTGTCACAGGATTCTCAAAATGGCGGCAGGCTGTTTCCTTTTTGGGCCTGGTCCACTGAAATGGCCCTGGGACACCTTGGAAATCGGACGCTTGTCTGCTAGGTCTTGGACCCCATTCTCGAAAGCGTCCCCTCCGCCTTGAGGATTCATCAAAAGTTTTGGGGGCCCCCGACTCCTGCAGGCTTCTGGTGGGGAGCGGCTGCCATGATTGCTCGCGGAATGACTACGACGGAGCCACGAGATGGTGGTGCTTTCATGGTGACGCCAGCTTCAGTCTGAAACATCCAGAAACAAGGTGGGGCTTTCATCGTTTGGGGAAAAAAAAAAGTTTTCATCCAATGAAAAGTGTTGTTTTTAGGTCATATGATCAAGCCTTCCATCATTAGGAAACCAAAAGTAAAATGAACCAATGAAAAGTTTTATAAACAAGTCACATGACCTGTTATGCGGCATAGGGAATAAAATGCGGAGAAAATACGTTGGCACGTGAGGCGGCGTCAGTAGCGGACCGATGTGCGAATAGGCCGAAGGCAACACAACGCGCCAAGATCCGGGTGGCACCGAGGTGGTGTCCAGCAAGTTGCAGCACTGGTGTGGCCATCCTACAATGCTGAAAGTCGGCGTGGGGCGCCCTGTTGGCCTGTGAGTTCGCGTCAGTAGCGGACCGATGTGCGAATAGGCCGAAGGCAGCACAACGCGCCAAGATCCGGATGGCACCGAGGTGGTGTCTAGTAAGGTGCACTGGTGTGGCCATCCTACAATGTTGAAAGTCGGCGTGGGGCGCCCCGTTGGCCTGTGAGATGGCGTCAGTAGCGGACCGATATGCGAATGGGGCCAAAGGCAGCGCAACAATGTTTTCTGAATAGAAGACACCACAAGGCGCTGAGATGCCAAGATCCGGATGGCACCGAGGTGGTGCCTAGCAAGTTGTGGCACTGGTGTGGCCATCCTACAATGGTAAAAGTCGGCGTGGGGCGCCCTGTTGGCCTGTGAGATGGCGTCAGTAGCGGACCGATGTGCGAATGGGGCCAAAGGCAGCGCAACAATATTTTCTGACTAGAAGACACCACAAGGCGCTGAGATGCCAAGATCCGGATGGCACCGAGGTGGTGTCTAGCAAGTTGCCGCACTGGTGTCGCCATCCTACAATGTTGAAAGTCGGCGTGGGGCGCCCCGTTGGCCTGTGAGATGGCGTCAGTAGCGGACCGATGTGCGAATGGGGCCAAAGGCAGCGCAACAATATTTTCTGAATAGAAGACACCACAAGGCGCTGAGATGCCAAGATCCGGATGGCACCGAGGTGGTGTCTAGCAAGTTGTGGCACTGGTGTGGCCATCCTACAATGGTAAAAGTCGGCGTGGGGCGCCCTGTTGGCCTGTGAGATGGTTTCAGTAGCGGACCGATGTGCGAATGGGGCCAAAGGCAGCGCAACAATATTTTCTGTATGGAAGATACCACTAGGCGTTGAGATGCGAAGATCCGGATGGCACCGAGGTGATGTCTAGCAAGTTGCTGTACTGGTGTGGTCATCCTACAATGCTGAAACTCGGCGTGGGGCGCCCCATTAGCCTGTGAGATGGCGTCAGTAGCGGACCGATGTGCGAATGGGGCCAAAGGCAGCGCAACAATATTTTCTGAAGAGAAGACACCAAAAGGCGCTGAGATTCGGTTACCACCGAGGTGATGTCTAGCAAGTTGCCGCACTGGTATGGCCATCCTACAATACTGCTCCGAATAACGGCGTGGGGTGCCCGAAGGGGGGGGGGGGCGGCGTGAACGGGCCTTCCTAGGTGGAGGCTCGTCTGCTGTAGTGGGGCGCCCCTTTACCGTTTCAGTTGCCATTCAGCTGAGTTTCGGCTGCTCTTGATGCTACAGCGACAGGCGGCTGCAACAGGACTCTCAAAATGGCGGCTTGTTCTTTGGATTTGGGCCTGGTCTACTAAAATGGCCCTGGGACACTTTAGAACTCGGACGCTCGATTTTTTTTTTTCCTTTCCTGTACATGCAAAAAAATGTAAATGCCCGGTACGTTACACGCTTCATCTGCCACGATGTACTCTCCAGAGGAACCGAAAAAAAATATAGTTATGGTAACTATACCATGCATCGTCATATGGAGAGGTGGCACCAATTAATTATAGTGCTGCATAAAAGAGAGATTTGGAGGAGAACCCCCGACCTGCCAGTACATTCATCAAAGAAGTGGCACTGACAGCATCAGAGGCAAGGGAAATGGTCCCAAATATTTAGAACTTTGGAAAGATTAAAATGACATGTTTAGATTGTGGCAAATTAATTTCATGTGGACAGATGAGTGTTACTCTAATAAATACAGCATATGAACATCATCATAGTCGATGGTTGGTAGAGACATTTTGACTATATCCTGGACCTGCCCGTCCTCGCCCAAAATGGCGCCGGAATAAATGGGACTCGTAACTCCTTGTTGTGTACTGGTTGCAGAACCTTGAAATCACGAGATACGTATGCAGTTTTGAAGCATATGGCGGGCGGGGACGAGAATTGATTGAATATTTCGACATCCCTATTGATATTAAGTTCTGATGTGTTATTGATTACTGTACTATTGAAAGTTCGAATTAACGTCACCCATGGTACTTGCCCGCAAATGTATATCTAGATAATTTTATTGTAACTGGCCCTGTCGTATTTTAATTTATTAAATGTACGTCCACCGATTCCGCAACTGTTAGACACCTTAGTTCTTGCAACCTAATGGCCCGCCCGTTACGTTCCTCTACAGTGTAAATGTCTACTCATCATATACGATTACAGTTTTCTCCGTGGCCGGCCCACGTGGTTATAGGCTCGTATTTGTATAATGAAATTTTCACAATAAAGGTTTTTAAAAGAAAACATGGTAGTAGTATATACATTGGTAAAGTTTTTAATAATAGTCACTGTTTTAGAATCATTAAAAGGCAAGTGAAATAAAGCAGACCAATTACATGAAGGGTAAAAGGTATAATACGCAGGAACGCAGTAAAGATAAATGGTCAAGGGCTGTTGTGTTTTCTACTCCTGCAACATAAAGTGATCGATAAGAATCTCATATTCAGGCGTATCGGCGACTAAGACAGCAGGTCGACCCTCTTTTGCTCAACGGCTCCGTCATGGGACGAAGAAACGCTCTTTTTCTCGAAAAAAGAATATATTTTACTTGCAGGACAGTTGTAAATTTTCCGGGAAAGTACATTAGCCTGGAACATTATAACATATATTTAAGAAAAAATAATGTTCGGAAGTAATAAAAAGCGTAATTTTTAGGTCATATGACCAAGCCTTTCATCATTAGAATAAGAAAAGTAAAATGAACCAATGAAAAGTTTTATTAACAAGTCACATGACTTGTTATGCTTACGTTACGCGCTGCGCGTCGCGCCCCGGATGACTTCCGGATGCGCTAACGCGGCGCGTCATATGACGCATTACGCGACAACGCAGGTCCAGAATATAGTCAAAATGTCTCCACCAACCAGCGGTCGGAACACAACCCCTTCAGCAGGCTAAATAGTTCTGTTAAATGACAACAGAAGGGACAGGCAACAAGAACCATCAGTCAAAGAGGGGTGGGCTAGTTCTTCTCTACCGGGTTACATTGGGGCGCTACCGGAACTGATCGAATTGGTAGTCTACAGTGTTTCTGGATGTTTCAGACTGAAGCTGGGGTTAGCATGAGAGCACCACCATTTCGTAGCTCCGTCGTGGCCATTCCGCAACCAATCATGGCAGCTGCTCTTTATCGTTATTTTGGGCGGGGTGGGTGGCGGAGCCGAGCTGTTTTGCAGCCATCATTGTGTGGAGTTCAGTTCATCTCACTAGTTTTGTATTTGTCATGAGGGGTTGTTCCTAATGTTTCTATTTTAGCGAGGTCAAAAAGAGATCCCATTAGTGGCCTACTGATTTTGCTCGATTCCTTTTCTTTTTTTTTACACGATTTTTCGTTATCTGCAAAGACTAAACAGAGTATTGCGACTCTGTGTCTGTTTGTAAATAGAGAATGAACCAAAGAGAACCAATTCTAAAGCAGTAAATGCTTGGATAACAATCAATCAAATGGAGAGAGAAGCAGGCACGACGTATTACAACGGGGGCAAAGGCCTGCGTTAACTACCTTTCACTATCTGCAAAGAGAGAGTACTCCTAATAGAAATGAGGGGGGGCACCATTCAAAGCAGATCAGTGTGCATAAACACGAAAAAATTTTCACTTACCACGTACTTGACATTCGACAGCTTATGATATTTGCTATTAAAAAAACATTGAAATTCACTGAAAAAACCATAGGTTATAGACCATATATAGTTAGGAATTAGCATTTACAAAACCTTGAAAATTCACTGAAAAAACCATAGGTTATAGACCATATATAGTTAGGAATTAGCATTTAAAAAACCTTATTTTACTCACACAAAACCATTGAAATTCCATATATAGTTAGTTGCACTAACTATATATCGCGCACCCGCAATCCACTGCAGATGATGTCACATATTACATCATTCATGACATGGTCAGTGACATCACTGATGACATCACTGATGACATCTCAAATGACATCACTGATGACATCACTGATGACATCTCATTTGACATCAATGACCACATCACTGATGATATCATTCATGTGACAATAAAATGCATCTCCTCACATTTTAATATAACCTCTGTTTCACCCAGTGTTAAATACAGAGTATAATTTTTGAAACCATTGACACCCCAATACTAGTTACTACATACGCACTCACTGATTCCTATGTCTACACACACATTCACTCATTCACCCATACAATCATTCATACATACAATCACTCATCTTTACAACACTATCATATGCACTCATACACCTATACAGACACTCACACTCTGCCACTCATCCATGGAGTTACTCACACACCTAGTCAGTCCTGTAAAGAATCAATCACACTTCCATTTTCTTGTCTATACAGTTAAACATAGAGCACCTTACATTTTCAAACATATACTAACACATACTTACTTTCTTATACAATCATTGATACAAGTACACATTGATCTGCAGAGAGTCACACACCTCCCAGCCAGCCACACACACACTCAGTCTCCCATACAAATACTTGGACAATCAATCAATAACCCATATAGTTAATCATATAGCTACTGATCAACACATGCAGCAGTTTACAGAACAACAGACATAATGATGCACAAATTAAGACAGTTTAGTCACTAACCCATGCACTCTGTGAGACACATTTAATCACTCACTCATACATTCAGTCATGCACCTACTAAATCCTTCGTCCAGACACTTATACATCTACTCATTCTTCAATATGTAAAACATATTCAAACTTTACAGAAACACACAGTCACTGGATGATGTCATCAGTGATGTCATCAGTGATGTCATTTGAGATGTCATCAGTGATGTCATCAGTGATGTCACTGACCATGTCATGAATGATGTAATATGTGACATCATCAGCAGTGGATTGCGGGTGCGCGATATATAGTTAGTGCAACTAACTATATATGGAATTTCAATGGTTTTGTGTGAGTAAAATAAGGTTTTTTAAATGCTAATTCCTAACTATATATGGTCTATAACCTATGGTTTTTTCAGTGAATTTTCAAGGTTTTGTAAATGCTAATTCCTAACTATATATGGTCTATAACCTATGGTTTTTTCAGTGAATATATATATATATATATATATATATATATATATATATATATATATATATATATATATATATATATCAGCTCCAAAGACCCTTCCCCGTAGTCAACCGGGAATTAGGAAGCAGCACTCTCAGGGTAAATTCACAGTAGGTTTATTTCTCTCAAAACGTGCTTTCGGCACTCGGCCTTCGTCAGTAATGAAACAGAGGGATCAGCAGCCACATTACATTTAAACCATCACGTGATAACTTGACTCGACATAGAGATAGGACACAGTAATCGAAACGTAATCGCCATCTTGGAGTGGGGCTATGTCAAATAAATGGTCTGTCACATTTGATGAATACAACCAAACCCAGACAATACATAATTGTCTGTATATCAATCAGATCATATATTAGTTAAAAAATGTAAACATTTTATATCACGCCCCCAAATGGGCATCTATGGAGTGTTCTAACCAAATCCACCCCCTCGATGCGGTTATCTTGCCCTGTATGGGCTAATACATATTTAAGTCCAGATGCTATGATGTTAAGAAGAATCAAAATGTGTCATATAATAATTCATCATGTAATAGACCAAAAATCAATGGCAGAGGAAAAAGGGAAGAAAAATGAAGAAAATTATGATTAATCATTCACAATGTATATATCTCACAGTATCATTATAGAAGATGGACAGCCAAGTCTTCGTGCATATTGAGTCCCATCGGTATTTTGCTCTGCAGGTCAATGATATATCGCGACTCAAGTCACCTGAGTTTGTGTAATCTATCTCCCCCTCTCACACTGGAGGGGACAGAGTCTAGACAGAAGTACGTTAGCAAATTTCTGTTACGTGCATGTTCTTTATCAAAGTGTCTAGCCACTGGATAGCTCACATCTGCATTTTGGATCGCTCTTTGATGTTCCAAGATTCTTAATTTCACTGGATTTGTGGTGCTGCCAACATACCTTCTGCCACAAGGACATGTTAAGCAATACACCACATAAGGCGTAGTGCATGTAAGGAACTTGAGTATTTTTCTAGGCTGTTTCACCCCTGGCACATTGTATTGTATAGTGCGTTTGCTCCCTTTGCACGCCTTGCATCTCCCACAGGGAAAAAAACCTTTCATGGGTTCTGACTTGGATTTCAGTTCTAGTCCTTCATGGTGACTATGGACCAAATAGTCTTTCAGTGCTCTTGCCTTCCTAAAAGTCACTAAAGGATAAGAGGGTAAATCTTTCTTTATGACAGTGTCTGTCATCAGGATATTCCAATGCTTCCGCATTATGCGTTTAAGGTCAGCGGCATTGTTGGAATACGTCGTTATGAGTCTAAATGTTCCTCCAACAGTTTTTTTATTGTTGTTGTTATCAATTTTAAGCAGCCCTGCCCTCTCTAAATTGCAAACCTTACCCAAAGCTTGCATGAGTACCCCATTGTTGTACCCTCTTGCCTTGAATCTGTGTATGCTGCTGCTAGCCGCCTTTCGAAAATCTTGTTCCATGGTGTTATTTCTCTTTAACCGTAGTAATTCCCCGTACGGTATGCTATTCACCAAGCTCTTCGGGTGACTGCTGGTCGCAAATAAGGTGGAATTACCTGCGGTCTCCTTACGGAAGAGCTTGGTTTGTAGACTGCCATTTTCAACAAATACTGTTAAATCAAGATAATTGACTTCAATTTGGCTGATCTCACCAGAGAACCTCAAATTATTGTTGTTCGTGTTCAGTACCTCCATATATTCTTTAGCCAAATCGACTGAACCTTCCATAATTATAAAAAGATCGTCGATATATCGGTACCAACATTTCACACACTCATTCCATTTCTCATTAGCCGGGGACCAGGCCACCTGCTCCTCCCACCACCCCACGAATAAACTCGCGAAGATGGGGGCGGAGCAGGTACCCATAGCCACGCCCGTGAGTTGCTTGAATAGGTCCTTGCCAAAAAGAAAAATATTGTTGTTTAGGCAGAATCTTAGGAAATCAAGTAGCATCTTGTTATGTTCAAAATATTTCACTGGTCTACTCTCCAGAAACCAGGAAATAGCCCTCAGCCCTTCTTCGTGTCCAATGCACGTGTACAGGCTGGCAATATCAATCACCAACATAGTATATCCATCACACCAATTAACACTTTCAATGCAATTCAAAAAGTGTTTGGTGTCCTTCAAGTATGATTTCAAATTGATCACATGAGGGGAAAGAAAGGAGTCTATGTATATCGATAAGTTTTCTGTGAGACTGCCCTGGGAGGCTACAATGGGCCTTCCAGGAGGATTCAATAAGTCCTTATGAATCTTAGGTAAGTAGTAAAAAGTAGGAGTAACTGGGTTAAGGCATCTCAAAAATAAATGTTCGTCACAGCTCAGCATGTCATTGTTATACCATTTAAGAATCATATCATGATATTCCTTAATGCTGTTGTTATATACATTAGTGGTGACTCTCATGTATGCGGTAGGATCATTAAGCTGGCGTAAAGCTTCCTTCTCATAGGCGGCTAGCAGCAGCATACACAGATTCAAGGCAAAAGGGTACAACGATGGGGTACTCAGGCAAGCTTTGGGTAAGGTTTGCAATTTAGAGAGGGCAGGGCTGCTTAAAAATGATAACAACAACAATAAAAAAACTGTTGGAGGAACATTTAGACTCATAACGACGTATTCCAACAATGCCGCTGACCTTAAACGCATAATGCGGAAGCATTGGAATATCCTGATGACAGACACTGTCATAAAGAAAGATTTACCCTCTTATCCTTTAGTGACTTTTAGGAAGGCAAGAGCACTGAAAGACTATTTGGTCCATAGTCACCATGAAGGACTAGAACTGAAATCCAAGTCAGAACCCATGAAAGGTTTTTTCCCTGTGGGAGATGCAAGGCGTGCAAAGGGAGCAAACGCACTATACAATACTATGTGCCAGGGGTGAAACAGCCTAGAAAAATACTCAAGTTCCTTACATGCACTACGCCTTATGTGGTGTATTGCTTAACATGTCCTTGTGGCAGAAGGTATGTTGGCAGCACCACAAATCCAGTGAAATTAAGAATCTTGGAACATCAAAGAGCGATCCAAAATGCAGATGTGAGCTATCCAGTGGCTAGACACTTTGATAAAGAACATGCACGTAACAGAAATTTGCTAACGTACTTCTGTCTAGACTCTGTCCCCTCCAGTGTGAGAGGGGGAGATAGATTACACAAACTCAGGCGACTTGAGTCGCGATATATCATTGACCTGCAGAGCAAAATACCGATGGGACTCAATATGCACGAAGACTTGGCTGTCCATCTTCTATAATGATACTGTGAGATATATACATTGTGAATAATTAATCATAATTTTATTCATTTTTCTTCCCTTTTTCCTCTGCCATTGATTTTTGGTCTATTACATGATGAATTATTATATGACGCATTTTGATTCTTCTTAACATCATAGCATCTGGACTTAAATATGTATTAGCCCATACAGGGCAAGATAACCGCATCGAGGGGGTGGATTTGGTTAGAACACTCCATAGATGCCCATTTGGGGGCGTGATATAAAATGTTTACATTTTTTAACTAATGTATGATCTGATTGATATACAGACAATTATGTATTGTCTGGGTTTGGTTGTATTCATCAAATGTGACAGACCATTTATTTGACATAGCCCCACTCCAAGATGGCGATTACGTTTCGATTACTGTGTCCTATCTCTATGTCGAGTCAAGTTATCACGTGATGGTTTAAATGTAATGTGGCTGCTGATCCCTCTGTTTCATTACTGACGAAGGCCGAGTGCCGAAAGCGCGTTTTGAGAGAAATAAACCTACTGTGAATTTACCCTAAGAGTGCTGCTTCCTAATTCCCGGTTGACTACGGGGAAGGGTCTTTGGAGCTGATATTGTTGTCGGGTGCACCCCCGACTAGCAGGCACCAGCCTAGGAGTGCGACAGGCAGGTGCAAGTGGAGCGTGAATATATATATATATATATATATATATATACTAGCTTACCCGTTGCGCGTTGCTGCGATCTCCGAAGAAAGGAAATTCAAGGAAACTCCTTATGATAACATTCAATTTACATTGTGTCATTTTTATTGAAACTTATTCATTTTAATATGGAAAACATTTCAAAGTGTCGTTTTAATTCTATTTATTTATTCGAGTGCTTGTGGATACACAATTTTTTGTTTTTCCGTCTGGTGCGTACATCAGTATTCGAAAGATTATGAGGGCCCTGGGGTGCCGATATTTAAAAAACAATTATGCCAGAAACCTTTGCGGGAGTGTACTCAACAACTTCCCAAACTTTCCTGGCGATCGGATGAATGCTGTTTTAATTCTATTTATTTATTCGAGTGCTTGTGGATACACAATTTTTTGTTTTCCATCTTGTGTGTACATCAGTATTCGAAAGATTATGAGGCCCCTGGGGGGCCGATATTTTAAAAACAATTATGCCAGAAACCTTCGCGGGAGTGTACTCAACAACTTCCCAAAGTTTACTAGCGATCGAATGAATGCTGTTTTAATTCTATGTATTTATTCGAGTAATTGGGGATACACGATTTTTTGTTTTCCATCTTGTACGTACATCAGTATTCTAAAGATTATGAAGCCCCTAGGGGGCCGATATTAAAAAAACAAAATTATGCTAGAAACCTTTGCGGGAGTGTACTCAACAACTTCCCAAAGTTTCATGGCGATCGGATGAGTGGTGTTTTAATTCTATTTATTTATTAGAGTGCTTGTGGATACACGATTTGTTGTTTTTCCGTCTGATGCGTACATCAGTACTCGAAAGATTATGAGGGCCCTGGGGGGCCGATATTTTAAAAAATTATATGCCAGAAACCTTCACGGGAGTGTACTTCCCAAAGTTTCATGGCGATCGGATGAATGGTATAGTAATGCATAAAGGACAGACAGACAGACAGACAGACATACATTCGTTTTTATATAAAAAGATATATATATATATAAATTTCCCATTTATACCAAAGACCAAAAAGCCCAGATTTACCCTATGGAACAGTTTTTCCATTGAGCCTTGGTGTGTGGATTGTCCTTGATGAAAAATCTGTAGAGATAGAGGCTAAAGACATCCACAGGATGGCCTACTGTTATTACACTTTTTGCTAAGACATCCTCAATCTACTGTAATTACGCTTTTTGAGCTCAACATTGCCCGTATGACTAAGTCTGCACTACAAATATAACTATCCACCAGGAGACGTTCCATGGCACAGAAGCCTGCGTGATATTTATCAGGCAGCACTAAGCCATTTTTTTTGGCTTAATGCTGCCTGATAAATATCAGTCCCTTTAACGCAGTGTTCTGCGTTAAAGAGGTGTACAATGGGTGTTGCAAGGGCATTACCAGCAACATCCATGGACTTTTGACACTGCACCAGATTTACGAGAAATCGTAAATCTGAGGCAGCGCCAAAAACTTATGCCTCAGATTTATATATATATATATATATATATATATATATATATATATATATATATATATATATATAATATATCATGTAAAACTTATACGTTTGGTGTGGGGGGACAAGATGCCTTGTGTCTGCTGTAAGACTCTTACCTTGCCATATGGCAGGGGAGAGTTTGGGGTGCCGGATTTTTATTTGTATTAATTAATTGCGCAGTGCTGCTACGCCTGGTTCCACCCGGATGCCCACGCTCTATATTTAAGCCAGAGGCAGACTTGGTTCTTCCTCATCAGCTCATTCATATCATGCCCTCAGGATTCCCCCCGGTCCCACGAGATGTTCAAACGGTCTCAACCACATGTTGGGCCTAGGACAGGCTATGTAGGCTGCTGCGATTTGAGTCACTATATTCCCCTGAATTGCCTCTTCCTAATCCTTCTTTGCTTCTGATAACTGGGGAGACCTTGGTCCAGCGTACGTTGGAAAAATTTAATATCCGCTCATTTGGCGATCTATTCCCGGAGGGTCATGCTTTTTCGATCTCAGAAGAGGACCGCTTTAGTGAGCGCACTTTTATGGACACTTTCGTCCTGACTCGTGTTCGCTCCGCTCTCCGCTCCGTTTTTCCTTCCTTCCCTGCCTCTCCTGAGCCGGCCCCTCCATTGACGTTGTTGATAACGAGCACGGCGGGTGGGCATTTGATTTCCAAATTAAATAAGCAGTGTTGTGCGATTCGACCTGTGTCTGATGCTAGGGTGCGGGCAGCCTGGAAGGTGGATTTGGGTAAGACTATTACTGATGAACAGTGGGAACAGTGCGAACAGTGCTGTAGAGCCACCGGGGAGGTATCCTTGAATGATAGAGGAGTAACCCCTCGTGGGTAGGGAGAGAAGTAACTCTCTGACAATGAGCACTAGTGCTCTGGCTAGCACATTTTGCCCCAACCTGTTACTGGATAATGCATATCCTTATAGAAGCTCTAAATTGAACTAGGGCAGGACGCTCCTTAGCGCGGGCGGACCACCCAGTTCAAATCACCTACGGTCCTGACGAAAACCCTTGAATCCATGTTTGGGTTGAAACATGTAGACCTTTTTAAACAATAGTTTTGTACATTCACATTCACATAGCACACTTTCGCTATTTTTATATATTTTAATACGACTTTTTGACACCAAAGCCTTCCTAATTAGGCAAAGGTGCCACACTTTAATTTTACTAAGGGTTCAAGCGCTCAAGAATAAATACTTGAAGTGAGTAGTGTTGGCCCTTTTTAATACACAATTTTGATAGTCTTGTACACATAAAAACGAAACCAGCTCCACTGTAATCAGGTGTCGCAGCACACCCTGTAGGCATTCGGCCTATGGGGTGGGACCCCGATGATGAAGCATGTCACCAACTAGGTTGGTGAGTGAGGGGTCTTCTATAAGGATATGCATTATCCAGTAACAGGTTGGGGCAAAATGTGCTAGCCAGAGCACTAGTGCTCATTGTCAGAGAGTTACTTCTCTCCCTACCCACGAGGGGTTACTCCTCTATTGTTTTTTCAGATTAATTGGGGGACCAGGAGTTCCCACCTCACATAGTGCCTAGCATTATTATTTTCCCTCTCTCTCTCCATTGTTGTGAAGGTATCCTTGAATAGCAGACACAAATTAATCCATTTTACGTTTCTCCGTAGAATCTACCACACTCCTGCACGCTCCCATAGAATAGACCGCACGAGGCCACATCATTGTTTAAAGTGCAGGTCTCCCTTTGCAAATTTCGCTCACCTCGCCTGGACGTGTCCTAAAATACATCAGTATTGGATGCTTGTTCACGCTACACTGGGGGACATATTGTCCATGCAGCTTCTTCCCACTCCCGAGATAGCCTTGCTGGGATATGTGCCCAATTTCCCTCTGAAGTTTCGTAGGCTGGCGGCCTTGGGATTTTTGCCGACCAAGCGTGAGATTGCGATATTGTGGGGCAGCAGCAAAGTCCCCACTCGTCAGGCCTGGCTTAGGAGCTTGGCGTTTTGCAATGGTTAATGTGAAGAATTTTACACCTTACTCCCCAGCTCTTCATGACCTGTGGACATATGGGGCCCATACAGAGAATACGTGGCTCGACACAAGGAGGCACAGGGCTCACAGACAGCGGCTGGTATAGTCCCAGATGGAGTGGGCTAGATGCACTTTGCTGGATGTGACTGATGGGTACTGTTTGACATGGGGCTTCGGCACATTTAACTCCCGACTGCTTGGCTTAGTCCTCCTCCCGGAGACGTTGATGTCTTCTTTCATTCTGAACTACAGTGCTGATTAGTTTTCTGTATAACATGTGTGTTCTATATTGGATTGTACCTCGCTTATTGCCTCCAACGCCGTGTGTGACAGTACACTGCATGATTTCCTGTGGTTGTTGCCTGTCGCTATTGTTGCCATAATCTGCATTGTATCATCACTGCTATTTGTCTGTGTAAAAAGCAGAAATAAAGTTTTTAAAAAACCAACAACAACACACAGGGCCTCAATTATGAGACTCCTTGCGCCTCCGGAACGTCACTTTTTGTGACGCTCCATGGCACAGAAGCCTGCGTGATATTTATCATGCAGCACTAAGCCCCTTTTTTGGGCTTAATGCTGCCTGATAAATATCAGTCCCTTTAACGCAATGTTCTGCGTTAAAGAGGCGTACAATGGGTGTTGCTAGGGGCATTCCCTGCAACATCCATGGACTTTTGACACTGCACCAGATTTACGAGAAATCGTAAATCTGAGGCAGCGCCAAAAGCTTATGCCTCCCCAGGTGAGGCGTAAGGGAGGCACAACAAGGAGAAATATCTTTATTATTCCTCGTTTTTCCTTTTTCTATGTGTGCTGCATTCTGCAGCACACATAGAAAGAGGAAAAAGCCTCTTGTGATTATTTTTGTACAGAAAGGTTACAATTCCTATACAAAAATAATCATCACGCAATGCAGGCCCCCTAGCACCATGATGCAAAGGTGCCTGCGTTGGCGCACAGCAGCCCATTGTGCGCCTGCGCTGGGGAAAAGGACAGGAATGCGCCGTATCTTATAGATACAGCGCATTCCTGCCCTTTTCTTTTGCCATGGGGCAGCGCAGCAGGAAGGCCTGCTGCGCTTCTGTACTAAGTGAAGAAGTCAAAATTGTAGACAAGGTGGAAGGTTCCAAGATGTACTTTATTGTAATAAATTCCCAGTAGTAGAAAGATGGTAAATTGTAGTAAGATGGTAAGTAATAAGCTGTAATAGTTGGGACATTCCCTCTATTTTTTCATACAGTAGCCCCACCAGGAGCAGCTCCCTTCTGCTCAGCCTTACATCTCCAACTGACACCCTCAACCAGTCCACACTCCAACATTCCATGACATCATACAGAATTCTCCAGTCAGCAGGCTGAACACAAGGAAGTTATTGGTGTAAAGAAGGAAGAGAAGTAACCTTACAACAGCATCCCTATGACAAAACCTCATAAATGAGGCACTCATACGTTAACCATCAGTCAGAGAATCTCTACTAACAACCAACACAATGTAGATGTGCTGTATAGCCACCTATCTTGTCGCTTCTAGCATTACTTGTAATCAAAATACACCACACAAAGATCCAACAGAATGCACCAAACTTAACAATCACATACTCAAGCACAGTCAGATGTTAAGAAAAGGTCACATCCAGGTCCGGACTGGGAACCAAAACCGGCCCTGGCAAAGTGCTTGGCCGGAGGTGCCGCCGAGCTCTTTGCCGGGGCCAGTTTTCGGACGATTTTGTTACAGGGCCGATTGTGCAGCTATGCTCAAAAACGGCCCTGTAACAAAAACGGTCCCCAGGGGCCCAAAACCGGCCCCCACCCGTGCGGCGCAACGGGGGATTGCCTGGTGCCCGCTACGGCCAGTCCGGCCCTGGTTACATCTAATCGTAGTGAAAGTAAGTGATACAGTCCTAAGAGATACGCAACTGGTAAAAGCTCTCGATGCACAGCTATGACCACTACAGCACATATCCACAGGTCACTGAACATTAAATTTTCACTCTACGTCAGAGGAAGCAGAAAGCACAATGCCCAGAACATATAGTCACAGAATGAATCAGACTTGAGTCTGCAATGAAAACCTTGTAATCCTATGCCAAAACACCCCGAGACAGCTGACAGCGCTACAAGGCCATCCTGATAGCGTCTGTACACCAAGCAAATGCTTTATAAATAAATTAATAAATAATACCATAACAAAGCTAGGGGAGTGTTCACCACAACGGCCATGAAAAGGGTCCTATGGAGAGCAACCTTCATCTGCACTGATGTCATGCCATATGGATAAAGACATTTCTTTTGGGACACTCTCTACCTATAGATATTTCAGAATAAAATAATGTATTGAAGATTTAATTTCTGTGCTATGCACAGTAATATGGCAGTATATTTATGGTAAGGTACAGTTATGTACGTGGCTCATTGAATGCTTCATGAATACATGTTGATAATTTTAAAATGCTGTTTTTCATTCTCACTTCCTTTTTTGGATTTTGATCATACAATACTGGAAACGAAGTATTGTAAACAGGGCCTTATAAATCACTTTCTCACCTAGAAGCAGGGGCAGCTCTCCCGTAATGGCGGAGGAGCGTCACCCCACTCGTCAGAACCAGTCAAAGCAAAATAAAATGATAATGAAATTATATTTTGTTTTTCTGTGACCGAATTTGACATCTAAATACGGTGCTCATGTAAAGCGCTCCAATACCTTCGGGTCGAGTTTGCGCTATATAAATATGCAACAACAAAAAAAAAGAAGTTCACATGTAGGTTTAGCCGCGTTACTAGGCCATCCAAACATACCATGCGCACTTCTACTTCTCCAACCCTGTTGTGAATGCGCTGTGTTCACATCAGGGTGGGAGAAATACCTCAGAGTTACAGGCAGTGTCTGAGAGGCAGAGCAGGCCGCTCAAAACAATCCAGATGCTGCTCTCCCAACAGAGCAGCATCTGGATTGGCTGAGTAGACTCTGCCTTCCCAGAGACTGCTGGAAGCGCTCCGAGGCGGGAGGGGGCTGTCGGCGTTGGAGGCTGTGGGGGTAAAGGTACGTTTTTTAAATGATTATTTTTCTTCCCACCACCCACCCCACGAGCCTGTCATTCCCGCCACCCTCCCCCAACTCTGTGTTGTGGCAGCCGCTACTGCCTAGGACCGAGGTCTTCAAACTGGGGCCTTGAGTGATCTCAGGGGGGGCGCCAGGCTCTGGCCAAAAGAAACATTATGCTTTGTTTTCTGCCTAAAAAAATGAGCAGCAGTAAGCACGTCTGTAATGGGCCATCATTCACATCCTTTGTCATTTAAATCCTGGCTGGGAGAAGGTGTCAAAAGGGAAGGGACTTCAAATTTTCTCCAAGACCCACACTGCCATTTTGAATAACCACACTGGATCCTTTGCACATTAGTAATGCCTGCCTCACCGGAATAGTATGTTTGGAAATCATGTATTTGTTTGCATTTCTAAAACAGTGACAGAACTTAGCTGCAATGTTTAAATAAGTCTCGACATATTTAAACATTGCCAGTTAAATTAAATAATTGTGAAATATTTTGAGGGAGGGCCTGGCGAATTGTTTTTCAACACTGGGGGGGGGAGCGGAATAAAAAAGTTTGAAGACCACTGGCCTAGGAGGAATGATTAATGACAGCAGAAATTAGGATGGTCCCACCATGCAGCAGTACATCATTTTGAACAGTTTAAAAAAAGATCAATACACCTTCATGTTTTAATTCTTTACCATTACAAATTAAGTATTCCAAGAATTAGATGTTCATCATTTTACAATTTTTTGCCATAATACCATTTCATCTACCCTACGTCCCCACTCATAAAACAATGCATGTCTATATTAAACATAGTATCTCCCCTATGAACATACCCAAAAACATATTGCATCACCACCCACTTCCTTATTTATATAACATCTCCATCTACATTCCCTTATAAGCGAAGACAATAAGAAGAATCAATAATGTAAAATTATAAAATCATATCCTTCCACTCTCTTTCTGGTGTACGCCCTTGTCCACGTAATACTCCACGACTCACAGCATATAGCCCTCCCAGGGAGTTATAACCTTGCTGGCGCAAACTAAATCTGGCGCACCCACAGACCCGGTAATGCCATTTATAACAGCTGAACTAGCCCCAATCCTAGCTCCCTCACTAACCGAGGTCTGCAACATTTCCTTGGCTACGGCCACCTTCCCAAGGAACTGGAAAAAGGTGCATATAAAACCTCGGCTTAAAAAGGCGCCTGCAGACCCTACAGAGTTGCAAAATTATAGACCAATCTCCCTCCGTCCAAGTAGCTCGAAGGTCATGGAGACACTGGTAAACAAGCAACTGATGGGGTATCTAGAACAGCATGGTCTACTCGACCCCTCGCAATCAGGTTTCCATGCAGCCCATAGCACGGAGGCGGCATTGGTGGAGGTCGCTGACACCATCAGGATGTCACCGGACAGAGGGACCCCCCACTATGCTGGTGCTCCTGGATCTTTCGGCGGCCTTTGACACCATCTCCCACTGTGTCATGTTGGACTGTTTGCAGGAGATTGGTGTCGGAGGTAGAGCCTGGTCATGGCTACAGATCTTCCTTAAGAACAGAACTCAATGTGTCCAATTAGACACATTTGTCTCCCAGACCACGGCAATAGACAAGGGGGTCCCGTAGGGCTCAATCTTAAGTCCCACCTTATTCAACATCTACGTGGCTCCGCTGGCCACCATTATTAGATACTGTGGCTTTGAGACAATCTCGTATGCAGATGACACGCAGGTGATAGTGCTCATCGAGACGGACCCAGAGGAGACGAGAGCTAAGGTTAAGGCCTGTATGTTGCAAATCGCCACCTGGATGAGCGAGAATCTCTTGCAGTTAAACTCCAATAAAATGGAGATCCTCCTGTTCGGAAAGGCCACGGAGATATGGTTCTCGGACTGGTGGCCTCAGAACTGGGGGAGGCACCTAACCCAACGATACAGGCACGGAACCTGGGTATACTGATCGACAACAAGCTCTCGCTGGAGGAGCATGTTAAATCAGTATCAGGAACAAGCTTTGGTATCAGGTGGATGTTGAGGAAAATCTTCCCATGGATCCCTGTGAAGGACAGACAGACCTTAGTACAGGCTTTACTAGTCAGTAGACTAGATTATGGCAATGCGCTTCTAGTAGGAATCAGGGGGGACCTTGCAGCGAGACTACAAGTAGTTCAAAATACAGCGGCACGATTGGTCCTTAATAAACCAAGGCGTAGCCCCTCCTGCCCTCTGTTGCAACAGCTGCACTGGCTGCCTGTGAGGAAGAAAGCAGTGTTTAAGCTACTGGTGCTGGTGATGGTGGTCAGAGCATGGCAGGGGACACGCCCGCTATATTTTACGAGGACAATTATAGCCTACACACCTGCTCGCTCACTAAGATCTAGCAACCGGAATCTGCTTCTCCCATGGAAAATCAGGAAAACTAAAACGGGAGGACGCGCATTTTCGCATCTTGCCCCTCCCCACTAGAATCGGTTGCAGGATGATTGCGCGCCTGCCCCTGTCTGGAACAATTCAAGAAACTCTTAAAAACTTGGCTCATGTAAAGCAGTAATCTCTGTCTTAGTCGCTTGCACTGCGCCACCATAAGCGCCAATAGATCCCTGCTGTGATGATTCATTGCGCGATACAAGTACTAAAAATATAAAATATATTTGTCGAATCCAACTCACTTCAGCATCATGTTGTCCCAAAGCCATCTGCTATTGGCTACATTCATCTGACTGTTCTCTGTCAAAGCATCATACCCTTCCTCACATTACTTGGTTACCCCTAAAGGTTTGTTCTTCAATTCCAATCCACAATGGAGTCCAGTCTATGACCATGTTCGTTTCTTCATGAATGTCCCTCATACTGCCTCAAATATTGCCAATAGATCCTATAATTTGCAAACTATTTTTCCTAGGATCAATGGTATACATTTCCATTATCCAATCATTGGATGTTGGTGTCGAGGTTAAGTTCCAATATCGTAGTGTCCCTGTTTTAGCAACTGCCTAGGCCGTGGGTTCTCTATTCATATTATAGTGTGGCAAAGTGTGTGTAATCGGTTCTCTCACTACCTATGTATGGTAGCCAAATTATTGTCAGAAAAGATCTGCCCTACGCAAATGGAGTAAATGCCAGAACTACTACCCCATGTTCTTCCATGTCAACAGGTATTGAATAGGGGACTTTGATGTGGTGAATTATGCATCTCCCAAAAGTGACGTAGTACAATTTGTTATTTGCAAATATCTCCAGTATTGGGATTGTGGCAATCCACACTTTTCGAAGTATTGTGCAAAATTATTTTATTTTGCTGACTGATATGAGATCATGTCGGTGCCTAATCCCTTTCTCTTTCCACAGTAACCAATCAATCTCTTTTCCATCAATCAACACTCTGTTGTTCCACCATAATGAATTTGAATGTAACTCAGCAGAAACCGCAATCAACTTACGCGCTCTTTGCCAAGCGTACTGAGAAGAATACAGTATAGGATTGTTGCCAGGTTTAGTGTTGGTATGGTTTGAGTAGAACTCTGTCAGGCCTCCTGTTGCATTAGGAATGTGTTTTTCTATGTGAACCCACATAGGAGTGCCTCTATGTGGTTTGATCACTGTACAGTTGATGCTAGCTGGACTGCTATCAAGTAAGATTTCAAATGGAGCAGACATAATCCAGTGCTTAATTTATTTTAAAAAAAAATAAGTGCCAGGGCTCTCGTCAGGAAGCCACTGCAGCTCACACCACCCGTTTTCATGCAAGCTTTGCTATTGACAATATTAGCACAACTACTGACAAACACACTCCTACAAGTGTGACGATCAAGACTATTCCAGATGCCCAACGCTCTAAATATGGCTTGGACAGCAGGTATTAGTCCCTTCTAATGTATATTGAATTAATACACTACTGTTGTTGTGCTCATTTCTAAATTAGCCAGACAACACCACCATGTGGCAGACTATCTTAAGTGCAGGTCCTGACAATTAAGGGCTGTTGCCGAGCGCCCGGAAACCACTAGCTCAAATTAAGCACTTCGTAATACCCAAACTTGTGTTAATATGTAATACAAGCAGCATATATTTACAATACATAGACCATTAGTAGCCAAACATCACTGTTCAAGGAGAGGATGAATTTGGAAATTCTGTTCTTAAATGTTTTAGAGGAATGTTAATAGATGGTATTGACAAGAAACCTATATAGCCATGGTCTGGAGACACAATTGTACAAATATGTAACATTCTTCAACATCAGTCCAGTCCAGGTGCTCAGTGTCATTATTTCAATTAAATCTTTCCATGTTCAAGGGGAGTTGCTGGATTTCCTGTATTCAGTCCTATAATGCATGTATGGATCACTTTCATCACTCATTCCTCTATTAACATATCGTTCTCATTAGTAGTAAGGTGGGTTTCTTGAAAAAAGGCTAACTTGGCTTTTTGGGAATGGAAAAAAGAGAATACTTCTTCCTCTGTTCATATCATATTAGGCCATTTACATTGAGAGATATTTGTTTAGGGATGTAGGTGCCACTGAATCCATGGACTCCAGAAATAATAGGAACATTCACAATATATATGTGTAATGTGAGGTCTAGTATAAGCAATTAAGCACTGGGATATGCCTAAAACGGGATAATGGAGGGCTTGGGCCTATAAATTACAGAGCTGTTTCATATACTATTCACCCGAAAGGGTTTCCAACATAGCTCTCTGCTTTTCGTGTGTCTGCCTGGTTGTGATAAGGATTATTGTGAAGAAATACCAAAGATTCTGAAGTAGAAGTGGTATGAGAGTGGTGAGCAATCCCCCTGTAAGTCTTTCGGGATCTACTCAATGGCCGTCCATGGTATAGCATTTCTACCAGGTTATTTTCAAGCCCAAGTGGAGCTAAAGCCTGTGGAATGAGGATGTAAATATGGCCAAACTAACAGGTCTTCCTTGTCACAAAGCACGATAGGATCGTTATAGTCTGGTTGAGTGCAGTACTCAAATACCAAAGGCTCTACAGGATATATGCACTTTCAAAATAAAAATACCACATACTACAAGAGGCAAATGTTTATAATATTGACCGTTAATATGCAGACATCACTGTCAAGCAAGCGAGTGAATTTGGAACTCTGTTGTACATGAGAGTTAATATATTTCATTGATCAGACACCTACACAGGTGCATACTTCTTGAGCATGCAATAAAAGTTAGTTTACACAATACAAATTAAGGGCTATAAAATAATTTTAAGGACATAAACTTATAAATTTGCTTATTAAATTGTAGAAAGGGGTATTGATACCCATGCATGGACTTAATATTTGATGACAAAATTCCCTCTAGCAAGAAAGGCGCTCAAGGAATACTGCAAATGTGTTACAAACTCTGTTTGACTCTGTGGAGGCTAGGGGTGGCATGATGAAAAGCAGAAGCACATAGCCAAAAATGTTGGTCTGATGCCGACGGGGTATTCGCTGGGATATGTACCATGTGGATGGATATATAGTTTGCCAAATGTAGAGTCTTCACATTGAAATCTAATTGATGATATGTAAGACCAAGATCTTAATTATACCAAACCATTAGGATATCAGAATTTTAAAACATATTATGAAACACATATTTAAGTAATCCCTTGGGATTCTGAGGTTTGTTAAATGAATATAAACAGTATTTACTAAAGAGAATCAAGCTATCATTTGCTGCCGGCCTATCATTACAACATAAATCTACTGTGGTCCTCTAAACATTGGTCTCTTCAGTCTTCCCAGGATGGTAACAAAAGGGCTGCATAACGAGGAGAGCTATAAATGAAAAATAACCTGACCGCAGTTAAGTAGGTGCATACCGCTAGAAGTATTTGCTCGAGCGGTTACACAAAAAGCCTTATACCACAATTCTCTGGACACCTGACAATAGTACAAAACATAAGACTGTGCTGCAAACCCAAGTTTTACACTGTGTGAAAAAGAAATTGTGTTTTGTGCAGCTCTACCGACTATATTTGATTGTAACTTTGTAAACAATGCCTCGTTTAAAACAGTGCGAAAAGAGATTGGTTATTATTGTTACACTATTATATCTGGCACTTACCAATGTTAATTTCATCATCTGTTTCAGCATCGCCAATGCACTCAAACTGAAAATCTTGAAGCGACTGGGAAAATTTCTGTACCGCTACTGAGAGATCTGGAGAAAAAAGTAAATCGGTGAGAGCATGAAACAGCATGAACAGTACACATAATAAGATTGCAACTTTCTCTGTACTTATTTCACACATTGAAACATTGATCCCACATATTCAAAGAAATCACAGACTTCTCCTGTAATTACTAAATCAATTCACAGGGTACAACTACGGATGATCTTTAGTTGCCTTTAGTTGCAACTGAAGATCATGCTAAGCCTTATTAACTATAACTTGCATTATTCAAGCTCATTGACTAACGTATTCTGACAAAATATAGCTGAAAGCTGAAAACATTCTACCATGTAGCTTGTATTCTATTTTGTCTTAGCAGTTGTTTTTATTCATGTATTTGTTTAGGGCATACCATGATGGGCAGTTTAGAGCACAAAAAGTGACCACATTTCAACAGGAAACAACCTTTACAACGCATAGTTCCTTAACACTATCTGACACTTACCCTCCTGTTGCACTCACTGGAGTTAGAATAGTAATTTTTACTCCTACACTATCCAACACTTACCCTACTGTTGCACTCACTGGAGTAAGTAGAGTAATTATTACCCCTATACTATCCAACACTTACCTTAAATGCAATGTAATGATATGCATTGTAATGGCATACGTTGTAAAGGTATAATGCGATATAATGGAATGTGCTGTAAAGGTAGTTTCTGAAAATGCAATGTAATGGCATGCTATGTAAAAGAATGGGTTGTAAAAGATTAAACTAGAAAATAGGTAACAGGTGATAGGGCGCACTGCAAAAGATTTTGGCTAAATTAAATTCACAAGTTTCACAAGGTTGCTTCTAGGCAGAATAGGAAGGTTACCTAACTCCCCAACTAGTTCCCTGAATTCCAGGGAGCTTAAATAAATTCAAAATTCCTGCCGAGCAATCAGTAGGTATATATAATATTTACACCTTCATTAATTGTAGTCACAAAAGTCCATATATTGTCCAGTAACCAATTAGACACCAGAGTCCTGATGTACGTTGATCCGTGTTTATTTTCAGCATCAAAGTTCAAAATTAATCTTTGTATCCAAAGTGACCAAAATTCAAAACTTTCTCTGTCGCCAGATTCACAACATTCTTTGTAGTCAGATCAGCCAACACGTGTTTCGTTATCCTACTAAAAATACTGAATGGTATGCTACCAAGATTGATTTGTATAAATTTGTTCGTTTATTGAAGCTTAAAAAATTCTTTTCAAACAAAGATGATGATGTGGCTAAAACTACCAATAAACCTGTTTTGAGTGAAATTGCTATTCAAGAACTCTATGACACAAAGTTATTGTTATCCTTAACTGAATCAGAAGAAGATCCAATAACCATGAATTCTCTCTTGAATGATCTTGAGATAAATCCAAGTTTAGCATCTAGAAGCGGTTTTAAGGAGAAATCTAAATGGACACCTCAGTTATCTACGGGTAATGTGGTAGATGCCTTTTATAAATCTGTCAACTTGGAGATAGATAATCTGATTAAAAAGGATCAACAGCATAAAATAACCTTTCCAGACAATTTAAAAATGGATGAAAGGGAAGCATTACGGAAATTAACAGACCACTCGGAACTTATGATTCGTAGAGCTGACAAGGGTGGCAACATTGTTGTTATGAACCGTAAAGACTATAATGATGAAGTTTTATCCCAATTGGGAGATAGCAGATATTATGAGAGAGTAAGTACCAACCCCTTAGAAATGATTAAGAACAAAATTAATATGAAGCTTAAGGAATGGTATGAAAACTGTCTCTTAGATCATGATGAGTATTTATTCCTTAAAATCCATTCACCAAGGGCCCCATGCATGTACTGTCTACCTAAGATCCATAAGAACAGACAAAAACCACCGGGGAGACCAATAATCTCAGGTATAGGGGGACCAACTGAGAGATTGTCTCAATTTGTAGATTCATACCTTAGACCTTTTGTGCAGAACTTACCCTCTCATATTGAGGACACAAAACATGTTCTTAATACAATGAATGATGTACAGTGGGATAATGATATGATTCTAGCTACACTAGATGTAGTATCTCTCTATTCTAATATCGATCATGAGAAAGGAATACGAGCTATTGAGAGTTTTTTAAACAGTAGACCAGTGGAGTATCTGAATCACACATCTATGCTACTTGAGATGACAAAGATGGTATTAGAAAATAATTATTTTCTTTTTGAATCTACCTGGTACAAACAAAAGATTGGGACTGCGATGGGTTCCAAGTTTGCTCCGTCCTTCGCGAACCTCTTTATGGGGAGGCTGGAGGCGGAGCTTATTTGAGGCCCTAAAGGCAGTCAATGGATCGATCACATATACTATTGAGGTAGATTCATTGATGACTGTCTGGTATTTTGGAGAGGTACATCCGATGAATTAGACTCTTTCTTTGAGTATCTTAATACAAATGATTTGAATATGTCATTCACTACTCATTAAAGCAAAGAAAAACTGACTTTTCTAGATATTGAATTGTTTGTGGAAAATAACAAACTGGGCAGCCGTATGTTTCGTAAAGAGACCAGCTGCAATGCATTACTACGAGCAGATAGCTGCCACCCAAAGAGCCAAATCAATTCAATCCCTTATGGGGAAATGATTAGAGCAAGGAGGAATTGCTCTAAAGACGAAGACTTTCATGCAAATGTAAAAGATATGGCTAAAAGATTTAAAAACAGAGGATACTCAGATACTGTAATTAATAAAGCGGCTAGAAGAGTCCATAAATTACAGAGAAATGACACACTGAAACCTAAGAGTAAACCTGAAGTTTCAAAAAACAATCAGAAAATCCGATTGATTACCAACTTTGGTAGAGGGAGCTATAAACTTTTCAATATCATGAGCAAATACTGGCATATGCTCAGTTCTGATAAAGATTTGAAGCCCTTTCTAACGGAGCGACCAAGTATTACGTACAGAAAAGGTATGTCTCTAGCTAATATTGTGAGCCCAAGTTATCCAAAGCCGATTACACTAATAAGCCAGAGTGACTGGCTTCGAACTCGCCCGAAAGGTTTCTATCACTGTGGAAATTGCAGCTCATGCCGGTGGGCAATGAGGAAAGTACAGACATTTGAATATAACAATACTGGTACATTTTTTATTGATTCTTTTATTAATTGTGAAACATCATTTGTAATTTATGTCATTGCTTGTCTTTGTGGTAAAATCTACGTAGGAAGCACAGTAAGGAAACTTAAAGACCGTATGATTGAGCACTATCGTGCACTAAAAAATGGTGACACAAAGTATCCGATTGCTTCACATTTCATACAAAATGGGAATGATTCTGAAAAACATAAATTTCTGTATCATGGTATTGAACAAGTGGCATCAGATAGACTAGGAGGAAACAGGTTACTTAACCTGAGACGTAAAGAGGCAAGATGGATTATGGTTCTTCGAGCAGTTGAAGATGGACTTAACATGGATTCAGAGCTTCAATACTACTTGGGTGAACATTAAGAATATGAATAAATATAACCTCTAAATGTGAACCGGCTCTTCAAGTCAAGAACCTGTTATATACTGTCTGAAAAAGTACAACACAATTTTCTTAATGATGCTAGGGTGCTTCAAATGCTATTGCCATGACCCCTTCTGTTGTCGTAATCAATATATTACCATAATTATAAATTAGAAGTCGTAGTGGAATGATGAGAGGTGCTTGATACTCTGTCACAGACAATCACTTCCGAGAAAACTCCAAATTACTTTTATTCTCCAAATCTTGATATATAACTGGAATCTCTATTCCTATGTATCCCTTAGCAACCTAAATATGACATATAAATATGCTGTACGGTGACTAGACTATGATTAATATGGGTAGATCCACCATTCCAACATGGCGGAACAAGAATATTTACTTTCACCAGTAGGTTTCGATAATTGATGCAAATTCAACCAGTGTAAGCGGCGATATAATATGCCGCATTTATGCCACTATACTTGTGTAATGAATAGATACACTTTCCTTGTACCTTTATAATAATTAAGGTTGTCATTTAAAACGATAAATTAGAAATATTGATAATTTCTTAAAATTGCAGACAAAATGTAACTTTATATGCAATGCATCATTGTAATTCTGCTACCGCAGACAAAGTAAAATAATCGAGACAGCAACTCTCCCATAGTGACTTTTTATCCTTTTTATATAAGACGTTGAAAACGTACACAAGATGGCGGCCTTAAATCACTATACGGTATTGACTAGACCGTAGAACACTTAAGGAAGATGGCGCTGAAGATAGACGCCAGAGAAACCGAACACGGTAGGATGTAGCGGAAGATACACAGATTAGAAAGGTGAGCGTTAATCTATTAGAAGTCGAAAACTTTAAAAGTAACGAAGGATATGGATCTATAGACTTTTTTCTCCTATTTTTGCTAGATTTCGTAATTGAGATACTATCTAAGACGTTGATAATAGAAATATACGAGCTAAGGACTAAATACAAGATACACAGGATTTTGCGTTTGGATTGGTAAGCGGAATTTAACAAATAGTTATAACTGATACATAAGTATGCAGGACACAGACCAATAGGTCATATCTATTTATTTTAACAGAACCTGCAAAAAATAAAGACGTTGAAAGAAAAATTTACTGAGTGATCGGCGTGAATATTAGAGAGGTAATATAGTACTATTTGTACTAATCTAGTGATAAAGTATCACGATTTTAAGTAAAACCCTAAGCATACATGTCCAGTGAGAAGTTGCTCTTATTAGCGTTCTACCAGTAGAGTATGTATGGTAACTATCAGAACTGTTTATTAGATGAACTTCATACATAGTTTGACTGGTCGTGATTTTTTAGGACAGAGCTAAGAGTTTCCTTATATCATTCCAGAGACTTTAATCAATGATGAAAAATAATTCTTTTTACGAAAAAACTACAGACCGAAAATAACGGAAGATAAATCATTTAACCTAGGTAAAACGTACATCTGTTCACAATGTATGGCGAAATACCCGAATGTTTTTGTTGTGCATCATTTATTGACACCGGGAGTCACATATAATTTATTTAAACCGATCAACTAATGGCACTTATATGTTGGGAACTATGTGCTTTCACTCTCACTTAGGTGGTGCTAGATTAATTAATATTAAACTCTTCTAAACAATGAGAGATGTGTGTGGATACACAAATGTTTATATTTTGCTTTTGGCTTGCAGCCCTGATGAAGTTGTTTTGACAACGAAACACGTGTTGGCTGATCTGACTACAAAGAATGTTGTGAATCTGGCAACAGAGAAAGTTTTGAATTTTGGTCACTTTGGATACAAAGATTAATTTTGAACTTTGATGCTGAAAATAAACACGGATCAACGTACATCAGGACTCTGGTGTCTAATTGGTTACTGGACAATATATGGACTTTTGTGACTACAATTAATGAAGGTGTAAATATTATATATACCTACTGATTGCTCGGCAGGAATTTTGAATGGGTTGTAAAAGATGTTGCGATGTAAAAACTGCGATGTAAAGGCATGCAATGTAAATGTATGCGTTGTAACGTCATACATTCCATTTTGACAAGCAAGCAGGTTTTGAAAAGATAAAAAAAACACAGGATTCATTCACAGTATCCACATTCTAGGTGCACTTCCTGATGATTGTCATGAATTGTTTGCCTGAAGAAGGCTGCCCATGCAGAGCCGGACTGACTACCAGGTGTTTTGGAACGCTGCCGAGCTGGGGGCTGATTTCACTGTGGTAGGGGCTGATTTTGTTGATGGAGACCTGCGTGTGCTTTGAAATAAACAAAGCAAAACGAATTTCCCGTTGGTTTTGTCCCGGGTCGTTCATCCAGAAATCATCTTAGAACATTAGCCCATACCTTATGGACTGCTAGAGATTTGACAGAAGATGCGGTTGCTCTATCTTTAGACGCTGAGAAAGCGTTCAACCGTATTGATTGGGTCTATTTATTTGCCAAACGAACAAGATGATGGACGGAATGTTGCACAATGGCAAACATTCACTCCCCAGTCACAGATCTAGGTTTAATCCATCGTTATTTTGCTCATCAAGCCACCCCAGTTCAGACATGGCCATATGCAAATCAGTCTAGACCCTGTGCCTCATGGGAACAGTCCAGCCCGAACTGCTATTTATTTGCCACCAGGAAACATTTTGGTTTAGGAGAGAAATGTATTTCTATGGTTCACCTATTATATGATAACCCTACAGCTCAGGTTAATTGTGGAGGTTTTCTTTCGGATCTTTTCTCAATTCCAAGAGGCACCCGTCAAGGTTGCCTATTGTCCCCTCTCTTATTTTTATTAGCAATGGAACCTCTGGCTTCGCTTATTCGTCACTCATCTCAGATTCAGGGCATACCTATTCTAGGAGGTACATCCACATTATACTTATATGCTGATGATATCCTTCTCACGATTAAAGATCTTTCTCCTTGCTAACCATATTTGCTGGGAATTATTAAACAGTGTTCAGTGCTTTCTGGTTATAAAGTGAACTGGGATAAAAGTGAAGCTCTCCCACTTTCTTCTTGTACCACAAAGACTTCAACAGATGGATATCCTTTTTGCTGGAAATTGTCTCAATTAAAATATTTAGGAATTCTGATCAATCCTGGGTTAGAAAGAATGGTTTCAGATGACATTTCTCCACTCATAGCACAAATGGAAATTGATTTTGCCAAATGGTCTCTTTTTAATTTCTCCATGTGGGGAATAATACAGTCGGTGTGAATGGTTACTCTGCCTCAATTTACTTATGTCCTGGGAATGCTTCCACTTATTATACCCTTTGCCACACTTTGTCGTATAGACTCCCATATTCGATCCTTTATCTGGGGAAATATGAAGCCTAGTTTGTCTGCTGCTAAATTATGGCACGTCGCTCCCATGGTGGTCTAAGTCTACCATCGATATAACACTATTCACTAGCTTTACATCTTTCACAGCAGCATTACTTACTTCCAGGTGCAATTGGCTCTCCCCAATGGGTTACAACAGAACGTTCAATACTTGAATGCGATGACCGCCTTAACTTTTTATACAGTATTCGCAAACCTAGAACTACTCCTATACAGCCTGTACTCTATGCCACATATCAAACATGGCAATGTACACATCTTCTATTGAGGACTTCCCATCGTTTACATTCTAAAGCTCCAATATGGAAGAATGAAAGTATTCAAATTAATGGACGGGCATTTTCCTGGCCTGAGTGGGGTTCAAGAGGAATCTTAATTTTAGCTCAACTTATAACAGATTGTGAATTGAAATCTTTTGAGCTTCTTAGTGAAGAATTAGATCTTCCTGTACACCAGGCCTCGAAATACTTACTACTTCAACATTGTCTGAAGAGATGTCTTGGCCTTCCCCCTTGGTCATTACAAACCTCGCCGATATTGACTTTTTTTTGTACTTGGGGTCAGCATAAAGGTGTCATGTCAGGTTTCTATAGAACTCTGATTAACCATTTATACTCGCAACTGCTTCTGTCTACTCTCCGTGATAAATGGCAGGAACATTTGCATATCACTATAGACAAAGATACTTGTCCAGATATATTGGAAGCTCTGGACAAGGGCACTCGTGAAGCGCGTATGAAGTTTTGTCTTTTTAAAACTTTACACGACTGGCATTGGACTCCCTTAAAGTTGCAACGAGCTGGATTATCACTGCATTCTAGGTGTTGGAGATGCTCTGAAGATAACTGTGACCTTCTACATATAATCTGTGAATGTCCCCTTATAAAACAATTTTGGTCACAGATAGGTGCTGCACTGTTGGAAACAATTCCTCTTACACTTCCTCTTACACCTGTCATTATTTTATTACATGACTTTAGAAGTTTCTCTACTATTTCACGACCTCAGAGTCGACTTTTAAACACTGCACTCTCTACTGCTAAACTATGTGTTTTAAGACTGTGGCAGTCACCTAATCCTCCCTCCAAAGAGGATTGGATGATTGCTAGGGTACAGACAGCATCATATGAACATGTAATATATAAGATGCAAGATCAAGAACAAATATTCCAGCAGGTGTGGACCCCCTTTCTTCGAGATTCCTGAAACTTTTTTTGGGGGGGGTTTCCTTCTCTTTTCTTCTTTTTCTCTCTCCTCTTCCATACTAGGTTGTAAGTGTATAATATTTGTCCCATACTGACTTATGGTTTATGATCTTGTTTGGTATTCTGTGAAATTGCATATCTATAATCTCCAATAAAAAATTATGACACAAAAAGAAACGAATTTCGTTCAGCCCACGCATGTCCCCATCAACGATATCAGCCACCAGCTCAACAGCATTCCAAAACGCCCGGTAGCCAGTCCGGCCCTGTGCCCATGCTCCACAGCTACTAGCCACTAGACATGGTTAGTTTCTGAGCAAGGTATGTTGGGCTTTCCAAAAACATGGCTATATGTGTGATGTTAGGATACTTCAAAAATGCTCCTAGGTTCTAAAGGAGTCACATCAGGGAAACTACAATGGGAAATCAAGCTTTCTTGTACTTGTGACCAGCTAGGCAGCTGCACCAAAGTCTGTGTTGAGATCGGGAAGATGTAGTTTTGAAATTCTACTCTAGTCTCAACAGTACTAGGGAAAAGATTACTTTCTTAAAATCCAAAGGGTTTGACTTAACGGAAGAGCGTGAGTGGAAAATGTTCCTCCTTTGCCATCATATCAGTGTGCACTTAAAGAGTAAGGTTTTTGTACATGAAGTCAAGAGATTCGGAAGACTCTATAAATGTATTAATGAAAGTGGTTGTTCTATATTCATATAAGTGTTTGTTCTATGCTGAACTATTAGGATCTGGTGAGAAAATCCATCCACAGCACACCTTGATCATGAAAAAAAAGCCACCTTCTTCCGCAATGCTCAAGATAATGCCAAAAGCCCTCTTAAAGAGCTCTTCAATATCATCAAACAACAAACCTCCAAACTACCCTTATAAAAAACGTTCAGACCTCAAAAGACCGAAGGGACAACTTCACTAACTTCTTTAATGATAAAATCATGAAGATTGAGGTCTCCATTGTAGATCATAACCAGTCAACCAATGTAAACCTTCCTCTGAAAAAGGGAGATAACAATCCCCCCCTCTCTCTCCACCGCCTCTCTATCAGCGATCCTTTCACAGGACAACAACGGGTATAATCAAATCCATGGACCCTCACAACTCCTAGAAGCTGGTAGGTATTCAACCCACTATCCGAAGCAGACATTTCCGCTCTGCTGGCTACGTCCAAACCATCTCCCACCTGGCGGACCCCCTCCCATCCTCCCTGGCAAAAAAAAACAACCATGACCTTATCCCCATCTGGATTAAGGGCTTGATTTAGAGCTTGGCAGAAAGAAAAACTCTGTCACAAACATGACGGATATCTCATCCGCCATATTATGATCTCATTATATCCTATGGAGATTGTAATACGGCAGACGGGATACCCGTCACATTTGTGAAGGAGTATCCCATCCGCCAAAATCTAAATCAGGCCTTAAGATTACAAACAGCTCTCTAATGACTGCTGTGATGCCAGACTGCCGCAAGCTTGGTCAAGTCATGTTATTGCTTAAAAAACCGTGAGCAGACCTGAACGACCTCAATAATGAAAGAACAGTTTCCAATCTCCCCTTCTTAGCCAAAATTTTAGAGAAATATGTTCTCTCTCAACTAAACCAACACATTGACAACAACAACCTACTGAAGCCTCATCTAAAGAGTTTCAGAAAAGGATGCAGCACAGTAACAGCTATTCTGAACATAGTAGATGATCTCAATATATCGCTGGATGCAGACCGATGCTGCCTGCTCATACTTCTAGAACCATCGGTGGGCTTCTGAACTAATTGAAACCCTTCCTGACGCGGAATGATCTCAAATCCACCACACAAGCGCTGTCCAGACTAAACTACGGGAACGCCACACTCACAGGCGTGGCGAAAGCCCATCTAGCACCCCTGAGACCCACTCTCAATGCAGCAGCCAGGATGGTCACTAGAATAAAAAAATATAACCTCATCTCTCCTAACCTGGAAGAACTATATTGGCTCCCAATTGAAGCTCTCTGTAGCTTAAGAACTGCTCGTTTAACCCATAAAGCTCTTCACACAGGGAAACCAGCATACCTCACCTCTAAACTCAAAAGAACAGGCCAGACTAGGAGAGTAAGAAGCTCAAACACGTTCCTTTTTGAGCAATGCCCCAAAAATCTGGAACCCCATTCCAGTCCATATCAGGTCAAACACCTCCTTTTTGAGCTTCAAGAGACAGCTAAAGGATCACTTCCTCAACCAGCATCTAAAGTAGCGGGACCTCCTCCACTCAAAAGACCTATTCCCCTCCAACGATATATTCTTCCTAACTCGTGATTATAATCTGATGTGTTTTGTTTTATTCAACTGTACTGATTAACTGAGTGGTCTGTTAAGAACATGTGTTGATGTGATGCGCTCAGATACCTTTAGGTCATGCCAGCGCTATATAAAACTCCAAATATAAATAAATAAATCAGCCACTAGAGGTAATTAGGACTGCAAACTCCACCAGAAAAATATGTAGGAAAGTTTATTGGTTCTGGTTCTTCATCCCCTGAAAGGAGAGCCAGAGCAGTGTCGGCAGTTTGTAAAGAACTAGTCTATTGGGTTATGATGGCTCAGTTTCGCAGCACATTCAATGCAATAACATGGGAGCCACAGAGTTGCCAGGCCTTACTTTTGGGTACGAAGTTGATGGCAGGCTGTCCGTGCAGGTTAAGTGTCAGGTGGCAGGAGGCTTCAGTATAGTAACTATACTCTCCCTAGGTAAATGTACCTCTTATTAGCAGTGTGAGGACATGGGTCCCCCTCCCCAAATGTTCAGATTGATAGTTGATTAATAGAGATAAGTATTGAACAGTGGGTTGGGCCCTGGTAGGTTTGGGAAGCTTCTTGTCACTGCTTCTAGAGTGTAGCTGTAGTGTAGCTGAAAAGGTAGGTTGATCCGAAAAGAGAAATGCTTTTTTAAAATGTGTGTTAAGTGTCATGATAGCTCTATAACTGCTTTGAGATTATGGGCCTGATTTTGAGTTCGGCGGACGAGTTGCTCTGTCACAAATCTGACGGACGTCCCATCCGCCGTATTACAAGAGCATTATATCTAATGTCACTTGGAATGTGGCGGGTGGGAAATCCATCACTTTTGTGACCAGGTAACGTGTCTGCAGATCTCTAAATCGGGCCCTATGTTTTTTAATCTTTAGCTTGAGAACTTGAAAAACAAAGTTTTAAGCTGTGTTGAAGTTCAAACAAGTTGTGGTAGTGGATAGTCCAGCAGAGAAGAAACCTACAGCTGTAGCTGTGATCACCTGATTTCTCATCTTACGCCATACTTTTAATCAGGGCTGTGGAGCTGAGGTGCAAGAGCCAAAAGACTTCTAATGCCATATTGTTAGGTCAGGTTACTTACTAAAGATATGTAGCTTATTCTTAAACACACAACATTTTAACTGCTATGTCACAAACGTTATTACAATAAGACAGGCCATGGTTAAGACAGCCAAGAAAGGAATTCTGTTAAAAACCTGCTATTTAATATTGTGCTTGAAATGTTAATTGAATGCCATTACCAAACAAATCCAAACAAAGCATGCTCTTAATAAAATATGACACTATGCATGCAACTGTTATCACTTTTAAATCCAAATGCAATTTTAAAAATGATAGCACTATCATGGAACTAGACCACAATCGTAGAGTTGTAGCATATTCTTGAGAAGTAAGATTTTAAAATAGATGTGTATTTTTAGCTTAACCCAAGATTTCCCTTCAGTAGGACATTTCCTACCAAATGAGGTGCTGCCACTATTTTCAGCACTAGAAAAAGGTCTTGTAGAATATCTTCAAGTAACTTACCGGCACAGATCCAACCCCACATACAAATTAAAATTAAAAAAATTCCAACAACTGAGGGTTTGCAGAAAAGCGCTAAACATGATGTAAACCATTCGATTCCTTATTTGTGAAACTTATTAATTATTCATGTGAATACTTGAGTATCAGGAAGTGCCCAAACATTTTAGAAGAACATTCACATACTTGTCAAATCTGGCTCATCAAAGGGGCTAGCCAACGGACTGCTAGAGAAGGTAATAAAGGCATCCGAAATATGTGGAGTACCCAGGATGAAAATATGTCAGCCAATAGAAGAGATCAATATAGCAGGGTAAAACATGAATAATATACTATGAAATATGAAGAATTGTAGTCTGAGGCTTGGGGTGAAGACACAATTATAAGTGACTGAGAGATAACAAAACCGCATGAAAATCAAAGAGTGCAATTCAGAAAAGCCTGAAAAAGTCAGACCTTTACTCCAGAAGACTTACTTTGGAATACATTTCTATCGGGTATTGAATTCAGAAAGATTTCATGTCTACTTCAAAATACCTTAGGAAGTCAAAGATATCCAGGAGTACTCAAACATGCATATTCATTTAGGAGTATCGAAGGAGGGGTAAAACTCTGCATGGTGAAAACTCATTGAGAAGAGGATTTGAGCAAGTAAACACTGTTTCTATTCCACAGGGAACATCAAGCAGGTTTCTGTACACCTCGTGAAACAAAATCCACCCTAGTCAATGTGTGTGGTGATTGTCTTGAATCTGCCGAAGAGGCTTTCAGTAAACTGATTGTTCTAGATTTCTCAGTTTCATTTCATTCTGTAGATTATACAATGTTGTGATGCTGCCTCCAGTCCAAGGCCAAAGTGGCTTCAATCCTTTCCAACCAACGGCAACCAAAGAGTGAGACTAAGCAACGTGTCCTCCCACCCTAACTCAGTCACATAAGGAGTCTTATAGGGCTCATTCCTCCTCTCTTTATCATCGACATCAAATCACTCATGGACCTTCTCCATGCTCAAACCTCAAATTTCAACTCTTCTATCAAATACACTGAAATGTACCACTATGTTAATTACAGCAGTACTCCTGCAAGTGGTGTCATGCAGTTCCATATCAGCCTTGCTCTACCTCGGAAGTGGCATATATTTGCTAGTCCTGTGTCCTGATTGACTATTTAAGCACCATTGGACACAGATCACAAAACAGCTGTCAGGACCACTGTTCAGATCTCTTATTTGGGACCTTTTTAGATGGTAAAAAGAGTTCGCTTCACAGATCAGGGAGGTGGGAGGTCAGTGAGGAATTTTTGGCTAGATAAGAGTGTCCACCAGAAAGACAAATATCAAAGGTAAGTAACTCGTGCTTTGCTTCTGATGATTGCTTCCTCATCTTTAGAATAGATACCAAAGCAGAGGCTCTGTGGAGTGGGCTCAGACAGTGCTTAATTTGTGCCTGTGGTTTCCGGTGCTCAGCACCGGGCACTTACTTGTCATCACTGGCTCTAGTGACAGTCCACCACATGGTGGCCCTGTCTGTCTACCTTTGAGATGAGACAACACAGTGTTTAAAAAGGCAATATGCATTAATAAAAGGATAATACCTGCTGCTCATGCCATTAATATAGCTTTGGGTGGCCTGGAACAGTTTGAATTGTCACACTTGTAGGACAGCGCTGGCTAGTAGCGGCATTGGAACTGTCATTGGCCATGCTGGTAGGTGGTGCAGACTGCAGTGGGTTCCCAAGAAGGCCCCAAGCACTTGCCTTTTTCGAAATTAAGCACTGGTTCCGACCAAAAGGTCTTGCATCACTGAACAGGTAAAATGCCCTTTTGTCAGATTTGGCTGTCGAGGCAGTAGGGCTTCTGACACCCATATCGTGAACAAGAAGATTTCCAGAGAAGTCAACTCATGCACCAACGCAGTGGTAGGAGCCATGACCCTGGTGGAATGGTTCCTCAGCACCTCAGTCCTTCTGCTTCTTGGCCAATGCATATTAGATTTTAATCAAGAAGACTATCCACCTCAACAGAGTAGTTTTCTCCATAACCTTACCTTTCTTAGCCCCTAAGAACCTCAAAAAAGCTTACAGTCCACCTGATGGTCTTAGGTGCAATCGAAGAAGCTCAAGGCCCTTTTGGGTTCTGGTCAATGGAGTCTCTCCTCCTCTTTTGAAGGGTTAGTTGGGGAAAAGTAATGTTGATAGGATGATAACTTGCCCAACATGAAAAGGCATCATGACTTTAGTGAAGATGGTCTGCAACATTAGCTTATCTGGAAACAAGGTAATGGTGCGTGCTGCACTTAAAGGTCCTGGAGCTCACTCATGCAGCCAGCTGAAGTTATCGCAATGAGGAAGATTGTTTTGAGAATCAGAAAGCACAGCAAGCAGATGTGCATTGGCTCAAAGAGAGTCCAGATAAGGAATGTATGTATCAAATTTAGATCCCACTGTGACATCACAAACCATTTGGGAGATAACGTGCATAAAACCTTTCATGGATGGCATCACAATAGGGGATGTAAACAAGAACGGTTGGTTTGGCAAAATTGAAAAGACTGAAAGGGCTGACAAATAACTTTTATTGTGCCCACTGCAAGACCTTTTGGGCCAAACACAAAACAAATAACAACGTCCTCAAAAACTCAATGTTATTCGGAATAAGCGGTATATATGTTTCATCCGCCCCACATTGATGTTGTGGCAGTTATCATTGGGCGTTCCAAAACGTGCTTGGTGCCAGCCTCATCCTGAGGCACCTCTGGTATTGAATGCAGTGTCCAGAGATTGTGGGTTACCCACACCAAATGATGAACAAAAACATTTCAGGAGTTCATGAAAATTGTTTTTTTTAAAAAGAGAAGGTCACCCTTGTGTTTTTTAATGTGAGGTGAAATTCAATTATCTTAAAAATAAATTTGATACTACAACAAGATTGTGTTACTGAATCTCTCTAGTATTCCAATGGGCTTGTACAATGATGATATACAGAAGCCCAGGAGGTAAATCTAATGCAGTCAAATGCTGCTTTTCAAACTCCACACATGGAGGTGTAAATTGTGCGGGCTTGGGTTCAGAACCCTGTCCTGCTGCTGCAGTGACAGAAGATCCTTCTGAATCAGTAACGTGATTGGATGACAAATGCTCGTGCCCAGAAGTTCCAGGTGCCACGTTCTCCTGGTCCAATCCAGAGCCAGGTTTGGGCCCAGTCTTTCCTGATTTTGTTCAGGACTCTGAGCAGGAGAGGCAGTGGCGGAAAGGCATACAGGTGTCCTGTACTCCAATTTAACCTGAATGTGTCTCCTACAGAAAGAGCTCTTGGGAACTCCAATTCACAGAACGTTTGACACTGCGCATTCAAAGTATTGGTGAAAAGATTTAACCAAGGCTATCCTTACCGCTAAAAGACATTCTACACCACTGTAGGGTGTAACCATAATTCGTGATCCACCAGGAGTTGCCAGTTGAGCTTACCGGCCCTGGCATTTAAAGACCCTGCCAGGTGGTTCACGAACATGGAGAAGCCCTGACACTCCATTAGTGCAATGCCTCTTGGCACAGGGTTCAGGACCCCACTCTGCCCTGCTTGTTGCAGTACCACATTGCATAGATGTTGTCTGTGAGACCGTGCGCTGACCTTTCCTTGATGGACGGTAGCAAGGCCTTCAATGCCAGACAGATAGGTCATCCATTCATGTGTAGATGGGTATCCACCAGAGACCAGAGTCTCTTGATTACCACCCCTCCCAGAAGACCACCTTAGCCCAGCAGAGACGCATCAGTCACCACTGCAAGCACTTTGAGGGGAAAAGACAGAGGTCTGTTAGTGGTCATGTTGAGGTCTAGCAGCCACCGCTGTAGATCTCATGCAGTATCTTCTGAAACCTGAATGACCGCCAACAAGTTTATTTGGTATTGGACCCACTGAAACTTCTTATCCCACTGCAAATGCTGCATATGCCACCTGGCAAAGTGGACAATCCATATACATGAAGCCAGCGGGCCATGAAGCCTCAGAGATGCTCTTATTGAGATCCAGGACAAGGCGGAAACCTCAGGATTTTAGCTTGAATGTTCTGGATTAATTGTGACGGAGGAAAGGCCCTGAACTGACCTGTGTCCAGAATGGCTCCAGTTACGAGAAATCTCTGGAAGGAGTCAGGAATGCTTCTAACCAACCTTAAACGGCAGTTAATGGCTGTGGGATTGCAGAACGGGCACATGGTCTGCAGGATAGACAGACAGAGCAAGGACCAGTGTGAGCATTTGGATTTGACTTTTTGTAGGAAAACATTAAGAAGGAAAAGATCCAAATGAGGACAAAGGCCTCCATCCTTCTTTGGCAGGAGGAAATAGCTGCAGTAACAACTTATACCTACTTCCACAGCCATTATGCTCGCCAAGGC
Organism: Lissotriton helveticus; assembly: GCF_964261635.1. Lineage (NCBI taxonomy): Eukaryota > Metazoa > Chordata > Amphibia > Caudata > Salamandridae > Lissotriton > Lissotriton helveticus. The sequence goes on along the minus strand of NC_136069.1, from coordinate 246,305,905 downwards.
CCCTTTGGAGTGCACAGCCTTGTACTTGTAGCAAGATAATAGGTGCTCCTGTGAAAGCTGCTCTGATGTGGGAGAAAGCAGAGGTGGGTGGGAAAGGAATAGAAGGGCATGGCCGTGCTGCATGATCTGTCGGATGTGGTGGTCTGCCACACTGAATGAAAATATCTGATCCTGCCTCCCCCATGGTGGTTGGGACCAGCTACAGGTAAATTAACATGGTTTGTAAGCTGATGCCACACGGGGATGAAGCCTGGGTGACCTGCTTGATGTCTGTCTGCTTGATCCCTATCCTCGGCCACTGGCTTAACTGCTGTAGTTACGGCAGGCCCAAGTGGTGTCTGTATGCAACACTTTTGGAGTGGCATCGGAAGGCTTGGGTTGGTGAGGAAACTGTCAGACATGAGTTGTAAGGCGCGGTGGCTTTGCTTTCTTTATAGCATTTGAGATTCTCCCGAGTCCAAGATCACCTATTGTTTTTGAACAACATACAGAAATATTTATGGATTTTTGGAACCCAAACGTTCTATTTTACAATAATGAACAGGTACAACCAGCCTCCCTATGTGAACACAAAAACTTTTTCACACTCTCCAAGCCCTTTATGACCAGATCTTTGGTTTCAGTATATTGGACTTTATGACTCACTGGTGACAGAACACTCTTTTTCACGTTCAATGCAATGAGTAGCCGAAACAATTTGTCCTTGGCATCATGAATAAACATCAGAACTACCACAGAGGAGTGCCTTGCTATGATTTCTTTTGAACGACAGATTGATGGGCCCCACAACAAATTTGATGACACCAGTGTCATAAGAGTGGAAGGGGTCGGCTTATCCAGTGGAGGTGATTAAGGACATGTATACCATCCATGGTATAAGGACCTACCCCTGGACTCTTTTGTAAGCATTGATACCTGATAACATTGAATCATCTAGTAACGTTACAGCTGCGCGCCTCTGCATCTGAACAGCAGTTTATTAGAATTATCCTTTTGGCCTCTTAAAAAAAATTAATTTGGTGCTGCTCAACCTAGCTACAACTATATAGACAAGTCAGTCAAACTATATTTCTAGAATAAATTATAGGAATTATCTACCAGCCTCAGTATTTAGAGCAATTTTAAATTGACTTTCAAAAAAAAAATATAATTTGAGAATCTTAAATGTAGTTCACAGTGTTAAATATTATTTGTGCCCTGTATAGAAGGTTGTGATTTCCTCAGCCACTCAGATCAGAATGCCTGCAGTATTTGCACGACAACAATATTCAATGAGAGCGAGTAGCAAAAGCATAGTCAAGACTGACTGTGTGACTGGGTGTCAAGTTGGAATAGGGAAATGGGTTAGGAGATTTTTTCTTGCATGCCGTCAGGTGTTAATAGTAGTTAATTACCCTTTCCTATAACAATGCAACTTTGGCCTGTACCCATAATGGTGGAACATGCAATTAACAGCAGTCAGTACCCTATCCAGCCTTCAATAATGCGTCAGTATCATGGAGGTATATGGATGAAATAACCAGCCATAACAGCAATAGCAGGAACACAGTTATAAAAATGTATTTCCACTGAACAAGTGTTTACATCATTAACGGAGGAAGACCTACCATTTTGGTTAATTTTGTAAACACTGCATCTAGTGCACTGACCAGAACAGTACATAACAGCACTCTTTATATTTTAAAAAGTTATTTTTCATCGACTGTTGATCAGACTCCATAAACAGTGTGGCTCGACAGAGCCCACATCAGGAATGGCAATCTTGTGATGTAGCGTCTTTCTCAAATGCAGTCTGAGACTAAGCCGATGTTCCCCTGGCAGGAAAACAATGCTTTACTCCATCAGCTATGTAGCGACCCATCTGCAATAACAATAATTATCCACTAGAAAGACCCGCCTCAGACAGACACTTTACACATAAAACTCAAGTGGATTAGAACTATGGCATTCCGGATTAAGGCGTGCAGTCTTTTGCCAATTTAAAGATCAAGCCATGAGCTTTGTAAACCCACAGGAACTTCATTTTTATCTCTGCCACGTTTTCCAAGAACTTTAAAACCTGCAGTTCCTTTAAGGGATATTCTATCTTTGTTTAAAATTGGCCAAAAATGTCACATTTTAACATGTGTTATCATATTTTTTTATAAATTTGATACTCTACCCACCTCACAATGTACTCAAATAATGTAGGTTTTTGTGTAGGAGAACGTTGAGAATATTTAATTTTATATAAGAAGTACATAAAATAACTATAGTCATTGATAACAACAGAATATAATCAACAGTGACCCCGTTTGTATAGTAAGGTGCATTAGTCAAAGGGGACATAGAATCCTATAGTGGCAACTCAATTTCATACCAGCATGGGCGCCAGAAACATGATCATCCAACCTCTGGTAAAATAAAACAGACATACATTGCACTTGAACTCTCACCCGCATACAATGGACAGACGGTTGACTGAATGCCAGTAAATGCTCTCATGCCTTTCAGGAGCCTCGCCTAGTAAGACATAACTGTGGAATCTGATTAGTTTGCTAAGCAAGCAACGAAATGAAACTGCATGCACCCTAGTGCTTCCTTTGCCTCACCAACAAAGATATTCTTCCAGAACAGCAGAAAATTTGGTAATGTTGCAAGTGGGCTCACAGCTTGAGAAGATCCACAACTGTGGGGTGGACAACAAGACCTAGACAAACAAGCCATTTCTAGAAAATGAACATTTTGCAAAACACCATTTGTCCTCTCCTTCATAAGAAGGATGCATGTGGAAACTGGCTAGTTCATAGTGCAGCAATACATCGTCTTATTTATGCATGGGCACTCAAAAACCCACACATGCAGCCAAAGGCTGTAGCAGCATCAATAAGCCCACCATGCAAAACTGAGCTGTAACTGGGCATATGAGACCACACCTACCCACATGACTGAGGTGACAAATGTTGTTTAAAGAAGGGCAGGCATACTGCTGATGGACAGTACTGCCGCTTTCCATTAGGGCAGTTATAGGTGTAAAGTACTGCAACACAAATCAGATTACGTACACCTTTTTGTGAGAAACACCAAAACCTATGAGAGGGCATAAGAGGCATGTACAATGGCAGAACCTCTCAGCACAACAGCTACACTTTTTAGTGGGACTACATCAAAACGTTTTGGCATGGCAGCTTTATATTGTAGAGGGCAAATATCAACACTTCAAGACTGGGCAGCTATTCTTTTTAGTAGGAAAATAATGGCACTTCTCAGCACAGTAGCCATACAAGTAATGGGCACCAATCACTCTGCAGGGCATCCACGCTTCTATTTGCACATTACCAGCACTTCTAAGTAAGCGTTTGCACCTCTAAACAGGGCATCTGTGCCTGTATTGGACACCCACAGCCCTATCCAGGACTAAACAACACACCAAGCATGTTTTGGCATGAACACAGGATTTATGAAGAGAAACATGTCCCCAGGGCCAGGTTTGAAAAAAATAGCCCAACACAGCACACCAACTAAAGGTGCTGTACTGTGTTGTGCGAGGAAGTGAGAGCAATATTAATCATCGCCCTCTCAAAGACACCCTAGCGGCATGCACACACCTTACAGCCAAAGTGTAACGGTGTGTTCGCATTAACCGCATGCGCGCTAGCGGTTTTCCCGCTGCGCGCTGCGATTTAAAAAAACCCGCGTTACATGACGAGCTCAGCTCGTCATCCGCGTAGCGCAGGTTACGCTCATGACGAGCTCAGCTCGTCATGAGCGCCGAAGGGGTTAACTAGCATAGGGTTTGTACAGGATGGGAGTACTTCCATGCAAAATCCAAAGCTTTGACAATTTTAACATTTCCCTCATTGGATAGGTGTTATACGATGCAACACACATACAAAGTTTGAAATGTTTGGAGAAATTACAACATTTATCTAACTTTGAACCTGCCTCAAGAAGGAATTTTTGTGCAAAGCTACATATGACAATCTTTGTAGATCTGGCTCTGCATCAAAATTATGGGTGGTAGAACTTAAAAGCCTCCTTGATGCAAGGTAGCAGAAAGCAGCTCAAAACATTATTTGCACAACAAAAAAGGGCAACTTTCCAGCACAAAAACAGATTTTCAGTGTGGGTTTAATGTGCTGAGAAGTTTGATACTAAACTTCCCATTTTTCAGTAATGCCATTATGGTGACGTGGAGTTCGTAATGACAAATCCCCAGCATCACAATCTCTTAATGGCATTACTGCACTTACAAATTCTAAGAATTTGTTAAGACACTGTAGGGTTACAGTGCTCATGCACCTGTACCCTCACCACTTGTATAGTGCACCCAGCTACAGGGCAGTGGGTTGTAGGCATGGCACACAATGTGTGCCATGTTGACTCTTCACTTTGTTCTGCACCAAAACATGCAGCCTGCATTGGCTGTGTGTGTGTGTGTAAAGGTACAGGGCCTCTAAGGGTGGCACAATAAGTGCTGCAGCCCTTGAGGCCTTCCCTGGCCACAGTGCCCTTGGTACCTTGTGGTACCATTTACAAGGGACTGACATGTGGCCAAAGAGTGCCAATTGGGTTTTGTGTCAAAGCAGTTTAGGGAAAGAACATAGGCCATGGGTACCTGTGTGGCTGGAACCCAGGGCACACTCAGTCAAAGTACATCAGCCGTTTGGCAAAAAGTGGAGGCAACCATGCAAAAAGAGGGCACTTTCTTACAGACAGCGTTTAGAGCTTTCTGGATCCCAATTCTAGAGTTGTCAAGCAGAATGATGTCACCTGCTTATTGGAAGAACATGACTTAACATCTCCTATTTTTGGTGGGATCAGATGGCGTGTTTAAGGGCTAGGGACATATCCGCCGTATATAGATTGAATAACAAGGGAACAAGGACACGCCTTTCCATTGTCCGTTGGGATTTTCCTTGTTGTGACCATCTGGGATAGCTTGACCTTCACCCAGGTCAAGGTGTATAGTGACATTATTGCCCGGAGAAAATTGTTCTGGAGCCTCCATAAATTGTTCCTATCCACTGAGTTGAACACGGTGCAATAGTCGATAAAACATGCGTAGAGGGGGATGGTTGGTGAATTAGGTAGGACAGTGCAGCTACGTTGTCCGTGGTTGAGGCGTTTGCTCTGAAGCCAGTTTTGCAGAACTGAACTATCTTGTTTGTTTCTGGCCATCAGTCCAAATCTTTAATGACAGAGGTATATGGCTTAGCTTCAATGTCAAGAAGGGCAATAAGGTGATAGTTGACCGGGTCCAGTCTGTCTCCCTTCTTGAATATTGGATGTAAGATTAAGCCCCTCCAGCTTTCTGGTACATGCAAGTAGCTAAGCATGTGTGGTACATCAGGAGAAGTATGATTGGCCACAAGTCGATTTCATCCTTGAAGACTAGACCTGGGATGCTGCATGGGCCTGGAGCACCTGTTGCTCTGATTTTACGCAAGATTTTAGAGGTGGCTTTCACAGTCAAAATTGACTCCTGATTCAAGGTGTCGGGCACAGTGCTTGGTTTACTCATAGAGAAGGCACTTGTTGTTTTAGCCACATATAACTCTTCAATCACAGACAGTCGCTATCCTGTATACCAATAAGGAAAACACACTTGTATAGCCAATGCCATCCTATGCATGTAAAGAAACATAGCAGGCTAGTCATAGATAGCTCTAGCTTAACAGAATTCAATAATTAGATTCTGAACTTTTTTTAGGGGGAGGGGTAGAGTGTAAATAACCATGAGTCTACTGTTTTTAAAGACATTGAGCCATATGTATGAAGCTCGAATGGGTTCGCAAATGCCGAAATTCGCAGAATTTCGGCGTTTGCGAACTCATTTTCGCTAAATGGTATGTATGTAGCAATACGACACTACCGGGCCTTGTACCGGTCTCAGCTTAGGGCTCCTACCGAAGATATCGTAGAATAGCTCTCGGAAATCCAGCTGCCACTCCTCACAGCTGCGCAGCAGGGAGATCTAGAGGCCCCGCTCACATCAGAGGACCTGCGCGACGCCATTTTTGCTCTCTCCAATGGCAAATCGCCTGGCCCGGATGGGCTGCCTGCCGAATTTTTTAAGGCGTGCTCCGAAATCCTAATTCCTGAGTTGCTCAAAGTTTATAATGCTGCAATTGACGATACGGCGCTTCCTACACCCGCTCAACGAGGCCACTCTCGTCTCGCTCCTAAAACCTGGCAGAGACAGCACAAACATGGGCTCTTACAAGCCGCTCGCACTGTTAAATACAGATTATAAAATCTTTACCTCTCTCTTAGCTCGACGCCTGGCTGCCGTAGCCCCAACTCTTGTCCATCATGACCAGAATGGCTTTGTGCCCGCCCGCAGCACCTCATACAATATTTGCCGCCTCTTCAGGATACAGGAGTATGCCCCGCTTCATTGGCCGAGGTCGGGGTGCCTGGTGCTTGACCTTGAGAAGGCCTTTGATTCGGTGGAGTGGCCCTACCTCAGGGCGGTGCTGGAGAAGTTCAACCTGGGGGACACATACATAGACATGGTTGGACTGCTCTATCAGAGAACCCACTGTGCGGGTGCGAATGGGCGGGCTGCTCTCGGATGCAGTGGACGTGCTAAGAGGCACCAGACAGGGCTGCCCCTTGTCGCCGCTCCTTTTTTCCTTGGCCATGGAGCCCCTTGCGGCGTTGTTGCGGACGCGAGGAGTGGACTGGAGGATCCCATTGGCGGACAGCTTACACATGGTCTCGCTTTATGCGGATGACCTGCTCCTATACGTGCGTGACCTCACATGTGTGCCGCACTTACTGTCGGACATCTTCCAGACTTTTGAGGAGGTGTCGGGCCTGAGGGTCAACTGGGCCAAATCTGCTGTGTACTCGTTCAGCTCCGACACGCAGGAGTGTGACGTTCGCATCAGTGGTGAGAGGCTTGCCTGGTATCCCACTACGTTCAAGTATCTCGGAATGCACATCTACCGGAACCCGTCTGACATAATGGAGGGAAACCTAACACGCACAATCTCTTCGCTGCGCGCACAGATGGCCTTCTGGAAGACGCTGCCCCTGAACGTGCCCAGCCGGATAGCGCTATCCAAAATGATAGTCTTACCACGGTTGTTGTATCACTTTGCCAATATTCCGTTCTATGTCCCCGCCTGAGTGTTTCGTGAATAGGATACCATGATCCGAAGCCTCATATGGAATGCTGGAAGGCCCCGAGTTGCACTGACGAAACTCTATGCGCCCACAGAGATGGGGGGGTTGGCAGTCCCCAGTTACGAACTGTACTATCTGGCAGCACAGCTGCAGTGGGTGTCGTGCTGGCTGGGTGGGAGAAATCTGGATGACACCGCCACTGACATCACGGTATGGACTCATACGCAAATCTGTACATTGTTCCACCCCCTGACCAAAGGGCCCCGCCCGCTACCGTTACATTTAGCGGTGGCTCGCAAATGCTTCCTGCGTAGCCTGAAACTGACCCAGGGGGTAAAGCCTTATGCGCCCGCGCTTCCCCTGCTAGGCACCCCCAGGCGAGGTGGGGTGGTGACGCAGACCATGTTAGAGGCCTGGACGACGGCTGGTGTGGAAACGATGGGCGATCTTTATGCGGATGCAGCATTGCTTCCTTTCGGAGAACTGGCAGGAAATACGGACATACCAGCCGGACAGTTCCTCCTCCATGCATCACTGCTGCGTGCATACACGGACTCCTGGGGTGACATTCGTGAGGAATTGCCAATGCATCTTCTCCTACAGTACCTACATGTGATAAGTAATGGCTCCCATATTATACACTGGCTAGCACAGGCCCTTCTCGTACACACACAACGATCCACACAGCCACTACGGGATAAATGGGTGGCTTCCCGAGGGAGGGGATGGACCGACAAGGAGTGGACAATGGTATTGGCTAGCCCTGTGAACGTCCCTCGCAACGCACCCTTCAAAATAATACAGTTTTATATCCTCCACCAAGCATATTTGTCACCGGATAAGATTAATAAATATTTCGCGACCACCACAGCTAGCTGCCCCCGATGCACCTTGGCTGGCGCAGGCATTCTACATATGCTCTGGAACTGCCCCACTCTAACCACATACTGGAATGAGGTGACAACCCTGCTGACAGAGAGTGCAGGCGCAGGCCTACCCCACACATGGGAAGCGTGCATTCTGGGGTTGTATAAGAGGACTAAACTGAATAAAGCACCGGCCAGATTCTGGGACTTAGGGCTCATCGCTGCTAAACGCATGCTCACCAAACATTGGAAGAAGAGTGAACCCCCGCTCACTAAATACTGGTGCACTTCCTTCACTAATTGGGCGAGAGCTGAAAGCATCACACTACACTGAGAAGAAACTGCAGGGTTACGGAAGTTTCCAATTGCACAACTTTGGGATGATACCTTGAAATCCTTTCAACAGGCCAGCTTGGCTCAAGGGCTCACTTAGGAGATGGCATAGCGCACGGGGCGAACACCTATGGGATGAGATACTACCACACAGCTAGGCCGCGCTGACCCCCTGGCTCCTATGAGCCCAACGGCATACCTCCCTACAGACCGACCTCCCCTGACCCATTGAGTAATGTCCACTACACTCTCACTATACTAATCACTGACCCGGGCACTCGCCTCCATGGCCGCACATAGACCCACATCATGACACTGTACATCTACTGACAAGACCTATCCCCCCCATTTTTTTTTTCTACCCCACTCCACGATCACTTTGTGATCCCTGAGACCCTATTCTTTTTTTTATTCCCTGTTTTTTGCCCTGTTTGACCTCCTGTTCCTGAAGGGGTCTTGTTTGGGAGTTACTTTGGCAGCCTGACTACCATATTTGTTAAATTATTGGATATGTTGAATTGGAGGCCTGGCCGCACCTGATACTCGATACACCACATTATACTCTGCGCCTGGCGCTGCCGCACGCTGGGAACCAGGACTCAGGTACACATGGAAGGAGGCCACCAGTACTTGCCACATCCCACCACGCTTTGCTCGATGACACTCTGCTGATACATTGCCCTGCAAAATAGAAAGCTACTATGCCTATTGCGGACAGGATATCTATAAATATTGTCACAGCCTCTCTGAATTGCAAATCGATATGCATGTCAACTGCTTTGAAGAGTGCTGCCACTGACTTACCCTACTATATCATCTTGTTTTTTATGCAACTGTACGTAGAAGTTTTTCCTGTCTTGCTATATTGGCATTGTATACCTGTGTATCACCCAACTGCATACATAAACCAATAAAATATATTCAAACAAAAAATGGTATGTATGTAGCAAATTTGAGTGCAAAATAAGGAATCGCAAATTTGTGATTCCTTATTTTGCGATTTCATTTAAGGAATCACAAATTTTGCAATTCCTTAAATGCAATGAGTTTGAGTTTGAGTTTAAATTATTTGTAGAGCGCACGTACACCTGCCGGTTTCAAGGCGCTATGAAGTACTGGGCCCACGGGGCGGGGGGGTCAGGGAGGAGGGGGAGAGTAAGACAATTATGACGGGAAGGCCTGCGAAAAGAGCAAGGTTTTAAGCGCCTTGCGGAAATGAGGGTATTGAGTGGGAGATCTAAGGTGGGTGGGGAGAGAGTTCCAAAAGGCAGGGGCAAGTGTGGAAAATGTGGTGCCCCCCCACTTTTTACACCTAAAGCGGGGAACTGTCAGCAATTGTTGGGAGGATGAGCGTAAATCCCTGACGGGGCGTAGGTTTTGATTTCCGAGGAGATGAACGCAGGAGCTGCGCCAGCCCGAGCTTGGAAGGTGATACATCCGATCTTGAACTGAACTCGTTCTCGAATAGGGAGCCAGTGCAGGGACTTAAAAAGTGGAGTGACGTGGTGGAATTTGGCCAGATTGTGGACCAGGCGGGCAGCCTGGCTTTGGACCAGTTGTAATCGGCGGATGCTGTAGGCGGGCATGCCGCAGTATAGTGCGTTGCCATAGTCTAGGCGAGAGATTACCATCGCCAGGACAATGAGTGTCAGGGCAGAAAAAGAAAAGAAGCGGGAGACTTTGCGGATAGTGCTGAGTGAAAGGAAGGAGGAGGAAACCACGGAGCTGACCTGGGAGTGCAAAGTGAGTTGGTCGTTCAGTTTGATCCCTAGAGTTTCCACGGAGGAAGAGAAGGGGAGGGACCTGGGAAGGGGGCCAGAAAAGCGGGGTCCAGGGACTGGAGCAACCACCTGTCAGAACCAGCTCAGTTTTGTCTGGGTTTAACTTCAGGTGGTTGTAATTCATCCAGTCCCGGATGAAGATCATAATAGACTGGAAATTCGCCATAGAATCAGGGGTGTGGGACAAAGTAAAAATAAGCTGGAGATCATCTGCGTAATTGTAGACGGAGACCTCCATTTGCTGAAGAGCGAAGATGAGAGGGGCTATGTACAAATTAAATAAAAGAGGAGAGAGGGAAGAGCCCTGGGGGACCCCGCATTGCACCTTCCGGAAGTCCGCCGAGTAGTCGCCCAAGCGGACAGCCTGGGTGCGGTCCGTCAGGAAGGAGGACAGCCAGACCAGAGCAGAGCCACCGACCCCCGCCGCTCCGACACGAGAGAGTAAGATGGAGTGATCAACCGTGTCAAAAGCGGCGGAGAGGTCGAGGAGTACCAGGGCCTGGGGGTGGTTAGTGTCCATACCTTCTCTGAGATTGTCAAGGACCGATAATACTACGGACTCCGTGGAGTGAGCGGGGCGAAACCCGGCCTGACGGGGGGCTAGCACTCCATTTTCCTCCACAAAGGTACTGAGAGCTCTGGTGACATGGTGCTCTAGGACCTTCCCTAGGAAGGGCAGCAATGAGATGGGGAGGTAATGTATGAAGCACCCAAGTTGTGCGACTTCTCATTAAGAAATGGCAAATTACCACCAACTTCAAGGTGGTGGTAATTTGCGATTTCTTTCACAAAAGCACTTCTTTGCATTTGTGAAGGTGCCATGAGGTGCACATACATGCCCTTAGGGCTTGTATGTGCGCCATATGCACACATGTAAATTTCAGGAGTGCATCAGGGTGTCCTTATGACACCCTTGCACCCTTGAAATTATTCTCAATTTGCGATTCTCAAATTGCAAATCGCAAATTGAGAATAACTTCACATTCATTCCTATGGGCCTCCTGGCCCATAGGAATGAATGGGAAATTATTCCTTAATTGCGATTAGCAATTTGCTAATCGCAATTAAGGAATTTTAAGAAATCGCAAAACAAATGTGGATTTCTACATACATACCAATTTGCAAATCTCAAATAGCGATTTCTAAAAAATCGCTATTTGAGATTCGGAAATCTGGATGTTGATACATCTGCCCCTTGATACATTATTGTATTCTTACAAACGTTATATTCAAACAGTAGCATATCATTATTCGTTTCACTTTCCCTGCGTTTATAGAAGCAATGTTTCTTTATCACAGATTCTGACACAATTTCCAAATGTATTTACAACCAAAGAGCACTATGTTTCTCAAGACACATTTATCACCCAACAGTGCTTAGTGATTTAAAAAAACTACGGCTAACACGTGTTTCGCAGTAAGTGTTATACAATAACTGCTTCTTCAGGGCGTACATTTTAAAATAGTGCTCATACTCAAAGTGAATTTAAATTCTGATTATCACCACTGGTGCCTTCCACTACTGCCCAATTTATAGGCATCTTGGGAAGTTGGCTCTTCACCATAGACATTCATTGTCACCCATAGTAGGGAGAATCACCCAGTTATAATGTGTACTCAATCACTCAATGATTTCTTTCATCTTTACTCTTTATGGTAGCCACCACAAGGGTCTCCTTATATAGCATCAAACGGCTTGACTAGTTGTTGATCACACTCTACTCACATCTCACTAATGCCGCTGAGGCATCACCGGTCCAGCGGCGTGCACGGTCTAACATTTCCCTTCAAGTCAAAACAACTGTAAAACATTTCTATTTAAAGCAGTAGACAAAATACAATGTTGTGTTTGTGGTGTCCTGGTCTCGGCCTAATTAATTGAGACGCAGGACACAATGCTTACTGTTAGTGGCGGTAAACTAACTTGCCACGCCCAGCTCCCTGGGCCTTTTATTGCCTTATCACAACGTGTCCACACTTACGCTTGGACTCATCCAAACGCCCCTGCGTTCAAGGGGTGGACCCTGCATTCACAGTGGGAGGGGCGTGTGCTCCAGTGGTACACCCCACTGGTAGCAACACTACATTCCTCCTTTACCTAGGGATAAAACAACAACAGGGAAACATAGTAAAACACAAAAAGTCACTCAGGTCAGCGAGGGCGCTGAGACAGCAGCTCAGCTGTGTTTCGACCAAAAGTCCGCTGGACAAGTCTCTGACGCAGCATCTGAGTTCACTGACAAAATATCATAACATCATATGTAAAACAGAACAGTCTTACTTCATTCTCGGCGAGGTCACCCAACTGGATCAGTTCAACGCCAGCACTGGGCCACAAAGTCCCGGTATCTCTGGGAAGGCTTGGGGCACGGGCGCAGGCTGTACTTGGCTTGGCTGCGGTTTTCTGCCGTGGCTGTGGGTGTTCCTTCCGCCTCGCTGGTCTCAGCAGCGCCGGGAACTTCAGGTGGACTCGCTGTCTCCGGATCACTCACTGTGAGATCGCCTGCTGGGGGGGTCGTGGTGCCTGTTGTGGTCGGTCCTGATGATGCACTCGGTGGGCAAACGTGCCAGTCATTCTGTTCCGTGTCCTGCCTTCTCTCTGGCACTTGCTTGAAAAAGGAAACGTTTCTTGTGACAACTTCTCCATTCCTGACAGCTGTAATCATAGTTCCGTTTACCTCGGTGACCTTCCAGGGATCCAGCTCGAATGGTAGGCGGAATTTCCCGCCGGGATGGCGGTCTTTCACTAGGACAGTGTCTCCAGCTTGAATGGGGCTGTCCGCGGCTCTCCGTTTACGGGATGCTTCCTGATTGTTCTTGGTGCGCTGTTCCATAGATTTGTTGTTGGGGATTGGGGCTAGCTCCCACGTGGGGTGGTGTGGGATGGTGTTTGCAAACGCCCGGTTGAAGGAGAGTCTATTCGGGGCAACCCCTGTGGTGCAGTGTGGGGTCTGGCGGTACTCACGGAGGAATTGGTATATAGCTAGCTCTATACAGTGACCATCAGCCACAGCAATTTGGATTGTCTTGTTCAGAGTTCTCATTATCCTTTCGACCTCCCGGTTGGCTTGGGGCCATCTTGGTGTTATCCGCTTGTGTTTGATGCCGTGGCTCTGCAGATAATCTGTAAACTCGCTGCCGTTGAACGGGGGTCCATTGTCTGTGCGGACCTCTTTCACAATCCCGTGGGTGGCGAGGATCTTTTCGAACTTTGGGATCACCTCTGCTGCTGCAGTTGACATCACAAACTCTACCTCGGGGTAGCGGGAGAAATCGTCCACCACGACAAGCATGTACTTGCCCCCTGGGAGGCTACCAAAGTCTGCACTCACTCGTGCCCACGGGGTTGTTGGCCCATCTTCGGTGATTATTGGTGCCGGAGGGTTTGGAAGGCTCGTTGCAAGGCACACCGGGCAGCTCTGAACGACTTCTTCGACAGCCTTGTCGAGGCCAGGGAACCACAGTTTGCTCCTGAGTCTGTTTTTGGATTTGACGATCCCTTGGTGAGATCCATGAGCCAGCCGGGCAGCGTGTTGGGTGAGGCTGCTGGGCAATACCAGGCGCGGGCCTCTCAGGAGACATCCTTCGGCTGAGACAGACAGTTCATGTTTGACCTGGTACAGGGCTTTTAGGATGGCTTGGGCGTCCAGAGTGCGAAATGATGCGGGGCATTGCAGGGCTCTCCAGTCGCCGGACTCAATCGCTTGGATCGTGATCTGGAGGCAGTCATCGTCTTTCGTGGCACTCGCAACTTCCTCTAGGGACATTGGGCGCGGCCTTGACCGTTCGACTATGAGCCGGACGTACTCCTCCGTGGCTGCCGCTTCCGCAGCTTCCGCTTCTGTGACTGGGCGGGCGTGTCTTGATAGGTAGTCCGCAGGGTTTCGCGTGCCTGGTTGGTATTCTACGGAGAAGTGGAACTCCTGCAGTTGCAGCACCCATTTTTCGATCCTCGGTGGTGGGCGAGAGGACGAACCTTGGAAAAGCGGTATGAGGGGCTTGTGATCGGTGACCACTGAGAAAGGGTGTCCATAGAGGTAGATATGGAAATGGCGGCACCCCCATAGGATGGCAATCGCTTCACGTTCAATTTGCGAATACCGTTGTTCGGTTGGTGTCAGCGTGCGGCTGGCGTACACTACGGGGGCCCACTCACCACATGTTTGCCGCTGTGATAGGACTGCTCCTAGGCCGGTGGGGCTGGCGTCCACTAGCAGTTGTGACTCATGTTGTGGGTTGAAGTAAGCCAGGGTCGTTTCAGCTGATAGGGTTGCTTTGGTCTTCACGAACGACTCTTGCTGTTCCGGGCCCCACACCCATGCGGCGTTTGACTTCGTGAGTTCGCGGAGAGGCCCTGTCAGGTCCGACAGGTCTTTTATGAACCGTCCGCAGTACGTTACCATACCTAGGAAACTGCGGACGGCTGTCACCGATGTGGGGGGTGGAGCATCGTGGATGTCCTTGACCTTGTCCGGGTCGGGGCCAACTCCTTGGTCGGAGAACTTATATCCAAAGAAACTGATGTTTCTGCGAAGGAACTCACATTTGTCCTTGTGGAGTGTTAGCCCTCTCTCCTTCAGCCTGTTGAATACTGCTTGGAGGCGTGCTATGTGATCTTCCAGTGTTGGGGCATGAACCAGGATGTCGTCGCTCACATTGAGCACTCCGTCGAGGCCTTGGAGGACATTGTGAATGATGTTCTGAAACACCTCTGCCGCACTCGAGATGCCGAAATTAAGCCTCGTGTACCTCCACAGGCCTGCGTGGGTGGAGAACGTTGTTATCGGGCGGGAGTCTGGGTGGAGGGGGATCTGGTGGTACCCCGATCGCAGGTCCATTTTGGAAAACCACTTTGACCCCGCTAGCTCTCCGATGATGTCGTCAATGGTCGGTGTCAGGTGACGTTCCCTCTTAATCGCCAGGTTGGGGATGCGCATGTCCACACATATCCTTACAGCATCGGGTTGCTTTGGCTTTTTGGCCACCACGATGGGGGACACCCACGGCGTGGGGCCAGTCACCCGTTCGATGATGCCAGCGTGTTCAAGCATCCTCAGCTCAGCTTCGACTTTCGGTCGGAGGTGAAAAGCGATCCGTCTGTGTCTGAGGGCTACAGGGGCCACCGACTGGTCAATGTGGAGGCGGACGGGGGGGCCACGTAGGCATCCTATGCCTTCGAACAGCGAGGAGTGTTCTGTGACCAGATGGTCCAGACCCTGGGCTTGTACCGTCAGGGCAAAGTGTATGAGTCCGAGTTCCCGTGCTGTTTTGCAACCAAGGAGGAAGCCAGATCCTTCCTGGGACACGTAGACCTTGGTAGGCAGCTGCGTTGATTCGTGGGCAACCGTCGTCTGGAACACTCCACACAGGCGCAATGGCCGTCTGGTTCCGTAGGCAAACACTTGTACTCTCGTGGGGCGAAGCGCGGGGGCATCTTCGAGGCACTGATACACGCCGGCGGCCATGAGGTTTATCGTAGCGCCGGTGTCGATGAGGGCTCTGACTGCTTGGCCATGCACCTGGACAGTGCACATTGGCTCGGTGGATGACGTGGCAGCTAGGGCGTTGAGCATGCGCACCACATGGACTGTCTTCGCGTCCTCCTCGTCGTCGTCCATGTCGCTGCTGTTCGACGTGTCCGGCACGGGCGCCACCTGCCGTACTCTCCTGGGTGGGCCGCTCAGCTTCTTCCGCTGGGACGATAGACAGACGCTCGCAAAGTGATTTGCCTTACCGCACGCGCTGCAGATTTTTCCTTGGGCCGGGCAGGCGCCTTTGTGGGGGGTAGCACCTCCGCACCACATGCAGGCCTGGTCTTGGGCGGACTGGCCTGATTTCGGTCGCCCTTTCTTGGGGAGTTTCGCCCGGCCGTCTGTGGGGAGCGGCCTGATGGCACACACGGGCTCCGTCTTGATGGTTACAGTTGGAGCTGGCTCCATGTGGGCGGCACGTGCCTTGGATAGCTCCTTGGACCGCCCCAGGGCTAGGATGTCGCGCATGGGCATCGCGTCCGTCTCCAGTACCCTCTCTCTCAGCTTCAGGGAGGCACAACCTTGAATAAATTGGGCGCGAATCTCATCAGCCGCATCCGGGAGAGTGCACGTGCTGGCTAGTTTTCGGAGCCGAGCGTAGAAAACGTCCACAGACTCGTCCGGGAGCTGGCGAGCTTGGCGCAGAAGAAACCGCTCGTAATCAGCACTGGTGAAAGGCTCAAAGTATCTCGTGATGGCGTCTCGCAGGGTCGCATATGTGTGTGGCGGGGCACCCTCAGTGACGTCCTTGGAGATATCGTGAATGGCTTCACTTCCGAGGTGTAAAAGCATCGCGCGTTGACGCCCTACCGCAATGTTGGCTGCGACAAAGTAGTTCTCCAGTCGCTCAACCCACTTCTTCCACTTGGCGGCTTGAGAAGGGGGGCTCCCGGTTACAGCGAAAGGCTCCAGATGTGGCACGGTGGCCATGGTGGCAGAGGTATAGTCCAATAGGTGACAGAAAAAGCTGCACAGGGCCCCTGGGGCGGCTGAAAACACGTGGGGGTGGACACTAGCAGGCAGGAGCAGTCACATGCGGTGATCCGCGAGATGCGTGAGCCTTGGCGGGGTCCGCGCTCACGCGAGAAGCGTGAGGAACGGCGAGCGGGAGCGTTGCGCGCCTGGCGTGTGAGACGTGAACACACTGCGCATGCGCGGATGAGCAGATCGGCCGACTGGGTCCGGGGCCGGGTAGAGTGGAGCAGCCAGGGCCAGAGGCAGCGCGGGGCAGTGGGGGCACACGGAGGTACCTGAAAGGCGGCGGCCAAGAGGACAGCGGCTCTGGAAGCAGGCGGAGGCCCAGACCGGCAGCGGACAGTGGAGCGCTGGGACTCCGGTGAAGCGCTACGTGTAGCGGTGCACGCGAGGTGCAGCGAGGTATGCTCTGGTCGCTGTGGTGCCGGAAGGGCACGCAGAAGCGTTGTGGGGTGGCTCGTCGACCACCTCGTCGCCAGTGTGGTGTCCTGGTCTCGGCCTAATTAATTGAGACGCAGGACACAATGCTTACTGTTAGTGGCGGTAAACTAACTTGCCACGCCCAGCTCCCTGTGCCTTTTATTGCCTTATCACAACGTGTCCACGCTTACGCTTGGACTCATCCAAACGCCCCTGCGTTCAAGGGGTGGACCCTGCATTCACAGTGGGAGGGGCGTGTGCTCCAGTGGTACACCCCACTGGTAGCAACACTACAGTGTTCAATGGTGCCTGTAAAATTACTGCGTCGTCCACTAGGCTAGAAAAGGTTAATTGCAAACACTACAAGTCACATGTTAGGCAAATTCAAAATACATACCGTAGGAGCTTTGATTTAATGTTGCTAACTTTAATGACTGCCATGGAAGGGGCTAGAACACCAGCTTCTCTCCATGACATTTTAGCAGGTCTCACAGTCAGTGTTGTTGGGATACAGTCTGGTATGCCAACTTTATGCCGCGTTTATTTTGCAGACAGACATGTTGCTGCCTGCAGTGCATTGCCTAATAAAACAGCGCTGCAGTTAGAGGTGGCGAAACGCCTATGGGCAGTGGGGGGAGGGCAGCAAGAGCACAGGGGCACCCCGTACAAAAAACTCATTAACACAGGCATCGAGAGTGTGTCACTGTTTGCCCAAGGGGAAATGTCTGCAAATCGTTCAGTTTCTCAGCGAAGATGACCATTCGCCCACACCTTTGTAAAAGTTCCTGACAAGGCCCCAGTGAAAGTGTGAGAAAAGGACGGAAGCGACGCTGTGTCCACTTTTAGAGAGCCTCGTCTGCAGCATGCTGAACCCTCAGACGCAAAAATGGTGCAAGGGGCTTGTAAATCTGCCCCTAGGTGTGGAGTGACGAGGGGAATTCCACGCACCGCAGATCATTGCTGGATGCCACCTCCAACTTTAGACTATTTTTCATTTTGTCCTCCGATACTGGATTCGGAGGAGAGTAGGGAGGAATACTTCTCCAGTACCATAAGTCCTCAGGCAGGCAGAGGCAGTGATATTGCTCTGCTGTTTAAATAATTTGAGGTAAAAGAACCTGAAGAACATTTTTACGCATGGACTACCACAATTGCAAGAAAAACTTAACCATATAATCTATTTGTGGAATACTATTAATGTAATTTACGCAGAATCTTCTTTCTTACGTCTCAATTCACCTAGATATATAGCCCACGTATGAGGAGCCTATACAGGATGTCACATCTTTACTGGGCACTGCTCAAGACATTGCATACACAGGGTGGCCAAGAGCGCTTTCAAATATGGCATACATTACTTGGCTACCACCAACATCCACTCTGATTAAATTCTCCCACACAACAGCTATTGCACATTTACCATGAAACCTCTGAATCAAAGATACGACAAGCATTAAAAATGCAATAGGTCTCGCCTTTGATTAAGGTAAAGCCATTTGCTTTGCTAATGGTATTATATAGCAAAGTAAATGGCTTTCACTTAATGAAAGGCGAGCCCTATTGCATTTTGAATGCGTGTTTCGATAGGAGTAATAACAATGTCCTAGGTGAGGCATTGAGAATAGGGGGCAATATTCCAGATGAGTGCCTCAGAAGAGGACACATTATTCCAGATGAGAACTTATCAATAATGTGTTACAGGAGAAGAGAGAGAGAAAGAGAGAGAGAGAGAGAGAGAGAGAGTTGGAATTTTTTTTTTAGCAAAATGTTTACTGCTGCTACATGTCACTGCTATATTTGAAACATGTGCTGCTACATGTGTTCTGTGTTTGGGAACATGGAGATTGCTGCTGTCCGCATTCTACCTTGTTATCTGTGTAATGAAAGCACTGTAGCTGTGCATGCTGTAATTGTGTGTGTATTAGTGGAGCATGGTAAAAATATGTTACTACACAAAAGCGAAAAATATTTACTTTGACAATCGTCGTTTTATCGTATTCCCTGCTGCGTTCCTCAACAATTATTCAAATATTTTTATAATGCAGAGAAAGGTCTGCTCATTCTTCAGGTGCTCAAAAGTCTTGGGAACATATTTCAATTTGAACATGCACTGCTGTTATGCTTACTCTGCAGCGTCGCCATGAAATATCTTAAACAAACAGTCCAGTACAATAGGTCTGATGTCTTTTACCTCAGGGCGAACCAGCATCCCTTGAAAGAATGAACTGCTCGGGAACTGGTACTGTCTGTCGCAAGTCTCTCCTCACTGCTGCCTCTCAGTCCCTCTCGCACGCGATGCTCTGTAAATGTTTAACGCTCTTCCAGCGGGATCACGCTGTGCCCGTGGTGACAGTTTGAGCTCAGCAGGTTCCGTGGATCGGAATATATAATGGATATGGTGACTCGCGGCCAAGAAGGTGCACTCCCCATTCTCCACTCAGCAGCCTCCTCAGCTGCCCGCGCGCGAATCAATGCCCGGACCTGAGCTGTCAGCACTGCTCCGACAGGAGTTTTGTTCCATAGTAGCTGTTATAATGTAGAAATAAGTTAGATATATAGTTACAGGAGAGGCTGGCCGCACCAGTTTACCCTAACCACTATTAGTCCTTCTTCGATGTTTTAATTCTGAAATCGTTTAGGTATTTGCCATCTTTTTGACGCAGAAAGTGGGAGGTGGGTGAAAGGGGATTTGTTTTCTGTCTGAATTTGTGGACCTTCCAGAAAAATGCTCTTGGATATTTTTATGACTAGTTTTGACTACAGCACCAGTGAAAATGGGCGTAGTTAATCTGTCACTGCTATTAGCACTGCCGCTTGCCACATCAACTACCGCGCACTGGGTGAATCTCCGTACTTAATGTTTGCTTTGTTTTGGGCACTTTGCATTTTTTAGCAGAACCCCTGGATAGTAGACTTTGCGCAAGAAAATGAAAGGGGAGTGGGGGGGATGTCACAGCTGCAGAGTGGATGTCCACTAGTGTTGGGGGGAGGGAAGTAAGCACTAAGCGGCACTTGTGGGGTGGAGGGATTTCCTTGTCAGCTGGGGTGCCAGTTATGCACTTGCTGAAGCGCCGCTAATATTCTGAGCTTCCGACAGGGCAGGAGATTCCGCCGTGGGACTCGCACCTTGAGAGACCGTCATGGCTCCTTTGACAGCAGTTGGGGTAGTATAAATGCAGAAATTATCAGAATTCAATTGGCCCCGCTGCCACTGCACTCGCTGCAATGGTAGTCACAGAGGAGATGGTGCACTTTGCACCCTGCTGAGTAAGCGGCACAGCTTTTGATGTAGAGACTTGGTCTGCCGCATGCAGTCCAGCGGCAGGTTTTCACTTCTTGGCGGACTTGGTGTTTGTTTTAGAAAGGCTGCTGAGAAGTGAGAGTAGGTATAGCGTGTCAGCCGACAGTGATCAGCTTCAGGGAGGCGGTAGTGAAGCCCTGCTTTCAGAGGTGGTTGGCAGCGTACGTCATCTGTGGTGTGGTGAGGTGGTCTGCGTGTGTGGATCCCAGCCAGCGCCTCACTTGTACCAGCAGCTTCTGCACTCTCGGTACACTGGCCAGCGAGTGCGCCACTGCTCTGTGATTTATACTATGATTAAAAAATTGCAAGGACCTGCCAAATGTAAAGTAAACATTAGGAGAGGCCATCTACGGCCGCATTTACACAATGTTTGTCGGAATGTTGGGAGAGGATAAAGAGATGATGGGTGGGCTGTGTTATCCCGCAGCATAGCACTAAGCACCCCCAGCGCCTCGATTGCCGGGAACCCTATTCCCCAGCGGAGTTAATCGGCTGAGCATTTTTGTAATGCGCGCTACATTTCCACAAGTCTGTAAACACAGCGGTACTCATTTTTGTTATTGCGGCTACTGTTCTGATTGATTTTGGGGTGTTTCACAAGATGTGACAAATACAGGTGCGCTGCTGGTTTCTTTTACGTCCAATCATTACCGTATGGTTACGTGAACACATGACGAACTGTTAAAGAAAATTAATTCTCATTCTATGTGCCTTTTAGACCCGTTGATGATGTCTGTTGGTCTAAATTCGTATAGTTTGCCAGTGGTGTTTTCTTCGCTTTGTTTCTGTTGGACTCCATCGCTGCAATATCAACAAGCGCTCGCCATGACGCCATGACGTAGACTTTTCTCTTTTTCTGCCGTCCCACTTGGAAGGCCTGGCCTGCTTTCCTTCTTAAGTAAAAATGTTTGTTATCTTTATGGGACCATGTGTTTGGCCCCATAAAGATAAGAAACCTTTTACGGCAGAAGGAAGGCAGACGAGCCTGTCCAAGTGGGACGCTCAAAAAGAGAACTGTCCACATCACCAAAAGCTCTTTTCCAATGGCTGGCCACCGTTTAGTATAAACGGTGACGCCGGCCAATGGGAAAGAGGGGAGGGGCTTAAAGCCCAATACTGAAGCTCCCTCTAAATCATAAAATCTCACCAGCGAGACTGCGCATGTGCGCAGCCCACGCACGCGAGACCTAAAAACCACTCAAATTGCCTCAGAACTGAATTTACAGAGACACCTTAATCCTTCTTGGAATACAAAATACTGAGTTAAGAAAAGCAACTTCTGGAAGTACTCAGAAGCCACCAGTCCAGTCAGCCCCTTTCTGATGCCAAGCTGTGCAGCACCTTTCTCAGCGCAGCCACAATTGCGCTGTGTAACCTTTCCGCCTCATGTGATGGAGACCTGGATGATGCTGCCTCAGCCTACCACTGCCCAGTACAGGTTTGTCAGGTAGTGAGCGTTACCCTCTGCACTAACCTAACCCTGACATCCCTCTCTGATCATGCTACCATGTGTGAGAGAGACTCCGCTGACATACCAGTGGTACCATGAGCCCTTTTAGGTGTTTTAAGTAATGCTTGAATATGCCCTTAGACTGGGATACATGGGTGTCTTTTAAACTCTAACCACAACACATGCCATAATTAGCTGGTGCTAATTTGCCCAACAAATATTGCACCCTTAGTAGTTTACACAAGCGTCTTGCACATTGGAGCCTGCTCGGCTGCAGTGTGGACTCTATTTTCTGCAAATTTAGGGAGGAAAGATCTTCTTAGCCCAGTCCTTCTGTCTTCTTCCCCTCTGCAGCTTCAGGTTGTACCACTCCAGACCCTGTGCCCCTTACACCCTCTCAGCCCCCTCACTATACTCTATTTGGCCTGCTCCCATTAAGTTCATTGCGCTGTCACCTGTGCGTGATGGGGGGATGCTGGAGTACCTCTTAGGCGATCATTGGAGAACTGACCCGCAGCTGTCCGGCCTTTACCTGTTCCATGAGGGACGCTTGCTGCTGCTGCTGCATGGACTGAGCCTTTTCTGCATTGGAGAGGGTGTGTTTTTGCTGGTGTTCTCTACAATTTCTTTGGGGAGGAGAGAAGCTTGCACTGGAGCCTGACGCGCAGTAAAGCCCCCTGTCTAGTGGCTTCAGCAGGGGTTGCCTCGTAACCCCATGGGCTGGTATGCTAAGCCCCACTAAAAGACTGGTTCATCTTTTATGGGCCTCTACTGTCTGCAGGCAAAATCTTGTAAAGAACATGAAAGAGATCATAGATGCCGGAAAAAAGAACAAATGAGGCAAGTACAGCAAAGGAGACAGGGGAAGAAAATACAGGGAAAAGGGACAGAGCAGGGAAAATGAAAAACGTGAGAAGGAGGGAGAGAGAAAAGAAAAGATAAGGCATTGGGAAAAAAAAGAAAGGTGAGTAAATAGTGAGAAGGGAAGAAATGCAGAAGTTTGAAAGGAAGAATGAAAGATGGAACTTGAAAGAAAGGGTGGAAGAAAATGCTAATGGAGTGAAGGAAACGTGGAAGGATGGGAAAGGGAAGTGAAGATAAACAAGCATTTACAATGCAATGGTCTCGGCATCATTAAAGGTAGAGCTATTGGGATTGCTCATGACATTTCTTTTTTTTTCTTTAAATCATAAATAAATGGCATTGTCATTTACATTGCCAATACACAGCACTCTGCACTCAACAGCACACAGCACTCTGTACTCAACAGCACACAGCACTCTGCACTCAACAGCACACAGCACTCTGCACTCAACAGCACACAGCACTCTGCACTCAACAGCACACAGCACTCTGCACTCAACAGCACTCACTACTCTGCACTCAACAGCACACAGCACTCTGCACTCAACAGCACTCACTACTCTGCACTCAACAGCACTCACTACTCTGCACTCACTACTCTGCACTCACTACTCTGCACTCACTACTCTGCACTCTACACTCACTACTCTGCACTCTGCACTCACTACTCTGCACTCACTACTCTGCACTCACTACTCTGCAATCTGCACTCACTACTCTGCACTCTGCACTCACTACTCTGCACTCTGCACGCACTACTCTGCACTCACTACTCTGCACTCTGCACTCACTACTCTGCACTCTGCACTCACTACTCTGCACTCACTACTCTGCACTCACTACTCTGCACTCACTACTCTGCAATCTGCACTCACTACTCTGCAATCTGCACTCACTACTCTGCACTCTGCACTCACTACTCTGCACTCACTACTCTGCACTCACTACTCTGCACTCACTATTCTGCACTCTGCACTCACTACTCTGCACTCTGCACTCACTACTCTGCACTCACTAGTCTGCACTCACTACTCTGCACTCTGCACTCACTACTCTGCACTCACTACTCTGCACTCACTACTCTGCACTCACTACTCTGCACTCACTACTCTGCACTCACTACTCTGCACTCTGCACTCACTACTCTGCACTCTGCACTCACTACTCTGCACTCTGCACTCACTACTCTGCACTCTGCACTCACTACTCTGCACTCTGCACTCACTACTCTGCACTCTGCACTCACTACTCTGCACTCTGCACTCTGCACTCACTGTGATGGAATTGTTGGATGAGTAAAAGGGTGGCTGGATGGACTGCATGAAAGGGTGGGAGGAAGAACGTAAGAATGAATGTGTTGAAGGATTGATGGATGAGTGAAGCGGCAGATGGACAGATAGATGGATTGATGGATAGAATGAATGGGTGGATGGATGGACTGAGTGAAAGGGTGGATGATTGAAAGTATCGAAGGATGGATGATTAAAAGGATTAGTGTAAAGATAGATGAGTGAAAGAATGGCTGTAAGAATGGATGAGTGAGAGAGTCGATGGATGAATGAAAGGGAGGATGTATGGATGAAAGGCGGGATTTATTAACAAGTGAAAGAATGGATGGGTGAATGAAAGGATGGGTGAATGAGTGAAAGGGTGTTCGGGGGAATGGAAGAGTGAAAGGATGGAAGGCTGGGTGAAGGGTGGATGGATGAATGAGTGAAAGAACCAGCCAGCCCACACACACCCTCCATAGGCCACCTGAAGCGATCTAGAACCAGGCCCCCGCCACCTGAAGCGATCTAGAACCAGGCAGCACACAGGTTCCCACCCACCTGAAGCGATCCAGAACCAAGCTGACCCCCGCCCCCAAAGGCCAGCTGAAGCACACACACCCTCCATAGGCCAACTGAAGCGATCTAGAAATAGGCAGGCCACAGGCCCCTGCCCACCTGAAGCGATCTAGAACCAGGCTGTCACAGACCCCCACTTCCACCCTTGCCTATCCTTACTTATCCTCTTCTCCTTGTCTTGGCGCCACGAAGGTACCTGCTCATGGTTTTTGGCGCTTAATAATCCACTCACATAAATAAGTCCACATTTTCGATCTCGCCATTTATATGTTTAGAAAAAACACTAATTCACAGCAACAACGTCATCCCCGTTAAGAAAGTGTCTGATACCCCTTGTTTTGTGCTGTAACAGCTGTCTGATGAGCCATATTACAGCCAACAAACCTTCCAGGAATTATCAGGTAACTGGGTACAAGCTAGACCGCCCTGTGTACTCTGGGTACTGATGGGGTCAGAGGTCATCTGAAGGGCGTTGGGGGTTCGTTGTTGGCACAGAAGGGCAGAGCAGGCATCCACAGAAGCTAAGAGAGAGCTGCCCTATTCCAAAATATCAGCCCCCCCACACACACACTTTTCTGCAACAAAAGCAGTAAAATGAAGATATTGCCATCAGTCCGCATGCCAGGCTGTACCCGAGGGCATCGTCTGTGACCTTGTACCGTCCTGGTATCCCCTGCACGGCCTCTGGGGGTGTGCAGGGCGTCTGGGAGGCAGTGAAAGCGGCGTGTAAACAGAGGCCCCGCCGTCTGACCCTGAACCCCAGACCCTGGAGGGGCTTCAGCGGCAGAGTTTGAGGCCGATAAACCCGCTCTGAAATCCCAGCGCCCAGACTAGGCCGCATCTTGTGATAGTGGGCGTATGACTTTGTCACTACTGCATATCAGATCTAGCTCGGCTCGTGCGCCAAGAAGTGGACAGAATCCTCGAGGCGAGGACTCCAGGGCCCGACAGACGAGGTGGTACGAAGGAGGCCCGTTCCAAGCAGGGGCAATGCCAGTGTGTCCGGCGCCCCAGAGCAAGGAAGCGCCCTGGCTGCTGGTTGTATCGTGAAATGCAACAATAACCAGGGTTTGCCTCTGGGCCCCGGTGCCACTGCACCTGCCGCGCCTATGGGAGCCGGGCCTGGAGGGGCGTGGGTTCAATACCGGCGGGTCCACTCAGCCTTTCATCCTTCGGAGGCCGATGAAATGAGTACCATCGAGTTGGGTAACAATAAAACATCTGTTAATCAGCATCAAGATACCCTTCTGAATGAGCGTGCGATTTACAAAATACACATGTTACGTTAAAGGAAGCCGTGTCCATCCTCCCATGACGTACACGGTGCCAGCACGTCCTGCTGCTTGAACCTCGCCCCGTGCACAGCTGGCCTCAGAACAGGAGGAAACAGACATGAACATATCTGGGTTTCAGAACACGACTGACGCAAATAAAAGTGCTGCTATCGATGACCTCACGGTGATGAAAGGCGGAGCCAATCTTTGACGAGATTCCACCCTACAGGTCCGGTGGTTTAGAATGTCTCAGCTCACACCCTTTCCAGCTGTGCGGTCTCACTTCTAAGGCATTTACCTGCCTGCCGTATTACACGGTGAACTACAAACCCCAGGGTGCACTGCGTCAAGTACGTCAGGCAGGGTTGGTCCGGTCTTAAGTCTTCAAATGTTGATCCCTTTTATTGGAATAATTGAAATAAAAGGCTTTGGAAACAGGAGGGGCTAAGTCTTTCATTCAGAGACATCTGCCACTATGTAATTACGTCACATTTAGAGTGATGGTCTTTAAATGTATGCCAGGTCACACAATCTTTATAGCCTGGTTTTCAGTCTGGCCTTCTAGTCACCTCTTGTATCACCCTTAACCCCAGTGCTCCCAGACTGGAATGTTTCGAAACGGGAACTTCTGACAGACAGACCGGACATCTTTGTTCGCGTTGCATGCTGGTACTTGTAGTGTCACTCGACTCATTATTTCCCTCATTATTTCCCTATGCATAAAGGACTGCAGCTACCAGCATATGGTGACCTGAGCAGGTTTAGTAACTGTCACACCTGACAGGGGACAACTGGAGGGACCTACGGCCACACAGACCCTCAACATGACAAAGCAAAATACAGCAGATACGACATGAAAAGAGCGAGTGTGAGGCTGGGGGGTAAAGCCAGGGACAGCGGCAAATCGTCACCCAACGACCCCTCTCCGGAGCGGGACGGAGGAGAGCTGTGGGCGGAGGGAGGGGGGGGTAGCGTGACAGAGGAGAGCTGCGGGCAGAGGGAGGGGGGAGAGCACGACAGAGGAGAGCTGCGGGCGGAGGGAGGGGGGGAGCCGGACAGAGGAGAGCTGCGGAGGGAGGGGGGGAGCCGGAAAGAGGAGAGCTGCAGAGGGAGGGGGGGGGGAGCCGGACAGAGGAGAGCTGCGGAGGGAGGGGGGGAGCCGGACAGAGGAGAGCTGCGGGCGGAGGGAGGGGGGGAGCGGGACAGAGGAGAGCTGCGGAGGGAGGGGGGACGAGCAGAGCAGCTCTGGAAACCACCACCGTCTTTCTCCGAGGCAAAGCAGAAATGCCTCGGAGAAAGCATGGTAATTTTCGCATTCGGGGGCGTGTGTTTTGTTGTTCTGAGTGACGGGTGACGTCAGCAAAATGTACGCCCCCAAATCCGAAAAGACGGAGCCTATTCGGAGGGACAGCTCTCTCCTCCAATGGCTGGCCTACATTTAGGAAGCCAGCCAATGGGAGAGAGGCAAAAACAGAGGCGGGACAAATAGTCCACACTAAGCAACATTAAATCTCGGTACTTCCAGTTCTGCATTCGGCAGACCGGATATTAGCTCAACCTAAAAATGAATAGGTGGGTGGAAGGATGAAGAGACTGATGGCTGAAAGGATGAATGTATGGAAGGGTGAAAACATCTAGAGATGGGAACAAAAGGATGGAAAGAAAAGTGAATAGATGGGTGGGTCCATAAATGGATGCAAAAGAGAACAGCCGATAGTAAGGATTTTGCAAGCACACCTGGCGCAGAGTCATTAGAGGCCTGGGTCAAACTGGGGGGGGTGGGGGGGTTTAATTTTCTTGCTACACTATTCATTGCAGCTGCCATGCTGAAACTTTCCATTTAGGAGGGAAGCATGCACTGATGCTGGTCCTCTATCAGGTCCATGTCCCCCTCTACTCTGCTCGTGTCCCACAAGAGACAAGTGCCTCCACCACCATGCTTGGTTCCCAGTTCCATGCTCCTTCTGCCTTTGCCATTCTTGCTATGTGTGGGACACTTGCTCTGCTGGGAAGGAGGGAAGAGTGCATTGCAGCTATCACGCTTAGGTTGCCTCAGTTTGAATATAATGATTTTTGGGGCCATGGGCAAGCTGGATTTTGGGGGTCCCCTGTTCTGAACAACTTTAAATTGATTAAACATTTTCTGCTAATTAAAGGGATATTGCCAATAATATTGACTTACGCTTAAGCTTCTAGAAACAGCTGAATTAAGTCTGTCCAGGGTCCCCAAATCATTAAAATGCTACTTCTGAGAGAACTAGGGAGAGATAAAGATCGGCCGAGAGAGCAGTGAATGAGATAATAATATAGACAGGAGAGAGAGAGAGAGAGACTGAGTGAGAGAGGGACAAAGATAGAGAGAGAGAGAAAGAGAGAGAGAGAGAGAGATCACTTTCCAATGGGGGCCCTTTGGAAGCTCAGGGCCTGGTCAATTGCCCACTTTGCCCACACCTAAAAACGTATCTGTGTGTTCAGTGCTTTAGGGAAGCTTATAAGACTCCTAATGCATTGCACCCGGTCAATGAGGGATGCAGGTCTGCATTCCTGAAGCCCCTGCGGTACTTGTTCTTCGATGAAGAGGCGAGGCACCAGTGCTGAACCTGCTCTATGAATGAGAGAAGATGCCCATGGTGCATCCCTTTTGTTGGGGAGATGCCCATGTTCTGTTAAGGAGAGAACATAGACAGATGCGCATTCCTGGTAAAGGTGAGGAAGGGACTTTTGCATTGCTGCTGTTTTGGCGCACCCGTTGAGGGAAGAAGGACATTTTACAGAGCTGCTGGGCGGGATGTACCAATACGATGAGGAACAGAACCTTTCACTGCTGCGATTTATGCTGCATATGCATTGTCTCTTGGTGAAGTTTAGTAAAATATTTTTACTACACAAAATCCTAAACAATTAGGTATGTCATGGTTGGCTTGATTCATCCGTGTTTTGTTCCCTGGCTGGCAGGCTTAACAGACTAAATAAAAGAAGTGATCAGGGCCGGACTGGCCGTAGCGGGCACCAGGCATTTCCCTGGTGGGCCGCCGTGGTGGGGGCCAGTTTTGGACCCCTGGGATGCCGTTTTTGTTACAGAGGGCTGGTTTTGCAGCATAGCTGCTATATATCGGCCCAAGGTAACAAAAGGTGAATAAAGCAAACACAATGAGATGATGGACACGGCGCTGATCCTTTTCAGACACTCACCCCCAGTCACAGATTTGGGTTGAATCCATCATCATTCTTTAGCTCACCTCAGTTCAGACCCAAAATAAAGATGGAGTTAGGCCCAGATCTCTGTACTGGAGTGAATGTATGACATTGTTCGGCATTCTGCCCATCAATTGTTCTTTTTGCATTTGTTACCCTGAGTGGGACGGGTATGCCCAGATGTGGGTCCCGTGCTCTCTATGCCACTGGAGTCAAGCTATCCCAGCTGATGAGGGCTGAAAGCCCGAAACCGGTCCTAGGATGCTTGTTTCCAGTCCAGGGAGGACCTGGCCTGGCAGTTCGGACTGAACTGTTCCCATTAGGCGCAGGGTCAAGACTGATTTGCTATGGCTGGGTCCAAACTGGAATGGCATGGTGAGCAAAAAAACGATGGAATTAAGCCCAGATCTCTGTACTGGGGAGAATGTATGACATTGTTCTGCATTCTGTCCATCAATTGTTCTTTTTGTATCAAAAGGTGCAGCGGTGAGACAGGAGTGCTGCTTCCAACAAGCACCCCTCCAATAGGGGGGACGGCAGAGCTATTTGTCAGGGCCGGTTTTGGTTTCCAGTCCAGCCGTGGAAGTGATCAACAATATTTTTCACAAATTTAGTAGCACTGGTAAAACCAACAGGTCTGGCCTTGGCAAGCATGCGTCCTTTACTTTTTCAATGTAGTTATTTTTGTTTAAGATTTGTAATATGCAAAGAATATTACAAATGTGAAAAATATAAAAATAAAGGAGTGTTCCAGCAACCCATGCTCTGAAGAACATTACTGGTCAGGCAGCTGAGCACTTGTAATCAGGAAACACGCAGTCACTCAAACTCAAACTGCAAGACTGTGCCATTTCCCTTTGCTGTATGCAGTTGTGAGTGGAAGCAAAATGTGAATGAAACCTGAACAAACCAATCAATGAAGAGGATAGACCAAAAAACTCCTCCATGCACATATACATATTTCATTAGGTAAACACAAGAATGGGGAGCCAGCTAAAGCTGTCCGTAGGCCAGATATAAAAAGATACCAATTTCCACAAATGCTATAAATGCGAACAATGTTGTAGAGCACGCTTCATAAAAAGTGAGAGTCCCGCTGAGGTTTCAGTTAATTTTTTAATACGAAATGACTTAAATGTGAACGTCATTTAAGGCTATCTTTTCTCACGGCAAGCTGGGAATTAGGTTGGCTTTATTAATGAATAAAGCAAAAGGCATGACAAACAGGCAGACTGCCTAAACGGAATGGTGTATGATTAAGAGAACCCCGCAGAGAAGAGTTGCGCTCCAGCAGCTGCTGCGTTTGCTACAGTCAATTTGATTCTAAGTAGAACATGGCACAGTTGGACATCTCTTACCACAAGGCAGTGAAAGCATAGAAACGGGTAATGCGATTATGCTTGTCAAAAATTAAACAAGAAAAACAAGCATTGGCAACGCCAATAGATCTGGTTTGCATTTTGAGTGTTGTCTAAATATTTTAAAAAGCCTGCCACCGTGGGGAAAACTAACAACTTTCTTTTTGTATAGAATGCATTCACAAGAAAAATAATTGTCCTTTTGAGATGTAAAGAAGTCCCACATGCATTGCAATGCAAGCATTCCATAAGTGATGGAATGGTGCACCAAAGAGCCAATGGCACGAGGTGAGGCAGATACCCTCCTCTGGGTAGAGGAAGAGCACATTTTGTGCATATCTTAAAAGAATTGGTAACAATAGGTCAAGCAAACAGCTGTGTTGTTTAGCTAGGGTGACCAGACGTCCCGGATTTCTCCAGAAAGTCCCGCTTTTCAGATGAGTGTCCCGGTGTCCCGACACATTTCTTCATCTTAAATATATGTCCCTGTTTTTGGGACAAAGGACAGGCAATTCAGCAAAGCAGAATAGAAATGCATACTCTCCTTTTACAGGTGCCTTTTGAGACTGATAAAAAGAGCACTTTATCAAAAGTAGCTTTATTCGATTTTATACAAAGAAAATCACAAAAGCACAAAAATACATTCATTTAAATTTTAAAATCGAGTCATTTAAGTTTTAAAATATACGTATACTTTATCTCTTTCTGTTGTCAGCACAGAAGGAGGCAGGCAGCATGCTTCCTGCAGAGGGGAGACAGGGTGGGGAGGAGGGCAGGGAGCCCAGCAGTCACGGCCGGCATGACTCGTGGGTAGGGGCGGGGAGGGTGTCCCGCCGAGGGGGGGTGAAAGGGCGGGTTACATTTTAATTATAAACAAAAAATAACTTACCTTAGCTGGCCCGATCCGGTCCTGCGTTGTCTCTGCTCTGCTTCTCTGCTCCTCGCAGGAATCAGGCAGCGTCCCTCCCTTCACCTAAGCCGATCATAACGCTGCAATGGCAGCGTTGTGATTGGTGGGGACGGTGCCCACCAGGCACCTATGGGGAGGCCATTTTCTCTATATAGGCTACATGCAGCCTACATGGAGAAAATGGTAGAGTGCGCATGACTGGTTTGGTCGGCAAGGGCTGACCAAACAGTCAGGGCCCGCAACACTGGGCTAGCCACTCCTCCCCTGCCCTGTTGCAGGACCACCCACCCATCTGCCCCCAACCAAACCACTCTGCTTTTTCGCAGTGCGAGAAGCAGTAACATAAAATGGTATACATATACCATTTTATGTTACTGCTTCTCGCACTGCGAGAAAGCAGTGGGGCGACGCTCCTCCGACCACATGGAGGAGCCGCCCCTGGTGCTCAGGGCGGAGGTTTTGTCATTGGTAAATTTAACCTTGTAAATGTGTGTATATACTAGATATATATAGTCACATATTTACATGGCTACAGAAAAAACGGGACAGGCCAGATATATAAGGCTTTAGTCCTACTTTTATTTCTGGACTATACCAGTTTTTGGTTCTCAAGATCGAGTCTCCGTATGTTAAGCTATATCTTAAAAGTTGAAGAAAGTCCTTATATTTGAAAGGGTTTTCCCATTCTGTGTCTATAGGAAAAAGCGTCAGTACACACGGGCCTACGCCGCACAAATAAGTAAGCTGCAAAAACTCACCATTCTTTTCATTTCAACCGAGCAACATATTTGTCTACCAGACTTGAATTGATTTCATATGTGCAGTTTAGTCATGACTGACATTCACTGATTACTTTTTACAGATTTGGCGGATTGCATATCGGGCCCTATCCTTTGATAGAATTAAATGCTGAGAAGGTCATTGGTAGTCTTCTGGGTTTCATCTCACTTGTTACATATAATGCAAAAGCACTGGTGGATTTACTGCAACAAAGGGCTTTGCATACTCATACAGAGAAAATACTGTTTTGTGGAGAAAGTTGAACTTGTGCTGGCTGCACGCCTAACCGCTTTAAGATGGCCAAAGCAGGGCAAAAAGGCTTTCACTGTGATGAGAAGCAAAGCTGAGCCATTAGCAATCTAGGAGAACAATGGCCATCACAGTACAAGTCATGAACACCATAGTTTAAGCTGTTCTCTACAAGCCACAGTATTCCATTGACTCACGCACTGCATATTTCTGCGGTGTGCTCAGGCAACAGAATCCCAATACTGGAAAGAGGACAACGACAAACCTCTTCCACTGTAGAACTCATAGAAGGCCCATTCATTTATGTATTCTTTTGTTTCATTCAATCATGGGTTCTTGTGTGTGAAGAAACTAACCATTACTTTGCTACTACAAAATGCAATAAACATCCAGTTATCCATCTAGTCGAGAAGTGCCTCTGGGCTCTGCAACCATTAAACATTTTTGTAAATGATACACCACCAGATACATCCAGGATACTTAAAGTGAACTGGTCAGAAGATTTTTTAGTGGGGCCCTGAACTAGTGTATGTCTTTTAATAGCCATGTCTGTGTGATTTTGGCCACCCCTGAAGACCAGTGTTGGTCACACTCTCAATAATGACACACCTTTATCTTTTTAACGAGGTCCACATTACCTTATGCCATATGCTTTCTGCAATTGTGTGTTTCCAAAACAGAACTGCTATCCCCTATGTATTTATATTTCTTAAAAAAATGAATGTCCGTGATAATTGTCAGAACGGTGATAACAATATGATCTCAAACAATGGAATGAGTGTAAAAGTAAACTTGATAATGGGCACCGCTGGTTACCGGTCGTTAGGGTTAAGCTTGGATGATCCCAAACATCTAGTTGTGTGAAAGGTGAATGTAAGATGCAGGGTGACTGCTGCCCTTACAGAAACAAGAGGCTCATCCCACTCTCCATTACTTTTTCCCACCCTCTTGCATCTTTATCCCCAGAATCTATATGCAGAGGAATACACAAAATGATGCCACCAGAGTAGCTTGATAAAGAGTGTTCAGGCCTGGTGTCAAGTAGGTAAAAGCCATCAAGAATCCATTTTGAGAGGAGTACAAGCCTGCAATACACAGTTTTCCATAAAATGTTGCATTTGTTCGGATGTATTTGAACTGACTGGCAGAAGTTGAAGTTCTGTCCAAATTCTCAACTGCAAAAGATCTTTGAAAATAAGCAGAGAGCCAACTTCAACACGTTTAGGACCTACATCAACAAAATCCAGTGTGATCCCTGCTGTACTGCATCCTGAACATAACGCTGTCCATTTACTCAAGGCTAGGACCAAGACTGATGCCCTGCCGAAGCTCTGCTATACTATACTACTGCCTCAGCAGAGGTTTCCTGCTAGCGCTGCAGCGGAATAGCCGCCGCAGCGAAGGGGTTAATCTGGTGATGACAGCACATTTAGGTCACACAATATGCAACTTTAAGTTAATGTGAAAACTTAAACCCTAAAAAAGGTTAGATGGGCTTTATGGGCAAAATTCGGAGTGTTACTTCAGGGGTGGTGCTTGGGGAGTTACAACCCTCTAATAAATGTATATCATGGTAAATAATTAGGTACAGGTGCTTTCAGTCGGGTTTGGTGAGGTGTCTGTTAGATTTCACCAGGACTTTTTACATACACACAGACAAAAACGGATACACACTTTCTCCTTCACTCAGTTTTGGAAGTCTTCAAAAATGCTGGGAATTTTACAAAATATTGTGATTTCTCTTTAAGTACCCTTGCCAATCTTCATTCCTCTCCCTTTTTATTGCCCCTTAAGCCCTTCCCATGCACCCTGCTCGTGCTTTAAAGTTTTTTAACATTATATTGTTGGAACGTCTGAAGCTAACCGGCCCCCCGCCAATCTTACTGACCAAGCTACGCCCCTTGGAACAACCTTTTAAATGTGAACACCAAGCACTCTTATATTAACATATTAGTGTTTTGTAGAATTTGGCCACAGGATGCTTTCATTATGCTTTGCTTCTTTCATTAGTGACAGTGATGAGTTACTGATAATGAATAATATTGTGAAAGTCCCTATTTTTGGCAGCAAGGCGCCTGTAGAATAGAAAACCATTGATCTTTATTTCCTTGGAGAGAGGAACCGTGATTGTTATAGTTCTGTACACTTTATTAAGAAAGTCACAGTCAAGGCAACTACTGTAGTGATATTTTGATTACATGGAAGGTATCTAGTGTTGCTACTTTTTACTGATTGTAGTTCGTATGTTCATTGTATAATTTATATTTATATATGTTAAAGTGTTATTCAATTCCTATTACTAAATATCAACTCTGCTGGACATCTAATTTTTATTGAGATAAACGTGTTCTACTGCATCTAGTCCCAGCCTTCACACCACCACCCATGAGCCAGGCCATGACTACCCAATCAATCTAATCTGGGTAGTCCAGGAAACTTTGGCGGCCCAGTTGTCTGTTGCAGAATGACAACTCAACACTTTGGTCAGTTTAGAACACAAGCCATCCAATCTTTGATACAGCAGGTTTCCTCCTACTGCAGAAAATGCCAAGCAACTTCAGAAGGTTGAAAGGCTTAGACAACCTCGCTCGAATTCAGCCCAACCCCGTAAGCGTGACGTATTTGTATCAGTCGCTAACCCTACCAAAATAGGTTTCCAGTTAGTGTTGCTAGCTGTGCCATCTGTCATCTGATTTATGCCATTCTCTTGCAAACCTTAGTTGGAGATTTTATTCAAGCAACATTTGATTTCCAGGTCAAACTCACAAAAATGTAATTTATTAAGGCTAGCACATTAAACTGTCTGTTCGACAAAAGGTGTCTAAAGATAAACGTGCAGTCAATGAATCATTATGATTAATGATAGTTATTGTCTGTTAAAAAAAGTTTTCACTTTTCCGTTTTTGTCTGTGACTCTTTTTAGCTAGTTTTAAGGTTTTCTAGAACTCGGTTTTTTGCATTAAACAGACGCCCACACTAATGCACAGACTGCAAATCAAGGGTTAAAATCCTAACGAAGTTAGCAGATCTGTTCCTCCATCCAAAGTAAATGAAATGTGACAAACATAATGTTGGTAAAATCTGCCTCGTGTAAGACTGTAAAGCCTATTTGGCAAGCCCGCAAACTGGTGCAGAGCCAACATGCTTTATCATCTCGGCAGAGGAAAGCTGAGAAGAAGGAATCGAGCACTCGTATACACATTTTTAAGATTTTCTGATTTGATCAAAGAAGAGGCTCAAAAATATCTTGTTTCAAGTGCAGCGCTCGGAGCCACTTGTCTAGCAACAGCCTTGACAATAGCGGATGGAGCAGGAACAGCACGGATTATACATTTGGAAGGGACTGCAAATTCACAGTTGAGTCCTTAAGCAAATGACCTTTTCGTGGGACATTTTGAGAGAAAGGATTGACTGAGGTTTCAGACAAGATAGGAAGCCAATTTAGAGAAGGGAATGCAGGCGAGATGAGCCATCCAATCATCCGTCCGTCCGCCCAGTGCAGTAGAGTACTGATGGACAGCCCTCACACAATGTAACAAGCATTGGCATAGCCAACAGGTCTCGCCTTTGGGGCCTTATAAGTGTTTAGAGAGAGCTATTGGCTTTGTCAACGTTTTTAATATGTGTTGCAGAGCATTGTGAATGCTGTGCAGCATGGTTAAAAATTATAAGTTATAATTAAAAAAGTGTTATAACTATTTGTCCTCCTCCCCAAGACAGAGCTTAGAGGGACGACCGGTGTACCGACGGATAGTGCGGTGCATCCATCTACCTGAGCTCGCGCCAGGTGAGGTGGGGCTTTTCCTTCCCATTGAGTGGGATGGGAAGATGTTCACACAGTAACCTACACTATTCAGGTGATATGGTTTATTTATTCATTTTTTGATCCTTTTGATCTTATCTAGCAGTAGCACTAATTGGTCCTGAGGAAGCAGCAGGAGATCTCGAGACTCTTTTAGACTGCAGAAACATGTCGACCTTATACATCTACTAAGTGGTTATTTGTTACGCCACTTTATTGCACTGTTTTTATTGATTTAGGAGTGTGATATAATTGCTGTGGTTTTTCCTGGTACATGGCTTGTTAACAGCCAGTGCAGGTTTTTTCACCTCTTACAGCAATAGGCATATGTGTCTTAAGAGATCCCAGATGATGAAGGGCGGTCTCAATGGTGTACTGATGGGAACTCGTTTTTGAGAAACTTTTCCTTAGTATTTTGTTTTTGGGTACATTGTTAGTGTGTGTAGACTCTCTGTTGATTTTTGTTGGTGTCATAACTATTTGTCACCTTATATATAACCTACAAAACATTATATACAACTGAAGTATCATAATAACAAGCATTGGAAATGCAATAGGTCTCGCATTAGAAAAGTTGTAGTTATTGGTCTTGTAAATGACATATTTTATTTATTTGTTTGTTTTTAAAATTGCTAAATTGATGGCTTTGTCATTTACAATGCCAATAGTTATAACTTTCACGAATGTGACACCTATAGCATTTGGAATGCAACATGTTTTGTATTTACGTCACTTAGATGGCAGCTCTGGTCGTTAGGCCACATCTCTAGAGAGCAGGAGAGTGCAGCAGGGGAGAGAAGCACAGCAATGCAATAGGTCTCACATTAGGAAAGTTTGAGCTATTGGTATTGTAAAGGACACATTTTTTATTTATGTGCTTGTTTTGAAAATAGCGAAATTAATAGCTTTATTATTTACAATGGCAATAGTTTTATCTTTCGCAAATGTGACACCTATTGTAACACAATATGTGTTGTGAGGGTGAGTGAGGGTGAGGGGTTGAGGGTGAGTGAGGGTGAGGGGTTGAGGGTGAGTGAGGGTGAGGGTGAGTGAGGGTGAGGGGTTGAGGGTGAGTGAGGGTGAGGGTGAGTGAGGGTGAGGGTGAGGGGTTGAGGGTGAGTGAGGGTGAGGGTGAGGGGTTGAGGGTGAGTGAGGGCGAGGGGTTGAGGGTGAGGGTGAGTGAGGGTGAGGGGTTGAGGGTGAGTGAGGGTGAGGGTGAGTGAGGGTGAGGGGTTGAGGGTGAGTGAGGGTGAGGGTGAGTGAGGGTGAGGGGTTGAGGGTGAGTGAGGGTGAGTGAGAGTGAGGGTGAGTGAGGGGTTGAGGGTGAGTGAGGGGTTGAGGGTGAGTGGGGGTTGAGGGTGAGTGGGGGTTGAGGGTGAGTGAGGGTGAGGGGTTGAGGGTGAGTGAGGGTGAGGGGTTGAGGGTGAGTGAGGGTGAGGGTGAGTGAGGGTGGGTGAGGGTGAGGGGTTGAGGGTGAGTGAGGGTGAGTGAGGGTGAGGGTGAGTGAGGGTGGGTGAGGGTGAGTGAGGGTGGGTGAGGGTGAGTGAGGGTGAGTGAGGGTGAGTGAGGGTGAGGGTGAGTGAGGGTGAGGGTGAGTGAGGGTGAGTGAGGGTGAGGGTGAGTGAGGGTGAGGGTGGGTGAGGGTGAGTGAGGGTGAGTGAGGGTGAGGGTGAGTGAGGGTGAGGGTGAGTGAGGGTGAGGGTGAGTGAGGGTGAGTGAGGGTGAGGGTGAGTGAGGGTGAGTGAGGGTGAGGGGTTGAGGGAGGGTGAGGGGTTGAGGGTGAGTGAGGGTGAGTGAGGGTGAGGGGTTGAGGGTGAGGGGTTGAGGGTGAGTGAGGGTGAGGGGTTGAGGGTGAGGGGTTGAGGGTGAGTGAGGGTGAGGGTGAGTGAGGGTGAGTGAGGGTGAGTGAGGGTGAGGGTGAGTGAGGGTGAGGGGTTGAGGGTGAGTGAGGGTGAGGGTGAGTGAGGGTGAGGGGTTGAGGGTGAGTGAGGGTGAGGGTGAGTGAGGGTGAGTGAGGGTGAGGGGTTGAGGGTGAGTGAGGGTGAGTGAGGGTGAGTGAGAGTGAGGGTGAGTGAGGGTGAGTGAGGGGTTGAGGGTGAGGGGTTGAGGGTGAGTGAGGGTGAGGGTGAGGGGTTGAGGGTGAGGGGTTGAGGGTGAGTGAGGGTGAGGGGTTGAGGGTGAGTGAGGGTGAGTGAGGGTGAGGGTGAGGGGTTGAGGGTGAGTGAGGGTGAGTGAGGGTGAGGGTGAGTGAGGGTGAGTGAGGGTGAGGGTGAGTGAGGGTGAGTGAGGGTGAGGGTGAGGGGTTGAGGGTGAGTGAGGGTGAGTGAGGGTGAGTGAGGGTGAGTGAGGGTGGGTGAGGTTGAGTGAGGGTGAGTGAGGGTGAGGGTGAGTGAGGGTGAGGGTGAGTGAGGGTGAGTGAGGGTGAGTGAGGGTGAGGGTGAGTGAGGGTGAGGGTGAGTGAGGGTGAGGGTGAGTGAGGGTGGGTGAGGGTGAGTGAGGGTGAGGGTGAGTGAGGGTGAGTGAGTGTGAGGGTGAGTGAGGGTGAGTGAGGGTGAGGGGTTGAGGGTGAGGGGTTGAGGGTGAGTGAGGGTGAGGGTGAGTGAGGGTGAGGGGTTGAGGGTGAGGGGTTGAGGGTGAGTGAGGGTGAGGGTGAGTGAGGGTGAGGGGTTGAGGGTGAGTGAGGGGTTGAGGGTGAGTGAGGGTGAGGGGTTGAGGGTGAGTGAGGGTGAGTGAGGGTGAGGGTGAGTGAGGGTGAGTGAGGGTGAGGGTGAGTGAGGGTGAGGGGTTGAGGGTGAGTGAGGGTGAGGGTGAGTGAGGGTGAGTGAGGGTGAGGGGTTGAGGGTGAGTGAAGGTGAGGGTGAGTGAGGGTGAGGGGTTGAGGGTGAGTGAGGGTGAGGGTGAGTGAGGGTGAGGGTGAGTGAGGGTGAGGGGTTGAGGGTGAGTGAGGGTGAGTGAGGGTGAGGGGTTGAGGGTGAGTGAGGGTGAGTGTGAGTGAGGGTGAGTGAGGGTGAGGGGTTGAGGGTGAGGGTGAGTGAGGGTGAGGGGTTGAGGGAGGGTGAGGGTGAGGGTGAGTGAGGGTGAGGGGTTGAGGGTGAGTGAGGGTGAGGGGTTGAGGGTGAGTGAGGGTGAGGGTGAGGGGTTGAGGGTGAGTGAGGGTGAGGGTGAGGGGTTGAGGGTGAGACAGACAGAGCAGACGGCGCAAACACACACAGGAGGCTGCACGTACGGCAATCGCAGAAGGCTCACGCACACAGCGTGCATAAGGTATACCTACATAGCAGATGACGAAGTGAATGTACACACAAACTGTGCCTACAACAGTAAATGCATTCCTTTAGAGAACACACACTTAGAGTATACAAAACATGGCGCACGCCTGCGGGCATAGTCACAAATAGGCACCCATACAGTCTGCGAGTACAGCAGACGCATGCACACAGCAGAAGGCAGCCTGCATAGAAAGACACGAGTGGAGCGCACACGCAGGGACATTCACAGCGTCCACATGCACAGAGCGGGGTCACAGCTGACGCGGCGCTCGTGCAGGATACAACACACATGATTGAAGAGAGAGACAACTTGGAGGAATGCTTGTAGGTGTGTGTGTAGACGATGAGGGTGTGAAGCAGCAGGAATTTAATCTATTTTTTTATATGAAATGTTGAGTTGCCCATAAAACCGTGTCTTGTTAAAAGGGTTATAAAAATAGTTATGATTAAAATCCGTGACTCGCTCAGTTTTCTGACTGACATTGTATCAGCTGGGATAGATAGTCAAAGCTGTCTAGTAGAAACTTCCAGTAAATTAGTATCGGGAGAGGCGGCATAACATGATTATTCGCTCTGCATAGGAGCTCTTTAGATGATGCAGTCTAATAAAAAAAATAGAGGTTTGCCAATGACATTTTGCTCCAAATTCAAAGATACAGCTAACTGCTGATTTACCTTAATCAGTGACACGGTGAAGCATGAACGCATGCGGTAATGACGGAGATGCAGTTCTTGACCCGAGTTACAGTTTCACGTTTCTTACTGGGGGTTGTTTTGCAACTTTACAGATTGGAATAATAATAATCCACTTTGCTGAACAATATAACATGTGAATTCACCACGAACCTATTGCAACTCGGTGTAAAAAGATAAAATCCCAAATCAAGACACAAGTATTGTTGCAAAAGGTGGTGTGAAGCAGCAGGAAAAGACAGCACCAACCCTAACGAAAACGAGTCAAAAGAAACACGAGAGACGGCGGAGGGCATTGCTGTGGGGAGGGGGGAGGAGAAATGCGACACGGCGGGCAGGGGAGGGGGCGGAGCGGGTAAAAAAAAAAACAAGACGGAGAGAAGGCAGAGAAGGGGAGGGGGGAGGAGAAATGCGACACGGCGGGCAGGGGAGGGGGCGGAGCGGGTAGAGCGGCATGTGGGTGTGAAGCAGCCGGGGCCTTTGAAGTGAAGCTAAGCTTCACTTCAAAAGGTGTGGGAGGAATGCGGCTGAGGGAACAGACGGCGATTTGGTGATGTGCACGCGCATTTTAGGTCAATGCGCAAGCACATTGACCTAAAAGCACGGGCACAGCACCAAATCGCCGCAGTTAGGTAAACTTTGTTTAAAGCCCTATAGTCTCGCTCTGCTCAATGTGCATGCGCATTGACAGGCGAGACCTAAAAACAAGAATTAACACCAAAAATGTGTTCTAGCTTTTTTGTTTATGCAAGGAAGGGGGCAGGGCAGTGGGGGGAGGGAGGAGTGGAGGTGAAGGGAGGGAGGGGGCAGTGGAGGTGGAGGGAGGGGGTGAGTGAGGGAGGTGGAAGGAGTGAGGGGGAGTGAAGGTGAGAGCGGGGAGGTGGAGGGAGGTGGGAGTGGAAGTGGAGGGAGGGGGAGAGGCGGGGCAGGGAGGGAGGAGGGAGTTGAGGTGGAGGTGGGAGTAAAGGTGCAGGGAGGGAGGGGCAGTGGAGGTGGTGGTGGGAGTGGAGGGGACAGACACCCTGATTTCTGCTGAGTCCCCAGACACTCAGATATCTGCTGAGCTCCCAAACATGCTGAGATGCTGAGCTCCCAGGAACCCTGGTATGTTTATCTCCCAGACACCCTGAAACTCTGAGCTCCAAGATACCCCAACATACTGAGCTCCCAGACACCCTGAAACTCTTATATCCCAGAAACCCTGTCATGCTGACCTCCCAAGACCCTGACATGTTCAGCTCCCTGGTACCCTACCATGCTGAGCATCCAGACACCCTGATATCTGTGGAGCTCCCAGACAACCTGATGTTTGCTAACAGAAAGAGTTCACACGAAGGCCAGGGTAAGTTCCATAAAATTCTTTCCAACCCAAGGCCCTTCGCTACATCACGCGTAATGAAATGATTGAAATACAATTTTTAACGCGCAACTAAGCCCGGTGGGCGTCAAGGCGCATAACCAAACAATACCAGCTATCTGAGTATACTCCTAATTACGGGTATGCCCTGACAAAACACCAGGTCTTGAGCGCTTTTTTAAAAGAAGACAGAGAAGGTTGCATCCTAATCTCATGAGGTAGCAAGTTCCATAATTTGGGAGCAACAATGGAAAATGCTCTGTTTCCCCAGCGTACCCTTTTGGCACGTGGGACAACCAACAGATTCATCTCTGAAGATCTCAGAGATCTACAAGGCTGGTAACGGGTCAGCAAGGCACCAAGGGGATCAGAGAAACCCTCAGCCAACGCTCGATAAGCAAGGCATAGGATCTTAAACGAGATCCTAAGATGAATAGGGAGCCAATGAAGGCTCTTTCTAGCCATCGTCGCAGATGAAGCATTGGGAAGTGCTAGGACAAAGCGAGCAGCCGCATTTTGAACGACCTGTAATCGCTGAATGAGCCCCTTGTTGGAGTCTGCATAAAGCGCATTACAGTAGTCCAACCTTGAACTCACCAATGCCACTGCCACCTGCTTACGTGCTGAGGGGGAGAGATAGTGAAGGATCCTCTTAAGAATCTTTAACACCCCCCAGCAGGTGGCAACCGTACGGTTGACCTGCAAAGTCATGGACAAGGAGGTGTCAAAGATTACTCCAAGATTTCTTGCAG
Organism: Lissotriton helveticus; assembly: GCF_964261635.1. NCBI lineage: Eukaryota > Metazoa > Chordata > Amphibia > Caudata > Salamandridae > Lissotriton > Lissotriton helveticus. The sequence goes on along the minus strand of NC_136069.1, from coordinate 246,263,785 downwards.
ACTGGGAAGGAGATGGACAGGTTCCCAGTGAGGCCGGCCACCACTCATCCGACCAAATATCCTGGTCTTTGCCAAAGACCAGGATCTCAGTTTTGTCGCCATTCAACTTCAGGGAATTCTGAAGCATCCAGTCAGAGACTGTCTGCATACAGATCCTGAAGTTGGTGGCAGATGTTGAAACTGAGTGGGTCAGTGACACCATAATTTGAGTGTCATCGGCGTATGACACCAATTCCATCCCCTGAGATTTAACTAGCCTTGCAAGGGGGGCGACATAAATGTTAAATAGGGTCGGGCTAGGAGCCGACCCTTGTGGCACCCCACATTGCAAGGACATAACAGGGGAGAGGAATTCACCAAGCTTGACTCTTTGCTCCCTGCGCTGTAAAAAGGAGCGCAGAAGGTTCAGAGCCATGCCGGAGATCCCTGCCTCCCTCAACCGAGATGTAAGAGTAGAGGGAGACAGGGTGTCAAACGCCGCCGTGAGGTCCAGTAGCACCAACACTGTTGGCCGGCATCCACCTTCATACGTATGTTATTTGCCACCATAGTCAGAGCTGTCTCAGTACTATGTGCCTTTCGGAATCCATGCTGGGAGCTGTCAAGATACCCAGATGAGTCCAGGAAGGTAGTAAGATGGCAGTTGAGGTGTGACTCAAGAATCTTCGCAGGAGCGGGTAACAGTGAAATAGGTCTAACATTTTTCAACTGTTCCGGATCCAGCGTGGGCTTCTTAAGTAAGGGCTTCACTATCGCCCTCTTCCATATTAAAGGGAAGGTTCCTTGGGTTATAGCACCATTCATGACTTCCAGGAGCGGCGGAACCAATATCGCTCTGCATTCCTTCAGTATCCTCAAAGGGCAAGGATCAAGAGGGGATGAGGATTTAGTCCTATCGAGCAAAAGCTCAAGTCCTTCTTGCGTAAGTAGCGGAAAGTCCGTGAAACTTTCCGAATGGTCTCTAGTCCAGGCTTCTAACTTGATCAAGGTTTGGAGAGAGGAGTCGGCTAGGGACTTTCTCTGGATTTCCAGCGCGAGATATATGTCCTCAATTTTCTTGTGGAAGAACTCTGATATGTTGTCACAGAGCTCCTGCGAGCCCACAACTGGATCAAGAACCTGTAGGGAGCACAGGGAGTCGACAATCTTAAAGAGCTCCCTAGAGGAAGTAAGGGAGGTAGTGAGATTCGAGAAGTACTGCTGCTTTTCCCTGATAACACTAGATTTATAGTCGGCAAGCAGACCCTTATGTACTTCCCTTTCAATAGGATCCCACGCTTTCCTCCATTTTCTTTCCTGTCTTCTACAGCCTTGTCGAAGGAGTCTTAGTGAATCCGTATACCACGGAGCAGTGGGCTTATGGCGAGCCGAATATCTAAGGGACGGGGGAGCCAACTCATCAACCGCCAAGGTGATAGAGTCAGAGAGCCGTCCCGCTGCTTCCTCCACATCTCCTAGGGAAGAGTAGATAAACTTCTTTATAAAACGGAATTGTTACAGGGTCATTCCTGGAAACCTTTTATGAGCAGGTTTAATGTTTGTTCTGTATAGTACAGGAATTCGTGTTATACAAATCTTAAATACTTGTTTTATAAACCCCAGAATAGTGAAGGGTTGACTGGGCCCTGTTGGTCTCCGGTGATATGCACATTGTGCACACATTTCTACAGCACGTGCATTAATCCTCCGAGCTATCGTTCAAGCTGCGGCTGACTTGTGTTCCCATCTAATATCAGAGAAAACCTCTTCCATCGTGAATCCACCTGCCGGAGCCCTTAGGAATGCCCCGGGGGAGGGGGCGACACGCAGGATGAAAGGAGTGGACCCTGGCAAGTTGCCGAGCTCTAGCTGTGACCGACCCTGAATAACCCGCCTTCTCCCCTCCCCATCCCCCCCCCTTCACGTCTGTACCCATGGGCTACCCTTCGGGCTGTCTGAGGAAGTGTCCCGAATGTAAACACCAAGAACAAACTCTACAAATCTATCGATGTGCAAGGATTTCTAAAGCTCCCTCGGCGCACCTGGGACGTCGCTGCACCATACAATGATTCGGGTGAAACACTAACACAGACACACACTGAATCTATTGAAAGTTACAGACAGCACGCGATAAGATTCACAACTAAAACATTCAACTTAAGAAAACATTACTAAAAATACAGTTCAATTAAATGAATTACGCGACCGTGTGACCAGAAGCAGGATACGTGCAAAAACATAACCATTCCAGTCTGAACTGGGCAGATACACTGCAGTTACCCCCTTATCTGCAGCCCTGTATTGGCACCAGTGCAGAACATGCACGAGTTTCCACAAAAGCCCGGAGCGATTTCAAGAGGTCCCCCCTAAGCAGCGCTACTGCGCTGTGTAGGTGAGACCTAAAAAGATGTCACTGATTTGATCCACAACAATATGGAAAGGCTAGAAGGACATAAGAAGGGATTAGTATGCACTCATATCGCACCTCCCAATGTTATCGGTTTTAAGTGACTATCAAAATAAACAAAGCTACACAAAAGTGCATTCGGTGTCCCTTCAAAAAACTAGCATTGGCAAAACCAATAGGTCTTGTGTATGTAAGCACTATTTATTGACTTTGCCAATGTTTTTTAGCCATGTTATACAAAAGGCAATTATGTGTCATGCTTCATCACCAGGCTTCACATATCTAGGACCCTGTGTGAGTTTCAAGTGGGGTCTAGATGTGGGAGCAAGGGAAATTCTGATGACAGAGTATTAAAATTAGAGTAAGAGGGTTTCTATTAAAACAACCTAGAACTCTCAATGAAAGTGCTTTATTCCTTGATGATCAGTTTGGATTTAAAATCAAGAAATAGACTATGTGCAAGAGTTCTTATTACCCTGTCATCCATTTGTTTTGCGTCAGCATGTTTCAGCTTTACGAATTTGTGAGCGATGGGTCAAGGGCCTACTTTAGGGCGAATGACTCACTAGCAAAAGTGGTTATACTTTTATTATCCTTTGGGTGTCTCACTATGTCTTTCATCTACACTTTACAATACCAGACTTAGTACACAAGATATACACGGAGAGTATCTGGTGTTGCTACATTTTTATTGATTGTTGTTATAATAACATCATTACAACTTAGTCCACATGACTTACATGGAGAGTATCTGCTGTTGGTACTTTTTTATTGATTGTCATTTGTATGTTCATTCTATAATTTATAACTTATTACAGTTTTTTTATGTTGTAACTCTTCAGGAGAATATTAAGCTGTGAGAGAATGCAAAGAAACAAACTTTTAATTAACATTAATATGCTCTTTTGTGCACCTTCAACAATCGGCGCATCAGATGAAGCACGCCACAAAATTGTGCATGCGGGTCTTAGATCTTTCAGCAAAGTGCTATGGCTAAAAAGGAATAAATGGCACAAACGTATACTTCCTTTAGTGGTGTGGGAGTTGAAATATATGCCCATCATTCACTGGGGCCGTTTTCAAAAATTGACCTTGTCAGTTCAGAAATAGGTGTGAAGGGACAGTACTATAATACATATCTCTTGAGTTATGAGATTGTCACGCCTCACCCAACCACAAGTAAGCTGTATTCTTTTTTTATTTTTTTATGTAGATATTGAGAAGGGCGAATCCATCTTTAAAGTTGACAGTTATCTGCTTCAGATCCCTGCCTTAATGGAAATAATACCTTAACCCCTTTAGCGGGCTGGGGAAATAGGGTAAGTGACCTTACAGGCAGGTCACTGTCCCAATTCCAGCCTAGAGGTTCTGGTGGTGTTCAACTAATGCTCTAATAAGATTATAGATTTGTAGAAAACCATTTTGGTAGCAATAATTCCGATCCAACTTACAAAAATATGTTTTTCTTTTTTTCAGCATCGAATCTGACTAAATAAAATAAGATTTTTGAGAGGCCAGCTGTGGCCTAAATTGTTTTGATAAAACACCTATTGAGGTCAGGTCGTGTGGGGGAGCCTCCTGGCTAAAGTGAACCATGATACTGTCGATTTAAGATATATGTATGCACTGTCAAGATATTTATGATGAGCACAGAGCACCCCACTTACATCAGCAAAATTGAAGTAAAGAATTGGAAGTTATCTATTGCCACCTCAAGGCAGAAGTATTCTATTATACTGTGGTTGCAGTTATGTAGCTGTTTGCACACCTTCTGAGGTAGTGAAGTGCATTTGTAGTCTGGTTACATCCTATGGATTCAAGACAGTGTGGTTGTCATGCAACATTTACATATATTGTTTTGATGCTGTGCATGAGGATCAGAGTTGTTCTCTTATCTTGCTTTGTCTCTGTGACTATGCAAGAGTGAATGGGAGATGGTGTGAGTGAGAGGGTTAGTGTATGGATAGATAAAAAGTGTATGAGTGTTGTGTGGACAAATTTGGAAGTGTTTTAGGTCAGTGCTTCTATAGCAGATACTGTTCAGTCAGTGTCACATGCATGCGGCTCCGCTTACACAAGGGTGCAGAAGAAAAGTGTGCGACTAGGCACTGTCGTGCATACCTAACATCTTTAGAACACGGTGCATCATACAGCTAAAACCGCATTGGGGCGCTAGAAAATGTCTTGTGGTCATGTTGCTATCCTCAGCAGGTGAAATATTGGAAGAATGATGATCTGAAGTCCTGTAGGAGCGGCATAGATGAAACCCATAGGAAGGGGTGTTTTGCAACCTGCCATTGGAGAATGCCCTGAGGAGTCTGCCCAGTAGCACAAGGTAGCAATCCACAGAAATGTGTACTATGCTACCAGCTATGGCTATAATTGATGAATCCATCCTTGTGTGATAGAAGAGCAAATATTCAATGACCAGCCACATTATATGCTGGAGAGTCTACACAGGCGTGGCAGGGGGATGATACAATTTTTTTATTTTTTTATTTTAGCGATTTCTAAAGCGCCTGGTGACCCAAGGGCATCCCCGCGCTATGTAACTTGAATCCCATTGAGAGGGTAGGTAGCCGAGGGGTATTATTTGGGGAACAGATGGGTCTTTAGTTTTTTTCGGAACGCAAGGAAGTTGGATTCCAGTCTGAGGGCGCGAGGGAGTGCGTTCTAGCCCTTGGCCGCCTGAACTGAGAATTGACGACCTCCTGTTCGGGCTTTTTTGAATCTGGGGATGCAGACCAGATTCTCATTTTGAGATCGTAGCGATCTGGTTGCTGTATAAGGAGTGATCATTTCACTAAGGATCGCAGGGCCAGATCCGTTGTAGAGCTTGTATGTGATACACATTGCTTTAAAGTGCACCCTTTGGCGCACAGGCAGCCAATGCAGGGCTTTAAGGGCTGGCTTGGCGGATAACCTGGAGGGGGTGTTGGTAATCATGCGTGCTGCCGCATTCTGTGTCCGCTGGAGTTTCGTGAAGGTAGCCTCTGGGGCTCCCAAATAGACCAGATTACTGTAGTCCAGACGGGACAACACTAGGCCCTGGATGAGGAGCTTTCTGGACATGGGTGGGAGTAAGGGCAGAATTTTACGGGTTTTACGCATTAGCCCAAAGCATGTGCCCGAAGTTTTGGTTGCCTGGGTCTTCATTGTAAGCTGTGGCTCTAGCCATACCCCGAGTGTCTTGATTTCCGATTTGGGGGGGGGGGATTTCACCGAATACATCGGGCCATATCGTGGGAGGGATGGTTGTCCATTGTTTGCCGAGTAACATTACCTCTGTCTTAGTCCCGTTCAGTTTCAATGATGATTCGTTCATCCAGTTGTGGATGTTTATGAGGCAGTTGGTAAGATTTTCAGGATGGTCAATCAGCTGGGACAGGGAGACGACTAGTTGGGTGTCGTCAGCGTAACTCACCATTTTGATGTTAAAAGGTGTTACCACGTCCTCGAGGGGGGCCATATAGACGTTAAAAAGCGTCGGGCTTAGGGAGGAGCCCTGGGGGACGCCGCTAGTGAGTGGGAGGGTGGATGAGTGGTGGCTGTCATCCCATACTTGAAAGGTGCGTCCTGTAAGATAGGATTCGATCCATTTGATAGCTGTCCCAGTAAGTCCTGCATTTGTCAATCTACTCAGAAGGACACGGTGGTTGACCGTGTCGAAGGCTGCACTTAGATCAATCAGCCACTGTACATGTTCTGCAGATTTCCCTCAGAAATGGCAGGGAGAAACCCATAGGAAAAGGTATTATGCAACGCATGGAAATAGACATTATAGAATCAGTCACAGTATATGCTCTTAAGAGCCCACCTAACAGTGACAGGAAGCAACTTATAGGATTGGGTATTCTGCAGCCAGCTAAAGCTTATGCTTTGAGTGGCCCACTCAGGAGTGGAAAGCAAGCAATACAAAGAGACAATAGACAGCGAATGAACATGGGCCCATCCAGAAACAGGCACTGTGATAGTGCAACTCGTCAGGTACTGAAGAAAGGGAGCATCAGTCAGCAATTCTGGAGAAAGAATGCATTTATCTCATGGGACAAGAAAGATGGGGCTCTGGCATGGTTCAAGGAAGGCTCTTAAGGTTGAAGCAAGCACCTCTTTTGCCTTAGCCCTAGACCAGGAGGAAGTTAAGTAAGGATGATGTGTGGGTCAGAAAGAAGACAACACAACCAAAGGACTAGGCTGGTCAAGCACACATTTAGGAACAAGGTGAATGGGTAATCAAAAAATGACAGTGCAACCATTAATGCTGCAATTCAACTAAGCAATCTTCACCTTCAGTATGCAGTCCACCCGACGCTTCCAGGAAGGACAAGTAGCTCCAAACCAAGACACTGCACTCACTTCACTGATGTACTGCAGACAGGAAGGAGGCGAATCATGGGCTAGGCAAGTGAAGGGGAATGCGACATGACAAGAAATCAAATGCACCCCCCTTCTGCCCCTTCACTAAGTTATGTCTGACATGAGGGAGCTGTAACCTGGACCAGGCAAAGTACTCTGAAGGGACAGTAAACAAAGGGCAAAGACAAGCAGATCAGATTGCGCTGAGGCCTCAATACAAAACACACAGACAGGATTAAGTGCGGGAAGTTCAAACCCAGAAACAAGGTGCACAAGAAAACAATAAATGGAGGTGCAACCCTACTGCTGCAATGCAACTATATACTTTTCCACCTTCATCCTTTCAGCCATCCCCATGATGTAGAGTTGAGGAACCAGAAATCTCCAAAAGGTGCAGAGCCCTGGGAGACCTTATAGCATCATTTACACCATTGGTACGATTGGTACACTGGGGAGGCTACACTCCTTCCAGCTTTTCTACAATATCCTTGGCCACGCCTCTGTCTGGAGATTATATAAAAATCCACTCTGAATACTTTCCATCTGTGAAGGGCCCACGCTGCACATGCTGAAGTCATGATACTTTTATGTGCTCGTAAAGAACACAGAGAACTGATGTCGGTGGATTATATTTATAAAGCAGATGGACTGAAACGGAATACTGTTATTTGACAATGTTGCCGTCTTTTAGAATAATATGGAACTTTTGAAAATAAAAGTCCGCCATATTGAAAAATAAATATGTTGACTTGCAAGGGAATGCGAAATATTCTCGATACAACTTTTCCTTCAGATTGGATAATCAAAACACGTAAATAAAAACAGCTCCGAGGGCAGACAATGGGTTGGGGGGATAAATAAATGTTGTTGCCAAGAACAAGCCTACCTAGCTTTTCACCGCCAGAAGGAACGCATTTAAGTGGCCAATAACTCTTGAAAAGCGCAGCCTGTAAAAAGTGCTCGGCCATGCTAGTATATCCAATTTACCAGAATTAGCGCTCATTTGCCAGGTTCACGGGCATACGGAAGAGTGAGTAAATCAACTAATAAAGCAGAGGCTATGAGTTTAGGACATGGGAGAATGCGTGGCAGCATTAAGGGCACAATGAAGAGATGGAATCCTGCAGTGAGAGTGAAAAGCGTACAGACAATGGACAGGACGGGCCCTGTGAGGGGAAAAAGATGACCCAGAATGCGTAACATGATGCTTAGCGAGGGAGAGAAGAGAGAGGTCGCACCATGCGGAACACTGTACATAGTTAACGAAAATAAAAAAATAAAAATAAAAAAAATAAAAGGCAAAGGCATGTGTCGCAGCGTGCCAGGTCAACACCACGGTGAGCAATGCACCACCCCTTTCGTTGAGATTCCCAGAGCGGTCTGCTCTGTCCATTTACTAGTGCTTCCCAGCAGGACGTCTACAACAGGCTGCCAATATGACAGCCACAGCCATACTAGGCCAACCTTCTTTCAGTCAGCAAGCAACCACCACCTGACCTCAAACAAACATGGAGCAGGTTCCCCGACAGACAATTCAAACATGGTCCGCACTTATAGGCAAGGCAGCAATGGCAGCAGGAGGTCAAGGGAGCCAAATCTAGGGTCATGTTCATTGCATGTCTTCTCACATGAATCCCAGTTGACCAGTCTGGAGTAATGAGAGCAGGACACACCGGTTAGCCACGGCGTACTGGCTGGTCACCATGTCAGTGTGGTGCATTGAAAACAAGAGGAGTGGGGTCAATCTTTAAAATGGGAAAAGTTCATGATGATCCCATCTTGCAAAAGACAAACACACAGCGCTCACAGTCCCTGCAAGATGAGTCCACTTTTGCCATTATGTATAGTGATATACGGAATATTCAGAGCAGAGAAAGTTGCTGATGAACAATCTTCCATCTTTTACCAGGCAAGTAGACAGGGGGTTGGCAAACCTCATTTTGGCTAGAGAAAAAAGCAGCGGTGGTCCGTGCAGGTAACAGCGATGGGGCGGTGTGTCCAGGTAAGGGAGAATTTCGAGGGACAATGCTGAGGGGAAATTAATTATTTATTTAATTTTCCCTCTGCATCGTCCATCAAAATTCCCCCTTACCCGGCCTCACCGCTGTTACTTGCACGGACCGCGGCTGGAAGAAAGAGAAGAAGAGGGACCAGCTATGTCAAAGCATAGAGAACTCCTTTCTGTCGCTCTCAGTTATTCAGCATCCTAGAGCTTTTTAAGTCCCTCCTAACTCTGAGATCATTTTTCAAATATTTAGTTTAAGATATATTATATTTCTGCCTTTAGCATCCAGAATTTTCATCTGACTCCTAAAAAGGCACTGGACAATCTCTAATTTTACAAACATTTATTTCAATACACTGATTTAAAAAAAATGTATACAACTACATTCAATTATTCGTAGGAGCAAATTTTGTATGTTAACGATCACTGTTGGTTCGAAGATGGCTCCCGTAATAAGATTTTTCTATCACAATATTATGAACAGGGCGGCATGCTTCACTGAACCTGGGACAGTGGTATGTTTCAAATCTATGATTAAACACTTACAATGCTCCAAATATTAGGAGGTATTGGACTTTGGTCTTTGTGCATGGTTACCCCCAAACTTGTTTGCATTCGCCCCTCCTTTTTTCTTCGTTTTGTTTTTTTGGGCATTAGGACTCTGTGCACTTTACCTCTACTAACCAGTGCTAAAGTGCTTGTGCTCTCTCCTTAAAATATGGTACCATTGGCATACACCTGATCGGCATATTTAATTTACTTTTAAGTCCCTGGTGTCTGGTACTACATGTACCCGTGGACTCTAAATTAAATGCTGACAGTGGGCCTGCAGCACTCATTGTGCCTTCCACTTAAGTAGCACTTTAAAACATGCCTCAGGTCTGCCTTTGTGGCCTGCAGTGCAGTTTTAAAACTGCCAATTTTACGTGAAAAAACAACCTTTTGCCAGGCCTAAGTCTTCCTTTTTAAAACATATAAGTCACCACTATGGTAGGCTCTAAACAGTCCATAGGGCAGAGTGCACTGCATTTATAAAGTAGTACATGTGTTTTTAAGTTTTACATTTCCTGGTAGTAAAAAACGACTAAATTTGTTTTCACTCATGTAAGGCCTATCTCTCCCATTAGATAACATGGGTTATCTTATGACATTTAATACATGCTAACTTTGGATAGGAAACAGATAGAAATTTGAAGTTTGGACTCAAATGAACCATAATTTGAAAATCCCCTTCAAAGGTAAAGTTGGGTTTTAAATCACAATTCTGTAAATGCCACTTTTTGAAACTTAGCATTTTCTTGTCCTAACCATTTGGGGCCTGCTGCCTTTGTCCAGATTAACATGACTGTGAATAGCTTGGCATTTGGCCTGTGTGTATTATTCCAAGATAGTGAGACAAAGGGGGGCTAGATGTTGACAGGATGGGCCATTCCGCCAAGATGGGTGGGGTGGAGATTTTCCAGGCCCAACGTACATTTTAAAGGTCTGCCTCCAGTACACACACAAAGGAACATGATACAAGTCTTTTGTCACCCCAGACTTCCTGGAGCCTCGGCAGAAAAAGGGAAGGACTTTCCAGACCTAGTTGTGGGGGACATCAGGATGTCACCCCCACTTCAAAGGTTGGCACCAGGTATAGGTATTGGACCACCTGAACCACCTCTGCAATACACTCCTGGACCTATGAACACTACGTAAGGAGGACTGTCTTGTTCTCCAACGGATTGCCATTTGAGGCCTGTGTGGGTCCCCAGAGGACTGCCCTGCTGCTTAAGGCCTGCCTTGTTCCCCAGAAGACTGCCTTGTTGCTTGAGGCCTGCCCTGCTCTCTGAGAAGGTATACCGGACCTGATCCCTTCATTCCAGGATATCCGGAGTGACTCCAAGTGTTAGTTGGCTGACCTCCTTTTCTGAGCTACAGGGACACAACAAACTCCAGAGGCCTCCTTGCAACTGCCCAGCTGACTTTCTGCACTGGACCTGCATTTGGATGTGCATGAGCTCTGCTGGACTCAGCTAGAGTGAGTCCCTTGTCCCAAACAGGTACCTCCTAGGGTGCTGGACCCTTGGCTGGCCTCAGTGTGCACTCTTCTTCAAGGAAAGAAGAAATACTGAAATGTTGGGTTCTTTGCGACCCTGAACAGGTCCATTCGCACCAGAACTCTGATACCCACAACGACTGCTAACGCAAATCTCCAGTAAACCTGACTCTTTATGTTACAGCAACTGCTAGCAAAGACGTCAATGTGAGATCTGCCCTTCAGAAGCTACAAACCACGGTGACAGCAAAAGCCAAGCTCCAGCAGCAACCATTCATGACGCCCGTCCGGATATTCGCACTACAGCAACAACTGTCCATGACGCTAGGCCAGCTCTTCACACTTGAGTGACGACCATCCACAATGCTCTCCCTGCTCCTTGTGGCCTTCTCTACCACAAACTGGACTCTTCGAGCCAGACTTGGTCCCTGTATCCTGCTCACGCTCCAACGAGGTCTGCCTGAACTTGTGACTTTACCCTGGTCTAGCAAGACCAGATAACCACAAGTGGAACGTTGCGCTTTTAGGTGCTATACTTAACTAAAACTTTGAAATTGCATATCTCTTGTTCTACTGATTAGATTTTTGGTCCTTTTGTAATCATTTTATTCAATAAAATGTTCTCAATTTTTCTAAATTGGTTTGGGATTTTTTATGTGTTGTATTTTCATTTTATGACTGATTGTGTGCTACATAAATACCTTACACGGTCCCTCAAAATCAAGCCTGACTGCTTTTGTGCAAGGCTACCAGAGGGTTAAGCACAGGTTAATTTAGTGACTTTAGTATTTTACAGTGACGAGGATTGTGGTTGTTGCCTGGGTGGGGCTTCCATCCCCCTCAACCAATAACCCAATTTCTTACAGGAGGAATTCAGCAGCTGCACATTCTTAAGCTGGTCCACCTCTGAAGGCAAGACAAGGTAAAAAAAGAGACCAGAGATGAGCACCTGTCAATACAACTAACTCAGAACTCCATTATGAACCATATAAAATGCCTTATTGTAGTTAAGCAAGATTGCATAGGTATGCCCCTCTTTTAAAAAAAAAAGTTACCAGTGGTGTGACACAAAAAACGGTCGGGCGGTGACATTAGCAAGGTTAGCTAAGCGTATCTGTAGGTATCATCAGCCTGATCACAATAAACACACACACTGCACCAGATAGAGCCACTACAGCGCATACATCTAAAATAGTCCAGACCTACTGTCTTTCCCAATGCCTCTGTCATTGGGTCTTAAAAGCGTGGGCATTTGTAAATTGATGTCTCTGACTGAGCTTAGGATGGTTTAACCCCTTCCACGCTGATGACGAGCTCAGCTCGTCATGAGGTACACCTCTCGTACGCTCATGACGAGCTGAGCTCGTCATGTAACGTGGTATTTACAAAACTTCAGAGCACTGCGGGAAAAGCGCTAGCGCGGATGCGGTTAAAAGAAAACACTTGGGTTACTTCGGCTGAGCATTTAAGCAAATCCGGTCCAACTATGGGACTTGCATTTGCCAAAACTTGGCACGCCCAGAACATGAAACCGCTGCTTTAAGTTCCTTCATTTATGCACTAGGAGAATCCAAACTTACAATCCTTTCATTTCATCTATTTTTTTTTTCTAAAGGCCCTAACAATATGCACAGATCTCAAAGCAATAAGCTTCAGGCACACACCAGGAAAGAATAAGAGTGAGAAATACAATGCAAACCCAAGTACAGAAATTTTAAAACAGTTTTGAAAGAGCCAGGTTTCCAGTTTTTGAGGTTGTCCTCCGGTGACTTTACATCTTGAAGAAGTCTCTTCCTCTTCCTACAATCAATGTAAAAAGACCTTTCCCCTAACTCTTAATTTATTAACAAGGACCCTATGTCACAAATTTGAGGTAGCAGATCTCAGTTGTGAAATACATTCCTAACCTTATATTCGGAAAGGAGGAGATAGCCATCTTCTGGCACTAATGTACCAGAATTGTTACCATTTCACATATGAGGAGACAATGCATTCTGGTGCATACACAGACACAGGCTTTCAATAGGGAAAGTATAGATTCAGTCTTGCTACTGCATTGTGTACCGTTAGACAGTGTGCATAGAGAAGCTGGAAACACCTCTGCATCATGCCAGATGCAATAACCACATATTGAATATTCATTGATAATACCCATAAGGCCAAAGGAAGAAAATACGTGCAAAAACTCACTGTCAGAATTTCAAGCACAATTCCTCAGTGATGCTTTCAAGCAGAAACTGATACGGGTGGTTCTACTAATTAAGCAAAAAAGAAACAAACTGTCTACCAACTATGGTCAAATAAAGCAATGATTAAAATATATGTGACGAACAAGCGTGCATGCAAACACTATGGTACTAAACAAAGGGGCCTGTGAACAAGTGTGCATGCAAACGTGATTGTTCTGAACACAGGGGCCTGTGAACAAGCGTGCATGCAAACATTATGGTCGTAAACAAAGGTGCCTGAGAACAGGCGTGCATGCAAACAATATGGTCCTAAACAAAGGGGCCTGTGAACAAGCGTGCATGCAAACACTACGGTACCAAACAAAGGGGCCTGTGAACAAGCTTGCATGCAAACACTATGGTCCTAAACAAAGGGGCCTGTGAACAAGCCTGCATGCAAACATTATGGTCGTAAACAAAGGGGCCTGTGAACAAGAGTGCATGCAAACACTATGGCCCTAAACAAAGGGGCCTGTGAACAAGCGTGCATTGAAACACTAAACTAAAGTCCTAAACGAAGGGGTCTGTGAACAAGCGAGCATGCAAACACTATGGTCCTAAACACAGGGGCCTGTAAACAAGCGTGCATGCAAACACTATAGCCCTAAACAATGGGGCCTGTTAACATTACACAACTATACTTAATTTGTCAGTTACGCTAAATTCGCCTGTACATTTGAGCTCATTATTGTTTCTTTATGTAAGGTGATGTGTTGAAGAATATATATGACTCAGCACTTTAGCAGAGTGTTAATAAACCTTTCATTCCTAAAACCTGATTGACCTCTGCGGTTGACCACTGCATGTATACTGATGGCATGAGTTAGGTCTCAGTCTGAATCCCGCTGACGGAGCCAGGTTTGTTTTATTTATGTGTGTCCATCGAAGGACATCAAAAATACACATCTGAAAAATGTGTGTGCCTCAACTGAGAGTCTATAGAATATGCAGCAAGTAGGACTATTTACTCCTCTCCCTTTTGAGGAAATACCCGCATACCTCAATCTTCGAAGCAAAGAAAGTAGGGCCAAGGTAGTGAGGGTGAAATACTTACCATTGCCACTAATTTATTTTTTTTAATCAGCATAATGCCGAGGGTGGTGTTAAACGTTCCACAGTATTCACTATCCATATCCCCATCTTTGTAAACAAGCATCTCTCAAAATAGCCCCTCGAAGACTTAAACACAAAATTTGTCTTACTTTTGAAACTCAAGGCAGGCAAAACCAGGAAGTCGACCAACAAAACATACGCGTTAGCAACAAAAACAAAACATTACATGATACGTCGATTACTAGAGTGTACGGTATTGTACATCTAATTAGCATCTAAAATAAACCGGTTCTTGTCAAAACATTGAGAGTGAAGTACTCCTACGACATCACAAAGTCAATGATTACCAGACCCGGACAGATTCGTTTTTAGGTTTTGCCTAGCGAAAGCTGCGCTCTGCGCAGCTTTTCGCGCAGGCGAAATCCTGTTGAGAACTGTAGGGTGCTTTGGGTCGGCCCTCGTCATTGATTGGCTGGCTCCGTAAACGGAGCCTTGCCATTGGACGAGGGGCCTGTCCGTCAATGCCGGACCAGACACGGGGGCGTTCCTGACATTCTTTGCCTTTTGCCGACGTCACGCGACGCCGGGAACGCCCCCGAGTCTGGTCCGGCATTGCCGGCACCTCCCTTGCTCTACTGTCATCACCACAACACTGCGCCCATTTTATCCCAAGCTAAACACTCGGAGAGGCGCAGTGACCGGGTCTTTGAAGGCCGCTCTCCCAATGAAAACAAGTTTTCTCTCCGAGTCAGCACGAGCAGGAAGACGAGCAGCGCGCCTCCCAGCTGGCCTCTCGCATCAGCATCCAGAGCTGCCCTGCGCGGTGTGTAGCTTCAGTGGAGCTTCAGAGTGGAGCTTCAGAGTGGAGCTTCAGAGTGGAGCTTCAGAGTGGAGCTTCAGAGTGGAGCTTCAGAGTGGAGCTTCAGAGTGCAGAGTGGAGCTTCAGAGTGGAGCTTCAGAGTGCAGAGTGGAGCTTCAGAGTGCAGATTCAGAGTGGAGCTTCAGAGTGCAGAGTGGAGCTTCAGAGTGCAGATTCAGAGTGGAGCTTCAGAGTGCAGAGTGGAGCTTCAGTGTGCAGATTCAGAGTGGAGCTTCAGAGTGCAGAGTGGAGCTTCAGAGTGGAGCTTCAGAGTGCAGATTCAGAGTGGAGCTTCAGAGTGCAGAGTGGAGCTTCAGAGTGCAGATTCAGAGTGGAGCTTCAGAGTGCAGAGTGGAGCTTCAGAGTGGAGCTTCAGAGTGGAGCTTCAGAGTGGAGCTTCAGAGTGGAGCTTCAGAGTGGAGCTTCAGAGTGGAGCTTCAGAGTGGAGCTTCAGAGTGGAGCTTCAGAGTGCAGCTTCAGAGTGGAGCTTCAGAGTGCAGAGTGGAGCTTCAGAGTGCAGATTCAGAGTGGAGCTTCAGAGTGCAGAGTGGAGCTTCAGAGTGCAGATTCAGAGTGGAGCTTCAGAGTGCAGAGTGGAGCTTCAGAGTGGAGCTTCAGAGTGCAGAGTGGAGCTTCAGAGTGCAGAGTGGAGCTTCAGAGTGGAGCTTCAGAGTGCAGAGTGGAGCTTCAGAGTGGAGCTTCAGAGTGCAGAGTGGAGCTTCAGAGTGGAGCTTCAGAGTGGAGCTTCAGAGTGGAGCTTCAGAGTGGAGCTTCAGAGTGCAGAGTGGAGCTTCAGAGTGGAGCTTCAGAGTGGAGCTTCAGAGTGGAGCTTCAGAGTGGAGCTTCAGAGTGGAGCTTCAGAGTGGAGCTTCAGAGTGGAGCTTCAGAGTGCAGCTTCAGAGTGCAGAGTGGAGCTTCAGAGTGCAGATTCAGAGTGCAGAGTGGAGCTTCAGAGTGCAGATTCAGAGTGGAGCTTCAGAGTGCAGAGTGGAGCTTCAGAGTGCAGAGTGGAGCTTCAGAGTGCAGAGTGGAGCTTCAGAGTGCAGAGTGGAGCTTCAGAGTGGAGCTTCAGAGTGGAGCTTCAGAGTGGAGCTTCAGAGTGGAGCTTCAGAGTGGAGCTTCAGAGTGGAGGAGTGGAGCTTCAGAGTGGAGCTTCAGAGTGCAGATTCAGAGTGGAGCTTCAGAGTGCAGAGTGGAGCTTCAGAGTGCAGATTCAGAGTGGAGCTTCAGAGTGCAGAGTGGAGCTTCAGAGTGCAGATTCAGAGTGGAGCTTCAGAGTGCAGAGTGGAGCTTCAGAGTGCAGATTCAGAGTGGAGCTTCAGAGTGCAGAGTGGAGCTTCAGAGTGGAGCTTCAGAGTGCAGAGTGGAGCTTCAGAGTGGAGCTTCAGAGTGGAGCTTCAGAGTGCAGAGTGGAGCTTCAGAGTGGAGCTTCAGAGTGGAGCTTCAGAGTGGAGCTTCAGAGTGGAGCTTCAGAGTGGAGCTTCAGAGTGCAGAGTGGAGCTTCAGAGTGGAGCTTCAGAGTGGAGCTTCAGAGTGGAGCTTCAGAGTGGAGCTTCAGAGTGGAGCTTCAGAGTGGAGCTTCAGAGTGGAGCTTCAGAGTGGAGCTTCAGAGTGCAGATTCAGAGTGGAGCTTCAGAGTGGAGCTTCAGAGTGCAGATTCAGAGTGGAGCTTCAGAGTGCAGAGTGGAGCTTCAGAGTGCAGAGTGGAGCTTCAGAGTGCAGAGTGGAGCTTCAGAGTGCAGAGTGGAGCTTCAGAGTGCAGAGTGGAGCTTCAGAGTGGAGCTTCAGAGTGGAGCTTCAGAGTGGAGCTTCAGAGTGGAGCTTCAGAGTGGAGCTTCAGAGTGGAGCTTCAGAGTGGAGCTTCAGAGTGGAGCTTCAGAGTGCAGAGTGGAGCTTCAGAGTGCAGATTCAGATTGGAGCTTCAGAGTGCAGAGTGGAGCTTCAGAGTGCAGAGTGGAGCTTCAGAGTGGAGCTTCAGAGTGGAGCTTCAGAGTGGAGCTTCAGAGTGGAGCTTCAGAGTGGAGCTTCAGAGTGGAGCTTCAGAGTGGAGCTTCAGAGTGCAGATTCAGAGTGCAGATTCAGAGTGGAGCTTCAGAGTGCAGAGTGGAGCTTCAGAGTGCAGAGTGGAGCTTCAGAGTGCAGATTCAGAGTGGAGCTTCAGAGTGGAGCTTCAGAGTGGAGCTTCAGAGTGGAGCTTCAGAGTGGAGCTTCAGAGTGGAGCTTCAGAGTGGAGCTTCAGAGTGCAGATTCAGAGTGGAGATTCAGAGTGCAGATTCAGAGTGGAGATTCAGAGTGGAGCTTCAGAGTGCAGAGTGGAGCTGCAGATTCAGAGTGGAGCTGCAGATTCAGAGTGGAGCTGCAGAGTGCAGATTCAGAGTGCAGAGTGGAGCTTCAGAGTGCAGATTCAGAGTGCAGAGTGGAGCATCAGAGTGCAGATTCAGAGTGGAGCATCAGAGTGCAGATTCAGAGTGGAGCTTCAGAGTGCAGAGTGGAGCTTCAGAGTGGAGCTTCAGAGTGGAGCTTCAGAGTGGAGCTTCAGAGTGGAGCTTCAGAGTGGAGCTTCAGAGTGGAGCTTCAGAGTGGAGCTTCAGAGTGGAGCTTCAGAGTGCAGAGTGGAGCTTCAGAGTGCAGAGTGGAGCTTCAGAGTGGAGCTTCAGAGTGGAGCTTCAGAGTGCAGAGTGGAGCTTCAGAGTGCAGATTCAGAGTGGAGCTTCAGAGTGCAGAGTGGAGCTTCAGAGTGCAGATTCAGAGTGCAGAGTGGAGCTTCAGAGTGCAGATTCAGAGTGCAGAGTGGAGCTTCAGAGTGGAGCTTCAGAGTGGAGCTTCAGAGTGGAGCTTCAGAGTGGAGCTTCAGAGTGGAGCTTCAGAGTGGAGCTTCAGAGTGGAGCTTCAGAGTGCAGATTCAGAGTGCAGATTCAGAGTGGAGCTGCAGAGTGCAGATTCAGAGTGCAGAGTGGAGCTTCAGAGTGCAGATTCAGAGTGCAGAGTGGAGCTTCAGAGTGCAGATTCAGAGTGGAGCATCAGAGTGCAGATTCAGAGTGGAGCTTCAGAGTGGAGCTTCAGAGTGGAGCTTCAGAGTGGAGCTTCAGAGTGGAGCTTCAGAGTGGAGCTTCAGAGTGGAGCTTCAGAGTGCAGCTTCAGAGTGCAGCTTCAGAGTGCAGAGTGGAGCTTCAGAGTGCAGATTCAGAGTGCAGAGTGGAGCTTCAGAGTGCAGATTCAGAGTGCAGAGTGGAGCTTCAGAGTGCAGAGTGGAGCTTCAGAGTGCAGAGTGGAGCTTCAGAGTGCAGAGTGGAGCTTCAGAGTGCAGAGTGGAGCTTCAGAGTGCAGAGTGGAGCTTCAGAGTGCAGAGTGGAGCTTCAGAGTGGAGCTTCAGAGTGGAGCTTCAGAGTGGAGCTTCAGAGTGGAGCTTCAGAGTGGAGCTTCAGAGTGGAGCTTCAGAGTGGAGGAGTGGAGCTTCAGAGTGGAGCTTCAGAGTGCAGATTCAGAGTGGAGCTTCAGAGTGCAGAGTGGAGCTTCAGAGTGCAGATTCAGAGTGGAGCTTCAGAGTGCAGAGTGGAGCTTCAGAGTGCAGATTCAGAGTGGAGCTTCAGAGTGCAGAGTGGAGCTTCAGAGTGCAGATTCAGAGTGGAGCTTCAGAGTGCAGAGTGGAGCTTCAGAGTGGAGCTTCAGAGTGCAGAGTGGAGCTTCAGAGTGGAGCTTCAGAGTGGAGCTTCAGAGTGCAGAGTGGAGCTTCAGAGTGGAGCTTCAGAGTGGAGCTTCAGAGTGGAGCTTCAGAGTGCAGAGTGGAGCTTCAGAGTGGAGCTTCAGAGTGGAGCTTCAGAGTGGAGCTTCAGAGTGCAGAGTGGAGCTTCAGAGTGGAGCTTCAGAGTGGAGCTTCAGAGTGGAGCTTCAGAGTGGAGCTTCAGAGTGGAGCTTCAGAGTGGAGCTTCAGAGTGGAGCTTCAGAGTGCAGATTCAGAGTGGAGCTTCAGAGTGGAGCTTCAGAGTGCAGATTCAGAGTGGAGCTTCAGAGTGCAGATTCAGAGTGGAGCTTCAGAGTGCAGAGTGGAGCTTCAGAGTGCAGAGTGGAGCTTCAGAGTGCAGAGTGGAGCTTCAGAGTGCAGAGTGGAGCTTCAGAGTGCAGAGTGGAGCTTCAGAGTGCAGAGTGGAGCTTCAGAGTGGAGCTTCAGAGTGGAGCTTCAGAGTGGAGCTTCAGAGTGGAGCTTCAGAGTGGAGCTTCAGAGTGGAGCTTCAGAGTGGAGCTTCAGAGTGCAGAGTGGAGCTTCAGAGTGGAGCTTCAGAGTGGAGCTTCAGAGTGGAGCTTCAGAGTGGAGCTTCAGAGTGGAGCTTCAGAGTGGAGCTTCAGAGTGGAGCTTCAGAGTGGAGCTTCAGAGTGGAGCTTCAGAGTGGAGCTTCAGAGTGCAGAGTGGAGCTTCAGAGTGCAGATTCAGAGTGGAGCTTCAGAGTGCAGAGTGGAGCTTCAGAGTGGAGCTTCAGAGTGGAGCTTCACAGTGGAGCTTCAGAGTGGAGCTTCAGAGTGGAGCTTCAGAGTGGAGCTTCAGAGTGGAGCTTCAGAGTGGAGCTTCAGAGTGGAGCTTCAGAGTGGAGCTTCAGAGTGCAGATTCAGAGTGGAGCTTCAGAGTGCAGATTCAGAGTGGAGCTTCAGAGTGCAGAGTGGAGCTTCAGAGTGCAGAGTGGAGCTTCAGAGTGCAGATTCAGAGTGGAGCTTCAGAGTGGAGCTTCAGAGTGGAGCTTCAGAGTGGAGCTTCAGAGTGGAGCTTCAGAGTGGAGCTTCAGAGTGGAGCTTCAGAGTGGAGCTTCAGAGTGGAGCTTCAGAGTGGAGCTTCAGAGTGGAGCTTCAGAGTGCAGATTCAGAGTGGAGATTCAGAGTGCAGATTCAGAGTGGAGATTCAGAGTGGAGCTTCAGAGTGCAGAGTGGAGCTGCAGATTCAGAGTGGAGCTGCAGATTCAGAGTGGAGCTGCAGAGTGCAGATTCAGAGTGCAGCATCAGAGTGCAGATTCAGAGTGGAGCTTCAGAGTGCAGATTCAGAGTGGAGCTTCAGAGTGGAGCTTCAGAGTGGAGCTTCAGAGTGGAGCTTCAGAGTGGAGCTTCAGAGTGGAGCTTCAGAGTGGAGCTTCAGAGTGGAGCTTCAGAGTGCAGAGTGGAGCTTCAGAGTGCAGAGTGGAGCTTCAGAGTGCAGAGTGGAGCTTCAGAGTGCAGAGTGGAGCTTCAGAGTGGAGCTTCAGAGTGGAGCTTCAGAGTGGAGCTTCAGAGTGCAGAGTGGAGCTTCAGAGTGCAGATTCAGAGTGGAGCTTCAGAGTGCAGAGTGGAGCTTCAGAGTGCAGATTCAGAGTGGAGCTTCAGAGTGCAGATTCAGAGTGGAGCTTCAGAGTGCAGAGTGGAGCTTCAGAGTGGAGCTTCAGAGTGGAGCTTCAGAGTGCAGAGTGGAGCATCAGAGTGCAGATTCAGAGTGCAGAGTGGAGCATCAGAGTGCAGAGTGGAGCTTCAGAGTGGAGCTTCAGAGTGGAGCTTCAGAGTGGAGCTTCAGAGTGGAGCTTCAGAGTGGAGCTTCAGAGTGGAGCTTCAGAGTGGAGCTTCAGAGTGGAGCTTCAGAGTGCAGATTCAGAGTGGAGCTGCAGAGTGGAGCTTCAGAGTGCAGAGTGGAGCTTCAGAGTGCAGATTCAGAGTGCAGAGTGGAGCTTCAGAGTGCAGATTCAGAGTGGAGCATCAGAGTGCAGATTCAGAGTGGAGCATCAGAGTGCAGATTCAGAGTGGAGCTTCAGAGTGCAGAGTGGAGCTTCAGAGTGCAGATTCAGAGTGGAGCTTCAGAGTGCAGAGTGGAGCTTCAGAGTGGAGCTTCAGAGTGGAGCTTCAGAGTGGAGCTTCAGAGTGGAGCTTCAGAGTGGAGCTTCAGAGTGGAGCTTCAGAGTGGAGCTTCAGAGTGCAGAGTGGAGCTTCAGAGTGCAGAGTGGAGCTTCAGAGTGCAGATTCAGAGTGGAGCTTCAGAGTGCAGAGTGGAGCTTCAGAGTGCAGATTCAGAGTGGAGCTTCAGAGTGCAGAGTGGAGCTTCAGAGTGGAGCTTCAGAGTGCAGAGTGGAGCTTCAGAGTGCAGATTCAGAGTGGAGCTTCAGAGTGCAGAGTGGAGCTTCAGAGTGCAGATTCAGAGTGGAGCTTCAGAGTGCAGAGTGGAGCTTCAGAGTGCAGAGTGGAGCTTCAGAGTGGAGCTTCAGAGTGCAGATTCAGAGTGGAGCTTCAGAGTGCAGATTCAGAGTGCAGATTCAGAGTGGAGCTTCAGAGTGCAGCTTCAGAGTGCAGATTCAGAGTGCAGATTCAGAGTGGAGCTTCAGAGTGCAGATTCAGAGTGGAGCTTCAGAGTGGAGCTTCAGAGTGGAGCTTCAGAGTGGAGCTTCAGAGTGGAGCTTCAGAGTGGAGCTTCAGAGTGGAGCTTCAGAGTGGAGCTTCAGAGTGGAGCTTCAGAGTGCAGATTCAGAGTGGAGCATCAGAGTGCAGATTCAGAGTGGAGCTTCAGAGTGCAGAGTGGAGCTTCAGAGTGCAGATTCAGAGTGGAGCTTCAGAGTGCAGAGTGGAGCTTCAGAGTGCAGATTCAGAGTGGAGCTTCAGAGTGCAGAGTGGAGCTTCAGAGTGCAGAGTGGAGCTTCAGAGTGCAGATTCAGAGTGGAGCTTCAGAGTGCAGAGTGGAGCTTCAGAGTGCAGATTCAGAGTGGAGCTTCAGAGTGCAGAGTGGAGCTTCAGAGTGGAGCTTCAGAGTGCAGAGTGGAGCTTCAGAGTGGAGCTTCAGAGTGGAGCTTCAGAGTGGAGCTTCAGAGTGGAGCTTCAGAGTGGAGCTTCAGAGTGGAGCTTCAGAGTGGAGCTTCAGAGTGGAGCTTCAGAGTGCAGCTTCAGAGTGGAGCTTCAGAGTGCAGATTCAGAGTGCAGATTCAGAGTGGAGCTTCAGAGTGCAGATTCAGAGTGGAGCTTCAGAGTGCAGATTCAGAGTGGAGCTTCAGAGTGGAGCTTCAGAGTGGAGCTTCAGAGTGGAGCTTCAGAGTGGAGCTTCAGAGTGGAGCTTCAGAGTGGAGCTTCAGAGTGGAGCTTCAGAGTGGAGCTTCAGAGTGGAGCTTCAGAGTGCAGAGTGGAGCTTCAGAGTGCAGATTCAGAGTGGAGCTTCAGAGTGGAGCTTCAGAGTGGAGCTTCAGAGTGGAGCTTCAGAGTGGAGCTTCAGAGTGGAGCTTCAGAGTGGAGCTTCAGAGTGCAGAGTGGAGCTTCAGAGTGCAGAGTGGAGCTTCAGAGTGCAGATTCAGAGTGGAGCTTCAGAGTGCAGAGTGGAGCTTCAGAGTGCAGATTCAGAGTGGAGCTTCAGAGTGCAGAGTGGAGCTGCAGAGTGGAGCTTCAGAGTGCAGAGTGGAGCTTCAGAGTGCAGAGTGGAGCTTCAGAGTGCAGAGTGGAGCTTCAGAGTGGAGCTTCAGAGTGGAGCTTCAGAGTGCAGAGTGGAGCTTCAGAGTGGAGCTTCAGAGTGGAGCTTCAGAGTGCAGAGTGGAGCTTCAGAGTGGAGCTTCAGAGTGCAGAGTGGAGCTTCAGAGTGGAGCTTCAGAGTGCAGAGTGGAGCTTCAGAGTGCAGAGTGGAGCTTCAGAGTGGAGCTTCAGAGTGGAGCTTCAGAGTGGAGCTTCAGAGTGGAGCTTCAGAGTGGAGCTTCAGAGTGGAGCTTCAGAGTGGAGCTTCAGAGTGGAGCTTCAGAGTGCAGCTTCAGAGTGCAGAGTGGAGCTTCAGAGTGCAGAGTGGAGCTTCAGAGTGCAGCTTCAGAGTGCAGAGTGCAGCTTCAGAGTGCAGAGTGGAGCTTCAGAGTGCAGAGTGGAGCTTCAGAGTGCAGAGTGGAGCTTCAGAGTGCAGAGTGGAGCTTCAGAGTGGAGCTTCAGAGTGTCAAGAGCAATGCCAATAGCTCTAACTTTAACAAAGGCAAAACCATTGCATTGTAAATGCTTGTTGTCTAATTGCCTTTACTGGTTTGCACGTACAACGCGCTCACAGCGCGAGTCGCCTCCTAGGTTGCGATTGGCTGGTCGGCTTCCGTAGTTACACAAGCCGCGCGGATATGGGTCACGTTACTGAGGCTGCTCTTTGCTAAGGGGGCGCGTGAGGAATGAAATCTGTTATTGAGGCATTTCCAAGTAGCGGGCCCTTGGAAAAACATGAGAGTAAGGGTCATGGGAAACAGAAGCACTGCTTACCCTAGCCTTTGACAAAGCAATCTGTAATCGGACAGAATGAAGTCTTCTCTGCACACACGTGGGAGAAAAAAAGATGAGGCACAATCTTAAAATTAATCACAACATAAGCCGCAATATTGGCACACGTCAGCTGGTAAAAATGTAGAGCAAGCAAAATCATAGCGTGCCTGTACTAGGAGTTAGGCATAAAATGAAGAAAAATGCTGTTAATCGTGATAACATTTAGGCGGTATGTTAGAACAATTTGAGCATTACAACTCCCGTTTAGCTCCGTGCACCAAAGGCTAGGAATGCTTTGACTGTGTCTTTGACCCTTGATAACAGGTCCGGGTTTTACCAGGGAAAGTTAGGTGACGTCGATTGATTCTGAGGGGAGTAGAAGGCAGACGAGTCTGTCTGCCTGATTACATGTCCCGGGACTTCGCACATGTTTTCCTCACCTAATTTTCTTTCTTAAACACTATGAAAGAGAGGATGGCACAATATAACCAGTGCCATTGGAATTATGCAGCATAATGCGGTACATTTTGTAATACTATTACTTCATTATTTCATCATTTATTAACTCGGTAACACAGGGCATTGGTTGTACCTCATCAGTACCACTTTAACACCCAAGTATTTATTTATGTATTTATTGATGCGTTTTTATATAGCGCTGACTTTACCCGAAGGTGTCAGAGCGCTTCACAATAGGAACAGAACTGATACATCAGAACATTACAAGTGAACAAATTACAAAAGCAAACGTTACATAACATGAGGCAAAAGTGGCACTCGTGATCAAACAAAATACAAGAGGCAGCATTGCAGGAGGAAAAAGTGACATGTGTTAACTATAAACAAAAGAAAGGTGACCAGTCCAGCTTTACAAAGGGCCTTCCACCACGCTGCAACACGTGCCACTGCATTTTAAGTAACTTTTGAACCGTTTCAGCTAGAAACAAAGGGGCATATTATCAAGCACAGCCGATAAAAATATTGCCGCTTTATCGGCAGGAAACTGCCGCTAAAGCGGCGATAATGGACTTGATAATATGTCCTTGTGAATTCCCATATCAGCCCAGGTTCTGGTGTTAATCTGGGCTGCTATGGGAATTCACAAGGGCATATTATCAAGCCCATTATCGCCGCTTTAGCGGCAGTTTCCTGCCAATAAAGCGGCGATAATTGTATCGCCTGTGCTTGATAATATGCCCCAAAATTTGTTTTTTGTTAAGATTAAACCAGGTCTGGATGAACGACAGCACTCATGCATGGACTTAGCAAACTTAGTGCTACCCTGTCATCAGCTACCATCGGCTAGTTCTGTTTTTCTAGACAACTACCTTCTAAATTCATGGACTTGAGATACTGCAGTTTTGTGGCTAGTAGCCATATCACCTACAGGGCTACCGGTCACAGAGTGTTGAGGGAAAAAAAATATGACCGGATGAAGGTGCTCCTCAAGCCATAGGTGACAACCACAAGTTTGTGCAAGATGTGCATAGGGTACCTACTTCAAATTCATGTCACAAAGTCTACAGTCCTGTAATTTTAGTGTACGAATCGCTATTACCAAGTGAGTTTGTTTATCAATCAGGGGAATTGTAACACTACTCACCCAAGAGGGTCTCAAGGCACTGGGAGTGGAGGGGGGTCAAACCAGCAATACCCAGAATGCATTAGTCTGTCATATGAAAGTCCGCCCACGACTGGAAGCAGTATCCATGATAACATGGGATGCGATGACAACCCTAGATGAAAATTAAAAACAAAGTAATATATTGCCAGGGAACAAGTGTTTCTGCATCTGGGGAGGCTGGCCTCTGAAACAAAGGCAGTCTATCAGCTTTCCCAGATTATCTCATGTTAACAGGGGCAGCTCCTCCATTTGAGTGTAGGACCGTCAGCCCACAAGCCCCAGAGCTGGACAATAAAACGGTAATAAAGTTTATTTATTATTATTTTATTGTTCAGCAACCTGTCCTGAACTAATTGTCAGGACGGGGCACGACCAGCACTGCCGAGTGGCAGCACCAGGGAGCTGTGCACTTTAAAATTAGCATGTTTCTTTGGCCGGTCATGATGGGCCTGCCAGTCAGACATGCGCATTTTAAACTTTTCTAACTTAGCTGTTTTAGACAGCTAGGTTAAAGAAAGCGCAGGCCTCCAGTGCTCTTACGAGCGCTGGGAGACCCTGCTCTATCCTATCCAATCCTGGTGCTGCTTTAATGCTGTGAAAGCAGTGTCAGGATTGGGTAGTGCAGTTTCCTACATCGGAGCGTCCTGTTAGATACCTAAGGGAGGAGGACATTGCGCTGCGGAGGTAAGTACATTTTAACATTCTATTTCTGTGCCACACTCTGGGTTCCTGCAGCCACCACTGCATATTGAGTGTCTAAGTGATTAGACTAAGCAATCATTTATAAATGAGCTTGATCTTAAAGTACATTTGACTATACATGGTAATGAATCACCTTTGTATTTGCACTGGAAATAAGATACTGAAAAGGCTCTGATACAACAAATCCTTATGCATCAGGTGTGGAGAATGTGGAAAGGTAAACAGACAGAATTACATTATTATGTCCCAGTATTACCCATGGGAAATATTTTCCAAGTTTCCTCAAAGATTTGCAGAGAGATATCGACCGTGTGTATCTAGTCTCATAACAGACTCGTGCTAAGAGCAACAATAAGTCAGGGATGAAGAGGCAAGATTGTTAGATTCAGGGTGAAAACCAGCCATGATACCCCGTTAGACTTAGACCTTCTTTGGGCTGACAGATACCAGGCATATCTGGATTGTAGTTTCTTGAAGAGACACACAAGTCAATGCAACAACTGCCAGATCACACTAGAAGGCAGGGCTTCTGATATTGGTAGAGGAATACTACTGCTTGTCTTACGTGACGGGGATTGACAGTGTTTGATCAATTGTAGCTCAAATGCCCACAATATAGCTTCCTCTCCAGTTGCCTTTTTGATTGTTTTTGATCATTGACAGCGATCCAATGCCTCTAGGGTAGGTATGCATATAGAAATACAATATACATACATACATCTGATAAAACTGTATGCTGAAATGTGCATTAAGTACATGAGTGCTACAAAACGCCAAAGAGCTTGGCAGAGTGAATAAACAACGTATTATATTTTCTCACAGTGTTTCCAGAGTTCAGGATGCTGTCAAACTGGCTCTGAACCCACAGATCAGCTGGGGGAGTTTTACTAAGAGTGTAAGAGGTTCATTACTGTAGTATTATGGATGCTAATGAGTTCTAGTTTGGATACATGGGGGCAGATTTACAAGCCCCTTGTGCCACTTTTGCATTATTTTTCCCATGTTAAAAATTTCGCAAATGTGGCACAAGGGGCTTGTAAATCTGCCCCCATGGTCTTCAGAAGGAAGGATATGAAGACCTGAGATTTGTGGTCTGAGTGTCAAGGTATGCGACGAAAAAGACAGTGTTAATAAAACACAAGTTGTATATGCTAGGGCGGGAATGCCCTCATGAATTAGGGAACGCCCACAAAGATACTTTTTTTAAACTTGTTTGTGAGTATTCACAAACCTTTCCACTGCCTACTTAAACCCTAGAAATTGTTGAGATTTACTCCTATCAGGAGAGGCGTAAACCAGTTTCTAGAGTAGGACTAAGAAGAGAATAACCAAAGAATGAATGAGTGTGTAGAAGAAGCTTCACGTCCCCTATTGAGAAAAAGGTCAAAGTGCAAGTTCTCTAAAAATACGTATCATATGTGTAAATGTATCATGCCTACAAAAACCAAAAACACTTCCCACATACACTCATTATACACCCACACTGTCCCAACCAGAAAAAGGCAACGGCAAAGCTTCCTACTCATCCACCCAAAAGCGCTTCTTCGACTCATCAGGGGCCCAATGCACTGCATATGCCCATTCACCCTAATCAACACAATGAGATTTCAAGGGTGTAGAGCATTGGAATGCACAGTTTTAATTAGTGCCACACAGGCCTGATATGTTTGCAGATGCGTTACGAAAACTCAGGCCCAGTGGTTCAAGTACATCACTGGGTCTGCATCAGCCTTTTCGAAACTCTCAATTAGCAACAAATTCCACATTTCATGGTCGCAGAGCTACTGGAATTATACTTGGATCAACTTTCCTTCCATTTGCTCTTAATTACTGCAGATTGGGCCACATCTGTTGTTGCACAACTTTCTGCACAATTTGCTACCAATTATTGGCAGACCCAAATATTTACCAAACCTTCCTAGAATGACGAAACTAAACTCATTTTCAGCAGCGAAATGTTGCTGAGATAATCTTCATTAAAAAGAGGTATTCGTTATCAGCGGTGAGTAAATAAAGTTCTGTCCATAAGTAGCTACACTTTCTAAAAGCACATAGCTGAATTCTCCTAAATCAAATATATGAATTGATTGAGTTTCTGCACCCAAGACAGGATCGCTGGAGCACAAAATGCATATAGGCGCAGACTGAGATGCATTGCAACTTCCTACTTTTACCCCGCTGTGTCTTTATCGATCCTTACAGCTATTAGCATGATACAATGAGTTAGACGTGTTTGTGTATTATTGTTAATCTAGATTTGAGAGGGATTCTCATTGATGAAAGGCTATAAGCAGCATCACAATCAGTATATTTAGGGACTTCTTGATTATTTATGAGCAACTAGTTTTGTACTCCCTGGAACAACTCCTTAGGAGCAGAAAGAAGGCTCTTTTTCTGGTCTGGGTTTGGGCAGTGCAGCTGTCCACAGCGCTATTGCTTTCAATGTACATAGAGTGGCCTTCAGGTCTGCATCTTTCGACCATTGTCTTTCTTCGATGAGCCTCTTTCAGCCATTGGCTTCACACTTAATCAGTTTTGGCTCAGCCCAGTGGAGTATTCATTACTCACCTTATGCTATTTGTGGCGTGATTGTATCCTTCACTTTCCACTTGAGTGCTTGCACTGAACTGCACAAGGGACTACTTTAAAATTAAAGACTTATCTGCCCAATGCTATTGACTTCAATGTGCTTATGCTGCATATGTTACCACCTTAAAAGTTAGATTGATTGGCTTTGCCAGTGCTTGTTAAAAATAAATAACGTAATCCCGCTGTGCAGGATATTACGCCTTATATCTTTGCAACATACCCTGTTGTCAGTCTTTTCGCATTAAGATTCTGAACCCTTTGCAAAAGCATCTTAAAAGCTTGGTCTGTACAGTGATGTTTCTCTATAGGGGAAGACATTGCTTTTATACTACCAACTGGTAACAAATTAAGTTGCATACATAAAAAGTAAAGCAATGCCTTCAATTGCTCACAGTTGTTCCCGTGCTGCTATCAAGGATAGCTGTAATATATCATTTGGAAGTTTTGAAAGTAATGCTAAGCTTGACACAAAAATGAGCTGAATGGTTCAAATCAGATCCCATGTCCATCTGAGGTTGAAACTATTACAACAGAATAGCATGCACAGACAAGTGTGGGTACAAGCACCCCAGAAACCTCTGGTACTTCAGCCCATGAGATGGCAAGCCTATGCCTTCTTATATTTGTCGTCAAGGAAAGTCATACTGTTTGTTTGCATTAGAAAGATTTAAGAGTGAGGTAAGGATGGAGACAATACGGTGAAAATTCTTTATTAAAGACAGCAGTACATTCATTATGCTAATAATATACAACCATTTGCAAAAAGAAGCCTTGGCGTAGAAACAACAGCAACATAAATGTAGAAAGAATTTTCCGTGTTCCAGATAATATAGCATTTTGTTGTTGAAGCATGTTCCAGTCACCAAATATATATCATATTTCATAAAAGTTTCTTGTCATTTTTTAGCACCCAGTGTTAAAGATCCTGCCTAACTCCGAATCAGCCTAGAAATGAGCTGGAAGCGTAACCCAGGACTCAGCCCTCTTTATATGGAGCTAGAAAACACTGTTGGTTACTCAGTATTTTCAGAACATTTACTGGATTGCTAGCCATCCTTACCATATCTAACCAAAACATTTACGCTTTGAGGTAGAATCGAATCGAATCAGCTGAATTAAGGATGGCCCGACCATCTAGCACTGGCAAAGTAAGGTCTCGGCTTCAACTGCCCAACTCATTGGATTTGCCAGTGTTTGTTTGCACTAGCATGTGAGCACAAGTAACAAGATGCATGCGCACGAACATGCAACCTCGGAATGGGGTTCTTATCAAAAGACTCATAAAACTTTCTAATCAAATTCCAGATTGTAGTTTTATTTTTAAAATGTGTCAATAAAATACTTCTGCAGCCTCCTTTGCCAAATAAATATTCAGGGGTTGCTCATTTGTCTTCACTGTACCTTACTATATCACAGAATTGGATGGGGCGAGTGTAGTTTTCATTACATAATTCGTCTGAGAAGCAAGACATTACCACTCTCAATTATTCCTAGCACACTGTGTGTGCATTACAGGTAATGGAAGAATAATCTTCTCAAGGTACTTCGTTGTAACAGTTGCGTTCTAAAGGATGTTCCCCCATTTGTGGCTATCAATGTAACGCACCATAGGCAGAACCAAGTGTATGAGTTGCGTCCCAGAATGCAGAAAAATCCAATTCCTAGGGATTAGAAAAACAGCCACAATATGCAACTGAATACTGCCCTCCCCTTCCCTCTTAGTTTATTTATTTATTTATTTATTTTTAATATTTATAAAGCGCATCATTTACCCTTGGGCGTCTTGCAAATCCCCTGAAAGAACAAACAAGCATTGGAAATGCAATAGGGCTCGCATTAGGAAAGTTTGAGCTATTGGTCTTATAATTTTTATTTTTTTATTTATGTGTTATTTTTTCAAATAGTTAAATTAATAGCTTTGTCATTTACAATGGTAATAGTTATAATTTTCGCAAATGTGACACCTATAGCATTTGTAATGCAACATGTTTTATATTTACGTGACTTAGATGTATTGATATTACAAATAACAATGCTTTTAATTTTTTAAATAATTAATACTTAAATAATGTATTTAATTTGTAATAACAATAGCATACATTTTTGTAAATAACTTTTGTGAAGATTATGTTCAGTGTTTTTTATTGTGACGAAAATCCAAGAACAGAAGTGAAATATTAACATCTTTTTGTGATTTGTAATAAAGCGTGAAAGCTTGAAAACAGCTTGAAACATTGAAAGAACATATTTGAACCAGTGAAGCTGTGGTGGTGCTGAGTGGTGCTGTTGTTGCACTGAGTGATGCTGTGGTTGCGCTGAGTGATGCAGTGGTTGCGTTGAGTGATGCTGTGGTTGCGCTGAGTGATGCTGTGGTTGCGCCGAGTGATGCTGGGGTGGCACTGAGTGATGCTGGGGTGGCGCTGAGTGATAATGTGGTGGTGCTGAGTGATAATGTGGTGGTGCTGAGTGATGCTGGGGTAGCGCTGAGTTATGATGTGGTGATGCTGAGTGGTGCTGTGGTGGTGCTGAGTGATGCTGGGGTGATGCTGAGTGATGATGTGGTGATGGTGAGTGGTGCTGAGTAATGCTGGGTGGTGCTGAGTGATGCTGTGGTGTTGCTGAGTGATGCTGTGGTGGTGCTGAGTGGTGCTGTGGTGGTGCTGAGTGGTGCTGTGGTGGTGCTGAGTGATGCTGTGGTGGTGCTGAGTGATGCTGTGGTGGTGCTGAATGGGAGATGGGGAGAGGGAGAAAAAGGAGAGGGTAAAGAGAGGGAGAGAGGAGAGAGAGGGGGAGAGAGGAGAGAGAGAGGGGGAAAGAGGAGAGAGAGAGGAGAGAAAGAGGGGGAGAGAGGAGAGGGAAGAGAGGGAAAGGGAGATAGGGAGAGGGAAGTGAGGGAAAGGGAGAGAGGGAAAGGGAGAGAGGGTAGAGGGAGAGAGGGAGGGTAAGATGAGAGGGGGAGGACGAGAGCGAAGGACGGAGGGGAGAGAGAGGGGAGGGAGAGAGAGAGAGGAGAGCAGGCAGAGGGGGAGATGGGGAGAGGGAGAAAAAGGAGAGCAGGGGGAAGGTAAAGAGAGGGAGAGAGGAGAGAGAGGGGGATAGAGGAGAGAGGGAGAGGGTGAGAGAGGAGAGAGTGAGAGGGAAGTGAGGGAAAGGGAGAGAGGTATAGTGGCCTGGCTACGGGTGTACCGAGAGCCACCAGAGATGGTGAGCTTTTCCACGAGTTAACGGGCGATAGTCATGATGATTTTATAAATAATGCAGCTGGTTTTGAATATTGTGTGGGCTGGCAAGGCGAGTTCATGTAGTTCCATCAGTATAGGGGGGGGGGTTTGCCATAGTCCCTAGATGAGACATGTTGCAGCACGTAAGGTGCCTTTAAGGGGTGTCGGAGTGGAGTCTTGTAAGCATTACCACCATCCTGGGCTGTATAAGTGTCCGCACTATAAATGTTAGAGTACGAAAATGGTGACTGAACCCATATGCGCGGCTGCAGAGGAGAAATGTCCCTGTACTTCAACATAGAGATGGGAAGTAATCAAAGAACCTCGTTTTTCCTCTTAAAATCCTGACAACAACAGGGTGTGATTGAGCAAGACATTTTATCACGTTGAGAGCAATCAAGCAGTTGGCGAAAGGGTCTTGGTCGAAAACAATTTGCAATTTCTGTAGCTATTGAGGAAAAAATCCGAAAGTCAGGGGACGTGTGAAGTCCACACAAAGACATCCAAGGCGCATCAAAACTAAAGCGACAATTTGGAGACCATCTGCCCTGATTGCATATATTAAAAACAAAACGCCCATCCACGTATTAAAAAATATGATCTTTAGCACTCCAACAGACAAAAAAGGAAACCAGCACGTAACGCTTCCTATAGAACTGAATCGAATCGCAGCTGCACAAGCTTTCCAGCACACGCCACGGTAAGGGCAAGCCAGGCTCACATGCGCCAAGTGCAACGCACTTCCTGTTTGACACATTCAAGACGATTCAAAGCAACATAAATTACTGAATGAAACCTCAACAAAAGACATTATTTGCCGCAAATCACGGATTCATTCTTGTTCAGCTGAGCCCTTGATCAGAGATTTTTCAGTTTCAAGAGGACTGGATTTCTTTCTCACAGACTGGAATAAATCAAACCTGTTCTTTTTTTTAACTCAGAGCTATTTCTGTTCTTTTTTTTTACTTTGTTTATATCAGATTATCCAAGTAATGTTATTATTTCTTCCGCAAAGTGGTTACAGGCGCAGAATGGAATTTAAAAACAAGTTTAAAATAAAACAAGCATCAGAGAGCATAAAAGGAGACACGGCCTGGCGGCCGTGAAACTGAAAGTACGGCCGGGCATGAATAATTAGGGGATGAGAAATGCGCTGGGAGGAGAAATGCAGAGCGCACACTGAGAAGCTTGTGGGAGGGAGCCTGGGCTGCCTTTGATGTGGTAATGCGAGGCAGGCAGGCAGGCAGCTGGTGGCATTGTGCACGCGCTTTTTAGGGCTTGCGCTTGCGCAATGACCTAAAAAGCGCACATGCACTGCATGGAATCGCCAGTGGTTAAACTCTGGATAAGCCACTATAGAGCTTTGCCAGCTATGTGCAAGCGTATCAGCAGGCGATCCCTAAAAAACATCCCAGACAGCACAAATACCAATGGCCATCCTGGGTTACCATTGTCGGTGTGGGAACAGAAACTGGTAAAACTGTCAAATATGGGCTAAAACATTGTTTCCTCTCACAAAGGTACATGGGGGCATATTATCAAGAACGGCAATAACATTATCACCGTTTTAGCGGCTGGAAACGGCCGCTAAAACGTCGATAATGGGCTTGATAATATGTCCTTGTGAATTCCCATAGCAGCCCAGGTTAACCCCAGAACCGCTAGACATATTAGCAAAGCCAATAGCTCTGCTTAAACACTTATAAAGTCCCGAAGGCGAGACCTATTGGCTATGCCAATGCTGGTTATAACCATATTGTACACTTCAAATATTAAAACGTTAACATAAAAAGGTTTTACAAACAGTCTCAGGTTGATCAAAACTATGTAAGATGCTAAGAGTGTCCACCTCTCTCTCGGTTAGTTTGAACATTATCTCTAGTCCTGAACTTTTCACCAACAAATCATTAATTTCAAGTGAGTCCATCTAATTAGTTCAATAGAACAAAAAAAAGGTTTCACCTTAGCCATTGCGTGGGAGGGACCTCAGCCTTCATGCTATGTACCTTCATTCTGAGCACACTGGGGGGGACCTGCACTCGCTCGTCCCGTGGACATGAGTGGTTGCCTGCTGGGCGAAACACCTACCTTACCTACATTGATCCTGCGTCTATTGTACTGGTTTTGGCCAAGAGAAGAGTGGATGTAGAGGAGGCCATCAACAATAAAACATTAACTTCATGATATATCATATTGACATGATATGGCGATACACTATGCAGCAGAAATACAACTCACTGCCCACCCAAAGGACATCTGAGTCCCATTCCGCTCTTACCTACTACGATTCCCCCTAACCCGCTCCCTCCCCAAACGGTCGCAAGATTTAACATCCCGATGTACTGGATTTGTATATTTTTGTGCTGAAGACTTCTGTTCACATGTGCTATGTCGACCTGCTCTTTATCGTCTTATATCCACACCCTATTTCACTTGATGTAATATGATGTTACACAATAAAAAGTAATAGAAAACATCAGGTATGTAGAGTGACGAGGGACTTTGTAATAGGATCGGCAACACTCTTTACTAGCCCCATTAGAATTAAGAGATACCTTTAATCATGAGGGTAAATATGAACGCTATGCAAAATAAGTCTTCGAGCCCACTTACAAAAACTAGAAATATTTCCTGGTGTTTGAGTAGGAACAACATTTGTGTAGTTTTTAGGGCTCGGACTCCTCCCCAGTGAAACTGGGAGGAGTTTCGAGAACTAATGTTAAAGGAGAAAAAAAAGAAGAAGTATCTCCTAGGGCCTTGGTGAGAGGAATTCCACACATTCCTTAGCGTTTTCTGGCATCTGGTCAGTGATTCGTCTTCCCTGTGCTGTGTATGTAGTAGCCTTGAAGTGATAGGCTGTAAGTAATGTACGCGTGCCCGATGTGGCATTTTGTGTGCGAGAACGAGCATGGCAGAGTGATTAATCTTAATTACGAGCTGTCAGAGTGCCCGTGTAATGCAAGCCAGATGATGCGAACGCGTTCACAGCGGTGAGCGCGTTCAATGTTAAATGACGAGAGGCAGCAGGCGAGGCTCACAGAAGATGACTCATACATGCTCGTCCACACTGTAGTTCTTGTTTATTTCGTAGTCGTTTATGTTCTGCCTTAATGCATTGCCATTTAGACCGGCTTTAAAATTATATGAAAGGCCCTCCTCTCCGCCAGTAACAGCTTCCTGTTGTGTTCTCCCTAGTTTTCCGGTACGTTTGTGCTGATTTTATTTTAAAATACCTTTACATTTGTACTTTTGCCACTCACTTCTGTAACTTTGTTTGAAAAGTAAAGCGCTCTTAATAAAGGCCGTGTTCGCAACTCATAAATCACAACGAAAAGTTAAATAAAATACAGATAATGAAGTGCTTCGAAGCCTACCAGGCGAGCCGTGCTAGCGCTGCCGGTTCTTGTCCGGGCCGGGCGCTGGGACGAGCCTGACAGCTGCCCGTTATTGCAACATGCCTGCAGTTGGCCACCTCAAGGCGCTGTCTGTCCGTCCTCGGCAGGCCATGCCTGCAAGGACGTGCCTTCGAGGCCTGAGGCCGCCCAGTGGCCCGTTTCCTGCAGCACTGCAATGCTAAAGTTGGAATGCGATTTACAATTCTTTATTCATTTATTTATTTATTTATATATTTAATGCGATTTTCTATAGCGCGAATATTACCCGAAGGTGTCAGAGCGCTTTACAAAAGAACCAGTTGCGCTACATAAGGATTTAGGATTCCATGAGTTACATCAAAGATACAAACAGGAAAAAAAATTGCAATTGTACAAGTTGTAAAGTCAAACAGGGAAGAGATACAAATATAAAAAAATGCAAATGTACAAGTTGTAAAGTCACTCTATGTATCTCTATATACATATTGTTAAAGTCTCTTATGTAAATAAAGCGGTTTTCAGTCTCCTTGGTGAGAGTGCTCCAGAGCAACCGGTTCCGGACAGGGGTGAGGCAAGCTCCAGGGGGTGAGCCGCTGAGTGAGGCTGTGCCGGTGTGTTCAACAAAGAATGAGGGTGTGCACAGGATCAAACTGTTTATTCAAGAGAGCAGCCAGGATCGGAAGGGAGGTTTCCTGGCCACATACGGCCCGGTGATTCCCCAACGACTGCTTTGAATTTTTGATTCTTGATGATTCAACACCTCAGCAGCCTGTGCATTCACCAGCAACAGGCCCCTCCAGGATTACAAACCTGCAGTTGGGACTGCCGCCTCCATTGTAGACAGGCAAAAACGCATGAAACACTGCTGTTGAGGGCTGAGTGCTGTGTGCGGTGTGCTGGTGAGTGCTGTGTGCTGGTGAGTGCTGGTGAGTGTGGTGTGCTGGTGAGTGCCGTGTGCTGTTGGGGGCAGAGTGCTGTTGGGGGCAGAGTGCTGTTGGGGGCAGAGTGCTGTGTGCTGTTGAGTGCAGAGTGCAGAATGCTGTTGAGCGCAGAATGTTGTTGAGCGCAGAATGCTGTTGAGCGCAGAATGCTGTTGAGCGCAGAATGCTGTCGAGTGCAGAATGCTGTCGAGTGCAGAGTGCTGTTGAGTGCAGAGTGCTGTTGAGTGCAGAGTGCTGTTGAGTGCAGAGTGCAGAATGCTGTTGTGTGCAGAGTGCAGAATGCTGTTGAGTGCAGAATGCTGTTGAGTGCAGAATGCTGTTGAGTGCAGAATGCTGTTGAGTGCAGAGTGCTGTTGAGTGCAGAATGCTGTTGAGGGCAGAGTGCTGTTGAGTGCAGAGTGCAGAATGCTGTTGAGGGCAGAGTGCTGTTGAGTGCAGAGTGCTGTTGAGTGCAGAGTGCTGTTGAGTGCAGAGTGCAGAATGCTGTTGTGTGCAGAGTGCAGAGTGCTGTTGAGTGCAGAATGCTGTTGAGGGCAGAGTGCTGTTGAGTGCAGAGTGCAGAATGCTGTTGAGGGCAGAGTGCTGTTGAGTGCAGAGTGCTGTTGAGTGCAGAGTGCTGTTGAGTGCAGAGTGCAGAATGCTGTTGAGTGCAGAATGCTGTTGAGTGCAGAATGCTGTTGAGTGCAGAATGCTGTTGAGTGCAGAATGCTGTTGAGTGCAGAGTGCTGTTGAGTGCAGAGTGTAGAATGCTGTTGTGTGCAGAGTGCAGAATGCTGTTGAGTGCAGAATGCTGTTGAGTGCAGAGTGCTGTTGAGTGCAGAGTGCTGTTGAGTGCAGAGTGCAGAATGCTGTTGAGGGCAGAGTGCTGTTGAGTGCAGAGTGCAGAATGCTGTTGAGGGCAGAGTGCTGTTGAGGGCAGAGTGCAAAATACTGTTGAGTGCAGAATGCTGTTGAGTGCAGAGTGCTGTTGAGGGCAGAGTGCTGTTGAGGGCAGAGTGCTGTTGAGGGCAGAGTGCTGTTGAGGGCAGAGTGCTGTTGAGGGCAGAGTGCTGTGTGCTGTTGAGGGCAGATTGCTGTTGAGGGCAGAGTGCTGTTGAGTGCTGTGTGCTGTTGAGTGCTGTGTGTGCAGAATGCTGTTGTGTGCAGAGTGCAGAGTGCTGTTGAGTGCAGAATGCTGTTGAGGGCAGAGTGCTGTTGAGTGCAGAGTGCAGAATGCTGTTGAGGGCAGAGTGCTGTTGAGTGCAGAGTGCTGTTGAGTGCAGAGTGCTGTTGAGTGCAGAGTGCAGAATGCTGTTGAGTGCAGAATGCTGTTGAGTGCAGAATGCTGTTGAGTGCAGAATGCTGTTGAGTGCAGAATGCTGTTGAGTGCAGAGTGCTGTTGAGTGCAGAGTGCTGTTGAGTGCAGAGTGTAGAATGCTGTTGTGTGCAGAGTGCAGAATGCTGTTGAGTGCAGAATGCTGTTGAGTGCAGAGTGCTGTTGAGTGCAGAGTGCTGTTGAGTGCAGAGTGCAGAATGCTGTTGAGGGCAGAGTGCTGTTGAGTGCAGAGTGCAGAATGCTGTTGAGGGCAGAGTGCTGTTGAGGGCAGAGTGCAAAATACTGTTGAGTGCAGAATGCTGTTGAGTGCAGAGTGCTGTTGAGGGCAGAGTGCTGTTGAGGGCAGAGTGCTGTTGAGGGCAGAGTGCTGTTGAGGGCAGAGTGCTGTGTGCTGTTGAGGGCAGATTGCTGTTGAGGGCAGAGTGCTGTTGAGTGCTGTGTGCTGTTGAGTGCTGTGTGCTGTTGAGTGCTGTGTGCTGTTGAGTGCTGTGTGCTGTTGAGGACAGAGTGCTGTTGAGGGCAGAGTGCTGTTGAGGGCAGAGTGCTGTGTGCTGTCTCCACTACCACTCTCCACTCTCCACTAACACTCTCCACTAACACTCTCCACTACCACTCTCCACTACCACTCTCCACTACCACTCTCCACTAACACTCTCCACTCTCCACTAACACTCTCCACTAACACTCTCTACTAACACTCTCCACTAACACTCTCCACTAACACTCTCCACTAACACTCTCCACTAACACTCTCCACTAACACTCTCCACTAACACTCTCCACTAACACTCTCCATTACCACTCTCCACTACCACTCTCCACTACCACTCTCCACTACCACTCTCCACTAACACTCTCCACTAACACTCTCCACTAACACTCTCCACTAACACTCTCCACTCTCCACTACCACTCACTACTACCACTCTCCACTACCACTCTCCACTACCACTTACCACTCTCCACTACCACTCTCCACTACCACTCTCCACTACCACTTACCACTCTCCACTACCACTCTCCACTACCACTTACCACTCTCCACTACCACTCTCCACTACCACTCTCCACTACCACTCTCCACTACCACTCTCCACTCTGCACTAACACTCTCCACTACCACTCTCCACTACCACTTACCACTCTCCACTTACCACTCTCCACTACCACTTTACATGAGGTGCTTCCTAAGGGTGGAACTACTGCATTGATTTAACAAGCGCTGCTTCTCAGCGCAGCACTAAGAGAGTGACCCACAATGAGTTGCACTACAGTGGCTGTAATGCAGTGAATTCTAGAGGTGATGCCCTAGAGTGGCTGAAATAATGACAGCGATGACAGTGCATATCTACAGGCTAGTGAAGCCAATGCATATCTACAGGCTAGCGATGACTGCATATCTACAGGCTAGCGATAACAGGCATATCTACAGGCTAGCGATGACAGTGCATATCTACAGGCTAGCAATGACAGTGCATATCTACAGACCAGCAATGACAATGCATATCTACAGGCTACCGATGCCAGAGCATATCTACAGGCTAGCGATGACAGTGCATATCTACAGGCTTTTGAAGCCAATGCATATCTACAGGCTAGCGATGACAGTGCATATCTACCAGCTACCGATGACAGAGGATATCTACAGGCTAGCGATGACAGTGCATAACTACAGGCTACTGAAGCCAATGCATATCTACAGGCTAGCGATGACAGGGCATATTTACAGGCTAGCATTGACAGAGCATATCTACAGGTTAGCGATGACAGTGCATTTCTACATGCTACCGATGACAGTGCACACTTACACGAAGGACATCACAGGCAGCAGCTGTGCAAGCTTGTTACACTCACAAGGATACCACATGCAGCTGAGGTGCAAGCTTCTCCCACTCACAAGAAGGACATCACAAGCAGCAGCGGTGCAAGATTCCCTCACACACTCACAGCAGGTACTGTGCCAAAGCAGCAGCAGCAACAGAGCAAGAGTCCCTTATAAAGAACAGGCACAGCACAGAGATGCACAATGCAATCTTCTCATACTCACAGGCAGCAGCTGTGCAAGCTTCTCACACTCAAAAGAACGACATCACAGGCAGCAGCAGTGCAAGCTTCTTACACTCACAAGAAGGACATCACAGGCAGCAGCAGTTCAAGCTTCTTACACTCACAAGGAGACCACAGGCAGCAGAGGTGCAAGCTTCTCAAACTCACAAGAAGGACAACACAGGCAGTAACGGTGCAATATTCTCACACTCACAATGAAATCACTGGCAGTACACACCACATGAACACACTCCATAACACATAGCAACAATACATTGGCATTTACAATGCCATTAGCTCAAACTCAAATAAATCCGAGCCCGATTGCATTTCTAATGCTTGTTCTATACTGCTTTTGGATTTGAACACATTTGTTTTTATAAAGGTGCCCCATCAGGATAAAGGAGTTTTGTTTGACAGGACTGGATGGATTTCTTGTATTCTGTAGTAAGCTGACTCTGTTGCAAAGATATCAGGTTTTATTCAATTTAACATGCATTCAACATACAGCACTCACAGCTGCTGATCTGAGATTGCAAGAGTACTTCCTGACCAGTTCATTTATTTGTTCTTGGTGAAAGCAAACCTAATAACTGCGGATTACTTAGAAAGCCATGTAAGACATCTTTGTTTACCCACTAAGTCCCAATACTCAAGTTGTTTCCTAGCGCGAGAATAGTTTGGCAGATCGTCTCATGTTTTAATGCTTACAAAGCTTTCTAGGATTTCTGGCTAGGCTGCATAGTACTAAGTCAAGTACTTGCCTTTCTG
This sequence comes from Lissotriton helveticus, assembly GCF_964261635.1. NCBI lineage: Eukaryota > Metazoa > Chordata > Amphibia > Caudata > Salamandridae > Lissotriton > Lissotriton helveticus. The sequence goes on along the minus strand of NC_136069.1, from coordinate 246,224,072 downwards.
GTGTTTAATTCGTATTATACTACTTCCATATAAGAAAACATTCTGAGTACCATTGCTTGGGAAGCTTACAATAATGGACCATGGGTCGGCAACAAAATTTTGAGCTCAGTTCAAGGTAATCCATTTACAAAACTCCGGGCCTAAGATCTGATTTTCAGGCTTCGATGACCGCCACATCATTTGAAATGTGCTGGAAACAATAAATAGACGACTTTTGTGATTTTTTGAAAAGTAACTAGTCAATCCTAACAGCTCATAATTGTATATTTATTTTAAAGTTTTGTATAGCACGAACAAGACCCCGAAGGGTATCAGAGCGCTTCACAGTAGTGGAAAGGAGGAACAAAATAAGGGGACATTGAAGAGGGGGTAAGAGAGGGTAACATAATGAGCTACTAAGATTGTACAAGGATGTGAGCTAACATTACTTAATAAGGTATCATGGACAATAGAATTGTTAGGCAAAAAAAAGTGAAAACAAAGGACATTTAGCAAGTAAATAAACCATGGCCAATTAAGGCATTAACTTGCTCTTTAGATTACTGTTTATCCAATTTCAACTGACAAGCATCTCCTCCCTACCCAAACATCTGATTAAAACCTTAACCCTTCTCCCAAATGGCCTATACCCACACTTCCTGCTGCTCCTCGAGCCTGGCTACAAATCATTGCCAAAGCCAAGATCTCCGAGAGGCGAGACCTATGGATTTGCCAATGCTTGTTTTATAAGGCCCTGTGCCTGCCTATTTTCCTGTTTCCATTGCTGATTTTAGTACCAGGAAGCGTAAGGATGTTAGTAATAATAATAAAAATAATTATTGATATTGTTATCATAGTGAAAGATTAGGGTATATTATAAGGGGCATCAGATTAGGAAATTATATGGGGATGGTATCCCAAACTGCTTTGGAACAAAACCAGATATCTGCGATCTACTTTCTTGAGCTTCAACCACTAAACCTGAGATTACCATAAGAAAGAACCCAAGCACTACAAGAAATCGTTTTAAGACCTTACGTTTCAAAGGAGAAAAAAATCACTGTTCATTACTAATTAAGAAATAGTAATCACAAGCACGTAGTTTCAAACTTTTCACGTTTTAAGATAAATACTGTCATTTGTTTATATGTTGCACAGATAGCACTAGCAGAAACTGTGCATTTAATAACCAAAGTCTTGCACCGGAATGAAAAAAGAAATCCCGGAAACGTGTAAACCTTTTAAGAGTCTGAGTAACAAAACAAATGTCTAAGTATACGACCATATGCTCGCTAGCCAAGCTATGATGGTGGGTGGTTTGGCACATTCCCCTGAGCTTCAAAATCCTTTTGTGTTGTAAAAATATTAAATCCTAAAATGATCACAGTCAGCTGTTGCCTGGGGTGCCTCAAAATATTGGAAAATCTCCTAAAGTCTCCGAACTTTGCAAGTGATTGGATGGTACCTGCAATATCATGGTTTTAAACCACTGTCAATATTTTATCAGGGATGTGTGCAAGTCTTATCCAAAGAGGGCCTGGGTCAAACAGCCACTGAAAGAGATTTAAAACTCACAATACTGAGTCATGAAGAAGAACGTGGTGGCACAGTGGAGCAAAAAATACACCTCCAACTTAGTGCAGTGAAGCCCACCTCACCGGGGGTCCATAGCTAAGCTTTTGTTACCAAGCATCCTAGGTTTGGCAAAAACGTTCCACCCCAAGGATTCCCGGATACTGTCAGCAGCTTTCCACCCCAAGAACCACTGGATACTGTCAGCAGCTTTCCACCCCAAGAACCACCGGATACTGGCAGCAGCTTTCCACCCCAAGGACCCCCGGATACTGCCAGCAGCTTTCCACCCCAAGGACCCCCGGATACTGCCAGCAGCTTTCCACCCCAAGGACCCCGGATACTGGCAGCAGCTTTCCATACCAAGGACCCCCGGATACTGGCAGCAGCTTTCCATACCAAGGACCCCCAGACACTGGCAGCAGCTTTCCATACCAAGGACCCCTGGATACTGGCAGCAGATTTCCACCCCAAGGACCCCCGGACCCTGGCAGCAGCTTTCCATACCAAGGACCCCCGGATACTGGCAGCAGCTTTCAATACCAAGGACCCCCGGATACTGGCAGCAGCTTTCCACCCCAAGGCCTCCCCGATACTGGCAGCAGCTTTCCATACCAAGGACCCCCGGATACAAGCAGCAGCTTTCCATAACAAGGACCTCCGGATACTGGCAGCAGCTTTCCACCCCAAGGACCCCCGGACACTGGCAGCAGCTTTCCATACCAAGGACCACCGGATACAGCTTTCCATACCAATGACCCCCGGATACTGGCAGCAGCTTTCCACCCCATTGACCCCCGGATACTGGTAGCAGCCTTCCACCCCAAGGACCCCCGGATACTGGCAGCAGCTTTCCATACCAATGACCCCCAGATACTGGCAGCAGCTTTCCACCCCAAGGACCCCCGGATACTGGCAGCAGCTTTCCACCCCAAGGACCCCCGTGGATTCTGGCAGCAGCTTTCCATACCAAGGACCCCTGGATACTGGCAGCAGCTTTCCATACCAATGACCCCCAGATACTGGCAGCAGCTTTCCACCCCAAGGACCCCCGGATACTGGCAGCAGCTTTCCACCCCAAGGACCCCCGTGGATTCTGGCAGCAGCTTTCCATACCAAGGACCCCCAGATACTGGCAGCAGCTTTCCATACCAAGGACCCCCGGATACTGGCAGCAGCTTTCCACCCCAGGGACCCCCGGACACAGGCAGCAGCTTTCCACACCAAGGACCCCCGGATACTGGCAGAAGCTTTCCCCCCCAAGGACCCCCGGATACTGGCAGCAGCTTTCCACCCCAAGGACCCCAGGATACTAGCAGCAGCTTTCCATACCAAGGACCCCCGGATACTGCCAGCAGCTTTTCACGCCAAGGACCCCCGGATACTGCCAGCAGCTTTCCACCCCATGGACCCCTGGACACTGACAGCAGCTTTCCATACTAAGGACCCCCGGATACCGGCAGCAACTTTCCATACCAAGGACCCCCGGATACTGGCAGCAGCTTTCCATACCAAGGACCCCCGGATACTGGCAGCAACTTTCCATACCAAGGACCCCCGGATACTGGCAGCAGCTTTCCATACCAAGGACCCCCGGATACTGGCAGCAGCTTTCCACCCCAAGGACCCCCGGACCCTGGCAGCAGCTTTCCATACCAAGGACCCATGGATACTGGCAGCAGCTTTCAATACCAAGGACCCCTGGATACTGGCAGCAGCTTTCCATACCAAGGACCCCCAGACACTGGCAGCAGCTTTCCATACCAAGGACCCCTGGATACTGGCAGCAGCTTTCCACCCCAAGGACCCCCGGACCCTGGCAGCATCTTTCCATACCAAGGACCCCCGGATACTGGCAGCAGCTTTCCACCCCAAGGACCCCCGGACACTGGCAGCAGCTTTCCATACCAAGGACCCCCGGATACTGGTAGCAGCTTTCCATACCAATGAACCCCGGATACTGGCAGCAGCTTTCCACCCCATGGACCCCCAGATACTGGTAGCAGCTTTCCACCCCAAGGACCCCCGGATACTGGCAGCAGCTTTCCATACCAATGACCCCCAGATACTGGCAGCAGCTTTCCACTTCAAGGACCCCCGGATACTGGCAGCAGCTTTCCACCCCAAGGACCCCCGGATACTGGCAGCAGCTTTCCACCCCAAGGACCCCCTTGGATTCTGGCAGCAGCTTTCCATACCAAGGACCCCTGGATACTGGCAGCAGCTTTCCATACCAAGGACCCCCGGATACTGTCAGCAGCTTTCCACCCCAAGGACCCCCGGATACTGGCAGCAGCTTTCCACCCCAAGGACCCCCGTGGATTCTGGCAGCAGCTTTCCATACCAAGGACCCCGAGATACTGGCAGCAGCTTTCCACCCCAAGGACCCCCGTGGATTTTGGCAGCAGCTTTCCATACCAAGGACCCCAGGATACTGGCAGCAGCTTTCCACCCCAAGGCCTCCCCGATACTGGCAGAAGCTTTTCATACCAAGGACCCCCGGATACAAGTAGCAGCTTTCCATACCAAGGACCCCCGGGCGCAGGCAGCAGGTTTCCACCCCAAGGACTCCCGGATACTGGCAGTAGCTTTCCATACCAAGGCCCCCAGATGCTGGCAACTGTCCAGATGCCAAGTGCTGTCAAAACTGGGAGCCACTAACTCTAGATAGAGCTACATAAGTGTTTTAAGGACAGGAAGAGAGTACTTACCCTAGGCAGTTACAGGTTTTGGAAATGAAAGAGCCCGGGACCTCACAATACTTTGCTAGGGGTCTCCATCATTTTCCATTTCCTTGTTTCTTTGACGTGGTCTCCCCTGTATGGGAAGGATGTCAGTGCAGCTGAATCTCTAGTTATTACCTTGATTCAAATCTCTATCACTTGCTCGATTTTTTTCCTCCAGCGGTGACGTCATCGCCACATGAATTTACATTGTATCGTACATTATAGCCCTCTGCAAAAGAGCGTCAACATATACCAAAGAAACAAAACACACACGAACACGATTCCAAGGCAGTACATGCTAACACAAAAAAAATCTTAACAATTTACTAAATGTAAAAGAGAAAAGAGGAATTTTGCACACTCCACAAAAGCATGAAAGTAAAACATAGGCACCGAACTACATTTGCACAGATGAGGTTTTGTCGCCATGGTAAACGCTAAACACAATGAATTTATCTTCAAATACAGTCAAGTCTTTGTAATACATTGTGTTCAGTGATTGCTTTCTCTGACCCATCATCCCTGTTGTGTGTCACTCTCGCCTTAGATCTGCCTCACACGCATGCGCACACATACACATGTATGTGTACACACCTGCTGTGCACCGATGGGCAATGGAAGCGTTTATTAACCTTGAAGATAGGTAAGTGATTCAGTAAAGAGCAGGGTCTCACTCACCAAACACTTCCAGCACTGACCACTGCTCACTGAAGTCGACACAGTGACCTAACATTGGACCTCAGCCATTCAGTCTACTGATAGCATACCTTCACAAGACAACTGAGTCTTAGAGCCACTCTGCAACAGAAACGTCAAAACCACAGGGAAGTCACCCCTTGGGTCTGGGAGGCACTGCAATGCTATGCAAGTGGCTGATTGGCTGCTATACAAAGGCCAATAACAAAATGTGACCTGACATGTTGTATTATAATGTCCTGTCCTCTTACACAATTATGTGTATAGCCATCTCTCTTCTACTCACTCATCAGACAAAGAAGCCTGCATTACCCCTTGGGAGAAAGTTCAACAGGCTGGCCTAAACTCAATCCCACGAGCCAGAGAAAGGAGGGGAGATAATGGACTTGGTCATTGTCTCCACAAAAGTGATCACTTGCTATGTGCAAGCACTTGAAAACAAACTATTTATTTCTCATTTCTTCCACACAAACCTGATCTAGTCGAACTTCACTGTGGAATACAACTAACTGCTTGTCCATTGGCAAATGTAAAATTTCAAATATAGTTTGTCTCAATGTAATAAAGTGGCAACCTAAAGGGAGATATACTATTTCTTTGGCACGCCACAGTCCAACAGAGGAGGGCAACTAGTACCCTCTACTTGAACAAATGCCAGATGTGGAGACTCATAATCTCCCGACATTAATTTCAGTTCTTAGAAATTAAGAATCAGGGAAATCCCAAAATAGGGTAGACTTTCCGGATCTGTAAGTTTAGGGATAGGAGATGGGGTGCTGCCAGGATGAAATGTAACTTTGTGAAGGTGATGAATTAATATAAGACCCACTGGAATTTTGCGATTTGGCGGTCGCTAAGTTTTTTACATAATTATAGATTTGCTGCATTTGCCACATAATTCCTCATTTCCTGCATAACCTGCAAATTTTAAACCCTAAAAAAAGTTTCTTGCTCAAACGAGTCAAAGGTTACTAAAAGCGCAGACACACTTTCCCACACAGTGGAAGCACATTTGCAAAGGTTGACTGGTCACCCTTCTGTTGCCTATTGCCATATGTGGGTGTTAAATTGGTACTATTGTGGTGTCACCAATGCCCACGCCATGTTAACAAGTGTAAACGTGACAAAACCATGAAGTAATAATATCACAAAATGTTCTGCAATATGCTGCATAATTTGGCTTCTGTTGCTGCATAATTTAGTCAACCCTACCACGTAATTTGGCCCTCCCCTGCCGCATAATTCCAGTAGCCCTGAATGGAGACCTGCATCTATGTTTAAATGCACGGAAATCATAGGTTTATAAAGTTACTCATTACTTTCTGACCGAGACCTATAAAAAACCAAAGTGACTAATTAAGTTGGACATTAACTGTGGAATGTCAGTTCCTGTGCTTTGTTCTGTACTGAAGGTGGGCAAAAAATGTCCCTTAACGACTCTGTTAACTAGGCAGTGCTCTTTCAAAGATAAAATGTAGTGTAAGACTTACAAGCAAGAAAAGACAGCATTGGTGGCGAGTCCAAACATATGCACTGCATCTCCACAAATAAACTATCCCCCTTCTTTGTACTGTAAAACCAAATCCTACAGTACGTTCGAATCAGGACTGGGCACGAGCCGATCTCTTTCATTTCCCATTAGTAGCAGTAAGTTATCATATTAAAAAGATGAACTTCTAAACACAGGGCATGTCAAACCCCTGCATTGTATTACACCGGCGAGGGAGCGGTCCAATACTGGACTGGAGGAGGTTGTAATTACAGTCCACCCGCCCGTGACCTCCGAGAGCCCCGCAGCACAAACAGGCTGGCCTCCAGTTTCACTTGGCACGGCTCGCGCTCCGAGGCAGGGCTCATTAAAATGCTTTCGGACACACCCCCTCTCCCGGCGCTATCTGTGTTGGAGGACAGCCTCCGTGTGTGTTTCTACCGTGCAGCATCCGGCTCTGCCACCCTCGAGCGCCACTGCACAAAGGAAGCCATTTAAATATTCGGCAACAACGTATCACGTGAACATGTTTTTGTGCTACTTCACGGCCACTTTTCTTCGCATCTATTTTAATACTAACTTATATTATTACAGAACAAAAATTTCCACAACGTAAAATTGTAAGCAATAATGAAAAGGTGCTGTTCCAAGCCTTGCTGGGAAGAAGGATTTCGATGTAGCACTTTATTTTTTGAGTCATGTACATCTTGTGGCCTGATTGGGTGAGTTGGCACGGACTGGGAGTGTTGGCACAGATGGCGCTGAGGCATTTACTGTAAATCTGCTCTTCACTCAAACTTTTGTTAGGCGGCAACAGCTCCCATAGCAGGACCAGCACAGAAATACTGGTGTGCATCCATCTCTGCTCGGAAGGGGCGTGGCTATCGAACTATGCCAAAAAGAGGGAGGGAATAACTGGAGTCCTTATGCATCATGAATGCCTGCCAACTTACAAAATCACTATAGTGTGTGGAGAGGGGGCGGGCTGCTGCCAAGAGCTATCTAAGAGGCACTCTGCTCTTCACCAAGCCCCCCACTACCTCCAAACAAAACACCCCAAAACATAGGGTCATCGAGGTTGTCGCCGAATTCCTGGGGGTGTTCTCCCACCGTTTACTGGACATCAGCTGCTTACTACCTCCAAAAACAAGCTTGTTTTCCGTATCACTTTGTGATTTCGGCTCCTCACCTTGTGACCATGTGAAGGGGAGCCGAAATGGTGTGACACATGGTGGCACGGTGCGAGCTGGCATGGTTTGCTATTTCCGGATGTATGTCATTACGACGCGGTGTTTACACCGCGCTACCATTACAACGCAGTTATCACAACGCAAGTCGTAACGACTTGCGTTGGAGGGCGCTGGATTATGGATTATTTTAATTTTCTATTCCAACTCCAGCCCACGTAACAGTAGGGAAGGTGTTGGAATAGAAAATTAAACTATTCCTTGAGCAAGAGCGCCATCCAGCGCAAGTCGTAGTAATGACTTGCGTTGTGATGGCTGCGTCGTAAAGACCCCGCGGTGTAAACACCGCATTGTAAAGGATGTTTCCCGCTATTTCCAGACACATATCCACCTGAGCAGGTGGGATATATCTGTCACGGAAAGGGTCACAACTGAGAAACACCATGTAGAAAACAGTGCAGCGTTTGTGCACGGAGCACGTTATTCGCCGTTACAAGGCTCAAAACGTGTCATGACCCACTAAATGTGTATGCATATGGTATTTCTATAGGTGCGGTAATACCACATAGTAACAGTAATAATAGGCTGCTTGTAATGTGCCCCTGGGAGTTGTGGAAGCCAAGGCCAGAGAAATGAAAGGGACCACATCTGAGTATGCATGGCATTGTTTGGTATATCTCTCCATTAAATTATACATACTGGCCACTCAGTAATGTAATTTTATAGACATAAAGGTATATATCTTTAAGTCAGAAGCAGAGAAGAAAGAGAAAATGTGAGGAAAGGGATAAGGGGGAAACAGACAGAGAGGGAGTGATTTTGGGAGAAAATCTAGACATACGCTTGCAGACCATTTTTGTTACTGTTATTGCTACTTGGTAGGATTTTTACAGCGCACGAATGCCCGGGGGCGTTACTGTTTTGTTCATGTACCCAATATGCAAATTATATCATATTATCATGCGTCTGAATTGCGTTTTGCACATATGGTAGCAATCACAGGTGCTAAAGTGAGGTTTGTCATACCAGTATACTCTGTGGGTGTGACGCAATCAACCTCTTTCTCACCCAAAATAACCAACCTAAGGAGATTGTAATTGTATTTATATATCGCTTACTACCCCTGACAAGCAGCAGCGGCCCATGCAGGTAAGAGCGGTGAGGCAGTGGGGGTGGATTTCGACAGACGACAATGAGGAAAAGTTATTTATTTATTTAATTTCCCCTCGTGGTCGTCTGTCGGATTCCCCCCCCCCACAACCCGGCCCCACCGCTGTTACCTTCACGGGCTGCTCCTCCTGACGAGGCGTCAAAGCGCTTTTCGGTAAATAGCACCCTACTCCGGAACGCAAAGAGGATTAGTGGTGAATTTGAATAGGGAGATATGAAATTAATTTGAGCAGTGGACATGAGAGTTTGTTATTTGTTTCGAGAAAGGATACTGGAGGGATAGAAGTGGGAAGGGTTTGTATTTATATAGGGCCTGCTACCCCTGATGAGGTGTGAAGCGCTTTTCGTCAGGTAGCTCGCTATTCCGGAACCCAAATTAGCTTCCCAATGACTGATAGGGGCTGCCTGGGAAGAAGACAAGGAGGCTGCAGACAGACAGTGCATGTAGTTGGCTGTTACTTTTCAGCCAAACTAACAGAGGAGCCAATAGCTCCTAAGCTCAAAGGACTGTTCAATTTTTGTGAAAGTGTGCATTTGTCAGTAGGAATATAAATTAGGCATTTTATAGTACACCAGGAGAAAAATATATGTTGCACTAGATAAATGTTCATAATTATCATTCATTCTTATTCTTTAAGGGAGATGTTGGTCAGAGATGGTAGAAGGACACCTTCCATAGAAGGATTGTGTCTTTAAAGAGGAGACAGCCTCTGTGAAAGAGCAGAGCAATTACAGCGCAGAAAGAACTTGATTAAGGCGTTGCCCATAGGAATGGCCAGAAGTAATTTGTGTTGTGTTACCTTGACAACCCAGTATATGTTGTACCACGCTGCTCATCTTGTTTTTTGTTTACTAATTGCTTTTCTACTCGCCTCTGCAAAACATTGGCAGACTGTAGAATCACACAATAATGGACAGTGTCCAAGTGTCACAAGTGGGAACTGTATTGTTTGTGAAGTACACAACAGCTCCTGTCCTTAGCGGACCCTTGTTCAAAATCTCCCTAATTATTTAATCCTGTTGACACAAGCTACCTGGGCCACCTTGTTTTGCAAGTACTGATGACCTGAAATTCAGGGACACATTGCAATGCAATCCTAACAAATGTTTCTTCCCAGCATTAATGAAGTGCACACCACTATTGTAAATTCAATAATCGGCATGGTATCCTGGCCAGGGGCATAAAAGACACTCCCACAGCCCCTATGGTGCGGGGTATGGGGGCAGTCTTCTACATTAAGAGCTGCCCCCTCTGCTTGTCAGTTCAAGGGTATGAGTATTGCACAGGTCCACTTACCGTTCCTTGCAGGAGAGCCCCCTAAGGTTTCCTTACGCCACTAATCGTAGCTGCTGAGGTTGCACACCATGTAGCAGGCTCCATTGCTATGGGGACGTGTTCTCTGGATACAGATAAGAGGAAGATATACAAATGGGGTTTTCCTTCATTCAATGACGTATAGAAAGAGGGAAGTCCTAAGGAGCCTTCGGCAGCTGTGAGTGGCGGTGGGATCGGGGCACCCTCTTTTTATTACATGCCCCCTTTCTGAGGCGGAGGAGCCAGAATTGAAGCATGGCACTGGGAGGGAAGGAGAGGCTCATAGCTGCCTCTTCACAGGGAACAGAGGTCTAAAATGTGGTCTTTGAGGGAGCTGTCAACATCGTTGAGAGTTCTCGGTGAATCTGGGAACAATCAGGCTGTTTGAGGGGAGGCAGGATATTTAACTTTGAGGATAGGTTTCTGAATTCCCAGACAAGAGATGCCCATCTTGGTAGCATAAGAACTACATATATAAAACAAGCATTTACAATGCAATGGTCTCGGCAATATTAAAGGTAGAGCTATTGGCATTGCTCATGACATTTTTTTTGGGGTGTTTTTTTAAAAAAATCATAAATAAATGGCATTGTCATTTACATTGCCAATAGCGTAATCGTTAAATAAATGGCCTTGTCATTCGGGTGGTTATGCGCTATATAAATGGAATTTTCAATTCAATTCAATTCAATTTACAATGCCAATAGCTTAATCGCTCGCAAATGCATGACCTATTGCATTTTACACCCACACAGAGCCACACACGCAAAGCCACCCACACACACAGAGTCACCCACACAATCTGCACTCTGAATCTGCACTCTGCACTCTGAATCTGCACTCTGCACTCTGAATCTGCACTCTGAATCTGCACTCTGAATCTGCACTCTGAATCTGCCTCTGCAGTCTGAATCTGCCTCTGCAGTCTGAATCTGCACTCTGAATCTTCTTTGTTACTAAAGTCAACAACGTATAGATGAGTTTAGAAAATACTGGTTATATTTAAACAAACACATCCCAATAAGTGCGCACGTCGCAGTTTATGAAATTAGAATTTCAATATTCAGTCAAATAAATGCACCAACCTCCATAAGGCGCTATGTGGAGCCATGTTTTCTGGTCTCTAGTAAACAAAGGCATCGTGTTGTGGTCCAACCCTCGGCTTATATCGATTATTTTATAATTTACCTATTTTTTTATAATGTTACACTCCCGACCTCCATACGGTGCTGTATTAAAAGCCATGTTTTTGGGTTCAGACGAGACGCTCCGGCTCTGGTGTGAAATTATAATTATAAATATTCAGTAATGTCAATTTTCGGTAAAATATAAGCACACCAATCTCGTAAGGCGCTTTAAAAGTATGTGTTTGCTCCTGTATACACACGCATCAGACAGTTACAAAGGGGCTGATGGGTATTCTAGGAGTAGGTTATCCTTGTCTTTTGGAATCCCATTACTCAGCCATTCTGGATTGCCACTCCTCATTAAATAGCCACGCTGCATCCACAGCACACCACTAACCGGCCATTCTGTATCTCTCAACTCTCCATTAAATGACCAGCCTGTGTCAACCACATCAACCGGTCATTCGGAATGCACTGTACACCATTACAATCCCCTTACCTCCTCTTCTGTGCACCCCATTCTGCAATGCCTTACCCAGCATCTAGTTCACCTGCCCTTACACCTCACCCTGCAGCCCTTCGGTTGTCCATCTGTAATGCACCCCTTCCAGCACCTCATGAGGTGCAGGCCTTTCTGCCCGTAACCTGGAAGCCTGCCCCTTTGCGTGAGTCTTCTTAGCCGGAAGTCCCTCTGATTGCTTCAGTACCTTTAGTGGGAATTCTGTCCTGCCAATCTCTTGAGGTCCATCAGTTGGATGCCAGCCTCCCTGATTGCCACTAAAATATCGAGCCTCTCGCGGTAGGCGGGCGGGAACGGGCGCCGAGGCAGCGGTAGGGTGGCGGGAACGGGGCCGGGGAGACACAGAGAGCGAGGCAGCGGTAGGGGGGCGGGAACGGGAGCCGAGGCAGCGGTAGGGGGGCGGGAACGGGGCCGGGGAGACACAGAGCGAGGCAGCGGTAGGGGGGCGGGAACGGGAGCCGAGGCAGCGGTAAAAAGCAAAAAAAAAAAAGCAAGCACTCACCTGGACTTCTTCCGGGTGCCTTCAATGCCGGACCAGATTCGGGGGCGTTCCCGAGAACCGGCTTTCGGCTGACGTAGCCAAAAGCCAAAAAATCTCGGGAACGCCCCCGAATCTGGTCCAGGATTGACGGACAGAGCCAACTCCCAATGGTTAGCCTCCATTTATGGAGCTAGCCAATGGGAGGAGGGGGCTGTTACCCGACTCCACACACAGATCATAAGATTTTTCCTAGCGCATGCGTACTTCGTACGCATGCATTTGCTAGGCAAAACCTAAAAAGAGAGAAGGACGGGATAAAGAGTAAATAGAGGTGGGGGGGGGGGGGGAGTCTGTGAAATGGAAGTCCATTGCTCAGGGTGAGACAGGAAAGAACGAAACAAAGGGAGAACAGGGCCAGGAGGAAGAGAGGGGGATTTGGAAAGAGACAAAAGACTTTAAGAAATAGGAGAAAGAGAGAGGTGAAGAGAACGAAGGTGAAACAGGGTGATGAAAGATGACTTTTCAAAATTAGGGGGAACCGGCATAAAGGAGGAAAGAGGAAGGTAAAGGTAGATATTAGGTACACTTAAACAGAGGAAGTAAACTAGAAAAAAGGAAGGGGGAAGCAGCAGAAAGGAAAGCCAGACTACAATTAGAGATATCATGTAAAGAATAAAAAGAGATGGGAGAATCGTGGTAAATGGTGTAACAGATAAGAAGTTAGTGAAAGGGAGAGTCACTGTAAAGGTGAGAGAGCAACTAGGCGAAATAAAGAGAGGAACATTACAAAATGAGAGCGAGAATGGGACAAACAGAAAGGGAGAGCCAGATTAAACATGGGCTAGAACAGGGACTGGAGAAAGGGAGGAAAAGTGGGAGAGGAAGAGAAAGGAGGACCAACAGAGTAAAACATGGTGCATGAAGCGGGAGATGAAAATGGAAAACTGTGGAGTGAGAACAAATGGAGAGAGCAACAGAAAAAAGAGGGGACTGAGGAGAACGAGTTAAAATAGGGCCACTGAGAAGGCAAGCAGAGGGGGAATGGGAGAGATGAAAGGAGAGGATTTGAGTAAAAGGGATAGAAGAATATGGGAGTAATAATAGAATAAAGGGGGAGAAAAGGGGTAATAGACAGGGAGAAAAAGAGGGCGAGGAAAAAAGAGGGAGAGAGATTGGAGAGTGGTCGAGAAAGGAAGCAAGAGAAAGGTGGAGAGGGGAGAATCAAATAGCAAGAGCTGAAGGAAGACTCTAAGTCTAAGAGCGAAAGCTGCCCGCTTCAGGTCTGCTCCAATCTCAGCTCCGCACTTGGGCTTAAACGACGCGATTTATTTGTGGCGAATCCCTTAAGCTCCGAATGTTTAAATCGTTAATATGATTAATCTCCGCATATTAACTGTGATTGTCTAATTCAAATGAGACGATGAACACGACCTTGTATGCCCTCAGAACGGCTCCTTAATATTACAGGCAGACATTGAGCCAGAGTTCTAATCCTGACTTTCTACACTTGGTAAAAACGTGTGATCCTGGGCAAATGACTCAATGTCCGTGTTCTCAGCTCCATCTTTTCACAAACGCTGCGAGACTGCACGCCACAACTAAGTGCTGAGTACAAGTTCATGGGGGCTAATATAGAGAGGCATGTGCTCTCCTGAGCAGGACAAACAGTGGGTTTGGGGGAGGATGTGCGTAATATAATGGCCGATTTTGGAACTGGTGAACCGGGTTCTAGTCGCGGCATCAGTTTAACATCCCCGATTCTGGACAAATCACTTAATCTCGACGTGCCTAGAAAAAACCTGAACATGTCCGTGTGTAATGTAAACCGGTGCTCATGTAAAGCGCTCCAATGACAGGGTTCGTGTCAGATCTGCGCTATAAATAAACTGCAACAACACTCCGTTCGGTGCTCTTTGACCGCGGTACTGCACTGGACGCACTGTATAGTAGTTTTGTATTTATCTAGTCCCTCGTAGCCCGTTATGAGGTGCTGATTGCTGAATCGCATTTTTCTCACGTGCAGCACCTACACTGGGCAGGAATGCCCGGTTGGCAAAGTATTATATTTGGTTCCAGCTTTAGTGGGCACTGTTTTGGATGTCATGTTGAGGGTGCTTTCATCGTATCTCGGGGCATAGCGCCTAGCACAGTAAGAGAGGGCGATGCGAGAGGCGCGCAAATTAGAATTGTAATTAGTTGACGGATAGTTTTCAATGCAGATCCTAGGTTATGTTTCATTGACTCTAGTATGTATGCTGCACTGCAGGCAGCCATTAAGGGAGCCCCCCCTAGCCCAGTAAAGACAGCCAGTGTGGGATTCCCGGAGTCCTCCCCCCACCCCCGCCTCTATTTTTTATTTATAACGCTGGGCAACTTCCGTTCAAGTCGAGTCAGATCACGAAATGGATGCCTTCAGACTACACGGAGAGCTCCGCATTATCATTCTGGTCTGTATAGCGCCGAATGTTGGGCACTCGGTTCATTTCCAAGGGCTCCTTACGTTTAAAGCTTGAGGAACCCATGAGGCACACAACGACTCAACGGGTTTGCCCAGGATCACACGCATAGAGACAGGGGCGTTACTTAGCCGGGATTCGGGTATACAGGTCAGGGCGTTATTTACCAGGCTTGGCTTGACTTGGTTTCCCCGTGCTCAGACTGGACTCCGGTAGTGACCACCCAGCGAAAGTCACGGGGTCTGGGATAGAATGGATTTATACTCGCTGCAGGGAAAACACACGGATGAAAAGCTCGCGTGTTTTAAGGCGACTCTGTACCCATAGTACTGATGTGGCTCGGGTGCTCTCACTCCAAGCGGGCTCCGCCTGCTCACTGAATTAAAGCATCTTCCCCAGAAACCTGTGTTTGACACGGGTTCAAATTCCGGGGTCCGCTCAGCCTTTCCACTGTTGCTAAAAGGAGTACCGTTGAGCTGGGTCACTTTAAACACCTGTAATTTAGAGTCAAGATGCCACAAGGATTGGGGCTTTACAAATGCACATCATAGGCTAATTCCGTGATAATACTAGAATCCCCTTTTTCCGCTGCACCCCACACAAACATGTGATCCTGCGCAAATAATCCCTCTGCTTTTACTAATCTGGTGTTGTAAACGCCCATGCCAGTTATTCGGGCCAGAGTACTTTAAAATGATGAGTGGTCAGGTTGGTGACATAAGGTGTCAATTTGCACGTTGGCACTGTATAGCGAGTATATAAATGTATGATCTTGTGACGTATGCCTGCGTTGGAATCAGAGTGCACTGACTCTTTGAAACTGACCCACTTGCACGGAGGTTTGCGCTAAAACATGCGTGAGTGCTGCACGCCCCGAAGCCCCGAGCGCCGCCTGCTTTTCTCCCAGAAAAGCGTCTTTTATTTATAGCAAGTAATCTGTACTGCTCACTTGCTGAACGTTAAACTAGAAACAGGAAGCGCAAGTACCCCCCCCCCCCCCTGGGCCAAACGGGGAGGAGAACGGGGCCTTCGCGAGCGGGCTCTCGAAGGTGCAGCGCCTGCCTGGGGTTTTAATTGCTTTTCCTGGTTTTCTACATCACTTACTTACTACTACCTTTATATTTCTTCTTCCCGCGCGGATTTACTTTGTTTGCCCTTGCATGTAGCAAAGGGCCAATTTAATATTCTCTTTTAGTCTAACCCCCTACAGCCCCCGTTGTCACACTTCTGCGTGCCTCAGCATGACGTCTCTCTCTTCCTCAGCATAGAGGATACGTTCTACTCTGACGCGGTAGGGGGGCGGGAACGGGAGCCGAGGCAGCGGTAGGGGGGCGGGAACGGGAGCCGAGGCAGCGGTAGGGGGGCGGGAACGGGGCCGGGGAGACACAGAGAGCGAGGCAGCGGTAGGGTGGGCAATCCTCCCCATACGGCATCCTGGGGACCGACAGCAGCGTGAGCTAAGAAACCGCATGACAGATCCATGTGCTGGTGCTGCACTGAAAGCAAAAAAAAGCCCGCTCCCAAAAAAAAACAAGGAAGCTGCGCGCTGAGCGCTGCAGAATTGTGAACGCGCCCGGCCATCTGGATTCACTAACGGGCCACCCTGACAGCTCCTAATTATAATTTATGTACTTCTTTGCGCGAGCACGAACGAAATATGCCCAAAATGGCGGAACAAAACTACATTTACCCTATCACTTCAAGCCTATTAAAACGAAAACACAAGGAAGACGAATCACTGACCAGATGACAGAAAACGCTAAGGAATGTGTGGAATTCCTCTCACCAAGGCCCTAGGAGACACTTCTTTTTTTTCTCCTTTAACATTAGTTCTCGAAACTCCTCCCAGTTTCACTGGGGAGGAGTCCGAGCCCTAAAAAAGACTATATTGATGTCCAAACTTTGGCTACAGAACTAAACTCTCAGTAAGTTGGGCCACACCAGAAGAGAGTTAAATACAAAGGATTCCCCGGGAATCCCTTTCCCTTCTGTGGACTTAGCCAGAATGTGGGATCCCAGAAGCAAGCATTAGTTACATTTCTGCTTCTTGTCACTTAATAGCAAAGTGATGGGAGACAGCATTACCCTGCCCTTCATTCAAGTTATCATGCTACGGTCTTTCTAATGTACTGAAAACATTTGTTTTGCGCCTTAGCACATTATTGCTCCTATACGCCTCTCCTTGATGGTGAGGTTTGTCTGTCTGTTGATTGGCCTCTACTACTGAGATACTGGGTTAAGTGTCAGTCCTTGCAGGCATCTCAGTTTGTGGCACACATCCGTGCATTTAGCCCTCACTTATCCATCTACACAAAGTAGGACAGAATCATTACCTCCATTCTTTTCAAAGCATACAGCAGTCATCGGTAACATTTCCAACCTTCAGAGTCTTTAGCGGGGTGCTGAGTTGATGAGAGCTGGATACCTACTACATTGGTCCCTGTGTACATCAGTGCATGGCCAATGTAAGAATATGTTTGAGAAATAGCCCGAAAATGGTGGCTATACTCAGCGTAGACACTTGGCATCTCACTAAGATGATTTAAAAGCAAGTCTCAGATAGCTAATTGAATTTGAAATTGCATTCACAGATGATCAATCTAAACAGATAGGGGGGTCATATGAATATGGCAGAGTGACAGCAACGCTGTAAATCAACAGTGTTAGTGTCTGTCACTTCCTTCAGTCCACCTATCCCATTTAGAGGTGGGGAAACACATGGTTTCCAAAGGCAGAGTCTGAGTAGGCAAAAGAACAATTGATGGACAGAATTCAGAACAATGTCATACATTCATCCCAATACAGAGATTTGGGCCTAAATCCATTGTTTTTTTGCTCCCCACGCCATTCCAGTTTGAGCCCAGCCATATGCAACTCAGTCTTGACCCTGTGCCCATTGGGAACAGTCCAGCCCGAACTGCCAGCCCAGGTCCTCCCTGGACTAGAAACAAGCATCCTAGGACCGGTTTCTGGGTTTCATCCTCATCAGCCAGGATAGCTTGACTCCAGTAGCATGGAGAGCACGGAACCCAGGTTTGGGCATACCCGTCCCACTTGGGGTGACAAATGCAAAAAGAACAATTGATTTATAGAATGCACAACAATATCATACATTCACCCCAGTACAGAGATCTGGGCCTAAATTCATCGTTTTTTTGCTCCCCATGCCATTCCAGTTTGAGCCCAGCTACATGCAAATCGGTCTTGAGACTATGCCCAATGGGAACAGTCCAGTTGGCAGTTCAGTATGGACTAATCCCATGAGGCACAGGGTCAAGACTGATTTGCATACAGCTGGTTCTGAACTGGGGTGGCAAAGTGAGCATAATAATGATGATGGATTCAACCCAGATCTGTGACTGGGGATGTGTCTGAAAAGTTTCAGCGCTCCGTCCATCATCTCCTTGTGTTTGCTTTGAGTCTGAGAAGGCTCCATCATCAGCAACCTTTCACGTAATGGCCCATCTGCCACAGGGCATCACTTGATTTCTTTGGTCAACACTGTAAGGCTCTCATTATGAGTGGCCCCGATAAAGAGCCGGTACTATCGCACTCCGTGTTAGTCGATGTTATTCGTACGAGGGATACTGGTAACACCAAGAACCAGTATTTATCAGGAATCACAAAACAATTCCCCACAAACCAGTGTCCAATGGGGAAAAATATGCAGGAGTAAGAATTTCTGCACCTGCAATTAAGCTTTTTCTTCTACTACAAAGACCTCCAGGTACGACCTGGAGGATTTCCCCCCAGTAACACATGTGGATTTTCTACACCTAGCGATACCAGGTCTGGTAATACTGCCAGTAGCTCCAGTTAAAAATAATATGTGAGCTCTGTTGAAAAGTTTTTTTAGTGCCTCGTCCAAATTAAAGGAGCTCTCCTGATAAGCGTTAGTTTCTCTCACTGTACACAAACTTACATTAAACCTGCATAAAATAGTATAAAGTGAATTAAGACACAATGTACACTCCGTCCATGCCAAAAGTGGCCAGTATGCACACAGAACCAATGAAAAACACACTCCTACAATCCTACAGGCCGAATTCATTTTGATGAAGACAAATGACTTCGGTTATGCCTATGATTTGGCATCAATGAAAATACCACTGATTCCCTGATCGTCACTGCTCACCCTGCTGATCAGATACCAAAAACCGGTCACCAGCGCAAGCCATAAGGTTGGCGTTTGTCAGAATGCTTGAGGTCTCCATTCCAGGTTTGCTCCATTGATCTGGCACTGTTGTTAAAGATTGTCTCAAGGCAGATGAAACTGCTTTACTGGTTTAGCGAGATGAACTATTGATTGCTACAATACTTCCATAATAATCTAGCTTGTTGGCCATCCTCTTGTCCTTCCTCAACCTTCCATGTTCCGCTAAAGCAGCCAAATAGTAGCATGCCGCCCCTTACAAAAATCTGGAATCAAATAATAATACATAACACACAAAGACATTGCACTTAAAAAAAAACAATCAACCCCATAAACCATGCCTGTTTAATCTGATGATCTATGCAGCAAGTTCACAAAAAGACACAAACCTATACAGCTATTGCTACTATCCCGCTGATTTGTGCTTACATTAGAAAGGCAGTGAGAACACTTTTCTCCTCGTCTTCTCCATTAATATCTAGCACTAATTTCGTACGCAGTTCAGCTGTGTCTGTCACTTTCCTTCTTCCATAGTAGGCCAGTTAGACATTGAAAGAAACATGTACATTTTCTGTTTGGCACTTTTATGCAGGAAAAAAGTCAGAAAACCAGCCTTTTCATCCTTGCCTTTAATAAGCTAGCATGTTAGCCGACATCACAAAAGATAAATGGATGGGATGTTAAAAATATTTTTTATACAGTGGGGAGTTGTCAGAAATGGGGTTACTCATTTGGGAGAGAGGGCACCACTAACAACTGAGTAAACCCATTCTGGTTAGGTCAACACACAGTACTGAGAGAATCTCTTCTCAATCCCTGATCATCTCCAGAGGAGTCTGCGCTAAGTTCAAACGTTACCAACAAATTTCAAAGTGAGGAACACAATAAACTTAAATTCCCAAATAAATTTCGAAAATTACAGAAAAATGTCATGAGCAAAAAGATACTAAGTTCATCAAATAGGTTAGTGAGAACTGGTGACATGAATTTTTAAAGTTGGAAGCCAAAATGCGCCTAGAAAAAGTCAAGTACTGGAAAACAACAGTTCACGGCTGACCTGGACCCATGTGCAATTTCAGGCGTCCATGATGGAACGGAAGTCGGATACACCAAGCATCCTGGTCAAACGTTTTGCCACCAGACTTGGGGCCTAATTTTGAGATTGTCAGTCGGATTACTCCATCATTACGTGAAGGATACCCTGGCCGCCTTATTTTAAGGGCATTATAGCCTATGGTACTTGTAATAAGGTTGAAAGGATATCTGTCACGTTTGAGATGATGTAACCAGCCGCCAAACTCTAAATCAGGCCTCTAACTCCTGGTAAAGCTTCTTCTGGTCAGGTCTAAAGACTAGTCCCAACAAAGAAGGCTAGTGGGCACTAGGTTTTTCTCCAGACAGGTCTCCATCTATTCAATCAACTGGGCCTTCTAGGAGTCAGGAGCCATTTAACTTTTTCTGTCCCTGAAGCAAGTAAACAGGAGGCCAAGCAGTTTGAGTCCCTAGATGCCAGCCAGATTCAGGGGTCCTAGCAGGAGGCAGAAGTCATGATTCTTCTTCCAGTAGGGCCTCGTTCAGAAGGAGTCTTCCTAAGTCCAGGAATGCTTTGAGGAGGTGGTGGTGGTGGTGGAGGTGCCAGGTTTATCCTGTGCCTTAGCCATTGATTGGAGGAATTCTGCTGCCCAACCAAAAGAGTTTTCTCACAGTCCCCCACCATTTGAAGCTCTTCCTCTTTGTATTGCTGTACAATTAGCCAGGAGCCCCTTTTCCATTATGGTGGGGTCCAGCTGCCACCAGGTAGGCCGTTCATAAGCTTCTTAGCCACTTCTTAAAGTGACAAGAGTCAAAATGTATTTTCTCTAATACTGTAGCTGTAGATTAAGTGTCTAGGTGTGTCCTGGAAATGAACGGAAGAAGCCTTCTTTGGCATCTCCAAGTCAAAAGTGGTGGTGCTAAAGCGGTCTTTTGTTCTTACTGTTCCTGTCCACTATCAGTTAGCTAATCAATGCTAAGTGGTCAGCAGTTAATAGCTATTGGCAAGTCCTGTGCCCTGAGGCAAGCAACTGTCCTCTGGTTGAGAGCTGTCAACTCTGCCAGCCAATGATGTGTATTCCAGCTTTGGAGGTGTGATCAGTGGCAGAACTAGTTTAAAGCCAGTTCTGGCAGCCTAAAGTACATTTTTCCAAACATACTTTTCTGTTTAGGTAATCAGCATTATGATTTCACCATTAAGTCTGATGCTAAAATCTAAGCAGGAAATAGCTTTGAAGCATGTTTCTAGTGCTTTCGTATTTAAATTAAAGTTTTTAATCCGCTGAGGCCTGTTAGGGGAAAATCTAGTATGGCCTACATCGTAAATTAGCGTTTGGTTTTTGTTTTACTGTATGGGCACATTTACCTTATTAAGTATTGTGCCCTATTTTATATGTAAGACACACAATTGATACACTTGTGCCTTTTGCTTTCTCATCCTAAGTGTGCCGGTATGCCCAGACGTGGGTCCCAGGCTCACTTTGCCACTGGATTAAATGTATCCTGGCTGATGAGGGGTGAAACCCCAAAAACAGTCCTAGGATGCTTGTTTCTGGTCCAGGGAGGACCTGGCTCGGCAGTTCGGGCTGGACTGTTCCCATGAGGCACAGGGTCAAGACTGACTTGCATATGGCCAGGTCTAAACTGGGGTGGCATGCTGAGCAAAAGAATGATGGATTTAACCCAGATCTAGGGTGAATGTTTTGATTTGTTCTGCATTCCGTCCATAAATTGTGTAGCTTTTGCTTTCTCACCCTAAGTGCTCAAGTATGCCCAGACATGGGTCCCGGTCTCACTGTGTCACTGGTTTCAAGCTAGCCTGACTGATGGGAGGTGAAATCCCGAAACCGATCCTAGGATGCTTGTTTCCGGTGCAGGGAGGACCTGGCTTGGCAGTTCGGGCTGGACTGTTCCTGGCACAGGGTCAAGACTGATTTGCATATGGCCAGGGGTGGCATGGTGAGCAAACGAATGTTGGATTTAACCCAGATATCTTGACTAGGGGTGAATGTTTTGATTTATTCTGCATTCTGTCCATCATTTGTGTGTCTTTTGCTTCCTCACCCTAAATGCACTGGACATGCCCAAACGTGGGTCCCGGGCTCACTCTGCCCCTGAATTCAAGCTATTCTGGCTGATGAGGGGTGAAACCACGAAACCGGCCATAGGATGCTTGTTTCCGGTCCAGGGAGGACCTGGCTTGGCAGTTCGGGCTAGACTGTTCCCATGAGGCACAGGGTCAAGACTGATTTGCATATGGTCAGGTCTAAACTGAAGTGGCATAGTCAGCAAAAGAATGATGGATTTAACACAGATCTCTTGACTGGGGGTGAATGTTTTGATTTGTTCTGCATTCCGTACATCAATTGTGCGTCTTTTGCTTTCTTGCCCTAAATGCGCTGGGTATGCCCAGATGTGGGTCCCTGGCTCACTGTGCCACTGGATTCAAGCTATCCTGGCTGATGAGGGGTGAAACCCCGAAACCAGTCCTAAGATGCTTGTTTCCAGTCCAGGGAGGACCTGGCTTGGCAGTTCGGGCTGGACTGTTCCCATGAGGCACAGGGTCAAGACTGATTTGCATATGGTCAGGTCTAAACTGGGGTGGCATGGTCAGCAAAAGAATGATGGATTTAACACAGATCTCTTGACTGAGGGTGAATGTTTTGATTTGTTATGTATTCCGTCCATCAATTGCGTGTCTTTTGCTTTCTCACCCTAAATGCGCCGGGTATGCCCAGACGTGGGTCTCAGGCTCACTGTGCCACTGGATTCAAGCTATCCTGGCTGATGAGGGGTGAAACCCCGAAACCAGTCCTAGGATGTTTGTTTCCGGTCCAGAGAGGACCTTGCCTAGGCAGTTCTGGCTGAACTGTTCCCATGAGCACAGGGTCAAGACCGATTTGCACATGGCCAGGTCTAAACTGGGGTGGCATGCTGAGCAAAGGAATGATGGATTTAACCCAGGTCTCTTGACTGGGGGTGAATCTTTAGATTTTTTCTGCATTCCATCCATCAATTGTGTGTCTTTTGCAATTTTATATGTAAGCACCCTGACCTGTGGGATTACAAGGCACATTTTAGGGCTTACTTATAAATATATGAAATAGGGTTTTCCTACATGGAAAATACCTTTTGCCTACCACGTGTTACTGCAGTGTATTTAAACTGCAGGCTAGGCAGAGTACAGTGGTACTCCTGGCATAAATATATTTTTGTCACACATGTGGTTGGTGTAAATACACACTGTAGCTTACATATGACATTTAACTTTACATGCCGTAGATGCACGGATGCAGCCATGTACAATGCACTTATAGGGAAGTTAAGTATGCCAAATAGGGATTTCAATGTTCAGCACACATTTTAGAGGGGAAGCACAGGCATTTTATTACTGTTTACAGTGGTAAAGTGCACATAGTCCTAAAGCCAGCACAAATAGGGTATAGAAAAAGGCAACAAATCTGGGGTTACTATTCAGAAAATGAGGATTTGCTTCAGCTGTCAATGCCTCTAAGAAGCTGAAACATGATTGTATTTTTGAGGCAAGCAATTTGTGAATATTTGGTAATTTTATGTTACACATCAACATATTATTTGTGAACACATATAAAATAAATAATATTTAATAATATATTTATATATCCACAAAGACATCATTTCCGTATTATACCTATAAAAACCATAGCCATAGCCATTTACTAAAACAAAAGAATAATTTCTCGGAAGAGCAGGCAGAGCAGTCTCCCTACTAGAGTCAGGTTGGCTTTAGTTGGTCTGCACGAATGTTTTTTGAGAACATGAATGGAGTGCTGACACTGAAACAGAAAAGCCACAAAGAGGTTTTAGAAATGAAGAAACGAGAAGCCAGACGATGCAAAGGTGCTAGACACTGCACTAAAGATGCAAAGCAGAATCGACACACATAAAATGTAGAAGAAAACATTGTTCTAAGGATTTTAAAAAAATCCCCAACTGCCATATGTTTTTTCTACTGCTCGAAAATGTGTTCCATGCTGCTCTGCAACTGTTAGAACGTATTTGAAAAAAATCATGGGTCATCATTTGAATAGTTCTCTTGGTTTGGGTGTTTACTTCGTGCTTGAAAATGACTACTAATGAATGTCACAAATCAATCTACTCACTACCGGTAAAATAAGTAGGGGGACGCCGTCCACCCGCGTGGTACCCCGACTTGAGCCCTGCCTGTGCGGATATGACGGAGCCGAGCCGTCTATATCCGGCCAAGTCATGGAAGTCTTGGTACAAAATGTGTGACCTTGGCTCTAGCTTCCTAATGCATGCTAGCAGTGAGTTTATCATGAAGTCGGTGCCTGTACATTGGCCAGCACATTGGCGCCTGCTACCCTACTGACAGCTCTGCCATGTGTTAACAAGCATTTGCAATGCAACAGGTCTCGCATTAGGAACGTTTGAGCTATTGGTATTGTAAATGACAAATTTTGTATTTATGTGTTGGTTTTGAAAATAGCTAAATTAATAGCTTTGTCATTTACAATTCCAATATTTTTAACTTTCTCAAATGTGACACCTGTAGCATTTGTAATGCAATATGTGTTGTATTTACGTGACTTAGATGTATTGATATTACAAATAACAATGGCTTTTAATTTTTTTAAATAACTAATACTTAAATAAAAGTTATTGTAATTTATAATGGCAATAGCTTAAACTTTTGTAAATAACTTCAGTGACGATTATGTTCAGTGT
The DNA here is from genome assembly GCF_964261635.1 of Lissotriton helveticus. Lineage (NCBI taxonomy): Eukaryota > Metazoa > Chordata > Amphibia > Caudata > Salamandridae > Lissotriton > Lissotriton helveticus. Next base: position 246,199,441 of record NC_136069.1, on the reverse strand, counting down.
ATTTTATTGTGACGAGAATCCAAGAACAGAAGTGAAATATTAGCATCTTTTTGTGACATTTGTAATAAAGCTTGAAACATTGAGAGAACATATTTGAACCAGTTGTTGTTGAATGGTTGCACAGATTGATGCTGTGGTGGCGTGGAGTGATGTGGTGGCGACGAGTGATGTTGTGGCGTTTAGTGATGCTGTGGTAGCGCATAGTGATGTTGTTGTGTCCCTGAGTGATGCTGTGGTAGTGCTGAGTGATGCTGTGGTGATGCGGTAGAGTGTGATAGATAGATAGACGGAGGGCGATAGATAGATAGAGGGAGGGCGATATATAGAGGGAGGGCGATAGATAGAGGGAGGGCGATAGATAGAGGGAGGGAGGGCGATAGATAGAGGGAGGGAGTGCGATAGAGTGAGGGCGATAGATAGATAGAGGGAGGGCGATAGATAGATAGAGGGAGGGCGATAGATAAAGTGAAGGAGGGCGATAGATAGATAGAGGGAGGGCGATAGATAGATAGAGTGAGGGAGGGCGATAGATAGAGAGATAGATAGATAGATAGATAGATAGATAGATAGATAGATAGATAGATAGATAGATAGATAGATAGATAGATAGATAGATAGATAGATAGATAGATAGATAGATAGATAGATAGATAGATAGATGTGAGGGCGATAGATAGAGTGAGGGCGATAGAGTGAGTGAGGGCGATAGAGTGAGTGAGGGCGATAGAGTGAGTGAGGGCGATGGAGTGAGTAAGGGCGATGGAGTGAGTGAGGGCGATGGAGTGAGTGAGGGCGATAGAGTGAATGACGATAGAGTGAGTGAGGGTGATGGAGTGAGTGAGGGCGATAGAGTGAGTGAGGGCGATAGAGTGAGTGAGGGCGATAGAGTGAGTGAGAGCGATAGAGAGAGTGAGGGCGGTAGAGTGAGAGCGGTAGAGTGAGGGCGGTAGAGTGAGGGTGGTAGAGGGAGGGCGGTAGAGTGGTAGAGTGAGGGCGGTAGAGTGGTAGAATGAGGGTGGTAGAGTGGTAGAGTGAGGGCGGTAGAGTAGTAGAGTGAGGGTGGTAGAGTGGTAGAGTGAGGGCGGTAGAGTGGAAGAGTGAGGGCGGTAGAGTCAGGGCGAGAGGGTGGTAGAGTGAGGGCGGTAAAGTGGTATAGTGAAGGCGGTAGAGTGGTAGAGTGAGGGCGGTAGAGTAAGGGCGTGAGGGTGGTAGAGTGAGGGCGGTAGAGTGAGGGAGAGAGGGCGGTAGAGTGGTAGAGTGAGGGTGGTAGAGTGAGGGCGGTAGAGTGAGGGCATGAGGACGGTAACGTGATAGAGTGAGGGCGGTAGAGTGGTAGAGTGAGGGCGGTAGAGTGAGGATGTATGGAGTTCTGCCTTTAAATAGCTTTTGTATAAAATGGGATGTGCAATACCGTAGCTCTAACAAATGTCCTTCGTGTACCTCAGCAGAGGAAACTCCCCATAATTCTGCCTATTTCTGCCCTGCGTATGATTGACCATGCAAACTATAGATTAGGCCAGTATGTAAACTTTTGGGTTTCCGTCACTATGAGCATGCACTACGCACTTTAAGTTCAGATAAGAGAGAGGTAATTGTTGTTGGGATGATGACATTTTGCATGCCGCTTGGTTCATAGGTATGCAAAATGTAAAAGCACTGAAGCACTGATGCCTCAAAAGCACACTTTTCTTTTCTGTATCCACACTGAAAGTTGCTACGATCTTTGTGGGGTTTCTCTTCTTTTAATTTTTATGTATTTTATTTGAAACATTTCAAACAGAAAATTCTAAATCACATTTCAAATGTAAAACAAATGGGATTGCATGACATTGATCAATAGAAGCTTGCAAAGTTGCAGTAATGGCATGTGAAAAAAGGGCTTTCTTTAGTTTAAAAAATGGAAAATAAAGCCACTACTTAAAAAAAATAGTTATCTCTTGTTGAAAAAGGTGGAGTGAGGTGAAGAAGAAAAACATTAGCAAACGCCAATAGGTCCCCCCTTTAGGACCCAGTAGCTCTTCACACTGGCCATTTTCTGTGGCCAACCCCTCCTATACACGTCCTCAGGCCTGGTGCAGTGGGGGCTACCTGCCCATGGTTGGTTGGATGTAGGGAACTGTTGCATGTGGTTTATGACCCCAAAAATAACTTACTGAAAAAGTCAAGGCTACACTGATCTTATTGGTAGCTTTTTCATTTTTTTTATTTTATCATGATAATAATTGTTCCTGCTTGTTCCAGTGGGTGTGATTAAGCTGCTCCTGCGTCCTCGAGTTTTAAAGGAAGGGTGGTGGTCAGAAGGGGGTTTGTGCTGGTGTTGGAGCCCGTCCAGCTTTTGCCCTTTGCCTGAATTCCGTGCGATTTGCGTGCACTGCTTCTCAAAAGTATGAGTAGCCATCTATCTGCTGCTGCAAGACAACATTACAGCCTACAACCTATGCTGCCACTGTCAGTAATACTATACCTTCTGGGCGGAGCCTTGTACTATGCGCGGCCATGACAGAGTTAGGCGGAACTCAGCAGGCTTCGGAAAAGGGTAGTGTTTTCACTACATTCAAATAATAATTTTGCATGTACTACAAATATGTCCATCTGTTTTAAAAATATGTATTTCCAGTGCCAGGAACACCAGTCTTAAAGCCTTGTTTAGTAGTAAGAGAATTCAGTCACAATTAGTTGTACGGCAATAACATAAACAAGGGGAGGGTGGGGCGGTGCAGATGCAACACAGGGAAGGGTGGTGGGATGAATATGAGACCAACATGGAGTTGGGTTGGGGGGATGGATACGAAAGCAACATGGAGAGGGCCGGAGGGACGTGAAAGCAACATGGGAGAGCGCAGTAGGTGGGTAGGCAGTGGGGTGAAGCACGCAGTTCAACGCAACAGGAATGGGGCAGGCAAAAGAGAGCAGCGCAGGTGTCGAGGCATGCACAAGGAACACACCTCCAAAACAAATGCACTCTGCTTGAGTCTTCAAAAGAGAGGAAGTGGTGTAACATCCAAAGCTACTGAACTGGAACTGAGTTCCAGTCACTGCATCGGCTCTCCCGTTCCTACCATAAACAAGCTCTCGACATTGCTGTGGTGGGGGCGGGGGAGCGCATTCCTTTGAAGTCTGAAGCAGGGGGGTGGGGGAGCGCATTCCTTTGAAGTCTGAAGCGGGGGGCGGGGAGCACATTCCTTTGAAGTCTGATGCCAGGCCGATGGTGTTTGATGTGCACTCGCCTGAATCACATGAACTGTACCGAATCCGCAGTTTGCGGAGACTTTTCGGAAGCCTACTATAATCTCGCCGAACAATGCTTACGCATTTATTCAGCGAGACCTAAAAAGTAACCCTGGGTGAAGCACTACGCTACGCTCGTGTAGTTTGCGAAGTTTACGCAACTTCGCACTACGCGAGCTGCACGTAGCACAGTGCGAACACGCGTAGCGCAGCGTAGCATAGTGCAGCGGTCATTTTTTGCTTGTTCGCGGTCCTCAACGTCATGTTCGCGACCGCGAGCAAGCAAAATGACATCCTGGCGAGACTCTCAACGCGGGGAGGTCAGGTTTCTCATTGCGAGTGGTCGTGCATGCTCGCGACCTCTCGCGATGAGAAACTACCGGTTTGCGTTGAGAAAGCTGCAGCTCAAGTAAAAATCTACTCGAGCGGCAGAAAACTACAGCTCGCACTGTGCAAGATGCCGTTTTCTATGTTTGCACAGTGCCGGATGCTTGTTTGCACTGTGCAATCATTGAAAATGCATCTTGCAAGGTGCGAACATGCTACTACGCAGCTCGCGTAGTGCTACGTTAAGTTCGCGTAGTGCGAAGTGCACTTCGCGTAGCTTCGCGTAGCGCTACTTCGCGAACTACGCCCACCCTTACTAAAAATACCTTTACTTGCCTTTAAAATGGGCCTTACATTTAGCAACATTATGGCAAGTTTGCCACGAGCGACTGAGGAAAACAGCCTCCAAATTTCTACTAATACGCATTCAGGCAGGCAAAGTGTTCTAATTTTGAGTCATGTTCAGTTAGTGTTGGACAATATATCCTGTTTGAGGCTATTGAACAATCCATTTACTGAAATCATTTAAAATTACTGTGCAGATATAGAGTATGTCTTTACAGAGAGCATTCGGTGTTACATTTCAGGAAAGATATAATTTTGCTGCCTGAGCGCTCCCAAGGCTAGTTTTCAAGCTGTTGTCTGTAGACCGGATGGCTGACACCTTACCTCACCGTAAGAGGACCCCGCCCTTTAAACATTCTAAGTTTATTTATATCACCTACATGTCTTGCTAGGCTTTAGAACAAGGGGTTCTTCCAGGAGTTAGAAAAACGCTACATGTGTGCTCTTCATGTTCTGCAGCTTGCCAAGGGAACATATATTAACAGAGGAAGTGGTTCAACCTATTATCATTATAGGTGGGTACTCTAGATAGGCTTCTTAAGCCATGATTGTCTTGTCTGTGTTGTGTTTGTGTTACCCAGAGGAAGAGTAGAAGGTCAAAATTAAGCCTCAGTATTACTTTGAAACCTATATTTTTAGTATATAAAGAAATCTCTAAATTTAAACATATTATGTTAGAGAGTATTGAGAGGGCTTGTTTATGCAACTCTATATATATATTAAAGTGCATGCAAGGAATAGCTTTAAAAATAAAATAAATGAACATTAGGTTTGTTTATGATGTTTTGTACTTTTTATTTATTATTTATTTGTTGAACCACTTTATAAAGTGCTGAATGAACCCAGTGATGATATGGGAGCACTTTCTAGAATAATATAACAGTGACATGAAGGTCGTACAACTAACAAGGAACGGAGGACCGAATATCGAACTGGAACATAGGAACGAACGGAATCGCTGAAGATGGGGAATAACAGAGGGAGGAGAAGGGGCTAAGGAGACAAGGGAGGGAGGGCAAGCAGAGCGAAGGTTGAGGTGGAGCAGACAAGATGCAGGTGGAGTGAAGGGAGGGGTTAAGGATGAAGCAGGCCAGAGAGAGAGCCTCTTTAAGATTGGGAGAGGGGATACTGAGTAAGTAGAGGAGGGATGGGAAGCTAGGGGGAAGACATAGGGGAAAAGGGAGGGGGCAAAGAACTAAGTGGAGCAGGGTCCTGAAGAGGCAGAATGGAGGAGGCGGGAGCTAGAGGGAAGATGAGGAAACCTAAGAAGAAGGAGCTATGGGGCGACAGATGGGAGTGTAAACTCAGGGGAAGGAGCAGGGAGCAGGGGAGAAGGTGTGGACCAGGAAGCAAGGGGAACAGATGGGAAGAGAGGGAGCCAGTAATGGGAAACATTTAAGGAATAATTATGCTGGCTGGTTAGAGAGGACCCACTTTCAGTATGTCGAGGCATGGAAGCCAGGTTCAGGAGCAAACCCTACATCTAGTGGTCTGGACTACCTACACAACAAAAGGCAGCGGCTCAGGTCCACAGGATCACACATCCATCCCGGTCTTGACATTCCATTGCATTTAAGAACCTTCAGGCCCTCTGGACATACTTGGGTGGTCCCACAAACAAATCCCCTGGTATCCCTCGCATTCATGCTTTCTGGCACATTCCCTACCATGTTTCTTCTGTAGATACTTGCCTTAAGTTATTGTGGTGAACAGTTACCTCTAATACCAATATAGCCAATGTGGGTACTCTTATATGATTCTTGGCATCATATACATTTAAGCTGCCATTTAACCTGGAAGTCAGTCTGCCTACTCTGACAGCAAGAAAAGGCAGGAACGGCATGATTTAGACTAAGAGCCACACTCTTATTTTCAGAAAGTGGAAAGGTGGATGCTCTGAGGATTTAAACAATCTTAAATGAAAAGCCCCACAGAACGCTGGGAAGGACATTCCGAATCTAAAACAATACATTCAGCTGCAGTTCACATTGGGCCTCACATGTTCTGAACTATGCACATATAAGGCGTTCCAGATTAGAGATACGCAAAAGAAACTCTTTCCGAATTTATCATTTTCATCATCCTTCATAAATACATTGGAAGGGTATAACGGCTTTGGCTCCGCCCACACACAAGCACAGCTGCATTATCGCAGTGACACAGGAAGGGCATGCCACTGCACGCACGGCACCACACATTTTCCATATAGGTCACACTTACAACCAGGTACATTTGAAGGATTGGGGGGGCTCTGGGCCAAAAGTATTTTGGGGGCCCTTGTTAGGATCAGCTTTTAATTTATGATCCAGTTTCAGCTCTTTCATGCTCTTTCATGCCCTCTTTGGCCAGGTCACTGACAGTGCAACTTCTAAACGTGTTTAATCTAAAATTCAATTATAGTAATGTGTGTTTCCAATATTGTAACACAGCAGCAGCTCACACATATTACTGCAAATAATCTCTCTGCCCCCCTCTCATTCTCAGATGTGATGTCCTGTTTGGATCTAAAAGAAACTTTTTAAAGTAAATGTTCCATGAAACACAAACACAAAATTTGTTAGAAAAATGTCTGTAATAGACTCTCACATGTTACCCAGATTAAAAATAAATTAAAGGAAAACGCTATTTGCAGCAATCTCTTTCAGAATTATTCAATGCCACCATGGTATGATTTCTGCAGAATAGAGCTGACTCGATAAGGGGGCTCCCTGAAAGACTGGGGCCCTGGGCCAGAGCCCACTTTGCCCATGCCTTAAAACTTCTCTGCTTACAACCAACACCATGCAATTTTAAGCTTAAGCATTTTAACTCAGCCCTCTACCGGCTCAGGCGCACATAGATGTGACGCAGTGAGTACCACTTTGGTTAGGAAACAGAAAACCAACACACTTCCCCACACAGACCACAATACAATTACTAAAATAATGTAGTCAGTTTAGCTGCACCTGTTCAATCAAATGCACACATCTGTCACATATTTAAGTGGACACCTTTGTAGTGTGTTTATCTAGGATCCTGAATCGATATTTCTATTCTTTGCCCTTGTCCGGTTATAAATCAATAATATCCCTACAACGGCATAGGAAACCCTATTCATAATTCAGTCATAGCGCATGCTGTCACATTAAGCAAGCCTACTCCTCCAGCCCCCTAGAAAGCACACCGAGTTCTTAAACAAATCCAAGCCTCCAGCAACCTGGGAAATCCCCGCTGCCTTTGTTTTGATTTCGTCCAAGAACTCATGTAAAGCACTGTAAGAACGACCAGTTCTTAGTGACATCTTTATTGACGTCTTATGTCCAGCCTTACGTCAAACCCGGCACCTTTCAGGTATAAATATACCAACGTTGCCTTAAGCAAACACACGGTGGTGATGAATCTGGAGCAGCTACTACTTGCCCGAGAGCCCAGCTGATGCGAGAGCCCACGAACGCTGCCCCTCCCTTTTGACGCGCTGAGAAAGACGCTGTCTTTTCTCCTGCCGAGAAATCCAGCCTCCGGCGTTTCCAGCCCACCCTTGCGGGTGACTGGGATATCGAGTCCTGAGAGAGAGATACCAGCCCTCCTGCCTTCTAATACCCAGGTACTTAACTGACTAAACCCTTACAGAGAATTCTTGAGTCAGATTCTTGGCAAAACAAACTTAACTTAAACTGCTACTTACTTACTCCTTCCCACATATTAGGCTTAGGTCAGGTACACCGGGGTAGGCGTAGTTAGAAGCACCAGTTGAGTACGATTAGTCAATGTATATATGTATGTATCTATTTTATCCATTTTAAAGTATCATATGGCTAAGAAACCATATCAATGCTTTTACAGTATTATTTTATAATCCTGCTTTTTACTATATGCACTTTACTTCACTATAAGTATTGCAATTGTAGCGATTCATTTCTCTTGCATGAGGAAGGAGACTGCTCAATAAATAACACCTTTTATTGAAAACGCCCGTCTCTCTTTTCTCTGCAATCTGGTGAAACTAAGTACGCACTTATTGACTGAGTGAAATAGCTGTCTTTTGTTTTCACATGACTCTAGAGATACACTCTTATTCAGGGAGAGCAAAGTTGTCATGTTTTATGGTTGTCAGAAACTAAATCCCTTCTTGTCTATCCAGGGAGGTTAAACTCCTCCTCGCTTATTCGAGAAAGTTTCTAGTGAACTCTGAGCTAGCTGGCAAAAAACTTAAGTCTAATATAGTCAGTAGAGACCTAGATAACTTCAGTCCTACGTCTACACTACTGAAGATATTATTCCAATGCGCAGAGCCTATTGGGACTATAGGAACTACACTACATGGCGCCCAACGTTTGGTAAGGCGATAAATCTAACGAAAGACGTTAGAGTAACTCAGTCGTGCTCTTTCACACAGACCCTTTCTCCCGTAAATACTCCAAAGACGTCTGGAGTGGGTAAAAGGTTAAAATCCGCCGGAACTTAGTAGGAAGAGATTTCTATGTATAGTTTTTGGTTTATTCAACGTTGAAGGATACAGTGTTCCAAAATATTGTGCACCTAATCTTTGTTTCCTTGAAACTTGATCTGCAACAAAAACCTTCCTGTCAGTAAAAATGTCAGACAGTGAAGAAGAAAGGGAGACAGCTAGAATAGCAACTCGCCTCCTAGAGGAAGACAATAGTCTCCTGCAAACCGACCCGAATGCAATACTCATCCCGGTCAACATAAGAAAACCTATAACACTTAAACTTATAGAAAATGGACTAACATCGAGAGGTGGTATAGTCGTATTCGTAATTGAGGCACATGAATATCGGCAGACTGAGGTATTCTATTCATGGATAAACTTTCCAGCAGCAAATGCTGTCACACGTGAATTCCACTATTACAAAATAGAGGAACCTCCAGATGAGTACACTCCTTTCGAGGAGGTGGAAATCCCATTAAAATACCAAGAGCACCTGCTCTGGTTTAAAGGCGCCCTAAAACATAATAATCACATGACCAGGCTCGGTCCACTGGGTAGACCAGGAGCAACGTGGCCGGTTTTAGCCAGCTACACACCACATCCTGACATCAATAAAATGTCAAGCAAAGAACTCTTAGTTAAAATAAATTAATTAACAAAGGCATATAGAGAGTTAGTTCAATTGGCAACAGAGGATATAACTTTCCTCCAGAAATTGAAAGAAACAGATATAGCAGAACAACCATTTGAACTTGCCAGAATCATAGAAAAATCCTATGAAGAACTAGGAAGAGATAGTTTGGGTGGGAAACCAGTAAAACCCCAACTAACTGAAAATCCTGAAAAGATATTTATTAAAAATAATCTAAACACTCCAAAAAAGAGCTGGGATGGAAATAAACAATCCACTCCAAAAGAAAAAAGATTCCAGTCCAGAGGAAGGTCTCCTCGGCGGAGAGAAAGATCTCCGGACCAAGGACACAAGTCTCCCCAGAGGGAGCCCTCTGAGAAAAGATACAACCTTAGAAATAGGGATAATTTGAAAAAACCTGATAGATATCAAGATATTGATACTCGTCCCTCTCGATCTTTTCAGACTTCCTGGCAGAAATCGGAAAGAAGAGGACGGTCAGAACAAAGGGAAGAGCACGTCAAGTCCAAAGACAAGGAACCTGCTCATCAAAGTAAAAATTACAATTTCTAAAAAAGAAGGTAGCCAGTATTAAAGTAATCAAACATGCAGAGGATCCTGAGGACACAACTGAAAAACGGAGAGTGGGCTCAGACAATGCTAGACAGCGCAGCAGAAGTGAGCATAGCTCGCAAGATCCTGATGAGTCATCTGGAGACAGTGGACACGAATGAATACATTCAGGTGGAAACTGCAGATACCAGAGTTAGCAAACCTCATAAAATATACGAAATAACATTACGTATAGAGGGAGATAAGACTAGGAAAATAAGGGGTCTATTTTGGGATAACCTTTCAAAAGGCTATGACATCCTTTTAGCTGAAAAAGACTGGCCACCGAAGTTTGTCAGGGAGTGCCCTCATGGCGAAGAAATGATTATGCCTGCCTTCTCAAATCACATTTCAATTCATAAAAAAGCTTTATATGCAAGAAAATGTGCAGTAGCCCCAGCTCCTGCATTATATAAAAACCATGTAGGATGGGATGAGGACTCTGCTCCTCACAAAATCCAGATAAAATGTCAACCAACTGCACAGAGGCAGTACCCAATTAAGCAAGAAGCTAAAAAACAAGTCAGGGAGATCTTAGATCAATTTGAATACCAGGGGGTGATTGAAACATGCACCTCACAAATGAACAATCCTTTGTTTCCTGTCTCCAAGCAAGACGATTCATATCGTCTAGTTTTGGACTACAGACATCTAAACTCATGTTGCAAAACATTTGCAGTACAAAACTCACACAGTGCAGCACTAATGAATAACATAGTGCGCAAAAAATACAAAACAACATTAGACATCTCTAATGGATTCTTTTCTCAAAACATAGCACCTGAAAGCAGATATTTGACCGCTTTCTCAATAATGGGCTCGCAGAAAATTCTGTCGACTCCCACAGGGGTTCAAGAACAGCCCAGGATTATTCTCAGCAAGAGTAACTGAGTTACTACAAATGTATGATGATGAGGCATTATCTTATGTCGATGACATCTATCTAACAGATGATGACTTGGATACTCACTTGAAAAGAGTGAACACCATAATACTTGGGTTCGCAGCAGAGGGTTACAAATTCAACTTTAAAAAGTCACGAATTGCCCATCTAACTGTCCTGTTTTTAGGATATGAATTATCAAGTGAAGGCAAAAGCCTGGCAGACAATTTCTTAGAAAAATGCGCTGTAATCCAAGCACCAAGAACGCTGAAAAACGTACAATCAATTCTAGGTTTCCTGAATTTCGGAAGAACATACATTCTAAATTATGCAGAGAGGGTTAAACCTCTCTATGAACTAATAAAACCAGATTTTAAAACAATCAACTGGACTCAAAAACACACAGAAATTTTGAGATCATTACAAACAGACATGTTAGCTAAAACAAAATTGCAAACACGCGATAACACACGCAACCTTGTGATTCGAGTCATCCCAGGAAGATGCGGATTCACATACCTAACCTCTAATGAGGGAGAAACTGTACCAATAGCATACAAATCACATTTGTACACGGAAGCTGAAAAAACATTCAGTATTAAGGAAAACATTGTACATGCGGTTCAAACAACTGTAGCAAAAGAAAGAGCCCAAGCCCAAGGCAGACGGATTAATGTTTTAACAGCAGAATCAGCCTTTGAGGCATTAACAATCCCATGTAATCTAACTGCCGTGGCATTAAATCCAAAATGGATACAATGGGAAAATTCTCTTGCTACAGACAAAGTGAAATACTATTTTGGCCCGAACATGAAAAAACTAAAAAATCTAGAATATGAAAGAGAATATCCTCTGCCAATCGACATTCTGCCCATACAACAGTACGCCTGTGTAATATATACAGACGGATATGCACAACCCTCAGTTTGGGGAAAACAAGCCTATAACGCCACGTGCAAGATTGTTAAGTACGTTTGGCGCGGAGGTAAATTGACACCTCTGGTAACAATATCACACTCTGTAGAAGACAATTCAGATCAACAAACTGAAGTAATAGCTTTGAAAATGGCGCTAGATAATGCCGATCGCGAATTCCCGACACTAATAGTGTGCGATTCGCATTACTGCGACAAATCATACAATAACGACTTGCAGAAATGGGTTCAAAATGGTTACAAAGATGACACAGATGCCACAATCAAGCAAAAATAGCTTTGGGAACAAGCAGTTCTTTTACAAAAAGAACTACAAAAGACTCACGTGATACATTCACTGAGTCATGAACGTGATGGCGTTCACGTTACAGGGAATTCATTGGCTGTGACAGCCACAGCGGAAGCAACTAAACCGGCTTCCGTAGCTACAAAAAAGCGTTCAGAAAAATACATAGACGGGGAAACCATGCTGGCGGTAAAAACGTCATCAAAAGGCGACTGTGCAGCGCTACCCGTCAACTATCCACTCAATTATACATACATAATCGATGCAAACTCCGTTCCTTTTGCTCAAATCCCTGGAGTGGGGGATAGGGTAATTCCAAACACGAACAGGAGAGTATTGTTAATAGCAGACGCACACATGGGTGAGGGTCTAAGACACCTTAAGATTAAGGAATCTCTGAAAGAATTACAATCAATATACTGGTGGCCAGGAATGAGCCTGCAACATCACAAATTCGCAATAAACTGCCCAGACTGCAACAGAGATCGCAGTGGCGAACCGGACGGTGTATTGCCATGGCCCTTCGCTTAAGATAGGATAAGGCTATCTATATGCAAAACCCAGTAGGAATAATGTGTCATATTAACATATAGAGACTAGTTTTACTTAAAAATGTAGACCCCAGCTCTCGGCTAACGCAAGAACTGTTATAAAAGATTCGCAAGTCTATATCGGCATATACGCAATTGGCATGCTACACTCTGACCAGGGTCCTGCTTTTAGCTCTCGAGCTTATAAGGAGGCCATGACCAGCATGGGCATTGGATTGCGGTAATCTTATCACTTCCTTCCTGAGGGAAACGGGATGGTGGAAAGAAAAAACCGAGACATATAGCAATCTATAACGGCAAAGGTATTAGGTTCGGGTGATGGGTGGGTCAAACATTTAACAAGTGTCCAACGTAGTCTTAACAATCTGCCAAGAAATTCTCTAAAAGGTTTCAGTCCGTACGAACTATTGTTCGGGACTAGAATGCATATCCAGGACCTCGATAGTCAGACTTCAGTGGTAGAAAGAAAATGCTTTGATATTAAAGATCGTTTGGCTATTTTACAGGACTTAAATTAAACAAGAAAAGACCTGAGCAACATAAAGTTGAAACAGCAGCCAACAGCCACTGAAGAGAAAGCACCTGTCCCAGCAAGGCCTGTCTGGATTCCAAAGATTGGGGATCTGGTCAGAGAGAAAATCGCGGTGAAGAAGGAATTTGGGCATTCTTACAGAAAAGCAGTACCTGTCTTAGCTGTCAACGGAACAAGATCAGTTGTACTACCGCCCCTTGCTGGTAAAAAGGAGAACCGAGTTGTATCCATCGACCTGGTTAAACCACAATCATGTGGCCAATAATAAGTAGTAGGCCAAGTGGACTCCCAAGAAATAGCAGAACACCAAAGTTTGCTACAATAGAAGAGGTTCAAACTGAGAGACTAATCACATTTGATAAACCTACAGTGAATCATCAAGGACTATGCAACAAAGCCATGGAACTTATGCCTCTTAAAACCCAAATTGCAACACTTCGTCAAGAAACACCTGTCTACAACGATGTAGCCACAGACTATGCTAATGAAACGAAGAAAATTCCAAAAGCAAATGAAAATCCAGAAGCAATTCCAACAATTGACAGAACTGCATCAGGCTACTTCATCAATTTCGATGATTTTTCTGAGGATCTGAGTGAACCTGAAGAACAGCCAACAACAAAGACTTTTAAAGACAAACCAAAAGAACTCTTTCATCAACTCAAAGAAACATATCTGATTTCTCCATGGATTGAATTTTGGGTGGTGCTAGGTGTACTTTTCCTCCTGCTTTGGCTCATCATGGTACTATGCTTGGGACACTTCATTGAGGGAAAATATATTACAATGGACACAGCAAGTCAGAACATCAACTTGGTCCTAAAGCCACACAAGTCTTCACACATCGAGAAAAGAGAACTATCATCAGTAAATTTCACAGCCAATCCGATACCCGGTGGGGTAGCTTGGGACAAAACTGATTACGAAATATATGGCCCGGTCGAGCTCTTGAAGTATCCACATCAATTCAAGGTTTCATTAAGTGACTTTGTAAAACCGAGCACATTCTCTGATGATTGGGACTTTGAAAGTATTAATGATATGATGTCAGAATTAGTTATGTCAGCAAAATTTACAGAACATGATTATCTACAGGGTTCATCAAATTATGAACAGATGTACTGCTACAATCACTATGCTAACCATTATTTGCATAAATCTGCTCAACCTAGAAATGTTTTTAATTATAATCAATGGGAACATTGTGCAACTCCACCAAAAGACAGTTCGAAAACATTTTATGATAAATTCCCATACTTCTCAGGGTTTAACACAAGTGATGCAGAAAACGTTTTATTTCAAACTGTTAAATAAGACAGGAATGAAAACCATGCTGACAAACACAAAATTAATCTATTCAGAAATTTTTTTCGAAAAAATGAATACATTTGGTTTTGATTTTTGGAAAAATAATATTGAAACGAAAACCATCTGGGGTACCAGAGATTGGCAGGTACAAGGTATAGAATCGTTATTTAGAGCCTGCATGATCCCAGAACAAATTATATTCTTGAATGACACAATTCAACAGACAACCTGTCTTGGCCTAGCCAAAATTAAAGACTTAAATAAACCGTCTATTCCAAAGCCAACACCTGACAGTAATAGCACTACAGATGTTGAGATAGACGTATCCCATGTTTTTAACCAAAACAGAACAAATCCTGATTGGAAAAAATGGTTGATCTGGCCCACAGACACAAATAACTGTCAAGATAGATTCCTGAACAAAATACAGGGGTTCAAATTGACCAGGCCAGACCCTAGATACTCCCAGAGACAACATCCAGGGATAGTAACAACATACAGTGGAGGGAAACTCTGCCTCGAATGGCTACAGACATCCACACTGGCAGAAATTAAGCAACACTTGACTTTACTTAAAGAAGGTGGTGACTTGCGTGATTTCATACTGGGACCACGCAAACAGCGTCAAAAACGTTTCATAGCGGCCTCTATATATGCGGCATACAACGAAGCTTGGAAAGAAACTCAAATTGAAACAGCAGAAAAAATACGGGAAATTGACCGTATCAATTTGGAAAAATCACTTTCTGTTGTGGACAATGGGTTAATGACTCTGTCTTCCAGAATATATTCACTGGACAGTATTGTATCATCTGCAATTGATATAATAGAACAGGACTTACTAATGTTACAACACGGTCAGTCTCAATTACGTTCTATTGTACAGCTTGGCTGGACGTTACAAAATCTGCGTTCAGGCTACGTGCCCTGGCGTTTAATCAACACAACGTCATTATTCTCTATCTTTAACCTTACTGATACACAAATCAGCTTGGCACAAAAAGGAGCAGAATATACAATTCTGAGCATTGAAAAACTTGAAAGATTACCATTGACAATGTCAGAACGACCTGTCATTGAATGGATAATACACGGAATCATAACTATTCCGATAACGACTTTCCAATTTCAATACTGCCAAGAGTATATACAGGCAGGCCAGTATGAAAGGTTGGGTAAAGGATACATTAAGTCATCATGGAAATTACCTTACACACACACATGTTATAGTGAAAAAGGACAGAGTGTATTTCTTAGTGGTAATAATTGTAAAAGATCACTAAGTGGTATACTTCTGTGCCAGGGTATAAATCTACATGGGGCCTGTGAGGGGACTTCAAATAACCTTTCATGCCACCAGCTTGGCACACCTGCAACTCGAATAGAGCCATTCTTTAGGCGGCTTTCTAACGGGAGCTACATTCTAATAGTGGACCACAGATGTTGTGGCTTGGTGCCAGGAAAAGCTTATCTCGTAAGCGTTTCGTCCATGGTCACTTGCTGTATGCAAGTATTGTATCCAAACGACACTCCAGACAGGGAGGAAAAAATGTGGCCCATTGTGAATATCTCTTCTATTTGAATTGATACTTCAAGCAGAATAAAGTCTGTTCTTCTACAGACGCCTGTGCCCTTGACGTCATCGAAAGAAACATATGATCTCCAAGTTGCAAGGACAACGGCAGAGATACATGCAATATTATCAACAAATTGCCCCTTACATTTCTCGGAAATGCTAAGCCAAATCTTGAACATGTCAGATACGAATGGGATCCCACATGTATTTAAGACAATTTTTTCGGGACTGTGGACACCCTTCAAAGCAGTCCTGTGCATCTTTCCTAATTTTGTCCATTCGGTCTTTGGCGGCCTTCCACTCCTGTTGGGACTCGTAGCAGGCATTTTATTTTTGATCCTCCTGCTTCGTTATGGCAAGCCATGTCACAGACAAGACTCCAGCAACAATGGAAGAAACGATCCTAGCTATACGCTATCGGGACCGCATAACTAAAGTCCTTGGATTAGCCCGCCTAAGAGATCTAAATATGACCTGGTTTCTTTCATTCAGACCCATCTGGCAGAATTGTATCTTACCTGTGTTAAGATGTATGCTGTGCGGAGAAGAATGCGTGTTGGACATCTGTCTTATACTACAATCAGAAGTACCATTGGATACAGATACTTTGCTAGGTCCTGTAACGGCTCATGCATCGTGTTGTCCCCAGCGGTTACCTATCCTGATGACGGCATTCGTGGAAACTTCACCACTGCGATTAAAGGGTAGTGAAGTACAGGATGAGAGCAGCATCAACCAGGTACGACCTTCTGTGAGCAATGATGATGGATACATCGATGATAGTGATCATTCTCACGACTGCACAGTTGCGGCATTTTCCAACTTGGTCGAACTTTCCCCTGAAGCGGTAAACTGTTTTTTTGAAAGTCTGTCTGAAATGATGTTCTCCCCCGAACAGAAAGAATAACTTTAAAGCAAACGAGCACACAGCATTCCCTGAACTCTGAATTCGGCCTTCGGCGTTGATAAACAAAAGCTACTGAAAATTGGAACTGTTTTTTCTTCTTCCCTGAAAACGAAATTATTTTTTTCCCCGATTCCAAAATATTTACCTTTTTTGGCACTTGTACTCTGCTAAAAGTAGAACTATTCTTAGAGAACAGAGCTTCTATTTTTAGGAACTTTAGAGACAATACATTACCTCAGCCTCTAGCATATTTACAAAATATCTGTATTTATATGTGATGAAGTGGTCTCGCATTTTTTTTTCTGTATTAAGAGCCATATCGTGTGTAATTTCGCAAAATCATTCCGCTGATATATGCATCCTATTTTATGAATGATTACTCTGCTTGAAACACGTCCAAGAACTCATGTAAAGCACTGTAAGAACGACCAGTTCTTAGTGACATCTTTATTGACGTCTTATGTCCAGCCTTACGTCAAACCCGGCACCTTTCAGGTATAAATATACCAACGTTGCCTTAAGCAAACACACGGTGGTGATGAATCTGGAGCAGCTACTACTTGCCCAAGAGCCCAGCTGATGCGAGAGCCCACGGACGCTGCCCCTCCCTTTTGACGCGCTGAGAAAGACGCTGTCTTTTCTCCTGCCGAGAAACCCAGCCTCCGGCGTTTCCAGCCCACCCTTGCGGGTGACTGGGATATTGAGTCCTGAGAGAGAGATACCAGCCCTCCTGCCTTCTAATACCCAGGTACTTAACTGATTAAACCCTTACAGAGAATTCTTGAGTCAGATTCTTGGCAAAACAAACTTAACTTAAACTGCTACTTACTTACTCCTTCCCACGTATTAGGCTTAGGTCAGGTACACCGGGGTAGGCGTAGTTAGAAGCACCAGTTGAGTACGATTAGTCAATGTATATATGTATGTATCTATTTTATCCATTTTAAAGTATCATATGGCTAAGAAACCATATCAATGCTTTTACAGTATTATTTTATAATCCTGCTT
This sequence comes from Lissotriton helveticus, assembly GCF_964261635.1. Taxonomy (NCBI): domain Eukaryota; kingdom Metazoa; phylum Chordata; class Amphibia; order Caudata; family Salamandridae; genus Lissotriton; species Lissotriton helveticus. The sequence continues at coordinate 246,181,883 of NC_136069.1, read as the reverse complement.
TTACTATATGCACTTTACTTCACTATAAGTATTGCAATTGTAGCGATTCATTTCTCTTGCATGAGGAAGGAGACTGCTCAATAAATAACACCTTTTATTGAAAACGCCTGTCTCTCTTTTCTCTGCAATCTGGTGAAACTAAGTACGCACTTATTGGCTGAGTGAAATAGCTGTCTTTTGTTTTCACACGACTCTAGAGATACACTCTTATTCAGGGAGAGCAATGTTGTCATGTTTTGTGGTTGTCAGAAACTAAATCCCTTCTTGTCTATCCAGGGAGGTTAAACTCCTCCTCGCCTATTTGAGAAAGTTTCTAGTGAACTCTGAGCTAGCTGGCAAAAAACTTAAGTCTAATATAGTCAGTAGAGACCTAGATAACCTCAGTCCTACGTCTACACTACTGAAGATATTATTCCAATGCGCAGAGCCTATTGGGACTATAGGAACTACACTACACCTTGATCCCTTATACTGGATACACAAATCTCCTTGTTTTACATTATTTTAATGTAATTGACCACAATAAGGTAAAGATAACCTCATACGCCTAGATTAGGAGTACATGACGTTGGCCTTTATGTTGCCTCTTTCATGCACTGATATTTTACTTTAGGGCCCCCAAGCACTGGACTCACTGTCTTTGGTCTATGCATTCAGCCTATGGACAGTCCATGCCCTGAGGCACCCTGTTCTATCCTATGTAATGACCAGGAGGCAGATCACCTAACTCCTGTGTCAAAGGCCTGCTTATACAAGTAGTGTTGTGAACACCGTGACAGTTGCCGTTTATGCTTCTTCTGTTTATGTCAAATGTTTGATTTTGCTATTATCTCCTTTTTACAAAGTGTGAAGTTCTTAGAGGTGCACAGAACAGTCTCAGCTGACATGTTTGATTGTTTTCAGTTATGGTGAGCTGCCATAGTATCATGGATTTACACTGTAGTAGCAAACATGTTTTTGTGTTTTTTAGATAATAGAAATAATAATCAAAGATGTGAATTGAGATGACGCATTTTATCGCCATGTTGTTTAGTCATGTTGGTATTTTTGTGTCTGCAATTACAGTTATGTTTTATAAAGATAGAGATAAAAATCAGTGGTCAGATACTATTACAATCTTAGTATTTGACCTTATGTTAAAGGGACTTTGCACTAGGACAGTCAAGCCACAGATCATGACATTTGGCAGCGCCAACCAGCCACAGTCAAGGTCTACACCAATAGCAGTGCAGAAAAGCGGCCTGAAGCTTAGCGCTGTCTAGCAAAAACAGGTATGGTGTGTGATCCACTTTAAGAACGTAAAAACACAGGCTTGCTATTTACTGCTTCTGCTAGAATTCAGCATAGTGAAATAGCTCTAAGGTGTTAGAAACTCGTTAACCATGTTAAAAATGTTCTTGCTGTTCTCATCAATCAATCATATCCTTTGTAAAGCGCACTTCTCACCCATGAGGATCTCAAGGCGCTGGGGTGGGGAATGCTGCTACTGCTCGAAAAGCCAGGTCTTGAGGAGTTTTCTGAAGGTCAGCAGGTCTTGGGTCTGCCGTAGATGGATGGGGATGGTGTTCCAGATCTTGGCGACGAGGTGGGAGAACGATCTGCCGCCTGAGGTTGCTCTTCGGAAGCGAGGGACTGTAGCGAGGGCGAGGGCGGCGGAGCGGAGCTGGCGGGTGGGGTGTAGAAGCTGTGTCGTCTGTTGAGGTACATTGGTCCGGTGTTGTGGAGTGCCTTGTGTGCGTAGGTGAGGAGCTTGAAGGTTATCCTCTTGTTGACCGGGAGCCAGTGCAGGCCTCTCAGGTGGGGTGTGATGTGGCTGAGGCGAGGGATGTCGAGGATCAGGCGTGCAGAGGCGTTCTGGATGCGTTGGAGCCGTCTCAGGAGTTTGGCCGAGGCTCCTGCCTGGAAGGCGTTTCCATAGTCCAACCAGCTGCTGACAAGGGCCTGGGTGACTGTTTTTCTCGTTTCAGTGGGGTCCACTTGTAGATCCTACGGAGCATGCGGAGGGTGTTAAAACAGGAGGAGGAGACGGCGTTGACCTGTTCAGTCATGGAGAGGGTGGAGTCGAGGATGACCCCCTAGGTTGCGTGCGTGGTTGGTGGGTGTTGGAGCGGTTCCCAGTGATGTCGGGCACCAGGAGTCGTCCCAGGCCGAAGGGTTGGATCCGAGGATGAGGACCTCCGTCTTGTCCGAGTTCAGCTTAAGTCGGCTGCTCCTCATCCATTCAGCAACAGCCTTCATTCCTTCGTGAAGGTTGGTTTTGGCGGTGTGGGGGTCCTTGGTGAGGGAGAGTATCAGCTGGGTGTCATCGGCGTAGGAGAGGATGTTGAGGTTGTGCCGACGGGCGACGTGGGCGAGCGGTGCCATGTAGATGTTAAACAGGGTTGGGCTGAGGGATGAGCCCTGGGGTACACCGCAGATGATCTTGGTGGCTTCGGAGCAGAAGGGGGGAAGGTGGACGCTCTGTGTTCTGCCAGAGAGGAAGGAGGTGGTCCAGTCCAGGGCCTTCTCTTGGATCCCAGCGTTGTGGAGGCGTGTTCGTAGTGTATGGTGACAGACCATGTCGAAGGCGGCTGGCAGGTTCAGGAGGATGAGGGCCGCAGTTTCTCCGTTGTCCAGCCTGGACCTGATGTCATCGGTGGCGGCGATGAGGGCAGTCTCGTTGCTGTGGTTGCTGCGGAACCCGGAATGGGAAGGATCCAGGATGTTGTTCTCCTCGAGGTAGCGGGTCAGTTGTTCGTTGACGGTCTTCTTGATGACCTTTGCCAGGAACGGGAACAGGGAGATGGGCGTAAGTTCTTGAGGTCCTTGGGGTCTGCCTTGGGTTTCGTGAGTAAGGCGTTGATCTCGGCGTGCTTCCAGCTCTCCGGGAAGGTTGCTGTCTCGAAGGAGGTGTTGATGACTTTCCGGAGATGGGGTGCGATGGATGTGCTGGCTTTGTTGAAGATGTGGTGTGGGCATGGATCTGACGGAGATCCGGAGTGGATGGTGTTTATGATCTTGATGGTGTCATCGTTGTTGTTGTTGGTCCAGTAGAGCAGGCGGTTGGTGCGGATGGTGGTCGTGGGGGCGGAGGTCTCAGTGGTTGTCGGGGCGGTTGTGGCATTGAAACTGTCATGGATGTCTGTGATCTTGCGGTGGAAGAAGGTGGCCAGCGAGTCGCACAGGTCTTGCGAGGGTGGGGCGTCGTTGGTGTTGGAGCTGGGGTTGGAGAGTTCCTTCACGATGTTGAAGAGCTCTTTGCTGTTGTGCGCGTTGTTGTCTAGGCGGTCTTTGAACGAGGCCCTTTTGGCGGATCTGATGAGGTGATGGTGTCTGCGGGTGGCATTCTTGTGGGCAGCGTGGCTGTCCGGTGTTCGTTCACGGAGCCAGATCTTCATTATGGATCATGACATTAATTTGCTTCATTTCTATTTTCATGACATAAATTGCTTCATTTCTATTTGCATTTTGTTTGATTAACATTCATATTTTATGCAGTAAACTACAATTTTAAAAGTTCCTCTCCTGCGTTTCAGTGTTATTTTGGGTGCGTTATTCAATAGCCAACGGGAGTTTGGTGTTCCACTATGTCCGTGAACCAATCTTGTGGGACTGATTATTATTTCCTACATAGTATTGCTTCTTTTTAGGGCTCGCCTAGGCAACAATTGCGCTATCTCTTCGAAACATGCTGTATTCAGGATATGGGCATAAAGCTCCGCCCAATTTCTGCCCATCTTTTTAACTGGCTCCTTTCCCTGTCCTTTGTAAAATGGTGGCTTTTCATTGGTCAACAGGCTTAGAAGTCCTTCCTTAGTACCACCTTATATCTTCTTGTAACCTCCCATGAGGACACCCCCTGTTACATGTGTAGTTACTCCCTAGGTTTTAATTACAGCCTCAATGCACTATTTTCTTAAAAGGCTTCAGGCAAGGCACACACTTGGTTCTAAGCTAGCCTGGCAGTGGTTACTTTGCTCACTAGAACATCTCACATTTATATGAGACCGTCTATAAATTTCCCTTCACCAACTCCACACAGAGTACAAACTAATCCAAAATTAAATGTAATAATTCTTTTGTCACATTTAAAAGCTCCTAATTGTATTTATGGACATAGCTATTTGAATGTACTCGTAGTACTTTTCTTGCATGCAATGCATTATAGGTAGGGTGGATTTACAATATCTTCTGCGTGGTGCAGTACAATATGTGACCAAAAGAGGTCCGCAGTGCTGGTGCCTTGCTAACTAGGGACCTCTAGGAGCAGTTTACGGTACTGTACCTAGACATGCAGTGCAGGTGCCTTGCTCACTGTGGAACTCTAGGAGCAGCTTGTGGTACTGCACCGAGACATGCAGGGCTGGTGCCTTGCTCACTAGGGACATCTAGGAGCAGCTTGCGGTACTGCATCGAGACATGCAGGGCTGGTGCCTTCCTCACTAGAGACCTCTAGGAGCAGCTTGCGGTACTGCACTTAGACATGCAGTGCTGGTGCCTTGCTCACTAGGGACCTCTAAGAGCAGCTTGCGGTGCTGTACCTAGACATACAATGCTAGTGCCACGCTCACTAGGGACCTCTAGGAGCAGCTTGCGGTACTGCACAAAGACATACAATGCTGGTTCCTGGCTCACTAAGCAAGTATTTACAATGCACTAGGTCTTGCATTACTGAAAGTATGAGCTCTTGGCGTTGCATTACTATTTGCAAAACCAATACCTCAAACTATCAATAATGCAAGACCCATTGCATATGCGTGTTGTTGGTTGTAGCCCAATTGGTTTCAAATTCATATTGAGTCCTTGCTCCAGGGGGTTAGATATTCTGTCCCTGCGGTGCTGGGGGTGCAGGGAACCAATCAGTAGGGGGTGGTCTGCAGTGGATCTGGTCAAGTTTGTCAATGCTTTATGAGCACTCTCACATCCCATAACATTTGTAAATCATGTAATGACAGCTTGTGTAGAAGCCAGGTTTCTAATCATCAAGTAATCTATTTGAACTAGAGTGCATAATTTATGAGCCACTGGGAATAGCACAAGCTACTTAACTTGGTTGGAATGCCTTTCAATAGCACAGTACACTAATGATTTAATTAATCCTGAATGTGGTTATGGAATTTGAAGAATAGCAGCTGAAAAAATTGCAGCCTTCCATTTTTAACAAAGGGACTTTGATGAAGCACACAAAACCGAATCAGCAGTATCAAGGTTTAATTTAATAAATGAAACACTCCTAGTGGAACTACGGGTAGACGGGTGTATTTTAGACCAGTAAAGTACAAGCAAACAACATTAGCTCCCTTCTCTTGACAATGTGCTGTCTTGGGGACAGGCTTCATCCTACATATCACTGAATGTACAGCAACTCACAGACTAATATTTTGATCAGGTTCTAAATTTTGATTATGTTCTAAAACAGGCATATCTTAATTAACAAAAAAAGGCAGATGGCAGGTGTGTATACATTGTAGACCTAGCTACAAAGAAATAGAGCACTGTACAGAAAAGATACTGTGATACACTTATTAAAAGAAATATTGTAATAGAGTTTACAGAACAGGCCTAGAGGGAGGGAAGATGGTGACTAGTAGCAGGGGCAGTGATAAAATGGGAGGTAAATCGCATTCTGGGGTGGGGCATGTCTTGTTTCCTTCCAACCAGGAGCTGCTTGCTGGGGGAGGATCATTATCTCTTTCCTCACATAGAGAAGGGGTGGAACTTGGCAAACCTCATAGGGATGGAGCTTGAAACTCATGAGGGACAGAGGGTGACAAAATGAGTCTACAAGACATTTTGTGAAGTGGCGTAAATTTGCCAAAGAAGCAATATTCAAAATTGTATTTGAACATGTTTTTTGAAGAAGAGCAGCCATGAAGGTGGAGGCCTGCCGTGAACAATCTGTGCAGCAATATGATACGTGCAGAGATCTTGAACCTGGCCTACCACAGCCAACACATGCATCTAACAATGTGTTTTGCTCTCAGTGGCTCTTGCAGATGTGTCTCTGTTATTTCCTACAAACTGAAGGAAGTGCTTCCCTTCAAATCTGACAAATGATGCAAAGGATAATGAACAGGAAATGGTGCAAGGGATGATGGACAGGAAATTAGTGAGTTGCGCGACAGACAGACGTTATTTTGGGTTTGTTTTGGTCCCATAACCGCTAGCACCAGCTCACAGTATTTTAGACCCATAAAAACAATCCAAAATATTCACCTGTTCCAACTTACTCTGGTTGAGAAGACATTTTTAGTTGGAAGTAAATTGAAAGCACCAACAATTTTATTTTATAGCATGACAATAAATATAATTATCTAAAGCTTAAACAATATTGATCAAAGTCACTGGTAGCGGTAGGAAACAGAAGATAGTAGCTTACTCTATTTTTCCCGAGCTCCTACAGCATGCAGACATAGGAGTGCCAAGACAGAGATGGAGCAACATTTTTTAACCGTACCCATCACATCCTATTCAAGACTCTTCTTATGTCTGCGCCCTGTAGGCAATTTTATCTAAAAGCTGCACAATCGCAAGCACTCGCTGAGATGACCTGAGCATGTACATACTTCAGACACTCCTTCTGACCCACTGTTGCCTGAGATATAAGAGTCTGTCAAAATCTTTAAGTGCACACGTATGTTTGTTCTGCTGACTCATTCCAAGTACATGTTGGACAGACGTCCTCAGGACCAGTCGGTTGATAGGGCCTTCTTTCACTGAAAATCTATCATAACAACAATTAGAAAAGTAATTGAGCATATTTTTCTACCATCAAAGACATTAGTGGGGTCCTGTCAAAATGTTTGAATCCTGCCCCTAATCTCATAATCTCTATTAATGTATAACCTCTATTTAAATGTATATTGTAATAGTGACATAGCTAATACACTCTTGATTTGTCTAAAAAGTATGTTCCTTATATCATGAAATATTCATGAACTGTATAGATACATTCTCATACATCCAATTGCCCGTCCCCAGTTATCATCTTATAATGCCACTGCTTCGTCTTCAAATAAGGCAACATAATCAACATCTACCCAGACTGCAAAGGGATCATAAAAAAAGATTAAGCCCACCAGCAACATCATTCTGGGATGGACTACCAATTACTTATCCCCAAACACTGTGCTAGCTGTCCTAATATTTGTCTTAATTGTGTGGCACATACCTCAGGTAACTTAGAATTTGAAGTAGATGCTAGATAAAAAGGACACTCTCACCCACACCCTGCTGGCTTAGCAAAGAATCGATAGCAATGCCAACTGCTCTTGACCTTGAAAGGTGATAGGAGGCCTTTTGGCTTTGCCGGTGCTGCTCATTATCATCACAAAGACATAAATAGAAGAAGGTTATTGATACTGATTAGCATCAGCAAGACGCCTTGACAAAAACGGAACAAACAAAATGAAAATCATGCATGCGTAACTCTTCATTATGATCCTCAGAGGCCTATTTTAGGTCTGGTGTTAGCCAAGACCTTTTGATTTTGCAAACAATATTTATAATTTACTATCATACAGGGGCGTTCAATGACCCCGTACTTCCATTGGTCCGTTTGTTGTGTCAGTCACCGTTTTATTTAATCCGCTACAACATGCAGCATGGGACATTTAGCTGCAGCAGCCGGCACGGCTCGCCGGTGGGGGGCGGAAGCGCAGGGTGCGGGCTGCACTGTAAAAAATTAAAAATAATAACAGTTACCTTGCCGCAGCCAGGTCCCGCATCTTCTCTCCTGATCGCAGTGTTGTGATTGGTCTGAGAGCCGTGACATGGTGCTCAGCCAGGACTGTAGGGATGGGCTTGTTCTCCATGCAGGCTGTAATGTATCCTGAATGGAGAAGGGGGAAAGTGGGCATGACTGGTTTGGGGGGCCCGAGAGGGCCTACCAAACAATCACTGTGCACAGGAGTGTTGTACCACTCCTCCCATGCAGCTCACCCCCGCCCCCTCATGCACTGCGGCAGCAGGAGGACAAAATAAAACATTCTGTTATTATAATTTTATTTTTTCCTTCCTTTTGCTCCTTTCTGGCAGTGGGGCGACTCTCCTCTGCCTTAGCGGAGGAGCCGCCACTGGCAATTAGTCAGCCTACTTCAGCCATTGGCTAACTTCAATCTGAGTAACAACATTCTACTCTTTTACAAGAAAAACATCTGGAAACAAAGTAGTTCATTTAATGCCAGAGGCTACTATGGAAATGTCTGTTTTAGGAGACAAAGTATTTTTGCTTTTACAGCTTTTTTTTCGTACCATGAAGACCATGCATCTCCTCAATCAATTAAGTTTTGAAAATGAGTGACGAGACAAAACAAGCATTGGCATAGCCAAAAGGTTAACAACAACCCTGGGCCTATTGACTTTGCCAATGTTTGTTTTTATTGTATGACCAGTCAACTCATCATGATGCATAAGCAGGCACGTATGCATCATTATGCATTCTCTTATAACAGCAAGACACTACGGTGGTTCGTTTTATTTTTATTAATTTTTTTATTATTGGAAGATACCAGATATATGTGTGTATATATATATATATATATGGGGGGTGCAGGCCTGGGGGGGTGGGGGGTTGTTTGAGCACCTGAACACCACCAAGGGGTTTGGCCAAACAACAAGGGGTAGGCACAGGCAGGTAGTTGACAAAGTGGGCCGGGAAATGAAGAAATACAGGGATCAAAGCTGAGTGGGGCAAGAAGGGGAGAGTAAAACAACAGTCAAGAATAAGAGGGATTAACACAGCGTGGGGGAAAGCAGGCACACTGGAGAAAGTACTAGAAAACTCACTTTTAGTGCTGAAAACAAACAAAACAAATAGTGGTCTGACTGGAAGCAGTGGAAAGTTACAAGTAATCCCATCAAATGGCACTATCAGAGTATGACTCAAAGAGAGGCATGCACTTTAGGAACTATTCATCGTCAAATGTATGGGTCAGTCTCCTTTTAAGTTTACAAAGCAAAGCCAACCAGCAGCATTCCAAGATTCTGATATCTTCCAAGAGTCCTTGAAGTTAAAATCCTCGGGTGGAAACATTGGTTTAAAATTACAAATGGGTGCAGATAATGTTTTTACAGAATCGTGTTTGCACAGCATGTCTTCATGTGGTGGATATTATTCCAGCAATGAAGGGGTACCTGGAAATGTTAGATGTCAATTCTTATGAGAAAGGGGGTAGTGGACTCCTTACGGACACCTGGCCAAGTTTACAGAATGTATTAATATGGTTTATGTTTCCTGCTTATAATGACGATTTTAGCTTCCCACAAGTACCACAAATAACACCAGAGTAGACACTGGTGGTAGGCGCAAGGAAATTGAAAATTGGATTACTTCTTAAGTCTTCTCAATGCAAAAAAGAGCAGGTTGATGTGCAACATATAAAGTCACAGGTGGGATTACCAGAGGCTACCTGTGGCCACTGCACCAGTAAATGCAGAGGCAAATTCAGATTATCGAAGAATAGTATTTTGAGACAGGCTATGTCTTCTCTGAGTGGTGTATGCCAGGATTTCAAACAAGTGTCTGATTTTTTTTTTTGATTCACAAAGAATCAAGATTTCCTGCAGAACTCCAATCTGTAAAACTGGAGTATGTGTATGCCTTTCCAAAGTGGAAGAGGTATGTGAACATCCCCTAAGTTACAAGTCTGTCATTCCTAAATCTATGCATCAGAATTTGGAATCTTTTGTTTGCAAAGTCGCATTTTTAAGCCCCAAAGTGAAACTTAGTTATGCCAAAATGTTGTGAATCCGGTCTTTAGCTCTGAAAACCCCTGGTAGTAGAGTTTGCTCTAGTGAAGTACTAAAAAAAAGACTACTTTAACATATTCATACTAATTTAAACGATCTTCTGGAGTTTACACTGGTTGTTTCTAGCTGCCTTGTTCATGTGTAAGGTCTGGCAGATGCATGTGGGAATGTTTTGTATTTTCAGCCTTCTTTGCAGCCTGCTCACCTGCTTTGCGGCAGGATGCGAAGTACAAACCAAAATAAACATTAGGCTTACCGCACACATCCTTTCTTTTCAAGGAATGCATTTAATTGTCGAGGATCAAAGGAAGCCCTCTCAAATAGTACTGCTATTCATAAAAAAACATGGCGACTAGAATATCCAAGATTCAGCATATGTCCGTTGAGTACATTAGTAAACGTCACCACTTATTGATAGAAAACTAGAAGCCGTATGCGCTGTAATCAGCAGTCTTGCTAAAATAGTTTGCTCACCATTCAAACTTTGTATTTGGAATAACCCCATTTAGTAATGATTAAATGACAAGAGTTTCTGGAAAAGCACTCAACGGCGACCACACGCATAGTTCGAAATTTCCGGCAGGTAATTGAGGAAATGCAAAGTTCATCAATCGGTAGTACACATGGTTTCATTTTTGATCAAGTATGTGGTAAAGTTTTGGGGTGACTCGTGTCTTTAATATCTAAAGAGGTTTAACCGCACTATTTTACCATCTTAACACAGTAGTAAATGATTGTTTGTCACTGGAAATTTAAGGGATGGTGCCGCTTTTGGATAACAATATAGTAGTGTGTGTTATCATCTCTAAAGTAATTACAGAGCAAAACCGAACACAACTCAATAACATAACACAAAGCAAATTAACACAACATAAATCTAACAGGGCATAGAACAACAAACAGTCCAAAATGAATGTAACACAATGCAACACTATTACAGTGCAATAATTTAATAGACACAGTGAACCCATGTTGTAATTCTCTGTGAGATTATTGTTTTTCGAATAGCATGACACTAAAACTACTTTTCTCCTTTTAACATGTGATCTTCCCTAAAGTTTGGAAGTGTGAGAAGAATCTAGAGAGTGCATTTAAACTATTCCTCTTGCATAGCCACGAACAAGCAAGCAGACACAACGGCAAACATAGGAAGACAGAGGCGTTCAGGCATTTGTGTGCAGAAGCACACACAACCACATATGCTTACACAGACCTGGGCAACGATACACAGTAACAGGCACTCAGCCTCACATAAATACACAAAGACCTACACAAAAAGACAGATACAAATAGATAGAGGAACACACAGAACATGCACAGCAATCACACACAGACGTATAGATATGGACACAACTAAACATGCACATGAATTCAAAGACCCACAGGTATGCACAGCTACCATCGATGAAAACGCCATAAAATACATAAATTCATGTGCATACACACACACAAAGGATCTTCAGTTTATTTTATTTTTAAAGTAATGTACACTCGCCACTGACAGTAATCTCGTTATCTAGTCATGGAAAGCAGAAGCTAATTGTTTACATATGAACTTTAATCAATTCTGAAAGAGTTTTAAGTCCTTGATATAACATACAGGATTGTACATAGGTAGATGTCGACAAAGGGATGTTTTCATACATGGATCATGAGTGGCATCTTACACTATAACCTAGTTACAATTTTAAGATAGATAGATAGATCTGTGCAGAGCGTAATATGCAACGTATTACTATTGTTGAATAAGGGGAGGGGAAGTGACTCACAAGAGGTGAAGTCTTGTGTGGGTCATGATGACAATCTCCTCCCTAAAAAATGGTAATAAATAGCAGATTACACTCTCCGCATCTGCATATATGGTTTATGTCATGTCGTTTTTTCCTAATGTATTTGTTTTATCAAAAGATATTTAACTAAAACCAGGATGAAAGCAGTTACATTGATCCAGTAATGATCCCATTGCAGAGACCTGGTAGCTGTTAGGATAAGTTCTTCCAAGTATAAAGTAAACGTACCATGCAACCGCTGATGCAGTATGCAGTGTTTTTGTCATCTCAATTTTGTTACATTGTGGTAATAAACTGGAATGTGACCTTTGAACAATAGTGATACATGAGTGACTTAGTGCAGTTGCTCTCATTAATGTATTATTAAGTCACATTTATTTTTACTCTCATGATATACACATGCTAATATATATATATATATATATATATATATATATATATATATATATATATATATATATATATATATATATATATATTGTTTTTTATTATTATTATTTTTTACTGAAAAACCAAAGGTTACACAGACATTATAGTTAGGTTAAGATTTTAAACACACAAAACCATAGAAATTCAGCAGTAATTTGGGCACAGTAATTTGTGCCCTATGGTAAATATAACTAAGTCATGCCCCCACGATGCAGTTTTCTCATCAATAATTTCACTGCAAATATTGCAGTGTTATTATCAATGGTGTCGTAGAAGATGTCATGAGTGATTTAATATGTGGAGTAATTAGCAGTGCATGGTGAGGGTGTGAGTTATAGTTACCTTGGGGCACGAGTTATAGTTACTTGAGATAACTATAACAGCAGAATTTATATGGTTTTGTGTGTGTAAAATCTGAATCTAACTAGAACGTCCCAGTAACCTTTGTTTGTTTCAGTGAATTTCTATGGTCTTCTAAATTTTATTTCCTAACTATACCATCCCTGCAACTTAGGTGTGTGAGTGAGTGATTGTGTAAGTGGCTGTGTGAGAGTGTGATGGGTCTGTGTGTGGGTGACTGGCTGGGATGGATCTGTGAGTGGGTGTGTGAGTGACTGTGTGGGTGTGTGAGTGGCTGTGTGAGTGGTTTTTAGGGTCTGTGAGTGGCTGTGTTACATACCGTAAGTGGGTGTGTGAGTGGGTATGTGAAAGCTGTTTTTGTCTGTCTGTGAATGGTTTTGAGGGTCTGTGAGTGGGTGTGTGAGTGACTGCATGGGTGTGTGAGTGGCTGCATGGGTGTGTGAGTGAGTGTGTGAGTAGGTGTGTGGATCTGTGAGTGAGTGTATGTTTTTTTATTTGGGGTCTGGATCCTGGGTTCCACCTGAAACTGGGATGATCCAGGAAGATCCACAGACCCTATTGTGGTTAAAAAAGGGTTTTGGACAATTTTGTGCCCACAGGGTGTCCCTAACAGACCACTCTATTAGTCCCATGGGGTTAGGGCACCTCTACCCTGAACCCTGATATCACTTTATAACTTTATTTTCCCCATTGGGAACTAGTCCCAATGAACAAAATGGTGGTAGCAACTTTCCTCTCAGGTTGCAGCCAGCCAATCACAGCATTGCTGTTGGCACATGAATTCGCAAATCCGAGGATGATCGCGCCCCTAGATGCACACATTTGAGTTTCAGTTAATATCTTGTAAACTACTGAACTGATTTACACCAAATCACAAAAAGCCCGCTTTCCGAACGAAGATCATCCTTTCTACCAAATTTAGTGTAATTCTGTTCAGCGGTTCGGGCTGTTGTCATGTCTAAAATCCCTATGGGAATTAACATGAGAAACAATTATTTTTTTTACTCACCTCCATTTTCTCAGCCCCCGCTAAACAGATCACTTCCAAACTTTCCATGCACAACTAAAATCAGCAGCACACTTTTTTGGGAACATTTTGTGAAGATTCGTCAAATGGTGCCATGGATATAGGCAAGTCATAAACGCTTTCCTATAGAAACTAGGTCTTAACTATAACTACCTATTGGCAACCACCAGTATGTAATCTATATACACACTCACTCGCACACACACCCAGGATAACTGTGCTATAGTGCCCTCATGGGGGTTCTGGTGACATCATAAACCCCAATGCTGAAGTCACCAGAACCATGTGGTGGTAAAATTGGACAATATTATACATTGTACTCATAAGTATTTTTTATATTCTCTATTTTGGGCAGTTAGCTTGAAAAACTGTTTTATTTAAGTGCAACTAGCAATGTGCACTGACTAGAATTAGAATGATTAGGCTTTGTTTTGTTTACCTTTCTTGAATAAATTGTTAATAAAATAGTGGGTAATGCAGAGTCTCAGTGGATTTAGGTGATTCTGTTGCTGGAGTATTTGCCGCTAATTGTATATTTTCTGCAATTGTTACATAATTTTCAAAATGTGAGGATTTTACCAAAACATATTTCTATCTCAAAAATTATACTCAGAGATTGTGCTGCATAATTAAAAAGAAAATCGGCATAATTTAGACAACCTTGCTGCATATTGTGGTCCTTCATGCGACATAATCCTAGTAAGACTGACACTGTTAAAAATCTGCAGAGTGGTTTTAGGCTGTCATGAAGAGGACAAAATACATATTTCACAGCCAACTATGAAATACTTCCCATATATCACGGTTCCCTGTGAATTATGGGATTTTATATCACTGGATTTGTGCAATAGCATGTTATACTATATAAATGGGTCCCAAACACCCATTATCATCAACCTGCTTTTTTGTATGGATGATTAGCAAAAGCTGGAACATAAGAGTGAACGCTAAATTGTTAATTCTTTTATGAATAACCAAGTTGGGAGTGCGAATGTGATGGCCATCAATGGCCCTTTACAGCATAGGAACCAGAAGAAAACGTCATCCTGGGCAGAGCAGTTTCAGCGCCACCTCCCAAGCTCAAATACTGACATGGCGACCTTTTCCAAGAACCTCCCCCTGACCTCTCGGCTGAACAGGAAACTTTTGACTCTGGCAACAAGCCTTCACGGGCACAAGGTCGCGAGAGTGCAGATTGCCACATGTATTTGTTGTTTTACCCTGCTCCATTATGTGGTATTTCAGTCCAATCGCCGACTTCCTCCAGCCACCAAGGTAAGCGTGAGACCGCCTCGTAGCCAATCAACGGCCGCAGTCACTGGGGAAGTGTAATTGCAGAAGAGGTTTGAATATACTGGTACCAGATGCTTAGGAAAAGATGCGAGGGCTATTTAACAGTGCTGCAGGCATCCGTCGCTGGGACCAGCCCACGGGTTCCAACATGGGAGCACGCTGCTCCTTTCCCACGATGCTGCACGAGATCAGGGCCTTCTTTTCTTATTTTAGAAAGTACTTTTACAAGACGAGATGAAAACCGTTTGAAGCTGAGATCCTGCATCCTTAACGTGCATGAGATTATACAATTCTGTAGTCAGCGCTCAAGGAACAAGACTGATTTTAATTGATTCCACGGCCTATTGAAGTCCTGTCTAAACAAACCACCGCTTAAAGCATTCGCTTCCTTGAAAAACAGACCCTGGGATGTTTGCCAAACTTGTACAGACAGCAGGGTAGATAGAAACTGCAGCAAAAAATACAGCAAACGTGCATTCAACAAACTGATTGGTTTTTCAGGCCTGGCCAAAGACAGCGTAAGCCTTTTCAGATTCACGTCTTTTGTAAATCGAGCAGGAGTTCTTCGTTCTATCCCCATCAAAATGGATTGTAATGCACGCAGATTAAGAAAGAGAAAGTAATATCGTAAAGATTTGAACACAAAAAAACATAATCATAATTGCTGCCCCCTTGGGACAGGAATCTAGAATGGCACACAGCAATGGTTTCCAGTCCAGAGCTGTGGCT
The DNA here is from genome assembly GCF_964261635.1 of Lissotriton helveticus. Lineage (NCBI taxonomy): Eukaryota > Metazoa > Chordata > Amphibia > Caudata > Salamandridae > Lissotriton > Lissotriton helveticus. The sequence goes on along the minus strand of NC_136069.1, from coordinate 246,166,526 downwards.
GGGCATGATTACCGAAGTCCTGTGAAACTACTGTGAGAGCGATTTAACTTCCCACAAGAGGAAAACAAAGAAAAACTGTTATGTTTTCATGTAATTGATTTGATGATGACATTCGGATGTTTTTTGCTTTCTCGTTTTTCACTTCTCAGCTTCATGACTCTTTTTTTCCCCTTTCCCCATCGTTCTGCACTCCAGTATTTGAACAACTCCATTTCTCTCCACCTTAAATCCAATGAGCCAGATAATTTATGCTTATGCCTGATTTCTTCCTTCTTCCATTCTATGTTCCACCTATTGTCCCTTACTCTGCAGTTTTGGTTGTTACATGTGCATTACGTTTGAACTCTCTTTATTCTTTCCTACTTATATATCCTCTATTACATCCACCATACACACCAGCTCTTTAACATTTCAAGATTTATTTATTTATTTATTTTAAGAACTTGTAAAGCGCGACTGTCACCATTGCAGGCATCCTGGCGCTAACAGAATCCAAACCCAGATATAAGCAGAAGCAGCCGAGTATACCAGGGGAGAGAGACTAGCCAGGGAAAAGCCAGGTTTTTACCTTTTTCCTGAACTGCAGAAGTTCATTAGTGGCCCTAATCTCGATGGGGAGAGTGTTCCAGAGTCTGGCGGCAGTCACCTGAAAGGATCTACCACCAGCTCTGACCTTCCTAAATCTGGGAACGACTACCAGTTTAGCATCCGATGAGCGGAGGTGTCTGGAAGGAGTATACCAGACGAACTTGGACCTTAAAGGAGCTGGACCGCATCCGTGGAGAGCCCTGAACACTATACAGAGGGCTTTAAATTGGATCCTCTGTCTAAGAGGAAGCCAATGTAATTTTGCCAGGGCAGAAGGTCCATGAGATCTCCTAGGCAGCCCCAACGCCAATTTAGCCGCCGCAGATTGGACCCTTTGGAGTCTGTCCAGTAGATACTCAGGGGACCCCAGCAGGAGGGCATTACAGTAGTCCAACCTGCTCAGGATGGTACATCTAACCACTTGGGCACGGGCATAGGGGGTAAAAGGGGCAGAACCTTCCTGAGTGAGCGAAGGATGGCAAAACAGCTGGCCGATGTTTTCTGTACATGGGTGTCCATACTGAGCCCGTGGTTCAGCATGACTCCTAGGTTGCGGACAGAGTCCGCAGGTCGTACGGTACAGCTGGATTCCGGGGGCCAGAAATTGTTGGGAAATGGTCGAGGAATCCTTGTTACAGCGTTGAAAAGCACTTCAGTTTTCCCGGCATTAAACTGAAGCGAGTTTGCCTTTAACCAGCTTGCCGTGTTCCTTAGGCAGTTATGTAGGACCTCCACAGAGATGGACTCCTCTCCTTCCAAGGAGAGAATCATCTGCGTGTCATCGGCATAATTAACAATTCGAATGCCGAATCCTTTAATGAGCGAGATTAGTGGCCTAAGATATACATTAAAAAGAATAGGGCTGATGGCAGAGCCCTGAGGCACACCATGCAGGACCGGGGAGAAGGGTGATTAAAAAGGAGGCATTGAAACCGCCTGCTGCCTGTCCTGCAGAAAAGAATGGAACCAACTCAATGCCGAGTCTCTCACCCCTGCATCAAACAGCCGCCTCAGCAAGATCTTATGATTAACTGTGTCAAAGGCGGCAGACATATCGAGTAGGATCAAAAAAGATGCCTGACTTCTGTCTGCCCGCCTTTGAAGTTCATCCATGGCAGTGATGAGGGCTGTTTCGGTGCCATGGGCCGGCCGAAAGCCGAATTGGTCCTCGTCAAGTAGGAGAAGTTGTTCCAGGTGGGTGGAAAGAGTGTTGCTAACCACCCGCTCAACTATCTTGGCGGGGAGTGGCAGCAGTGAAATGGGCAGGTAGTTTTTTGAACACTCAGGATCCAAGGAGGGTTTTTTTAGCAGGGGGGAGACTAACGCCCGTTTCCAGTGAGCAGGGACGGTACCAGTCACCAGGGATTGATTGCAGATGAGAAGGAGTGGGGAAAAAAGCTCAACTGCAAATTCCTTCCAAATTTTAGGGGGGACCGGGTCCAAGGGCGAACCGGAAACAATCCCTCTCGCTATATTGGAGAATTTTTCATAAGAAAGTGGCAGGAACCTGAGCAATAATCTTTCCAGAGCCAGAGCCGAGTTGGGTGCCAGGTTAACTGGTGGGGCCGGTCCAGATTCAGGGCGAGAGTCACTGTCAAGGGGGATGTCCAGATCTTTAAGAATCAGGTCGATTTTTTCTTTAAAGAATATGGCAAGATTGTCACAAAGATCTTGAGACGGGACAATCACATTCTTGCACGCGTCCGGATTAGTAACGCTATTTAAGATATTAAAGATACTCCTGGCGTTATTGGAGGTATTACAGATCAAAGAGGAGTAATAAGCAGCTTTAGATCTTTTAATGAGATTTTTATAGGCAAGAATCTTAGTTTTCCATATTTCTTTAGAGGATTCATTGTAATCGCGTCCCATTTCCTCTCTGCTTGTTTACAGTCCAGTTTTACAGTTTTGAGATCGTCGTTGAACCAAGGAGCAGAGTCTCTACCTCTAAAGATGCGATCAGTGTGTTCTTAACTTCCAGTCAATTAAAACCCTTACTTTCAATCTGGTCTTCTGACGTCATCTATTGTTATTACCTTCTTATTGATCTCCCTGCTTATGAGCCTTTATGTCGACCTCTTTGGAGCCGTCCTTGCAGACACCAACATCAAGACCCACGAGTCTTCTGGTGGCACCCAATTCTAGCTCACAATCTCCTCAGCCAATGACAGAGATTCAAAATCTGCCTCAAACTCACTTAAACCTGTACATCAACAAATAAACAGGTGCTAAACACCAAATTGCTCCTGATGCCAAAGACCAAATTCCTCTTGTTTTCCAATACCACCAAACATTTTGTCATGGCTCTCCAACCTAAACCTTCGTATCCCAACTGACAGAACAGGCAACTTTTGAGTCTGGCAACAAGCCTTCACGGGCACAAGGTCGCGAGAGTGCAGATTGCCACATGCATTTATCAGACTCACACTTGTCTCAAACTTCTCACTCAAAGACCACATTGCCAAGTAGACCAAACAGCCTAGAGCCAACTCACTCTCCGGAAAAGTGGAATGTTTCTCCCACAAGACCTCAGAATGACATCTCAAGCCCTATTCATCTCCAACCAAGGAGTAGGCAAAGCCATGCACCACGGCATCCCACAGACCACTTAACTCCTCCCCGCAGTGGCATACTTAATCAAGGGGTTGGAGAAATCTGATCACATCCCCAGCTGCTTCACCTACCATGTCCTCTACACTAAAACCCACTGCCTATCTGGCTGGAGCTATCTCCCTCACACAATCAAACCACTTCTTAAAACTTAAAACGCACCTCTTCAAGGAACACTTCCTCAGAAACGCAGACTGCTTACTCCTTCCACTGTCCCCTCCCTCCTATGAATCCCCAATGGGGCTGCCTCCTTGTGGGAAACACCCTTTACAACGAGGTTTTCACCTCATGGTGCCTTTACCACGCATATTCGGCACACATATTTTTACCATGTACATGCCTTTACAAAGCATGCCTTTACCGCGGATTGAAGGTAAGTTGGGGGTGTGGGAGGAGATAAATAACAAGCATTGGCATAGCCAATAGGTCTCGCCTTTGGGACCTTATAAGTGTTTAGCCATGCAACACTTGATGTTGTTGCACCAAGGATATTGTGCTGGATAACTAAACACTTATAAGGTCCCAAAGGCGAGACTTATTGGCTATGCCAGTGCTTGTTTTTTTTTTTAGCTTTCTGCTTTTGTGAAATAAGTAACTACATTATAAGTATTTTTTTTTTAACCTGGTGTTTGTTATCTCTAAAAACAAGCATTGGCATTGCCAATAGGTCTCGCTTGTGGGACCTTATAAGTATTTAGTTTTGCAGCACAATATGATGAGTGGCGTTGTGTGTGTGAGTGGCGTTGCGTGTGTGAGTGGCGTTGCGTGTGTGAGTGGCGTTGCGTGTGTGAGTGGCGTTGCGTGGGTGAGTGGGGTTGCGTGGGTGAGTGGGGTTGCGTGGGTGAGTGGGGTTGCGTGGGTGAGTTGCGTTGCGTGGGTGAGTGGCGTTGCGTGTGTGAGTGGCGTTGCGTGTGTGAGTGGCGTTGCGTGTGTGAGTGGCGTTGCGTGTGTGAGTGGCGTTGCGTGTGTGAGTGGCGTTGCGTGTGTGAGTGGCGTTGCATGTGTGAGTGGCGCTGCGTGTGTGAGTGGCGTTGCGTGTGTGAGTGGCGTTGCGTGTGTGAGTGGGGTTGCGTGTGTGAGTGGCGTTGCATGTGTGAGTGGCGTTGCGTGTGTGAGTGGCGTTGCGTGTGTGAGTGGCGTTGCATGTGTGAGTGGCGTTGCGTGTGTGAGTGGCGTTGCGTGTGTGAGTGGTGTTGTGTGGATGAGTGGGGTTGCGTGGATGAGTTGCGTGTGTTTGTGGCGTTGCGTGTGTGAGTGGCGTTGCGTGTGTGAGTGGCGTTGCGTGTGTGAGTGGCGTTGCGTGTGTGAGTGGCGTTGCGTGTGTGAGTGGCATTGCGTGTGTGAGTGGCGTTGCGTGTGTGAGTGGCGTTGCGTGTGTGAGTGGCGTTATGTGTGTGAGTGGCGTTGCGTGTGTGAGTGGCGTTGCGTGTGTGAGTGGGGTTGCGTGGATGAGTGGGGTTGCGTGGATGAGTGGGGTTGCTTGGATGAGTTGCGTGGGTGAGTGGGGTTGCGTGGGTGAGTTGCGTTGCGTGGGTGAGTGGCATTGCGTGTGTGAGTGGCGGTGCGTGTGTGAGTGGCGTTGCGTGTGTGAGTGACGTTGCGTGTGTGAGTGGCGTTGCGTGTGTGAGTGGCGTTGCGTGTGTGAGTGGCATTGCATGTGTGAGTGGCGTTGCGTGTGTGAGTGGCGTTGCGTGTGTGAGTGGCATTGCGTGTGTGAGTGGCGTTGCGTGTGTGAGTGGCATTGCGTGTGTGAGTGGCGTTGCGTGTGTGAGTGGCGTTGCGTGTGTGAGTGGCGTTGCATGTGTGAGTGGCGTTGCGTGTGTGAGTGGCATTGCGTGTGTGAGTGGCGTTGCGTGTGTGAGTGGCGTTGCGTGGATGAGTGGGGTTGCGTGGATGAGTTGCGTGTGTGAGTGGCTTTGCGTGTGTGAGTGGCGTTGCGTGTGTGAGTGGCGTTGCGTGTGTGAGTGGTGTTGCGTGTGTGAGTGGCGTTGCGTGTGTGAGTGGCGTTGCGTGTGTGAGTGGCGTTGCATGTGTGAGTGGCGTTGCGTGTGTGAGTGGCGTTGCATGTGTGAGTGGGGTTGCGTGGATGAGTTGCGTGTGTGAGTGGCGTTGCGTGTGTGAGTGGTGTTGCGTGTGTGAGTGGCGTTGCGTGTGTGAGTGGCGTTGCGTGTGAGTGGCGTTGCGTGTGTGAGTGGCGTTGCGTTTGTGAGTGGCATTGCGTGTGTGAGTGGCGTTGCGTGTGTGAGTGGCATTGCGTGTGTGAGTGACGTTGCGTGTGTGAGTGGCGTTGCGTGTGTGAGTGGCGTTGTGTGGGTGAGTGGGGTTGCGTGGGTGAGTGAGGTTGCGTGGGTGAGTGGGGTTGCGTGGGTGAGTGGGGTTGCGTGGGTGAGTGGGGTTGCGTGGGTGAGTTGCGTTGCGTGGGTGAGTGGCGTTGCGTGTGTGAGTGGCGTTGCGTGTGTGAGTGGCGTTGCGTGGGTGAGTGGCGTAGCGTGTGTGAGTGGCGTTGCGTGTGTGAGTGGCGTTGCGTGTGTGAGTGGCGTTGCGTGTGTGAGTGGCGTTGCGTGTGAGTGGCGTTGCGTGTGTGAGTGGCGTTGCGTGTGTGAGTGGTGTTGCATGTGTGAGTGGCGTTGCGTGTGTGAGTGGTGTTGCGTGTGTGAGTGGCGTTGCGTGTGTGAGTGGTGTTGCGTGTGTGAGTGGCGTTGCGTGTGTGAGTGGCGTTGCGTGTGTGAGTGGCGTTGCATGTGTGAGTGGCGTTGCATGTGTGAGTGGCGTTGCGTGTGTGAGTGGCGTTGCGTCGATGAGTGGGGTTGCGTGGATGAGTGGGGTTGCGTGGATGAGTTGCGTGTGTGAGTGGCGTTGCGTGTGTGAGTGGTGTTGCGTGTGTGAGTGGCATTGCGTGTGTGAGTGGTGTTGCGTGTGTGAGTGGCGTTGCGTGTGTGAGTGGCGTTGTGTGTGTGAGTGGCGTTGCGTGTGTGAGTGGCATTGCGTGTGTGAGTGGCAATGCGTGTGTGAGTGGCGTTGCGTGTGTGAGTGGCGTTGCGTGTGTGAGTGGCATTGCGTGTGTGAGTGGCGTTGCATGTGTGAGTGGCGTTGCGTCGATGAGTGGGGTTGCGTCGATGAGTGGGGTTGTGTGGATGAGTTGCGTTGCGTGTGTGAGTGGCGTTGCTGTGTGTGAATTGCTGGTTGGGGGAGTGGGGGGGTGGGCGGGGGAGCAGCAGGCAGATGCGAGTGGAGCGCGCGCTGGAGAGGGAGGGGGTGGGAGGACTAGGCAGCGGGAGAGAGGGAGAAAGGAGCGCGAGGGAGGCGTTTTTAGATACATGAAGCCAAAATTACAAGTGAGCATGTTACAAAAGCAAACGTTACGTTACATGAGACAATAGTGACAGTTGTGAAAGTATCAAGAGCAACAAAATACAAGAGGTAGCAAACGATATGCAATAGCATATCTGAGGGAACACGGCCTGGGGGAAGCTGGGGGAAGCTGGCTGGGGAGGGGGAGGAGAAATGAAAGGAAGGCTGTGTTTGCGGGGAGAGAGAGGGGAGGTGCTGGTGTGGGCGGGGGGAGGTGCTGGTGTGGGAGGAGTGCTGCTACGGCAAGGCTGTGTTTGCGGGGAGAGAGAGGGGAGGTGCTGGTGTGGGAGGGGGGAGTTGCTGGTGTGGGAGGAGTGCTGCTAGGGGAGGAGAAGCCCTGGCCGTGAATGCTCGTGCATGTTCACGTGAACTGCAAGAAAACGCCGGGCTGAAACCCCTTAGTTTGAAGAGGATTTTGCCGACATGAATTCGATCCTATCCATTCCTGCGGAATGGGACAGGCTCGACCTAAAAAGTAAATATCAGGAGATACATACGAAGAAACATATAGAAAAGAATCAACACAATTAAAACATCATGGATCACAACAGAGCAAACCAACCAAAACAGAAAGTAACACAACAACCACAGTACAAAAGAGCACCACGCTATATAATGCAGCATAAAAAATAGTGGAACAAAAAAAGACGACAGAACACAGCACCACCACAATCAAATGCGAAACAATAAATATGCACAAACATTGTTGTCACACTCACTTATTACCACTTCTGGAAACCTGCTTTCATAATACGGTGGTAAAAGGTGTTTGCATCAAGCAATGCTTTAATTTTCCACAAGAACATGAAATAGTGTTGGTCAAAATGTTTCCGTGATCAGCCCCATGTCTAAATCGCAGTTTACAAATTAGAATCCCAGTCAGCTGACACAGCCTTTCCTCCTTTTGAGGCTAGTAATGGCGTTCCAAGGAGCTGGGTAGTGGTAGATTAAAAAGTGTCCCGCTGTACTGCCACACAGCAGCCCGGGAACCCATTAACAGCTATCAGCATTACAGTACGACCAATGCATTGTGGTACAGGTAGTTTCCGATCCTGCATTTTTGTTTTATCACAGTCACTGGGAGCAAAAAAACAAGCATTGGAAATGCAATAGGTCTCGCAATAGAATAGTTAGACATTTTTCTTTTTGCAAATGGAAGAGTGGCGTTGCGTGGATGAGTGGCGTTGCGTGGATGAGTGGTGTTGCGTGGATGAGTGGCGTGTGTGAGTGGCGTTGCGTGTGTGAGTGGCGTTGCGTGTGTGAGTGGCATTGCGTATGTGAGTGGCGTAGCGTGTGTGAGTGGCGTTGCGTGTGTGAGTGGCGTTGCGTGTGTGAGTGGCGTTGCGTGTGTGAGTGGCGTTGCGTGTGTGAGTGGCGTTGCGTGGATGAGTGGGGTTGGAATGCAATAAGTATCGCATTAGAAAAGTTGTAGTTATTGGTCTTGTAAATGACATAATTTATTTATTTTTGCGATGTTAAAATTGCTATATTGATGACTTTGTCATTTACAATGCCAATAGTTATAACGTTTGCAAATGTGACACCTATAGCATTTGGAATGCAACATGTTTAGTATTTACGTGACTTATATGGCAGCTCTGGTCGTTATGCTACATCTCTAGATAGTTTTATCTTCCGCAAATGTGACACCTATTGTAACACAATATGTGTTGTGAGGGTGGGTGAGGGTGAGGGGTTGAGGGTGAGGTGTTGAGGGTGAGGGGTTGAGGGTGAGTGAGGGTGAGTGAGGGTGAGGGGTTGAGGGTGAGGCGTTGAGGGTGAGTGAGGGTGAGGCTGAGGTGTTGAGGGTGAGTGAGGGTGAGGAGTTGAGGGTGAGTGAGGGTGAGGGTGAGTGAGTGTGAGGGGTTGAGGGTGAGTGAGGGTGAGGCTGAGGGGTTGAGGGTAAGTGAGCATGAGTGAGAGTGAGGGTGCGTGAGGGGTTGAGGGTGAACGGTTGAGGGTGAGTGAGGGTGAGGTGTTGAGGGTGAGTGAGGGTGAGGGGTTGAGAGTGAGTGAGGGTGAGGCGTTGAGGGTGAGTGAGGGTGAGGGTGAGTGTGGGTGAGGGTGAGTGAGGGTGAGTGAGGGTGAGTGAGGGTGAGGGTGAGTGAGGGTGAGGCTGAGTGAGGGTGAGTGAGGGTGAGGGGTTGAGGGTGAGTGAGGGTGAGGGGTTGAGGGTGAGTGAGGATGAGGGGTTGAGGGTGAGTGAGGATGAGGGGTTGAGGCTGAGTGAGGGTGAGGGTGATTGAGGGTAAGGGGTTGAGGCTGAGTGAGGGTGAGGGTGAGTGTGAGGGGTTGAGGGTGAGTGAGGGTGAGGTGTTGAGGGTGAGTGAGGGTGAGGGTGAGTGTGGGTGAGGGTGAGTGAGGGTGAGGGTGAGTGAGGGTGAGTGAGTGTGAGTGAGGGTGGGGGTGAGTGAGTGTGAGTGAGGGTGAGGGTGAGTGAGGGTGAGGGTGAGTGAGGGTGAGTGAGGGCGAGGGTGAGTGAGGGTGAGTGAGGGTGAGGCTGAGGGGATGAGGGTGAGTGAGGGTGAGGGGTTGAGGGAGGGTGAGGGTGAGTGAGGGTGAGGGTGAGTGAGGGTGAGGGGTTGAGGGTGAGTGAGGCTGAGGGTGAGTGAGGGTGAGTGAGGGTGAGTGAGGGTGAGTGAAGGTGAGTGAGGGTGAGGGTGAGTGAGGGTGAGTGAGGGTGAGTGAGGGTGAGTGAGGGTGAGGGTGATTGAGGGTGAGTGAGGGTGAATAATAATGGCACCTCAGCACCGGTGGTGTGAATGCTCATAGGATATTTTTGACTACTGTACATTCTATTGGATACGCTATTTTGCCAGCTCACTGTAACATTAAAACTGGTTGGTTTAAGTCTAACAAAAAATATGATAAAGCTGCACGTGCCTTTTCTTTATTAAATGTGATGCAGAAGAAAATTATCCATGACCAATAGGACTCTGTCAGTACTGCAAACCTAAGTTACACATACGTCAGTCCGTTCAAAACGAAGACCACAGTTACAAACGGCAGCACCATTCTCAACTTCAAGATGGTGACTATTAAGTTTGGTTCTTTGTTTCAACCAGAAAGTCACAGTGAAAAAAATGAAACTTATTCTTCCATTAGTCACAGTGGGTGGGGCTGAGTCGAAAAATAAAGTGTAGTGTAATCTGCTGCAAAAACGAAGGATTTTGCATGCATAAGAATGGAAACACTTGCCATCTTGCATTATAATCGTTAATAAAGAGGGGCACAAAACAACTGTTTTTGTCCTCTTGTATTGAAATAAACATCGTAAAAGGATGATAATCGCGTGGTAAGCTACACAAACTTGATTCAGTTTAGCTTTGCCGAACTTGTGTGGTGAGGGAAGGCTAGGCCTGCTACTTTTGGTGCTATAAAGTGATGTGAAAAAATATTAGTACCATTTAGAACAAGGCTTAACGAATCATTAACAAAAAAGGAACATGTAGAAATAAAATCGTTCTTATGCAACCTGTTCCTATCGAATAACTTAAACACTATTAAAACATGCTCACTTTTTGCAAACAGGATCATTAAAATACTATGACTAATCAATAAAGAGACCTGGAGCAGGTTCTATACAAGATGGACAGATTGTGGCTGGATATTTCTTAAAGGGAGTGGGGCGGACATTTCCTTTCCAAACAGCTTCGCGCGGCCCATATGTCCAAAGAAATAAATCAAAGATAAGACCGGCTGATTGTACCCGCGCTGGTGGGATTCGGAGGCAGTGGCACAGATGCCGCTGATATGCTTTTAATTTAAAAGTAAAGCTTTCTTATTGTAAAAATGATTTAAGATGCCAGTGATAATGGGATGAGCTGGATGAGACTACATTTGTTCTGTCGGGGAGGGGTGGGGGAGGGGTGGGGGCGTTGGGAATTAGGGAGGGCGCTGACAAATCTTTATCAGCTACAATAGCACACAAGTGCGCGCTGCATACAAGGGCCGTTCATATCTTCGTGGTTCTCATTTTTCACAGATTTGCGGGGCTTAGCTCGACATACGGATGGCATTAAGAGCATTACAGATTTAAAAGATGTGATCATCATGAGAACAAGAAGAGAAAGTCTGCAATGAACCCAGAGCTGGGCGAGCAGGAGGACTTTCCTTCATCTGGCACAGATATTCGACAGCACTTGACAGAAATCAAAGGAAACCCGTTTGACGGCCATCATTACGAGTGCTTACCCAAAACCCAGACACCAAAATTAGTATGAATACAAAATCTCCCGTTTTATTGAATAAATAGTAGTGGTAAAGGATGTACAATAAATAATTCTGCTGGATGGTCTGAGCATTCCACTAGAAAAGTCACCAACAAAGCGAGTTTCCAGCAAATCCACCGATGCAATACAATGCAAGTATTGTGTGAGCAGTTTTAGCTTTAGCTTTAGACAGCTGCGACACGGCAGGCAGGGGAGGAGAGTAGGAGGAGGAGGGGGGAGGAGAGTAGGGGAGGCACGGCCTAGCGGCCGTGCGCTTGAAAGTAGATCAACAAGATTCTGTGATCTGCGACACGGCGGGCAGGGGAGGGGGGGGAGCGGGGAGAGGGTGGGAGGGGTGGGGGGGTTGGGAATTAGGGAGGGCGCTGACAAATCTTTATCAGCTACAATAGCACACAAGTGCGCGCTGCATACAAGGGCCGTTCATATCTTCGTGGTTCTCATTTTTCACAGATTTGCGGGGCTTAGCTCGACATACGGATGGCATTAAGAGCATTACTCTATAAATAAATAGAGCTTGCTCAATAAAAAAATTCAGTAATTTACGTGCTGAATGGCAAATTTAAAGGTCTATGCATTCAGTTCTCCAGTTACTGTACAAAAACGGAAAATTACTTTTAACGTAAGTGTGTACTAACTACTCATTTAGACAGTGGGGGCCTTGGAATCACCTTGTCGGTGTCCAGTCCGCATGACATTTCCGACTAAGCACCGGTTCCACACTGTGACAACCGGCTAGTTGTGGTCGCACAAAAGCTCTCCGACTGAGATCTTTATTCAAACGACCGATAAAGACAAACGTGAGCCGGAGGAGAGTAGGCAATGGATATGTTCTCACTAGGACTCCAGGTCGCGCAGTATAAAGTAAAGGATTAATCCATGTGACCCCGCCACCCCATGACAAAACATGCCGAAGCCTTCCCGACTACCAAAGAAGCCTTCACAGCACCGGAAAGACAGGCCAGAACCATGACCGGCCTTTGGGGGAATACTTCACCCTTCTAGACAAGGTGCCGCTGTGGCCAGGAAAGACCGGACGGCCCCTATCCAAGTAAAACAGCTTGCTCATGCATTTCACTGTACCCGAATGAAAGTCTGAGAAGAAACGGGCGACGTGAATGGGCTGAGCGGCGACGACTGTGCGGACTTCCCCCCTTTACGCTGTGCGACGCCGGAGAGGAGGGAAAGAGGAGAAACAAGACGGAGGGCATTGCTGTGGGGAGGGGGTGGAGGAGAAATGCACACGGCGGGCAGGGGAGGGGGCGGAGCGGGGAGAGCGGCATGTGGGTGTGAAGAAGCCGGGGCCTTTGAAGTGAAGCTAAGCTTCACTTCAAAAGGTGTCGGAGGAATGCGGCTGAGGGAACAGACGGCGATTGCGGCTGAGGGAACTGATGTGCACGCGCTTTTAAGCTCAATGCACATGCGCATTGAGCTTAAAAGTCACGGGCACTGCAAGGAATCGCCACGATTCCTTGCTTGTTAGTTAAAGAGTGGTTAAGCCGCAATAGTCTCGCAAGCTCGATGCGCATGCGCATCGACAGGCGAGACCTAATGAGTACTCTTTAGGCATGCTCACAGTTACAATGGGTCATAAGAAATAAAAAACAAAAATGGGCGACATGAGTAGGCAGTTTCGACGTCTAGCTGTGGAGCGCCCAATTGCTTCCCTTCTCTTGTTATGGGCTTGAAGAAAGGAATTTTAATTAAAACGCTATAATGACACACACACATTGGAGACAAGGGCACCGATCACTTCTCTTCAAAAAAATCCAACTCGGGATAGTTGCAAGATGAATACAAGAGGGGACACTCTAAACTGTGGTAAATGTGTTAGTCATGAGAACACAGCTCACTGTGTGCAGAGCAAGCAAAGCTCCTTACTTCACACATTCATCTTAAGGAAAGACCCTTTCAGTAGAAACAGAAACAAGACAGAGTAAGTACCAGAAAGTAACCACTAAGACTGTTTTCAAACTCCTCAGAACAAGCTTCAACCAAGATAACAGGTCTGGGGCTATCCTCAACATGGAAAGAGAGTCTTTCTTCTATACTTTCATGAAACATGGCGGTTTTTAGGTCTCGTCCTTTACCATTCCGAAGGAATGGGAAATGGCCGAGAATTCAAGTGCTCGAACTGATTGTCAAACCACCGCTTTTTTTCGTGGCGTTTTCTTCGAGTGCACGTACAGGCACGCGCTTTTGGCCCATACACTTTCATGGCCATCTGTTCCTCAATGTCCCTCCCACCCTTCGTCAGGCTAATGGCCCTCCCCCAGCACAGAGCGCGCATCGCGGCCGCACAGCACATCAAAGGGCTTCTCCCAGCGTGTGCTGTGCGGCTTCTCCTCCCCTAATTATGTGGCCGGCCGTACTTGTGTTTCCCGGCCGCTTCCCGGCCACTCTTGTATTTAATTAGCAGCAACAGCATTTCTCCTGCGCCAGGCCACATCAAAGGCTCTGTGCCACTTTCACCCACACAGCAACACTTACAGACACGCAACGCCACTCACACCCACGCAAGCCCACTATCATCCACGCAACGCCACTCACACACGCAACGCCACTCACACACGCAACGCCACTCACGCACGCAACGCCACTCACACATGCAACGCCACTCACACATGCAACGCCACTCACACACGCAACGCCACTCACACACGCAACGCCACTCACACACGCAACGCCACTCACACATGCAATGCCACTCACACACGCAACGCCACTCACACACGCAACGCCACTCACACACGCAACGCCACTCAGCCACGCAACGCCACTCAGCCACGCAATGCCACTCAGCCACGCAACGCCACTCAGCCACGCAACACTACTCACACATGCAACGGCACACACACACGCAACGCCACTCACACACGCAACGCCACTCAGCCACGCAACGCCACTCAGCCACGCAACGCCACTCACACACGCAACGCCACTCACACACGCAACGCCACTCACACACGCAACGCCACTCAGCCACGCAACGCCACTCACACACGCAACGCCACTCACACACGCAACGCCACTCACACACGCAACGCCACTCAGCCGCGCAACGCCACTCACACACGCAACGCCACTCACACACGCAACGCCACTCACACACGCAACGCCACTCAGCCACGCAACGCCACTCAGCCACGCAACGCCACTCACACACGCAACGCCACTCACACACGCAACACCACTCACGCGCAACGCCACTCACACACGCAACGCCACTCACACATTGTGGGTGCAGATTGTGGGTGCAGATTGTGGGTGCAGATTGTGGGTGCAGATTCAGAGTGCAGATTGTGGGTGCAGATTGTGGGTGCAGATTGTGGGTGCAGATTGTGGGTGCAGATTGTGAGTGCAGATTCAGAGTGCAGATTCAGAGTGCAGATTGTGGGTGCAGATTGTGGGTGCAGATTGTGGGTGCAGATTGTGGGTGCAGATTGTTGGTGCAGATTCAGAGTGCAGATTCAGAGTGCAGATTGTGGGTGCAGATTGTGGGTGCAGATTGTGGGTGCAGATTGTGGGTGCAGATTCAGAGTGCAGATTCAGAGTGCAGATTCAGGGTGCAGATTGTGGGTGCAGATTGTGGGTGCAGATTGTGGGTGCAGATTGTGGGTGCAGATTCAGAGTGCAGATTGTGGGTTCAGATTGTGGGTGCAGATTCAGAGTGCAGATTCAGAGTGCAGATTCAGAGAAAACTCAGCAGCACCACCACCATTGCAATGCAATAGGTCTCGTTTTAACGCAAATTTAAGCTATAGGCCTTGTAAATGACAAAGCCTTTTATTTATGTTCCAAAAACCAGAACGCAAAAATAAAGGGCATTATCATTTACAATGCTAATAGTTCAGACTCGCGTTATTGCGAGACCTATTGCATTTCCAATGCTTGTTTGTGATATTCGCACCTACTAAATACACCCATTGATGTTGGCAACAATACAAGTATTAAACAGTTCAGTTCCACTTTTTCATACTCATTTTACACAAAGTCACAACCTTCCATTTACCCTTCACCCTGCAGCCCTTACAACAACCACTAAATTAAGTGAACACTTAAGAAAGTTCTCCATACTGGTTTCATGTACAAGACCCAAATGCCCGTGGGAAAGGTGTGCTTTGTTTTAGAACGCGCGTTAGCGCTAGCGTGTGACTAGGTGTGCAGCGCTATTTCATTTTTAAATAATTCCGTTTTTGTCACCTTGGTTACATTTTGTGTTCTTAGCCCCTGTTTTTAAAACTTACTATCGCGCCCACATACTTGCATTGTAATTGTGCCCCCCACTGCTTGTAGAGCGGTTTACATCGTTTATTTCACTGCCACTCGAGGCGCCTTGCCGCCATCTTGGGGGTGTTTTGGACTTTGATCGTGCCACTTGCCTGAGCACTCCAGTGCTCAGATTGGACATCAGGTGAGCCTCTATTTAAGGCGAGCACCTTGAGTCCCCCGATCTTTAGGAAAGGTGTGCTTTGTTTTAGAACGCGCGTTAGCGCTAGCGTGTGACTAGGTGTGCAGCGCTATTTCATTTTTAAATAATTCCGTTTTTGTCATCTTGGTTACATTTTGTGTTCTTAGCCCCTGTTTTTAAAACTTACTATCGCGCCCACATACTTGCATTGTAATTGTGCCCCCCACCGCTTGTAGAGCGGTTTACATCGTTTATTTCACTGCCACTCGAGGCGCCTTGCCGCCATCTTGGGGGTGTTTTGGACTTTGATCGTGCCACTTGCCTGAGCGCTCTAGTGCTCAGATTGGACATCAGGTGAGCCTCTATTTAAGGCGAGCACCTTGAGTCCCCCGATCTTTGGGAAAGGTGTGCTTTGTTTTAGAACGCGCGTTAGCGCCAGCGTGTGACTAGGTGTGCAGCGCTATTTCATTTTTAAATAATTCCGTTTTTGTCATCTTGGTTACATTTTGTGTTCTTAGCCCCTGTTTAGGTTTTGCCTGGCGAAAAGATGCGCTCTGCGCATCTTTTTCGCGCAGGCGAAAACCTAATGAGAACTGTAGTGTGGGTTTGGGTCGGCCCTCGTCATTTATTGGCTGGCTCCATAAATGGAGCATAGCCATTGGACGAGGGGCCTGTCCGTCAATGCCGGACCAGATTCGGGGGCGTTCCCGAGATTCTTTGGCTTTTGCCGACGTCACGCGACGTCAGCCGAAAGCCGGGAACGCCCCCGAATCTGGTCCGGCATTGCCGGCACTTCTGCGTCTCTCCACCCCCCTTTCCCGCCCCCTCCCGCTTGTTGCCTGATGCTGGCCTCGCAATGGCGCTGCGTCTCTCCTCCCCCTTCATGGTTTCCTGCTTATGCCTGTGTTCACCTTTGGCGCTCGTAGCTGCTTACATTTTAATGCAGCATTTATCCCATGTTCTGCATGCCCACCCTGCGTCGCTGTTTCTTCTTTTTGAAACTTTCATAACAGTGCTAGTCTGCCAGGTTTCCGTGGAGCGCTTCCCTATCCCTCACCCTTCCTGCCTCGTTACAATACCACTGTGCAGCTGCGGCTGTAAATCTCACGACTATCTTGAAGATATGCCATTTCAAGTAAATAAAGTAGTAGAAACAAAATGTGTACACTGTAAAATCGTAACGAAAGCAAACAATGCGCGCTGTTTATGTACAAAACAGATGCATCCACTTGCAGTATGTAGCGAAATCAAATTAATATTTAACCATTAGCAATACCATTAGTATACGATGTGCTCAAAGAATCGAAGACTTTCACATAGCTTAAAAATGTGCTTGCCAGTGCTTTCTGCAATTGAGCTTTTTACAGCAACATTACATAGCAGGCAATATTTTAAGGGGTAGGCCATATTTCTGTAAAGGGCACTACAGTTAGAAAGTGTTGTCCTTCTTCACTGTTCTTGCTTATAGAACTCCAGCAACAAGTACCAAGACGCCCAAGTGACGTCATGGTTCTAAGGTCCCGCTGTTGAGCAGACGGAACCAACCTGTTTCTAAAAAGTGACAGGAGGAACGCAGCACGTTTACACATTTGCAGGCAGCGTCGAGGGGTTGAGATGGTTCAGCTGAAGTCTGTGCGTAGCAGTCAGGACTATGAAGCGGACTGCAGTGGTATGACCGAGGTGAGCTCTATAGCAGCACAATTACCAACAGATTGGCGGGGAGCGCGATGTTATGCACTCGCACTTCCCAACAATCAGGGGAATGCACTTGCGCGGGCATTCTGTTTATTTGTATAAGTAACATTGTATAGTGTCACAGGGCTCCCGACTATATTGCCCACCTCCAGAGGCCGCGGCGCAGTGTGAGTAGCTGACCGTCGGTACACATTTACTGTCTGTCCTTGTCCTTGGTTTTGAAAAGAAGAGAACTTCCGCTTTGCCAGCTAGCGTCGGTTTCTGCTGAGCTGGGAGCCTTCTGAATTATTCGGACCACCCTGTAGCCCCATCTGAGGCCAAGAGCTTCCATCTGCCCCAGACTCACCCTAACCCCCGCTGATCTTAGTTCTACTCTACTTTTGTTACACTTCACTTCTACATGTAAAGATGACACCGGTAGTACTGCCGTGTACGTCAAGTGTATACAGTTCATTGCACATGATTCTGCTGCAGACCTTGTGCTTCTAACAGACGCAGTTTCCCCAATCTCATAGAAGGAAACACTCTAAAGTATGCATGTACGCCGTTCTCTTATAAAAAGTGAGGAAATAGATATTTACATTCCACCATAAGAGTTAGAGGTGCAGCATTTCATACTGGACGCATGGGTGCCTGTGCTAGTCCGAAAATAAAAGAACAGACCTAAGGAGGTGCAAACCCCCTCAGGAAGTTTCTCTTCTTCCATTATCTACATTTTCTCTAGTTTCCCCGTGCAGTTTTTGTCCTTCTATAATCTTGAATCCACTCTTCCCTGAAATGTCTGTGGCTGCTACCTCTTCCACCTCAACCTACTATACTTCCCTTCCCTGCTTCCGATCTCTTGCTCGTTCTCCCGCCTCTCCACTGCTGTCTCTATACCCCAACATTTATTTTGTGAGGTCTTGGTCTCTTCTGTCTTATTCTTCTGGATATCCTATCTCTCTCTTACCTTCTACCCCCCTGTCTCTGGACCCTACCCGCTCCTACAAAAGGTGTTTTATCTTCGTTGAGTTTCCCAGCTCTCTCACCTTTTCCCCCTGAAGACTCTCTGTACCCCACTCTCTCTTCCGTGTAGTGTCTCTTCTTTGTCGGGTATCCCACATCTCACTGAGTCTAACGCCTTTCTTTTTGGTACCAGACTAAACGCAAAATGCTCAAACTTCATGTCAAGAGAATGCTGCACAGCAACGGCACTGCTTTATATAATTACAAAAAGATATGGGCACAGCCAATATCCATTGCACAGGCGCGAGCTATTGGCTATGACAGTGCTTTTTAGGTTTCGCCTGTGTGTGTGGGGGGCTCTGTGTGGGTGTGTGTGTGGGGAAGGGCTCTGTGTGTGTGTGGGGGGGGTCTCTGTGAGTGTTTGTGTGTGGCATTTGCGAGAGATTAAGCTATTGGCATTGTAAATGACAATGCCATTTATTTATGTTAAAAAAAAAACGTAAATAAAAATAATGTCAAGAGCAATGCCAATAGCTCTAACTTTAACAAAGGCAAAACCATTGCATTGTAAATGCTTGTTTTAAAACTTACTATCGTGCCCACATACTTGCATTGTAATTGTGCCCCCCACCGCTTGTAGAGCGGTTTACATCGTTTATTTCACTGCCACTCGAGGCGCCTTGCCGCCATCTTGGGGGTGTTTTGGACTTTGATCGTGCCACTTGCCTGAGCGCTCTAGTGCTCAGATTGGACATCAGGTGAGCCTCTATTTAATGCTCACACCTCCCGCGCAGCGGTGACGCGCAGCGGAAGTGCCTGACTCGCGCCTGAGTCAAGCCAGAGTCTGCCCGTCTGCGCCCGTCAGCGCTAAGGAGGCGCGAGAGGCGGGAGACTCTGACCAACCCTATATCCGCGTTCCTGCAATTTCTAGATCCAGGTATGTCTCGTGACTTTCTGTTATCTTTTCAAGGGCATCAAGTCCCTTGTAATTGTTCTATACTTCCGCAAAGTTGGCATGGCCCTGTTTGCTGTGCCCATTGTCACAAGACATTAAGTCCTGAACCATCAACAGAGACACCCACAGACGCTATTCTAGTGCGGGGTGGTTTAATTAATGCACGCTCATTAGCGAAAAATGCTCAGAATATTTAAGACCTCATCACTGAATCACATTTGGACTGGCTTTTGGTCACAGAAACGTGGCTAAAGCCGTGGTGTGATCCCGCCCTAGCCATAGCCTTGCCTCATGACTTTCTTATCCAGCGTTTGGATAGACATGAACAACGGGGAGGGGGTCTTGCAATTATTTATCGAAACATCTTTAAATGCTCCACTGAAGAACTGACGGAAATAAAAGAGGCAGAAGCATTAGTCTTCTCCCTGGCAATCCGTGATTCCTTTGTTTTCTCTGGGGCTCTTATTTATCGCCCCCCGGGCCCTCCCACAAAATTCCTGGACTCTGTAGGTGATGTGCTGACTGATTTAACACTCAGGTTTTCTAACTTTTCTGTACTGGGTGATCTCAACCTGCATCTTGAGTCCCTAAATGATCCTGGGGTCAGTGTTTTTTTGGACACAATCGAAGTGTTAGGCCTTACTCTTGTGAACCAGGAACCTACCCACCAGGCAGGACATTTATTAGACTGTATTTGTTCCAATTACCCCAGTCTGACAGTTAAACCCCCTTGTCCTCAGGTATGGACAGATCATTTTTTAATTCCTTTTAATATAATTGGGATTTTGAAACCCTCTATAAACCTCTTAAAGTGTAATGATAAATCTCATACCAAAACCATTCCGGACTGGAAGTTATTAGCCAGCAGACCTGACATTGTTGAGAAACTTAAGACTAGCCTACCAGTCCTAGTCGACTGTACCTCTACAGACAATCAGACCTTTTGTGACTGGATTGCTGGAGCGGGCACGTTGTTAAAATCATCCAGAAATGAGAATCTCAAACCTAGGAAGGCAAAAAAGAATGCCCCTTGGTTTTCAACAACCCTTAAGCTTGAATTGGGCGAAGTGAAAACAATGGAACGGAGGTGGCGTCGAAATTACGACACAGCCGCACGTAACATCTATATAGCAGCGAGACGGAAGTATCATGCAGGAATAAAATCAGCAAAAAAAACACACTATCTGCAGGCCATATCTATGGCAGGCCAGGAACAAAAAGCAATCTTTAAGATTGTTAAGGATTTTATGAATCCTTCAGCTCTATCGCAAGCGATTCCTCCATCGCAAGACCTCTGTAATGCGATATCTGACTATTTTGACAATAAAATCCTGGCCATCACAAAAACCTTTCCATCAGGAGCTACCGCAACGATGGATGTTGAAGAGATAGTGAAGACGATATCTTCCCCCTGCTTTGATGACTTCGCCCCAGTATCCTTGGAGGAAACTGCCAAAGCGATTTTAGCCAGCAAATCGGGTTCCCCTTTTGATCCCTGTCCCCCCCCCGGTGTTGCATCTTCTAATAGAGATGGTTAATCCAATGATCAACAAGATCCAACAAGATCATCAATTCCTCTCTAGCCACGGCAAGTATCCCTAATGATTGGAAGCTGGCAGCTGTTAAGCCGCTCCAAAAAAAGGCCCTTGCCGATCCTACTACCCTTTCCAACCTACGCCCGATTTCCTTGTTACCCATTCTCTTCAAGCTGACTGAAAAGTTTGTCAATAGTCAACTGACTAACTTTTTGGAGAAGAATAACGTCCTCCATCCCAATCAGTCAGGATTTCGGTCAGAACACTCTACCGAATCAGCCCTACTATACACTACAGAAACATTAAGGGCAGCAATGGACCAAGGAAAGAAGGCCGTCCTCATCCTACTTGACCTGTCGGCAGCCTTCGATACGGTCTCTCATAACATCTTAGTGGACCGGTTGGCTGCCGCAGGGGTAGGGGGACAGGTGTTGGCTTGGTGTAGGAATTTCCTTACCAACAGACGCCAAATAACAGTATTAGGACCATATCAATCTGAGGCTAAAATCGTCAGCTCAGGGGTGCCGCAGGGCTCTAGTTTGAGCCCTGTTCTCTTCAATCTATATATGGCACCACTGATGAAACTGATCGCGTCATTCAAGATCAGTTCTATTTCATATGCTGACGACACCCAACTGATTTTGGTGTTGGATAAGGAGCGACCAGGTGCCGAGGAAGATCTCAAGGACTGCCTTGCAGCAATTTTTAAATGGATGACCAACAACCATTTAAAGTGCAACGCCGGAAAAACTGAGATCCTACCTATAGGGAATTACAATCTTTTTTCCCCAACAGCATGCTGGCCATCGGATGCTGAAGTGCCCCCCAATACAATTACATCTGCCCGCAACTTGGGTATGAAATTTGATAATCAATTATCCTTTAAACCCCAGGCTGTAGCAGTAGCAGGCATGTGCTTTCAAATCATAAAGGCACTAAGGAAGTTTTTTGACCTTCTCCCACTATCGGCGAGGAAAACAGTCGCAGTGGCCTTAATAAGTTCTAGGCTGGACTATTGTAATGGACTATACGTTGGAGCTAACAAAACTGTTCTCCACAAATTACAGATGGTCCAAAACGCGACAGCCCGCCTTGTACTGCGCCTGCCCCGTAAATCGTCAGCCTCAGCAGCTCTAAATACCCTCCATTGGCTGCCAATAGGTAAAAGAATCTTGTTTAAACTTCTTTTAATCACCTTCAGGGCATTCCACCAACGAGGCCCAACCTATTCATATAATGGGTTTAAAAGATATTATCCAGCGCGTTGTCTGAGATCGGCAAGTCAGAATTTACTTACTCCCCCTCATTTTAAGCTAGTCACAAAGGGTGGCAAATCCCTTTTTGTACTTGGAACTAAAGCCTGGAACAAACTTCCTTTTTTTTTACGGTCTTTCTCTCAACAAGCCCCCTTTAGGAAGGCATTAAAAACTTGGATTTTTTCATTGCCTGACGCCATTTGCAGGACCTTAGTGTAATGTGTGTTCAGAAATTAGGACACCTCTTTTTCCCTTCCAACTCCTCCATCTGAGTTGTGTGAGCGCCAAGATACTCCTTGGAGTGGAAGTTGCGCGGTAGAAATGTCCCTTACATTACATTACACATTACATAGAGGTTTGGTCTGGGTTTTCAGAATTCGTGTTCGTAAACACTTTTTTTGGCATACTTAATGCTATAAAGCTTATGAAACGTGTTCCAAAGAACATGCACAATAGATAATGGAGTCAGCAACATTTTCTAAGTCTGCGAGCAGATCCAACTGTCATTCAGATGAAAATACCAAGTGTGGGGTGAGGCTTCGAATGGAGTCTCTGTGGAACAGCCACATGTTTGCATGACCCACACAATCCAGGACCTGCCCGGTATTTGAAGAAGGAGGGCCTTCGTGAACCAATTGAGAACTCAGTGTTTACTTTTTAAGGGTCAACACTGCAAGCTGTAAGGACTGCTCTTCTGCAGGGCAGGGAGAGCTTGGAGCCCTGAACAGTAGTTCCTGGCGAGGCCTGCAAGCAGAGGAAGGTGGATGAAGACAGTGATTAAAGAAAGTGGGAGAGAGAGAGGGGTCGTAGGGTCGGACACACCGAATACTGATGCTCCGACTAAAAGACTATCAGAGTGGACAAGCTCAGGACACTCCCGGATTCCTTTCGGATGGGCTCAGTACTTTGGGGAAATAGCAAAACACTGACCTGCAGCTGGGATGAACCTCTGATAATGCAAAGGGAAGTGCAGCGTTAGCACACTTAGCCTGCCTAAAATTACTTCCTTTTTAGGTCTAGCTTGGGCAGCGAATGCGCTGCTCTGCGTGTCATGTTGTATTGAGGTAGAAACTTGAAGCTCCATCCATATTTTTCATTGGCTCGTGTCATTGTCCACTATAAACTGTGGCTGTTCATTGGTCAAAAGGCTTAGTAGTCCCTCCTTAGTATCGCCGTGTCTCATTTTGTAACCTCCCTTGGTGACACACCTTGTTACGTGTGTTGTTACTCAGTAAGCTTTAATTACAGTCTCTGAGCACTATTTCTTTCAATGGTTTTTACCTGCCTGCTTTTGTAAGCAAGACATGCTCTCGCATAACACTTTATTATTATTTTTTTTAATAGCACGGCACGCCACAGTGGCGGCGTGCTTTTGTTTTATTTGCGGTGCCGAACGCAGCCGCATGTTTTTTCCCTTTTTATTGATTGTTTTTTTTGTTTTGTGTAGAAGCGCCCCATGCTGCACTTTCACATTAATAGAGGCCACGCCCTTTTCTTCAGACGAGCCGTGTCTAAAAAAAGTCTGGCGGCAGGTATTATAGTGAAACTTGACAAACAAATCATTTTTTTGTAAAAGAACCGAATACCGCTCTTTTACTTTAATGGCGGCCGCAGACCTTTCTTTTGACGCAACTCTCGTAAATATGAAACCTGTTGCATTGCAGATGCTTGTTCACTTCTGGGGACAAACACTTGTTTTGTTATGTGCAGCACAGGGAGTATAGTGGGCACACACACATATACATACATATATACACACAGACACACAAAATATATATACAAACACACACACACACACACATATATATAGACACACACATTTTATAAAATGTGTTTTATTAGATTCTTTTTTCCAAATGTTGGGTGGTCATCAGAGGAAATCCTGGATTGTTATCTTAAAGGTGAAACTCCCCTTACCAAACTAGACAGCCCGACCTTAGTGGCTTACAAGGTTAAAGATGGAGAAGTGCACTGCTGCAGTTTTTGCACTGGCTTTTAATTAATGATGCCTACATTGGCGGTTCCTTTGCAATGGTAGAGGAGCGTCCCCCCACTGCCTGGCTCAAAGCCAGCAAATGTAAAATAAAACGATGTTCTTGCATCATTTTATTTTACATTTGTCGGCTCTTAGCCAGTGGTGTTGGGAGGGGCGGGGCCAAGGCATGGGAAGGGGGAGGAGGAGTGCTAGTGCCCTCCACTCCCTAAGTGCTCATGTGTGTTTGGCCGGGCATTTTGGGACGACCAAAACACACATGCGCACTTAGGTTTTCTCCAGCCCAGCTGCATTGAGCAGCCAGGCTGGAGAAACCCCACAGACTCCCTGAGCAAGGCGTCTTTGCTGCCTGCTCAGACCAATCCCCACACAGACAGGGTGTCTGTCCCAGGTGCTGCTGGGACCCAGGAAGAAGAGGAGAGGTGGTGCGACACGATGCTGGAGGCGGCCAGCAGCAAAAGGAATGTTTATTATTTTTTTATTATTGTATTACCCCCGGTGCGACGCCTCCCATTCGACCACCACCATCCTATGTTTATGGCGGCCGCCATTGGATGCCTAACCTTCAATTTGTTTCACACACAATTTTTAATGTGTTTAATCCTCTTCCCAATCAAATTTATGGGCAACATTCACAACACGGCATTTATTTTTCACACAATCATTATTTGCAGGCTAAACTTAGATCCAATAAATGTGTATGAATATATCATAGAAATGCATTCTGTGTGATTTGTCAATGTGCAGTCAAAATACACCCTAGTTTGTCCCGTATTTTTCACTTCCTCCTCCATAATAACAAAGAGCAGAATTTGCCAGTATGTCATCTGATAAAGAAACAATAAAGGAGTTATGATTTCCGCTCATGGCTGGCGCAGGCGACTCACGAGTCACCTAGGGACAGATTCTGTGTCACACTGCTTGGGAACAGCGCCGCAGCAGCCCTTTCCATGGGTTTACGTGGGCGTAAAACACATTCATAAGGCAGTCAGCACATGTTCCAGTCCTGAGCTCCACTCTTCTCTACCTACCCATGCAGTGCACTCTGGAAACCGATGGATTTAAAAAAGTGGTTTATTTTAGTGCTGACGTGCGACACAAAAAAAAAAAACACGAGGTTTTCAGACCAGTAGGGCATGACTATTACAGATCTCTCAATTATATATTTTGCAGCAGGTCGTCACTCTTTCTCTACCACTTTTATGTAACTTGCTTTTTAGATCTTGTATCTATTGGCAGCTTTCAAAGTCTATTGTTGAAAGACCTCTTGTGGATCATGCCAAAAACCTAGAGCCAGCCCACTGATTGCAATTGGTTGGTTTTCAAGTCACTCTCCTTTACTGGATTATTATTCGATGACTTTCCTTCCTCTTCTTGTATCCTTTTCACCTATGTCCACTCAGTATGGACACAGCTTCAGTGATATTCATTGGGCTCCAGAAGGGAGGTTTGTCTCGAGTCCCTATGCACAGTGAGATGAGGACTCATGTCTTATCTCACTGAGCGACCAGAAAGGAGCTAGAAGGAAAAAGTTGAGTCAATGCTCCTTCACT
Source organism: Lissotriton helveticus (assembly GCF_964261635.1). Taxonomy (NCBI): domain Eukaryota; kingdom Metazoa; phylum Chordata; class Amphibia; order Caudata; family Salamandridae; genus Lissotriton; species Lissotriton helveticus. The sequence continues at coordinate 246,141,405 of NC_136069.1, read as the reverse complement.
ACTTGAGAAGTAGTATATATAGTGTCCTTTCATTAAAGTACCACCTTGCTGGCATCCCAGATTAATAGATATTTCATTTCTAAAATGTTTTTCACGTGTGAAATAGGCAAATCTAGTTGAAAAAACATTGATGATGCCTTTTGAAACAAAATAATGCCGCCACCTGTTACTTGTAAATGCATGTCTTCTATTGCTCCAGTTATTAAGCAGGTTAACATGCTTATTATGTCAGGGTATTTATACAGTTCCCATTTACCTTAGTATCCCTGTGCCTTTACTAATGATATTGAAGATGTCACTTGAGAGCTCATTATCCTGTGGATGCAAATTACTATTTTAGCGCTAGGACCTGAGGGACAGAAAGGTTCACCTAAAAAGCTAGGATGTTATGCCATTCTTTTTTAGTTTGGAATGTTGTAACGGATTTGATTGCAAGCAAATCCACATTTTGCAGTGTTCAACTGATGAGTCATGTACAGCTTTAGGAAATGTCATTCTTTTGATTTTCCTTCACAAAATTTGTTTCAAATCTCTGAAAGAAAAGGCCTGCAGTTTATCGCCTTATGGGCCTCATTTATGAAAAGTGACGCATCGCTGCGTGAAAACAGTGATGCGTCTCTTTTCATTGCGCCCTCCTTGCGACATGATGGATGCGTCATATTTACAGTATGGCACATCATGTCGCAAGGATGCGTCATATTTACAGTATGACACATCATGTCGCAAGGAGTTACAGATACGTCAGTATTTGTGACGTATCTGTAGGTGCAAAATGACACATTGCTGGAGTGAGTCACGAAAGTGATACATCTCCATCAATGGTTCTTTTCACATGGGCAAGTCCCATTTCAAATGGGTCACAGCAGGCGTAAGATATTGACGCATTTGCATCCTAGAAGTGATGCAGTGAAATCTCATAGATTTCACTGCGTCACTTCTACGAGGCTTACTTGCATCAGAACGCCCACGCCTCATACATTATACCTGGTGCAGGTACAATGTGGCACAGGGGTTTATAAAGTGACTCATCTACCTAGATGTGTCACTTTGTAAATATAGTAGGGTAAATGCACCTTCAAGGGATGTTACTGATAGTTTTTATGCATGTTTGTAAAATTCAAAAATATATAATCAAGAACAAAAAGAGCAGAAAAACGGGTGTGTACAAAAAAATATATTTTTTATGTATTATTCAACAAGTAGGGTACTAAAAAGTATATCAACAATGTTACAAGAAGTCAATGATACAGAAACAAAACAACTTCACTGTAACAGTTGTATGCGCATTTCTTTTTTGTTGGAATGGATATAAAGTAATGAAAGAAAAAGCGTTGGTCGACGTTTCGGTCTCTAGAAATTGATTGCTGAGACCATCTTCAGGACAAAACGAAAATACACTGGTTGACCCCTTTATAATGTGCAGAATAGTCGTTATTTGTAGCAGTCTGTCAATGGTGATTCCAACAGATGGAAATGATTTCACAATTGATTGTGAATCTTTAGATAAATGTGAAGCAGTACTGGGGTATGTGGAACTCCCTGTCTTCAAAGGTGAATAAATTGGAGCGTATTTGTATTATTGGAAGCAGCTCACCTTGTCTATCATAAATGTAGCAGAAGGTCTATGAACCTCTATTAATCGAGTGTAGCGTTCGTGACCTCCGGTGCTTTTACCCTACTATCTTATCTGGCCCGAACCCTCAAGGGTATATTGGGTTGTCCATTTCACTCTATTACTTTGTAAATATGACGCAATATGGCGCATGTTTTACCCTGCTGGTGTGTCACAAAAAGTGACGCACCAGCGGTGCAAAAGTGATACAAGGGCTCATAAATAAGCCCCTATAAGTATCATGAGAAGAGACTGCACCCAAGCAAACATTCAGCCAAAAGCTACTACAAAAACCAAGGAAACTGGTGGCCCCGAATGCTGCATCCAGAACATCTTGTACACTTCAATACCAGGTGGAAATCAGGGGAGGACAAGCTCAATAATGCAATAAATAAATGCATCAACATTGCCATGGGCATGCACCTTCTAGAACAAGGATCCAAAACCCAGTGATTTTGCTGCATTCTCCACCATCTCGCTCAGGCGTGTGCTCAGTGTCACAAACCACATGTCATAAATGCAGAAAAAGTTGCCACTTCCAAAGTGTCCGTAGAAGCCAAAGCCAACAGAAGTCTTCCACCAACACTTCTCCTATGACCAAGACAAGATCACTCCCTCGCAGAAGATCAAGGCACTATAGTTGCCGATTACATTTATTAAGAGAAGTTGCTGTGCGTCCCAATTTAACCTTCTCACCATCCGTGTCCACAACGTCAGAATTTCGGCCGACAAGTAATCACAAATATGCATATGGCTCCAAACAACCTCTAAAGTGTCTTGGCTTTTTTCATCCTTAGCTTATCCTTAATTCACACTTGACTCCAAAACAACTGCTTTGGATATATACACAGGGAAAGGTGCTAGCGATAGTCGATGTCTTCTGAGCTTCATGTCAGACAAAAAATTGGGTCTGTTGCAGGCGCTGTGCAGAAGCATAAATGAGGTAGTAGACAAAGTTCAAGTAGATGTGGTAGAACATTTCCCAACAATAGCTATCTAAAAGACAGACAGATTCACCTACACATAAATGAAAATATTAAAGCTGTTTCAGTCCTGATTTCTCCAATAGAAAACATCACCGTTTCAATCTTGTCTGGGCATAGCACACTACTGTTCACTCTCCATACCTGTTTTTGCATCATTCAATCAATGCACTTCCTCGCAAACTCGCAAAGGGACACTTTTTCAATGGTCCCATTAATGTCAGAGAGCAATTGAATCTGTCTGTGCAAGAATGTCAGAAGCAGGAAAGCTTGCATACTTGGACCTCTCTCTCCACACTGAGCTAGTCACGTCAGTTTGTGGGCCATCCTTGCTCAGAGAGATGGATCCTGAGGCCCCTCTCCAGGTCATTGCTTTTACCAGTCGGAGTCTCACAGACCCAGAGAAGCCTACTAACAGGCTGATCAGAAGAGTCTTGCTGTTGCATTTGCATGCAAACACTTACAAATGTTCATATATGGAAAATCCCTTACTGTTGTAACTGTAAGGATTGCGGGCTGGTTCCACAGGAGCGTCAGGAATCTGAAGAGTAATCCGCAGCCTTCCCCTACGGTCTTCCGACTCTATCAAGCACTAGAGTACGAGAGACACGCCAGGGGAAAACAGGGAAACAAAACAAGGAAAGATGGGGGAAGACAATGATGATTGATGGTACTCTCCAGTAGTGAATGCGATGGTGCTTCAATGAAAGGAACCGGCAAACAGGTAGGCTGCAATGACAAGAGGAAGTAAAACACTCTAGCTCTAATCCAATAACTAGAATATACCAATGTACAAATACACAAACATATCACGTACCCCAGGTTCTTAATATGTCGCTGATATAACAGGTGAAGGTGGAAACAAAGGCACAGCGTCTGGAGCTATGATAGGGATGACACAATAGGCTGTTGAGCACTTGCAGGTGAGATGGTGTATGGTACAATAATGGCCTATATAACCCCTTCTTACTTCAACTATAATGGACCAGCCTTCGAAGACACTTTCACTACTGTCTGGCATATAATGAACCTTCCGCCCAACTCTTCTGCAGATGTTTTACGAAGTGTATCACCATCTATGAGAACCAAAGCGGAACATATATAATCCATCCACATGTATCAATAGTACTGAAGAAAGATTGGTAGCGCATGTGCGCTCTTACCGTGATTCCCTGTAGTGTGGAATATGCACCCACCCTGATCCACGCAAGAGTGCCACCAAATACCAAGGAAAGGGGGTTTCCAGTATAAGTTCAGCTTTAATGGCGGATGTTCTGGAAACAGGGAACGTGAAGGACAACGTGGAAACAGGATAGGGACAGGAAATAGTAAGGGAGCAACCTAACTGACTAACTAAGAAAATAATAAATGGGGAATGCACCGACACCGGACAGCGGAGCACAAACCCGGCCGTCAGGTGTAGTAAACAAGTACTCGAGCAGCAACAGGTAAGACTAATCCCACCGGATGGCGGAGCTAAGCCCGGCCGCCGGGTGGAACCTGCAACCTGCGGACACTTGGGGAAGTACACTCTGAGACTAGTCCCACCGGATGGCGGAGCAAAGCCCGGCCGCCGGGTGGAAAATACAACCAGCGGAAACTAAGGAAGTTCACTCTGGCGCCGTGAACAAGCTCTCCAAACTGCACAGAATAAAGCTGTGCCCGGCCGGATGGCGGAGCTAAGCCCGGCCGCCGGGCGAGGCACAAGGAAAGGGGGAGAGGAGGATAGGCGTTTACAAGGTACGCCTGAGGCAGCGAAACGCTGCCGAACAAATGCGTAAGCGAGGCCCACGATAGGATGGTGCAGGGGACGCATACGCTAAACCAGCAACAAAACAGGAAAGTCCAAACAGGAACTACTAGGTCAGGCAACAGGAATAGACGGAACCGGAAACAAGGGAAGCTTGACGCAAGAACGTGAAGCGTCGTTCCCTGTCTCCTGGTTCCTTAAATATCATGCGTCTTAAAGGGACAGCGTAGGGGAGTCCCGAGGCATAACAGTACACTCCCCCCACGATGCTCCCCACCTGGTTTGGGCTTGTCAGGATATCTCCGATGGAATTCTCTCAATAATCGGGGAGCATGAACATTGTCCGCAGGTTCCCACGTGCGTTCCTCTATACCATACCCTTTCCAATGGACCAGGTATTGCAACGTGTTTCTAACTCTCCGGGAATCCATGATGGCCCCAACCTCATACTCCTCTGAATCCTGCAGGATAACAGGAGCAGGTCTCACAGGAACCTTAGTCCCTGGTTCAACCGGTTTGAGTAGCGACACATGGAAGACCGGATGGATCTTAAAGGAGGGAGGCAGGACGATCTTGATGGCGACAGGATTGATCACCTTCTCCACCTTGTAAGGGCCTATGTATTTGGGGCTAAACTTGCGTGGACCCCCCAAAGTGATGTACTTAGTGGAGAGCCAGACCTCATCTCCTGGTGAATAAATGGGTTCCAGTCTCCTGTGTAGGTTTGCCCCTTCGGTGTATCGCACCTTTGCCATTTCTAGATTCTCTAGTGCTCTCTTCTGTACTTCGTGTAGGTGTTCTACTCTGTCTGAGGCAGCTGGGGTTGGACAATCGGTAGGGACACCGGAGGGCAATAACCTGGGGTGATAGCCATAAGAACAATAGAAAGGAGAGGTCTTGGTGGAGGAGTGTGAGCTTTGGTTGTAAGAGATTTCAGCTAACCAGACTAACTCATCCCATTCATGCAAGGTCTGCAACATCTGATTCCGGATGTACTGCTCGAAACACTGGTTAACCCTTTCTGTTTGCCCGTCAGACTGTGGATGGTGACTGGAAGACAAACGGACATCAATATGGAGAAGGGAACATAAACTTCTCCAGAATCGTGACACAAATTGCGCCCCTCTATCGGACACTAGAACAGAAGGAAATCCATGTAATCGGACTATGTGCTGCATGAATATGGATGCCAACTCTACAGCTGTGGGCAAGCCCTTTAAGGGCACAAAATGAGCCATTTTAGTGAATAAGTCTACTACCACTAACAGTGTATTGTTCTTCAGTTTTGTGAGTGGTAGTTCTACTATGAAATCAAGTGACACAGTATGCCATGGACCTGCAGGTGAAGGTAGAGGCATAAGAAGGCCCACTGGATTGAGACGTGACACCTTGGTTTGAGCACACACACAACATGTCTTCACATATTGTTCGATGTCTTTCAACATAGTAGGCCACCAAAAACGGTCACGCACAGCCTCTATTGTTCTCTTGATTCCGGGATGGCCTGCTACTGGATGAGAATGATACCACCTTAGGACCTGTTCCTGTAGCTCTCTTGACGGTAACACCACTCCCCCTTGTACCCGTACCAGTCCTCTTCGCAGCGACATTTCCTGTGGCCCTACCACTTGCATCATGTCTGCTGCAACTTGACTAGTTCTGACCAGTGTTAGGAATTCATCCTCGTTCTGTACAAGTCCTATGATGTTAGCTCTGGGGATGATGTTGACTTGCTCAATGGGGTCTGAAGGGATATCAAAACCCAACCGGGACAGGGCATCCGCCTTACCGTTTTTTCTCCCAGGTCTGTATTGGACGGTGAAGTCAAATTCGCTAAAATATTGGGACCAGCGTAACTGTCTCATGGATAGGGCCTTAGCTGATTTGAGGTACTGGAGGTTTCTGTGATCTGTATACACTACAGCAGGATATCTAGCCCCCAAGAGATACTGCCTCCACTCCTCAAACGCCTTCTTAATGGCTAACAGTTCCTTGTCTCCTACGGCGTAATTGTACTCAGCAGGAGTGAACTTATGCGAGAAGAAAGCGACCGGATGGCACTCTCCAGTCACCGCATCCGCTTGGGACAGCACACCACCCACGGCCACTTGAGAAGCATCCACTCCCACCACAAAGGGCAATGCAGGGTCCGGATAACGCAAGACAGGAGCGCTAGTGAACGCCTTCTTCAGTAGGCGAAAAGAACGATCTGCTTCACCAGACCACACAAAGGGAACGCCTTTCCGCAATAGCGAAATGACCGGCGATATCAAGGTAGAGAAATCACGGATAAACCGTCGATAAAAGTTTGCTAGGCCCAGAAAGCTTTGAATTTCCTTCACCGAACGAGGAGCCGGCCAAGCTAACACAGCCTCTACCTTGGAAGTATCCATACTAAGACCCCTAGGGGATACGACATATCCCAAAAAGGGTACTTCCTTGGTGTGAAAGGTACACTTTTCCAGCTTGCAATACAAACGGTTGTCAAACAGTCGTTCCAATACATTGCGGACATGTTGTTTGTGTTCAGTCAGGGTACAGGAAAAGATCAATAAATCATCTATGTAAGCAATCACATAGATCTCAAGCATGTCCTTTAATACCTCGTTAATAAAGAATTGAAACGCCGCAGGGGCATTACATAGCCCGAAGGGCATCACAAGATATTCAAAGAGACCGTATTTGGTGCAAAAGGCAGTTTTCCATTCGTCACCCTCCTTGACACGCACTAGATGGTAAGCCCCACGTAAGTCTAACTTAGTGAAAAATTGGGCATTGCGTATTTTGTCAAGGAGGGAGGCGATGAGAGGCAGGGGGTAACGGTTCTTGATGGTAACATCGTTCAACTTTCGATAATCAATGCAGCATCGCAAACCCCCTTCTCGTTTTGGGATGAAGAATAAAGAAGAAGAAGCCGGGGACCGAGATTGTCGGATAAACCCTTTCTGAAGCATGGAATCCAGATAGTCCCTTAAATAAACATTCTCCTTTTCAGTAAGGGCGTAGACTCTACTGCAAGGAATTCTAGCTCCTGCCTCTAGCTCTATACGGCAGTCATATACTCTGTGTGGGGGAAGAACCTCAGCTTCCTTGGCATCAAAGACTGCCTGTAGATCTTGGTAACAGGGTGGTAAGGACGAACTAGACTCTTGGCTGTCGTGGTTCATACTTAGGCCTTCTACAGCTGCCCCCACTATGGGTGAAGGCACGACAGAAGGAAAGGTAACCGTAGATGTTTCCCAATTAATAACAGGATTCTGAGACCTCAACCATGGGATACCCAGTAATACTGGAAATTGTGGCGAACAAATCAAATCAAACACCACTTCCTCCTGATGGTCAGAATCTATAGTCATACGAAGAGGACTGGTACATTGAGTTACGGGGCCAGAAATAAGAGAACTGCCGTCTATAGTAGTAACAGTACTGGGTGTCTCCTTTGTAGTATAGGCTATCAGATTTTCTTTTGCCCACTCTTGGTCCATGTAATTGCCGGACGCCCCAGAATCAATCATAACTAATACATGTAAACCAAGTGCCCCCTGAGTCATATGTACTGAAATATATAGATGGTTCGTGGGAGTGGTGTTAATATCAGAAGAAGAGACTGTAAGACCAGATCTACCTGGGTTCCTTGTCTCACAAGAACCCAGGCTTGCTAGTTTCCCTGTAATTTGGTTTGTGTGGACTTGGGTTTCACCGGGCATTCCCGCAGAAAATGACCTGCTTTACCACAATAAAGACAAAGTCTAAGAGCTCTTCTCCTCTGTCTCTCTTCTGTAGTCAAAGGACCTCTAACAACACCTATCTGCATAGGTTCACTGTCATCACTGGATTTCTCAGGAGTGTTCTTTTTCTCCTTCGTGCCAGCGTAACGGTACTCGTGTTTCCCTCTCTCTTTCCTTCTTTCTTGGCAGCGATGATCTATCTTTACCACTAAATCGATTAATGCTGGACAGGAGGTGGGAAGGTCGACTATTTGAGAGAGAGCGTCTTTCAATTCTTCACGTAAACCCCTATAAAACATAGTACTCTGTTTTGCTTCAGGCCAGTCAGATTCAACCACCAAGCTGCGAAATTTGGTTATATAAGCTACCAAATCTTGGGTACCCTGTTTAAGGTCTAGCAACTCAGTATCAGCTGAATGAGTATACGTATGTCTATCAAACAATTTGCGAAACTCTCGCCTGAAAGCCGAGTAGCTGTGCAATAAAGGATCATCCCTGTCCACCAACGGGATTGCCCAGTCGGCCGCTGACCCACTAAGATACGAGATCACAAATGCTACCTTGGCCTGATCTGAGGGGAAACATGCTGCTTTACAAGAAAAGTGTAACTGACACTGGCTAAGGAAAGCAGCGCATCGTGCTGCGTCCCCTGCAAATCTCTCAGGGGGTGCCAGCGGAATGATAGGGGGAGTAGTCACTTGTACCACTGATGTACCCCCTCCTGAAGCCCCCGAGGGCTGCTGCCTCTGGAGCGTGTCTACCCTAGCCATTAGAGTTTGCGTTTCGACCTGCAGATTACCTAACATTCCCGCTAGATCCGTCAGGGTCACTGCTTCGAGATCCATGACGCTCGGGCAGAACGTACCACTTGGGCTTCACGTTCTGTAAGGATTGCGGGCTGGTTCCACAGGAGCGTCAGGAATCTGAAGAGTAATCCGCAGCCTTCCCCTACGGTCTTCCGACTCTATCAAGCACTAGAGTACGAGAGACACGCCAGGGGAAAACAGGGAAACAAAACAAGGAAAGATGGGGGAAGACAATGATGATTGATGGTACTCTCCAGTAGTGAATGCGATGGTGCTTCAATGAAAGGAACCGGCAAACAGGTAGGCTGCAATGACAAGAGGAAGTAAAACACTCTAGCTCTAATCCAATAACTAGAATATACCAATGTACAAATACACAAACATATCACGTACCCCAGGTTCTTAATATGTCGCTGATATAACAGGTGAAGGTGGAAACAAAGGCACAGCGTCTGGAGCTATGATAGGGATGACACAATAGGCTGTTGAGCACTTGCAGGTGAGATGGTGTATGGTACAATAATGGCCTATATAACCCCTTCTTACTTCAACTATAATGGACCAGCCTTCGAAGACACTTTCACTACTGTCTGGCATATAATGAACCTTCCGCCCAACTCTTCTGCAGATGTTTTACGAAGTGTATCACCATCTATGAGAACCAAAGCGGAACATATATAATCCATCCACATGTATCAATAGTACTGAAGAAAGATTGGTAGCGCATGTGCGCTCTTACCGTGATTCCCTGTAGTGTGGAATATGCACCCACCCTGATCCACGCAAGAGTGCCACCAAATACCAAGGAAAGGGGGTTTCCAGTATAAGTTCAGCTTTAATGGCGGATGTTCTGGAAACAGGGAACGTGAAGGACAACGTGGAAACAGGATAGGGACAGGAAATAGTAAGGGAGCAACCTAACTGACTAACTAAGAAAATAATAAATGGGGAATGCACCGACACCGGACAGCGGAGCACAAACCCGGCCGTCAGGTGTAGTAAACAAGTACTCGAGCAGCAACAGGTAAGACTAATCCCACCGGATGGCGGAGCTAAGCCCGGCCGCCGGGTGGAACCTGCAACCTGCGGACACTTGGGGAAGTACACTCTGAGACTAGTCCCACCGGATGGCGGACCAAAGCCCGGCCGCCGGGTGGAAAATACAACCAGCGGAAACTAAGGAAGTTCACTCTGGCGCCGTGAACAAGCTCTCCAAACTGCACAGAATAAAGCTGTGCCCGGCCGGATGGCGGAGCTAAGCCCGGCCGCCGGGCGAGGCACAAGGAAAGGGGGAGAGGAGGATAGGCGTTTACAAGGTACGCCTGAGGCAGCGAAACGCTGCAGAACAAATGCGTAAGCGAGGCCCACGATAGGATGGTGCAGGGGACGCATACGCTAAACCAGCAACAAAACAGGAAAGTCCAAACAGGAACTACTAGGTCAGGCAACAGGAATAGACGGAACCGGAAACAAGGGAAGCTTGACGCAAGAACGTGAAGCGTCGTTCCCTGTCTCCTGGTTCCTTAAATATCATGCGTCTTAAAGGGACAGCGTAGGGGAGTCCCGAGGCATGACAGTAACTGGTCATCAGGTACTACTCTCCATTTTATAAAACCCTTAGGGAAAGATGCCTCCACAGATAGAGCGATGGAACTTTGCTTGAAAGAAGATTAGACGTTGAAAGTCCTCCACTGTCCTGGCAAAGACAAAAATCCTGAGGGTTGCTTTTTTATTCCCACTCACCAAATCAACAGCCAATACACTAACAGCTGAAGAGTGCATTCACTAGGTTGTAAAACAGACACAAGCATGTGCCTTTAGAAAACAAGACATCGTCCAAGTATCTCTAAATGATCCACCGTTTGTTTGGTGGTTGGCCTTTTGAAGACAGAAATGGAGAGATCTTGGAAGTTCACACAAAATATATACACAAAACTGTATCAAAAAACTCAAAGGATACGGGCATTTCCACAATAAGTTCGCTAAACATAAATGTGGGCTAATATTGAGAGTGACCCAATTCATTATTCCTCATTCCCTGAGAGATCAAGTGGTTTGCTTAGCCCATGAGGGTCATCAAGGCATTATTGTTACTAGAAGACTCCTGTGACAGAAATTCTGTTTACCCGTCCTTGACGAACTCAGAGAAAATATAGTGGGTAAATGTCAGGTATTTCAGAAAATGGGAAAAGAAAGTGCACCAGAAACACTACACATGCCACAGCTCTCAACAACAATAAGGAGATGGGTTGAAGTGGACGTCATCAGGCTTATTACCACTGGCCAATACCTGCTAGAAACCAGTGAAAAATGTTCACATTTCACTAAAGTGATGTTTGCTCCAAGCACAGCGTCACTTTTGACATTCCCGCGGAGGTGAAATCTGACAATGCTTGCTCCCCTTTTATGGATGCAGAGTTATAACAATTTTCCTCCAAGCAGGGATTCAAACAACAGAAAATACGTCTGCAGTGGCCTCAAGCCAATGACATAGTGGAGCATTACGTTGTCACCTTTATAAAGACACTTCAGATTTCAAAAATCACCTATTGCTCCATTCCTGAGACAGTCTGACAAACTCTCCCCGACTCTAGAGATCAGCTACACGGCACAACTGGTGCCTCTCCAGTGGAATGCATGTTTGGAATGAGGATTCATATCAAGCTCTTATATCTTCCTGATAGACCTGGATCCAAACAACGCCTCTGGGTGCAATTTGGAGATCCTATTCAGGGACACAAGATGAAACACCAAGCTGACACATGATGTCTAGTTCGATCTTCACGTCTACTCTAAGAAAGCCTAGTGCTTGTCAGAGGTCAGAAGACATACAAGGATGACCCTTTATATGACCCATGGCTGTACATAGTCAATGGCATAAAATAGTCAATGATCCCTGCCTGGCAATATTATCACAGCATTACTCACCACTCTTCCTACTTTAAAACTCTTCAGGCTGAACCCTGGGACCTATCCTTTGCGGAACAACTGTTCTTTTCTGGTGACAACTGTGAGGACCATGCCAGTGAACTCAATTTATCAGATAAGCTCATGTAAATTCAAGCGATCCACTGACAAATTGGACTCCATCATCCCCTTGATCATCTCCCTTTTCTTAGCCCTGCTCTCATTGACTCCTCTTCCCCTGATCAGCGTTTCACTAAGAAAAATATCAAGCTCATTAAATAACTGAACTATCTCTATATGTTGTCGAGAAGATCTACTCCCCACTTAATTATCGCATCTCCTTCCTGCATATAATAATCCACATTTGTAAAGCGCACAATCACCCGTAAGGGTCTCTAGGCGCTGGGGGCCGTCGGGAAGATTAAGCAAGCTATTGCCCAGAGTCACGTGGTGCTAGGCTAATCTGCTGCCAGAGCCGGGGATCGAACCGTGAACCCCAGATTCCGAGGTCAGTCGCCCTGGCCGCGGCGCCACACCTCTTCCCTAGCATAGTGACAAACTTCCAGTTAGCACAGGAGAGGAGGCGCGTGGTGAAAAGGTGATATGGGGCACAGCAGGGCAGCTAACTTGATAAATATATGAGATGCTTCGCCCAGCACTCAGCCTGACTCGAGCCTCTTGTGAGGCCTTAGGTATCTTGCATTACTGAGAATAGGGTTGCTACATTGATAAACCTCAACACAGTTTGTGTGTACCGTGCAAGCAAAGCAATAAAGAAGATACTGGTGATGTAAAAGTCAGTCTCTTAATTGGGTTGGGATACAACATATAGAATTACAGATGGGCAACAGTGAATTATGGGGATGTTTTCCACTGAGGGGTTCTGAGTGACATCAAATATACAACAAAAAAGAAGCTTGAGATGTCTATGATGCCACTCAGAACCCCGAGATGAAAAACATCCCAGTAATTCACTTTTTACCCATCTATAATCTTATGTTATGTATGGCCCCCAACATCATATGCCCCTGTTATTTATTTATTTATTTATTTGAAGAGTTTTATATAGCGCTGGCTAGACCCGGAGGTATCAGAGTGCTTTACATAAAGAACAACGAGTTGCACGTTACAAAATTAAACATTAGGTACACAATGTTACATAGTAAAACAAGAGTTACTAGAGAATAGCAAATAAGGACACATAATAAAGCAAAGTACCACAGTGGTATGCATTACTAGAGCATAGCGTAACAGAGAACAAAACATCCTAAGGGGCAAGGAAGGTAAGGGGAAAGAAGTAAAAAGGGGTCAAGAAAGCAGATCAGGACAGGAAAGTGAAAGAAAAACAAACCAGTATATGGACCAGCAATCTCAACAACCCATGACTCGGAACCATAGGGAGCTATGGTGAAAAAGAATGGAGTAGGGGTAGGCACGTTTTCTGCCTTTCTCAAACTGTGCACTGGAAATTCAAACTGTCTGCTGGCAGAGTCTCTCTTGCGAGATGGGCCCCAGGCACTGGAACCCAAATAAAAATGTGCCACTCCATGTACCATACTCAGGGATGGATTGGGATTGAAAATCGGCCCGGGCACGTAAAAAAAAAACCGCCCACATTTTTTGCATAATGTCTTTCCACAAATGACTGCTTCAGCATAATCCTATTTTAAAAAAGCGCGGGGGGGGGGTTGAGGGTTAAAAAAAATTTACACGTTAGTTTACACTGCTGAAACAAGTGAGGCTACATCTACTCAGGCCCCCTGCCCCCGCTCAGTATGTGCACACATTAATGGGCCTGCCAGCGAGAAAAAGGGAGTGATACCTCTGCCTGTTGCTAAACAGGAGGTAACGAGCGCCCATCTGCCTATAGAAAGCCACTCAGACACCCACTGTGCCGCTGGCTGTTCGAACAATAGAGACAGCGCCCAAATCGCCCCCCAGACTGCTCAAAAAAGCAGCCCACAGCAGATCCCGGACACCGGCCCCTCGGGCATTGCCCGAATGCCTCCGTTACCAATCCGACGCTGACCATACTCCCCAGACCCCTCAGCTTCCCAACCGGAAGTCATTTCTGTTAGTGGGAACGAAGGCTACAGTGATGTATTAACACCAGACTACAATGCGAAAGGTGACGTCATGCGTCTAAACATCCGTGTATGTTGGGAGAGAGAGGCACGCGGCAGAGATGGGGGGTTTGGGGGGCAGCCGAGCCGCGAGGTCTGCCCCCGGGCAGATTTGGGAGGGGAAAGGGGGGAGAACAAGCGAGCGGCCATTTTGCCGCGTTGGGCTGGCTAGGGATAGCCCAAAAGCCGCCCAAAAGGAGCCCAAAAGCCCAAAGTATAAATAGTTTTCCCGAATGTTCCCAGCCACCATTTTAGATACTGAGACCTGGTGGCTGGGAACGTGTTTAGTCAGGAGCTTTTTGTCTTTCTGCTTGAGTCTATTGATATTGTTAGTTCTTCGGCGGCTTTCGCTATTTTTAAGGGGACCCGGTTTCAATCCCGGTTTCGGCATAGTTGCAATTTCGGCTTTATGGCGAGGGGCGAGCCCTCGATGCTGGCTGGGCGAGGCGGGCGGCCATCGCCTGCGCGCCGCCACAGAAGTTTGCGTATTCCCAGGTAGGTTTGGGACAGGCGGGGCGGGAAACTAAAGGATGTAGGGAGGGCGGCCGAGGCGCGCTGCCAGCGGCGCCCCGCAGTCTTTGGGAATGGAATCGGCGGGGAGGGCGGCGTATTGGTTACGAGCCAAGGGACATTTTTGTAATTCTGGTTTGTGATAGAATGGACATGTCCGCACATTGTATGTAAACGGAACATGCACAATGCAGTGTAGGCTAATGCGCGTCATTCATAGTGCTCCTCAGACACTGCCGGCTGAGGCGCGTATGTCCCGAAATAAAGCAGGAATAGCCGATCTGTCAGGAGAGAGATAACGTTTTGGGGAGAAACAATTATGTCTACTCTGCGCCACTTCTATACGAAGGGCTCAAGTGCACCTTTGCACATTGTCTGCTCTGGGTGACGACGCGAGGTCGGGAGGTGGCTCGAACAGCAGCCCAGTCAGACTCCCCGATCATCATCCGTTTTGACAGAAGCCCGCCTGCTTTCTTTTTTCCCTAAGTCTGAAGTTGTGTGACACCACCCATTTCACAGACACCAGTGTCAGTCACAGCCAGTGAAGCCCCCCTTCGTGTGACCACCCTGACTAGTGCAGGGATGTGGGAAACATAATTCTATTAGGTATTTCTCGTTAGAAACACCACGTAACTGTATGGAAACATTAAACACACAGCGCAGGCATGAACACCGGGGGTACGGGGGGTTAATAGGGAGAGGGTACGAGGAGGTGGGGGAAAAACAGGGGGGCGGTGAGGGGGGGCACGCGGTTAGGGGTCCCAGTACACCAGCAGTACTTTTCTTTGGCAGGGGGGCGGCCGGCGTGGGGCTCCAGACTTGGTATGGCTTGGAGCGGCCCGGCGGCACCAAGGAGAAGGGAGGGCTGTGCTTCCTGCAGCAGGCCCGGAGTACGCGAGGGTCTCGACGCGGCTGGTTACGAAGGCCCCAGGCGGGCTCGCCAGTCCCACCACCCACGGGGCCCCCTGCGGCTTGGGGAGTAAGAAGGCCCCAGGCGGGCTCGGCAGGCCCTCACACCCACAGGGCCCCCAGCGGCCTGGGGCTCGTCGGCAGCCATGGAACAACGGCACAGAGGAATACTTGACTAGTCTTGGTAGCAAAGATGAAATTGTGTTTACCAATCAAATCAGCGGGGGACTTGGTGAGGGCGTCGCCTCTTTTTAAGACAATGCAGATGACATTGGGGGCTACAATGGTGGAATGCTCGTGTACAAGCTTTACATGCCTTGGGGCCAAGGATATTCAATTCATTGTCCTGTGCTTTCCTTCTACACGATTACAATGCAGATGACATTGGGGGCTACAATTGTGGAGGGCTCGCGTGCAAGCTTTACATGCCTTGAGGCCGAGGATATTCATTTCATTGTCACATGCTTTTCCTTATACACGCTTAAGCACACTGGTACTATATCTAGCATAGGAGTTCGTCATTACCACATCAGGCTTTCTGGGAACCTCAACGTATGTCGCCAGTAGGGTAAGATGGATGGGCAACCTGCGACAATCAGTCTAACGGGAGGATTGGGTGGTCCTTACGCAAGGGTAAGGCGCTCTTAGATATAGCGAGGTGGTGGTGTTAGCTCAGACAATATTTTGTATAATTGTGGGAATAATGGAGGAGGCCTGTGGTTATGCGAAGCTATGGGTGGATGTTGAACTACATTGGACGGGAGGTTGTGGTATATTTCTTTTCCGACACAGTAGTTCCAATATATACGAGAATAAGCTATCGCGAGATTTACAGAGGGAGGACGCAGCGTATGGTCAGTGTTCCTTTTTCGACAAGCGGCGTTAGGGGACAGGGAAAGGGTTTTTTTGTTTTGGGGATCATGAGTACCCCTGAGTGGGTAGCAGGGGTAGGTGGTTATACGGAGGTTGTGGCTAGCAAGGTCGGGCAGGAGTGTGTGGTAATCACCGGTGAGGCTTGGTCATGCAGCCACGTAGGAGATCTCTATTGCGGGTGGGAAGGGAGACATTAGACGGGGGTAACGGCGACAGTAATGCTATGCCTTTAAAGTGGTCCAAAATTGTCGCAGTGATGTTGGGGATATTGGGGCTATTAGCCACGTGCCGTTTTGTTAGAGGCAAAGTCAGACACGGGACCCCATACCATTAAGGCCGACACGTTTGCCGTGCAGTTGGGTCACGTAATCGCAGGAGCGACCATAGCGTAGCTGCACCGCACCAGCAAAGCACTCGATTGGTGAAGCGAGTTTCATGAGAGGAGGACTGATTCAGGCAACCATGCGTCTGTAAGTTTTCTACCGTGGCTGGGGGTTTTTTGTTGGGTTGTACGGCGCTATGCACGGAACTCTGTCATTATTTTAGTTTGTCACGTTAGGTTTCCTTGCGAGGTTGCACGGGCAAAGTACAGGGGATGCAAGTACAGTTGGATTCATTCATGGGGGCGCTAAGGTCTCATAACACGATAGAATATTGGTACTGTTGGGGCATGTGTGCAATTTTAGTTTCTGCTCGAAGAGAGGCGGAAGGTATAAAATACGGAGGGGTGCATGGTTACACAGCATTAGGACGCAACGCCAATTCATGTGGTTGCGGTGGCGGTCGTTGGTTCATTTTAGGAGCAGACGTTAGGTCTTCGTTGCCGGGCGTGTTGGTGAGTAATGAGGAGCAAACATGGATGTTAGAGGAGGGTGCATTTCGCCTAGTAGTATGGTGCGGCACCACGGAGGGGACAGCCGTATGGGACCTGGGTTACGTTTGACTCCACGAAGCTGTGATGGGGTAGTGGTGTTCGGACACGTTGGGAGTGGAATAGGTGAGGGACATTATGAATATGCGCTTGGGGCATTCCGTGGGGGGTGGGCAGACGATACATATACATGTTCTTAGGAGATGGGTCGTAAATATGTTCTGGTTGGTGCATCTGTGATTTTACAATGGATTCATGGTGCAACACTTGTCCTGGCGAGGGTGTCTGGGATAATGGTGTGTGAGAACACACGTCAACGCTATGACACTCTTCCATGGATAAGACTACTGTGCAGGGTATTGGGTTTAGGTAGATAGGGGGGAATAAGGTTATATGGCGAATGGCACATCCGGGTAAGTAGCGCGCTCTATAAATGTCTGTGATTGATTGATTGATTGACCACATAGTGGGGGGGAAAGGGTCAAACACGGCTGCACTTTGTAAACCCGAGTAGCTTGGATATTTGAGTCACCAGACATGCATGAAATATGGCTTAACATGGGTGATGTACGTAAGATATAGGCTCTTAGGTGGCTTATGAACACTGCAACATTTTGATTTGATAATAATCCCTGGAGCGTTATGGAAGGTTGTTCACTATGGTGACACAGTTGAAGGAGTGTTTAAAAAAAAAAAAAAACTTTAAAATAATTCCCTGAGGACCACTTTTTTATTATAGTTTTTGACTAGGCCCAGTTCCTGGGGAATATTGTTTTGCCAAAGGTATGTTCATTAGGTAGGTGGACACGGCATTGCCGATGGGCTGCGCGAGGTCCTGCGTGGGGTTGAAGGTTTTGTAGGTTCCAGCAATGGCTTTATGGAACGAACGGGTCACTGGGGAGTTTCAGCTCTACCTGGATGACTCTTTTTCGTGGCGGGGCCCCGGACTCCACGAACTGCCAGGTGGCGCTGGACAGGTTTCAGGAGATCACGGAGGTCCTTGGGGTGCCATGGGCGCCGGTTGAGGCAGTAAGGCCACGCACGGCGCTGTCACCTTTGTGTAAGGAGCTGGTCTCGTTGTTGCTGGAGGCACGGTTGCCGGCAAGCGAGCAGCGACGGATGATGAGGCGGCTCGAGGTGATGGAGCCAAACCACAAAGTGGCAGTGTGGGGAAATTCAGAAAGACAAGTGGGGCCAGGCACGGCGCTGTCAATTTGGGGAAGGAGCTGGGCTCGGTGTTACTGGACACACGTTTGCCGGTAGACAAGCAGCGGCGGATGTGGAGGCTGCTAGGGGTGAGGGAAGCAAGGAACACAGTGCCAGTGTGGAATTTCAAATGACAAGTGGGGCCAGGAACGGCGCTGTCAATTTTGGTTTTGAGCTGTCTCGGGGCTTACTGGAGGTGATGGAGGCAAGGCACAATGTGCCAGTATGGAAAGTGAAAAGACAGTGGGGACGGCATGGCATGGACAAATTTGGGTATGGAACGGGGCGTGGGTTGCTGGAGACACGGTTGCTGGCAGACAGGCCGTGGCGGATGTTGAGGCATCTAGAGGGGATGGAGGCAAGGCACGAGGTGCCAATGTTGGAACGTCAAAAGACAGTGGGGCCAGGCACGGCGCTGTCACTTCTGGGTATTGAGCTGGTATTGGTGTTTACTGGGAGCACGGTTTCCGGCAGGCAGGTAGCGGCAGGTGTTGAGGCGGCTCGAGGTGATGAGGCATGGCACAAAGTGCCAGGGTTGGAAATTCAATGACAATGGGGCCGGCTTGGCGCGGCCAATATTTGGGTTGGTTGGACGCGGGTGTTGATGGAGGCCTGGTGGCCGGCAGACAAACAGCAGCGGATATCGGGGCGGCTAGAGTTCTGGGGGGCATAGCGCATGGGGGTAGTGTAGGAAACTCATGTGCTGGGGGGACACCGTGGTTTTGCGGGCGAGTGGTACGTGTCGGGGAGGTTAGCGGGGTGGAAGCCTCAGGTAAGGGCGGGGGGAGGATAGCAGTGGTAGGGCACGTTCCGGCTTCGGAGTTGTGGGGCGTCGGAAACGCATGGACGGTGGGGCGGCCGGGGGGACATTCACGCGTCGGTGGCGATGATCCGCAGTGGTATTCGGCGTTATGTGCGCAGCGAATTTCTTTTGAACGCGCAAGGGAAGTTGAGGGGGTATAGTTGTCGACAATGGTTGCTCGTGCAGGTCGGAAAGGGTTTTCCTAGCCCGGGACATCTTGATTTGGATGGCGGAGCTTTCGTTTGTAAAGAGAGCCAAGTGGCAAGCCGGGATAGCTTACTTGGTGGTAAGCTGAGTCTCAATCCTGAATGGTTTCAGGTTGCATTGGTCAGGGAGGCCCGTTATTGGGGGGTGCGAGTGAGTGGGGGACAGGCGGTTGGCGTTTCAAGGTTGCATCAAAAAAGGGGGATGGGGGGGGCAGGAAAAGGGGGAGGCGGTGTAAGCACCTAACCTCCGCCTTTCCCTGGGTGGCGGAGTTGTTTTTGATGTTGGCCAAGTTTGGCTGGATTTCGGTACTTTCTCGTGAAGTTTGGGGAGTTGGGAAACGGGAGCGGGGAAAGCGTAACCAGTTTGGGAGTTGACATTAGAGGGTAGTTAGTTACAGTTGCAAGAAGGCAAATAGGACTGTAGGTCTTGGGAGGTTTTGGAGTTAGGAGGTAGGGGATAAAACTGGATAGTATTATGATGTAATGGAGTTATATGTTTGTATATTGCAGGGTGGGGGATTTTATCATGTGGGGATCGTAGGGGTGGGGGGAGTAAAACAAAAGGGGTCAGGTAACTCGATGTTTAGAGAGGTTTCAGTTTTGTAAGGCAGTTTGCCAGTTTAATAAATGTGATGTGCACCTGTTTCAATAAAGCGGCCTTTTACACACACAAAATGGTAGTCGGTGTGCTTGCCCCCCTTCTTCCCTCCCAAGGGGGGTTTGGGGGGCAGCCGAGCCGCGAGGTCTGCCCCCCGGGCAGATTTGGGAGGGGAAAGGGGGGAGAACAAGCGAGCGGCCATTTTGCCGCGTTGGGCTGGCTAGGGATAGCCCAAAAGCCGCCCAAAAGGAGCCCAAAAGCCCAAAGTATAAATAGTTTTCCCGAATGTTCCCAGCCACCATTTTAGATACTGAGACCTGGTGGCTGGGAACGTGTTTAGTCAGGAGCTTTTTGTCCCCGCCCACCCTCCCTAGGTTTTTAGGCTTGGGCTTTTGGTTGTGCTGAGAAAGTCAGGACAGGAAGGGTTTTTGTGTCAGGTGGCTGGGTTGGGACAGGTGCACAGGGGGTGTTTATATGTAAGTTGTCGCTTGGAACAGGTGCTGGCGGAGTTGTTTTTGATGTTGGCCAAGTTTGGCTGGATTTCGGTACTTTCTCGTGAAGTTTGGGGAGTTGGGAAACGGGAGCGGGGAAAGCGTAACCAGTTTGGGAGTTGACATTAGAGGGTAGTTAGTTACAGTTGCAAGAAGGCAAATAGGACTGTAGGTCTTGGGAGGTTTTGGAGTTAGGAGGTAGGGGATAAAACTGGATAGTATTATGATGTAATGGAGTTATATGTTTGTATATTGCAGGGTGGGGGATTTTATCATGTGGGGATCGTAGGGGTGGGGGGAGTAAAACAAAAGGGGTCAGGTAACTCGATGTTTAGAGAGGTTTCAGTTTTGTAAGGCAGTTTGCCAGTTTAATAAATGTGATGTGCACCTGTTTCAATAAAGCGGCCTTTTACACACACAAAATGGTAGTCGGTGTGCTTGCCCCCCTTCTTCCCTCCCAAGTGCCGTCCATTGACACACGAGGATGAGTCTGTCTGTTTAGAATAACTGCTTTGGTGACACACTGAACCCAGCACGGGTATCTGAGAATGAATTGGACTCTTTTGTGGAGGGGGAACAAAGCAGGCTGGCCCTGTGTGGTCTTGTGGTTGCCGCCTCGTGATCAGGCGCATCTTTGCGGTGACTTAGAACGGAAGCGACCACTGGAGGCTGAGCTGGCGGCTCGACGTAACAACTGTGCCTTTCAGGCCTGTACTCACAGGGGAGGCTGAGAGGAATCACCCCCTCCCCTCTTCTTCCTCATAAACAGCCGGGTCTGTGGCTCACTCCTCCGGCACTGAATGCTGAGCTGTACCACAACAGCACTGTTTCTTCTTCCTGTGCAGCCAAAATAAATCCACATTTTATCTCAGCCAGGAGAACATTCAGCTTGAGAAGGTCACTGCAAAATGACAGCAGCAACAATAATGTATATTTTTGTAGGCCGAACATTATGATTAGTCCCGTCTCAAGGCGCTAATGACAGAAGGAAGGATGAACGGCTGAGTGCATCTGCTGGGATTCAACCCTGTGATTTTCCGGTTACCCTAAACCATCAATAAAGGGTGCATTATTCAACTGAGCTAACTTCTACACTCATGACTGCGGCATCATTTCCATACGCACACACTAGTACCCACATAGATACTGTGCCTCGCATTTTTCTCTTTATACGACTCTACCATCAGCAGGGCAGACATGGTTTTAGCATCATGTGTGCATTTATATTCCGATTAGCCCACTTTTAGGACTTAATTTGTGCTGGTGGTTGTCACTGCCTACCACCGGGACCGGGAAACCTGAATACATCTAAACAGAGAGAAGGCTATTTTCTGGGAACTGCTGTGCTAAATCCTGGTGTTTGGTAATGTACTGGAAACGTGGCGTTCGAGCACTTACACCTTTGGACACATTATGTTTTTAAGAATGTAATTGTACAACCCCCACATTGCAGAACTGTTCATAACAGTACCATTGGTGTCTGCCGCAATAATAAGGTGTGTGTGTGTGTGGAGGGAGGAGCAGGACAGGGGATTAGGGGGGATAATATTTTTTTATAAACCTTACCTGACGAGGACGCCACCTCGGTCCTCTCCCCTGGCTCCCCTCTCAGCATGCACTGGGGCACAGGCTTCCCACCCAATCCTGGGGCTGCTCTCATGCCATACCTAGCTTGAGAGCAGTGCCAGGATTGGTCTGTGCAGCGTGATTTGATTGGGGCAGGACAAGGGATTCGGGTGGAATATTTTTTTTAAAAACCTTACCTGACGACGACCCACCTCAGTGCTCTCCTCCGGCTCCCCTCTCAGCATGCACTGGGGCACAGGCTACCCACTCAATACACCTAGCATGAGAGCAGCGCCAGGATTGGTCTGTGAAGCATGATTTGCTGCTCAGACAGTGCCTCGGAGCCGGTGGCGTTTCTCTAACACGGCTGTGCAACATAGCTGGATTGGAGAAACTTAAGTACCCATGTCTATTTGGCGGCCTAAGACAGCCGGCCAATCAGACATGAGCACTTACAGTGTGCCTACCACTCTTCCCTGCTATGCCCGGCCCTGCCCCTCCCTTTACTGCTGGCATCTGCTCAGTCAGTCAGCTGTCATTTTATATTTCAGCTGACTGCTGACTGACTGACCAGTTGGGGGACACTCCTCGGCCATTACGGAAGAGCCGCCCCAGAACAGTACCTTACCTCGAGAAGGTCTTCACTTGCCAGTAAACAGACAGTAGAGTGAACTATTAACTTGATCAAAGTAACAAAAAAGACGAATATGTAACAGAAAATATTAACATGTAACATAATTGCATGCATTTCTTTGATAACTTGATCAATAAACTATATCATATCAGGCGAATCTTGCGTTCTAAAGTTCCTTTCCGCTCACATTGTGAGTTCCAACAAGCGTTTTCATTAAAACCCACAAAGAAAGCATCTAGACTGCACATCAAATGAAGAATAGTAAGATGTATAGTGCATGATGCATCCTGTATCTATCACACAGACACCTTAGTTATGCTTCCCATGTAAGGACATCTGATGTGTACACTAAGCTTAGTGGCATGGCCCGAGATGCTGTACATTTACCAAGGGAGAACCCCAGTGACTCTATACGCCTGCCGTGGTCTTGGCATAAATGGAGTTATTTTACTATACTATCTTGCTGCACATTTCTGTATGTATTTAGATCTCTGCTGGTAAAATACTTTTAAACAACTGTATATATTTTAAAACGCCATTTTATTTACCTGGCATTTCGGATTCTCGTGTGCGAGAATCACATCGCACACAGGCTCCTCACTCTCGATCTCCCTGTCACGGCGCAGCCGGGTAAGGTGCTGACGCCGTGACTTTGCCGAATACGGCCGCCATCTTCCTGGGAGGAAAGGGTTGCGGCCCAGTTGCTGGACGCTTCCCGCCCTCCCAGGTTATTTAAGGGGCTCATTTACAAACTGCTGCAGCTCTGCATTTTTTCTCCCCTGAGGCAGAAGCCGGGGGATCTTTACTATCTTGCTGCACATTTCTGTATGTATTTAGATCTCTGCTGGTAAAATACTTTTTAACAACTGTATATATTTTAAAACGCCATTTTATTTACCTGGCATTTCGGATTCTCGTGTGCGAGAATCACATCGCACACAGGCTCCTCACTCTCGTTCTCCCTGTCACGGCGCAGCCGAGTAAGGTGCTGACGCCGTGACTTTGACGAATACGGCCGCCATCTTCCTGGGAGGAAAGGGTTGCGGTCCAGTTGCTGGACGCTTCCCGCCCTCCCAGGATATTTAAGGGGCTCATTTACAAACTGCTGCAGCTCTGCATTTTTCTCCCCTGAGGCGGAAGCCGGGGGATCTTTACTATCTTGCTGCACATTTCTGTATGTCTTTAGATCTCTGCTGGTAAAATACTTTTTAACAACTGTATATATTTCAAAACGCCATTTCATTTACCTGGCATTTCGGATTCTCGTGTGTGAGAATCACATCGCACACAGGCTCCTCACTCTCGATCTCCCTGTCACGGCGCAGCCGAGTAAGGTGCTGACGCCGTGACTTTGACGAATACGGCCGCCATCTTCCTGGGAGCAAAGGGTTGCGGTCCAGTTGCTGGACGCCTCCCACCCTCCTCCAGTTGGTATAAAGGGATCATGTTTTCCCGTCCGCGCAGCGGGCGGGCGCAGCGGGTGCGCCGGCGGCGCGCCAAAGGCAAGCCCGTCTGCGCCCGTCCGCAACCGGACCGCGGCCAGCGCCAGCTACGCTGTCGGTGAGGGTAGGACTACTAAGAGGACCGTATGGTCCAGGTCTGAACTATTAGCACTGAACACAACTAAACCGTGTCAGGCGACTAGGTCTGACTTGGCAAATGACGATCTACCGCTGTCTTGCGTGATGTGCAACAAGACACATTGTGATGGCCCATCATCAAAAATTTCATACTTAAGATCAAAAATCAAACCGTTAGCAAATTCCTCTGATACTATTATTAGGGCTGGCCTACTAAATTGCAGATCCCTCCCTAGGCATGCTGAGGACATCTGGCTATTATTGGTGGACTCTGAGTGGGACGCCTTATTTCTTACAGAAACCTGGCTGACTGAAGAAAATATGGCCTCCATTGCGCTGGCTGTCCCGCCGGGCTTCAAAATGAGCTTCTCAAATAGAGAAAAGGACAGAAGGGGTGGCGGGGTAGCTATTATCTTTAAGAACAAATACACATTGGCGTCCTCAACACCTACCACTATTCCTAGCATTGAGGGGCTACATTTCTGCCTCCAAATTAACCCTCAACTGTCTTTAGCCGGTCTGATCATCTACAGACCCCTGGATTGCTCCTCAACAAACACTTGTGAACTTATGGACTTCATAGTCCAAAGCTCTCTAGCTCATTCATTTTTTATTGTAGTTGGCGATTTTAATGTTCACGTGGATAGGCCGGGATGCCCCCTGGCCACTCAATTTATCACAACGCTGAAAGCTGCTAATTTAACTCTAACTATTTCGGGACCGACGCATAAGGCAGGTCATATGCTGGATTTAATTTTTTCCAACATATTGGACATGACAGCCAAACCCCCACAGCCATTGCCCTGGACGGATCACTTTTTAATTCCCTTCTCTTTTTCTCTCCCTACCCATTACCAGACAAAGGGGAGACGTTCATTTGTACGTAGAAAATGGGATAATATATCAGCAGATACCCTTTGCCCTGCTCTTGCAGCGGCCCCTCCAGCTCTGACCACAGACGTGAACATGGATGCGGTGGTGCTGAACCGCTGGATAGGAAACACGGTGGATATTATTGCTCCTGCAAAAGTCGCCACATCACGCAGAGAATCCCCCTCCGCCCCATGGTTCTCTACTGAGCTGATGGCTGAAAAAAGCAACTGCAAAAGGCTAGAACGACTATGGCGGGAAAACTATTGTGACTCTGCAAAAATTTGATACAAAGAAGCCCTTCGTGGTCTCCATCAATCAATAAAAAAAGCAAAAAAACTATTCATTGTGGCTTCCATTCAGAAAGCGGAGCAATCAAGCAAAGAAGTTTTTAAGATTGTTCAATCTTTTTTTAAACCCAGGGCTATTGAGACTGAAGTCACTCCGTCGGAGAGACTCTGCGAGGACATCTCGGACTTTTTTGAAAAAAAAATTGTGAAAGTCTATGATGCCTTCACCAGTCTCGAGCCCACAGTAATGACGGACATGGGTGATAATGTGTTGCCCTCTCCTCCCTTAGCTCAATTCCATCCTATTTCCCTTCCCGAGGCCTTGAAGGAAATACAAAAATGTATATCAGGGGCCCCTGATGACCCCTGCCCGCCTAAGCTCTGGAAAATGATGTCGGACTCTATTGTTTTACCACTCTTACACATCTGGAATACGTCCATTACAACAGGTATATTCCCTGAGTGCTGGAAACACGCCACACTCCTCCCTCTGAAAAAGAAGCCCAATGGCGCCCCGGACGATCTAAGTAATCTCCGTCCAATCTCCCTCCTAGCAGCCCCGGGCAAAATGCTCGAAAAATTGATACAACGACAACTGAATAGATTTATTGAGGAAAAAGAGATTCTGCATGAAACTCAGTCAGGTTTTAGATCAGGTTTCAGTACTGAGACTGCCCTCATCGAGGTGGCTGAGTCGATTAGATGGTCCTTAGATTCAGGGGCATCAGCTATGCTGGTGCTCCTGGATCTATCAGCCGCATTCGATACGGTGGATCACGGCAGACTGCTGCTGCAACTGAAGGACATAGGTTTGGAAGACAAGGCATTGAGCTGGCTCCATTCCTATCTTACAGATCGTTCCCAGAAAGTAGCCTTGGGCACTTTCTCTTCTAAACCAAAACGCCTCTGGTGTGGCGTCCCCCAAGGGTCGGCACTCAGCCCCTTGCTTTTTAATGTTTATTTAGCCCCACTTTTTACCCTGATTGCAAAATGGGGGGTTAAGGCGATTTCGTATGCAGACGATACGCAATTAGTCTTCCCCTTTTCTGAGGTGTCGGAAGCAGCTTTTAGTAAAATGAGGGGCTGTCTCCGAGATGTGGCCAGCTGGATGAATGCCAACAAACTAAAATTGAATGCAGGCAAAACAGAGGTCGTCTTCTTTGGCAAACACACTCACCCCCCCTCAGACCTGTGGTGGCCTCCTGAAATGGGTCCACCTCATCTACCTAGTACCAATGCGAAGAATTTGGGAGTAAGATGGGACGAGAGTCTCTCCTTTTCTTCACATATACAGCAGGTCACAACTGGGTGCCTTTACAAACTCAGGAACCTCCGTAAGTTTCTCTCTCTTTTGCCAGAAGACTGTCGCAAAATGGTAGTCCATGCAACAGTTACATCCAGATTGGACTACGCGAACGGCCTCTACCTTGGCTTACCTAAATATTTGGTGCAACGCCTGCAGATCGTGCAGAATGCGGCTGCGAGACTGATAAAACACATCCCTTTCAGACAGCATGTCTCTCCGCATCTGCACGCACTGCATTGGCTCCCTGTGGCTAGCAGAATAAAATTCAAAGCTCTAACTCTGGCGTTTAGAGCACTAAAGGGGTCCTGTCCCAATTACTTAAAACTCAGACTCCCCCCGATATCATCAGGAGAGATGCCTACGATCCAACTCCCTACTTCAGATACTCGTCCCACGAGCCAGGAAAGCCAGACTTGGTGGCAGGTCCTTTTCTGTTGGCACGGCGATACTCTGGAACGCCCTGCCGGCCCCCATTCAATCTGCCACGACAGAATCTAGCTTTAAGAAGTTACTAAAGACCTGGCTCTTTATCCAGAAAACCTAAGCACTCTCCCTCCTTTCGTGTCTGCCGAAAAATGCTCAGCTAGCGCCGGGACACCTCCTTGCGAGGTAGCTGTTCGCGCTATACAAATAGCAGTATTATTATTATTATTATTATTTTGAGTGCGTTACAATGAGCATTTTCCAGGAGATACATTAGAACGTGTATTTTCTTGTGTAGGACGCTCATTCAAGTGAAAGTGTTGCATCTCTGTCCAATAAAGTTTTACAATGTAAAGTTGCTGTATTGTTCCACCTCAATAAATGCTGTGCCCTGGTATCCATCACTGAAGCCACACAGCAGCTAAACAAACAAGATTCCTGGAGGAATGTCAAAATTCACCACTTCTCTCAGGGTTTTCTTAAGACACCTTATTCTCTCGATATCCATTAAAAACACATGGCGTCCTGCCATCCCATACATATACATATCCGTGCATCTTGACCTCCCACCCTCAACTACCTAGGGCCTTAACTCTTCCACCCTTCCCAATTATGCTGCTCCCACAACAGGCACTTTCCGCTCTCAATACCTTTGTTGACATCTAAAGTGACACAAGATAGTTATCAAAGGCTTAACTTATGAACAAAGTAACATACTTGATTTTGTCTTTTACTTAGATGGAGATATTAACATAATGCCAACAAAGTACCAACCAACCAGTACTTGGTGCAGACAATAAGGCATACTCAAAGTATGGACAAAGTAGCATACTTCATGTTTTCTTTTAGTTGGAGATGCAAGACGAACCTAAAAAAAACATGGATTTAATCCAAAAGTCTGATGGAACCATCAAGTGCCCAAGAACGCTGTATGTTTCAAATGTAATTCTCCACTGCACACAGCCCTTTAAAGGCCAGTCAGATGAATCTGGAGCAGTGCTTTACCGTCATAAATAGAATTTAGACTGGCAGGTACAAATAAGAGTGTTGTTTTTCACCAAGGGGTTATGAGTGACATCATAGACAAAGAGACCATGGCTTTCTTGATACCCATTTTTTTAATCAAACAACAGAAGAGTGACAAAACCAAGTGTAGTAGATACCGGGTGAAAGTTAATTACCTTATAACCCACGTCAAAAAAGATGAAACAAGACGGGAGAAGTTAGTGAAAGAAGCTGTGGATCAGAAAAGAACCCTCATGCACCAACAAAGTCGGTGACTAGCTTCATCATTGGGTTCGTTTTTTGGGGCTTGTGAATTAGTGCCCATATTGTGAATCAGTGAATTAAAAGAAGAAACAGCTATTCCCTATACTTATTTTAATAAAGGGATAGCTGACCTTCAATAAAAACAAAGTGCAAATGGACAACTACTGGTTGAGTGAATTTGAAACAGAGTGCCCTATATAAGTAATCGTGGACGACATGTTTCTGCTATAATGACCTAATTGCGCTCAGCATTCATCAGGACCATAGGCTACCCCACGGTGGTATACGCACACTAAGGCGTAACCACACTGTGGAGATAGACTAAATACACATACAAACTCACGGAATTCCCGTGTAGACTCTCCTTATGTTGCTAAGGGTCATCAATTGTCCGTATAAGTTGAAGTATCAACCTGGGCTCGTGGCAGGGGAAATCTTCACGCCCGGAGTAATTATACCAGACGACTACCCGCTGAAAACCTACAGCGTTCACATACCCACCCATTCTAATGCTGTGAACATCAATCCATGTGTTTGGACTGTTCCCAGCCCGAGCTGAATCCATAGATCAGCAGTTGAGGTGTCCAGGAGCAACGAGGAACCCACAAAGCTATGGCTTTCCCTACGTAACTACAGTCTCCTGGCACCAATCACAGGACCCACTAAACATACAAAGAGACCTCTTTTCCTTTCACTCTCACCCATTTCTCTCAGGTCTTCCCTAACCCCCTTTGAAATCCATTAAAACTCCAGGAGTCATGTCCTCTTGTCACTTTCTACCCCTGAGATGCATAAAAAGTATCAAGTGTCCTGCCATCTTCCTCGGGTACCCCAAAGAAGATACCTTACTCCCTGCTGCCCTCCCCAACTCTTTCTGGCCTTTCCTCCTCCATCTTCCCCGATGGTGCTGCTCTCACTACCACAGGCTAGTGTGTCTGCTCTATGCCCAGCAATGGCTCAGTCACACAGCACAGGTGCGGTGCACTGCAGAGAATTGTGTTGTGTGGAACAGCTGGAGGCAAGAGAGACGGCGGAATGTTAGCAATATCTGCCATTCCACTGCATCCACCAGGGTATGGAGGGCAGAAGAGGCGACAAACCAGCCTTCACCCTCTCACCACTCTCCTTACGAATGTGTTTTTCCCTGTATCATTGAGCCTATGAAAGTGGCAGAAAATACTTACAGATACCAAGCTCGTGTCACTTCAAGAATACACACATTATTGTAATAAGGTAGGTAGAGGCAGTGGCCTGGTCATTAACCAGCTAAGTCATTGCGAGGATGGACGGGGGAAGAAAAGGACATCAGAGTTTAATGAAAGGCCGTCTCCCTGCTTCTGCTTTATTATCAGGAATGTTGTTCCTTCAGCAGGCCACTGTCTGCAGTTCAATAGTTTCACAAACTTGCTTGTAACACAACAAAGATAATAACATAACTGCTAATATAATCCAAGTACATTTTGTTTTCAGTACCTCTGTGCCAATTTGGTAACGTGAAAGAACTTCACAATTTACTATCAGGGACATATTGGAAAGTATACAATGCCAGGCAGGACTCTTCCCGAAGAAACCCACCACACTTTTGTGGAGACAGGCGGTCCAATCCTCTCCACACCATCCTTCTGTATGGAAGGTTTTGACTCAATTAAAAGGTAACGTCCGTGTAGGAAAACATACAGGTTTAAAAGAGACAATTACAAATAAAGATTCCAACAGTAGCTTAAAAGTACCTTCCCTCAGGTGTGGGATACCACTCCATACTCACACACCTGAAAATTATACTAATTAGGTAATTTTCCCCAAGTAAAACAAGCTGCACCACAATCCCCTTTCTAACCGCTTTGGGGTTTACCCTGTAAACAACTATAAGAAAACTATTAAGGCCATAGCGCATAGGATGGATTCCAGTGACTGTTGCCCAGTTAGCAGCTATTACAACATGGCTTTTAAAGGGTGGGAATCATTTTAAGTGCGGTTATCGCTATAAGAAATGAAGGACACAATGCGCTAATAACAATAATCTATTAGATTTTACTTCCAGTCTTTTGGAGAGTCTTTTCTTTATTTAACTTTCTCTCCGACTATTGTTCCTGATGTACCAAACTCTTTTCCAGCACAAACCCTGCCATTTCTAAAATCACAGCATTTGCGAGTGCAAAAGAGTTTATTTATGATGCACTTAAAAAATCACATTGCGATTAAGAAAAGCGTTCCGAAGGGTTTGGCGACTCATTGCAAACTGCAACTGGCGGGTTCATGAAAGGGACATCCCCTATTAATTGTGAGTCACAATTAAATGTATTAATACTTGGCAACAACAATTGTGGTCGCAAACCTTTGATCAAACACCAAAACCTAAATGACAGCATTATCTGATTTGCAGAGGGGATGCTCTCTCTATTGGAATGCTTCTCTTTTGTGAACTGTGTTGGGAGGCCTTGAGGGAGCAGGCAGTGGTCCAATGGATGAATGCATGCTCACCCTCTGCCCCATGTCTTCCCAAACAGAAAATGTATTTTTCCACGTCACATCTGTTCATGGGACAAGGGCTGGTTTAAAAAAGTAAACATTTCCATTTGGGAACACAGATGTTTGGGAGGGGGTTTTCTGCTTTCCCTTCTAGGCCACCACCTCTGCATTTGCTACAAATACCAGGGGGGTCACCAATAGCCGTCTGCCTCATTTAGGTTCATAGTGCAAGAGGGTCTGCTAACTCCTGCGAATGGTCACTGTGTAATGTGAAGGAACAGTACAGCAGCTGCTATTACAATATGCAGAACTGCTCGCAAATCAGTCACTGTGCACTTTGAACCTACTGATTTTTGCCTTATTTTTAGTACATCTGGCACATTGTTAACATTTCTACTTGTGGGCTTTTGCCTAAAATAGTAGGTACATAGTAGAACAGATCCTCTGCTGTGCCAAGATTTGTAAATGTGTTGTGCATATCTTGTAAGCTGTGATGGGTGTTATTTCTACTCTGTGCTTTGTTACAATGTACTAGTGGCATGAGCAGCCAGAGTCCTAGAGACTCAATTGTGAACATTTATTTCGAAGTTCAATTTGCACCAGTTTGTATTGTGAATTTTATTGAGTATATCTAGTTCTAATATGTTCAAAGTTGTTGATTTTATAATATATTTATATTGTTAATTAAACTTTTTAGCAATGAATACAAATGATAAGTAAAGCGATAAAAAAAACTTGCCAAAGGGTTCTCTCTTCACTCAATTAACAAGTATTGGTGGTTCCAACAGGCGTGGCTTTTTGTCAGGGGAAGGGTTTGATAGTATTTATTTATTTATTTATTTGAAGAGTTTTATATAGCGCTGGCTACACCCGGAGTTATCAGAGCACTTTACATAAGGAACAGCAAGTTGCAAGTTACAAAATTAAACATTAGCCACACAATGTTACATAGTAAAACAAGAGTCACTAGAGAATAGCAAATAAAGTTTGGCAATTTTGCGTGAAATGCCCGAGAGGTTGCAGAAACAAAATACCATAAAGGGACATTACTGGGATAGGGTGATAAGGAAGCTGCGAGTAGTGTCTCTATGCTGAATAGACTGCATTAGCAGAGGTAAGCCATATCTTCACCGAGCAGTTTTAGGAGCATGAATCATACGTTCAAGTTTGCTTTGGAAATGGTAAACCTAAAAGGCATGCACAGCAAAATATTGCATAACAGATACTTTTGACAAAGGATCAGTATTTTTGAGGGCTTAGCATGAAAGCCTGAATGCGAGTTCATCTTTATTATGTGAACAAACAAAAACTGTAGATCTAGTTATTTATTATGCCATTCCAACAAATGAACAAGCAAGAGTGGTGAGAGAATAGAACAGTGCCTTAGTGAGAGCAAAAGACATCCATACAAAAAGCATTTTCTAAAGAAATAAATGCGGTAAACCAGAAGGTTACATCTGCAGGCTCGCAAAAAGACTACTAGATGGCCCTATCAAAAAAACCTCACTAGAAACTAAATGAGACAATGGTACACCCTCAAAATACTATGGCATTGATGGGTAGCCCATCAAAACAATGGGAAACATAAAAGGAAACGGCATAAGGGTGTAACTGTACCTTTTTGAAGAACTGATAACTTTAGGCCTTTCAAAATCTAAAGCTGTCTGCAGCCAGACCTAGAAGGAGCAAATTATGTTTAAAACTGTTGCAATAAAAACAAGCTTCTTGAAGAAATACATAAGGGTGCAGATCAGTTGGCGAAGCACTCATTTAAACGTGCTATTGGCTGCAAACACCAGCAACAGATCTTGTTGGACTATGTAGTGCTAAGAAGGACAGATCGGAATAAATGTAGGAATTAGAGAAAAGTAAGGAAAGAACGTAGTGTTTTATATAAAAGCCTGTGAGAGTTAAAGAATCTCTCTTATGGAAAGAACAAATATAGGCCCGGTAGGATGTTCATTGGTCAATTCTAATCTTCTGGGACATCTTCCGGTCTTTAGTAAGTAATCAAAAAATCCTCTAAATGTTTTCTCCAGTGTTTCCTCTGCGACTTCCTTCAGAATACTGGGATGTAATTCATCTGCTTGCCAAGATCCTTGTCAGCTGCTTATTGTTTTAATTTCTCGACTGTTGTTCTGTGGTCTTGAAACATTTAAGCATTGTTCGCTCTCCCCAGTTTGCAACTGAGGACCTCCATTTTGCCAATTGATCACAAAGCTTAGTGCCATGCAAGCTCACATGTAAATTTGTCATGCATACAGATATTAAGAGACTAGATAGCCTTTCTTTATTTTTTGGAAATCCGTACTTTTGATTATTTAGTTTTACTTTGCTTGTAATGTGCGCACTGGAGAACTGAATTGCTCCTAGGCACTGAATACGTATGGCAGATCACATTGTGGTGCCGGTACAATGTATGTGCCACACTGATCTGAATGTGATGCAGGATGGAAGCCATATATGGCAATGCTGAAAAATTGGCCTAACAGTTGACAAGTTTGGTTACATTGTCTGACACAATCACTTATTATATAAATACAAGCGCATAAGGAAGCCAACAAAAAGTACAGCATAGGAAAATTGTGATATGATCAATAGATGATGATGGAGGGGAGTTAAGAATGTGGTTAGAACAGAAGGACCTTCAGTCTTAACCTGAATTGCTTCAGTGATTGGGCATGCTGGACATGCCAAGGAAGTTTCTTTTAGATGTTCTGAGTGGTTACCACTGTCCACTGACTCATGGTGGAACTAACTCTCTCTTTTATGCGCAGATGCTATCCTTAATAAATGTAGGTCCCGTTAACAAAATATTGTAACCACATGGCAGGGACACACCCCTGCTCAGTCACTTGGTCCAAGATAACAATAAGATGTTGACACAGAAAATAGTGTATAACCATTCTATTCCATGCCACCTTTTGTACTGGAGACCATTCTTCTTCGTAGAAGTGAACATTAATATGTATCTAGATAGAACCACACAGCTGAAGACAATGTGGCCTAATGGCTTGGGCGGTTGACCCCGAAGCTGGGGAACCAGGTTTGAGTCTTGGCAGGGATGTTCAACTTCCTGTAACTCTGGGCAAATCACTCAATCTCCCTGTGCCTAAGAAAAAAAAGAATGTGCCCGTCTGTAACGCAACTGGTGCTCATGTAAAGCTCTTTGATAACTTCAGGTCTAGTGCGCACTATATAAAACTCCCCAAAATAAAAATGTCATCAATCTCAACAGAATACCAAGGCAGCAATACAAGACCATAGCACATGCATTGCCCATTAAGTATATTTTGTATATTAAATGTCTATATTGGGGTTTATAATCTTGAAAAAACTATTTTCTACACACTACAGTTAACAATTTACATAGTTCCCACCAAGATAACTGTTACGTCCTAGACACATCCAGGAAATACGACGGTTATTCAGGAACAAGAACCACTTTCGTAGAAAAATGTTGACGTTGGATTGATTCTGCTTTAATTTTGGGTTTAATCTGCACATTTGTTTCAAAATACATTAAACATTGGTTCTTCTAACAGCTGCCCAAATATCTGAGACAAACATGGGCAACTATTAAGGATACATTTGCTTTCTTTGACGTATAATTGGCTAAAACATGTTTTAAATTCATGTACAACAGCCAGATACAAGTATTTCTACTTCCCGATAATAGGACCAATTTAGAACCTGGCAGAATAATAAAAATGTCGAGTAATTAGATTACAGGCGACTTTTTAACCATCTGCTGAGTTCGAACATTGCTAGTAATACACTGAGACCTTAAAGTAACTATCAGTAATATTTTATGGCAGCAAGCACGCACGGATAATGCTGAATATACCTTATTAATACTGGTCATTTCTCATCTTGATTGCGAATAGTTACATACCAAAGGACACAAAACGGGTTTGCCGACCCCTATGTTACCTGGGCAGTGAAATTCTCATTACAAAGAAAGGGGGTGGTATACCGCAGGGGTAAATTCAAAGCCCTCAAGACCTGGCTTTTCAACAGAAACCTCACACCCAGATACCCGCAGTGGTGAAAGTGCCAGGCTCTACAAATGCTCATTGATTGATTGATAGTCCAACATTCATACCACAATGAAATAATTAATTTCCACTGGATTGTAGCTTGAATCAAACAACAATACGTTAGGCAATTAATTACATGAACCTGTCTGCTTATCTAATCTATTCCATCATCATTACAGATCTCCTGACAATGATAGGGCAACTATACAAACGACAACATACAGAAATAAACTGTCATCACTATTCACATAAGTTCAAATATCCACAAAACAGTGGAAAGTTCATTATCAAGAGAAATGTGTTCTTGCTTCCTTGCTGTTCATTAACCCAGTGGATGCATATTCAGTCCAACCTGATTCCACTCAGAGGTAGTCTCAAAATAAAGTCCCAGAGCAACTACCACCTGAAGTTTTCTTTATGGCCATACGACCATACTATTCATAGCTCCTTTTATTTTATAGGACTCTGCCAATTATAGGGTGGAAATTAAATATGTCATTGTGGTATGAATGATTTATGAATTTACCCCTGTACTACAACACCCCCTTTCATTGTTCTGAGAATAGTTACATGCAGTGGTAATGGTTTGCAAAAGATTTATTTCACCATGATAGGCAATTACCACCGATTTACCAGCATGTTCTAAATGGCACATGCTGCTCTTGAAAGATCTGCTAAATGTAAATGACCTGTAAATAAAACAGAAGTAGTTGGTCACTTATGGCAAGATGATGAAAATCTCAAACCTACATCTTGAAATAATTCTTTGTGCAATGCACAAGACTTGGCACTGATTTAGTATTTAATATTCTGTTTTGCAGTTTCAAAAAAGAAAACAAAGAAAGGTCTCGGCGGTGTAATTCGCTAACTGGCTTTCACTTCACCTCTGAGCCCATCCCAGTAGCTCTGCTCTGAAATAAAGTACTTCCATTTTCCTCCAACTGGAAATCTCTGGAATCAGGCAGCTGCACTGACATCTTAATGTCTCACCCACACTCTAATGTCTTCCAGACCCTGAACAATTCCACTGTCGGCCATTGCACTTTTCCCGTGTAATTGAATAATGTTGACATTCATACTGTCTTATAAAAGGTCATTATGTAATTATTCTTTCTGGTTACCTATAACATCATACCACATTGGCTTAAATGTTTTTTATTACGCTAATGAATTTTGAAGGATGTTTATTAAATACCCTGATATATGATAAAGTGCTCACATGTAAAATTACAATGCATGTTATTTTGATATGTATACCTTCTGCATCACCTTATCCTAAAAGATTTTCTTATTTGTGCCCAATAATTGTCATGGCAGGTTTAGATAGTGGCAAATGAATGGCTAGATTGTGTCAAGGATCTCCTTTCTGGACAGATTTGTGATTCCCACCATTGGCAAGCTCCCAGATGCAAGTAAGGAATGTTACCTTCTGCCACTAGTTAGATAGTAAAAAGCAGTAATGACTGAAGTGAAGGCAGGGCCCAGTGCTGCCGCACTCGCTGCACCAATGATAGCTTTCTCCCTGATCCTTATCCTGTTGGACTGATGTTTACATTTTGCCTTAGAGGTTAAGATTTGGAATGCATTTTCAAAGAAAAATTGATCTTATGCAAGACACATAAGCGCCGCATGGTGGATGCAATCAGTGCTCCAGTACTGATCCATAGTGTGGTTAACAGGATACTGGGCTTAAAGTTAGATTTCATCTGCAGGCTATGACAAAAAAGAGAGTGTATTGTCTGGGGAGAGAAGCAGGGGCATGCGACCATCACTTCTTTTTGAAGGGTTATAGTGCATGTACAGACCTGAGCTGATTCGATGTGTAATTGGTCTGTGTGGGTGCGTAGCGAGGCACGCATGGTGAGTGAACGTGACCACTACAAGGTCAGGGAGCTCTACCCAAAAAAAGAATTGGGGGGCGGGGGGATGGGAGGGGAATGGAAAAAACAGTGCATTTTAACATTTTTCATTATATATTCAAAGGTATTAACTTTCAAAGCATAGTAAGTGATGAACTTACAGTGCACAAGGACACCCTGTCATTCCCACAGACATTCTTGCAGAGAACACAATAACAAGGCAGACCAGAGAATAGAGAACAGAGGACACAAAAAATAAGACAGACCAGTCCCCATATTTATTTTCCAATGCGAAACTTGTTGTTGTCCTGGGAAGTTGTGTAAAAGAAACACAAACAACAGTTTGAGCTACTTTGCATTACTTGTGTCAAGAACGTTGCTTCCGGTATAAACAGACAGGGCTACAGCCCTCCTTCTGTTGGAGTCTCAACCCAGGTAGAAGCTATCTGGAGTCTAACTTGAAGATGCCAGTGCAGTGGTCGAAAACAAAGGCACTCAGCTTGTTATCATTTCACGCTTATGTGAAACAATGATTTTTATGCAGGTTTTTGACTCTGTTCGACTGCTTATGTAAGATGTGCATGCACTGTAAGAATGTCAAATGTATCCGTACTAGTAATAACCCTAAAGAGATTTAAATGGCACTTACTCATGTCATTTTATTTCATTATTTTCATAGCACTACTCAGCCCAATGTAGGGTGTAACAATACTTTACATCACACAGGGAATATTACATAAAACAATGAGAATTACAGGGTGTAATAGTCACGTATTCATCCTGGTAGCATTAAATGTTAAGAGAGCTTGGTCTGGACAAACACAAAGTGAGGTTTTAAGATGTAATGTCGTGGTTGGGGCTGTTTACGAAGGGTTTATTACTACCGAAAGGAAACCCTCTTAGCAACCGTAGAATTGTAAAAGATTGAAAAAAAAGAATAAGGTTCTACTTCTATGCCTAGTAGTTTGCCTGTAGCTCCTTGATGTCGGTTCACACCTCACTGTACTATATTAGAAGAATTGTATCTTATGAAGTACCATAAGGATCTCTGTTACAAAAGCAGTAACCGAATGCGGTATTTACAAAAAATACAAATCTGTGATCTGCCTGTTACTTTAGCTGTACACACATTAACCTTCTATGCTACAACAACGGTGACTAGAAAAAACACAGCTATAGTAAGCAAGTGCATTAACCACCAGAGTTATCTCACAATTTTGATTTTTTTTAAATTGCTGGGCACACAAATATTTTTTCAACCAATGTTGGACTTAACAAAAGTTAATCTTCTTGGAGAGTGGGCACAAAGTGCGTGCTTCTTACAGCACGACCTTGTGTTTTGGATGACGGGTTGCTGTAAAGGTTATACATCTCATAACAGCGATGTAGGGTCTGCTGTCCGCGTGACTGAGAACCCGAAAGACAAGGTTTGAACAGCTTTGAAGAAACACTTTTCTGACACAGTCAGTGTTTCCAAGAGACCCTGCCTGTGATCGAACGAAAGACACTTCTTTCACCTTTATCTTTTTAGGTCGAGCCTGGGCTGCTCATGCGCTACTCTACGAGCCATGCTGGATTGGAGATGGACTTGAAGCCCCAACCACCCACCACCCATATTTGTCATTGGCTTGTGTCACTGTCCTTCATAAATGATGGCTTCTGATTTGTTAATAGGCTTGTTAGTTCCTCCTTAGGATCGCCTTCTCTTCATGTCTAGCCTCCCTTGA
Source organism: Lissotriton helveticus (assembly GCF_964261635.1). NCBI lineage: Eukaryota > Metazoa > Chordata > Amphibia > Caudata > Salamandridae > Lissotriton > Lissotriton helveticus. Next base: position 246,102,997 of record NC_136069.1, on the reverse strand, counting down.
GGACTGGCCCTTCCACTTCAGTTGTTACACTGTACATCTTATTTACTCTGTAAGCACTATTTTCTTTATTGGCTTCTCCTACTGCAGGCATTACATGCTTTCCTGCAACAATCAGCACATTCAGTGCGCCATGTGCGCTTTCACAGGGTGCTTTAACAAAAAAAAAACATTTGTTTGTCAACTTGCCAAACAAATGTTTGTTTGGATAAAAGCGCCCCATGCCGCACTTTCACTTTAGTAGCGGCCGCGGACCTTTCTTTAGAACTGGCTTGTCTAAAAAAAGGGGCGTGGCCTCTATTAATGTAAAAGTGTAGCAAGGGGCGCTTGTAAACAATAAACATTTGCAATGCACTAGGTCTCGCATTTTAGAAACCTTGACCTATTAGTATTGTAAATGACAATGCCTTTTATTGTTGTAGGTTTTTTAAACACAAATAAAAGGCATTTTCATTTACATGCCAAGAGCTCAAAATCTCGCAATTAAGAGACCTATTGCATTGCCAATCTTTGTTTGTTTGCCCTTTCAAGTCCCAAGAAGAGACTTTATGTTGTACAACACAACCTCTGCCTTTCCAGTCATAATGAATTTCTGAAGTGTTCTGCTAGTAAAAGTGCAAATGATAAAAAAAACAGTGTAACTATAGGTGCATATAAAGAGGGTTATTCCTTCTCATAATAACTACAATAAGTGGCATGTGTATATTTATTTATATATAACTTAAGTACACTTATTTGAAACCATAAAAATGCACCACGAGATAAATGTGGAGAGCAGACCATGTACGTATGGGTATTCATATAGAATGGTTTCATCAATCTTTACTTTACCAAGCATCAAGTGTGTTTATATAGATGTATGCATACATGTTTTACATCTTACTATTAAAACATTTTTTTTAAACTTTCTTCCTTCCCATCCCTCCCCCAGTCTTATCCCAAACCTTACTGACTAGTATGAACTCCCAAACAACCTTCTCAAATGTTCATCCCCTCCTTTAGCCATCCAACCCAACTAACAAGTACACAAAACCACTAATCACAAAAAACTTACGTTCCCCTTTCAGATCCATTCCAATCATTCTGTTCCTACTACAAACTCCCCCTTTTCAAACTCATTCCTATCATTCTATTTCTACCCCAAAACTCTACTAAACATGAAGAGCACAAACCTACAATCCTTTCTAACACAACAAATGTGTAAGAAAACCTCCAAAAAATGTTATTAACCTACCAACTACTACTAATCTTGGGTTCCAGAGTAGCTCACTAAGGATTAGTGGTGATGTAGATTGGGGGGGAAATATGAAATTAATTTGAGCGGTGGACATGTTAGTCTGTTTTTTGGATTGAAAAGGAATAGTGGAGGGATAGAAGAGGGAAGGGTCTAGAAAGTGTTTTTTAACTCTTTCTCCCTGTTTGTTTTAAAAAATAGGGAGGGAGCGGCTCATCAGTCATCTAGTCCCTTGTGCTAGCTCATTCATATGAGCAGTCTCATGGTCCATGGGGATGTGTCATCACCAAGACGAGGCGAGACTCTAAAATGTCACCATATTGATAAGGTGCGACGGGCAGGATGGGAGAAAGAGGGCTGTGCATCTTTCTGTTCCGGGTTCAAATTCCACGGAAGCCCACAACAACAGAAAGTCAGTCGTCATTAGATTGGCGCTAAAACTAGCTGCTCAAACAGCGTGCTGAAAAATGTGTACCTCAAAATGTAGATTGGTAAGTTATATCTTTTTAAATAACGGCGCACTTACTGGAAATAAGGACTGCACTTGGGATGCATAGTATGCTGGCACTATTTAGCAAAAAAGTATTTATTTTATTTTAAAAAATTTATATAGCGCAAACAAGACCCCAAGGGATATCAGAGTGCTTGACAATATGATGGAAGGAAGGACATAAATGCAATATCCACATCAAGAAAAATACAAAAAACACAAAAAGTATTCGCAGATTACAGGACAATTGTACCCAGGAGGGTAACACAATCAATAGGTGTAGCCGGGCGACGAGTGGGGGTATGCAGTAAAGAAGAGCCCTAACAAATGATGATACAATGGTAGTAAGGAGCAGCACCAAAGGGCAAGTGAGGCCTGTCCCTCTTAGGGTAAGAATTTGTTTATTAGGAATCTTTTGGCTTCCAATTTGAACACTGTCACCGAGGAGATTCTGTGTACTTCCGGTCGAAGGGCGTTCCATATCTTTGGGGCAGCGCCGGAAAAGGCTCTGTGACAAATTCTTTTTTTGTTAAGAATGAGTGGTTTCAAGAGGAAGGTAGAGGAGTAGTGTGGCTCACTGGTTAGAGGCGGCAGGCCTGAGAGCAGAAGTCAGCCTGGGACCAGGGTTCAATTCCCGACGCGGCAGGGTCGTGGACCTTGGTCAGCGGACTCGATAATTCTCGCTTCGGTGCTTACTCTAATCAGGGGTTCCACTCGGCAACTCTGGGCATTAGCTTGCCTAATCTCCACAACGGCCCCACCAATTCCGGGGATGCCTGGCTCCACCTTGGGGACTCCCAGCAAGGGAACATCCCACAGGGAAAGCCAGGACGGGTTCCCTAGAGTTATACAGCGCCGGAACGCCCCGTTGCTGGGGCAGCTGTGCGCTTTACAAGTATACTACATTTACATTTGAGGCTCCTAGCCCACAGGATAGTTTAGTTTTTGTGCCACGTACATGGGAGTATTGAAGTGAAGGGCTTTGTGTGTCAGAACAGCAATCTTCAATTGAATTTGTGCTTCATAGGGCAGCCATTTGAGAGATGTTAGTACTGGGGATATATGCTCGTTTCGTTTGGCATCTGTAACCAGTCACGCCGCAGCACTTAGGGATGCCCGTAGTGGAGCCAGGGCGTATTTAGGAAGGCCACAGAGGGTAGCACTGCCGTAGTCTAGCCTCGGCAAGACAACGCTTGAACCACCTGCTTGAAATCATTTGGTGGAAGGAAAGGTTTCATATTTCTGAGGGATCTCATCAAGTTATTTGCTCCCTTACATACATTGCTGATATGATTTTTCATATTCAGGTGCTTGTCCAAGGTGATTCCAAGTGACTTGGCTGAGTCTATGATGAGAGGAGTGCAGTTGAAAGCCGTGAGGTGAGTCAGCCAGAGGTCTAGATTGGGGATGTGGTTCGGAGGGGAGATAAGCATGAATTCTGTTTTGGAAGTATTGAGCAGGAGGTGGTTCTCAGTTAACCAGTTTTGAGTAGATGTTAGGGTAGAGTTGAGTGAGATGATGTTTTCCGGGGATGATAATTTCAGATAGAGTTGCGTGTCATCAGCATACATGTGAAAAAGAATGTTCATGGAGGTTAGTGAGTTTGCAAGAGGTTCCAGGAAAAGGTTGAAGGGAACAGGAGATAGAGAGAGTGGTTTGCCTTGACCCTTTGTGATCTGTGATGTAGGAAAGATGAGAACCATTGTAGCACCTGATCCGAAAAACCCATTCTGTTTTTCAGGATGGATAGGAGGTTGTCATGATTAACCGTGTCGAAAGCGAAGGAGAGGTCAAGGAGGATCAGGAGGAAGGATTTGTTTTGATCAAGCATTTTTTAAATGTCATCTATAACGTGAGTGAGAAGTACATTTGGTGTTTCATTTACAAAACTGCAAAATGCATGCTTTGTCATGTACACAAGTCTTCATAAACTGGAATAGGTAATATGCATTTCGTAGAAGAGTATGGGAACTGGTGTGGTGTGTTCTGTAATGCTGGTGTTTGATGGAATTGCTCTTATAATAGTTAACTGTGCTGGGGGGTCCCATGGGACATAGTGAAGAATTACTAACTGCTATGTGACCATTGATGAAACCCTCTGGGACCAGGAAACTTTCCCAGGGTCATTATGTGGAAACCGACGAAATGTCCATGGTTCAAATTTTGTTGTTCGATAAGTGTACTTTGGAATGTAGAAATATAGCCAATATAGTGAAATTGCTGCTTTTTGGTTTTCAGTGTTAGGAGCAGGATTTCAGTGTTAGGGCTAACATTATGCATTAATCTTTTAATGCCACTCACAACAGCCGCTTACATCACAAAGGAATAATAAGAACAAGATGACATCATGACAACAATATAAGCCGTGTGCTGTAGTAGAGCTGCCTCTTTTAAATGCGGCTCACAACAGATAAGTTGCCTTTCTACTCTTCTCCTTTATATTGTATAATTTATTGAATTATTGAATTTTATCACATATTGTTGTTTAATGACTTAGTAGCATTTTCTCATGCTCTTTTTATGACTAAAGTTTACTTTATATGCTACCTTTACGACAGCTTTTACCCTGTCCTTTCATCCCTTCTTACTCCTTGACCCCGGATCGTATCCTACGCAGATGACACCCAGTTGCTCTTCACCTGCCGGAAAGGAGAGGACTTTGACGGAGAGAGTATCCGCGAGTGCCTTGGGGCTGTTTTTACATGGTTCCAACTGAACAGCCTCAAGTGCAACTCAGATAAGTCGGAGGTACTCTTCTTCGGTTGTCAATCCGATCCGGACTGGCAGGTGTGGTGGCCTGCGGATATGTTTCCACCGAGGCAATCGTCTCAGGTAGCTAAGAATTTGGGGGTGAAAACTGACAATGGTCTGACTCTAAGGTCTCAGATCCTTGCCCTCACTGGAACCTGCTTTGGTCTTCTCCGTATGCTTCGGAAGTTTTTTCCTTTGCTCTGAGGATCACAGGAGAATTACGGTGCAGGCCTTGATCGGTTCAAGACTGGACTACTCTAACATCTTATATCTTGGCCTGCCCGAATATCTCCTGCAACGGATGCAGGTGGTCCAGAATGCGGCGGCACGCGCCATCTTTGGCCTGCACAGGCGAGTCAATGTTTCCGGCCTGTTGCAGTCGCTTCATTGGCTGCCGATCCGGCAGCGAATAGTCTTCAAAGCTTTGACCCTTGCGCATAAGGCCTTTTATTCCACAGGGGCCAAATATCTGCAAAAGAGGCTTATGCCTTACCGTCCCTCCCGATCTCTGAGATCAGAGGCGAAGTTTCTTGCCATTGTCCCTCGTGTGAGGAGGGCCCGCATGGGAGGTCGCTCTTTTATGCTTCGGGCCCCTCAGCTTTGGAATTCTTTGCCCCTTACCTTACGTAGCAACTCAAACTTGCTGTCGTTTAGGAAGGGCCTGAAAACTTGGCTCTTTGCCTCTTAGATTTTATGTTCCCCGAACCCTGCTTCTTTTTCACTGTGTTATGTCTTGCTCTCTAGGATGTCAATAAAGCGCCGGGACACTCTTTTGAGTAGCCGCGCGCTATAAAAGTCACATAATAACATAACATAACATAACTTCCAATGTATGGTTGTCTCCTGTCCCCTTCCCTTCCCCTCTCCTCACCGTTTAACTTCGCGGCGAGTCTGTGGGATGTTGTTTAATTGCGACCTCGACGGGCCTCAGCGCCTCTCCATTCTCCCCTTTGCCGTTTTACCCTGTCACGACTCTCCCCGTAACCCGAATTCATTCAGGCACCCATTTTAAAAATAAAATCCCTTTCCTTCGTCAGACTCCGACGAATACTCTCAGCGCGAGCTCACGGAGCGCCACCGCTCCGACTCTCAGACGCGGTGCCGAGGAATGGACCCTGGCAACGGCGGCGCGACGCGGTATGCCTCCTAGGGTCCATTCCTCCCTCACCGTCCATCAGCTGCTCGAGCGCTTCGGTTATTTTACCGATTGCGCTACGACCAGCTGTTTTCCTTACCGCAAGTCTTTCCTTGGCATTTTAACTTCAAAGTCCTACCTTGAGCCCCCCCATTCTTACAATACGCTAAATAGGTTAAGTTTACACTCGAGTTATAGATTTACAGATTTTAATGTTTCAACCTTAAAAAAAAAAAAAACAAGCATTGGAAATGCAATAGGTCTCGCAGCGTTAGAGTTAGTGCATTTAGAATTGTTTATGGGTTTTTTGTTGTAAATCTTTTGCATTTTTATTTTTTGTAGCCAATGCTAAAGAATTACAAATCAAAAAAGCAATAAACATTTGTAAAAGCTTTAACTAAAAATCACTAGTAGATATGCTATATGCTATGCTGATGAAAACGCTTGCATATGGTGGGTGGATTAAGGGCCAGAGACTCCTTTTTGTCATGGAAATGTTTTTGGTTACTTGGCGTTGCGTGGGTGAGTGGCGTTGCGTGGGTGAGTGGCGTTGCGTGGGTGAGTGGCGTTGCGTGGGTGTGTGGCGTTGCGTGGGTGAGTGGCGTTGCGTGGATGAGTGGCGTTGCGTGGATGAGTGGCGTTGCGTGGATGAGTGGCTACAGCAATTAATACAATCAGTTGCATAGATGAGGTATGAATCAGTGATACAAATTGGGGGTTGGCGGGTCAGTGGTCATTAGTTCTTGAAAGTAAATAAATGGATAGGAGGGGTCATTAATGTCCCCTTTCTTTGAACAGCCTCTGGAAAGGTAATCTCGCGGATCAGTAGCAGATGAAAAAACTCTTATGAATGATTTATGCAGTGTTAACTCATGAGTAAGAGCCACCCATTGTTAAATTAGTACACACTGTCTCTTTAGCCATTGCCTTAATGAAAACATGATGTGAACGTTGAAGCCTTTAAGGTGTAAAAGTAAAACTTAGTAAATACAAGCACTCTCAGCCGCCTTACTGACTAGCTCTCACACTGAAACGATTCTTACGCTCATCACATACTAGCAGACAACAATCCCACACTGAGTAGCATTCACATACTACTGACGCACTCGGCATCTCTCAAATACCAGGTCTCTAGCAAAGACCTAAGAGGGATCGGTAGGAATGAATGCAAGTTGGTCTGGCAGGTCTCCCTAAATCACGCGACAGTAGCAGCCCAGAATAGAGACACGAACAGTCAGAGGCAATAGAGCAAGTTTGTATTTTCATGTACAACTCAAGCCAAAACGATTAACATTGCCGATGATTTAGTTGCGAACATCTGGTCACCGTAGAACTACCGGAAACCGTTGTGACATGGGGCCGGTTTTCTATGTCCAAGCGATTGCAAAAACGAAGTTGCCACTGACAAAACTGTTATTGGCAAATGACAGCTTTATACCACTGGATGACTAAGAATCCCTAAATTCGTGTATGTTTGCAGTACGATCGAGGCGACTCCTGTGCCTGCATTCCCTGGTGTCAACTCAACCCAACCCATCGGCTGCACACCTCTCCCCATGTTACCTGAATAGACGTTTTCTGCTCCCTTAATATAACAGCTGCAGAGGTTCCAGTACGGTTTTAAAAAAAACTGAAATTGGCGCCTCTAGTAAACATAGAGAGTGGACTGTGTTACTCAAGTCTCCGATTGCTACAGCCGAGCGGCCATATTGGAACCACCACAATTTATCTCTCGAAGTCCCTGAACGGCAAGATATCGATTTCTGGTGTTTCAGTTCTTTGGGGGAAAACGCCTGCTCTTGATTATGCCTGAGTAATTGTTTATTTGCTATGCAATGCTTACTCATACGTATTTGTTAATGAATTTTTCTCGTTAGCAAGTGTGCCTCCGTGCGATTTAACTTTGATTAGTTATACTGCTGATCGAACACAAATCACATCTTATGGCTTTTTTTCCAATTTCAGCACATATTAGACCTGTCATTATAAAAGGACAAAGCTTCGGGTGCCTGATTTTTTCACCCAGTATTTCTTCATCGCTTCCTCAATCAGTCTTTCCTTCGTTTTTACTGGACATTCGACTCCGATGTGAGTAAGCGTCACAAGGCTCAACTAGGGGGAGGGGGCGGGAGGCGGAGAGTTGAGGCAGGCAGGCATGGGAGGAGAGGAGGAGGGGGGAGGAGAGTAGGGGAGGCACGGCCTAGCGGCCGTGCAGGGGGAGGGGGCGGGAGGCGGAGAGTTGAGGCAGGCAGGCATGGGAGGAGAGGAGGAGGGGGGAGGAGAGTAGGGGAGGCACGGCCTAGCGGCCGTGCAGGGGGAGGGGGCGGGAGGCGGAGAGTTGAGGCAGGCAGGCATGGGAGGAGAGGAGGAGGGGGGAGGAGAGTAGGGGAGGCACGGCCTAGCGGCCGTGCAATCAAGTAGTGAGGGGGCGGAGTTGTGGGAAGGCTGAGAGAGAGAGTAGGCGGCTGGGTGCATGTGCACGCGCTTTTAAGCTCAATGCACATGCGCATTGAGCTTAAAAGTCACGGGCACTGCAAGGAATCGCCACGATTCCTTGCAAGTTAGATAAAGTCTGGATGAGCCCCTATAGTCTCGCTTGCTCGATGCGCATGCGCATCGACAGGCGAGACCTAAAAAGGGGGGGAATACGTATTTTAAAAGGGTTTGAGTAGATACTTTACTTTAACCGGTTTATAGCTTATATTTAAACACTTCCAATTTTTCTTAGCCTCCTTTATTATTTATTTATAAGTAGGAAATTAGTAATAAGCCATTTAAATTAACTTTCCTTATCAACTGGAAGCAAGAATAAAAATTTTAAAAAAATTAAAAAGGGAGAGAGCGACTTCTTAATCTACTCTCCTTTATCCACTTACCTGTCATGTCTGACTCTCAATCAGATGACGCAATGGCTAGCTCCCCAAACCATAATAGCGACACCTTTAAATCCTTCCTTCAAAAGGAAATGAGATCCTGCATGTTAAGTACATTGCGTGAGGTTATGGCTACTAAAAGATCTTTTCCCCTTGATGTAAATACCCCCGAAGTGGAGGTTGAACACTCTAAAGCCACCAAAAAAACCAAAGCATTGCTCAAGCACTGAAAGAGGTCGCACTACCTCCAATGAGATGGGAGGTCAAAGCACCTCAAAAGGCATGGGAGGCACAAGCGCCCCAAAAGGAAAGGTTGCCCCTCGCGGCACGCATGGCTTAGATGCCCCTAGTGGCACAGTTTTGTTGGGCGTACATAGCGACGCAACTATTACCAGTGCATGTGTAAATTCCAGTTCAGAGGAAGATGAATTCTTTCATGAACCCGATGATGAATTTGTTCTAGACCTTGATGAACAAGACTCTAATGACTGGGACATTGATAATATATCCGAGGCGCACTCATCCCCGTCCTTAAAGGATGCAATTCTTGATCCCCTCGGCGGAGAAATGTTCTCACCCAGGAACATCTCTCACCCTAACAGTAAAAGGTGGTACCCCCACGAACATGTAGCCAAATTTGTCACCAAATGGCTGAGGAATTCTCTTGAAAGAGAATCACGTAATACCATGAGATCGGAGTGCCCTCGCCCTTTTATTGAGGGAAAGGTCTGTCAAACACCTAATCTAGACCCCGACCTGATTAAGTTCCTTTTTAAACTAGGAAAGGACCCTAGGAAGGGCCTGGAAAGAGCCCTTAAAGCTTGCCAAGATCGTCTTCTTGACCTTCTAGGCCCCCTCACTAGGATCCTCGACCTTGCTGAGGAATCTTACATCTCCAATACCCCCCTGGACACTAACCTAATTAAGGGATGGAGCCAGAGAGCCATAGTGCTCCTTGGAAACGCTAACTCCTCTCTAAACATCGAGAGGAGGAAATCTGTACTCATCAGGATCAACCCGAAACTCGGGGATCTGGCTGAAAAGGAGCCATCCTCTAAACCCAATGGCCTCCTCTTTGGGGAGGACATGATTAAAACTGTAGGGAAATATGTGGCAACATTTACAGCTCTGGATAGAGCCCAAAACAACATGAAGCGTGTTTTTGGACAGGCCGGTGGAAGAGGCCGTTCTTCCGGCCGAGGTAACTTCCGGCCCTTCACTTATGGAAGAGGAAGAGGTTCGTCGGGAAGGGGTAGAGGTTTCTATCCCTCCGACACCAGACAGTACTTCCCACAGAGAGGCAGAGGCTCACGCGAAAGAGGCTTCCCCACTCGCGGTGCCTCCAACAACACCTCCTCAAGTAAGTGCCTTTCCTTCCTTCCCCCCAATGGTCGGCGGCAGACTCCGACACTTCATTCACACCTGGGAATACTTGACTCAAGACCCTTGGGTTCTAGAAACTGTTGGGGGTTTCAAGATAGATTTCACAGAGATTCCTTTCCAAACTACCACTCCAAAACCCCTAATCCTTTCAGCAGATCATCAAAACATCGTCAAAGAAGAAGTTTCGTCCATGCTAAAGAAGGGCGCGATAATAGAAGTTCCTTGGTCTCAGAAGACCTTTGTGAGCACCCTTTTTCTAGTCGAAAAGAAGGACAAAGGTTGGCGCCCAGTAATAAACCTTCGGGAAGTAAACAAGTATCTAGTATACCGTCATTTCAAGATGGAAGGCATCCATCTGCTCAGGGATCTTCTCCTCGAAGGAGATTGGCTAGTCAAATTAGACTTAAAAGATGCCTATTTTACCATACCAATGGCAAAGGAACATCAGCCCTTCATCCAGTTCATCTGGGACAATCGCCTTTTTCAATTTCAGGCCCTCCCCTTCGGTCTATCATCCGCCCCCTGGTGCTTCACCAAAATGATGAGAACGATAGTCTCTATTCTGAGAGCCAGGGGTATTCGCCTCATCCTCTATTTAGACGATATTCTGATAATGTACCAATCTCACTCACAGATCCTAGAAGATCTACAAACCTCCATGAACCTCATAGAAAGCCTTGGCTTCATTATAAACAGGGAAAAATCCATCCTCTTACCCTCCAAATCTCTGGAGTTCCTGGGCTTCACCGTGGACACGTCCAGGTGCCTCCTCCTACTCCCCAAAAAGAAGATTGACAAAATTCGGAAAGAGATCAGATTTGTTCTCAAACATCAGTCTCTCTCCCTCAGAGAGTTAGCCAGGCTCCTTGGAATTCTTTCTTCCTCGATCCAAGCTATCTTCCCTGATCCTCTGAACTACCGTGCTCTTCAAAGAGTGAAAGCCAAAGCTCTCAGATCCGGACTTTGGTACGGAGACCAAGTTTCTCTGGACGTACAAGCCAGATTGGAACTTTCTTGGTGGCTGGAGAATTTGGACGCCTGGAACGGAAGAGCTATCTTTGGTTCAACTCCAGACTTCGTTCTAGAATCAGACGCCAGCCTTCATGGCTGGGGTGCTCGTCTCCTCGATCAGGACACTGGTGGCGTTTGGACCCCTTCGGAGGCTTCCCACCATATAAATTTCCTAGAAATGACGGCCGGGCTCTATGCCTTGATGAGCTTCAGACATTCTCTTCAGGGCAGATCCGTTCTCCTGAAAATGGACAACGTCTCCGCAGTCTCATATATCAACCGCCTCGGCGGTACGAAATCTACCGACCTATCAGATCTGGCCAAGAAACTCTGGATGTTCTGTCTAGAACACAAGATCTCCCTGAGGGCGGAATACCTCCCCGGGAAATCCAATCTCTCAGCGGATTGGAACTCGAGATTTCTAGTAGATTTCAGCGATTGGAAACTCAATACGACCATCTTCAATTCTCTAGCTCACCTTTGGGGTCCTTTCGATGTGGACCTTTTTGCAAGCCGTTTGTCCTCCCAACTTCCACAATATTTCAGTTGGATGCCAGACCCGGGTGCTCTCGCAGTCAACGCCTTCCTACAAACATGGGCTCCTCTCCACCCCTACGCATTTCCCCCCTTTCCTATGATCCAGAGGGTTCTGCAGAAAGTGAGACAGGAACAGTGCTCTCTCGTCCTGATAACCTCCTTCTGGCCGTCTCAAGCTTGGTTCCCCACAGCTCTGGAACTTTCTTGCGACGTTCCCCTCTTGATTCCGGCCTCTCAAGGACTCCTCCTAAACGCCAACGGAGAAGATCACCACCTGGTTCTTTCAGGGAACCTGAACCTTCTTGCCTGGAAAGTGTCAGGCAATCTAACCAATTGTCTGGACTTTCGACATCTGCTCTCACACTCCTCGGTGAATCTTGGGCTCCAGGTACACACTACAGATATAATAACATCTGGAAAAAATGGTCTAGTTGGTGCTTGGAGAGGGACTTGGATCCCGTGGAAGCTCCTATCGTTAATATAGTCAATTTCCTAGTGGAACTTTTTGACAGTGGCCTCTCCTATAGATCTATTAACTGCTACAGATCTGCAATTTCCGCAGGACACTCTATTGTCAACGGTAAGACGGTAGGTAAGAATGTTATTATTTGTAGAGTCCTTAAAAGTATCAGACTTAAAAGGCCCCCCAGGCCTAAATATCAATCTGTGTGGGATGTAAAACTGTTGCTTGACCTGTTTTGTTCCTGGCCTGATAACTCTCTTCTTAACAGAAAATGTCTTTCTATTAAACTTGCCTCTCTCTTATGTCTCATTTCTTGTCGCAGGGTCTCCGACGTCAAAGTTCTAGATATATCTCACAGATGTTATGATATGTTTGGAGTTAAGTTTGAAATACACAGAAGAACTAAGACTATGTCTGATTTTATTTTCTATCCTCGTTTTGATTTTTGCAAAAAACTTTGTGTAGTAAATTGCATGAAAGAATATGACTCTAGAATGAAAGACCTTCGCCCATCTGATACTAATCAACTTCTTATCTCCTATGTCAAACCATTTAAACCCATCTCATCCTGCTCTATTGCTAGATGGGTCAAGTTGGCCATGAGCCTTGCTGGTATTGATCTTTCTAAATTTCAAGCTCACTCTCTAAGGAGTGCTATGTCCAGCAAATCCTTTTGGTCCGGTGGTAAGTTGAATGTAATTCTAAACTGTGCAGACTGGTCTAATGCTTCTACCTTTGCACATCATTACTGCAAACCCATAGAACATGTCTCAGATGCTGTTCTTCAGGGCTACCAACATGCATAATGTAGCCTCCTGTCTTGTAATGAAATTGCGATTCTCCTATTAACATGACCCGAGAATCTGGATTTCATTAAAGACACGGAGGCTAACATTATCCCCCCTTCCCTCCCTTAGATGGAGGATATTCTGGTCAATTTAAATTATTAACTTTTGAGTTTTTAATGTGTATTCTACTACGAAATCGAATTTTCTACTTCAAATGTAATTGCTAAGTTTATGATTCTCTCTGTTCCTCTACAGTTCAGTTTTTTTGATGTTCTTCCTTTTGTTTGCAGATAATTCAAATTAACGACTTCCTAAGCTTCCTTCTCCCTCTACGAAGGATTTCAAGCCATTCTTCATCTCCTTTCCAAGTTACGGGCTGTCTGGTCTTATCTTCGTTCATCTGCATTTAAAAGAGGCAGCTCTACTACAGCACACGGCTTATATTGTTGTCATAATGTCATCTTGTTCTTATTATTCCTTTGTGATGTAAGCGGCTGTTGTGAGTGGCATTAAAAGATTAATGCATAATGTTAGCCTCCGTGTCCTTAATGAAATCCAGATTCTCTGGTCATGTTAATAGGAGAATCGCAATTCTGGGTGTTTCTCAGTGGGGCTAGGAGGATGGAAGTGCTTAGGATCAGAATTGGTATTAACCCGGCTGTGGTAATTAGTGCTATAAAATCTGGAGTAATGCAACAAGATGGTAAATGTAATTGTAAGATAGGGATGAAATGTAATATTTTACACATTTTATTGGATTGTGATCATTTTTTAGAATTACGTAAATTAATACTTCGTCTGATCTTTTTAAAGTACAGTATAAGGGCGCGTTTACAAGCATGGAAACTTCTTGCGGAAATGGAAAAGTTAGATATCGAGATAGTCATAGGGAAATTTATGCAGGGTGTATATAAGTTCCCTGCTACATTAGAGGTCCAAACGTAACGAATTGTGTAATAATCTAAAAAGAAATGTTATCGATGTTTAAATTGCTAGGAATTAACTTTTTATGGATGTCATGTTTTTAAGACTATGATGTTTTATGTGTAGATCTTTTAAAGATTAATGTAAGAGCTGTTGTTTAAAGACCGAATGCTCTAAATAAACTTATTTTTTAACTGAACTGAACTGAACTGAGTGGGGCTACCAGCAAAAGTAGGAGAATGCCTTCAAAATAATAATACATCTTGAAGGCAGTTTTCCAGTTTGGTAATGCACATGCATTTGCTCCTGTCAAAGATAGAATTAAGTGTGTTTCCAGGCTGGGTGTAGAGAGGAAACATCCCTGCATTTTCCTTGAGGCAAAAAAGTTATTTCCACTTGTGGAAAATCTGTATGTAAATGTTATGCCTTTGGGTATTCCAGGATATCTACAACTGTTGTTGTATATTAACTGGAGCACTACTAGGATCCCTTGTGAATCCCTGAGAAGTTGAACATCTCCTCCAAATGTAGGCATAAACATACAGGAGTAGATTTCTAACTTGTTACTGAAGATCTTTGTGACCTGCGCCTTATTCTCAGGTCAGACTGCAAAAGGATATTGGTTTAGTGTAACTGCAGCCTTCCTTCTCTATATAATTTAAGTTATCACTTCCAGTGTCATAATATGTTGGGTCAGGCTCCACCAGCTCCTGCTCATTAATTGATCATCTGCCCAACTTCATCCTCTGCTTCATGATATTTTTTTTATTTATAATCTTTTTTATTGTTGATTTGCAAGGGTCCCGAAGCTGAACTCTGCTATCAGGCCGTTGCCTTCCACTCGCTTCTTGGTTTATTGGTCCCCCCATATCCTCCACTAATGCACTTTTTCTAAAATGATTTATTGTTTTTCCTGCGAGGGTCAGGCAAGTGCACACTGCGGTCAAGCCACTCACTCCCCCGCCTATGTCCTCCGACACTCCCCTCCCCTTCATACAATACTTTTTTCGCCAATTACTTTTTTCTTCAAGTGCATAGCAGTTGCTCAATTGTGCCGAGCTGCTAGCGTCTTTGTTTTCGCGCTCCTGCTAACTATACATGTGTTTTTTAAATGTACTCTTCTAAAATGGTCATCTGCAATGTTTGTCCAATAAATTATGAATGCTAAAGTTGCCACAAGTGCATCACAACATATGCATGTGCAAGCCAAGCGTCACAATGCATGTGCATGCGTTGGTGGCCATCTTGGAATGGTTTCCCTCTAGTAGGCAGTCCATACCAAGATGACACCCATGCATCTGCATGCGTTGTAAAGCACTGGTTGACATTTATGAGTCAGTTCAAGCCAATACAAGCCAGTGCTGGTGAAGACAATTGTTCAGACTTTTAAAGAGGAGGCAATTAAGCTTTGCTAATGCTTGATCTAATGTATGGTAATGCTACAACTGAAATCAGACCCAAGGAACAATTAAACAAAAACATTAGTAAGCAAAGTTGTTAGATGTTCAATATTATCAAACGTGTCACGCTAAGCCAGTCAACAAATAAAGCGAAGTAATTAAAACACTTTAAAATATAGGAATTGCTCCTAGTGAAAGGGTTTACAGAAATGACTGGTCATCTGATTTTCAACAAGATGGGCTAATGCTGCGCCCTCAATGCCATGGACAACGATAATGAGGACTGTTATTGACAGCGCCGGCTAACACTACCTGGACACTCAGTTTAATAACTTCTGGGCCTAATTACAGTTCGGTAATAAAAAATATTTCGAAACGTCAAACATGATACCCTTTCATGTGCAAGTGAAGGGAAAGGAAGACATGTCAAAGGTCAAGCAGGAAGTTAAGATTGCTTTGAAACTCTCCAGGGAGACATGGTGAGGAAACATGCAGACAGAGAGAGGATCCACTGAGTAGGAACTCCGAGTCATATGAAGTGTAGTCATCACTGCGAACACTTATGCTAGACATCGGAATTAATGTCAGGGCGAACTGCCTGCCAATCAAGCAACAGCCGCCAACACAATCCTACTTCGATGCATCAACACCGCCTAGCAAATATCACACCAGAATGACAATAACCGCTTCTTAGTACTTAACATCTTTGTTACGAGATATGGTTTTGTTATTGTTACTTAAAAAAGGCTTTTTGTTCATTACGAATCTGCTCTTTATAAACACATTTCTAAAATACTTCAGTAGTGTTACGGGTACGATCCAAAACCTAAAAGTTACTAATTTGCACGACATTACAAAGTAACAGACTAAAAAGTTCATATCGTTGAACAAATCGGACCTTGCCACACAACAAGCCTCCTGGGACTTATGGTCGGGCCAACAAACCACAATATGGCTGCTGGAGAAAAAATATCAAATGGCAGCTAAGCTTCAGAATAGGGTCACGTTATGTTTTCAATATCTTAGTGAATTTATACCAAACTTTCATGAAAACACCTTATTTCATGTCACTTAAACTACGACTTAATTGATTTGCAATGTGCTCTTTAGATGTTCATATGGGGATACTGAGTTGGCGGGAGGTGCTCTTTTCCATTCTTTGCCTGTACTCTCCTGTGTGCACCCGGGCAACCCATATCTTTCGTGGTGTTACCACAGCTGTCTAAAGCAGCAATTGCTTCAGAGTAGGGGCATAACGCAGGCCCCAGAGATGCCTGGTGTGCAAAGGGGGGCCAACCCTTTGGGGGGTCCCAAGCTTCCAGGGGAGGCCATTCAGCACAATGGTTATGAATATCTATGAGTTATGGGAAGCTCAGGGGCCAATCTTCACATTCTGCACGGGGCCCATGATTTTGCTTTACACCACTGAATCAGAGGCCTAGATGTAATTTGCATATTACACCTTTGAATGCTCATAAGATACCTCAGTGGAGCAATAGGTCTACAAACGTTTGCAGCAGGCGTCCATGTGTACCCAGGGAAGTTCCAATCTTGTTAAAATAGCTCTATGGGTAATGCGCCCACTGCCAAGGTCTACATGCAACCAGGTGGCCATACTTTTAAAATCATCCATAGCTACCTCAAGTACTACACTTTCTATGGCTGATAAATTAAGAATCGCTGTGGAAGGTAGGACTTACCATATATTAGAGCAAGTGAATGCTGACCACTTAATTTAAGTAACAATGATGCAATGGGATAATAATGCTAATATCACACATCCAAAAAGTCTCCAAATCACAGCCTCTGCATCTCAGAGGAGCAGAGTGTGTTATCCAATGAGGAGAGAGGATGCCCGCCCGCCCTGCTCTCACTATTGTGCAACATCCGGAGCCAGGAGATATAGAAAGGGGTGCCTGCGTGGCTCCTGGCTCTTTAGCTACCATCAAATTTGAGGATTAAAGCAATTTGGCTGAAAAGAGGAAAACGCAGGGCTGCAAAGCCTTCAGTTCTCCCTCGATGAAAGTCATTTATTGCGGAAGTCGTGATCAGAGCCAGGGCTGAGACCAGAGAGGACATAGCCCACTTAACATCTGGAAAAATGTGTTGTGCTATCCAGGTTATTTCATAAACAAAAATGAAAAATACATGTGAATACAATCATGCAATTCATTTACAGTGCAGTACTGTTTTGTAGAAACTCTCATCTGGAACATTTGACTTTTTTTCATTAAATTAAATGAAATGCTTTTCAAGACAAGTTGTATGTTTTATTAATAAACAATAAGTCCACGCAAATAAACTGAAATCATTTACGTAAATCATTGTGTCCCACTCACTAGAACTGTTTTGGTATTCATACAACAGTTTCATAAGAAATAACAGCTTCAAAGAATTCTCTCAAAAATGCTCCTATCTAACAGAGAGGTTAACTGAGAGTCCATTCCCCCTGAACACTCTGTGGGGTAGCTTCTTAGAAAATAATGTAAAGTTCTGGTCAAATAATATGAGCCCAAGGTTGACAGATGTCACTGCACTTCAGGCATATGTTGGCAATAAAATTACTAGATGCGTTCGTATCTCAATTGAGCTCTGGTCTTGGGTTTTCATTTAACATCATAATGCATTCTGGGAGTTGTAGTCATTGTTCACTTCAATTGAGCCAAACGAACAAACACACTTAAAAACATCGATTTGTATTAGAAAAAACAGCGTAAAACTTTGCGTCCTTGGTGGCATGGACTTATCTTGTAAACTTCTCTTCTGTTGCTCAAAGTCATTACTAAACTATTTGTATGGAATGCTGTTTGACCACCAACAGAAACACAAATGACCCAATTCATGGGGGAAAACAAGGAAAAGTGAGGACGTGGATTTAAGCCTCCTCCTGAGTGCAGTTTCCAGTTTTTGTTTTATTCACAAACATTCCCAGAAGAATGCCTGGGAACTGCACCAGGTGTGGGATTCCAGGCATAATTTTGGGAATGTCATGTGACTTTTGGAGACTGATCCTATTCCCAGTTTGTGGAGTTCTCCGTTGTGGAGAACGCAGCACAGAAGTAAAGGAGCCTACGGTGCAAATTAACTTTCTTTTTCCTCCATAGGGGAACATTTTTCCCAATGAGGAAAGTCCTTTTCCTACATTCCCACCAAACCTAGGGGTGGATGATCCATTCCCCTTCTCATTTTGGAAGGGGAGTTACTCCAACGCCTGGCAGGAGTAAATGCGGGAGTTGGCAAACTTTCTAGACAAACCACGTTTCGGAACGCCCACATCCCACCTCCTGAGTGGGATCTGCTGTTGTGTATTCCTCTAACTTGTGACAGAGAAATCTGTGGTAACAAATGCATATACACCAGCCAGGAATTCCTTCCTAAATTCCTAGCTGGCATAGGTAAGTACGTTTTGTCATAAACTTACATTTAGGACCTAATTTGCTGTTTTGAATAGGGCCCAATGTGATGAAATTGCACGGCAACTGAAGTCCGGTTGCAGCAATTGGTGTATGAATGTCCTGTAAGACTTTAAAAAGAAGAAAGCATCTTGTCCATTTTAACCTGCTGGAAAAATAAGATTTCCCTTGGAAATGTTATTCCTTAGAGGAGGGATCTTTCATGTTAACAGTGAAGCAAAACAAGTTTTAAATAACTGGTATAAGTTGCTAAGATAGAGGTCATTGTTTGCTCAAATATTGTAATAGTTAACACACTCAACTTTAGAGTTTTCATATTTGTTTAGAAGTAGCTGCAAATTATAAGTAACTACATTTGGAAAAGAATTTGTTGGCAAATAATGTATGATCTGATTGATCAACTGTTTGCCACTCGGTCACAACTTAAATTACGAACGTGTTAAAGTTCACTGCTACTGCTGTAGTTGGTCAATTGGGCTGTGTTCTCTTTCCTCCTAAGTGATGGCAGGATGCCTTTGACTATTTAGTATTCTGGTAGCTTTAGGCATGGCAAGGAAGCATTGGTCTTTTCTTTCTTTCGTACAAAGTATTTTTAGGTCCTTTGTTTGCAAAAATATTTTTATTACACCAAAATAATATGTATAACAGAATATACTTGCTTATAGCTCTCATAGAGGACACCATTCACCCAAGGTTCTCTCAGTACTGGATGGAAGGACAGTGCCAGTGCAATTATGTAAATGTGAAGAAACGTTCTGAGTTCATTCCTGAAGTCTAAGTAATAGGTTGTAACTCGGAGGCTTCAGACGGAGTGCGTTCTGTGCAATAGGGGAAAGGTATGAGAAGTAACCACTGGTTGATCAGAGCCTACGAGAAGCTTTTAGCAAGACCATGTTGGCCGAATGGAGGGTTTTAATGAGAACATAAGGATGGATACATGATTACAAGAAATGAGGAGCGAAGGAGTAAATGGAACAACAGACTACACAAAAACTTTGGTAAACTGAATTCTGGCAGAAATGTGAACCCTATGTAATTGATGAAAATAAGAGAGGCATTGCAAAGCAAGGGGCCAAGACAACCAGTCCCAAAGCCTGGTTCTGAATACATTGAAGCTTGTGAAGTTGGACTTTGCCGAGACCCAGATAAATGGAGTTGCAGTAGTCTATCCTAGCAGCAATGAGGGCTGTAATAGTTGCTCAATGCCATTCCGCTGGGACTCGATTTTAGGATTTGTTTCTGGAGCTGAAGCAACTGTCCATACTTGTGCAGAAATAATTTGTTTATCATCCAGTTTGACACCTAAACTTTTCACAGTAGATGAAGTAGATGGGTCTGGACTGAGTTCTGTGGGCCAGAAGAAGGGTTCAGCTCAAAGTGAAGGTCTGCCAGAACTTCCGCCTTATCAGGTTGGAATAGTTTTTGCCATGAATGCTTAAGAGACAGTGATGATTCAGAAAAGGGGGTGGTGATGAACAGAGTGTCTGAATTAAGCAGACCACTCTTACCCAGTCCAAAGATCAGGGCTTGATCCATCACCGTTATTTAGCTCACTGCCCCATCACAGCTCAGAACCTGGCTATATGCAAATTAGTCTGTCCCTGGCCCAGTGCATCATGGGAACAGGGCAGACCAAACTACCAAGCCAATTCTTCACCAGAAAGGAGACAAGCTACCGGGGACCGGTTTCTGGCATTTCAGCCTCGTCGGCCCGGCTTGCTTGAATCCTGATGGAGCAGTGAGCAAGGGACTCATGTCTGAGTATACCCTGCCACACCTATAGTGGCCAAAAACGATTCAGAAAAGGGGGTGGTGATGAACAGAGTGTCTGAATTAAGCAGACCACTCTTACCCAGTCCAAAGATCAGGGCTTGATCCATCACCGTTATTTAGCTCACTGCCCCATCCCAGCTCAGAACCTGGCTATATGCAAATTAGTCTGTCCCTGGCCCAGTGCATCATGGGAACAGGGCAGACCAAACTACCAAGCCAATTCTTCACCAGAAAGGAGACAAGCTACCGGGGACCGGTTTCTGGCATTTCAGCCTCGTCGGCCCGGCTTGCTTGAATCCTGATGGAGCAGTGAGCAAGGGACTCATGTCTGAGTATACCCTGCCACACCTATAGTGGCCAAAAACGATTCAGAAAAGGGGGTGGTGATGAACAGAGTGTCTGAATTAAGCAGACCACTCTTACCCAGTCCAAAGATCAGGGCTTGATCCATCACCGTTATTTAGCTCACGGCCCCATCCCAGCTCAGAACCTGACTATATGCAAATTAGTCTGTCCCTGGCCCAGTGCATCATGGGAACAGGGCAGACCAAACTACCAAGCCAATTCTTCACCAGAAAGGAGACAAGCTACCGGGGACCGGTTTCTGGCATTTCAGCCTCGTCGGCCCGGCTTGCTTGAATCCTGATGGAGCAGTGAGCAAGGGACTCATGTCTGAGTATACCCTGCCACACCTATAGTGGCCAAAAACGATTCAGAAAAGGGGGTGGTGATGAACAGAGTGTCTGAATTAAGCAGACCACTCTTACCCAGTCCAAAGATCAGGGCTTGATCCATCACCGTTATTTAGCTCACTGCCCCATCCCAGCTCAGAACCTGGCTATATGCAAATTAGTCTGTCCCTGGCCCAGTGCATCATGGGAACAGGGCAGACCAAACTACCAAGCCAATTCTTCACCAGAAAGGAGACAAGCTACCGGGGACCGGTTTCTGGCATTTCAGCCTCGTCGGCCCGGCTTGCTTGAATCCTGATGGAGCAGTGAGCAAGGGACTCATGTCTGAGTATACCCTGCCACACCTATAGTGGCCAAAAACGATTCAGAAAAGGGGGTGGTGATGAACAGAGTGTCTGAATTAAGCAGACCACTCTTACCCAGTCCAAAGATCAGGGCTTGATCCATCACCGTTATTTAGCTCACTGCCCCATCCCAGCTCAGAACCTGACTATATGCAAATTAGTCTGTCCCTGGCCCAGTGCATCATGGGAACAGGGCAGACCAAACTACCAAGCCAATTCTTCACCAGAAAGGAGACAAGCTACCGGGGACCGGTTTCTGGCATTTCAGCCTCGTCGGCCCGGCTTGCTTGAATCCTGATGGAGCAGTGAGCAAGGGACTCATGTCTGAGTATACCCTGCCACACCTATAGTGGCCAAAAACGATTCAGAAAAGGGGGTGGTGATGAACAGAGTGTCTGAATTAAGCAGACCACTCTTACCCAGCCCAAAGATCAGGGCTTGATCCATCACCGTTATTTAGCTCACTGCCCCATCCCAGCTCAGAACCTGGCTATATGCAAATTAGTCTGTCCCTGGCCCAGTGCATCATGGGAACAGGGCAGACCAAACTACCAAGCCAATTCTTCACCAGAAAGGAGACAAGCTACCGGGGACCGGTTTCTGGCATTTCAGCCTCGTCGGCCCGGCTTGCTTGAATCCTGATGGAGCAGTGAGCAAGGGACAGTGATGGTACCTCAGGAAAAAAGAGCTCCCTCTACTAAAGATAGGTCAGGACCCTGAGAGTAGCTCTCTGAGAGTAACACACTGAGATAGAGTGATAAGTGCCATGAATGGGGGTACCAGAGGAATTAGGAATGGTTGCACTCTAAGAGGGGAGACTGCATATAATCATCACTTTATAGCATGTTTTGTATTGTACAAAATGTAACATTACAGCGAGCATGGAAACGTAGTTGACAGTGAAAGTGCCTGCATAAAAGCATGGTAGGTCAGCTTACATGCTTGGGCAATGGGCAGATAGAAGGGACAAGCAGGGACAACAGGGAATGTGAAAGTAATCAACACATGAAGGGGTTGGGAGAGTCATTCTAAGAGTATGTGAAGGCAAATGTGGCCTTCCACAAAAAATGTCATTACAGTCCCATAGAGCCATCTCTGGGCAATACAATACAGTGCTGCAAAATTCAGTCAAAAATACATTTATGAGGGAAAAAAATTACATTTTTGGTGCTACAAAATTTGCTAATCCATGTTGCAATGTCTTGAGAAGCGGTCTTGCTTATGCTAGTAAGCAAGTCAGGAGCTCCTATATTCACAAAGACCGTACCCTCCATAAATATTGATGTACGAAGTAGCCACAATGCTAAAATAAATAACATAACAAAGGGAGCAGAACAGTGTGGTACACTAAGATAAAGGAGCAATGCACAGCCGACATATTAACCTAATAAATCAATTTCCCTACACAAGTGGTTTGGCATATTCAGCTGGTCATTGAATTTATAAATGTTCAATGTGATGCCAATTTTCATTCTCTTTTCATGATATGGGTCCATAAACCGATATTTTTGTAAGCATTAAATTATTTTGCAAACCGATTACTAATAGTTTACTTTGCAAAATAAGGATTTGGAGTAGGCTGTAATCCGACCTACATCATCACTACTTATGAGATACGTTGTAAATGGTGACTTACTCTGATTGGTGGCGATCACAGGGATGATGGCCTCTTGGGGTCAGCAGACCACCAGGTGTGTGATCACTTTTCATATATATTATTTAATGCAGCTCTTGTTCTTTAAAGAAAACGGCTGTGTTTTAAAAAGATAGACTTTTGTTGAAGTTTGTTTAAGAGTTGGCAGTGGTCCCCTAAACCACTGCCACTCCTAATCAAACTTTTGACATTCTTTTGAGAATGGGCTACCACCTCCTTTGAGGAGCAGGTAACATATCAATGGCCTGCAACCGAAACTACGGTTGCAAACCATTGATACATAGCATTCTGAGCTGCAATTTGGAAGGGATGTCCTAAACAAGCTCCTTCCAAATTGCAATTCGGTATGCATTTCTAAACCCATTTTGTGATTCAGTAAGTACATACTGAATCACAAAATGGGCCTAAAAAGCAATTTAGCTGTAACAAACCCTGTGATTTAGCAAATCGCAGGGTTTGTAGCTGCTAAATTGCTTCATGCATTTCCCCCTTGGTGCGCTGTGCTATCTTATTAAAATTCTTTCTTTGTATTCATATAATGTTTAATACTCACCTTTCAAAAAACAAATATTCAAACCAACATTTAAGTCTGTCATAGGGGCTGTGTACCAAAAGTTTCCTTTTTTCAACCTTTCAAAGTTAGACAATATAGTCCTCTCCTGGGTATTAACCCCTTCCATGCTGCAGCACAGTGCTCGTGTGCTCTTTACGAGCTGAGCTGGTCATGACCACACCCGTTTTTATTGCTGTCCAGCACAGCAGGGGAAACTCTCTAGCAGCGATGCGGTTAAGACATTGGGTCTATGTGTTGCCGAGTCTCTTCCTCGGTTCTCCTGGATCATCAGGACAATGACACTCACAAATGAGGCAAGTCACTGCTTTAAGCTTACAAATGATATAGCCTGTCCTCAAAATGTATGAAGGCAAAGCCTGTGGGTAGTACTCCACAGGTGTAACATTTCAGCATTTAGTAGGGTTTTGGTATAGGCAGTAATGTGCCAGTTTTTTTGTGTCTCCGTCTGCATATATGATGGGTGCGAGCCTGGTGGTGTTGGACTGTATGTGAGCAGGGCTCACGGAACAGGAGACTGCCTGCCTTTGGAAGCATGAGAGGGATTAGGGTGATAACCACTGTTCAAAAGTGACCACACTTAGTCTAGGGGAAGCAGGCCAAATCTGCCCCTTTTGAAGACTGAAGGATCTGCTCTAGTCACCAAGAGAGATTGCAGCTTCAGTTGTAATGAAAACACACACATACACACTATACCCCCAAACACACACTCCACACGCCCCACACACAAACATCCAGCACAACAGTCAGCAAACAAGACCTAGACTATCACTAGTCACTTGGCAAAGGCCATGTTACTTTTTTTTTTGTAGAGTTTTATATAGCGCAAGCTAGACCCGAGACATCGGGTATCAGAGCGCTTTACATGAGCACCAGTTTCATTACATGAGAACACATTCATTTTAGTTAGGCACTGGGAGATTAAGTAATTTGCCCAGAATCAAAGGATGTTGAGCGTCGTTGCCGAGACTCAAACCCGATTCTCTAGCATCGAGGTCAAGCGCTCTAGCCATAAGGGTACATCCTCTCCCCACTTGCCTAAGAAACGCATATACAACTGGTAAATGGCCTACATAAGATCTTTAGGGTGCCACATTCAAACACCCAGAGCTCTAGTAACATGATAGTGCCTCACATCAAGAGATGGGCAAAAAACACAACATATCACTGGATGACTCCGACTTTAGGTATACGATGGACATCGGTTAATCCCTTGCACAAGCACCCCAGACAGCTGACAGTGTACGTTGTACACTATACAAATCCCAACCACAGAAAATACAACACGGTTGACTATACGTGAAAAAGAGGTCACTACATTTTTGAAGCATCTATTGGGGACTGTGAAACGTTCTGTATATTTGGACCAGGGAATCAAGACAATTAAATAACGCGTTGACTTAACTCTCTGATGGTTTTTTGCCTCAGCGTGGTCTGAGCTCAAGGTAGTTCTTAATCAGTTCACTCTATGTGCTGTTATGGTCCATTCTTCAATTAAGACACCAATGCGAAGTTACATTAGTCTTGCTTACACATCTCATATAGTAATAACTTTAGAAAATTATATTGGAAATTTGGTAATGATACATAAAATTCCACCTGAAAACCAATCAGGTTCTACACAAATACACACTTAGCAAAATAAACTTAAATACAAGCGCTCCATTGCGATTTTTCCCCTGTCTCTTCTGCATCCTTGCTCTTCTCCCACCTAGTGCTCATTTCTGCCTGCTTGTAAAATTACTTGATGCTGCCTAAGTAGCCTATAGGATAATGTACTCTTAAAATATTATTCAACTTTACCTCTCATTACCTTTAGATTTTTATTGAAATATGTGTTTTAAAATAAATGTTTATTTGTAAATACATGCAATTATAAACTTAGAACAATGTTAAGTGTTATTTGTTTTAACCACTTGGATGCTAGTGCTCGTCGAGGATTTCAATGTAATTTCCATTGAAATCAATGGAAACTCCATGACGAGTTACCCTTGTCATTAGCATCCAAGTGGTAAAGGTCTTATGAACAGAGTTCATCTTAATTATACATTTTTAACCTAATTGTTTGATTTACATGTTATATACACGTCACTAATAAATACCTATTTTTGTGTTAAACACCACAGTGGTTTGGACCTAACATTCTGGTAGCATTTTTTAAACAGGTGGTTTTGTACTTTTTTCAAAAGTTCCCAAGCGTTGTTTATTCTTTTATATTTAAAACAAGTACGTGTTTTTCTGTGAAGCATGTATATGGTGGCAAGTGTATGAATTAAAAAATGTAAGGAATCAGGGTGGTTGTGTTTTAGGAGTTGATTCAGGAGTGTATGGAGTTATCAGTCAGAGCATATAAAAAACCATAAGTGTATGAGGTTTGTTTTGTGGGAGGCTTCGATCACTGTAGCTATCCATAATGTGTGTATGGCATGCCTATATGCCTGAGAGAATATGGTGTCAGGAACGTGATTTTCTTACGAGTGCGCACACCAGAAATAAGTTGTGTGTATTCTTAAAGAGTATGTAGCGGCAGCAGAATTCTGTCACGAGTCGGACATCTGTATAGCGTGGAACATGTGCGTTTGTTTCGGGTGTATGGGTCCCATGCAGTGTGTACATAGGACATCTTCGAGTGTGACTATCCATCAGGTGTGTCAGGGGATCTATAACAGTCTAGGTGCTTGTAGAGTCAGGAGTGTGTCTTTTATGTGTGCCAAAAGTCAAGAGTGATGGTCTTTGAAATCAGTGTACAAATGTCTGTATCATGTTTCATTTGTGTATGGCTCATGGTGTATGTATGGGGTGTCGTTGAGTGTGTATGCTGGGCACATGATGTGTATGTACTGTGACGTGCGTGTATCAGACAAGTGTCAAGCGCATGTACTGTGTGCAGTGTGTCAGTGCTGGGTGTGAGTCTCTTGTGAAGTCTGTACAATAGTCATAGGCATAAAGTATGTTTGCTATGTGCATTCAATACATTCTGTCTGTCTGGTGTCTGTGAACTCAATGGTAGTTCGTAATTTCCTGAATTGTTCGCAAACTTTTAAAACTACAAACAAAGCAAAACGAAGCAGTTTACAAACTTCATTGATATGGGACCCATTAGAATTTTTAAACTGTTAAACTAATGCGCAACACATTTGGCACACTTCTAAAACACCCAAGCCCGAATTGTTTCCCAACTTTGTTGCAAATTATTCATCAAAAGGATCAAAAGTCATTAAAGGTCCACAATTTGGATTTTCTATGAAGTGAGGTGACAACCTTAACTAGAGAGGCATATCCTTTTGAAAACATATTACCTCACTTACAGGTAGATGCATCAAGCATTTTTGCGAGCGCAAACGGTGCGAATCGTAAAATTCGTCCGTTTGCGCCCGCAAAAATGGCACTTGAGATGCATCAAGGGTTCATGCACTTGCAGTTTAAGAATTCGCAAATAATTGCGATTCCTCAAATGCAATGCATGAACCATTCCAAGATTGCGAATTCGCAATCTGGGGCCGCTATTTACCGCGAAGTCTAACTACGTGGTAAATAGCAAAAACCTAGAAATATGCACTTTAGTGCATTTTTAAAGTTGTATGTTACACACACACATGTCCTTGGGACATGTGTGTGCGCAACACCAGTGAACATTACCATTTCAGGGGTGCAACAGGGTGTCCTTTGGACACCCTGGCACCCTTGAAATTGCTTCCTTATTTGCGATTCGATAATTGCTAATCGCAAATAAGGAATGACTCCCCATTCATTCCTATGGGCCTTTAGGCCCATAGGAATGAATGGGATAGCCATTCCTTATTTGCGATTAGCAATTAGCGAATCGCAAATAAGGAATCAGTAGAAATCGCAAAAAATATTGCGATTCCTTCATGCATCCTGTTTTGCGAGTCTTTAATAGCGAATCCTTAAAATTCGCTGTTAAGGACTCACAAAACATGACTTTGATGAATCTAGGGGATTGTTGTGTTAATAAATCTCAGAAAAAAGAACCCCCTTGCTTGCATTGCTTGGAGAGTACTTTACGTGGGGAGGTAACAGCAAAGGATCCGTCTATGGTGCAAGCTTGGATGTAATATGCAGCCTGTTGCAATCCTTTGCCCTGACGTAGTTCTATCAAGGCAGCCTCTCAGACAGCAAGGTATCAATTTCACAAAAGCGAAGCAGCTTTAAACACTATTACAAAACCATCCATTTAACTGAACAATGGCGCTCCTTTGTAGCATTATCAAGATGGGTCTGCTGAATAGATTCGGGTAAGCGCCAGCCTCTGTACTCACTGCACGGATTTCTATTACAGTCCTCCACGGGGTTTTTTCACGATTAGTTCCAGAGAAACCACACTGGTATTTACAGTCAAGAGCTAACCACAGACGGCCAGTGGGACCCTTTAACTCTTTCACCTGAGCCCACTCGATACTTTCCGTCTACCTCTTGTCTCGGTTTCCTGCTACTGAAGTTCTAATTCCTCATCCCCTCTGCTCTAGGCGCTCTTATGCGTTCACCAGATCAAGGGCTGTGGACAAGTGTCAGGCTACATCTGGCTCTCAAACCTCAGTTTGTCAAGCTTCACCTCCTCTCCTGTCTCCCCTACATGTCCTGCCCCTACCGACGCAGGAATGTGGTAGGCTTGAGTGAAGGGGAAATGCTCACTGTGCATTGTTGCATTATTCGCTTAACATGTTTTGAGTGATTCAACTTGAGTGACAACTACAAGAAGCTTCCTCTAGCAAGGATGGGATTTGCCATGCTCACTTCAAGTGCTTTCTGAGAGTCTTGTACTTCCAAACACAGATTCAACCACGAGACAAGCAAGCAAACCTCTTGCTGCATATTCAAAACCACATCTTCCTTCCGTCCGCATTGCAGTCAAGGCCAGTTCAGACATTGTCTATAGACACTGCATTTCGTGCTGCCTAGGATACTGGCTCTGCTGAAGAAACCATTTAGGAAAGGTCATAAATCTCAGGTAGAAGAGGAAGTTCAATCAACAAGTAGACACTACATCAAAAGAGCCTCTCTTGAGTACAGTTACAAAGAATGTACTCCTAATCTTAAAAGTTAATTCAACATACACACTTTATTCATAGTATCTTCAGTCACATGACTGAAGATTTAATTTTATATTCATTGTATCCAAGTGTAAGCAATATTCACCCTTCTGGATCTAGCACGTATTTGTGAGCTATGCTAAACAAGCATTGGCATTGGCTATCCGTTTCGCCTATGCAAAACATAGCAGCAATGTCAATATATTTTTTTTTAGATATGTCGCACAGCAGCGGGCAGCTATGCAACATGGCTTGAAGTAAATACAACCAAAGGAGCGCTATGGTGCGTCCAGCATTGACCGCATCATATGGTTTTTTGTTGTTAGTTTAGGCCATGCTATACAGCAGCTGCTGTGCAACATCTTTAAAAAACATTAATAAAGCCAAATGGGTTGCTCAGAGCTATTTGGCTTTGTTGATTTTTTTTGTAGCGCACAAAAGGGCCATAGGGGGCATTATAAAAAGACAACATATAAAACAAAGCCATAAAAGGATGGTGCAAGGGAGTGGGTGCAGCAGCATGAACGGACAGCGGGAGGAAGTGTGGGAAATTAAAACGGGGAGGTGTGGGAGCAAGGACGAACAGCAGGAAGAAAGGAGTGGGGGTGACGGGGAGGAAAAACAATGGTCAGTAAGAGGAGGACTGGGGGTCGGTGGGGAAATCAAGACAAAGGAGCAGGAGGAAAGTGGCATACAGACTACAGAGTCACCCACTCTTCAAGAGTGCCACTCCAAAAGTTAAAAAAAAGGTACCTGCAGAAGCCTGCAGCCAGAGGGAGGATTCTAGTCACAAACAAGAAGCAGGAGTAGGTCCATGCTCCACAGTAGACATACCTGAAGCCCCGGGAGGAAGCAGAAAGGAGAAGGAGGCGCTGATCAATTAGAAGCAAGGAAACGAAAGTGACATGGAAGCCAATCAATGGTAAGTAATGGGTGGGTTCTAATCTGCTTTCAAGACTTCTTTTACATGAGATTTTGCAAGCACTGCGCTTGTGTGCAGGAGGAACCTAAAAAGGGACGCTGACTGGATTTTCCTGCAAAAGTAATTAATAAGCAGACCAATGATCATTCTGGTGAAAAAGACTTCCTGCTCAGGGTTAGACTGAGCAGGATCACTTTTGCCAATATGTCTAAACCATTCTTACATTGCTTGTGAAGGTTAAGAAATATTGTTCGATAATAGTTACCTAGCTGGGCCAGGACCAAAACATGTGGTTCCAGTAACCTTTACTATTGGAACAGTCAGGAATAGAATCAATTATATCTCATCTAAGCTTTTAAAGCCTCTTGCAAGTATTTGCAGTTTCAGCGTACTGAAGAATATCATATTCTGTAGCTGTGATCGTAGAATGCAAACACGAGCTAATCAGTACTGCCTAAGCCACTCACTGGATGCCTACATCATATGACCTTTACGCAAAGCTACAAGGATTAGTGTATACAGGAGCGGTCAGCAGGCCCATTACAAACATCCCCCATCCCACTTTGAGCAAGTGAGAAGGTCCAAGAAACCTTTCCCAGCCTTTACCAATCACAGAAGGATAAGGTGAGGGGGGCAGCGAAAAGGTCCATGTTAACACTGGACCCTATCCTCGGACCAAACAATTGGAGGGGGCAGGAATAATACAATCCTCCCCAGCCAACTGACAATGCTGAGAAGAATATCATTTTAAACTGCAACCATTTGACAAGGTCAGGGTGTGTTTTTAACACCCTCAGGACCAGACCAGTCCAGGGAACTGAGGGTTAATGGCGTTATTTAGGTCGGGCCTAGGCAGCACGCATGCGCTGTCTGCAAGACCTGCTGTAATCTCTATACAGAGGGTCGTCCCGCCTCCTGCGTACCATAGGCTGACATCAGTGTCGCTCTTCTTTCCTGCCTTCTAAATGGTTCGCACGCCCTTCAGACCACTTCCGTTTCTACCTGAGGAGCACCGCTCAACTTCAGATTTATTCCTGTTGACTAGTGGACGTTGGCAGTAATGTAAGTACTATTTATTTTACCACCTACTATTCCTCTGTGCCCTCTTTGCTGAGGTGTTTATTTTCACACTATATTAATTAATTTTGTCATCCTATTTTGGTGAGTTTTTTACATGCGGCTCGCTAGCTGTAACAATGCTTGTTTATTTTGCCTCCTTTGACGTGCAGGGCAAAATGCACTCAGATAACGGCATTTGGTTTTTTTACATTGGTAATAAGGGGACATCGTAGTTAAAGCCAATAGAGGGCGCTTAAGTCTTGAAATACACTGATTTGTAAGTAGTGAACAAACATTGTGCAACGATTTTTAACATTCAAAGTGAAAATAAATTAATGTTTCTAACATGTTCGTGTTGATTTCGGTATAAGGTGCTTAGTGTAAAAGTCTGTATATTCGTTCCGACAGTGATATGAAAAGCGTAAAGTGTAATTAGTGCATTGAAGTGTTAATGAGGTGCGTGTGAGCAGGCGGGCGGTGTTTACATTGCGAAGCAGAAGGTCTTTGCTTCATGTGAGCCAGTGGTGTCTTGGCAAGCAAAGGGCAGGATGGTGTGTCCCCGGGAAAGCAGTTCACTTACTTTCTTAATCTGGTGTTTTACAGAACTTTTTCATTAAAAGTTTTGTTTTTGTCTCATCGCTGCTTCCGCCCTCCCACCACACTCCAACACAAATGCAAGTGAACTCGCTAACCATCCCAAGCATGGTTGAATGTTGGTCATGGTTGTGTGTGATGCAAGGAGTTGGAACTTCATGGTGCATGTGAGCACTCTGTGCAATGAGCCAGCGGGCGGTGTTTACATGTGTGAGGCAGCAGGTCTTTGCTTCATGTGAGCCAGTGGCATCTTGGCAAGCAATGGGCAAAACGGTGTGTCAAATGCAAAAAGAACAATTGATGGACAGAATGCTGAACAATGTCATACATTCACCCCAGTACAGAGATCTGGGCCTAAATCCATTGTTTTTTTGCTCACCATTCCAGTTTGAACCCAGCCATATGCAAATCAGTCTTGACCCTGTGCCACATGGGAACAATCCAGCCCGAACTGCCAGGCCAGGTCCTCCCTGGACTGGAAACAAGCATCCTAGGACCGGTTTCGGGATGTCATCCCTCATCAGCTAGGATAGCTTGACTCCAGTGGCATGGAGGGCACAGGACCCACGTCTGGGCATATTCTTCCCACGCGGGGTGGCAAATGCAAAAAGAACAATTGATGGACAGAATGCAGAACAATGTCATACATTCGCCCCAGTACAGAGATCTGGGCCTAAATCCATCGTTTTTTTGCTAACCATGACATTCCAGTTTGAGCCCAGCCATATGCCAATCAGTCTTGACCCTGTGCCTCATGGGAACACTCCAGCCTGAACTGCCATGCCAGCTCCTCCCTGGACTGGAAACAAGCATCCTAGAACCGGTTTCGGGGTTTCACCCCTCATCAGCCAGGATAGCCTGACTCCAGTGGCAAGGAGAGCACGGGACCCACGTCTGGGCATACCCGTCCCACTCGTGGTGACAAATGCAAACAGAACAATTGATGGACAGAATGCAGAACAATGTCATACATTGACGCCAGTACAGAGATCTGGGCCTAAATCCATATTTTTTTTGCTCACCATGCCATTTCAGTTTGAACCCAGCCATATGCAAATTAGTCTTGACCCTGTGCCTCATGGGAGCAGTCCAGCCCGAATGCCAGACCAGGTCCTCCCTGGACTGGAAACAAGCAACCTAGGACCGGTTTCGGGATTTCAGCCCTCATCAGCCAGGATAGCTTGACTCCAGTGGCATGGAGAGCACGGGACCCACATGTGGGCATTCCCATCCCACTTGGGGTGGCAAATGCAAAACGAACAACTGATGGACAGAATGCAGAACAATGTCATACATTCACCCCAGTTCAGAGATCTGGGCCTAAATCCATCGTTTTTTTGTTCCCCGTGCCATTCCAATTTGACCCCAGCCATATGCACATCAGTCTTGACCCTGTGCCTCATGGGAACAGTCCAGCCCAAACTGCCAGGCCAGGTCCTCCCTGGACTGGAAACAAGCATCCTAGGACTGGTTTCGGGGTTTTACCCCTCATCAGCCAGGATAGCTTGACTGCAGTGGAATGGAGAGCACGGGACCCACATCTGGGCATACCCGTTCCACTCGCGGTGGCAAATGCAAAAAGAACAATTGATGGACAGAATGCAGAACAATGTCATACATTCACCCCAGTACAGAGATCTGGGCTTAAATCCATCGTTTTTTTCTCACCATGCCATTCCAGTTTGAACCCAGCCATATCCAAATTAGTCTTGCCCCTGTTTCTTTGTTCGCCCTAAATTGGCAGGGTATGCTCAGACGTGGGTCCCGTGCTCACTTTGCCACTGGATTCAAGCTAGCCTGGCAATTGAGGGCTCTTAGACCGAAACCGGTCCCAGGATGCTTGTTTCCGGTCCTGGGAAGACATGGCTTGGCAGTTCGGGCTGGACTGTTCCCATGAGGCACAGTGTCAAGACTGATTTGCATATACCTGTGTCTGAACTGGGGTGGTGAAGTGAGCTAAAGAACGATGATGGATTCAACCCAGATCTGTGACTGGGGTGAGTGTCTGAAAAGTTTCAGCGCTCCGTTCATCATCCCCTTGTGTTTGCAAAACAGTGTGTCCCCAGGAGAACAGTATTTAAAGAGACTCCTAGGTGTCTAGTGCACACTTCTGCCCTAGACCCCATTTTATTTGTGAGAAGGAATAAAGGGAATTTCAATAAATCAACAGAGATGAAATGATTGACACATATCCAGAGATAAAACCATTCAACAGGTTTCCAAAACCGCTAGGTATGCACAGACTGTGGCCAACTTTGTGCCGGTTAAGGCAGCGTTTTCTCAGACTACTGTTTCAGTTGGGATTTTCAGATGGTTCTTTTGTCAAGGTGACAACCCCAACCACTTAATGTTCTGAGTTTAAAGGACGTGCGTTTTAAAAGAACAAACAGAAAACAGCATCTGCTTTGGTTTGCTGCTGCTACGGTGTGCTCAGCTGTTTGCTAACTCACAAAGTTATTGGTCATTTTTGTGATTAAAATATGGTAATTAAAAGAACAGTAAAAATTTGGGCAGGCATTCTCCTGGATGTTTGACACAGCATTATGGTCATGGCTGAAATAAGCCATGAAAAGGGGTAGGAAAGAGGAGACACAGTAGGAAAGGGCATATTTCCCAACACAACTCTTCCAAGGGGTTTCTTCTGACTTAAAGGTCAATTTTCAAAGGGATCAGATTATACTGTAAGCGCTCGAAGACTGAAGCGATGTACCCTGCTATCTTGCTCACCTCTGTGCTCTCTGCTTCTTCTCTCCGCCATTCATCTCAGTTCTTCTCTGAACCCATAAATTATTCCCTGCTCCTCCTCTATATTTCAACAGTGACTTCATGGCAACTTGTTCCTTCTTTTTTTCATTCCCCTCGGTACTTTTTGCTCCTCCTTTTCTCCACTCGCAGCAGTACTTTTCTCTTCTTCTATTCATCTTTGACCTCACTGAGCTCTCCTCCTCCATTCACCCCAGACTACAATCTTCTTTTCAGTATGCACCCTGGTGTGCTACGTCCCCATTTCTTCCACCCAAAAATTGTCTGCTCATCTTTTTCTTCACCTGTCAGTATTCATTGTGCCTCATTTGCTCCACTTGCCCGGGTTCTCTTCCCTTATTTTTTCAAGACACCTCAGTAGACTTTGTAACTGGTTTTAATTATTTTTGGAGTGCTGTTCAGCCGCATTTTTTAAATTAGATTTATTCTTCCTCACATTGTGGCCCCACTCAATATGACTACCGATGACATCTAACTCACCTGTATAAATAGGATGCCACTTGGCTTAAGAATGTATCTAATTGCCATTTGCATTGGATGGCTCCCTATACTGCAGTTGCCTCTGGTGGAGCTCTCTGTGCGGCGTGGCTCTCAGCTGTCTGCAATATGTTTTGCAGCAGTACTCTGTGCTGCCTGAATTGAGGGTTGCAGCATAGTTCTGGTATGCACACACCAATAACGTGAAGATCAGTGTGCTAGGGGTATGGTAGTGGAGTTGTATCCGTTTAATATTTGCTTTCGTGTGCGTGTGTTCTTCAATATTTTCTATTTGGCGTAGGTCATCTTGTGTAATTGTTAAACTGCTTGCTTCTGTGGTGTGCTACTTTTCCCAAGTAAGTGTTAATTATCTATACAGTTCCACACCACACAATTCAACTCCACACATTTCCAATCCACAAGACATAATTCGACACAAACCACATAATTCAACTCAACAACTCAATTACACAACCCACCACATACATCCAATCCACACCACAAAATTCCACATCATGCCGCAAAAGTCAACAGAACACTTCATAATTTAACTCCACTCACAAAATACCATTCCACATAAGTGCACTTGATAACTCTAAATTCCACCCCACATAATTCCACTACACTCAATACCACATAATTATCCACATAATTCCACTGCACACCATACTATTTAATTCCACAACACAAATAAACTCCACACCACACAATTCCATAACTAACAATTGCAATACAACCCACATAATTCAACTACATACTAGATACACACACACTCCATAACACATGAGTAAAAAACATTGTAATTTACAAAGCCAATAGCTCTAACTCAATAAAATGCGCGACCTATTGCATTTCCAATGCTTGTTTAATAACTGCCTGTTTTATGTTTAAGCCCTGGGAGGGAGCTGCAAAAGCAGGCTGGACCAAAGCCCATTTATTTTATGCCTAACACAGGATAGACTATCCATCTCTGATATTTATAATCCTCTTAATGTTTCCAGACATTTGGAGTTTTTTTTTTAACAACCGCAGCCTCAGGGACGTTTTAGTCTTTGACAAGAGGTGTACTCTTTTTTTTCTGTGTGAACATTTTAATATTTGCGGTCAAATGTGAGAGAAACAAGATGGCAGCCCTCTTAAGAAGTTTCGGATGGATTCCAGTAAATCACATTGGGTGTTATCTGTAAAGTTTGCAAAAACTAGGAACATTCTGCCAACCAGAATCTTTTGCTTTTTAACATTTTCCTGATTGCAAACAAACACTGATACATACATAACCCTTACTTTTACAATAGATACTTATATTTCGACTTATAAATGGCATAAATAATACACCACGCCTACATTGAACCAGCACTTGCAATACAAACATGTGAAATATGGAGTATTGCCGTTTAACCATTTTTCTCATTTTCGAAAAGAATTTCCTATGGACATTCCCATATCAAATTTAAAACCACTTTCTTTGAGACACCCCTTTTAACTGTACCCCCTTTGATTACTCTGCATTAAATTTGGTGTGATCAAATTTAGACATTTTCACAGGTTTCCAAAAGGTGCTACTTACTGGTCAAAAGGCAGCCGTATTAACAACGCATAAATTGCCCCTCAGCGCCTTGGGACCCTCACGGGTAAGTAGAGCGCTCTACAAGTACTCTGATTAATTGATTGATTGATTGATACATTGGTTTTTATATGGGGTTTTGTGTCAACTTTGACTTCACTGCATTGACAGGGGGCAATATGTATCAACTACTCATTCTACCCATCATTGCAGTGCCCCGCAACCATTAGACATGGGTAACATCCTCCATACCCACAGCTAGCCCCACATAATCTTTTGGCAATGTGGTCCTCTCAACCAGGGTAGCCAGTGTACGAAAAACCCAATGGCTACTGGAGCAAATATATTTGTAACAGCTAATCAGGCGGCCAGCTCTGATTCAAATTTCTGATAGGTGTTAGGTCGGCTAGTGAACAAGTTAGCTACCTATACATTTTATCATATGTATGTGAGTGTGGGTGCGCACACACAAACATATAATGGATGGAAAACCGACCACTGAATCTTTAATTCCTTTTTTTTAATTGAATTTTTCTCCATTTTTAAATATATATTTAATAAATATATACAAATACGCACACAGAGTAAATAAAAAAAAGAGTCACTGAATCAGTCAAAAAAAAATCTGTAAAAAGAACAGAGTGACTACTGAAATGATTACATCATTGGTAAAATTATAAAAAACTGATGCACCTAACAACAGCACATGTCAAATATGATTAGGTGCTAACTATTCATCAAATTAACAGCACTAACCAGATCCTTGTTGTTCTTAAGAGGCTTGTGTGATATGGGTTCGGCAGATGGAGGAGCTATGCATAGTCTTCCACTTCTGCAGCGACGTGTCACTAGAAATTTCACACTGGTGGTGAATACTTTTAGCCCTGCGGTGAAGGGCTGAAATAAGGAACCTGTTGGGCGTGTTGCCTCCTTCAAGGTCTCTAGAACGTTGAGGATTCTTCTACTGGTTGCTTCAAGGTTTGTGGCCAAAATGGTGCCCATGGGCATACTGAAATGTAGCAGCTATGAATTAGGACTGCTTTTGACCTGCTACACATTTTTGCAATGTTGGTGGAGAAGAGGAGTAGGTGCCCTTGAGGAGCGAGAGAAGGGGGTAGGTGAAAAGAGCTGTTGACTGAGGATAATAGAAAGAGAAAGAGGCCAACGGATTACTTATGACAAACTATGATCTCAATCTTGGTGGAGAAATTCACATGCGTTTCTGTATTTTTCATCTTAACAACTGTGAGCATGAGAAGAAAGAGATAAAAAAAAGTCTACTAAAGTAAATATTTTAATACAAAATTCCATTAGAATTATAGCAACATAAAACAGACAATGTTCAAAACACTCCACTGTATATAAACTTGTGTGGGTGTTCATCCAAATCCTTTAGCTAATGTGGAAATTGTTAGCAACTTGTTGGCATTTAGTATATTGGCCAAGACTAAATATAATGTATTAAATCTTAACTGAGCTGAGAACATGAGTGAAAAGCTCACATTCAAAGGAGTGTGAAATAATGTAAGTATTACAAGCTACATGTATTTATTTAGACACATATTTAATACACCGGGCTAAAAATCTTCAGAGGGCAAGAAATACAATATTTTAACATGTTTGTTAAGAGGCAGGACTGGCCACCTATTTTAGGTCTCTCTGCAAGCGCATTCCACTTGAAATACACCAGTATGTACTCAAGGGGAAAAAAGATGTAATACAATAAAAGTAACATCATTTAAAAAATAATGTCCTCCTTCTTCACCTACTCCTCTGATATTTTGCTTGCATTTGTACTTTAAAAAATTACACCAGCGGCCACATTCCAAGCCCTGTTTCAATCCCAATTCAAGTACGTAACACAAGAACAAAACATGGGTGAGTATTTGTAGGGTACACACTCATTCACAAGGAGGTCTCACTGCACTATTGATAGATTAGGCGTATTCGTATTCAAAAACTTTATTCGATTCATAAAATGGATCATAAAAGTACTGAGCATACAATATTTCATACCTCATAACAAAGAAAAGTTTTGTTTAAATACACATTTTTCCGAAATTTAAAAAGACATAATAATGACTGTTATAAAAATATATAATACATAATTTTCACCAGAGGATATTCTATACAATGTGATGCTAACCATAGGCCTTCCTGGTCTTTAGCGAAACTCTGATAAAATTTAACATGGCACAGCAAATTTCTACAGAGGATAGTGCTGACAAATAATCGTACCCTTCCTTATAGGTGCAAGGTTGCCTCCCCTTCAAGATTGGTTTAATAAACCGGAGTCTTGGCTCTTGATATAAGGAGCAAAAAAGGACCGCATGTATAGTGCTTTGGCTATCCCTATTATTACATGGACAAGGGGGCAGCCTCTCACACCAACGCCCTTGTTTCGGGAAGGCAAGCAAAAAATGCAAAATGTCCAGTCTAAACCTTGTTAGTAGGAATCGCCATTGCACATTAAGGGTAAATGTTAGGTAAAGCTGAGGTTGGAGCTTACGAGCATAAACATTAACATTGTCCACGGATGGTGGATTCAATGATTTCCAATACATTGACTTTATGTCCGCCTTATGGTTTCCCTCTATTTTTTCAGGATTGTCATAATAGGAACCCAATCCAATTTTGTTTAACATGTTACAAACATAGGGCAACCAGGGGATCTGTTTTGAATTTTCTAAAGCCATGCAATCAGTAATAATGTCTTTAGTAAGTTGCAGGTCTTCAGATTGCCATACTTTGCCCCATAACAATAAAGGGGACAAACGAATCGTATCCGAAACACTGACCATTCCAATTTCCTTGTGGCAGAAGATGTTTGAGCAGCCTTTGGGAACTGATAAAACCCTTTTTATAAAATTATTTTCCACCACCTGTATCACAGATGGTGTTTCAGCCCCCCACACCCCTGCCCCATAGGAGGCCACCGATATACATTTTGATGTATAGAGGGTTTTGAGGTGCGTAACATGTTTTTGCCCCAGTTTGCTACAGAAACGGAAGATGCCCTCTATAGCCCGTGTCGTGCTCTGGGCTCGAACCTTCATGACTGGCGTCCAGCTTAATTTGCTATTAAACAAGTTACCAAGGTAGTTAAAATTTTCCACTTTTCCAATTATGCGATTATTTACCTCAAACTTCCTAATGTTTGACCCTTTAGGGCCACAAGACATTACAAAGGATTTATCAAAGTTCACTTTTAAATCAAGGTCAAGCATGAAAGTATTGAAGGCATCTAGACATACTTGCATGCTATTTCCAGTTAATGTCATTAGGACAGTATCGTCTGCATAAGAAAGCATGGGAATACTTTTGCCTTTAATTTTTGGAAAGTCACAACCCTGGTTTAGTAGATACTTTTCTAGCCCATTTGTATAAACCAGAAAAAGAAAAGGCGCCAAAATGCATCCTTGACGCACACCCTCAGTAGAAGGAATTGGTTTTGTCATTTCACCTCCAGAGCCAAATCTAACTGATACAGTTGTTACTGCATGTAACCTACGAAGCAATGTGACCAAAGGTTCCTCGAAGCCCATGTCATCCATCATCCGCCACAACTTATGTCTGCAAACAGTGTCGAATGCACTTGACAAGTCCATGATGGCAAGATGTATTGAGGACTTTTTTGCCTTCGTGTACTTGCCTAGAATTAGTGCCAGGTTGAGGCACTGCTCGTTGGTCCCCTTTCCACGCCTAAAACCGTATTGGGAGTCAACTATAAGTCCTGTAGAATCTGCCCAACTTTCTAATCTCGCTAGGATTACCCTGCCCAGGATTTTGCATGAAGCATCTATTAAGGAAATCGGGCGATAGCAACGTGGGTCGCCCCTATCACCCTTCTTAAAAATCGGCACTACGATTGCCTCCTCCCATGTACCAGGGATGCGCCCGACCACAACAGCCTTAAAGACATTCAGTAGTATGGGTGCCCACAAACTAACATTAGATTTAAAAAGGTCCAAGGGGACAGCATCTGGGCCTGGGGCTTTTAGTGATAATCCCTTCCCTAAGGCTTCCTCAATCTCTATCAGTGTAAGTGAAGAGCTGAGGGTCAAAGCCGAGGGAGGTGCCACCAATTCCCCTGTCCTTTCCGTACTTGCCATTATTGAAATAGAATTGGGATTAAAAATCTTAGTAAAGTGTTGAACCCATTGTTCAGCGGTGACCTGCATAACTATAGATTCTTTATTGTCGCTCTTAAAAAGGGGGCGATTTAGAACCTCCCAAAAGAGTCTACTATCTTTTAGTTCTGCAGCCTTTTCAAGGTCTTCCCAGGCAATGTTTTTTAGGTCCCGCTTTCTTTTTGCAATAGCCTCCCTATAGGCCTTTCTGCTAGTTCTTACAAGCTCTTTGTTTCTTGGTTTTTGACGCAGAGCTAGTTTTAGCGATCGGTGTGTGACAGAAACACACGGAATCAAACCATCTAAAGGCCTTGTGACCACCCTTCCCCTTTGGTTTCCTAAGGTGCTTTGCTGCATGACTACACAATTTCTCAAAGCTCTCAATAACCTCATGGGGGTCAGATACTGGGACTAAACATGATTCTATTTCCATTTTACAATTAACAACAATATCTTCCTCCAAATTTATCGCGTTTACCTTCCCCCATTTCATGGTAACGCCCTGATTCTTACTGTAGTTAATTGACTGTTCCCAGATCTTTGGTGATTCTTGTGCTGGCACGCACAATGACAACATTAGGGGGTTATGGTCACTTGCGGGATTGGCCACCACCTCCAACTTATCAACATATTTGAAGAAGCTGCTGGATACCAGGACGAAATCAATTGTGCTCATCTCCCCCCTTGTACCCTGAAAAGTTGGTATATGCGGTGTATCGGGGGCAAACCCAGGATCTACCACACACAAGTCATTCATGATGATAATATTGTTCAGAGCATCCCCCTGGGGTGTGTGTTTAAAGTGGGTCAAGGGCTGAGCGTTTGAGTCCTCCAAACCACACACGTTCGAGCCTCCAAAACTGCACAACGTGCAGTTAAAATCGCCAACCCAAATCACAGACGATAAAGGGTGTCTGCTGCGTGCTTTACCCACTGCGTCCTCCAAACTTTGAATTATAGATATATCATGACCATTAAAGATGTTATAATACCAGTTGATTAACAACACAGGTTCTGGGAAAAGATGTTCTAATAACAGCAGTTGGTACTAGTTTGTGTCCACCAGTTTCGAAGTTTTCAACTTCTGTAGTTTTATAGACAACGCTGTCGTTATACCACCCTTTGCCCTCCCAGATGTTGATGGAACAGCCAAGACAGTAAATGATTGAAAACCCTCAATGTCACAGGTAGTCCTAGTCCAAGTCTCCTGTAAACACAGGATTCCCTGGGCTCCCACAAAGTCCAGCCATGCCTCGTCTTCCAATCTGGCTGTTAGTCCGGCAATGTTCCATGATATTAAGGATATTAAAGACGACCCCTGTATCCCATAGTTGCTTCCCAAAGCATCTCTTGTACTTGAGGGGTCTTGTTCAGGTAGTAATGTGTGTTTCTCACAACCCAAAGGGATATTTCCCCCAAAAGTAACAACATTCTCTACATATGGGGGGCCAATACTCACAATATCGCAATCAACATTCACCAACACTGAGTCATCATTGCGAGATATCCCTAAGTTTTCCCTCTTTCCCGAAACTAGGACGGTAGGCACATTGCCCTCAAACCCAGTTGGTGGTCAGTCTACCCCGTCCATACCCATTAATGGGTCAAAGCGATTCATCAATGGGATATTATTATTATTTGAGATCCATCCTGGATATTCTACGTCCTGAAACCTTGGTCTTCGTGGGTTAAACGGGACTTGTGTAAAAGGGCCCATACTTGGTGGTCCCATAAAGGGGCCATTTGTCTCATGCCAAGGGGCATAATAGTTTTGGGGGCCTTGATTCATGTTCAAATTATGTGCACAACCCACGTGATTTTTACCATTTGTTCTATAGCCGCGGCGGTTGGGGTTTGGGGCAGTATGATAAAGGTTGGGATAGAAATATTCCAGACCCACACACTGGATATCCCCCATCCTACCAAACCTCGCTTTAGTGCAGATAATATCCTTAACCCAGATGTCTCTAAAGTTAATCAGGATGCAATCTCTCTCCAGATCTTTTTTGCTTGGCCCAACCCAGGGAACCCTCCGCACACTTAGGATTTTTGTAGCAGTGTCTTCGGATAGGGGCCTGTTATTATTTAGCCAAATTTTGTTTTATTTAAAAGGTCCTCCATTTTCTCATATTTGTTCTCTACAATTAATGGAACACCTGTCAAAATTGCCATAAACGGGGCAGCCTCAGGGGGTATGTTTACATAGATCTGTTTACCCTGTAGGGGGGTTTTGCTAGGAGCTAGGGGTTTGCTAACTGGAGTTTCTTTCCCTTCAGTATTTGGCAGGATTGGGGCAGCTGTGTTTATTGGTGTAGCCACCACCATAGAGTTGTTTAGCTTATATCCTGCAGTAGTCACCAGCTTAGTTTTGGACAAAGTAGCTGGTGCTGTACAAGGGATAATACTGTTAGGGTCTGCAGACACTGCAATTTTAGGTCGCTGTGCTTGTGTCTGGTTATTCTTAGCACCCTTTTTAGCTAAACTAGTATTACTAGTATTATTACCCCCAGTAGCAACGGGTTGTTTACTATTCCCTACAAGACTCTCCAGTAAAGCAGTATTTTTAGATGTTAAAAAACTCTAGTTGATCTAGTTTTAGATTAACGATTTGGGTTTCTTCCATCAAGGGATTCAGCAGGCTTTTTATCAGCTTCTCAAGGCTGGCCATAAGGTCCTTATCTTGACTATGGGTTGGTTTTTTATCTAAGTTCGAAATACTTTTTTCCCATGTCCAAGAGCTGGGATCCTATCTGTGAAAGTCTCTCTTCAAAGGGATTTAGGAGCTTTTTAAGTGTTTCCCATACCACAGTCAGGAAATCTACGTCTTTCCCTTTTATGACGCAGAATGGCACCCCATTGGTTTCATTCTCTATTACGAGATTCTTATTTTCATTAGTTACCACCAGCAAATCTGTATCAATTTCTGGTGTTAGATCAGATGGCTGTGTGTTGCTCATTGGGGGTAAATGTTGGGGTAGCGGAAATAGTGCCTTGGTAGGTAACTGTGCCTTCGCAATCTTAGCCTTTTTTCTTGCGTATGCTGTCAAGTAGTTACGCTTCCTTTTGTTTTGTGGCCCTCGTTGTTTAATACAAGAATTTCCCTCACCCAGTCCTATGGGTTTGGGTCTTAGCGCCATTTCTGGGGGACCGCCCTCACCCTCCTTCTCTTCCCCGTCTATCCCGACCATAGAAGATTTTAAGGAATTAGAGGATACTAATGGTGAGCCCCCCTTTGATATGGATGTAGTGGGTACTGATGGCTGGTGAATTTCTGCCTTGGTTTCAATCAAGATGAGAGGTGGGCCAATTAAACGATCAGGAGTTTTAGCGAAGGCTATGGGCCCTAATGAAGATTTTTTGGGCGCTACTAGCTCCTGTGACAGTCTCCTTTCGGCATCTA
This sequence comes from Lissotriton helveticus, assembly GCF_964261635.1. Classification (NCBI taxonomy): domain Eukaryota; kingdom Metazoa; phylum Chordata; class Amphibia; order Caudata; family Salamandridae; genus Lissotriton; species Lissotriton helveticus. Next base: position 246,059,604 of record NC_136069.1, on the reverse strand, counting down.
GTTCAATAGAGACTCGGTGCTGCATTTTGGCAATCTCTGTGTCAATGGCTGTGTGGGTCCTGGTGATAAAATCATCTAGGGTACCATTTTTCAGTCTGGACTTAGCTGCCCTCTCTTTGTACTCATGGGATGACATATTGGCTAATCAAATGAACCGAAGGTTAGGGCCAAAGAGAGTGGCCCAGTCCAGTCTCTCCCAGCCTCTAACGGCCTCAAACGGCCCGCTCTTTGCCCGGTCTTCGCTCCGGCCTTCGACCCGCGCGCGTCCCGCTAGCGCGTTCAGAAGAGAGGCTTTTGTGCTAGCAGGATTCAAGCAAGCCGGGCCGAAGACGGCTGTAATGCCAGAAACCGGTCCCCGGAAGCTTGTTTCCTTCCCAGTGTAAGAATTGGCTTTTGTAGTCTGGTCTGCCCTGTTCCCATGATGCACTGGGCCAGGGACAGACTAATTTGCATACAGCCAGGTTCTGAAACTGGGATGGTGCAATGAGCTAAAAAACGGTGTTGGATCTAGCCCTGATCTCTTGACTGGGTGAGAGTATTCTGCTTAATTCAGAGACTCTGTCCATCACCACCCCTTGTTGTAAATATTTTTGTCCACCCTAAGCGTGGAAGGGTATACTCAGATGTGAGTCCCTTGCTCATTGCACCATCAGGATTCAAGCAAGCCGGGCCGAAGACGGCTGTAATGCCAGAAACCGGTCCCCGGAAGCTTGTTTCCTTCCCAGTGTAAGAATTGGCTTTTGTAGTCTGGTCTGCCCTGTTCCCATGATGCACTGGGCCAGGGACAGACTAATTTGCATACAGCCAGGTTCTGAAACTGGGACGGTGCAATGAGCTAAAAAACGGTGTTGGATCTAGCCCTGATCTCTTGACTGGGTGAGAGTATTCTGCTTAATTTAGAGACTCTGTCCATCACCACCCCTTGTTGTAAATATTTTTGTCCACCCTAAGCGTGGAAGGGTATACTCACATGTGAGTCCCTTGCTCATTGCACCATCAGGATTCAAGCAAGCCGGGCCGAAGACGGCTGTAATGCCAGAAACCGGTCCCCGGAAGCTTGTTTCCTTCCCAGTGTAAGAATTGGCTTTTGTAGTCTGGTCTGCCCTGTTCCCATGATGCACTGGGCCAGGGACAGACTAATTTGCATACAGCCAGGTTCTGAAACTGGGATGGTGCAATGAGCTAAAAAACGGTGTTGGATCTAGCCCTGATCTCTTGACTGGGTGAGAGTATTCTGCTTAATTCAGAGACTCTGTCCATCACTACTATTTGCACATTGTACCAGCGTTTTTTTAAACTTTTTCTAAATCGTTTTTATTTGTTTTAAATTTGTCTGCTGAATTAATAGTTCGACAAATCCTTACTGCCTGTCATCATGATGTGTCCCTGATCTTCCCCAGTGCAGCCGAGTAGGTGCTGCCGGGGTTCCCCGCCATCTTGGGTGAGGGCAGGAGCAGGGCGACCAGGCGAGTGCTCAGCCCCTCCCACCCTCCCGCCCCTCGCCAGTACAAAAGACCAAACGCGCATTCCCTCAGTGATTGCTATTGTATGGGGAGCGTGAGTTAAAGTGTCCTGAGGCGGAAAGTCGGGACTTCTTAATTGAGCTATTTTGCACATTGTACCAGCGTTTTTTTAACTTTTTCTAAATCGTTTTTATTTGTTTTAAATTTGTCTGCTGAATTAATAGTTCGACAAATCCTTACTGCCTGTCATCATGATGTGTCCCTGATCTTCCCCAGTGCAGCCGAGTAGGTGCTGCCGGGGTTCCCCGCCATCTTGGGTGAGGGCAGGAGCAGGGCGACCAGGCGAGTGCTCAGCCCCTCCCACCCTCCCGCCCCTCGCTAGTACATAATGGAACCATCACGCCGGAAGCGCAGCGGACGGGCGCAGCGGGCGCGCCGTCAGCGCGCCGAAGGCGCGCCTAAGGCAAGCCCGTCTGCGCCCGTCCGCGCTGAGGACGGGCTGGACTCTGGACCATCGCCTCTTCGATCTAAGGTACCTCACTACTATTCCTTATCAGAGTTATTAGCCCTTAAGCCTGACATCTTACCGTGTACCCATAAATTCTCTCCTGATGGTATTCTGAATTCCTCTTGTTGTCATACGTGTGACTCTGCTGTTCTACCCCCTATGCTCCCTATATTAGCACATAGGAGCAGCTCCAGCTCCTCTGAGAGTCTAATAATAAAGAAGGGATTTTTGATCAATGCTAGGTCCATCATTAAGAACAATATCGCCTTCAATGAGTTTGTGACAGATAGGAAACCGGAATGGATGTTCGTTACAGAAACTTGGTCTTCTGAGTCTTCTGGCCATGATCTTTTAATGGCTATCCCTGAAGGGTATAGCCTGTTTCGATATGACAGACCTAGACGTAGAGGAGGTGGACTGGCCATTCTTTGCAGTACTTCCTTGCAATGTACGATTAAACCTCTGTCTTCAGTCTCGGATTCTTTTGAGGCCCTACATTTCTCGATATTATGTGCTCCTTCGGTCTCCTTTTCTGGAATCCTTTTATATAGACCCCCTGGTTCCAGAGCCTCTTTTACTGAGGAACTTCTTAGAATCCTTGAACCTTATTTTGGTAACCCTCGCCTGGCCATTCTTGGGGACTTTAATTTCCATTTGGATAATTTGGGGGACCATGATTCCATCAGGTTGGTGGATGCGCTCGCAGCCTGTGACTGTATCCAACTTGTAAAGACTCCTACACATCGGGCGGGCCACATTTTGGACGGAGTCTTTACCAATGACGAAAGACTATCTGTAGACACTCCGGTCCCCTTAGTGTGGTCTGATCATTTTGCCATCCCTCTTCAGATGGCCTACTCTCTGGAAGGAAAGTCTGATCTTTTCACCTTCGCTAGAGGTCCAAAGAGGAGCTTTAAAAACATCACGAATGATGCTCTTGCACCATTTATAAATAATGACAGCTATTCTGCCTCAGGGGATGTGGATGGAGGAGCCGAACTATTCTTTGATTCGATCGCTATGGCGGTGGATGAACTAGCTCCTTTATCCTATAGATACTCTGCGCGCCGTAAACCTACTGCTCCGTGGTATACGGAATCTCTCAGACTTCTGCGACAGGGCTGTAAAAGACAAGAGAGGAAATGGAGGAAAAATTGGGATCCACAGGATAGGGAACTACATAAGAGATTGCTAGTAGACTATAAGTCTTCTGTTATCAGAGAAAAACAGCAATACTTCACTAATCTCACTACTTCCCTTACCTCCTCTAGGGAGATATTTAAGATCGTTGACTCACTTTGTACCCTTCAGGTGCCGGATCCAGTAGTAGGCTCACAGGAGCTCTGCGACGATATATCAGAGTTCTTCTATAAGAAGATTGATGATATCTATCTGGCCTTGGAAATGCAAAGAAATAATATGGATGACTCCTCTTTTCAAATCCTGAATAGTTTGGAAGCCTGGCCTAGTGACCACGCTAACACCCTAACGGACTTTCCGCCCCTTACTTTGGATGAACTTGACAATCTTCTTGATAGGATTAAATCTTCATCTCCCCTTGATCCGTGCCCTCTGAAAATCCTGAAGGATTGCAGAGCCATTTTGTTGCCACCTTTGTTAGAGGTGATGAATGGCTCTATCACCCAAGGTACCTTCCCTTTACTGTGGAAGAGGGCGATAGTCAAGCCACTACTCAAGAAGCCCACGCTGGACCCGGAACAGGTGAAAAATTTTAGACCCATTTCACTGTTACCCGCTCCCGCAAAAATACTTGAGTCCCACCTTAATCGTCATCTTTCTACCTTCCTGGACTCATCTGGGTATCTTGATGGATCTCAACATGGCTTTCGCAAAGTTCATAGTACGGAGTCTGCGTTGACCATGGTGGTAAATAACATCCGTATGAAGGTAGATGCCGGACATACTACGGTGCTGGTCCTTCTGGACCTTACCGCAGCATTTGATACCCTGTCTCCTTCCATCTTAACATCTCGGTTGAGGGAGGCAGGGATCTCCGGTGCGGCTCTTAACCTTCTGCACTCTTTTTTACAACATAGAGAGCAGAGAGTCAAGCTCGGCGAATTTCTCTCCCCTGTCAAATCCCTGCAATGTGGGGTGCCTCAAGGGTCGGCTCTTAGCCCGACCCTATTTAACATTTATGTTGCACCCCTTGCAAGGCTAGTAAAATCTATGGGGATGGAAGTGGTGTCATACGCCGATGACACTCAAATCATGGTGTCACTAGCCCACTCAGTCTCTACATCCGCCGCCAACTTCAGAATCTGTATGCAGACAGTATCTGACTGGATGCTTCAGAATTCTTTGAAGTTGAACGGCGACAAAACAGAGATCCTGGTCTTTGGCAAGGACCAGGATATCTGGTCTACTGAGTGGTGGCCGTCTGCGCTGGGAACCTGTCCTTCTCCTTCCCAGTCAGCCAGAAATCTCGGCGTAATTTTTGACACCTCGCTCTCTATGACTCTACAGGTTAATCGCACGGTTGCTACCACCTGGGGGGTCATAAAAATACTCAGGAGAATTCTTCACTATCTTTCTCTCCCAGCTCGGAAGCAGATAGTAGTGGCATTGGTGGGCTCCAGGTTGGACTACTGCAATGCACTCTATGCAGATGCCAACAAGGGGCTCACCCAGCGGCTACAAATTGTACAAAATGCTGCGGCCCGTTTTGTCCTAGCACTTCCCAATACTTCCTCTGCCACTATGGCTAGAAAGACTCTTCACTGGCTCCCTATTCAACTGAGGATCTCGTTTAAAATTCTTTGCCTAGCATATAGAGCTCTGTCAGAAAGATCTACGCATCCTTTAAGCGCTCTGCTTACTCCTTACCAGCCTGGGAGAGCGCTTAGATCTGCTGAGATGAACCTGTTGGTCGTTCCTCGAGCCAAAAGAGCACGATGGGGAGATAGGGCATTCTCCATTGTTGCTCCAAAGCTGTGGAATTCTCTCCCCCAAGACATTAAGACTCAGCCCTCTCTTTCCTCTTTTAAAAAGGCGCTCAAAACCTGGTGTTTCGTCAAGGCCTACCCACAATAGTTGTACTTTGAACAGCTGGTACCGTTTGGTTATGCGCCTTGACGCCCATTGGGCTTAGTTGCGCCATAGAAATTGCTTTTAATAATAATAATAATAATCACCACCCCTTGTTGTAAATAGCACTGTGCGGGCGGCGCTTCCGGGGAGAGCGGGTCAGGTGGTCTCAATCTGACCACGCAGGGGCTCCTGGTCACTGGAGTCCCTGCACTGCGCTCGCAGCCCCGTTAGACTTACCACGCCCCGTCCAACACAGGTGAAGCGGGACCCGCGAAGCGGGTCCGGCGGAAAGTGAAGCTGGAAGCTGGAAGGTGACGCTCGGTATAAGTCAGTCACAAGGGTCCTTTCCCCTCACGGACTCTTTGCCACAAAACGATTCCCACTAGATGAGGAGCAGGCAGCAGAATTTATCAGGATCCCACTCTGTGCGGGCGGCGCTTCCGGGGAGAGCGGGTCAGGTGGTCTCAATCTGACCACGCAGGGGCTCCTGGTCACTGGAGTCCCTGCACTGCGCTCGCAGCCCCGTTAGACTTACCACGCCCCGTCCAACACAGGTGAAGCGGGACCCGCGAAGCGGGTCCGGCGGAAAGTGAAGCTGGAAGCTGGAAGGTGACGCTCGGTATAAGTCAGTCACAAGGGTCCTTTCCCCTCACGGACTCTTTGCCACAAAACGATTCCCACTAGATGAGGAGCAGGCAGCAGAATTTATCAGGATCCCACTCTGTGCGGGCGGCGCTTCCGGGGAGAGCGGGTCAGGTGGTCTCAATCTGACCACGCAGGGGTTCCTGGTCACTGGAGTCCCTGCACTGCGCTCGCAGCCCCGTTAGACTTACCACGCCCCGTCCAACACAGGTGAAGCGGGACCCGCGAAGCGGGACCCGCGGAAAGTGAAGCTGGAAGCTGGAAGGTGACGCTCGGTATAAGTCAGTCACAAGGGTCCTTTCCCCTCACGGACTCTTTGCCACAAAACGATTCCCACTAGATGAGGAGCAGGCAGCAGAATTTATCAGGATCCCACTCTGTGCGGGCGGCGCTTCCGGGGAGAGTGGGTCAGGTGGTCTCAATCTGACCACGCAGGGGCTCCTGGTCACTGGAGTCCCTGCACTGCGCTCGCAGCCCCGTTAGACTTACCACGCCCCGTCCAACACAGGTGAAGTGGGACCCGCGAATCGGGTCCGGCGGAAAGTGAAGCTGGAAGCTGGAAGGTGACGCTCGGTATAAGTCAGTCACAAGGGTCCTTTCCCCTCACGGACTCTTTGCCACAAAACGATTAGGCATTTGTATTTTTAGTCGAGCCTGTCCCATTCCGCAGGAATGGATAGGATCGAATTCATGTCGGCAAAATCCTCTTCAAACTAAGGGGTTTCAGCCCGGCGTTTTCTTGCAGTTCACGTGAACATGCACGAGCATTCACGGCCAGGGCTTCTCCTCCCCTAGCAGCACTCCTCCCACACCAGCAACTCCCCCCTCCCACACCAGCACCTCCCCTCTCTCTCCCCGCAAACACAGCCTTGCCATAGCAGCACTCCTCCCACACCAGCACCTCCCCCCTCCCACACCAGCACCTCCCCTCTCTCTCCCCGCAAGCACAGCCTTCCTTTCATTTCTCCTCCCCCTCCCCAGCCCGTAGCAGCACTCCTCCTTTTGTTTGCCTTTTCCCACCTATCTATGCCTGTCCCTGTCTTACTGTCCCCTTGCTAGAGAGTCTTTACTTCTTTTCAGGATCTGCGTGTCCGACTCTTCCAGGTGCAAATATCACAATCCTATTCGATGCTCCTTATAAACATTCCATGATGTGCCGTCTTGCATAGCATGCAAACACCACATCAGTGCATTTAAAAATACATTTGTAGAATAATAAATATGATGAAAACATTGTAGTCACGGGATAACCATATACTGAGGAACTGCAAACAGTGCTGTATCAGCTACTTACAATAAAATTTAACTTCACTCTCCTCTACTTCTGTGCTGGTGTGGGTGTCCATGTGTCGGTGTCAGGGGGGCACCTGAGGGCTCTCAAAGATCAGCTTGTCTCAGCTCAAATTCGAGTTCGAATTCGGATCTGGGTTCGCTGCACACACTCCTTGACTTCGCCTCCACCGGCATACTGCCACTTCCGCTCCACTTAACACCACTTGGTCAGACGCCTGGAGCACGGGTCAAGGGTCATTACAACGCTCACTACCACCGCTACCGCTGCAGTCCACGGCAGTCGATGACCCCCCGCCGACCGCTAATGAGGGCGAGGGACGAGCTGATGCGGCAGAAATGAGACAAGTAACTGTTCGCCGGAGCGGGAGCAAGGGCGGCCGGCGTCTACTACCTCGTCTACGGCTGCTGTTGCTGGACGGATCACTGCAAAACCACAGACCGGGCCGGATGGGATTTGCAAGTGTGCTGTTTATGGCAAATGTATTGCTGCTGGGGCCGTAAATCCTCCCCAACATTAAAAAGCTGGCTCAACAGTTTAACGTACTGCAACACAAATAGTGACATACACTAACACCCAGCCACGGGCGTCCGGACCGAAAGATATTTGGGGACCCCTTAAGTGCTATTTGCTGACATCAAGCACTCCCTCTGATTAACAACAAGCGCACAGGATTGTCCCCACTGGAGTGGGTTAAACTGTTTCATACTGGGTTCCTGACAGTTTGTTTGCAGGGTGGCGCCATTAGACACAAGACAGATGCTGTCCACGGGTCAGTTGGTAATGAGAATTTTGGGGATAGGTGGGGGCCGGGGGTGAGCATAATTTGCAAGAAATGTAATTGTTGTCTAATCTGCATGATGTTTGTTGCAATGCAAAATACAGTGAGTAACCATGAATGGACTGTATCGCTTATGAAACTGGTAAATGAAGTATATAAAAAACAAGCATTGGCATAGCCAATAGGTCTCGCTTGTGGGACCTTATAAGTATTTTGTTTTGCAGCACAATATCCTTGTAACTAAATACTTATAAGGTCTCACAAGCGAGACCTATTGGCTATGCCAATGCTTGTTATCCAATGTAATTGTACTCATGAAGGAGCATGTACCCGAATTAGGAGTGCATGTCCTGTGGGGACAAAAACACCTTAGCAATGTTCCCCATTTGCATTTTGGTTGGAAACACCTGACAAAATGTAAATGGCAGAAACCCTGATACTGCATAATATGCCTCATTGTGAGCGGGAAAACTGAGGTTAGGGAGGTAGTACTATCCCTGGCAGTATTGGTACTTACCAGGTATGGTATTACTGTCCCCTACACTTCAAAAATAAGGTACAACTGCCACCTCCCCCATAAGAAAATCACTGATCTTAAAATTAGGTCGTAAGAATCAAGGTAGGATCACTCAATACACACAAATCACTAGGTAATTGATAATACTCTGGCCCAGATTTCATAAGTTTTCCCGGAACGAAGCACGGCCACCAAATCTGCTGTAATACTTTGCTAAGTGGGTAAACAGTGTGCAGAGACATATCTATTAAGATTGGACTGTTGCTGCTGTCATCCCGTGCGCTGGTGCTCTTAAAGGCTGCCTGGTTGACCCACAGCCTTGCAGAGGTCACTATGCAGTGTCTAGCATAGGATTTGTACTGGAAGCATACCCTTCAGTACAAGCTCAAATGTCTAAACATAGAAGGATCGCACGCATTTCAGGACACATTCAATATGACGGTTTGTTTGAGGAATGACTAAATTTCTCCCTGTTAACCCCTTCGCCGTGGTGCAAATTTTGCCAAGGCGCGGGGTGAGCACGGCGCTGATGCTCGTGATGGGACCACGCCGTCATGAGTAACGGGTGGCGTGTGCTCATGACGGCGTGGTTCCATAACGGCCCTGCCCGCTCATTAATTCGCCGTACAGGCGGGGAATTAATGCCGTGTTGGAGGAGCGGGAGACGTATGACGGAACCACGCCGTCATGAGCACACGCTGCCCATGACTCATGACGGCATTGTTTCGTCATAAGCAGGCGAAAGGTTAATGTCTGCTTCATGACCGTGTTAGTTTTTGACATAAAGCTCAGTCTGCATTACTAAGTTGATCGGGTCAAAACCTATGCTGGGTTGCGCTAATCCACCCAAGTAATACCCCTGTTAACACCCTCTTGACACAAAACAGTGCAAAGAGCTTTTTGTGCTGAGAAAACTGTACCTTTTTTGCATAAGTAAAGTACATACCAATGCATCTCTTTGCCTCATTTTGCATCAGCACAAAGCCATAGTACCTATGGACCTTTAATATATTTATTATTTTATCTTATACAGTGGACAGTTTAGAGAGTTGTACATGAGAGAACCGACACTGAAGGATACAGCTGATCTGGCTAGAACAAGACAGACTACCTATTTAAAAAAGAAACTGGAGATATGAATTTCAAACGTTTTAAGGCAAAAGAACCTAGAAAAAAATCAAGCACTATGCAAAAACAAGTTGGAAGTGGACCTGGACCGTAGGCTGAATTCAATGGTAGTCTCGGTAACGACGCCAAAAACCCCCTGTGATTCTGGGCAAATCACTTAATCTCCCCGTGCCTAAAAAAAAAAAATGAAAGTGTGTCCTCATGTAACATAACTGGTGCTATGTAAAGCGCTCTGAAAACTGATTCGGTTCGGTTCTAGCTCGCGCTATATAAAACTCTGCAAAAAAAAAAAATGGAGCAAAGGTTAGATACATCAAGCAGGTTGTCCCGTCAAAGGGTTAGTTTCAGACCTAATGCCTCATTTAGAGGTTTGCGGATGGGTTACTGGTCTGTCTTTTGTACGAGTTCAATTATAGCCGATGATATTTGTGATAAGGCGGTCAGGATATCCGTCACATTTGTGATGGAGTAACCATCAACCAAACTCTAAATCAGGCCCCAAGTCCCAACTTCTAGGAAAGCTTCTTCTGGTCATTCCCGATACCCCTACATCCTTCGGACAGGCTTCTGGGCACCAGGGCACTTGTTCCGTCCAGGTCTCCTGCAGGGTCCTAACCTCCTTAGTCAGCTGGGCCCTCTTGAAGTCAGGAGCCCTACTGTTTTCTGTATCCCTGATGCAGATAAGCAGGAGGACAACTACCTCGCTCCTAGAATACAGTTTCAGTCTCTGGGTGCCAGCAGGATTCAGGGGTCCTTGTGTGAGTTCTTCCTCCAGCTGGAGCCAAGAATACAAAATCTGGATTCTTCTGGTCCAGGAAGGTTCAAAGGAGGTGGTGGTGGAGGTGCTGTTTACCCTGTGCACTCGCCAGTTAGCAGAGGACTTATACTGCCTAATCCCCTACCTCCTTTTGTAATACTTCCTCTTTGCCTTACTCTAAAATTAACCAGGTGCTCCTGTTTCAAGAAAGTGGGACTCACTTGCCACCATCAAGGCCTATATTCAACTTCTTGACCAATCCCTTACCTGACAGTGTCACAACTTGTTATCCCTACTACTGTGGATTTAGCTTGAATGTCTAGAGGGGTTCTGGGATAAGTAGGAGAACCACTCCCTGGCATTCCCAAGTTGACAGAGATAGGGCTAAAGCAGCCCTTTGTTCCCCCAACTGATTGTGCCCACTTCCAGATAGTTTATCTCAAAGTGATCAGTAGTTAAGACCCACTGGCCTTTCATAGGCCGAGATGTAAGCCATTGCCTCTGAGCCAGAGTTATTGATTCTCCCAGTCAAGGATGGGTATTCCAGGTCTGGAGGTATGATAGTTGGCAAACAGGATTTCTCCCCTACAGTTACATAGGATGGGATGTCTATAAGGGGCTGTAAATGAAAAAGGGAAGCCTTCCTAAACATTGCCAAGTCAAAGGAAGAAGTGCTAAAGTTGTCCTTTGTCCTGCCAACTGCTTCTGTCCACTCCCCGATAGCTAGTTCCTGCGAAGCAGTCAGACATTCACATCCATTGCCTTTTTTTAGCTCAGAAGCAAGCCACTGTCATCTGAGTCAGAATCATCAACTCTAAAAGTGTGATGAGTGACTAAGGCAGCTTAAAAGTGCATTTACAAAGTAATGTTTCTGCCTAAGCTATCAAACGTTATCACATTAGGTCATATTTTAAAAAGTACGCAGGAAATAACTTTGAGCCCTTTTTCTAGCCCTTTCATAAGCTGAGGTGGAAAATAAAGGTCTTCATCCCACCAAAAAGTCTAACCAGATATACAAAGTGAATAGCTTTTTGGGTTTAATTTTACTGTGAGTGCACACTGAACCCATGTGAACCATTTTCATGTATTTGCGCACTGCCCTGTGAGCTTACAAGGCACACTTTGAGGTTGACTCATGTATGTATATAAATAGGCTTTTTCTACAAGGCAAAGGCAGATTTCCCTGCTATGAGTCAATGCAGTACATTTAAACTGAAGCCAAGCCAGAATACAGTGGTACTCCTGGCACAAATATGTTTCATTTGTGGGAAGAGTAAATATACACTGCAGTCCACACTTAACATTTATTTACCTTGCATGCCACAGATGCACTTTAGGTGGCATTTACAATGAACGAATATGGAAGTTACAGCCATAAAGGGAGGTCCAATATGTCCTCTGCATGAGAACATAAATACAATAATTCAACAGCATTCGGCGCCTGGATACCCTCACGGGTGACGAGTAGCGCTCTACAAATCCACCTTACATCACATTACACACTGCTGATTTTCAAATATTTACAATTTGAGGTACAGAGCTAAAAAGTGATTTCCTTTTAACAATTTTCTGTGCAAGGGATGAAACCTGGTTAACCCCTTGCATGCTGGTGACGAACCCCAGCCGTCACGCTCCGCGGTGCTCGTGTGCGGATGACGGCTGGGGTTCATCACGGCCCACCCTGTTCGTTTGTTTACCGCACAGCGGCGGAAACGGGCCAGCATCGAAGGGGTTAAAGAAACAGGGATTTGTGCCCTGTCCCTTGAATGTACAGCACATGTTTTAGAGGGGAAGCACTGGACCTTCACTACTCTATAACAGTGTTAAAGTGCATAGAGTGCCAAAGCCCGCAAAAACAGGGTCCAGAAAAAGGTGAAAGATCTAGGGTCACTATGCAGGGAAGATAGATTTGCTACAGACATGATAATGTTTGGGTTGATTCACAAAGGTTTAAGAATACATTTGCCACAGTGCCATCTATATCATGAATCATACTTTTAGGAAAAGTGAAAATTTCCTCTTGTCACTATTTATTATGGATTCTCTGCATTCTTATATGCTTGATCAGCAACAGAATGTGGGCATTTTAGGAGTGTGGATGTGTACATTAATGCCATTCATAAACAATTTGCAGGTACCTTACCATCCTAAACATGCACACAGCAATCTTCTTGCGAATGGCAAACAATTAATGCATTTCCAGATTGGGAAAGGGCAGCAAACCATCCCAAATTTATTAGGTTGTATGTCAGCACAACGCGGGCTATTACCACGCGTGCCATTACAACGCTGTTTTTACAACTCAAGTCGTTACAACGACTTGCGCTGTAAGCGCTGGATAGTGGAATAGTTTAATTTTCTATTCCAACTCCAGCCCACGTTACAGTAGGGAAGGTGTTGGAATAGAAAATTAAACTATTCCTTGTCCAACAGCGCCCTCCAGCGCAAGTCGTTGAAACGACTTGCGTTGTAAAAGCAGCGTAGTAATGGCAGCGCGTTGTAAAGCCCGCGTTGTAAAGGCTGTTCCCCATTTATTAGGAGTCCAGGGCAATGGGCTTCACCTCAGAGAAAAGTAGTTTCTGTATGTAGAGACAAAAAAGGCACGTAACGTTTCTGCATCATTTACACTTCTGGATGTTCCACACCTGTAAATTTTGTGGCTGTCACAGATTTCCAGGAGTACTCCTGAACGTCTGTTCAGAATCCTATAAAAGTCGATTGATTCTCAATGTGGGAGTCACAATGTGGGAGTACGTTTCGGACTTTTACGTCTTGGGCTTAGTGAATCTTCTCGACCCCACAGAGTATAACACCGATCAACAGACCTTTGGACCATGAGTCTTCTTCACCAACACCAAAGGGGAGATCACCTCTAGCACCGACACTGAGCTGCCAGGCACACGCCAGGGACTATTGTGCAAAATATTTCACTGAGTTACTTTTAAAGCAAAAGATATGCAACCCCTACAGATAAGCAATTGGAAAAAACAACCTGCATTGGCCCTCTAGAATGAGAACAGCTCACCTTAACGGGCATTTCCGACACTAAAAATTGTTTGGAAATCTTAACAGTTCCATTGCCTCGTTTCTGGGAGAACGGTACTTAAACAAACTCAACTGTTTCATGCAGTATTTGTCAAGTTTACCACTAAATGGAACTTAGAATAATTTTTGGGGATAAGGTAATTGAGCCACTTTATATAAAGCCACATTAAATTTCAAACATCAAACGCTGTTACTGTTATATACATTCTCGTTATTGCCTTGCACAATTAAATTCTAATTTGTCTGATAACACCACATCACCTGATTAATCATTCATAGCATACAGAACCCCTTAAAAGTAGAGCTTTTAAAAGAACGGTGACAGAGCGGTCGAAGCCAGTTTCCTTAAACAAGAATCGTGGCAGAAAAAAAGCAAAAGGCCTCTTGTAAAATGTCTGACGAGCAGAATCACGAAAAGGCCGAAGGGCTGTACAGAGCTTAATGGCAGATAAACCTGGCTCGAGACATCGAAGGCGGCGCGGCCCCCAGAGGGAGAGAGATACTTACGCCTACGGAGCTGTAACGCTTTTAAAGCAATGTAAAATGCCTTTTTTGTCGAACTATTCTATCCTCTGCATGAGAACACAAATACAATAATTCAACAGCACTCGACGCCTGGGTACCCTCACGGGTGACGAGCAGGGCTCTACAAATCCACCTTACATCACATTACACACTGCTGATTTTCAAATATTTACAATTTGAGGTACAGAGCTAAAAAGTGATTTCCTTAGAACAATTTTCTGTGCAAGGGGTGAAAGCTGGTTAAAGAAACCGAGATTTGTGCCCTCTCCCTTGAATGGACTTGCAGTTACAACTGTTAAACAAGACCTCGTGACGAGTGCCTTGTCCTCCCCCAGCTAGCTGCATAGCGCCTTGAAGTGGAGGGCACTCTTAAACCGACGCGCGGGGTTCACTTTTGGAATCGAACCTGCGACAATGAATGTGTTGTGACGCAAAGAGATGGCCGTGTAGTTAAGCTGTTGCCCTGGAGTCAGGGGTCTGGGCTAACAGCCTGCCTGATGTTGAACAGGCCGCGTTAGCCCACTGCAGCGCAGGGAAATCATCTGTTATGAGTTAAGGTTACACTAGCCCTGAGCGAATGACGCAACACGCGCATACCTCAGCTGATGACTTGTTTGCTGTGTGCTTTGCCCGAGTCACTGCTTCGCTCTTCCCTTCAGTTAAAAATCTATTGCAAAATGGTTAATGTTTAGACGCTGTCTGTTTGCACACGAAGCGTCACCAGAGGAGAAGGTTGCCTAGGGCTTTGTAAGGAACTACAAGGAAAAAACACATTACAAACAACTTGGTGGACACACACTACAATCACAGCCAGGAAATACTTCCACAATGCTATGCACCGGTTTAAACGGGCCAGTGGACAGGGTGTCATGTCAGTGTCCTTTGGGTAACTCTTTGATAAAGATGAACATTCAGAGAGAGAAGCTCCAGTGGTCGGATAGTATTCTTAAGACCACATACGCAACAGGTCAATCCGTTTACTTGTTCTTTACTACTTTTGTGCACACGTGGAGAAGTGTGGCTCAATGGTTAGAGCGGCAGACCCTGATGCAGAGGTCTAGCACAGGACCAGGGTTCAATTCCCCGCCTCGGCGGTACTTGGGCTCAAAAATTCCACGGACCTGATAATTCTCGCCTCGGTGCCTAATCCAATCATGGAGTCCCACTCTGCAACTCTGGGCAATAGCTTGCTTAATCTCCACAACGGCCCCCACAACGCTAAGGATGCCTGGCCTCCATCTTGGGGGTGCCCAGGAGTGGACACCTCACAGGGAAAGCCAGGATGGGTTCCACAGCGGTATTCGTACAAGCGCCTTGAGACCCTTGCGGGTGAGTAGTGCGCTATACAAGTATCAATTTACATTTACATTTACACCCACGTGTTTGATCTTCTAAGTGTACATCTGTGCACCCAGTCTCCTACACCCCCTCTTTCTTGTGCTCGGTGCTTAGCATGCCTCTAAGGTGCACCATCACTCTGGTAAATGATCCAACGTTTCCGCTTCCTACCGGCATCTGATCCTCCCATTCCTTCCCCGCTCCCTTAGAGACTCTCCTTCCTACTCCCACACAAATCTTTGACTGTTCCCTTCCCTACTTCACGTAAGCTGCTCTGTATCTTTAGTCCTACCTGCATCACACATGATCCCACGAAAGGGCTGGTTCATCCCACCCGCCTCCCCCATGCTTTACAAATACAATACATCCTCTCCACATGCAAATGGGGCCTCAAACATGGTCTTGCTCTTAGGCTTTCCCCGAGCTCTGGTCTCACTCCTTCTCTTTCCCAGGAAGCCAAGTAGACCATGAGTCTGATCCCATGAGTCTGATCTCATGGTCTACAAACATGCTGCACCCTACCTCAGGTTCAAACTCCCCAAACCAACGCCCAGTACCAACAGTTTTTCCTCATTATTTTATTTACATGACAAATCAGGAATATTTCTGCAGGAAATGCTGTGTAGAGCAACAAAAAACAGTAAATAAGACAGCATCAGTCTGAATGGATAAACAAAGCAAAGGTGGCGGTTTGATGGTTGGTAGGTAATGAGAACATATATTAAGTGTTTCTGCAGTGTAACATGGTCAGGACAATGAGAAACATGTGGCAATGGATGATCAAATTATGTAGCAGGGGTCACTGAATTAAGTGGCATGACATGCTAAATTATGCAGCGTTGTCCGGCACATTCCGTGTCAGTGTTATCTAGATATTTTGTTGTTTCAATGCACATTGATTGATACAAAATAGATCCCAACTCAAAAAAAGTTTTTTTCATAAATAAAAAGAGTAATTATTCAAAATAATGTTGTATTGAAAATTAGATTTACCAACAAAAAACAATGTTGTGTGGAAGTTTATAAACACTTTTTTTTACTACCCCATTCTAATTCACAGTGTAAAATAGATGGACAGTATGTGGTTGAGGATTTGTGGCTCATTCCCTCATAGCCCGGGGCTATAAAGAGAATGCACCTGAAAAAGTTGGCATTAGGTTAAAATGGGATGTGGCGCATGAGCCCATTTACTGTCTCGAGCATTATCGAGTGGATGTACTTTGGCATGGTCTTCTAGCGCCTTATACCAAGCAGATGCCTAGATGGGTTCTCTTTCACTCTGGGCTCATGGCCAGCTTCCACGGGACTCCTTCAGAAAGGCTGAACCATAGCAGCCCTCATGATTCTCTCTTTCTTGCAATGCATGTTTATGTTCCTGTGGTGGGTGTGTGGATGTGGTATCGGAAGGATGAAAAAACACTAGCAATTATCATGATTACGAGTAGTGTTGCACCAAACCCATTCCGAAACCATTCTTACTGGAGGACAAAAACACAAAAGGATCCAATTCTGGAGGTCAAATTCCACTGGTAGGCTTGTGTCAACAGCACTCCTATGCATTCTTACATCTAGGGCTTTTCTTTTGTTTCTCTAGGGTGTGGTTGGTCTCCACGTCAGTGATACTCAGTGATGCAGAAAAATAGGTATGCTTTTGTCTTTTTAGGTTTCCTGCTAGGCTATTTAATGGATACCTTGGAATAGTTTTTAGAAAAACGTTAAATCATCTCTATCTATATTTTTAATTTGGATTTGTGGAAGATGTGTGGTTAGGTACTGCAGACAAAAAAGGCTCACCTAAATTCCAGGCTCATGTATTTATTTTGAGATTGGTAAAGGGAGTGTCGTAATAGTCCTTAGTGGTCTCCAAACTCCACAACATGTGCACAGTTTCTCTTTCTCTATTCTAATTTGGAAAGCTACTTTTTCCAGACATTGAGCTATTGAATTGAATCACCTTTTTGTTACAACATCTGTACTCATAGCAAAAGTGCTTCGAGTCAGACTACCAAAATAAATGTTGCACCACAAAATTATCCACAAATAAAACAGTACGTGACAAAGCAAGTAGCCAAATGGAATTGGAGGCTATCAAATCATTACCTCTAGCTGAAAGAAGGAAGAATGAAATCAAATTCATTCAGCCAGAAAATGGGCACTATTAGAAAAGTGAATCAGAGGAACTCAATATATGCTTTTGTGAGCCTTAGACATGTTTGTTCTCCTTGGGAGACAAAAAAGTCATAAACATAAACTTAGTTTAACCCATGCTAGCATATGCTAAAATATATTTGTCTCTGCATTCCAAACTAAGCCTACAAAATTCGATGCACTCTTCTTCCTGAACCTCACAGTACACTAATTGTTTTAGATTCAAACTGCATTCCAGGCCTATGTATTCTCTGACCTGTGCCAGGGGTGAAATGCAGGGCCAATTTACACTCCTCAGAGTTGTAATTTCAGCATTGTTAATTTTACTACTCTCCATGAGTAAATTTCAAGTTAAACACATGGAGAACTCTGCTTTGGTGTTGACCTTTGAGCAGGATTGCACAAGTGAATCGCTTTGTAACCTATAAAACCTTTAGGCCACTGGAGCTATCTTGGGAATAAAATAGATAACCTCCATCCTTATGTGAGGCATGCACTGAGGATGCAGTCATTGTAAAAAAGATTACAAAAAATTACCATGTAAAGAGGAAGAGTGGCTCCCAACACTTACCATTATGGTAAAGGTAAGCGTAGTTACTTGTTAAATATTTTAGACACTATCCTTTTGCTGAGATTTTCTACTTTTACTAGCTTTACCCAACTTTTTACAACCATGCAACAAAGTTCTTCCTAAATATTTACAAAGACTGGCCTTGTCCATTACCTATTTACCTTTCGATGATAAATTCGCCCAGAAAGCACTTCCAAATAAAACTTACAGAGGTTCTTCTTAGAATTACCCCGTTTCCAACATGCACACAAAGCCTAGTGCCGCAGTGTGCCACAATTGATTTCTACGTCAATGACTTAATACTGTAGATTTCAATATCATGTATGTTTGACAGAACTGTGGTAGGAAGTGGTGGTAACTGTGCTGGCCATAGAGCATAATTTTTGGCACACAAGGCCTTGGTAGAGTAAGACACGGTGAAATAGGGGCACCTTAAGAGCTGGAGGAAAGATACCGAAAGTCATTCGTTTTCAGTATCCAATGTGTATCTACTATAGCGAACGAGGAAGTGTCTCCAAGCTATTCATCTTCCTGAGTTTCACAATATATGTATTTTATTCATTAAGTCATTCATTCCAATATCTCAATGTGAGAGCAAAATGTGCTTAACCAGATTCAATAATTAACTAACCAATACTCCAGTCTTCACTCCGAAGTGCCAGATCTTGCAGTTCACTGCTCCACTCTCAGGATTGTCATAAGATTTTTAATAGGTCTAGCACAAAATATAAATGTACCCCCTAGAAAAGAACTCGCTGCCTTTTGTTGGTCTTTATGTCCCCTGCCCGAAATTCTTTGAAATCGACATCCTGCTGGCAGGGGCGGCAATGATAACAACAAGATGTTGTAATCATTTTATTTTTCTGTGCGGGACTGGAGCTAGTTCAGGATGGGGGGGGAGGCCGAGATCGGCAGAGCAGAGTGAAGAGTGGTTTGCACTCCTTAAGTGCGCATTACTGTTTGGCCGGCCCTCTTGGGCGAGCCAAAAAGTCATGCACACTTAGCATGTTTTCTGCCTGGCTGTGCTGCACAGCCCGATGGAGAACACGCCCAGGCTCCCAGGCACTGCCTGAGACACCAAATAGGCTGCTCAGACCAATCACTATGCTGCTCATACAATGTCGTGATTGGCTGGGACAGCCTGCTGCCAGAGCAGACGAAGAGGACAAAGGAGAGGTGTGGCGGTGGCAGCAGCGAAGGAAAGGTAAGCTTATTTTTTTTTTTCCATCTCTCCTCCCCCGACTCACCACCCGTGTTCCGAGGCACTGCTTGCTGGTCTCACAAAGTGTGAAAAGTACATCTTCCTGATAAGCCCAAAACAAGAAAGCGATTACCTGATAGCTGAAAACTTTGAGAAATGTTTATACTAGGCTAGCATCCTGACATCAAAGCAGTTTCTGGAAGTATGTGTTTGGTGCAGGCGATTCCAAACATGGCAGTGGACAATGAGGCCAGTTAGAATGTAATTCACTCCTCGCAGAGGTGGCTCACTTCTATATTAATCAATCAATGAATTGGCTTATATAGCGCTAGGGACCACAACTGGCCATTAAGTATTATGAATGCCCAATGATTGATATCCCTTAGATGGTCGTTTTTAGATGGGTTTAAGTGCTCCTCAAAAAGAGTGGTTCAAATTTCTTCCTAAGAGGCAGCACTCATGGACATTCCTGCATGCTCCTGGTAGCGCACCGTGTTCTGCATAATCAAAAGTCCTGTCACTGGCCTCCTTCCTGGCACTACTGGGAGGAATGAAAAGTTTGACTTCAAAAGATCACAATAAACTAGTAGGAGCACATGGCACAAAGTGTTGCGCGAGGTAAGGAAAGGCTTACCCTTGCATCCTATGGGATTCTATTTCATGTGACTTTTATAAATACCTTCTTTCTCAACCCCTATCTGCAGCTCACGTCTTCGTGTAACTTACAATTTACCATCTCTTTCCTGTCACTGGGTTTATATTTTGTCTCAGGAATGTAAGAAAGCATGCTTGGCTCACATTGCACTGGGCTGGATCATAAGAGCAGATGCCACGTGCTCCATCCAGTGCCTTTCCTGGGCTTGTGTAAATGTTAGGGATGTCTGTACACAGCTTTGGTAAAGGAATACAGTGTTGGTGTGTACATCATGGTTGCATTGAGGCCGTCAAATGTTTTGACATGGATGCACTGTTGCCAAAGAGAAGCCGTCTTGCTTTTTTGTCTGACAAGCCAAACCAAACCAATTGTCAAGCACAAAAAAGCAACCCCCACAACAGAGTTTGCCACACTCCTTTTCCTCTACAATAGCTAGGGAAGAGAATACATTGCTGGTGACTTGTGGTACAGAACTTTTGATTTGTGCAATGATATTCAGATACTTAAAAACACAGTGCTGGTATGGTGTTAGCTTCCAGAATGGGAATCTAGTTTAAAGCACAAGCCTCCCATTAAAAGGGGATTAGAGGCCAAAAAGTGCCCTACGCTGATCTTCTGACTAGTTGGAGGCCTTGGGGAACACAAGTGTCTTTAAATGCTCCTGGAACCTCATCAGTAGCAATGTCAAATGAAAGAGGATTGCAGAGCAAGGGTCCTGGTAGAAAAGACACACACCTTCCAGGACAATACCTCCAGAGAAAGTACACATAACCTTTCAAACTGCTGCCTTAATATAGAGTTTTTAATTGGATGTAGCATTCAACCAGAACTTTAAGACGGAGACAAATTAGGTTACATACCCAGACTATCTTTAATCTGATGGCACTGCGCATGTTATCATTGTAAGTGATGTGGAATCAATAGGGATATGACTCCCTGACACTAATCGCATACACCCAGAGCTAAAAAGACATTCAGTAGGCACCTAAAGTCTCCCAGCAAGACCACAGATAATCCTTTGGTTAACGAAGCCAATGCCCAACCTCACACCAGGAAGTTTACAATGCACAGCCGAATGCAAAACCAGAAACACAGCATCACAGGAAATTTCCGCATTTGGTCTGCAATCAAAACTCAGAATCATGTGGAAAGGCCCCACTGACAGCTAGCAGGTCATACCAAAGGTAGATCCTCAGCTATACAAATGCCAGTAGCATAACGAATCTCAGCTTGACTTTGTATTAGACAGTATATACATGTTCGCTGTACTTTACTACTGGTTATTGCTTCTTTCCTGAGAGGTTGTACATTTCTTAGCAAATTCACAGCTGACCCCTTAATAAAATGGTGTTTTTTGAATTGATTCTGAAAAGAATAGAAGTTTTATTCAGGCTTACTTGTGCTAGACTGTAGTGAGTGATACTCTGGAGTAGTTTAAACTGACAGGTGAATGATTTCATAACTTGTGTCATCTATGATAAAAGCATGAGGCATTGATCAACTAGCACTGGCAAAGCCATAAATCTTGCATTTATAATATGAGTGCTAAGCTTTTGTCTTTGCCAATGCTTGTTAGTAAAGCATTGTTAAAATAAAATAGTTGAAAAACATTCAGATTACTGGAGAAAAAACAAACCTCACTTACGGTATCTATATATTGAACAATGAATTGAATTGAATATTTTTATTTTTTATAAATGGCATTGTTAATGTTTCACTTTCATGAAGGAAATTCTGAACAGAGTTAAAGAAGCCTGCACGTGCTCGACAGAGGACTAGATGCAGGCACAGAGGAACATAATAACTACCTCAGTAAGTGTCAGAATTAAAAGTAACACGCTTCCCATTTACTTTCCATACGACTCTGAACTGGAACAAAAGTGCTAGCTATTTGTTGCCCTGCAACAGCATTGGAAAAGTGTTATGGGCCTCAAGGAGAAGGGTGGAAGCCGCACATGAGCGATAGAGCAATAACACACATGCACTCCCATGGAGTGCTTAAAAAGAAAGTTGTTCCCTGACAGGAGCCACACAAGTCATCCAATCAAAAGGATCGTAAGGAAGCTATGCACCAGCGAAAGGACAATCACAAGAAGAGGAACGCCATTGAATAATAAGCAAATTAAATTGAACATAATGCCATCATATGATTAGTAATGGGCTGCCCCACAGCTTATTCTATGTATTAAAAGCTGTATGTAGACAAGATCTAAAACTTACTCTCAAATGTTGTGCCTATCCTTGGACAATGGTGCTAGCCTCAGCTGAACGAGTCATATAAAAGATATCAGTCAGGGAACATCTGTCGGGAAAAGCTCCCCATTCACACCATTCAGTTCTAAATTATTTTCTGAAATCCAAAAATAGATAGCTAACAGGGAAATTGTTATCTTGTAGGTCATGACGTTTGTGCATTCTCCAACTCTATCTATACCGTGATTCACAAACAGTGTGGCATACTGTGGCACCTTAAAAACAAGACCAAGTCAGATTACCTAACAAATTGGGCCCATAGATATTAAAAAGAAAAATGGATCAGGAGACCTGCAGTGTCATACCGCAGCACCCTAGGGGGCATAAAAATGACCACTAGCTATTCAGAGCCACATTTCACATTCAGTTAAAAATGAAAGCAGTTAGGTCTAGATGCCCAAAAAAAGGCATATGTGCTTATCCCCAGCGTATGAGGTATGCAAGTAAAAAATTCATAATGTGACCTAATATTAACATTGCCTGATACCAGGGATTACCTGTCCCTGGTTTGCAGCACACGTTTCTAGATTCTCAAATATTTAGATTCTGTAACATTCCAATGCCAACACGGTTGGCATCCAGAAACAGTCCTCGGTGCAATATTTTATCTCTAATGTGACCATTCAATCTAAATACTGTGTGGGAATTACAGACTGGAAACTGTTGACTTCCCACCTTTCCCAAGTGCCAATTCAGACTCTTATGAATGATGAATGTGTATTTATTGTATTTGTCTTCCTTGAAGTTCCTTTAAATCTGTAGCACTGTACAAACCAACCAAAGCAACACATCGGAACATTATCAGAGCTTGTCGGATAAACAGGTAGGATTATGGTGCATGTTTGCGGTTGGCCTGAGGTAGACACAACAGTATATTACAAGCAATTACATACAAAGATAAATATGAATAAGTATGAAGACTAATTGAGGAGAAATCTCTCGCTCTAATGAGCGATGGAGCATGTGTCTCTTTGGAGCTGATTTGGCAAAAGCTAATTTGCAGGGACTGATTATGAGGAAAGAGTGCAAGTAGCTGAAGTGATTACATACCAGCCTTTCCATTTTGAGAAGAAGGTAAACTGTTACAGAGAGAATTGCTAATGAGACTGACTACAGCAATTCATAGAGAGGGAGTTTTGGGAGAGTGAGGAGACTGAATGAATGAACGAATGAATGCATAAATGAATGAATGAACACAACTTAAATAATACACATGAACCTCAAAAGGTATCCAGGTGCTCAAGAAACAGGTTAGGCAAATGGGCAATTCACAAGCAGCTTTATTATTTGAGGAATGTAAAGGTCACTTGAGGTCCAGGATGTGTTGGCACAGGTCAATTCTACATGACATGAAAGAAACAGAGAGGTATGTATGGAAGATAGAAATTCACAGGTGCTACATCGCCATGTGGTCTGAGGTGCACGTTATTATGTAAATGTAAATGTAAATGTAAATGTGTGTATTCCTGTAAAGCGCACTGCCGCCCCATCACCGCTGTGGAACCCATCCTGGCTTTCCCGGTGAGATGCCCCCTCCAGGGCACCCCCAAGGTGAAGCCAGGCATCCCAGCGCTGTTGGGGCCGTTGTGGAGATTAAGCAAGTTATCCAAGCTATCCACCTTCTGGTGATGGGACCTTATTTCCTCTTTAGGCTCGGACAGAGATTGTGATCCAGGGTTAGAGCTGTGGTGCAAGGTTGTGAATACAGAAAGTTGCAGAATGTTACAGAAATGGGTTAACGAAATTTCCAAAAGAAGTTTTATTTAAAGGAGGTGATTGTATATTTAGACAAAATATTTGTGCAGAG
Source organism: Lissotriton helveticus (assembly GCF_964261635.1). NCBI lineage: Eukaryota > Metazoa > Chordata > Amphibia > Caudata > Salamandridae > Lissotriton > Lissotriton helveticus. The sequence continues at coordinate 246,035,923 of NC_136069.1, read as the reverse complement.
TGAACTAGAGGATCTGTAGTGCATCTGTGAATTCTTCTAAGATGTGTATTTTGCTCAACTTCTGCTTTACAGCTATGGTAATAAAAAGTTTGAGGGTCTCAGCAATGGCCTTAATCTTTGTTGTTGGACATGGGTCTAAAGGAATATTTTTTTTTATATATAAACTCTTTTTTATAGAAATCAAGGTACGACATAAGAAAAGGCAGTACAGACATAAAGTGGCAATAGATGTATGCTGCCGGGGAGGCATGAAGCAAAATAATTACAGAACAATAATATTGTAATCACAGTTCCAACATGCGCAGAGCTCGTGCAACAGTTTCTTCCCTCGTCTTTGGGGGCTCACAGATCCCTCCCCTGTGGGTGTTCCACATTTCCCAGACATGCATCCATTTGGTGAGCCGCCCCCTAGCTTCATATATAGTCTTTTCTGTGACCATGCACCAGTCCATAGGTCTAAAGGAATATTGATGGGCCCAATTGCTGTTAACCATATCCAGCCCTTTAGCAGAAATAGATCAGACACTCAAGACTAATGACAACTGTTCGCCTAACAATATTTATAAAAATAGGCATGGACCCCCAGCACAAAGCGCTGAAGATTGTATGTTACATGTTATATATGACAAAGAAGTAAAGCAGGGACAGACAAGCATATTAGTTTTTCTGTGCAAACAGTATTACCAGTAACTAAGCCAGTCCTGCTGTCACCCCTGTATTGACAAAGCGCTGACGATAATATGTTATGTGTTATATGTTGTAAGAAATAAAACCAATACAATTATTATTATTTTTTTTAATGCATTTCGTTTAACGCTGTTGCTTAGTTCTGTCATGAAAACTTCGAGTCCTTTTGGGATTTTAATATATTTTACTAAAATATAGTGTGGGTCGTCCTGGAGGTGTGTATCCAAATACATTTACTGGCTCTAAATGTGCTGGAAGGAATTACATTTGTACAATATATCCGATTGTATTCCTGTTGTACATCGATTTATTTCCATAACTGCTCATCCTAATTATCAGGAAATGTCTGAGTTGTAATGCTCAGTGCATTTCAACAACAAGATGGAGATGTTGTGTAAACATGTTGTGGATACTGGGATAGGAAATACCTAATTGGACAGCAAGAAAAGATAAGCAGCTGCTTAGAGGGAATTCAAAAATACTACAGGGTACACACAAGCAAGAATATGCTTACAAATGGCAATGTGACGCATCTCTGTTTACTGATTGGTTACATTGATCAGTGACTCTTCCTTCTTTGGCAAAGTTCAAGCACATGATGCCAACACTACAATATTTGTGCAAGTACACACGATTGTATTATTAATCATATTCATAGATGTATTAATTCAACAAATACCAATTTAGCAGGTTCCTTAGGAAACGTGAAATATCTGGGTCAGATTCACAAAGAGTTTGAGCAGAATAAGGTAAGGACTACTTCAACAGTAAGTCACAGCATTCAGTTCTGAATTATTTTCTGAAACCAAAGATTAGCTATCTAACAGGGAAACTCTTATCTTGTGGGTCATGAAGTTTGTGCTTTCTCCATTTCAATCTATACTGTGATTCACAAACAGTGTGGTGTACTGTAACACCTTACATTCAGAATCCCTCAAAAAGTGTGCATCTGGTCCTCCATTGACAATTCTTTTTTATATGTATTAGGCCCTTTAAGTAGAAAATACTGTGCCGCAAGGAATGATGGACAATAGAATTAACTTTAAAAAAGGTCACACCACTGTTTTCATTATGTTCAAACACTGATGTTATGCCAGTTATGACTATTGTCCCACGTTCTCTAGAAGTGCTTTCATGGTTCCCTAAATATTATTAACCAACCGACAGCAGGAGCATGGCAGGCCTGAAGAGCTTGACTTATGCAGAATTTGAAAATGTTAAGCATGTACTAAAAAACATACAAACTATAATAGTTAGCAAGTGGTTCTAAAGAAAAGTCTTATTTAATACATATTAAAATTGTAACAGATCAGTTAACTAAGCAGAGATGTGAATGACAACAGAAAGAACGAGTACAGGAATGGATTTCAAGAACACCCTCTCAGTGTGAAGTAAATTAATCATCAAAAGAAAGATAACCCTTTTAAACAAGTTCAAAGTTTCCTAGTATCTATCGAAGTCAGAATACTCAATATGCATCACAATCAAAATAGATCCATACCCTGTCAATGCCCTCTCATACTGTATGAAAGTCAAAATCACCCAAATCATATCAAAGTCAATGTCTCCTATATCATATCAATGTCAAAGCCTGCCGATATGTATCTCAAAAAGGTTCCACATACCATATCATAGTTCCCCATTTGCACGTTAACAAAAGTCCTATGAATTTTATTATGTTGTTAGAAGGTGGCTGTAAGTAGACTGCAATCCACCATTAGAGTGACTCCATAAATCAGATGAAACCTCAGATGAAACGTTATTGCAGTCATAGGAGTGCTCGGAAGCATCAGTTTGTTACTCCAGTGCTATTCAAAAACATATTTCATATTTCCCTACACTAACTCCCCTCCACCTCCACTTTACTCACCCCAATCCCTCTCATATGGCTATAAACTCTCCCCCACCATCCCCCAGAAAAAAAACATTTCTAGAAGCTTCCCTCTTTTATCCCTCCACTATTCCTTTTCAATCCAAATAACAAGCTAACATGTCCACCACTCAAATTAATTGCACATTTCCCTATACTAACTACTACTAATCCTGTTTAGGTTCCGGAGCAGTATGCTTCTCATCAAAAAGCGCTTCAACACCTCATCAGGTGTAGCAAGCGCTATATAAATGAAAACCTTTTCCTTCATCTATGCCTCCACTATCCTTCTCAATCCAAATAAGTGACTAACATATCCACCACGCAAATTACTTTCATATTTCACTATACTAATTCACTGCTATTACTTTATGGGTTCCAGAGTAGCGTGCTACTCGCCGAAAAAGCACTTCAACACCTCATATGGGGCAGCACGAGCTATATAAATGCAAACCTTTTCTCTCTTCTATCCTTCCACTATCTTTCTCAATCCAAACAACTGACTAACATATCCATCACTCAAATTTCTTTCATATGTCACTATACTTATTCCCCTACAAATCCTTTTTGGGTTCCAGAGTAACGTGTTACTCAATGAAAAAGTGCTGTGACGCCTCGTCAGGGGTAGTAAGCGCTATATAAATGCAATTACAATACAATACAATTTAAAATGTCACCATACATGATATGACACAAAGTCAGTCCTGTCTGTTTAACCAACTGTCCTGCTCATACAGAGACCTGCATGTCTGTATGTATTAAACGCCAAGTCCTTGCATGCTTAATGCAGTGGGTTGAAAAAACAGAATTGACAGAAAACTCACTCTCTTTAAAAGGGCCAGTTGACAACTAAACACAATTCGTGTCTTCTGCAAGGTCAGGATCATTCAGAACCAAATGAACATTTTGAGAAGAGCCCAAATTAAGTGGGTAAAATTCTGAAATACCTCAAAAACCTCTTCTGTTCAGAACAACTTCCTTAATGGCATCATTTCTTGAAGAGCCTTCCTACAGTTACTCAAGAGGAGATGTAAAAACAACAAAGAAACTCACCAATATGGGACTAGTTTAACCACAAAAAGATGCTAAACTGGAACTTTTTAAGTTGTTCCTAAGTCATGCGCTTGAAGCTTCAACACTGGACCAAGAATTCACAGCATATCGATGCGTCATCCCGAATGATTAATGAACTTCCGATTTGGTGGGTAAAGTCTCTATTAAGATACATAGAAATTGAAAAAAATATTTCTATAGTGATATTTTGAAAGTAATGTTTGTTATAAAACACTTCTTACCGCACCTTAGCCATTTACAATTGTAAGTAGTAGGCATTACTATTTCCCAATTTAATGATGGTCAACCTTTGGAAGAATGGAAAGCTGAATGGGCCTTCCAGCAGTGAACTTTGAACTCAAGGACCAGCCCAGTGAGATTATATACACCTATCTTTGTGCAAAGAACATTCGAAAATCAAAGGTGTAAAAATGCACTTCACGTCACAAATGTTAACATCTTGTCCAGCTCTGATATACAATTGGTGTATAGGATTTATTGAACACTTGTCAGTAATTATACAGCCATTAGGTAATTGAGTAGGAGGACCTTCGTGTGGAATGTGCGTCTGCATGTGGAATTCTGCACAGCACTGGTCAGTCTGAACCATAGCATGAATGTTAAAAGCAAACACTGGTTTTCTACAACAAATAAACTCCAATGTTCTACCACTGACGCATTTGTATTGTTCCACTTTAAACTATGAATGTGCAAAATTGCAGTACTTGACTTCTGTAAACATTGTAAAATTCTAAAATCCCATTATTTACATATTTAATGATTATGTTGAAAATCGGCCATGGATCAGGCCCTCTTAGACCAATGTTAAAACAACCCTGGTCTAAAACTATTGATGCACAATGGAAAGAGCATTACACACTCACTTTGTATTGATGAGTTGTTTATATGTAGCACTCAATATTAAAACCCTGTAAGAATTCGAAAGATGATAATAAAATATAAATGTCAAAAGTGCTTGAAAATTTTAAAATAAAGCATGCACTTGGACTTGGTTGCCAACTGGTGAGACTAACCCAAACCAAGGACCATCCTTTATTTCTGGGCAATGCTTGAAGCTGCTCTAGCAGCAGAAGCATGCAATACACACATATTCATTCATTTATTCCTCCATAGGAATAACATGGAAAGAATGCTTTTGGCGGGTTATTGAATGAATAGCATATGGCTGAACTATTGATCGATCAAATGGAGGAGGAGCTTGAAATATTCAGGAATTTTGAGACCACGAGTAAATCAAATTCCAAGCAAACAGCCTCTGGTTTCATTTTACACTGAATGCGCCTCTTAAATAAACCAATGTGGGCTTCAAACAGCAGTAGATTAAGCATAAAGAAGGGTGACCCATTTTTAATGATCCCTTGTCACTTGAAAGGAAGGCCGCCCACACTACTGTATAAAAAGCACCAAGGCCGAGATCAAAGCTGATCTAACTGGAACCAGTTAACATTGCTCAAAGGGCCGGCTAATAAATCTCTGCCCTTCGAGGTATTTCTCCACTTTTATTTCTAAACCTTTTTGCTTTTCACTTTCACCCCAGGGACCTGTCCAAGCCTGATCCTACATGTGTATTTATGGGCTGTTTCATGATCTCATCACATCAAAGTAGGAGTTTGTGCTGGGCCTGCATGCCACATCCACCCCTAAAAATGGCATGTCTCTGTGGCCAGTACTTGCAATTAGTGCACCCCACATGCAGCCAGCAAACCCCCCATCGCCCCAGTTTAATTGCACGTGCTTTTGACAATTGAAAGCTATGTCTTCCCTGCTTGTCAGGGATGTCTTCGATACTTTGGTACGCCTCTCGACTGTTCCATGGCAGGAAATGGCCCCCAGAGTCCATAAAGTCACTTTTTTCCAGCTAATAGTACCAAGCATGATGGGAACTGTAGGTTTAACTTTATCTATCGAGAGTGTGGCCAACTTGTCCCTCAGTACTTAATTAAGAATTTTAAAAAACAGGCCTCGCTACATGCTATCCTGTCGATACCAGGGGAATCAATGTACCGGTCCAGTGTACCCAGATAACAAGGCCACAAAGTCATGCTGAATTATTGCAAGGGAGTCTCTTAAAAGATGGGTCAAACCGCTGCCAAAGAGCCAAATGTCACCAGCGTCACCCACTCCTGATCTTTTAGTCAACAGCGTTAAGCATTCTGGGACCGTCATATGTTCACTATAACGAAGGACCTACACGCCACAGTCTGAAAGCCGATGCTAGTTCAAGAGCCAGTTGAAATGACAATTTTCTCGTTTCATTTTTGATAGTTCCATTTTACAAAAGAAAATATCCACTAACGGCATTTAAATTACAAATCTAAACTTCGCGGAACAAAGCTGAGGCACTTATGTAACAACTGACAACCTAGCTTTCAAAACCTACACGACTTGTGATAAAGAGCAGTAAGTGTGCTTCGATTAGGCATTCAATGCAAACAAAGCACGCGACTGACTGCACGTCTGGTTAGGCACCATTTGTGACAACGGGTGTCGTTGTACACACCTATTAAGTGCCCTTTCCTGTGCCCTGGAACGCGAATTGGAACGTGCTAGGTGTTCAGGTCCTGCACCTCATACGTAAAACCAGATGTGCCGCACAGCTGCTGATTAACCCCCGAACCTTTCAAGGCTCCTGGGTTTGCAGCGCTATCAACATATACTAACCCAGGACTCGTGCACGTCCCAAATTCACTAGTCTCGTTTTCGCTGTTATTTCAAGTTGATTAAGGAGACGTTATTTGAAACACGCTTCCACAATATCGGCGTTGTTTAAAAAATCTGCAACAAACAAAGTTGCATTTTTCATGGAGCAGAGCCCCCCAGCCAACACACAAGCCCCCAGTGGAGAGACCAGACGAAGAGGGGGGATTCCGAATAAACTTGTTTTGTTTTGCTGCTTGCATCCAGCAGAGGAGCACGTCCCTGGATCCATTCAAACAAAAGAATGCTTGCAGCCCACCCACCGGCCCGCCCTCCTCCCCCCTCCCCCAGCACCCCCCGGCCCGGGCGCCTTACTTCGCAGAGCCCCGATCAGCATGCTGCCGTCCTTGATCAGCTCCTTGATGAACTTGTTGGTTCGGTCCAGCTCGTTCTCGTGACACTTCAGGCGGTCCCGAAAGTCCGGGCTGTCCAAGTACGAATCGCTGAACTCCAAGGTGGGCAGCCCCATGGCACAAGCGGGGCGCCGAGACTCCGAGGGAAGTGCGCAAGGGGCAGGGCGGCTGCGAACCCCCCCTGCTGTCCGCCGCGGCTGGAGCACCCCCGCTAGTGGTTCCCTCCCGCAGGGGGGAGCGCCTCAGCCTGCAGATGCCGGGAGTCGTTGTCGGCCGGCTGCATGTTGGCTGCACCCGATCCTGAGACTCTTGGTGGAGTTGCAGAATGTTTCTGCGCTCATACACTTCCGGCAGCTCCGGGCTCTCACCCTCTCCCTCCCAATCTCCTCCTTCCCACTCTCTCCCGTCCGCCTCCCTCTTTCCTCTCTTCCTCACCTCCTCCCCCTTATCCAGCTCGCTTCCCCGTACTGACGTGTTCTCCTCACCTCTCACCCTTGCTCCCTCCCTCCGTCTCCTCTTCGGGCTCCCTCACACGTACAGAGACCCCTTTCCCAGACCCATGATAAACCTCGCGCAGCAGCGCCCCCTCCTTGGGATGCAGCTGAAGAAATACAACTTATTTGACTATTTTTTTAGGTGCACAACTGTGCGCTAGAGGCTCGTGAATGGCAGCTTGACCTCTGTGCGGGAGTTAATCCTATCCCTTCTCTGCCGGTCTTCCCTGGCAGCCCTCTGCCCTGCGTGGCCATACTTTAACTCCAGACTCGTCCTGATTTCAGGATAGCTGCTTGGGACTCGGGAGGGAGGCACGTCGTGCATTTTAGGAATCTGGGATGCACATCTCCTGTGGGCAGTCTGCGAGAAGCAGCATCCTGGTAACACACAGCAACACTTTTGCGAATGACATAAGATTCACGAAAAGAGAGAACTTTATACAGGCTTAGGGTTACTATTGTATGACGGAGAGACTTATACATCAGTGGGGGAAAAGCAACACGATGACCCCGCCCCCTACCTCCACCCTCTGTATGGATGTCAATTCATGCCGGGGTAGTGGAAATGACATCCACAAACCCTTTCAACTTAATTACATCACAAGGAGTGACATGGTGTGACCTTTGACCATGAAACATCCCAGTAAGTGATGTCACATGACCTTCACCATGATGACACTTGCCCTAAGTGGTAGCCAGTGTGCCCAACCTTTTCCAGGAAGGGTTTGAGAAGGAGAGAGGTTCTCCCCCCACCCACTGAACATGTTGAAGGAATTGAGCCAAGTCGTGCATTTAAAAGGAACATTTTCACATAAATTTACTAAAAACACAAATAGTGCCTGAAACTGCACTCATTAAATATCGAGCTCTATCTTGGTGAACCAGGCCAATGAATAAGTAAAAGAATAAGTGCTGGGGCTCTCTTCGGAGGCTACTGCAGCTTGTACCACACATTGCCCCTGCCATGCTGCCAGTGACAGTACAAACATCTACTAACCATCACACTCTTACAAGTGTGACAATTCAGACTATTCCAGGCTTCCAGGCCCCAAAAGCTATAAGTATGGCTTGTGAAGCTGGTATTAAATGTAAACATAATTGTTAATGTCAACTAAACTAACATTGTAAAATGTAAACTGAACTAATAAGCACTGTTGTACTCATACCTACATTAGCCTGACTGGCCATGTGGCAGACAATCATAATCCCCTGTGATGGCAATTAGGTGCCCGAACCAAGCACTGGAAACCACTGGTTCAAATTAAGCACCAAGTACAAGCCCTTTCAATTTAAACTAAGGTCAGATACCCCTCACAGAGTCAGCTGCCACAGACGAGGATTTCTATTTGAAGACTCCCACCCCCAATATCAAGCTTTACAACGTAGCCCCAACTACCGTGCTACATGTGGGAAAGCATCTGGAACACAACCTTTGTCACACTGTCAAACAAGCATTTACAATGCAATGGTCTCGGCAATATTATAGGTAGAGCTATTGGTATTGGTTTGTTTTTTTACCCTAAATAAATGGCATTGTAATTTCTGTTGGCATTAGCGTAATATTTTGGATATGTGTTACCTATTGCATTAGCAGAGAGACCTATGTGTAAACTACACCAAATAGTGAAAAAAGGGATGCAGGCAGTAATTGCTGAGTGGGTCTGGCTCCAACTTGCACATGCATTTCCATCCTCTGGTAAACTAAAAAGATGAATTGGAGCCTTTGGGTAGGGGGGGGGGGGGGGGGAACTGGGGTGAACGACACTAGTCTCACTACCATACATTTGACGAGTTACTTTTGCAGCTGTTTTTAGGCCCTCCCTCCCAATACATTATATAAGTAATGAACTACCATATTGTAACCCACGCCCCCCCAGAGTCCTTATGGCACGTTGGTGTGTGCATATACCAATAATAAAGGCAAAGACACTTGAGGGAATATTTGGGAATCCGGTACACAAGCTGATCGGGTTAAACGGACATGAACTTCCATTGTATAGCATATGTTACAGTGTGCTCGGGCAGGTTGTACCTCGCTTCACAGTGGTTTGCTAAATAAAAGGCTTACACATTTAGTTGGACAGGCACTTGTTTCAATATAAGGGGGTATACCAAAAATGGTTTCAACGGGCAAGCCACGTGGGCAAATAACCTAATGTTAAAGGATTGTGCACCCGCTAATTTAACTTCTGAAACAGGACGGATAAAGGAGCTGCATCAGAACTCCTGAGCGTCAGAATCCCCTCTGTACCCGGGAAGGTTAGCGCTTCCCACGCAGGCAATGTTTTAAGAAGCCCTGGAGAAGATTCGAAGAGGAGGGGGTGGAGGGGGGGCAGACCTTGAGGCTCATATCCCTCTATGGAGAGAGGGTCAGTGAAGTGCAAAGGTTCCTCATGAATACTTGCCGTGCATAAAAATAGACAAATCCATCTGCTAGAGGGTGGAGACCGTATCAGCCAATAAGCATAGGGGGAGGTTGCCAGGTGACCGACATTTTTTTTTTATCTCGGCGATTCAAGGTGATTTTACCAAGGATTCCAATCCCGTGGGCACAGAAGGGGGTTGTGGAACAATAGGGACGGGTATATTAATCAGAAACCAATTAAGGGGGCACCGTCGAGAAGCGAAAGGTATCACTGGAGATTGTGAAACATCGCCACCCATCATTTTACGAAGGCCAATTCGCACTCCCTGCCAATAATATTGACGAGTAAATATGCAGAGTTCTAATACAAAAATGACACCGGTTTCTCAACACTTGCAATTCGGGACCGAGGGTGCAATGCGCACATTAACGAAACGTTGAGAAGCCGAGAATAGAACCCAGGGAAGACACTCACCGACGGTCCGAGCCCCACACAGACTCATTCCGTGAATAGGTGGTAAAAGGCTTAACTGGCATCACCCATGCGGAGACGGGCCTTTGAAGTCCAACCCGGATACAAGCGGACATTGCAAACTTGACGGAACTGGCAAGATCGGTGTATTGCTGACAAAACAGAATGTAGTGCCCACCGTCATTAGCATGTTCACACTCTGTCCAGGTCATAACGTTGCCTTCCACCTCTGTAAAGAACTACGGATAACGCCAATCTTACAGGGCTGCTGGGCTTCTCCGGTCAGCGGCGGCTGGGGACGGTCCCTTGGAGGGGGGCAGAAGCAAGAAAAACGGCACTCACCGGCTGTTTAGAGAGGCGGCGGCTCCTCTCTGCCGCGGGCAGGGCTGCTGGGCTTCTCCGGTCAGCGGCGGCTGGGGACGGGCTTCTTCTCCTTGCCGGGCAGGAGCACGGGGAGACCTCCCGTCCGCTTCCTGCCTGGCCCCACTGTACTTCCGGGTCGCGGCTGCGGTAACCAATCGCACCGCGGCCCTGGAGCGGCCGGCAACGTGGGGGGGGGGGCTTGAGATCGACTCACGGCGGCAATCCGGGGTAGGCTTCCGGTGAATTAAATAAATAAAAAAAAAATTTAAACGGCAGACAGAGAAAACTGCAGTCTTTTGGCAGGCGGCGGCGGGGATGCAAGGGCCTGTTAGCGGTAATGCCAAACAAGACGATCCTCCCCACTCGAGAAAAAAAAATGGCGGCCGCAAAGCCTGAAGAATTTCGGATTCGGGGGCGTGGTTTTGCTGTTCTGAGTGACGAATGACGTCACTGTCTAAAGAACAGCAAAAATTACACCCCCAAATCCGAAAAAGACGGGGCTAATTCGGAGTGACGGCTCTCTCCTCCAATGGCTGGCCTCCATTTAGGAAGCCAGCCAATGGGGGAGAGACTGGGCAGGGAAGGCGGGTTCTACAGCCCTACTAAGAAGCATTAATTCTCCTCCCGGAGACTGCGCAAGCGCAGCCTTCTCGGTCCTCGACCTAAAAACACCAGCACATGGAAACAGACAAAGAAACACGTCATGGCACAGTGATGCTGGGAAAACTCTGAGATACCTGAAAATGGCTGATGGATAATAAATGTCATCTTATAAAACACATCAATTAACAACTAATGTATATTTCTAAATAGAAGTTGCCATCTTGAAAATATCCAACCACCATTAATAAGCAGATGTCAAAACCCTATACTGAAAAGCTTATAGTATTGTTTATAACTTATATGTCAGTTGACAAGTAAATCAGTGAAGACTTCCACAGGCCCACTCTGCTCAAACAAAGCCTAACGGTCAGAGCTGCTGACTTTGTCTCGGCGTCGGCTTATCATGCGATGATTCTGGGCAAATCATTTAATCTCCCTGTGCTTACCAAAAACAAACAAAAAAAATGAATGTGTCCTTGTGTAATGTAACTGGTGCTCATGTAAAGCTCTCCAATAACTTCAGTCTGAGTTCGCGCTATATAAAACTGCAGAAAAAAGGACATCTTAGTAACAACAAGAAACACGAACATTAGTGACAGGAGATCTGCCGTCATAAAACACCCCTTTTGGAACAGTCTTCCTTCAGACATCCGCACGACTCCAGGCCTCATGCCAACCTCTACACAAACTTCAAACTTATCATATTTCTGTGTGCTGTAACTCACTGAAAAAAATGCAATTTAATTAAACTATTGTCATGTTATGTTGCCACTCTCGCAATCTGTCTCCCCCCCTCGGAACATGTATGTAACTGCTGTATTTGCAAACCCTGCTCACCCATATAATTGCAACTGTGGATGTCTGGTGCAACCCCTAGCCCTGGACCCGTTATTTTAACCATGACAAACTCACCGTACAAGTCGATGCTCTGGCGCCTAGAAGGAACTACTTTGTACAGTGAATGCTATACAAACATGCACATGAATAAGGCATTCACAGGGAAACAACCTCAATTCAAAGGCACAGGCCTGAAATAAAATAAAATAATCTCATCTTAACTCTCACAGAAATTGCAACAGATCAATCAATCAATCAACCAAATTTGTAAAGCGCGCTACTTACCCGTAAGGCTGCCAGAAAGATAGGTGCAAAAAGAACACTTAAACAAATGTCTCTGTGCTGACAGACCTTCATTGACACCTGATAAGACAACAAACACCATTAAATAGTGTAACTGTGGTTTGTAAAACAGTTACATGTGGGGGGTACACGCTAAGTACTGCAAAATTAATAAAAATGCTGACGATGGAATCCAAAATCGACAGATTTCCTGAGATTATGTGATGCACATTTCAAGCCTCCTTTTTTGGTAGTGACCTGATGTGTGCCAGGCCCTACCTCACCTGGTGCTGTTAAATGCCAGTACTCATTAGCAGCGGCTACTCCTCAACACCAATGCAACGTCGTCCGGGTCACGCTGGCTGGCAGTGAGGCACTCTCAGACTTAGTTGAATGGTTACTTTGGCATGGGCCTCGCCACTGCCACCCATGGGCAGCATATTCATGATCATAGTGACATGGCGGCTACGCTACTAAGTTACTTAACTAATTTAACTTCTTCAGTACTGTGTTACTGTTTGTTTAGTAACACTTAAGTCACCGGTTCGTTCAAGGTGGGCCGGGCAGCCGGCCCGGGACACACGCTGACTGCAGTGCACTGCCTTAGGCTGCTGCGCAGCTTCAATAACTGATTAGGCCTGCCACAGTGACTGGCCTGCCAGACCCTGCCTCACCTTGTGCTGTTGCATGCCAGTACTCACTGGCAGTGACCTCAACGCCAATGCAACGTCATCCGGGTCGCGCTGGCTGGCAGTGAGGCACTCTCAGACGTAGTTAAACGTTTTTTGAACCGTTGAACAGCCATTGAACCACGATGACTCAGTGGTGGGGTGCAGCCGTGTGGGGGTATGCTGGGGCATTGCAATGCGGCGAATGGGCAATCTGAAAAAAATCAGCCCACGCTGCCTGCTGCCGCGCACAGCCCCAACCCCCGCAGATTTGTAGAACCAAAATCCAGCCCGGGCCGGCAACATCCAGGGCAGGGCAGGCCAGGCAGATGCTCACAGGCGCAACCGCAACACACTTCGCTGGGAGTGGGATGGGACCAGTAAATTGAGTGGGACTGACTGACTCGGTCGGGGAAGTAAGGCACGGAAACTGTCCTGCAGCAGGTGCTAATAGCACTTTAACCCCACCTTTTGGAGGCTCATGATGCCAACCAGCATTTTTACAGCAAGTACTCATTGTAGAAATTTGGTAAACTGACAAGTAGGCACATATTAGCCTTTTAAATTTAACTTTTTCTGTAAATAAACCGAAATGTTTCGAGGGACGTGAGTTAGGTGAGGATCTGTGCACCCTGTCCTGAAGAAGAAGCTCTGCTTCGAAACATGTCGACAACGCACACATGAGGTGTTGTACATTAATATACAAAATACCTCACACTCACTTTTTTAACAGTACCAGCACGGGGGCCCATTAAAGTTTTTGTAGACCTCACGTGCCAGGTACTTTTTAACCTCACTGTAGCTTGAGGGTGGTGATGGACGGAGCATCTGAACCAATCAAACACTCACACCCAGTCAAAAGATCTTTAGCCCACTCTGCCACCCCAGTTCAGACATGGCCATATGCAAATCAGCCTGACCCGTCCATCACCACCCCCTATTGTACCGCTTTGTTCGCCATAAGTTGACAGGGTATGCTCAGACGTGAGTCCCTTGCTCACTTTGCCACTGGATTCAAGCAAGCCTGGCTGAAGACGGCTGAAATGCCAGAAACCGGTCCTAGGAAGCTTGTTTCCGGTCCAGGGAAGGCATGGCTTGGCAGTTCGGGCTGGACTGTTCCCATGAGGCACAGGGTCAGACTGATTTGCATATGGCCATCTCTGAACTGGGGTGGCAGAGTGGGCTAAAAAACGGTGATGGATTAAACCCAGATCTTTTGACTGGGTGTGAGTGTTTGATTGGTTCAGATGCTCCGTCCATCACCACCCCCTTTTGTACCGCTTTGTTCGCCATAAATTGGCAGGGTATGCTCAGACGTGAGTCCCTTGCTCATTTTACCACTGGATTCATGCAAGCCTGGCTGGAGACGGCTGAGGTGCATCTCCAAAGCTTGTCAGCTTGCTGGCTCAAGGGAGCCTTTTAAACAGAATGCGGGTTGGGAGCACACTGCCTCACAGTCCCAGCACAGTTCGCCCCTTTGCATCCTGGTAAATGCTCTCTAAAACTGCTGCTAATTTTGAAGTAAGTTTGATCTGTGTACTTCATTTACCAGGATGCAAAGGGGCGAACTGTGCTGGGACTGTGAAGCAGTGTGCTCTTAACCCCCATTTTCTTTAATGTACAGGTTTGCATTGTCCAGATCTAGTACCAACTTAGCTACTTTGTAACGTTTGGGATTAGTAAGACAATAATATAAGATAGGAGCCCCTGCAGCTCTGCGGGTACTTCGTTGCTTGAATGTTTAGCAGGAAGCAATGTATCCCTTGCTTAGAAGTTCATATTGTGGTTGTATCTCTAGGTCAATGGGCCTTACTACAAGCAAGGAAAATGGATCACCATGGTCGGTATTAAATAAAGATATCATAAAGATATCATTGGGGTGTGCAGGCGAACTCAATGCACAAAGCAATTTAGTACTGTCTAGGTTGCACGTCACCGGCTACATTTGCATCCAAGGTATTGTTTCAAAGTTTTCTCTTAGAAGAGAGACAGCCATCTACCAGAGCTAAGGAAGTACCCTTTTAATGATTGTATCTATGAAGTGTTAAATGAAGTTTATGGACAGTTAAAGGCCAAGTATGCTCACTGGGGACTTGAAACGTTTTATTGATTGTACGTTGTATGTTTGTCTTTTAATGGTTTTTTAAACCAAATAAAGAATTATTCTCTCTCTAGTGACGTGGTTGTGATTGACTCTGTTGCTGACCATGGAGATGGGGTTGAATGTGTGCCCTGCGATGTGCGTGGGGTTGGTGACGAGTTGTGTGTGGCCGAGGGTGTTCATGCTTTTGAGGAGGTTGACAGTGTTGGTCTCGTCATGGTCTTCGAGGTGGAAATTGAGGTCTCCTAGGAAGATTTAGTGCTTGGATTCAATGGCAAGCGGGGCGATGAAGTTGGGAATGGCTTCGCAGAAGCTGGGGTGAGGTCCGGGAGGTCAGTAGGTGAGAGGGGCTCTGATGGTGGTTTTGCCATCGGTGTGGAGTTGGGAAGTTGAGATGGTCCATGATCAGGGTTGAGTCATCTGCGGTGGTGGAGCAGTGGATGGTTTCCTTGTGGATGATGGCGATTCTGCCTCTGTGTTTGTTCACGCAGTATTGGTGTGTTATCTTGTATTCGCCGGCACTGCTGAGGCAATGGTGGGCGCAGATGTGGGGTTGAGTCTGGTCTCTGTGAGGAAGATGATGTTGGGGGTGAGGGAGGTGGTGATGTCTCCGATCTCAATGGCGTGTTTGCAGATAGATCGTGCTTTGAGCAGGAGTCAGTTAAGATGTTGTGGGGTGGTTGTGGTCAGAGTGGTAGTAGTTGCCTTATGTGCAGGAGCTACAATGTTGCAGGTGCAGAAGCAGTGCCAGAAGGCGAAAGGTCCTACTGTAGATTGAGGCGAGGTGTGGCAGCAGTTGTTGCGGTTCAGAAGGCACGGTGGCGGTGTAGCTTCCGGGGGCGGAAGGGCCAGGGTTCCTGGCACAGTCCAGGCGCAGACGGATTTGCCTTTGGTGCACCAGCAGCCTGCCCACTGCAGCCTCCGTTAAGTGTAATTTATTCTTTCACGTTTTCTTCTCATCCTCACCTTTCTGTCACCTTCGGATTTTCTTCCATCCCACTCCTCTCTACTGTTTCTCCCACATCTGTAATCTCCCCATGCGCCTTCCCCTCCCAACCTCTCCGAAGAATAAACCCAAAGCCAAGCCCAAAGTAGGCTTTATGTTGAAATATTCTGAAAGGACAGCCTTGAAACTAACTGCTGTTGGTGCAGGGCAAACTGTAGCAGCGGCCCCTGTGCCACTGCACGAGCTGCACCTCTGGTAGCTATGCCCCTGGGAGCAGCCGCGGTCGGCAGTAGGAGTTCCTGCAGGGCGGTGATGTGGGGAGGGGGAGAGGCAAGGTGGGGGATAGTAATGTATGGATTACGGAGTTTAACGGGTAAGTAAACAGATAAATAAATAAAACGAATTTCGTTGCGCGCACTGCATCGCATTTGCTGATGCAGTGCACGCAATAAAATTAGTTTTATTCATTTATATGTTTACTTACCTGTTAAACTCCGTAATCCATACATTACTATCCCCCACTTTGCCCTCCCTCCCTCCCCCCCCCCCTCCTCACATCACCGCCCTGCAGGAACTCCTACTGCCGACCGCGGCTGCCTGGGAGTAATGGTTCCTGACTTCAAGGTGGTGCACCTTGTATAGTAATGGCTGAGACCATGAAGAGTAAGAGGGATGCAATGCTAATGTTTTCTTTTAAGAGGGAATGTAAAAAAGATTTGCCCTGAAACACAAAACGTGTTTAAGTGTGGAAGCAAAGACACGACCTGATGTCACTTCATTGCTCTGTGGTATGTTGTATTGTATTGTATTGTGTAGCAGAATCTCACCAGATCTCACTCAGATGAGGCAACTCCATAGATCAAGCAACTCATAAATACTCCAAATCTTGCTTTACCAAGTGAGCTAACTTAACAAGCACCTTGGTATTTGAAGATTTATATAAGGGACATACATCCCTTTTATGGTGAAGGGAATTTTCCTATAGCTAGTTATGAAAGTTAAAATTTTCCTATAGCTAGTTATGAAAGTTAATGAAAGTGCAACACATATTTATGTGAGACCACACACATCATATTATAGTATATATTTTGTTCGGGGCTAATGACTGGTCACTGTTGACTGATTACTTTTACAATCGTCCATCACCCTCATTCTTTATGGAGGACTCGTATTTGATGACGTACTCACAGCCATGATCAAAGGGTTCTTTGAAGAGCCACGTCTGTTTTAATGAAACATTTGGCTGTACTTAGTCGGTTATTTTTTGCTATTTAATACTTACACGCGCCTCTTCCTTATCTGTGGATCAGATGCTACTGCTCTGAAAACGGGTTTAACAAACACATCTAAGTAACATTAAAGAACAATTTCAGATGGGTAGTAAGTTGAAGATATTCATCGCATTTCTCGAAATGGAGAACACTTACAGCTTTTTCTTGTAATGACGCGGCGTGCGTGATTTTCCCACACTCCAAGACGCCAGGGTCGCTTTTCCGGTACCCCAGTGGTTAATATTTCCCTCGGAGAGTTCTTTAATGTAAACAATCTGGAGTATTTGCTGGCAAGAACTCCAGAAACCGCAACCAGGCAGCATTCCAAGTCTGCCCCATTTTTAAATTCAAATTGTATTTGCATAACGCATCTATTTGTTTAATTCTAGCAATGCAATATTTGTATATATCTTTTTTAAATGACGGGTCTTGATAACGGACTCCGCCAAAAATACTAAGTACCCAAAAGTATGCGGTAAAAATGTATAACGCTACAATTTCATTACTCATAGGGCAGATACTATAACAAGCCGGCGAAAGTTCGCTGCACAAAAAACGACATATTTAAGTAAAGTATGCAGAAAGTGATGGATGGAATGCTTAAATGAATCTCAACCACTGGAAATTATTACTTGGGGCTGCATCCCAGTCCAACCTTATTTTGCACACCGTGTCGCCTCAATTTGGGCCCAGCTATTTGCAAATCAGGCTGGACCCTGCTCCAATGGGAACAGTACAGCCTGAGCTGCCAAGCCAAATCCTCCATGAACCGGAAAAGGAGCAACCCAGGACCGGCTTCGTCCTTGTTATGGTCTCATAAGCTGGGCATAACTTGGTTCCAGTGACAAAGTTTGCACAGGACCCACTTCCTGCCCATTCGCATCTTACTTAGGGCAAAATAATAAAGACGATGAATTGGGATGCGGCATGTGTAATTACCAGGCGCTAAGATTAATTCAAGTATACCAGTATCTCCCTAGTTGTGAAGGCTTGCGATGTAAGGGAAATGGAGGTAGAAAAATTAAAACTGGAGCCCCAGCTAAAGGGACACCTACACATTATATGTACCACCAGTATGGTAAAAGTACACGCAGGTATATAGAGACCTAGGTAAAGTGCACTAGTGACGATGACAGAATTTTCCAGAAGGTGCCATAGATAGGTACCTTTGATATTGGTTAACCTTGATAAAAGATTAGGGGCCAGATGTAGGTAGGCTTTTACCGGGTGGTAACGGCCGAATTCGGCCGTTACCACCCGGTAAAAGCAATTTGACATGTAGGTCCCTGTAATTTACAGACTCGGTAAATTTACCGGTAGGTAAATTTACCGAGTATGTAAAATACCGAGTCGGTATCATTACTGATTCCGGACAATTGGTATGTAGGTGGGACTCTTCTGAGTCCCACAAGCAGTACAACATCGGTATTTTACCATCAAATACTATTTGATGGTAAAATACCGTTTCTGGTGTGCATGCACATGTGTGCATGCACACCTATGCCATATGACAGGCAGACCTGCCCTTAGGGCAGGTATGCCTGCCACATGGCACCCGAGCCTCTTTTGGGGGTGCCAGAGGGTATCAAAGTGACACCCCCTGCACCCTTGTGACAGTCGGTATTTTCCGATGTGGTAAATACCGACCGGTATATGCCCAATCAATCCTATGGGCTTCAAAGCCCATAGGAATGCATGGGCATTGACTGGTCGGTATTTACCACATCGGAAATTACCGACTGTTTCCGATTCGGTAATTGCACATCTGCAATTACCTACATCTTGGTATTTTTATTTTCCGACCTCTTAAATACCGAGTCGGTATGACTCGGTATTTAAGAGGTCGGTAAATAAAAATTACCTACATCTGGCCCTAGGTGAGGCATGTTCTACTAGTGTTGTCTGCGGACATCCACAGAAGTTCCCTGTTCTCCTGGAAAATAATGACTTCAGGAGCTCTTCTAAGGTTTCCTTCGGACTACTCCCACACCACAGCGATACACTGGTTTGCCACCTTTCAGGTCCTGGCAGGAAAACGATGCTTTGAATACAGCCGGAGCACCAAGCGGAGTGGTCTCAGATTTCAAAATAGCAACCGTAAAGTAAAGTAAAGTCCACATTTGTAAAGCGCACAATCACCCGTAAGGGTCTCTAGGCGCTGGGGGGGCCGTCGGGGAGATTAAGCGAGCTATTGCCCAGAGTCACATGGTGCTGGGCTAACCTGCCGCCGGAGCCGAGGATCGAACCGTGGTCCCCAGATTCCAGCGTCAGTCGCCCTGGCCGCGGCGCCACACCTCTCCCATTGTGGGCTTCTTAAGTGGAGCTGCAATCAGCAGGTGAATGAGAATGCCTCTCATGGACCTCAAACGGAGTGGTAGTTGGCAGGACCGTGCTGGATCGTGCTACAATTTACTTGGACCGCTGAGGAGGGCAATATGCAGCCCTGATCCGTAGTAAGTGCCGGGGCCACTTGAAGTGAATTCATTGCTGTTGGGAGGGGGGATCCTACTGGGTCCACTGCACACACCTGGTGTGGGGAGACTGTTGGTCCTAGGGGTACCTTTGCTGGCCTGACAGTGCTGGAGAATCAGTCCTGCTCTTCTATTGATGATCTGATGGGGCAGTTTGGAGGGGTTCCCCACTTAAGAGTCTTAGTGTATATGGTGCCTATAGTTAGGTTTAATAGCAACAATCTATACCTGTAAAGTAGGTTTCTGATGGATTGCTGTTGTTGGCTCGAAAAGGTTGCCCTGGTCACAATACATTTGGTCTACCTAATCTGTTGAGAAATTGAATGGCCCGCTAGGGTGGGCCCACACTCACTTGTTTATATGGATTAAAAGCTGCAACCCAAGGACCCCTAAAAAATATTATACTGTAGCAACGCTTCAACATACTAGATCCTAAAGAAGAGTCACAGTATTGTGCTTTATGATGCTGAAACCAATGTTGGATATAACCTTGATAAGGAGACCCCCTACTGTAGTGTAGTTCCTATATCACTGATAGACTCTGCATATTGGAATAATATACACTATAGTTTTGACATAGGACTGAGGTCAGTATGTCTCTATCGAGTAAATTAAACTTAATTACTTGTGTGTGCCAGCTAACTCAGAGGTCACTAAAAACTTCTCGAATGAACAAGAAGGGATTAGTTTCTGACAACCGCATAAACATGACAACTTTGTTTCCCTTACAATTGGAACAATAGATAACCGTTTCACTCAGTCAATCGGGCATGCTTCGTTTCTACAGAGTTTACACAGAAATATGTAAACAGGTTGTAGTATCCTGCATATTATACTGTAAGGTGTTTTACCAGCCCTGCTCTGCCAGTGCCTGTGCTCTGACTCATTAGAATGTTGGAGTCTGATGATGCCTCGGAATGTTGGGACTGAGGGAGGCAGAGTGACAGTTGGTCATGGGCTGAGCAGCTGACAGGCAGCTCCTGGTGGGGCTCTGATCTACCACATATCTACATGATGTCTTGTATCTTACAGCCTGTTATCTTCATGAAATAAATGATCTTGCTATACTACCTTCCTGAGTGGACCTTCATCACTACACAGGTGTTTCAATAAAAAGGGTTTATTGAACAGTCTTATTTCTTGTGTAAGAGATATGAACTGCTACAATCGCAAGACAGAATGCGAAGTAAAATACGTACAGCGTTAGCAGTAAGATGAAATATTACTGCAATAGCATGGCTTGCAGCTATGACATATATTAATAAAAATACATACTTAATTAACACAGGCTAAAATACTCATCTGGTACTTCTAAAATAATCCTACCACAATGTACCTAACCTAAGTGTAGTACAAGGGAAGAAGTAGGTGCTGTTTAGCTATAGTCTAGTTTAGCTATAGTTGCCAAGATTTGCCAAAAGTCCCTCTAGGTTCTAGTCCGCTCCATACCTTAGAATGAGTGAGGTTGGAATCTCTTTCCGGGTCTCGATCTCTAACACCCCGCAAGGGGAGTCATAAACACTGGAGCCGGATTCTCTGCGAGGAGGATGGCAGCATCAGGTAAGTGCGTCAGTTGGGGACTTGACTTCCTTCCGAACTTGCCGTGGCGAGCCGCGTCGTGCAAGCAGGCAGCCGAACCGTGGACAGTGATTCGCCATGGCAAGTGAAGGTATATTTATACCTTGAAGGTGTTTAGGAATGCCAGTATTGACGTAAAAGTCGGGCATAAGAACGTCATGAATGAACCCCTAAGGAATAGATGTTCATGCATAATAAATGAGTTCTTGGAGAAATCAATATACAAGTAAGGGGATGTCCTAAAGGCTTAAGAGTCTGGTTTTTCAAGAACTCGTTGTGACGTAGATGAACGGATGTAAGTGGCCATGCCTGTATTTGGTTAGCATGGATAATGCCTAAATAAGGGCTGGATTTCTATGCCTAAATATGGGCAATGTGAATTGTACCTATAGAAGGGCATAAATCGGGAAATCTCTATACGGAATTTAAATCGACACACAACACCCACTCCACTTTTGCATGAACGACGTTACTAAATCCTAAACATGTTAAACATATCTAAAAATAGAGTATCGCATGATGTGCTAAAAACATGTCCAAAACATATTTCTTAAAAATGCATTTAAAAGTGTTGCTGTACGTATTAAAGCAATGCTTCATTCTAAGCATATGTAGACGTTTCAATGCTACATGAATGAATCATAAACCTATATACATGATGAAATGGCTCGTAAATACAGAAGAAAAAAGGCCGAAACTATTTCATGTGAAGTTACAAAAACCAATTGTTATTGACAAGGTGACATATTGTCTCTGAAAGTGTTTCAAAGAATTATTTTCTTTATGAATAGTTCTACTATAAGCAGATTACTTTGCCCTAAAAAGAAAAATACAAATTTGGAGAAATAAAATTAATCATAGGAAAAAGTTCCAAGTTTAGTGTTTGTTTTGAAAAATGAAGACCAAATTCAGAGTCTCTCCGGAACACTGTGTGCCTGAATCAAAAGTCAGTGTTTGGGGATGGAGAAAACATGAAATCTTCTAATCCTGTAGACAAAAAGTCATCTACCGTTGTAGGTGAAAGTTGGATTACCTCGTTTAGAAGACTAACCGCACATAGATGAGAAGCAGCACCGTCAGCATTGGTCGCATCAGCAATGTTCGTATCGGATGTTACCTGCGCACCTGTTGTTTCCTCTCGTACCTCATCAGTAGCAATTTGCGTCTGTGAGATGTCAATGAATGCCGTCATCAGGATGGGTAGCCGCTGGGGACAACACAGAGCATGGGCCGTTCCTAGGTCCAGCAGAGTATCGATATTGGTAGGCTGACTGATGGGAGTGCTAGACAGATGTCTAGCGCACATTCTTCACCGCAAAGCAGGCAGTGTAGAACAGGTAAGTTGCAATCTTGCCAGATTGGTCTGAATAACAGAAACCATGTTGTATTTAATTCTCATAGACAAGGTAAACCCAAAATTTGGACGATGCGCTCACGACACTTCATCTCCAATAGAGCTCTCTCTATGGTGCTTGGAGTGACGTTGGTGATTTGGCTTGCCATGCCGTAGCAGTAGGAGCAAAAATAGGATCCCTGCAACGAGTCCAAAAAGTAGTGGCAGTCCGCCAAACACAGAGTGCACGAAGTTGGGAAATATTCAGAGGACTGCTTGAAAAGTTGCTAACAGTTCCGAACACACGGTCTTAAATACATGTACAATACCGCTTGTATCAGACATGTTTAAGATATGTTCCAACATTTCTGAGAAATGTATAGGGCAGTTTGTACTCAAAAGGGCATTTATCTCGGCAGAAGTCCTTGTGACTTGCAGATCATAGGTTTCTTTGGCCGAGGTTAGTGGCACAGTTTGTTGTAAAAGAATGGTTTTCGTTCTGCTTAAAGTATCAATTCGTATAGAAGAGATGTTCACTGAAGGCCATAGAGGCGACTCCCTGGCTGTCTTAGTTTGTGGAAACAATACTTGCATACAGAAAGTAACCCTGGATGAAACAGTCACTAGATATGGGATACCTGGGAACATGCCAGAGCAGCTGTGATCATTCAACATGAGGTAACTTCCATTAGAAAGTAGACCAAAAATTGGACTAATCACTGCAGCTGGTGAGCCTTGCAGGTGACAGGATAAGTTTGTAGTGGAACCATCGCAGGCCCCATGTAAATTAATACCCTGACAAAGGAGAGAACCTCTTAGTGCGTTTTCAAAGTTAGAACCGCTAAGAAACACTTCACACCCCCTACTCCAACATCTGTGTGTGTATAGTAAATCCCAGGATGTCTTGATGTATTCTTTACCCAATCTTTCATATTTGCCTGCTAGTATATTTTTTAGGCAATACTGAAAATGTAAAATTGTAACAGGCAGAGTCATTTTACCACTCAGTAGCTGGTTTTTCTGCCACTGTGAATGGTAATTTTTCCAGCTTTTCAATGCTCAGCACCGTATAGTCTGCTCCCCTTTGTGCCAGCTTGATTTGTTTATCAGTGAGATTGAATTCTGAAAACAGTGACGTGGTGTTGATTAAACGCCAAGGCACATAGCCCACCCACAGGTTTTGTAGCATCCAGCCTAATAGCATGATAGAGTATAATTGAGACTGACCATTTTGCAACATGACCAAGTCTTGTTCCATGATGTATATGGCAGAAGACACAATGCTGTCCAATGTATATATCCTGGACGACAGAGTCGTTAACCCATTGTCTACTACAGAGAGAGATTTCTCTAAATTAATACAATCAAATACTCATATTCGTTCTGCAGTCTCTGCTTGTGTAATCTTCCATATTTCATTATAAGCAGCGTAGATACCGGCATATATGAAACGTTTTTGACGCGGTTTTCTTGGTCCTAGCAAGAATTCCCTAAGGTCTGACCCATCTTTAACTAAAGATAAGTGATGTTTTATATCCTCAAGTGTAGATTTCTGTAGCCAATCAAGGCATAGTTTCCCTACACTGTATGTTGTTACTACCCCGGGATGCTGTCTTTGAACATATCTTGGGTCTGGCCTATTGATAGTGAAACCCTGTGTTTTGTTCAGGAATCGACTTTGACAGTTGTTTGTGTCTGTTGGCCAGAGCAACCATATTTTCAAATCTTGCTCTGATCTGTTGTGATGCAAAATGTTATGTACGTCGACCTCCCCCCGTGTAGTGCTATTACTTGTAGGTATAGGTATGGTCGGAGTGTTCATGTCTTTGATCTTGGCTTACCCAAGGCAAGACGTTAGTTGGACAGTGTCATTCAAAAACATAATTTGCTCAGGGATGATACAGGCTCTAAACAAAGCTTCTACCCCCTGCACTTGCCAATCTTTTGTACCCCAGACAGTTTTTGTCTCAATGTTGTCTTTCCAACAATAGCCTAGACAGTTGGGCAATAAAGGCTGCAGAATAAATCTGTTTCGTATTTGTTAGCATATTTTTTGTTCCTGTCTTATTCATATTCTTAAAATAAAATGATTTAGCATTGGATACATTGAACCCTGAAAAATATGGAAATTTCATTGCAAAAGTTTTTGAGTAGGACAATGTTCCCATTGGTTATACATATATATATTTCTAGGAATTGCAGATTTGTGCAAGAAATGATGACCATAATGGTTATAACAATACATTTGTTCATAGTCTGATGAACCCTCTAAATGTTCATGATTTGTGAATACTGCAGACATTTCTTCATCAAACATCATATTATTCACAGTCTCAAAGTCCCAATCATCAGAAAAGGTACTAGAGGTAATAAAGTCACTTAATGAAATCTCTAATAAGTGTGGAATCTTCAAAAGCTCTGACGGGCCAAAAATGTCATAATCAGTTCTGTCCCAAACTATACCATCTAGTATAGGTACGGCTGTGATATTCACTGCTGACAAGTCTCTTTGTTCATGATGGGATGATTCGTGTGGCTGGAGAAGTTCACTTTTTTTACTTGCTGTGTCCATTTGAATATATCTTCGTTTTATCAGCATACCCAGAGTTATTACCAGAGCTAACCAAAGTAGAAAGAAGAATATTCCGAAAACAATCCATAGTTCAATCCATGGTGAAATGAGATAAGCCTTTTTCACAAGATGAGAAAAGTCTGTTGCTTGTTCTCTGAAAGTTCTTTGCGCTGGTGTTGTTTCAGGTTTGCTGGGATCCTCAAAAAACGTATCAAAGTTAATGAATTAGCCAGAGGCAGTTCCGTCAATGGTTGGAATTGCATCCGGATTTGTTGAAATCGCTGGAACCACTTGATCACTTGTTACTTCGTTGTAGACAGGTGTATCAGGACAAACTGTTATTTGCGTTTCAAGAGGAACGAGTTTCATAGCATTATTGCATAGTCCTTCTTTTCTCACTGTAGAATCTTCAAAGGTGATTGGTCTCTCAGTTTGAACCTCCTGGATTGCAGCTAAAGGCGTGCGTCTGCTGCATTGTTGGATTCCACTTGGCCTACTGCTTAGTATCGGCCACATAGTGTGGGTTGATCAGGTCCATGGTATAAATCTTTTCTCCTTTTTGCCATCAAGGGGCGTCAGTAGTACTGTTCTTGATCCGTGGATTGCTAGGGCAGGTACTGGTTGTCTGTAAGAAGGCCCAAATTCCTTCTTGTCTGTGATCTTTTCTCTGACTAGATCACCAAGCTTTGGGATCCAGACAGGCCTTGCTGGGACGGTTGGTTTTTCCCCAGTGGGGGTAGGCTTCAGGAGCACTTTGCTTTGTTTCGATCTCCATTCATTTAAGTCCTGTAAAACAGCCAAACGATCTTTGATATCACTGTTCCATGACAATCAAGGTCCGGAACCAACATTCTTGTCCCAAATAGGACCCCATATGGAGTGACACCCCTACAAAACTTCTTGCCAAATTGTTTAATGCACGTTGGACCCCATAAAGATGTTTGACCCGCCCATCACCCGAGCCTAATACCCTAGCTGTTATAGACTGCTTTATTTCCCTCAGGATGGAATGGAGAAGAATACCGCAATGCTACGCCCAAACTGGCCATGGCTTCTTTGTAAGCTCGAGAGCTAAACGCAGGGCGCTGGTCAGAGTGTAGTGTGCCTATTGCGTATGTGCCGATAAAGACTCGCAAATCTTCTATAACAGTTCGAGCGTCAGCCGAGCGCTGTGGCCACATCCAAAGGAACCTTGAACATGAGTACACTGCGACCATGATATATTTCTAGTTACCATCCCTTAGTAAGGGACCACAGTGGTCCAGGTAAACACAGCTAATGGTTTATCTGAAATTAACAGGGGTGTCTGCGCAGGACGTTTCACAGTAGAGACTTTCATCTTTTGGCATGTTTCACAGTCCGGGACATAGTTTCTGGTCTGTTTCCTGATGCCGGGCCACCAGTATCGTTGCTTTAATAACGACACTGTGGTGGAAACACCTGCATGAGCAGAGGCGAACCCTTCATGTGCTGCTAGGATTAGTCCTAATCTATGTTCCATGTTTGGTATTACCCTATCCCCCACTCCAGGGATTCGAGCAAACGGAAAATTGTTCGCATCAATTGTATAGAAGTGGAAATTTGTTAGGTAACGCTGCACCGCTACCTTTGCTTGAAACATTGACAGCCAGTAATATTTCACTGTCTATTTTCGTTTTTGAACGAGTGATTGCAGCTAAGGAAGCCGTTTACACAGCCCCCTTCACGGCTTCATCAGCCAATGAATTCCCTTCAACGTGAACACTATCACGTTGGTGACTCAGCGTGTGTATCACTTGAGTGTTTTGTAGTCCATTTTGCAACTGAACTACTTGCTCCCAAAGCGTTTGTGCTTGATTGTGCCACATTTTGCATCTTTGAAACTATTCTGAAGCGAATTCTGTAAATATTCATTGTATGATTGAACACAGTCAAAATAATCGCACACTATGAGTGTGGGGAATTCGCGATCCGTATTTTCAAGTGCCATTATGAATGCTTGTAGTTCAGCTCTCTGTGCTGTACAATCTCCTAGAGATTGCGTTTTTGTGACCATAGGTCTGAATTTGCCATCGCGCATACGACCTTTAACGATCGCGCACCCTGCACTGTAAGCTTGCTTACCCTCCGTAGCGGGTTGTGCAGATCCGTCAGTATAAATTATAAATCCGTACTGGTCTAGAGGTAGAATTTCAGTAGGCAGAGGACATTCGTGTTCGTATTGCAGGAATGCTTGTGTTTTCAAGTAAGGATCAAAAACATATTCAACATCAGTTGCAGCAAGAGAATTATCCCATTGTATCCATCTTGGATGTAAGGCTTTTGCATTCGGAATGCTAGCTTTTGTAACTGCCTCAAAGGCTGGTACAGGAGTTACGACCATAATGCGATTCCCCTGTGCTAGGGCTCTTTCTTATGCTACAGCGGTTTGAACTGCTGTCAGAATTGTTTCTGTCAATGTGAATTTCATTTCTGCTTGCGTGTACAAATGTGATTTGTATGCAATTGGTACTTTTTCACCTCCATTAAAAGTTAAGTAGGTGAATCCGCATTGACCCGGAATTATTCGGATCACTAAATTGCGTACGTTTACACTTATGTTTTGTTGCTAACATGTCTGTTTGAAGTGAACGCAAAATTTCTGTGTGATCTTTTGTCCAATTAATTGTTTTATAATCAGGTTTGATTAATTCATAGAGAGGTTTAACCCTTTCTGCGTAGTTTAGAATGTATGTTCTTCCAAAATTCAGGAAACCTAGAATCTACTGTAAGTTTTTCAGCACTTTTGGAGGTTGGAGCAGCGCACACTTTTCTAAAAAGTTGGCTGCCAGGCTTTTGCCTTCACTTGATAGTTCATATCCTAGGAAAAGGACATTGAGATGGGCAATTCTTGATTTTTTTTTAAATTGAATTTATAACCCTCAAAGGCGAAGCCCAGTATAATGGTGTTCACCCTGTTCAAGTGCCTGTTAAGGTCCTTGTCTGTCAGATAAATATCATCGACATATGACAATGCCTCGTCATCATAAGTTTGTAGTAAATCTGTTACCCTGTCTGAGAATCGCCCCGGGGTATTCTTGAATCCTTGAGGGAGAATACAGAATTGACGCTGGGTCTAGAAGTACATCATAACCCTTTGAAAGTCGCTCCCAAAAGAGTGCTTTTACTTTTCTTGGTATGTCTCCCTCCATCCGGAGCGTTATTTCATATAACCTTTGCGGAGAACTAACCCTGGTGTCTGCAGTCTAAACTTGAATGTCTTCATTCAGGTACACTGTCTCCAGAAGTCCTGTCAGTTTCTGGCGAGCTATTGATACTTCTGCTGCGCTGTCCAACATTGTCTGAGCCCATTCTCCGTTCTTGAGCTGTATTCTCAGAATCCTCGGCATGTCTGATCTTTAGACCTGCTACTTTCTTCTTGGAGAATTGAGGTTTTGTTTTGTTTTTCTGAACGTGTTGATCGTCTTTGGACTTCACGCGTTCTTCTTTTTGATCTGACCATTCTCTTCTTTCGCATGTCTGTGATTATATCTGGAAGGTACAAGAGGAACGTGTATCAGTATCTTGATACCTGTCAGGTTTTCTCAAATTATCCCTAATCCTGAGGTTATACCTCCTTTCAGAGGGCTCCTTTGAGGAGACCTACCTCGGGATTGAGAATCTTTCTCTTTTGAATGTTGCTTATTATTTTACCATTTCTTTTTAGAAAAGGTAGGATTGTTTTTTGTAAAGGCCTCTTCAGGACTTTCAGACCATTGTGGTTTAACTGTGTAATTCTATTAATTTTTGTATTTGATTAAGTAATGCCTCGTCTGACATTGCTTCAACGTCAGGATGAGGTGTGTAGCCGGCTAAAATCGGTCATGTTGCTCCTGCTCTACCTAGTGGACGGAGCCTGGTAATGTGATTGTAATGTTTTAGGGCACCTTTAAACCAGAGATCATGCTCCTGGTATGTGAGTGGAATTTCTATATCCTCAAAAGGAATATATTCCTCAGGTGGTTCATCTTCTTTGTAGAAGTGAAACATTTTAGTTACTGGATTTGATTCGGGGAATACTATCCATGAGTAGAATACCTCTGTTTCATGAGATTCATCTGCCTCTATCACAAAAACTGCTCTACCACCTGTTTGTGTTAGGCATTTTCATCAGTTTCAGTAAAACCTGTATAATCAAAAGCTACTGCGATATCATCGGGTACAGCTCCACCGGTTCCGGTGTTATTATCCCTGTTTAGGGACATTGTTTAATGAAATTGCAGAGCAAGTTTCAAGGCAACAAAGATAAGATGCACAATATTTTGGAACACTGTATCCTTCAACATTGAACAAATTAAAAACGAATACATAGGATTTTCCTCCTAGTCAGCAATGGCGGATATCATCCCTACCCACACCAGACGTCTTATGGAGTTTTTTGAGTAGGGGTCTCTGAGAAAAGGACGACTGAGTTACTTCAATATCTAGCTTTAAATTAGTGCCTTACCAAACCGTTGGGTGCCATGTAGTGTAGTTCCTCTATCCCTGATAGGTGCAAGACCACTGACTCTTTCTCAGTGAAATTGCTCTCCCTCCCTTGCAGCTCCACCATTAAGTGAGGCCTTCCCCCGAGCCCCTGCACTCTCGAGTGTTGGTGTTCGAGGCCCTCCTCCACCCGCAGGTTTCACCTGCGCCTCATCCTGGTCCAGTGGACCTCTGTCTCCATTCTCTTGCTCCGCTTTTTCTCTCCTTTTTGCCTTGTTTTCCCCCACATTTCTATCTCCTCCCTTCACTCTCCTTCTGGGTCTTAACCTCCATTTTCTGTCATTTTCCCCTCATTTCAAGCTCCCCCTTTCACTCTCCTGTGTCCTCTGTGTCTTTCCTCCACTCTTTCTTGCACTTTTGCTGCCTTATTGCACTTTTCGCTCTCTTTTTGCCTTTTTCCTTTTGCCTTTTTTAGCACGTTTTTCCCTGCCACTGCTTCCCCCATGGCCCCACTCACCCTGGAGGAGGAATCGCCATCGTCCACAAATCCACCCTCCGCCTGAGCACACTCCCCGACGAGCCCACAGACCTGATGGAACACCTTCACTTCAGGATACTGGCAGGCTTACCTCCGCCCTCCATGGAACCCTCATCTATCGACCCCCTGGACCCCGCGGACTTTTCACCAACTCCATCACGGACATCATCTCTCCGCATGCCATCGCGTCCACCAACTACACCCTACTGGGAGACCTTAACTTCCACCTTGACAACCAACTGGACCCCAGCACCACATCCCTCCTGGACAACCTCCACAACATTGGACTCCGTCAGATCGTGACCAAACCCACACACTGAGCAGGACACACCCTCGACCCCCTCTTCACAATAGGAAACTCCATCACCTTCAGCCACACCACCAAACTCCCATGGACTGACCATCGATGCGTCCACTTCACCTTCAGAACACCCACCATCCACAGACACCAGCACCTGCTCCCACGAAGAAACTGCACCAGAATCACCGACGACCAGCTAGCCTCATCACTCAGCAACTCCACCCCAACCATCGCGGAAAGCGACGACACCAACACCGCAGCCTGAACCCTGCACAGAAAGATCTCCGACAGCGCCAACACCATAGCCCCCCTCAAGAAAAACAACAACCACGCCACAAAAGTTAGGCGGTTCACCACCGAACTACGAGAGTCCAGACGCACTTGCCGCCACCTCGAAAAGGACTGGAGGAACACCAAATCGATAGAAGCCCACAACTTCAGAGCCGCCTCCATCGCCCACCACCAACTCATCATAAAAACGAGGAAATTGAAGACAGAATCTCCACTCATGCACACAACAGCAAAGAACTCTTCAACATCATCAAGTAGTTCTCCCAACCCACTAGCGAGTCCACCAACATCCCTCCCTCACAAGACCTCTGCGACAAACTCAGCACCTTTTTCCACCACAAAATCAAGAGCATCAACGACAATTTCGACAAAGACAACCAACACACGGAACCCTCACCAACCACCCCGACACCCTGAAGCCAGCGATCGACAAATGGACAGCCCCCACCACCGAAGACACACTGAAGACGATGAAGTTTATCCACTCCGGGCCCCCCACGGACCCCTTCCCCCACCACATTCTCAACAGAGCCGCCCACACCATTGCACCCATGGTCTGCCACACCATCATCCGCTCCTTGGCAACCGCCTTGTTCCCTGCCGACTGGAAATTCGCTGAGATCAACTCCCTCCTGAAGAAACCCTCGGCGGACCCCACCGACCTCAAAAACTACAGACCAAGCTCCCTGCTCCCGTTCCCAGCAAAAGTCATCGAGAAAGCCATCAACAGCCTACCCACATTCATCGAAGTGCACAACATCCTCGACTCCTCCCAATCCGGCTTCAGAAAAAACCACAGTATGGAAACCGCCCTCCTTGCCGCAACAGACGAAATCTGTACCTTACTGGACAAAGGAGAAACAGCAGCCCTCACCCTCCTCGACCTCTCAGCAGCATTCGACCTAGTCTCTCACCGCACCCTAATACACAGACTTCACAACGCAGGGATCCAAGACAAGACCCTCGACCGGATCAGCTCCTTCCCCCCGGCAGAACGCAGCGGGTGAGACTCCCCCCTTTCCTCTCAGACCCTACACCTACCACCTGCGGAGTCCCCCAGGGGTCCGCCCGCAGCCCTATGCTCTTCAACGTCTACGCCAAATGGATGAGAAACAGCTGCCTACAACTAAACACAAACAAAACAGAAGTACTCATCATGGGCCCAAACCCAGATGCCAGGAATGACACCTGGTGGCCCCCCGCCCTGGGAAGCCCGCCCACCCCCATGGACCATGCACGCAACCTGGGAATCATCTTGGACTCAGAGCTCACAATGGACCACCAGATCAACATTGTATCGTCCTCCTGCTTCCACACCCTCTGTCTCCTACGTAAGACCTTCAAATGGATCCCCCTCGAACACAGAAAGACCGTCACTCACGCCCTCGTCACCAGCAGGCTCGTCTATGGCAACGCACTCTATGCCGGAATAAACAATAACTTCACTTGCAAGCTACAGAATACCCAAAATGCTGCCGCAACACTGGTCCTCAACCTGCCAAGCCACTGCCACATCTCCCAGCACCTGCGCACACTCCACTGGCTCCCCATCGAAGCTAGAGTCACCTTCAAGATGCTAACCCACGCTCACAAGGCCCTCCACGACACCGGACCAGCATACCTGAACAGCAGACTCAAATTCCATGCACCCCAAAGGACCCTACGATCAGCCAAGCTCTCCTACGCCATGGTACCCCGCACCAGAAAGACCCCGCACCAGAAAGACCAGATCGGGAGGCCGGTCCTTCTCCTTCAGCACGACCAGTGCTTGGAACGACCTTCCGCTTCACCGCAGACAGATAACATCTCTCCCTATCTTCGCAAGAAACCTCAAAACCTGGCTCTTCAACAGACCCCCTTCTTGATGGACTGGAACCTGCGAACCCCCCCACACCCCCAGCGCCTTCAGACCCTTACTGGTGAGTAATCGCGCTTAACAAACACCTGATTTTGATTTGATTTGATAGGCTCTGCACATTGGAATAATATACACTATAGTTTTGACATAGGACTGAGGTCAGTATGTCTCTATCGAGTAGATTAAACGTAATTACTTCTGTGTGCCAGATAACTTAGAGGTCACTAGAAACTTCTCGAATGAACAAGAAGGGATTTGTTTCTGAAAACTGCATAAACATGACAACTTTGTTTCCCTTAGATTTGGAACAATCTCAGAATCATGGAAACAATAGATAACCGTTTCACTCAGTCAATCGTGCATGCTTCATTTCTACAGAGTTTGCACATAAATATGTAGACGGGCATTTCAATAAAAAGGGTTTATTGAACAGTCTTATTTCTCATGCAAGAGATATGAACTGCTACAATCGTAAGACAGAATGCGAAGTATAATACGTACAGTGTTAGCAGTAAGATGAAATAATACTGCAATAGCATGGTTTGTAGCTTTGACATGTATTAATAAAAATACATACATAAATAACACAGGCTAAACGGCTCATCTGGTGCTTCTAAAATAATCCTACCCCAATGTACCTAACCTAGGTGTAGTACGAGAGAAGAAGTAGATGCTGTTTAGCTGTAGTCTAGTTTAGCTATAATTGCCAAGATTTGTCAAAAGTCCCTCTAGGTTCTAGTCTTCTCCATACCTTAGAATGAGTGAGGTTGGAATCTCTATCCGGGTCTCCATCTCTAACCCCCCCGCAAGGGGAGTCAGAAACACTGGAGCTGGATTCTCTGCATCTGGTCAGTGCATCAGTTGGGGACTTGACTTCCTTCCGAACTTGCAGGGGCGAGTTGCGTCGTGCAAGGGCAGCCGAACCGTGGACCGTGATTCACCATGGCAAGTGAAGGTCTATTATACCTTGAAGGTGTTTAGGAATGCCAGTATTGACGTAAAAGTCGGGCATAAGAACGTCATGAATGAACCCCTAAGGAATAGATGTTCATGCATAATAAATTAGTTCTTAGAGAAATCAATATCCAAGCAAGTGGAAGTCCTAAAGGTTTAAGAATCTGATTTTCCAAGAACTCGTTGTGATGTAGATGAACCGATGTAGGTGGCCATGCCTGTATTTGGTTAGCATGGAGAATGCCTAAATAAGGGCTGGATTTCTATGCCTAAATAAGAGCAATGTGAATTATACCTATACAAGGGAATAAATCGGGAAATCTATATACGGAATCTAAATCGACACACAACACTACGGAAGCCTTGCAGTCTGGAACTGAGGAAGAGAGCATTGCCCTCCGAAAGGTCGAAACTCTATTTTTGAGAACCACTGAACAGTTTGAAAAAATCCTGAAAACCATATCCGATCTAAAAGGTTCAAATTTGGAAGTAAAGACTGATGAGCTGAAGTTCGACACTGAACTTCTTCTCACTAATCATAAAAAAAGTTGCAGGTGAAATCAATGAGTGAAATGGCGGGGCACCTTCTGGAGACAGTGAAAGAAACTGAGAGCCGTTTTAGTTGAAATAATATCCATGATCCTCTTCCATACTTTGTATTCGAAAGGGCTCATTGAGCCAATCCCTCATCCAGTGACAGGCAAAATTACATGGACACAGATCAGATTTTGCCTGTGGCCCACCAGCATGGGCCATGGACATTTGAAAGAAGTCGAGTCCATCTGTTCCCAGACTATTCTACCAGCATATAAAAGTTGAGGAGCTCTTTTCTTTAGCCCAGACAACACGGTCCACATGTCTGATACTCCTGCTGATATCTGGAGTTGTCTCCAGTGCAATGGGATCTCTCCGGCAGGCAGGGAAGAATGGAAGCAAAAGGGATGGTGAAGGGGTGGTGCACAACGTTGCAGGAAGACAGAATTCTTGGATGTCCGACCAGGTAGCAAGCAGAAGAACGTCAGACCAAAGTAGCAGCTGAGGTGGAGCAATAAAGGAACCTGATCCATATTCTACCCCTGTGTTTGTTGAGGGTTGAAATGGAGTCAGATGTTGAGGAGTCTGCAGATGTACCTTACAGGGGGCCCTGAGGTGACCAGTGTAGGAAATGACCACCATGTACATGGCCGACCCCCAGATTTTGCTGGCAATAGAACTCTGTGAAAGCACCCCTGCTACCCTGTAGTAACGTGCCTGTGCTCCTCCTTTTAACATGGTTTAAATTGGCACATTTAAATTTCCTATAAGTGCTGAGTATATGGAACAAGGTGTACCCAGGACCACTAGGTTAAATGCCAGTGGTGGACTATAGCACATATTGTGGCAACCACGGTGGTGGCAGTGCAAACATGGCTTCAGGCCTACCATTGCAGCCTGACTGGAGAAGTTTAAAAGCTGTATTTAGACCTGTCAAAACAAACCCTTTGGACAAGTCGAAGCCTTACTTATAGATATGAATAAGCCACTGCTAAGTAGGTCTTATAGCCCATAAGGCAGCGTGCATAGTATTTAAAAGTGGTGGTAAAATGAAATGTTAACATGCTCTTACAGTGAATTGCACTCAAAAGCTACTTTCTCTGTAGCAATGCTGGCTGTTCCATAGGGAAACACTTGGAGGCACTATTACATTTAATAATGCTATCTTTGGCTAGGAACTGGTTAGAGACATGTTTGTTGGGCTCTTTGCAATATTTTTAAAAGCTCAATTCAGTTGGGAAGTCGGATTTATAATGAATAAAAAAGTAAAAAATGCTTTTAGAAAGTTACCTCTTTCCTGTCTAAAGCCTCTGGAGGCTAATTTGCATTAGCCTCATGCTGTAGCCCTCTGAATGCTCAAGCCCTGAATGAGGTGTGAAAAACGCTCCAGAGCGAAGGCAAAGGTCTGGGTGTTTTGGAGGTTTTCCGTTCCTGAAAAAAGAAGTGTAAGGAGGGTCTAAGGGGGTTAGTTTACCGACCATGACACCTCAGAACCCATATTCAAGTGTATAAACAAAAGAGGAGATGTCCGGTCAAATAGATGTGTGTGCTGTACTAGAAACTAAAGAAAAAGTGGGATCATATAGCAACCACAAGGAATAACACTGGTCTGAGAAACTCCCATCAGCCCACCCTTATGGCGGAATATCATCATGTGGGATACAGATAGTAAATCCAAACCTCGCCCAACCCATCAGTTGATGGTGCAGAGATGGATTTCTAAGGTGGAACTCTAGCCACAGTGTTGTTCAAATGGTGCTGATGATGTGCAGTGCTGTGAAGATGTGTGTGGAATTCTAAAATTGGCTACTTAGGCAAAAAGTCAAGTTTAATAAGGATTGTCCTAGTGTCAAAATTAAAATAACGCCTGATAGTCTGAAAGTATAACTATATTCTGGCGCTGTGCAGGGAGGTCTGATAGTCTGAAAGTATAACTCTATTCTGGCGCTGTGCAGGGAGGTCAACATGTTTCAGCCGAGCGGAACAAACTGTCCGGCTTTCTTCAGGACCCAGGATGA
Source organism: Lissotriton helveticus (assembly GCF_964261635.1). Classification (NCBI taxonomy): domain Eukaryota; kingdom Metazoa; phylum Chordata; class Amphibia; order Caudata; family Salamandridae; genus Lissotriton; species Lissotriton helveticus. Next base: position 245,999,949 of record NC_136069.1, on the reverse strand, counting down.
AAGAGCTACTGCAAAAAGTGAAGTGTTACTGTGGATAAAATATTCAATTACTCCTACCAGGAACTTGGATCCCCAATGTAATCTGGTGGGAATTAATTAGTTGTCCTTTCCCAGCATTATGTGGGAGATAACCTCACCTCGCCCGGCAACCGCTCGGGAATATGAGGCGCCGCTCTATCTGCCGGTACCCCTCTCTGACGTCCGAGAGGTTTTCCGTTCCACTGGCAAGATGACTATTTGTCCAATGCCCAGGAACTTAATTTACTTCAAAGGGGCTTCCCTTGTACCAGGCAGATGTCAGATGACACTTGTAAAGGCCCTTTCTTCTGTACAATGAATCAGGTAAGCACCAATTCTGGAGAGCTGGCCCAGAACTGGTTTGAAATGACCACAAAGGAGTTGTTGTTCATCTCACTGGCCATGCCTCTAGAGTGGGCACACAGGGTCCTTACAAGGGAAGGAGGATTTCACTATCTTATATTTAGGCAGAAAGGGGGCCTGTGGCACTGTTTTTAGCAGGACACACAGGAAGTCTAGCAAAAGTGGTTTGGATAACCCCTGGGAACTGCTACCCCATTGGTTAGGGAGGAGCCATGAGTCACCCCCACCCACAAGTTGGTGCCAGGCATAAATGCGGCACCTCCAGTACCCCCCTCAGAACACTACTGCCCCTGAGGAAGATCAGAAGAGAACTGGACCTGCTGTCTGAGACCTGTGAGGAGCTGAATGACTGAGTCTGCTGCGTTTTGTACCCAGAACAAGGCAGTGGACTACAAGGGTCATAGAGCTGATCTCCTGTCCAAGCTACATAGACACAGCAAACTAAAACACAAAGTTCTAAAGTGCGCAGCTACTCCAAGGAGTATCTCAGTGGTTAGCGAGCTGATAGCTCGCTACACCCCAAAAAAGACTACAGAAACCCTACTAAGCTATCCTGAAAAGCCAGATTTTGAGAATCTTTCAAAACCGAGATTCATTTGAAGTTTTACGAAGCTGTAGGGGTTTCCAGGTTTGGGCTGCCAGCAAGCAGAAGGAGGAATCCCTCCACCCCGCTTCTTGCACTTAATTTTCTGAATAGCAGATCAAAGGGTCCTGCAGGATCAGTAGTGTATACGTCTATTTGAGAGATACACAGAGAGAGCCATTTAGGACCCTTTGCACCAGAACCAAAGTTATGAACATGATTCTTTCTTTGATCAGTAGCCAGTGAAACTCTTTCAAGTATGGACAAGGGACCCTTAATAGTAGAGCTTCTGCCTTCTGTACCACCTAATGACTCCTGATCAGATGGTTAGGTCGGCCCAGATACAATACATTGACAAAGTCAAGACGCAATGTGATTAACACATGAATTGGTCATTTCGGTGACTGAAGAGGCAACAGCAACAGAAATTTCTTGAGGGACCAAAGCAACCCTCTAATTTCGTACTACAGTAGCTGGAGGGGGAGGAGGGGACATAATGTTTGGCCAACAATCCATCCTCCACAAAGGGGAAGGGAGTCCAAACAATAAAATCTTGGTCTTATCTGAGTTGCATTGGAGATTCCTGGCCCACATCCACTCAAAAACAGCCCAAAACAAAAAGCTTGAAAGCTTCCAGCGCACTGGGGACACCATTCCAAATGATAGAAACAAATGTGTATCATCAGCATAAGAAACTAGCCGCACACCAAAGGACTCCAGCAGAAAAGCCAATAGGGGCAAAGTGATATTAAATAAGATAGGACTTAAGGCTGGTCCCCATATTAACCCAAATTTAAGGGCTTCGATGTCAGAAGACTAGGGGGTCATCCAAACTGACTGATGTCTATTGTCGAGGAAGAATTTAATCCAGGCCAGCGCCTGCCCCCGACTCCAATGCCCTCTAGGCAGTGAAGGAGAATATTGTGTGAAACAGTAATGAATGCCACTGATATATCCAGTAGAATCAAGGCAGGCCAGTTTCTTTCCTCTAGTGACATCTTAATAGAGTCTAATACCTCCACAAGTGCCTTCTCGGTGCTATGCCTAGGCTGGACACCTGACTGACTGGTGCAGCAGACTGAATTGCTTTAAATGAGCTGACAAATGGGAGTTAATCAGCTTTTCCAATATTTTAGAGGCAGCCAGAAGACAGGAGATTGTTTAAAAGTTGTCCAACCGGGTCTTGCATGCTGCATGTGTGACTTTGGCCTGTTTCAAGCAATTAGGCACCTTTGCTGTTTCAAGGTATAAATTAAATAAATGATTGAAAATTGGATTGATACATTTCAACAGAATCGAAGGAGAACAAGGGACATCTAGTAATCCTGATGTGCAAGTGAGAATAGCAAGCTCAGACTCTTACAGCGAGATGGAATTGACCTCAATCAGTTCATGGGCCCTCGACCTACTGACATCACCCATCCTCATTTCAGTAGCCAGTCTTACTGAGATGGATTCTAAGTTAGAAACAATTTTAACAATCTTGGGGGTCATTATGATAGCGGGTGGATCCGCCCACCAAAATTCACCGCCCACATGACTTTTCCCCCAACACATTACGATGGCGGGGTGACCCCGGCGGACGGGAAGACCGTCCAGCGGTTTTCCGCCGGTAGGCAATCCGCCTGATTGCCTACCGGGCAGAAAAGCCCAGGAATATGGTGGCGGTGCCATCCATATTATCATCATGGCGGTGGATTGCCTTTCCATTGTGGAGACTCCGCCAAGAAAAGGCATGCGGTTTTGTCTCTGGGGGCCCGTTGCGGGCCCCCAGGTTGTTCGTGCAGGTGGGGGCGGTGCACATGGGGGGTACGTATGGTACCCACCTGCAGTTTCATGCACAACATGACAGGCACTGCACAGTGCCTGCCACGTTGTGCATAAAAATGCACAACATGCCTTTTTGACATTGCGGCGGGCGGTGCTGAAAGCACCGCCTGCAGCAATGTCAAGAATGCAGGAATCGCCCGCCAGTGTGGCGGGCTCATCCTAATGATCCCCACGGGACCGCCGCACTTATGGCGAGCGGTCCCTTTCTATGTTAGGCTGTCCTCCCGCCATCCTAATGATGCCCCTTGGCTTAAAAAAATTCCGCAAACTTATTGCATAGGCTACAAGAAGATTGCCATTTTACCAGTTACAGCTGGACCTGATCTGGACCTTGCTGGTGGTCTCTGCTGGAGAGTTTCCTGACTCCCAAGTGCTCTGCCAAGGGTGCTTTTCTCTTGGCTATGTCTGACTTCGCCTGCCAACCCTGAAAACCGGGCATGTAGAATGTTTTGGCTCTAATGACCGTCGGAGTATTGAGACAAACCTGCCAAGCCGCTCTGACCTAGAAACAAGTTTCTACCACTTAAAGGTATTCCACAACCACAAATCTTCTGTAGTGGGACCTCGCGAAGGCAGCATCTGGCATTGAGGAGCCCTCTTTGGCTGCAGTTCTGCCCCACTAGAGAAATTGGTACTCCAAAAAGCGATGAAGTGCAAACAAAGATATCTTGACTGGGCAAAGGCGCAAAAAGGATCCAGCGTGCTTCACTGGGCCCGAAATTCAAATCCCCCCGCTCTGAGTTTTCCCACCAAAAACCCGCGTCTTCACTGGGACCACTTCCACTGACTGACCTTGTGGATCTCTCCTCAGGTACAGCCTGTTGCCTTGCCACGCTGAAGACTTTGGACATTCAATAAAATCCTACGACTGGGTCAAATATAGTCCTTGTATCTGACCCTCGGCCCTTAGCCAAAAGCTTCAAATGATGCCTAAGTCCTGTTCTACTAAGACTACAGGACTGCAGTTGGCACTTAAGGCTTTTTGGGACTATTTTTTTGTTAAAACCTTTCAAATTCACAACACTGGTTACCCTTATTGGATTTTTGTCCTTTTTTTTGTCATTTTACTAACAAAATGTATTGTGTTGTGTTTGACTTTATTACTGTTTTGGTACTGAAGAAATGCTTTGCACACTGCTGCAAGTTAGGTCTCTCTGCTCTGTACCATAGTTACCAGGAGTTGAGCTCAGGATAATTTAGCGACTTTAGTTGTTCACCTTTATAACTTAGGTTTTTTTATTTTACTGAAGATGGGTAGCCAACCCCCTTAGCTAATAACCCTATTTCTTACATTGGTGTTCAGCAGTGGGATTCAAGACTAGTGTTTTGCAGTTCCACTCAGTGATTTATACTGAAATTAAAAATCCCTTGTTAAATTGTCAGCATAAACTGACTTGTAGGATTTTTAATTACCTTTTTGTTTGTATTGGTCCATTTTTTATTTTTCCTAAATGTGCTCCATTTTTGCTAATTATGTTTGTGATAAAATGGAGGTGGATCTGACCAGCATGAAGAGCCTCAGCATGGCAGCTCTGAGGAAGATGAGCAAGGAAAGTGGGCTAAGCCTGAGCAGGTAGTCCAGTTACTAAATTGCAGTCAGAATTTAGGAAGAAATCTGGGTGCTTCAATCCACCCCACCGGAGCATAAGTATGAGGCGGAAGAGGTAGAACAGGACAACACTAAGGAAGTGCCAGTGCCAGATGAGTGTGTAACCCGAGGAGCAGCCAAATTTGCCATGGCCAGAGCAGGGAGTATTGTATTAGCTCACAGTTTGTCCCCATCACAGCTGGAGGAGAGACAGGTAGAGGGGGCTTTGAAATGGCAAATGGCTAGCCTACCCTGGAGAAGAAATAGCCATCCTTTACTGCTGAGGAGAAGAAAATAGACCTGGCTGCTGAGGAAAAAGATATGACATTGGCGGAGAAACGGACTAAGAGAAAACTAGACTTGTGGTCCAGAAGGACCTCTGAGACTATCAATGATGGTGGCAGTGACAATAAAGTGCCTAGCAGAGGTGAAAGAGTCCGCCTTCCCAAGGGCCTGGTTCCTAGCTATGTGGAGCGCGATGACATAGTTAAGTGGTTTACAGCATATGAGGTGGCCTTACATGAGTAGTCCTAGATAACAACTAGTGAGCTTATTGGAGGAAGCACATGCCCAGTGCTGTAAGGGATACCCTGTTAGACCTAGAAGTAACTGACCAGATGAAGTATGTCCTGGTGATGGATGTCCTTAGTCCTGAAAAGTATCTGCTGAGACTTTCTGGATACGAGAATCATATAACACCAGCCATGGGTTCATTTTGTGGATTTATTAGCTAAGGCATTGGATGGTTGTTTGAGGTGGTGCAGAGGCAGAATATCGACATCGACATATAGAATTGCATGAATATCGAGTCAAGAAGATCAATGGTGGAAAATATTGAGTACGTTTTTCGTTTTTGTTTTTTATTTTTTTAGTATAAATACATTTTTGTTTATTTGGATAATTTAGAATATTTAAATTTCAAAAATGTAAATTGTAATTTAGAATTAAATATTTATATGTTTTGATTTTTGTTAGAAGGGGTATCTCAAATGCATAATATGTTTTTTAATTGTTTTTTAAATTTTGGACACATTCTGAACATTCTTGTGTTACATTTAAAATTTTGATAATCTTAATTTTTTATAATTTTTTGTTTTTTTCATAGTTTTGAAATTTGTTTTATTTTTATATATTTATAATGTTCAAATTGATTAGCAGTTTCCTCTAGTTTTTTTGTTTTGGAGTTAGGAATAGTCATTTTGTTTTGGTAATTTCTTTTTGGGTTTATTATCTAGCACTTTTCCTGAGTTCAGTTGGTTTTGGAGTTGGAATAGTAATTTGTTTTGTGTGTTTATTATCCAGCACTTTCCCTGAGTTTAGTTGGCTTTGGAGTTGGAATAGTAACCTTTTTTGGTTTATTATACAGCAGTTTCCCAGAGTTTAGTTGGGGTTGGAGTTGGAATAGTAATTTTTTGGGGTTTAGTATCCAGCACTTTCCCTGAATTTTGTTGATTTTGGTGTTGGAATAGTAATTGTTTTTAGTTTATTGTCCAGCACTTTCCCTAATTTTAGTTGGTTTTGGAGTTTGAATAGTAATTTTGGTTGGGTTTATTATCCAGCACTTTCCCTGAGTTTAGTTGATTTTGGAGTTGGAATAGTAATTATTTTGGTGGGTGGCATTTTGTTTACTGGGGAGTAGTGCGTATTTGAAGGGGATGTTAGTGTCTTCATATTCGCCGTGGATGGTTTAGAGTTGGTAAAAAGTCTTGGAGCAAACTTTGAATGTACCAGCTATCATCCACGTTTCACAGTTTTTAAATTGTTGTATGTTGTTGTAGGTGGCAAAGATAACAATTTGTTTTTCAATACTGTTATTGTCATGAATAATGAATTTCTCATCTTTGTGGGTTTCTATTTCTGTAAAAGTTTAGGGTGTGTGTGGTGTTTGAGCAGTAGCTCTTTTAGTTCTGGCTATTTATCTTTTTAGAGTGGGAATGGATGGTAGTTGTCCTGTGACATGTTCAGGAACCCTTGTTAATATGTTTTTTAGTATTTGGGTACTGGTTTGTTGGGAGCTAGTGCTTGCTTCTCCAATTGTTTCTAGAGCATCTCTGACCCCGATTTCTGTCACATTGGGGGGATGGTTGTGTTCCCTGACATTAACTACATTTGCTCTACTGTTGTGGCACTTCCATAGCAAGAATATGAGTTTGCCATTGCTCTTTGGATTGATGTCAAATTGTAATGTTTGAAAGATGCCTGTCTCGTTTAGATGTTGCCAAGGCATAAAACAAGATCTAAGTGTTTGTAATTCTCAATTCAAATGTATGATGACTCTCAGTTGAGCTTGTACATGTTGTAACAAATCCACTTCTCCGCTCATGAGGTCTAAGACTGAGGACAATATATGATTTAATGAGTACACTCTTTTGGAAAGCATATGTATTCCATTGTTGATGACTTAAAAAACTGCTTGTAGATTTTCTCAGTCTATCTGCATAATGCGTTCTGCAGCCTCTTTCTCTGAGTATTTATTTAACTCATTATATATTGCATATACTCCGGATGCCATGAATCGTTTATTTTTGCTAGGACGTTGTTACAAGAGGAAGTCAGAAAAAATCATATTTGACATAGTTTGCCTACATTATATGTGGTACCTACTACCGGTGCTTGTTGTTTACGCGGGGCTCAGGACAATTAGCTTTACATCCAGGAGTATTGTAAAGGAAATAATTAGTTGAATTATAGATTCGATTTGGACCATATCATTTATGGGAGTCTCAAACTCTTTCATTTGAAGTTCCCAGACAGTGAACAAAGTTAAGTTAGCTTCAGATATGGAGGACTGCTTCAAGCCCTTCATTGTTTCAAATTGCAAACAGGTAGTTTGTTGAACAGTTTTGCTAAGAAATATAATTTCTTTTGGAATTTATGCATGCACTAAACTGGGCTTTTTTGCCTTGGATCTGTCAGATTTTGGTTGCCCAAATACTTGTCTCATCAATATTGTTTTTCCAATACTAATATTCCTGGATAGCCAGATTCTGATTAAACTCAGTGGAGTAAATTTGTTTATTAGTTGCAATTTTTTTAAAACTGTTGTGGCTCCTGAAAAAAATAACAAGCTGAAGGGTGTGATCTATTCTTACTATGGAAGTAGGAGAATTTATTTAAGAAATTAGGGTGACTATCAGGAGGTTGTGCCTCAAATGTCCCAGTGTGTGTAGTTTTAAATCTCTTTAGGATAGCTGGCCCTATCCATGTAATAGTCTGCATAATGGTGATAACAATACATTTCCTAGTAATTGGCTGAATTCAAATAAGGCTCATCATCATTCAAAGTAGAATATGCCTGAAAGTCAGACATCAGTTTCTGTATCCCACTTATCTGAAATGGAACAGAGAATCACAATGTCATTCATTGAAACCTTAATTACATTTTATAATTACAATGTCTCACTGAGCCCAATAATCGGATATAGGACCTTCTTCCAAGCTTTGCCTTCAGGCACAGGATAAGCTATGATGTTGGCAGAGTAGAGTTCTCGCCGAGCTCCGTGGGAGGAAGAATGTGGCTTTAGTTAATGAACCACAAAGGATGCAATTTTTGCTTTCGGGTATGAAATGTACATTTATTAGCAGATGAATGATGATCATCATTGTTAGCCATAGGTTGAAAAGAGAAGTTTCCTGGGTGATCCAAACATAGGACCATAGCCACTGGTAAGCACGAAGTTGTGACTGTAGATTGAGTTGCGAAATCTCAGAAGCAAATCCAGAATCATTCACAAAGTCAGTGGGTATCGAGTTCTTCGAATGGGCACCATTTCAAGTGACATTGCAACAGCTGGAAATTGATAGTAGACCATGGAGTTGTGTTGAATAGTAGCAACAGTGGTGATGGCAGGTTCAGAATTCTTCTTGGTGTCTGGGGTGGTTGGCTATAGAGGACTGGCCACATAGTGCTTTTTCATCTGGTTGATGAATATCTGCCTGTTCCTCCTTGAGCCAGGTAAAGGAGGCAGAATAACAGTTCTATTGCCTTTTACCACAAGAATATTCACACATGGTATATATGATGGTCAAAACGGAGGACCTGACCCAGCAGTTCGGGCTGGACTGTTGTCATTGGGCGCAGGGTCAAGACTGATTTGCATTTGGCTGGGTCCAAACTGGAATGGCATGGTGAGCAAAAAAACGATGGATTTAGGCCCAGATCTTTGTACTGGGTTGAATGTATGACATTGTTCTGCATTTAGTCCATCAATTGTTCTTTTTGCATTTGTCACCCTGAGTGGGACAGGTATGCCCAGACGTGGGTCCAGTGCTCTCCATGCCACTGGCGTCAAGCTATCCTGCCTGATGAGGGCTGAAAGCCCGAAACTGGTTCTAGGATGCTTGTTTCCAGTCCAGGGAGGACCTGGCCTGGCAGTTCGGGCTGGGCTGTTGCCATTGGGCGCAGGGTCAAGACTGATTTGCATATGGCTGGGTCCAAACTGGAATGGTATGGTGAGCAAAAAAAGATGGATTTAGACCCAGATCTCTGTACTGGGGTGAATGTATGACATTGTTCTGCATTTAGTCCATCAATTGTTCTTTTTGCATTTGTCACCCTGAGTGGGACAGGTATGCCCAGACGTAGGTCCAGTGCTCTCCATGCCACTGGCGTCAAGCTATCCTGCCTGATGAGGGCTGAAAGCCCGAAACTGGTTCTAGGATGCTTGTTTCCAGTCCAGGGAGGACCTGGCCTGGCAGTTCGGGCTGGGCTGTTGCCATTGAGCGCAGGGTCAAGACTAATTTGCATATGGCTGGGTCCAAACTGGAATGGTATGGTGAGCAAAAAAAGATGGATTTAGGCCCAGATCTCTGTACTGGGGTGAATGTATGACATTGTTCTGCATTTTGTCCATCAATTGTTCTTTTTGCAAAAGGCTTATTTGTCATGGATTTTCTCCTGGACTAGGTCCCCAGGTTTGGGAACCCACCATTTCGGCAGCAGTTATAACCTTCTCTTCCAAGGTGGTGATGTTTGAGTGGTTCACGTTGAGTTGCTTGACTCTGACTTCTTGTCTTGGATACTCTGTGAAACATTCAAACGTTTCTCTAAGTTAAATTTTCCTTCATCTGCCACCTTCCCAGGATTATCTAAGCCAGGCCCATACATAGGAACTCCGAAGAGAAGCTTCTATGGAGTGCAGCTTCCCAATACCGATCTAGGCAAGTTATTAATTGCTTTTTGGACCACATACAGGTTATGGTACCAAATAAGACCTGAACTTAGCACCCTAGAAGGTCATGGCTTGTTTAATCATACCATTGGCACATTCAACAATGCCTTGGAGGCAAACGTAGGACTGATATCTGAATTAAAATAATGTACTGCTCAAATTATGACCAGACACTGCAAATTTATTACTACTGCTAAAGCACATTCATTTCACTTTGGCCACACCCATTGGAATCAAGAACATGAATCAAAAGTAACCAATGTATATCAATATTTGTTGCCGGAGTAGGTTGGACTGATATATTCCAAATAAATTACCTGGAAAAGTATGTTAGGGACTGTAAGTGGGGCTGGTGAGGGTTGTTTGACAGGCAAATGTTTAATTTGTTGGCAAACGTCACACTGCCTAACATAATCCCTAGTCTGTTTCTATAAACCAGGCCACCAGCTTATTTGCTGTAGCATTCCTACACTTCCATTGATCAAGCCATCAGGGGCTTCCTTGATTAAATCTATGTGAGATAAATTGTTAGGTTTTATCCTGTCTTCTACTCTAGGAAGAGTAACTACATGAACATTGTCTAAACTAAGGTTGTAGGAGTATTTTGGGGAAAGCCTGTGGGAGGCTTCGCAACTTGTTTAGTTATGGTTATTCCTATTAAGATATCTTGGTCGTTCTTTGTCTGAGATCTGGTTAAAACTGCCACTCGAACAGTCTGAATTGCCTTTGCCGCTGAGGCGGCCACACAGTTCCCTTTGGCATGAACACCATCATGCTGATGGCCCCAAAGTGTGCCTCACACCAACCAGTGGCAGCTTATTTTATAAGGCAGCTACCTTCCCCAGAGTTATTTATTCCTATTAGGTTTTCCCAATGAATCCTTTAATCTATTCAAATGCAAATGTTGCAAGTCAATATTGTAACCTTGCACGTATAAGGACACTATCAGTGTGGAAACTGACAAGTCAGCCTTCTGTGATGTAAGTAAGAGGGCATGAAGTTCTGCGTGTTGTGAGGTCCTGTCATCAAATGTTTTAGTGTGGGTTTGTTGTGGGTGGAATTCATCATCTTTTACGACACCTTGCACTACTGTGCAGGTTGCAGAGTACTTGCATTTCCTTTCTTGTGCAGGTTGAGCAGAGCCATTTGTGTAGAATACATTCTAGTAAGACTCAATGTGGAGAATATATAGAGTAGGAGCAACATGATATTGGAGAAAAGCTTGTATACGAAGCGTGGCATCATACTGAAACTTTACATTCACTGCACTTAAGGAGGAGGCCCACTACTGCTGGTTTGGGGCATGAGCATTTAGAATGCTTTCTTTGGTGGCTGACTCTAGTGCCGGTATGGGAGAAACAATAATTGTGTTTTCCCTGCACCAAAGGCACTTCTTCAAAATAGTTGTCTGTAAAGCTATACGGATTCTATCAATAGAAGAAAAATGTGCTCTGCTAGTGAGTACAAGTGGGACTTGCATGCTGTGAGAACATTCTTTCCCCATTGTAGGTCACATAGGTGTAACCATAGTGACTGGGTATGACTCTGATAATTGGGTTGGCCTTATTATCCCTAGTCTGTAAATTTTTAGTCTCAAGCAGCTTGCAGAGCACGCAATATAGCATTGTGTGCATTTGTCTATTGTTTTGCTGAAAATGTGTGGAAATCAAGTCATACAGGGGCTTTACTCACTCAGCGTAGTGAGGCAAGTAAGTCCTCCCAAAGTTGAGAAATCTCAGTGGGGATTGAAATCTCTTCAGTGTGTCGGAAGGTAGCACCCTTCTAAAAGAAAATCAGGAGCTAGACCTTTGCCTCATTAGATAATTTGTATCTTAGGAAGTTCACCATCAAGTAGGTGATCTTCGATTTCTTGAAATTCATTGTATAGCCATGGGAGGTTAACAAGTGTACAACCCTGTCCACTCTGGTCATGTGTAAGTCTAAATCATCATCTTTGAGATAGATGTCATCAGTATCAGATAATACCTCAGGATCTGGCTGTAAGATCTCCATAATGCATGTTGAGAACAAGCCAGGACTATTCCTATAGGCCATAGGCAATCGTCAAAATAAATCTGCACCTCACCGAAAATAAAGGCTGTTAGATATTCACTTTGAGGTGCTATGTTTGACTAAATAACCCATTGGAAATATCCAAGGTCGTTTTATAATTTTTCTGCATCAGATTAGCCATTAAACCCGTGCTCTGCTTAGTTTGCAAGGCCTATGTTTTCATATGCAAATTCAAATTCCTATAGTCTACGACTATCCTAAAGAACCCATCAAGTTTGGAGACGAGGAAAGGGGGCATGTTAATAGAGGAGAGGCAAGGTGTTATTAAGCCTTGATACTGTAGCTGACTTAGTATTGTTTTAATGTATCTCTTGGTTTCTAGCTTCAAAGGGTATTGATCCTGCGCTTGTGGTTCACTATGTAATGGAATAACATGTGAAACAGGTTCTCTATCCCACCCCACTTGGTTTCTGTATAGACCTGGGGCCTGTTTTATAGGCCATTGACTGGTGTAAATCTCTCTGATATCTTCAGGTACAATGGGTGAGAAGACTACTCACAGGTCCTCACATCAGCTCCCCTTGCTGCTTGAATGTGTACCCTGTCCAGCCTCCTCTCTCCGTGCGCCATTCAGCCTGTTCCAGTGACCATAGACATTGCAATTGTTCACAGGCACAGCTCAGTCTTGCTAATGCTGCAGTCTCCTGACTGTCAGGTGCATATTAGAGTGCGCTGTCCTGCTTCTTGTTGCCCCTTTTTTCTTTAGTTCTGTTTTCTCACTCATTTTGAAAGCATTTTCGCACCCCCTCTTCCGGCTACCTCCTTCCCACCGCTGTCCTCCCCAGAGCTCCTCCCAGGACCTACTTAATCGAGGCCACCAAAGGCACCCCAAAGGCAAGCCCATCTGCACCCGTCCATGCCTGGACCGCACCCGCACCCAGCACCAGGAACCCTGGCCCTCTGTACACCCACAGGTATTTCGCCGCACACCTCGAGCCTAGGACCCCGGTTATCCCAACAATTGTTGCCTCGCATCTCCTTGATCTACAGCAGGACTCTTCACCTGCCACTGCTGTCACTTCACCCGCAATTTATGACCTCCCGCCCCCACTGAAACCCGCGCCACTCCCACGCCACCTACTGAGGCCACCCAAAACCACTCCAATTCCTCCTCATCAATGCCAGATCTTTTCTGCAGACATGCAACCAAAATCTGGGACCCATCCCCACCCCCACCCCGACGTGATCTTCATCACAGAGCCCAGTTTAAATGCCTCCTCTAACTCCGATATAGCCATCACAATGCACAACGGCTACAAGATTATGCACCTGGAGCACACCAACAAACATGGAGGGTGCATCTCCATAATCTACAAAGAAACAATATGCTGCACCACCACCAAAAATGACACCACACCAATCTTGGAACACCTCAATTTCCAACTCCACACGGATGACAAAACAATCATCAAAGGTATGCTTGCCTATAGTCATCCAGAACCACACACTAGCCTCAGTGACTCCATCACAGACTTCATCACCCCACTTGCCATAGAGTCCAAGCACTACATCTTCCTCAGAGATCTCAACTTTCACCTGAATTACCCCACAGGCACTCACTCCAGAAAGCTCCTGGAATGTATGAACAACAACGGTCTCACCCAGCTAGTTACAGACCCTACACAGAGCAGGACACACACGGTACTCTATCTGCAAGTCCAGTGACAGATTCAAATACAGCAATGCCACAGAACTCACCTGGCCTGACCACTCCATTATCCACTTCATCATTGCAGGATCACCACACACTGTCATCAACCCCCCTGACACCTCTTTCTGCAGCTGGAGCAAAGTGACACAGACCTAATGAATGGACGAACCTCAACACCACCCAGCTCGACTCTGCACCCAACCTGGAACAAGCAGCCCAGAACCTAAATGTTTGGATCAACAACAACACCAAACTAGTCGCCCCCATCAAACCTGCTAAAAGCTTCAGATCCCCCAAACAAGCCAGCTGGTACACGCCAGAACTCAGTACAATGAAACGCAGCTACAAACAACTGGAGAGAAGATGGCACACCAGCAGAGATACTTCAGATCAAGTCAGCTTCAAGACAGCCCGCAACGAATACCACCAACAACTCAAAGTTGCGAAAAAGGACGCCCTTGCCGACGGCATCGAGGCAAGCGCCAACCACACCAAGGAACTTGTGACCATCATCGGAGAGTTTTCCAGCCCAACGGCCATGGAGAACACTTTCACAGGAACTCTGTGACACTCTAGCGAATCACTTCCACAACAAGAAATGCTTTCACAACACATGTAAGCATGCAGAAGTCAGCCCCATCTCGCTGCTCCCTTTCCCCGCCAAAGTCCTGGCCTGGAGAAGGACATTGACCTGCAGTTCATTGAGCACCTGGAGGGGAACAACCTGCTATCCACCTCCCAACCACAGTACGGAGACCGGACTGGGAATGCAGACCAGCCCTGGCAAATTAATTGGTTGGCCACAAGATGAGGGTGCTCATGGGAAACAGCGCTGCTGCAAAACTGCCCCCCGGTACCAATAATGTCCCCTGCCAGTTTCAAAACTGACCCACACCCTTCTGGCTCACCAGGAAAATGCACGGTGCCGGATAAGGCCAGTCTGGCCCTAACCTTGATCGCCCCCACGGACCACATCCACACCCTACTCAACAGGGGAGAATTGGCGGCCCTTATCCTCATCGACCTCTCCCCAGCGTTCGACACAGTATGCAACCATGCACTCATCAAGTGACTGCACCTGATCGAGATCAAGGGGGATGTACTTAGATGGATTGCATCTTTCCTCACAGAATGAACACAGAGAATATGCCTACCTCCCTTGACTTCAGAAGCCAAGAGCCTTATCAGTGGCATCACTCAAGGTTCATCCCTCAGCCCTGCCCTCTTCAACACCTACATGACTATTCTATCTGATATAGGCAGAACCCACAATCTCAACATCATATCCTATGCCAACAATACCCAGCTCATCCTCTCACTGTCATCAGACTCCACCACCACCAAGACCAACTTCTACAACTGCATGAAGAATGTTGTTGACTGGAAAAGGCCAATTGTCTGAAGCTCAACACTGACAGGACCGAAGTGCTGATCTTTAGCAACCACACCTCCCCCTGGAACAACACCTGGTGGCCCACCAAACTTGGACCCATTTCCACACCGAAAGACCATGCCCACAAGCTCAGCATCCTCCTGGACAGCAAACTCACCATGACACCACAGATCAACGCTGTCTCCTCCACCTGCTTCCACACGCTCCGCAAGCCATAATCACCAGCCGGCTGGACATCGGCAATGCACTGTACAAAGGAACCACCACTAAACCTTGAGAAGGCTCAAGACAATACAGGCCTCAGTGGCCAGACTGTTTCTCAAGCTGCCCAAACGACCAAGGAACCCCCACTGGCACTCCATCCAGAAAAGATGCCAATTCAAGATACTGACACACACCTACAAAACACAACACGACCAAGGACCAGAATACATGGAACACTGCCTGAACTATCACCAACTATCCAGAAATCTTCGCTCCACCTCCCTCACACAGACTCCATGAATCTGCGGTAGCCACAGCAGAGGCCGCTCCTTCACCCACCTCGCTGCCAAGTCTTGGAACACTCTCCTCCACCAACCCCAAATGTCACCTTTGCTGACGGACTTCAGGAAGAGACTCAAGACATGGCTTTCTGACTAAGCCCAGCAACCCACAGCCTGGATTCCCTCATGGGTGATACGCTGAGCTTTACAAGTACTGCTTGATTGATTGATGTCTTCCTACCCCTGTGGTACTTGCTTAACAAATACCAGAGGCCAGTTTTTCGGCCACTATGATATCATAATCATCTAATAGATGAGACCAGAAAATTGCTTTAATGGTGCATTGTATATCCCACTCAAACACTATGTTTAAGTCATAAACCCTATTAAGAGCGTTTACATGTTTGTCTTATGTTTCAACTCATATATATTCATCAGTTGGATGCGTATCAAGAAATTTCTGAAGTGTCTGATGCATTATTGTGACTTCTGCTGCACTGTCTAGAAGTGCTCTTGCCCATAATCTGGTCTGCAGGAGGACTTGTAGCTGTATTGGCATGTTTTTTTAGAAAGTCCTCCTGCTTTCTTCTTTTTTATAGGAGATTTGGAGTCCAATCCTTTCGTCTCCTTTCTTCGATACTTGGATCGGCTCCGTCTTTTGGTTCTTTTACCATCAGTGTCATGAAAAGAACGCGAAGAGTGGCTATCAGAATGCTGATACCGTTCATGCTTTTTATTGTTTCACGGTCCCTCAAGTTGTAACCACCCTGCCAGATTCCTGAGATGCGGGTCATCCTGTCTGTCCTTTCTCCCTCTGTTTTTTTTCTCCTTCAGTTGCAGGTGACTCTTTAGCTGAACCCTTAGTGTCGCCTATAGGTTTTAAATGTGGTTTAATTGCTTCTGTATGCAAGGTAGCAGGAGCTCCAGAGGTGTAAACATCTGTAATTATTTTCGGCAGTTTTTGTTTGCTATCTTGAACTGAAGCACCTTCCTGTTTCTTACTTATAGCCAGAACTGAAACTTCTCCTTAATATTGTTTAGCATGATGGAGGAAACTATGGAGAAGATTACCGTAAATTTCATACCTAAATGTACCCATTTCATTACATCAGGGAGTACTACCAGTGAAGCTGCACCATATACAGACCCTCCAGTTTATCGCGAGTGGTAAATAATTCACAACGACAGCCAGACTCTTTTACAGCTAAAGCTTACTTCTCAGTTTCCAACCTCAACTGGATATGGCTGAAAAAGGTAGACATGTACCTTCCCTCAATAGCTCCGTTTAAAAATTCAATTATGCAGGAGTTCTATTTTGAAATCCAACAGACCTGACTATAAACAGGACAATATCTATTATACGCCAAATCCGACTCTTAAAAAAGTCTGACTGAAAAGAAGGAAAAGGATGCTTAAAACCCGTATACACGCTGAACTACTCTCCAGAATATCTGCTTATTACAGGAAATTACTAATTTCATGCCAGTTCGTGGTACAGCAGTGAGGCTCTTAGTACAATTATAGCATTCAGGCACATTTAATCGAAACTGAAAAACAAGAGGAAATATTTAAAACAATAACAGAGACGGTAGATCAAGCACTTTGAATGTCAATGTACAAAAACGTCTGAGATACGATCTTATAAAAAAGCTTTAACTAAAAGGGTGCTTGTCAATGTCAATTAGATTCATGCATAGTCATAGCTGAAATGACTCTAAGTAGCAGAGTTATTTGAGAAACATCTACTTAGGGCCACCAGAAGGAATATCACATGGCCTTTGACTCCCGACAATGGGGGGAACAGATTGCATCATCAGAAGTGGAGAATCATGAAGAGTATTATGAACAGGTAACATGACAGAAAGTGACTGCATGTGACCTTGGAAAGGCGGGATTTTACCTCTAGAGTCTGCTAGTCATTCTCCAGAATCCCGTCACAGGTCGACTAGACCTTTTTACCTGCCATAGAGTGAATTAGGCAATCTGTCATAAGAGAATAACAATTTAGAAATCCCAATTGCTTCCCCCAAGAACCACTGACCAAACTAAGTTTGAAAGATGTATTACATAACCAAAAACAACTGCAGGTACAAACACCTCAGCAAGAGGTTCAAAAGGTAAACAGGCACTAATACAAACATAATCCTACGGAAAAGTCTCAGGCGACTGATGAACAATACCAGGATCAATTCCAGAACCATCAGACTGAACAGAATAGCTATAACCTGGGTTCTGGTACTCATCGGAATAAAGGACATAAATCCAGGTGAATCTGTCCCTACACTACTCTAAGTGACATCCCTACTCAACAACAGCCCAACCTAACCAAAGGTGTCAGCAGTGGTGACTTCAATGAAGTTCACTCACTTCTCTCCAAGACTAGAGAATCCTCAGTCATAGCTAAGCTATTTACCAAGACCAACCACTCTCTCTGACTCCTCAGCCCATCTGCACTGCCTATACCCTCGGGGTGCTGTCTCTAATACGAAACCCCAAAATGTGAATGACACGCCTTCAGGTACGCCCTCTCCAAGGTGTCGATTACATGAAATTTTTCACCTTGGCTTTCTTCCATCCTTGTCCGTTAAACGTCCTTGGGTCTCAGACTATCTGTCGCTTCCAGTTGTATCTTCAAATTCCTGGTTTACTCCTCCATGTCTGAGTCTAACATTTCTAACTCTCATACACAATGGGCCCTTCTACTCTACAATCTACTTGGTGATGCACCTGCAAAAGAATATACGCAAATAGGCTCACATTCTATCAATGTTGAAATATTTTCCAAAACCTCTTTCATAAGCATTTCTACCGTTTATATGTTTAAGCGAAACAATTTCATACAGGCATGCCCCATTTCCATGAACTAGGCCTCTGCTAGAGTTTTAGGCCTCACGCTTACATGAGCAATTCTCTGTGTTCTCTAGGCCTTCAACCTTAACAACAAATGCATTTTCTCTAATTTCGACTAATTCCCAAGTACATAAAGCATGATTATATGTTTCCATTAGTCAATCTGAAGGCACATTAGTAAATCAATTAAACACTCTTATCAAAGTAAAAGATTACATTTTAAAGGCATCTCTACATGAAACGAGTATGAATTCGCACTTTATAACATTGGTTCTGCTCTTCTAATACCAATTTACTTTAGTACCTTGTCATACATTGCATCTAACCATGATTAAAAGTCCTCTATATATGCGGGTGCTGACTACTTGTACATATGCTGCACCCCTACAAATTTCACTGTAAATGGCGCTCTCTCAGTTCCCCCCTTTGATGACCCGTGTCATCACCACCCACACATCTTCCTTAGGGTAAGAACCAACTAAACTGAGCTTGTGGCCATTTTCCCTCGCTTGAACGATTCCATCGCTCTCAGGCTGCGGTATTGACTATCCTGCAGCCTTTCCATTCGCATCTCTTGCGCTCTCATTGATCTCGCCAACCTATTGGACCTGTACCACTTGTATAATCTTACCAAACCCCACAATCCAATCACACATGCCACTGCTATGATAAGGGGCTTCAGTACAAATCCAAGAAAACTCTTTCCTAAGTTGGCAAACCAGCTTCCAACCTTCCCAAATCCCTTGCCAACCGTCTCCCACGCATTCTCTTGCGTCAAGTCCTCAATTTCATAATGGATTGCAGTAATGTTGCTTATATATTTCTCCAGATCCTTAGAGTTGTCTGGTATATAAGTGCAACATTCTTGGACCTTCAAACGTTTACAGACCCCGCCCTCTTTTGCTAGAATGACGTCAAGAGCAAGACGGTTCTGTAAAACCATTGTCCTGATCGACAACATCTCACCCTCAACCAACACCAATGACTTGGCAGTATTCATTGACAATTCATCCACAACAGTTGCCAGCCGCCGTATCTTTATGTCATTCAAAATGACCCCCAACATAGGTATCGCTGCTCCAAAAACATCTCCCACAATTGCTCCAGCACTTTCCCCTCGCTTTACCCTCCTTTGAGGCCCTCCCTCTAAGAGTGCAAAATCCTCCGTATGATAAATCTTGGGAAAGATGATTGCTAGGTAGCAAGTTCCATACCACTTCTCTGGCAATCTCACATACGCATTCCTTCCGCAGACAAAATACACAGTAGGAATCACCTGAACCACGCTCTTCAAGAAGTCCTTTGTATAGTATTCTAAGGTGAAGGTGTGGTCGCACGTAGTCTGACCCACATACACATTTTCATAATACGTCTGTGGTCTGTGCAGACACAACTTCCCTTTCTGTACTTCATCTAGAGCTATTGGTCCATAACTCCCCCTTGACTTATGCTGCTTCTCTTCTTCGGTCCAATCTACCTTTCCTTGCCCTGAATCTCGCAACTTTTTCTGTTTCGTGTACCTATCTTCTACTTGTTCAATGAATTTCTTCTCTATATCTGACAACAAACATGTCAAATTGTGTCGGTGTGCATACGGGGTGTCTAGCTCCTGAGTGGGAATGAAAAAATATCCAAGTCTGTCCTCTGACTTATAATAGTCCCACTTGTTCAAATGCTTGTAATTCGGGACTTCTGGTAACACAGCATCATAATTCGAAAAGAAGTATTCAAAGTGATTTCGCCCATATAGGATACTAATCAGCAAACTACAGGATATTCCATATGTCAATGGAAGGTGATGGTATCTAATACCCTCATCTACTGAAGCTGGTAATTGCATGCACACATAACAGTCCTTCGCATCCATCGCCTCAATGTATTCATACAACAGCTTTGCATACGCATTCTGCCCAAAATTTTCTTTAGACAGATCAGTGTGTAGCCTACGACTTTCTGCAGCCAGTATGGCTTTCTCTCTTCGCTCTCTGTCTTCCTTCTGGCTAGGGGTGGTAGGTGTCGATGTCCCCACAGCCTTCTCTACCTGTTCATGTGGTGCAAAATAAGAAACTAAAACTACTATAGCTATAAGGAGTATCACTCCTCCTAAAAGAGTGCCTACTATGCACTTGGCTCTACGATTCGGGTTTCCAGACGCCATGGTCTCAGTACAAAGTAGTTCGTTCTCGGAAAGCACCCAAAAATCTCTCGAACCAACTTGAAAAACGGAAAGTCCCGTTTCAGTTCTTCTTTTGTTCAGTGACAGACAAACTTAACCCTTCTCCGTCCTCTGTGGAAAGTCCCTAAATTTGTTCTTCTTCCACTCGGCTCTAGGTTAAGTTCAACAGTTATTTACAAAGTCTCTTCAAAAGTCTTTCAAAACAATTCAGAGTTCAAAGTTCTCAATAGTCTATGATTATACTTGATCCGATTGCTTGCAACACATAATCTAAAAGTTCCATGCGGAGCACAACTTCATCATATGCTGGCATGTCGGGTACAAACGTAGGAAAAATCAGTCTATCCAGCAGTAAATCACGTATCTTGCTCAGGAGAGAGGGATTGGGAATGGTGAGTGTCAGTTTACCTTCGATTTCAAGTCCAGGAACCAACAGTATCACTTCCAGCTTAACATTTGGGATCGTACTGGTCACTGCTACTGACCTCACCCTCCCGGACCTCAGTACTCCTGGCATTGGTAAAAGGGTAGGTCCAATCTGGAGTGGCGTATCTTTGGCAAGGTACCCTCACCCTCCTTGACCTTCTCGGACCTCCTTGCTCAGCTCCTCGTCCTCCCTCTTCCTGATCTGATTCTTCGGACACAGGGGCAAGATCTGTTTCGGAAGCCAATCTCACATTCATTCGCCTCCGTCTCTCGGGCCAATGATCCCCTGCACTTCTTGCCCTTCTGGTTCTCGTTCGCACACCCTGTTCGTCTCCACTGTCGACCTCTTCTTTGCTCAGATCGCCTTCTCCGCCACTTCCTTCCTCTGAGGCAGATTCCGTGTCACTTTCGTCTTGGCCGTTTCCTGCTTGATCAGGGGAGTCCCCAAGTTCTACAGGCACCCCCACAGCTTGACTTGCTCCCTCTGATGAATCTTCTTCTTCGTTATTATTTTCATCTACGAGAGGAGCTGTCCTCTCCTTGGGTGCTGGGACTCGTCGGGTGTGAGAAGCATGGACCCAATTTGGCAATCCACCGCACTTCACAGCAGTAGTAGTGACTAGGATCACTTGGAAAGGTCCTCTCCAACGTACGTCCAGGCAGCTCTTCCTGACGTGCTTCCGCACCAGGACCCAGTCACCAGGGCACAGGTCGTGACAAAGGTCGCTAGAAGCCGGAATTTCAGCAGCCTGCACCTGAAGAGACACAGAACGCATGACATCAGAAAGTCCTCTGCAATAGTCAACAATCACATCATCTGTGATATTCATCAAGGCAGTTGTAGAAATAGATGGCAGTCTCATAGCCCTCTGGGTCTAAACAAAGAAGTGAAAGAGAAGTGAGTCAGCTGAGCGGAGCAAGCACTAGAGTGTCAGTGTTCTGAGTGGGAGCAAGATATCCTGCTGCCAAGACCCATCAATCACCCAATGTCATTCATCATCTGGGTTTTGGTACAATCTTAGTCAAGGAAAACCGATCCTGAGAATTGATCGGAAAAAACCTTGACACCAACTAGGACTGCGGGCTGACTGGTCACCCTACATAGTCCTTGCTGTCGTCCAGAGACTCACTTGGAAAGGTGAGAGGATCAAAAGGGATATAGGCAAACAGGAGTGAAAAAAGTGCAGCGCAATGAAACAATAAGGTAAGAAAGTGGTGTTCTAAAAATGACTAAGGAGTACTCATAATAACTTTATTCCTCAAGCCCCCTTGTCATCATTAAAAAGCAGAGTGTTGACGCTTGGAATTTTCAAACGTCAACCAGAATGGAAGGTCGACATGTTTCTGCCCTCACTAGGACCTAACTGTGTCGGGGCATTCTTCAGGACCAGACTATAAATATATAAAGCTGCTGCTGCATGAGTGAAAAAATGATAACTATGTGAGATATAAATATAGAAAATACTCCACCGGTTATGTCCACCTCGAATGTTTTATGGGTACATTAACCGGAACCTGTAACAGACAAATATGACATATATGTCAAAGCAAAGCTCCTTAACTGCACTCACTTCCAATCACAACATATTAGCGTCACAGAACGCTCGTACATTTTTTAATTTTTCTTGGTGATATTACAAGAGTTTTATCACTTACCCATAACAATTGGGTGTCGCCCTCACCTCAACCTGGTTCATTACTCAGGGAAGGAGGCCCTGCTCTATAACAAGGACAAAAAAACTTATCAATGATGTGCATACACCATGACTGCATCTGTCTTGTGTTTACTTCTCCTCGCCCCTGGCTAGGGCCAACGGTTAGCACAGCCACTCAAATCTAGTCATAGGAGAGTACCCATCCTGCAAGGACTGGGACTCCCATTCAACTGAGGTATCTGGTAACGTCCTCAAATAATTTAGGGACAGTTCCCACCACCCCTATCTCTTCCTCTCCATATCTCGTATCCTCCATCTAATATGGGCTATCCTATTTACTCAGTTAGGCTAAAACGTCCAAGATAGATCATCATCTCACATAGTTTTGGTCTGGTTCAAAAATTCTATTCTTCAGAAAGACTGAAACGACCAATCTCTGTTAGTGCATTCTGTAACGTAAAGAAATATTTGGCATCATCAGTTTACACCATCCAAACAGATACAATCACATAACATTCTCTTTGGATTTAGAGAATTAACTTTATATAGTCTCTAAATTGTCACTTGTTAAGAACAACTACATCACTAGCAGAATGAGGGGCCGAAATGTCTCAGCTGGAGTGTACTCATTACACACATGCGCTGTGCATGTGTCATTGAAGCCTTACACGAGGTGAATGGCGCATGTGCGTTCCAGTGTGTTTTATTACGCGCACGCGCGGCGAGGCTCTAGATTCACGGAAATGCGCAGTGAAATGGTCTGCAGAGACGGCGCTCTGTAACGAGGCTAGTGGTCTTTATACTGAGCGTGCGCAAGAGAGTCTTTACTGTCTATGCGCATGCGCAATGAAGACGGAATGAATGCAGGCACCGCCGCGGTCCGACTTGTGCCTAAGGACCCAGCGAGGCCGGTTTAGCGCGCTAGACGGTATAAAAACACAAAGGAAACTAACGTCGGTACCTCCGGTCATTACTCCAGACGGCCCGGGGTACCGACGGATAGGTGAGTCATTTTGCAGCAAGAATTCTTGTAATTATAGACTCTTTAACAAAGGGGGACATGCTAAAATTGTGGGTGGGGATCACTCTGCCCTGTGACCCTTATTATCTTTGGTCGTTTCAGTCTTTCTGAAGAATAGAATTTTTGAACCAGACCAAAACTATGTGAGATGATGATCTATCTTGGACGTTTTAGCCTAACTGAGTAAATAGGATATCCCATATTAGATGGAGGATACGAGATATGGAGAGGAAGAGATAGGGGTGGTGGGAACTGTCCCTAAATTATTTGAGGACGTTACCAGATACCTCAGTTGAATGGGAGTCCCAGTCCTTGCAGGATGGGTACTCTCCTATGACTAGATTTGAGTGGCTGTGCTAACCGTTGGCCCTAGCCAGGGGCGAGGAGAAGTAAACACAAGACAGATGCAGTCATGGTGTATGCACATCATTGATAAGTTTTTTTGTCCTTGTTATAGAGCGGG
The DNA here is from genome assembly GCF_964261635.1 of Lissotriton helveticus. Taxonomy (NCBI): domain Eukaryota; kingdom Metazoa; phylum Chordata; class Amphibia; order Caudata; family Salamandridae; genus Lissotriton; species Lissotriton helveticus. The sequence continues at coordinate 245,976,203 of NC_136069.1, read as the reverse complement.
GCCTCCTTCCCTGAGTAATGAACCAGGTTGAGGTGAGGGCGACACCCAATTGTTATGGGTAAGTGATAAAACTCTTGTAATATCACCAAGAAAAATTAAAAAATGTACGAGCGTTCTGTGACGCTAATATGTTGTGATTGGAAGTGAGTGCAGTTAAGGAGCTTTGCTTTGACATATATGTCATATTTGTCTGTTACAGGTTCCGGTTAATGTACCCATAAAACATTCGAGGTGGACATAACCGGTGGAGTATTTTCTATATTTATATCTCACATAGTTATCATTTTTTCACTCATGCAGCAGCAGCTTTATATATTTATAGTCTGGTCCTGAAGAATGCCCCGACACAGTTAGGTCCTAGTGAGGGCAGAAACATGTCGACCTTCCATTCTGGTTGACGTTTGAAAATTCCAAGCGTCAACACTCTGCTTTTTAATGATGACAAGGGGGCTTGAGGAATAAAGTTATTATGAGTACTCCTTAGTCATTTTTAGAACACCACTTTCTTACCTTATTGTTTCATTGCGCTGCACTTTTTTCACTCCTATTTGCCTATATCCCTTTTGATCCTCTCACCTTTCCAAGTGAGTCTCTGGACGACAGCAAGGACTATGTAGGGTGACCAGTCAGCCCGCAGTCCTAGTTGGTGTCAAGGTTTTTTCCGATCAATTCTCAGGATCGGTTTTCCTTGACTAAGATTGTACCAAAACCCAGATGATGAATGACATTGGGTGATTGATGGGTCTTGGCAGCAGGATATCTCGCTCCCACTCGGAACACTGACACTCTAGTGCTTGCTCCGCTCAGCTGACTCACTTCTCTTTCACTTCTTTGTTTAGACCCAGGGTGTTCTGTAGTTGATTATATATGAATAGGGGATATTCACCCTGCAGGTCTTTAAATCATCCCTGAGACCCCCAAGTAGCTGTTTGTGTGATTAAAAAGTCTCATAGCCCTCCCCATCAGCACTTCGTGAGGCGAGAGCCCTGTCCTTCTGTCTGGGGTACTACGCATGCTCATTAGTACCAATGGCAAGGCATCGGGCCACTTCAGGGACGTGGATGAGCACACTTTTGCCATTCGAGCCTTCAAAGTCCCATTGATTTGCTCCACTTTGCCAGAAGCCTCTGGTCGATAGCTACAATGCAGTCTCTGGTCAATGTTCAGGGCAGAGCAAAGCATCTTCACAATTTCGCTATTAAAGTGTTTTCCTCTGTCCGATTCCAAAGAGGTCGGAACCCCGAATCGTGGCACTAGCTCCCTCAACAATAGTTTAGCTACTGTTAGTGTATCGCACCTACGAGTGGGATATGTCTCAACCCATCTTGAGAACACACACACAATCACCAAGACATACCTGAGGCGATTACACCTCGGCATCTTGATGAAGTCTATTTGCATCCTATAGAAAGGTCCGCCGGACCTTCCAATGTGACTCAATGTAACAGGTGTTCTTTTCCCAACATTCAGCTGTTGACAGGTTACACATCTCTGACAAACTGCTTCTGCAGCCTGTCTAAATTTTGGATTGTACCATGTTTGCCTGAATACACGCACCATCGCATCCCTCCCCAAATGCACAGGACCATGTATCTGTCGTGCCATTGCACTCACCAATTCATTTGGTAACACAGCTCTTCCATCAGCTGAAACCCACATGTCCAAATCTCCTTTCACACAGCCAGCCGATTCCCACGCTCTTTTTTCATAATCGGATGTCTGTCCTTGCATGTCTCTCAACTCTTCCCATGTGTCTGCCACCTCAAGCATCATGCTTAGTTCGGTTCTTTCCCTTGGTCCCTCAATTGTTTGTTCCGTAAAGGAGTATCCCTGCTCTGCACAGTAGCGTGCAACTTCATCAGCATAACGGTTCCCTTGTGTCACAAAATCCATTCCCTTAGTGTGTGCTGTGCATTTTACCACAGCTATTTCTGCAGGTCTTTGCAAGGCCTCCAGCAATATGTTATGTTATGTTATGTTATGTTATGTTATTTATTCTTTTGTATAGCGCACGGCTACTCAAAAAGAGTGTCCCGGCGCTTTATTGGAAAAGGAAGGCTGCTACACAATAACATAACACCGATAAAAGAAAGGACAGACATGCAGAAAAAGTACAAACAGGAAAAGTAGGCTACTGAATAAACAACCAGGTTTTCAGGCCTTTTCTAAAAGCAAGGAGACTGGAAGCTCCCCGCAAGGCAAGCGGCAAAGAATTCCACAACTGTGGTGCAAGCAATCCAAAAGAGCGGCCTCCCAGGCGAGCTCTCTGCACACGCGGGACAACCGCCAAGAACAGAGATTCCGACCTCAAAGACCTAGTTGGTTGATAGAAGACCAGTCTCTTTTGAAGGTATTTTGCTCCCACCGCGTGGAGAGCTTCGTAGGCCAAAGTCAAAGCCTTGAAGGCAATCCGTTTCCGGATGGGAAGCCAGTGCAGAGTTTTCAACAGGCCCGATGCACTGGCCCGTTTATTTAATCCAAAGATTGCTCTCGCGGCAGCGTTCTGCACCACTTGAAGCCGCTGCAGCAAGTACTCTGGTAGGCCCAGGTAAAGAATGTTGGAATAATCCAACCTGGACCCAATCAGAGCCTGCACTGTCAATTTCCTGTGCTCCTCAGACAACAGGGGAAGGGACCTCCGCAGCATCCTGAGGATGCCGAAGCAGGTGCCCGCCACCCCAAGGATCTGGGATTTCAATGTTAACCCTTTATCCATCTTGACCCCCAGATTCTTAGCGACATGGGAAGAACAAGATGGCGGAAACATATTAATCGGCCACCAGGCCTGCCAGTCTGGCTCTGTGTCGCACCCGAAGAAGAGTACCTCGGACTTATCGGAATTGCACTTGAGGCTGTTCAGTTGGAACCATTGGAAAACAGCCCCAAGGCAATCCCGGATACTCTCCTCCTCAAAGTCTCCTCCTCTCTTACAAGAGAAGAGGAGCTGGGTGTCATCAGCGTAGGACACGATCCGGGCGCCGTACGACTCCGCCAACGCCGCCAATGGGGTCATGAAGATGTTGAAAAGGGTCGGGCTCAAAATAGAGCCCTGAGGGACCCCGACTCCCAGAGGCGGCATCACGGCGGAATCCGGCGACGCCCAGACCGTTTGCCGGCGGCCGGCTAGAAAGGAAGAAAACCAATCGAACACCGTCCCCCGCAGACCTATCTCAAAGAGTCTTGCGAGAAGGCCGTCATGGGGGACGGTGTCGAATGCCGCCGACAAGTCCAACATCACCAGCATGACTTTGCCCCCAGAGTCCAGAACACCTTTAATGGTTTCCGAGACCTCAAGGAGCGCAGTCTCTGTGCTTAGATGGGGACGAAAACCCGACTGGGTGGCATGCAAGATCTCATTGGTTTCAAGAAAATTGGAAAGCACAGCCTGAACGTGCTTTTCCACAATCTTCGAGAAAGCCGGCAGCAGAGAGATGGGCCTATAATTGACCGGGGCCTTCGGATCTAGGCCCGACTTTTTTAGCAATGGAATCACCATCGCCTGCTTCCAGGCTTGCGGGACCACTCCCCGACTCAGCGAAAGATTTAACAGCGGGTTTGCCAGAGGATTGATCACCTCCGCAACTTTCGCTAAAAATTTAGCAGGGCAAGGGTCAAGGGGCGACCCCGATTTGAGATTGCCCATTATCGCTAAAGAGTCAGGGGCAGAGATCGGTGGAAACACATTCAGCGTCACATCTGGCCAAGCCCGCCGGGATAAGGTGATCTCAGGATTAGTCTGGACCGTGGGCCCAGGCGATGGAAAAGAATCCTGTATGCGTTGGATCTTGCTTGTAAAGAAATCAGCAAGGTCCGAAGCCCAGGTGCCAGATGGTTTTTCGTCCGAGGTGTTAGACCATGGGGAGGTAAATTCTCTCACAATGGAGAAAATCTCCTTGCAGGAGTTGGAAGCGGCTTCTATTCTCCTAGCTAGATATGCTTTCTTTTCCAGGCGAATGTCCCGGTGATAGGCCTTGACCACCGTCTTATAGGTCAGTTTGGCTACCGTATCATATTGTGCCCGCCAAGCTCTTTCGGCTACCTTACACTGCTGCCGCGAAGCCGACAGTGCTGCTGTAAACCAAGGCGCAGAGACCCGTTTCGGTGTCAGGCGTGGTGTCAGTTCCGGGGCTAGATCATTTAGCCTGTCTAGAAACCAGTCTTGCAGGGTCTCCAGATCCCTGTCCAAATCGCCCAAGAGGGGACACGGGCGATCCACAGCAGCCTGGGCCAGCATCTCTGGGGTCACTTGATGATATGCTCTGTGGACACGGCCCTGTTGTTGTGCCAGGGCAACCATCGGTTTAGCTATGCCTTTGATCGTAAATTTGGCAAGCAAGTGGTCTGACCAGAGTACAGGTGTAATCTCAATCTCCTCAAGAGGGGAAGACGAGAATACCTGGTCAAGAATGTGCCCCTTCTCGTGCGTAGGCTCCTGCAAATAAGGGATCAGTCCCAGCGGGGTCATAGCCTCGGAAAGTTTAGTGGCAGCAGGATCGGACGAATCATCCATCCGGAAGTTAAAATCCCCTGCCACGATGCAATGTTCCGCTTTCAGGGCCAGCCCCAACAGCACGGAGTCCAGGTCTTCAAAGAACGTGCCGGGTGAGCCAGGGGGTCTATACACAAGCAATCCCTTAACAGATTGATGTGGAGACAGAGAAATAGAAAAAGCGAGGGTCTCCGAACCACGGACGTCCTTCACTGGCAAAATCACACACGGGGTGCCCTTCTTGACCACCAAAGCCACTCCGCCCCCCCTGCCCTTAGCTCTATCCTTCCTGAAGATGTTATAATCAGGCGGGATTGCCGTAACGACATCAGGATTGGAAAAATCACCCCACCACGTCTCAGTTAGCATAAGACATAGTGGCTTCACTGTATCTAGGAGCTCAAAAATGTCCTGCGCATGTTTACCCGCTGACCTGGTGTTTAGTAGCATACAGCGGTAGCCCACACTAAGAGTATTATAATTGGGGCGTAATAACCTGATAAATTCACCATTTCTATTGGGGAGCCCGATGATGTCATGTAACCTCTCTGAGACCACAACTGGCCAAAGTCATGAACAACCCCAAATCCGTTCTGGCTGTCCGTGAATATGGTGATCTTAATGCCGTTGGCTGCCAAACAGGCGCGTGTCAATGCAATTATCTCAGCCACCTGTGCAGAGTGTACTCCTTCCAGGCAAGCTGCTTCAATTATTCCAGAAATAGTGCAGACAGCAAAGGCTGCTCTCAACTGACCAGTATTGTCTCTTACACATGAGCCATCCACAAAATAAATTTCATCAGGGTCTGTTAATGGCACATCAACAATATCCGGTCTAGGTTTGGTGCATAGTTCAGTTACATCAAGACAATCATGGTCTTCCCAATCATCTTCTATATCATTCGGTAATGGTAACAAAGTAGCAGGATTCAAGACAGAGCACCTCCTAAGAGTCACATTCTCTGCAGCAAGTATAACCTGCTCGTAGCGTGTGAGCCTGTTGTTAGTCAAGTGCTGCGTCTTGGTCCTGGTCATCAACAATTCCACAGAATGAGGTACATGCACTGTCAGTGGATATCCCATCACAATACTTTGACACCTTTCAATGCTGAAACCTGTTGCAGCAACGGATTTGAGACATCCGGGCAACGCTGCGGCTACTGGATCTAAGGTAGCCGAGAAGTATGCAACTGGTCTACGGACTCCTCCATGATCTTGCACTAGGACTGCTAATGCACACCCCTCCCTCTCGCAGCAGAACAATGCAAATGATTTGGTGTAATCGGGCATTCCCAGAGCCGGAGCGCGACACAAGTCCTCTCTCAGCTCCAAAAAGGCCATCATATAATCTGTGTCCCATGGTACCGGATCACTCACGTCCTTGTGCGTCAGTTTCTGCAGTGGTTTCGCCTTCAGAGAAAAGTTAGCAATCCACTGTCGGCAGTAGCCAACCATGCCTAAGAACATCCTGACCTCTCTTTGAGTCGAGGGCACACTCATTCTCATGATAGTCTCAATCCTGTCAGGTGACACCTTTCTCTTCCCCTTCTCTATTCTGTGACCCAGTTACTGCACTTCTTGCAGGCAGTACTGTAATTTACTGGGAGATACCTTGTGTCCATTCTTCCCCAGATAGTTCAACAAGGCAATGGTATCAATCCTACAAGCATCTTCTGTGTCTGACGCAACAAGGAGGTCGTCTATGTACTGTACAAGAACGGAGTTCTGCGGCAGTACTAGACTCTCAAGATTCCTTTTCAGCAATTGATTGAAGATCGATGGGCTCTCTATATACCCTTGGGGGATACGACACCATGTTAAAACGCGACTCTCTATTTTAAATGCGAAAAGAAATTGGCTCTCCTCGTGCAATGGGATAGAAAAGAAAGCCTGACACAAATCAATCACAGAAAACCATTCAGCTTGGAACGGTATCTGAAACAGTATCACTGATGGATTCGGTACCACTGGACAGCATGGAACAACTATGTTGTTAATTTTTCGTAAGTCCTGCACAATCCTGAACTTCCCACTTGGTTTCTGCAATCCCATTATCGGAGAGTTACAGGGACTTCCCATAACCTCCTTCAGAATTCCCTGTCTAACCATGGACTCAATCACAGGTTCTATACCTTCAAGTGTTTCTGGGGTCAGCTTGTACTGGGGAGTTCAAGGAAATTCAACATTCTGTCTCACCTGAATTCTGACTGGCTCTACCCCCTTAATCAGTCCAATCTCCTCTCCTGTGAAGTCCCAGACTTCTGGGGAGACCGAGTCTCTCAAATCCCAAGGGAGTTCCTCCACAGTTATAGCAGGGTACAACTCAATGCACGTATGCGTATTTGCAACCTTAAAATCAGCATCATCATCGTTAGTCTGTAATTCCACTCCCTTTGGGGTACAATAGATGGTGCAATTAAGTTTGCACAAAAGATCTCTTCCTAACAGGCATACAGGACTGGAATCACACACCACGAACTGGTGTCGGTCACTAAAACTTCCAATCTTAACAGGGACTGGCTCAGTCAGGGGATTTGTCATTCTTCTGTTTGCAACTCCTACAACTTGGATGGTCTGTCCTGAAAGGGGTAAGTTGGGGACCACCGCAGACCGCACCGTGGAGCGAGAGGCACCAGTGTCAACCAGAAATGTGGTGGGATGACCATCTACATCTGCCTCTACAAAAAGTCCTCTCTGATCTACCTCCAGTACAGCTCCTAGAGTACAGCCCTCCTCCCCATCCACGTACCGTCCTGTCACCGGATCAAATTGGTAACACTCGTCCCCTTCCACTATGAAAGGCATCTGCTTATATACCTTGCTTCCTGTAGAAATCTTCGGTGCCTGGGGAACTGGAGCCCTAGGGGCTGACGTCCCCCCTTTCGTCGTCTGAGATTTGGTCACTGTCACCTTCCGTACCGGAGGGGCTTGTACTTCCTCCTCCTCCTCCTCCTGTACCTGATTGTCAGGGTTATGGGGACACTCGCGTCTCCAATGCCCCACCTCGTGACATTAATGGCACTTGGTCGTCTTTTTCAGGGCCTCTATATCTATCCTAGGTCTCGGACCTTCCTCTCCGTCCCTCTTCTGCCCCCCTGATCTCCTCCCCATGGTGCCATTGCCTGACTGACCCTGTCCTCCCGCTTGCATCTGTACTAACATCAGTTTGTCCTTAAGCTTCTTTGTCTTCGAGTCAATCTCGTCACTGCAATACCTCGCATACCTCAAAATCTCATCCAGGGGTTTATTTTGCCAACATATCAGATGTTGCTGTATCATAAGGCAAATATCAGGCCTTAGTCCTAGGACAAATTTGGATACGAACTGTCCCATATCCTTTGGGTCCATCACATCTAACCCACTGTACTGCTTAAAGATCAGCAATAACCTCTCGTAGTATTCATGCACTGTCTCTTTTGGTTCCTGTCTAGTCCGATCTATTTTCACCCAGTCTATGTCCTGTGGTGGTACCTTAGTCTTCAGCCACGTGATCGCCTGCTCATACTTTGCCATCACCCTAGGTGACGGCCCATTCGTGGCAGAATCTCGTTCTGGCTCCGCGGTGGGCCATTCAACACTAACCTTGCACGCTATCCACAAGTCGCTTGGGACCACAATATCAAACAGTGTGTTCAAATCAATCCACAGCACCTTCGAGATTTTAACAAACCTCTCCACCTGTTTGTACCATTCCACTGGACTCTCCCTCAACTTTGGAAATGTGTTCGTAAAAGCAGCCAGATCTCCCCTACTCCAGGGTACATGTACATAACCTCCATGAGCCACCTCCCGCAAGGGGTATGCCTCTGCATGCATCAACCCTCCTCCTGGAGATGTCTCCAGAGCGCTCCTTCTAACGCTCTTTCTTTTTGACCACCTTTCCTCCCATTTCTTCAGAGTGGACCACATACGTATTACCACAATCAGCTCCCTGATGTGAGTTTTCAATCCGATCACCCTCTTTTCTTCTAGATCTTGATCTGAATACTGTAACCGGTGGCCACTCTGCAAAGCTTTTGTTTTTGTCAAATCTACGCTGTATTTATTTGCCAATTCCAAGAGTTTCTCATGAGCAGTCCTAGCCCTCCGTGTAACATCCTTCGCTACAAACAGTAGCTCATCTGGTTCGTATAGTTCAATTCTCTCTAGTGGCAATGTACCTTCCACTATTTCCTCCACTTCTGTTTTCAGCCTCAGCACATCTATTCTTCTTGCCTTTATCGCAGCCCTCAATGTACCTTGGCTAGTAGATCCATTAGAGCCTCTCCCGCCACTGTCCTGAATTTCTCGTCTGTTTTCCTCCGGTGTGTTAGGGGGAACCCTTCTGTTCTCCCAGCCTTCTCGAACCCACTCCTGTCTACTATCGCTAGAGGTGTGATGGGATGCCCCCCTATTCCCCACCCCTTCTTGTTCCCACTCCTGCCTGCTTTCACTAGGCGCACAGTGGGACACCATCCTATCTTCCTGGTTGTCAGACCCAAAGACATTCCTGGATCTATCACTCTGAGTGTCCACAACCGCTTCCCATGTTCTCAAGTCTGGCCTTAATTCTCTCATCGACCTCGGCCTTGGTCCCCTCAGATCCATCGGTCCCCTCCAACCCATCTGTCCTTCCGAGGAGTCTGCCGATGCCACCAACGGAGTACTTCTGTCTACTGGCGTTGGCAACTGCCTCCACCCTTCTCCTGTCCCGTTACTCCTGTCTTCACTAGTGCATCTCTCACTCCCCCTTTGCAACGGATTCTCAACTTGTTTCTGCTCTGTGTTGTACACTGATACTATGGGACCTATGGTAACAGGTACCGTAAGCGCATCTGGCAATTTCAGTGAGTGGACACCCTCTTCCACCCGAACCTTCTGTACTGTAAATCGCCCCACTACTCTCGTCACTGGGGAAGGGGGAGGTGCTTTTTCTCCCTTCACTGGACAAAACATGTCCCCTGAGGTGCTCAAATCACTCACCAGTTTGACCCCACCATCCCCGTCAGACGCTTCCCCGCACTTGGCTGACATTGGCGTGCCCCCCAACTCGGGATTGTATGGAGGTGGTCTCTCTGCCAACATCCTCTCTATCAGGCCATCGTCTGTCTCGCTGTCCTCATCCTCGTCTTCTGTATTTCGCCTCTGTGCATCTAGTAACGGGTACAATCTATCCCCTTCTATAGTCTGTACCCTCCATCTCTTCTCCATGGCATCCCATCTCGCATCTTGGACCGCCTTAACTGATCCTTTCACCCTTTCTTGTCGCCTATCTCTGCCCCTATCATGGGCTGCCCTGATCCATGCATTTAGCGCTTCAAATTGTGTTGGTCTGGGCAAAGGTCGCAACGCAGCCATAATCGCTTTCAGCTGATACAACACTTCTAGCCTAAACGTCCCGTATTTAGGGAAGGTCAATTCTTCATTTCCATCTGTCATCTTACACCAGGTATCAAGCCACAATATGGTATGTAACCCAACATTCATAGCCATGTAATGAGCTGGAGTATCCTCGGGTGGAGCCTCCTCCCCACCCCGAGGTTCTATCTTGTTTTCGCCTTTGAAACATTTCCGCAACACCTTAAAACATTTCATGATGAAAACCCAAAACGTTTCCTTGTTCCACAGCGCTTGTTTACTTCCTGATGACTATCCACCAATCTCAGTGCGGCTTCTCACTAACCGCCCTATCTCTGCGCGGCTCCACACCAACCGACCAATCTCAGCGCGGCTCTTTCTGACGTCACTCGCCTCCGTTTCGCAGCAGTTCCCCTCCTCTCTCCGTACTTCTCGCGGTCTCGCATGCGTCTCAATCATACACTGAAAATGATTACTTCCGACCAAGCAACCACTTCCCTGACTGTACGGCCACAGTCTAATTGTAATTGTCACTAGAACTGGCAAATGTCTGTCCGCGAACGACCGGACAATCGCCTCACTGATAGGTTACAAACTCACGGCAACTTCCGACCAGCGTCTGTTACCCACACACTCACACATTCGTTCCCCCTATCTCGGTCTTGCGGGTGATTAATGGTACCTCATAACCCCCTTAACAATGGTCGACAATTACTATGGGTGTTCGATACACCCGGACCACTTGGACTCTCCCTGAACCCAAGATTTTCACTGGTTGCGCGCGCTCACAACCTGTTCCTCTTTCACACTACAGGCATTCAACTCCGCAAGACAATACAACACACAATACAACATAACACCGCAATCTAGCAACGCATGACCCTTTTCATACTCACTCTCCTTCGACCTGCTGCTTTCTGCCGCACTGTCACTCTCCGTCAGTTTTCGTGGAACGCCGTCCTCCATCCGCGATTCTCTGGACACTCATCCTTGGTTCTATGGGCCTCGGGGTAATCTCAACCTACTTCTGGATTACCCTCACTCTAGAAGGTAAACCATCCTCTGCTACCAACTGGAAAGGCGGGATTTTACCTCTAGAGTCTGCTAGTCATTCTCCAGAATCCCGTCACAGGTCGACTAGACCTTTTTACCTGCCATAGAGTGAATTAGGCAATCTGTCATAAGAGAATAACAATTTAGAAATCCCAATTGCTTCCCCCAAGAACCACTGACCAAACTAAGTTTGAAAGATTTATTACATAACCAAAAACAACTGCAGGTACAAACACCTCAGCAAGAGGTTCAAAAGGTAAACAGGCACTAATACAAACATAATCCTACGGAAAAGTCTCAGGCGACTGATGAACAATACCAGGATCAATTCCAGAACCATCAGACTGAACAGAATAGCTATAACCTGGGTTCTGGTACTCATCGGAATAAAGGACATAAATCCAGGTTAATCTGTCCCTACACTACTCTAAGTGACATCCCTACTCAACAACAGCCCAACCTAACCAAAGGTGTCAGCAGTGGTGACTTCAATGAAGTTCACTCACTTCTCTCCAAGACTAGAGAATCCTCAGTCATAGCTAAGCTATTTACCAAGACCAACCACTCTCTCTGACTCCTCAGCCCATCTGCACTGCCTCTACCCTCGGGGTGCTGTCCCTAATACGAAACCCCAAAATGTGAATGACACGCCTTCAGGTACGCCCTCTCCAAGGTGTCGATTACATGAAATTTTCCACCTTGGCTTTCTTCCATCCTTGTCCGTTAAACGTCCTTGGGTCTCAGACTCTCTGTCGCTTCCAGTTGTATCTTCAAATTCCTGGTTTACTCCTCCATGTCTGAGTCTAACATTTCTAACTCTCATACACAATGGGCCCTTCTACTCTACAATCTACTTGGTGATGCACCTGCAAAAGAATATACGCAAATAGGCTCACATTCTATCAATGTTGCAATATTTTCCAAAACCTCTTTCATAAGCATTTCTTCCGTTTATATGTTTAAGCAAAACAATTTCATACAGGCCTGCCCCATTTCCATGAACTAGGCCTCTGCTAGAGTTTTAGGCCTCACGCTTACATGAGCAAGTCTCTGTGTTCTCTAGGCCTTCAACCTTAACAACAAATGCATTTTCTCTAATTTCGACTAATTCCCAAGTACATAAAGCATGATTATATGTTTGCATTAGTCAATCTGAAGGCACATTAGTAAATCAATTAAACACTCTTATCAAAGTAAAAGATTACATTTTAAAGGCATCTCTACATGAAACGAGTATGAATTCGCACTTTATAACATTGGTTCTGCTCTTCTAATACCAATTTACTTTAGTACCTTGTCATACATTGCATCTAACCATGATTAAAAGTCCTCTATATATGCGGGTGCTGACTACTTGTACATATGCTGCACCCCTACAAATTTCACTGTAAATGGCGCTCTCTCAACCTTAAACCCTTTAGGCAAGGAATGACCTTTGAGTAATACCTTGAAGGTGAATATGAAACATTAAGTGTGTGTCATTGCACGAGAAGCCAACCACCTGGGTCCTCCAATTAGGGGCATATTTTTCTTTTATGGCTGGAAGGGGGGCGCATTCTTTTTATCCTTTCCAGGCCGGGCCCCCTGGTTACGACCTGTGAAGCGCCTCGTTGTGGGTGTCGTGAGTTGCACGGGGGCCCCGTCTGCAGTCTAGACTCGCAGCGAGGCTTCTAAGCCCTGGCACGGCCCTCCCTAGGAACAGGACTCATTTCCGCATCATTTGTACTCTGCACCTGCCCCTCGGATCCCAGGCAGGAGCCATGACTTCAGAGGCAGGAGAGCTTTGGGGGCAGAAACCAGACATGCGGGGGGGGGGGTCAGGTGTGGGTGAGTGCCTGTCACTAAATCCCTGCATTGCATCTGCGCTGGGGCGGCCCTGATGGAGACAGGGATGTTCTCCCCGATTCTGGGTACACGGATGGAGGAGGCCTGTTGTCTTGTTTTGTCTTTATTTCACTTCTTAGGAGGGCACAGGTCCTAAAAAACAGAAGTGGGGGGGGTCTAACCAAGTTAGGCAGCATAGCGCGTGACATCACATTGAGTGACATAATTGAGCGTGACATGGCACGTCGCATCACAGGAAGTGGCATCAAGACCCATGATCTCACAGGAATTGACATCACAAAATGTGACACAAAATTTTAGACCTCACACTTCTGTTTAGCCCAACTGGCAGATGAAGAATTGCAATTCCAAGGGATAACAGCCTTCACCTGTGGGCTGCTTCCTCTATTCCATATTCCAGATTGCCTAATCAAAGTGGAATATTCTGCTAAAACAGTTTCCATTGATTTAAGGCTGAAAATGAATGCTTATGAGTAAAATAAAGTGCTGCTAAAATGCCGCTAAATTTCCATATTTGTGCCGCTAAATTTCCATATTTGTGCCGCTAAATTTGTGAATCCATGCCGCTATATCCTGGGGGGTCTGATATACTGGTGTACAAATATACTTCCCCAGGAGTTACACTCCTCGACGGGTGGCATGATCCAAAGAGGAAGATATAGTCAATATCCTATGTGTATCCTGGGGTGTGGTATATGATGACACTGCAGTTCAATAGGCTAGTCTTACGAGTAATCCAGAAGGCTATTGAATCTCGTTTCACTGGGGCCTTACCCCTGACAGCATTAATAGGCTGAGGACTAATAGTTTGTACTTGTGTTGGAGTTACTGACCCCACTGCGATAGGGGAGCAAGAACTCAAAGTGTGCTGTATGAACTGCACCAGTCTCCTTTATAAGGTGGCTGTGCATTTCAGTACCCCAACCACTTCAGCAGGTGCTAAGGTATCAGGACAGGGAATGGACATGTAGCCAGCCAAGACTGACCATGTATCCCCTTCATTCTTCAGGGGTCCCAGGTGGACATACCTTTGGGTGTTGGTAATTGACCAGTGAACTAGTTCTGGTGTTCCTGGTAAGTCAAAGGGATTTCTACTTCTTGATAAGCCTCATAGTGTACTGGTGAATCTAATGCTGTATAGTCTCAAAACTGCCATGGAGTAGCATTGATAGGCTCAAACTTCACCCATGAGTAAAATGTCTCAAAGGCATTTGCTGCATGTGCAGCAAGTACTAACATAACTGCCCATCCCCCTCATCGGGTGAGATGCTGACTAACAACTTCCCTGTAATTGGGAAACCTCTATTACAAGGCAGGCAGTACACCATAATCGTGAAAACATGTGTTGTAATGGTAATTGTTTTGTAAAATCTGCATTGTAAAAGTATGCGCTGTAATGGTATGCGTTGTAAAGTCACATATTCCCTGTAATTGGCTCCTATCACTATAGGTGCTGCCTTGGTGAACCAATTCTATGAAAATGGAATCAATGAATTAGAAAACCCAACCTTTTTAAAAGTCAAGTTTTACAAACCTACAGAAATAGGTGCTCCCTTATCTCCAGTAAGAGATAACCATGATTTCTACGGATGTCTCCATAAGGTCCTAATCATGGTTCTCAAGTGTGTTATGAATAGTGCAAGAACTACTCAATGTGTAACCTTAAGATATGATCCCCACGTTGGATGCCAACTTCTGTGTAAACTATGACTGGCATTGTTCTACAAGATTTCCTTTTTACCCACTAGCGACCCATGTGAACATAATTCAGTGCACCAGCTCTGACTGTGACAGATCAGTTGTAGTAGTCTGCAGAACCCCACTCAGTACATAGTTGAAGTGAAGTCATTGCTTATGGGTTACTAACAATCCCTGAAAAAGGAATAGGGGCACCGTGGTAACAGTAAACCTATTTTGCTCTTACAGTATCACACCGAGTACTAGGAAGAACATACACTTTTATCTAAAAATATTTATCACAATAGAGCAAACCTTTTTTTTTGTACATCTAAAATAATGACAAAGGATATCATAATGCTTTCCTGAAAACTACAACAGGAGCCTGGAAAACCACTACAGAATTTAAACTACAGCTTTAAGCATCCTGCTTATGTCAAAACAGTTTAAATACTATCTGGTGGATGCATGTGTTGTCAACAATGAAATAGGTGAACATGTTGCCCTGAAACAACAATGGCCTACCACCATGGTCGGCTTTAGCACTGCTGGCATTTGGTGTGACACTCTACGCCACTTCGCTCTTTGCCTCACTACTCTACTCTGCACTACTCCACTCTATGCCAGTGCACTCTACTATGCACCACAGCACTATGCACCAGTCATGTATAGGCCCCTCCATGCTACCCTGCAACACTCCACTCTATGCCACTGCACTCTATTCAACTACTCTATGCCACTGCACTCTGTCCTGCACCACTCCACTCTACGCCATGTCACTCTACTCTGAAACAATCTACACCACTGCACTCTATGCCACTCTTCTTCACTTTGCGCTCTCCACTTTATGCTACTGCACTCTAGGCCACTCTGCTCTACTCTTCACTACTTTATTCCAATGCGCTGTATGCCAGTTCTCTATACTACTGCACTCTACCCTGAACCTCTCCACTCTACCCTGCACCACTCCACTCTATGCCACTTCACTCTACTCTCAAACAATCTATTCAAAGCCACTGCACTCTACTCCACTCTGCGCCACTCTACATCACTGCACTCTACACTGCGCAACTCTACTCTGCAACACTCTATTCTGAGCACTGCCCTCTATGCCCCTCTACACCAGTGCACTCTATGTCAATGCACTTGACACCAACTTCTCTGCGCCACTGCACTCTATGTCACTATGCTATGCCCAGCAACACTCTATGCTACTGTTCCAAGCGTCCACAGAATGACTGCCGGCGGCAGATCATTTTCCCACCTCACCGCCAAGACATGGAACACCCTCCACCTCCACCTGCAGCGGACCCAGGACCTGCTGACCTTCAGGAGACATCTCAAGACCTGGCTATTCGAGCAGTAGCAGCACCCCACCCCAGCGCCTTGAGACCCTACTGATGCTACTGCACTCTATGCCACTGCATGCTGTGCTACTCTATTCCACTCTGCAACACTCTACTCTGCAACAATCTACTCAACGCCACCCTAGTCCATGCCACTGCACTCTACGCCACCCTGCTCTGCAAGACTGCACTCTCGGCCACTGAATTTAACACTACTCCAGTCTGCACCACTGAACTCTATGCCACTGCATACCACGCCACCCCACTGTAAGCTACCCCACTCTACACTATTGCATCGACATGTCACTGCACTCTAGGCTACTCTGCTCTACTCTCTACCCTAAGTGTGGCAGGGTATGCTCAGACGTGAGTACCTTGCTCACTTGGCCACTGGATTCAAGATAGCCTGGCTGATGAGGATTATGAATCCAAAACCGGTCCCAGGATGCTTGTTTACGGTCCAGGGAAGACATGGCTTGGCAGTTCGGGCTGGACTGTTCCCATAAGGCACGGGGTCAGACTGATTTGCATATAGCCATGTCTGAACTGGGGTGGCCGAGTGAGCTAAAGAATGGTGATGGATTAAACCCAGATCAGTTGACTGGGGGTGAGTGTTTGATTTGCTCAAACGCTCCGTCCATCATCCCCTTTTGTATCGCTTTGTTCGCCCTAAGTGTGGCAGGGTATGCTCAGACGTGAGTCCCTTGCTCACTTGGCCACTGGATTCAAGATAGCCTGGCTGATGAGGATTATGAATCCGAAACCGGTCCCAGGATGCTTGTTTCCGGTCCAGGGAAGACATGGCTTGGCAGTTCGGGCTGGACTGTTCCCATAAGGCACGGGGTCAGACTGATTTGCATATAGCCATGTCTGAACTGGGGTGGCCGAGTGAGCTAAAGAATGGTGATGGATTAAACCCAGATCAGTTGACTGGGGGTGAGTGTTTGATTTGCTCACACGCTCCGTCCATCATCCCCTTTTGTATCGCTTTGTTCGCCCTAAGTGTGGCAGGGTATGCTCAGACGTGAGTCCCTTGCTCACTTGGCCACTGGATTCAAGATAGCCTGGCTGATGAGGATTATGAATCCGAAACCGGTCCCAGGATGCTTGTTTCCGGTCCAGGGAAGACATGGCTTGGCAGTTCGGGCTGGACTGTTACCATAAGGCACGGGGTCAGACTGATTTGCATATAGCCATGTCTGAACTGGGGTGGCCGAGTGAGCTAAAGAATGGTGATGGATTAAACCCAGATCAGTTGACTGGGGGTGAGTGTTTGATTTGCTCAAACGCTCCGTCCATCATCCCCTTTTGTATTACTCTGCTCTACTCTACACCACTGTACTCTACGCCACTGCTCTCTTCACCACTCTACGGTGTGCCACTCTACTCTGCACCGCTCTGCTCTAAGCCACTGTACTCTACACCACTGCACTCTACTCAGCACCACTCAACTTCACACTACTGCACTCTGCGCCACTGCACTCTGCATCACTCCAAGCCACTGTAATATATTCTGCATCACTCCACACCACTACACTCTACACCACTCTACCAGCTGCAGCTGCTGCTGGTAAGAGCGGTAGGACTGGCTGGGGGGGATTACAAGAGAAGACCACGAGCTGAAATTAATTATTTATTTAATTTCCCTTTGTGGTTGTTTCTCGAAATTTCTCCCAGCCGACCCCACTACTCTAACTGCAGAGGCCATGACTGTACTCTACTCTACACCACTGCACTCTACACAACTCTACTCTACACCTCTGCACTCTACTATGCACCACTCCACTCTACCCTGAACCAATGCGCTCTACGCAACTTCATTCTACTTTGAAAGAATCTCCTCTACTATGCACCACTCTACTCTACAACACTTTACGCAAAACCGATGCACTCTACACCACTGTACTGTATGAGAATCTACTCTGCACCACTGTACTTTATGCCACTTCACTCTACTCCACTGTACTCCACTCTATGATACTCCACTATGTGATACTCTACTCCATTAAACTCTATCACACTCTAAGACTCTCTACTACACTCTATGCCACTCTACAACTCTACTCTACTCTACAATGCGCTACCAACTCCCCCTATGCCACTCCATGCCCCTTTACCCCATTCTATTCTATGACACACTACTACACTCTATTCCATTCAATGCCACTCCATTCTACTCTATGCCACTCCACTCTACAAGACTGTACTCCACTCCATCCCTTTTCACTCTCCTACACTACTCCACTCTATGCCACTCCACTGTACGCCATTCTACTCTACTCTATGCTACTCTATTCTACAACAAAAAACTCTACTCTACGCAACACCCTCTACACCACTCAACTCTGCTATACACCACTCAATGACACTCTATGCCACTCCGCAGCACTCTGCTCTGACATTCTACACCACTCAACTCTATGCCCTTCTACTCTATGACACTCTACTTCCTCCAAGCCACTTCTTGCCAATCCATGACACTCCACTTCACTCAACTCTACACCAATCTATGCTACTCCATGCCACTCCATTAAACTTTACTGTACTCCACTTTATGATATTCCACTCCATGACACTTTCCTTTACCCCATTAACAATTAGCCATGCCGAACAGCAACCACGCCTCTGTGCCAGATGGCTAAAACATATCGGCTAAGCCAATGGCTCTTTAGGTGTTCTGACCATTTGACAAAAGCAATAGGTCTGCCTAACTCAAAATAACACACTTTACGTTGTACGTGACATAGTCTGCTGTGTGCAGCAGGGGGTTGGCACCTGACAAATGGTTCAGGCCAGGTTTCATACCGTGCATTGTGATAGACATCTTACTTTACATTAAAAAACATATAAATTCACTGGAAAAAAACAACAGTTAAAGTGATATTATAGTTAACAATTGTAATGATATCTTACTTAACATTAAAAAAAAGCTTAAAAACTCACTGAAAGAAAAAAGGGACTTTATAGTTAGGTGAAAATGTTAGTTAAAACATACCGGGGAAGATTTACAAGAAAGTGAAGCATCTATAGAGATGCGTCACTTTCCTTGCGGCACCCTAAAAAATGCTTGCGCCACCATGGGTGCACCGTATTTACAATATAGCGCACCATGGCGGAAGGATTGACAGAAGCGTCAGAAATTCTGACCCATCTGTAGGGCCAAAAGTCACGCATTGCTGGAGTTGTGTCGCAAGGACGACGCAACTCCAGCAATGCATTTTGTGGCGTATTCCCACTACACTGCACCACTCCTTACGCCCACTTCAAGCAGGCGTAAGGTTTTGACGCAGTGCCGTCCTAAAAGTGACGCAGTGAAATTTTGTAGATTTTACTGCGTCACTTTTACGAGGCTTTCCTGTGTAGGAACACCCCCTGCATACATTATACCTGACGCAGGTATAACGTGACGCAGGGCTTTACAGTGTGACACATCGCCCTAGATGCGGCACGTTGTAAATATGGCACCTTGTTTGTGCCGCCATTGCGTCACAAAAAGGTGCAAGGGGCCTTGTAAATCTGCCCCACCATTTTCAAAAGAATAGCTCCTCTGGAATTCACCAGTTATAGTTATCTCAAGTAACTATAACTCGTGCCCTAAAGTAACCGTAACTGTGCCCGCACCATGCACAGGGTTGTTAGTTTAAAATGGTATTTTGGAGTGTTGTTATGGTGGTATAGAGTGGGGTAAAGCGGAGTTGACCAGAGTGGAGTGGCCTAGTGTACAGTGGAGTAAAGGTATCATAGAGTGGAGTGGTGTGTCATAGAGCACAGTGGAGTAGAGTGGAGCGGCGTAGCATAGAGAGGAGTGAAGTGTCATAGAGTGAAGTGAAGTAGCGTGTCATACAGTGGAGTGGAGTGTTGTAAAGGGCCGGAAAGTGTCGTAGAGTGGAGTGGCATTGAGTGAAGTAGAGTGTTGTGGGGTGGCATAGAGTAGATTGTGGTAGAGTGAAATGGCATAGAGTGTCGTCGAGTGGCATAGAGTGGAGTGGAGTAGTGTGGCATAGAGTAGAGTGGAGTAAAGTCGGGTGGAGTGGCATAGAGGGAGTCACATAAAGTGTTGCAAAGTGGAGTAGAGTGTTGTACAGTGGCATGGGTTGGAGTAGAGTGGAGGTGTATTGAGTGTACTAGAGTGACACAGAGTGGCATAGAGTGTAGTAGAGTGTAGTAGAATGGAGCGATTTAGAGTGGAGTGTTGTACAGTGGAGTAGAGTAGGAAAAAGTGGAGTAGAGTTAAGTGGAGTCGAGTGGAGTGGCATAGCCAAGAGTGGAGTAAAGTGTCATAGGGTAGAGTGGCATGTCATTGATGTCTTAGAGGGGAGTGGCATAGAATGGTGTAGCATGTTGTGGAGTAGAGTAGAGTGGAGTGGCACAGAAGGTCATAAAGTTGAGTGAGATAGAGTGGCGCAGAGTGGAGTGGCATAGAGTAGAGTACTGGAATACAGTGTAGTAAAGTGGAGTACTATGTCATAGAGTAGAGTGTAGCAAAGAGGAGTGGTTTAGAATAGAGTGAGTTGTGTAGAGTGCAGTAGAGTGTCGTAGAGTGGCATAGAGTGGAGTAGAGGCTTGTACAGTGGCATAGAGTGGAGCAAAGAGTTCTAGAGTGGAGGGGCGTAGACTGTCGCACAGTGGAGTAGAGTGTCATAAAGGGAATAAGAGTGGAGTGGCCTAGAGGGGAGTAGAGTGTTATACAGTGTCGTGCCGTAGAATATCATGGTGTAGAGTGTAATGGCATACAGTGTCATGGTGTAGAGTGTTGTGTCGTAGAGTGATGTGGCATAGAGTGGAGTGGTGTAGAGTGGAGTGGCATTGAGTGGAATAGCATAGAGTGCAGTGGTGTAGAGTGGAATTGCACGTCGTAGAGTACAGCAGAGTGGTGAGTGGTAGAATAGAGTGGAGTGTCATGTAATAGATTGGCTTGACGTAACGTGTCTTACAGTGGGGGTAGAGTGTAGTGGCATAGAGTGTAGTGGGATAGAGTGGAGTGGCGTAGAGTGCAGTGATATGTCGTACAGTAGAGTGGATTGTCATGTCATAGAGTACTGTGTCGTACAGTGTCTTACAGTGGAGTGGAATAGCATAGAGTGGAGGGGCACGGAGTGGCATGTCGTAAAGTAGAGTGGAGTGTTGTTCCATAGAGTAGCATTTCGTACAGTATCTTACAGTGGAGTGGCGTAGAGTGGAATATCATAGAGTGGAATGATGTTTCGTAGAGTGGATGTCATACAGTGGAGTGGAGAGGTGTGTCATGTTGTCATGTAGTGTCTTTTGCATCCTCCATTGACTTTTTAGACAGACGAAGCAGCAAAATGGGAGATTCCTTGGTTTCTGTATCATATATCTAACATATCCCTATGTTATTTCACCTATAAGGTACATGAGGCACTCTACAAAAGTGTGAATACATAGGGAAATGTATTTTTCCTGTTCTATATATATATTTTTTAAAGTAACAGAGTACTGTGGTACTATCTTGGAAATACTGTGGTACATTTTGAAATAAAACAAAAGATTTATGACAAACAATAAAACAACAATTTATTATTTTTGTTTATTATTGTTTCTAATGAATCCTGTTTTTTTTTATTTCAAAAGGTAGAGAGCAACAAAAATATGTTTCCCTAACTATTTACACTTTTGTAAAATGCCTCATGTCTTCCTGTAAAAACAGGAATAGCAGTGTGGTCAAAACAATGTGGCTGCTTTTACTTATGTAAGGGCTATCATTAGCCAGGAATATTGTGTTTTGTCACCATTGTCACGACCATTAGCACGATATACCTCGATTTATCATAAATAAATATATAGCGCAGGGGAACCTAACGGATTTCAGCACGGAGACAGAGTTTCTTCACGTACCCTGCAGTTTCCCTCAGTAGTCCTGGTCACCCTGGTAACTGGGCACTGCATGGGCATTTTCCCAATCGTGTTGAGGCTTGTGGTGCTTATCATTCTTGGTATGAGGATCCCCCTTGACACTGCTGTAATATTCACGTGGGTTGCTGTACAGTGGAAGTATTCCGATTGGACAGCCTGTAATGCCTGGGATCTGCCTTCACTGAAGCAGCGTTTTCTGAACGATGGCACTTTCATTTGTTGTCTACCATGGAACTTTACAGTAGCTTGGTGACACTAATGTTTATTTAAGCTGTGCAATAAGCCCATACTGCTACAATATTTGGAAACACTTATGTTTTTTATTTTCCGTATCTTTGGACATCTGGCATAGAGTGCCACACGATTGCATTATGGGATAGGTAGTCTCAAGTTAATCCTTTCAGTAGATACAGCACTGTTGATACGCAAGTGTGGTGTTAAGCGCTATTGGGAAAATGTATATCATTGCACTTAGACTAAATTGGTGTTCTTTATCCATTTAAGTGGTTTCTGCATTACATAATTTTGACTTCATTTAGCAGTCACTGTAAAGACAAAAGCACGTGATCATATTATTCGGCAGACATGAAGCGAGCAGAATTCTGTTTAATTAACTTGGCATTTCAGGTCAACAGTATGACCCATATGCACTTAACCCTCACTGTACTTTTTTTAATTAATGAGAGGTGGTTGACGCCATGTGATATTTATTAGTAATGGATGTATTGTATTAAGAGCTGCTTTTTGATTTTATGTCTCATTTATTTTCAGGATTTGTACAATTGCACAGTTTGCAAGTTATTCTTGTTTATTTAAACAGTTATTTAAATGTATTATCTGATTTTTAAGTATCTGCAGCTCGTGCAGTATTTTTACAATTTCTTTGCACTAAGCATTACCTCATCGTCCCTCCCTCGCTTCCCTTACTTACGAAATTGAGGCATCCCTGCCTCACCAGACACCCGTACCCACGTGATTTGTCACGTGGGGACTATATATAGCCCCCAGCCCCCTCATACCTCCTGTTTTTTTCTGTCTCACCACTGTGAGACGCGCGTCCCACGCGCTGGCCGTTCTGCGGAGCTGCGGTCATTTTCTCTTTCTTGAGGGCTTCTCCCTCACTTGCTATCGCCTTCCTGGGTCTGGCGGCGCCGTCCTGGTGTATGCGAGCCTTCCCCACCGCGTTGTTGTTTTTGCGGTGCACTTCTCGGCGGCTGGGCGGTCGGGTTCCGGGTGACGGAGTCACCGGCCCTGAGTGGCTGGGGCTGTGGTTCCGGTTCGGATGGCCGGAATGGAGGCGGCGGCTGGCGGATGTGCTGTAGCTTCTCGGCTGGCTGTTTCCGATGCTCCCATGCGGTAGGGGCCTCGTTTGAGGTCGTTTTTTATACATTTTTATGTTTTTGATGATTGGTTTCATTGTCTGCGAGGCTTCTTTATTGGTTGCCTCGTGTATCCTTTGTTTCTATTGTTTTTTTCCCGGCTGGGGCTGTGTTACACTTTATTTAAGGGCTTGCCTCGGCTTTCTGCCCTGTCAGTTTCACTATGGCTGAACGGACTTCGAAGCGCTTGAGGGTTTTGTCCTCCTCTGATGAGGATGATGAGGTGCCTGTCCCGGCTCGTAGGACCAGGTCCCAGGGTCCGGTGGATTCTTCTGCCCTCCTGTCTGCTTCTGAGGTGCAGTCCATGATTGAGGCTGCTGTGTCTCGTGCTTTGGAGGCGAGGGGTGCTAAGCCACGGCGCAGGTCTTCTCGTGTTGCGGGGGGTCCGGTGGACTCTCCCTCTGAGGACTCGTCTTCTTCTTCGGACTCTGCCATGCCTTCTACATCTTCGGGGAAGTTTGTGCGTAGGGAGGAGGTGCCTGCTATTCTCCAGCACATCAGGGAGAACTTGGGGTTTTCTCCTTTTGCTGCTCCCATGGGGTCCGAGGACATTTTTCCCCAATATGTTAAGCCTCCTGAACTCACTATGCCCTTTCATGGCCGCATCAAAGACTTGATTTCGGGGGAATGGCGGGACCTTGAGCGCTCCTCTGTTCCTCGCTTTTTACAAAAGCTTTATTCCCTGGAGGAGGGGGAGGTCTCTCTTCCTCACTCTGTGAAGGTGGATGCCATGTTGGCCACTCTTATTGGGCGCACTTCTATTAATCCTGAGGATTGTTCGCCTTCGGATGCCACGGATAAGAAGGTGGATGGTGCGCTGAAGAAGGCCTTTTCCGCTGGGAATTTGTCTTTACGTGCTGGCATCTACTCTGCGTATGCGGCGCAGTCTTTGGTGTCTGACTTTGGCAAGCTGGCCACGGCTGTTCAGGAGGAGTCGGACTGCTCTGGCTTGCTTGTCCACATGGAGCAGCAGGCTAAGCTCTTGGCTGACGTCTCTTCGGATGTTCTTCGCTCTGCGGCCATGGCCTCTGGCTCCTTGGTTTTGGCTCGTCGGAACTTGTGGATGCGTGACTGGAAGGCTGATTCTTCGGAGAAGTCCTCACTCCTTAAGATTCCCTTTGATGGCAAATTGCTCTTTGGTGACCAGCTGGATAGTATGGTCACTAAGGCATTCAAGGACCGTAAGCATGCTCTGCCTTACAAGGGCAAGGCGTCTGCCTCTGGTTCTCGCCGTTTTTGGAATCCTGCTCCTTCCTCCTCTGCATCTTTTCAGTCTTCCCGCCAGTCCTCCAGGAACTTTTCTGCTCGTCAACGCCATTTCAGGCCCAGGAAATCTTCGGCCTTGCCTGGTCCCAAGCTTCCGGAGGATACCTTCAAGAGGAAGTCCTGACGTCGACTGTGTTTCGCCCTCAGGTCCTGTGGGCGGGAGGCTGATGTCTTTCCTGGACGCTTGGCAGCTGGATGTGAGGGATCGCTGGGCATTGACTATTGTCAGGAGAGGCTATCTTATCGACTTTGTCGCCGTTCCGCCCGGCTGGGGCACCATCCTTACTCCTATCCCCAAGTCTCCGTCCAAGCGGGAGGCTCTACTGGAAGGGGTTCGGGATCTTCTGTCAAAAAAGGCGATCGTTCCGGTCCCGCTGGCGCAGCGAGGTCTGGGATGTTATTCCATTTTGTTTCTGGTCCAGAAGGTGTCAGGGGGATTCCGGCCGGTTCTGGACCTGAAGAGTGTGAATGGTTGGGTTCGGACCGTTCACTTCAAGATGGTGACTTTGCAGTCCATCATTCCGTTGGTGGGGGTCCGGGACTTCATGACGTCTATCGATTTGCAGGACGCCTACCTTCACGTTCCTGTGGCTCGGACTCATCAGCAGTTTCTTCGCTTTGCGGTTGGCGGCTTCCACTTCCAGTTTGCGGTTTTGCCATTCGGGCTGAAGTCCGCCCCTCGGGTCTTCACCAAGCTCTTGGCCCCCTTGGTGGCCCTGGTCCACTGTCAGGGGATATTTTTACATCCTTATCTGGACGACTGGCTGGTTCATGCTCCCTCTTTCCAGTTGACTGTCGATCACACAGGCTTGGTGCTGGCCGTTTTGAGGGGGCACGGCTTTCTTGTCAATCTGGGCAAGTCGTTCCTTGTTCCTTCCCAGGATCGTCTCTTCATTGGGGCCAGGTTTCGGACAGATTTGGGAGTGGTCACTCTGCCCGAGGCTCGGGTGGTCAGGATTCAGTCTCACATCCTGTCTCTGCTGTCAGGTCCAGTACAGGTGGCGGCACGTTGGCTGCAGGTTCAGGGGGATATGGCTGCCACGGTGTTTCTGGTTCCTTGGGCCAGATTTCATTTTCACACGCTGTTGGCTCATGTTCTGGCGCATTGGTCTCCCCATTGCCTTCCCCTCTCTTCTCCAATCCCGGTTTCCCCTCAGATCAGATCTTCTCTGGGTTGGTGGCTGGTTCGGGGTCATTTGCTGAAGGGTGTCTCTCTCTCTCCTCCGGCTCCGGTTGTGGTGACGACCGATGCCAGTCTCTCGGGTTGGGGGGCATGGCTGGGGGTTCATCAGTCCAGGGGCTTCTGGTCTCCCGCTCAGAGCAGGATGTCATCGAACTGGAGGGAGTTGGAGGCTGTCCGTTTGGCTCTGTTGGCCTTCTCCCAGTTTCTGCAGGGTTCCGTGGTCCTGGTCAGGACGGACAACGTCACGGCCATGGCTTACGTCAACAGGCAGGGGGGGACGAGGTCCTCTTCTCTGGCCCTAGTGGCGGGGCGGTTGTTTGTTTGGGCGGAATCTCATCTGTTGGCTCTCTCGGCGATCCATATTCGGGGGGTGTCCAATTCCCGGGCGGATGCCCTCAGCAGGGCCATTCCGTCGTCTGTGGATTTCTGCCTTCGTCGGGAGTTGTTTGTGGCTCTGACGTTGCGTTGGGGTGTTCCGGTGGTGGACCTCTTTGCGGATGTGGGAAATGCCTTGGTGTCCCGGTTTGTCTCCCGCTGTCGGGAGGGGTCGGCCTGGGCGGTGGATGCTCTCTCTTGCCCTTGGCCCCGCGGGCTTCTGTATGCGTTTCCTCCTTTCCCCCTTCTTCTCCGCTTCCTGCTGAGGGTCCGGTCCTCGGGGGCTTCTGTGATTCTGGTGGCTCCGGCGTGGCCTCGTGCCTCCTGGTTTCCTCTCCTGGTGGAGTTGAGGTCGGAGGTGGAGTGGTTGCTGCCTCTGTCTCCTCCCCCTTTGGTCTTCCCGGCGTTTCAACAGGATGTTCTGGGCCGGATGCGCTTGGCGGCTTGGTGGTTGAACGCCTAGGTCTTCTGCGACGAGGGGTTCCGGCTGGTTTGACCTCTACTCTGCAGGCGGCTAGACGCGCTTCGACCAACAAGTCTTACCTACGGCACTGGCGTTCTTTCAGTCGGTGGTGTCTTGTCAGGGGTTTGGACCCCTCTTCCTCTTCTTTGTTTGAGGTGATGCTGTTTCTTCAGGAGGGTGCTTCCTTGGGCTTGAAGGTGTCTTCCCTTCGTTTGCAGTGGGCGGCGATTCGGGCGTTTAGGAGCTCTTGGGGCAATCTCTCGGATTCTGAGGGGTTGGTCAGTCGCCTTTTTAAGGGTTTGAATAACGTTCTTCCTGCCCCTCGGCGGCATTTTCCAACCTGGGATCTTTCTCTGGTCTTGGACGCCTTGATGTCGTCTCCCTTTGAGCCGTTGGTTTCTGTGGATCTGCGCCTGTTGTCCTTCAAGACTTTCTTTTTGGTGGCCATTACATCTGCTCGCCGCCTGTGTGAACTGGGTGCTCTTTCTTCCAAACACCCTTTTTGTCGGGTTTTTGATGACAGAATCGTGTTGCGACCTATTCTTTCCTTTCGTCCTAAGGTGGACTCTCAATTCCACAGGGATCAGGAGTTGGTTCTCCCTTCCTTTTTTGGTTCCCCGTCCTCGGAGTCTGAGGTGCGGCTTCACTCCTTGGATGTTAGGAGGGCTCTCCTGGTCTATTTGGTGCGGGTCGCTCCTTTCCGTCTCTCAGATTCCCTTTTTGTTAATTTTGGTCCTGTGAATAGGGGTTTGCGTCCTTCTACTCCTTCCTTGAGTCGTTGGGTTCGTTCTCTGATTTCTTTGGCATACAAAGAGGGGGGGCACCTTTCTCCTTTGGGGGTTCAGGGTTGTTCCACTCGCTCCATGGCTGCTTCCTGTGCGGAGGTCCAAGGGGCTTCCATTTCGGAGATCTGCCGGGCTGCAACCTGGGCTTCCCCGCTGACCTTTGCCTCTCATTACAGGATTGGCCAGGAGGTTGACTGTGCGGATGTGTTTGGACACAGGGTTCTTTCCACTATGATTCCTGAATAGTGATTTTTCCCCTGGTCTTCTGTGTTTTTTAATAAACCTGTTTTTTGCATACCTTCTTTGGTTGTCCTGTTTGGCTTTGTACATCTCAATTTCGTAAGGAAGGGAAGCGAGGGAGGGACGATGAGGTAATGCTTCAATTACTTACCGGTAATTGCATTACTCTGAGTCCTACTCCCTCGCTTCCCTTACTTACATCCCTCCCTCCCTCCCTGATGGTCCAGGCCAACCTTTTGGTATGGTTTCGATCTGTGTGGTATTACAGGAGGTATGAGGGGGCTGGGGGCTATATATAGTCCCCACGTGACAAATAACGTGGGTACGGGTGTCTGGTGAGGCAGGGATGCCTCAATTTCGTAAGTAAGGGAAGCGAGGGAGTAGGACTCAGAGTAATGCAATTACCGGTAAGTAATTGAAGCACTATCTATGTGGGGTAAAAATGGCGTCCATCAGATTGATAAAGGCTGTTGAACAGCCGAAAACGTTTTCTCTTTCATCTGCTGGGTCACGAGGTACCCTTTTCATTAAAAGAAGCCGTAATCTTACAAGCTTCGTGTACGTGCCCTTTTTTTTCATGTTGGAGGAAAGGGGTTTGCGTGTATATATATATATATATATCTATATATATATATATATATGTGTGTGTGTGTGTAGCGCGAAAACCTGCAGTACGCCAACATACTTCAGCACAGTGGATACAGGTACGAACCACTCGAGGGACTCCAATAAAGTTTTTCAGTGCTTCTTTTTATTTAATGGCATCCGGTCAGCCCTGGCCAGTGCCCCAACATGACGCGTTTCGACAGACCCAGTCTGTCTTGATCACCTGACACGCCACTACTCTTGTGATACTTAAATAGTGAAACTAAAGATGGTAAAGGCCAATACAATGCACATGAGTCAACTCCTCAGTTCAAATGTCACATGATCATAAACACTGAAAAGATACTTTCCAATTACATATGTAATAGGATTGAACAGATATGCTTCACATTATTTCAAATTGAAAAGTTTAAATGCATAAGTACATGAATAAATATTGTAGATAAAAACAATAAATATTATTTCACAAATACAATTTAAAAACATGAACGGACATCAAATAAATAGTGAAGGAGAATAACCATTTCTACTAATATACAAATAACATTCGAAAAGTCCTCATGTATAAATATGTGCAAATGAAGCAAGATATCTGTAAACATATGACACTAGTGCAAAGAATGTATCTTCAGAATCCAATAATTGATCAAACTCATGTGCAAACATTGCCAAAGTACGTGCTAAAGTGCTTGTGTTGAAAGTGAATAAATGTGTAAGTGTAAACATCTATATAATTTAAACAAATATGGAACAGCAGCAGTAATATATGTTATCCCGGAGCCCCGGGAATTGAGCCTATAGATAAAGGACAGCTATAACATAGCAACAGTTATCCATTAATGATTATGCAAACAATCATAAAGTCAAAAAATGATGAACCAAATGTAATACATTAATATTGAATGTTCGATGGGTCAGTGCCCGGTGACTATACTCGTCATCACAAACAAGAAATCAACAAGAAGCTGGAAATTTAAGAGGGAGCTGGTAATTAAAAAGGAACCCCCAAAGGAGTAGTGACAACACATTACTAGATAAAAACTAAATAGACTCATCATTTCGACTTAGAGAAGTATTACTAATGACAGAAAGAATTAATACGTTCATGAATAAGGATGGTTAAGGGAAGACAACCGACTGATTTATAAAAAGTTATCCTCCCCCATATTGAGCCCATTCGGCATCTTAGGGGGTCATTAGGATAGCGGGCGGACTAAGTCTGCCTGCCATCCTATCGGTGTTTGGGACCGCCCGCCATAAGGGCGGGGGTCCCATGGGGGGGATTAGGATGCGCCCGCCACTGTGACGGGCGCATCCTGCATGTTTAGCATTGTGGCGGGCAGTGCTCTCAGCACCGCCCGCCACAATGACATCACATATTACATCACTCATGACATGGTCAGTGACATCACTGATGACATCACTTATGACATCTCAAATGACATCACTGATGACATGATCCAGTGAATGTGTTTTTCTGAAAATTAAATATGTTTTATATATGTATATCTTAAGTTCGATGGAAGAATACATGGATAAATAAGGGTCTAAATGGATCTTTTTTTTTATTATTTATTGTATAAATGACTGATTAAGTGTATCTTAGTGAATACATGGGTTAGCGAGTAATGTTTAAATATGTAAATATCTGTATCAGTCTCTCACTTTGTGTATAAATGACTGCATGGGTTGGTGAGTAGCTACATGAGTGTCTATATGGGTTATTAGTTGTTTTTTGAGTATCAGTATGAGTGTGTGAGTGTCTGTGTGGTTTGCTGGAGGGTATTACTTAGTGCATAGATGCATGAATGAGTGAGTCACTGTTTGTATGTATGTGTTGAAGACAGTATGTGTGCAGTACTGTATGAGTGAATGACTGTCTCAATACTGTCTTTATGAGTAACTACATATGTTTTGTACTACTATATGTCAGTATTTGTGTATATAAGTGAGTATATGTGAGAGTGAGAGATTGGAAGAGTTCCTGTATAAATAAGTATGTGTTTTTTATAAGTGATGGTTTAAGAGAGTAAGTATGTGTACGTTTCTGTAGAAGTAAGTGTGGTGGTGTGTGTATAACTGTATATGTAAGTAGATTGATGTTTGATACTTTGTTTGCATGGGTGACTATGTGTGTGAGTAACTCTATGGATGAGTGGCGGTGTGTAACAGGATGTAAAGTTATATGAGTAGATATGATGAGTAAGTACATATATGGGTGACTGTATAGGACTGTTGGTGAATGAGTGGATGTGTGTATAGATCTTGGAATTACTGAACAGGTGTGTTGTAACTGGTATTAGTATGTCCATTGTTTTGAAAATGCTAGTTTGTATTTTTGAATGTGTGTATATCAAAGGTTATATTAGGGTGAGAGGATGTTTGCCACTCTATCACAAGGATGATGCCATCAGTGATGTCATGAGTGATGTCATGAGTGATGTCACTGACCATGTCATGAGTGATGTAATATGTGACGTCATCAGCAGTGCATTGCGGGCGCGCGAGTTATAGTTAGCTGAAGTAACTATAACGGGGGAATTTCAATGGTTTTGTATGAATGAAATGTCCACCTAACTATAACATGTGTGAAACCTATGTTTTTTTCAGTGAATTTCAAAGGTTTTTTGAAATGCTAATTTCTAACTATAACGTGACTGAAACCTATGATTTTTTCGGTGAATTTCAAAGGTTTTTTAAATGCTAGTTTCTAACTATGCCTACAGAGGTAGGACATGTGAAGAAAGAAGAAAAAACGCACAGCAAGAAGCAAAAGAAATGCAGAAAGAAGCAACAGAAGTCCACAAAGACAAAGAAAAGTGCAGGAAGAAGCAAGACGTGCAGAAAGAGGGCTTGTTTCAAAATCATCCTGTGTCCACAACTTTTTCAGAAGGGTACTGGTGGTAACTGACTCTGACTAACCAAGCCTAGAGCCAGTGCTATGCTAAAACACACTTAGAATACAGTCAAAACACCTACATACACTAGGGAACACTATGCGCTGGGGTACCCCTCTGATTAGCATGACTGTGCTTTGTGCTGTGTCTTTTAACCCCCAAGTGCACGGGGAGTGTTTGCACAGCGGTGAAGGGAGGGGGGCCTGAGGTGACATGTGTGCAAACACACCCTGTGGCCGTTTTAAGTTGGGAGACTAAGTCCCCTTGAATCCTAATGGTCCCTGGGGTCCAACTAACCAACCAGGTACCTCCAGTAAGTGCCACAGAGCTGCATTGCACAGAGGTGTAGAAAGGGGCGTGGCTGAACCACCTCTCTGCAACGCAGGCCTGTGGTGCTTACTGGAGGTACCTGGTGACCTAGTTGGCCCCAGGGGCCCTCAGGATTGAAGGGGACTTAATTCCCCAACTTAAAACAGGGCACAGGGCGTGTTTGCACATGTTACCTTTGCCCTGCCCCCTCCCTTTACTACTGTGCAACGGTGCCCCGTGGCATGTTTTAAATTGGTGGATTACGTCCCCTTGAATCCTGAGAGTCCCTGGGCCCAACTAGCCCCCATGTCCCTCCCGTAAGCACCAAAGAGCTGCGTTGCAGAGAGGTGGTCCGAGGCCTTTCCCCCATTTCACACCTCTCTGCAATGCAACTCTGTGGCACTTACTGGACGTACCTGGTGGGATAGTTGGCCCCCAGGGACCCTCAGGATTCAAGGAGACTTAATTCCCCAACGTAAAACACATCACAGGGCGCGTTTGCACACTTGTAACATTAGGCCACGCCCCCTCCCTGCACCAATGCGCAAACGCACCCCCTGGTGCGTTGTAAATTGGGGGATTAAGTCCCCTTGAGTCCTGAGGGTTCCTAGGGGCCAACTATCCCACCACTTACCTCCAGTAAGCACCACAGAGCTGTGTTGCAGAGTGGTGTACAAAGGGGAATGGCCTTGGCCACCTCTCTGCAACGTAGCGTAGTGGTGCTTACTGGAGGTAAATGGTGGGCTAGTTGGCAACTTATAACACGCCACAGGGCGTGTTTGCCCACATGTCACCTCAGGCCCCGCCACCTCCCTTCACCACTGTGCAAACGCACCCCGTGGCGCATTTTAATATAGGGGATAAAGTCCCCTTCAATCCTGACGGTCCCTAGGGTCCAACTAGCTCTCCAGGTACCTCCAGTAAGCGCCACAGTGCTGCGTTGCAGAGAGGTGTAAAAAGGGGCGTGGCCTTTGAACACCTCTCTGCAAGGCAGCTCCCTGGCGCATTCTGGAGGTACCCCTTGGGCTAGTTGGCCCCCAGGGACCCTCAGTATTGAAGGGGAATTAATTCCCCAACTTACAACTCGCCAGGGTGCACGTTTGCATAGAGGTGAAGGAAGGGGTCGGGCCTGAGGTGACATGTGTGCAAATTTGCCCAGTGGCGCATTTTAAGTTGGGGAATTAATTTCCCATGAATACTGAGGGTCCCTGGGGGCCAACAAGCCCACCAGGTACCTCCAGTATGCGCCAGGGAGCTGCCTTGCAGAGAGGTGCCCTGCATCTGGAGAGTAGGGGTGAGGAGAAGCCCGGGAGTTGAAAAGGCAGAACATATACTAAGATGTGTGCTATGCTCTAACAGTAAAAAACTCTCCATTTATTTTTTCACTGCTGAAAGGCCATCCATCCTGCCCATAGGACAGAATGGGGGAGGCAGGGTGTTGTGTTTGTTAGCCTATTTTCCTGTCAGTTTATAATGGAAAGTTTAGCATGTATGAACTCACAGTGTTATAACACATCTTTCTGTGAAGGTGGTTTTATCACTGTGTGTTCATAAACCACTCTATTAGAAAGTGGATGAGTTTTGTGCTTTGAACATTTCTGTGTGTCTCTGAAATATGGATTGACTGTCTCGAACTGAAAGGTGAGAGGAGCTGGGAGAGGTCTTGACCCACGGAGGGGTTGAGATGAGGTGAGGAGAAACCCGGGAGGTGAAAAGGCCTGGGCTGGTGCTATAAACCCATTGACCCATCTCCTGCTGAGTGATTAAGGATCCAGACCCCCTGTATCAAAGGAAGAGAGGTGACACTGGGAGGGAGACACCCAGAACTGATTTAGGGAGGGGCATGGACCCCTGGGCACATTCAAACTTCAAAGACTTTAAGGGGTATAACTAGAAGAGTTGAAACCCCTGAAAGGGGGAATGAAACAGATATGGATTGAGACTGTAAAGGCTTGGACACATTCTGTGGTCAAGAGGACCCTCTGCTAAAGAAGGAGCAACTGAAGAGACTGCGGTGAAAAGACCAATCCTTGCTTCGTGATCTGGGGCTGGTCTATAGTTTGCTATTCTAAGGGACAGGCTGTTGGGACTGTGCTTGGAGGCGCTGGGCCCCCCTGCTTGAAGAAGACTGTGCTTTGTGCTGTGTCTTTTAACCCCCAAGGGCTCGAGGTGAGCTGGCTCCCTGTTTGTAAATACAGGATCATAAAAGTTTCCGGAAAAGTCCCAAGCAACGCCGTGTGCACGTGCTGTTGCAGCTTGAGACCCTCAGAAGTTGTGCCGTGTGATTGTGGGCACGCTGGAGTAAGCTAAGTCTCGGACGCACTGGGTGCGTGTCGAAGTGCAGGCCAAGGCGTTGGTGAGGAGTGCCTGGTCGTGTTGTGCACGGGGAGACGAGTAGAGCCTCAGACGTGCAGTGTGCGTGTCGTGGTGCAGCCCGGGTGTTGGTGAGGAGCGCCTAGGCTCCTGTGCACCATAGGAAGAAGTGAGACTCGGACGTGCTGGGTGCATGTTGGGGTGCAGCCAGGGAACTGGTGAAGAGCGTCGGGGCATCGTGTGCACCAACAGAAGAAGTGAGTCTCGGCCGCCCTGGGTGCGTGCCGGGGTGGAGCCCGGGGTTTGGTGAAGAGCGCCTGGGCCTCGAAGGCACCAACAGAAGAAGTGAGTCTAGGGCGTGCAGAGTGCGTGTCATGGTGCTGCCAGGGCGTTGGTGAGAAGCGCCTGGTCATCGTGTGCACCGGGAGAAGAGGTGAGACTCGAATGCGCAGGGTGCATGTTGAGGTGCAAGCGGACTGTTGGTGAAGAGCGCCAGATCATTGTGAGCACCAGAGAAGAGGCGCGTCTCGGACGTGTGGTGTGCGTTTTGAAGTGCAGCCTGAGGCACTGGTGAGGAGTGCCTGGGTAGGGGTGCACCGAATTGGAAGTAAAGTCTGCACACTGCTGATGGCGGATCTTGGTATGAACTGAGACCGCCGGAAGGAGGGCCAAGTCATTGGGACCTTAGAGTCACTCGCAGTGACCCGGACCGGCAGCCACTGAAGAGCTGAGCCACCGGCAGGAGTCTGCCGCACCCTGTGGCGGAGTTTTGGATCAAGGCCCAAGTAGCTGATGTCGGGGAGGAGAGTCGGTTCGCGCCACCCCAGGTAATGTGGATTAACACCTGGGGTGGAGTGCGGGCCCGGAGGGACACTCTCTCGGCCTCCCATTTCAGTCAGCTGCGTGAGCCGTTTCTTCGGCGCGGATCCCGGCCTGTGCTGAGCCAAGGAGGTGCAGTGCTGGAGCCGGAGTGGGGAGTAGTACTTTTGTGTCATCATTTGATTCATAACGGGGGCACTGTTAAGGTAGCACGTTAAACTGTCATATTACACTTTGCATTATTGCTGCAAACGAACGATCAAACTGTCGTCTGATGCCTGACCTCATTTTGCCCTGACAGACTACATGCTTGGTGCGCTACACACTGCGTTATTTTTCCACTGCATATTACCTGATTGTAATGTGGTGCATTGGAATATTTATTCAGTGCACAGTATCTGAGTATATCGTAGTGCAGTGTATTATTTCTTCATTGCACTGTACAGGATTGTAGCGTGACGCCTTGCTTTGTTTCTTCCTGCTACAGGGCATGCTGGTGGTGATACGCATTGCATTATTTCTTCAATTTCAAAGTACATGACTGGGGCACTACGTATGGCATTGTTTCTCTGTTGCACAGTATAAGAGAATATCATTACACATTGCAGTATTTGTTTCCTTTTGTATTATGTGTGATTCTAGCAATACGACTGGTCTAACCTTTTGGAAATGGTTAGAATTGAGCTTAACTGTTGGCTAGGAGCGGTGGTTGGGATTAGAACCTACCAACCCACTGGAAAGAATACTACCCATTCTTTTATGTTGATTTTATATTGTGTGGTCGTATCGTATAATTGCTTATATTAAGATTATACTCATTTTATCAAAACTTGTGTGGAATCTATTTGTGGTGACATCTTGGGCTTACTGTGAGAGTGGTTACACATATTGAACACCTGTGCCTTGGAGATAAGCCTGGCTGTTCG
Organism: Lissotriton helveticus; assembly: GCF_964261635.1. Classification (NCBI taxonomy): domain Eukaryota; kingdom Metazoa; phylum Chordata; class Amphibia; order Caudata; family Salamandridae; genus Lissotriton; species Lissotriton helveticus. The sequence goes on along the minus strand of NC_136069.1, from coordinate 245,941,022 downwards.
TGCCAAGCTAATAAGGGAGTGAGCAGCGCTATCTCAGACAGTGTCCTTACTCAGCCTAACGTTGAAGCGAGGGGTCTGGGTAAGCATTAAGGACCCCCACTTCCAACAATGCTCCTTTTCCCAACTTGCTGCCAAGGTCTGGAATGACCTCCCTATCCACCGTCGAACATCTACCTTCCTTGCTGAATTCAGGAGTGGTCTCAAGACCTGGATGTTCCAATAGCCCCACCTCATGCAGCGCCAGGATACCCCCCAGGGTGACTAGCGCACACTACAAATACTGATTTATTGATATTCTTCTTTAGACCTTTGAACAGCGAAAACTGCTGAACAGAATTACACCTCATTCGTCAGGAAGCTAGATCTTGATCTACAGACTGTGCTTTTTTGTGATTTGGGGTAAATCCACAGTAGTTTGTGAGATATTAAGGGTAAAAAATAATTGTGTATTTTGGCAGTTGGGCTCTCAAGAGTTCCGCAAGCCTGCAGCAAAAGCGCAAAATCAAAAATGGAGCTCTGTGATTGAGCAAAAGGCCTAGTTATCCTGTGAGGCTTCACACTCTTGTGGGATTGTGAGGCTCCTGTGAGCCCCGCAAGAGATAGTGCTCTGATTGACTGGATGTTGGAATGTTAGAAATAAAATGACTGTCATTACTTTAGCAAGCTAAATAAGGGGGCAGCAGAAAGGCATGCTGTCCCCCTAGATGTAGAGAGGGGGTGTCCAAGGGATAACTACTATGAAGATATAATTTTATATTGGTTTTAGCTAATATTTTGCAGGACTCTCGCTGGATTGTGAATAGTTAAAAGGAGTAGATGAGTTCTTAATACACTCTATTAGCAGGAATGCATATTGTGGTCCCTGTTTTTGAGAGGAATTGTGTACGAGATAAGTACTGTGATGATTAGAAGGTTAAGTCTTTTTTTTAATGTTAAGATCTTGTGCGACTCTCTCGGGATTGTAAAAAGTAGGAAGGAGTAGGTGATCTTTGAGTACACTCTACCATGCAGACTTGGTACTGTATGAAGGCGTCTTACTGGAGATGGTGGTTATCAGACTCTATTAATATTCTCTGTGGTTTGAGAAGGGTTGTGAGAAGAGTTAAGGCTCATCCAAACAACATCATACTACACTTACTTGTCATCTGAGAGAGAGGTCTGAAAGCAGAGCCCAGCCCCAAACACCTTACTATGGATACCTATCATTACAGAGAGAGATCTCAGCGGCGAGACCAGTCTCTCCACACCCCCTGTTATGCACACCTGTCATCTGAGAGAGGTCTGAAAGGAAAGGGAAGTCCCTCCCCACAACCTATTATGCACACTCACCATTACAGAGAGAGAGGTCTCACCAGAGAGGCCCTTGGAACGCCATTCACAATTACTTTAACAACACACACAAGGCATAGAAACGCGTTAGAGTATGTACTATGCTTCATATCTGGCCCAAACACACAAAGAAGGCGATAAGGCAGGCAGGCTGCTGGAGCGACTGCTCACTCTATTTCCAGGGTGCTCTGTGATCACCTTCATTGGTGATCACAATGGGTGGCTTCACCCCATTCAGTGGACATTAACAGAGATTTTTACCAATACTATTGGAACCTTTCACAGCACGCTGCCCTGTCCCCCACAGCTAATGTTGATGACTTCGAACGACCTGTCAAACTCCCACATTTGACACTGGACCAACGGATTGACAGAGAAGCCCCTATTACTGAGCAAGAACTCAAGGGGGATTTATGAGACCTAATGACCGGCATGGTCCTGGCACAGACGGGATCCACTCTGAGTTCTCTTCAACATTTTCTTCTCAGTTAGTCCCGGATCTGGTAAAGCTTTTCAACAGTGTACTAGCGGAGGGTAGGCTCCCTTCTAAATTATTGTTTGTTTCCATATTGAAGCCTGACCGGGATGCCAAGGACATAGCTGCTTATCACCCCCTTTTGTATTCTCAATGTGGATTATAAGATCCTTAGTAAATTGTTGGCAACCATCATTTTGGTGACACTACCATCTTTGATCTACCAAATAAGAGTGGGTTTGCTCCGGCCCTCAACACCTGCTTCAATATTTGTCGTCTATACTCAATCATAGCCTATGCTCCATATCCTTACCCTCATTCGGCTTGCCTCACCTTAGACTTGGAAAAGGCGTTTAATTTTCTTGATTGGATATATATGCACGTGTATCTCCATAAACATGGGTATCTAGATTGCATAGCTTCTTGGTTATGTATTTTGTATGATGCACCCACATCCAGAGTGAAGACGGGACCCTGTATCTCCGACTCTTTCAGCTTCTGATCTCGAGCACCCAATCATGGATGCAACAGTGCCTTCAATTCATGATCCCTGCATGAATGCACCAATTTTAAATGGAGTACACACTGATTCAGCAGAGGAAGAGTGCAAGTGCTGAGTGCTTAAAGGTGGATTGGTGCTGCTGTGGACAGGTTATGTCTTTGTTGTACTGAAACGGTCCACCTTGATTGTAGCAATCAGGGCAAGGGGCTGTATGTAGGACATCCATTGTTGTGCACCCCATGAAGTCTTCTCACTCTGCATGTCACCTGCTGCTTGTGTAGCCTGTGTTATGTTGTAAAATGTTAATTTAAAATTTTCAGTTATAGCAGTGCTCTACACTTTCCTATTTTACCCAGATAACATGTATTCCTTGCCACAAAATGCACTCGCTATAATAGACCTTCTGTTTCTTCTTTAAAAGTCTGGTTTCTTTCAAATGATTTCCCTATTAAAATTGGTGGCACGTTTATAAAAGTTTCAGTATTTTCTTTAACGCAATAGCTTTGTATTTAATTAGAAAGAATTGTTTTCAGTGCCTTTTTGAAAAGCGTTAGTGGTGTTCTAATAATATACATAATAACATCCTTTTGGCACAATAAATAAATGCTCACATGTGTTATTTATTTTTGCATCAACCTCAAGTTAAAGATCTCTTTGTTTGCTGGGAACTTCTCCTTCAGTATTTCCCCGAGTCAGCCTACGAGTGCATGGTGTCTTTGCTGTTTTAGATTATGTGAGAGCACATTGAATGTCACACCTTCAGGTAATTCATCCCATGCAGCCCCGCCCTGATTGCCGCCCCCATCAGTAGTGTCCGGATACTGCTGTCTCGGGTATCCATTGGGCCAGATATGCCATCCAAGGGTGCTGGCTGGGCAGAAAATGTGAAATAGTTATTAGTCCCGATGAATTTGTGTTACATTTATTTGCTTAACCACGTTGTGCCAGTCTGCAATGAGATGTGCGGAACTCACTGTGACTGGAAGTCTTTGAAGTAAACTCCTGTATATAGCTACACTCAGTAGCTGAGTTTGCTTATTTTACGATACTTCCACCACATAGTGCCTGACAGTAGATAGAGCTTTAAAGAAGGTCTCTCTATAAGCTGCTCACTGCTCGTATTGGGTCAGCTCTGGGTGAGGTCTATGTCTAAGATTTTGGACCTTATTACAGCTTTGGAGGTCCCCTAGCAGCACCGCCACTGGGCCATCTGCTGGAGGACCAGCAAATCCGTGGTGCGCCCGTGCGCCAGATTATGAGTGTAATCCTGGTCGGGTGGATGGTGCTGAGGTGGTCTCACGGTGGTGACTAACATATTGACCACTGCCATGATAGTGTCTGCGGCACTTTCCTGCACAATGTGGCACTGCTTGCCACATCGTGCAGGAACAGGGTCGCAATTCCAGGGGGGCACAAAATGTGCCTCCTGCATGCACTCCCAGGCCCAGGAGATGCAGGTCAAGTGGCCCTGTTAGGGCCCACTTAGTTGACTCTCCACCACCCTTTTCATGACTGGCTCATCGCCATGAAAAGGGCGGTGGACAGGCAACTTAGAATATGTTCGGCAGTGCCACTGCCAGTATCTTCCTGCTTCTGACTGCTGCATGACCACCACGGTATCCTGAATGCCCAGTAGACACAGCGGTCCTGTGGCGGTCTGTCCGCCACATTCGGAATACTGTGGACTGGCCCACAGTGTGGTAGTGGCCGTACCACCACTGCGAGTGTGGCAGTCCTATGGACCGTGATACTCGTAATGAGCCCCTTAGTTAAAATTCAGTCAATGGGTTGCTTGTTCAGGTTGTTAGGGATTAGGAGACAATCTGTGGATTTTTCGGTAAAGGGGCCCAGAGTAACATTTCTTAAAGGATGTGTTCCCAAAGGCTTAGAATATCTATCCAGCTTCTGTATAATCTAGTTGCAAGAGTAATAATTGTAATGAAGAAAATGTGTTTCAAATTGGTGGCAAAGTCTCTGGTTTCTTTCTATGACCATTTTCCAATTGAATTAGTAGTTGGGCATTTCGGGCTGTGCCTGACATTTTAGGTGTTTCCTGCGGTTAGAATTAGTGGCATTTAATGGCTACTGCTGGATATGTGATGTTTGCATCCCTGAAATGTGGTTGCATTCTAATTGTGTTATGCTAAGTTTATACATCTATAAAGTAAAACTACTACTCAAAATTAGCACTTGTGCTATATCTAAATAATAAATAATAATGCAACACAACATTCCGACCTAATTATTCAAAAAGCATTTTTTTATGGGCGTTCCTCAGTGGTAGGTGACCAGTAATTTCCTTCAGATTACGAGGGAGAGCCTTTCAATGTCGGCAACTAAATATCTGAAAACGTGTCCCCCACAGCATGGCTTGTTGATCCTCTGAAGTGTCAGGGACGACTCTGGACGACTTGAAATGTATCTGTAAAGTTTCTCCTGCAGATAGAGAGGGTCTCTACTCTTTTGCACACCGTTTAATGAGCGAAGCAGAAAGAATTGAACAACATGTTCTTCTCTAATGGGATGGAGATCATATTAGAGATTCCATCCTTATACTGATACATGAGCTTGTCTCCTGAGCCCAAAGAGCAGATTGCTAAATGTAGGTTTATGATATGGACAGTAATCGATTCTTGACAAAATTAGGACTTGAGGGAACAACTTTCGATATTCATGGGATAAAAAGATTTTCTTAGCATTTTGATATAAAAGAAACCAATATGTAATGTTTTGTTAACCTGCTGACTGAAGATTAATGTGTGGCAACAAAAATATACATGTCTGGTTAAGCAGCTTTTCTCTTATGTTACTAACATTCAACATTTTGAATTAATGTTACTTCTTGTGATGTGAATAGATCCAAAGACCACATGACTCTGCAATGCATTTGGCCCAAATGTGTGTGATGCCCCTTCCTGTGATGTCACTACAGGTCAAAGGGCTACCCGTGACATTTTGGTGAATCGACGTCCATGCGTGCATAAGTCATTTCTGTGCCTCATCCGTCAAAATACTTAAAGGTGGTGGTCTCTTCATTTGCAAACATTTCTGGAATAAAGACAAAAAGCAATGCTCGAAATAACAATAGGATCACTAATTTTAGTCACGCACAAAAGCAACAGTTTTCTTTACGATCCTCGTACGAGTCAGAGACAACCCCCTGGTGCTCATGTGTAACCACAGCGTGCGAGTATTTCCCCAGCCAACTGCATGATTCATACCAAAGAAAAACCTAGGATTATTTGGACAGGAACTGAACAATCAGCGGAACAATAGTAGACGGATTTTAACAATTTCCACCACTTCATTTTAATGCACAATTTAGCTTTCTACTACTAATATCAGCTTCCTGGATATGACAGTAACCGTGCCAAAATATACACAAAGAAAGCGCTACGCACACAAATCCGACAAAGCACTGTTACCATCTGCATCACATCTGGTTCCTGACTGGTCATGACGAAAAACAACCATAAAGTTTAGTCGAACCATCCAATGCCTTTGGCACATATTCTAATGAAAATTAAAGACCCAGATACTTGTTATTCTGGGTAACAGATCAAGTTAGATAAACACCCTTCCAGAGAAACACACTAAGGAAATGATTCGCAATTCTGAAGCCTATGAAGTACATAATTCTAGTAGCAATGCTTACAAAAATCGTGCTGTGATTTCCCAGCGGAGGTAATCAATATTAAATATTACATTTGTGTGAATGAGATTTCCAGCCCTAGGCTCCCCCTCGCACACATCTTTGCTAGTACTGACCCCAGCTTATTTAGGTAATTCGTAAGAAAACTATAATGAAAAATAAATACAAAGTGAGTCGTGGTTTTTGCACAGCAGAGAAACTCGAGCGTTATACGTATTAACCAGTCTCTAAAGGTCTGACAAAAATGATAAAAGCAGAGGGGCAACAATTTAAAAATAATTTAAGTGGGGTGGGGAATTTTTAAGACAACAATGCGAGCCTGAAAGCAGGCATGGAGGTATTGTGTGTGAGCGGTGGTACTCGTCGGGCCATGGGTACTCGCAAACATTTGCCCAGGGTCCACAAAGTATGGTATGTGGTGTGACCAAGGGCCGCACTGATGCCAGCAGGGGGGCGGTAGGAGGTCCAGGTGGGTCAGGGATGGTGTAAGGTGGTTGTGGGGGAAACAAAGCTTGTACATCAAGTGGCTGAAATGCACAATGTCAAAGCAGAAAACCTGGGATCAATACTGGCTTTCCCCTTGACCAAACTGTGGGGCATATTAACAAGGAACAGGGAAAATTATCGCTAAGGGTGCTTAGCATTAATTTTTTAAACGCCCGCTATCGCTGGATAATATCTCCTGGTTATCGCTTTATTAACAATGCTAACCGCCTAGGCGATAAAAAATCCAGCGATTGCGGCATTTTGAGAGGTTATCGCTCGTAATGCAGCGATAAAACTACAAGGATAGGGATATCCTTGTTGATAGCCCATGGTGGATTTAGCCATGTAATCCACCTCCCATTGGATTACATGGCTAAGTCTGAAAATTAGCAGTCGTAAAAAAGCAGCGTTAACCGTGGTTAGCGCTGCTTTTTTGTCTCTAACAGGGTTAGCGTGAAGCTTGATAATAGGAGAAATGTCGCTTAGCAACATTTCTCCTATTATTTTGCTCTGGAAAGCCCACTTTGCATCTCATTAGAGATGCAAAGGGAAGCGTAGTGAAAAAGGGTGCTAATATGCGATTTTGCATGTTAGCACCCTGTTGTTGATAGGGCGATATTTTTATCTCCGCTTCTTTGGCTTTTAAAGCCAAAAAAGCGGAGCTAAAGCCCTTGTTAATATGCCCCCGTGTGATTATAGGCAACTTTGTTTTCACTTTTTCTTCATTATGGCATATAAGAGGTCCTCGAAATGCATAAGCTCAAAATGTGCGCTGTACAAAGCCTCCTCTGTTCGATTATAATGTTGTCCACGTATATTAGCAACCTAGGCCACCCAGAGGGTGCACATGATAACTGACTTGCACATTAGTTCACTATTGGGATTGTTGTAACGGTGGAGTGGGGAAGCATGAATGTTTCTAAATTCATGTTTCAAAACTATCACTTAGAAAAAACTTCTCAATGCAGTCCTATGGTAAAACGCTTCTGCATGTTAATGAAATACACTTTTTTGAATTTTGAAGAAACATCATCCTATTTATACACATTTGTTGCAAGATGTCTTTAAAAATAAAGGTGTTCCTAAAGTTAAGTGGTGCAGGACACCATCTTAGTTACTTCATAAAGCCAGTTAACTTGAAAATAATGCTTGCCCCTTTATTTAACATTTTTTCTGAATATTATTGCTCAGCATGTAAACAGCAGTTTGTGCTGCTGTTCAGGGGGGGGGGGCACATAGAAAGATCAAGAGGGCTGCAAGCAACCCCCGGGCTGGACTTTGAGTATCACTGGGCCAGATGATTAACAGCCGTATGCTGTTGTCCACCTGGTGATGTCAGCATGCCGTTATTGTTCCGTCTTCCGACAGAAGAGGGAGGAGTGCTAATGTTACACTCCTACGCACAGCACATCGCGGTCTCGGCAGTAAGATCGCTGCAGTCAGAAGCCTCTTCTTTAGCCGTTATTTAATGCCTTATGGGATCGTTGATATGGTGGTCGGATATAGTGGGTTTGGCAGTCCCTAGCTTAATCTCTTTGAAGATAAAAGCAACCGTGGCTGATTTTAACTTAATTTCCAAGTCTGTGGTTATCATTTTGTCACTGTGACAAGTACTTTTAAGTTTAGCAAGTGTAAGCATGTATGCGCATGCTCTACCACCAGTTGTGGTATGGAGTGGCGGAGCAGCTGGAGCTTGTGTCATGCTTCCGGATCCAGGGTGAGTTTTTGTTTTTAAATCTAAACTTCTGATACCAGTATTCACTCACTGTATAAAGTATATATGGGATAAGCACCAGGGAGAATAGAGAAAATGAAACCTTTTGTTTATTGAAATGTTTTAAACTCTTTATGGGAAAACATTTATCACCTTTGGCAGATGGGCTGTTTTTCCCGGCATGGTGTATTGCAAGTTTACAGTGTAGTGATTCATGTGACAATGTTGATTATTCTGATTGTGAATGTATGTTTTTGTTTTACAATCCCACTTCTAAATGTTTAAGTTAGGCGTCGGAAGTGTAAATCCAGCTCATTTGGGACACAACACGTTGATGGGGGTTGTATGTCTGAACCACTTTTGCCTCAACAAATCGTTCCCAACCACGAATGCGTCCTAACCACACATTCCTTTACCACACATGCCTGTACCACGCATGCCTTTACAACGGATTTCATTGTAAATGCATGTTTGCTAAAGGAATATGTGTGATAAATTACCACTGCCGACCCCTCGCCCCACCCTAAACCCTAGAATTCTATCCCCTTACCTCACCCCACGCCCTGAGCCCTAAAAACAGACCCGCCCTGCCCTTAAAACTACCCATTCCCCTCCCCCTGCCCTGAGGCCCAAACCCCTACTCCCTATCAAAAACTACCCCAAACCCCTGCCCTGAGCCCTAACATGTATCCCTACGCTGCCCTTAAGATGACTCCTACCCATTCCCCGCACTGAGGCCTAAAACCCTGTCCCCCTTCAAAAAACTACCCCACCATGAATCCTAAAGCCAGCCCACACCCCTAAAAGCCCCCCCCCAACCCAGGACCAGACACTTCCTCTTCCTCTCTCCGCCCATCTGGACACTAGACCGCTATCTGCCTTAATCACGTATATGCGTGGCTAAGGCAGATGCGTGGTTTAGGCAAGCATTGTCACGCTTGCGGCAAAACTATACGTGTGACTCAGCATGTGTTGTAAAGGCCATTTCTCGTTGATGGGTCCTAATAGCTTTCGTTCCTCAGTATTGACTGTGTCTCCTTGAAGCCTGCACAGATGCTCAGCTACATCAGTTGACATATTTAAGTAGTAAAGTTGTGCTTTTGTGACTGATGATAAAATATGATATTTGGTCAAAATATTTGCATACCTTAAACCAAGAAAATAACTTGTAGAAAAAAAAAGGTCTTGCCAATTATGATTCGGTTCTTGGAATGAATGTCCCGATATCCAGAGGTTATATGTATAATTCTTTGTTTATTTTAAACCAAGTGAAAAAGGTAAAAGAACAGCCGACACCTGTTTCACCCATATGGCTGGTACGCCTAGGGCTTTTTGAAGGAAGATTTGTACATCATAATCATGTCATAATGGTAGTGCAATATCGAAAATATATGTATAATAATCATAAAGGAATCACAATATAGATCAAATTTAAATCAAGGTAAGATGCTCAACATATAGTACAGGGCTCGAGTCGGGGTACCACGCTGGTGGTCGGCGTCCCCCCACTTATTTTACCGCGGGGACGCCGTCCCCCCTGCCAAACAGCTGGACTTCACTCTTTGGCCTCTCTGGGACGAGGAGCTCGGCACCTTCCGTGACGTCACTTCCTGTTGTGACGTCACTTCCGGTGACAGCGTCCTCCCACTTCTTTTTTTAGGACTTGTGCCCTGATATAGTATCAAGCAAATATATACATAAGGATCATAGGTTAAATTAAAAAAGTGGAGGGAATGCGCGGAATTAGAGGGACAGTAAATGAGAAATTGGAGAAAGAAAGGGAAAATAAATGAAAAATTATGCAATCAAGGAAACAGCACGTTTGCCCGTGACCCTGGGTTTTCATTGCACCAAGCACATTACTCCCGGCCCCCGAAGGGCCTTTGAATCAACGGTGGCGGTCCCGCGACGCGGGAGACCACAATCAAGGAGACAGCACTTTTGCCTGTGTCTCCGGGCTTTCATCGCACCAAGCTCGTTACTCTCGGCCCCTGGAGGGGCTTTAAATCAATGGCGGCGGTCCCGCAACGCGGGAGACCGCAATCAAGGAGACATCACTTTTGCTCGTGTCTCTGGGCTTTCATTGCACCAAGAAAGTTACTCCCGGCCCCCGGAGGGGCTTTAAATCAACAACGGTGGTCCTGCGACACGGGAGACCACAATCAAGGAGACAGCACTTTTGCCCGTGTCCTTGGGCTTTCATCGCACCAAGCACTTTACTCCCGCCCCCGAAGGGGCTTTTAATTAATGGCGGCGGTCCTGCAACATGGGAGACCGCAATCAAGTAGACATCACTTTTGCTCGTGTCGCTGGGCTTTCATCGCACCAAGCACTTTACTCCCGGCCCCCGGAGGTGCTTTAAATCAACGGCGGTGGTCCCGCGACGCGGGAGACCGCAATCAAGGAGACAGCACTTTTGCCCTTGTCCCTGGGCTTTCATCGCACCAAGCACTTTACTCCCGGCCTCCGAGGGGCTTTAAATCAACGGTGGCAGTCTCGCAACGGGGGGGAACCTCAATCAAGGAGACAGCACTTTTGCCCGTGTCCCTGGGCTTTCATCACACCAAAGCACTTTACACACGGCCCCCGGAATGGCTTTAAATCAACGGCGGCGGTCCCGCGACACGGGACGCTCGCGGGGCGTGCCCGGGCCACAACTCTGTCATCTGCCACATCCAAGGTACTGTGATTTAAAGCAAAATGGGGCTTTGCGGGGGGTGGCCGACCGGAGAGGTTCAACGGGGTTCCCATGGCGCCGCCGGAGGAGTGGGAGTGGGACGTGACAATGTCATCGGATGCGGCGGGTGTCGGCGGTTTTGGACTCTACTGGGCAGGCCGGTGGTGCGCGGAGCAGTGGCCGGAGCAGTGGCAAGCGGGGGGAGAAGCATTGCTTTCTTGGAGTTGTTCCCGCTGGTGGTGGCTGTGACTGTGTGGGCGCGTGAGTTGGCGCACAGGTGCGTGTTGTTCAAGGTGGACAATATGTCGGTGGTGCAGGTGGTGAACCGGCAGCCTGCGCGGGAACCTCAGGTGCTGAAGCTGATGCGCGGGTTTGTGTTGAGGTGCCTGGAAAACAATATCTTGTTTCGGGCGCAACATGTGCCGGGAGTGGACAATGACATTGCGGATGCTTTGTCTCGTCAACAGTGGCAGAGATTCCATGGGCTAGCCACGGAGGCGGAAGCGGTCAAGACGGAGGTGCCGGAGGAAATGTGGTTAGTGGGAGAGAGCGGGTCGTTCGATTGGTGAGGTCGTCCGTGGCGGTGTCCACATGGAAGAGTTACGAACAGGCCTGGCTGGAGTTTCTGCGTTTTGGAGCGGTAAGGCAGCGGGACAAGTGGCGACGGGAGGAACAGGTGGTGCAATTCATGTTGGGGTTGATGGACAGAGGTCTGGCGAGAGTGACCAATGCGGGTAAGCTGGCGGGTGTGGCGTTTATGGGCAAGCTTTGGTGGGGCTATGCTCCCTCGGCGGGGGAATTGGGAGGGCGTCTCCTGGAGGGTTGGGAGAGAGAGAAGGGGGCCCGGGTGCGGCAGAGACGGCCCATTACGGAGGCAATGTTGGAGGGGTTGTTGAGTCGGTTGCCGGTGGTGTGTAGAGATCAGGAGGAGGCGGTGCGGTTCTCTGCTTTGATGTCGTGGTTGTATTTCGGGGCCTTTCGGGTGTCAGAGTTGGTGGGTTTGAAAGGGCAGGCGGGATTGCTGTGGGGGGACGTGGAGTTTCGGGGAAGGGAGGTCGCTGTGCGGCTCCGACGTTCCAAGACCGACCAGCGGGAGAGGGGCACGTGGGTGGTACTGGGTCCGGGGGACAAGGTGGCGGTGTGTCCGGTGGAGTGGGGGAGGCGGTTGGCGGCCGGTGGAGCGCAGGCGGGTGCGGAGGTTTTTGACAGGGGAGAGGCGGGACGTGTGACGGCCGCGCAGTTGTTATGGGTCCTGCGGCACGCCCTGCGGTCTATGGGTGAGGATCCAAAAGACTTCGGGACGCATTCTTTCCGCATAGGGGCGGCGACGGAGGCGGCGCGCCGGGGTTGGGGGAAGGAGGACATAAAGCGGTTGGGACGCTGGAAATCGGATTGTTTTAAGACGTACGTCAGGTTGCGAGGGGTAGTGGTGGAATGAGAGGGTGTGTGGACTTGTTGCTTACATGTGTCTCTTTTCAGGTGCAGTGGCGGGGCCTACGGCGGTGGCAGTGTCCATTTATGTGGTGGGACATTCTTTTGTTAAAAGAGCGGAAAAGGCCGAATGGGAAAAATGCAAGAGCCTTAACCTGGAATTAGATGAACGGTTGTTTCAATGCCATTGGAGAGGCAAGGGGGGAATGCGTTGGCACGAGTTGGTGCCGGTTTTAAATAATGTTGTTCGGGGAGGGGTGTGCCCGGATGTTTTAGTGGTTCATCTGGGTGAAAACGACCTGGTGCAATGTAAGGGTTTGGCCCTGGTGAAGCAAATGCGGAGGGATCTATTGGAGATTAAGAGGCAGTGGGCAGGGTGTCACATTATCTGGTCTGAGTTCATTCCGAGGAGATGCTGGAGGGGGGCAGTGAGGCCGGGGGCGATTGACAGAACCAGGAGGAAGATCAACAGGGAAATGAGGGCCTTTTGTGAGAAGGAAGGGGTGGGCAGGATGGAACACCCGGAGCTGAGGTATGGAGCTATATATTTTTTCTTGGAGGATGGTGTCCATTTGTCCAGATACGGGATGGAACTTTATGTGGTGCAGTTGAAGGAGGCGTTGGACAGGGCGATAGGGGTAAAACGGTATCCGAAGGTACAGAGGTCCTAGGGGGGGGGTCGAAAGCGGTAAAGGCTTTCGAGTGGCGCTTTTCCCTAGTATAATGGGGGGGATGTAGGATAGGAGGAAGGAGCTTTAATGGTTGGAAGGGAAGGAGTGTACAGAGGGCAGAGAGTAAAACATTGAGCCAGGCTTTTGTGTAAATGATAAGGAGTTTTATGAGGTTGTTGGGGAACTGTTTAGGGGTGGGGGTGGGGGGATTGACAGATATGTGCATATTTAGTTAGGCCTAGTTTTGTGCGGCAAAGGCCAAGGTTGGGGTATGTTCAGGATGCACCTGTTGCCAATAAAAGCGGCCTTTAACACACTATATACCTGTGTCCGGTCGGTTCTTCCCCTCCCCGTCTCCCGATGGGCCCCAATGGGGCTTTGCGGGTGGTGGCCGACCGGAGGGAGGCTCGCCCCCCCGGGGATTTTGGGGCTCCGGGAGGAAGGGGAGGGGAAGCCTATAGGAGGACACAGGAAGGGACTGGGCAGTTTGGGCTTGTCGGCGGGTTTGGGCTTCTTTTGGGCTGGGAGGGGATAAAAACGGACATTTTGGGTCACTGGGCACCATTTTGATGGGACAGTGACCCAGCAGCCGGGGAGGGGAAGGGGTTTTTTGTCCCACCCGCCCTCCCTGTTTTACGCTAGCTAGGGTTGGGGGGGGGGATAGAGTAAGGGTTTTTGTTGGTTTCAGGTGCTTTCTGTGGTAGGGTTGCCGAGTGTGTCGCTAGGAGCAGGTGCGGGGGTGGTTTTCTTTGGGTTGGCGCTTTTCCCTAGTATAATGGGGGGGGTAGGATAGGAGGAAGGAGCTTTAATGGTTGGAAGGGAAGGAGTGTACAGAGGGCAGAGAGTAAAACATTGAGCCAGGCGTTTGTGTAAATGATAAGGAGTTTTATGAGGTTGTTGGGGAACTGTTTAGGGGTGGGGGTGGGGGGATTGACAGATATGTGCATATTTAGTTAGGCCTAGTTTTGTGCGGCAAAGGCCAAGGTTGGGGTATGTTCAGGATGCACCTGTTTCCAATAAAAGCGGCCTTTAACACACTATATACCTGTGTCCGGTCGGTTCTTCCCCTCCCCGTCTCCCGATGGGCCCCAATGGGGCTTTGCGGGGGGTGGCCGACCGGAGGGAGGCTCGCCCCCCCAGGGATTTTGGGGCTCCGGGAGGAAGGGGAGGGGAAGCCTATAGGAGGACACAGGAAGGGACTGGGCAGTTTGGGCTTGTCGGCGGGTTTGGGCTTCTTTTGGGCTGGGAGGGGATAAAAACGGCCATTTTGGGTCACTGGGCACCATTTTGATGGGACAGTGACCCAGCAGCCGGGGAGGTGAAGGGGTTTTTTGTGCGTAGGAACAGTTAGGGTGTTAGAGGGCTTTTGGGCGTCGCGGAGTAGAGATAGTGTCTGAGACTTACTTGTTGTGCTTTGCTGGTCGGTGTCTGCGCGAGGCGGACTGTGGTGCGGAGAAGCGACGGGCCGACGCGAAGGGCTGAGGAGATGATGGCGGACGCTATGGCGGATCCGAGGGTGCAGGAAGCGCTGCGACTGCTGGGGGAGGCTGGCAGGACCGATCTTCTCCGCAGCGACGTGCGGGTAAGGCCACCGCGGCGCGCTGCTGATGGCGCCGCGGCGGCTGTGGCTGCTTGTGACCCGCCGAGGTCGCGTGCGCGCAAGGGGGAGGGGGCGGGAGCAGCTAAGAGGGCGGCGCGCGGTGGCGGCCCACAGGCGGCTGGGGCGCCGAAGCGGAGGCGAGGCCCAGGGAAGAAGCGTGCTGCAGGACGGAAGGTCTTGGAGAGAGGTGCGAGGCTACCCGGGACGCGAGTGTGGGGGTGGGGGAAGGACACGAGGGGGGAGGGGCCGGGGGGCAGGGGCAGGCGGAGGATGCGGTGGGGGGTGGCCTGGAGGGGGAGGGGGGTGAGGGGAGAGAGGGGCCTTTTGTTGGAGCGGGTGGGGGACCTGGGGGGGAGGGGCAAGGAGGACTAGAGGGGGCAGGGGGGGAATCCCCATTGCTGATTGAGGACACGGAGGGGGAGGAGGAGGAGGGGGTGGGGGGCGGGAGCGGACAGGAGGGGGAGGAGTCTGAGGATGAGCAGGTCATTCCGCCCAGCAGTAGGGGTTCCCCGCGGGGTGGGGGGCGGGGGGTGCAGGGGGGAGGGGGTGCGATAGGGGGCAGACGGGAGCAGGCGGGGGGTGGGGGATGCGTCTGGGGTGGGGGCGGACGGAGGAGGGGGGAGGTTTTTGGGGGGCCACAGCGGGGGAGGGGGCGGTTGGGAGGGTGCGGGGGGGAATGGCGGGGGGGAGATGCGTGGTTGGGGTGGGTGGGGGGGTATGGGTGGGGGCACGTGGGGCGGTTCGGGCGGGGTGGGGAGCTGGGGGTGGGGGGAGAGCGGGTGGGGGAGTCATCCGGCGTGGCGGGGAGGACATTCTGCGGCTGGGGGGAGAGGCGGTTGGGGAGGTAGTGGAGACAGTTTTGCCCCGGCTTGCTGGACTTCCCCGTTTTTCTCTTGGCAGGAGCAGTGGGGGAGGGGCTCGGGTGAGCAGCATGCGGCTCCACCCCGCCGAGTGGATGGGCCGGCTCTGCCTAGTACGGGCGGTCGCGCTCCAACGAGGGACCTGGGGTGGTCCAAAAGAAGATGGACGGAAAGTAGCTCTCCAGCGCCCCCCTCCCGATGGGTCGATCCGGCCGCCGGGGGACGGGGATGGAGCAACGAGGCAGCGGTTTCTTCTGCTTACCAACATGAGGGTAGACGGAGAGTGAGTGTGGACCTAGGGGCCTTGATGACGGAGTGTAGGGCCAGAGCAGGGTTGAGCAGGGTATCTACTAGTGGGATTGTGGTAGAAGGGGCAGGGAGTGCGGAGCTGGAGTCGGAGGAAGAAGGGGAGTTGCGGGAGGCCGGGGAGGTTTGTAATGTTGTTGCCAGTGTTTTGCAGGAATGCCCCCGGCAAGTGGTGCCGCGAGTGACGGCCCCCCCTGAGGATCTGGTTAGGCGGCGGGATCCGGTGAGGACGCCAGCCTTGACGCCAGGTAAGACCAGTACGGGGTCGGGGAGTGGCTTGGGCACGCCTCAAGGAGGCAAGGCGGGAGGAAGTGGCGTTGGAGGACACCACGTGTCGGTTGGGACGGATGCGGAGGGTGGGGATACAGTGAGACTGGTGAAGGGTAGGTATGTGATGGATGCCGGTGTGTGTACTCAGGCGGGTTGCGGGTTGGCGGGGAGTGCGGGGTCGAGCGGGTCCTCTAGTGAGTTAGTGGCGGCGAGTGTCGGAGCGAAAGGGAACGGCGAGGGTCCGGTTGCGAGCGCGGCGGTGGGGACCGCTGGGACGGACGTGGGGTCAGGTGGGGTGGCTGCGTCGAGTGCCGGGGCGAAGGAGAGCTGCGACGTTCTGGTTAAAAAACTGCCGTACATGGGAGTGGCGAAGCCGTTGGGGGCGCATTTGTCATTGGCGACCAGGGAGAAAATATGGAAGGGGGAGTATGTCGAGATCTTTAGGTTGCTTCACCGGGAGTTGATGGCCAAGGAGGGGTCGAAGGAAGAGGAACAGGAATTGGCACGGCGGCCGAGGGTGCCGGTTACTATTGAGAACTGGTCAGCGGCGTTCTTAATCTATGCGAGCGTTTACTGCGAGAAGTATCCTGACAGGGCAGTCGCGCTGTTCAAGTACATGGACGTAGTGCGGAGGGCGCAAGTGACTTACGGTGGCAATGCGTGGTCGCATTACGACGAGGAGTTTAGGGCGCGTATGGCGTCAGACCCGGAGGCTAAGTGGGGGGAGTTGGATGCGGACCTTTATCAGCAGACAATGAGTGGGGCGAAATTTGGCCGCACTATTTACACGGCCAGTGGTTTGCCACTGGCTTCCACACCCTTTTTGGCTCGCCCCACCCGTGGGGGGGTGGGTCCGGGGGGAGCCGGGAGCTTCCAGAGCGGGGGGGCCTGCTGGGATTTTAACAGGGGTTCCTGTCTCCGGCAGACGTGCAAATTTAGGCACGAGTGCTCCTCTTGTGGAAAACGACATCCAGAATCGCGTTGCTGGGGGCTTTTGGGAGGCCCCTCACAGGGTCAATTCCCGGCTCCCGGGCCCGGCAGGGGGAGAGGGGGGGGAAAAGGGGGTGCGAGTACCTTGGGAAAAGGCTCGTACTCCGGTTAGGCTGGACCGGTTGGAACCCCTCTTGGAGGTTTATCCGCGGGCGGATGATGCGTCGGTGCTGCGTCGGGGTTTCAGGGAGGGTTTCCGGTTGGGGTACGAGGGTCCGCGGATTGCTCGTTGGGCGGAGAACCTGAAGTCTGTGAACGCACACAAGGGCATCGTCCGGGAGAAGCTTTTCAAAGAAGTGAGGGAGGGGAGGATGGTGGGACCTTTTGAGGTGGCACCTTTGGAGGATCTGATCATTTCACCCATTGGTGTGGTCCCGAAGAAAGAGCAGGGTCAATTTCGCTTGATTCAACATCTCTCGTGGCCGGAGGGCGCGTCGGTGAACGATTTTATATCGGCAGACTTGGCGTCGGTGTCCTACTCGTCCGTGGACGTTGCGAGAAAATTGGTGACGACGGCGGGACGAGGGGCGCTCATGGCAAAATGCGATGTAAAATCGGCATTCAGGTTGCTGCCGGTTCACCCAGAGGATCATCAGTTGCTGGGAATACAGCTGGACGGGTTGATTTTTGTCGACAGAGCGCTTCCGATGGGGTGCTCCGTGTCATGTGCCTTGTTCGAGCGATTCAGTTCTTTCTTGCAGTGGGCTTTTTCCTGGCGCACAGGCTCTGAGGCGATTACACATTATCTGGACGACTTCTTCCTGGTGGGTAGCCCCGGTTCAACGGACTGCCAGCAACAGCTGAGTAGTTTTATGGACCTAATGAAGTACCTGGGGGTGCCTTTGGCGCCGGAGAAGACACAAGGGCCCAGCACGGTGCTGTCGTTCCTCGGGATAGAGCTCGACTCAGCGGCCATGGAAGCACGCCTGCCGGAGGACAAGAGGGCGGCGATGGTGGTTCTGGTGAGGGACATGTTGGCAAAAAGGAAGGTGTTGGTGCGAGAGGTACAGGTGTTGCTGGGGCACTTGAATTTCGCGTGCCGAGTGGTGCGGGCGGGGCGGACTTTTTGTCGACGGTTGGGATTGGCTTTGTCTGGGTTGTCAATGCCTCATCACCACGTACGGTTGCCGGCGGGCGCGAGAGAAGATCTGTGCATGTGGTTGGCTTTCTTGGAGAGGTTCAACGGGGTTCCCATGGCGCCGCCGGAGGAGTGGGAGTGGGACGTGACAATGTCATCGGATGCGGCGGGTGTCGGCGGTTTTGGACTCTACTGGGCGGGCCGGTGGTGCGCGGAGCAGTGGCCGGAGCAGTGGCAAGCGGGGGGGAGAAGCATTGCTTTCTTGGAGTTGTTCCCGCTGGTGGTGGCTGTGACTGTGTGGGCGCGTGAGTTGGCGCACAGGCGCGTGTTGTTCAAGGTGGACAATATGTCGGTGGTGCAGGTGGTGAACCGCCAGTCTGCGCGGGAACCTCAGGTGCTGAAGCTGATGCGCGTGTTTGTGTTGAGGTGTCTGGAAAACAATATCTTGTTTTGGGCGCAACATGTGCCGGGAGTGGACAATGACATTACGGATGCTTTGTCTCGTCAACAGTGGCAGAGATTCCATGGGCTAGCCACGGAGGCGGAAGCGGTCAAGACGGAGGTGCCGGAGGAAATGTGGTTAGTGGGAGAGCGCGGGTCGTTCGATTGGTGAGGTCGTCCGTGGCGGTGTCCACATGGAAGAGTTACGAACAGGCCTGGCTGGAGTTTCTGCGTTTTGGAGCGGTAAGGCAGCGGGACAAGTGGCGACGGGAGGAACAGGTGGTGCAATTCATGTTGGGGTTGATGGACAGAGGTCTGGCGAGAGTGACCATTGCGGGTAAGCTGGCGGGTGTGGCGTTTATGGGCAAGCTTTGGTGGGGCTATGCTTCCTCGGCGGGGGAATTGGGAGGGCGTCTCCTGGAGGGTTGGGAGAGAGAGAAGGGGGCCCGGGTGCGGCAGAGACGGCCCATTACGGAGGCAATGTTGGAGGGGTTGTTGAGTCGGTTGCCGGTGGTGTGTAGAGATCAGGAGGAGGCGGTGCGGTTCTCTGCTTTGATGTCGTGGTTGTATTTCGGGGCCTTTCGGGTGTCAGAGTTGGTGGGTTTGAAAGGGCAGGCGGGATTGCTGTGGGGGGACGTGGAGTTTCGGGGAAGGGAGGTCGCTGTGCGGCTCCGACGTTCCAAGACCGACCAGCGGGAGAGGGGCACGTGGGTGGTACTGGGTCCGGGGGACAAGGTGGCGGTGTGTCCGGTGGAGTGGGGGAGGCGGTTGGCGGCCGGTGGAGAGCAGGCGGGTGTGGAGGTTTTTGACAGGGGAGAGGCGGGACGTGTGACGGCCGCGCAGTTGTTATGGGTCCTGCGGCACGCCCTGCGGTCTATGGGTGAGGATCCAAAAGACTTCGGGACGCATTCTTTCCGCATAGGGGCGGCGACGGAGGCGGCGCGCCGGGGTTGGGGGAAGGAGGACATAAAGCGGTTGGGGCGCTGGAAATCGGATTGTTTTAAGACGTACGTCAGGTTGCGAGGGGTAGTGGTGGAATGAGAGGGTGTGTGGACTTGTTGCTTACATGTGTCTCTTTTCAGATGCAGTGGCGGGGCCTACGGCGGCGGCAGTGTCCATTTATGTGGTGGGACATTCTTTTGTTAAAAGAGCGGAAAAGGCCGAATGGGAAAAATGCAAGAGCCTTAACCTGGAATTAGATGAACGGTTGTTTCAATGCCATTGGAGAGGCAAGGGGGGAATGCGTTGGCACGAGTTGGTGCCGGTTTTAAATAATGTTGTTCGGGGAGGGGTGTGCCCGGATGTTTTAGTGGTTCATCTGGGTGAAAACGACCTGGTGCAATGTAAGGGTTTGGCCCTGGTGAAGCAAATGCGGAGGGATCTATTGGAGATTAAGAGGCAGTGGGCAGGGTGTCACATTATCTGGTCTGAGTTCATTCCGAGGAGATGCTGGAGGGGGGCAGTGAGGCCGGGGGCAAATGACAGAACCAGGAGGAAGATCAACAGGGAAATGAGGGCCTTTTGTGAGAAGGAAGGGGTGGACAGGATGGAACACCCGGAGCTGAGGTATGGAGCTATATATTTTTTCTTGGAGGATGGTGTCCATTTGTCCAGATACGGGATGGAACTTTATGTGGTGCAGTTGAAGGAGGCGTTGGACAGGGCGATAGGGGTAAAACGGTATCCGAAGGTACAGAGGTCCTAGGGGGGGGGTCGAAAGCGGTAAAGGCTTTCGAGTGGCGCTTTTCCCTAGTATAATGGGGGGGTAGGATAGGAGGAAGGAGCTTTAATGGTTGGAAGGGAAGGAGTGTACAGAGGGCAGAGAGTAAAACATTGAGCCAGGCGTTTGTGTAAATGATAAGGAGTTTTATGAGGTTGTTGGGGAACTGTTTAGGGGTGGGGGTGGGGGGATTGACAGATATGTGCATATTTAGTTAGGCCTAGTTTTGTGCGGCAAAGGCCAAGGTTGGGGTATGTTCAGGATGCACCTGTTTCCAATAAAAGCGGCCTTTAACACACTATATACCTGTGTCCGGTCGGTTCTTCCCCTCCCCGTCTCCCGATGGGCCCCAATGGGGCTTTGCGGGGGGTGGCCGACCGGAGGGAGGCTCGCCCCCCCGGGGATTTTGGGGCTCCGGGAGGAAGGGGAGGGGAAGCCTATAGGAGGACACAGGAAGGGACTGGGCAGTTTGGGCTTGTCGGCGGGTTTGGGCTTCTTTTGGGCTGGGAGGGGATAAAAACGGCCATTTTGGGTCACTGGGCACCATTTTGATGGGACAGTGACCCAGCAGCCGGGGAGGTGAAGGGGTTTTTTGTCCCACCCGCCCTCCCTGTTTTACGCTAGCTAGGGTTGGGGGGGGATAGAGTAAGGGTTTTTGTTGGTTTCAGGTGCTTTCTGTGGTAGGGTTGCCGAGTGTGTCGCTAGGAGCAGGTGCGGGGGTGGTTTTCTTTGGGTTGGCGCTTTTCCCTAGTATAATGGGGGGGGTAGGATAGGAGGAAGGAGCTTTAATGGTTGGAAGGGAATGAGTGTACAGAGGGCAGAGAGTAAAACATTGAGCCAGGCGTTTGTGTAAATGATAAGGAGTTTTATGAGGTTGTTGGGGAACTGTTTAGGGGTGGGGGTGGGGGGATTGACAGATATGTGCATATTTAGTTAGGCCTAGTTTTGTGCGGCAAAGGCCAAGGTTGGGGTATGTTCAGGATGCACCTGTTTCCAATAAAAGCGGCCTTTAACACACTATATACCTGTGTCCGGTCGGTTCTTCCCCTCCCCGTCTCCCGATGGGCCCCAAGAATTCCAACTCGGACTTTATCGAAGACCAGCCAATGACTTTGTAAATATCTGAGCTTGCATGATTCCCCCCTCCGAGAAGGACAACCGAGTGAAGCAAAGTACAGTGATTTGTATCAATTTGTATTGATTAACAATTGATATTCTTATTCCTTAATATTTGGGTACTACTGAATCATTTTATTAGCTGTGTAATTTAATTTATTTCTCGTACAATTCCTATTTACTTTGCACTAACATGGGGAAGAGAAAATTGGCGAGCACTCAGAACAAAAAATTTGTTAAATCAGGGGAGCACCCGCGTCAGTTATTCAACAGGCGCCGTGGGAGCCATCAGGCGGAAGATTACAACTGTTAAAGAGGCGTTGAATCCAGGAACGGAGGCGGGCGTATTGGGGGGAGTTAGCTCTATTTACCCAAGAGACACTCATAGAAGCAACTCAGGCACAAACGGCTGTGCTGTAAATATTTCTGATCAAATATCTGGTAGCGAACATGATTACGAAACACAACCGCCGACTAAGTGCCCTAGGAACCCTGATATTCGCCCCCTATGTCTGAGATACCAGGCTCAAAAACTAGTAAGTCCCCACTCAAATCATGTAAAAAGGCCCCTAAAAAAGCTAAACCTCATAAATCTGAAAACTGGGAAAAATCACTACTTAGTTCAATTACGCGCACACAGAGTGAGGAAAGCTAAAAGCCAAGTTGGAAGCCCTAAACATGTAGATTAGAGAAAGTTTCAATAATCTGACATCTAGATTTGACATTAGGAAGGTAACTTTATCCAAATGCTTGGACAAACTCCAGTCCTATGGGCAGGGGTGCAAGTCTATCCAAGTGAGCACTCAGGACCGTGCAATGAATAGAATAAGGCCTAATACCACCAGTTCTGCCCCAGTTACTCATAATGATACAGGACATGGAGTAACCAATACACTGTTTAATCCTTCCACAGTAAACATTGGGATCCCTCCGCCTGCCATCCCACCAGCCTTGACCCCACTCATGCACGCTCCGCTCACTAAAAGCTTTAATGATGCATACGAAAAGAAGAAGGAACGGCACATAACATATCTGGGACTTATCCCCCGCAGCCATGCCGTATATAGTAGTGTTGGCTAATGTTCCAAAACTAGAAAATGGGACAGAAGTATTGTAGGAGGATTTAAGGAACAAGTCTTTACATTGGCTCAGCGCTAGGATGGGCCTTGCTGGGTAGTTATTCGAGGAGTTTAAGATGGTAAGGAGAGTAGGATGGGTAGGCAGAGGATGGAAAACTCTCCCAGGGGATTGTGTAGTGCTGACATTTAAAACCCCCCGTCTAGTAAAATTGATTCTGAGTCGAGCGGGAAATCATACTGCACTAGGACAAGGTGTTAATGTAGTTCCATTAGGCTTTTTTTTATCAACCTATACATAGTAATAATACAAGGACAAACTGGAAACCCTACACTCCGATCCATAGAAAGCAGTTTAATATTTAAACACATAACCGATTCGATGAATTTAACAATCTTGAAGCAGTCAATTGACTGAGACCAGAGGATTCTACCCAGGTAACAACACCTAGCAGTATGAACGCTGGCTGTAATGCGAGCCCGCTAACACTTCGAGTCAGTATTGAAATAGGTAATATACAAGTAGAAAACAAGAGGAAAACATACAGGCAACTGTGAACATAGTCAAACCTCCTTATCACAAACTGGATCCACAACTTTGCAGCCAGAGGATGGGCGGGGAAGAAACAGGAACAGGAGTATAGACAGGAATGACAATGCCAGTTTCTGTTCTGGAATGTGGCTGGTCTAAAATCCAAGGTGAACAATAATGTGTGGGTCGATTTTGTGAGAAAATTTGAGATCTTTAGCCTGCAAGAAACATGGGCAGAGGATCCAATCCACATCAGTGGGTTCAAAAGGTTCCATACCTCAGCAGTAAGATTGTCTCATGGCAGAGCCAAAGGGGGTTTTTGTACCTACATTTCCAATCACTTAAATCTGAGGAAAGTTGAATTAATTGTCTCTAATCGGTACTATCAAATCATAAACTTACATGTAGATCAAGGTTATGCCTGGTTTTGTTAAATTTTTATAATAATGCTCCAAATGAAATGCTTGAGGGGATATTGCGAAAATTAAACAGCGAGCTAAACAACGTGTTGTCACACTCAACTAATGAAGCTTATATTATATTGGGTGGAGATTATAATTCCTCTACATGTCAAAGGGGTGATAAGGGGGTTTGTGGAATAACGTATGAAAAAGGCACTAGTCTTCCTCATTTTCCACATATGTATGGTGATCTTTGAACAACATTATGTTTTCATATGATATGGGCTTTGCAAACAACTTATGTTCACCTGTGGTTCCTTTTTGTCCAATGTATAACGGACAAAGTATTTTTTCTACAATTGATTTTATACAGATAACGTGTGGGCATTCCCCACATGTTAAGTATTTCACTACTCATGTCATTGCTCTAAGGGATCACTTTCCGCAAAGTATTGACGTGGTAAGACTTCAACACGAGAGGTAGTTCCACTCAGCTTCTGAAGAATATCACTTTGAGCAAACAAAATGGGTATGCACTAAGATGGGGGAAATTGGACCCTGAGAATTTTGTCTATCAGACACCGCCAGCCATATTAGGATGGGCTTTTTTAAATGCCAAGATATGCGGAGTCTGCATTGGGGGCCCGATGTGGGCCCCCATGGACTCCAGGGGGGTGGGGGTGCACATGGGGGGTACCTATGTTACCCCCCACAGTTCCATGCATGGAAGTGCACTGCATGCCTTCCTGCGATTGTGGCGGGCGGTGCTGAGTGCACCGCCCGCCACAATGGTAGGAATGCAGGATGCGCCCACCACTGTGGCGGGCGCATCCTAATGCCTGGCACGGGACCCCCGCTCTTATGGGGGGCGGTCCCAGGTACCGTGAGGATTGGGGGTGAGCAAAGTCCGCTCGCCATCCTAATCGGGGCCCAAATATACAAACCGAAAATCAACTATCACATAGCTTTTCGTATTCATTTAATTTTCCCTAGGGGGTAATATTATACAATAAAAAAATAACAGTAAGAAAGACTAGCTAATTAATTGAAAAACACACAGAGCAGGAGTAGAAAAAACAAATGAATTGACAGCTTAATGCTGATTCATATCATGCTAGATAGCATTAAATTTTCGTAGTGCCTTAGAACCACTGATTTTAGCCAAAACGTTTTCTTGTGCAAATATTTCAATAAAAATACTCCAGCACTCCATTACATTACACAGCTTTGGAGAGATCAATGCCCGGACTATAGCCAACCTAGCAAAAACTATAGCTATAGTCATTAAAGCCTTCTTCGCTCTATTAGCATCTTCTCTGTAGACCAGCATTATCTCAGTTGTTGAAATAGCCTCATCGAAGCCAAGCTGATTTCTTAATGCATTCCGAACTCCTTGCCAAAAGGTCATTAACGTAGGGCACATAGCAAACAAGTGAACCATATTTACTCCATATCCCCCACATTTAGGACAACACGTCTTGTTTCTTGAGAGCTGCGTGGTTACTTGCCCCATCTAACAATTTTATCAGGTGTATAATACAACATACATATGGTTTTAAATTGCTGAAGCCTTAAATTCATAGACCATACAGCATCTTTTACTGCAATAAGTGCAGCTTCTATGGTTGTAGTAGATATTTCCTCCCAAAGCGTTGCACTCCACAACAATAGAATCCGGTCTTTCCTGGCTGAATATTTGATACACAATACAAATTGATTTTCCTTGAATAGGTTCATGAAAAAAAGTCAATAATTGATGGGGTTCCACTGTTTTGAGTCCTTGTGATCTCAAGAAGTAATCCCTAAATTGGAGATATTTATAGTCTGCTGTCTTTCAACTCTTGAAAAGTACGAAAGCCCTCCATATCATATAAATCTCAGAGTTTATCTACCCCAAGACTAGCCCATTGTTTGGCTATACTATCCTGAAAAATGTCTGGGAGGAATGGGTTATCCCACAACGGGAACTTATTAAAAATAATTGGCAATGAGTATATATTAGATATTTCCCGCCAGATTGTAGCTATGTACCTTAGGGTCTTAAAACGTTTTCTTTTGTAATAGTTAGGGTCATGTGTACGGTAAAGAAATCTATTACTGTCCTGATTTAGCAACAGCATACGGCTAAAATCTTGGGGGCATATTATCAAGGGGGTTTATCTCCGCTTTTTTGGCTTTAAAAGCCAAGAAAGCGGAGATAAAATTATCTCCCTATTACCAAGCTGTCGCTAACACCAGTTGGTGACAGCTAATAGGAGATAGCGACCATCTTGGGCCCCGCTTTGCATGTCAGTGATATTTATCACTAATGACATGCAAAGTGGGCGTGCCAAGATGTTAGCGACTGGAAACAGTCGCTAACATCGCTATCTCCTATTACCAACTTTTGGAGATATGCGCGCTAAGCGCGAATATCTCCAAAAGCTAACACCTGCCCTGAGCAGTTCTTCACCATGTTATCCAATGGGAGGTGGATAACATGGCTAAGAGCATTTGCTCGATAATGCATGAATATCGCTGACTTTTCAGCGATATTCATGCATTGCGGCCGTTTTTTATCGCATTTGCGATAAACCTTGCTAATAGCAAGGTTTATCTGCGATAAAAATCGCCGATGTGCGGCGATAATGTTTGTCTCTAAACAAGTTAGAGACAAAAATTATCGCTCGTTGTTGGTAATATGCCCCTTGGTCCTTGCTAGAAAGAAGGCTACGAAGTCTGCTCGTGAATGAAGCCCAATAATATAATTTAAAGTCAGGCAGTACAAGACCACCTTGACTATAAGGGTATGTTATAAACTTAACGCCCGACGTGCCCGCCTATACTCCCAAATAAAACTTCCTACTATCCTGTCTAATTCCTTAAAGAATAAATTCAGCAATTTCAAAGGAATAGATCTAAATAAGTAAAGAAACCTAGGAAGGATTGTCATTTTGACAATATTGCATCGTCCAATAATACTAATGGGAAGCTTATGCCAATTCTTAAGTTTCCTAGTAGTATCAATCAAGAGTGCTTCCTAGTTTAATTTAATGATGTTTTGAATCTTTGGAGTAATATGAAGGCCAAGATATATAGTTTCCGGACAATGTTCCATTATGGGAGTTTCTGGTGTATAGTTCAACAACAAAATCTGAGTTTTGTCAGTATTCAATTTATAACCGGAGAAAATACCAAATCTGATAGCCTCCTGATTAAGTAATTCTATCAACATGATTAGATCTATCGTAAAGATTGCAATATCATCCGCATAGACATTAAGGTTTCGCTCATTAGGTCCACAAGATAGTGGCTGAATACCCTCATTCATCATTAAAGTCCGGATAAAAGGTTCAAGGTATAGGGCGAACAACAGGGGAGATAAAGGACACCCCTGCCGTGAACCCCTATTTATCAGAAAGGCCCTCTACTGTAGCCCCTCATAGCTTAGTTTGGCCTTGGGTGAGCAATAAAGTGCCTTTACCCATGTCAAACATCGATCGGAGATTCCCATTGCCAAGAGGGTAGACCATAAGTAGGCCCAAGCCACCCAGTCGAACGCTTTTTCTGTGACTAGAAGTATCATCCCTAGTTTACTCTTAACTTGCTCGGTCAAATCAAATGCCATGATGGCAGTATTAATATGAGTGGTCGTATCTCTTCCCTCAATGAAGCTATGCTGATGCCCCGAAACCAATTTTACCATAAATGGCGACAGGCGATTAGCCAAAATCTTAGCGAACCATTTAGCGTCCGCATTAATGAGTGAGTTCGGATGATACGATCCGCAAGATGCTGTCGGTTTATTCTTCTTTAAAAAGAATACCATATTCTTGTTATCCCATGAGGGTGGAACCACCCTTGTTTCTTCTATTTCTTTAATCACTCTTATAAACAATGGGGTTAAGATGTTCTTAAACATTTTGTAGAGTTCAATCGGGATCGGATCTTCGCCTTTGGCCTTATCCATGGCGAGGGAAGTCAAAGCTAACCATGCATCCTCTACCAATATCTCCTGTTCCAGTTGAGCAGCCTATATCTAAATATTGAGATTTCTCCCCTAGTTCAACCAAATTTGAAGGGGCATATAAATCTTCATAAAAAAGAGCGAATTGCTCCAAAACCGCCCTAGCTTCCGTATAAATCACATTATCCACTCCTTTAATCTCAGCTATCTTGTTTTTAGATTTTTTATCAGCTATTTTATAGGCTAGCACTCGCCCAATTTGTTCACTATACTCATACGGTTCAGAGCAAAATTTATTGAAGACCACTGCTGCTCTTTCCTTAATAATCTCTAATGCCTTCTCCTTTACTTCTACTAGTTTAAAATAGATTAATAATTGATGGTCATCCTGTCTTCTAATAGATTGTGCATGGGAAAGCTCCATCCCGATTAGGTTCCTAAGAGTCTCTTTAGCAGCAGCCTCTTTGGCGTTTTCATTTAGACAATATGAATTGCTGAGTACTACCTCTAATGAACGTTTTCATAGAGTCCCAAACCATGAAGAGAAGAGGCAGTATCATTATTAAAACTCAGAAATTCAGCCAATCGTTTACTTATATGCAGCTTGTATTCCTCGTCGGATAACAAATATCATGGAAAAGGGCCGACCTGCCTTAACAGCCCCTGTTGGTCGAACTATTAATAAAATTGGGTTGTGATCTGAAGTGACCTTTTAGCAGATCTCCATCTTTGCTGTATTCAGAACTGCATTGCTAACCCAATCCACATCCAGTCTTGTGTATTGTAAAACCCGGGGAATCTGGATGTAGGGTTTGCCAAGCGTCATGAATATCAAGTACCCTTGCTAGTTCCAATATTGAGTTCCTTACTTTTCCCATCCTTAGAACCGAACGTCGAGTACTTGCGTCTAAAGTCTGATTTTATAATACAATTGAAATCTCCCATAACTATTAAGGTTCCCTGGAATTCAAGTAGATTAAGCATATTGAAAACTGAGGGGTCATCTATATTAGGCCCATAGATCACTGCTAAAACATATTTAGTATCATAGATAACTAGTTGGGCTATAGCCCATCTTCCTCTCTCATCTGCCATGGTCCGTTCAATTCTATACCCCAAAAATGTACTGGCCAATATGGCAACCCCCCTTATTGAAACACTTTGAGAAGAGCAAACCACAGAATTATACCCTAATTGGTTGAATAATGCCCTATCCTTAAACGCTATATGTGTTTCCGTAGCCAAAACATAATGAGGGCGATACATCTTTAATTCTTCCCTAACAAGTTGTCCTTTATGAGCAGCATTCAGCCCAGATACATTCCGGCATAAAAAGTTAATCACTGCCATTTATAATAATCAATACCTCAGTTAGTACCAAATTCCCGCCTGTTCGTATAGAAACCATCCCCCTCTAAGAAGAAAAAAAATCTTGTTTAAATCCTTTGCTTTAAACCTACAGCCAGCAACCCTCCCCACCATCCCCCCTTCTCTCCCACCCGTGCCTTGAGAAAGGAATCACCCCTTTACTACCGTCGAACAGACAGATTTTTAGGAAGTTCAGATGCAGAGTGTCCCTTCAGCAGAAAAAAAAGAACCCTTTTCTAAGGCATGCTGACAACTATGTGCAAGAAAGATTACCATCTCCAATTATTTGTCCCAGACATAAGGACAAAGAAAGAAAAATCTATACAAAATGCAAAAAAGTGTACAGGTTATTTCCCAGACTCCTGTCGCCAAGACTTCAGCACTTCTTGAGTCTCTTGCTCTGAAAAGCCCATCCTAGTGTAGTCTTCTTTCATTATTTTTAAACGCCCAGGTTCCTGAAGATAGACCTGTTCCCCAGCCGCCTTCAAAGGAAAAATCATTTGCCGAAGTCTCCAACGGCGATTCATGGTATCCTTACAAAAATCAGATCTAACAAACATTGAGAAAGATTCCGTGTGAACTGGAGTAGTAGGCCTAGCTTTGATGGAAACGGCTTGTCTTAATAGAAAATTTCCTAGGTAGATTAAGATGGGTCTAGGAAAACGGGCAGGAGGTCTGGTAGTAACCAGTGGTACTCTGTGAGCCCGTTGGATTTGACTATCCCAGTCCCAGTCGGCCAATTCTGGAAAAGATCTCTGAAATAGGTTGACCATATAAGTTCGACAGTCCATTCCTTCCGTCCCCTCTGGCACCCCAAACACTCGCAAGTTATTGCATCGCTGTCGATTTTCTAAGTCTTTGACCTTCATTTGTGTAGATTTTATTTGAGTGTCATGTGTGTCTGTACGCTTCAATGTTTGACTCATATGATCTTCGGTTTCAGCTACCCTCTGTTGTAACTCAATAACATCAGTGGTAATAGCGGCTATTTGATTTTTCAAGTCTGACAAGGTAGATTTAATTGCAGAGCTATTGGCTCTAGCTTCGGCATAGTATGTTTGGGCTTCAGGTCTTTGTGTCTGTAGTGCCTTAAAAATTTCTTGCAATAAAATCTACAATGAAATCTGTTCAGCTAAGTTCACCTATCTGGCCCGTTGGTCCCTCTTTATTTACTTGATTTGCTAGAGTGGCAACTGGAGGCATTATAAGGGGAAGCATTGACGAGAGCCTCTGATTATTAGTATCTCTAAAGTCCTTGCTATTAGCCCCAGTGCCATCTTTACCTTGCCCTTTTTTTGCCACTAGGGGAGCTGGAAGAACCCGGGTAGTCTGAGAAAACAGCTCGGGGCTAGAGCCAGAGAGGTGTGAAATCATTCTCTTCACCTCGCCCTTCTTTGTAACCCATTTTCGAAGCGGACTACTAGTTGTTGCAGACTTAGCAGACTTAAGAGCAGTGTCACTTTGCTTATCAAAAGTCTTCTTTTTGTTGTATCTCTGAGCTCTTGGTTTGACAATCCCCTTGTTCTGTTTGTTAGTCGGAGTCCCCCCTTCACCATACTCCATAGTAGATTCATCACAGCTGACTGTAACCCAATTGTTACTAGTAGGATTTACATCTTGTGAATTTTTCTGGCTCCCAGAGCTGGTTTCCGGAATCTCCGCTCCCCATCAATCAAAAAGCCAACACTTTGACCCAAGCTTTTGGGGGGGGGGAGGTGATCTCATTGTCCTCACTAATTTTATCAGTGCCAGGCTCCCCACCCTCAGTCCCTTCCTCTGATTTTTCTGTGTCTGTACAGTGGCCACTGGGAGAAGATAGCAGCGCTGACTGATTATACAGAAGCTGCCAAGGATAAGGAGATTGTGGTAAGTTTACCGTAGAGGTGGAAAGATGTAAAGTGGGGGTCAGATTCTCCCTTATAACCTTTAAAGCTATTAAAGCTGCTTCTTCCGTATTTTTAGGCTCCATTGTATCCGACTGTATCATATCTCCCACACTTGGCGACACTGCCTCATTTAGTGCACTCACCATATCTGATTCTAAAGGATAGGTAACTGTACCCCTCGGGTTGATAACTAAAGAGGCCTTTCCGGATTGTAATACTCTCAAAATAGGGCGACCGACCCTTGAATCAGAGTGCATCACCTCAGTCTCTTCTCGTTTCTCCTCTCCCCCCTCATTAGCGTCGATAATGGCCCGGTACTTGCCATTATTGCTGCCGTGCGAGCACCGGTGTGGCCCCCCTTCGAGGGATTCCCTTTTTGCTGGCCCATTTTCTTCAGTTCACTGTGAAAGAGTCCAGCAAACGGGTTACCCAGCAGCTGAGAAGAAAGCCGGTAGGAACGTCCAGAGCAACAACGGCTAGTAACAAAACCCGTAGTGGAATTCTATCAGCCAAGAAAATCATACGGGCTATCCGCACTATCCACAATATCCTCGAAAGAAAATAAACCCCACATCTCTTCTAACCAGTTTTAGTTAGCTGTATTTGGTTTGTAAAACAGCAACTGTAGAGATGCCCGACAACTAGGCAGTCCGCTTATCCATGCGCCGATCAGCTCTCCCCCTGCACCAGGGGAGGAAGTCAGCACGGTCAACCTGCTCAGTGTGAGGCGGTCAGAGCTGCGGCAGAGCCAGCCGTAACAGGTAGGGAAAAAGTCATTCAGCTCCTCATATTTTTTTCGCCCGCACTCTCCTTTAGCGAGTTGGCGAGTTAGTATCCCTTCTTCCGCATCTTTCAATGCCTTCTTGATGCCGTCTATACCGTCTGCATGCCTTTACCCGGTATGTTTCCAGAGGACAGCTCTGCACCTACTTCCCAGCGACGACATCAATCCGCCATCTTCCTTTCGTCTATTCTTCCGTCAGTGGAAGTCTCCATGTTTCCCAGATAACACGTAACTGGAGTTATTTCCATTTGAATTAGGACTATTTCACTTGGAGATTTCACCTGCTGCAAAAAGGCAAAGTCTCCAGGCAAATTGACAGGGAACAATTATGCAGGAAAGAGTGATTCTTGCATGTTATTCTTCCAAATCCCAGGATACCCATTTTCCCCACCCCAACCTTAATTCATAGAGCCCCAGCACTTGGAATTCATAATTCAAGAGGGAATAGTGGGTATTAAGCTGGTCCACTCTTAATGAGGGCTTAAGTGGAGTTGAGGTGATCCCCCAATCAGTCTCAGTCCCCTTCTCTGTGTAGAGTGAAGTAAAGGCAAACTAATTGAATAGTCTAGTGGTGAAATGAGAGTTGAAAATGGCAAATTCAGGAAGCTTTCACTCATTCAGTAGTACGGCAATCTGAGTAGACCACATTTCAAAACCCTGAATGAAACTATACATGTCACAAAGTTCAATCAGCTCCAGGGAAAAGACTCTCAGGGATCTTCCAAGCCTGATGTAATTGTGAATAGATGTTTACCGTTGGACAGATCTTTATAAAACTTTATCTGGGACTGGTGATAGGTTCACATTTTAAATTAAATGCCCTATATCTCAATTCAAGTATACTCAACTTTGTGGTTGGCATTCTATTTAATTGCTCTCTTTGTAATCTAGATTTTTTAAAAATATTTTAAGATTAACAACACATTCCTAGTTTCTTAGTGCTCCTTTCCATGGAGTTACAAATAATTCAGGCACGCATTATGGCCAAAATCATGTGTTTGTGACAGCCCCTTGTTGGCACTTTATGGAGTGCCACAAAACAAAGAGAACTGTGTAAAATGAATATGTGGAATCAGGAAGCAGTTGCAAGCTAAATCCATTGTAACATTTTTACACAGATACATCCTTTGTAGGTGAGTATCTTTTTAATAGCTCCTGAATTGTGCCCTGTAAATATGAATGACTAAAATGGCCAAGAGTAGTGCCAATGGAAAGGGATTTATTGTTTAAGGTCATGAGATGGCTTACCTGATGTATTAGTTAGAGCAGAGATCTTCAAACTTTTGTAGGTTGAGCCCCCCCCAGCTCAATCTTTTTAGCTGTTGGGCCGCCCCCCACCTGACAGAAATTTCTGGAATCCGGTGCACTACATAATTGACCGCCACGCGCATATCCTGGGCCATATCCAGCAAATATTGTCTAACACAATAAGAGCTTTTAGTAAAGTGCAGGTTTGTGAGTGGGTGTGCTGAAATGACAGGTTCTTACACAGCTCAAACAACCATTTTCCTAGATAAAATGTGCACAAATTATTTTTACTAGGATGCTTTCTTTTACACATGACATTGATTGATAACACAACCAACATAAATGTGACGGGTGTGCCAGTTTTTCGCCACAGACGGTCAATCTGTCGATGGACTTTTGCTACTGCCTTCCTCAGGTTGTGCTCCACATCCAGGGGCAGATCTACAAGAAGTGCTTCAGCGTGGCGCCGCAAGCCCTTTGGCTGCGGAACTTCCGAAGCACAGGGATGCAACATATTTACAAGAATATGATGCATATATGTGCTTCCCCCTGCGCTGGCGCTCAAACTGCAGACATGCGCTGGCGTAGGCATCCTTCCACCATGGTGCAAGGATGTCTGCGTCATGGGGAGATGGGGAGATTGTTTTTGTGCAGGAAGGGGCACCTTCCTGCACATAAACAATCACTACAGCCATTTCCCTCTTTCAATACATGCTGTAGAATGCAGCACGCTTTAAAAGAGGGAAAAACGAGGAGAAATGAAAATATTTCTCCTCGTTGCACCTCGCTAAGCTACCTCTAGGGTGGCGTAGTATTCAGACGCATTTCCAGATTTACGATTCCTCGTAAATCTGGAGATGTGTCTTGTTCCATGGGCGTTGCGTCGGAACACCCACAGCAATACCCATGGAACAACCCTTCAACACAAAGTCCTCAGGATCGAGGCTGCCTCCTGTGGCGCGAGCAGGCAACAGCTGAAGAATTCATTAAGGGCTGCATTGCTGTTGATGAGCTTCGCTGCCAGCATGATAATAAATACCCTTGGCCACCAAGCGACTGTCCCAGCCAGGCCCACCACCACCCGGGCGGCATCGCAGTCTCTCAGAATGCGGTTACTGAGAACCCTCACTGAGCAGCTGAGCCGGCCCAAGAGAGTCTGATTCAGGTGGGCAGTCACAACAAAGAGAGGGGAGCCAGGTAGAATGTGTAGCGTGAAATGCAGCTGCTCTCGAGCTGCAATTTCATTTCAAGTAAGCGTATGCCTAACACTGGAGTTAGATAGGTGCATAAAATAAGAGTACTTGCTGGTCATCAATTGATCTGTGATTCCGGCTTGCCTTCTGACCTTTTCCAAGTTCCACACACACACGTGAGTCACACCCACATTTGCAGCCACAAACAGACTTGTACATAGCGGCCAGCAGTGACACACACACACACACAAAACATGCATGGCACGGCACCTTTCTCAGGCCGGCTGGTTTAAGGTGAATTCTCTATGCTGGCCTAAACGCTCACTTGACACTGTTTTACTAATCCCACTACACATGATCTTCATCTTCCACATAATTGCCCACTGGCTCAAGGCTGCCGGCCGTGCCGGCTGTGACCAAGTGTGTGCCTCACAGGGCCTTAGGCTGCCTTGCCCAAAAGCCTGGGGTGCGTGCCACAATTACTTTTCATTTCACCTTCGGCCTGCCAACAGCTCCAAATATCTTTTTACTCTAACGATGATAGGCAATTAAATCTGGCGCTCACAAGAGGCTGGTGGGTGTCTCTTGAAAGTGGTGCCCATGTTTGTGAGGTGGCTGGTAGCTGGACGTATGTGTGTGGTACATGAATGCTAACTAAACTGATTTGAAGTGCATCAAAACGATACAATTTAATGGAGAATGCAGGAGTTTATTATGTACATTAACTAATTCATGCTGGGCAGGCTAAGGTTAAACGGGCCATTCCTTGAAGCACTTGGAAACAACTGTATTAAGTGTTGAGAGAGACGTGTTTATAAAATTATAAACACTACATTGCCCTAGCTGCATGTTATGCCTAAGACTTCTCTGCACCTCAGCCTGGGGCATAATGCATTTCTGGTACTTGGCAGCAGTTTTAAGATTTTCTTGTTGCACAAATTTAATTTAATTTAATATGTTTTCCTAGTCTTCATGGCTTGATTTTGTCCGCGAGAAAGTGTCACTCATATGTGTTGAAATGTCACTAATAATTACCCTGAAATTATGAAAATGTTACACATAGCAATTTGAAACCTTGGCAGCTACGCAGGAGGGGGTTAATTCATAGAGTCTCCTCTACTATAATATCGAATGAGGAACAGGTCTTGTTGTTGGTTTACCTTCAGTTTTAGCAGAGGAGACTTCCTGCCTCCTCACTGCAGCTGAAGCATTTCAGCTCCATGAATTAACCCCCTCCTGGGACGGTTAACATAACAAAGCTTGGGCACTTCGTGCCCTGTCGATTTCTCCTCCCTCCTCCCTCCTCCCTCCTGCCATACCAGAGTTCTCAAAGATGCAGGGAACAAAAGTAAAATTTAAAGTGGAGTGCGCGCCCCCCCTAGGATGGTGTCGTGCCCCCCCAGTTTGAAGAACTCTGAGTTAGAGAGTGAGAAGCTATAGGAGGTGTAGGCTGCATTGCTTTCACGAAGAGCTGGCACGGAGCAGTGAGGAGATTAGCCACTATCTTAGAAGTAATTTGAGAGCCACACTTAATAGAACTCTGTTCATTCACTGAATTTGTCCTCTGACTATGTCAGTGAAACAACCAGAGATCTGCATCACAGTTAGATCCCATACATGTGATATCCTCTTAAACGCAGTGAATTTATGAAGGTTAAGTCCCACTAATCGGTATGACCCATCAGGCCCAACTCAGCACCTCTTTTAAATTTGTGCCATTCAATTCTTTTAATTACTCTGAAAACTCAATGCATGATTTCCCACATGGCTTTGGCTAATGATTGTCTGTGTCAGTCGATCCTCTCCTCTTAAATTGCTCTATTTGTTTGCTTTGACTCACAATGAATTTGCTAGAACTCCTATTTAAAAAAACTCCATTTAAGGTATTCAGATTTGTTCTGAAAACACAAATATGACTACAGTGAGTATGTATCATTTCAATTTGAAATAGCTGTTGTGAAAGAAATTTTAAAACTTAAGTTTAAAATATATTTCTCTCACTTGCCCAAAAAGCATAATTCATAATTACACTTTTCAGAAATCTTCCTTATTCCAGTTAGAATATGATGGATTGAAGGAAGTTTAAGGAAGTTGTAGTCTCACATCTCTTGACTGAAAGAAGAAATAGGTAAACAATGATAATTTTTTGTTTTTTATTTAGTTTAAGCATGTTTTATTGAAAGGATGATCATAAATATTAACACAGTAACATAATGCCATTGAACATGCAAAAGATAATGTAATAATGGTGCATGTTACATCTGTATGAACAAAAAGAAGGAAGTAAGAGGAAAAATGAGTGGGTTAAAGTTTCAAATAAACATTGCAAGTAAGAGATAGAACGAAAGAGTAGCGAGAAATGAGAATGGCACTATAAAACTGGATAAAGGTCTGAAATGGGAGATTATAAAGCAAGACATTGTGAGCACTATACATAAGCACTTCTAATCCTATTAAAGCATAGGTTTAGCAAAAAATAATGAAGAATTCAGGGAGGTTTCGGAACCTCTTCAACAAAAATATCAACTGATTTACTATTGTAGCTTGAATTATCAAGAAACAGTGTTACATGTAGCCATATTCATTCTCTCTTAAGAGCTAATTAAATTGGGTGTACATAGACCCTGTCCCATCGATGGTTGAAGCAAACAGTATACCTCCAGGCTTTTAAAAGAAACTTGCAAGTTGTGTTTTCAATTAGAGGTTATTTACTGAAAGGCTACAGCTATCAATGTGTCTAGTAGGTGAGGTTGGAATGTTAGGTGAGAGCAAACTAGGGAGAGGCTTTTCCAAGAATACATTATGTATAGTATATGTGATGTAAATGTTAAAAATCTTAGAAAGCTGATCCCAAACCTGTAGCAAAAAAGCAGCAATGTGAGGGCAAATAAATAACCATATGCAGCAAATCACAATGAGTTGCTTTGCAGGACCAGCAATTATTATGTGTAGTGACATTCATTTTAGATAAGAGGATAGGGGTAACAAATAATCTATTGCATATAAAAACATTGTTTAGGTAACATTTACTGCTCTTGACACAGTATGCAACTTAGACCAGATCTTATCCCTACACTGGGTGGACCATTGCACATGCAACTCATTTTACCATTGTAAGTATAGAGGAGGTTTGGTTCTAATAATGGAAAATCAGATAAGGTGCTTGTATATAAAAGGAGGTTTAGAATTATGTGTTAATAAAGTAAATAAAATACATTCTTACTGAGATGACATGTTGTTGTCTTGTAGCGGTGAAATGGAATCTTGAATATTGTGGACTAAGTCTGTGTATTTATGACAAAATGATTGAGGAAACTTAACAAGAGTCTGGATCAAGGAAAATAGAAGGAAATTATCATTAAAAATTGATTCATAAACTGAACACCTTTATCCCTTCATGTTTTCCAAAAGAAGACTCTATCATTTATTTTGAGATGTTTATTGCACCATCAGGAGGAATTTATAAAGTTAGTGAGAGAAAAGATTTTGGAAAAAGCAAACGTTTTAAAAGTTTATATGAGTGGGCAATAGAGGGATAGGATAGAAAACTAGTCCTGTAGGGAAAATAAAAGAGGACTCAATGAGAAAACATAAAGGTTTAGCTAAATCACTATTATGCTGAAGCCAATAGGAGGATTGTTTGAGACAAAATGCATCATGGAATTTAGAAAAATTGCCCAGCCACGATTTTTAGGAAGTTTTAACTGTGACAGGGACATGCAAGTGTGTTCATTATTCCATAAGAATCGCCTTGTATATATGAACAGGGATCATGGGAACATGGTATAATAGATGTGGAGAGAGCATCATTTTAATAGAACTTAACCTTCCCCACCGGTTGGGACCTAAAGGATAGGGAAGCCCATAAGATTTTGCTGAGGAACTATAAAAGAGAAATCATAAAGGCCAAACAAGATCATTTTATGGCCTTGACAACCTCAATGTCCTCTCCTAGAGAGCTCTTCAGGGTAGTGGACTCCCTCATAACTCTTCAAACCCCTGATCCAGTAGTGGCATCCCAAGAGCTCTGCAACAATATTGCCTCTTTTTCCAGGCTAAAATTTTAGATATTTACTCGGCATTGGAGCTGCAGAGATCCCTTATTACTGAGCCCCCGGCCCTGGGAGCTTTGGACCTAGCCCCTGCAGAAACATCTCATGTTGGAACCCTAGATTCTTTTCCCCCTCTTTCTTTAGAGGATCTGGACAACCTCCTCAATAAAACCAAATCCGGTTCCCCCTTGGATGTATGTCCCCTTAGGATTCTTAAACAGTGCAGAGATATCTTTCTGCCCCCACTGGCTGATATTATGAATAAAGCAATGAGAGATGGACTTTTTCCCACCCAATGGAAAAATGCGGTGGTAAAACCCCTATTAAAAAAAGCCTCTTCGGACCCGGCGGTCCTGAAAAATGTTCGGCCCATTTCTCTCCTCCCGGCCCCTGCAAAAATGCTTGAAGCACATCTCAACAAGCATCTTGCTGCATATATAGAGAACTCGGGCTGTCTTGACTCCTCCCAACATGGATTCAGGAGGGAACATAGTACGGAGTCTGCCCTCACCATCGTGCTGGATAATATCCGCACGCGTGTTGATGGAGGCCAGACCACCCTCCTGATCCTTTTAGATCTGACGGCGGCCTTCGACACCCTCTCTCCCTCAGTATTAACATCTAGGCTGAGGGAGATTGGGGTTCAGGGGGCAGCCCTGGATCTACTTACCTCTTTCCTCACCATCGAGTGCAAAGAGTGAAGTTGGGGGAGTTCCTATCTCCATCCCTGCCTGTGCAATGTGGGGTCCCTCAGGGGTCGGCTTTGAGTACGACCCTATTCAACATCTATGTGACCCCACTTGCCAGGCTTATTAGATCTTATGGGATGGAGATAGTATCCTATGCGGATGACACCCAGATCCTCGTCTCTCCCTCCCAGTCGGCTGTCCCGACTGCCTCCAATTTTAGATCTTGTATGGAGGCAGTCGGGAAATGGATGATTTACAATTCATTAAAACTGAATGGAGAGAAGACGGAGGTGATGGTGTTTGGAGGGAAAGAGGATGTTTGGTCATCTAGTTGGTGGCCAGACTCATTAGGAGCCTGCCCCACCCCTACCTCCTCTGCTAAAAATCTAGGGGTCATGATTGATCCCGCCCTCAACCTGGACAAACAGGTTAACAGAACCATCTCTACCTGTTGGGGCATCATCCACATCCTCAGAAGGATTAGACATTACCTATCATTGCAGGCAAGGAAACAGCATACAGTTGCTTTGATTGGCTCCAGGCTGGACTACTGCAATGCGCTGTATGTGGGACTGAACAAAAGTCTACTGCAGCGCTTGCAGGTAGTCCAGAATGCTGCTGCCAGGTTTGTCCTGGATCTTCCCAAACGGGCCTCAGCCACAGCGGCTAGAAAGCTATTACATTGGCTTCCTGTGGAGGATCGTATCCGCTTTAAGACCCTGTGCATGACCTATAGGGCACTAGCTAAAAACAGTCTTACGGGTTTAGG
This sequence comes from Lissotriton helveticus, assembly GCF_964261635.1. NCBI lineage: Eukaryota > Metazoa > Chordata > Amphibia > Caudata > Salamandridae > Lissotriton > Lissotriton helveticus. The sequence continues at coordinate 245,901,760 of NC_136069.1, read as the reverse complement.
ATCCATTTTGTTTCGCTACACTCCTGTTAGGAATCTACGTTCTTCGAGTAGACTTCTTCCGTCAGTCCCCCGCTTTAGGAGAACTAAATGGGGGGGTAGGGCTTTTTCCACCTTGGCGCCCAAATGGTGGAACTCCCTCCCTCTGGAACTAAGATCCCTTCCCACTCTCCAGGCTTTCAGAAGAGCCTTGAAGACTCACCTTTTTGTGCAGGCCTATATGTAATGGTGATAAGCTTCTGCTTATGATATTGGTTGTTAGGCGCCTTGATACCTTCGGGTTATTGTCTGCGCAATATAAGTTTTACTCACTCACTCACTCACTCACAATAAAAATCAATACAAAAATAAAATAAAGATAAAAATGTGTACAATAACTCCCCAGTGTTTGTATTACTTCTTCAAAATTTACTGTAAGAGTTGTGTATATAGATTTGGTAATCCACAGACCCAAATATTTAATCTTTGTTGGACTCCACATAAAACCCAAATCCTTAAACCTTTCTCGTAAACAGAATTTGTTAAGAGGCAAGATCCCAGATTTATCTAAATTTAGTTTAAATCTTGGAACACTAGTAAACTGGTGAACTTCAGATTGAAAGGCAGGAATAAAATTAGGTGGGTTAGAGAGATAAAGGAGACTATCATCAGCCTACACAGATAATTTGAGGTGGAAATTTATATATAAAAAAACAGATGTATGTTCATTTTGTTTTATCCTAAACAAGAATGGTTCCAGAGCTGTTATGAATAAAAGAGGGGATAAGGGACAGCCTTGGTGTACTCTTCTTTGTAGAGAAAAGTACTCAGGGGTTATACTATTGGCAAACGTGGCAGCTTTGGGATTGGAATATAAGAAAGAAATTAGGTTTAAGATTTTGGGACACAAGCCAAATATCTGCAAAGTTTGAAACATAAGCTGCCACTAACTCTATCAAAAGCTTTTTCCACATCTAAAGCGATGGCAACTGGTTAATGGGAACGTTTGGAAGCTTTTCCCAGAACATTAAAAAGGCATCTCATATTATCAGAAGAAAAACAGCCTTTAATAAAGCCAAATTGATCTGGACTAATCATATGGGGGAGTAAAGGATCCAATCTGAGCACAAATGTTTTGGCAAAAAGGTTATAATCCACAATCACTAGAGATTGGGGAAGACAATTTGTACACTGTTGGGGGTCTTTGCTTTCTTTAGGAATTAAGCAAATAAGAGCTTCTTGAAAAGTACCAGAGGCATCCTGAGAATGAGCAAAGGAATTATAAAGTTTGAGAAGCCACAGAAATGAAAGTGTAGAGATTTGTGAATAAAATTCAGATGTTAACCCATCTGGGCCTGGGGATTTATTGGGTTTCAGTTTTGTGACTAACATGGATATGTATTGAAGGGTAATATCAGATGTGAAGGAGGAGAAGTCCAGGTCGTGAAAAGTAGGTTTAGAAATGGAGTTGAAGTATGTGGGGATATGAGAATTGGAGGGGGAAGTCTCCGTGGTATATAAAGATTTATAGAAGGTAGAGATTTATTTCAGTATATTTCCATCCTTAATAATCATTTGGTTATATAAGACCTTATGGAGTTAATGTTTTTACGCTCCTGTTTGACTGTTAAATAATTAGTAAAAAGATTACCTGTCTTATTTTGACCTCCATAATATCTAGCATTTTGTCGGAGTAACATTAAAGAAGCTTACTCAGTGGATACATTATTAAATAGAAATTTCGCTTTTATATGGTTTTGAAGAGATTCAGAACATTTGGAATGGTGGAATGTGTGCGTCATCTTTTTAATTTATGCCAATTTGGATTTAGAGGCAATTTCATCCTTTTTCCTTTAACTTTGATTTTTTTTTTTTTATTATAGAGATTTTTTTTGTCAGCACACAGAACACACAAAATACAAAACACATACATCATCGGAGATGATTTAACAAACATAATAAAATAAAACAATAGGCTAAGCAAATCAGGGCAGCCAATAAAAAAAAAGCATAAAAACATACAGGATCGTAAATAATAAATAATACACCGCAGAAACAAGCAGGAACACAGAATCTTATCAGTCCTCTATACATATCCTGTTATGTTAAAATGTTATGTTATGTTAAAAAGTATTTGTTGAGCGCGCTGCCACCGGTTGATTTCCTGGCGCCAGAGTAGACAGAGAACAGATCCTGAGGAAAGCGGGAGGGGGGAAGACGATCAGTGATACGCTTGCTTAAAAAGCCATGTTTTTAAGGCTTTCCTAAAAGACAAGAGGTCTGGGCATGATCTGATCTCAAAGGGGAAGGTGTTTCAAAGGCGAGATGCAAGAACCGCAAATCTGCAGCCACCAGTGCATTTGCGTTTGAAGGCAGGTGTCTGGAGGAGAGCTTGGTGTGCAGAGCGCAGATTGCGGGAGGGGGTGTGCCTGGTGAGGAGATTGTCTATAAATTTAGGGCTTTTGCAATGGAGCGATTTAAAGATCATGCAACCAGTTTTAAAAGAGCAACGTTGGGCCAGGGGGAGCCAGTGGAGGTCCCTAAGCAGCGGAGAGGCTGAGTGCCATCTCGGTTGCGCAGTGATTAACCTGGCTGCATAATTCTGGACCATCTGGAGGCGCTTTAAAAGATAGAGGGGTAGGCCTAGGTATATGGAGTTTGCATAATCCAGGTGGGACAAAACCGTGGTAATCACCACCTGGGTCATGGCTGCAGGAGTGAAGAAACGTCGAACCTTCCGGATTTTCCTGAGCTGGAAGAAACACTTAGAGACCACTTGGCCCACTTGAGTTTTTAAGGAGAGGTCACTGTTCAGAGTCACTCCAAGTGTCTTTGCGGCAGGGGTAGGGGTAGGGGGTTTGCCCATATTGGATGGCCAGTAGTGAAGGCCCCAGAATTTGGCACTGTCCCCTGTAAGCACCAGCTCGGTTTTTCCAGGGTTTAATTTTAAGTGATTTTGGTTCATCCAAGTTTGGATGAACTGCAAGGTGGACTGGAAGTGAGAAATGGAGATTGTGGAGTTGTCGATCGTAAAGAGCAGTTGCAGGTCGTCTGCGTAGTTAAATACAGACACCTGCATGTCTCTTAAGGCCTGGATTAGCGGAAGAATGTAGATGTTAAACAGGTGGGGTGACAGTGAAGAGCGCTGAGGAACTCCACAGGTGATGGACCGTTTAGGGCCAATCAGGGTACCAAGGCGGACCGGAATTGTTCAGAGGTCATGGTAGGAAACCTGTCTAGTGTAACCTTGAAGGTGGGGGAATGGTGAACAGAGGGGGTAACACTAGAGGAACTGGGAATGCTTGCTTTGATGTCTACAATTTTATCAATGAAGTATGTATTGAGGGCATCACAGAAGGTCTGGGTTGGAGCCACCTTAGGGCGTACGCTGTCTAAATCAGTCAGCTCGTTTAAGATTGAAACGGTATCCTTGGGTTTGTCGGTAGAGTTTAGGATACGGGAGGAAAAATAGGCAGATTTGGCTATCAAAATGGCCTTCATGTATACCTTCCTGACCGTGATGAACTCAGATTTTAGATCAGGGTAATAGCAGCGGCGCCACTTTCGCTCAAGTTGGCGCAGAGATAGTTTTTTTTCTTTTAGGTCTTGGGAGAACCAACACTGGGGGTCAGCACGTCGGGCCAGTTTGATATCTTTAAAGGGTGCGTGGATGTCGCTGGCATTTTGGAGCCGGCCCGCTAGGTTGGACTCGGCAGAATTAATATCAGGGTGTGGGAGAGGAATCGTATTGTTTAGTGTATTAATAAGTGCTGGTTTGTCAAGAGTTTTCCATTTCCTTGCCCTGCAGCAAGTTAGCGCAGAGGGTGATTTGAACGTAGACCAAGTAAGTTTAAATTTGAGGAGAAAATGGTCTGACCAGAGGCAGGGAATGGTGAGTGGGGAAGTATTGAGTGGAAAATTGGACCAGATGTGATCTAGAATGTGACCTTTACAATGGATAGGCAGAAGAACTTGTTGGGAGATGTTCAAGTTTGTGAGGAGCTCAGTGAGCTCGCAGGAATGAGGACCTTCCGAAGGGTCATTGAACCAGTAATTAAAATCACCTGCCAAAAGGATCTGAGAGTGTTCCATGGCTAAGTTGGCGATTTGTTCGCTAAACAAGAAAGGGAAGGATGGCATTGATTTGGGAGGTCTGTACAGAAGTACGCACAACATTGTAGTGTTAGGGGTTTCAAACTTTAAGACAAGATTGTCAATGTCTGGTAAGTTGATGGGGGTAAGGGTGGTAGTTTTTAAGGAAGAGTGGATGATTGCTGCCACCCCTCCACCAGACCTGCCATCGGCACGATCTGCATGGATGATGTAATAGTTTGGGGGAAGTGCAGCTAAGATGTCTGGAGCAGAGTCTGGGGTCAGCCAGGTTTCCGTTAATAAAAGGACATCAGGGTGCTCTGTGATTAAAAAGAGAAAGATATCCTGTTGATGTTTGACAAGAGAGCGGGTGTTTAGGTAGAAGAATGTCAGGGAGTGAGGTTGTGGGGTAGGCTTGGGCCGAAAGAGACGTGCATTGTACGGTGTGGAAAGCAATTCGCCAGGGCATGTGCAGTCCACCAGGAACCCTAAATTGTTCGCTTTAGTGTGGGTGACTCTCGATATGTGACCATGACCGTTGTTATAGGATAATAGGGCAGAGCGAGAGTAAGGGCAGAACCGGGCAGCATGCCTCGCCCCGGGGCCCGGTTGGGTGCGGACGGGCGCAGACGGGCTTGCCTTAGGCGCGCCTTTGGCGCGCAAGCGGCACGCCTGCTGCGCTCGCCCGCTGGGCGACTGGAAGATACACATTTATATACCGGGAGGGAGATCCCGGCGGGGGCGTGGCCTCTCGAAAAAGGGGCGTGGCCTGTGTCCGCGGCAGGAATGGCGTCCCTGGGTTTTGCGGTTTCAACTGCAACCAGCGCTTAGATCCGCTGTGCAGTTTAGATCCAGAGCGTGTGAGCCCAGAGCAGGGTACAGGAGATGGGTGCAGGAGGATTAAAACAGGTAATAATAAGTGACACTCAAATCAATAAAATCGTGCTAACCTACTCCCGGCTTCTGCCTCATGAGAATTTCTGTCTATGTGACGCTTGTATTCAGAGTCCTTTAATAGTGACAGCCAGCAGGGTACGTGGCCTCTCGAAAAAGGGGCGTGGCCTGTGTCCGCGGCGGGAATGGCGTCCCTGGGTTTTGCGGTTTCAACTGCAACCAGCGCTTAGATCCGCTGTGCGGTTTAGATCCAGAGCGTGTGAGCCCAGAGCAGGGTACAGGACATGGGTGCAGGAGGATTAAAACAGGTAATAATAAGTGACACTCAAATCATTAAAATCGTGCTAACCTACTCCCGGCTTCCGCCTCAGGAGAAATTTCCTCATATTAACTAAAACTAAGATCCTAACCACTTAATAATCGGCTCCCATAATTGACTCCCTTGCCTTTTCTTTTGGATGCCCTTCGTCCTATATAGCGCCATTTCCAAATGGTATGTTGCGAGGAGCCTAGTTCATTCAGCGCCAAATCAAGAAGGGAAGAAGAGAGGGAGCACCAGGGCCGAATGGAATCCCGCCAATTCTTTACAAACAAGATGTGTCGGGCTGGGCAGCAGCCCTGGAACCCCTTTTTTCAGAGATAAGACATTCAAACATCCTGCCAAGCTCCTGGAAGGGCTCAATCATCTGCCCAATTTACAAGGCAGGAGATAAGGCTTCCCCTCAAAACTATCGATTGGTGGCTTTAATCGACAACGAGGCAAAATATTTTGCAGGCATTCTTTTAAAAGAGCTGATGGCCTGGGCAACAGAGAGATCCTTAATCTCGGCCAACCAGACAGGCTTTGCCAAAGCAGTAGGCACAATGACTAATATTTTGAGCATGGGCATGTTCATAGACAAGGCAGAATTTAACAAAATGCCCATTAATTTCTGCTTCATTGACTATAAGGCCGCTTGAACAACTGGGGGATATCGAGACCACTTTTGGACCTGCTAATTAACCTCCACACAGAGACCTGGGTACACATAAAGGTGGGGGATGGATCCGTTTTGTCCAGACGCATACAGACCAACAAGGGCCTAAAACAAGGCCGCGTCCTGGCCCCCACCCTATTTAACTTGTTCCTAAGCGACCTGGTCCCCATTTTAAACGGTTGTAACTCCCACGCTCCGAAGCTAGGGGGACTGCATCTACCTTGTCTACTATATGCTGATGATATCGTCCTTATAAGTTATACCAAGGTAGGACGTCAACACCTCCTGACTGCAACACAATGCTACTCAGATAAAAATGAGCTTACAATAAACCTTGAGAAAACACAGACAATGACCATCAGCAGGAAAAAAAGGAAACCAACATCATGGTACTGGAACAAGAATTGGAGATACCCCAATATATAAATACTTAGGAGTGAGGATCGACAACGGTGGGCAGTTCTCCGCCCAGAGAACAAGTATACGAGGGAAAGGGCTATCTCTGGCAATTTCGCTGAAGTCTCTAAACCGCAGACTTTCTGGCCCCTCTCTTCTGCCCCTGACGCAAGTAATCCGCGCTAAACTTCTCCCAACAATTACCTACGGGAGTGAGGCACTTAGAGGAAGGGATGCCAAGATCCTTGATAATACAATAACAGCCGCCTACAGAATCATCTTCAGCCTACCCAAACAAACCTCACCAGCTCAAATCAGGCTAGAATTTGGCATCGAGCAACAGCTCCTAGCAAGGCAGGGAGCCTACATGATAGCCTGGGACAAAGTGAGGAAGTCAAAACAGGGAACATTAAATGAATATCTGTGGAGTGAGTTAGTACAACATCCGTCCTCAGCAGCAGCCAAGTTCCTACTGGACAGCCGGACGAACACGGGACTAGAGCAGCTCTGGGATACCCCAGTAAATCATTTAACTTTTAAAAAATTGGTCAAGAAATCGATCAAACAGCTATCATGGGTCCAAGATAAGGCAGCCCTCTCCAAAAGAACGCATGGTTGGATGACCCTAAACTCGTATACTACTAAGGCACCACAGAGCTACTTTGGCGAGGGATACTCCAAATCCGTCAAAATGCGCTTCTTAAAACACAGGCTGGGCCTGCTACCCTGTACTCAAAATCTCCCACGCTGGATTAAAATAAAAGCTGATCCCCTTTGCCAGGCTATGTGGCTTGGGGCAAGAGGACATGCTGCACTTGATATGCTCTTGCGAGAAACTACACGATGAACGGAAACACTTGTTGAAACAACACTTCAATCGACAAGGAATTCGCACACGAAGGAAGGCAGTTCTGGCTTGCTTTTCTCCCCATGACTCTCGCTTGAGCTGTAGCTTCATAAAATTTATGAAGGCGGTGGAAAGAAAGATGCCTGAAATTAACCTATAATGGTCCCTGTACTATCGATCTAATACCGCTTTGTCGAATGACATTACTGACTCAAAGAGCCTATGAGGACATCGGTAAAGTAGAAATATTTTACAATTATAACGGTGAACTTTTATAAAAAATAAAAATAAAAAAAAATCTTACTGCTTACGAAGTTGCTGCGTGCACATTCGAACCAAGGAATTGTGAATGTTTTATTCTCTTTTATTAGAATCGTACTTTTATTGTTCTCTGTTCTTAACCTATTCCTGTATTGCAATGGTTTTAAGTAACTATGCGAAATAAAATTATTACTTATTCCTTTTACTTTGATTTTTTTATTTTTTTATTTTTTTTATTATAGAGATTTTTTTGTCAGCACACAGAACACACAAAATACAAAATACATATTAACAAACATAATAAAATAAAACAATAGGCTAAGCAAATCAGGGCAGCCAATTAAAAAAAAAGCATAGAAACATACAGGATCGTAAATAATAAATAATACACCGCAGAAACAAGCAGGAACACAGAATCTTATCAGTCCTCTATACATATCCTCATATTAACTAAAACTAAGATCCTAACCACTTAATAATCGGCTCCCATAATTGATTCCCTTGCCTTTTCTTTCGGATGCCCTTCGTCCTATATAGTGCCATTTCCAAATGGTATGTTGCGAGGAGCCTAGTTTGCCAATTACTTAGAACATAATGAATGATAAATTCTCTTGATTGATTGTGAAAAATTCATTAATGAAGTTTGTAAATTGAGAGTTGCATATAGGGTCTAAGAGAAGGGGATTATTGAATCTTCATTGTTTTGGGTGAAGACAAATTGCTAATAAATCAAAGTCAGCAATATTGAGAATGTGAGCAGAAACCAAAATAGAACCAATTTCATCATTTATCAAGTTTTGAGCTAGAGATTTGGATGTAAAAATGTAATCAATTCTAGAGTGAGAACGATGTATTGGGGAAAAGAAGGTATATTTGCTCGCAGTTGGATTCGTGATTTTCCTAGCATCAATCAAAGCTCTTTGAAATATGGCTGAACAAAATGTTTTGTGCATTTTGGAAGGAACTCATTTTACTTTGGAGAGCCTATCTAAAATTGGATCAGCAATTTGATTGCAATAATCTCCCATAATAAAATATTCAGCAGAAATATTCATGAGTTGTAATATCAATTCAAAATTAGTTTTTTACTACAAGGGGACCATATATATATAACAAATTGAAAGAGAAATACTGTCTATTAATAAATCAACTACATTCCACCTACCCCCTGCGTCTGCAGATTGAGAAATGGTAGTAATGTTGAGTTTTTTATGAACAAGAATTATAGTATTTTTTTCATCTCTACCGCAGGAGAGAAAAATGCATGACCAACCTGATTTGTTTTTAATTTTAAGGCTTCTATTTCAGTTAAACATGTTTTCTGAAGGAGTTCAATGTCTGTGTGAAACTTCGAGTGTCTTTTAAGCGGGTTGTTTAAACATTCCAAGATGTTACTCTGAATGATAATAATACGGAATTGGTGGTATAAAACAGAGCCTACAATGAACTAACATTTGTTTAGGATATGAAATACATAACTTGAAACGAAAGAGGAATCTTTTGCAAAATACAAAATACAAGAAGAAGAGATGGAGATAGTGTGAAGGAAAGTAGGAAGTAAGAAAAAATGAACGAAATAGATGAGGAAAGTAACAAACAGGAAGAAAGAGACAATACAAGTCATAAAACCGACGACTGTAAGACATATCTAAAGGTAGACCACGACAGACAAGATGGACATGGGGGAGTTCCAGCAACCACAACATCAGGGAAATACATCATGGCATGGAGAGATGCTGTGAAGGAAAGACCATATTAATTAAAGAAGATAAATATAAGAATAATACCAAAAAGTGCGAACATTCTATAGATATAGAGAAGAACAGATAACACTTTAACAATTCCATTGAATCTTCTCTACATTAATGAAGAAAAGCTTTTAAATTTGCAGGATCATCAAACATGAGTGTGTTGCCCCTATAGGTGACTTAGAAATGGCAAGGGTGAATTAGACCATATCGAGCATTAATAGCTCTGAGCTGTTGGCAAAGATCTAGAAATTGTTTACGCCTGTCTGCTGTAATCTATGCAAAGTCCTGAGAGAAATAAAGTTTGTGTGGACCACGTTATTTGTTTCTTAAATTTTGCAGCGCTGAGGAATTTTAGAAGGTGTGTATGTTCCCAAAACAAAATGATTACATCTCTGGGTTTAGAAATGGATGTAGGACCCAATCTATGAGCTCACTGGATGTTGAGTGATTTAGAAGCCGGAAGATCCAGAACATTTGGAATAAATGCTTTGAAGAACTGTAGCGGATCACTGCCCTACACATTTTCTATTTTCAAGATCCTCAATGTGCCTTTTCAAGTCATTTATTTCCAATTTCATCTTCTGAAATGTGAAAGCAGAGTCTTGAACATCACTGAACTGTTCTAAGTTTGAGACACGCTTGCCCATAAATAACCACCTACCCTCAAGGCTGTGAAGTGTCTTGTTCATCTCGTTCATGAAAGGTTTCAATGCTTGTATTTCTTCTAACATGAGTTCCATAGATATAGGAGACAGTTTTACTGGCGGAAGAAGGCAAAGTTTGGGCAGAGGAAAAGTTTTAAGAATCAACACATGTGTGTGATTTGCCATGTGGATTTCTGCTTCTACCATAGGTAATGTAGATTTGTTACTTGAAGGAATGAAGAAGGCATGAAGAAGGAAGGAAGAAGAGATATACGGAGGCTTCCAGTGACGTACTCTCCCCATACAAAGAGTAAACCAGCTAGACTGTTCCACTAAAGATGGTAGTACTCAGGGAGAAAAAGTTTAGCAAATAGTACACTGCACAATCAGAATACGATATCACATCACCTACAACAATATTTTGAGAGCATTATTTATAAATTGAGAGAACCATAAAGCACATTTTAGCATAAACAGCATTCCACAGATATATTATTCTGCACAGATACATTTCTCACTTACAGTCACTCAGATGGAATGAGGAAATAATAGGATAGCAATATGAGGTAAAGATGATCAAGTATAGAAGATCCTTGTAAGGAAGAACGAGAGACTTGCAAAGGATTAAGCCAAGTGTTAGACGAATTTGTTTACCGAAGAATCCAAAAACTGGGTGCTCCCTGAAGTAAGAAGCTATGTCAGGACAGACACAAAATAGTGGCCGTTTGCAGGAACAATAAGTTACATCCGCAGGAATTCCACAAATAAAAAGTCTAAAGCCTCTTCCAGTTAAGTAAGGTAACCATTTGTCACTCTCATGGTGCTAAGCAAGTATTTCCTCATGGCAAAACAGCGTTATTTGGAAAATTTATTCAGCGCATTGCAGACAAGACAAAATGGCAGTTATTATGTGGAACAAAAACTGCTCTTCACTCCGAAAATGCAGGAAATAAGCCAAAATCAGCAAAGAATAACTTCAAATGCTCACCGCTTCCATCTAGAGGCAGGACCCTGCTATATTACAGAAAAGATGCAGCATTCTCCAATGGAAACAAAAGCTTGCCAGGGCCATCGGCGTAGAGCTCCGTACCTATGCGGTCAACACGTTTGGCATCCAAGCCACGCCCCACAATCATAATATTACCAACTACTGTTAATTCAAGGTGGATAGGTAACAACAATATTGCATACACTAACTTGATTGCCACCGTATTGTCTGGGAAAGTAGACCTGCAGGTAAGAATACCAAATATATGCTTACCTTGACTATATAGTGATAGGCGATATAGTTGATGTGATAATTTTTAGGTTGATATTGTCGCACCATATAGAGACATAAAACCTTCAAAGGGACACATTTCTACGCAGAGGGGAGGCTAAAAATTGGTTAACGATCTGAGATGCTTCTACAAGTGTGGCACATGCTTCTGTTTGTGCACCTGCTTTCAATAGAAGTGTGCCTTTTGTTAAAGCGCTCTAGGAATTTAAAAAAATTATATATTTAGCAATGGCCCTACAACACAATGACAATGCATTATGGTCCGTAAATGTAATGGAATTTTTGTGAACAGTTCAATTCACCCAATAAGAGAAAATAAAAGGGAGCAACTAAGGACAAGCAAGAAATAAAATATCAGGGGTCATAATTATAATAAGTGTAGTGAGTAAATTGGCCGTTTTTACTTACTTCTTGCACCCCTGCTGCATTTTGTCTGTAATAATACTGTACTGGTGCAAAGTTGGCACCAGTGCGATCATGAGGAGTAGTTCCCTCGTTTGTATGAGGCAGTATTCCATACAATGGGGAAGCCCTTTTGCATTGCGTCTGATCCATATTACAGACATAGGCACAATGGCAAGAAGGCCCACTGAATTTATGTCACAATAGGGGTAGAGCACTTTCAGTGCTTCTCCCCGCAGCACCCTTTTCACCATTGCATGAACAATAATGCATCTAAGCCTTTGTTGTCAATAGTACAAAGTAAAATGAGCTGCATAAAAAATTGCCAGTTTAATTTCCCACAAGTAAGAGGTGACAAGGATTTTTCTGAACACAAATTAAGAGCCCTCGCTGTTGAACAATTCAGCAGCAACATTTTGAACATTTAATGGCTTCATATGTGTATCTGTTTACAATTTAAATGTTTCCATTGAGCATCCATTATAACTATCTGGTAAAAGGCAAGAAGTGGTGTCATGGGAAAAAATATATTAAATGATATGGTATTACTGGCATGAAAATGCAGCTTCCATTGAATGAAACTACAGAAGCTGAATATTAGATCAACTTTCAAATGAATATACCTGACTAAAAATTACGTTAATTTCGTCTTTTGGTTTTTACAATTTTCTCTGTCACTCTGTTTTGATATTTCTTTTTTCTTTTTCCGGTTTGGATACAAACTCCCTGCATGACATTTGCAGTCACATTCTTTCGAGACGCTCTTTTCCTGCCATCAAGTTATTATTTTAGTTTTTTCGGAGCTCGGTCTGCCTCTAATTTGTTGATCTTGCTTTTTTTTCTCCATATTTGGTATTTTTAGTAGAGGCATACTTTGCTTCTGGATTCTTTACAGTTGGGAGATGATATGAGAATCTTTATCCAAACTTAATCTAATTTTGACTGGCTTTAGCGTTTTCCAGATCCCCACATTCCGTGAATTCTGTCTGACCAGTGGTGTGTGCATTTACGTGATGAACTGATGTGAAATAATAATATTTTAATATCAAACCAGATCATGTACGTCTAATTATAATATGGTGCTTGCTACAGTCATCCTGGTATCCTTATGTGTTACGCTTTAATACCATGGTTTTTTTCATATTGCGATTATGGTTTGTAAAAAGGATAAGTATAATCCCTTAGTGCCTTAGTGATAACTAAAATAGTAACAGGGGGGCGGATGCCAGACAAGGAACTCTGCCGCAAACACAATGAAGTGCTCAGTTTTGTCTGGCTATGGTAAGCACAGTGGGGCGGAGCGGGAGAGGGGTGGGGTGGGAGCTTGGGAAGTCGACAGACGATGGAATAGGTATAATTAAACAAATAAATAACACCTGTTCTGTCATCTGTTGACTTACCCCCTGCCGCGCCCTGCCCCGCCTCACCGCACTTACCTGAGCAGGGCCACTACTGGAAGTGCTATGTCCACTAAAAGCCTCAGTCCTGTATCTCATATAGAGATGGGTGGACCTTAAGTTTACCATCGACAGAGCTCCATATTTTTTTGTTGTTGTCTATCACCGCCAGGATTTTACAGGAAAAATAATAATGACCCTCACTCCCTTGGTGAAAACTCATAGATTATTGGGGGTCTTTAGTTTTCTGTTTTTCTTAAACAAACTCCTGCTTTGGGAGTTTGTTTCCAAACCCCCCCAAAAAATTAAAAGTTTGGTGAAGGCCCATCAAAACTAACGATGGGCGTCTACCAAACGTTTTATACATTAAAAAGAACTCTCATGATGGCAGTTCCTTTCAATGTATAGCGATGCCCACTGGGCCGGCGGTCATCCCTAAATCTGACAGATGGTAGTTCCTCAGGATGACCGAGGTAATGTCATCTACCACCCTGACTAAAAGAGTATGTCTATCCAAAGCTGCATCGTGCCCAGAGTCTGAAAAAACAGCTCATTGCACAACTGCTTGGGTATGAGGGGTGTGTTCTGAATGGTGGTTCCTTTGGATGTTGGCGAGATTTGATTAGCTAAGGAGACAAAAACTTCCATGGGAACCATATTTTGCATGGTAAGTGCAGTGTTCACAACCATTCTCATGATGCTAAAGATGATATAAATAAAATCAATGACATCAATGGTGATGTTACATTACATATCACTTTAATATTGACATTATCAACAACAACACTATGAATACAGTTGGGATCATCCCACCCCCCTGCCTATCCTAATTCATGGTGCATGGCTTATGGCACAGCTGACTGTAAACAGATGGGGGCTCTTGCAGGCCACAAACAATCTCTTGCACCCCCACCCCCGTTCCCCTGTGTAACAGTTGTGTGTTTGCAAATTCACAGCACTCTCTAGGTGTTGACCCTGTGCCCTGCACCATGCCCAAAAAACAGCCATGTATGGCCTTCTGCAGTGCAGTGAGCAGCAAACTCTGGTTGTAGGGTCTGGTCGCAGGGCAGCTGCCAGACCCTGCAACCAGACCCTGTCTGCGACAAAACCCTGCTCCAGCCTCTTTGTCACCAAACCGAGAAGGTCCTTCAGCTTTGCATACTGGGCTCTAGTTGGAGGGCCTAGCCTGAACCCAGGCCTGCATCAGTCACCATGCAACTGAACCAGTTGCGCATGGGCTTCTCCATACAGTCTCAGTACTGGGCTTGGTGCATATTAATTAGGCTCTACGCAGTCTCTGGTATCCACAGTACTCACACCATTTGTCCTCCATTACTGCACTGTAATATTTTTATGGTCTTACGTTTTATTTAGGATTCAGAAGAAAACAAAGATATAAGATTTTTTTTTAATGTGCTAATCAATTTGCAGATCCACTGACCTGAAATCAGGTACACGAACACTGTGCATCTGTAAAGTGAATCTAGAAAGGAATCTCTGAGATTTGAAATGTTGTTTTCTATAGTCTATTATGGTGTACTTGGGACCATAAAATAGGATTTGACCTCACAACAATAGTAATAAATGTCATATTACCGTCTGCATATAAACAGTGAAAATAAATGTGATTTTATAACAATTTAGAGCAACTGTATCATTAAACCCTTACACATTTATTATCACAGTGGAAAGCTCATATTCCAGGGTATTACCACGGTACACCAAAACTGTCTGAAGAAGGACACTCCTTACTGCCTCACAGTGTGAATGTTACAATCACTTTTATACTAAAATAACTCTCTCAAGAGTCCATAAATTGTCTCTTATGTGATTTTACCTTGCAACACAATTTCCCAGTTCTATCCTGGTTTCAGTAAACTTCTATTTAAAAAAATACATGAAAAAAATGCAGCAGCACAAACCACTTATGCTGAGGTGCAGAGTATAAATATACTAATTATTTCCATTGTGGAGATAGTGGAGAGGCTACATGACTCAATCGTGGCTCTGCCTCTCTTGATTCAGAGCACCTCTCCATATGCAACAAAGGAAATAAATAGCATTTTAAACACTCCACATCTGCATACATACATAGCCAAAGCTTGTGCAGAGCTACAGTCCTTGCCTGTAGATGGCTGAGCACATAGTCAGGCCCTCCAGACGCAACATGCTGTCATGAACGAAGACTGCACAGTGGAGGTGTATTACCTGAGGGGGGCATGGCATGACCAACGTTGATGTTCCTCTCCCCAGGCCTGAAGACAGCGCGGTACAGGTTGGGCCACTCAGGGTATGGTGTTAGGCCAGGCCCTGAGGCCAACCCACATTGTGCATAACTGAGGGCTGTATGCAGCATATGTTAAACAGGGGAATAATGGACACCCTCACAGATCCAGCGGTATGGGAATGGCACTCACCGGGGGGGGCCCACTCAGTCTTCCATGCATGAAGGACACCACCCCCTTCAGCGTGTCTGTGTGTGTCTCTCTTTTAAGCAGCTGGCATGTGCAGCATTCTCTGAACTGACACTGTGCTGATACAGAAGTGAAGAGAAGCAAAATAACTTATTTGTACCTCTTTCAGTTCGATCCTGTCAGGCACCTTACAAGATTGGGTGGGGCCTCCTCAGTGGAGGCATCCTCTAGAGGGCACTGCTCGTCTGAGAGGGAAGGAAGCATCACAGAACTGACTGGGGCAGAGGTAGGATTGCCATCTTTCTCAGATAAAAATAATGTCTATCCCTTCACTTTTTTATATTCTGCAAAGCCAGACATGATTCTCAAGTAGAAACGCATTTGAAATCATCTGAATTCATTTAACATGGTCTTTCTGTGTTTGTTCACTTTAATTATCAGTCAGGGGTCAGTTGGGCAGTGTAGAACATATTTTTATGTGTTTCATTCTCACATGAACTATTTAAGGTTTTGAAAAAAAGATTTTATTGAAACATAAAGATGTGCCATTGAACAATAAAATCAATTAAACATTTAACAATGAACATCGAATATTACAAAACAATGATATTCCAGTATGCATCTTTGAATAAAACAAGGTATAATAATGTCCACTAAGATAAAAAAGAAAAGAAAATAAAAATATATAATAGGTAAGTAATAAAAGAAAAAGGAGGAAGTTAGAGAAACATGGAGGTTTGAGTACTTCTTGTTGAGAAGATTGCAGCAAGGAGTCATTCTTGGCACTGGTGTCAAAGAATGTTGTAACTGGTAACCACAATTTGAGTCTTTTAAGAACAATGGGTGAAGGTAAATTGGAAAAAGTGTCCAGTCTATGATTATGGCAAACATCGTACCACATCGTACCACCATGCTTTGTACGAGATATTTGCAAAATCCTTCCGATTCCTAGTGATTTGTTGAAAGGCAAAACCAATTAATAAATCGATTATTTTAAAATTGGTTGCATTATCAATCCAAACTGAAACACATGAACTATTTAAAGTATGTAGTGTTAAGAAGAATGCTGCCATTTGGTCGATCTTTCTCCTTTCTGTACCTAGGTAGGAAAATGTGCAAATCCAGCACCAAGACCATGACTTTGCTTGAAAGCAGTGGAGGGCGCAAAATACAGCTAGAATATTGCATGAGTGGTAAATGATGTGAAATTGTGATTCCAGGTGAATGATTGTGGTGGGTGATCGGTAAGGAAGCGGACTCTGTCCTGAAAAAGCATCTCCTCCAACACCGGTCTTTTTTTGTCAATGACTAGCACAGTTGTGCGTTACCTTGTTTTGATAAAGGAAAACTGGGAGGCGGATAGGGATAGCATTTGTCAATATTGTTAATGCAGGCATTGTGTCCGCTGCATATGCATTAAACAAAGGGGAGGTCTTGTGTAGGGACCTGTGATTTATTGTAATCCGTGAAAATACACTGAAAAGGTAACAACGTCTTACACTGAATAGGAACACTTCAACAAGTATTTTTAATGCATTACCCAAAAGAGCAATTACCCATGCCTGTATGGGTCCATCACATACATCTGCATTATTTTCTTATGCGTTTTTTATGATCTGAGATGTGTAAAGTACCACTAGCCAGACTATCAATGGTGTCCTTAGAAGTGAATAATGTGGCGTTACAGTTAGGAATTGTAATTATATTTAAATTTACATTAATAAAAACTTTGAATTCATATTTTTAAATAATTTTATCTATTAAGTAGAAAGGTCATTGCATATAAAAATACACTATATTGAGGTAATATATTAAGACAGTTTCTCTCGTATTGTCGTTACAAATCTAGTGAAATCTGTTATACAAATCAAAGAAAAAACACAAAGAAGAGAGGGAGCAAAAGAAAAAGTCAGAATTCTCTGATTATTAAAAAAATAAAAAAATAAATCTGTATTGAGGTCCATAAACCACTACTAACTCAATCAACAATACATATTGAGCCAGTCATATCATCTCACCCTAATAAATAAAACAGCTACGGAATTAAATTGGGGAAATATCTCCATAACTGTGGTTGTTACACGGTACATCTTATTTAGTCTGTAAGCACTTTTCTTTCATTTGTTTCTCCTACTGCAGGCACTACATGCTTTCCTGCAACATTCAGCGCCTTCAGCGGGCCATGCACGCTTTTAAGGGTGCTTTTACAAAGCAAAACATTTGTTTGTCAACTTAACAAACAAATGCTTTTTTGGATTAAAGTGCCACATACCGCACTTTCACTTTAATGGCGGCTGCGGACCTTTCTTTAGAAACGGCTCGTCTAAAGAAAAGAGCGTGCCCTCTATTATCGTGAAAGCGCAGCATGGGGCGCTTGTAAACAATAAGCATTTGCAATACAATAGGTATCGCAATTTGCAAATTTCGGACTATTGGTATTGGAAATGACAATGCCCTCTATTTGTTGTTTTTTAAACACATAAATAAAAGGCATTGTTGTTTACAATGCCAATAGCTCAATGACCTATTGCATTGGAAATGCTTGTTTTTTTGTTGCTGCTGTTCCTTTTTTGAGGATAAAACGTTATCTCCACCATTAGCAATAGCTTCTGTACAGAAATACCATAAAAGAGCCAATTCAGAGAATGACCATAAAAGAGCCAATTCTGAGCAAGCTTCTAAGGAAAGTAGTGAAAATCAGGAAAAAGACACCGGTGCAGAAGGGCTAACATTTTGCATCAGGGTTGCATCACTCTTTAGATGCAAAATTTATTTTGGGATTTACTAAGTCACTCTAAGACATATTTGCATGGCTTTATGTGGCTTAGTAAAAAAGAAACCCAACAAATGCAATACAGTATATGTGATGCCTTGCGTTACTTTGTGTGGGGCAGTCGTTACACAAGTGAAGAATGAGTGATCCTGTGCTTCCACCCATGGATTTTGACGCAAATCCAGATTTACTAAGGTCAGGCAGCCTGGGATTGTGCTGAAATGGTGCACCTACTCAAGGCGTAACTAGGATGCAATATCTTAATTTCTCCTCATTAGTTCTGCAGCACATATAGAAAGAGAAATATGCCTCTAAGGATTGTTTTTGTACCCATAATGCAGGAACTCTTGTGCCATGTTAGTGGTAGGCAGCCTGTGTTAGTGCTAGGCAGCCACAAGTGTGCCAGCTCTAGGAGGGAGCTAAACTATGCCATAACTTTATAAATATGGCACAGTTCATCTTTCTCCCTTTCACACAATGTAGCGCAGCAACTTCCCTTGCTGTGCTACATTGCGTGAAATGTTACTAAACATTCCCCCAGGTCGCACCCAAGTCAATGGTTTGGTAATCATTTTCCATCCCTGATTGGGAGTAGAAGCTAACATTTGTCACATGTACACTATGTGACAAGAAACTGAGCCTTGTAAGTAAGCCATGGAATTCAGGGGAAATATTCTTCTGGAACATGTTAGCACTTGGCATTTCTATTTCTATGTTTAGAATTTGTAGAGCGTGGGGTAACCCAGCCAGGGCTTTTCAACACTAAAAAAGTCACAAGAAAATAGACCTGCAAAGCCCTACAGGTAACAGATGTAAAAACATGTAATAGCCTATGTTTGAAAAAGCCATGCTCACAGACTTTTGAGAAATCCAGTCTCTTTAGTGTAAGAATGCCCCTGGGGAAGAAGAGATTTCGTGGACAAGTATTTAAACTAATATCCTTCAGTCTTGGCCCACTTAACCTTCGGATCCTGGGCAAGGCGACTCTGGGAGGACCGAATAATATTAGTGAGATGATAAAGAGAGATTATTCGGTGGAGATAGGCCGGCCCCCCACCAGTCAAAGCTCTATGGACAAAGAAATGAGCTCTAAACTGGATATGTTTGTCCATCGGAAGCCAGTGAAAAGCCCTAAGTTGGGCAGAGATATTGGTGTACTTGGGCAAGTGCCCCAGAAGGTGCGCTGTCGCGTTCTAGATAATCTATAGCCACTGAACAAGAGCTTTAGATACAGCCAAATATGAAACATCAATTTTTCTATCTTTGCGTGTTGTGCCTTGGACCTATATCTTATGCACTATGTCACTCTGAGCACTGTATCCTTTAGGGTACTATCTTAAAGCTTTCCCTTGGTCCTTTTCTCTCACACAGCTGTACCCAGGATACAGGACAATCCTGATGCTGTGGACTTGGGTGTCTGGAGATGGTGGTGAAGCCTGTCGAATCTTAAGTTTAGAGGTGGCCTGGAAGGTTCAAATGTCATCTGTTGCACAGAAAGAGGAAAATCCTCATGAGGGATTGTAATATAGTTCATCCCACTTTACAAGTCCAGTGATACTCGAGAATGCTCATGGGAGGACGCCTAAACACATTGGAGGATAGAGTTCCTGATGCAGACCCAACTGAAACAAATGTTGCCATCCATCAGTGCTTAACCCTCAAATGTATATTGTTTTGATTGTTTGCACTCTTGTCATATTGGTGTGAGAAACATGGATGGTTCCTGCTGCTTTTCTGGGAGATTTTGTTTTACTGGGTGGTTGCCAGTGGCGGCCCCTCTACTAAGGCAGAGGAGCGTCGCCCCACTACCTTTGAGCCGGAAAAGAAAGGAAAAAAAAATCATAATAACGTAATGTTATTATCATTTAATTTTGTCCTCCTGCTGCAGCAGATGCTTGAGGGGGTGTGGCGTAGTTGCAGAGCAGTGGAGGAGTGGTTTGCCCACTCCTAAGTGCGCAAAAAATGTTTGGTTGGCCCTCTCAGGCCGCCCAAAACAATCATGTGCATGTCCCTCTTCTTCATGCAGGCTGCATTACAGCCTGCAAGGAGAACATGCCCACCCCTCCAGCCCCTGGCTGGGTGCTGTGTCACTGTTTTCAGACCAATCACAACACTGCACACGGCACTCAGACCAATCATAACGCTGCATTGCAGCGTTGTGATTGGCTTAGAGGAGGGAGCCTGGCTGCCGGCTTCCTGTTCATGGATACAGACGCAGGAGAGCAGGAATTGAGATGCGGGACCCACCGGCAGCAAGGTAAGTGTAATTGTCTTCTTATTTTTTTACATTGCAGCCTGCCCTCCCTTTAGCCCCTCCCCACCCCCATGCATCTGCTCCGATACCCGCGAAACAAACCGGCTGCCACTGGTGGTTGCTGAAACTGATGTGTACTGCTTGAATGAAAACACTTCACCTCAGCTTGAATGCAAGTGTGCCAAAGGTCCTTCTACTCGACTGTGGATCCAGGCTGTGGCAAAGATCTCGATGCACTAGACCTGCAAAAGTCTCCATTACTGCTGCACTGACAGAAAAGCGGAGTCAACCCAAGCATGAGCTTTCTTTAACATTTCAAACGGATCCCGAGTGGGGGTGGAACCCTTCTCTTTAGAC
Organism: Lissotriton helveticus; assembly: GCF_964261635.1. Classification (NCBI taxonomy): domain Eukaryota; kingdom Metazoa; phylum Chordata; class Amphibia; order Caudata; family Salamandridae; genus Lissotriton; species Lissotriton helveticus. The sequence goes on along the minus strand of NC_136069.1, from coordinate 245,881,046 downwards.
TTTCACATGAATGCAGAGGAAGGCTTGTAACAATGGTCACGCTATTTGAATTAACCTGTGACAGAAATAAGGCTTCTCAGGAAGTCCTTACACAAGAACAATGCACCTATGTGTGCATCTTCTGAAAGGTCCACTTTTTTTCCAAAATGTAGACTTAAACTACAGCTACATGTCATGGAGAATGTTGACTATTATTAGGGTGACCATATTACCAAAACAAAAAACCGGGACAGGTCATAAACTTAGAAGTAGGACTAAAGTTTACACTGGTGGCTGGCTGTATCTTGGTGCAAGCAGTGACCTCTGACTCCAGTGAGTAGGGTCATGCTGGTGGTTTGGACACTCTGCTGCCTCGATGGCTGGCATATTTACAAACTTGCTGCGTTGTAAAAAGAGAAGGGAAATCCAGAGAGAACATTGTAGTGATATCGTCAATTATCACACATACGAAGTGCAGAAGAAATAAAGTATTTATTCACTTTAACAGAGCTTACGGGGAGGGAACAGGTGACCGACATGGAAGGGAACATAGCTGTCAGTGCCGGCCGTAGCACTGACGTCACTTATATAAACAATGGTGGCTCACAGCTGCGCGAGCCATGTAGCCAATAGCCTGAGGGTGAACAATAAACAACTAGACCTACAACATCTCCCTTTCTAAAGGAAGAACTAATTCACATCATAGTCTTTGTACATACTTGGCAACTTTGCAATCCTGCCAGACCTGGTACAAGTTCCCTGCCACCCTCCGTGTACACAGTCTTCACTGTAAGATGTAGCAACATTGGAGGAAGGAACATAACTGTGTACATTTTCACTAGCATCAATTTGGTCACTGTCTTCTTCATCACTTCTCGGTTCATCAATAACAACACTCCTACCACGGTAACTGTTCCCTGTTCTGTTTTCACCAACACCCTGACAATCATCTTTATCACTAGACCTGACTGCTATGGTGTTAGGTATACATTCATCATTTCCATTTAAAGTATTCAACCATGAGTACTCTTCAGAGCAGTCTCTTCCATCAACTTGATTACGATGCCACACATCAGCCTGCTGTTTACTAACTCTTATTACATCACTTCTGTTACGCCACCCCGCGTGCCTAAGGCAAACAGCACTTTCAGACACATCCACAACTTCTTCGGGGGCAAAATACCTGGACTCACCCTTGACCTGATGACCTGGTTTGGTGGCTAATGCCCAATCACCTTTACAGAACTCTTTGTTAATTGCCCTGTGCACCTTGTCATAATATTGTTTACTTTTCATTTGACAATCGGTTATTCTTTTCTTAACGTGCAATAAATCATCGTCAATAATGATAGAGGAAGGCAACTCATTACCAGACAACAAAAACTTGGGAGTGATGTCATGGTCACACCTCCTTCCCCTCAACAAAAAGAACGGGGAAAAACCTGTGACTGAATTGTGAGTAATGTTATAAGTAAACACTCTTTCTCTTATAAAGTCCTTCACTGGAAGGTTTGAAGACAAGGCAAGTTGAATGCCCTCCTTGAGGAACCTGTTGACACGTTCAATTTGACCATTAGATTTAGGGGAATACAACGGAGTTTTCTCCTGGGTGATTCCATGGGATGTGAAAAACTCTGACATTTTGGTTGACGTAAGTTGTTTGCCATTGTCTGATACTATAATACGTGGACTACCCTCTATGTCAAAACACATGCGTAGGAAATCAATAACTGTGTCAGAATCAATAGAGCTAACAAATTTGTGGTATATCCACTTTGAGTAGTAGTCACTGGCTGCAATAATAAATCTTTCTTCCTGTCCAAGAAGTTGAAACGGTCCTGCCATGTCGATGGCAATCTTAAACCACGCAGAATTAGGGATGGAAACTAGTTGCATCTCATGAGTTCTTAGTTTCCAATGTTTGTCTGACCTTGTGCAGGCATCACATCTTTCCACAAATAAGTTCACATCAAGGTCCATGCCGGGCCACCAAAAATGTTCTTTAAGGCGTCTTTTAGTCATGGTGGCTCCCAAATGCGTTTTGTGCGCCGTGTTTATAATTCTGTTTCTGAAACAGGTGGGAGGAATAAGCAAATCCCCTCTCCTGATACATCCTTTCACAATGTTTAATTCATTTGCCACTTGTACAAAAGTTCTAAGATCGGATGACAAATTACGTATGGGGGGCCATGAGGTAGACATATACTTCTTAACTTTAGACAAAATTACATCTTTGCTTGTAGCTTCTACCCACTCCTCATTGGAAAAATTCACATTGCTCGGTTGTAACAACTCAACATTGGACACGACACATTCTGTTTCCTCACATATTTGTTTATCTTTACTTTCTGTAGGTAACCTGGAAAGAAAATCCGCTCTGATGTTGCACTTGCCCGCAATATGTTTAATGGAAAAATTATATTCCTGCAGCCTGGCCAACAATCTAACCAATCTAGACGAAGCTCTACCATTGCCTCTACCATAACCATCGAACAAAAATATGAGGGGTTTGTGATCGGTGATTAACTCAAATTCTTTGCCCCAAATGTACATTTTTAGCTTCTCAACTGCCCAAACACAGGCTAATGCCTCCCTTTCTATAGTACTGTAATTCTTCTCGGTGTCATTCAATCTTCGCGAAATGAAAGCAACTGTATGGACATGCTTACCTACTTTCTGGGTAAAGACAGCACCGATTCCCACTGAACTTGCGTCAACTGTAATGACATTATAACCATGTGAATCAAAAGGTTTCAATGTGGGAGCCTGAACAATAGCATCTTTTACCTCCTTGAATGCTACATCATGCTGAATTTCCCAATTAAAATTCTGTCCTTTGCGCAACAGCGCCCTTAATGGTTCTACCATTCTAGCATACCCTTCAATGAACCTGGAGTAGTACTCGCTAAGACCTAAGAATGACCTGAGCGCATCCTTATTGTCCGGATTGGGTGCATCGGTTATTGCCTGTACAAGATTAAGTTTTGGTTTGATGCCTTCAGCACTGAGAACATGGCCTAAATACTCAATCTCAGTTTTCAAGAATTTACATTTATCTCTCGACACAGTCATACCTCTTTCTTGTAATCTGTTCAATACCGTATCCAAGATTTCGTTGTGCTTGCTCTCTGACTCCGCGTGAACCAGAATGTCATCTTGGAACTTCTGCACTCCATCAATTTCCCCGAACATGTTCTCCATTAACTTCTGAAAAACACTTGCAGAAGAAGCCAATCCAAAAGGTAGACGAACATATCTAAAAGCTCCCAAGGGAGTGATGAAAGTGGTCAACATTTTTGATTTTTCGTCCAACTTCACCTGGTGGTATGCCGATTTGAGATCTATTAAAGAAAAATATTTGGATCCTGAAGTGTTGGCCAATATCTCTTGAATTCTGGGTAAGGGGAAACAATCTACCAATATGTTCTTATTTAATGATCTCAAATCGGCACACAGGCGGTACTCACCATTTTCCTCCTCATCAAACTGTTTTTCCAGTCTCTTAATAGCCTCTTGGAACTCATCGAGGGGAATAAATTGTCCAGGCTCAGGTTCATATTCAGGCAAACTAAAGAACATTTCTTGACCAGCAACACCTAATAGGCCGAAAAGAATAGCTTTTTTGCGTTCTGGTTCAAATCTTTTGCCATTAATAGCTACCAAGTAACTGTCAAATGCCCTGTACCAATTCTTCCAAGACATGACAGGTTTGCCTGGTGTTACAAGAAAATGTGCTGGAGCACAAAAATTGCTTTCATTAGCCATTTGGACACTATCCCCTTCAAATGTCTCTTTTTTCATAAACCACGCTATTTTGGTGATTAATATATACTCAGGAGACAAGAATGAACGTTTACTAACGCTCGCTGCAACACGCGTTAATTTTAAACCGTACCTGAATTTAATTACTTCTTTGCATTCCCTTCAACTATTGCTCCGTGATGAGAAAGCGCCGACAATCCTGTGAGGAAAATAACTTTAACAAAATGGCGGCACGCACTGAATTATGCGTGATGACGCACACATGCACGCTGCTTGGCCGCTCTCAGCCGATGCCGAACACACCACAGCTGAAATTGACGCTCTGACGTAAGCTTGCCGATGACCGTTGACAGTTGACAGATGATTCTGTCAACTGTTTCCTCACAGCAGAATACTCAACTGATTCGCGCTGAAATACAGGAAATCTGTATTACATTCTGTACATTCCCACAGCATCACGCAAACATCCTAACTTGCCTGTAGGTTTACTCCTGTCGTCTCTTCCAAAGTTGCTCTGCTTCCGTTGCTCCGTCTCACATTCCGACGCTTACGCTCAGCTGATTGAAAACTTCACGGGTTCTCACAAGTATCTCGAAAATACAGAAAATTGAATTAGACAAACGATTACTCTTGTGAAATAAAGAGTATTGATTACTTGCCTTGAATAGAAAAATATCCTCCTCTACTTCTCCTCCGCAAGCTCCGACAAAATCGCATCCCATCCTCGTCGCCAAATTGTAGTGATATCGTCAATTATCACACATACGAAGTGCAGAAGAAATAAAGTATTTATTCACTTTAACAGAGCTTACGGGGAGGGAACAGGTGACCGACATGGAAGGGAACATAGCTGTCAGTGCCGGCCGTAGCGCTGACGTCACTTATATAAACAATGGTGGCTCACAGCTGCGCGAGCCATGTAGCCAATAGCCTGAGGGTGAACAATAAACAACTAGACCTACAACAAACATGTCTCTCCTTAAAGGATTTTCCTTCTCACACAACCTAATCCGGAGTGATGTCAAGCCGTAACATCTCCAGTATTGAGAAGTGGGGATCTTTTTAACAACGGTGCATACTCGGCCATTTCTCAAAAACCGGGACATCTCTGTGCTTATCCCAGACACTATCCAAAAACCGGGACATTTATTCAGTTTGGAGGAAAGTGTCAGGACTCTTCACGAAAAACCGGGACCGTCTGGGGAAAACCGCGACGACTGGTCGCCCTAACTATCAGCCGTGTGTGTCTTGTGATACAACGAGTCTCAAATGTCACAGGATAAAATTATATATTTTAATTATTATATAACTTTTGGTGCTTCTAGAATGCATCACATTTTTAAACTCGCCTGTGCACTCCTTGGCCCAAATTTTCATAGTGCTTTTCACAGTTGCAAAGTGATGCCCTGTGACTTGTAAATGTAAATTCGTATTTGTAAAGCGCAAACTACTTACCCTTACGGGTCTCAAGGCACTGGGTGCCTTTGTGGAAATTAAGTGAGCTATTGCCCAGAGTCACATTGTGCTGAGCTGAGCTGCCGCCAAAGCCGGGGATCAAACCATAAACACCCTGTGCTCCAAAGTCAGCTGCCCTGGCCGCTGCACCACACCTCTCCTTAAAGTTATGTATCCAAAGTGACATATTAGTATCTACTTTCCTGATCATAATATATTTTGTGTTGGAAAAGCACCCTTTTTATCGCAAATACCCCTTTGCCCTAAGGGGGAGTTAGTGTGATGTTACTTGGGCGTATCAGCACAAATAGCCATAGATGTTGAGGCAAAATTCGATCTACTAAGATTGCCAGACCAGGCTTTGTATCAAAAACACCCACCACCTTGAAGTACACGCTACCAAGGAGAAATGTTTTCATTTCTAGAAAAAAGTACCCTTGCATTGTATATGTGCTGAAGTGCACAACACACAACGAGTGTGTGGGATGCTTCTATGTTTGTCTAGACATAGGAATTTGTGCTGGAAGGATATGTTTCCAGTACAAATCCTATGTTAGACAGCGCACACTGACCACTGCAAGACTTTGGGTCAGACCAGCAAGCCTTTTGGGGCACCAGCACAGGAGATGACAGCAGCAGGCCAACCATAGTGGATATGCCTTTGTGCGGGATTCTCTCTCTCCCTTGAGCAATGCAGCGCAGCAAATTTGGTTGCAACGCTGCTTGAAAAATTAATAAATCTGACCCATTGTGTCTAAAAATGCACTTTAAGAGTTGACGCCATTTTAGTAACACTCAGCTAATGTCATGCAGATATACATTGCTTTATACACCAGCTCCTCAGTTTTTGCAAACAAATCCATACCCCGAGAGCACTCATTGAACTTGAGGAAGTTGCCATTTTGCCAATGGCGTGGCAGGCTTCTCTTTGCCATAAGCAAGCCAACTGCAAAAAATATACCAGGAGTCCCCTCAATTCTCCATTATTCCTAATAACCATCATTTTTGGGTCAGGATCTAAAGTTCTACCAGTCACTGTGCTTAGGGAGTTGCTTATCCTGCACCAGTAGCTGATCACTTCCAGGTATTCCCAAACTGTAAGAAAATGAATGCCATCATTGGACTTGCACCTCAGGCAATTGGGCTTGTTTGCCCTTCCCTTGTGCCAGATACGTGGGGTTGTAGTAGCATCTATGGAAAATTTAAATAGAACAAGGCGAAGTCTGGAGGGTTTTTGCCAGTAACCTAGGTGCCATTTTAGGCTTACACCATTCCTCATCCCTGAGGGGTCCCAAGTCCTGTTCCACTGATAAATCCAGTGAATCTTTAAGAGAGAGTGAGGAGTGAGTCCTGTGCAATGCTAGAGGGGGGTTGCTGCAGTATGTGTGTGTAAACCCATTTGGCATGTTTGAGGACCTTCTGCCAGCAGAGTATGGGAGCCTGGATACAGGCGGCAAATTGTGGGGCACCGGCTTACCATAAAGCGTGTTTAAAAGCTCTACTTTCAGCCTAGTGGGTGAGGGGTCCCCTATCTCCAAACATGCCAGTCATTAAAGGGGACCATCTAGGAAACCCAGTGGTACAACCTCAGATCTGTAGGGCCTAACCCCGCTTCATGTGGTGATTGTCGCCATTTTAAAAAGGAGACGCGGTATCTCGCAGTTAAAAAGCTATTCATTATAGACTGTAAATCTGTGGAGATTGTGGGTGGCACTATGTATGGAATTTATCGTAGAGTGCACAGGAAGCAGGTAAGAGAGATCGTTTTGAACAATACATCCCGACCTATCATGGACAGAGAAAGTGTACAAAACCCAAGATTTAAGGTCCAGGCTGAGAAGGGGGACTTGTTCAGCTTCCAATCTTGTAGTGTCGGCTCCTATGACTCAATAGGCGCGACACGAGACAAGCTCATTGATGGCCCGATCCGGGGGAGTGTGTCCGTAAACCCCCATGATATTATGGCATAATGGTACTGCTGTAGGTCACATGGCCTATGTAATAAAGCAAAGCCCACGCGGATGTGACACCAGAGGCGTGCATACGCGGGAGTGCATTGTAAGCACACTCTGGCTCCTTGTATTTCTATATCTGGAATGCGCCTTGTGCGCATGTGAGCCCCAGCGCACCCGTGAGGCCCGGAGGTGTCCGCCGCCATTCTAACAATCGCGCACATGCTGGTGCTGTGTTACTATATGTTTAGGGAAACAACAGTTCAGTATGGCTCAACCCAGTCCTGTGCAAACAAGTAGGGTCCCTGAGGGGGACACAAGGTATAATTTAAGCTCGACAATTAATCATTGAGGGAGCACAAAAGTAGTAGGGGAGAATATGTGGTGTAAAATAGACCTTTTATTTTACACAAGCATGATTAGAAATAGTCGTAGTAATCAGGTACTCACATAAAGTGAAAAGTGTGTGATGTATCAAGGTGAGGTGGACTTAAAAACATTACATCGCATTGACAACAGAAAAAGGAACTTCGCATAAGTAAGTACAATTGAGGAAGTTCCTGTTGTAGGGGTCAACGGCGTTTTGATCTTTTAAGGATTTTCGAACATCTTGAGGACAATAAGTGAGCGACCTGAAATCTCTACTGGGGCCACAGTCCCTGGGGCGTGGTTCGTCGAAGCGGTCTATGGCAGGTACAGGAATATGCCGCTTGCCTTGGAGTGCTGTTTGTTTTTACTTCATTCATGGAGGGACTACTTCCAGCCGGAAGTAGTGCTTGAGGGCAATCTGATCGAGTCTGCTCTCGCTATAATCTTGGAACAAGTATGGTATATCAATTGTGGTGAGATAATGCCCGGTTCCTTACCGGTAATATTCATTACTCCGAGTACTGGTCTTCCCGTCCCATTCCTTAACAGTGAGCAGCTAGTCTACTCCACAGAAACCTACTACCTAGCCGAGCTTTTCGCACCTCCCCCAACATGGTGCCACTACCAGGTGACCATGAAGGGAAAGTGCGTCAGAGGAACAACCTGAGAATACTTATGAAAACCCAGATAGAAAAAAACCAATCACCCAAAAACCCAAAACAGGGAGGGAGGGAAGGGATCAGGAATGGGACGGGAAGACCAGGACTCGGAGTAATGAATATTACCGGTGAGTAACCGGGCATTACCTCCTCGTCCTGTCTTCCCGTCCTATTCCTTAACAGTGAGCCCATACCCAAGCACACGGTGATTGCAATAAAACCGACCACAAAATGCGAGAAAACAGGTCCATTTAATCAACAGAAAGCAGTACAAATCATAAACCATGTACAGCAGACAAAACATTAGATCCAAAGGCAGCCGAGGCAGCCATCCCCAACTGAAGACGGTAAGGGGAAACGAACCTATGGGGAGAAGCCCATGTGGCAGCATTACAAATGTCTCTCAAGGAGGCTCCCTTGAACATGGCCCTGGAGGAGGAGACGCTCCTGGTCGACCTACCCTGAATAGAAGAGGGGAAAGGACAGTGGGGAGAACTGTAGGTGGAAACCACAGCACCCTTGACTCAGCGAGACAAGGTGGACAAGGAAGGACGAAGACCCCGCCCAGAGAGGCCATAGGTGACAAACAAGGAATCCACCTTACGGAAACCAGAGGTCCTATCTAAGTAGATGCGGAGAGCCCGCAGCACATCCAAAGAATGGAGGACCAACTCCTTGCGAGAGGCAAGATCCGGAAAAAAACAGGGAGAACAATATCCTCCAGACAGTGGAAAGACGACAACACCTTGGGCAGAAAAAACTGATTGGGATGGAGAATTACTTTGTCAGCGCAAAAACGCAAAAAAGGGGGCGAAGCCATCAACGCCCCAATCTCACCAACCCTCTGCCCAGAAGTAATGGCCACCAGGAAAAGAACCTTATCAGAAAGGAACTTAAAGTCCACTGAGACCAAAGGCTTGAAAGGGGGACCCGTCAAGGCCTGGAGAACCAGAGGAAGATCCCAGGCCACCAATGGTGAGACAGAGGACACAGAGGAACCCCAAAAACCAAGAACGGCAGCCCACTGCGCACGCAGGGAAGAGACAGTGAGACCCAAGACAAACCCATCCCGCAAGAAGTTCAACACCCTCACAGCCTCAAAGGAGGAAGAAGAGAGACCATTCCCAAGACACCAGGAGGAGAAGTTCTCCCAATGACGGTCATAGGACTTCAAGGTGGAAGGGCGCAGAGACAACTGGAGGCACCTTGCAACCTCAACCGAGCAACCCTGACCCAACAAACTCAACCTCTCAAGTGCCAAACCCCCAGCCGGAGGCGGCGTAGGGAGGCAACCCTGAGAAGAGGAACCCGCAGAGGGGAGGGACACGGGAAACCTCCAATGGGGGCACACAGACAAGGTCAGAAGCAGGGCAAACCAAGACTGACGAGACCACTCTGGCACCACCAGAAGAATTTCCGCCCGGTCAAACCGAATCTTCCGGAGGACCCACGGAATCAAAGCGAACGGAGAGAAGGCAAACAGAAGACCCTGCGACCACGGCACAGAGAAAGCGTCAATCACCCCTGCCAACCTGGAGGCAAGGAGGCTGCAAAACAGATGAAGAAGGGCAGAATCCTCCGAGGCAAAAAGATCCAGCCAAGGAAGGCGGAACTGGAGGAAACCAGATCACACAGATCCGGGGACAGACACATAGTCACAGAGGAGGGAAACACCCTGCTCAAAGAGTTCGCAGGCCCATTCTCCTTCCCCGGAAGATAGACCACCGTCAGAGGCAAGAGATTCTGCTTAGCCCAAAGCCCGATCATCCTGGAGAGGAGAAACAGAAACCAACACGTGCCCCCTTGACGATTGACATAAGCCCGAACAACCTGGTTGTCGGTCTGCACTGAGACAGCAGGGCCCAGAAGGAGAGGCGCACACCACTGAAGAGCCAACCAAACCACCCTCAACTCCTTCCAGTTCGAGGACTGGAGAGACTCGAAACGAGACCACCGACCCTGAGCCTTGGAGGCACCCATCACAGCACCCCAACCCACAGCACTGGCATCCGTGGATAACACAACCACATTCTGTGGAGGAAGAAGATCGAACCCCTGGGAAAAAGAATGAGGGGACAACCACCATTGGAGATCCACCCAAATCCCAGGAGAAATGGGAATCAGGGCCTCGTAGTTCAGGGAAGCAGGATCCCAGTGCGACAGGACAGGATGCAAGATAGGATACAAATGCAGCCTGGCCCAAGGAAGGAGATGCAGAGTGGAGGCCATCTCCCCCTGACTTCTCAACCAGAGACGGGCGGACACCTGGGACTGGGATAGAACCTAAGAAAGGTGACAAAACAAAGTCAACTGGCGCTCCTGGGAGAGGAACACCATCCCGATATCCAAGTGGAAGAGAGCCCCCAGGAACTTCAGGGTCTGGGAGGGCACCAGGGAGAACTTCCGGTGATTGATGAGGAACCCTAAGGACCCCAGTAGATGACACACCTGGTCCACATCCGACAGAGCCTGAGAAAAAGAAGGAGAAACAATCAACCAATTATTGAGATAGGGAAAAACTTGCAGCCCTCTGGAATGAAGAATACCCACCAGAGGGGCCAAGAGCTTCATGAAAACTCTTGGCGCCGATGTAAGGCCGAAGGGAAGCACCCGGAATTGGAAGTGATGGGAACCCACAGCAAATCTGAGAAACATCTGATCCGCCGAATGGATTGGGACGTGCAGATAAGCATCCATCAAATCCAGGGACGCCAGGAAGCTCCCAGGAAGCACCAGATGCAGGATGGACAACAGAGTCACCATCTTGAACGGACAACGTGGGATGAAGCGATTGACACGTTTCAGATCCAAGACAGGACGCAGATCTGAAGTATCATTCTTGGGGACCAGAAAGAGGACCGAATAACAACCCTTGCCCCTTTCCAGAGGAGGAACCTCCACGATAGCCGCCTTTTCCAACAGAAGGAGCACACCGTCCAGCAAGGCCACACGTCGTTGAGGAAGATGGGGCAGGGGCATCACAAGGAAGACCGAAGGGGGAGGAGAGGAGAATTCGATCTGACAACCCTCCAACATGGTCTGAATCGCCCAGGCATCCGGAATTGACAACCATCAGTGCAGGATAGATTGAAGGCGACCGGCAAAGAAGGCAGACCGTCATTGCGAAGAGGAAGAAGCGGTGGCTGCAACACCGCCAGGGGCCCAGGGCTTGGCACCTCCAGGGGCCCCCCAGCCACGACCCCTGCCACGAAAGGGCTACAAAGCACCCCGAGCAGAAGGCCAAAGGCACGTCGGTAGCCAAAGCCAGGGCCCCAAGAAGGAGGGCGGACCGGAACTACCAGCATGCGGTTCCCCGCCGACTGTTTCACCATCTCTTCAAGTTGAGGCCAGAACACCTTGAAACCTACAAAGGGCAACTTTAGCAGGACCGATTTCTGAGAAGATTCAGCTTTCCAGGAACGCATCCAGATATGACGCCTTGCAGCAATCGAAGCACCAGAAGCAGCCGCAGCCACACGCAAATTGTCAAAAGAAATATCCAACAAGCATCGCACCTGCAACGCCATGAGGGCCAAAAGAGAGGAAGCATCCTCCCCATCCTGCAAAAGAAGAGACAGGGCCTGAAAATCCTTGAGGAGGGACTGGACCATATCATTAGAATAGGCTGTCGCCCTGACAGAAAAATTGGAAGCAGCATAGGAACGCTTCATCGCCCCTTCAACACGCTTATCCACTGCGTCAGAAGAAAGGGCGTCATCCGACAGGACCAAACCTTGAGAGAAAAGCCCAGCCATCAAATTGTCAACCTTGATAGCCTGTGCAAATTCCGCAGCAAAACCCTCCAAAGGATAGCGCTTGGACAAAAAGCGAGGGAAGGAAGATTTATCTCCTTCCACTCATGATCCAGCACCTTGCGCACAGCACCATGCAAGGGAAGGACTCAGAAGTTGGCTGGTGATATTGCGTAAAGAAGTCATCCTCCAGGACATCCGACACAGGAGGAGTGAGCCCTAAATGATCCCGTACATGGGCGAACAAGTTAGAGAGCTCCGCACCCTGAACAAAGCGCCCCCGGCCCCAAATTGCCATCAGGAGCGTCCTGCGGATCTACAGACCCACGAGGCATCTTGGCAGGAGGTCCAGCAGCCTCCCGAGCCCGGAAGGCAGCAGCCAATGCCTCATTGATCAAGAGGCGCAGGGCATCGAGAGGAGGAGTGGAGGAAGAGGCACCCGATTCCATGACAGCCCCATGAAACACACAGGCAACAGACACCGCCCAAAACACCAGTATCAAACAGCCCAGAGAACAGGCACTCACAGAGGACTGGTGCCAGTTGAAAAAGGACCCCATTTTAACACAAACGAAGTCCCGAGGTCCTGAGGTCATGCGGGACCAGGAAAAGGGGCAGGCGCTAGAAAAAGCTGCCACCCCCCCCCCAATTTCGCACCATGGAACCGGAAACAACATGGACCACAGTTATGCTGAAAATCACCGCTGCAACCCCCGCCCACTAAAGCAGGGCGCCGCGAGATAGAGAAGAAGGGGAACGGCTGCTAAGGCAGGCCGAGAAGTCATCCCCCAGCAGGTGAGCGTAACCAGCGCAAACGGCGCTACAGCGGACCGCGTCTGAAATACAGGCACAGCAGGTAGCACAATAAGGCAAACAGTGCATACAAAAAAGGAGGCCGCTAAAGCAGGCCGCCGAAACACAAACAACAAAAAAAGGGAAAAACTTACCCCACCGCGCAGCTAGGCATGAAGGGAACTGCAAATGCAGAAACAAAAGAACAGGTTGTTCCTCTGACGCACTTCCCCCTTTATGGTCACCTGGTAGTGGCGCTATGTCGGGGGAGGTGCGAAAAGCTCGGCTAGGTAGTAGGTTACAGTGGAGCAGACTAGCTGCTCACTGTTAAGGAATGGGACTGGAAGACAGGACGAGGAGGTAATGAGACTTCACGCTGGCACAGGGGGCTCAGCGGTGCTCTGGTTCCCGGGAGTAGTGTGCTGGCGAAGCAGTTCTCAATTTAGACAATGCACCCAACGTATGGGGCCCCTTGTTAGTGGAGCTGCAATTAATTCAGACTTCCAAAGGGGAACGTATCACCATCCTGGCCAGCGCGCAGGAGCAATTCAATCCTGGGCGACCTGTGTTACTGCCATCCCCAAGTAACACAAGCATTGACATAGCCAATAGGTCTCGCATTTTGGACCCTATAAGTATTTAGTTATACAGCAGAATATCCTTGGTGCAACAACACCAACTGTTGCATGTCTAAACACGTATAAGGTCCCAAATGTGAGACCCATTGGCTATGCCAGTGCTTGTTTAAAAAATATATATAAACAGACACCAGGCCAATGCGTAATACTGGGGTAAATGAAACTACAAATCCCAGAATTCAAAGTGTTAAAACGGAAGGATAGGATATAGGCCGGGTCACTAGAATTATGCGGCAGGGGAGGGGCAAATTATGTGGCAGGCTTGAGGAAAAGTACGCGGCGAGAAAAGGCAAATTATGCAGCATAATATGGATTATTTTGTGATAGTATTACTTCATTATTTGATCATTTTTAAATGTAACACTGTCTGAGCAATGGGTGCACCTCACTACTACCCGTTCAACACCCAAATAAAAGAATAAGCCACACAAAGGTGATCAGTCATGCTTGCAGAAGGCTTTCAACATGAGTTGCAGCATTTTTAAGTAACTTTTGAACCATATGAGCTAGGAAAATGTTTTGTTTGTTAAAATCTGCAGATTATGCCGCAGATCATGGATTATATGGCAAATCTATAACTATGCGAAAATCGCCGCAAAAGTGCATTAATCCAGTGGCCCTAGGTATAGGAGTCATACAGGATAATGACGGGCCCAATAGCAGCTACTGGAGATGAAGGGTGAGGTAGAACCTGAAGTGGGCACTAGTGAAGAGAGGCATGTCAGAAAACTCATACTTAACATCTGAAAAAGCATGCAAGAAAAGTCAGCTTTCTTGTGATTGGTGGAATCTTGACAGCGATCTATTGCCGTAAGTGAAGGGCGAGGGCGTTTCAAAATTGATCACCATTGCTTCAAAGGTGTAACAAAAATGAACAGAACAGAAGAAACTGAGGCCACACGTGTAACATCTGCATGGAGCCTGTTCGGTAGCACAGCATGTGCCACTGTAAACACGCCCACTCCTGGATGGCTGTTACACTCGTCCTACACAGGGGTCTTAAAGGTTCTTAACATTCTCAAATCAGCAGGCTTGTCACGTAAACACGGGCGGTCTCTTATAACAACCCTGGCAGGGATTTCACGAACAGAGCAGTCAGGAAGGGAGGAAAAGCCAAGAGCCGGCGTGACCCTGAGGAGAGCCAGGCCTCGCCTGTGAATCACCCCCAGGCAGACCGCGAAGCCTGGAGTCACGAGAAGCAAGCAGGCAGCTATGCACAGGCATCCCAGAGCAAGCAGTGGAAGAGAAACTAAAGCCAGGCAAGGAAGAGGGGCGAGAGGGAACTGTATGACGGGGTGCACTCTAAGGCAGAGGGTGCACTCTAAGGCGGACTTACTTTGTAGTACTCTTGCTTCAGGAATAAAAACCATCAGTCCTCACGGAGCTTCAGACAGGACAGACAATGCTGTATTTCAATTCAATTCAAAAAGTGCTTTATTCGAGTAATTACTCATAAAAGCAGACAAACATACATGTAATAAAAAACAATTAAATTTACATATTCAATTTAGTCATAAGCACAAAAGTGAAGATTTTAAAAAAAAGCGATATACATATAAAAAGCAGGTATAAGTTCATTGTAAGTAAAAACACATAATAGTAGTCACAGGAAATAATTAAAAAGTAATTCATGTCATAAAATATCATACCGATGATACATGTAATCCATATATACATTACAAGGATAAATAGACACTGGTCTAGCAGTCTCTAATCAACTAATCAACATTTACAGAGAATAGACAGTTGTCTAGCAGTCTCTGTGATGCAATGAATTATTAAAGAGAATAGACATGTGTCTAAAATAGTTATCCTGCCAGCAATCTTTGTCGTATAATCCAAGCCCACCCCAGGTACTTTGCAGTAGCTATTATAATCCAATTGACAGAAGTGGATCTTACAATCCGCAATGCTACCATACTGCTTTTTGTACCTAGGTTCTTGCACATGGGGGCCAACCAGGCTCGCCGTGGTGCAGAGTACTTTGGACAAGAGAACAAGAAGTGACCAAGTGTCTCATTACCAACCCCACAGACTGGACAGATTGTAACACCCCCTGCTTTCCATTTCGATGTTAGATACGAGAGGGGGAGGGAACCTACCCTCAGCTGGAAAAGCAGTTTCCTGTCCATGGGGTTTAATATGTAATCCCAATACATTTCATAAACTGGGTGCAACTTGATCTCCAAGTAGCTAGTTGTCATAGACCCACTTTGTGTATTAAGCGTACTCTTGTTAACGACATGTTCCCAATAAATGTTTTTTAGGGTGGACTTGGACGGAAATAAAGCCCCTGCTGGGTCAGTCCATAAAGCATCGAGTCCCAGTTCGAACAAGGCGAGCTTTAGTGATTTAAACCATTTTATTTTATTGTAACAATCAGCATTGACAACATCTTTGAACCCATTCGCATAGTGTGAAAGCTCCGGCGTGGTCCAAAGTCTGCGCCAGTATAAAATCGGGCGCAGTTTGGCTTTATCAGAGATCGCTCTCCTACCTAATTCGTATCTTAGCGGCAATAGCGGGCTGCTCTGGGGGGCACCTATCAGTGTTCTATAGAATTTGTTTTCTGAAGTTTGGAGTTCATGAAAATTTTCGTGCCCCCATAACTCCGCTCCATACAGGGCAGACCCTATTGCTTTTGCCTCATAGATTATCAGTGGAGGTTTAATAGGCTTAGTGAGCGATTTCCTATGCTCCTTGATAATTGTACCAGCTAATTGTTTATGCCTTAAAGTAGCAATGTTAAGATGTGACTGCCACCTATTATCATTCGAAATGTGAATCCCTAGGTAAGTAAAAGATTTTACAACCTCCAGGGTACGACCACTCAGGGAAATGTTGGGTTTAAAATTTCTGTGGGGCTTGAAGGCCATGAGTTTTGTCTTAGACCCATTCACCTCCAAACCGTGATCCATACAGAAATCATCAAATATTGCTAATGCTTTTTGCAACCCAGCTGGTGTTTTAGATAAAATTAAGGTATCATCGGCAAACATTAAAATTGGAACTTTTTCACCTGCAAGAAAGGGAGCATCCACTGCCTGCGATTGCATGCAAGAAACCACACCGTTAATAAAAAGAGTGAATAGAGTAGGGGCCATTGAACATCCCTGCCGGACCCCGCGCTCAACTGGGAATTCGGCGGTATCATTGCCGTACCCACCCCAGCGAATTTTAGCGTAATTACCCTCATGTAAACGCATTATTAAGGACAACAGTTCACCAGGGACCCCAAGGGTCACAAGTACTTCCCAAAGTTTAGCCCTTGGTACCATGCTGTATTTCATTCCACACCGGAAAACAAACACCCGGAGAGCGAGAAGGCTGGGGGATCTGGGCCAGGCAACTCCGCTTGAGCCTGGATTTGAGAGCGCAAGAGAACAGTGTGAGCGTGGAGGCCAGTATGAGGGCAGTGAATGAGGGCAGCGGGAGGGTGAAGAAGAGCACAGAGCCAGAGGAGGGCGTGCGGCGCAATGCATTCTCTGGGTACTACGACCGGCTAAGCGACTGCACTCTAAGTAGTGTCACTCCGAGTTAGCCGGCTGTGCAAACACTTTAATGTCGCGAGTGGTGCGCACGCAGCAGTCATCGCGCTGAAAGGGAGGCAGATGGCGGCTGCGTGCGTGCACGTTTGAGTGAACGCAAGCGCTAGGCTGGCTGTGGCAGCACTATAAAAACCTGTATACTAAATGTCTCTCCGTGCAACACATGCGCTGCTGGCTCAGGCGAGACCTAAAAAATAGTGCCTGCTTCTCGCAATTTAGTTGCTGCAAGACATAATGGGCATATACCAATTTTTCAAACAACTGATTGTACTTTTCAGGAAATGTGTCTTTAATAACCAGCTGTCTTCAGGTTTAATATTGTTTTGTGTGAAAACAAACTTTCCGAAACACGTTCGATCAACGAGCAGACAAGTGACCCGTGATATCATATTCGTCATTGCATGGCTCACCTCTCCTTGTCATGCAACACTGATGAGAGATCATTGTATCTTTGTAACTGTTAGGAAATCGTGCCACTGTTTAGGGTGGCTACACATGTGTTTTTAGATAATAATTAATTTTCTCAGTCAACCTGTAAGAGAAAAAAAGGACGTAACTTTAAAACAAATAAGCTGCTTCAATACAATTTGGGCACAAAAGTAACTAAAACGTAGAAAGGTAAATAAATAAGTATTTCGCATGCTGTGTTATATTCCTGATAACAATCCCAATTTAGCACGTCCAAGAAGCCTGGGTAAGTCAGTTTCATAAGTGGTCCTGTGCTGCACTCTGCTGGTGAATGATATGAAAAAGTATTTATTCGCAGTTAAAGCCAGCAGCAAGCTACAGGGAGGAAAACTAATGGTGAATGAAATTAGAATCTTGAAGTAAAACATATGGGGCCTCATTTATGAGGCCTTGCGTCAGTTTTGCGCTTCCGATCCGTCACTTTTTGTGACGCATCGACGGCGTAAAACATGCCTCCTGTTGCGCTCTATTTACAAAGTGACGCATCTAAGCAGATGCGTCACTTTGTAAACCCCTGCGCTACATTATACCTGCGTTAGGTATAATGGGGCAGATTTATGAGGCACTTGCGCCACGTTTACGCCGCTGTTGCGTCACGCAAGGCTGCGTAAACGTGGCGCATCCCTACGAACGATTTACAACGTGACGCATCTAGGCAGATGCGTCACGTTGTAAAGCCCTGCGCCGCTTGTGGGCGTTCCGGCGCAGGGTGGGCGTTCCGGGGCAGGTGCGCCTCGCAAAAGTGGCTGAGTGAAATCTATAAGATTTCACTCAGTCACTTTCAGGCCAATGCTGCGTCAAAAGCCTGCGCCTGCTTGAAGCAGGCGTAGGTCTTGACGCAGCATTGTGGAGATGGGGCACCCCCGAGCCTTGCTGGAGCTGTGTCGCGCTTGCGACGCAACTCCAGCAATGCGTCACCTTTACGGCACAGATGCGTCACGCATCTGTGCCGTTTTTGCCCCATGGTGCGCCGCATCATAAATGCGGCACACCATGGGTGGCGGAGCTGTGGCGCACTGTGGCGCATGTTAACTGGCGCATCCCTGGGGATGCGCCAGTTAACATAAATCTGCCCCAATGTATGCAGGGGGGACGTTTCCCCGCAAAAAGCTCCGTAGAAGTGACGCAGTGAAATCTATGAGATTTCACTGCGTCACTTCTAGGACACTGTTGCGTCAAAATCTTGCGCCTGCCTCACAGCAGGCGTAAGACTGACGCAAGCCCTTTCACATGGGGCTTGCCCCATGTGAAAGGAAGCATTGCTGGAGTTGCGTCACTTTTGTGACACACTCCAGCAATGCGTCACTTTTGCGCTTACAGATACGTCAGAAATACTGACGTATCTGTAACTCCTTGCGACATGATGCATCATACATTAAATATGACGCATCAGGTATGTCGCAAGGAGTGCGCACTGAGAAGTGACGCATCACTGCTTTCACGCAGCGATGCGTCATTTCTCATAAATGAGGCCCATGGTTCACATTGCTTATAAACCTGAAAGCTGTATAAAGCTTTAGTGTAAATATTTATGCATTCTTTTTTATGGTCTGCATTGTCCAGTAATTGTGCTTTTAAATGACGTGTAACACTGGTTGATGATTTTAGCTGGGAATAAATGAAGGGAAGCATTTAGCCTTGAAGTCGGCAGACCCTTAGGTTAAAGATTGCATAATTTTACCCACTTAAAGAAGTGACATCAACGGACTGATATAAGCACACGAACGAGCTGCGAGAACGTAGAACCTGCACCAATTGTTGACCCGTGTCCTCAACACGAATTAAGTTCATATTTCTTGGGCTTCAAACTGACATCACTCCCTCGCCTGAACACTATTAGACACACTCCTGTCTGGCCACATCTCTTCCACCACCTTTAGACTGGCTGTAACTCGCCCTCCCTTTAGGGACTTCACAATGTTTAGAACAGAGTAATCCTTATTCCATAAACACTCCCAGAAGGCAGTGGACTGGCCCCATGGACTTAGTGGCACTCTCCTCTGGGTAGCGTCCACCCCAGCCCGGGTACTCGCCAATGACTATGCAACACACGGCGCTTAGTATAACAAGATTTTACTTTTCTGCAGGTTATTGCAAACTCAACATTTTACACCTGCATTCAATTCACTATGCTCTAATGCTCACATCACAGGTCACAGTTCTACGGAGTGCATCAGAAGCCACAAAGGTTCCCTCATTACAACTCAGAAAACACTACATCTCCCCCTTTGGTAAATAAAGCATTACAATTATTTACAAAAATAGACAATTATCGCTCTTCAGTGAGTGTTCGTGGTGTGATGATCACACATCCAGACCGTGTATTCGGAAACTGACAACAGGCAGTGGAAATGTCTATGACTGGTGTTGGTGATGGAGAAACAGCAGCAGTCAGGGGTTCTTCACTTGTCTTTTCAGACCCAGTCTCTGCAATGAAATCAGTGCCTGATGAGCGATTAGCCACACATCAGAATGTGAGGAATCTTGCGTAATGGACTTCCCAGGACGCTGGGTAGTCACATGTGTCCTTTGCTGCTCACGACATGAAATGGTTCAGCAACGAAAGGAGCATCAGACTTTCATTTTCTTTGCTGACAACCAAGAACTCTAACTCCTCTGGTGAAGGGGACATCTTTTGCATGTGGATGCTTGTCTGCATAGGCTTTCATTTTCCTCTTACAATCCAAGTCTTTCATGCATGTTTCTTCTGCAAGTATTTGCTCTTCTGCTGGTCCACTGAGGTAACTTGGCTGTCCCGAACATCAAGGTTGCAGGGTTTTCACCTGGGGTTAAGCGGTAAACTTGAAGAGTGGAATTTAAAACAGCTTGAAGGTCAAGCTTTTCTAGTACAGCATGCTAGACAGCTTTCTTTAGAGTACTCATGAAGGGGTCGACAAGGCCCTTCTAATGCTTCACATTAAGATGACTAAGAAAGTCTTTGAACTCTTGACTGTTAGAAGGTGGGCCATTGTCAGACTTTAAAATTGCAGGATCACCTCCAGGTCACAAAGATGATGTCTAATCTTTAAATGATGCGTTCTTGAGTGATAGAGAGATATTCAATAGAAAATGGTAATATTCATCAATGATCACCATCAGGTGATGTCTGTTGTCAAGAGGACCAAAGAAATCAACTGAAACATTTTCCCATGCATGCAGTGGCAACTCTGACATGTTTAATGGGTGTTGAGTGGTTTTCAATGACAGGTAATTGCATGGATGTTAGGCTTTTAATTCTTTTTCAACCCTATTTTTGAGATGTGGAAACCAGACTCGATCTCAGAGTGTTTGTTTAGTAGCAACAATTCCACAATGACCTTCATGGGTCACTTTAATTATCTGTTGTCACAGATTTCACCTGAATAACAATTCTTTACCCTCTTAGAATATTACCTACCTGAGTAACAGACAGTTCATCTTTCACATTTTTAAACATTTGATATTCACTGTTGCTGGTAAGAGGGCAAGGGTGCTGGTACCAAGACAGATGTGTAATAATGTCTTTGAGTTTCAGCATGCCACCTTCTTGACTTGTAGCAGTGACATTTTGTGCCAACAAGATGCCACCTGGAGTGCTTGATTTCTCCAAGAAATTTAGGTAAGCTTTAGCTGTCTTAGAGTGAGTGCCAGGGCATTGTAGAGGCACTCGTGAGAAATAATCAGCAGGGTTCTCATCTTACCCTGGACGATGCAAACTGGTGTAGTTGTACTCATGCAATCGCAGACTCTAATGTTCAATGCTAGGAGGCACTTTTGCTTTTGGATTTGCAAACATAGTCAACAATGCTTGATGATCGGTCACAAGCGTGAAGAGCTTCCCATACAAGAATACGTGGAAATATTCACAAGCCAACACCACTGCCAAGTTTTCTTTCTCAGGTTGTAAGCACATTCAGTTTGTGCCAAACTTTGGCTGGCGTATGCCAAATTAAGTCTTCGAGCATTTGGTTGTCCACTGTGCTGTGCATTGATGACGCCCAACCCAACAGGGCCAGCTCAACAGCAACCTCAGTATGAAGCTTTGGATCAAAGTATGCCATTTTAGTAGCGTTCTCAATAGCTTGCTTGATTTTCTGGAAATCTTGCTCGCATTCATGTTACCAAAGAAAAGAAACATTGTTTTTCGTCAAGTTTCTTAATGGCGTACTGACAGTGGCAAAGTCTTGTATGTACCCCTGGAGCAATAGCTGGCCTTGCCGAGGAATGAATAAAACATGGAAACATCTTGTGAGGGACTGGCAGTAGACAGCGCTTGCACTTTAGCAGGATCTGGTGTCCTGCCTCATCAGAAAAGATGTGGCCAAAGAATTTTAACTTTGTCTTATGGAACTCACATTTCTCGACATTCAAAGTTAAACTGGCATCAGTGAGCAACTGACACAGATGCATGAGAGCTTTGTTATGCTCCTTCTGAGTGGTTCCGAAAACCAACATGGCATCAATGTAATTGAAAGCATCATGACAGGCTGCATAATACATCGAATGACATCTTGGAGTAGCGCCGCAGCTAATGACACACCAAAACGTAGTCTCTTGTAATGGAACAGACCAACATGAGTAGAACAGGTTGTAATGTACCTGCAATTCTCCTCCTCTTCCAACTGGTTATATCCTTCATACAGAATTGTGTTATCATGTCGGCAATGTGAAGACCTGGATGTCGTTCTGTTTTCAATGGCCTTGTTCGCTTGAGGCATATCCACGCAGATGCGTACAGCTCCTTTTGGTACTTCTTCTATGGGAGAAACCCATTGAGTTGGACCAGTATACTAGTCAATTATTTTCTGCTTGAGTAAAGAGTCACGTTCCTTTTTAACAGCTTCCTGTAAGTGAAACGCAATTCATCTATATCTTTGAGCCATATGATGAACATCTTCATTAATGTGTAATCGGACTTTCATGAAACAACGAAGGACACTGACTTGCTATTTCATGATGAACATTCATGTTATAGTTAACAAATATCAGTCACATATCAGCCGTTGTGCTGAAGCTGAGCAAACAGGTGTTTGATGCCGTACCTTGAAGTACGTGAACGGATGCTTGTACTTTTGTTTTCTTATGCTTCATCATTACTAAGCATGGGCGAATTTTGCGAATCTGGCGTTCGCGAATTTGTGTATTTGCGAACTCGCAATCCGCAAAATCCGCGAACTCTCGCGAATTTTTTTTTTGTGTTCGCAAGGGTTTCTGTAGTTCGCGAGGGTTTTGTACCAGTTCGCAATTGCAAACTTACTTGTCGGCTCGCAACAGTCGCGACTTTGTTGTTTCTACGTCTGGTTCATCATCACAGGTTCACAGCACCCTCTGTTTCACCACTGCCACCCTCTGATTCACCCATGCCACCCTCTGCTACATCACTGCCACCCTCTGATTCATCACTGTAGATTATGGGGGGAAAAGCAAACACACCTGCCCTGCTTCAACTGACATGAATGAATTTCTGGTTCATCACTGTAGATTATGGGGGGGGGGGGGGAAAGCAAGCACACATGCCCTGCTTCAACTGACATGAATTAATTTGGGGTTGATTAATGTGTTACTGAATTTAAACTTCCTGTCTGGCACCTGCTTCCTTATCTGTAATTTGCTTTCTGTTGCAGTGCAATTTTTTTTCCCAGGACCTTTTTGGCCTACTTGTAGCTATTCTATGAGCCTGCTGTGAGGGTCAGAGCAGGGTCATAGAATAGTTGCAAGTAGGCAACTGAACTCTGGAGGGGCCCCTCCCTCAGGAAGCACTACAGGGAATGGTTACTAATGATAAGATTGAACTTTTGTACCTGCTGAGTGCTTTCAGTTTTGCAAAAATCCAAATATCCAGCAGCATCCACAAAAAGTAACCCTTCCAGGTCAAGATCCCTGGCACCTGCTTCCTTATCTGTAATTGCTTTCTGTTGCAGTGTAATTGTTTTAACAGGACCTTTGTTGTATACTTGTAGCCATTCTCTGAGCCTGCTGTGAGGGTCAGAGCAGGGTCATAGAATAGTTGCAAGTAGGCAACTGAACTCTGGAGGTGCCCCTCAGTAAGCACTACAGGGAATGGTTACTAGTGATGAGTTTAAACTTTTGCACCTGCTGAGTGCTTTCAGTTTTGCAAAACTCGTTTTTCTGCAGAACAGCAACTGTAATGCCCCAAACAAATTTACTTGTGAAAGTTGATTTCTAATCCAAAAGTGATCCAAAGAAAGTCAAAAAGGCCTCAAATCCCAAAAAGTGCAGGCAAATGTCAACCTGAGTAGTTATTCTGATAAAAATCATCATTTTCAGAAGGTTTATGCTGCTTGCTGGTGGATTTCTTGTGCAGAATTGCACACTAGGGAAGGTTATTGGATAGTAAATTAACCTATTCCCTATCCTATAGCGCCCCCCAGAGCAATGCGTTGTAATGGTTTGCGTTGTAATGGTTGCGGTGTAATGGTAGTGCGTTGTAAAAGTTTAGTTGTAAGTGATGTTTCCCTAAAAGAACCTTGACTTTTTAGCAGTATAGATGCAGCCCATGTACACACTTTAGTTTTCAGTGGCATAAGTAGGGGCACTGGAGATAGTTTATAATATCTCATCCTCAAGCATTATATTTATTGATGCACCACTATCCATAATGAAAGGTATTGTACAACCATTGACATTTAGTGTGTATTTTGGACAATGTTTGAACAACTCTGGTGCTTGATAATGTCAGTTTCTCTTGGACCAGTGTTTTTTCTCACAGGCGACCGATCCAACATGTGCATGCTTCTTTGAGGTAAACATCAACATGGCACGCCAATCTTCTTCACTTTCACATGATATGGAAAAACAGTCTGACAAAGATTTAGATGTTGATTGACTTTGTTTGGTGTAGATTTGCCTCAGCAGATGCGGTCGCGTGGCCATACAAGCGTGCGTCAAACGTCGCTTCTGGAATGTACAGGCAGGCATTTTGTCTTCGTGCCAAGACACACAAAGGTGCATATCAACAAGGCCTGGCGTTAAAATTATCGCCGCTTTAGCGTCCGTTTTCACTCTATCAGCTAACGCGTGAATCCATGCCTTTGCTCCCATTTTCTTTGCTCCTCGCCTCGCATCGCTAATGAGTTGCTGACTGAAATTCAGTGGAAACAATCGCTAACACAGCTTCTCCCTATCAACAAGGAAATCGCTAACCCATCTAGCGACATAAAAAGTAGTACTAACCGGGTATATCGCCGGTTTCTTACGCCTGCTATTTTCCCGATTTAGCCATATGTATCATGGGATCATAATGCTGAGTCCACATCTCCCTATCTACAATGTTTTCCCCAACGCTTTTTTTTATCGCTGGTAATCCTGCCATATTGTCAGAATCCCCGGGACGCGGTGGGACACCGCTGGCTGCAACCGTCGAATCAGACGCCGATCACCGCGTCATGAGTGGATCAGGAACCACAATATGTAATCTCCCTATTTCTCGGGATCGAGAACACAGTAAGAAAACCAACAAGATATAGATATGCTGCTACGTTCTTGTTTAATGAACACAAGTACACATAGGTAAGAGAAAACAATAGAAAATGCGATGCACAGTCTCGCTAAGTAAGTGGAAATCATACGATACCCATCAGTCGTTTGCCCTGTTCCCAGGAGGGCCAAGATCCAACCGTCCTCTGCATGAACACCGGTCCCGGTATTCTTCCAACAGAGGACACAGTGCTAAGTAACGGCCGAAAATGCCGTTCGTGGACGACTGATGGGTTATGGACTAGCTACTGCGTCTTTGCGCTGTTCAAGACACTCGACTCGGGAACACCCGGCCGGGCGCTCTATCGAGGGGTCTGGATCTGCAAACATGCCCCAAAACAGAGACGCGGCAAACACCTCCTTTGGTGTGCGTCTCTGTTCCAATCCGTCCAGGGAGCGTAGTAACAAACGCTCTACCCGGACTCCAATGCGTTATAACTAAACGAGCAGCCGCTCGCTTCCCATGATGTGTTCCTGACTTCAGCAAAGCGGGACCGCTTCTTTGGCCGAAGCTTAAGCACGGTTCTGTGTCCCCGGAATCCAACGTACAGCGGGACACAAACAGACGGCCGGCAAGTATCCGAAATATCCGACAGTGATCCCTGCGTCCAATGCGACTTAAGTACGCATTTCTGTGTGCGCGCTGATTGCGTTAGGCATGCTGGATCTTGTGGTTCCTGATCCACTCATGACGCGGTGATCGGCGTCTGATTCGACGGTTGCAGCCAGCGGTGTCCCACCGCGTCCCGGGGATTCTGACACATATTGCCGCTTATTGCCGCTATGGCCGGGATTTCTAGCTCCTCGATGATGCGCGTTGTTAATAGTGCTCTGACCGGGAGATAGAATCTGGCGATAGACAGCATTAGAATTGTGGGGGCATATTAACAAGGGCCGGCGTTAAAATTAACGCCGCTTTAGCGTCCGTTTTCGGGCAAAAAGCAGCGATAATTTTATAGCCCTATCAGCATGGACACGCTAACGCGTGAATCTATACCTTTGCGCCCATTTTCTTTGCGCCTCACATCGCTAATGAGATGTGTGGCAGGCGTTCCCGACTGAAATTCAGTGGAAACAATCGCTAACACAGCTTCTCCCTATCAACAAGGAAATCGCTAACCCGTCTAGCGACATAAAAAGTTGCGCTAACCGGGTACATCGCCGGTTTCTTACACCTGCTATTTTCCCAACTTAGTCTTGTCAAAAAAGGAGGGGTTTGGCCCAAAGGATTAGAGGGTAGGTAGGGCCAGTTATACTACATAAGAAAAAAATTACCTATGCCTCTAGTGACTTCACAACACTTATTCATATGAAGTAAGATGAACGCAAACTAATACGTTTACCTTAGCAGTAATTTCTGCCTTTTATTTCATTATTTTTTTTAAATTAATATCTTTGATCACAAAAAGAACACATAGTCAACTAATGAAATACCACATTAGTACTTACACAGTGAAAATGAACAACGTGGAAATGTGTTTTGACATACAATTACAAAAAAACTCATAATAATCAAACATCAATACAAAGGAATGAAATGTCACAAAGAACAATCAATATATATACAATATGAAATACAAAGTTGTCATACAAAATGATAAATTAGACAACTAACACCCTTATATTTAGGATAAATCAATACCTCTGAAATATCAGGGACATAAGGGGGTGTATTTGCAATATTTAACCAAGGAGTTGAGTTCCTTTGTCTGCCGACGCGTTTCGAGTGCCGGTTAAATCAATTGCCGCACTCTCATCAGGGCTGGGTTAGTCTTTCTAATGAACAGACTGTTTGTGACAAAAAAGGGGGAGAAGGGTTTGAGTTTTTATTAAAAAAGGCGCTTCCCAAAACCCTAATTATTTCTCTATCTGAACAAGTTAGTGGTCACATACCTGCATTATGCCGGTTTGATGTGACCATCAGCAATATATTGCATGCAGTGGTTGCCAATCTGCAATAAAGTACATTATAAATGATTTAGCTCATGGGGCGTAATTCTTTTGTCTTATAGCTATGTATAGGGGGAAGGAGGGAAAAAGGTTACCTGGTTTTCAATATTGGAGAAGTGTGGCTCACTGGTTAGAGGAGGCAGACCCTGATGCAGAGGTCAGACCCGGGACCAGGGTTCAATTCCCGACATGGCAGGGTCTTGAGCTCAAAATGTCCACGGACTCGATAATTCTCCCCTCGGTGCCTACTAGAATCATGGGTTCACACTCTGCAACTCTGGGCAATAGCTTGCTTAATCTCCACTTCGGCCCCACTGCGATGGGATGCCTGGTCTTCACCTCGGGGATGCCCAGTAGGGGTTATCTTTCAGGGAAAGCCAGGACGTGTTCCCAAAGCAAGCGCTAAGAGACCTGTCGGTGATTTGGCGCTATATATATCAAAATTAACATAACATAACATATTGTGTGGCCAAGACGATTTGTAAGCAAGAGACAGCAATTGCAGGTCTTTACTTCTGCAAGAGAAATAATACATGCGATTTTGCGGTGTCTGTTTATATAAGTTCGAAACGTGACAACTGAGCGCAAGTTATTTACTTACTCGGGGAGGGGGGCCCAAAGGCGTGGACCCGCAGAGGAAGTGTTGTGACAATTGACAGTCCTTCACTCTCTTTAAATATAGTTCGTGGCTGCAGGGGCAAAAACACAACCGACTTGTGAAATTGAAATGGTTACTTTTGGCAAACGAATTGAAATACATGACTTCAATGAACTACATCTCCCAGAAGTCATCGTTAATGCAATTTAATCATTCCCCTCCCGTGATTGGTCAGAAACGCATCACGTGACACTGATGCATTATCACATGACGTGTGAATCTGCTCGGCGAGCTGCTAGCAACAAGGGAGGCAGATCCCCACTTGAAAACTTGAGACTGAAGCTGTATTAGGTGAGCAACACATATTGTGCACTTGCATCTAAGTGCTTCCAGCCAAAAACGATTTTTACAAATCCTTTACATTTTTGCCCCTGCAGCCGCGAACTATATTTAAAGAGAGTGAAGGACTGTCAATTGTCACAATACTTCCTCTGCGGGTCCATGCCTTTGGGCCCCCCTCCCCGAGTAAGTAAATAACTTGTGCTTAGTTGTCACGTTTCAAATTTATATAAACAGACATCGCGAAATCGCATGTATTATTTCTCTTGCAGAAGTAAAGACCTGCAATTGCTGTCTATTGCTTACAAATCGTCTTGGCCACACAATATTGAAAACCAGGTAACCTTTTTCCCTCCTTCCCCCTATACATAGCTATCAGACAAAAGAATTACGCCCCATGAGCTAAATCATTTATAATGTACTTTATTGCAGATTGGCAACCACTGCATGTCATATATTGCTGATGGTCACACCAAACCGGCATAATGCAGGTATGTGACCAATAACTTGTTCAGATAGAGAAAGAATTAGGGTTTTGCGAAGCGCCTTTTTTAATAAAAACTCAAACCCTTCTCCCCCTTTTTTGTCACAAACAGTCTGGTCATGAGAAAGACTAACCCAGCCCTGATGAGAGTGCGGCAATTGATTTAACCGGCACTCGAAACGCGTCGGCAGACAAAGGAACTCAACTCCTTGGTTAAATATTGCAAATACACCCCCTTATGTCCCTGATATTTCAGGGGAATTGATTTATCCTAAATATAAGGGTGTTAATTGTCTAATTTATCATTTTGTATGACAACTTTGTATTTCGTATTGTATATATATTGATTGTTCTTTGTGACATTTCATTCATTTGTATTGATGTTTGAATATTATGAGTTTTTTTGTAATTGTATGTCAAAACACATTTCCACGTTTTTCATTTTCACTGTGTAAGTACTAATGTGGTATTTGGTTTAGTTGACTATGTGTTTTTTTTGTGATCAAAGATATTAATAAAAAAAAAATATGAAATTAAAGGCAGAAATTATTGCTAAGGTAAACGTATTAGTTTGCGTTCATCTTACTTCATATGAATAAGTGTTGTGAAGTCACTAGAGGCATAGGTAATTTTTTTCTTATGTATTTTCCCAACTTAGCCATATGTATCATGGGAGGTGGATCATAATGCTGAGTCCACATCTCTCTGTTTTCCCTAACACTTTTTTTTATGGCTGGTAATCCTGCGATATTGCTGCTTATCGCCGCTATTGCCGGGATTTTTATCGCCTCGGCGATGCGCTTTCTTAATAGTGTGCTGACCGGGCGATAGAATCCGGTGATAGACGGCGTTGGAATTGTGCATCCTTCAATCAATCAATCAATCAATAGAATTTGTATAGCGCGCTACTCACCCGTCAGGGTCTCAAGGCGCTGGGGGGGGGGGGGGTCGCTACTGCTCGAATAACCAGGTCTTGAGTTGTTTCCTGAAGGAGAGATGGTCCAGGGTCAGCCGAAGGTGGGTGGGGAGGGAGTTCCATGTCTTGGCTGCCAGGTAGTAGAAGGATCTTCCTCCGACGGTGGATTGGCGGATTCGTGGGACGGAGGCGAGGGCGAGGCTGGCGGAACGGAGCTGGCGGGTGGGTGTGTAGAATGTGAGTCAGCTGTTGAGATACTTCGGACCTGTGTCGTGGAGAGCCTTGTGTGCGTGGGTGAGTAGTCTGAACGTGATCCTCTTGTTGACGGGGAACCAGTGCAGGTCTTTCAGGTGGGCTGAGATGTGACTGTGGCGAGGGATAACCAGGATGAGTCGTGCTGAGGCATTCTGAATGCGCTGGAGTCTTTTCTGGAGTTTGGCTGTGGTTCCAGCGTAGAGGGTGTTGACGAGGGCCTGGGTGACCGTCTTCCTGGTTTCGGTGGGGATCCACCGGAAGATCTTTTGGAGCATGCGCAGGGTGTTGAAGCAGGATGATGAGACAGTGTTGACTTGCTTGGTCATCGTGAGGGATGAGTCCAGGATGAAGCCCAGGTTGCGTGCGTGGTCCGTTGGCTTCGGTGCGGTGCCCAGGGCAGGGGGCCACCAGAAGTCGTCCCAGGCGGAGGGAGATGGTCCGAGGATGAGGACTTCCGTCTTGTCTGAGTTCAGTTTCAGATGGCTGAGCTTCATCCATTCCACGATGTCTTTCATTCCTTCCTGGAGGTTGGCTTTGACGGTGGCGGGGTCGTTGGTGAGGGAGAGGATCAGCTGGGTGTCGTCGGCATAGGAGATGATGTTGAGGTTGTGTTGGCATGCGATGGCTGCGAGATGGCTCATGTAGACGTTGAAGAGGGTGGGGCTGAGTGAGGATCCTTGCGGAACGCCGCAGATGACTTTGGTGGCCGCTGATAGGAAGGGGGGGAGGCGGACTCTCTGGGTTCTTCCGTCGAGGAACGAGATGATCCACTCCAGGGCCGCTCCTTGGATTCCGGTGTTGCTGAGGCGCTGTATCAGGGTGCGGTGGCATACAGTGTCGAAGGCTGCTGAGAGGTCCAGGAGGATGAGGGAAGCAGTTTCTCCTTTGTGGAGCAGGGACCTGATGTCGTCGGTGACTGCGATGAGGGCGGTCTCGGTGCTGTGGTTTGTTCGGAACCCGGACTGTGAGGGGTCGAGGGATCCGTTGGTCTCGAGGAAGGCGGAGAGTTGTCTGTTGACGGTCTTCTCAACGACTTTGGCTGGAAAGGGGAGGAGCGAGATGGGGCGGAAGTTCTTGAGGTCCATGGGGTCCGCGGTGGGTTTCTTCAGGAGGGCGCTCAGTTCGGCATGCTTCCAACTCTCCGGGAAGGTGGCGGATGCGAAGGAGATGTTGATGATGTTCCGGAGTTGGGGTGCGATGATGGAGTCGGCTTTGTTGAAGATGTGGTGTGGGCAAGGGTCGGTAGGGGAGCCGGAGTGGATGGTGTTCATCAGGCGGGTGGTGTCTTCAGTGCTGACCGGGGTCCAGGTGCGGAGGGTGGTGGTGGGGGGCGTTGCTTCGGTGGTTGAGTCCGAGGTCTGCGCGTCGAAGCTGTTGTGTATGTCGGCGATCTCGCGGTGGAAGTACGAGGCGAGTGAGTCGCAGAGGTCTTGAGAGGGTGTGATGTCGTTGTTGCAGGCGCTGTGGTTGGAGAGCTCTTTAACGATGCTGAAGAGTTCCTTGCAGTTGTGGGTGTCGTTGTCCAGACGTTCTTTGAATGTTGTCTTCTTGGTGGTGCGGATCAGCTGGTGGTGTATGCGGGTGGGGTTCTTGAGGGCGGTCATGTGTTCCGCTGTCTGGTCGTGGCGCCAGGCTTTCTCTAGGGTGCGGCAGGTTTTCTTGGAGTTTTTGACTTCGTAGGTAAACCACGAGGCTTTCCTGCTGCCGGGTCTGCTGGGCGGATTCTTCAGTGGTGCGAGTTTGTCGGCGCAGTTGGTGAGCCACTGTGTGAGGTTGCGGTCTGCTTCGTTGGGGTCCGTCGTGTTGGTGGGCGGGTTCTGGCTGAGGGCGGTGGTGAGCTGGTCGACGGTGATCTTACTCCAGCTTCTGCGGGGAACCTGTTGCGGGTGGTGGTGGGTCGTAGTTCTCCTGAAGCTGAAGTGGACGCAGCTGTGGTCTGTCCAGTGTAGTCCAGTTGAGTGGCTGAAGGAGATGTGCTTGCTGGAGGAGAAGATGGAGTCAAGCGTGTGGCCGGCGTAGTGGGTGGGGGTGTTCACCAGTTGCTTGAGTCCGAGGTTGGCGAGGTTGTCCAGAAGGGTGGCGGTGTTGCTGTCATTGTTGTTCTCCAGCGGCCAGGGATAATTATAGCTGCCACTTGATGATATGCCCCATAGTTTTTCCTAGCCTTGCACACTGTCACAAAGTGGTTCTCCTTTCCACAGCCTTTGCAGATCTTCCTAATGGTGGGACATTTACCTTCATGTGGAACGAAAATCCACACCTGAAGCACAACTTTTTCTATGTAGAATTCACTTGGTGTCTGATGGCCTTGTGCTTTGTGTCTTTCTCAAATTCATGACTGACTCTGGGCACCTTCGGCCTCCATGTCAGTTGCTTGTCGATCAGCATGCTCTTCAGCTCTGGCAGCCATGAGAACAATCATTAGACTAAGAGTTTTTCTCAGCATTCGGTGTCTGAGCGAATCTGACAAGCTTCTGCCACACTCTGAGGCAAATAGCTTCCTCATCCCTAAATTCATTGAACTTACAGTGTTTGATGAGCTTATACAGTCTCTGAACAAATTCTTAATCAATTAACTTAATTGAAACCATTCTACGGAGGATATGGAGGAAGTAAATGCTGCGCTATGCTACGCTAGGGGGCGGAGACAGTGTGGTGCGAGTGAGTGGTTTGCCTGGTTCGTGCTTGCTGACGGCTTCTGCTCCTTCACCAACGTACCTTGTGAACTGTGACCCACGTCAGCTGATCGTTATCAGTGATTTGTTATAGTGGGTCGCAAGATCGGTGATTTTGTGCGGTGAGGTAGTGCGTGACAAGTGCGGCCCTCGTTAGTCGGTGGCTGCTGAATGAGAGACCCTGCGGCCTGTGGAGGCTGCCCGACTAGGATCGGGTGTGGCCTGCAGACGCGCTGCAGAGTCCCTACTTGTCAGCTGGCTCATTAAGGGGGTACCTAAGCACCCTGAAGGAAAGGAAGAAAACAAAAGAAAAGATGAGCAGGGTGAGAAGCTGCTAAGCCAACGCCTAACCTCCGGATCTAACTCCGGAAGGTCACCCTGCCGGCTGGACGGCACAGGACTGTAGCAGACCGCAACTAATGGAGGATTGGAGACTTGGTGTTCGGTGTCTGGTCCAGCCTCATGGTTACCTCTCCCCTTGTTTGGGTGATCTCTCCAGCATGGGGCATCTGTTCTTGAAGGCACCCAAAGGCACTGTCGGCGCCATTGGGTGCCTGAAGCAGGTGAATATGCAAGTTGACGCACCACTACACTCAGAAAGCCCGGACCCCAGGTTTGGAGTGTAGTGGAGTGAGAACAAGCAGTGAGAAGTGGCAGTGAAGCAAAAGTGTAGTGTAGCAAAGATACTCAGCGGTGGTGGTGAAGCACGGAACATGCAGTGGTGAGAGGCGTATTACGAGAGGTAACGCTCAGAGAGGAGTGGGCCACAGAGGTAGAGCGGAGAGGCCAGCGGTAGGCCCCCTTGGTGTCCCCGCAGAGCCTTGGGGGATTTTGGCAACTTTGGCGACTGTTGCCACTGTTAAGCCACACGCTGCTCGCTGCTCACTGCCCACTGGTAACCTTGTTCTTTTTTAAAATATAATTAAATGCTGCAGATCCGGGCTGGACCTTACCAACTACCAGCAGTTGTAACCATCTTCCAGTTACTTTGGAATCTCCCCGCTTCTTCCCCACTCCGGTCCAAGAAAGAACCAGGGGAGAGTAAGGGATGAATGGAGTAAGGGCAAGGCTAGTGAAAATAAAGTGAATTGCAAGGCTGGCCCTCTGCCCTTTGCCCCGGCTATTGGAAACAGCTAGGTAGCTGTGTACGGGGTTTGCTAGTGGCGTATCTGCATATTTACTTCTCTGGCAGTGTCTGCTAGGTGGGGCATGAGGAAAAAGCAGAGGAGGATGATGGTCACCTGTGCCCTGTGGTTTTAATGAGGTCTTGAGCTGTCTTGAGCTGACCTGTGTTTCATGCTTTGTCTGTCCTCTATAAGAGCTTGTTGTGGTGATATTTGCTACTTTTCTTCCTCTGTTGACTCTTGGGAGTAATAAGCCTAAAATCATGAAATCAGGTCGTACGAGAGAACCAATACAATCTTCGTTTCAAGACCAACTACAAAAAAGGTGTAAAGTTGCAAGGAAAATACAAACCCGTTCTCAAAAGGATACATCTCAAGTTAATGATATGAATCTTGAGAAACTGTCAGCCTTTAATAGGCCATTATTAAGTCTGTAATGTACATTAACTGTTGTGGTTCAAACATACAATCAAACTTCCGCCTGTCGGGGCAGTGGGACTCACTTCTCTCAGCTCAGCATAATGGAATATTTTAAACAGAGCCCAACGTGAAGCCCAATGTGAACTTTGTCTACGCCTGTACTTAAAAACATGTGTATATCAATAGTTCAGTCTATTTGTGATGGTGCTTTATCCCAAGGTGGTGAAATGAAAAAATGTGTGAAACTGTGCGCTGCTTCTACTTCTTCGATTTCAAATGCATCTGTTCCAACAAATACCCCATATGAAGGGTGGCACTCTCAAGTAGTGGTAACTAAAGCTCAAATCCATTATGTTCCTGAAGCCTCAAGTAAACATGCTGTCAACTCAAACTACGTGCTGTCCCAAAAGAACTGGTCACTACAGGCGGAAGATAACCCTTGGAACATAACCAAGTGTAATAAGGCCTCAAATGACTGCGATGTTTCTGTTATCAGCTTGGGTGAAATTCAAACTAACCATAGCTCGATTGAATATCGGTCATCCAAGATTGGACTAAAAGTGTCTGCGAGTGTCTGGGGGTATCTAGAACTCAGTCACCGAGTAATAAGAATGTCTTAAACCCATTTAGTCCTGGGTTATGTGATGGGGAACAGGTCTTGGGCGTTTATACAACTTTAGTCCCCTTAATGAGTAAATATACAATTTCTGAACAGTGTCTAAAGAATGTAGCCCAAGTAGATAATTCCCTGAACTCTGCGGATCTCTTGTTTGTAGATAAATATGATGCTTCTACTATAAATGATGAGTGTTCTGTTAAACATAAAAGTGCAGATAATAATGAAGTGTGGCAAAATTTGTTAAACACAATGAATGCAATAACAACAGCATTACATTTTCACTCAAATAAGCTTGATATACAGGTGGAATTATCCAATACTCTAGCGGTTTATTTGGCAAGCATTGATAGAAAATGACATAATCTGACAAACCTGGTGGTAAAAGGCTCAGACCGATGTCAACAATCAATTAAACAGATGCACGTGTTCACACATTTTAGATAATGTATCTGAACTACCGACAATAGTAGGGTTACTCATTGATTACGTTAAAAACAGTTGGGAAATCGTATCCGGAACGATCCCCCGTTCGTTATAATGAATTGGGAATCTGTGTACCGAGTAGGAGAATGAAGCAGCAACAAATCTAGGGCACCAGGGGAGCTTGACGGGGAGTCATTGGTACATCTGGGTTTTAGCCATTCTAATCGATGAATGCCAAGCCTTTCAGGGAAAAGAAAATGCAGAGATAATCCAGGTTGCTAATTCCATATGTTCAAGCTCAGGAGATAGCTCTAGTGATGTTCCTCCACTGTCAAAAAGAGCTAGGGAAAGGTTGCAGAAGGCCCGGAATAAAGACAAGACGTCCGTTGTTTCATTAGCTTCAGTAGTAAAAGTCAGGGATTGTTACCCTATTTTTAAACTAACTACTCAGAAATGCCAAGGCCAGGGCTGCTGTCAAGAGGGTGCAGAATCTCCTTCTGACCTACTGAAGCATCAGAACCCCGAATTAAGAAGTGAGGTTCAGCCCTGGGTTAAAAGTAGTAAAAAAGGCTTACACTGCCACCGTTATGACAACCTCAGATACTGTCGGCATCAATAATGGAGGTGTGTCTGGGTATGACAGCAAGCCCCAGACTTTGAGTGAGTGTAAGCACACCCTGGGATAAGCAGGTAGAGACCAAGTAGTTTACTCATCGCACAGGCCCAGTCTAGTCGATGTGATAAAGCCCTGTGTTGCTCAGAGTTTAACGCCCTTTAAAGAATTTAAAATTAACTATCTAGGTAATGATAGCAAACCAGGTCCAACAAGATCTTTATGTGCCATACAGGAAAATAATACCCCTAACAGGGGGAAATTAGTACTGCATCCCTATATGAATCACGGGGCACTCATGACAGTCTAAATCAGCGTTTAATACTGAAAATAATCTCAACCATTCCTGATTTATCATTTATTGAAACTAGTGATCTTTTTTTGGTGCAGTTCAAACAAAGACATTCTAACTCACTTCATGAGGCCACTTTAAGAACTTGGAACACTAATGAAACTGTAAATAAAATCATAGACTCAAGTGCGTATTTTATGGAATGTGGTATTAAGGTTAAGAATTGGGGGGTATATTATCAAGGGGTTTATCTCCGCTTTTTTGGCTTTAAAAGCCAAGAAAGCGGAGATAAAATTATCTCCCTATTACCAAGCTGTCGCTAACACCAGTTAGCGACAGCTAGTAGGAGATAGCGACCATCTTGGGCCCCACTTTGCATGTCAGTGATATTTATCACTAATGACATGCAAAGTGGGCGTGCCAAGATGTTAGCGACTGGAAACAGTCGCTAACATCGCTATCTCCTATTACCAACTTTTGGAGATATTCGCGCTAAGCGCGAATATCTCCAAAAGCTAACACCTGCCCTGAGCAGTTCTTCACCATGTTATCCAATGGGAGGTGGATAACATGGCTAAGAGCATTTGCTCGATAATGCATGAATATCGCGGACTTTTCAGCGATATTCATGCATTGCGGCCGTTTTTTATCGCATTTGCGATAAACCTTGCTAATAGCAAGGTTTATCTGCGATAAAAATCGCCGATGTGCGGCGATAATTTTTGTCTCTAAACAAGTTATAGACAAAAATTATCGCTAGTTATTGGTAATATACCCCTGGATTCCTTTAAAATACCCCCCGGATCTTAGAGCTATTGGCTCCTAAGGTGGAAAAAGATTGATTAAAGGTGGAAAGTAATTGAATGTTATCAGCTTCAAATGATAAAGATGTGCAACTGAGACTATGTTAATGGAATGCACATGGGTTGCCCCATCTGTGGTCCTACCCAGATACAGCTTAATGTTTTTATTCTTTTACAGTTTTACTATTCCAAGAAACTTGGAGAGAACAAGCGACACCTTTGCTTAAGTATAATCTCCCGGCAGCGTGTATTAATAAATTAGGCTGTGCAAAGTGTGGGCTCTCGTGCTATGTTGTGGCTGCCCTAAACTTAGTAGTAGAAGTGGTCGATTTTGATTTGGAATGGCTACAAGCATTGTTTTGCAGGACAAAGATTTTAGTCTAATTGTATTTAATGTATATCTAAATGCCAGGACAAATAAGACTATAAAGGTGTATTTTTTGCGGGATATCCTAAGTACATTAATAATCTGAACTCAGTAGCCTCAGTAGTTCTGGTGACTTTAATCTACATTTGATTTCTCTAAATCCCCCAAATGGAAAATTAGCTGTACGGCAAAAGAGTGCTGTGACATAATGCCCAGTTTGGGTTAACCTTGTAAAAAGAAAAATCTAGGTTCATTCCATTGTTTAAACATTCTAAACACGGTTCAATCATCGATTATACTTTTATTTCAGAAAACTTAAGATCAAAACTGTTGGGGTATAAGGTAACCCCTCAACACGAGAGTGATCACATTCCTCAGATAGTTATAATGAATTCTTCAGTGAACAGTCTCACTAGATTTAATGAGCTCACCAATATGGCCCACTCTTCATACAATCTGAAGAGGTTAGTTTGGCAGATGGATAAACAAGAAGAAATAATACAAGTTGCTAAAATAATAATAAAGGATAGTGACCTGTGCGAGGAGGGGGCTGCCAACTAAGCCTGGGCAGAGTTCGCAGGGTTACACTACGTGCAACTCCGCGAAGTGGCAAAAAAACTCAGCATAGCTCCGCAAGCGGTGGGGTTCCATAGAAAAATGCTGTTCGCGGTCATTACACAGTGTGGATGCTTGTCCGCAGTGTGCAATCATCGCGAACGGCACCTTTCCCAGTACAAGCGGTCCTTACTTTCCCTTTTCTGCTGCTCGAGTAGATTTTTACTTGAGCAGCACCTGTCTCAACGCGAACAAGCAGTTTCTCATCGCAAGCGGTCGTATGCATACGCGACCACTCGCAATGAGAAACCTGACCACCCCGCGTTGAGAAATCTCGCAGGGATGTTTATTTTCCTCGCTTGCGGTCACCAACTTGACGTTGACGATCACGAGCGAGGAAAAAAAACACAGCGGAGTGCGGGAAACTCCGCAATCTCCGTGAACGGAGCGTAGTTCACCACCAAGGGTTACTGCCAACATGATTAACAATGGAATTATATAACATCATCCCTGGTAGGAACATTTTCAGTTCAATCTATATATATAAAAACGAATGTATGTCTGTCTGTCTGTTTGTCCTTTATGCATTACTACACCATTCATCCAATCGCCATGAAACTTTGGGAAGTTGTTGAGTATACTCCCGCGAAGGTTTCTGGCATACATTTTTTTTAAATATCGGCCCCCAGGGCCCTCATAATCTTTCGAATACTGATGTACGCACCAGACGGAAAAACAACAAATCGAGTATCCACAAGCACTCGAATAAATAAATAGAATTAAAACATCATTCATCCGATCGCCATGAAACTTTGGGAAGTTGTTGAGTACACTCCCGGGAAGGTTTCTGGCATAAACATTTTTTTAATATCGGCCCCCCAGGGCCCTCATAATCTTTCGAATACTGATGTACGCACAAGACGGAAAAACAAAAAATTGTGTATCCACAAGCACTCAAATAAATAAATAGAATTAAAACAGCATTCATCCGATCGCCAGGAAACTTTGGGAAGTTGTTAAGTACACTCCTGCAAAGGTTTCTGGCATACATTTTTTTAAAATATCGGCCCCCCAGGGCCCTCATAATCTTTCGAATACTGATGTACGCACCAGACGGAAAAACAAAAAATCGTGTATCCACAAGCACTCGAATAAATAAATAGAATTAAAACAACACTTTGAAATGTTTTCCATATTAAAATGAATAAGTTTCAATAGAAATGACACAATGTAAATTGAATGTTATCATAACGAGTTTCCTTGAATTTCCTTTCTTCGGATATCGCAGCAACTCGCGACGGGTAAGCTAGTATCATATAAAATAAAATCGTACATTAAGATCCTCAAACAAATGGTTCACCTCTAAGCTATTCAAGCTAAAAAAATCACCTAATAGAGCTGTTCGGCATGCCTATTCCCATAGAGTCCCCAATCGTATTCTGTCTACAAGGATGAAGTTTTGAAGGCCAAATATTACTATCAAACCGGGCTTTGGAACAGATTACTATATGCCTCCAAACAAAA
Source organism: Lissotriton helveticus (assembly GCF_964261635.1). NCBI lineage: Eukaryota > Metazoa > Chordata > Amphibia > Caudata > Salamandridae > Lissotriton > Lissotriton helveticus. The sequence goes on along the minus strand of NC_136069.1, from coordinate 245,842,239 downwards.
TAATGCAAAAACGTTTTGGGAAGTAATCAACGAACTCGAAAGGGGAGGCAGCAGTGCTTTTTGTATAAACATATCGGAAACTAAATGGGTACATTTTATTACTAATCTATGTAGATCCAGCTGTAAAAAAATCAGATATGTGTTTCAATTATGATAAAAATGGTAAACCAAACACTATATGGTGGTGGTATGAGCCTGGGCATGAACAATATTGTGAAACTTAGTGATATCAGTTTTGACTTGAGGATTGTCCTGGAATGCATAAGCTGTAATGAAATAACCATGCTGCTATGTGGTCTTCGTACAAATGGTGCTCCCGGCCCTAATGGGTTGCCTAATGCCTTGTTTTGTGCCAACATTCACATGTGGGCTGAAATTCTAACCAAATTCTTTAATGAGGTATTGACATAGGAAACTGTGCCTGTATCTTGGCAGGGTAGTATACTGCAGCCTATAAAAGCAGTCCAGTTGATAACCCTGCTAACTACTGGTTAATTTCACTAACTGATGTTGACACTAAAGTGTTTGCCTCACGTTTATTGATAGAATTGGAAAAATGGGCAATGTAGCAAGATATAATTCCAATCAATCAAACTGGTTTTCGGAAGGGACAATCCACCACTACCAAACTGTTGGCACTTACACTACTTGCAGAGCGGGCTTTAAAAAAAATTAATTATATATCGTCTTTATAGACTTAAAGGCAGCTTTTGATTCTGTCCCATGAGATTTACTATGGAAAAAACTGGCTGACTGGGACCTTCCAGGGAAACTGATAGAGGCCATAATTCATTTGGATACAGACACATGGGTCCCGGAAAGGCTGGGTGATGGTGGCTCATTATCAAAGAAAATTAGCATATATAATGGCTTAAAGCAAGGTTGTGTTCTTGCTCCTTGTCTTTTTAACTTATTTTTGTCTGATCTCCTGCAGCAACTGGACGTTCTCCAAGATTGAGTGCGGTACAAATTATCTATCTTCAATATGTAGATGATACTATCTTTTTGAGTCAAACCCCTATTGGCTTACAAAGACTGATACATGCTTTTGATGACTATATACTAATGAAAGTGAAAAAAGCTAACATCATGAAAATTGGCCCAGTAAATCAGAATTTTAGGTCATGGAGGGCCAGAGTAGGGCCAATTGAAGTTGCTAGAACATAGATATTTAGGGGTTGTGTTTGCTAATTGAGCTTCTTTTAAGTACCATTTTAAAGATTTAAGGGCAAAAACGGTGACTTTAATTCATGCTTTAAATGTTTGCAAAAATCACTGAGCTACCAATCCTATGAACACATTTCATATGGGTCACCCATCACCAGGGGGAAATATGCACAGCTACTGAATTCATTACTTTTGGGATTCCCAGGTCAGTGAGTCAAGCTGAAATAAGATTGGGGTTTGGTCTACAAAGACAGTGTTTGGTGTCACAAGGGGCTTTTTTAAATGTAAGTATTTTATGTTCTCTTTCGCCCCTGCTACCCTAGCAAATAACTGCTTGCTTGAAATAACAAAATCTGATTATGCTGCTACCTGGAGATCCCATATTTTAACTTGATTGCATGATATTGGTCTCCAAATTGGGCTTCATGAATTGAAAATGCCCAATTATGAATGAGCCCTAAAAAAACAAATCAAAGCTAAATCTCTTAATAAGGATACAACTGTTTTAGCTGCAGAAAATATTGCATGGTATTAATTCACGTCAGTCTTTATGCATCTAGCCATACCTTAATGCTCATTTCTCTGCAAAAAAAACCAAAAAAACATTTTTATGAATACGTTTGGGAATAAACCCAACGAAGGAGGGTACACCGTCTTTGATTGAGCAGTGGTCTGAAACCAATTGTCAACTCTATGGATGGCAACGTGAATCTTTATTGCATATAGTATGCATGTGTCCCATATTGCTTATAATACGGCGCATATTTTTAAAACCCCTATTTTTGAAGATCGGGGTTTGATCGGCTCGCCAGGCCCTTATTTTTTGTTTATCTGGTGAGTCGATTCCACTGCTGTGCCAATTGATAACGTTTTTAGTTACTGCCGAAAAATGTTTGGCCTTGACTGTTCAAGATGTATTTTAATTAAACCCTATAGCTTCAAAAGAAATCTTGAATGCATCTTTTCTGCTTATTTGAACTGTACGGCCTCTTGTAGAATTTAGTGTCTTTGCTGCTAGGGTAATAATTAAAAATGTAAATAATGAAGTTATCTTGTTTGCAATAGAAACTATTAATGCACTTCTATAGCCTGTTTGCACAATGGAACTACTGTTTACCGCACGTCTGCACTTTAATACATAATGATCCAACCCGTGTCTGATAGATTTTATAGTACATTTGTATAATGATCATTAAAGTTAACTGGGTAACTGTTTTATTTGCACGAATATGAATATATTTATAGACTGCCAAGAATATTTTGGTTATGGTTAAAAAAAGAATTAATGATGGTCACAAATAGTTTTACCATTGGCTTGTAACTACATGTGATAATTTTTATTCTATTTATTGTCCGATTGTTAAGATGTTTTAATAGCAATGAGTTAAGTTAATCAAGCAATAAAGACTTTATTCATTCACTCTTTAGACTAGGAGTTTCTCTCAGCATTTTCTGATTGAACAAATCTGACAAGCATCTGCCACACTCTGAGGCGTATAGCTTCCTCATCTTTAAATTCATTGAACTTACAGTGTTTGATGAGCTTATCCAGTCTCTGAACAAATTCTTAATGTAAATGTCCAGTATTTGTATAGCACAAACAATTACCCAAAGGTATCAAGGCGCTGAAGGCCTTTGGGAAGAATAGGCGAGCTATTGCCCAGAGTCACCTGGTGCTGGGCTGAGCTGCCGCCGGCACTAGGGATCGAACCGTGAGCCCCTGGGTTCCGGAGTCAGTTGCCCTGGCCGCTGCACCTCACCTCTTCCACGTTTAATCAATTAACTTAATTGAAATCATTCTACGGAGGAAGTGAATGCTGCGCTACGAGGCGGAGTTAGTATCGTGCGATTGAGTGGTTCCTCTGGCTTGCGCTCGCCGACGGCTTCTGCTCCTGCACCAATGAACCTTGTACACTGCGACCCGCGTCAGCTGATCATTATCAGCGATTAGTTCTAGCGGGTCGCAGGATCGGTGATTTTGTGCGGTGAGAAAGTGCGTGACAAGTGCAGCCCTCGTTAGTCGGTGGATGCTGAATGGGAGACCCAGCGGCCGGTGGAGGCGGCCTGACTAGGATCGGGTGTGGCCTGCGAACGCGTTGCAGAGTCCCCACTTGTCAGTCGGCTCATTAAGGGGGCACCTAAGCACCCTAAAGGAAAGGAACAAAAGGAAAGAAAAGCATTTGTTGATTGAACGAATCTGACAAGCATCTGCCACACTCTGAGGCGTATAGCTTCCTCATCCTTACATTCATTGAACTTACAGTGTTTGATGAGCGTATCGTCTCTCAACAAATTCAACAATGGTCTTACCAGCTTTCTGTCTTTCTTGACTGAAGATGTCTCTTTCGTAATCTACATTTGAAATTGCATTGAACTTTAGATTCAAGGCTGCTTTAATTTGACTGTACGTAATTTCATCAGCTCTCTGCATTTTCTTTTTGACTTATTTTATACCTTTACCAGCAAGATTCTTAAGGTACTTGATAATTATCTTGTTACCTGCTTCTTCATTTGCAACAATGAAATCATGAAATGTGTCTATCCTGCTGTCCACCTGTTGCCAATATTCAACATTTGGCAGCATTGAATGGCGTTGGTGGTATCAAGAAGATGGCAGCATTATAAGCATTTGTGAGATTGGCTGACACTGAGGATGGAGTTCCTTGTGACTTCTTCTGCTGTCCGCTAGGACCTGCTTCATCCGAAACATCTCTAAGGCCCTGTACTGTGCTGGCCTCTGGGTCAGCTAGGACAGCTCGTACAACCTTTACCTGCCTCATGGTCTCCAAGGGAGCGGTTTGCTTTTAGGAGACCTTAGGTGTTGTTCAGAGCCACCAACCGGCACCTTTGGTGGTGGGGCACTTCGGGTATGAACAGCTCTGCGAACACACCCAGCGCATTGGCACCATGGCTCTCTTTACTGAGTGCTGGCAAGTAAATTACAGTTGCTTAGATCACTTTGTCTTTAGGCATCTCTTAGTACTGTCTGACACCTGGTTGATCTCTGCCTCACAGCACTTCTGTTCGCTGTGTTATCTTGCACATTGCTGCTTTCTCAAAACCTGGTTGCATCCTCCTATAGCGTTGCTACTCTGTATGAATGTATAGCTATGAGTTGTGTAGCATTGCGGTAACTCTTTGTTTGGCTTTCCTAGCAGGTTTTTGGTCACCAATGTGTAGACATCTCAGTGAAGCTTTTATTAACTTCAAAAGCTTTACACAGAACTGGGGCTGTGCTTTGACTCCACATACGCTAAACGTCGATTCCGCAATTCAACGGAGGAACATATGACACGAAAGAGCAGTTTTCTGGAGCACGCCAAACCCCCTGGAAGAGCACTGTCAATCTTTGGATAACTTATCCCCTATCTCATCGCCAGTTGTGGCGTCCTCCCCAGTCTGGGTACTGACCAATGAGTAAGCCATACATAGAGCTTAGTATAACACGTCTTTATTCTTCTGCGTGTAACCGCAAACTCATCATTCTAAACCTGCATTCAATTCACTGCACTCTAATTCTTATATCACAGTTCTATGGAGTCCATCAGGAGCTACAAAGGTTCCGTCATTACAACTCACACAACACTCTGCATCATAGGTGAGACCACCAAGGATTATTTTGCAATAAATCTCTCCCATCCTCTTCTCTACTTGATGGTTGCTTACACAGATACCTACAGACCAGATTGCTCTTCTCATGCCACTCTCCATCTTGAAGCTCTCATACTTTACTGTAGAATCGGGTATCACTTCTTCGCCTTGGAATTTCAACCACAGATAGTGGCACCAGGGCCCAAGGCGCTGAGGGGCCCTATGCAGCCCATTTACAGCTATATTTCAGTGTCTAACCAGGGGACTGCTCACTTGCATTAGGGACCCTTGCATCCTTGCTATGCCACTGTAAATCTGATGACTTCTACTAGGCGCTAATGCAAGCTATTAACTGCTGTGATCCACCCAAGCACCACTGACATCAGTCTATATTTGCACTTAACCTCATTTTCCTGATGCATTACATTAAAACCAAAAACGTACTTTCATACCTGGCCTAGTCATCCATCCACAGACATTACTACAAGAAACCCATCTTTCAACCAGAGAGATGCAGTCTTTAAGAAGAGATTGGATGGGCACTGTTATGCATGCCTGTAGGATATCCACAGCTGCCCAAATCCCTGAATGTGCCCCAGCTTCATAAAAGGATATGTTGCCTTTCTTTTCACCAAATCTTTACTGATGAAGATGTTAATGGATCTTTACCAGTAGATCTGGATAGATTTTTTGGATTCATGCCTTTCCTACACTTTCTATACAAGGTTCAACCTAGCTGAGTAGGCTTTGATTATGCAGCTAGTGGGCCTAATTCAGACTTCTTACCAGGCCTCTTCAGGCTTGCTACTGATGTTGACAGGTCAAAATTAGTGGTCAGTGGAGATTGGCTCCAGATCCAATCTTGGCCAGATCAGACAAATCCAATTATGCTGGAATTAGAAACAAGGATGAAAAAAGGGGGGTTAGGCCCAAATGACTGGAAACAGGTAGGGTCAATGGTTCAATTTGTGTAAAGAAAAAAGGTACCTAGAATCCAAACTATTTTATGAAACAAGACCACTCTATATGCTTTTAGTGGTACGGGCTGTTTATTTACCCATTTGTTTTTTGATTAATTCTTAGTTTAAATAGGAAACTCTCTTATTTCCAAAAGAGACATAAACAAGGTCTACATAAAATACCAAAGTATAATCACATTAATCGCATATAGATATTTACAAAGGACAAAATCAATAATACTCCAATAACAAACATTCATAAATTGCACAATACGTCATGTGAGTAGTGAGCGAATCACATTTGGTTATACAAATTATGAAGAATTATTATGTACAACCAGAGAAACTAAACCATTCACAGATAAATTCAATATAGATGTCCTGATTTAACAGTTTGACTATTTTATATCAAATGAGAATATGCCGACGTGTTTCTGGCCACGGTTAATTCCTTTGCGGGCTTTCATCAGGGCTCCTTAGTAAAAGCATATTGAAGCAATCTAAAACAACAAAAATATTTTCATCACTACTTAAGCTCATATTTTCCTTTTAACATGCTCCATTCGGTACAATAGGGTAAAACGCATACCTTCTGATAGCTTCTTGACAGAAGACACCAGTGTAACTTGAATCAATCCTGTGGAGGCGAGGCCGGAGTTTTACTACATAGGACAAACCAATTGTACGAAATAAAGCGGTGGACTACACTTGTTTTGAAGAAAAAGAGTTACAAAATAACCCAGGGCATACCTTATTATATGGATGATTTGCTCTCTCCTTTTTTATGATGATATGCGTTTTTTTTTGGTGTCCTGTAACAAGGGAGCATTCGCTTATTAAACGATGCTTAACGAAAACAGGGGGGTTTTACTTAGTGTTGTAATGTCTATTATGGCATAAATCCTACCTGAATGATTAGTCCTGCCTTTTGAAAAAATATATGTCCTCTCTTTGGCAAGCGTCTGTTTTCGTGATCATCGATATTATTCTGCGAAGGGAAACAACATAATAAGTGGCGGTTTGAATACTACTGCGGGCCGACGCGAATAAATCAAAGCGGCGCCGCATGTCTCACCTTTTATTTTGTTAATCCAGTCATGCAGGGCATTCATGCTTTCCACCCACGCCGGTCGCCACCAAATGGCTGTTAGACGCCAGCGCGGGAACCCGGAAGTGATTAAATAATTAAGTGACATTCAGACTGGCGCCCCATTGGTGTCTGGGACCCGTAGTTTCCGTCACAGAATAAATCGGAACAATTACTGAAAAGCGAATTTTAAAACAAAACAAACTGGTCGCAATATACTATATCCACATGTTTGGGTGTTTGAATTGATGTCGCACTTAATTATTTAAATGCCCCGAACACTATTATTCAAAACGAATGAAACTTTATTAAATCAACGATATGTCAACTGGTATTTGGAACACTGGCCAAATTCATGCCATGTTATCTTCTTAGCCTCAACTCCTGTTGTGGATCTGTCTGGGGACCTGCTTATGTGACTGGAAAGTTGGCAATTCATATAAAGCAAGCGGCTCCATAATGTGTTAACTATTAGATACATGACATAGTCTGGGCTATACTTAAGCTCTTGACAACTCTGACATCTCATTGAGGCCTGTTAAGACACTGTTAAATTTCATTATTAGATACGCCTCCTTAGCCAACAACATTGAATCGATATCAGCAGTAATTTCGGACGCATTAATAGATAACAATACTGTCCATTTGAAATCGTGTTCAGAGTGGCTCTCTTTTGTAAAGTGGTCAACCATTGGGGCTGTATTCACTTTCTTTTTAATTCGTGAACGATGCTGTGTTATTCTTTGGTTTATTTGTTGATTTGTTTTCCCTATGTAAATCTTTTCACATGGGCAGATGAGCTGGCTGTCCTGACTTCGGTTCACCGTGGGAGGGGTAGGTGCTGAGATGCCTGCCATCAGCGACCTTTGAGGAACTCCTCACTCGCTGCTGGCCCCACCTGGACAGCTCGTGAGGCCTTCAGGAGAAATCACAACGGTTCCCAGGAGGTCCTTCGCATGGAACCATTTCTGGACGACACTACACAGGTCGTATACCGGGGTACTCTTAGTTAAGAGGATTCCAGCAATCATATGAGCACTAAGGTCCTGACGAATTGCCCTTATGGCAAGAAACATGTCGACCGCATTCACATCAAGGGTTGAATAAGGATTGGTCCCATTGCCCATCACTCCTTAATACCCCTTATTTTTAATAAAGCAGCGAGCCTGACCATTAAAATATTGCCCAATGGACTCGACTGACTTTTTTTAGACACACACACCCCCATGCTCACTATTGCACTTTATAGGCCCCTCACACACACACACCCGTTGGCTCGGAATAAAAGATCTCCACTAAAGTGCAGCTCCCCTTGCTGCCCGACGGGCATTGCACCGCCAGCCTGCCGTAGGAGCAGGATACCGATGATGACGCTGGACGGCCATCGGCTGGGACAACAGTTGTTGTCCTGTCGGTAACCTGTGTGAGGTATCCTTATATTCTGAAAAGGGTCTACACCATGCACTTATCCCTTCATAACTACTGAGAGAAAAGACTAACTGAGCTAAACCACTAGCTCCCACTGGGGAACTCTGTACAATACTCTTTGTTTGCAGATGACTGCATAAACAACATTTTTAGTCCTGCAGTTAGTAAACGTAGGATGTTTCCATTTGATATTTTGATGTACAAATTCTGTTCCTTCTACAGTATTCTCACAAGCAATACAATTTCCACATTTGTGGTGCCCTTGAACTGGTTTCATTCCCCATTGTGACAGTAAGTCTTATTTCAATTCTCTTACGGGAAGATCTGCTCTTACCAATTCTTGGCCAATACTTTTGCTTTTTTGCATCGCAAATAATGGTCGTGTGTATTTCACATCTAGATTTTCCAATAAATGCCAGTTACGCATTATTATCTGTTTGAACTTATTAGTCCCCGGTCCAAAAGTGGATACACAGACTAATCTGTCCAAAACAGCTTTTTCTTTCTTTTGTAAAAGTGTCTCCCTTGGAGTAAACCACGCTCTTTTTCTAGCATGTTTAAGCATCTTTTTGGGGTACCCTCTTGCTTGCATCTGGTCACAAAAAGTGCATGCGTGTATCTCAAAATCTTCTTTAGATCTGCAATTTCTGCGAATGCGGAGCAATTGGCCGTACGGCAGATTCTCTTTAAGACTTTTGGGGTGTGAACTCCCAAAGTGTAGAATTGTGTTTTTGTCTGTGGACTTGCGGTGCAGTTTGACCGGAAGAAATCCATCGTATGGAATCACATCCACATCAAGGAACGTTAGCTTACTCCGACTTTTGGCATAGCAGAATTTTATATCTTGATGTCTACAATTCAACCATTCTGTGAATTGGTCTAACTGCTCACTTGTTCCAGACCAAAGACACCAGACATCGTCAATATAATGGAGCCATTGGGTAATATGGCTCCGACATGGGTTGTTGTCAAAAATGTATCTCTCTTCAAATTGAGCCATGAAGAGGACCGCCATTTCTGGGGCAAAAGGACATCCCATGGTGGTCCCCTTCGTTTGGAGGTAGAAAGAATTATTGAATTTAAAGTAGTTCTTCTTTAATGCAATCGCCGCCAAACTGAGTACGAATTCAGTTGGCACCCGATGTGGTCTTTCTCTTTTTTCCAAATAATACTCAATAACTTCAAGGGCCTCTTCCTGCGGTATTTGAGTATACAGGGATGTGACATCTAATGTCACCATCCACTGTTCTTGATCATCAAATTCCACTGTCTCAATTTTTTTAATATAATCAGTCGTGTCTCTCAAGTAAGACGGAACCTCAACAAGGAACGGTTTTAAGAATAAATCCACATATTTGGATATTGGCTCAATTCAAATTCAAATTCAAATTCAAAACTTTATTATGTTTTGGAACTCCTTGGAGGTCCACATAAAAGCAAACGACAAAAGAAAACCAGAAAATACAAATACAAAATTCCATTCATAGAATAAGAAAAAATAAATTATGACAAATACTGCAATATCAGAAAACGCAATTAATACACATATCAATCTTCAAAAGATATCTAGAAAACATTTTAAAAAATTAAAAATGTTGAAGCAGAATCTCTCGTTAGGGGGATTATGTAAAGCAAACATAAAAGAGTTGGCATTTGCAATGCCCAGTTGCATACATATTTGTCTTAACCATTTACAACGATAAGGACGCAGCACAGGACATATAAAAAGTACATGCGTTCGATCTTGAATGGATTGATGACAAAAGTGACAATTTGCAGAAACTCCATACCACTTAAACAAAAGGTTATTTAGAGGCAACAAGTCCTGTCTCAATAAAAACCAGAATCTCTGGATACTATGAGGCAAGTTCCAAGTTCCATAAGGTTGCGCCAATTTTCTTGCGAATGAATCAGTTAGTGGATTAACACCCTTCTTAGCAAGGATTAAAGTACTATCAAGTCTGTAGCTAAGATCCCACGTAGCTTCTTTCAAGACCGTCTTTAGCTGGGATATGGATAGGGAGAAGAGAGTACTCTCTTCCAACTGCAAGAGCGATACCGCCTTTCGGAAGTTACTAACAATTAAGGAATGATGTCCTAAGCTTCCTAGTAGTTGTGTCTTTAAAAGGGACCTCATAGTCCCCTCTTCTCCTCTGGCTATGCTTGCGACCCAGCGTACAACAGCTGCCAGGCCCTGTACCCAACTGCTGCGCAAACCAAACTCGAGTCTGCAAGTAGCTAAAGAGCAGGCTGAACTAACAGAGGATATACTTCTTAACAGTTTTCCCTCCACTTTGCTTAAAAAGTCCCAATGCTTTATATCGATTAGTTCTAATCCATATAGAAGAGTGGAAGGCACCTTTGCTCTGAAAACCTCTAATAGATATAAAAAGTGCCTTCTTCCCATTGCCGAATACAGTGCGCTTAAGCTCCTCCCCTGCGATAGGGCCTTCCGAGCACTGCTATCGGTATGGGGTTTGGCACTCAAGCTATCACAAAATACTTTTCCTAGGAAGACGTAACTCTTTACTACCTCGAGTTTGTCATCTCCCACAGACCAGGAAAAATGCGAAAATTTATGTTTTTTCCGGCCAGTAATGCACATAACTTTGCTCTTTGATGCATTAATTTTTAAGTAATGGGAATCTGCATACGAATGTAGAGCAAGGAGGCGTTTGGCAAGACCTTTAGGCATGAGGTCCATTATTATGATATCATCCGCATATAACATGCATGAAATATGTTTTCCGCCCAAAATTGGAGCTATACCTTCACAAGAGGACAGAGAGGCAGGTAAGTCTGCAATATATAAGGAAAAAAGAAGCGGAGCAAGAAGACAGCCTTGCTTAAGGCCATTACATGAGGGAATAATCTTGGTAAGGCCCCTATCTCCACCTTGCAAGACCTGACACCAAGTGTCTGTATGTAACACCTGAATCATATCTAACAAGGGAGGCGGCATCCCCAAGGCCGCGAGCTTTCTCCACAACAACGGGCGGTCGACCTTATCAAATGCTGTGGAGAAATCTATAAAAGCCACGTAAATTCTACCGCCGCGTACCCCTATATATTTATCTATCATAGTCTGGAGGGCGGAAAGATTATCAAGAGTTCCGTGGCCTTTATGAAAGCCTACTTGTTCTAATGGTAAAATTCGTTTTGATACCACCCAATCATTAATTAGGGATAATAAGCATTTAGAGAACACCTTCCCAATAGCGTCTAAAAGGGCAATTTGACGATAGTTAGTTGGTAAATTTCTATCGCCCTTTTTGAACATAGGGACCAGAATACTCCCCTTCCAAGATGGTGGAATAGATTTTTTAATAAAACACCTCCTGAAAAGAGGGTATAGAATTTTACTCCAAGAACGTTGGATCTTGTTTCAAAACTGATATTGGGAGTTCGTCTGGTCCCATAGCACCTGATGGGCGCATGTCCCTAATAGCTAATTCTATAGAGAATTCTGAGGGGCATTCAATTGTAAAATTGCTATCTTCCCCAATTCCCCTAAGTTCCACTTGCAGATCATTCTTAGCATACAGACTTAAGATATGATTGACCCAAGTTTGTTCAGAGATAGGGATTGGGAGGGGGCGCACTCGTGTGCCGCAACCCTCCCCGATAAGTGTCCAGAACTGTCTAGAATTCCCTTGGGCAGCGGCTTCCCGCAAACCAATCCATAACAAATCCTCTTTTTCCTTTTTCATTTTTTTCTTTATCCTGCCTCTCCTTCTTTTGAGGAGAGATATTTTCCGAAATCTTTCTACTGCACCGCATATATATTGTTCCCTCACCAATTTGTTTATTTCCTTGTTAAGGGAAACAACTGCTTTCGGGAGGGTATTTTTTTTCCTAGTTAAATTCGATTTTTTTACAGAGAAACTGATCTCCTTCATAAAAGCCTCAAAGGAGGACTGTTCCACCCCCTGCCAATTGTTTAAATTAGATAGAGTTTCTTCAAGGATGGGTTCCAGGCCCTTCATGGCTTTATAGTCCCAGAAACATCTTCCTGTTTTTTGAAGGGAGACCGCATCCCCGTCAAGCACCCAGGAACCAGAATTTGGGGTCTCCACTAGGAGAGTTAGCATAAGAACGTTATGATCACTAAGGGTAGTTTCTATAACAACCAAATCCCTTAAGAAAGTAAAAATAGAGTGATCAGCAATTATGTAATCCAAAATAGATTTACTATTGGGGGCGCGATGTGTATAGTTTGCAGGTACATCTGATGGAAGTCTACCATTAACTATAAGCCCCTCCGTACTATATAATTCCTCCAGCAAAATTTTACCCCGTTTATTTGTTTTTATATTATCTGGGAATTGGGCTTGGGGAATCAACATGACTTTACTTTATTCCTGAAGAGCTCCAAACTATAATTGGAGACTTTACAATTCAGGTCGCCAACTAACAAAAAATTAGTGAGAGGAGCTGTTTCCTTAGTTTTTCTAATGAAAGTAAAAACTTGCTTCAACAAATTATTGAAAGGATCGCCGGGCGGTATATAAGTATTTATTAACACAAGAGGGTGCCTCTCTCCTGTTGTATCTAAATTGGAAAGGGTCACTGCCTGAAAAAGGTTACTGGGGTCTATGTAGTGGGAGAAGTTCCATTTTATTCTATTGGAGAGTAAGCAAGCAATTCCCCCTTTTGCATGACCTCTATTAGCAGTGGTTGCCGCCACCTCCAATACAAAATAGTCCCTCCCCACATTCAGTTTGTCAATACACCAGGTTTCCTGGATGCAAATTACATTGGCTTTCAAGGAAAAAAGATACAATAATTTTTTGGGGTTATTATTGATGCCAGCGGCATTCCAGGAAATAACAGAAAAAACACTGCTAAGGGTGGGAAAACAGTTTTGGATTATCTGTCATCTTAGAAGATAAAGCACCTGGTAACCAATTCCATTTTTGTTCATTCTTAATTATATCCCTGTTTGTTGTTATTGGGGGGGGGATAACGTGTGTAACTATCCTTTTAGTTTTTGAGACACGGATCTTTAGGTCTTCAAAAGGTTGAGAAGAACCAACATTGCCAAAGCCCCTATTATAGACATTCTCTATATGGTTATCAGGATATGGAGGTGTAAGGGGCACCACATCAATCCCCTGACTCTGGAAAGCTTCTGTTTTACTTAGAATAAGATTAACTATCAAATTTCAATAGAACCTTACCCTAATAAAAGACATAGGCCCCGTTCCTAATATTGTTACTAGGTCAATATCATTAGTTTTAATTAGTTTCAAACCTTCGATGTCTTTACAGCATTTCAACAGAAAAGATCTATTTAATATCAAGTCAAGGTCAAATAATGGAACAAAATCTAAGATCAATGAATCAGTACGAGTTTCTATCCCAGAATGAACAGGAATTTGACCAGAGACTCCCCTTTCTGCCCGTATCTGGAAAGATGGAGCTGTGGGATTGAGGGAAGTAGAGATCGCCAGAACGGAACTTCTTACTTCCACCACTGGAGAGGGTACCAAGTGCCTTTCTTTTTCTCCACCCTGATCTCTTAGATTTAAGTTAGAACAACCAGTGATGACTTCATCAGATATAACGAGAGGCCCCCCAGAATCAGGTAACAACTCAATTGAATCATGCCTCAAAGATCCATTATCCACTTCAACCTTAACGGAGGGGGAATTATAGGAAACTTGGAGATTATCAAAGAGAATTTGTCTCCGCCTCCTCTTTTTAAATCTACGGAGACATTTCCTCTTTTGTTTTCCTTTATGCTTTCCTTGTTTTCCCACTTTTTCCTCCAGATCCGGCCCCTTATATTCTGAATCAAAAATGGGATATAGTGCCTTAGCAGCATTGACCTCTGGTAGTACTGCACTGTTTTCTTCTAGAGCAATACCTGGAACTAACTCACTTATACAGTTATAAGCAGATGTTTTGAGAGTAGGACAAGAGTCCTTTAACACAGGTGCAACAGGCATATTCTCAGATAACAAACAGGGTACCCTAGCTAAAGTTGTTTGAGGTAGCGAAATAGTAGGAGGGTCAGGTACACAACTTTTTTCAGTAGTTTTAGATAGTAGGGCCTTTAAGATTTGGGTGACAGATTCCAGAACACAGTCAGAACTACCCACAAATTTGTTCAATAATGATAAAATTGAGGACAGTAAATGTTCCAAGGAAATCAGAAATTCAGACATAGGCTTCTCTGATGATTTTAAGCTGGGATCACTAATAGCCCCAATCCCTGTTATATTGAGCAATGGGCTGTTCGACACATTTGTCTGAAAGGATAGATCATGGGAGTGAAAAGAGGGGGTACTGCTATAAAGATGTAGACCAGAAGGGATAGCACCAATTGGGGTCTTAACAGCATCTAGTAATACTATAGGATCATCCGTCAGGTAGCGTTCACATAACACTGGGTCAATTTCCAAAGGCTGTGAATCTTCATTTGGGTCCTCCCTTAGTTTGGGGAGGTGTGGAGTGCCAGTATGCAAGACATCTACAGATGTTAGAGGGGTCTTGATTTTTTGAGACTTATCTACATTAGGAACTAAGCAGGTATCTATATCACAAATTGTAGGGGCAATGGGCATGGTGCCCGCAAGCAAATGTGGATTTAAAATGAAATTTCCCAATTCTGCCTCATTTGGGGATTGGTTAATCGATGGATTATGAGCTGGAGTTAAGGAAATATCCTCCTTGACAATAGTATTTACCAAAGGTACCTTATCCACCGATTTTTCCCAAAGATGAAAAATCTGATTTTGGCCCTTTAACTGGATTGTTGAGATATTTTTGTTTCGAAGGGGGTTGGATCTGGTCTTAGCTACCGATCTTCCCCCCAACAGTCTCCCAGATCTAAGCTTTTTTGCAGTCATGTTACAGGCAATATCAAGATGTGAAAGATAAAACTATATACAGTATCAATGATCAAATGTGAAATAAATATAACGAACTGTTATAAAATCTTAAAATCAATGAAACGCGTATGCAGAGTTACTAGTAGGGCAGTAGTTGCCACAATCAATACAGGATGAATGGATTACAATATTGAAAAAGTAAACTGATAATCAAAATGTTAATGAGTGGGCCCAGCCCAGCCTACTTCAGCCACTGAGGGCCACAGAGGGCCCGCTCTTTGTCCGGTCTTCGCCCGCGCCTCCGTCCGCGCGCGTCCCGCGATCGCGTTAGGAGGCTGGCCCAAATACGAGGAGGGGGTGGGAAGAGGCACCAGGTGCGCGGAATGAAGGAACGCAAGCGCTCCTGGTCCTCGCAGTCCCGCTCCCGGTTGTTAGCAGTGAAGTCCTTGCTAATAGTGAAGACCGAGCACTCGGGCTCCCAGGCCGTAGGCAGACACAATTAGGCAAGGTTCAGAGGGCAGTTAGGCGTCCTTTGCAGTCCTTCTGCGAGCGGCACCCGGAGGGCGGGGGCCGCGAGGCGCTTTGTGCTCACAGGGAGGAGGGGGCGGGAAGAGGCACCAGGTGCGCGGAATGAAGGAACGCAAGCGCTCCTGGTCCTCGCAGTCCCGCTCCCGGTTGTTAGCAGTGAAGTCCTTGCTAATAGTGAAGACCGAGCACTCGGGCTCCCAGGCCGTAGGCAGACACAGTTAGGCAAGGTTCAGAGGGCAGTTATGCGTCCTTTGCAGTCCTTCTGCGAGCGGCACCCGGAGGGCGGGGGCCGCGAGGCGCTTTGTGCTCACAGGGAGGAGGGGGCGGGAAGAGGCACCAGGTGCGCAGAATGAAGGAACGCAAGCGCTCCTGGTCCTCGCAGTCCCGCTCCCGGTTGTTAGCAGTGAAGTCCTTGCTAATAGTGAAGACCGAGCACTCGGGCTCCCAGGCCGTAGGCAGACACAGTTAGACAAGGTTCAGAGGGCAGTTAGGCGTCCTTTGCAGTCCTTCTGCGAGCGGCACCCGGAGGGCGGGGGCCGCGAGGCGCTTTGTGCTCACAGGGAGGAGGGGGCAGGAAGAGGCACCAGGTGCGCGGAATGAAGGAACGCAAGCGCTCCTGGTCCTCGCAGTCCCGCTCCCGGTTGTTAGCAGTGAAGTCCTTGCTAATAGTGAAGACCGAGCACTCGGGCTCCCAGGCCGTAGGCAGACACAGTTAGGCAAGGTTCAGAGGGCAGTTAGGCGTCCTTTGCAGTCCTTCTGCGAGCAGCACCTCAAGGACAGAGTCACACCCCGAGACGATCGGGCGTCCCAGGGGTGACTCCATCCTTTTGTGGATTTTCGGGAGGAAGTATATCACTGGTACTCTTGGGAACTTCTTGACTAAATATTCAGACTCTTTTGGGCCCACCCAGCCTTGGTCGAAACCTTCCTTCACTAGTGCCTTGATCTGTTCTTGTGTTGCCCTAGTTGGATCTTCATTGATTGGCCTATAGCATTCTATGTTGTTGACTTGGGATGTACCTTCTTTCATATACATCTCCTTGGGCCAAATGACAAGAGCTCCCCACCCAACGCTGAGGAGCCCTCTGTTGCTGTTCTGGCCTACTTCATGACAGGCCACCTTCTGCTGCTACTCCAGCGTATTTCAAGAACCTGCCGCTCTACATTGTTGTTCCTGACTCTCGTACCTTGTCTACGCTGTATCATAAGATCATAAGGTATAGTTGCGACCTGTATTTCCTTAATTGCTGCTTGCACAGACACAATGTGCTCAAGCTTACGTGCTTGTGCCAGTACTTTGCATTGCTATGGCAACCAACTCGTTGCAACGCTCATCAACAACTATGCGCTTGTGAGCCCGATTCTGCTACAGCATGCGGCATTCACAGAGAAAAAAACCCTAACTATAACTAACAGAGTTTTCTGCCCATTTTTTTCTTTTTGCTCTTTCTTTTCTCATGTTTCTCTCTTTCTAAATTTTAATAGCTCAGCACGAAGTTAGTTTCTAACTTTTTGGCATATATTGAATGCACTATACTTACTATTCTCTATCTTCAGCTTAAATGGCTTCCTCACAGCAGTTTCAACCGCAAACCTCCAATAAAGTTGGTTCAGTGGTTAAGAGGTTTTAAGAACCATCTTGTGGCAATTGATGTCGTGAAATTTCCACCAGAGCGCAAAGTTGCTATATTGTATGGTTGTATTGGAGTAGCTGCACAACATGTTTTTGACAATCTTCCTTAAGTTGCATCACCAGGTGGTTTAGGAGATGATTGGGATTCTTACAAGGAGGCACTAGCACGCAATGGTAAGCAATACCCCGAGGAACCTAGTGTTGTACCTAGCTGCCACAATTTCTTTAAGCGCAAACAGAGTGCAGAGGAGGGTGTGGAGGTATATATTGCAGGGTTGATTTTAGCTGCAGCTTACGAATTCGCTCCTACCACAGATATTTGCATTTGAGATCAATTTATTTTTTCTTGTTCCTCCAAGAAATTTCAAGAAAGGTTGCTCAGCTGCAGGAATCCTTTCTTACTGGGAACTGTTGATATAGCTCAAGGAATTGAACGTGCCATGTTTTCGTCTAAAGTTCTTCAAGAGAGTGAAACATCTAAAGGTATACACATGATCAAGGACAACTCTCTGTGTGCTGTGAACATTGAAAACAGGTCTTCCAGGCAACCTTTCAAGAAGTCTTTAACATGCTTCAGGTGTGGTTCAAGAAGTCACATTGGTAATTCTCCAAATTATCCCACAAGTGGCAAAAGATGTATGTCATGCAGGTAAGTTGGCCACTTTTAGGCTGTATGCAGAGGTGGGAAAAGATTTGCAAAGGTCAATAGCATTGAAGTAGCTGAAGACATTGATAGTTGTTCTGAAAAACTGAGCCACTTTATTTTAACTTTTGAATGCAGACCAATTGATACATGTAAAGTCAAAGGCCCTTGGTGCGAAATTTTTATTGGTATTGTTCCCATTCAGGTCATGGCTGATTCAAGAGCTCCAACAATCATTTAGTCAGAGGTTACCTTTTATGAAAATTGGAATAGTGGTATTTTTTCTCACACAATCTGATGTCAACCCAAAAGCTTTTGGTGAGACGGAGATTGACATGCTTGGGTATTTGAATCCCATGATAGAATGTCTAGGTAGGCACATGTTCAGCAGAGTATATGTTGCTCTGAGAGGCAGAAACATTATAGGTTGGGAGAATTTGGCCAAAATGGGTCCATGCCTTAAACTGGGTGCGGATCAACCTATGGTTGTCGGTGAACTCCCAGCTGACTATGATGATAATGATGAATGTAATGTGGATGTGGCTCACCTTTCTTTTTCAGAATCTGATACTAATAATGTGCTTAGCCAATTTTCTTCAGTTTTCTCCAACAAAGTAGGAAATGTTTCAGGTTTTGAGCATAAGATTTGCTTCAACTCTAATGCTTAACTGATTGTGCATAAGGTACGCCCTTTGCCCTTAAGCTCCTGGAATGAATTGAAAGGTGTCTTGAAGAGTTTACGTTCTGAGGTATCATTGTACGTTGTGATTCCATCCGAGTTGGTTTCTCCTATAGTTTTAATCCGTAAAACGTCAGGTGAGGTCAGATTATGTGCTGACTTGCACTCGCTCAATCGTAACATCCTGGTGAATTGCCATCCCCTCCCTAAAATCCATGGGGCATATTATCAAGGGGGTTTATCTCCGCTTTTTGGCTTTAAAAGCCAAGAAAGCGGAGATAAAATTATCTCCTTATTACCAAGCTGTCGCTAACACCAGTTAGCGACAGCTAATAGGAGATAGCGACCATCTTGGGCCCCGCTTTGCATGTCAGTGATATTTATCACTAATGACATGCAAAGTGGGCGTGCCAAGATGTTAGCGACTGGAAACAGTCGCTAACATCGCTATCTCCTATTACCAACTTTTGGAGATATTCGCGCTAAGCGCGAATATCTCCAAAAGCTAACACCTGCCCTGAGCAGTTCTTAGCCATGTTATCCAATGGGAAGTGGATAACATGGCTAAGAGCATTTGCTCGATAATGCATGAATATCGCTGACTTTTCAGCGATATTCATGCATTGCGGGAGTTTTTTATCGCATTTGCGATAAACCTTGCTAATAGCAAGGTTTATCTGCGATAAAAATCGCCGATGTGCGGCGATAATTTTTGTCTCTAAACAAGTTAGAGACAAAAATTATCGCTAGTTGTTGGTAATATACCCCCATGATCTTTTATCTAATTTGGGTGAGGCAAAATGTTTCTCCATAAAAGATCTCAGGTCAGCATATCATCAAATTCCACTTTCCATCGAGTCACAAGAACGCACCACTTTCCTTACTCCATTTGGTGCATATAAGTACCTCAGGTTACCCTTCGGACTGGCATCCACTGCCAGTGTATTCCAGAAACTGATGGACACATTACTCGCAGACATCCCTGGGGTACAAGCTTACCAGGATCACATTTTGGTGTAAGCTGGCAGTCAAGCAGAACATGATTGCACTCTTGTCAGAATTCTTAGCAAACTTGATAAATCAGGAATGACTGTCAGACATGACAAGTACAAATTTGCTGTTCAGGAACTTGAGTATTTAGGACATACACTTTCACCTGAAGGTATAAAACCCAAGTTTTCACTTTTTGAAGCCATTAGGTATTCTGCACCACCTAAAGACAGGGAAGCTCTTTGTATCCTCTTACGACTTGCAGGATACTATGCCTTCTTTCTGAAGCATTATGCAAAAATCGTGGACTTTAACGGTCTACAAGATCCACAAGACCATCTTCAGGACGGTAACGTTGCACCATGAGCAAACCGAGGTTGCTTTAATTGTGATTCCATCTTTTGTATAAGGTGCCAGTTTTTTAACACAATCTTTTTGATTGTTTTGGACTCAGTTCCAAACGTTGTAACACAGGTGACCAAATTACATTAATTTTCCTGCTGATTTTTCACTTGTAGTAAAGCCTGGCGATCATAATACCAGGCCCGTTTCACATTGAGCGTTTCACCAATCTATAAGGGTAGTTCCTCATCACCAACTTCGATTGTAAAACTTTAGCCTCTTTGAAATAATCCTCCTTTCTGGTACAGTTGCGTTTTAACTGCTAAAACAGTCCAAAAGGCAGATTATCGCGCACGTTGAGAGGATGGTGGCTTGTATATTTCAACAGCGTATTCCTCACTGTAGGTTTTGTATAGAGGCTCACAGATAACCGACCATCATCATTCCAAATTGTTAAATCTAGGAAACTGATTGACTGTTTATTACACTCAATCGTTACATGTTTTTGGTTTCTAGATTTGGAGATCATTTATATAAAATTTAAGAGAAGGTCCCCGTTTGTGGTACAGCTTTTGCATGTACTTTGATGATCAGTCTTGTATTTTTACGGGCTTGATGTCGATTGTAGATCTTCTGAAAAAGGTTCCAGATTATCAAGATATATCTAGGTGCTTTTCAATCAAGTAAGATCTCCTGTTATACGGTGGTTGTGGTCACTACTAGTTATTGATGGATTTGTTGTGATTAGTGGCATGATGATTTTGTATGTCCACGCACATTAATATTTGCAGTTTGGTGTGGTTTTGAGTTAGGCACATTTTTTGCATGTGTTGTGCACATAGGGTGAATTAACTTCCATTATCAAATTGAGTTTTGAGCAGACGATACTGTTGAACGCAGGGATTTTCCAAATGTTTATCATGATTGATTGTTTTTATTACATTAGATTCATGGTGCAACATTACCGTCCTAAAGATGGTCTTGTGGATCTTATATTAGGCGTGGGCGTGAAATTTTGCTCCATTCGTAGAGTTTGCAGAGTTTTTCCCAGTCCGTGCTCCGCATAGAGCAGAATGTTTTCCTCGCTCTCTTAAAGTTGGCGAGCGCAAGTGAGGAACATCTTATTCCAGACCACCTCCCGGCAATATTTCTTAATGCTGGTAGTGATGGATGGTTGTACCGCTCACAATGAGAAACCCTCTATTCGCGTTGAGGAAGCTGCTGCTTGAGTAGTGCATCTACTCGGCCAGCAGGAAGAAGCAGCGCCATCTTGCGCTGTGTGTGGTGCAGTCTGTGCTGATTTTACAGCGCAGGACAAACACCTGGAGCTAAAAATCAGTGCAAACTGAGTGACGTAATGCACTCTGCCGCTTGTGGAACTCCGCCACAGGGATGTAAATTGTTACAATGCGATGTTTTACATCGCAGTACTTTACGACGCATGTTTTACAACGCAAGTCGTTACCACGACTTGCGTTGTTGGGGGCTGGATAGTGAATAGTTTAATTTACTATTCCAACTCCAGTCCCCATGGATAGTAGGGAAGGAGTTGGATAGTAAATTAAACTATTTACTATCCTGGAGCGCCCCCCAGGGCAATTCATTGTTACAACTTGCATTGTAAAAGTTGCGTCGGAAGGGAACTGCGGTGTAACATCCGCATTGTAAAGGATGTTCCCCCCCCCGCCACAGGCCTAGTGTATATACATATATGTATGTGTAGATGTAGTAAAGTAATATTGTAAAACATAATTATTAGCCAATATATTAGATACTAAAAAAGCATTTACTAAAAATATTATGCACATTTAAAAAATACTAAAATAAAAATAATGTAAAATATATATATATATATATATATGAATATAAATTCTCTTTTACCAATATTAAGAAAAGTGACTCTGAAAATATTGAATATACTATTCCAACTCCAGTTTATGCAACAATAGGGAAATTGTTTGACTTTGGAGGGGTTGCATTTACTATTCCCACTCTGATCTAAACAACAGTAGGAAAGGCGTTAGACTACAGAGTGGTTAAAATTACTACTTTTAAAAAAAAAATTTGTTATTAATTTATTTTTATTTTAACCAGTGGAAACAGTAAGTAGTACAGTGTCACTCGCCTACATCCCTTCTCGGGCCGGCTGCATTGTCTGTCATCATCAGATCAGGAATCATGTTCAGTGGTAACAGAGGTAAAATAATAACTTTCATTCACAGTATAATAGTTGACCAGTAGCTGTACCAATGCGTGTCTGTACCATATTACATATTGTATACCAACAAGAAAAAGAGAGACCTACCAATCAATTAGTTTCCCCCCCCGTTAGTCCAAACTTCCCCCCCTGCCACACTCCCCCCTCCCCCAACTGGCCCAAACTAGATGCGCCCATCAAATCCTAAGTCCTACTGTGATGTGCACTCTGGACTCTGTGTATGTGCTGATTGATCTGGAGTCTCTTGGGTGCATACCCGCCTTGCCTTGCTCCCCTTCTCTACGTTTGTGTGCGTCGCTATTCGGGTCAAGTAACGTGTCTCCCGCCCAGAGGTCACCAATGCCGAAATAAAGGGAGTAGTGTGTGGTCCCTCCCCCGCTGCTCTTATCTATTGCCGTGTGTCAGCCCCCGACCCCTCTCGTCCCTCCTGTGAAGGTGTCGGTGTGTCGCTCTCCGCATCCCTTGCTATTAAATAAGCCTGGTACAAGCCCCAGAAATTCCTAGGGCGACTTCTAGGTGGGAGCAGCTCTCCGAAGGCCTCCGATTGCGTATTGCAGTAAAGCATCTCCCTGGACCATCTCTTCAGGGTTGGCAGAGGCCCTCGCATCCAGCAGGTCGCCACCACTTTACGTGCCACCAAGAGACCCATATCTACGAGCCTGCGCAACGGAGCGGGGACCGACTTGGAGTAACCCAGCAAAGCCAGGGCCGGATCGGGCGGAAGCTCAACCTCGATCATAGTACTCATTTCGCCAAAAACCGCCTTCCAGAATTTTTGTATTCCCGGACACTCCCATGCCATATGCATGAAACCGGCAATCGACGCGTGACATCTCTCACACTCCGCAGATTGCCTCAGACCGTATTTGTGAAGCCTTTCCGGGGTATAGTACACCCGTTGCAGATATTTAAAATGGATCAGCCGGTGCCTGGCATTCAGGGACACTCTCCTAGTGCTGGTACAGCAGTAGGCCCACATAGCGTCGTCTATTTGTATGCCCAGATCTGTCTGCCACGCCAATCTCGCCCTGGTGTAGTTCACTTGGGAGTGTTGGTGTCCAATTTTATACAAATTAGTAATTAACTTATGTTGGGATTTTGTTTTTATCACGTAGGTGAACTCTGGTATCTCTGGGGGCTCCGCTAGGTCCGGGCCAAGCAGTTCCAGAAAGGCTCCACGTACTCTATGGTATTGAAATTTTTCTAGAAGCGTATGGCGCTCTCTGCCCTGCGAGGCTTGTCCCCAGGTCTTAACTATACCAGCCTCAAATAAATCTCCCATAGTTTTAATACCAAGATTGTGCAGGGCCCTGGCTACCCCAGTTTCCACAATCGTGGGGAGCCATCTCGCCCATTCAATCGGCATCAGCGGGGAATACAGTAGCTCGCAGGCCTGTGGTCGTAGTATCGAGTGCCAAGCGTGATTGGTGGCCATAACGGAGTCGAGTGTTCCCACCCTGTGGTCCATGCGGTCACATACTGTAGCGGGTAAAGGAACGGGGGCCGCAAAGAGGCGCTCCATTATCACATGCGGGGTGTCTGGTCGTCCGTGAATCCAGGTGTGTAAGTGTGTGGCTTGCGCGATTCGGTAGTACCTTTCAAAGTTAGGCGCTCCCAACCCTCCCTGCTCATACGGAAGCATCAGGACCTCCCACTTCACCCTAGGCTGTCCACCACCCCATGCCAAGCAAATGAGAAGCTGCGTGAGAGTACGGAAAAAGGATTTTGGCATTACTATGGGGAGGTTAAAGAATAAGAAAAGGAAACGGGGAAGTACCACCATTTTGATGATAGCAATTCGGCCCATGAGGGAAAGTGGGAGTTTACACCACCTTTCCACATCGTCAGCCAGCCTGCTGCAGGCCACGCCATAGTTTTCGCGGGGTAAGATGTCCGGGTCCGTGTGTATCTGAATGCCGAGATATCTGATTGGGTCTGTGGACCACACTAGAGGGTACTCCATGTCAAAACGGTCCGTGCCTCCCGTTAACGGGAACGCCACCGACTTCGTCCAATTCACACGAAGTCCGGAAAGTGCCCCAAAGCGCACAACCTCCCGTAAGACCGCAGATAAGTTATTGACAGGGTCTCTGATGTAGAGCAGCGTGTCATCAGCATACGTGGAAATCCCTATATTGTATGTCGGAAAGCTGATAGCTCTGTGTCTGTGGTATTCTCTGAATGCACACGCCAAAGGTTCCGCAATCAGTGCATATAGTAGCGGCGAAAGGGGGCAGCCCTGCCTGGTTCCTCTACTAATCGGAAAGGGATCCGATACCATGTCTCCTAGCCGTACCCTAGCCGTAGGACTGTGATAGAGTGCTCCCAACATTTGGACAAAGGGTTCGCCCACTCCCAGCTTCCTCAACACCCTGAGCATGAAGGGCCACTCCACGGAGTCGAAAGCCTTCTCCATGTCTAAGAAGACCGCAATGGCTTGTGTGTCTTGGTGGGTGTGTTGAATCGCGCCCAGTACCGTGCGAATGTTGTAGTTCAGGTTACGTTTGGGAATAAAACCGGCTTGCTCCAGCGCCACCAAGCCCGGGGCCACCAGTGCCAAGCGTGTCGCTAACACTTTCGCGAAAATTTTGGCGTCAACATTGATCATCGACAATGGCCTATACGATCCGCACTGCTCAGGGGGCTTCCCTGGTTTAAGGATCGTGACTATAATAGCCTCTCGCATAGTTTGGGGCATCGACCCCGTCTCACATATTTCGTCAAATAAAGTGGAGAGATGGGGTATCAGCATTTCTTTGAAGGCTTTGTAAAAGCCCACCGTCAATCCGTCCGCCCCGGGGGCGCTTCCCGATCTCATGCCTTCTAGTGCATCCGCAATTTCATCTTTTTGTATCGGGTCCATTAGGAATTCCCTTTGCCAATTTTCCAGAAAGGGCATCTTGATATAGCTCACGTAACCGTCTATTTCGTCCTCAACTTCAGTTAGTCTAGCAGAGTAAAGACGCGAATAAAAGTCTTTGAATTCCGTGAGCATGTCGCCCTCGCCCCGCAGAATCTGACCCCCCTCAGTATGAAGTTCCTTGAGCGGGGAGACTCGCCTGCTGCCCTGCACAATTTTAGCCAGCAGGGAGCTCGGACGCTCCCCCTCGCCATAGATTCGCGCTGAGGCATATTTACCCAGGTGGCGCACCTCCCTGTCTGCTTCATCGTTAAATTCCTGGAGTAGTTCTTGCATTCGAGTCATGTCGGCCCTGGCATCGTTCGCTTGGTGTGCACGCTCCAGCTCCGCTATACTCTGCTCTAAGTTAGTTAGTCTCTGCCGTATAGCCTTAAGTACACTAGAGTGTTTGGCCATCACCTGACCCCTTACAAACACCTTAAAAGTCTCCCACACCGTGGAAAATTTTTAGACCGACCCAATGTTAGTGTCAAAGAATGAGTCCATCTCTTCGGCCAGCTCTGCCCGGAAAGTCTCATCAAGCAGTGAGTATGGAGGGAACCGCCAGGTAAAGGAGGGTATTCTCCTCTCTGGGGTGTCAAGCACCAGCAGAACAGGAGAATGGTCGGATAGCGTACGAGGCAGTACCTCACATCTCCGTACGTGTTTCACTATGACTCGTGACGACAACCAATAGTGTATTCTTGTATGTATGTTGTGGAAAGACGAGTAGTGTGTGAAGCCCCCTGAGTCCGGATACTTGTCCCTCCAAACATCAACCAAATCTAGTGTAATCATTTCCGCTTGCAGCTGTTGTGCCGCTGCCGCCGGGCGACGTGGAGGCCCCGCCGACCTGTCTACCTCCGGGTTGAACACTAAGTTGAGGTCGCCCCCCCATAACATCTTGGAATCTGCATATGGGGCACACGATCTGGCCAACGCATTGTAGAATGCGGGGGTGTCATAGTTCGGACCGTATACATTAACTACTATGAAGTCGTGACCTTTCCCCACACATCTCGGGATAACAAATCTACCATCCGGGTCTGCTCTCAAAAGCGTAAGCTGCTGTCTGGATTTGGGGTTGACCCAAGTGAGTACCCCCCTGGAGTGCGAAGTGAAACCTGCCTGCGCGGTACATTCCGCCAGCCCTCTAGCTGTTAGCATTTTACTGGTTGGGACTAAGTGAGTTTCTTGAATGAGGGCCAGGTCAATGTGTTGTCTCTGTAGGTAGTGCAGCACCTTTCTGAGCTTACGATAATCATTAAGGCCCCTCACATTCCACGTCAGGGCCCTGATGCATACCGTGTCACCATTCAAGCAGGGATTAAGCGCTTCAGCCATAGACATTGCAATTTAATCAGTACAATGTGGAGTACCCAAGCAGAAAGTGTTGCAACATACAGGGAGGGTTCAAAGAGCAAAGCCGGTGTCTTCGCACTAGTGCATCAAAGGAAACAGTGCGGGACCTTGCTGACATGGGCGAGCATGCACTATCAATCACACACTGAGCGTTCATCACCAATTCGTCATTGTCGTCACCATCACACAGAGCAGTTCTGAGTACTTTAGTATGCAGCAGCATCTCGAAAAACAATCCCCCATCCCCCAAACCCCCTCCCACAGCAGACCTCCTCCAACTCGGCCCGACAGTATACCACACCCTCCCATCCCCCGAACTCTCCCATCCCAACCCCAACTTTACTCCAAGTAGCCCCTGTCGGGACCATAGTAGCCAAGGGCGCTAGGGCAGAGGTCGCCAAATTGGTCAGCTGTCGCAATTCCAACAGTTCTCTATGTAATCTGACCCCTACACCTACATACCCATCTCGTCTACCATTGTGTGTTGTAAGCTCGGCAATTCTCAAAACTCTATGCATCCCTTTCCCGTGCAAAGTGGGTATATCTCACCATTCGATTTCCTCAGCTGCCCGCCCTACATCTTCTCAGTACATGGATTGTTAAGGGCGCAAGGTCCCACCAACCATCCCAACAATCACTGTCATCTCTCCCACGCCCCTGCAAATGATTCTACTCATAGACATGGGAAAACACGCTGCAGAAGACCACATCATGGGTTACTACATAACTACCAACAGTACATGCAAACAGTGCGGCAAGCATCATCCGGTAGTCAATTAATGGTAAGGTCTCACCCAGTTGTCGCTGCGGCAGTCTCATATGGGCTACTGCTCTGCAAGCTTGTCCATCCGCCCACAGTGTTCTGGAGTAGCGCGACAACGAACCCCGCCCCACCCATGCACCGGGAAGCAAGCCTCCCGCTCAATCCTGCTCATCCAGCAGTGCAGTTTCTTCGCGTTCTTCGTTTTGGCTACGCGGACCGTTACGTTGCTCCTTCAACCATTCCTTCAGAGTTTTCTGCAGCTCCCTCGGTTCTGTGAAGAAGTGAGACCGGCCTTGCCTATTTATGCGGAGTTTAGCGGGATACAGCATCGCATAGTCCAGGCCCAGTTCTCGTAGCTGCTTCTTGCATGGGGCAAAATGACGCCTCTCCTCTTGTACCTTTGCAGTGAAGTCCGGGTATAAAGATATGTCCATACCCTCGAACTGTAGTTTCCCCTTTTCTCTGGCCACACGCAACGCCGCGTCTCTGTCTCTGTAATTTAAAAGTTTGGCAATGATGGGCCTCGCTGTAGCCCCAGTTTTTGGCCTGGGTCCCAGGGTGCGGTGCGCCCTCTCCACAACAAACATTGGTGAGAAGGTTTCTTCGCCCAGTAGAGTGATCAAGAGTTTCTCAACAAATAGCTCCATTCTACCAGTGTTTGTCGTCTCCGCCACTCCCGTTATTCGTATATTCGAGCGCCTGGAGCGCGCCTCCAAGTCCTCCGACTTGTCCTGGATGACTTGTAGTAGCTTACTGAACTGCTTGCGGTCCTTGTCCCACTCCGTTTGCGCTTCTTCGACCTCCGTGATTCTCCTTTCCGACATGTCGAGGCGTTCCGCATGTCTATCAACCCTCTCTGACATGCGATCCATACGATAGGAGAGGGCGTCAATTTTGGTGCCGATTGATGTCATGCCATCTTGCAGTCCTTTCTCCATGACTGTCAGCATTTCTTTAATTTCTGAGCACAGCCCGCTCTCAGGAGCCGTAGCTTGCGGTGATGACCCTGCAGCCTGAGAGTCCGGGACCTTCGCACGCCTTTGATCGAATGCGAGCTTGGACTGAGTCTTGTCGCCCTTTCCCATGGTGTGTCCGCCAGTCATCCAGCTCAGGCAATACGTTATGCAGAGGGCACTGCAGAGTCCGTCCACTCCTCGCCACCCCCAGTACTAAACACACTCTGAAACGCTGTCAGTCGCAATCCTCCACAAGCTATGGCCTGTGTACTCAGCAAAGGTCGTCAAGTGCGCCACCGTGCTCCGCTTTGCACTGCCTGCAGGATCTCTGCGCCAATGTCTATCCGAGAGCAGAGCCCCCGCCGTGCGATTCACTCTGCTCACGGGGGTGGCGAAGGCCTCTTGTCCACAGTGAAACGATCGAATCGGGAGTACTGTGTCCGCGCTGCTAGGGCAACTATCCGTGCCAATCTCGCTTGCAGGCTCTCCTGGCGCCTGTGCGAACTACTACGCACGAGGGTCGCTGTGATGGTGTCCCCAATATGAGGCAGGGGGGCCAGGGTCCGTCGCGCAGTGGGCGCTGTGGATGCATACGTACCTCCGATGCTCCCGCGCACCTCTCACCTCTCGTTTCAAGTCTATGCGGTACCTAGAGTGTAGTCCAACCGTCCCCCACTAGCCTGTGGTGGACGGACTCCACAGCGCCAAACCTCGGGGATGGAGCTCTTACAGTCCCTCCACGCTCCTCACCTCCCTTCAGCACACTCTCCGTGAAGGTGCCCCCTGTGCAATGTCTCCATGAAACCCCCCCCCTCAGCAAGTGTGCAGGTGGCGTCCAGAGCGCTAGCCCGCGCTCGCTGTCACGTGTGCCGCCTCACCTCCCAGGAGAGGCCGGGGACAGGGCCCAGCGCGTGGTGCAAGCGCTCGATTCATCAGCGCCTATGCGCCGTCTGCATGCCTGTCTGGTAGGGCTCCCGCCCCAGTCGGGACAGCGCCGTGGTGGGGGCTCCAACGTCGGGCCCCGCCGATGAATGTCCTGTGGGGTCCGGCGTGTCTCCTGTGGAGCCCGGAGCTCCGTGCTCATCCCAGGTACACTCCGCCCTAGGAAGGCTAAGCGGGCCGCATCTCCCGTCCGCCGCCCGAAAAACCAGTACCAGGGCGGGGACGCCTCTCCGGGCCTGCAGCGCTGTCGGGTCCGATCACCAGGAGCTGGAAATGTGCTGTGAGCCGCCGACCCGGCCGATCCACTGCGCCGCGGGAGGTGGCCAAATGCTGCGCCGCACGCACAGCGACGCACGGCAGGCACCCTTCAAAGCAAGACCGGGGATTGAGGCCTGGTCCGCCGCTCCGCGAATACCTCAATGATCAGCTTGCGTGGCGCCCCCCAGGAGCCCGAACGTCTCACCGGAGGCGCCGATCACCACTCATAAGCAGGTCCCACCGCAGGGTAGTCAAAGCACACCAATGGAAGGATTGATTGCAGGATAATGTGGGTATCGGTGAGGAGCTCAGCGCTCACGCGTCCACCATCGACACTGGCAAGCTCCGCCCCCTAAAATTACTACTACTACTGCAGTCTAAGCAACAGTAGGTAACACACTGGTCTTTGGAGGATGTAGATTTACTATTCCCTCTCCGGTCTAAAAAACAAAAGAGAAAGTATTTGACTTCAGAAGCGTTAGATTAACTATTCCAATTCCTATTCCAGTCTACACAATCGTAGGGAAAGTGTTGGACTTGAAGGGGTTAAATTTACTATTCCCACTCCAGTCTGAGAAACAGTAGGGAAAGCTTTGGATTTCAGAAGGGTTAAAATTACAATTCCCTCTCCTGCCTAAACAGGAGGGGTTAGATTTTCTATTCCTACTTCAGTCTACAACAACAGTACCAAAAGTGTTAGTTTTTGGGGGGGATACATATACTATTTCCACTCCAGTCCAAGCAACAGTAGAGAAAGTGTTTGACTCAAATGTATTTATTAACAAAAGTAAAAAGAAATGTTAACCTAAACATGTTAAGCAAAAAAAAAAAGGAATAACGAAAACATAAAATTATATATAATATCACCTTCACAAAAAGAACAGAATTATGAAATCATTATTTTCCTGTTTAATTTCAATTAATACATAAAAAACTAAATAAATGTAAAAGTCAAATATCATCCCAGAAACAAACTTTAACAAACACTCACCATTAAATAAAGTAATTTACTTAATGCAAAATAGTGAATACAAAAACATCATACATAATTAATTACCAATTAATAAATTACATATTAATGCCAATCAGTATAAAAATATATTATACATTTATTTTCTTTACAGCCTTTAATCTAAACAAAATATCACATCATTACAAAATACATGTTTAATAAACATATAACAACTCATATATATATATATACATATATATATATATGCATTCAAAAAATTCTCCCATTAGAAGAAACGTGCAACGACACTCAAGGAGTTGCTGTGCTTCGAAGTATTTATTCGGCAGCAAAAAACAAACAACGCGTTTCACCTCACGGCTTGCTCACGTTTGTTGTGGATTCTGATTGATAGTCCTTTTACATCAAAAGAGTGAAGACATAAACATAGGACTTCACAATGGATTCAAGACGTAAAGCAACAGCTGATAAATTATTTTTCATGCAAGGCGGAACAGTGAATGATCCAAAGGTGCAAGCTGCGAATATTGGTAAAGAAGTACATCTACAGACCCTGCTTTTCAAGCTAGAAAAACTGTATAGAAAGGAACTTGGAAAGTGGTGGGAGGCTGAATCACTCCAGCGTTATATTGACGCAGGTAGAGCACCTCGAGGACTGAGAATTTTCACTGTCCCTACCTTTGAAGATCCTGACCCCGACATGCTGGATGAATGGTCTAGCAATTCTGCTGCATGCTCCATGATTATGATGCGTATTTTGGTCAAATACGCGCTAAAAGACCGGAAGAAACTTTTGGAGCAAATTGAAACACTGATTGCCGAGATAATTCCGATAATGGGAAAATATGTCTTCGATGAACATGCAAAAAACTTGGAGACAAAGATGCAAAAGCTGGAGGATGAAATAACTGTCAGAAAGCAAAGAAAGTTCCTAAGGGACTACAAGGATTATCAGACCGGCCGCACTCTAACCTTCCATCGAAAATACGACCATCTTTTCGACAAATCAGCCCAGAAAATGATAAAAAGTGCAACACCAATAGTACAAGTAGAACCGGTAGAAAGTGATGCTTCAGATGGGAGCCTACAGGATCTCAACTTAGCGGGTCTTAATGAACCCGCGACAGATAACCAAGAAGAATTAAGGAAGCGTTTTTTATTACAGTTCCAAGTGCTAAATCAGGGAAGGACAGACCAACAACAAGACCAGGGAGGTCAGAGAGGTCGCGGCAGAGGAAATCGGGGAAGACCCAAAGGAACAAGAAAGCCAAAATCAGACAGCAACGCCGGAAAACAGCCCGTGGGAATGTTAAAAATAGCAATGTGTATGTACATAAGCGGCGTTCATTTATGTTCACAGTACCCCTTGGTGTAAACAGAATGGATATCGTTAAAACTCTGACTGTGTTGTCCCACTAGCATAGACCCATGCACACACGTACACGACAGCCACTTTAGGCACCATGGTCTCTCAATTTGCGGTCGATCGCCAGCGCCCCTTCCCTGACCTTGCAAGCTTCCCCCATGCACCCTGGCTGCCCCTCTCCCACATACGCGAGTCATGAGCCCACCCCTCCCGCATGACTCTGTCCCTAAGAATCGCACCCCGCGCCTGACCAACACCTCCTGTCCCTCCATGAATACCCCTCCTTTGATGACCTCTTCCTCTGAGCCTGAACGTCAGCACTGACTGCTGGTCATCCTTTAGCCCGAGGATACAGTTTATTGTCCACTACTTTATGCACTCGCCTCTCTTGGAAGAAGGTACTATTGATCATGGCCACCCCACCCCCTGAGACTCGATCAGGCACACACATTCCAATGGAATCAGCAGAACACTCAGCTGCGTGACAGCCCCTCCTATTGCATGGAGGATAAGGGCCCTACTGTAGCCACGTGTTGAAATACCTTCATACTATACAAAGCGTTGATTGTAATAAAGGATGCCTGTGTGCCACAAACCTGTGTATAAAAGACGAAGCCTTAGAGAAACTTGTTAGAGCACCTCCCGAAGACACTATGCGAGTGTCCCAAAGGACAGGCTCTCCTCATGAGTAATAAACCTTTTTCCTTGTCTTCCTACTTCCAGTGCCCGTCTCTTTATTTGGTAACTACTCAAGCTCAAGAAGGAAACAAAGAGTCGCCCTGCACCAGCAGCCTGGGCATTGGGTGCGATCGGGGCTGACCCTTTTTACAATTGGCGTCCCAACGCGGGGTCCATCAGCGACATAGGGTCCGGTGAAGAGAGGTCCAGACGATGGGGTGAACATCTAAATGATTGGAGTATACCTGCCTTGAGAGGGCCCTCGTCCGGCTGCCGATTGAATGAGCTTCACCGATTCCGAACGGACCTCTCTCAAGTGACCTATTGTCCTGACTGGAATCCCACAGGAATGCTGCGGTAAAAACATGGAGAAAGAGAACGATCGGGCGCTGGAAAAAGGAAGGCGAAGAACTGCCCACATGGTCCGGTCCGGGTAAGGTCGTGACACACGACAAATTGCGAAATTGATTGATTGATTGATTGTTTGAAAATACTAGTATTGCCTATTGATTGCTTCTGGGAGATTCTCTATTTGCAAACAAACACAGAATCGCCATACTCTGTTTAGTCTTTGCAGATAGTGAAGGGTAGGCAACGCAAAACTTTAACACGTCGTGCCTATTTTTCTCCCCATTGATTGATTGATTGAATCGAGCATTGAATTGTTCGAAGTTGGTTCTCTTAGGAATCTTCTCTGCCTACAAACGGGGAAGAATAGGAATATTCTCTCTCCCTTTGCAGAGAGTGAAGGGTAGGTAACGCAGACCTTTAACACGTCGTACCTATTTCGTTCCTCATTGATTGATTGTTTGCCCGAACATTGACTGTTTGG
Source organism: Lissotriton helveticus (assembly GCF_964261635.1). Taxonomy (NCBI): domain Eukaryota; kingdom Metazoa; phylum Chordata; class Amphibia; order Caudata; family Salamandridae; genus Lissotriton; species Lissotriton helveticus. The sequence continues at coordinate 245,809,112 of NC_136069.1, read as the reverse complement.
GAATTGGTTCTTTTTTTGGAGGTATTCCCTGTTTGCAAAGAAACGTAGGGAAAACTTTGCAAGTAGTGAAGGGTAGGTAATGCGGACCTTTTGTCCCCCGTTGTAATCTGCCATGCCTATCTACTCCCCACTGATTGATAGGCCAGTTTCACCCGGACCATTTACTAGAGGAAGATCATCTGACCCAACCAGAGAGCACCCCTAGTGAAAAGGACATATGAGATAATAAAGTGATCACTGTATCCTGTTAACAGAAACTTTAGCATGAAACGACCTGGAAAGAGAGGAATAGGAAAACGAAATCAGTAGGCCACTGATGAACTTTTTATTAAATAACGAACAAAGAAACAATAACAATACGTAATGATAAAACCTATTAATGCCCTAGAAACAAGAAACAAGAAACGTTAGAAATAAGAACGGTAAACTGGGGAAAATGCAAGTCAGCAGAACATCCGCCCCCACTCTGGAAACTTCCAAAGTGGAGCAGGGTTGCGGCTACGCCCAGCCGGAAGCAACCCATATAAGGCGGGTCCTGCTGCCAACAGTCGGCCAGGAGATCCTCACGTAGGGTGTAGCCGGAGGAGAGGCCGAGGCCAGCGGGACCCGGCCAGGGGATTGCCTTGACAACACCGGAGAGTTGCAGGGGGGGGAATGTCTATGTCCTCGACCCTCCCCTCTCTCTCCCAGTCCGGCCGCGGTGGCACTTGACAGTTGCAGGTAGTTCCCCCACTCTCTCTCCCGGCCCGGCCACCAACGGCCGGGGGCTGGGGCCGACGGGATCCGGCTGCAGCCGATGAGCCAAGGAACCCGTTCATGGGGCCAGAGCAAGGGGCGTCCGGCCGACATCCACCGGAAGCCCGGCCCAAAGACGGACGGGACATTTTTTTCTTTTCTCCTTCGTAATGGCAGCGACAACACGCCAGACACCACTTCTTTCCTCTATAATTGCTGCGACAACTCTGGGGGGGATGTCTTCCGACCCCCCCGTCCTCATCGCCTGGTCCGGCCATAACAAATGTCAAGCGAGACGCCGTGGGGTGCACTGGGAGGGAGAGACGGTGCGAACAGGCCTCTCCCGCCTCCCCAGGTGGAGGCTTCCCAACTGCACCCTCAGCGCTCCAGGCGCCCGGAAAAGGGTTCTTCCACTGTGGCGATGCTGCAACGCCTCGCCCGGCAGGTGGGAGCCCGTCCGCTCATTTGACCCCGCGATCGCCGGTAGCTGCCGAACTCTCAAAATGGCGATCGACCTGGCCAGAGCGGGCCCAGCATGAAGGAATGGCCCGGTCACTTGTTGACTCCACCGTCATAGTTCTCCACAACCTTGAAGATTCTAGAGGAGCCGCGGGAGTCCCGGACTCCCGCAAATACCCCCGATGGGGAGTGACTGCCATGATTGCCCACGGAACGATGGAAATGTAGCCGCAGGACGTCGGCGCTCCCATGCTGGCGCCAGCCTCAGTTTGAATGACTAGAGTCCTATAGACCATAGTTCGGATCAGTTCCGGTGGAAGCACAGTATGACCCGGTAGGAACATTGTTGCCTCCCTCCCCCTCTTTTTGATTGATGGTTCGGACCACCGATCCCTTCTTTTACCCTTTAACGGAACTTTGGACTGCCAAAGGAAACTCTGGGCCAACCATGAGTTAGTAGAGATTTAGACTATGCCCGAATCTGCCTGACTGCACTCAAAATGGCGCCGATGCAAATGAAACTTTCAACTCCTTGTTGTACCCCGATTGTTCGGCCCTGGTGTCATGAGATATGTATGAAGGGTTTTTTACCACCTGAATTGATATAGGATGTGTACTGATTACATGTTCGGACAATTAATGGATTCGGGATGTGTACTGTCAGTTCGGGAAATGAATTGATATGGGATGGGTACTGGTTATAGGTTCGGACAATGAAGTGATATTGGATGGGTACTGATTATGTGTTCAGACGGCGAATTGACATCAAATGGGTATTGATTGAGCATTCGGACAATGAATTGTTGTTTAAATTTTGCACATCATGATTATTGAAAGTTGGAAGCCCAACACTTATGACACTCGCTCACACTGAAGTCTCGACATGATTTTATTGCGCTTTTCGCACTTTTATTGTGAAATAAACGACCACCGACTCCGCTCCAGCCTGCTCCGTGGCCGGTCCACGGGGTTGTAGGCCCGTATTTATGCACCGACATTCTTATTAAAGATTTTTTGAGAAAGCAACTATAGTTGTCCGTGTAAATTGATAAAGTCTTGAATGAATAATCCCTATTTTTCGATATAACTGAAATGTAGGTGGAATGACTAAGCTCGATTAGATAAAGGGTTGAAAAGGTATAGCACGTAGAAATATTGCAAATATGAAGGGTCGAATTTTAGTTGTGTATTTTTCCTTTTTATACAGCCCAAGGCAACCGCTGAAGATCCAGGTATTTAGCCCATACTTTATATGCTACCTGTATAAGAAAAATCACACTAACGGTCCACCTGGGCTTAAACGCCCCAGTTGGCAGTGACTGCATCCTGTGGAAATAGGCCGAGTACGCAGTAAGTAAAAACCTTTCTGGGTTTATGCGCGCGAGTGCGTATCAATGTAGCCTGCTCTCCCTTCCCTCTTTTTCCCTCTCTCTGCAGGTCACCTCGGAATGCCGACGAAAATGGTGATCCAACAGACGAAGAGACAGGAAAAGGGGTCTGATTATAGTACCTAACCGCGACAAACCCCGAATAAAGCAAAAAAGAATAATGTACACACATGATTAAGCATTCTTACGTTTAACTAAGTAGGGAAAAGTTTAGGGTATTTCGAGGTAGGGGTTACACAAGTATCCTCCGCCGAGAGGACTAGGGATATTGCCAATATTTGAAAACCTACTACCTCCTTTTCCGCATCCTCATAGGCATATAACTAAAAGCTGCCCCATTGCTCTCCAATTGACACCAACTGTTGTCTCAGCCTGGAAACGCACTTGCTAAAAATGACTCGAATAAACCTCCGTGAGCATTAGCCTGACCAGGTTAGTTCATGACCAGTTGCCAAAGGCGTAAGTGTGTACAATCAAAGCCACCAGTAAGAGGCAGCCAATGAATAAAAGATAAGAAAAAGGTAAAAAGAGCTTAGGATGATAAAGATGCTCAGCACACAGAAAAGGATAATTGTGGCCAATAACTGTTTTATGTTTTGTCTTGGATCTTTTTATGTAATACCTGTACTGTCTCCCCCGTCTGAGTTTGTGTGTACGTGATGTATGGATCTACGTCGTCCCTCTGCTTGTGTTTACGCATTACTTAACCCCTGCCGTTCTAAGTTGTGTGCGCACTGAATGGACCATTATTGTACACGTCTCTCTCTCTCCCCACGGCATACGTGTACCGAATGGTTCGTTTAGAGTACGACTCTCTCTCTCTCTCTCTCTCTCTCTCTCTCTCTCTCTCTCTCTCTCTCTCTCTCTCTCTCTCTCTCTCTCTCTCTCTCTCTCTCTCTCTCTCTCTCTCTCTCTCTCTCCAGAAGCCCCCCGTTTCCTCTTTTTCTTGTATGGTGGCGTTGTGTCCCTCCGACACAAACATAATTGGGTTTCCTCGAACGCAAAGGTGTTCAGCAAAATTGACCAAAACCAAAACGATTGAGACTTGCCATATTACTACCTCTCCCTTCTGCAAACAATAGAACCCGAGTTGGTAATGAAGGAAAGGACGGGTAAGGCGACGGATGTCCCCTAATCTGGCCTTTTATAAGGGAACTATAACGTCAATGGTCTTCTGTTTCTCAGTTAGTTAGAAAATGCGATCCCCAATGCCCCGATTGCCCCACCCCCTTGCACCTAAGTGCGGATGTCCAGAGTACCCCACTTCCCCCGATCGACCCCAGCTCCCTGTCCAAAAGCACCCACGCGCCCCCGATCAACCCTATGATAACGCCCCTGCTTGCAAGAATTAGCCGACCCCGAAGGGAGATGTGATATTGTCGATACTTGGGTTAAAGGGAAGAACGAGTCTCTCCATAAGGACTCGATTTTTGTAACGTAATACATTGTGTACAAAAGTTCAATTTCTCTTATCATATGTCGCGAATGAACGCCAAACAAGTCTATGAATTCAATATGCAATGCCCTTCTACAGACTCCATAAATAACGACCTCTGACTGTGACCGATGAACCTATCCCCCACCTACTCAGGAATAGGGAAGGAATTGAGATGTATATCTGTTCTCCCGACCAGTTTTTCTAAAAACTTGTTTTTCACCCATTCAAAGATACAATCACCAAAGGAGAGGAGCTGGACGTGACGCACAGCCTGGCCACAGATCATGGAGCACGTGTGACGACCAAAAGTGGAGCCGCAGAGCAACGAGACGCGGGACGAGGCACAACTTTCAAGTTCAGCTGATGAAGAAATAAGGGGCTGCCTTGAAGCCCTCGACTTGCTGACCCACTCGTGCCTGAAGTCCCCGTCCCTTTTTTTAGTCCGACTGATGGGCCTGTCTGCTCATTGTCCTTTGCTCCCTTGGTCCCTTGGTGTGTTCGAAGATCTGGCCCCACTCCGCCCTCTCCTCCCTCGATTATTCAACAAACTCTTTCATATAAAATTTGACTATGGACTGGGATTTTGTCACGGAAAAAGAAAGACACGCAGGTGCCCAGCATAAGGCACCCCTAAGAAAATGAGTTAGGAAACAGGACTGTGATCTAACAGCAGAGGACTGATCGCACCCTGCAACGTGTAAGGACGAATCCGAGCTGGACCTATAGCTCCACCGACGGTGCTCAGCAGCGCCAACAAAACAAGACGGACTCTGTTAAAAGACATTGCGACAAAGACCCTCCCCCTTTCCAGAACTTTCTATTCGCCCCTTAACTAAAATTACTTGTATCGAATTGAATACCTCCCTCAACCATTTTGTATTGCCTTTTAAGAAATGTTTCATCGGTCACTCATGTGGTTAGTTTTCCAAAAATCCCCTATAATACTGACAAGCCGGAAGGTATGATGTCACTAGAGAGAAAATGTGAACTTGATTTTTATGTGTCGGAACATTTTTCTTGATTCTACACCAACTAAATATTATGCCGATTTCTAGGCTTGTATAAAGAGCCCAACAGATGTAAATTAACATGTATTGTATTCTGCCTATCACATCGACTGTGTAGAAATTGAACTTGCTTATGTAAAAAGCGGCGACTGTTAAAAATAGCAATGTGTATGTACATAGGCGGCGTTCATTTATGTTCACAGTACCCCTTGGTGTAAACAGAATGGATATCGTTAAAACTCTGACTGTGTTGTCCCACTAGCATAGACCCATGCACACACGTACACGACATAGTGACAATATCGGCGCCACTCACCAGCCCGCTCACAGTAACATACATTTGGCAGAAATAAGCAGACAAGACAACTTTTTTGTTGGAGAAACGTAGCTGCAGGTTTATTAGCATATACACAATGCCAACAAGGTGGGTTATCTTACAGGCGATCCAAAAGGCAAGCCGCCCCTCGCGACCTACCACCTGACGGGCCAATTTGCAACGTGGCCTTAGCCAATCGTTGCTTAGCGGTTATGGGAGGAGATAGCCCCTCCCAATTCCGGTGAACCATTGGTCCACCCTCTTGCTCACGCCCCCCCCTACGAGGGGCGGAGCGTTCAAGCGACCCCCAGTTGTACAGGTTTCCAACCGCCCGTAGGATAGCGGGGCGCCGTCGTACCCCCAGGGTCCACCGCACAGACTTCCTGGGGATATTAGGCCTCAGCATCCTTTGTGCTCCTGAAGAGGGTACTCCCGGGTACCTTTCCGCCTCTGGATCGCCCTGTAACTCCGCCTGCAACACAAATGAGAAAAGATTAGAAACATCCCCCCCCCAACCCTGAAAGCGCCGGGTATGCGGAAGGGAGGGAAACGGCGTCAGGGTGAGGGGACAGCGGACAAAGAGGCCGCTCGGTGGGCGGGGGAGGAATATATACTCTCCCCCGCCCACCACAGAAATGAAGTGACGCGCGGGACGCCCCCTGGGTCCTAAAGAGCTGGGCTGCCCCGTGTGCCTTCCTGTGGCACTACGGTGGCCGCCCTCTTATCTGTGTCCCCTGCGGGGACGTGTCGGTAGGCCTGCATAGTGCCAATATCGGCGCCACTCACCAGCCCGCTCACAGTAACATACATTTGGCAGAAATAAGCAGACAAGACAACTTTTTTGTTGGAGAAACGTAGCTGCAGGTTTATTAGCATATACACAATGCCAACAAGGTGGGTTATTTTACAGGCGATCAAAAAGGCAAGCCGCCCCTCGCGACCTACCACCTGACGGGCCAATTTGCAACGTGGCCTTAGCCAATCGTTGCTTAGCGGTTATGGGAGGAGATAGCCCCTCCCAATTCCGGTGAACCATTGGTCCACCCTCTTGCTCACGCCCCCCCCTACGAGGGGCGGAGCGTTCAAGCGACCCCCGGTTGTACAGGTTTCCAACCGCCCGTAGGATAGCGGGGCGCCGTCGTACCCCCCAGGGTCCACCGCACAGACTTCCTGAGGATATTAGGCCTCAGCATCCTTTGTGCTCCTGAAGAGGGTACTCCCGGGTACCTTTCCGCCTCTGGATCGCCCTGTAACTCCTCCACAGACCTGGGTGTGGCAACCGTCGCAGCCAGGGCCCCCCACCAAGGCCGGCATTCCTCCTAGCTGCTCCTTAATTGCTATTACTAGAGTCTCTTCCCTATTCAGAAAAACAGGTCCATACCCACGTGGACCGCTGACCCAAAAGTCAAGCAACACCAAGGGAGTTTGGCTTGGGCTTATAGCCCACATGTAAAAGGCAAAATCACTGCCCAAGATATTTACGCATGGCGCAGCAAACCTCGTGCGAGCCAGCTGCCTTACTGTTCCACACAGGGCATCATGCCACTGGAGCTCGGGATAAGAAATCAGACCACAGAGCTCCTCTGTCACTACCGTGTGGCAATTCCCCTAGTGTTCTTCCTCTAAAGTGCCTGCTAGCCCCATAGCCCAGACAAATTAACGATACTTCTCCAAAGCTCCCCCTGCGACGCAGCCTGGTGTCACAACAAGGCAGATGGGAAAGAGAGTGTGTTGCCTGTGGATGGTACTGAAAACCTCCATGAAGGGCCAACAGGTGCGGTCTACCCTGCTTGCTGACCCTACGACCGGACACCGAATCCCGGTCCCTGCTAACCACCTGTGTGAGCCTAGATACTTCCACCGAGACGGTGTCGGGCTACCAAGATATGTGTCTCTGCCCCTTTAATTATATACAGCACAGGACCTCCTGTGTGTTGGCTCCAGCGCCTCCCCTGACTAGCGCCTTGCCTAAAGAGATGGAGACATGTCTGACCACTGAAAATTACCTGTCCCCCACTGGTGATGAGACCCACCGTAAGATCGTTGTGGTCGTTCTATCAAGTGCCCTAGAACATTGCAGTGACCAGCGCAATCCCTAGTAAAGGACCTAGGTGCACGCACAAGGTGTCACGGCCAGCATAAGGGGGGATTGAGCGCTTAGCGTCCTGATCATGATACACTGCAAGGCTTTGCAACGGATCAACCTATGCTGCTTACTTGAGCAAGCGCCTGGTCACAGAAGCCTGGACCCTTCTAACCACTTGAGACCCTTTTATATACACCGGGGTGGAGTCGAATCAAGATAGAGTGTCACAAGGTTCCCAATATGTGGGTAGGAGTATCCGCTGGAACCCGTCTGAGAAAGTGTAAATACAGTTACACGCACCTCAGTCCAACACACCCTTGCCTGATCTTCAGAGGCACCTAGAGACCCTGATCTTGACATTTGCGCAAGTCGTTCCCCTGTCCTTGGCCTCGGTTGGCCCCTATGATGCGCTAACAGGCAGCCTATGCAACTGTATATACATGCTGTGCAACTAGGGGACAAATACCTCCTCCTCGTACTCTCTGGTATGTGAACGCTGCACGAGGAATCCCAACTTTCGTACCTGAAAACAACTAAATAGATACGGTCTGGGTAGAACGCTTACCCAAGCACCTAGCCAAGGGCCCTCCAATGCGAGACAACCCCTGTTGTGGCTCTATAGACTGTGGAAATTGCCTGCCCCTTGCGGACACGAAAAACAGCTAAGGCAATCGCCTACCTGGCCGCATGTGGACCACCAAGTGTCCCACGAAATGAAGAAGTGGAGTCTAAAAGTATCAGCTTGAACCACAGTTAAGTCAGAGCTGATGGGTCTTCGTGGGATCAGACGGGGGAGGTATGTGTGGCCAATGCAGGCCCAAAATTCTGAGCAAATAGACAATGCATCAACAAAGTGCCAATTAGCCGGAGAATCGCAAACTGGCAATGCTGTGGTCCAACTAAGTGAGTGTCTCGGCGTGGGCCAGGAAGTATGGGTTATCTGTGTGGCTCGTGCAGGCCCATCTAAAATGTAGGGCTAACCATCTAATCAGGAGATGTGCTGTATATTGCCTGGAAAAGCTGCCACGCCATAGCCTCCCTAAATTTCTTACAAAGGAGCACTCCACTCCCAACCGCCCATCTGTTGACATGGTCAATGCAGCTTAGTGCACAACCTTAAGAGGCCACAATAAAGCTTTCTCGCATAATCCCTCATGAACTGGCCACCATTTTTCAGAGCTACACGGGTTCCACCTGAACAACCATATAACTGTCTCTGATCGAACGCTCACCAGAGTACCTAACCGAAGGGCCCTCGACCCCGTGTAAACCCTTGCCGTTCAATAGACTATTGTTGCTACTTGCCCACCTCTGGGCCCTACCAGCAACTCCTGCCAAAAGAAATGCAGGTCCTCTTGTCGAGACATAACCCTGTCTGGCCAGAAACGTGCCAGCAAGAGTCGAATTATAATGGGCCCCAGCAATCAAAACACGCTATTTCCAACGGCAAAGGTCACCCATGGTCTTGACTTACTCCGTTCCTGTTGTAGTGGACATATCTGACAGCCCAGCAGTGCTACTTAGCGACCCTTAAGGGATGGTGCAGTGTACCAGCAACCCCCACCCTGGCTCAAAAGCCCTGTTATCTTGTTGTAGAAAGTAGCATCGGCGGGCCGTCTCCACCATGAAGAAGTCAAGCCTAAACTTTCTCGCCTAGCTGGGTCAGCATTTACCAGTATGACCAGTGAGTACCCCGTGACCAAGTGGCGAGGAAATTAGAAAGGGCACCCCCACCCCCTTTTGACGGAGGTGACTTACCATGACAAGAAGCATAACATAGTTATACTTTAGTGAGTACCGGTGTATTATTGTACATCAAGTGAAAAGGGTTCCACAATGGTTGCTCAAAACCCAGCATAGCTTCATAAACAATTCCACCAGATACACTAAAAAAGTGATGCCCTCCTGCGAGCCCTGTCAGTGGATACATAAACATAGCCTGTCCGTCCTTGTGCATGAGATCACAAGCCAATGTATCTCCGAGTATCACCTTACGTCCATGTCAGAGGCACGAAACCCCAATACTTAAGTGCAACAAGCACACCCTTTTATTCCCAAACTTTAAGGCCCTAACTGTATACTACGGGTGGAGCCTGTGTACTTTTTCCCATTGTCCTGCAATTGGAAAACAGTCACACTAAATCTTGGACGTGCTGACCCAGAAACCCAATCACTGGACCCCAGTGTCTTCTTCCCTAGATCGTGCTCCGCGCCCAGCAGGCCATCCCGCAAGACGAGGGATTGACCATGCAGACGAAGACTGCGTTTCTGGAAGAGAGAGAAGATCCCTGAGAACAGCCCGTCACCAGCAAATACAATAAAGCGACAGGCTAACTCGCTCGCAGATCCGGGTCCCTTACTTGCACACCAGGTCCTGTACAAAGCACATATACTGTCCCAGCACGGGAGATGCCTGCAATAGCCCAGCCTCCCCAAATGCTAACGGAAAACACATTACACTAATGGCTACAGGGTGTTCATGAAAATGTTTCAACAAGAGCACACCAGATATTGTCCGGGGAATAATCAAGAGTACATGCTCAGTCAATATAAGGGAAAACACCCATTTATTCCACGGTGGACTTGTAATTTGAGCATCTGCGAATTGATAGTATGTTCCTTTTACCCGTGTCTGGTACTCTATAGAACATGCCCACTAACTTTTCTAATCAACCCCCTGATAGTTACCACTTACATAGGGATATGTTCTGGCACTTGCGCGAGTGCCACCGGAGTCTACTCTACATAAGCTCCCGCGAATTAGTGATCTAATTATTTCAGCACAAACCTCGACTTGTAAATACTGATTAGAACTTTGCACCCAAGACACTTTCTTCCTGTAATGTACCGTTTGCTACTACTTGCATATATTGCTCAAGGCTGACAGTTATTTCTTGACCAATCACTTGAGAAGTGTTCACACACTGTGCTCACAAATGTCCCTCGAACCCAGTTCCATCGCATGCCTTATTAATCGTGCACCACTAGGCACATATCTGCGCCTCACATGTATATGCAGGCCCAAGGGAAACACGTGTGCCCATGACCGAACACTGTCATACTGAATTGACACCTTGCAAAAAAGGCCGCCCGTTCCACTAATCACTGTGGCACCAAAAGAGCGGCCCCCTGAGCAATCCAAGGCCGTCCGACCCGAGGGTGGCCAGAAGGTGCCATACACGAGGTCACGGCAATCCTGGAACGATGCGAAGAACCAATGACCGCTGTGGCCCGCAAAGCGAACCTGGGAGACTCGCGGTGCAGCGCATGACCTCGAGCGCGCTACGGGCCATGCCATCGGCCTTGGAGACTAGAAAACGTCCCCGACAGACGCTACTTCCTTTCAGAGCATACGAAATGCAACAGACGAAATCTTTACCTCTCAATAAAGAAGGTACTCCTAAGCGCCGCAGTGCGGGAGCCTAAAATAAGGAAAGGACGTTATGTTGCAACTTCATGACACAACCAAGGAAGGTCAAGTGGCACGAGTGCAAGTGTTCCCATGCATCCAATCTGTTCCTATTGAGAAGCGCCTGACACCTATGGGTTAAATTCGCGCGAAGAAAGGCATAATTATGAGTGGGAAAGCACGCCCAAAAGATAACTGCCACTGTGGTTGTTGCCAGAAGAGACCATACCATGGAATAGAGTGACAATGTCGAAGACTCGAGGGACACTCTCGGTAGCAAGCCCTATCGAAGGCGGGAATCGCTCATGCAGCCATCAGGCGATGCCTCGATAGGAGAACAAAGAACAAAACCCATACAGCAACGTGCCACTGCTAAAAACACCATCACGGGAGGGGCCAAAGGCCTGAGAGATTGCAGCGTTCCCAATTCCCCCCACTTTAATTAAATAGATAAAAAGAACCCAGAGCAGACCTGAAAGACTGCCAAAACAGACTAATCCCCCCCGGCCTATCCCAGACACGAACATTCTTGCGAATAAAGCTCAGTGTCTAGCGCCGCATCTGCACATACACGCGAGCGATAGAAACCACGACTCGCTGAATAGCGAAAACAGACGTGTTCCCAATACAACGTACGATTTTGGTTCCTAAAGGATGGCAGAGGAAAAGGGGCCAACATGTCGATCGTAGCTGCCCCCTTTTAGACTGATATGTGTGGCATCTTCAACCTTCCCATGAAAGAGATAAATCTCCGCTACGAGTGACGCCTATTTGAGAGTGTAATCCAGTGAAGATGAGAAACATAGCTTATCAGCAAATGCCCAAAGTAGCGTGACAAAACCCCTGAAAAGATTGTACCACTGCTGAACAGCACCAGTAATGGGAGGGCCCTGCATCCTTCCCAATGCTCTGTATAAATAATGGAAGGCAGCTAGCCGAAGGGACACAGTTCGCGCCCCCATCGAGGCTGGACCCCGGGCCCCCCCGGCGCAAGAAGCAGCGCCATGAGGTTGGCTACGCCCATACTCCCAGCCCCTCTCACACTTGAGCCAGCATCGCAGCCCTCCTAACACTCAGGGATGGGCTGAACTCCCTGCGCATCAGTAAACCGGATTCTAACTCCAAGAGACAGAATTATGAGGGATCAACCGCTCCATCTTTGCCTTTGCCGCAGGTCGCAAACATAGTAAATGTTCCACCAAAACTCGAGCTGCGAGATAAAAATCTTGCTCCTTGCATCTCTATTTTCTGCAGCACCCAGTTACGGAGCTCGATACCCTAAAGGAGAGGCACCCACCGAGCTATCCTGTCACATCGTCCATCCCTGAAATTCCCATGCACGAAACTCAGGCAGGGAAACTCCAAGTCTGACAGACGCTGCAGCATTAGTAAATAGAATTCACTTCAGTCCACACGTGTCGTCTGAAAATCACCACAGACCTGCTTATTAAACAATGAACACCAAAACGTTAGCAGAATACAGGAGGCGCGGGACATACTTCCAGAAAATCTCTGGTTTTAATTATCAATCCTTCGTGAGCCAACACTGAAACCTGTTTTACGCCGTTGGTAGCACTGCAGCCTCAGTACCCACGGGATACACTTAAGTAAAAGCTCAGCATTTATAAATGCAGACTTCCAGCGACCACGGCATACAGGGAAGCTAGGGCAGCTATCGCACTTACAGGTCCGGTTGCTCAAACAAACAAAACAATAAATAACTAAAATTACTAACCCACTCGACCCACACTGCTAGCGAACCAGCCACCGCACCCCCCTTACGATGAAGGCCAGAGGTGGAGGTGACCAAAATGGCAGCTCTCACCGCCCCTCCCCCTTGGCCAAGCAGGACGAGACCCTAGGGGCAACTGACCCTCGTGTTGAAAATGGCGGCCCCACCCGCTGGCCACTCTCCGCTCATGGAGGATTGGGGGCAGCCCCTGCTGACCCGCTAGCAGAAACTGTGCCTGCTGTTTCCACTCAGAGGATGAGGGAAAACATGGAGAGCCTTAAAGGGATCTGTCTCTGCACCTGGTTTTTAGATCTGCCTATTCTGAGCACTGGCGGGACCCGGCCCACTTAAAAATGCAGTTATGGATCCAATTCTTTGAAATATCTTTTCATTTTAAATTGGCTAAAGTAGTCCACCACCTCACCGTTCAAAACAGTGTTGTTGTGAAAACGTTTTGCAAGTTGCAACATAGTTCTCTGCCTCCCGTTCCAGCCATATACCTTTTCTTTAACCCGCTTTTCGGTCAGCAAACATCCTGGAGCCGCTGAAGGCGGAACCTTGCTTGCTCAAAACTAAAAACACACCCATCGAACAAAGTGCATTCCTCAAGTCTCAATATGCTGGACAAAATGCCTTCCAATGCACCAGTGTAGAACCGGACAGGCCTCAATGTAAAGCGCCGCCTACAACAACCCCTCTCTGGGGCAACCAGAGGGGCTGCAGGGCACGAAGGAGAAGTCACTAACTGCAAGCATATGATGCAAGCATGGTTCCCTCTCGCTGTGCCCCGTCTGTGTTGCAGAGCCGCATGATGATGCGGGCCCTGAATGATTGTACGCAGAATGCACGGACACTACCACGAAATGACAAGTTTCGAATAAAGAAACCCTCATCCCTAAATTGCGGCGTCACTGGCCGACTGCGCCCCTCCCCTCGGCATTTCAGGCAAAATGAAATGCCGCTCCACACTGGGAAGAGGGACGATGCCGGCTCCACCCCAAACCTGGCAGAATACCCTTGCCCCCAAGCCGCTCTGAGGCGAGCCAGCTGTTGCCTAGCATGCGACTCCGGTCCCAGGGGAGAACCCGCCCGGCAACAACCAACATCACACCGAAACGTCCGAAAGGGCGGGGCAGCGATGATCGACGATCAACTCCGGGACAGAGCCAAAATTGGTGAGGGAATAACTAACCTCTGTCCCGACGGCAGCATGGTTCACAAACCACCTCACCAGACGACGTGTCCCCTATACAGCGGTCGCACGTGACCCGCGCGACGCCCGCCCCGGCCTCTGGACACGAGTGCCGATGAAGTAAAAAACAGACCAATAGTACACGCCCCATCACCCGACTCACCGCCACCGAAACGGACATCAAACGGCGTAAGCACCGCACCCGACGCCAGACCAGGCCTCTGGACGAGCTCCCAGCTAGCCCACCAAACGGCGTCAGGGTGAGGGGACAGCGGACAAAGAGGCCGCTCGGTGGGCGGGGGAGGAATATATACTCTCCCCCGCCCACCACAGAAATGAAGTGACGCGTGGGACCCCCCCCCTGGGTCCTAAAGAGCTGGGCTGCCCCGTGTGCCTTCCTGTGGCACTACGGTGGCCGCCCTCTTATCTGTGTCCCCTGCGGGGACGTGTCGGTCGGCCTGTAGCCACTTTAGGCACCATGGTCTCTCAGTTTGCGGTTGATCGCCAGCGCCCCTTCCCTGACCTTGCAAGCTTCCCCCATGCACCCTGGCTGCCCCTCTCCCACATACGCGAGTCATGAGCCCACCCCTCCCGCATGACTCTGTCCCTAAGAATCGCACCCCGCGCCTGACCAACACCTCCTGTCCCTCCATGAATACCCCTCCTTTGATGACCTCTTCCTCTGAGCCTGAACGTCAGCACTGACTGCTGGTCATCCTTTAGCCCGAGGATACAGTTTATTGCCCACTACTTTATGCACTCGCCTCTCTTGGAAGAAGGTACTATTGATCATGGCCACCCCACCCCCTGAGACTCGATCAGGCACACACATTCCAATGGAATCAGCAGAACACTCAGCTGCGTGACAGCCCCTCCTATTGCATGGAGGATAAGGGCCCTACTGTAGCCACGTGTTGAAATACCTTCATACTATACAAAGCGTTGATTGTAATAAAGGATGCCTGTGTGCCACAAACCTGTGTATAAAAGACGAAGCCTTAGAGAAACTTGTTAGAGCACCTCCCGAAGACACTATGCGAGTGTCCCAAAGGACAGGCTCTCCTCATGAGTAATAAACCTTTTTCCTTGTCTTCCTACTTCCAGTGCCCGTCTCTTTATTTGGTAACTACTCAAGAAGGAAACAAAGAGTCGCCCTGCACCAGCAGCCTGGGCATCGGGTGCGATCGGGGCTGACCCTTTTTACAGGAATGATGACAAGGGGCAACAAGACTCAAGCATGACGGTAATAAATTTGTCTACTAGGCTATTAACTGTGCATGAACATGAGGTACTTTCTTTGGGACTATCATTCTGTCCCTCTAATAATTTCAACTATGCCCAGACACGGATTGACTTATTCTATTTTTCCAGAAAATTGAAACTAAAAAAATGGTTTGAAACTCACCCTTTTAAACCTCCATCCACTGGGGGAACAGGCTTGAATAGTAATTTGGATCTAAATGATATGGAACTAATGGAAATCATTTCTTCTGGGGTGATTGATGGTAATGAATATCTATCTGATGAGGAGGTTGATACTTACTTAAATCCAGGGAGTAATTTTAAGACAAAATCCAAGTTTATTCCCCAGATTGTGTGTGAAGCTGTGGAAGTTTTTGAGAAAGGTGTTCTGTCTGATCTTAAGAAGTTGAGATCAGAGCACATGCCCAACAATAAGAAAAATCTGTCCTTTGAACAACATAAGGCAATTAAGAATAAGAAGGAGGATGAGAGCATTATTATATTTGTTTTTGTAGAGCGCAACAGCTACCCTAAGGTTTCCCGGCGCTAAGAAAGAAACTAAAACAAAGTGACAATGGAGAAGAAAAAAAATGAGCAGATGGAATCTGTTTATTGGTTAAACAACCATGTCTTCAGGTTTTTACGGAATTGCAGATAGCATTCATTTTTACGGAGTTGAAGCGGGAGCGAGTTCCATAATGAGGGGGCCAAATAGGAAAAAGAGCGACCTCCCTGTCTAACTCGTTTAATCCTAGGTACCTGGAACTTATGTTGAGTCGAGGAACGTAGGATTCTGGGGGGACGTATTTCTTAACCAAGTAGCTCAGATAGGCAGGAGCCTTATCAGCTTTGATTCTATGCATGAAACACAGAGCTTTAAATTTTGCTCGTTGTTCGATCCGGAGCCAATGGAGCTTCCGGAGATCAGATGATGTAGGGGATCTTTTTGGTAACATGCATATCAGTCTTACAGCTTCATTTTGCACTGTTTGTAGTTTCTCAATAACATCCTTGCGAGCTCCCAGGTATAGGATGTTACCGTAGTCCAGTCTGGATGTGATTAAAGCTTGGACCACGGTTTTTAATGTGTCCTGGGGGAGCATCCACCTGATTTCCTAAGCCACTTGAGTATGTTAAAACACGTGGCTGCAACTCTAACCGTCTGTTGTTTCATGGACAGGTCTTCATCAAAAATTATGCCCAGGTTGCGAGCGGTGTTAGAGGGGGTAGGTGTGGGCCTCATCTGGGAGGGCCAATGTTGTGGGCCCCACAAGGAGGCTTGTTTACCAAACAGAAGTAGTTCCGTCTTTCCTCCATTGAGTTTTAACTTATTCTCATGCAACCAGCTGGCAATATTGGTAAGGCCCAAATGGAGGGAGGATCGGTTAGAGTGTGCATTTGCTGAGAGGGAGTACACAATCTGGGTATCGTCTGCATATGAGTAGATTGTCAACCCAGATTGTTCTGCTAGGAAGGCAAGGGGACTGATGTATATATTAAATAACAAAGGGCTAAGTATTGATCCCTGAGGGACCCCATAGGGTTGATTGTGGGGTTTAGATGAGGATGTGGTAGAAAAGACTTGAAAAGTTCTATCAGAGAGAAAACTTTCAAGCCATGCCAGTGCCGGTCCTGTGATGCCACGGGTTTGCAGGATGTTGAGGAGGATGGTGTGGGAGACCGTGTCAAATGCGGCACTTAAATCGAGTAATATAAGTGCCACGGTCTCCCCATCATCAACTTGCCGGCGTATGGTTTCAGAAACCACAAGAAGGGTGGATTCCGTTGAGAATCCTGTCCTAAAACCAGATTGGGATGTATGAAGCATTGTTATCCGCCATGCGGATAAAGGTGGAAACGTTGTAATTTTGGACAAAAGTAAATATCTAGCAGAAGGGCACAGGCAGTTGGGAGATGGAAACTGTTATGAATTGAGTTCTTTTTCGGATTTCAGACAAACAAAGGGTTTGTTTGGGACGAAATTACTTAATTACCGTGACAAAGGTTTGCTCACATGGGATGAATATCTGTTCCTCAAATGTGATCATCCCAAGATTCCCATTCTATACCTGCTCCCCAAAGTGCACAAGAATGCCACTGATCCACCAGGCAGGCCCATAGTATCATCTATGGACTCACTGCTTGAGAAAACTTCCCAGTACATTGATCACTTCCTCAGACCATTTGTAGTTGCCCTGCCCACATACTTGAAAGATACAACACATTTTCTCAAAAGTATAGAGGGAATTGTCTGGGAAGAAACTTACATCTTAGTCACCTTAGATGTTAGCAGCCTCTATACATGTATCAAACACAATCTGGGACTGCAAGCAGTAAGACATTTCTTAAAATCAAGGTCCATTGCATTTTTGGAACATTCTAATATGTTACTGGAACTGATTGATTTTTGCTTAACACACAATCATTTTGTCTGTGATGGATTGATATACCGACAGTCACAGGGCACGGCGATGGGCACCTGCTTCGCCCCCAGCTATGCCAACCTCTTCATGGGGTGGTGGGAGGAGCAGGTGTCCAGCCAGGTAGCCGCCTTTAACAACCAGGTTGTCCTGTGGCTTGGGTATATCGATGACATCTTTATGATCTGGGATGGCACAGAAGAATCTGCTAGTAAATTTGTATGTCAGCTAAACAAAAACACAATGAATCTGAAATTTACTGAAGAAATACACAGATCGAAAATTGAGTTCCTGGATGTCACTGTTGAGATACAAGGGACCATGATGACCACATGCCTGTATAGAAAGACCACAGCAGGCAACAGCCTTCTGAATGCAAGGAGTGCACACCCCAGAAAACTTGTAGATAGTATCCCCTATGGGGAACTACTACGTGCCAAACGCAATTGCAGCACAACTGAGGCGTTTGAATCAGAAAAGGAAAGAATGATCAAACGGTTCAGGGAAAGGGGGTATAATAAAAAGACAATACAGGGGGCTGTTACTAGAGCTGATACTAAAATCAGGAGGGATCTCCTGGACACTAATGTAGCCAAAAAAGCAGAACCAAATATTAGATTCATAACAACCTTCTCAGGACAGTCAAGTGAAATGAAAAGGATCTTGTACAAACACTGGCATGTGTTGTTAACAGACCACCATTTAAGACCCCATTTGAGTAACTATCCACAAGTAACTTTTAGAAAAAGTAGATCATTGAGGGATGAGCTAAGCCCAAATTCTGTGACAGGGACTACAAAATCAAAAGACATACCGGGCTTTAGATGTTGTAGGTCATGCAAGGCATGCCGTAACAGCATCAATTGTAAATAAGTAACTGTGCCCAGCACCGGAAAAGTTTTTACTATAAAAAAAACTCTGACATGTAACACCATGTACTGTGTATATTTGCTGATTTTTCCTTGCAACAAATGGTATGTAGGCAGCACTACCCTGAAGGCAAAGGAGAGAGTGCTACAACATCTGAGAGCCATAAAAAACCATA
Source organism: Lissotriton helveticus (assembly GCF_964261635.1). Lineage (NCBI taxonomy): Eukaryota > Metazoa > Chordata > Amphibia > Caudata > Salamandridae > Lissotriton > Lissotriton helveticus. Next base: position 245,790,643 of record NC_136069.1, on the reverse strand, counting down.
ATGAACAGTACCCGGTTGCCAGGCATTTCTTTGAACATCACTACCAAAATGCAAGCTTATTAAGAATGGTGGTATTGGACAAAGTTCATTTGGGTTTACGTGGAGGAGACAGAACCACATGCCTTCGTAAACTAGAATCCAGATTCATTATTGATTTTGAATGTATGTTTCCGCAGGGTTTGAACAATCATGAAGAACTCTATGTTCACCTTGAAAAATGATCAAATTAAATATGATAATGATTTTCTAATGAGCCATGTGAGATTCAACATTATTGTAATATTGCTTTCAATGAATTCGTTTTCAGCTGCCACACTATATATACGTCTTTTTTAAAATAGCTAATTTTGTTTTAAATTCACAGAGTTTTTCTACACTTTTGGGACATTGGATTGGTATTTCAACTAATGAATTCATTGGAATTACGAGACATTTGTCAAACCCGGATCTGAACTTTATGTTCTGAGCTCAGAGACGACCCATTCATGCGACGTATGATATAACGGATTACTCAGAGGACATGAGAACCAGTTGTATGAAATTACTTTTGAGTCCACTTGGACATAATTTTGTGATGCTGTACCTTGGCTATGGAGATAGGAGCCTTTATGTTAACAAAAAATTAGAATTTATAGGTATTTGTGACAATAGATATACACACGCCCACTTGGGCAAATTTGCCAAATTTAGTAATTCATGTGACCTTGGGTAATGTCTATTTTTAGCACCATACGATACTGATATATGACAATGCATGCCCACTTGGGCAACTCTACAGGCAATAGATCGCAAATGTCTATAAATGTATACACTATATTAGGCTCAACGTATTCATGATAAGCATATTAGACAGCATCAAGATATGATTATTATTTTACAAGCTGTACAACTGGTAAATATATTCCATGTACCTCTTTTATTTATATGATGCATATATGGCAATAGGGTTGTAGAAACTTGTAATGTTTCAAATATGGATTGATTTACTTTTTACCTATTCCAAAATGTCCGCCACACACTTTCACTTGGGGTGTATTTGTGAAGTCCTATGTTTATGTCTTCACTCTTTTGATGTAAAAGGACTATCAATCAGAATCCACAACAAACGTGAGCAAGCCGTGAGGTGAAACGCGTTGTTTGTTTTTTGCTGCCGAATAAATACTTCGAAGCACAGCAACTCCTTGAGTGTCGTTGCACGTTTCTTCTAATGGGAGAATTTTTTGAATGCAGATTTGGGCCTCCGGGACCCTAACAACGACCCACTCGCGAGCAGGTACTGGCCTAATACCGGAACTGTGTGTTTTCTGATATATATATATATATATATCTATATATATATATTCACTGAAAAAACCATAGGTTATAGACCATATATAGTTAGGAATTATCATTTACAAAACCTTGAAAATTCACTGAAAAAACCATAGGTTATAGACCATATATAGTTAGGAATTAGCATTTAAAAAACCTTTTTTTACTCACACAAAACCATTGAAATTCCATATATAGTTAGTTGCACTAACTATATATCGCGCACCCGCAATCCACTGCTGATCATGTCACATATTACATCATTCATGACATGGTCAGTGACATCACTGATGACATCCCTGATGACATCTCAAATGACATCACTGATGACATCACTGATGACAACATCCAGTGACTGTATGTTTCTGTAAAGTTAAAATATGTCTTAGATATTGAAGAATGAGTGGATGTATAAGTGTCTGGATGAAGGATTTAGTAGGTGCGTGACTGACTGTATGAGTGAGTGATTAAATGTGTCTCACTGAATGCATGGGTTAGTGACTAAACTGTCTTAATTTGTGCATCATTATGTCTGTTGTGATGTAAACTGCTGCATGTGTTGATCATTAGCTATACGAGAGGCTATATGTGTTATTAATTGGTTGCCCAAGTATTTCTATGGGAGATTGAGTTTGTGTGGGGGTGGCTGGAAGGTGTGTGACTCTGTGCATAGATGTGTGAGCAGTTTATTCACTAGGTGTATGAGTTCAAGAGTGCATGTGGAAACAGCTACATGGGCAGTTGACTGTGTGCATGAGTGTATTGATGAGTGAATGGATATCTCAATGCTACATGTCATAGTAAGTACATATGTAAAATACAGTACATGTGAGAGTTGGCATATATAAATAACTGTGCATGAGAGCCACTGAATGAGTGAGTGGTTGTATCGATCATTGTGAACTTGTATCAGGGATTGTATAAGAGAGTAAATATGTGTTAGTATATGTTTCAATAAGTAAGGTGTGTATAACTGTATAGTTGAAGAAATGGAGGTGAGATTGTTTCTTTGCATGACTGACTGGGTGTGTGACTAACTCCATGGATGAGTGGCAGTGTGTGAGTGTCTGTATACACTGAGTGTATCTAAGGTTATATTAGAGTCTGAAGAGGTTTATCGTATTAGCACAAGAATGATGTCAAATGAGACGTCATCAGTGATGTCATCAGTGATGTCATTTGAGACGTCATCAGTGATGTCATCAGTGATGTCACTGACCATGTCATGAATGATGTAATATGTGACATGATCAGCAGTGGATTGCGGGTGCGCGATATATAGTTAGTGCAACTAACTATATATGGAATTTCAATGGTTTTGTGTGAGTAAAATAAGGTTTTTTAAATGCTAATTCCTAACTATATATGGTCTATAACCTATGGTTTTTTCAGTGAATTTCAATGGTTTTTTAATAGCAAATATCATAAGCGGTCGAATGTCAAGTACGTGGTAAGTAAAAACATTTTCGTGTTTATGCACACTGATCTGCTTTGAATGCTGCCCCCCACCCCTCATTTCTATTAGGAGTACTCTCTCTTTGCAGATAGTGAAGGGTAGTTAACGCAGGCCTTTGCCCCCGTTGTAATCCGTCGTGCCTGCTTCTCTCTCCATTTGATTGATTGTTCTCTTTGGTTCATTCTCTATTTACAAACAAGCACAGAGTCGCAATACTCTGTTTAGTCTTTGCAGATAGCGAAAAATCGTGTAAAAAAACAAAAGGAATCGAGCAAAATCAGTAGGCCACTAATGGGATCTCTTTTTGACCTCCCTAAAATAGAAACATTAGGAACAACCTGTTGATAATACCAATGTGTATGTACATAAGCGGCGTTCATTTGTGTTCACAGTACCCCTTGTTGATTGTTTGAATCGAGCATTGAATTGTTCGAAGTTGATTCTCTTAAGAATCTTCTCTGCCTGCAAACGAGGAAGAATAGGAATATTCTCTCTCCCTTTGCAGATAGTGAAGGGTAGGTAATGCAAACCTTTAACACGTCGTGCCTATTTCGTTCCTCATTGATTGATTGTTTCCCCAAACATTGACTGTTTGGGAATTGGTTCTTTTTGGAGGTATTCCCTGTTTGCAAATATACGTAGGAAAATCTTTGCAAATAGTGAAAGGGTACGTAATGCGGACCTTTCTCCCCCGTTGTAATCTGTCATGCCTATCTACTCCCCACTGATTGATGCACCTGTTTCACCCGGACCATTTACTAGAGATACGTCATCTGGCCCGACCAGAGAGCACCCCTAGTGAAAAGGACATATGCAATAATAACGAAGTGATCACTGTATCCTGTTAACAGAAACTTTAGCATGAAACAACCTGGAAAGAAAAGAATAGGAAAACGAAAATCAGTAGGCCACTGATGAACATGAACTTTTATTAAACAACGAACAAAGAAACGATAATATAACGTAATGATAAAACCTATTAATGTCCTAGAAACAAGAAAACGTTAAAATATGCCAGTGGTGAGAGACCAGAAAAACAGTAAGAGAAACCAAATCACCCCTCGCTGTCCCACCGCCTGCCACGCCCCAAAAATCGATAGACTAGGGAAAATGCAAGTCAGTAGAACATCCGCCCCCACTCTGGAAACTTCCAAGGTGGGGCAGGGTTGCGGCTACGCCCAGCCGGGAGCAGCCCATATAAGGCGGGTCCTGCTGCCACGCCTCGGCCAGGAGATCCTAACGTAGGGTGTAGCCGGAGGAGAGGCCGAGGCCAGCGGGACCCGGCCAGGGGATTGCCTTTACAACGCTGAACAGTTGCAGGGGGGGGGAATGTCTCCTCGACCCTCCCCTCTCTCTCCCAGTCCGGCCGCGGTGGCCCTTGAGAGTTGCAGGTAGTCCCGCCACATGCTCTTCCGGTCCGGCCACCAACGGTCGGGGGGCCGAGGCCGACGGGATCCGGCTGCAGCCGATAAACCAAGAAACCTGTTCATGGGGCCAGAGCCAGGGGTGTCCGGCCGACATCTACCGGAAGCCCGGCCCGAAGACGGACGGGACACTTCTTCTGTCTTGAATAATGGCTGCGACAACACTGGGGGGGGATCTCTTGCACATGCCTCCGACCCCCCCCCCCTCGTCCTCATCGCCTGGTCCGGCCATAACAAATCTCAAGCGAGACGCCGTGGGGTGCACTGGGAGGGAGAGACGGTGCGAACAGGCCTCTCCCGCCTCCCCAGGTGGAGGCTTCCCAGCTGCACCCTCAGCGCTCCAGGCGCCCGGAAAAGGGTTCTTCCACTGTGGCCATGCTGCAACGTCTCGCCCGGCAGGGTGGAGCCCGTCCGCTCATTTGACCCCGCGATCGCCAGTAGCTACCGAACTCTCAAAATGGCGGTCGACCTGGCAAGAGCGGGCCCAGCATAAAGAAATGGCCCGGTCACTGGTTGACTCCACCACCGTAGTCCTCCACGACCTTGAAGATTCTAGAGGAGCCGCGGGAGTCTCCGACCCCCGATGGGGAATGACTGCCATGATCGCCCGTGGAGTGACGAAACTGTATCCGCGGGACGTCGGCGCTCCCATGCTGGCGCCAGCCTCACTTTGAATTACTAGAATCCTGCAGACCTCAGTTCCGGTGAAAGCACAGTGTGACCCGGTAGGAAAAATTGTTGCACCCCCTCCCCTTTTTGACTGATAGTTCAAACCACCGATCCTTTCCTTTGCCCTTTTAACGGAACTTTGGACTGCTTCCCCCTCTTTTACATTTTCTAGAGAAAACAAAACATTAACCACTACATTAGCATAGCAGTTGACACCAGAACTGTATTCAAATTGAAAACCAACAACATCTTCAACAGAATCCTTTTTGTTTCTGCTGTGACCCTGCTACAGCACAGGCATTGTCCCCAGCAGTAATTCTGCAATGCCGGTAAGAATAGCTGTGGTGCCTACTGGACTCACTCACCCCCGCGGCGCCCCACGCCGTTATTTGCTGGGCGGCAACTTACTAGACATCACTTTCGTGCCATCTAGATTTCAGCGCGTTCTGCTGCCTTGGAACTATTCGCACAACAGACTGCTACTGACGACCCACCCCCAGGCAACATCTTCTGAATTTTCATAATTTGAAAGAACTAGTAACATGTCCTCATCAGGAATTCAAAAGAAATTGCCACGGTCTCGTCGTTGTTTAAATGTTTTTACTGTTTTTGTTTTGTTGTATATATTTATATGTTATTAAAGTTTTATATTCCTACTACTTTGTTGGAGTGCTATATATTTTTAATGTGACACATAATTGTCAAAACTTTGATGTACAAAGAGTCATTCCTGGAATCTTCCGCTTCAGGCTCGGTCCCCTCCCCAATCACAATACAGGATGGTTTTCAGATAGTAGGAACACGTGTGGTGTGACGGATCTCATCGGGTGTGGGCCTTGATCTACTATAACTCCTTTGAAGAGGGGTGATTCTTTACAGCTGGGGCCATAAACTACATCTGCAGGGCTAGGTGATAGCCTGGACAATCGGACACAGAGGAAGAGGAGTGTCAGAGGGTGCGGTAGTGAATAGGGCGAAAGGGAGGTGTCGGGCGGGCACAGAGTGTGATTTTCAGGGAAGAGCAGCGCAGATGGGGGGAGGTTTATTGCCGATGCATAAGACAGAGAGCGGGGGTGACCAGTGCCTGGGAAAGATGCTTGCGAGGGTGGGGAGCCATGCTACGAATCGACAGCGTGCAGAGAGTGGGTCTGGTCAAGGCATCTAAAATGGCTGCCGTGCACGACAAAAATGTGGCATTTCAAAAAAGGCAAGATGGCGCAGACAATGTTTTTCAACACTTCCTCATTTCCTTCGAATCGAACGTTAACAGACGTTGGTGCATATTACCAAAGTTAAGCGATATTTATCCCTAACGATGCTTAGCAACGAATTTTTTACCGCTAAGCATCGTCAGAAATTATCGAAGATAAACCTTGCTATTATCAAGGTTTATCGCAAATGCGATAATAAACGGCCGCAATGCATGAATATCGCTAAAAAGTCAGCGATATTCATGCATTACCGAGCTAATGCTCTTAGCCATGTTATCCACCTCCCATTGGATAACATGGCTAAGAACTGCTCAGGGCAGGTGTTACTTTTTGGAGATATTCGCGCTTAGCGCGAATATCTCAAAGTTGGTAATAGGAGTTAGATATCTTGCATGTTGTAATGCAAATTATTGTGGTATATGGAACTCATACCATAATCTCTCAGGAAAGCAGAAACTGATCCTTTTGGGACCGCCTAAAAAGGCCTAGGGGGTGAGGGGTACTCTACTTTGCCCCCTTTTCACGTTCCGAACTATTTTATTTTACTCTCTTCTGTAATTACACAAAATAGCAGAGATAAGATGCATCGGAGACACACAGTGAGAGAAAGGAGGCCGGAGATGAAGAAGAGATGTCAAATACACATTGGAGATAATATAGTGGCAGAAGGGAAGTAAATATGAGTAAACTTACCATGTAACATAAAAATGTTGCACTCTATACTATAAGTCTCATTTTATACTACAATCACTTCGCTACAACCTCATAAATTAAAAATAAAAATGAATAATGTCTCAAACAATTTTTGATTTCTAAATATAAATTTATTCTTCAGAATTTTCTAAATTTGAAAGAACTAGTAACATGTCCTCATCAGAAATTTCCTCATGAAAAGTCTGCAATGATGATTCTTGTAACTCTATGGTCTCCAAACACACGATAAATTCGCCATCAACAGATTGATCAAAAAAATCATTCAAGTCATCTCCTCCTTGTGACAATATTTCATTATTGGTGCTGTCAATTTCAATCAATGTAGTGGAATCATTCAAGTCATCTCCTCGTGACAATATTTCATTATTGGTGCTGTCCATTTCAATCAATCTAATGGAATCATACAAGCCATCTCCTCCTTGTGACAATATTTCATTATTGGTGCTCTCAATTTCAATCAATGTAGTGGAATCATTCAAGTCATCTCCTTGTGACAATATTTCATTATTGGTGCTGTCCATTTCAATCAATCTAATGGAATCATACAAGTCATCTCCTCCTTGTGACAATATTTCATTATTGGTGCTCTCAATTTCAATCAATGTAGTGGACAATTCAAAAGAAATTGCCACGGTCTCTTCATTGTGAGCCATTTTATTTTGAAATTGCTTGCTGTAAATTGCAGAAAAAAATAATCACTTTCATTTATCGTTTTTAGTAATACATAATATAAAACTAACTTTATCAAGTATTTAGTATAACAGAAGGACTGCAAATAAATAACAGAAAACATTTTTCAAATTATCTTCAAGTGTACAACATAGTTCCCCTTACAAATTAACAACTCACCTTTTTAAAAGTAGGAGAAGTGTTAGTACTGTGTAAATCAAACACCAGAAATTCACCACCAAAAATTCCTCACAAATGTACCTCAGACAGTAGTATCACAAAATGGCTGTGGTTTCCTCTCATTTGACATATATACATAACCAATTAACTTTCATCACACACAAATACAAAACCAAAGTAACATTTTAATTGGTTCTAAATTTCAACACTTTCAAATGTGTTTTCCCCATGCAATTTTCCATAGGACATTTACATACGTCTACAGCCTGAATGGCTGAACGGAATTACACCAAACTTGGCAAAATGGTACATCAAACCTAAGAGGTCAGGAAGGATCTACTATGCCCCCTTATGGTCATTTCCCCCTTCGCTTTGGCCTCCTCTTGTCTCTCAATCCTACCGAGAGACAAGATGGCGGCCGCTACGGACTGTTTGGAATGTTGACAGACGCCGGAGAACCAATCAGCTTCGCAAAGCTCCGTAACGCGAAAAGTACGCGAAGCGGAGCGCTGTTACAGATATATATCTTTTTTTGAACGTTAATTTCTCAAAATCCACTGGAGCACACATATTGAGACCTAGCAAAGGCACATCGGGCTACCAGTCCCTAATATTTTACCAAGTTTCGTGCAAATCCATTCAGCCGTTCGATTATTATTATTATTTTTTTTTTTTGCCCCGCGGGGCCCTTTTAAAACCTCCACATCAAACCTAGGGGGTCAGCGAGGATCTACTATGCCCCCTTATGGTCATTTGCCCCTTCGCTTTGGCCTCCTCTAGTCTCTCGATCCTACCGAGAGACAAGATGGCGGCCGCTACGGACTGTTTGGAATGTTTACAGACGCCGGAGAACCAATCAGCTTCGCTTCACTAAGCTCCGTTGCGCAAAAAGTACGCGTACTGGAGCGCTGCCCGGTCCGCTGTTACAGATATATATCTTTTTTTAAACGTTAATTTCTCAAAATCCACTGTAGCACATATATTGAGACCTACAAAAGGCACATCGGGCTACCAGTCCCTACAATTTTGCCAAGTTTCGTGCAAATCCATTCAGCCGTTCGGGCTAAAAGTGAGGCCAACCGCCCTATGGAAAACTCAATGTTAAAAACACGTTTTGGGACCCCCCTTTTTTCTCGACCCCCCCTGGACGAAACCCCCCCCCCAATTTTCAGGGGCTGCTCAGAAACAAAATGTTCCATTTTACCGGAAAATTTCAGCCAATTCCGTCCACAAACGCCAAAGTTATTAGACATAGAATTTTCAAAAATCCCATAGAGAAAAAATCCTAACTATATATACCTACTAGCGACCGCCAGTAGGTAATATATATATATATATATATATATATATATATATATATATATATATATATAAATAAAAGATTACAGCAATTGAAAAACAATTAATAGCATAAGTAATTTACATAATTAATATTCAGTTAATATTTAATGTAAGAAAAATAGCATGCGATTAAGTATCACTTAAATTAATTCAGCTTCCAACCCTATTCCCCTACACACTCAGCGACCCACACCTCACATATAACTTCAAAAAATCAGCATTCAAATATTTACATAATTAAATCAATTAAATAATTAATTACAATTAAAAACTAACAATAATGTTTATTTAACTTACAACCCTATACCTCTACAAATGCAACAACCTGCAGCTAAAGTATAATTTACTATTCCTTCTAATACAATGAAATTAAAAATTAAAATAACAATTTTAAATTCAAAATATAATACAAACTTTAAACATTTAATGAGTAATAATCAATTAAAAAATAAATTAAAAATATTCTTTACCTAAATAGCTTCCCACATTACCCCCTCACAAACACAACAACCTGCTATGATGCTATAAAATACTAAAAACATTAAAAAATATATATATTTAATCACTTAAAATTTCTAACTACATTTTATGAAAATTAATAACACATATAACACCAATACTAACACCTAAAACTAATACATTAACTAAAATACATTACAATTACTTAATATGTGATTTTTATAGCTCTATAAAAGGATTTTATAAACAACAATATTCTTTAAAACTATATTACTTACAAAAAAAAACTATATTTCCGACAAATATATTCTAGACCACCAGATGTTTGCATCACAATATTTATTTTTCTGATATTAATGTACTCCGATATTTTGAACTCAATATTTTGTCCAAACACCCCAGTCAATAGAAAATCAAGGAAGCTGTAGTATTATCATCAGTGTTTATCCCTTAGGGTCCCCTTCCCTAGTGTAATAGTGACATATGGTCAGGGAGCAGCCCCATCGTGCCAACTTGTTATGGTTTGAATCTAGAGGCAGCAGCCCTTGATCAGAGGTAGGGAAAAAAGGAGTCACAGACACTCACCACAGAAACGGACCATTACAGTTTCTCTTTGCAAAGCACTGGATGATAGGATGATAGGGTGTGCTAGGGCGTCATTTAACAAGTTGAGGTATATCCAGTAAGAAGGTCTTTAGAATTTTCACGCTGCAGCACAGAAAAATGGCCACCAGAGGTGCCCCCATAGGACCAGTCCCTCCCTCTACACAATGATGGTTGCTAGCCAAAGGGGTACATGAGGTAGCAGGGGCCCCCAAAAGCAGATCACAGTATCCCACATGGCTGGTCCCTTTCTATCCCCGACAGGGGGTGAGTCACCCCCAGCACAACCCAGAACCTCATATGTGTGTGGCAGCCCGTACACGCACTGCTATTAGGGCCACTGAGGCCCGCATTCTTCTCTTGGGGGCAGAGGGCCTGGCACAAAACAGACCTCCAGGCAGTCACTTAATGCAGCCAGGTTCTCCAGGCAGCCACTCCAGTTGTCCAGGAGTCTGCAAGCCACTCCTGTCAAGGCCTCCAAACCCCATAATCTACTCCGCACCACTAGGGTTACCTCTTCCTCAAGAGAGAGAGGCCAGTGCAAAGCCATTGAAGAGAGCCCCTTGAGACAGCTGCGTCTCAGAGACCTTGAGTACTGTGGCTCCCATGTTGCAAGTGTGTCCTGAGTCACACTGGCTCAGAACTACTTCAGGAGGACAAGAATGGCCCAAGGACAGAATATTTTCCTTGGTGCACTTCGCTTCCTGTGCTAGTAGAGCATTTTTGGTTGGCTCTGTTTCTTTAATCTCCAGGATACAATAGGATTATGTTAAGGCTGATTGGAGATCTCACTCAATACATGTTATCCGCCATCGTGGCAGACTACCCATTGAACCAGTACATTAATGTGCAGTGGAACTCAACCCTGTTTCATTGAGTGTCAAGAAACTTCATGGTACCAGAAAAATCTGACCGCAACCCACAGGGTTTCTGCAAAAGAACCATAGTGGTGGATGAGGTGCAACACTAATGGAGGGCGCTTCCCCTAGTATGAAGTACTCATTGCTGTGATCAAGGGTAGATTCCTTGCTTATTTGATGGTGGGCATTATGATTGGGCTGGAGTAAGAGGCAGAGCACAAGTGGCAAGATCATTCAGACTGCGAGCACCACAAACAGGCAATCCTCCTTTTCAATTAGTGTTGGTGGTGCCTCTGTTTTCCTGAAAAAGCAACCACCAGTGCAATAGTTATGGAATGTGACAACGTTGTTGAGCCAGGAGAAAGTCACTTCCGTCCCTTCTCGCCGGGCCACTGCAATCTGGTGCGCCACTCTCCCATGGAGACCACAGGTGCTACCTGCAATGTGAACATTAAATGGACCAAAAAGTACTGTGCATTACCAAAAAACAGGTTGGCCTCTCCACAGGCCCCAGTAATCATTAGAATACCTAAGAGAATCCATGAGACTGTTTTTGCTGTGCAGTAAAGGTACCATTTAGAAATGTACTAGGGGGAAGGCCCTGGCTGTCTCCCGGTGCTACATTTTGGGCACAATAGTAAGGTTTATCCCCAGGACATGATCGGTAAAAAGCCCTGATTATCACAATCTGAGCCCAGTAACCCCTGATCGCCCTGGGACTCCTGGAAAAATCCCACAGAGGCCTACATCAGATTTTATGCAAGCCATATCTCTTGTGGAACTCTGTGAAGTCTAGTAAATCCCAAGGAATGTGAACAGGCATTCACTTCGAATTTCTAACACATGTTCTAGAATTGGTTACTTCCTAACATTAGGAATCTTCTTATCCAATGCAAATGCCTTGGACATTCTTGAAAGAAGCCTCTCTGACCACTTGCACTTCACCTTCAATTAGATTTAGGGTCAGCAGGCCGCTTCAAACACAATGGTGAATGAAAACCTCAAAGTATGCAATGTTTGACGAGAAACAGAGAACAGTGACCCAGAATGTAGCAAAGTATCTGCTTGATTTTTTTTCTTTGTTTCCACCATATTTTATTAGGTTTCCGAGAAAGAAGCACTGGTTACATACATTGAACCTGGCATTGCATGTTACGACATGTCCTTCTACTTCAGCATGCATGGTTTACAACCCCCTGCAACAGAACAAGTCCCCCTCCCCCCCTTGAGTTGCGTTTAGGCAAATGAGTGCTGTGTTCTTGGGTCTGCTGGGTTCACGCGATGTATAGGGGTTATGCACCGTACACGATAATGCCTATTGGCGCTGGTGTAATTGTGCGTTTCTCTCTCTCTCTCCCTCTCTGGCGTTGCCGGCTGTGGGGAATTTGCCTCGCTGTCGTTTTGTTTACCCGTCACCAGTTCAGTCAGTAGATTTCCCCACGTCCTGGCTCTACCTATGTGGCCAAACCCTCTGCTTGCTTCCCTGAGGAGCAGACTACTTTCCGCCCACCCACTTTTCTAGTTCATGTTTCCAGGAAGCAATCTGCGGTCCCCCCGGCACCTTCCAATTCCTAACTATTTCCCTTTTTTTCAGGATGTAGACGAGGTCTTGGAATTTTCTGGTCACCTTATTTTTGGCTGTATGCGGGAACCACCCCAAGAGAAAATGTTCCGGGGTGCACGGGATCACCTTGACGATGAGGTCGCCCACCACCCACCTTATCTCCTCCCAGAAAAGCTGCAGTGTGGGGCAGCTCCAAAACGTATGTATTATGTGTGCCTTCCTCTCTCCACAGAGCGGGCATGCAGCCGCCTCCTCCCCAAACTACCTCCTAATATGGGATGAGTGAGGTACGCCCTACGCAGCACGTAAAAGTTGATTCGTTTAAAGCGAGCATATCTGGACACTTTTACTGTTTGTGCCAGGATCTTATCCCACACTACCTCTGGAATTTATTTCCCGATATCTCTTCCCACTGTAATCGCAAGTGCTCTAGTGGCTGTTGCCTGTTTCGTCTGATTCCCTTATAGAGGCAGGAAACCGTCTTAATCCTCCCCGCTGATTATGCAACATATCTGCATCTCTCTAGCGCACGTGGATCTGCCCATTCCACTCCCCAGTGTTGCCTGATCCTTCTGGTGAGGGCCCTGTGCTTCAGGTAATCATCTGCCGTTAGGTCGTACATTGCCTGGAGCTCTTTGAATGGGAGGAATGGGGTGTCCTGATATAGGTTTCCCCATCACTGTCAGTCCTGCCTCTGCCCAGTCTTCCAACCCCATCCAGTGCTCTACATGCGGCATCCCCCTGAGTGCTGTGATGGGCAGATCCATGGAGTAGGGGATTTTCTCTCCAACCCATCTCAGATATCTCGGCCAACACCTCACCACCACCTAGTTTCTGCTGTGTCCTCCAACCCATTCCTACGCACCCTCAACATGACCCTCCCCAGGTCTGGGGTTTCCGGCGCATACTGGTATTGCTCCCTCTCCGGGCTGCGCCCCTCCATCAACCATTGGATCAGCCAGTACAGCTGGCCAGCCAAATAATACCCTTCACAATCTGGGGCCGCCAAGCCCCCCTCTGTCGGTGGTCGCTGCAAGGTGGCTAATGCTACTCATCTGCGTCCCACTCCCCAGATGAATGCTGTGATTGATGAGACGAGATCTCTGAAAAAAGCTCTCGGGATCCACACTGGAAGACTCCCAAAATAATACAACAGTCGGGGAGTGCTACCCTCTTTAAGACCGCCAATCGCCCTGCTACTGATAGTGGCAGCGTTCCCCAGAGCAAAGTGCCTGCTTGATGACAACAATTTTGTCGTTAGGTCAGGCAAAATTCTGTGGTTGACTGGTAAGGTAAACCTCAAAAGCTCTTTGATGGGCCATATATGGCAGCACTATGAGCATGGGGAGAATACAGGGTGACTTTCAATCATTACTGCCATACCCTCAGACTGCAGCTTGTTGTTTGCATTCCTAAAAATATAATGAAACCATTTGTGATCTTCTATGGCCTACTGTGTGACTCTCATCACCTAGCCACCTTGAAGCAACTTTTTTAGATTAGATAACACCATCTAAATTGTCCCAGGAGGAACACAAGTCGCTTCAGGGCAGCATCACAACTGAGGAGATCGTGAGAGTCATACAAAACAACAGGAGAAGATAACCTAAAGACTGTATTCTACAACACTGACCAAATTTGCCTAGTGTCTCTGCTATGTAGAATGTACAAGAATGTGAGAAATCCGGATCTACTGCAAGTATTCAACAAGGCCATAATCCCACTGACACTGAAGCCTGGCACAACCCACACTTTATGTGCAGGCTGGCAGCCCATTTCTTCAAGAATATGTGGGGATATGAAAATTCTTGCCAAATTCTTAGTGGAAAAGTTGTGCTCTTTCATAAGAACTTTGGATACATCCTATGCAAGGCCCCTCAAAGGTTATCTGGGGGCAATCTCTGTATTTAAAACCATCTACTATGGTAAATAAATCATGACCTGGACCATAAACTGATACTATCCTTTGATTCCATCAATTGATGCTTAAAAAGTTTGGATGAGGTTATCTCTTTAATATTCTGGACAGGGCTGAATATTTGAAGATTATGTGTCAGATTTGCATAATCATTCAGCAGTCACAATCGCTTTTTGTAATGCACTAAACCTATTTTGCTATTTTGGAAAGGGGTACAGAATCACAAAAGGGGCTTAGATAGGCATAACAAATTGCTATTTGGAACGAGCATTTTTATGGTGTCTGTGGGAAAGAGCTCTTTTTGCATGGGGACCCCATTTTTTTGCTGAATTTTGTTGCAGGGTTTTAGACTTTGTACACTGGAACTCTGCTGTCAAGTGCTCAGTGTATCTGCTCTCACCACCAATACATGCACAAATTTGCTAATCCATTATTGACATATTTAAGTCTTTGTTAAGGCCATAGTATATAGTGTAGACATTACACCAATTACATGGAAAGGTAAATATCACCTGTGTATTTCAGTACTTTTTGTGTGATCCACTAGTGTGGCAAGCAAAATATGGCTGCAGACCTACTATTGTAGCCTGACTGCTGCAGTTTAAACCTTCAATTAGACCTGTCAAAATAAACCTTTTAACAGGAGAAAAACCTTTTAAAATATGACTGAGTCACCCCTAGGAGGCCTTGTAGCCCACTAGTTATGGTACATGGCACCAGAGTGCAGATTGAAATCCTAATTCTACCATCTCAAGTTTGGTTCAAGCTAGAAAAATTATTCAGCCACTATTTGTCAATATTTATTACAAATTCAATCTGATGGTAAAGTTAGATTTTGTATAAATATTTAGGAAAAGTGGCTTTTAGAAAGGTACCTCTTCTTTGTCTGAAGCTCCTGGAGGCTAATTTGTATCAGCTTGACAGAAGCTGACAGTCGGTGCTTGACCCTAACGAGGTGTAAAAACTGCTTCCAGAATAGAAACATGGGACTAAGTATGTGGAGAGGTTTTGCTGTTCTTCCCTTTGCAGGAAAACTAGTTAGGGTGGCCCCAGGACCTTAATTACCCTTTAAAGGGCTTGTCTATTCACAAGTAAATTTAAGAGGAGACCTTTGAAGGCAAACATTTGTCTCCCCAGCCCGGCTGGCTCCTAACGCAGTTGGAGGTAAGCTTCTCCAGAACTTATTTAGAGAGACCATAAAGCAGGGGGCTATTCACTTCCATGGCATACCCCTGGGTGGACATGTAGGCTTTACTCAAGGAAGAAAGGGTTGTCAAGGCTGTTTGATCCAAAAGTTTGACCTTTAACTACTCTTTTAGGATCTCATCTCACATGGGTAGTAAATTCTTTTGTAATGTGCAACCCATTCAGGGCCGGGAACATTGCAACTTAGAAGGGGGTTTGGTGGTGCTTCCCTTTGTTTGATTCTGTTTACCATTACCCAGAAATTCTTGCTATTCTTGGTGGATGATGCACTTTAAAGTAGATCCCAATCCGTGCTATTTAGAGCCTGTTTCCTTGACCTCATGGCATGTTTATAACCTGTGTGGGCCTCCCACACTGCTGTATGATCTTTGCGATTGACAGAGAGGACCTTTCATAACCTACGGTTGGCTAAGGAGCAATGTTTGTCAGACCAGCAGGGCATCCCCTGCCCACACTTTGACGGCTGTAGCAATAACTGCCTGATGCTCAAGTTAAAAAAGTTTAAATGTTTAATCATTTCAGCATCCGGTGCCTTGGACAAGCAAAACATAAGTCACAAGATAGGACTTGAGCAACGTGGTTAGTGGTGCCACTGGATCCTTCCGCTGCCACACCATCCTTAAACGATCACTGGAGTGCTAGTTTAGAGGGATATGTACCTCAGGAGAGGTTGTTTTATGAACCGGGAGGTAACCTTCAAGATGCAAGGAGTTGTGGTTGCTCCATTCCATAGCAAGTATAGCACCCTGCGAGAATCCTGTTGAGAGATTACGTGTTTGAAAAATGTAATCTATAACTGAGACCCGTCTGTGCCCCCTAACAGAGTGTAGCAACACGCTACCTGTGCAGAACAACTTGACAAGGTTGTGTTCAGTCAGCTATCTCCCCAATTCCTCCCCTCTGTAATCAGATCTCCCCTGCTGTAATAAAAGAAGGTCTGAAACCCGAATCTCATAGGTGGTCTTCAATTTGGCATTGAGATCCCCACAAAGGAAGAAATCGGGTTGATTCAATTTACACGATCCAGTTGGCTTTAAATCAGCTAAAAAAGCGAACAAATGTTTAAAATGACAGCACACAACATTTATGAAATCATTATAACAGTACAACCCTGAGACTTTCACTTTCAGAGTATAGTTAATCCAGGTGGAGAAACCACCCTTGGATCTGCCATTTAAGGAGGGAGTTGCTGCGCAGGAATAACATGCAAAACTATGGCAGGAAGAGGCTTTTTTTTGGCGTTCCCACAGCAGTGCCTTTAACAACAGGCACCACAATGGGAACGCCAAAAACAGTTCCTGCACGGCATGGATTGAAAAGTGCCTCCCTGTGTGCATCCACATGGCGCAGAGGCCCCAGGGGGGACTGTAGGGTCCCCTTTGTTTCCTCTCGGCCAAGGTTCACATGGAGGAGGAACCAGCATGTAAACCCTAGTGGAGAGGAATCTCCTAATATGCTTGGAGGGACTGAGGCGGTCCTTCCAAGCATATGGATGCCTCCTGACCGCTACAACACCACCAGGGAACTGAGGTTCCCTGGCAGATGTGGCGGGGCTGTAGGGGTCGCACCTCCCATCTCATAATAGGGAGGTGGGGAGACCGCCACAGCTGTACCCCCATGAGTCTGGGGGTCCGTGGACCACCAGACTCGTAATCAGCCCCCGAGTCTTGAGAATTAAGCGTCACCACATCCTCACATGAGGGGGTGGAGAAGCTTGTGACTGATGTTACAAGTGTAAGGTTGCTATGAGCAATGGACCTGCTTGTGGAGATCTTTCCCAATGGGGAAGAAATCTCCCTTTAGGAAAATATAGAACATTTCATAAAGTTTATTTTTGATTAGAAAATTATTTAATGTAATGTAAAAGTAAAATGCACAATATTTTTAAACCAATAATATTAACCTAGGAATACTTCATGAAAAAGCTGCAACACACTATTAGTTAAATTTACATTTGTATTGCTCTAAAAATTAAGTTAAATACATTAATTATTTTTTCAATATATTGAGAATGTTTACCTAATTTGCAACTAACATGTCCATGAGTCAAGTTTTTAAAATCATTTTAGGATTTTTAGGCTTTTCAGATAAGTTACAATCGTTACTTATTTTAATTTGAAGTGAATTATTACATTACAAAGAAATTTAGCATTAAAGATTAAAGACACGTTTTAAGCTTACTTTTTTATATATCTATTTTATACTTCGTATTATAGATTGGTTCCATTGTTTTCTGTAGCAGGGTGTTGTAGTACCAGTGGTTGGCCATGTATGGTGTTTGGCTTACTTCAAGGCTGGGGTGGAGTACATGTAAGCCTGTTTTGACACTATTAGGGCTATGACAGGATTAGAGGTAGTTTGTGAATAGCAATTGTCATAACATTATCTGGGTGTGTTTTATATTAACATATTCCTCTGTAAACCCCTTCTTAAATTTCCCTTACACTACCTGTTATAGTAATTATTCCCCATTTTACCCCCACTCCCCCGTCCATTCCACATTTAGTTAAATTTCATTCTTATGTGTGTGGAGATCTCCACCGGCATTCCGGGGTGTCTGTACAGAAAAGATAGGCACGGTGGAGGCAACAACTTCAATGTGTAGATTTGTGAAATGCAATTTCTAGAATGTGAAGTACTAATGAAGTTTACTTTATGTACTCTAAAATGCTTTCGTGAATTGGGTCCCATTTTACTGTCAATGCACACTCTCACGCTTTCTTCTCAATTACATTTCTTCACGATGCGATTCTTAAATGCTGTAAATTGCTTGCCTCTCCATATCTTTCACCTCCAGTCTCCATCACCAGGTACATCCTTAACTCTCGGTGTTTGTTTTATTATTACACATTCTAGGTGTACTTTTTCTAGTTTTTGTTATTTGTTTCCTTGCCATTTAACCCATCAAATATTTCCCATCTTACTCCCTCTCACATACCCTGGTGTCATTTAGATGTTTCTTAAAAATACCTCCAACATCTGATTTACTCTTCATTAGGATAAAATATACACGTTGAAATAGGAAACCATGTAGTTCATAATTCTGTGTTGCACAGTTACATTGTGGGTTAAGAACTTTGGGTAAAAGCTGTATGGTAATTGCATTTTAAATGCTGCTAGTTTTTATAGCTAAAAAGTGAAACTCCGTTGGTATTGCATATGCTCTTGTAATGAAGCATGAAAGCCTCCCCTTGAACACTCTTCATATTTCAGACCTCACCACAGGCTCTCTTGTTAATTCAGAAGCTTTCTGGGCAGCATAGATAGGAACGTATAATATGACTTTGTATTCAGTCCTTCTACTCCTTAGCAGCAAATAAAGCAACACCCTAGAAACAGACCTTGATGTCAACAGAATCAGTGGTGTAACCAAGGGAACATCCACTTGGCATGCCCAAGTGAGAATAACAGAAGAAACCCAAACAAAGTCTATGAATGCTAAATGTAAAAACCTTCATAATTCAGAACATGTGCAGGACTTGAACAACGTTGTAAAGAAAGAGCTGGAAAACAGGTTGGGCATCAAATGGGGAGATGAAGATCAGGCCAATTGAACAAGGACAGACATCGCATAAAGGGTACAAAGTGGCAAATACAAAAATTATTCAAGGGCACTTATGTTAGACTCGAGTAGGCAGGTAGCATTTATGCAATAGATCAGTACAATCAAGAATATTTCTGAAAATCTACAAATACATTAGAAACTCGTACCCATACATATATTCACGGTTTCTATTCAGCGTTTATTTTGTGAAAAAATAGAAGCGCTGGGGCGGTTGCGACACCAATGCTTCCTGAAGCCACAATTTTCGTGATTGATGGTTTGGTATTGTACCCTTCAATGTTGGGGGTTGAATTTGGGTGCGCTAGGGTCGATACCACTGGAGTAGATTTCTAGAGATTTCACACAGAACGAGTGGGCACAATGAAGTACTTCTGTTACTAAGGAATAGGGATGTTGTTTGCGGCTGCGGAGGCGGGATCAGTGCATTGGTGCATCCTCATGGGCAACAAGCAGCTGGGTTGGATAGTCTCCTAAGACATGAAGGTTAACCACTCTGGCAGCAATGGAGGAAGTTTTGTGCTGTGTTATAAATGGAGAGCGATAGGCCTACTGCTCACAGGCAAATATTTTTGGTTGGTACCTGAAGGTTGCATCATAAGTGAAAGACTTTGCCTGGAGGCAATGTAAGTCAAGTTGGTGCGCTGCTGCCAGCTCACGCTTTTTGCACCGCAACATTGCTTTAAGACATTGAGGAGGGCGCTTTTATCTGTGCAAAGTGTGACAGTGTGAAGAGGTTCTTCCTTTCACTATGGTGTACAGCACTGGCAGACCTCAACATTTTGAACAGATGGAGCACCGAGCCAAGGATTGCACCGCGCCTGGTGCATGTGCACTCCAAACCTTTCCATTGAGTTTGGCACCTGTCTGCCTGCCTAGAGCATAGCTAGTTATGCTGTAGTGTAGATGCTCTAAAAAACAGTGACCAACTCCTTTTTTTTTACCTTTATTTTTCTATTTTATAACACAATACAAAAGACCTGACAGCAGGTGGTGGTAAGTAAGGAGGGTGCGATCCTCATAAAAAGCATGTATCATTGTTATGAGCCCCAGAAACAGGCAGTTCCACAGTATGACATCAGGTCTCACCCCATTGGGCATGTGCCTCCCTGCCCATCAGCATGTTTCATCGCAGACCCCAACCCAGACTTTCCTCCCCACTATCATCAGTTTCATCACACCCCGAGGCGGACTCATCCAATGTCAGATTCAGGAGGGCATCACATAGGTCTCTCCAGTCCATTAAATCCTCTGCTAGTTTGTCATTGTGTCTGTGCAACTTCATGTGAAGTTCTTCTGCTAAGGATCTCTCCATTATGTCCCTGTACCAGTGTGCTTTCTCAGGCATTCTTCGACCCATCCATGTGAGGACGACCTGACATCTAGCCAATACCAATGCCAAGTGTAAAGATTTGATGCACAGTTTCCTCCCCTTTAGCAAAGCAAAAGACAGTAGACTATCCCTCCTGCACCTCTATACCAGTTTCATCATATGTAATAGTCCAGCGCAACAAACCCGGACACCAACCTGTGGTGTCACTGTGTTCCAGATCCTAGAGCAATGCTTGAATGGTGTGCGCAGGAATTAAAGAATATCCCGGAATTTGCTCTTAAGTATTCAAAAAAGTTTTTTATTAGGTAAATTTCATAAATGATTCACAGAAAACATGCAGTTCAGCCAACGCGTTTCGTTCTCAGCGAGATCTTTATCAGGGCTTCTCAGGGTAATACCCCTCTTGAAAAAGCTTTTTTTTTCGGCATTACTGACGCCGTTTTGTGAACTTTCAGGCCGGATCATGGCCTTGGGTTAGTGCCCGCTTTCTTCTTCGGAAGTACTGTCTAGAGCTTCTTAAATGCTGATTGGCATCAGACTGTCGGTGTACACCGGGAAGGACCCACATTACGGAAGCCTTATACTAAAAAGGCGTGTCTATCATAACCTGCCACAGATTATAATACCATTGGACTTCTTTTTATGTGACTTGGATTGTGATCGCCTTTTACCGGACTCAGTTGACTCAGACATATCACATCCTGACAGTTGGACGAATTTCTTTGGACTTATTTATGCAACCCGGGAACGTGACTACATTAAAAGTCTTTTCTATTCCTTAAAGATATTTTCACTTTCTACCGGGATCCCTTCGGTGTACATGATAGCAGCTGTACTTACAGCACATGCAAACCTAATAGTTCTCTGCTTCAAGAGGGGTATTACCCTGAGAAGCCCTGATGAAGTTCTCTCTGAGAATGAAACGCGTTGGCTGAACTGCGTGTTTTCTGTGAATCATTTATGAAATTTACCTAATAAAGAACTTTTTTGAATACTTCAGAGCAAATTCCTGGATATTCTTTAATTCCTGCTCACACCATTCAAGCAAGTTTTCTCCCCTTTGGTCGCTTAACATTGCCTAACCAACAGCACTGAGGCGTGAGGACTATGTGTAGGTAGGTGGTCCCAACAATATCAGCCACAACTTGACAACAAAATGCCTCTACCAAAATGCAGTGCTAGGCTAAGTGTAAAAAGTCTGCACCGTCTGCACCACATCTGGGGCAGCTATCAGGACGTGTCGGGGATAAATGGTGCAGTGCTCTACGTGTGAGATAAGTCCTGTGTAGGAGTTTGTAATGTACTAACTGGAAACAAGCATTGCTGGAGTCAGTATGTCTTAGTTTATTAACCCATGTTCAATCGCTGTCAGATAGTGGTGTGTTGAGGTCCAAATCTCATGCAAACATGCATGAAGAAGGTTCCCAAGGCTTCTGCCCACATTGCTCTATAAAGTAAGGATATTAGGTGGCATCCCGTGCTACAGGCTACTAGGACCCCAGGTGTTTGTGTGGGACCAGAGGCCGCAGTGATTAAGGCCAGTTGTTCCTAGCCACATCCGCCAGACTATCATGTTGTAACAAGCCTTTGCAATGCAAGAGGTCTCGCATTTGCGAGAGTTTGAGCTATTGGCATTGTAAACAACAATGCCTTTTATTTATGTGTTGTTTTTTTAAAACATAAACAAAAGGCATTGTCATTTACAATGCCAATAGCTTAAACTCTCTCAAATGCGAGAACTATTGCATTGCAAATGCTTGTTTCAAACGCCACTGCAGCAGATGTAAAACATCAACAGAAACCAATATTTTTATTGAAAGTTTCTATTTTTTAAATTGAGCACTAACTTCACCATCTATGTATGCTTGACCTGCAGTGAAATTTAATTGGCGACAAAGAATGGTCTAGATTTGTTTCTGAGCACAACGTTATTGCTCTACAAGAAACTTGGGATACCTCATCCAGTTTTTGGCTGGATGGGTTTACGAGTTTCGCTGTAGCCGCAACCCCCAGTAACGTTGGTAGAGCCAGGGGAGGCCTGTTGACTCTATTTTCACTAGACCTTAAAGGTCCTTTAAGGCAGATTACACATGATTCCCCCAACTTTTTAATTGTGGAAAGGGAAATTAGTCCTACAAAGAGTATTATGTTAATAAATTTTTATAATTCAGGAAACAGGGATTGTTGTAGAAATAATATTGTTGCCCTAGATTCCTTCTTAAATTCAGTCAGCCATAATGCTCATACCAATTTCGAATACGTGCTTATGGGCGATTTTAATATCCACCCTTGTAAACATTTGTGTGGCTTAACTGACCCTATGGGAGTTACGGGATCGGAGGGACCCCACTTTGAGCATACTAAATCAGGCGAAGAGCTGGAACAACTTGTGGCTAATTTTAATCTCTCAGAACCTACAAATACAGAAGGGGAGTTCAGAACACCTACTTTTAAGGGGATTGTCCCTGGCACAATAATCGATTACATATTTGTGACCCCAGCTATTTCTAACAGGGCTATGTCCTACTGTACAGTTCCCTTTCCCCTCAGTGACCACAACCCTGTTCTTCTGGAGGTCACCTGGGGGGACTCCATCGGTCCGATGCCGGAGCAAGCCAAAACAGGGCTTGCTCTACACACAATTGACCAGGGTAGAAGGCTCAAGTGGGTAAATGTGTTACCTGACGATTTTTATGTTGATATTCTCCCGCATATAGAGGATCAGGTCAAGATCTGTCAGAACCCAGACTCCCCAGATTATGAGATAATGGATGCTTTTCAAACCATTTGCAGTCAAATTTCTTCTAACCTCACGGTTAAATTGAGGAAGGGGGAAATTAAACATCGCCGCTGGTTTGATGCCTCATGCTCGAAAGCCCATAAATCTTTAAAGGCGGCGCTTAAAGCAAACCCAAGGGTGAGGACACACATTGCAATTTTAAGAAAAGAATATAAGCGAGCTATCAAGGTTAGGCAGGATATAACTAAAAATGAGGCCTGGGAGAATGTACTCTCCATTGATATTTTACGGGACAGCAGGCAATTTTGGGCCGTAATTAACCAGCCTTTCTTCTCTGATTCGCCCAATCTAGCCATGGACTGTGTCATCCCGGATGATAAATGGTTAGCACATTTTAGATCAGTCTATGGAGATAATGGCACGGTAGCCCAGTCGTCTAACATGACCGTCCCGGAGGCCCCCCCCATATTTTTTAACAGGGTTGAGGTCGAGAAAGCGATTCTGGCCACCAGTAAGAACAAATCCCCTGGGCCAGACGGGGTGCCGGTGGATTTGTATATACACTCTCCAAAACTATGGGCGGCCATCCTAGCTAACGTATTCACAGCAGCAAACGGTAACCCTCTGCCAACCACATGGGTTACCTCTACAATTGTTCCCATATTCAAGAAGGGGCACCGGGATGATCCAGGGTGCTACAGGCCCATATCCCTTTTGGACTCTGCAATTAAGTTCTTAGGCAGAGTCCTCTTGGCCAGGTTAAGGGTTACTGAAAAAATGAGATGGGAGAGGGTCAGAAGGGCAACTTTAACGACCAAGGCAACTTAGGCCCCTACAACAACTAGTAGAACAAAAAGAAGTGGCCTGGTCAAAAATTATTGTAAGTGTGCCATGTTGAGTCTAGAACCATGAGTCCATTAATAACACTGAAGTGATAGCACAGGGCTAGAAAAAATTCCCATCAGCCCACCCATCTGGTGGAGTATCGTCACGTGGGAGATGTATCATAAATCCAAATCTTGATCAACGCACCTGGTAATGATGCAAAGATGGATTTCGTAGATATAGTCTTGGACCACAGTGCTTCACTGGTGATGCTAATGGAGTGCAGTGCGAGTGAAGAGTGAAGAGTAAAAGTGAAGATAAAATTGACTCAAAGGACCAAAAATCAATTTATTGGGTATGGTACTAGGGTCAAGCTTAAAAACAACGCCCAATAGTTTTAAATAATAACTATATCAAGGCGTGGTGTAATGAGGTCGACATGTTTCAGCTAGATGGACAACTGGGCCTAGCTTTCTTCAGGACCTGGTGAATTATGCGACTGCAAACTACAGTAAGTAAATTACAATAATAGTGAATTTGTACACTTATAATGGATAAATCCTACCAGTTACTCTGAGCCCAGATGTATACTGGTGGTAATCCAGTAATGCGGTTTTTCCCAGCGTTCTGTGGGAAAATGCCTCACCTCACCCGGCACCCACTCGGGAATAAGGAGGCCCCGCTCTGTCCGTCGGTACCTTTACACCAACATCCGAGAGGGAGTGGAGGTTAAGGGTTAGTCCGGAGAGTTGTGGAGGTTTGGCTGATATCCAATACGGTTTCAGAGAGAAGAGAGGAACAATAGAGCAGTGCTCCAACTTACACCTGTTGATCTCAAAGTATACGGTGGCCAAGGAGGGGTCCCTGTACCTAGCATTCATGGACCTCTCCTCGGCCTTTGACTTGGTGAACAGGTCTAAGTTGTGGGACATCCTTTTGAAGATTGGGATTGATGAGGCACTGGTTAGGTTTATGGCTTCGCTCTATCAAGAGCTTTTTGCAGTTGTGCGGGTTACTAAAGAAGGTAGATGCACGTCCCGTTTTAATTCCATGCGAGGGGTCAGGAAGGGCTACATACTGGCCCCCCTGCTTTTTACAATTTATATCAATGGCCTAGGTAGCTACCTGGATGCAGTTGCCACAGACATTCCGCGTGTAGGAGAAGTTAAGATCCCTGCTCTCCTATACGCGGACGACACGGTGCTGATAGCCCGCACCGGCGTCTGTCTCCAGCAGCTCCTGGACGCTTTTGGCACTTTCATGGACCAACTAGACCTGAAGGTCAATTCAAACACGTCACACACCATGGTTTTTGGCCACCAGAGGAAAAGGGCTCTGGTTAAAATCTTCAAATGTAAGGGTGAAGTCGTTTCTAGTGTTTCTGTTTTTCCCTACCTGGGGGTGCTTTTTGACGACAAGGGTAATTGGGGCCCACAGGTAAGGGCCAAAAGCCTGGCGGTGGCCAGGACATCAACGGCCCTTATGGGTTTTGCTAAAAGGCTGGGCTCTAGACCGATGGAAGCCCTTTTAAAGGTCTATAACAGTAAATGTTTTTCAGTGGCACTGTATGGCGCACCATTATGGAGTTATGTATGCCTAGAATCCATCCAAAAGGCGGAAAATAGATTTTTACGCTCCCTCTTGTCTGTTCCCCAGTCAACACCCACCTTTTCTATACACTCAGAAGTGGGTTTGGATTATGTTTATGATAGGTTAAATTTGGCGCCCTTAATCTTTTGGCTCAAGACATGGCTCAATAAAGAACTAACCCTTAATCATTTAATAATGAAGGAAGTCATGTCTTTGGATCATAGTAGCAGAATACCGTGGATGGCCTACTTGAAGAAGTCCTTTATGGAACTGGGCCGCCCGGAACTCTTTACAGACCCCTCTGGCATTATGACACAAGATGTAGCAATTGTTAAGAAACAATTTATATCAAGGGCAAGAGCGTGCCGAGAGGAAAGGGAACTGCAAAAGCCAGCAGTGAGACGACACTATCTGCTAATGAACTCCATTGCACTAGAACCTTATTTACGTTTTGTCACCAAGCCATTTTACAGGTTTCTTTTAACCAAATTTAGATTTAACCTTATACATTTTTATTTGGGAAGTTTTACCACATGGGTGAAACCAGAGTCAGCACCGCCCTGTACCTGTGATAATTTTTCTGTAGAAGATACCATGCACTTTATTATGTTTTGTGATTTCTTTTCTGATCACAGGAAAAAATATTTGTTACCCGTATTAAGGGAAGCTGGCTTCTCCCAGGTGAGACCAGCAATGTTCTATCTTCAATCATTATGTAACATCCGCATCACATTTTGCATGGCAAATTTTTTGGGTGGCGGCGGCTAGATCGAGATCACGCAAGACATTATAAGTTTGCTCCCTTATGAACTGTATTTTAACACTCTTTTTTTTAAACTCTGTTTTTAGCCTATATACTTCGTCTCATGAATTCGATTGTTATGAAATGGTTTAATTGTGTTTTACTTGTATTTAAATGTTTTTATTCGCATTGTATGATTTTTAACTAAATCGAATAAAGATTTATTGACTGACTGACTATGTATGCTTGACCTGCAGTGCCCATATTCGCGCCCCGTTATGTAACGTTTGAATATTAATTCTTATATATTTCGTGTTGTGTGAAAGGCAGGCAATGTTCGTACTCAGAATATAGTCTAACGTTGCGCTTTTAGGCGAGAAAGAGATAGCAGTTTGTAATACCGGCACGATGTATACACGTTCTGAGCTGATGGCCCTGAGACCCCCTCGGTGCTCGTCTTGCCCTTGGCCTATTCTGGACGTTTGGAGCCAGGAATATGTATGTAGAGACTGTCATTTCTCCCTCTCATCTCTCGACCTAACAAATAGTCCGGCCCACGCCCAGAGTCCCGACTTTACATATGGAGTCTGTCCTTCTCTGACTCTTAGAGCAGCGCTGGTCAATTGCAGATCATTGGGCAAACATGCCATTGACATCTGGCAGTCCCTCCAGGACAACAATTGGAATCTTTTTTTCCTAACAGAAACATGGTTGAATGATACCACGAATCCTATTGTCATTCTTGCCCTTCCGGAGGGTTGCAGTATCATTTGTAAACAGGGAGGTGGCGTTGCCCTAATTTATAAATCTAAATGGACGGTTACCATCCCTCTTTATGATCAAATCGACTGCATAGAAGGACTGCCTTTTAGTGTTAAAATATCCCCGTCCACTTCTTGCTCTGGAATACTGATCTACCGCCCCCCGCACTCTAACACCTCACACCTGCCGGTTCTGGTGGATTATATTATTCAGATCAGCACACGCTATGCTAACTTCACTGCTTTAGGGGACTTTAATCTCCACGTAAACGAGGAATCTTGCCCCCACAGCAAAAACTTTGTTTCCACGCTGGCGGCCTGCAATCTAGCCCAAAAAGTACTA
Source organism: Lissotriton helveticus (assembly GCF_964261635.1). NCBI lineage: Eukaryota > Metazoa > Chordata > Amphibia > Caudata > Salamandridae > Lissotriton > Lissotriton helveticus. The sequence continues at coordinate 245,763,162 of NC_136069.1, read as the reverse complement.
CTACCTACGCATAAAGCGGGACACACATTAGATTTGATCTGCTCCAATTTGACAAATATCCTGACAGTTCACCCTATTCCGGTCATTTGGTCAGATCATTTCCTCATCCCTTTTGAGATTGATATTCCTTGTCCCAACAGACCTATTCTCACCCCCAAGGCCTCAGGGAGAAACTGGAGCCGCATTACCTTAGAGACGCTCCAGGAATATTAAAAAAATTCACAACCTATCCCGTCGTCTGACCTCGACAGGAGCATTGACTATCTGGACGCCTGGATCGGTCAGGCCCTAGACGCTTTGGCCCCTCTGAAACCCATTAAAACCTACAGGGCAGTACCATCAGCACCTTGGTATTCCGATGAGCTCCGTCAGAAAAAAGCCTCATGTAAATCTCTTGAACGATCTTAGAGGCAGAACTACTCCTTGGAAAGCAAAGCTACCTACAAGACGGCCCTCAAGGAATACCGTAGACTGATTGTGGAGCACAAAAGGGATTACTTGGCCTCTAGAATCAAACAAGCTAGCCATGGCGCCAGGGAGATCTTTAGCATAGTCAGATCCTTTACAGACCCTAACGCGCTGATTCAGATTCAGCCTGCCTCCCAGTCCCTTTGTGACAAACTTTCGCAATTCTTTGAGGAAAAAATTGAGAATATATACACCTCCTTCCCTATCTCCAATAGTGATGGACTGGAGGAGGAACCCATTACTCATAATTTACGGACCCCTGCCCTATTAGAATTTGCAGACATATCTGAAGCCGACTCTATGGTGGAACTACTCAAATGTAAATCTGGATCACCTAATGACCCTTGGCCAGCGAAACAATATAAGAAACTGGCAGCTTTTTCTCAATCGCTACCTAAACCATATTTGGAATGAATCCTTGAACGGGTAGATTCCCCGCCAAATGGAAGCACGCTTCTCTGGTCCCCATCCTGAAAAAGCCCAATTCAGACCCAGACAATCCTAGTAATTACAGGCCAATTTCTCTTTTGCCCGCTCCAGCTAAGATCCTGGAAAAATTGGCACACTCCCAGCTTGCGAATTACATTGAATCCAATGGACTTCTGCATGACTCTCAGCATGGCTTTCGGTCGGGCCACAGCAAGGAGTCAGCCCTGATTGAAATGGCTGACTCGGTGAGATGGACGCTCGACCGGGGGTCGAGGGCGGTGTTAGTGCTGCTGGATCTTTCGGCAGCATTTGACACCGTCTCTCATAGGATCCTGCTGAGAAGGCTGGGGGACCTGGGTGTAGGCGGCTCTGTGCTGAAGTGACTTTCTTCTTATCTATGCGACCGCACACAGCAGGTATATACCTTTCCTTATACCTCCTCCGCTAGACCACTCAAATGGGGAGTTCCTCAGGGCTCATCCTTGAGCCCGCTCCTGTTTAATGTTTACTTTACCCCCCTGGCCAAATTAATTGCGCAAACTGGGATTAAAACCACCTCCTACGCTGATGACATTCAGCTACTTTTTACCTTTGACGAACCGTCTGCCTCTGCCTTTGATCCATTGAAAACCTGTCTCAGGGATATCTCCAGATGGATGGACTCTAACTCTCTCCGACTCAACGCTGGAAAGACGGAGATCCTGTTTTTCAATTGCCGTCCCCTCTGGATTCCAGCCTGTGGTGGCCTGAGGATCTGAGCCAAGCCCCCACGCCCAAAGACTCTGTGAGAAATCTGGGAGTTCGCTGGGATAACCATCTTAGTTTTAATGCCCAGGTCCAAGCAGTAGCAGCATCTTGCTTTGCGAAGATCAAGACAATAAACAGGCTTATTAACTATCTGCCAGTTGACTGCCGTAAGACTGTGGTCCAAGCATTGATAACATCCCACCTTGACTATGCCAACGCGCTATACCTTGGTATCACAGCAGGTTTATGTCATAAACTCCAGACTGTCCAAAATGCTGCCGCTCGGCTGGTGGAGAGAATTCCTGCTAGACATCACATTTCCCCACATCTCCGCAAACTGCATTGGTTACCCATTGCTAAGAGATGCGTATTCAAGGCCATGACTATGGCTTTTAGAGCTTCTAGGGGTAAAGGATCAGCCCATTTGAAAAGCACTCTGCGGCCGTATGCCAATGCCAGGACATTGCGCTCTAGTTCCTTACTTCTTCTCGCCACTCCCAGATTCAAACGAACTCGTTCAGGAGGGAAAACATTTGAAGTTTGCGCCACTCAGTGTTGGAACAAGCTCCCGATTGCCCTCCGTGCCTGTCAGACAGAATCGGTATTTCAAAAATCAATCTCGTACGACCCATCTTTTCTGCTTATAACGTTTCTTTCTTTTCTCTTTTTTTCCCCTTTTCTACGCCCCCTGTTCCCAGATCTATCAGCGCCGGGACGCCCCGTTGGGGCAGCTGTGCGCTTTATAAAATACACAAATAAATAAATAAATAATAACAGTTTTTATGTGAGGTAGTAACTGCGGTCTGACAGCAAAGAGGTGCTTGTGACTAAAGCATGGTGGTGCATGGTCCTCCTGAGGTGACCTTTCCTGGTGAGGTGACCCTTCCTTGCCTTGTCTGTCAACCCGGGGGCAATGCAGAGCAGTGTACATGCGCACACACACACGCACAAACAAACATAAGGTCAGTTTGACGTGCTCTGTACCAGCAACCCCTTATCCTGCCACTATAACGTGAACAGGTCACGAGTGCCTGTCACACACTGAGTTGTGTCACACACTGAGTTGTCTAGGCGCTCTATGAAGCCACGGGGAGGGGAGCCGGACACAAACACATGCACAGGCGTCACGTTAGTGTCTCGACCGGCAATGTCTGAACCTACTCCATATCATGCATTGTCTGGACAGGAGCACATGGGATGCGCCACACATAAGCGCTCACACACTCACAAATCAAAGACGCCATGTTGGCAGCCGCCCTCTCCCTCCTGCAGCCTCCACTCCGGCCAGCAATAGTCACCTGACTCTACTGCACTCTGTAGGGTGTCTTGTGCCCTCAGTGGAACGCCAAGAAGGGTTACCCAATGTTAAAGGCGTTATGTCTACCGCCGACCACAGCACCGAGCCAGGTCTCTGGCCACAGTGCACAACACACAGCATCTGCTAATTCACCTGATAATGAGCGCACAAGCTGTCACTGTCCTGCCAAGCACCCTCATGATATCACTGCACCCATATACACACACATCTGCGTGCCATGCTGCACAGTGTCTGCAGCCGGCAGCGGTGCCAATGAAGGCCCTATGCCAGCAGTACAGTCCCCTGCCATCAAAGAAACACAGGGGCAGTTGCACACAGATTCACACAAACAAAAACAGACACACGCCTCATAGATGTCATTTGAGGCCCTCTTCTCCATCAATATGAACTAACAACCGCTATTGCAGTACAGCCATGTTCTGGGGCACATATGCACACACAGGCAGCATGCACTGAAGATGCAGTGTCAGCCCCCTCCCCGCCCCCCAGTGCAGCAGGTGAGATCCGTTGATGCTGCCTGCTGGGTCTCACGCAGGTCAGAGTTGCATCATTAGAGCAGGAGAGAAGGAGAGAGATGCGAGGGGTTTGCACAACCTGCAGGAGGCATCACTTATACACAGCATGAGCCCGTGCAAGCCTCGCCACCACTGCCTGGCTCTGCCTGCTCTCTGCCCACCCATGCTCTCCTGCCCGTGTATGCATCACAGCAGCATGAGCCAGTGCAAGCTTCAGCACCGCTACCCTGCTCTCTGCCCCATCGTGCTCTCCTGGCTTTGGAAGCGTCACAGCAGCACACGCCTGTGCAATCTTCAGCGCCACTGCCTGGCTCTGCCTGCTCTCTGCCCACCCATGCTCTCCTACCCCAGTAGGCGTGCAGGGAGGGGAGGTGTGAGAGTCCAGCTGATGCAGACTTCCTCTCCTCCACAACAGGAAGTGAGCATAGTTTTACCTGGAATGAAGCAGTCAAGGGGAAGTAGGCTGCTCCCGTGCCTTAAGAAGGCATCTGGAGACATAGCTCAGGAGGACCGAAGTGATTCTTCTATGCATTGGGCAGAAGCAGCTAGCAATAGAGCTTTGAAAACCGAAACTTACAAAGTACTATAGGTTCAGGAGCAGAGGCATCTTCAATGGAGGACATCATGCCTCCAAGGCATGCACTAACCACAGACCCCTCTGGCCTGCCTGCTATCAAGGTGACCATCGCCAGTTCAGTCGGACCCCTGACGAGAACTTATCGAAGCACTCGTTCCTGCTGACTGATGAGACAGAGAACACATCTCCGGACAAGACAATCTGTATGCTCTTCCCCAGCCTCACTCCAAGCACTGATGAGCCTTATCTGGGGGCTGTTCATTCTGAACCACGCATGAACCCCAGATAACTGATGCTTTTGATAGGCTCTTTTGATTCCCACAGCAGAACTGGTACCGCCCCTGTAATCCACGAGTTCATTACACGCCACGCTTGAGCTTTGGGGCCCATCGGGAGACGGGTAGGGGAAAGACCGACCGGAGACAATATAAGGTGTGATAAAGGCCGCTTTATTGGGAACAGGTGCATCTTAACACATAACCACATCCTTGGTCTTTGCCGTACAAAACTAGACCTAACTAAATATACACATACCTGACCAAACCCCCACCCCCACCCCTAACAAGTTCCCCCACCAACAACATAAACATAAGTACGAACTACCCAACCGCCTGCCTCAACTGTTTAAACACTTGCCATATGTACACTCCCTCCCCCTCTGTCCAGGAAAACTCATTCCTCCTATCCTAGCCCCCCCTTTAACTAGGAAAAAGCGCCACCCCAACAACAATTCACCAGCACCTGCCCCCAGTGACATCAGATCCCAACCGACCTAACCAAAAAGAGCGCACCTGCTCCCAACAAAAAACCTCTCCTGAAAAAAACCCAGGACCCAAACAAACCCCCCCGCTCATACCTACCCGAAACCATGCCTCATAGGGAGGGTGGGCGGGACAACAACTCTCCTGACTACTCGGCTGCTGGGTCACTGTCCACGAAATGGTGCACAGTGACCCAAAATGGCCGTTCTTATTCACCCCAAGCCCAAAAGGAGCCCAAAGCGAGCCCAAATACACCTGACAAGCCCAACCAGCCTAAACCTGGCTTCCTGTCCCCTCACTATACTGTCCCCCCCTTTCCTCCCGGGCCCCAAAATTCCCCGGGGGGGCGAGCCTCCCTCTGGTCGGCCACCCACCGCAAAGTCCCATTGGGGCCCATCGGGAGACGGGTAGGGGAAAGACCGACCGGAGACAATATAAGGTGTGATAAAGGCCGCTTTATTGGGAACAGGTGCATCTTAACACATAACCACATCCTTGGCCTTTGCCGTACAAAACTAGACCTAACTAAATATACACATACCTGACCAAACCCCCACCCCCACCCCTAACAAGTTCCACCGCCAACAACATAAACATAAGTACCAACTACCCAACCGCCTGCCTCAACTGTTTAAACACTTGCCATATATACACTCCCTCCCGCTCTGTCAAGGAAAACTCATTCCTCCTATCCTTCCCTTTAACTAGGAAAAAGCGCCACTCGAAAGCCCCCCTTACGGCTTTCGACCCCCCCTTAGGGCCCCTGCACCTTTGGATACCTGCGCAACCTACGGCCTGATCTACTGCCTCCTTCAGCTGCACAATATAGAGCTCCATCCCGTATCGTGACAAATGCACGCCGTCCTCACTGAAAAAATACACCGTCCCATATCTCAGCTCCGGGTGCTCCATTTTACCCAAACCTTCTTTCTCACAGAAAGCCCTCATCTCCCTGTTAATTTTCCTCCGTGTCCTGTCAATAGCCGCTGGCCTCTCTGCCCACCTCCGGCACTGTCTGGGAATGAATTCCGACCAAATGACATAACACCCCGCCCACTGCCTCTGAATTTCCAGCAAATCCCTCTTCATTTGTTTCACCAGTGCCAGCCCCTTACACTGCACCAAGTCATTTTCACCCAAATGGATGACTACCACATCCGGACAGATTCCCCCCCTCACAACATTGTTTAAAACCGGCACCAACTCGTGCCAACGCATGCCCCCTTTACCCCTCCAATGACACCTAAACAACTGTTCGTCCAACTCCAAATTGAGGTTCCTGTGTTTCTCCCATTCGGCCCTTTCCGCTCTCTTAACAAAGGAGTGGCCCACCACGTAAATGCTCATCGCTGCCGCAGTAGGCCCCGCCACCGCACCTGCAAAGATACATATGGAAGCAATGGGCCAAGCATGTCAAACTCACTCCACTCCTACCCCCCGCATCCTGATTTCCAGCGTCCCAGCCATTTGATCTCCTCCTTACCCCAACACTTTCGCGCCGCCTCCGTCGCCGCCCCGATGCGGAAGGAATGTGTCCCGAATTCCTTCGGGTCCTCACCCATAGATCGTAGGGCGTGCCGCAGGACCCACAGCATCTGGGCTGCTGTCACCCGACCAGCCTCTCCCCGGCCAAAAACCTCCGCACTGTCCTGCACCGGCCCGTCCGCCAGACGTCTCCCCCACCCCGCCGGACATACAGCCTCCGACCCCCCAGGACCCAGTACCACCCAAGTACCCTCTCCACGCTGATCCGTCTTCGACCGTCGCAGGCGCACCGCCACCTCCCGGCCACGCAAATCCACCTCCCCCCACTTCACACTTCACGTCCTTGCAACCCCACCATCTCCGACACCCGGAACGCACCAAAAAACATCCATGACATCAGCGTGGAAAACAGCACCGTCTCCGCCTGATCCCTGCACGCCCCGGTAGGCGGCGCACTAAGCCTCCCAGCATCCCTTCCGTAATAGGACGTTGCTGGCGCACCCGCGCCCCCTTCTCTCTCTCCCAACCCTCCAAAAGCCGCCCCCCCCAACTCTCCCGCCGAAGGCGCATAACCCCACCAGAGCTTCCCCATGAGTGCCACTCCCGCCAATTTCCCCGCAATCGTCACCCTCGCCAGCCCCTTGTCTATCAAACCGAGCATGAACCTCCCCACCTGATCCTCCCGAGGCAACTTGCCACGCTGCCTTACCGCTCCAAACCACAGAAACTCCAGCCAAGCCTGCTCGTAAGTCCTCCACGTGGACGTCGCCAGGGACGCCTTCACCAACTGAACGACCCGCGCTCTCCCACCGACCAGAGCTCCTCTGGCACCGTCATCTTGACTGCGGCCGCCTCCGTGGCTAGCCCATGGAACCTCTGCCACTGTGAACGAGACAAAGCATCCGAAATGTCAGTGTCCACCCCCGGAACATGCTGGGCTTGAAACAAAATGTCATGCTCCAGGCACTTCAAGACGAAAACACGCATCAACTTCAGCACCTGCGGCTCCATTGCGGACTGACGATTTACCACTTGGACCACCGACATATTGTCCACTCTGAACAAAACACGCCTGTGCGCCTATTCCTGCGCCCAAACCGTCACAGCCACCACCAACGGGAAAAGCTCCAGGAACGCGATACTCCTTCCCCCCGCCTGCCAATGAGCCGGCCATTGCTCCGCGCACCATCTCCCCGCCCAGTACAGCCCGAAACCGCCGACTCCCGCCGCGTCTGAGGACATCGTGACGTCCCACTCCCAGTCCTCCGGGGGCGCTCCGGGGACCCCATTAAAACGCCCCAGAAAAGACAGCCACATGCTCAAATCCTCTCTCGATCCCGCCGACAGGCGTACGTGATGGTGTGGCAACGTCAGACCGGACAATGCCAGCCCCAGCCGAAGACAAAACGTCAGTTTCGCCCGCACCACACGGCACGCAAAGTTCAAATGTCCCAGCAACACCTGGACCTCCCGCACCTTCACCTTCCGCCTGGCCAACATGCCCCTCACCAAGTCCATCATCACCACTCGCTTGTCCTCCGGTAGGCGTGCTTCCATGGCCGCCGAGTCGAGCTCTATACCGAGGAATGACAGCACCGTGCTGGGCCCTTGTGTATTCTCCGGTGCCAACGGAACCCCCAGGTAACCCATCAGGTCCGTAAAACTGTCCAGCTGACGCTGGCAGTCCGTCGAACCGGGCTGACCCACCAAGAAGAAATCGTCCAGGTAGTGCGTCATCGCCTCAGAGCCTGTCCGCCAGGAAAAAGCCCCCTGCAAGAAGTGTGATGTATTTCCTATGGGAACTGTATCAATATTCCTGCTTCTAACCCTTGTCCGGTTAATAGATCAATAGTGGCAATACAACGGCACCGAAACCCGCTTTCTGATTAGGCGATAGCGCATGCTACCACATTAAGCAAGCACTATTCCTCCAGCCCCCATAGAAAGCATACCGAGTTCTCAAACCAAATCAAACCTCCAGCAACCTGGGAAATCCCCCGCAGCTATTGTTTTGATTTAGTCAAGAACTCCAGTAAAGAATGTAAGAACGACCAGTTCTTATGACATCCTTATTGACGTATTTATGTCCATCCTTACGTCAATCTCTGCACCTTTCAGGTATAAATAATACCGACATTGCCCTAAGCAAACACACGGTGGTGACGAGATTGGAGCAGCACGACTTGCCGAGGAGCCCAGCTGATGCAGAAAGCCCACGGACGCTGCCCCTCCCTTTTGACGCGCTGAGAGAGAGACGCTGCCTTTTCTCTTGCCGAGAAATCCAGCTCCGGCGTTTCCAGCCGCCCTCACAGGCAGCTGGGATATCAAGTCCTGAGATAGAGATACCAGCCCTCCAGCCTTCTAAATCCCATGTACTGAGCTGAATAACCCCTTACAGAGAATTCTTGAGTCAGACCCTTGGCAAAGCAAACTTAACTTAAACTGCTACTTATCTACTCCCGCCCACGTATTAGGCTTAGGTCAGGTACACTGGGGTAGGCGTAGTTAGAAGCACCAGTTGAGTACGATTAGTCAATGTATATATGTATGTATCTATTTTATCCATTTTAAAGTATCATATGGCTAAGAAACCATATCAATGCTTTTACAGTATTATTTTATAATTCTGCTTTTACTGTATGCACTGTACTTAACTATAAGTATTGCAATAATAGCGATTCATTTCTCTTGTATGAGAAAAGAGACTGATCAATAAATAACACCTTTTTATTGAACACGCCTGTCTCTTCCTTTTCTCTACAATCTGGTGAAACTAAGAATGCACGTACTGACTGAGTAAAATAAGTTGTCTTTTGTTTTCACACGACTCTAGAGATATACTCTTGATTAGGGGGAGCAAAGTTGTTATGTTCTATGGTTGTCAGAAACTAAATCCCTTCTTGTCTATCCAGGGAGGTTAAACTCCTCCTTGCCTATTCGAGAAAGTTTCTAGTGAACTCTGAGCTAGCTGGCACACACATAACTTTAAGTCTAATATCGTCAGTAGAAGACCTAGTTAACCACAGTCCTACGTCTATACTATTGAAGATATTATTCCAATGCGCAGAGCCTATTGGAAAAATAGGAACTACACTACATCGCGCCCAACTGTTTGGATAGGCGATAAATCTAACGTAAGACATTAGAGTAACTCAGTCGTGCTTTTTCACACAGACCCTTTTTTCCCACAAAACTCCAAATACGTCTGGAGTGGGTGAAAGGTTAAATCCGCCAAACTTAGTAGGAGGAGACTCCTATGTATGGTTCTTGGTTTATTCAACGTTGAAGGATACACTGTTCCAAAATATTGTGCATCTAATCTTTGTTTCCGTAGAAACCTGACCTGCAAATAAACAAAATAACCTTCCTGTCAGTAAAATGTCAGACAGTGAAGTAGAAAGGGAGACAGCTAGAGTAGCAGCTCAACTCCTAGCGAATGACAATAGTCTCCTACAGCAAGACCCGGGGGCAATACTAATCCCTGTCAACATAAGAAAAACTATAACTTTAAAACTTATAGAAAATGGCTTGACACCGAGAGGTGGTACAGTAATATTCGTAATTGAGGCACACGAATATCGGCAGACAGAGGTATTCTATTCATGGATAAACTTTCCAGCAGCAAACGCTGTAACAAAAGAGTTCCACTATTATAAAATAGAGGAACCACCAGATATCTACACTCCTTTCGAGGAGGTGGAGATACCACTCAAATACCAAGAGCACCTGCTCTGGTTTAATGGCGCCCTAAAACATAATAATCACATCACCAGGCTCGGTCCACTAGGTAGACCAGGAGCAACGTGGCCGGTCCTAGCCGGATACACACCACATCCAGACATTGTAGAAATGCCTGCACCAGATCTTTTAGCACAGCTAAAACAACTAATCAAAATACACAGACAATTAGTCCAATATGTAATGCGGACTTCAACAGTCCAACCAGCTATTAAAATTCCACAGCTGACCCCTCATCAGGGGAACACAAATAAAATCACACCACAGAACATACAGTCCTGTCTAGGTAAAGTACCCGCAAAACGGGAACAAATTCCATTCTGGTTAGCTAAAAAAATCACTCAAATAGAGGCGGCATTTCCAGATACCACCCCTGTTGAGAAACACAGAATTCTGACTATCTGTCTTCCAATGGGAATCGCACCACATGTGGAGGACTGTGACACTTGGGGTACAGTCTTTGCTTCCATTTACACAAAAACACATGGTGTTCCATCCATGTCAGTAATACCAGAGGTGCTAAAACAAATTCAAGATGAATACGGTCCAGAACCGGCCCTAACTCTGGGTATGAAATTACTGAAAGACTTCAAGCAGGTCTCGGCAATATTACTAGCCAATATAAAGGGAGAAGCAGCAAATGTGGCGATCCGCCAGAGGTTGAAAGAGACAGATATAGCAGACCAACCATTTGAAATTGCCAGAATCATAGAAAAATCCTATGAAGAACTAGGAAGAGATAGTTTGGGTGGGAAACCAGTAAAACCCCAACTAATTGAAAATCCTGAAAAGGTATTTATTAAAAATAATCTAAATACTCAAAAAAAGAGCTGGGAAGGAAATAAACAATCCACTCCAAAGGAAAAAAGATTCCAAACCAGAGGAAGGTCTCCTCGGCAGAGAGAAAGATCTCCGGACCAAGGACACAAGTCTCCCCAAAGGGAGCCCTCTGGGAAAAAATACAACCTTAGAAATAGGGATAATATAAAGAAACCTGATAGATATCAAGATATTGATACACGTCCCTCTCGATCTTTTCAGACTTCCTCGCAGAAATCGGAAAGAAGAGGACCATCAGAACACAGGGAAGAGCACGTCATGTCCAAAGACAAGGAACCTGCTCATCAAAATAAAAAATTACAATTTCCAAAGAAGAAGGTAGCCAGTATTAAAGTAATCAACCATGCCAAGAATACTGAGGACACAGCTGAAAAACGGAGAATGGGCTCAGACAATGCTAGACAGCGCAGCAGAAGTGAGCATAGCTCGCAAGATCCTGATGAATCATCTGCAGACAGTGGACACGAATGAATACATTCAGGTGGAAACTGCAGATACCAGAGTTAGCAAACCTCATAAAATATATGAAATAACATTGCGTATTGAGGGGGATAAGACTAGGAAAATAAGGGGTCTATTTTGGGATAATCTCTCCAAGGGCTATGACATCCTTCTAGCTGAAAAAGACTGGCCACCAGAGTTTGTCAGGGAGTGCCCTCATGGCGAAGAAATTATTATGCCTGCCTTCTCAAATCATATTCCAATACATAAAAAATATACACTTGCAAGAAAGTGGGCAGTAGCACAAGCTCCTGCATTATATAAAAACCATGTGGGATGGGATGAGGACTCTCCTCCTCACAAAATCCAGTTAAAATCACAACCTACTGCACAGAGGCAGTATCCAATTAAGCAAGAAGCTAAAAAACAGGTAAAAGAGATCCTAGATCAACTTGAATACCAGGGGGTGATTGAAACTTGCACCTCACAAATGAACAATCCTTTGTTTCCTGTCTCCAAACCAGATGATTCATATCGTCTTGTTTTGGACTACAGACACTTGAACTCATGTTGCAAAACTTTTACAGTGCAAAACTCACACTGTGCAGCACTAATGAATAACATAGTGCGCAAAAAATACAAAACAACATTAGACATCTCTAATGGATTCTTTTGTCAAAATATAGCACCAGAAAGCAGATATTTGACCGTGTTCTCAATAAACGTCTCGCAAAAAAATTTCTGTCGTTTACCACAGGGGTTCAAGAACAGCCCAGGATTATTCTCAGCGAGAGTAACAGAGTTACTACAAATATATGATGATGAGGCATTATCTTATGTCGATGACATCTATCTAACAGATGATGACTAGGATACTCACTTGAAAAGAGTGAACACCATAATACCTGGGTTCGCAGCAGAGGGTTACAAATTCAACTTTAAAATATCAAGAATTGCCCATCTAACTGTCCTGTTTTTAGGATATGAACTATCAAGTGAAGGCAAAAGTCTGGCTGACAATTTCCTAGAGAAATGTGCTGTAATCCAAGCACCCAGAACACTAAAAAACTTACAATCAATTCTAGGTTTCCTAAATTTCGGAAGAACATACATTATAAATTATGCAGAGAGGGTCAAACCCCTCTATGATCTAATAAAACCAGATTTTAAAAGAATCAACTGGACTCAAAAACACACAGAAATTTTGAGATCTTTACAAACAGACATGTTAGTTAAAACAAAACTACAAACATGCGACAACACACGCAACCTTGTGATTCGAGTCATGCCAGGAAGATGCGGATTCACATACCTGACCTCTAATGAGGGAGAAAAGGTACCAATTGCATACAAATCACACTTGTACACAGAAGCTGAAAAAACGTTCAGCATTAAGGAAAACATTGTTCATGCGGTTCAAACGGCTATAGCAAAAGAAAAATACCAAGCTGACGGTAGACGTATTACAGTCAGAACAGCAGAATCAGCTTTTGAACCATTAACTACCCCATGTAATTTACCGACTACGGCACTGAATCCAGAATGGATACAATGGGTAAATTCTATTGCTATAGACAAAGTGAAATACTATTTTGATCCATAAATGAAAAAATTAAAACATCTAGAATATGAGAGAGAATACCCTCTGCCAATCGACATTCTGCCCTTACGACAGTACGCCTGTGTAATATATACGGACGGACATGCTCAACCCTCAGTTTGGGGAGAGCAAGCATACAACGCCACATGCGAGATTGTAAAAGACGTGTGGCGCGGAGGTAAACTGAGACCTCTATTTACGAAAACACACTCAGTGGAAAATAATTCATAACAACAAACTGAAATAATAGCGTTAAAAATGGCGCTAGATAATGTCGATCGCGAATTCCTGACACTTATAGTGTGCGATTCGTATTACTGCGTCAAATCATACAATAACGATTTACAGAAATGGATTCAAAACGGTTACAAAGATGACACAGGTGCCACAATAAAGCAGAAAGCGCTTTGGGAACAAGTAGTTCTTTTACAGAAAGAACTACCAAAAACTCACGTGATACATTCACTGAGTCATCAGCGTGATGGCGTTCACGTTGCAGGGAATTCACTGGCTGAGACAGCCACAGCGGTAGCAACTAAATCGGCTACCGTAGCTAGAAAAAAGCGTTCAGTAAAATACATTGACGGTGAAACAGTGCTGGCGGTAAAAACGTCATCAAAAGGCGACTGCTCAGCGCTACCGATCAACTATTCACTCAATTATACATACATAATCGATGCAAACTCCGTTCCTTTTGCTCGAATCCCTGGAGTGGGGGATAGAGTAATTCCAAACACGGACAGGAGAGGCTTGTTAATAGCAGACGCACATATGGGTGAGGGTCTTAGACACCTTAAGCTTAAAGATTCTCTGGAAGAATTACAATCAGTGTACTGGTGGCCAGGCATGAGCCTGCATCATCACATTTTTGTAAAAAACTGCCCAAACTGCAACAGAGATTGCAGTGGCGACCGAGACGGTGTATTACCATGGCGTTTCGCTCAAGATTGGATCAACAATAAAAAATAAAACCCAGTATGAATAATGCGTCAAATTAACATGTAAAGACTATTTTCACTTATAATGTAGACCCCAACTCTCGGCTGACGTCTGAACTGTTATAAAAGATTTGCGAGTCTATAATGGCATATAAGCTAGAAGCATGCTACGTCCTGACCAATATCTTTCCTTTAGCTCTCGAGCTTTTGGGGGGTGCCTGGCCAGAATGAGCATTGCATTGCGGGACTCTTCTCACTTCCTTCCTGAGGGAAACGGGATGGTGTAAAGAAAAAACCAAGGCATAAAGCAATCTATAACAGCAAAGGTATTAGGTTCAGGAGCTGGGTGGGTCAAACATTTAATAAGTGTCCAACGTAGTCTTAATAATCTGCCAAGAAATTCTCTGAGAGGTCTCAGTCCGTACGAACTATTGTTTGGGACTAGAATGTTAGTCCAGGACCTTGATAGTCAGACTTCAGTGGTTAAAGAAAAATGCTTTGATATCAAAGATCGTTTGGCTATTTTACAGGACTTAAATGAAACAAGAAAGGACCTGAGCAACATAAAGTTGAAACAACGGCCAACAACCACTGAAGAGAAACCACCTGTCCCAGCAAGGCCTGTCTGGATTCCAAAAATCGGGGATCTGGTCAGAGAGAAGATCGCGGTAAAGAAGGAATTTGGGCCTTCTTACAGAAAAACAGTTCCTGTCTTGTCTGTCAACGGGACAAGATCAGTAGTACTACCGCCCCTTGCTGGTAAAAAGGAGAACCGAGTTGTATCCATCGACCTGGTTAAACCACAATCATGTGGCCGATAACAAGTAGTAGGCCAAGTGGACTCCCAAGAAGTAGCAGAACACCAAAGTTTGCTACAACCACAGAGGTTCAAACTGAAAGACTAATCACACCTGATAAACCTACAGTGAATCAACAAGGACTATGCAACGAAGCAATGGAACTTAAACCTGTTAAAACCCAAATCAAAGCTTTACATCAAGAAATTCCAATCTACAATGATGTAACAACTGACTATGCTAATGAAACAAAGCAAATTCCTAAAGCAAAAAGGAACACAGAAGCAATTGGAACAAATGACAGAACAGCATCCGGCTACTTCATCAACTTCGATGATTTTTCTGAGGATCCAACTGAACCAGAAGTACAGCCGACAACAAAAACTTTTAAAGACAAAGCAAAGAAACTTTTTCATCAACTCAAAGAAACCTATCTGATTTCTCCATGGATTGAAATTTGGGTGGCACTAGGTGCATTTGTCCTCATACTTTGGCTCATCATGGTACTATGCCCTGGGACATTTCATTGAGGGAAAATATGCTAAAATGGACACAGCAAGCCAGAATATCAACTTGGTCCTTAAACCTCACACGTCTTCACACGTCGAGAAAAGAGAACTTTCTTCAGTAAACTTCACAGCCAATCCTATACCCGGCGGGGTAGCATGGGACAATACTGAATATGAAATATATGGCCCGGTTGAGATCCTGAAGTATCCATACCAATTTAAGATTTCATTGAGTGACTTTGTAAAACCAAGCACATTTGCTGATGATTGGGACTTTGAAAGTATTAATGATATGATGTCTGATCTAGTGATGTCAGCTAAATTTACAGAACATGATTATTTGCAAGGTTCATCTAATTATGATGAGATGTTTTGCTACAACCACTATGGTAACCATTATCTGCATAAATCTTCTCAACCTAGAAATGTTTTAAATTATAACCAATGAGAACATTGTGCAACTCCACCAAAAGGCAGTTCAAAAACATTTTATGATAAATATTCATACTTTTCAGGGTTTAACACAAGTAATGCAGAAACATTCTATTTCAAATTGTTAAATAAGACAGGAGTGAAAACCATGCTTACAAACACAAAATTGATATACTCGGACTCATTTTTTGAAAAAATGAATACATTTGGTTTTGATTTCTGGAACAATAACATTGAAACGAAAACGATCTGGGGCACAAAAGATTGGCAAGTGCAAGGTATAGAATCATTATTTAGAGCCTGCATGATCCCAGAACAAATTATATTTTTGAATGACACGATTCAACAGACTACCTGTCTTGGCCTAGCCAAAATCAAAGACTTAAATAAGCCGTCTATTCCAAAGCCAACAACGGACAGTAATAGCAGTACGGATGTTGAGATAGACGTAACCCATATTTTAAACCAAAACAGAACACATCCTGATTGGAAACAATGGTTGATCTGGCCCACAGACACAAATAACTGTCAAGTCAGATTCCTGAACAAAATACAGGGGTTCACATTGACCAGGCTAGACCCTAGATACTCCCAGAGACAACATCCAGGGATTGTAACTACTTACAGTGTGGGAAAACTCTGCCTTCAGTGGCTACATACATCCACACTGGCAGAAATTAGGCAACACCTAACTTTACTTAAAGAAGGTGCTGACTTGCGTGATTTCATTATGGGACCACGCAAACAGCGTCAAAAATGTTTCATAGCGGCCTCTATATATGCAGCTTATAACGAAGCTTGGAAGAAACTCAAATTGAGACAGCAGGAAAAATACGGGAAATTGACCGTATTAATTTGGAAAAATCACTTTCTGTTGTGGACAATGGGTTAATGACTCTGTCTTCCAGAATATATTCACTGGACAGTATTGTGTCTTCAGCAATCGATATAATAGAGCAAGACTTACTGATGTTACAACACGGTCAGTCTCAATTACGTTCTATTGTACAGCTTGGCTGGACGTTACAAAATCTGCGTTCAGGCTATGTGCCTTGGCGTTTAATCAACACAACGTCACTATTTATTATGTTTAACCTTACTGATAAACAAATCAGTTTGGCACAGAAGGGTGCTGACTATACAATTCTGAGCATTGAAAAACTTGAGAGATTGCCATTGACAATGTCAGAACGACCTGTCATTGAATGGATAATACATGGGATAATAAATATTCCGATAACAACTTTCCAGTTTCAATACTGCCAAAAATATATACAGGCAGGCCAGTATGAAAGGTTGGGTAAAGGATATATTAAGTCAACATGGTACTTGCCCTATACACACACATGTGTCAGTAATAAAGGACATAATGTATTTCTTAGTGGCAATAATTGTGCAAATTCACTAAGTGGTATACTTCTGTGTCTGGGTATAAGTTTGCATGGGGCCTGTGAAGGGACTTCAAATAACCTTTCATATCACCAGTTAGGCACACCTGCAACACAAATAGAACCATTCTTCAGAAGACTCTCGAACGGGAGTTATATTCTAATTGTAGATCACAGATGTTGCAGCCTTCTGCCAGGAAAAGCTTATCTCGTAAGCGTGACTACCAGGGTCATGTGCTGTGAAAGAGTATTGTTCCCGAATGATGCTCCAGACAGGGAGGCAAGGTTATGGCCCAGTTTAAAAATCTCTTCGATTCGAATTGATACTTTAAGCAGAATGAAGACTGTGCTCCTACAGACGCCAACCCAGTTGACGTCATCAAAAGAAACGTATGATCTCCAAGTTGCAAGGACAACGGCAGAGATTCATTCACTGTTATCAACAAATAGCCCCCTACACTTCGCAGAAATACTAAACGAAATCTTAAATATTTCTGATACAAGTGGTATCGCGAGTGTATTTAGGGCAGTTTTTTCAGGAGCTTTGACCCCATTCAAAGCCATCCTTAGTATTTTTCCTAACTTCGTCCATTCCATCTTTGGCGGACTACCTCTCCTGTTGGGACTAGTAGCAGGCGTCCTATTTTTGGTACTTTTGCTTCGCTATGGCAAACCGTGTCACAGACATGACTCCAGCAACAATGGAAGAAACGATCCTAGCTATCCGCTACCGGGACCGCATAACTAAAGTCCTTGGATTAGCACGGCTACGAGATTTAAATATGACCTGGTTTCTTTCATTCAGACCCTTGTGGCAGAATTGTGTTATGCCTGTATTAAGGTGCATGCTATGCGGCGAAGAATGCGTGTTGGACACCTGTCTCACACTACAATCAGAAGTGCCATTGGATGCAGAGACTTTGTTGAGTCCAGTTAAGGCTCATGCATTGTGCTGTCCCCAGCGGCTACCTATCCTGATGACGGCATTCGTGGAGACTTCACCACTACGATTGAAGGGTAGTGAAGTACAAGATGAAAGCAGCATCGATCAGGTACGACCTTCTGTCAGCTATGCTGATCAGACCATCACTGAAAGCCATCATGCTCATGACTGCATGGTATCGTCATTTTCCAACCTAGTCGAACTCTCACCAGAAGCTGTTGACTGTTTTTTCGAACATCTAAATGATATGATGTTTTCACCAGAACAGAAAGAATGACTTTGAGCAAACATACACACAGCGTTCCCTGAACTCTGAATTTGGCCTTCAATTTTAAAAAACAAAGCCACTGAGGATTTTTTCGAGTATGCTCCTGCAAACAGGAACTTTTTCTCCAACATCCAAAATATTTACCTTTCAGGCACTTATCTTCTGCTTAAAGTAAACTATTCTTAGAGAACAGAAACTTCTATTTTTAAGTACCTCTATAAGACTTTACCTCGACCTCTAGGTTATTTACACATACGATTGTATTTCTATGTGATGAAATGGTCTCGCACTTTTTCTTCTGTATTAAGAGCCATTTCATGTGTTGTTTTCGCAAATCATTCGTGCTGATATAAAAAGTGCATCCTCTTTGAATGATTACACTGCTTGAATGCATACAGTAACTATATTCATATTTTTCATGTGTTACGCTAATCCAATTAATTCAAATTAATGTATTTTGGGGCGGTTTTAATACACATACATTATTAGTTATGTTTACTATGCTTAGGTTAGTAAATATGGACATAGATTCCATGGAGTCAGTGTGACGTATTTCCTATGGGAACTGTATCAATATTCCTGCTTCTGACCCTTGTCCGGTTAATAGATCAATAGTGGCCATACAACGGCACAGAAACCCGCTTTCTGATTAGGTCATAGCGCATGCTACCACATTAAGCAAGCACTATTCCTCCAGCCCCCATAGAAAGCATACCGAGTTCTCAAAACAAATCAAACCTCCAGCAACCTGGGAAATCCCCTGCAGCTATTGTTTTGATTTAGCCAAGAACTCCAGTAAAGAATGTAAGAACGACCAGTTCTTATGACATCCTTATTGACGTATTTATGTCCATCCTTACGTCAATCTCGGCACCTTTCAGGTATAAATAATACCGACATTGCCCTAAGCAAACACACGGTGGTGACGAGATTGGAGCAGCGCGACTTGCCGAGGAGCCCAGCTGTTGCAGAAAGCCCACGGACGCTGCCCCTCCCTTTTGACGCGCTGAGAGAGAGACGCTGCCTTTTCTCTTGCCGAGAAATCCAGCTCCGGCG
This sequence comes from Lissotriton helveticus, assembly GCF_964261635.1. Taxonomy (NCBI): domain Eukaryota; kingdom Metazoa; phylum Chordata; class Amphibia; order Caudata; family Salamandridae; genus Lissotriton; species Lissotriton helveticus. The sequence continues at coordinate 245,743,912 of NC_136069.1, read as the reverse complement.
TTTCCAGCCGCCCTCGCAGGCAGCTGGGATATCAAGTCCTGAGATAGAGATACCAGCCCTCCAGCCTTCTAAATCCCAGGTACTGAGCTGAATAACCCCTTACAGAGAATTCTTGAGTCAGACCCTTGGCAAAGCAAACTTAACTTAAACTGCTACTTATCTACTCCCGCCCACGTATTAGGCTTAGGTCAGGTACACTGGGGTAGGCGTAGTTGGAAGCACCAGTTGAGTACGATTAGTCAATGTATATATGTATGTATCTATTTTATCCATTTTAAAGTATCATATGGCTAAGAAACCATATCAATGCTTTTACAGTATTATTTTATAATTCTGCTTTTACTGTATGCACTGTACTTAACTATACGTATTGCAATAATAGCGATTCATTTCTCTTGTATGAAAAAAGAGACTTATCAATAAATAACACCTTTTTATTGAACACGCCCGTCTCTTCCTTTTCTCTACAATCTGGTGAAACTAAGAATGCACGTACTGACTGAGTAAAATAAGTTGTCTTTTGTTTTCACACGACTCTAGAGATATACTCTTGATTAGCGGGAGCAAAGTTGTCATGTTCTATGGTTGTCAGAAACTAAATCCCTTCTTGTCTATCCAGGGAGGTTAAACTCCTCCTTGCCTATTCGAGAACGTTTCTAGTGAACTCTGAGCTAGCTGGCACACACATAACTTTAAGTCTAATATCGTCAGTAGAAGACCTAGTTAACCACAGTCCTACGTCTATACTATTGAAGATATTATTCCAATGCGCAGAGCCTATTGGGAAAATAGGATCTACACTACAGAAGGAGCTAAACCTCTCAAACAATGCACACGACACCGAGCATCCCATGGGAAGCGCTCTATCCACGAAAATGAGCCTGTCAAACTGGATCCCCAGCAACTGATGATCCGCGGGATGCACCGGCAACAACCGAAACGCAGATTTCACATCACATTTTGCCATGAGTGCACCACGACCGGTCGCCGTCACCAGCCTCCTCGCCACGTCAACGGACGAGTATGACACCGACGCCAACTCTGCCGAGATATAATCATTCACCGACGTGCCCTCCGGCCATGACAGATGTTGAATCAGTCGAAACTGACCCGACTCCTTCTTTGGAACCACACCGATCGGTGAAATGATCAACTCTGGCAGGGGCGGCTCCAAAAAAGGACCCACCATCCTCCCTTCTTTCACCTCCTTGAATAGCTTCTCCCGAATGATACCTCTGTGCGCTTGCACGGACTTCAAGTTCTCCGCCCACCGAGCGATCCGCGGACCCTCGTACCCCAACCGAAAACCCTCCCTGAAGCCCCAACGCAGCACGGCCGCCTCGTCTGCCCGCGGATAAGCCGCCAATAGAGGTTCAAGCCTGTCCAGCCTAACCGGTGTACGAGCCTTTTCCCATGGCACCCCCACCCCCTCTGCCGCCCCCCTTCCCCCACCGGGAGCTGTCTCCGGCTGTTGCCCCTGAGCGGGCCCTCCACCGAGCCCCCAGCAGCGCACCACTGGGTGTCTCCTTCCGCACTTAGAGCATTCATGCCGAAAGCGGCACACTTGCCTGAGGCAGGACCCCTATTGAAGTCCTAGCAGGCCCCGACGCTGTGTGTAGTCCCGGCGTCACCCGACCCCACCCCCGGCCCGTAAAGGGGGGCGACGCCAGTGAAGCCCACTGGCCGTGTAGATGGTGCGGCCAAACTTTGCCCCGCTCATCGTCTGCTGATACAAATCCGCGTCCAACTCTCCCCACTGCGCCCCTGGATCCGACGCCATGCGCGCCCAAAACTCCTTGTCATAGTGCGACCAAGCGTAACCACCGTACTTCACCTGCGCCCGCCGCACCACGTCCATATATTTGAACAAAGCGACCGACCTGTCCGGGTACTTTTCGCAGTACACGCTGGCGTATATCAGGAAAGCCGCCGACCAATTCTCAAGAGTCACTGGCACCTTGGGGCGCCGGGCTAGCTCCTGCTTCTCTTCCTTCGAACCCTCCTTGGCCATCAATTCCCTGTGAAGCAACTTCAAAATCTCCACATACTCCCCCTTCCAGATCTTCTCCTTAGTTGCCAGAGACAAATGCGCCCCCAACGGTTTCGCTACCCCCATATAAGGCAGCTTCCTGACCGGTACCTCACAACTCTCTTTCGCCCCGACGCCTGACGTCGCCGTCCCTCCGGGCTTCGCCGCATCTCCCATCCCCGCGCTCCCCGACGCCACGTCTCCCGCCGCCTCCTTCGCATCTGTACACACTCCGGCATCCATCACATACCTGCCCTTCACCAATCGCACCACATCCCCATCCTCAGCATCCGTTCCCACAGACACCTGGCCTCCTCCGCCATCTGTACCCCCAGACACCCGGCCTCCATGAGACCCGCCCAAGCCACTCCCCAACCGTGCATTGGCCTTACCTGGTGTCAAGGCTGGTGTCCGCACCGGATGCCGCCGCCTAACCAGTTCCGCTGGGGGGGCCGTCACTCGCGGCACCGTCTGCCGGGGGCGTACCTGCAAAATACTTCCAACAGCATTACTCGTTTCCCCCTCCCCCTCCCGAAGCTCCCCTTCCTCCTCTGACTCCATCTCCCCGTCTCCATCTCCATCCCCCCCACTGCCTGGTCTGGCCACCTCCAGTGCTCACCCTGCTTAAACCTGCACTGTCCCTGCACGCCTTCATCAATGCCCCCAAATCCACGCTCTCCCTCCTCCCACTGTCTGCTTGGTAATCCGTATAGCCTGACATCGTTGTACTCCATCCCATCCCCCGGCGGCCGTCTCGACCCATCGGGAGGGGGGCGGTGGAGACCTATGGCCCTGCCATCCTCTGTCCTCACGTGCATGGTCCCTCGTTGGAGCGCGACCGCCCGTACTAGGCAGAGCCGGCCCATCCTCTCGGCGGGTTGGAGCCGCATGCTGCTGACCCGAGCCCCCTGCCAACTGCTCCTGCCAAGAAAAAAGCGGGGAAGTCCAGCATGCCGAGGAAAACTCACCTCCTTCGCCCCCCCAACCTCCCATCGCGCCCCTTCCCCCCCGCCGCCGAATGTCCTCCCCGTCGCTCCGGTCTACCCCCCACCCCAACCACCCTGCGCCCCCAAACCCCCGCACCCGCCCCCAAACTCCCACTTGTCCCACACCCCCGCGGCCCACCACCACTACCCCCCACCACCCTCCCCCCTCGTGACTCCACTCTCCGTAGCACCCCCTACCTCCCCCCTCCCCCACCCCGTCTGCCCCCAGCCCCCGCGGCACTGCCTCCCCCCTTCCCCGCCCCGTCTACCTTCGGAGCACCCCACCTCTGCCCTCCATCCACCCTCACCCCCCGCGCCGACACTGTCCTACTGGGCCCCACCACCTCCCCCTCCCCCTCCGATGATGACCCCCATTCCAAGCCACTCTCCCCCCCTCCCCCTGCCCCCTTCCCCCTCCGACTCCTCAATCAGCAAAGGTGAGCCACCCTCTCCCTCCAGCTGTCCCCCCAGCCCCACCCCCGACCCCACCCTGGGCCAACCAGCCCAAACCCGGCTTCCAGTCCCCTCACTATACTCTCCCCCCCCTTTCCTCCCGGGGCCCCAAAATTCCCCGGGGGGGGGCAAGCCTCCCTCCGGTCGGCCACCCCCGCAAAGCCCCATTCTAGTTATCATCCGCGCTTCCAAATGTGACCGACAGAAAAATGTTTGCCAAGAAGAAACGGTTTCTGTAAACCTTTTTATCAAATAGTGTTACAATGTCCACAATGTTTTGTTCTCGCAAATCCCTCCAGGACTTGAGTCCGTTGGGCAGGGGGGGCGGGGGGTCTGCAACGGAGCTTATTTAAAAGTTATAGCGCAGCGCTCGGGTTAAAAAAAAAAAACAAAGGCACATGAAGGAATAGAAGAGGAACAAAGGAGGAAGCCTCTAAGCAGATTTACAAGCAGGGAGCGTGTGTTAACGAAATCCAAATGTGAAGAAGCAGACCCCTAATGGAAAAAAGTGCTTACTGGCTAATTTAATGTAGACCGTGTAACGCCGCAAGAAAACGATCCAGTCAGGATGGGTGGGCTCAAAAGGAGACAGGGTAGTTAAAAAGAAGGCTCGTTCAATGGGAAGCCAACGTTTAGCATAAATCATGACGCCAGCCAATAGGATTGATGGGCGAGCTTCAACTCCCCATCTGAATCTACCAGATTACAAAAAGCCTTGCAGAGCAGGCAGCGCATGACTGCTGCAACGCAGGTCTGTTATACCTAAAAAATGACCAAGGCCAAGCATGGATTCCCCGTGTGCCTCTTCAAAAGTGATGAATCTTTTACCGGGATATAAGTCTTGCTACGGCTGAAAGGGCATTTTGTCTAATAACTATCTGATCAGCTTTAATGTCCACATGTCCTGTGCAATGGAGCCCACTTTAGGACTGCTTGCACAAAACGCTGCCAGATAAGAACTGTGTGTCACGCTATATATGGGTGGTCCGTGGACATCCCAGCCGCTTCCATCAACAATTTCGGTAAGCGGCCCACTGCCGCACTACCCACCAGCAGTCTTTTCTCCCAATTTTCTTCTGGATCTATCCATCAGGCTGCATGTTGTAGGTGCGCAGCTTAGTCATATAAATCTAGATGTGGGACCTTCAGTCCCCCATCCTCGTACTGCTCGGTCTGAGTTGTTAAGGATACTCTGCTGCTTCTGCCCTTCCAGAGGAGCACATTCAGAAGGGAGTCGAGTTGCATAAATATTGGCGTGGCTCGTGACTCCACTCTCCGTAGCACCCCCTCCCTCCCCCCTTCCCCACCCCGTCTGCCCCCAGCCCCCGCGGCACCGCCTCCCCCCTTCCCCGCCCCCCGTCTACCTTCGGAGCACCCCCCCTCTGCCCTCCATCCACCCTCACCCCCCGCGCCGACACTGTCCTACTGGGCCCCACCACCTCCCCCTCCGATGATGACCCCCAATCCAAGCCACTCTCCCCCCCCTCCCCCTGCCCCCCTCCCCCTCGACTCCTCAATCAGCAAAGGTGAGCCACCTTCTCCCTCCAGCTGTCCCCCCAGCCCCACCCCCCGACCCCAACCTGGGCCGGCCACCTTCCCCCCACCCCCCGCTCCCCCTACCGTGGCAACCATGCACCCCCCTGCTGCCCCCTCCCCCCTGGGCACACTCTCCTCTTGCACGACTGGCACCAGTCCCCCTTTTCCCCCCGCCAACCCCTCCAGCCTGACACTCCGCCTCGCCTTCCTCACCCCCCCACCCATCTTCCCACTGTCAGCCCCTTTGTCCCCCCGCGCCTCCATCAAGAGCCCCGCCCGCCGCCCTGTCGCCGTCCGCCCCCCCTCGCCCCCGCCCCCCCCTACGAACTGCAAAGGCGCCTTCCGCGCCCCTCCTCGCTTCTTCCCCTGTCCTCCTCCCCGACTTGTCGCCCGTCCACCCGCCGACCGCCGACGCGCGTCGCTCCTCCTCCCTCCCCCCCCCTCCTCCTTTCTCGCCCGTGACCTTGGCAGCTCGCAGGCCGCCACCGCCGCCGCGGCGCCATCTGCAGCGCGCCGCGGGGGCCTTACCCGGACATCCTCATGTAGCAGGTCCATCCTGCCCGCTTCTCCCAAGAGGCGCAGAGCCTCCCGCACTCTGAGATCCGCAAGCGCCCTTGCCGCCATGCCGTACCCAGGTAACGCCGCTCTATTCGTCCGTGCCGCCGACCACACGACCCGCTGCCTCGGCGCTTGTCCCCGCATGACACCAGAGCCTATGAAAGGCAAGAAAGGCCCGCTACCTGCCGCTACAACCTACACTGTCTCCACAAAACAAACCCAACAACTCTACAACAACTCTCCTGACTACTCGGCTGCTGGGTCACTGTCCACGAAATGGTGCACAGTGACCCAAAATGGCCGTTCTTATTCACCCCAAGCCCAAAAGGAGCCCAAAGCCAGCCCAAATACACCTGACAAGCCCAACCAGCCCAAACCCGGCTTCCTGTCCCCTCACTATACTCTCCCCCCCCTTTCCTCCCGGGGCCCCAAAATTCCCCAGGGGGGCAAGCCTCCCTCCGGTCGGCCACCCCCCGCAAAGCCCCATTCTAGTTATCATCCGCGCTTCCAAATGTGACCGACAGAACAATGTTTGCCAAGAAGAAACGGTTTCTGTAAACCTTTTTATCAAATAGTATTACAATGTCCACAATGTTTTGTTCTCGCAAATCCCTCCAGGACTTGAGTCCGTTTGGCAGGGGGGCCGGGGGGTCTGCAACGGAGCTTATTTAAAAGTTATAGCGCAGCGCTCAGGTTAAAAAAAAAAACAAAGGCACATGAAGGAATAGAAGAGGAACAAAGGAGGAAGCCTCTAAGCAGATTTACAAGCAGGGAGCGTGTGTTAACGAAATCCAAATGTGAAGAAGCAGACCCCTAATGGAAAAAAGTGCTTACTGGCTAATTTAATGTAGACCGTGTAACGCCGCAAGAAAACGATCCAGTCAGGATGGGCGGGCCCAAAAGGAGACAGGGTGGTTAAAAAGAAGGCTCGTTCAATGGGAAGCCAATGTTTAGCATAAATCATGACGCCAGCCAATTGGATTGATGGGCGAGCTTCAACTCCCCATCTGAATCTACCAGATTGCAAAAAGCCTTGCAGAGCAGGTAGCGCATGACTGCTGCAACGCAGGTCTGTTATACCTAAAAAATGACCAAGGCCAAGCATGGATTCCCCGTGTGCCTCTTCAAAAGTGATGAATCTTTTACCGGGATATAAGTCCTGCCACGGCTGAAAGGACATTTTGTCTAATAACTATCTGATCAGCTTTAATGTCCACATGTCCTGTGCAATGGAGCCCACTTTAGGACTGCTTGCACAACACGCTGCCAGATAAGAGCTGTGTGTCACGCTATATATGGGTGGTCCGTGGACATCCCAGCCGCTTCCATCAACAATTTCGGTAAGCAGCCCACTGCCGCACTACCCACCAGCAGTCTTTTCTCCCAATTTTCTTCTGGATCTATCCATCAGGCTGCATGTTGTAGGTGCGCAGCTTAGTCATATAAATCTAGATGTGGGACCTTCAGTCCCCCATCCTCGTACTGCTCGGTCTGAGTTGCTAAGGACACTCTGCTGCTTCTGCCCTTCCAGCGGAGCACATTCAGAAGGGAGTCGAGTTGCATAAATATTGGCGTGGTAAGGGACAAAATCAATTCTGCCATACATAGAGACATCATGGCAGCAGCACTACTTTTGCAATAGCCATCCGGCCCATTAGGGAAAGGGGCAGGGTAGTCCAAAAAATTAGAGCTGTCCTCAAGGACTCCAGGACTCTCTTCACATTGAAGCGCAGCTGTTGGGTCCTAGAATGCGCTACTTTGATTTCCAAATACCAAAATTACTCTAATTTCCAACACAATCCCAAAACTTGTAATCGATCCACCGGCATGCCTACCAAGGAGGTGAGTAGACAATTTAGGACTGATTATGGTTCAGACAAAGGCCCAAGATATTACCAAAATCATTTAGCAGCTGCAAAAGCAACGGCAAGGCATTTCTAGGAGAGGAAATATAAAAGAATGTATCATCGGCATATAATTGGACACCAGCCACACCTCACCCACCCGTATACCCCAGTCCGAGAGCTCCTGATGTGGCCATATAGCTGCTATTGCCAACTCTAACAATAGGGGGGAGAGAGGGCACCCCTGACAAGTTCCCCCTACAGAGTGTCCATGCCTCTGAGCGATATTGTCAGACACTGGAGGTTCATGCCAGTACTCCTTACCGGGATAAAACCAAATTGGTCTCCATGAACCAACCGTGGCATATGTGGTGATAAACGGATGACTAGGGTAGCCACAACTCAGAGACCCTGGTTTCAATCACTGATTCCAAGCTTGCCCAAGTTTTGCTAGCCAGGAAAATCACTTTTTTTCCCTCTGCCTCCTTTTCCATGATCAGCACATTTGAGAACACCTTGAAAATATTCAGTTCAGGATGTGCACTGTACAAATATCTCTAACGTAAGGCTTCATTGACAATTATGTTGCTTCCTTAATAACTTTAATAATGGCCTTATATAGCTGGGACAAGATAACTGACTTGTCCCTTGAATTCTAGTTGCACAATATATACTCAGGAGAATCTATACTCGGGAAACCTGGTTTCTGATCTGGCTTCAAGGTTGGCCAAACAGGGTGACCCCTTTGCCTCCATTTCCCTGATCATCACATCAGAGAGAACCTTCAAATAATTCAGTTCCTTGTTGTATGTATACTTTACAACAATCTGTCTTCTGTGTGGTGTAAAAAAATATAATGCTCCATTTATAAAAATAAAGGTTTATATAGGAGAAACAAGACAACTGACATGTCTCTTCAGTTATTAATAACATTGTCAGAGCAGCAGGTTTGCGGTTCACTAATTCTAATAAAGGCCACCAAGTGCAGTGAAATAATCTAAGATGCTAAAGTGTAACAATCCAAAATAAACTTTTTATATAAAAGCCAGTACCTCAGCTATACATAAAGTGTCAGTCAGTGATGCTTGATACACAGGGTAGTCGGTCCAAGATGACCTAAGAGCTGTTCTCCTAAGCCCCCCTGGTGCAGCTTTCCAAACAGGATGCAACAAAGACAGGGTGCTCTGGTGTTGGGCACCTGGTCTTCAGTCTCAAGGCCTATGAATTGTCACTTCCCATGCCCAGTTAGCTGTGAGTGTGGCTTGGCAGCGTAGGCATGGCTTGTTTCATAGTTCAGGCTATGATTACAGTGACTTACCTTGCAAAACATGCTGCGCATGCTGACAGCCTTGCCAAAAGCACGTTTCAAGGCCTCTTCAAGGAGTGGGGCCCGATGAAATTTGCCCAATTACCCCTTACAGGGTCAATATTTAGGTGCCAATACATGTGATGGAAAAGAGAAATAGGGTCTGTTGAGCAGCCCTCCTGTTTTAAATTCTGTGATAGGACATTTTAGCTTGCCCACATGCAATTTAAATATAGGTTTAACAAAGGCAGAACATAAATGCTGACATAAACAACTTAGCTGCACCCAAACTAGAAAAACCATAACTAGGAGACTAACAACCAGTTAGCAGTAATACTCTGGAATACTTCTGAGTGCAAGATAGGGAAATGACTAATAAAGCCTGCTGCACTAAGTTTTTCATCACCCTATAAGAGTACATGAACGTATGGTAATTCCATTAGAGGTTTGGCTTTTTCTTCCAGGAGTTATTTACTTCTTGTAAGTTTATGGAAATCGTACACTAGTCTTTAACTCCACTCACTCCCTCTTTAGAGAATTAGCTATCTGATTTGTACCTGTCCTGTATATGTGAGGAAATCATGTTTGATTTCTTCTACCATCTAGCCTTAACTTTTACTTGTATGATGTGAGTGAAAGAGTGATTTCATATATGCATGAAACAAGATTTTTTTTAATGGAGTAGCCTAATTTGTAAAACTTTAAAATATAGTGACAAGTGCCCAATTGTGGCATTTTAGCCAACAGCTCATTGAATGCTCGGATTGCGAGTCTAATATGAAACTGTTAAAAACAAAACTACAAGCCTCACAATACAACATGCCTCTGGTAAAAAAAAAAAATAAACAGTGGGTGGTTCCACATGTCCTAGTGCCAATGTGCCGAGAACACCTTTTTGGCCTGTAGGCAATCACAGATTAAACAGCCCACTGGGTGGGAGGGCAGAAGTAGCCTTTCTGATGCCAATGGAAGCATCATGCTGTTAAAGGTTTAACATAAACACTCCTTACAAAACCTGCAAAAGACGTCCTTTACCACAAAAATGTGAGAAGCAGCTATTGATGTGCCTAGAAACAAACAGAAAAGAAAAAATATCATCACCCTATTCCCAAACACATCATCGGACTAAACCTTGGTATGATTTTGATGGTGTTCTTTCACCACTACTGTGATGCCCTGTACTTACGAAGTGAATCACATACTGCAGGATCTGAAGCACGATGGCCCCCAGTGGTGTACAATAAAGGCAAGTAATTACTGTTGGTGATGACAACACATGGAAAACCGTGTGCTGGCTAATTAATACCAGAATTCATAGCCTGTGTGTTGCATCCAAGGAAGACAGATCCAGGTTTGTAGGTTAAAAGAAGATTTATTCTCAAGAACAAGTACAGCTCTCTAACTGCCAGAGGGTCACTCTGTCAAACTCCAGTCTCTACTGAGCAGCTAGAGCCTAAACATTCCAATATTGCTAAGCAACAATGACATAAGGGAGAAGCTGGAGCAAGAAGGAAAAGGTAGTACATCTTAACATGAACCACAGAATGAACAGGATAACATAAGGGCAGATAAACTAAAAAGAACTAAAACAAGGGATATAACACACCTCCTCACCTGTGAAAACAAAAAGGTTAAGTCACATAATCATCCAGATATTTTGGAGTAGTTCTCAGCCTGGAACTGACCCTACTAGATGAGTCATTTGAGACAAGCTCAGAACCATCCAAAACATCATCAGAAACAGTTAAATCCTCACTTACAGGAACTGTATACGTCTGTTACTCCACCATCTCCCACCTGAAACCATGACAGAATGTTTACCAAGTTTGACAATGGTAGTCTCAGGATAAAATCTTGACCCTCTAACTTTACCTGGTCTCCTTATTCTGACTTTATCTCCAACAGAAAAGCATTCATTCTTGACATGTTTACTGTCATCATATCTGATCTTGGACCTGAATTGAGAATTCTCAACCCTATCCCTAACAGCATCCAAATCAGGAGAACTTCCTCCCGACCTAGTTTTACTGACCACCCATTCAGGAGACAATTCATTAAAGGATTCCCTCCCACGCAACATGGCAAACGGAGTGATGCCCGTAGTAGAGTGAGGAGTGTTATTATATGACCACACCCTATCACTCACCACATCTTGTATATTTTGTCCAGAAGAAATAGCAAGTTGAACAGAATCTTTTAAAATGCGGTTCACCCTTTCCACAAAACCATTACCTTGTGGACTGTATAAAGCAGTGGTTAAATGTTTTATTCCATGATTATTTAAAAAATCTTTCATGTTGTGTGAAACAAACTGCACACCATTGTCTGAAACAATAAAGCCAGGGATTCCTACTGATCTAAATAACTTGGTCAAAAAACTGATCACATTTTCAGTATTGGGATCCTTCATAAATTTGAAAGACACCCATTTAGAGTGATAATCCACAACGGTTAAGATGAACCTAAAACCTTGGTTTAAACCGCCAATTGGTCCCAAAAAATCTATTCCAAGTTTCACCCAGGGGTTTTCAGGAAATTTTACTGGAGACAAAGGAGAATTGACCGTGCGTAAAGATTTCTCTGCATGAGAACATTCAACACAGTTGTTCAACAATGTTTCAACAGAAACATCCATGCCTGGCCACCAGTAATGTAATCTTAGTCTTTTCTTTGTACTGGTAATTCCTCCATGTCCCTTGTGAGCCAAAGCAATCACTTTGTCTCTAATAGACATAGGGGGAACAAGTAAAGACCCTCTCATAACTAGATTTTCTTCAAGGCTCAATTTGTCCTTGATTTTAGGGAAAGGAATCAAATTCTTGTCAATTTGACTGTCTCTCGGCCAACCATTAGATATTAATTTGTTCAAAAGAATTTGAGAATTATCACATTCAGAGGCTCGTAACCAGTCAGAATTAGAAATGACCCCTTCAGTTAACTTAAGGCCATCAACCAAACTTACTACCACCTCTTTATCATCAAGTATGGATTCATCCCCTGAGGTATTCACAAGACATCTTGATAAAAAATCCGCCTTACCATTTTTCCCTCCAGGAATATGTCTCATTGAAAAATTGAAATCATATAACTTAGAAAACAGGCGAACTAATCTAGGACTTGCATTTATTAATCATTTATCTTTCTAGATGAAGATGAGAGGTTTGTGATCAGAGATAAGTACAAATTCTTTGCCCCATACATAAGTGGAAAAGTGTTTGACACCCCAGACACACGCAAGAGCTTCCTTCTCTATGGTGCTATAGTTTTTTTCTGAAGACGACAGCTGTCTAGAAGCAAACGCAATTATATTTTCATTCCCATTGTCCAACTGACTAAGTATGGCACCCAGACCAGTGTTACTAGCATCAACAGTAATGTAAGATGATAAACCTTCATTGAAAGGTTTGAGTGCAGGAGCAGAAATGATCAAATCTTTTAATTTCTCAAAAGCCGACTTTTGATCATTACTCCACACATATTTGACTTTGTTCCTAGTTAGTAGTCTTAAAGGTTCACTGACCAAAGCAAAGTTTTGTACAAATCTTGAATAAAATTCACTCAACCCTAAGAACGACCTCAATTGGTCCTTATTGGATGGCTGAGCACACTCTCGAATAGCTTTAAGCAAGTCTTGTTTAGGACTAATGCCTTCATGAGAAATGACATGACCTAAATACTACACTTCATTGAGTAAAAACTTGCACTTCTGTTTTTTTACAGTCATGCCATGTTTGTTCAAAATACTTAAAACTTGATCTAACTTGATCAGATGTTCTTGAACAGTATTGGTGGAAATCAATATCTCGTCTTGGTAAGCCAATACATCCTTTACATTGCCAAAAAGTTGTGACATCAATTTCTGAAAGACTGACGCCGCGGATGCTAGGCCAAATGGTAGTCTTAAGAATCTAAATGGACCAAATGGGGTGTTAAAAGCGGTGAGATCCTTAGACTCATCATTCAGCTCGATTTGATGGTATGCCGCTCTCAAATCTATCGTAGAGAATACTTTTGTACCCTTAAGTTGAGCAAGCATGTCCTGAATACGAGGCAAAAGAAAACAATCAATCTGAATGTTCTTATTTAAAGACCTAAGGTCAATACAGAGCCTAATTTCATCACAATTCTTTTTAAGAGCTACGACAATCGGGGAAATCCATAATGACGAATCAATCTGCTCAATCACACCTTCACTGCATAATTGATCAAGATGAGTTTTAAGTCTATCTCTAATACTTAGAGGAACATGTCTGACCTTGTGAATTACAGGAATTGCATCAGGTTTGAGTATTATCTTGTGTTAGTAACCTTTGACCGACCCCAATTTATCAGAAAAGACACCCTGATGTTTACTAATGATGGTGTCTAAAGAAGAGTGATCAAGGGTAACAGAACTGACATTTTCAAAACGATCCAAAGAAATAGGATTATTAGTACCTGGTCTCAAAACCATTTTAAATTTTCCTTGGTCCTTCCAACCTAGGATTTTATATCCTTTTTTAGAGACATACATTTTTGTGTCAATGGTTCTGTCTTCAAATGTAATACTATCAAGAAAATATCCCATCATTTCAATTTCAATCTCATTGAACGCCACAGTATGTATATCAGGTGGTAATAAATCAATCCCAACCCATTCCTTAAAGAAAAATACATCTGGAATAATAGTAACTGGAGAACCAGAATCAACTGTAACTTTGAGAGAAACTTTTCCTATTATAACATCACAAATAGGATCACCACTATTTGAATCTTGTTGTGAATTAATTATATCCACAGATAGTAATATTTTCTTTACAGATTTCTCCCCAGTTATTAATTTTACTTCAGTGGGATTTTCTGTTATAACACACATAGTTTTAGCTTTAAACTTGCAAACGGAATTAAAGTGACCAATCTTTTTACAATTGGTGCATTGTTTTTTTTAAAGCAGGGCAAGTTGGGGAATTAGAAAGATGAGATTTTGAACCACATCTATAACATTGAAGAGATTTATCAGATCTTTTCCATTCAGTCTTGTTAGAAACTTTATCTTTTTCTCGTTGTGACGAGGGTTGTGACGTTTGTTGAGAAATTTTATTAACAGTTTCTGAAATAGAAGGTTTGTTATCGCTAAGTTCTTTAGAAGCTGAGACTGATCTTTCAATACCTCTTGCAATTTCAAGAGTCTCAGTAAGTGATGGATTTCTACAACAGAGGATTCTCTTTTGAACTTCGTTAGAATGACAATTGACAACTAGTTGGTCTCTCAAATATTGGTCAATAGGACCTTCAAATTCACAAGGAGCTGCTAAAACTCCTAATTCTGCCAAAAATGTATCAATATTCTCATGTTCCCTTTGTTTCCGAGTGTAGAATTTGTGTCTTTCAACAATGATGTTAGGTTCATCAATAAAGTGTTTTTCTAACCTGAGAACTGCTTCAGTGTATTCATTCCAGTCATCAGAGGGTGGGCGAATGATTTTGGGTTGATGGTCAAAAATTCTCTGACCCTCTGCGCCTAATGCATTATATAACATAGCATTTTTCCGCACTGGAGGAAATTTGATGCCATCAATGGCTATGACATAACTGTTGAAGGATTTATACCACTGGGTCCATTTTATTTTAGGACAACCTGGTTCAGGAAGGAAAGGAGGAGGAAGGATGGCAGCTTGCATTGTCATGACAATTATAAGCAGATAAACTAAAGTGAGAGAAACAAACTTGAATAGTAAACAGTTTACAGCACAAAAATTTAAATGAAATTAAACTTAGCTGTGCCTATCAGCGTGAAGGCAATGAAGAAACGTCGAAGGAAATAGCTGTACACATCAGCGAATGCACTAAGGAGTTGTTGAGTTGATCAGCGTAAGAAGTATTCCAATGTAACAACTGTGCACATCAGTGCATGCTGGAGGAGTTGCTGTGCCTATCAGCGTGAAGGCAAAATTATTGTATTTAAGGATGTAAGTCCGTAGTTGCAGATCAGCGCATGGTGTGGAAAAGTATATGAGCAATGGTATGCCTAATAGTAGCGGTAGGCTTTAATCGTGAATATAACGATCTGCGTGTGAAAATTGTACATCGAACAAGGAAGGTTGATTATGGTTGCCAGGTTACAGTTAAGATGGCGGTGACGTTGCGTGACGAAGTCCGACGTCCGACGTCACAGCGTTAAGAACGTGGATACGTGAGGAAGGCTGTGATGACACTGGTTGCGCAAGGAGGCTTCTGATAAATGCAGGGAATGCGAGGACGTCAGGAAGTTCCAAAAAGGAGCCGGTAAGCGATTTTAATAAAGTTTTGAATGTCGCTTTGGCTTTTGAACGCGCATTCATCAAAAGAAAGTTAGATAAACACAATTTTGCGAAAAATTGAGTAGAACAACCAATAACTGTATGGAGATGCGATGTTGAAATTAAAGCAGGGACATGCGAATTGAAGTCTAAATTAAAGCAGAGACATACGAATTGAAGTCTGGGTAAACGGGTAGAAAATCGAAGAAAATCGATGAGTAATTCGTAGGAATTTTAAATTAAAGGTTTAAAGTCACATATTTCTATGAGCCTGCATCGAATCAGTTAAATTTTAAAATAGATACTTGAAGAAAATAAATGAAATGCAGCGAAGCTCCCAATAGAAAGTGAAGTAAATAGACTTATCTTAAATAGTTCATCATTGTTGTATCATCAAGCAGCGAAGTTATTTTCAAATGAAGTATTTGAAGAGGGGACACTGTAGTCTGGCAGTTGTTGAAAGGTCTTGATTATCTTCCAAGTTGTAATGGTGAGAAAGATCTTGAAAGTCTTCAAAATTTGTTGAATGTGGGTCCAAAGAGGGCTGACTTGACCACCTCGTCGCCAAATTTATGTTGCATCCAAGGAAGACAGATCCAGGTTTGTAGGTTAAAAGAAGATTTATTCTCAAGAACAAGTACAGCTCTCTAACTGCCAGAGTGTCACTCTGTCAAACTCCAGTCTCTACTGAGCAGCTAGAGCCTAAACATTCCAATATTGCTAAGCAACAATGACATAAGGGAGAAGCTGGAGGAAGAAGGAAAAGGTAATACATCTTAACATGAACCACAGAATGAACAGGATAACATAAGGGCAGATAAACTAAAAAGAACTAAAACAAGGGATATAACACTGTGGCTCCCTTCAAGGTATCCAATATTTATTATACCAAAGGTGCACCTAGTTTACAAAGAGGCCCAAAACCATATGTTAATAAACTAGTACACACTAATGAGTGAAGTTTTTTTTTTTTACAACATTATTTATGGATAAAATTTACAGAGGAGACGAGCGAGTTCGCGATCCTAGATAGCCGCTGCATGAGGGTCTTCCGTGTTTTCAGCCCGTTTTGACCTTTTAACACTGAATTTTCATCGGAAATATAGCTTGAAGGAGGTTGCTGCATTTGTGGAAGACTTACCTTTGTTGTGAAGCGCTTTTGAAGGTGTCTGCGTGGCGTAAGTGGGTTTTTCTTCTGCCTGGTTCCTGCTCCCTGCACAGCACTTATGTACAGCCAGGCCTTCAGTCAAGGGGGCGGAGTGAACTTTCAGGAAAGGGCCTGGCTTGGGCCTAGCCACTCCCCCAGCCCATTTTAGCTGCTACACCAGCTATTTCTTAGTTATTTTCATTGTTTTTGCTTCCCAACACTTTATTTTGCTTCCACAATTATAAAAATATACAAAAAATGGAAAACAAAGGTTCTATTATTAATAAAAGGAGGCAGCAAGTTCCCCTCCTCCTGCTAAATCTAAAGTAGGGAAGTCTTCTGAACCCTCATTATCCTTAATATTGGAGGAAATTCAGGCTCTTCGTATTAATACTGATACTATTGCCTCCGAAGTTAAAAATGTGCACAAAGAAATGGCTAGCCTGTCAAATGAAAATATTGGATAATTCAATTAAAATACAGGATAATAAGATCAAACTTGACGCATTTACTCCTCTTGTAGCAAAAATTTCACCTATATGCTCAAAATTATTGGACTTGGAAAATCGTAATAGACAATATAATTTACGCATATTTAATTTACCTGAAGATGTTGAGGGAAATAACTGTAGATTATACTTGGAGAATGTATTGCCTGGTGTTTTACAAATTAAATTCTCAGAAAAGTTTGAAATTGATAAGGCTCATAGGATTCCCTCACATAACCCTCTTCACACAAAACCGAGACAAATGATTTTTAAAGTTCTTCGACATAACCATTTGGTTTTAATCAGAAAAGCAGCTAGAGAAATACCTTCATTGATGATAAATGGTCATAAATTATTTATTCATCAAGACTTCGCCAAAGAAACTGTTTAAATTCGCAAAGAATTCACTGCTCTTCACCCTCAACTACAGAGTCTAGGCTACAAATATGGTCTCTTTAATCCATCAACGATGCACATTTGGAAGGATAACTTTTCAAAATCTTTTCAGCGTCCAGGAGATTTGAGACATTTTTGGAGCATCAGTCACAGCTTCAATGGGTACTAATGACTCTGCTATGTGATTTTCACCAGTATTTTCTGACACAATACTGAAATTTCTTTGTAAAGGGCTCCAGCGGTTCTGGTCATGCTTGTAAAGCGTGTGTGGGTTTCACATTTCACATTCATGTCTGGTGTTTGTCGTTTTTTTACATGTTCTTTCATTTTTCCTTTCCTTCTTCCTTACTTGGAGCTACTTTTTTCTTATTCTCTTGATCTTCTTTTTTCTGCCTCTTCTTGATCTCTCTTTTGCTTTATTTTTTTTATTTATTTTAAAGGTTTTATATAGTGCTGGCTAGACCCGGAGGTATCAGAGCGCTTTACATGAGCATCATATCATAGTTACAGGTTACATCGTTACAAAGGTTACACAGTTATTAGAGCATGGCAACATAGTTACTTGTAAGGTCAAGATAAACAATAAGCACAAATACGAAAGGGGAAAAGCAAGGAAGGGGAAAGATTTAGGGGAGGGGGAAAGAACTGGGGAAGTGGACAGGTAATGAAGGCGGGAAAGAGGAGGGGAGGGTGAAGGACATCGCATGAAAAGAAGAGGGAAAGGGCGACGGGGACACAAACCGGTTGACGAGTCAAAGCAACGCCCAAAGTCTAGTAATCTGTGATCCCAGGGGAAGTGGTATAACTCCCTATCTCTGTTGCGGGAGGCTCCCTTTATGCAGTGGACTCTCTCAGAGGGTTCTCTGAGACTCCAAGGCCTACATACTGGATCCTTCCCCAAAAAGGGGAGAGGGAGGGCTTTGGCAAGGGGTGCCATACCATACCTCAGATGTGAGTGGCTCCCTTGGTGCAGTGGACTCTCGCAGTGGGTATGTTGAGACTCCAGAGTATAAATATTAGATCTTTCCCCAACAAGGGGAGAAGGAGTGCTTAGTCAAAGGGCACAAAGGACAGGGGGCTAGGCAGACAAGCAGGCAAGGTGAGAGATTCAGGGGAGAGAGGATAGGAGCTAGGGAGGTAGACAAAGGGATAAAGAGTACCAAATGGGAACAAATGTAATTAATGAGTTATTATATAGAGCTGGCTAGACCCGATGGAATCAGAGCGCTTTACATGAGGGACAATATTGTTGCAAATTACATCAGTTAAAAGTTACATAAGTATCAAGAAAACCATTTAAAGAACATAGGGGACAAGGTGAATGGAGCAGGGAGGGTAAGCGGATAGGGTAAAGGGGTAGGAGTAAGACAGGACGTAGAGACGAGGGGAAAATAGTTACAAAAGATACCAGAAAAAACTTTTTAGGAGCATAGAAGAAAAGGAAAATTAGGTGAGGAATGGAAAGGGGGTGAGGGCAAAAGGGGTAGTGTATAGCTACAGCGGACAGACAAAGGGAAAGTTTGTCCAAGGTCCGGCTGGGTAGGGGATGGCCGAGAGGGAATCCTCAGCCCATCTCCTCCTCAGCTATCAGGTAGGTCCACCGGGCATCGGTCAAATGGCTAGGTCTCAACAGAAAAAAATTAAAGGGGAAGAGGGCGAGAAGAAGGGAGCGTAGAGGGGGAAGGGGGAGGGGTGAAAGGGTAGGAGGGGGAAATAACAGAGAGATGAAGGAAATTCTGCCCAAAATCCAGCTAGGTAGGTGACGGCCGAGGGGGAATCCACAACCCATCTCCTCTTCAGCTAACAGGTAACTCCAACGGACATCGGACAAATTGCAGGGTCTCTACGATCGAGGGAAGGTTCAGAGTACATGTCGAGGAGGGAGAGCAGTATCAAGGTCAGGTGAGGGATGTGGTTAAGCTCAGGACGCTGACCACTTCTATTGTCCGGGAGCGTTAGAGCATCGTGGAGAGACCAACTGAGGCTGCCAACTTGAGGTCAGAAAGGGGGGTTGGGACCTTGGTGTTAAGTTCAGTCGGTCCCCAAAATTCACAAAGCATAGGGGTTGTAATCTATGCCGTGAAGCGGCAGGAGGACATGGCCAGTGTCCGCATGTCTTCAGAGGGGGTGAGTGGCAGGTCCCCAGAGTCATTCTTCTATTATGGCTAATACACATAATATTATGGGGATTGTGTTACCGAAGCCTAGCAAACGCCGTGAGGGAACCGGCACGAGCGCTCCAAAGCCCATCACCTTGCCGGGCATTCAGCAAACGCCGTGAGGGAAATGGCTCTAGTCCCCACCAGCGGACTCCATTACCCAGCGGCCTCAGGGAGGTCGCTGGCCGTGATGCTGCCCATGCGCCCGGAGGCGCAATAAGAACAGTGAACACCTCCCGCCCCGCGGGACGCACGCGGGACGCGCCGGGCTAAGCCCAGGACAAGGGCGGGGCAGTCTGTGCAGTCCGGGCAGACCGAGGCAGGGCAGGGCCACCTCCCTGAAAAGTAAGACTTTTATGATTATATGATATATCCATTATTACAGTTCATGTTTTCAACTCTAGTAAGGAAGTACATGTAACATTATAGATTTTAGACCTTGTGTGCATAGTCACACTTAGACGTGGTCTAAAAGATACAAGTGCTCTTGGGGCTAGTACTTATTTGCTATTGATGGCTAAGAGCAAAGGAACTATGGACAACTATTTAGTCAAAATAGTGAGTAAAATCAACAACGACAGAAGGAAATCACTGGGACGGGACAATTTGCCTGTGATAACAAATACTCCCTTTGATGACTGTAGTGATCTGAACCCAGCCCCTCTTTCCTCCACTGATGTTACTATTGATGCCCCTATAGTGGAAAGTCCTGATATGCTAGTGGTAGATCAGGACATAATAGACGAGGATTCACCAGATATATCTATGGATGTTTCAATACGTCACACACCAGCCAAGAGAGCGGTGAGGAAATGCAGGAAAACAACGACTAAGCGGGGAGGAACACATCATAAGAAAATGCCCAACATAGTGCAGAAGAGTACTGTTGGCCACAAGGAGACTATGACTACGATTACTAATAGTGGCATAAATATGGACTCTGATCTTTTGGACCATATTGCTAAGATGTTTGAGGCTAAATTAGAATCTACTGTCAAGCCTCTAGTGGCAAAAATAGATGTCTTGACAGCCGAAGTGCCTAGATTAGGTGACCTTTTAAACCAGCTATCTAACGTTGACTGCCTAAAACTGAGGGTAAGGGATGTTTCACCAGCTAATGTTGCACAGAAGACACTGGTGGGAAGGGTAAGCACGGCCAAACCTAGGGAGATGAGCCAACCTGATGGCCAGTGTACACAGACCAAAATGGCTCCAGCAACTATAGGGGGCCTATTGATCCCAGCGAGGAAAATCCGCCTAATTAACCTCCCACCAGATTGTGAACCATATGTGGTCGTACTCTCCAATGTTCCACCTTTAGACCCTGTAGAGTCCAATTCCCGCCAGGAATCTCACGATTCACTTAAACATAAAACTGTCTCTTGGCTGAATAAGAATTGTGGATTTCCGATAAACTACTCGGACCAGATATTGACAACTAGACGGGTACCGTGGATCGGAAATGCAAGGAAAACTTGTAGGGGTGATTGTGTCTTCATTAACTTTAGGCACCCCCAGCATGTTGCGACTGCGCTTCTTAGAGCACCATCTTTGAAGCAGAGTGAGAATAGTGTGGGTGTGCACCCTTTGGGATATTTTTATAGCCATCTAGCTAAGGTCCCCCAACATTCCACATCAGCTAGGCCTTTTAACTTTGACAAACGTCCAGTCCTTGAGATCACAACGCACAACAGGTATCAGGCACTGAGTGCATTGGATCAGAATGATTGACTTGCGTCGACTGATAGCCCTGGGTTGGGACCATCTTTAATTACACAAGTAGCTAAACCAAATATGATTAACTTAGAGCATGAGTATCCACAGATAGTAGCGCCCACATTGAATCATGATAACAAGCCTACATTAGGCTGTATTCCAATGACATTAGCGAGAGCAAAGTTTTCTAATTGTGATAATGACATCATTGGTACCTTAGGAGAGGCCAGTACATGTCGTATCGATAGGACTGAGCCTGAGAGATCAATTTCCAGAAACACCTCACTGGAAGTACTAAATACCGCATCGGCCCCCTGGATGATATTTCCACACAAGATGTACTGTTGAATGTACCCTTATCCGGTTCCAAGGATAAATTATCTGTAAGACTACTATCATGGAACATAGCAGGGCTAGCTAGGAATCTTCGTGATCTAGTTTGGTGTACCTACATTGAGGACTACGATATTATCCTCCTTCAAGAGACCTGGGCTTTAGAAATCCCCCATAGGCTTGGGTATAAAACCTTTTATTGTGACGCAATCCCCTCAGCAAGAGGGAGAGCGTCAGGGGGTCTGGTGATCTGGGTCAGAATTAATTTAGAAATAGAAATTACCCCATTGATAACCCATTCCCCTGATCTACTGGGGTTAAAGGTGGTGACAAGGGAAAAAGAAATTCTATATTTAATAAACATATACAATAGGCCGTACCCAGCAAAAAATGAATCTAAGGTTATAGAACTTCTAGACTCCCTTTTAGACTCTCTAGGACCAAATGCGCAAGTAGTAGTAGGAGGGGATTTTAATTGCAAATATGAACCTGTGTTGGGCTTTGACAACTTACTTGAAGAACAAGACATGGTTAATGATATCCCAAATTTGGATTCTACTGGGTCTGTTAAATGTACTATAGGTGTAACACAAATTTTGCAGTTGACTATAGGTCATGATCTTAGGGCATGTAATGACCGCTTGCAGTCCGATAGACCAGCAGCCCCGACATTTCACAAAGGTAATTGTAAGTCACATATAGACTTTATATTGGTCTCCTTGAGTTTATGGTATTTACTCATTGATCTCAAAATAGATGCTAGGACAGAGAGTGACCATCTTCCATTCCAACTATGGCTACATCCTCAACCGTTTTTAGCTAAACAAGACAAAGAGGTTGTATTAAATAGTTGACTTGGAGAATTGCAGATATCTAACAATAGACGTGCACTGAGATGGCCTTATATCCTAGCTAAGGATGAGACAATGTTAAACACCTTTTCCGACACCATTGGGTCTTGTAAGGAGCACCTAATAGGCAGCCAGGGTGTTTTAGATCTACATTATAAATTGGTTGACGCGTTAATTCCCTTTCTGAGTAAAAACTGCAAAAGGGAAAAGAACCCAAGCGAAGGCCATTTAGAGTTGGCTAACCCTTGGTATAATAAAGAATGCAGTTTAGCGAAGCACCATCTGATCCAGACTGTCAAATCCAAAAACTCCCATTCTATAAAAGAAAGTAGACATGCATATAACAAAATCTTGACCCAGGCGAAAAAAGCATGGGATGATGCACTATGGGACGATTTACTAGCAGCAGCCAAACTGAGAGATCAGGGTACCTTTTGGAGCTTAATAGCCAAGGGCAACAGAAAGGGTAGATCGTCCAAGGATCTTTATCTAGATGAACAAACATGGTGTGACCACTTTACCAAACTCTATTCCCATGATGAACAGGGGTCGCCCTTACATAACACAGAGAGTAATCTAGAATTGAGTTCTACGAGACTATGTTTTAGTATAGAGGAAACTATCCAGGCATTACAAGCCATTAAAGCGGGCAAAGCTCCAGGACCGGACAAGATCCCTGGAGATTTATTTAAACATGACATAGAAGTATGGGGGCCATATATAAATTTTTTATGTAATTCTATAGTGGCAGGAACACCAATCCCCGACAGTTGGAAAGGGGCAGAAATTGTAACGATTTTCAAAAAAGGGGATCGTTATGATCCGGGCAACTATCGCCCAATTAGTTTAATTGACCTTTTAGAGAAGGTTTTTGCCAGACACATTTTAAATAGACTCACAGAATGGATGGAGGGGACGCAGATATTGTCTAAATTCCAAGAAGGTTTAGACCAAAAAACTAGTACAGTGGACCAAGTGTTTAAGTTCACGTGCATCTGTTGGAAGTATATTAATATAAGGAAGGGCAGTTTGTACGTGGCATTTATAGACTTGAGGGCCGCCTTCGACCTCGTTCCACGGAATCTTCTGTGGATCACAGTAAGAGACATGGGGGTCCCCGGCGAGCTATTTAAAGAACTTATCAGGTTACACACAGGGAATTACGCCAAAGTTGGATGGGGGAAGGGAGGTGAACTTTCAAAGCCCATACCGATGAGTCGTGGCGTGCGTCAAGGCTGTGTGCTGGCGCCCACGCTCTTCTCACTATATGTTAATGATATACCTGTTTACCTAAGGGATTGCGATCATGACTCCCCGAAGCTAGGAGATGAGGTGATTACGGCATTACCTTTTGCCGACGATACAATCCTCATCTCACAGACTCCGAGGGGTCTCCAAAATCTGGTGAATTCATTTATGGTTACTGTGTAAAGAAGAGGTTAGAAATAAACTCATCTAAAACAAAATATATGTCCATAAATCCGCAAAAGTCCTTTAGAAAGAACTTGGCTCTAAACAACCAAAAATTGGAATATGTGGGGAGCTTCAACTACTTAGGCATTATGTTGGATAGTAATCTTTCATGGAAGGGACATCTAGCAAAGAGTAAGCTATCTTTTAAGCAGAATTCGATGCCCATCCTAAAAGTGCACGGAGCTAGTTATTCTAAAGCCATCACACTGGCACTTGAAGCATTTAGGGCAAAGGCCCAATCAGCGGCACTTTACGGTGCCGAGGTTTGGGGACATCATTGTAAATGCAATTTTGAAAAGGAAGAGAACTATTTTTTGCGTAGATTACTTAAACTATCAACTAGAACTCCCTTAGTTCCAATGTTTTTGGATTTGGATCTTAAAAGGACAGATTATCAAGCAGCTCTTAGACCATTGCTGTATTGGATAAGATTGTGGACAACCCCGGAGTAGTGTAACTATAAAAGTGGTCTGATAGAAATTATTCAGATTGATGAATACAAGAAAACCGCCTGGTTAAAACATGTTTCCCTTTTGTGTACCAGGTTAGGGTTGTCCCATTTTTGGGACGAACCCCAGAATATGACACCTGTGTGTAAAAAGCTTTTAAAGTCAACTTATTGGTCCAACGTCAATGATGAGCTACTTCATAGTTCATCTATTGGCACATTGACCCAGGAATTTATGATTATAAAAGATAATGCTGCATTCGAACCATTTATGGATGAAATAAGACCACCATTAGCAAAAACCTTATATTTGCAATTTAGATATGGGGTATTACAGATAAATGCTAAAACATGCAATTGGGGAGGCAAAAATGATAATGACATCTGTTCCCTCTGCTCATTAAAGGCAAAGGAAGATGATGTCCATTTACTGCTTTTTTGTCCAGCATATAAGTCACCTAGGCACCGCTGGATTAGACCCCTCTGTAAAAATATGGGTGTCAGGTCATACAAAGAGGCAGAGCGCATCATTAGGTCTAATACCTCACAACTGGTTGTCTTTTGCATAAGTAGGTTCCTGTTTAATGTGTATCTCATCAGGAAACGGCTTGGATACAAGCTGTAATGTAACATTGGAGTATATAGCCTTCTCCATTCAGCATTAGCCAATGCAGAATGCACTGAGTTCATCCTTGTAAAATGTGTGGTTTTAAAGGTTTTAAACTTAGGTTTTTAGTCTGGCTTTTTAATCATGGAAAAAACCTTTTTTACTTAAATTATTTAGATTTTTTTTAACGCAGTATTGTAAATGTACCTGTTTTGAATCAATTGTTACTTTGTCCCATTCTACTAATTGCCACCTGTATATGTGATTAATTGTTGGTGAGGGCACTGCAAATAATTGTCTGTAAATGTTTTTATGTCTGTAAATGTTTTCTTGTTGTCTCTGTACTCCTGCTTTTATGGCCATATTAGCCGAAATAAAGTTGAACTGAACTGAACATAATATTAAAGTAGTTTCATTAAATGTTAAAGGTTTGCACCATCCAGTTAAGCGTTCAAAAATTCTAGATTATTTAAGTAGTTGCAAAGTGGATGTTTGTTTTATACAAGAGACTCATATTGATGACAACATTTTAGATTATATGAAGAAGAAATGGGTAGATGCTATTGTCTCTTCTTCTGCTAATGGTAAAAAAAATGGTGTAGCCATTTTGTTTGCAAAAAAATGACACTGTCAAATTTTAAGTAAAACTTTTGATAAAGATGGTAGATATATACTAGTTAAAATTAAAGTTCATGATTAATTTTTATTTTTAGTGACCCTATATCGTCGTTCCCCTCATTAATAGATATTATAACAAATTATTCTACAGTTTCGGGATATACTTTAAATACCAACATAACTGAATGTTTTCCCTTGAATGTATATTGCACTCCTGATATGCTACCAATGCGTGAAATTATATGGCAAACAAATAAATAAAAACATCCTGGGATTTTCTTTGCCTCATCTATAAAATCAACAATATATTTAAACTGTGATTTCATCCTAAATTATATTAAAAACAAAACATCTAATTGGGCATCAATAAATCTTACATGGTGGGGCAGAATGGATTCCATTAAAATGACTATTGCTCCCAAAATCTTTTATACCCTTGCCGTGCTCCCTACTCAATTTCCATTAAAGTTTTATGAAGATGTCGATAAATTTTAATCTAAATTTTTATGGAACAACAAATCTCCTCATATTAGTTATAAAAACTTAAAAGTACTAAACGTAATGCTGGTTTTGGTATCCCAGATTTTTTCCTTTACCATAAAGCTTCTATTTTAAAATAAAGTTCATTATGGTTTAATCACTCATTCTTAAATGATCCTCCT
Organism: Lissotriton helveticus; assembly: GCF_964261635.1. Taxonomy (NCBI): domain Eukaryota; kingdom Metazoa; phylum Chordata; class Amphibia; order Caudata; family Salamandridae; genus Lissotriton; species Lissotriton helveticus. The sequence continues at coordinate 245,718,024 of NC_136069.1, read as the reverse complement.
GCATGGTTATGTATTGAGAAATCAATAGTAAGTCCATTTCCATTACCCACTTTGATGTCTATGTGTAACAAGGCTAAATTTTTTCAAAAATCAGTTATTATTAAATCTACTAAAATGTTCTTTAATGATCTTGACTTAATTGTTCTCGATCCCATGAATAATACTGATGCATTATCCCTATGGTATAGTAATGTTATTAAACTGAACAGAAATATTACTTTCTGTTCTTCATGGATTAAAGCCGGTATTTTTATCTCAAAGATGTTTATTCCAATAATACCTTTATTTCTTTTGAAAAGTTACAAGCAAAATTTGGTTTATGTAAATCTGACCTTATTAAATATCAATTTCACTGCAATTCAATTTTAGATTCCTTCCCCGATGCTATTCATTCTAATGCTACAGCTGATTTATCAATTTACATTCAAACAGTCGCTAGTTCACCTCATTGGGTTTCCATTCTATATAAAAAATTATCAGATACTTTAGGTGGTAATTTAGAGATAATCTCCACTTTTTGGAACAATGAACTTTCACTTTCTTTATCTATCGACATGTGGAAGGATATTTGGCTCAGTAATGTATCTGGTTGGCTACCTGTTTTAATTTACCAAACCAATTCTTACATCCTATACAATCGTTTATGTACTCCATCACGTTTATTTAAGACTAAACTTCTTCCCTCTGAAGATTGTTGGCATTCTAAATTACATCCTGGTACATTATAACATATGCTGTTTGATTGTCCTTTGGTTTTTAAATTTTGTTCTGAAGTTCCCCAAGCTTCATACAGAAGTTTCCTATCAATTAATAATATGTAAATCTGCTGTTTTATCTCAAGACCTACATGATTTAGAAAGTAAACTTTTCAATTTCCTAATCTCAGCAGCGTTAAAATCCATTACTTTTTGTTGGAAAGATGTTTCTATATTATCTATTAATGCGTGGTGGTCATGGGTTATCTTTACTAGAAGAGACGCTCAATTATCCATGAAAGGGATTGCTCATAATTCAATCGCTTATCAATCTTTTTGGACTCCTGTTGATATATATTCATCATCATAATGTTGTATTTATAACTTTAATGGTGATTTTAGGTCAAATAAGCTATTTTTATTATACAATATTGTAGCTCTGTATTCATTTTATAAACTAATTGTTGTATTTGTTCCCTTCCTCCCCCGCCCTTCCCTCCCCCTTTTAGTTATCTTTTCAATATGTATTCTCTTAATACCTACTGTAATTTTGTAATCTTGCTAATTTCCGGTTTGTTATTTGGGTATTTTTTGCTAATTAATAATGTTTTCTGTATTGTCTTCATTAGTTGTTTCTAAACAAAATTCGAAAATAAATATTTTGAACCCAAAATTTACAGAAAAATGCATGCATAGATAACCGTTCCTTTGGCCTGGAAAATGTTGCTGAATCAAACAATTCTAAGCACTTGGAAAAAAAGAATAAGAACTGAGAAACCGAATGGGTGGTGGCACTAGGTGATTTCTTGGCTTCGCCTGAAGATCCTCCATTAGACTGGGAGCAATCGAAGGAATGTTTTGAACACTACATCGGGCTCATTGGGGGTGCATATTTCCAGACAAGAGAAAGTTGGAGCTATTTATGCATGGTCTACATGTGGAGTGTAGTTGAATTTTAAGGACTTGCAACTGATCATTGGGGAGGAAAGAGAAAAAGATGAAGACCTGGATGAAACAGTCATGCACCCACCAGACATCAACTAACATAAATGACACAGCCCACCAGACTCGCACTGGCACTGCTTACTGGCATTCTTTACAACTCACCACATCTCACCCAGTGCCTGAAGAAATATGACCACATCACCCCCATTCTAAGGAAAATCCATTGACTCCACTTGCTGGTCCGCCCCATCTTCAAAACCAGCTCCATCATTTACAGAGCAGGCACCCATGGTCACCATCCCTGCTGATTCTTGGCACACCCACAACCAGGACTCCATCAGGCGGCAGACTAAGAAGTAAAAAAAACAAGACAGCAGGCCTTTTCATTCTATGCACCGATGATCTGGACTCACATCCATATATCCATCAGAACTGCCCCAATGCTGCTGCACTTAGGAAAGAGTTGAAGACTCAACTTTCTAATCGAGAAGCAGGTCCGGTGTTTTCTATGCCAATGAGGTTAAGCTAGGCTGGTTGATGAGGGGTGATCCCCTGAAACCTGCACCAGGATGCTTGTTGTTCCATCCATTAATTGTTCTTTTTGTATTTATTTAAAATCAATCATAGCCATGGTGGTCTGGTAATTCTAGTGATTTGTAGTGGGTCAATGTTTGACCTACCTAATGCATACTAATGAGATAGACCAAACTGTGCCCCCTTCAAATTGGAATTTTGCGAATTAACATGCAACAACGCATTTAATAAAAGTCAGTGAGCAAACTGTGACCAATTTGACCAAATTGACCAATTTGACCAAATGCATTCTACTAACATAAGACCTAAAGTTCTTGGCCATCTCAGTTATACATTAATTCCTAATGACAAATTACTTTTTATTGAAGGTATTGCTGTAAGTCAACCTGCCCTTTGTCCAAAGGTGTATGGGAACACACCTATAGATGTTGTGTGGTATTTCAAAACAAGGTTGGAGTTCAGAGGTAAATTTATGCAAGCAAATGTTTATGCTGCTAGGAAGGCCCTCGTCTTTTAGGTTCGCCCGGGCAAAGGGAATTGATGGTGAAGTTAGATCCTAACCGTTCAAATCGAGTTCTAGGGTATAATAGTCACTGGAGAGCATGAGGAAAATGTTATGTGAAAAATAAATGTTCCTCTTTTCAATTTAATGGTGCATTATATTTATAAAAAGGCGTATACACTGCATTATACTTGATGCCAAACTAAAAGTACACAGGGTGAAGAATACTCCTATATCAGTGAGAGAAGAATTAAGACAAGAAGGGGAAAGTTTGTGCTCAGAAGCTTTGATAGAAGAGATTGAATCTTCTGAAGGATTGCATCCAGTAGTAGTAGCCATAAAAACTATAGAAAGTGCAAGATTGTGTGTGGATTTGAGAGACCTAAATGAGAATATGAGGGTCGACTGTCATCCTCTGGCCAATCATTGGTAAAACACTATTGGTCTTACCACAGATCATGTTCCACAAGGAAGCATATTCATTGATGTTGTTTATCACACTGGAAGGAGCTTTTAGGTAGAAACATATGCCTTTCGGGTTGGTGTTGGAATCAGCTGTTTTTCAGCATGCAATGCAACAATTGTTTAAAGATGTGTATGACTTTGCGGGATAATATTCTTGTTTGGTCAGAGGTGCACAGAACATGATGAACCCTTTTCAGGGTGTTAAAAATTGTTTTAATAATTTTGTATGATAAGTGTAAAATAAGAAGAGACAGGGCTCGATTACAAGTTTGTCGGTGTGGGATCAGGCTGCAATGCCCCCACCCCACTCCCACATCTCCAAACAGGAATGCCCGCCACATTACGAGTAATTTTGTCTTATGGCGGGTGGGAAGCATGGCAGTCCCACGACGGTGCAGTACACAGGCTCAAATGTGCACCTTACACCTGCACCGCCATGGGTCCACTAATGCATGTTCCTGCACGGCATGGACTGTGCAGTCCATGGCATGCAGGAACAGGGGTGCATGTGCCCCCCCTGCATTCACCCCATGCACAGGTGCAAGAGGGCTCCATTTGTTTTCTCACCACCAGCAGTTTCATGTCCTGAGAACCATCATGAGAACGCTGGCGGTGAGGAAACTCGTACTATGCTTGGCAGTGCCACAGCGGCACCACCAAGCATATTATGCCCTCAAGACCGTTGTACCACAGCCAGGGATCATGGAGGCGGTACTCAAGAGGTCCGACTGCCGTATGGTGGTCGGACCATTGGTGCGGCTGTACCCGCCCGCCACCACACCTCCATTGTGAATTTAGCTGTCCCATGGAGCGCCAAACTGGTAATTAGGCCCACAGTCTGACTTACTGTATTGATAGAAAAAAGGGTGTCACGCCTAAGAAAATGAACTAATGCAATAGTTGACACCCGTAGTGTTAAGGACAATGATCAACTTAGGTCTTTCTTAGGCCTGGACGAGTTTTATTCTAAATTCATTCTGATGTTCCCCAACAGGAAGAGAACTGGATAATGAGTTGCAATCAACAGGAACCGATGTCTCACACTTAATCATACATTCTGTAACCATTATGAAGTATTGGCAGTGACTGCTCTCTTTAAACTTCACAAAATCTCTATGCGCATGGTTATTTGAACATGTTTAATCTTCATTTTGGAAACACTTTCTTTATTATTACTGCACCTACTATATAGAAATACTTAAACTAGGAACAATTATCCTGCAATATCACCTGGAGGGAGGTGTAGTGAGAGCTGAGAGAGGGATTGCAGAACATTCTCCTTACTTAAACATAAAAATTCAAAAAAGTACAGCGACTAACAATTTAAGGTATTTGAAGCACTTATTAAATGGGCTTTCCTGTACTTACGGTTTTTCATAAAAAGGTGGGAAATCCCTCACGCACATTAAATGCCATGCTTCACCATAGGGGATTAAGCCTGACCAGCAAATATTGTTGCAGGGTAGACTCTCCATGGGCTCTTTATGCTTACTATGTTTCCCATATGTGCAATTCTCAGGGGATTAAAATTGTTCTGTGATAGGAAAACCAACTATTTATTACTGCCCCCCATCACAAGGTTAAAACAGCAGGCACAAGGGCTAAAAGGGCCCCTAAAGCTTTAGGGCCCAATTCACAAATATAAATAGAGATAAAAGTCTAACTTTATGACTCTTGGCATTCACAAAGGGAATTTACGAGTAGTAAAGTTAGATTTTTGTCTCTTTTAACTGAGACCAAAACTGAGACAAAAGTCTAACTTTCATACTCGTAAATGCCCTTTGTGAATACCGAAAGTCTTGAAGTTAGACTTTCGTCTCAGTTTACTTTTGTGAATCGGGCCCGTAGTGTCTCTACCATGCATCTTGACGTGTTCTGCCCTCTCTAAACACTTTGTGGTTGGGGGCATTTATCAGGACTTCAAGAGCTCTGTCTTTGTTTCTAAGCCTGTGTCCAATCTCACATATATGGTATGTAGTATGTGTCAAAGTGTGTGCATAGGAAAGAATTGAAGCAAAAAGGAAAAAGCCCTGCACTCAGTGTCTCAAAGAATGTCTCAATTTTTTGTGAAGAGTCCTTTCCTGCAAGCTTTTAGCTGCTCGTCGAGGTTGACGACAATTGCCTGGTGTCTGTGACTTCTGAAAACTCTAGAGTTAGACGATTCACTGGCAAGTCTATGTTTCATGACAACTTTTTCCTCCTGAGTGGTTTTTGAAGAAGAGGCGAAATAGTAGAAGTAGATCAGTGTATTCCACAGACTATTGGCCTCATGAGTCCTGCTGGATTCTCATGATTTGCACTCTCCTATGCACACATTACTGCACTGGTGGACTTTAAACCCTGACCATCCACTCCCCCCACACACTCAATTTCCTTCAAGAAAATTAATTCAGGAAAAAACAAGCTTGTGGAAGAAGCACCCACATGCCAGTGAGAGGTACCTGATCTGATGTGATGTTTGGCAGCCTACTCAGTAATCCCCAAATTTGAAGCCTGTAATCTCTACTGATGATGGTTAAAGAGCCAGAAAAACGTGTCTAGAGATCAGCACCATCTGCGCCAACTCTGGTGAAATACTTGTAAATATTTGAGCAAAGGAAGCAACATCAGACTGCATTTACCATAATGCCAGGGGCGAATCCTGCTGAGGTGAAGCGGTGTGGTACCACCCCAGATCCTATTTAAAAGTAGGAAGGTGTCAATCACTCTGAGGTCTGATGACGCAGACAATGGGTATTGGGGAGGACCGTGGAGCACAGCACAGGTGTCTCACTGCACAGAGCCACACCCTGCCTGTTATGCACAAAACACAGCTCTGCAGAAACTGCGTGCGCCAGCCCCTCGTAGTTGCAGACCTTAGAGGTTTGGCGCAAAATGCCTAGCCTTTGTTTTAAAATGATACCCAGAAACCAATATAACTAAATATAATTGTTCCACATTATGGTGCTTTATGTGAAACAAGCACTTCTATTTCATTGATTGCTACTACAAACTATGAGCAAATTCAAGTGAATGCACATGATATCTATCAAACCGTTTCAATATGTAGTTGTAAATGTATCTGAATTTTGGGCATCGCATTCTGGACTGGGGTGTAGTAAAGGAAACATCTCCACTCACCCCAGACACCACAAGGTGTGTGATCAGGATATTAAAAGACTGTCCCACCTTAAAGGTGCTACACAGACAAATGATGGACGGAATGCTGAAGAAATCATACATTCACACCCAGTCAAGAGATCTGGGTTAATTCCATCGTTCTTTTGCTCAGCAGACCACCCCGTTTAGACCCAGCCATATGCAAATCAGTCTTGAGCCTGTGCCTTATGGGAACAGTCCAGACCGAACTACCATGTCAGGTTCTCCCTGGACCGGAAACAAGCATCCTGGGACAGGTTTCTGGGTATTACCCTTCATCAGCCAGGTTAGCTTGAATCCAGTGGCACAGTGAGCAAGGGACCCACGTCTGGGCATACTCATCCCACTTGGGGTGAAAAGTGCTACATAAATAAATGATGGATGGAATGCTGAATAAATCATACATTAACCCCCAGTCAAGAGATCTGGATTAAATCCATTGTTATTTTGCTCACCATGCCATCCCAGTTTAGAACCAGCCATATGCAAATCAGTCTTGACCCTGGCCTCATGGGAACAGTCCAGACCGAATTGCTAAGCCAGGGAGTACTTCTTCACAAGTGGTTCTGGCTAGGTTCAACCTAGCGCCAAGACCGCCTCGGGTAAATGTGCGCTTAAGAAATTGACAATTGGCCATGTCTGAACTGGGGTGGTGTGGAGTGCAAAAAAACGATGGATTTAGGCCCAGATCTCTGTACTTGGGTGAATGTATGACATTGTTCTACATTCTGTCCATCAACTGTTATTTTTGCATTTGTCACCCCGAGTAGGATGGGTATGCTCAGACGTGAGTCCCATGCTCTCCACACCACTGGAGTCAAGCTATCCTGGCTGAAGACGGCTGATAGCCAGAAACCGGTCCTAGGATGCTTGATTGCGGTCCAGGAAAGACATGGCTTGGCAGTTCGGGCTGGACTGTTCCCATGAGGCACAGGGTCAGACTGATTTGCATATAGCCATGTCTGAACTGGGGTGGCAGAGTGGGCTAAAGAACGGTGATGGATTAAACCCAGATCTTTTGACTGGGTGTGAGTGTTTGATTGATTCAGATGCTCCGTCCATCACCACCCCCTTTTGTACCGCTTTTGGCCGCCATAAGTGTGGCAGGGTATGCTCAGACGTGAGTCCCTTGCTCACTTTGCCACTATGTCTCTGTCTGTGCACGGTCGTGGTTTGGGTACAGGCTTGTGCCCCACGCACGTGAACTGTTGAAGGTGTTATTCTGTTTTGTATGTCCTCATTTAAAATATAAAACTTGGAAGACCACTGCCCGGCTGGGTATGTCTTTATCAATATAGAACTGACTGAGTCTATATTCATTTTTCAATCATCCAATTCCCTGCCAGGGACCATTGTTGTTTCTACAGGACTGTTCCCATGAGGCACAGGGTCAAGGCTGATGTGCATATGTCCATGTATGAACTGGGGTGGTGTGGAGTGCAAAAAAAGATGGATTTAGGCCCAGATCTCTGTACTGGGGTGAATGTATGATATTGTTCTACATTCTGTCCATCAACTGTTATTTTTGCATAAGAAATAAATGTAACATACAGTAACACTGCATCTTTTTAGGACACATCAGTGCTTGAAATGGAAAAATAGAAGTGCAGGTACTCTGTACCAGAGACATGCTTGTTTCTGAGAAGTGCTGGTACTCTCCATTTTAAAGTATTATGTCTCTCTTGAGAAGTGCTGATACCCTAACTCTCAAAACAAAAAGGTGCTGATACTCTGTACCGGGCAGTACCGGCCCATTTAAAGCACTGGCAGGCTCATTGCCTCAAACCTGCAGGGTCCATCCAGGCTGCGCTGGCTCTGTGCTTGCTGGGTAGGTTCTCGGCACAAACTGTCTGCTCCTAGCACAGGCTCTCTCTTCCTCCGCTTTTCAAAGACCAGGAAACAAGCAGTTTCCACGGTGCTGGCCCTCTGGGAGGGATGCACAACTGCTGGGTCCTGAGCTCAGAAGGAGGCCTCTGCCGTGAGAGGGGCTGTGAGTGTGTGGGGAGCAAAGGAACACCACTGGTGCCTATAGCACACACCCAGCACTTTACAAACGGCATGGGAGAATTATCCACACACCTCTCTCTAAACATGTAAAATCAATATTCACAGAAAAAATGCTTAAACGCGGTACAGCATTTAAAAAACATTTGTTTTAAAATAATGTGTTTTCCAACCTTACGTTAAATTACTTGTCTGCCTCTAAACCAGACCATCTTTTCCTCTGTGAAGCATGGCCGACGGCACAACCAAAGAGTCAACGAGAAAATGTTGAGTGCGCATGCCTGCTTTGGTCGGCCCTGAGGCCGACCAAACAGTCAGTATCCACAAGAGTGGGCAAGCCACTCCCCCCCTGCCCTTGAGCAGGACCGCCCACCCACCCACCCACAACCAGCCACTTCTGCTTTCTCGCAGTGCGAGACGCAGAAACATAACATGGTCGTTTTACCATGTTATGTTTCTGCCTTATCGCACTGCGCGAAAGCAGTGGGGGGACGGCACCGCGCCCCAATGGAGTAGCCGCCACTGTTACTGCATTATTCCTATTCTGAAGAGTGGCGACCAGATCTTGCTTTAAGACCTTGCTCCTAATTAATACTATACGCTACCAGTATTTACAGGGTGTGGTAGTACCATACCAAAAAGATCCCAAAACTCGTAATGAGCCATCTTGTGTTGGTATCTGCATATGTGTCAATTTAAAGGCCTGGATAAAATGACCCAGTGCCATCATATCAAACCAACTTCCTATGAGTGTCTGCTGTTTGCGGTACATTTTTAATCAGCATTAATGATAGCACCTTTTATTTACAATCCTAAGAAACGCTTAAGATGTGGCACTAAGTGCAATATTAAGAGAACTGTATTGTGGTCATAGTAAATACCAGGCTATGAGGAAACCGATTTTTGTGGTTCAGTTAATATGCTGTATCAGGTATTTTCGAATGTGTTTATTCAGAATCCTGCGACCTTCTATAAGCAGGCATCCATCAGACTATTTGCAGACCTGGTTTGCACCTCAGAGCTCTAATATGTAGGTCCAAACATTGATTGACACTAATGCTTAACATTTCCTTTCAACAGACAGTCATCAAATCCGAAATTACCTTGAATTATGGTAATATGACTTTGCAGTTGGGCACTAATAAAAATAACCTACTTTGCATCTGATTCACCCTTTTGCATCATGTTTTTTTCTACAAGAGCTTGTCAAAACAAGAAACAAGATTTCCTCACTGGACCATGTGAGACTGTGGAGGAGAGGGACGTGGGATGAGGGCATGCCATCGACCATCTCCTCCTCTCTGCAGGTATCCCACATCTCTTTACCTTCCAGGATGTCTTCCCTCCACTTCTGATGTCGATGGGGCAGTAGTGTGATAGGACTTAAGGCAAGTGTGTCCAATGTAGGTCAAGAAGGGCCAATTCCATGCCATATATTCAGGATATCCACTGACTATGCAACTGACTTCCATGTGGATGATTGTATGCTTTAAAAGTCTGACCTGTGCCGACCCTCCTTTGAAGCTGCTAAGCATCTATGATGTATGGAAGTGCATTGGACCTTTCATTCACCACGGGTGTCTCTCCAAAGGAAAGCTTAAATTTCCAACGAAATTGGCATCCCTAGCTGCTTCCACGTAGCAATATTTTACTTTCTGCTCTTCAATAGACACACATACCTCCCCTCTTACTGCACATATCACAAAACCGCTGATGCAGATCGAGATGTGCCTTTCTGGAAGGGATCAAGGTTGCTTCACTTTACTCCTGACTGTGCAGAAGAGAAAGTACTGCTTGATCTCATCTGCAGGTCATTTTATTCTTCACTCTGGACTATTCTCCATCTCTGTTCTTAACCCCTGGTGGGTAGGAAGCCTCACTCCAAGGTGATATCACTCATGCTACTTAACGTGGGACTGGTGCAGTCGCGAACAGTAACATCTGTTTACATGGTCGTGCATTGGGGGTTGGGCTGAAGATATACCACGTCCATTTTTAGGTACTGAGGAGCATATTTACAAAAACGTCACGCAGCGCAGCAAGTCATCCTTGCTGCGCTGCATGACAGGGAAAGGACAGGAATGTGCTGTATTTAAAAGAATACAAAGCAATCGTGTGCTGGCACACAGAGGGCTGCCTAGCGCCAACACAGGCACCCTGACACCTTCCTGTACAAAAACAATCCTGACAGGCTTTTACCCTTTTGGTAAACAGCGTTTACAACACAACTTTTACCACGCACTACCTTTACCATGCAACTTTTACAACGCAATTCGTTACAACGAATTGCGCTGGGGGCGCTGTAGGATAGGTAATAGTTTAATTTACTATCCAACACCTTCCCTACTATCCACAGGAACTGGAGTTGGAATAGTAAATTAAACTATTCACTATCCAGCGCCCCCCAACGCAAGTCGTTGTAACGACTTGCGTTGTAAAACCTGCGTTGTAAAGGCATGCGTGGAAAAGGCATGCGTTGTAACAACATACATCCACCCTTTTCTATGTGTGCTGCATTCTTCAGCACACATAGAAAGAGGAATAAACTAGGACTTATAAAGATATTTCTGTTTTTGCCTTTCCAGGGGAGGCATAACTATTTGGTACATTCCCAGGTTTACCTGTTTTTGTAAATCTGGAAATGCATCAAAATTCATGGATGTTGCATGGGAACCCCTGTAGAAGCTGAATAAAAGAGAAACATGCAAATTGCCAAATTTCATAGATGGCCTTTATGAGTGATATCAGAGGCCCAAGCTAAAATAGCAAGATGCCCAATTTGCAGAACCTTTATAAGGGCCTTCATACCCAAAAAACACAAAAATCGTGTTAAACATGTCTCCAATATCCAATAATGTTAGAGTAAAATGTAATTTCTTCACTATTATGGACAAATGCATGGCATGTTGCTGATCGGAACATGCAGGAAAAACACAAGCATTAAGCGTCTATTCAATCACAATGAAATAACACCTCGTGGTACCTGCATGATGCAGATGGCTACAGGTAATGGTGTCTACATATCCTGGTGGTTGGGATCATCAAATGTGTCCAGACAGGGGTTTACACCATACCCGTGCAATCAGCGTCCAACATTTGGTTTTTGCTGTATATGGACATAGACTGACACATTCCTTGGTCGAAAAGTATGGCAGACATTTGTGGGTGAGGGGAAAGGAAGATGGCGGAGTAGCACCGCTTGTCTGAGGACGCTCTCCATGCCTCTCCCGTCGAGCCTCCTGTGTGCCGCAGTGGTCGAAGTGGGAAATAAAAAGTAGGGGAACTGTTAGTGAAGAATCAGGGGGCAGGAATAACCAAAGATTGAATCAGTGGGCGGAGTCAGGGGTGTGGCTAGAAATAGCAAAACATACCAATTTTTAGTACGTTTAGCATTTCACTGACCAGTTACAGCTTATAACGTTATTTAATTAAAACAATGGATAAACATGTTTATTTGAGGTTTAATTCACGAAAAAGCAAACACTTATAGGGAATACAGGTTTATGTAAAGCGTGTGAAATATAAGCAGGAACAACATGTTACCTTAACCCTTTCATTGCTGCCATCGGCACACAAGGTGCTCCATGCATAGCCCGGTTTGAACCAGTTGCTGGGGCACTCCAGCCCCAGCTCTGGCGCTAAACTGGACAAACGGAAAGGGGTTTCACCCATAGGAGGGACCTAGCAGGTAATCCAGCCCCTTAGTTTAGTATAAAGTTAGGAGCTGTGTCTAGAGACTTTAGATTTATCCTGGAAAGAAACTCTGAAACGAAACTCTTGGACCTTCGACGTTCCATATCGACTGGAAGACTGAAGACATCTCCCTTGTGGTCAAGGAGTGACCACCCCGTGCAAACAGGCACCAACAGTAACTTGCCGGTTTGCTTTGTCGACGCTCCCTCTAGAACCCGAAGACTTAGCGATGCAGGAACTGGACTTCCAGACTTCTCTGACTCCGACCCACATCCACAGCAAAACTGAGACCCGGGGCGGACACCGAGAGACGTGGGACCGGATATCCTGGACTACCTGCTTTTTGCTACCTGTGCAGCTTCCGAGGTACCCTTGAAGTTGTGCATTAGGGTTTGAGAAGCCCCAGACCCGAGCAGCATTTGCACCGAAGCTCAGCCCTCCACACTCCACGAGTGCCGCGAGGGGCCTGTGCCTGTATTTCAGCTCAATGCGTCTTCGCGGTTGCTAGCCCGTTGGCTAGTAGGCCCTCTGAAGACATCTTTGTAAAACTACACTGCTTGCCTGGCTGCTCCGGGCTTGCTCCAGCTTCTCTGTGAAGGAGAAGCTCCCCAGACTTGCTGGTCTGAACTGAAGCCAATCTTCCCATCCTGCGTGGATTGCATTTGCCAAGGTTTGTTGGGTCCAATCTGGATACCGACACCGCCAACAGCTGGATCCGTCATGGGAAAGCTCGACTCCAGCTCCTGGTCATCGTTGACGCCTCCTGGTCCTCGTGGCTGCAGAGACAAGCTTCACCTCTTTACCTGATTGCATCTCGACATCGCCTGGTTCCTTCCTGGTCCGTTCCTGGTCACTGGCTAGTGACCCAGACTCTGTCCCCTCTGCTTTCAGGTTCTTCTCGACTTCGATCTACCCTTGGATCCACCCGGACACTTTTCTCCTGGTCGCCTGCAGCACTTTCTTGCAGCTCTCCATAGGAAACAGCGACGAAACCCGACACGAAAGAACACCTATGCACCCGGCTTCCCTGGGTGAGGTAACTCGAGTTCTCCGGTGCTCCCGTGGGTATTAACTATCCAAGTGTCCTAGTTTAACAGGGTTTTCCCGTAGTCCATCCGGAAGTGTCCAAAATCTACTACTTCGTAACTTTTAGGTTCCCATTGAAACTCTATGGTAACCTGCGTGTGTGTTTATACACTGCACATGCTTCCCGTGGGCCTCCTACTTCCAATCCCTTGGTTGCTCAGTGTAGCCCCAGCGATTTCCTAGGCCCTAGGCCTACTCACCTTTCCTGAAGTGGTTCTTATACCACTTATTCAGTATATGGTTCGTGAGGCCCCTGGGGCAGAATTGTATTTGTGCAACTTATACTATGCTTATTGAGTAACTTGTGCTGTATCTCGAACTCTGACCTCATAAAGAGTGCAGAGGGGTTGTGTTGGTAATAAATACATATATATTTGATATATACCGTGTGTAGTGTCCTTTCATTTGGTATTCAAGGGATTATATATGGTAAAACAGCTGGCTTCACATGCTCTCAGAAGTTTTAGCCTAAAACTGCTTTGTCCATGCTACCACTAGGATAGCTGGTCTATAAGGTTGACTTTACAACCATCACCATAAGGGTTGTTTGGACTGGTGCAAGGTGCCCACTAGAATAGTGGACATCATATATCAGGCCAACTTCTCACACTGCCCCGTTCACTACTCCTGCCCCGTTCACTACACCTGCCCCGTTCACTACACCTGCCCCGTTCACTACACCTGCCCCGTTCACTGCTCCTGCCCCGTTCACTGCTCCTGCCCCGTTCACTGCTCCTGCCCCGTTCACTGCTCCTGCCCCGTTCACCGCTCCTGCCCCGCTCACCGCTCCTGCCCCGCTCACCGCTCCTGCCCGGTTACCTCTCCTGCCCCGTCACTCCTCCTGCCCGGTCACCTCACCTCTCCTGCCCTGTCACGTCACCTGCCCGTCATGTCACCTGCCCGTCATGTCACCTGCCCATCACGTCACCTGCCCGTCACTTCTTCTGCCCGGTCACTTCTCCAGTCCGTCACTTCTCCAGCCGTCACTTCTCCTGCCCGGTCACTTCTCCTGCCCGGTCACTTCTCCTGCCCGGTCACCTCTCCTGCCCTGTTGCCTCTCCGGCCCTGTTGCCTCTCCTTCCCTGTCACTTCTCATTTCCCGACACTTCTCATTCCCAGACACTTCTCCTGTCCCGTCACTTCTCCTGCCTGTCACTTCTCCTGCCCTGTCACTTCTCCTGCCCGTTACTTCTCCTGCCCAGTCACCTCTCCTGCCCTATTACCTCTCCTTTCCTGTCGCCTCTTCTGTCCCGTCACTGCTCCTGCCCAGTTCACTCTGTGTACAACATTGACAAGATACACAAGGTGGCAAATTCCCCACAGTACTCTGTTTGGGGAAAGCTCCTCTGTAATCACCAACTCCAATCTCACTGGCACATGACATGCTAAAGGCAGACGGCGGGGGCATTGTTTTTCGAAAGGGGGTAATCAGCCTCAATCGGAAACTAAAGCATTTTCAATCGGAAACTAAAGCATTTTCAATATTATATACAACAAAGCCATAGTTGTATGAATGTAGCATATTTATCTTTTCCAACCAACAACCTTTGACAAAGCCAATAGTCCTGGCTTGGTGTAGGTGTAATGTTACTTGTTGTATTATATATGTGGAGGCAATAACAGAAGCAGCAAAATACAAGTCGGGCAGCACATTACGCTGGGCACATATTTTTAGCATTAATGTTTTAAGCCACATCCTTAATTATATCGGCCACGTCCCTTTGAGAGCCCCCCAGTTTTTTCATTCCACTTAAAGCCCTGCCCCAATTGTGCTGTGAGTGATGGAAGGTCATGAAAAGTTGCTCCTATGGGTGTCAAGGGGGATCATATTGTCAGAGCCACTGTAGCGTCACAAGAGATTCCCCAGCACACAGGCCCTTTACGAGGAGATTGAGACAAACAGTTTTTCTCAGTCTCTTTAGATTGTACTGAGTTGCCTTCCTGAGGAACAGTGCAAAAAATTTCAGTGCATCAGTGAAAAAAAATGTGATTAACCCTCTACACAGAAAAGGCATTTTTTTCAGGCCTTCTCACATAACATGACACAATCATTGTATTGTAATTGAATTTATATAGTGCTTACTACCCCCAACGAGGCGTCAAAGCGCTCTTTCAGGGAAAGCTCCTCTGTAATCACTAACTCCAATCTCAGTGGCACATGACATGCTAAAGGCAGACGGCGGGCGCATTGTCATTCTAAAGGGGGTAATCAGCAACAATCTGAAGGACAATGGGCCTGCCATCAGCCTGTGAGAGCTCAGGGAGGGGCTGCTGCTGCCTCAGGAGTACAACAGAGAAGTGCGAGCAGCCCCTGAAAGCTGAAAGAAAAAAGTTATCGTTTTTATTAGGTAGAACTATTCTTGCCGTCCCGGGATGCTTTTTTGAAAGCAAGAAGTTGGGGAACGGACTGGAATAATTTCTAGAAGTAGGGGCACGCCGTGCCCTTCCGTCCCCGCCCACTTCTACCACTGGTGTGCCGTCATCTAGCGCTCAGCATACCCCTACCTGCCGGTATCGCCTGACCTGCTCTAGCCACTTGTCCCATATGCTTTCCTGGATTAGCGAGGCATATGGTCAGCCATCTGATATTTCCTGCGTCTTGAAGGCGCCAGGAACCGGCAAATGCGCCGCATTTCCTCTGCTTTCAAGGGAGTTTCTGCTCTCTGCGCCGCATCGTGGTCCTTGCAGACGGCTCTATTCCAGACTTTCTGGGCTTCCCTGACATCGCGTGCATTGCACGCATTGCCCTGGCGTCTCCTATGGCCTTCAGAGAGTGTTTCTTCATCGGTTGCAGTTACGGAGGAGGAGCTGGGAGCTGCCATGGGCCCACCTCGCATGACCAAAGGTCGCCAAAATGAAAATACAAACGTGAGTGCAAGTGCAAGTGTGGTTGGCAAAACTGCTAACAAGGAAAAGGATAAGGATAAGGACATTGACAAAGAAGGAAACGGTGCAGAGACTCTATTAATAGGTGAGAAGAGCCTTTGTAGTTCCTCTACTGATGCCATTCTGATGCATGCTGATACTGTTATTTCCGCGAACTCCAGGGCTGGATCTGGAATAGGGATACAGTTAGGCAAGCCAATACTGAAATTACTCCAGTCAGGGAGAGCAAATGAACTGCTTTGATCATGTGGGTCTGAAAACTCCATGCCGGGTGTTGTGATGGCCGAAGTGCTGAATGCTGCAATACTAGATGTAAGAAACAGTGAGGCTTGTTTGGTCAGCGCAAGGGCCACGCCTGCTGCTGTGCATCATGTATCTGCACTTCAGGAAACTGGAAAAGCATTCAATTTAACTAATTTAGGCAACTAGTTTTGCTGGTGATTTTGTGTTGGAGAAAGACAGTCTACTGGGTAAAATAATAGATAGCCCCGCAACAACTACCGCAACAACTATCGGACATAATGATTCATCTATGCAGGAACGCAAGGATCCCGCGGAGGTTCCAGCTCAGATAATAGTGGGGAAAACCCCCAGAAGGGGAGCAGTAGGGATAACTACAGAAATAACTGCGGCAGCTCCGGAGTCATTAGTACTGACAGTGAATCACAGTCGGGACAACCTGAGCAAACAGGGCAACATGTCCATAATCTCACCGATGCATTCGCTGATACCGTCTCTGATGTTGGGGCAGTTGGACCTTGCAGCACCCCGACGGCTCCTGATATAGGATGGTTCAATATGGCCCAAAGCTGGGAGGACGGCCAAGATAACCAAGATAGTGCCCCTGACAGAGGGGGCAGAGATGCGGTGAAAAACGCAAGAGTTAACAGTCCTAAAATAACCAAGATATGCAGAAGCGGGAAAAACCGAAGTGGGGGCCGGTGCGGGGTGTAAAGCAACAAGTGATTGATACAATGGGGTGATTAAAGGAGGCTTCAACTAGTACTTTAAAGCCTGGTCCTGGGGCTAGCCCACTGCAGAAGTGGGTATCTTCAAAAGGGGAAGTCAAAAACATAATCTCTAGGCTTTCTAACGTCAGCAGTACAGAAACTACTCCTACAGAACTATCAGAGGAGGTTAGTGCTGACATTAACCAAGGATATGGTGGGGAAAAAAATCTGCATCTCCCGCCAGTAGCAGTCCCCCGATGCCCCCAATCTTCTCCCCAACAACAAACTTTGTAGTGCCACTAACACCGTCAACGGTGCCTGGATCAGGTCCAATAGTTCCCATAGTTAACAATCTGGAGCAGACAGGAGAAGAACCATCACTTTCTAGCATTATGCAAGCTTTATGTGCTCAGAGAGCAGAGGCACAGGCATACTTTAAACAGGCGAGTGACGACAGAAAGGAGATTAAGCAAGCTTTGGCAGAGGTAACATCAAAAGTTAGCCTGCTATCCTCTGAAGTGACAGACCTACAGCAGCGAGTTGCTGCAGTTGAGGAATCTAATTTGTATACAGTCAATCTGGTAAAGATTCAGGACTCTCAAATGTTGTTAATGCAGTCCAAGTTCGAAGACCTCGAAAATAGACAGAGGCGTCAGAACCTACGGATCTTCAGCATTCCAGAGGGGAGGGAAGGCAATGACCCACAGACTTTCATAGTTAAACTCTTGCAGGAGGCCTTCCCGGATCTTGGGGACTGGGATATGGACACGCAAGTGCAACAAGCACATCGATTACCATTATCAATTTCCCAAGGAAATAGCACTAAACCTAACCTTGCTAGACCTATTCTTGTCTGCCTAGGCACCTTCTTGCTACGCCAAGCTATATATTTCAAGGCGCGTCCATCATCTCCAGTCAGGGTGGACGCAATGTCCACCTTTGTGAGGTCCGATCTCTGCAAGGTAACCAAGG
The DNA here is from genome assembly GCF_964261635.1 of Lissotriton helveticus. NCBI lineage: Eukaryota > Metazoa > Chordata > Amphibia > Caudata > Salamandridae > Lissotriton > Lissotriton helveticus. Next base: position 245,700,154 of record NC_136069.1, on the reverse strand, counting down.
ACAAATGATGGAAGCTTCGTCAGCTAATGGATTCTTTAAAAAATGTATGCTCACAAGTGTTCCTACAAGAACCTGCCCGTCTTAAGATTGTAAAAGATAGACGACAACACTTTTTCTTTAATGAGCAGGATGCAAAACAAGCTCTTTCAAGATGGCAAGCAACCCGCAAGGATTGACTCTGAGATGAGAGAGGTTTTTTTTCTTTCTCTCCTTTTTTTCTATTGACATTTTTTTTCTCTCTCTCTCTTTCTTCCTGGATATAACATCCAAGACTCATGACGTCAAACGACTCTGAAAATGGTTGCTGTCTTATTAGATACAGGACACAAAGTAATATTGGCGGGCCTGGTAGTGCTGGGTTGTTTTGGGTGATGTGGGCACGGTGGTGGTGGAGGGGGGAACGAGAGGGTGTCTTCAGCATGCTGTCAACATAGGACAGCAAAGAAGGGGGCGATTTCCTTTCGTAGGTACTGGGGTGGGGAGGGGGAGAGGGGAAGGAGGAAGGGGACAGGTGGTTGGGGAAAGGGGGTGGTGGAGAGGGTGATTTAAAAAGCCACTGTTTATTGGATTTTACATGGGCAGAGCACTGGAGGGAAGGGCACGCATTTGGGGAGAGGATAACGGGACCAGGTCTACATTTATTATCCAATGTCAGAAATTAAATGTATGTGTGGGAATGTAGCCGGGCTCATTCAAGCTAGTAAGCGACGGTTAGTAGCAGAAGAGCTATGCGTATTTAAGCCCCACATATTGGGACTGTTGGAAACGCACATCGCATACAAAGATAGAGCATTGCTAAAGCAGCTGGGGTATGATGTTATCGTCTGCACATTACAAACTATTTCTATTCGGAGGTGGCTTTATTGAACACTAAGAGATGTGGGGGGGATTTCCTCCGATCTGTGGCTATCTCAAAGATGTTAACTTCTGGGCGTAAGTTTACAATATGCATGGTATATGGTCCGAATATCTACTGCTCGGATGTCATTTTTCAGTTAACCTCCGAGCTCCTCGAGTGGTCTGGTGAAAAGATCGTGATGGGAGATTTCAATTGTATTTTGGATAGGAAAATCAATACTACTAATGTTGCTGCATGCTTCAAAATGTGCAGAACTCCTTCATATGCTCCAGTTGGAGGACTCGTGGAGAAGGCTATTTCCAAATGTACCAGGCTTTACTTTCTATTCCGCACCGCATAAACATTATTCAAGGATAGATATGATATTTGCTGGTAGGGCTATTTTAGAGAATGCGCTTGTTACGGTATGTCCCAAAATCACATCCGATCATAATCCGGTCATGCTAACAATGCAGCTGCAGCCTAATCTCCACGAACCTGCTAGGTAATTTAGTTTTCCTAGGCATCTCCTCAACGACTTGGAATATCTTGATTTTTCCAAAATTGTATTAGAGGAGTATATAGCTAATAACAGGGGCACGGCTACTATTGCAATAGTATGGGACTGTCTAAAAGCATGCATAAGAGGCGCCATGCTGCAATATGTCATTAAACAAAATCAACAGGATTCTTTCCATCTGGAGCAAGAACAAAAGTGCTGTTTAGATCTTGAGGACTTACATGCAACAGCCATAGTTTCTAAAGATCCCGCTGAACAACTGATTTACCAGCAGGTTATTGAGGCTAGAGCCAAGATTATGAGAAGGCTACGGGACAAAGTAGCACATAGTTATCATAAGTTTTAAACAAATCAGTACGAATATGGCAAAAAAAGTAGGTTGATTGTTGGCTAATCAAATCGCTGATCGAAGGGCTAAATCATCTGTCAAATCAATTAAAGGGGTAGATGGTTTGACCTATACATAGATCTTCAGATATTTTAGAACAATTCAGGTTATTGTATGCCAACCTTTATGGTGATTCTGGTCACTTTGATCAGCAAGCTGCCTCGGTTAATTTACAGGAGTGTGCAATGCCGGTTTTGGATGTCGGGCTGGGGAGGTTGAGGAAGCAATCACAGCTCTGCCCACTGGCAAGGCAGTCGGGGAGGATAAGATCCCGCTGGAATTTTATAAAGTCTTCAAAAGTATATTAGCCCCATTATACTTAGAGCTTTGTAATTCTATTATGGAAGGCTGTGAAGTCCCCCTCTCTTGGAATGGCACAAATATTGTTGTTTTTCCCTAAAAGGGGAAGCCTATAGATGAAATGAGTTCTTACTGGCCAATAGCACTGATAAATGCTGATGCTAAACTTTTTTCTAAAATTCTTGCCACACGATTAGCCCCCATTATTCATCTGTTGGTCTCCAACCAACAACATGGCTTTGTCCCCGGAAGAGACATGGCGGAGCATATCAATACTGCAATTGCGGCATTGGACATCTCTGGGCACCTAGGTCAGCAGCTGGGGCTGTTGATGTGAGATGCTGAGAAGGCCTTTGACCGAGTAAGCTGAGGAGCTTTATGGATAACAATGACTTCCATGGGTCTCGGTCAAAAGTTTATCTCGGCTGTAGAAAAAATGTATTGGAGCCCAACTGCAGTAATTAAACGAAATGGTAGTCATCCAGGCGTCTTATAATACACCGGGGTATGCGGCAGGGCTGTCCACTATCCCCATTGCTGTTTGCTATTTATATTGAGCTATTTATCAAACACCTATTAGTAAGTGCTGACATAATCCCGGTTACTTTAAATGGGATGGATCTTAAATTAACTGCATACGCGGACTATATTGCGGTATTCTCGAGTCAGCCGATAAACGCTCTGGCTGCCATAACCATCGAGGCACAGCGATTTGCCTTTTTTTCTGGGTATAAACTCAACTTGAACAAAACACAGACATTACTGAATTTCCAACTTATTAATCTTCGGCTTTAGGCATCACAAGAAATGCAGTATACTTGGGAGTTACTCTAAGTAGTCAAGTCAGGGTTATCATATCTTTGAACTACAAACCTCTCTTGAGGAAAGTAGTTGCTAACTTACGGTGCTGGCACCGGCTCACACTAAGTATATATGGGAGATGTAACGTCGTCAAAATGAATGTCCTCCAGAAATGTTTGTATTTGTTTTCGCACCATCCCATTGAAGGTGCCTCAAACTTTTTCTAAGCGCTTGGGTGGCGCTGTTGGTAGTTTTATTTGGGGATATTGGCGAGCCAGGAGAGCTCTACGATACATAAAATTGTCATTCAAGCAGGGTGGCTTTGAAATCCCAGATTTTTAAGTTATACCTTTCGTCCGCATTCTCGGGGCGAGTACAGAGTCTAGTCAAAGGACTCGAAGTCGGTCCCACCTGGCTTTCATACCAGCTAGCTTTTGGATCTGACTCTGGGTACTTGCTTTATAAAACATCCGATCTAAATTATTTAAAGGGGGTACAATTTAAGATAGTAAGGGACATAGTTAGTATATGGTGCGAAATCTCTAAGGCATACAAATTTCCTGATTTGTACTCTTATACTGTATTATGGGGGAATCCTCTACTGCCGAGTATATTTCATGATCATGTTGGAAAAGAATGGCAATGTAAGGCCGTGACTCGGGTGGGTCATCTCTGGACGGGCAGGGTTTTCAATCCTTTCAGTCTCTGAGAGAGGAATTCAGCCTGCCACAAAAATACTTCTTCAAGTACTTGCAAATCATTATTTTATCTGGGGCTTAGGTATGTTAGAGCTGGAGATATCTGGATTTTTTTCTGAGGTATTGTCTGCTTTTTTTGGGGCAACCAGATGAGGGGCCATCGGCAAAACCTACCAGAAACTAATTGGGGGGGTTAATGACGATGGCACACAGATAGCGGCTAAATCAAGTCTGATTTTTAACTGTAAAATTACTAAGGAGGAGATTAATGAATCTCTGGAAACAATAGACTGGGCAGTAACCTCAGTTAATCTGAAACTCAGTAAATCAGATTAATCTGTATGCTTTATTATACTCCGGAGCAAATATCTTAATGGGCTACCAGATTCAAACAACACAAAATCATACTGTCTGAAATATCAGGAATTTGCCGCGGATCGTTGCCATATGTTCTTTTCGTGTCCTAAATTGAAGGAATTTTGTGTTGGTATCACCCTCGCTCTCGCAGTCAGGGCTGGGTACGATAAAGTAGTCAATGAGAAAGAGCTGGCCTTGGGAATGTTCTCAGAGTTAGGCTGCCTTACTAAACCCTTTGTTTCTATTGTATGTATAGCTCGCTCTTGAGTCCAGAGCAAGGGTCCAAGTGTCCCTGTTTTCCGTGCATGCTTTTACATGCTCTCTGGCTCTGATTCTCTTTGGTCACCCCCTTTTCTCTTTTTTTCTTCTTTTTGTGCTTTTTCTCTCTTTTTTGTTTATGATCATTAATGGTATAATGGTATATGGTTTAAGAAATCTTCTGTCCATGTAACTTGTTTCAATTTTATTTCTGTTTGCGGCTATAAACAAAATTAAAAAAAGCAATTTGTTATGGGAATTGTACATCTTGTGATATTTCATTGTGTAAGCCTAAAGGACAAAAGTTCAACTTTAGGGCATATTACTTCTTCGGCACATTCCACAGGCCCGGCTTTATCACAGGACAAGGCTACAAGAACAGAATGGACTTCACACAAAGTAAAACAGGCTTGCGCTGCGTTACATTACTCGAGATTTATGAGGTCACACAGGGCCATGGTGCGTGGTGCAAGAGCGACGCATATAGCCAGTGTCTAACCCAGGGTGGTGTGGAGTGCAAAAAAACGATGGATTTAGGCCCAGATCCTTGTACTGGGGTGAATGTATGACATTGTTCTACATTCTGTCCATCAACTGTGTTTTTTGCAATTTCACCCCGAGTGTGCTGGGGATGCTCAGACGTGAGTCCCAGGCTCTCCACACCACTGGAGTCAAGCTATCCAGGCTGATAAAGGCTGATAGCCAGAAACCGGTCCTTGGATGCTTGATTCCGGTCTGGGAAAGACATGGCTTGGTAGTTCGGACTGGACTGTTCCCATGAGGCACAGGGTCAGAGCTGATTTGCATATAGCCAGTGTCTAACCCAGGGTGGTGTGGAGTGCAAAAAAACGATGGATTTAGGCCCAGATCCTTGTACTGGGGTGAATGTATGACATTGTTCTACATTCTGTCCATCAACTGTGTTTTTTGCCTTACTAAATAGAAGCACTTTACAAGATTGCCTGTCCAACATGCTCCACCAAGCATCTGTCTAGTCCCACCAAGCATCTGTCTAGTCCCCTTTTTGATGATTGCCTTGTTTCACTAATTCTTTTTCATCCACCTTTTCAACTTTTTATTAGGATGAACCCAATTAGATAGGTGGATGGTTATTTGAGAATAAAGTGCCCTCCTCTTAGTTATAAACCTATCACACATCCCATATGTGAGTAGTTGTAGTCTCTTTACAGTCACATGGCAGATCACAAGTCCCATGATTTCATTGCTAATAAATCTTGTCATGTCGCTACTGCCTATGTAATTTCAGTATATCCTACCTGGACATGAACCTTGTAAAATGTTTTGATATATTAAATATAGTTCAGAATGGTCTTTGTTAGATTCTTTGGGCTCTGTCGGTGAAGAATGAGTGGATCCAGTCAAGGGTGATTCCTTGTATGTCGGCGTGGTGGAATCTGGTGGCGAGTGTACGGTGGGAGACTTTATTGAAAGCTGCTGAGAGGCCGAGTAGGATCAGGGCCACGGTGTGGCCTTGGACGAGGCGGTGCGGATGTTGTCTATGGTGGCGAGTAGGGCGGTCTCGGTGCTGTTGTTGCTGCGGAATCTGGATTGGGAGGGGTCGAGGATGAAGTTGTCTTCAGTGAACCTTGTTAGTTGTGCCTTGATGATCTTATCAGTGACTTTTGCTGCAAAGAGGAGGAGACAGTAGTTTTAGAGGTCTGTGGGGTCTGCTGAGGGTTTCTTGAGCAGGGGTCTGACTTCTGCGCGTTTCCAGTCGTCAGTTAAAGTGCAGTCTTGAAGGTGGTGTTGATGGTGTGACATAGTTGTGACTGCAAAAGGGCTAATTTTTGCCAAGATCTTGCTGCTTCTCCGACCACCAACGTGGAGCTCCGGTGCACCTGACTGTTTGCGCTACAGCGACCGCCAGCATTGACTGCCAATGGGAGATCTGCACTGAAAGCCGACATAAAGCTCCAGCAATGATTGACTGCGATGCCTGACAGGCTCTCCGTGCCACAGTAAACAACAATTCATGACGCTCGGCCTGCTCATCTTGCTACATCAACTACGGTGTTGTGACAGAATATCAAGTAGGTAATGTCGACTTACACAAATATTGAGTTGGAAATATCGCGATTCAGAAATATCGACAACAGCAATATTGTGGTCAAGAATATCGAATTTGAGGTAAGAAACATCGTTTAAAATATATATATATGTCATTAATATTGTTTGCAGAAATACAGTTGTTTAAAATATCGATTTTTTTATAAGTGTTATGAATTTTAGTTTATAATTTTAAATTTATGTGATGTATGCTTTTTGTATAAGTATTGTTTATGTTTTTTAATATATGTTACATTTTTAGTAGTTATCAATTTTATTTTAATTAAATGTTGTGCTTTTTAGTTCCATAGCAGGTTGTAGGTTAATAGGGAAATAGGGTTGGAAGTAATTTAATTACAATAAATTAATGCACATTTTTCATTTATTTAATTTAGATTTTATAGTGTTAATTGTGGGAAGTAATGTATTTGTAATTAATTATTAATTGGTTGGTAATTAATATTAATTAATTGATAATTATAATGGTAATTGAGTGATTTTGTTTTAGTTGTTGGTTGTGGGGTTGAGAGGGGTAAAGGGTGGGAAGTAATTTATTTTTGATTAGTTAATAATTAGTTGTTAATTTATACTAATTAATTAATTGACAAATGTTTATGTAATTGTGTGATTTTGTTTTAGGTGTGGGTTGTGGGGTTTGTGGGGTAAAGGGTGGGATGTAATTTATTTTTAATAAATTAATAAATAGTTCTTAATTAATATTGATTATTAACTGAAAATTAAATATGGAATTAGTGTAATTAATTTTAGGTGTGGGTTATGGGGTTTATAAGGGTAAAGTGTGGGAAGTGATTTATGTTTAATTAATTAATAATTGGTCAATCATTAATGTTGATTAATTAATTGATATTTAAGTAGGGTAGTTTAAATTTGTTTGTGTGGGGGTTTTACTTTCGTGGGGTAGAGGTGGGGAGTAAATTAATTTTACTTACTTTATAATTCGTTTTTATATACTATTAGTTTTTTAAGTGAAAATAAGTTTTAATAGTGTAATTCATTTTTTTACAGTTTTATTTTACCAGTTTGTGGGGATTATAGTGTTAAAGTGTGGGAAGTTTATTATTTTTTTAATGATTAATATTTTGTTAATTGGTAATTAATTATGTTAATTATGAAAGTAAATGTTTTTATAACATTGCAATCCAACACTTTCCATACTGTTGCACTCACTGCAGTGGGAATAGAAAGTTTTACCTCTCCGCTATCCAACACTTTCCCTACTGTTGCACTCATTGGAGTGGGAATAGTAATTTTTACCCTTCTGCTATCCAACACTTTCCCTACTGTTACACTCACTGGAGTGGGAATAGTAATTTTTACCCCTCTGCTGTCGAACACTTTCCCTACTGTTGTACTATCTGGAGTGGGAATAGTAAGTTTTACCCCTCTGCTATCCATCACTAAAAGTGGCCCCACTGACCCCCTCCCCCAAACAGTCTGGGAACTATGGAGAATCAGAAGGACTGTCCTGCTGTCTGAAGAACCTGAAGGAATACCGAACCTGCTTGTCATGAACCCAGGACCCCAGAAGTCACTACAAGGGTAGGTTGACTGACCTCTTGTTTGACCTACAGGGACACAACAAACTTCCAGAGGCTTCTCTCCCTGCAACTGTCCATACAACCAGCTCCAACTTAACATGCCCTGGATATTATGGCCTGCTGGCCTCTTTGGAGTGAGTTTTAATCCCCCTGTGATCCCCAGTGGGACCTGGATCCTTTGCTGGTGTTAGAGTGTACTACTCCTGTCCATCTGCAAAAGCTGGGACTTTGAATATTTTTGCTTGTTGTCCTCAGCTTGCTGGTTTGTCTTGTTGAAGGAGGTTTGACTTTCAGAAACGCTTCCAAGCCCGAACATAGAGGGCTTCACCGAGACTTATGCCGAGCAGCTGTCCAGCGAAATCTAGACCTTCTTGGGCACAAAGGTTGGACTGGCTACTCAGAGCTTTCCTGCCTTTGTTGCCAACTGGTCTTCAGCAACCCGCTATCGTCGAGCCCAGCATCGGATTCAGCTTGCAGCCTGCCCCATCGGTGAAGCATTGACGACCACTTTTTATCCATAAAATGTCTTATTCACAAGACATTCTTTCCACAGGGGGGCACCTGTTCCCTGTATCCGACCAGCGTTCCATCGGGGTCAGCCTTACTTTTGTTTTTATGTCATTTTTTAAATGTATGCTATTTTTCTAGATTGGTATGGGATTTATCTTATGTTGTGTTTTCACTTTATTACTGTTTGAGTACTGCGTAAATACTTTACACATTGCCTCTAAGTTAAGACGGATTGCTTTGTGCCAAGTTGCCAGAGGGTTAAGCCCATTTATTTAGTGACTTTAGTGGCTCACCCTGGTAACGATTGTGGTTCACCCTTGCAAGGATTGTGATTATAATATGAGGTGGGTTTTACTCCACTCAACTGATACTTCCATGTATTACAATATTGTTTATTGCGACTGCTCATAATTACTTTACTAAATTACTGCAGCTACCTTCTTTGATGTCAAAATGTGCTCACAGCACAGTGCAGCCTGCTCATCTACAATTTCTGGCTCCTGGTGTTACCACACAGTTTTTGTTTCTCTGTCTCCCAAAGTTGGAAGAAATCAGAATACTTTGTGCAACTTTAAGAATGCCACAATTGTCTGATTTCAGCTGATAGTATCATTGAAATAAAAATGCTGCCCCTCCTAGTGTACTTTGGATATGAATTTCTAACCACACTTTGATTTTAGCCTATTTATCTTCCTCAGGTCCACATATAGGGCATCATTAGGATGGCGGGCAGACAACCTCACGGTAAAAGGGACCGCCCGCCATAAGGGTGGGGTTCCCGTGGGGGCAATTAGGATGTACCCGCCCCAGTGGCGGGCGCATCCTGCATTCCTGGCATTGTGACGCCCAGCCACAATGCCAGGAAGGCATGTTGTGCACTTCCATGCACAACATGGCAGGCACCGCGCAGTGCCTGCCATGTTGTGCATGGAACTGCAGGGGGGTACCACAGGTACCCCCCCATGTGCACCCACCACCCCCCAGAGTACATGAGGGCCCACAACGGGCCCCTGCGGTCGATTCCCACATGCCTTTCTGTGGCGGCAATGCCGCCATGGAAAGGCATCTTTCCGCACCCATCTCAATATGGCTGGCGGTGTCTAACAGACACTGCCACCATATTAAACCCTTTTCCGCCCGGTCAACTCGTTGACCAGGCAGAAAAGCGGCAGACGGTCTTTCTGTCCGCCGTGGCGGGGGGAAATGGGTGGCCGGCGGGGTCGGATCACGGCCTGATCACCACCGCCATGTGGGCAGGGGCGATCCACCCGTGATCCAAATGGGCCCCTAAAGCTCTATTTTTCCATGCCCTCTCATTCAAAGCTAGATTCTCTCTTGCTCCCACCCAATTATGAGAATAATTAGCCCATTAAAAATGTTCCCTCCAGTTAAAGATGATTGCCAGTTTTACCTACATTGCCAGTATTTTGCCGAAAACTAACGTCTGCTAAAATCCTGACTATTGTATGTTGACAATGGGAGGTGGATTGATGTGTTACGACCACAGGTTCGTATCATCGAGCATTTCGCCGTTTTGCAGGGAATATCGCTGGAAAACCAGCGATGTTCCCTGCAAAACCGGCGATTTCCCAGCTATCACTGGATTATATATCGCCCTTGATTAATGCGTTGATGATAACACGCTACCTCGAAAATTTAAGTCAGCGATAGCCGGCGTTAGGGAAATCAGCACTAGGCGCGCTGGGCGATAATTATTGCCCCTCGTTGTTGATATGCCCCCACATTTTTAGAAGCTGTTTGAGCTAGATACTTTTTTTTTTAAATCTGGCAATTATGCAGCAGATCATTAAATATGTTTCAAATCCATAATTAGGCAGAACATGCCACAGCCACAAAATCGCATAATTCTAGGGGCCCTAACTATATGTAGTACACAAATAATAAGGTGTGAAAATCGAGTTTTAACAAACACTTTTAATTTGGGTATCACCAAGTATAGTGTTTTGATTTTGTTGTGTCGTATTAAAAAGTTTGTTTCCATCACACTTCAGAATTACAAGCTTTCCTAACTGCTGATATATTTTTGACATATTTGTACTGTTCATTTTATAGGTATTTACATTTTGTTGTGTGTTAGAGAAAACATTAGCAATGTTTGTTTGGGGGTGCTTCAGTACCCTAACCCCCCGCACCCATATTTCCAGCTCCTATTTTTTTGTTGTGTCCTATTAAAAAGTTTGTTGCCATCACACTTCAGAATTACAAGCTTTCCTAACTGCTGATATATTTTTGACATATTAGTACTGTTCATTTTATAGGTATTTAAATGTTGTTGTGTGTTAGAGAACACATTAGCAAGGTTTGTTTGGGGGGCACCAGTACCCTAACCCCCTGCACCCATACTTCCAGCTCCTATATGTGTTCTTCATTGTCCCCTGTTGTTGTTGGAAGTATCCACTATTTGGTCTGTGTACATAGTTTACCTAATCATATCTTTTCCTATGTAAAATGTTTTCACTTCTATGCCTACGCTCTTATATATTGACTAATCATTGGGAACAATCATATTTTGTTTACCTTAAAACTGGTGTATGTTTTGCTGTTTATGTTTTCCTCAGTTTGTTGCTCATTTGTTCAAGAAAAGTATGACTACGTTTTTCCCAGGCCTCATTTCTATCCCAAAGGCATTAAAAACGAGGGCACCCTACATGTTATATGCATGTTTCCAATCTGTGAGCTAAAAACTTGGGCCCAAATTAACTAAGCTTTTGCGTTGCTCGCGCAAGGATTACACACACGTTTGTGTAAGGTGTACAAAGCCACACAATGGCTTTGTAAATAAATGTAACAATGCAGGGGCTTGTGCGGCGTTACATCACATTTCAAGTTGATAGGCGCTCCATGGGTGTAGCATGGGCGTTCCCATGCATACACCCATTCATTTGTATCAATTATTGATTTACGAATGTTTGTAACCCTGGGATTGCATCAAACCAGAGAAAAATCTTTCCTCATTATTTCCTCTTTGGATTGTTTTTGTGCAGGAAGGTATCCCTTCATACAAGTAAACAATCCTGCCCGTAACACTGTCACCCTTGCAATATGGTGCAAGGGTACCTGCGTTGGCTCTAGGCAGCACACAGTGTGCCAGCGCAAAGAGAAAGCAAAAGACTCAATATTTTTGTAAATATGAAGCATATGGGCTCTTATCCTTGCTGCGCTGCTTTCTGCGAAATATTAGTAAGTATGCCCCACACTCTATTGCCCTTTAATTGGTTGTCTACACTATGCAAGAATATTGGATTATATAATTTACGTGAGGGGGGAGAGTGTTAGTTACTCATCTGGCCACTGTAGCTCTCGGTATTGTAGATTGAAGTAAAGATAACTGGGTAGAATTAAGGGGGAACTAGAAAATGAATAAACTCTACGAGGATGTAAAGCAACTGAGGTTCGGAAGAGTTAATTAAGGGGGAACTAGAAAATGAATAAACTCCATGAGGAAGCAAAACAGCTGACGTTCCGAAGAGTGTGATAGTGTAGTAATAAGTAGGAGAGAAGCTAGCCTGTCCATTATGAATGGAAAATATGCTGACGGGAGACTACTGTTGATTAGTCATGGGAGCACCTGGAGGGGATTGAGCTGATGAGTGCTCAACAAACAGGTGAGCAAGCCAGTCAAAAGAAAGAGACATGCGTCAACGAAAATCTAAAAAAGCTTGCTGTGCTTGCTGGTCATAGGCCCTCTAGGTTCCAATAAAAATCGCTACCTTAAACATTCATGAACTGAGGAGTAAGTAAAAGTAAGGCATCAAAAACAAAAGAGGATTACTACTATATACATGGGGGAGAATTAAACTGTATTACATCTAATCACTGTAAAGAACTGGGGTCTTAGCGGTAAGGAGAAGCGGCCATTCAAAATCGAAGATGAAGTGGGGGCTAAGGTTGAATAATGTATGGCACTAAATACTCAGGTTGAATAATGTATGGCACTAAATAGATACTTGTATGGGGATGAGCAATATGTGATCTGTCATAGTGGCATTACTGTCAGTGTTGTGGAATCGCATTTCAAGGTTGTAACAGTTACTGGCCTTTAGCACCTAATTTCACAAGCCTAATCACCAAGAGATCCCAGACTAAAAAGGATACCCAGTGACAATTTGAAGCAGCCCCTGATTTCTAGGTAAGCAAATCACTCCTTTTGTTCTGTTAAATAACTTGGTCAGAAACATTCCCTCAATCTTGGAGAAAGTGGTTGAGGACCTGCATATTTCCATTTTGTTGATTGCTGTGTTGGATTGTGAAAAGAATTTGTCCGCACATTTATTGCTGATTCATCTGGCTGACTGGATTGAAAAGAGATTTGCAGACCGTTCAGAGGGATGCATTCAGCTGCCTTGGTGGAGTATAGTCCGCTATATTTAGAGATTTCCGCCAGTCAGGTGGAGATCCACGTGTCTACAGCAGAGCCTCTGTCGCTAAGGCTTCAATGAAAGCACTGAAAATATTCTGAGGGCATGACTTTTTTCATTGGAAAAAAAGTGTCTTGTGGAGGTTATTTCTATGCTTTGCTGTTCAGGATCTCCAGGTTTTTCCTGTACTTTGACTGATGTTTTATTCTAGTGGCCATGGAGAGAGATTGGCAAGGTGATAGTCTACATTAGACCCTAGGTCAGAAGTCTGCTTTTTGTTGTCATGGTTAGTAGATTCCAATACAATATGGTAGCTCATACCAGAAAATTCGTGCCCAAAATATTATTTATCATTGATTAATTAATTTCATTAGTCACACACCCCAATTAATATGAAACCTCTGCTACTAACACTTTAGGAGGGGAGGATACCAGTGCTTGGTAGGTGACTTGCCGAACACCAAATACATAAGGAGGGTCAAAGGGCTAGTTAAAGGTCCAGCACACACGCCCCTGGATAAGACTGAAAAACAAAAGGTGTGCAGTTCCTGTGGAAGATGGGTCGAAAGGGTTCTGAATGATCAAGTCCAAGGGATCTGATCCTTCAGGAGCAAAAGCCCTCACACACCCCGAGGGGTGTCATGCTTCATCATTGGGCAGCTCCTTGTTGGGCCGTCGCTGCATTGCCCAACAAGCCCTGCGAGGGGGCTCTTAGCCGAAGTCCTTTTGAGCTGCCGTCTGTGAAGTGTGTGTGTAATGGTGAGGGTGTTGTGTGGGAGTAGAGTGCTACAAAGTATTAGAAATAACTCTTAGGGATTCGTCAATCCAGTTTTTAATGTGTTGAACCCTAGGTTATATTAAAAACAGGTGTGGGCTCAAGTGGATATAATGTCCATGTTAGCTCAAGGTGTAAGTAGTGGTCAACACGTTTCTTGCCAGTAAAGTCTGGGAAGATCAAGGCAATTTATTAGAACCGCGAGGAAAATGAGCGAAACTACTTCTAAGGGATCTGTTGGGCATTGCAGCGCCGGCCCAACAAGGAGCTGCCCAATGATGAAGTATGACACCCCTTGGGGTGTGTGAGGGCTCTTAATCCTGAAGGATCAGATCCCTCAGACTTGATAATTCAGGATCCTTCCGATCTACCTTCCATAGGAACTGCACGCCTTTTGTTTTTCAGACTTGCCAAACACACCACAACTGGTGTCCAGTTCAACCCCATCAGACTATTTATATTGGGCAGCAAGAATAAGAGACAATCTTTAGCAGAAGTGCCTGTGAGTAAGATACACCAGGTGGATGACAGACACGGTGTTTGGACAAAATATCCGAAAACAAATATCATGTGAAGAATATTGAGACATGAAAAATATTGTGGACAGAAATATTGAAGGGAAAAATATATTATTTTTGTGTTGTTTTTATTATCATTCTAAAAAATATCGATGAAGAAAATATTGTTGTAAGTATTACCATTTATAAGTGTTCTTAGTGCGTAATGTAGTGTGTTTTATTGTAAATGTTTATTATTTTTTCATCTGTGTTTTAGCAAGGTCATGTCTTACGTATGAAATTGTTGAAAATTATATTTTTAGTTGAATTAATTCATATAATTAATTGTTGAATAATTATTTTGTCTTAGGATATTGGTTTTTAGGGGATAAGGGTCTGAGATAGTTAAAACAATATGATTTCAATTTACATTTCATGGTAATAATGTCAAAGATATGCAAATTGATCATTTTGAATTTTTAGATTTATTTTAATATATTCATATTTTAAAAATATTGTAATGTGATTGCAGGGACTGAATGGGCCCCTCCAGGTTCCACTCTCAAAGATCCTCCTGTTCCTGGAAGGCCTGGATAGCTAAATATTTAAAGGTTCGAGGAGGGCCTTTAAAATGTTGGGTAAGAAGTAGTGCAGTCCGATCCAGCGAACACCGGAAAAACACGTTTTGCTCCGTTTTAGCCGGAGACCCGAGCACCTTCCAAATTCCCCAAAGACCCGCCGGGCCCGGCATATATAACTCATCTCATACCAGAGGTAAATAAGCAGGCCATCTGTATATAAAGAAATAACATGAACCTGACCACCTAGCATAATGCCTCGATCTATCCCCTCCATTCTGACCTTTCTGCCAGAGCCTCAACAGCCAGGATGAATAAGAAGGGCTACAAGGGGCAACCCTGTCTATTGCCTCTCAATATTTCATAGACTTCCTAAATTGTTCACCCAATTTTAAACCTAGCCATTGGGTGGGTACAGAGTAGTCTGACCCATCTTACCCAGTTTGCAACTAGTCCCATGTGACGGATCACTGACGAAATATAGAATACAAAAATATAGAATACTAAAAATATCGAAGTAAAAATATAGAAAGCAAAAATATCTAAGTCCTATCTACAAACAGGTAAGTACAAAAATATCGAAAAAAAATATATAGTCAAAATATCGATTTTTTTTTATATGTCTTAAAAGTAATTTAAAATTAATGAAATAATAATTATAATTAACTAAAACATACAATTACATTTTTTAACACACATATATATATATATTAACATAATATTAATTAATAACATATTTTTACTGTAGGATAGCGGGAGGGTAAAATTTACTATTACCACTCCAGCAACTGCAGCTAGAGTCCTGGACAAGGTACCTACGCGGCTGCGTTGATTGCTGCTGCGCTCGCGCGTCATTTTAAACTTCCTCGTTTGCTATTTAAGTTATTTTCTCTGTTCTGCCTTTACCTTGTTTTTAACTGGGAGCCCCCTCACTGCACATAATCTGTTAACCCACCGCCACTTGGGTGGATCCGGTTCCCGGGGCTGGTGTTCTGTGGGCGCCATCTTGTGTGAGGACACGGACCATCGGCGAGCGCCATTTTGAGCGTTGTAGCGCTCTGGCAGCATCGCGGACGCCTACTTAAAGTCGCTCCCCCCGCGCAGCGGGGACGCGCAGTAAGGGCGCCGTCGCGTTGCCGGAGTCGTGCCTGAGTCCTGCCCGTCTGCGCCCGTCCGCGCTAAGGACGCGCGGGGCGCAGCGGGCTCTTCTTTGGTAAGCTCCTTTTTCTGGTATAGCGATGCTCACCTACTCTAGAGAGACCCTCTGGTCTATTGGGCAGACCGTCCCGAGGTGTGACCTGGCACCAATCCATCCTCTATGCGGCCCCTACCATTGTGCCTGCAAGAGATGGTTGCGTGACTCCCCCGTGCCCTCACGCCAGTGGGATACTACATCAGCCCCTCGAAGCAACTGCTCCGCGCGTTCGCTTCGGATGTTGAATCTGAATGCCAGGTCCCTGGTGAAACACCATCAAGCCATCTATGACCTCATCAAGGACGAGTCTCCCGATATATTTGCCATCACGGAAACCTGGCTTCAGGAGGCGGATGTGGCCATTATCAACTTGGCCTGTCCCCCTGAGTACTCCATCTACACTTTGAACCGGCCTACTAGAGGCGGTGGCATTGCCCTCATAGTCAGGTCCAGTTTCACCTGTAATTGGAATGGTCTCAACATCACTGGCTGTGAAAGTGCTTCTTTTAAGATCTTAATCAGCCCCCAGTTTTCGCTCTCTGGGATGGTTGTCTACCGACCTCCGGGTAGCGATGTAGCGTTTAGAGAAGCTTTCCCAGACGCCGTCAGCGCGTTAGCTGTGGGCTGTGCCAATTTTTCCATCTTGGGAGATCTGAATCTTCACTTCGACAACCAGAACATCCCGGCCGTTAGCAGCATTCTAGCTGATCTAGAGGCCCTTCAGCTATTTCAACAAGTATCCCAGCCTACCCATGTAGGGGGTCACATATTGGACCCTTTTTTTACAAATCTAGCTGAAGCTAATGTTTTGACCATTTCCCCATTAGGGTGGACGGATCATTTCCTTGTGTCCATCCGGTACCCTCTGCCTGAGACCCCCTCTATTCCACCTGCCAGACTGGTTTCTAGGCGGCACTGGAATAAACTCAGGCTGGAGGACCTGCACCGTATCCTGGTGGAAGAGCCGTTAGGCCCTCTAGACAACGTGGAAACGGGCTACGATCATTTCTGCCGGTGGATCTCCAGGGCGCTTGACTCTCTGATCCCCATTACTTTGAGCAAATTGAGCTCTAGAGAGTCGAGCCCCTGGTATGATAGTTCCTTACGTGCTCTAAAAGGTACTTGCAGACAGGCGGAAAGAGAATGGCGGAAGTCCTATGAGATCGATAAGAAAGCCGCGTATCTTGCTTCTGTTAAGCTCTACCATCGAGCCATCTGCAGAGCTCGTGCGGCGTTCTATTCCTCGGAATTCCGCAACAGTCCGAACCCGTCCAAAACCATCTTTAAAGTCCTTAAAGACCTCTTGGCGAAAAGGACCTCTTCCCCGGCAGCTTGTACCATCTCCCATTGCGAGGCCCTGGCATCCTTTTTTCTGGAGAAAGTCCAGGTTATCTATCAGGCCTTCCCTAGTGTTGGGTCATCTCCGGGAGCCCTAGATTGCACTCATGGCCATACCATCCTGCACTCTTTTCCCCCGTTACTACCTGAGGGGTTCAACAAATTGGCCCAGCAAATTAAGTCCGGCTCTCCTTCGGATCCGTTAAGACCTGCCCTTTTTAGAGACCAGTCTTTTCTGGGACGCTCTACGGTGTGTTCCCTGATTAACCTCTCGATGGCCTCGGGCTTGGTTCCAACCAAATGGAAGCAGGCGGTGGTTTCTCCAATCCTGAAGAAGCCTTCGTTGGACCCATTAAAACCCGAGAACTACCGCCCTATTTCATTGCTTCCTTGGCCGGCGGAAGTGGCGGAGGCCCACGTTAATCTGGCCCTCTCAGACCATCTTACTCGGGCCAATGTCCTGGACCCCACGCAGAACGGCTTCCGTGCTGGCCACAGCACGGAGACAGCCCTTCTCGCCATGGTGGAGCATTTGCGTGCGGTGTTGGATGTCGGTCAGACGGCGGCGCTTGTATTATTAGACCTCAGCGCCGCCTTTGACACCGTCTCTCACCGCATTCTGCTGCACCGCTTGGAGGAGATTGACATTGGTGGGCTTGCTCTGCAGTGGTTCCACTCCTTTCTCGACAATCGCTCTTTTTGCGTGGCCATCCCACCTCACCAGTCCAAATTCCATCCTCTGGCCATGGGGGTTCCGCAGGGATCCGCGCTGAGTCCCACGTTATTCAATCTATACGTGAGACCGCTGGCTGATGTCGTCAAGCAGTGGGGCATGACTATGGTCTCATATGCCGACGACACTCAGCTAGCGGTTACTATCAGTGGGGATGCGGAGCGGGATGCCCCTAGGTTTCAGAGTGGACTGAGGGCAGTGGCCAGCTGGATGACTGCCAACTGTCTCCAACTTAACACAAGACAGACTGAAATCATGATTGTCGGTAAGAGAGCGGAGCTCCGGGGGGGACAGGTGGTGGCCTCCTGAACTGGGGCCGCCTCCGACTCCGGTGTCGGAATTAAGAAACCTGGGAGTGTGGCTGGACCCTACCCTCAACTTTGCTGGCCACACTAAGAGAACTGCAGCTTGCTGCTTTGGTGTTCTTCGGGGCTTAAGACCTGTCCTCAAATTCTTTGATGCCCCGACCAGGCAGCTGGTGATTCAGGCGACGGTGATGTCCCGGCTTGACTATGCCAGCTCTCTCCTGGTGGGGGCCAACCAGGCAGAAATCACTCGCCTGCAGCGCGTCCAAAATGCTGCAGCCAGAGCGATAGTTGGCCTGCCCAGGTTTTGCCCCGTCTCTAACACCTTACGATCCTTGCACTGGCTGCCGGTCAAGATGAGAATCCACTTCAAGGTCTTATGTCTGGCCTTTAAAATCCTGAAAGGTTCTGCCCCCCAGATCCTCACCAACCTCTTATCTTTGTATGTTCCGACACGCTCTCTTAGATCCTTGGGCCAGGCTCTCGCTGTGGTCCCCCGGTTCAAGCTTTGCCGAGCTGGGGGCCGATCTTTTCGAGTGAGAGCTGCGGCTATCTGGAATTCCCTTCCGGTAGAGATCCGTTTGTTGGAGGACCTCCTGTTTTTTCGCAAGGCCATTAAAACTTTCCTATTTTAATTCTGCCCCGCACCTGTTTCTCTCTTCTGTCTTTGCTTTTAGCGGTGTTGTGTTCTACCTTGTCTTGCGCCGGGACGCTCCTTTGCTGGAGCAGCTGCGCGCATTATAAGTGCCCATAGCATAGCATAGCATAGCATAGAGTCTTACTGAATCTGCCAAAACGTCATCCCACATCCAAAGCCATACGCCAACTTCATTGGCTCCCAGTTAAGCGTAGAATTCAATTCAAGGCCCTCTGCCTGGTCCATAAATCCCAGTATGGGAAAGGATCAGATGAACTCTCCAAACTCTTCCCTTGTTACACTCCACAGCGCACATTAAGATCAGCTAGCCAAGATCTGGTGTGCCAGCTCAGAATTCGGAGATCCAGGTGGGGCGGGAAATCCTTCTCCTATCAAGCCTCGAAATTATGGAACTCGCTGCCTTCTGCGCTGCTATCTGACAAGTCTAAATTGAGCTTTAGGAAGGCACTAAAAACCTGGCTCTTCTCCATGCCCTAACTTGCTCTATCCTGTTGTTCTGTGCTATAGCGCCAAGACGCCTCGGCAATAGAGCGCTTTAAAAATATTTCAGTCAGTCAGTCAACAGTAGGGTAAACGTTGGATAGCATAGGGATAAAAATTACTATTCCCACTCCAGTGAGTGCAACAGTAGGGAAAGCGTTGGATAGCGTAGGGGTAAAAATTACTTTTCCCACTCCAGACAGTGAACAGTAGGGAAAGCGTTGGATAGCGTAGGGGTCAAAATTACTATTCCCACTCCAGAGAGTGCAACAGTAGGGAAAGCATTGGATAGCGTAGGGGTAAAAATTACTATTCCCACTCCAGAGAGTGCAACAGTAGGGAAAGCGTTGGATAGCGTAGGGGTCAAAATTACTACTCCCACTCAAGAGAGTGCAACAGTAGGGAAAGCGTTGGATAGCATAGGGGTAAAAATTACTATTCCCACTCCAGAGGGTGCAATAGTAGGGAAAGCGTTGGATAGCGTAGGGGTAAAAATTACTATTCCCACTCCAGAGAGTGCAACAGTAGGGAAAGCGTTGGATAGCATAAGGGTCAAAATTACTATTCCAACTCCAGTGAGTGCAACAGTAGGGAAAGCGTAGGATAGCATAGTGGTAAAAATGACTATTCCCACCCCAGAGAGTGCAACAATAGGGAAAGTGTTGGATGGCGTAGGGGTACAAATTACTGTTCCTACTCCAGAGAATGCAACAGTAGGGAAAGCGTTGGATAGCGTAGGGGTACAAATTACTGTTCCCACTCCAGAGAGTGCAACAGTAGGGAAAGCGTTGGATAGCATAGGGGTAAAAATAACTATTCCCACTCCAGTGAGTGCAACAGTAGGGAAAGTAAATACTTCATATATTAATAAAAATAAATTAAATATTAATACCAATAAAAAATTAATTAAAAGTAATTAACAATTTAATATAAAATAATTAATCACTTAAAAATACAAATACAAATTAATTATTAACAGTCATTACCTATTAATACAAATTAATTACCAATTAACAATTAATTAGCAATTAAAAATTAATTAACAATTAATTCAAAATAAATACAAATAAATAAATTAAAATATTTAATTAATTACAATTAATTACTTCCCACCCTATTCCCCTATAAACCCACAACCCGCTACGGGAAATAAATTTATAAAATTAACATAATTATCAATGAATCAATTAATAAAAATTAATTACCAAATACAATTTGATTAATTACCAAATAAAAATTATTTTACAATTAATTCAAGATAAATACCAATAAATGAATTAAAATATTTAATTAATTATAATTAAATTACTTCCCACCCTATTCCCCTATAAACCCACAACCCACTACAGAAAATACATTAATAAAATTAACATAATTATTAATTAATCAATTAAGTAAAATTAATTGCCAGTTAAATTTTAATTATTTACCAATTACAAATGAATTATCAATTAATTCAAAATAAATACCACTAAATAAATTTAAATATTTAATTAATTATAATTAAATTACTTCCCACCCTATTCCCCTATAAACCCACAACCCGCTACAGAATTAAAATTACGCAAAAATTAAATAACATTAAATTAATTACTTAAAATAAATTATAAATATACACTTTTGACACATATACTAACATACAAAACACTTTAAAAAAATCGATAATATTAAAAATTCGATATATTTAACTCCTATATTATATACTTCGATATTTTGACTTTCTATATTTATGAAAATCGACATTAAATTACTTACCTTAAATTCGATATTTTTGTTGACTATATTCTGTCCATTCGATATTTTGTCCATTCTATATTTTGACTTCGATATTAATGCTATTCTATATTTTTTATTCGATATTTTGTCTGTATACCAAGTGACACATAGTGGCTTCCAAGAGGTCCAAAAGCACTGTGTCAAAAGCCTTTACAAGATACAGCCACACAATCACTGAGACAGAGTCAGGTGGCTGATCATGGGCATACAGGATTGAATAAAGTCTATGGAGGTTGTGAGAAGTATTACGGGTTGATATGAAGTCCCTTTTGGTCTCAATGAATGGCCTGCATATGGGGTAACTTCTGAGACACTACTTATTATTTTGAAGTCAGAGTTCAGCACAGAGAAGGGTCAGAAGTCCGAGAGCACTCGATCCCGTGAGGTAGATTTGGGCAGAGCACCACCAATGCCTCCCATGTCGTTGAAGGGAGGATACCCATTTTATAAGCCTCCGCATACCTTTCTGCCAATTTAGGTGCAATTTTACATGTGAACACCTTGTAAAACTCCAAGGGGAGCCAGTCTACACCAGGCATCTTACCCATGGCCGTGGCTTTGAAGGCATTACTAACCTCCACATTTGACACTGGAGCGTCTAGTGGTTCTTGTTCTGCCTGCGGAAGAGACCGAAGTGGGAGTCCCTCCAAGAAGGAATCCAATGCTGTCGGAAAGCCTAGCTCCGGTGCACAATAGAAGCACATGCATAAAGAACTGAATGTCTGATCAACATGTTTTGGCAGGAAGATGGCCCTCACATCAGCTGACATAGGCGGGTGATAGGGGTGCCCTACTCTCTGTGTGAACCAACCAGGCAATTTATAGAAGCATTACATAAAAAGAAATGCTACCAAGAAAAACGGATGGAGCAACCTGTTAGCCAAATTGCCCCTAAACTTATCAAACAAACCAAAAGAATGTCTGACATGCAACAATTTAAAGTCAAACTCTTCATAAATAAGCATATTAGAAAGTAGATGTGAACCTAACCAAAGTCCTCAAAAACTATGACAAACTCTAAACCTACATACCAAATCTTTTTTTTGTTAAATAATACATATAATATTTTATTGGACAAGTCAAATAATGTATTTAAAATCCCATTGTTAATAAAGACGGATATAATAAAATTACAAATTACTCTAGTAAAAAAAGGAACCATCACCAACCAATATATTTAAAAGCAAACTGTAATGATGAGAAGTCCACAAGTAATCATATGGTTTTGTGATAGTTTATTCCAAGTAAGATAGACAGACCCCACCAGGAGCATCCATCATGGTGCTCAGCCCAGCCAACTGTAAACTCTCAGGCAGATCACCAACATTCTGATAGATGCATCACATGAACATTCTATTAGAGGTAGAGAAGGACAGCATAGAGAATACAAAGATACCACACTAACGCAATCCATCACATAAAATAATTACAATACATAATCAAAACAATTCTGCATAGCAATCAGATACATTTTACATAAACAAATGAATATCACATTTCCCACCCAAAATAAATAAAAATAATAAAACGTACTGTTCTGTAGCTGCAGACCTTTCTCTTTCTCCATGTAATAAAAAATAGTAATGAGTGATGGTTCGGTGGCCACGATGGCAGTTGCGTAATCTGGCATGAGAAGGACAGTTAAGGGGAAGTTAAGAGCATTTTGCATGGCCTATGACTAGAGGATGACTGCTTGTGGAGTGCTGCACTTGAAATCATCATACAGAGAAAGCAAACTAACTCTCCAAATTGAAGTCATCGATGATAAACGAGTGAGCCCAAACCTGTTCTGCTCCTGAAGACAAGCTCCTGAAGACAAGCAATGCCCATGGCAGGAGGAGCTCCGGGAGTTAAAGGGGAAGTTTGAAGGGTTCAAAGGAGCTGCAGCTCTCCTTAAAGGGGAACTATTAATGGTGAAAGGAGCAGCAACTCCTTTTAAAGGAAAAGTTGTATGTAGGTACAGCAGCACCAGCATCCCCCTCTTATTGCCTAGTGAAGCGCTTGAGGTACCTTGAGACTCCAAGGCACTACGTAACCGTTACTAGTAAATCCTTCACTGATGGTACTGTACTACTTTTGCCTAACTGTATGACCATTTTGCATAGGCAGTTTATGCAACCTAACTGCTGCACTGTGATCTCTGCCGCACCGTACGTAACAGCATAATCATTTTGCATGCTGCATAATCATTCCACATGCTCCCTAGCTGCCACCCTATCTTCTTGATGTATGAGTCCACTCCGCATGTTGCCTAACTGCTGCACTGTGAGCAATCGCTGACACATGGAGCATAAGACTGTGCGACCATTCCATATAACACCTATCTGCCACACTGTAAACTTGCTGTGTGTGACCATTATGCATGCTGCCTAAATAACCACTCTGAATGCTGCCTAACTGCATGTTGACTAACTACGGAGCATTCCATGTGGCTAGACTGCACTCCAATGCTACTTGTTTGCATTTCATATGACTACTCTGTTACTTCTTATAACCATTACTGCCTGCATTGTTCGTGATGTGTAATGTGTAATGTCAAAGTATAAAACCAAACACCGCCAAACTACATGTTTTTGCCGAAATATCAACTAGGTGTAAGGTACACACACACTAATGAACAATCTCCAAAAGTAAATTCCAAAATACCAACCCAAAACACCCCCCCAGATGTTGTGAAACACATAACTAGCTTTCACACATCATACACATATACAATATACATGATTGGGAGAATTTCAAAGTCAAAGATTTCCACATTGAAGAAAACAACCAGAAATACTTACCACATGATATCCCATACCATTGAATGTCAGGCCCAATTTTTATCCACATGTGTAGTATACGCTGTCCAACTGCCGCACTGTGAGGGGAAACCACAAGATCATTCCGCTGAGGTGAAAGATCAGGTGTGATGGTGTGTCAGAGGCCTGGGAAGTGCTTACCCTTGGTGCTGACCTGCCTTCAATTATCTACTGCAGTTGTGACCATGCTGAACGATCCATCCTTCTAGTCTGCCGCACGGTGGATAGGTGGTCACTATGGGGAAAGCGAAGGCTAAATCCAGCTGAATGCACTTGATACCGCCAAATTCACATCAGGATCTGCCTGACTCAGGGATGTCACCAGACCCCTCTCCATACAGCTTGCAGTACACCCTGGAAAAGATATTAGGGGCCGTTGGAAAATCAGAGCCCACCGTCCAACTGGAAATAGGGAAGGTATCTGTTGAACTGGGCCTGCTCTGTACAGACCATCCAGAAGTTGACTACCAGGGTAAAAGACAATGAAACCCCCCTTGCAGACCTGCACCACCCGCACCAATCCATGAAAACCTAAATTACCCATCTCATGGATCGAGAGCAGCAGCTGGAACATCTGGAAGAGGATGTGAAGGGGCTCAGCAGGTGGAACAACGTGTGAGAAAAAGGCCTTCCAAAGGGAACCGAATGGTCTGACATGGTGCCTCCTTGGCGCCTGGATGAAGATGGTGGTGGCCCCCACCCAGCTCATGCCCTTTTATGCCTTGGAAAGAGCGCATCGAGTACCAGCTCGACCACCCGGGCCGCCCACCCACACCTATAATTGCTAAGCTATTGCACTACAAAGACAGATAGGAGCTATTGCAGTGGGCACAGTAATCGGGTCCTTTTCGGGTGGGGAATGGTCAGCTGACATTGTTCCCAGACTTCACAGCAGTGGTGCAATCCAAACAAGCCTCCTTCCAAGAAGTGAAGCGGATACTCCATGATGGGGGGATTCATTCTCC
The DNA here is from genome assembly GCF_964261635.1 of Lissotriton helveticus. Taxonomy (NCBI): domain Eukaryota; kingdom Metazoa; phylum Chordata; class Amphibia; order Caudata; family Salamandridae; genus Lissotriton; species Lissotriton helveticus. Next base: position 245,675,378 of record NC_136069.1, on the reverse strand, counting down.
CTTATATTTCCAGCTAAATTGAAAATTAAGCTAGATGGTCATTCCCACTTCTACCAGAACCCAGATGAGGCTTGGACCTGGTTGGAAATGCATCGTTCAGGGTGTGTCAAAAACTGTGCACCTAAAGGTGAGTCTCCCCATGCCACGGAAAGCGCCGCAGGTAGAGGGGATGCTTGCAATCCGGTCCACTGCGTTCAGGTGCTCCCATGGAGATGATCCTAAGCATCCTGCCACAGCTGTACCTAATTGACAATGTTGAAAACAGATGCCGTTGTGGACGCAAATGACGGTAAGCTACACATGTACCTGATGCCATCGATTACATGGACCTGGCAAGAGGTATGGGTTCCCTGTGCCAAACATATTTTGTGGGCCCCCTTTGGAAATATTCATAAGGTACAATCCAATTACAGCTACATGATGGTCTCCTTGGCCAGATCACTTACACTGCACAGGCAGCCCCACAAAAGGCGCAATGTGTACACAAAAAACGAATGGGATATTGTGATGGCGGCAGTCAGTTACCGTAACACAGCTGCAGCAACTCTTGAACATTGCACTTTCTGTGGCACCCTCCTATTTCCCATTTGACAGTTCCTGGTGGTATATCAAACATTGATCTGCTAAGATGTGTGAAGAACACAAAATATAAATGCCATGCCTAATCACTGTGATGTACTCTCACACAGCACCCACCACAAAAGGTAGTCAGATAAATAGGATATAAAATGAACAGAGTGAGAAGCATGCAAAGGTCACAATATAAAGAATTCCTGTAGAATAGGAATGCTACTACCAGGGGATAAACCTGAAAGCCTGAGTTCCTGGGCACCGCTCACTTGGCACATGCCTTGAAATCTCAATGCTCACAGTACCTGTGGATTGAAGTATATTAGGGACAACCAATAGCATAGCCAACTGTCATGCCGATGTGTGTAATGTGTAATGTCAAAGTATAAAACCAAACACCGCCAAACTACATGTTTTTGCTGAAATATCAACTAGGTGTAAGGTACACACACACTAATGAACAATCTCCAAAAGTAAATTCCAAAATACCAACCCAAAACACCTCCCCAGATGTTGTGAAACACATAACTAGCTTTCACACATCATACACATATACAATATACATGATTGGGAGAATTTCAAAGTCAAAGATTTCCACATTGAAGAAAACAACCAGAAATACTTACCACATGATATCCCATACCATTGAATGTCAGGCCCAATTTTTATCCATCCAACATATCCATCCATTGAACCTGTATCTTGTCCCGTGTGACCCCAACACTGTTTTCAAGGCCAATCTATACAATCCTCTCCAAATTGCACAGCAATCAGGGTTAAACAAAACACAACTATCGTCACACATCCCCAAGTATACTTGAACATCAAGTAGCAAAAAAGTGACGATAGGACAACTGTCTTCCAAAACAGACAAATGATTTATTGTCCCGTCATGCCTACCAAAACACTGCCAGGGGAGCCTCCCCATGAAAGGGGCATCGAGTGGGCAATCCAGGAGCCTCAAATATGTTAATTGGGAGTGGGGGGTTTGATTTGGCTAAGGGGGGGTTTGTTTTTAAGGGGGCGTTTTGGGTTGCAGGAGTGGTGGCGTGGGATTTAGGAGGGATTGTTTTTTTGCTTGGAGTGGTGGGTTCTGATTTAGGTGGGGTGGCTTTCTTCTGAGAAGTGGTGGGGTTGGATTTAGGAGGCGTAGCTTTGGGATTGGCAGGCTCGGATTTAGGAGGGGTGGCTTTTTTCTTGGGAATGGTGGGCTCGGATTTAGGAGGGGTGGCTTTTTTTTCTTGGGAGCGATGGATTGGGGTTTTGCTGGGTTTGTTTTTTTGTTGGAGGGGTGGCTTTTGTCTTGGGAGTGTTGGTTTGGGAACTGGAAGGCATTGGTTTGGGTATGGGAGTCTGCCCATTTGTTATGCGAGGGAGGGTTTTGTGGCTCACAAGCATGCGACAAGGGGCAAAGAAGAATGCAAGATGGGTACTGTGTTTAGGACTGTCATAATTGTATTGGGCTTAGGAGCTAGAGTGAGTGGAAGAGTCATGTGTGGGTGGTAGTGTTGTTGGTGCCAGTGTATGTTGAGTGGATGAGTGTGTGGGTGTGTGTTCTCGTCTGGAGTGCCAGGGGGATGGGCAGGGTATGGTGGGTGTTGTGGATGGGTCTGTGTGATCAGGTGTGCTGTCTGGGGCAATTCTATGTGTGGTAGATGGCTCTGTGTATGTGGGTGTGGGTGTGGGTGTGCTGTCTGGGGCAATGCTGTGTGTGGTGGATGGCTCTGATGGTAGAGGTTTGCTGTCTGTGGGTATGCTGGGGGTGGTGGGTTGGTGAGGGCAGTGAGTGTGTGAAGTGTGGATGCATGCCTGTGTCCTGTGTGGTATTTATTTTTGTGTCTTGTGCTTGTGTTGGTGTGGATGCATGCAAAATTGGAAGTGCGCTTTGGCTAGGATGTGGAATAGGGCATGTGGATGGGGATGGGACAGAGGAAGGACATGATGCGGAAGACTGAGGTGGGTGGAAGACTGCCATGAGGGAGGTGGCCAGAGCCTTAAAGGATCTCTGTAGGGCAGACTGAGCAGCATGGATGCCTTCAAGGAAGGCCACTATCTGATGGAGTTGGATGCCTAGCCCCTGGATGTTGCTCAGTAGTGCCATCTGACCTATGGAGATGGTCCTCAGGAGGTCATTAGCCTCCTCACTCGGGCAGTGGGAGGGACTGGGGCAGGGGTAGAGCTACCTGGCAGGAAGGAGACTGCTACCCTATGAGGGGTATGGGGCCAGACAGCTGGGTGGAGAGCAGCAGGGAGGGTGGAGATTGATTGCGGGGTGGTGGACAAGGAAGATGATGGTACTTGTTCTGCTCCATCTCCCATTGCTAGGGAGTGTTCGCGAGAGGAAGACTCAGACAAGCTTGCATCCTCATTGGCACTCCCCCTCATCATCTGGGCCAATATCTCCATCAGTCTATAATGTATCTTGACCAGAAGCACTGTGGCCAGGTGCTTCCCCACTGATGTCTGCCATGTATTCTTTGCTTGCCTGGGATGATGCTGAAGTGCAAAACAAAATAGGTTTATTTCATTTGCCAGGACACACCAGACTAACAGCTTTGATCACAACACTTATACCAAGCATCCAGAACACGCAACCTAAAAGTTCCTGTTTGTTTGTGGACTAAGGAGCATGAGCACATGCATGCATGATAGCCCAAACCTCAACACTTCCTCACAGTGAATTCATATCCACATACATCTCCAATTGCATGACTGAAGTTGTAGGATCTCTATCCTCATGTAACTAGTAGGATACTTAACAGCTTGTACATTTTGGGTTTTCTTTTTTACCTTAGTAACCTGCTTGTTTCAAATAGGTCCTCAAATTCAAACTTAGGAATACAGACTCCACACAAGGCTCTGCAACAACCAAATGGTCATATACCTAATAAGATATCTTGTTGGAATGATGGATACGTCATACTGCAATGTGTATGCAATATGTACAGTAGTACAGTTGCCAATACAGATTGGCATATACACACATTTAAGATGGAATCAACTATACACAAATGAAGACATGTAGATCATGTAGGCAATTGTGGTGCACAAGACCATACAACAGGGTAAGGTGCACATGACGACATGTACAGTCTAATACCTATGGCACAAGTGATGTCTATTATGCTGGTTCACTTTATATTCCCCACATACCAAGGGCAAGTACTGCTCATTGTATATCTGACATAATGGACACTACTGTCCTTGTTCAGAAGACTCCTCAAGACCTAGCTCTTCGATCAGTAGCAGCACCCCCACGCCCCCCCTCAGCGCCTTGAGCACCTCACGGGTATGTAGTGACCTCTGCAAGTGCCTTGATTGATGATTGATTGAATTGTCATCCACTACTCCATAAGTCATGATCTGATTTATCAATTTACTCTAGTCTAGTGGTCTGGACTCTGCTATATCCTGGTCATAAAGACAAAAGGCAGAGCACATCAGCATGCATGTACTATCAGACCTATACAACCAACAATGTTGTATGTGCATCGCACATGGGCAGCCCTCAATAGGAACGGGCAAATGGCTGGCTGCAATGCACCAAATGACCAATGTGACATTTAGGGATCTGACTACCATTCCCCCATGTAGTTTCTGTTGGGCCCTCAACTGCCCTTATAGCTCCGAAGAAGCCACCATGAGTATGTGGGCCATTAGGGGGTCAAGCTCCAGCACACACACTTTGATAGTTGGGAGGACTGGTCAGGGAGGTTGGGTTGAGTGCCTTATGTCCTTCCACCTCTTCTGGAAGTGGGTGCTCCACTGGTCATAGTCCCCCAGGGTCCGCACCTTCCGGCAATGGCTTTCCACAGCCTTTGCTTTTGATGAGCGTTGACCTATATGAATGGAAAATATGATCAAACAGATCAGGACAGCAAATGGTAGGACTGTTGTGTGGACTAAATACATCCTGTACTGAGCTATTACAAACATTCATGACCACTTAACACACTACATGTGTCACTTCCAAAGGCTATGCACTATTGAGACATTGATCTTCAAGTTCATGGGCACATGTTGACTATGCTCAACCATACTCATGTTCTTAAAATCACTAATGATGCCCACTACAATTATGTAGGCCAGGGACATCCTAACAGAACTATCAGGTGATGATCTATGGAAAAGACAACACCATTGTGCCCTTATGAAGGCCAAGGTACTTATGCATGACTGTACACTTACTTCTACTGACAGGCCTATTTACGACATGCATATGGACCATACAGGCAGGTAACATAGCATAAACTATATCCTAACATTCAGCTAACGTAGAAGGGGCAGCCATCTCTGTCACTGAGTCACATCTCTTGGAAAGTGCGGGCATGTAAATGAAATATTGTAGAATCTGACTATGTATAATTGACTTGCTTTGGTGAATGCAGCTGTCACAGGACACACCTTTAACCACGTGGCATTGTTACAGGAATGACATTCAACATCTCATCAAATGGCTTGTGGAATATGGTGGATTTGACAAGCTGCTGAACCAGACAAGTTTGCATCAGGATTAAGTAAGGATCTGCACTGAATGTGTCACATGCGCAATATGCCTCTATAATGCAAGTATGATGTATAGAAAAGTGACCATAGACCTGTGTGATAAAGTGGCTGATGATGACAAATAGCTAGTCCGGGGTTCACCAAAAACACTATTCAACATGTAGTCGATATATGAGCAATGAGGCTCACTATTGGTTCAAATTACAGATTTAGTGCGCAAACAAGTGTCTGTAGGTCTACAGGGCGAATGCTCTGTGCATTAGTAGTATTGCCATTATGCCTGTGTCCCAGTCTGGCCCATGTGCTAGACTCAGCACACCATGGGTCATGCTGGCCATAACTCATTGTCAGGGCGTGCACTGTGTAGGCTAAATAAACAGATCCCACATGAAACCTTCAATTCAAGCTAATCGATACATAACAGTACTGCAAGGCATCATGGTAGGTATTGTCATTTCAATGCCATATTGGCTGCCCTATCTAGACGGGTAGTGTGTCGTACCTGTAGATATTGGTCTGTTGGTATGAGCTATACCTTTACATTGGGAGAGATCTTTTGTATCAGGGGGTATTTCAACTCCTAATATACTTATGAACATCATGGTATGGTGTGAGATTTGCTGCAACACACCCTGTATGTAACACTAAACACCCACGCAGGAATACTTTCACCGTTGACAATTTCCAGTTTTTCAGTTAGGGAAATATTTGCTTCATACATTTTTGAGATCTGGTTTGTGACAGAACTGACTATTCAGGTGTAATGAGAGGTTGTGAAGTGACACTTAACGGACTCTGCTCCCCAGCTATTTTATGCATGCCTTCAGTGTGGAAGATGGCCAGGACCTTCTCCTCTAGAGTTGAAACTGCACGGGTGCGCTAAGAGGGCCATCACCAGTCCTCAGGGCCTCTAGGTGGTGCATAGAGGCCTGGCTGTCACCACCTTGCTCCCGATGTCATTCAAGTGGTTCCTAATATCCCTCTGTGTGCATGGAATGGTGCCTACAGCATCAACTTTGCGAATTATTCTGTCCCATATTTCCCTTTTCCAACTAAGAGGAGTATGTTGGACTTGTGCTCCAAACAAATGTGGCTTTACCATCATAATTTCATTCTCCAGTACTGACAACTCTTCCTCCAAAAACGCAGGATTTGTTTTTTGTGACAAACTGTAATGGTGAAGGGACCAACACTTCAAAGTTCAAAGACACCCACGAGACAGAAATAAATTAATAGAACAAGTAAAGTATGAGGTGTGTGACCAGTGAGGGGAAGAAAAAGCCTGCCTTCTCTCTATCCACTAATAACCTCACAGACTGCTGTGCTGAGTGGCAAAGGATCATGGTTTGCAGTGGGATGTACCTTATAGTGTGCTATTTAGGTGTCTCTGATTAGCCAAGGAACACCAGGTGTGTTGTATTTGTGGCTATCCAATGACCACAGCTCGTATGCTTTGCTGGGCGTGAACCACAATGGCTCCCCACGGTCGGAGAACTGCCGCTAGTGGGACACCAGTACTGCAGTGTTTTTGTAATTGGGCGGGAGACCGCAACCGTAATGGCATTGGGGAACTAATATCCTGCATTTGACTCCACCACATCACTAGCAAGGAGCAGTCTGTCGTGCTGGTCAGCTGCTCAAACTCCATTCATCGTAATACAGCAGGTGGGAGATCACATTCATGGTGGTCTTCTTGGAACCGCTGCCGCCGTGGCCCAGAGGTAAGACCGCCAAACTCATATTCAGGCCTGTAGTCTTACTGAGAAGGACTGTCCCCACTATGATATGTTTCCACAAGAGCATGGCTAGCTCTGTAATTTTGTGGGTAAGTTCTGCTAGCAGGCATGGGAGGAGAATTGCAAGGTTGTGCTCCAATGAGGCCCTAGGTAGTCTGTTATTACTGCGCTTAGTAGATACCAATGCAGCATCATGCCACAAAATACATGCCCACATGCAGACACAATAATGTATTCCAATTGATTTGATTAAGAGTGTTGTTTCTGTTGAGCTTCCCCTGCAGTCAGAATTTGCAGAAGAATTATAATATAATCAACAAACTATCACCCTATGATTCACTTATGACAGATTTATCACCATCGTATGTACAATTTGTTCTTCAGAGGTTCCACCTATAAAAATGATTATAGTCAGCGGCGATTCGCGTTACTCTTGTTATGTGGAGTTGCACTCTGTATGGTGAAGTTCAACCCGATTTTTCAGCGCTGCTCGTGCTACCGGTATTAAATTGCAGCTCAACATGCCTATATTCCACTTACTGGCGGAGCTCTGTAGAATCTCAGGGAGTGTTATGTAACTCCATGGGTTCCGCCCACCCCAAATATTTCCTGGAAGTGGTTTTACGTCCCAAATACCCAGGCAATTGTATTAAGGCTAAAATATTTATATTCTTGTTAATGACAACAAATCTAATTTAGTAACAATGTCAAAATATAGTTCATTTCTTATTTTCTGTCTCTGATTTGTTACATTTAGGATTTAAGGCACAGAATGCATTGACATATTCTCACTTTAGTTGTAATTAACACTACTTTAAAAAAATGTTTTTTCTCCACTTCCTAGTTTTACAATTTTCCTTTTCTCCATCATAACTTAATGTGTGTTTTAGTAATGGGTCTCTGTGGATTCCTGTGACTTTCACCATCCTTTTCCCAGAAGCCCCTTCTCTGCAGGACCTCATGTTCATCTCTAGATCAGTTTGACCTTTAGCGGATGCTGCTTTATTATTAACCAGGCTAATTAACGAACAACCTTGAATGGACAAGCCCATAGGGGCATTCATATAGCTACAACATCACGGCATTGCCTTCCTGTGTGTCATACTTTAATTCAACTTGCCTTGTGCTCGTTGAAAGAACAAATCAAACAGCATTTTTCATACTGCCTTCTGTTCTGTAATGCTTTGAATTTCAAATGACCAATTAGGTCTGAAAAATTAAGTGAAAAATATATATTTTAAGTATTATCTCTGTAAATATTACAGCGTGTTTCCTAGTTTGTGATATTTTTAAAGTAGCTTTTACATTTACACCAGTACACCTGCTCCTACACCGGGGCCGTATTATGGAAGTGGCCTGGGGGTGCAACGGACACCCCTGGGGTGCTTTGGTATTACAGAAGGGGCCTGCACTATCTTCAGAGGGGGTGCCCTCATTTGCATGGGAGCGTGGTCCCATGCAAATGAGGGAATCCCTTTGCCTCTGTGCCCGCACCGTACAGAGGCAAAAAGCTGTCAGTGCGCCCCCTCAGTGCAGACCTCTGGAGGGGAAAAGGGGTCCCATGGACCCCCAGACATCCACTTGAAGTTGCGTGCAGTCACTCTTGCACCCGCCTGCAAGGGGATCTCTAATCACTTCTAAAAGTGCAGGAGGGTTGCTACCTGCACAGTGAAACACTGAGCGGATTCAAAGCAGCCTCTCCATTTTTCACCTCAATGCGATGCTGCCTGGGCAGTGCGAGTTCGTGGCTGTCCTGAGGGCAGTGCATTGCATGTAATGGGGCACACTTTCCCTGTTTGCGCTTTGCGCATCTGGTTTAAGGTGCCCTGGGTGCAAGCACGGAAAGTGCACCCTTTCCATAATAGGGCCCCAGGTGTAAATGTATGCGTTTGAAGCTGCCCCAAATGCAGCTTTCCAGGCATGCTTTATGAAATGTTGTATGCTTTTCTCAATTTGGAGTTATATCCAGAGTCTATCTCCACGCTGGAGAAAGACAGTCTGGGTCCATATCATTAGGGTCTTTGCTGGAGCAGAGCCGAGTGCTTGTTTTTACCCCTGCAGTTCATAAAGTGAATTCATTTAACCCAATAGTTCCATGTGTTAGTGTTTTATTTTCAGAAAGTACAGTTCAGAAACAGTGAGCAAAGTTTTCCGCTTTCTGTATCTGAGATATGCTGTCTGAAAATAAAAGCTAAAACTTTGAGAAATATGGAGTAAACATTACAGATGCATAAAACAAGTGTTCTGTGATGCCCCTGCAAAGCTCATCATGATACGGCCTTGGTGCGCAAATGCACATTTTTGAGTCAGATTTACAACAAAACTCTGAGAAAGGAGTGCAGCCACCTAATGAGGTTGTGTTAGTGCCATGGAAACACCTTTATATCATAGTGCAAAGGTGCCTGTGTCATGTCTAACATAGGTTTTGTACTAGAAGGGTATATTTACAGTAAAAAATACCATGCCTAGACAAACTAAAACATTTCTCACTTTAGGAGTGTGCTCTACAGTGCAGCACAGATGCAAAGTTGGAAAAATATGTAGAAATAAAGGCATTTCTCCAAGTTAATGCCAGTTAAAACCCTGTCTAGTATAGGGCCTTCTGTCAAAGACCACAGGTGATTGCATGGCACTGCCCATGTACCACCTCTCAAATGCCCCCTTGATGCAAAGTGGTGGAAAGCAGTGACAAGAACTGACAGAAAGTGGACGCAGTGCTCTGTATGTACTGCTCTGTATGTCCACTAGAGTGTATTTCTTACTCTGTGTTACATCTTCCAATCACTACTCAACCTAAAACTGCAAAGGATTGCAATTAGAGATGTTGCAATCTATGTTTTATGATGTTCATTAAGAGGAAAACAAAATGAGGAACGCTTTTGTGGAAAAACAAAAAGAATCAAAGGGGCACCCTCCTGTTTTATGAACCCGTTTTGTTGACATTTAGGACCCTGCGCACTTTTACCGCTGCTAACCTTTGCTAAAGTGCTGGTGCTCGCTCCTTTAAACCTGATAACATTGGCTTACACTCAATTGGCACATTTAATTTACTTTTAAGTCTCTAGTACAGTACTGCGTATATCCAGGGTTTGTAAATTTAATGCTGCTAGTGGGCCTGCAGCACTTATTGTGCCACCCACCTAAGTAGCCTTGAAAACATGCCTCAGGTCTACCATTTTAATCGTTCTGTGCAATTTTAAACTGCCATTTTGACATGGCAAGATAAACCTCTGTAGTCTGGTCTGCCCTGTTCCCATGATGCACTGGGCCAGGGACAGACTAATTTGCATACAGCCAGGTTCTGAAACTGGGATGGTGCAATGAGCTAAAAAACGGTGTTGGATCTAGCCCTGATCTTTTGACTGGGTGAGAGTATTCTGCTTAATTCAGAGACTCTGTCCCTCACCACCACTTGTTGTAAATATTTTTGTCCACCCTAAGCGTGGAAGGGTATACTCAGACATGAGTCCCTTGCTCATTGCACCATCAGGATTCAAGCAAGCCGGGCCGAAGACGGCTGTAATGCCAGAAACCGGTCCCCGGAAGCTTGTTTCCTTCCCAGTGTAAGAATTGGCTTTTGTAGTCTGGTCTGCCCTGTTCCCATGATGCACTGGGCCAGGGACAGACTAATTTGCATACAGCCAGGTTCTGAAACTGGGATGGTGCAATGAGCTAAAAAACGGTGTTGGATCTAGCCCTGATCTTTTGACTGGGTGAGAGTATTCTGCTTAATTCAGAGACTCTGTCCCTCACCACCCCTTGTTGTAAATATTTTTGTCCACCCTAAGCGTGGAAGGGTATACTCAGACATGAGTCCCTTGCTCATTGCCCCATCAGGATTCAAGCAAGCCGGGCCGAAGACGGCTGTAATGCCAGAAACCGGTCCCCGGAAACTTGTTTCCTTCCCAGTGTAAGAATTGGCTTTTGTAGTCTGGTCTGCCCTGTTCCCATGATGCACTGGGCCAGGGACAGACTAATTTGCATACAGCCAGGTTCTGAAACTGGGATGGTGCAATGAGCTAAAAAACGGTGTTGGATCTAGCCCTGATCTTTTGACCGGGTGAGAGTATTCTGCTTAATTCAGAGACTCTGTCCCTCACCACCCCTTGTTGTAAAGATAAACCTCTGGCCAGGCCCAAATGGCCCTTTGTATTACATATAAGTCCCCCGTAAGATGGGCCCTAAACAACCCAGAGGTCAGGGTGCAGTAACTTTAAAATGTCAGACATGTAATTTTAAGAATTTCATGTCCCGGCAGTGAAAAACTCCTAAATTCATTTTTCACTACTGTGAGGCCTACCTCTCCTATAGGATAACGTTGGGTCAACTTATTACCTTTAATAAGTGATAGTTTTCAATTGAAATGAAGGTAAGAATGTCAAGTTTGTTGCCTAAAGAATTTTAATGGTAAAGTTGGATTTTAAGACTCAATACTTGAAGATACCACTTTTAGAAAGTTGGCTTTTTCTTGTCGTAACCATTTGGTGCCTGGAGCTGGTTTACTAGGTCACATGACTACCTGTATCTAGCGGTTGGTCTTTGTGTATTGCTCCCAGACAGTGAAACAAAGGGCCGTAAGTGTTTGCAGGATGAGACATCTCTGAATTGGTGAGAGGGAGGAACTGTCACCTATCATGCTTGCCCATCACAAAGGCTCTGCATGAGCACACTCACAAAGGGTTTGACAATAGTCTTTTGTGACCCCAGACAATCTGGGGCCATGGTAGGGAGGCAGGAAATTCCAAGAACTTTTGGGGGTCTCTTACTGCAAAGTGGGCACTGGATATAAATATTGTACCCTCAGACCCAACTCTTCAGTATACATCTTGACCTGTGGGATACCCAGAAGAAATACTGCTGGTCTGCCTTGCTGCAAGAAGGACTGCTACTCTGCTGCCCTGCTGTGCAACCCGGCTGCCCTCCTGCCTGAGTTTGAAGGGCTGGACCTGCATCTTTAATCCAGGACCACCAAAGTGACTAGTTGTTGGTGTCCTGACCAGAGCCGCAGGTACAGATGGTGTCAGACACCTTGAACCCAGCACCCGGACGTTGTCTGCTGTGAGTCCTGCCCTCCCAAGTGAAAACCCCAGTCCTGGACTTTTGGAAGTGGCCCTGAAGGTGCTCTGGCAGTCCAGCTGTGAACTCAACAGAGCAAATGCAGCATGATGCATTGCATCCCATACTATACTGTGCATCGGAACTGCAACCTGACACTTCACCTCACAGAACTCCGTATCGAGGGAATCTGCATCGCAAGTGCTGCAATTTCTTTGAAATCAGCCGATGTGCGACTCAACTTTAACACAGGCTTCGCCCTGCCATCCTCTCATTGATGGAATCCTCAACAATGATGCAGGACTCCACATTGCAGCCTCACAGCTTCTCACAAGCGCTGCTGCATGATGCATCTACCACACAGGACCTCGCATCTCCTTGGCGCGCAACGCGTCCTCAGCGTGGGATCTCCGCAACCAGGATCTAAGATACTCTTGTTCAGCGGGTCTAATTTGGTCCCTGTTTCAGGCCCGCGCTCCATCGTGGTCAGCTTGAACGGTTGACTTTGTCCATGTCTGGCGTGACCAGTTAACCACAATTGGCGCCTTGTGCTGCCAGGCACAATTTTTACTTAAATCTTTGCAAATGCATATCTCTGGTTCTACTGATTGGATTTTTGTATTTTTGGTGTTAAATATTTTATTAAATTTTATTCTAGTTTTCTAAATTGGTGTGGGATTTTTCTTGTGTTTTTACTTCATTGCTGTTTGAAGTGATGCATAAATACGTTAAACATTGCCTCTAACTTAAGCCTGTTTGCTTTTGTGCCAAGCGAACAGAGGATTAATCACAGGTAAATTTGGGGGTTGCTTGTGTTTCCTGCTTGAGTAGGGTTTCACCCCCCTGAACAAGTAAACCATTTCCCAACACTTGGGCTTCAATTTTCATCTTAAATGTGCCAAAGTTGTGAGGGGCATTTCCATCTTCTGAAGGACTGTAGAAAACTCGCAAACAAGGTACATTTTCTAAAGCACTAAATATATGGTTGAAGGTTGGAACATGGGTGTTCTGTGGAGATGATTTCTGTGGCCTTAACGATAGTAGTCATCAACCACAAAGTCTTAACTTTGTAAGTATTTGCACGCCTTCCCAGTGGTTTTCATACCAAAGCTGTGTGCTTATTGCCAACAGACGTATGTGTATATGTGCAAACTGGGATTGTCTGCATTTTCTGTGGGCAGAGAAGAGATTTCACCACTTCAGCAGAGGAAAAAGATATTCAAAATTACGTAGCGATGTTCAGAATACTTACTTTTGTCGCTCCTCTTACCATAATAGTGTTGCAGGATCAAGGAGAGAAATGCTAGGTTTGCGTATATTTCAAAGCGTAATATTGGGCATATTTGTGAATCTCAAAAATCTTCTCAAATAATTGAAAACATTCTTTAATTCATAAATCTCTATATATTTTTGTCTGTCTTTTTGTAAGGTATGTTAAATAGCGAGTCAGTGGGCCTTGTCCATAGGTACCCTGCCCCCTATAATTAATATATATATATATCGGAGCAGTCATCATCACAAACTACATCTGGAGGTGAGCCCAGCAGGGTGGGGGGACTTACGTCTTTTAAACCGCGCTCAACGTTCACACCTGTGATGATGTATGATAACTTGGACATTTTTCACGATGTAGTTGTCAAAGACATCAAGTCATTACATTCCAAGGTGCTCAATTCTAAACGGAAAAAATTTACACAAAATGATCAATACATGCGTCTCATCCAAAAAATTCAGGCCAATGAAAATGTCATCGTCAGACAGGCTGAGAAGGGAGGGAACATAGTTTTGTGGCCACGAAAACTATATCTAGAAGAAGCCCTCTCCCAATTGAATGATCTGAACTGCTATAGACATAGTGACATTTCATTGGTCAAAAAAGCTCAGGAAGACTTCCACTCTTTGCTCATGGGGTGGAGGTCCTTTGGCCTACTGAGCATGGATGAGCTGAAATATCTGAAGAATAACCATCCAGTCATGCCAGTCCTATACCTCATTCCCAAGATCCACAAGAATCCTAGTAAACCCCCGGGAAGACCGATAATTGCAGCGTGCGGGGGTTTATTAGAGAAAACAACAGTGTATGTGGACTCTTTCTTGCAGGAATTTGTTCAGGAGTTACCATCATATGTGCAAGATTCCAATGATTTTGTAAGAAAGATACAGGATATAGAGTGGGGTATGGATCTGTGGCTCATTACATTAGATGTCACGTCTTTATATACCAGTATTAATCACCAAGACGGACTGCGAGCCATAGAATTCTACCTAGGATTGCGACCTATAATCATGGCTGATCATAACCGCATGTTACTTTCAATGATCTCATTTTGTTTACACCACAATTTTTTTATGTTTAACAATAGATATTACCAGCAGGTCAGGGGTGTGGCCATGGGGGCCTGTTTCTCTCCCAGTTATGCCTGTCTACACATGGGCTACTGGGAGAGGCAGGTCCTCCATGGCACGCACGCAGACATTTCCAGACAATCTATTGTTAGGTGGTATCGCTATATAGACGATGTGTTCCTAGTCTGGAAGGGCACTCGCCAGGAGGCTGAGCACTTTGTTGACCGCATCAATAAGAATGACTACAATCTGCACTTTACCTCTACCATCAGCAGGGATCAGGTGCATTTCCTTGACATGACAGTCACACCAGGAGCAACACATCTAGAAACAAGGTTGTATCGTAAGGAGACGGCGGGAAACACGATTCTCCACGCCAGCAGCCATCACCCTGCTCACCTTATACGCAGCATTCCGTATGGTGAAATGTTGCGTATACGTCGTTTGAGCAGTACAGAAGCCCAGTGTAACCTGGCTCAGCAGGCCAGTAGGTCCAGATTCCTGGCTAGGGGGTATCAGGCTGCAATAGTGGATAAAGCCATAATCAAAGCTAATGCCATTCCACGTAATCAGGCCCTCGAGCCTAAGGTCCACAAAAAGTCCATCACCACTAATGATCAACCAGTCAGATTGATTTGGGCCTTCAATAGGCAACATGCAGCGCTGGGGAAAATAGTTTCCAAGCATTGGAATCTAGTGAAATGTGACCCAGTGATAGGGGATAGAATACCCAATACCCCATCCATCACATACAGGCGAGCATATTCCATGCAGAATGCCCTAGTAAAATCTAGCCCAGAAGTCCTGACCGGTAAAATTTGGTTAGGGAAAAGTAAGGGCTTTAGGAGGTGTTCATCCTGCAAGGCTTGTCAGCATGGATTGAATAAAACCGAATATGCTACCCCATTCACCTCTGTGGCACGTAAAATAAAACAACAACTCACGTGTAAGAGTGAATATGTGGTGTATGTGCTGGAGTGTCCGTGTGCCCTGCGTTATGTTGGCAGTACCAAATTGCAGGTGCACAAGAGGATACTCCAGCACATTAGGGCCATCAATACCAGTGATCCAGCATATCCGGTGGCCCGTCACTTTAAGGAACACCATAACAATGACAGTTCCCTGTTGCGCTATTATGCTATTGACTGTGTTGGCCCTCTTAGGAGAGGAGGAGATAGGGATGGGGCCCTGAGAAAGTTAGAAACCAGGTACATAGTGGAAATGGACTGCCGAGCTCCGGGGGGATTGAATTCCACTGAAGATTTTTACACGTGTTTATGACAATATTATACTGTCGTGCACTGTCTTTTGCTCCCCCTGTTGAGCAGTCTGATGCTTCCGAATGGATAATTTAGGTGCATCTGTCTGTCTTGTCATTGAGATTTCTGTTCTTAACAGTATACAGTTTAGAGGTTTGGATGGTTCTTAAGTGGAGTGTAGCCTAGGCTTAGGTTGCACATTGATGTATTAAGAGCTTTCTTCACTTTCAAATGAACTATCCAGCGAGCTCTACAGAGAAAGAGTTGAAGAAAACAATGTCACAGAGTCACAAAAAAACTTGAAAATTATCACATAAAAATAAGTGCACATGTTAGTCTTCTTATCGCTCACTAGTCACATAAATACATCTGGTTTTAGGTATGGTCCATCCAGGCAATTCTTGAGCACAGGGGATGGTCACAGGGCGGAGGCTGCGATGGTTTCCCCTCCTCTTTTTGGGGGGGGGGGGGTCAGCATCTCCTCTGCCCGTGAACTTTCCAGCTCAGTATTTACATATATGTAAACATAATTTGTGTATTAACAATGGGATGCTGCGATCTTGGTATTAGGGCCAAAACATTTATTATTCTTGTTTACTATAGATCTCATCCCGTATCAATGATGTTGTGTTTATCTGTATATTTATTTGCAATATACTGTACAGTCATGGTTTTAACATATATATTTATATATTTATGATACATTTTATGAATTTATTTATATATTTTGTATATATTAGCTCATAAATTGGGTGTTATACATGACTTTTGTACATGATGTATATTGTATATAGTGTATATATTGAGATTGATCCTCATGACGCACATTGCACTTTGCACAACAATTTCGGTTTTGACATTTGGATTTATCCAGTGATCTTTTGTTTGTTTACACATTGATGTAATTGCATTTGCACTTTAATGTTATAGTATGGACAGTTATAACATGGCGCTAATTCAGGGACTATCCCGTGATGTCTGTAACTTACAGTCTGTTGTCCGTGTCTATGATAAGTGCAACACGTGACCAAAAACCTACCAATCGGATTGTATTCCCACTTAGCACTAGCACTTTAAAATTGCCTTTTTCCCAGCGTGCGTCATGTGATCAAGGCCTCTGTGTAGGCCGAAACGTCATGCTGTGTGCCGCTTCCTCGAGGGTACAATAAAGAAACATTGCTCACTGCACCTGAGGTCTCCTCTCTTCTTCCTGCGCAGCGGTCTCCAGCACTGGGCTCCGGGCGAGAGGCAGCAGGGATTGTTTCATATATATATATATATCTATATATATATATCTTTTCAAAACGTTGTATTTACTCCCAAAACTACTTGGAAAACAACCACCACGGACTCCAAATGCATTTGCAGTGATGTTTATTTCAAAGCGGCAACACTCATTCGACGCGTTTCGAGACCTTGTCTCTTGGTCACGAGTACCGTCAGTGAAGTAAAGGTGAGTTTTAAATAAACATGTGATCTGTTTCCAGGTACCATAGAAAACCGACTACACAGTATCATCCAAGGAAGACATTTACAACAAAGTATTCACTAAGCAATGTCTGTTAATATCACAAAACATTCGCAAGCTGTAATCCTGTGCTTTGTAAATGATAAGTATCTTTTGTTTAAAGATAAACCACAGATATTATATAATTGTTAGGGATCGTACCACATTTCATTCCCTACTACCACATTATTTTGGAGTTGTACTTTAAAAGTTGTTTTGCCCATGTGGGCTATTTCTTATTTAACAAACTCCTCATTTTCTGCCCAAGTGGGTACTCAAACTATATACTTTGCACATCCCAGATATGAAATACATTGCTTTGTTCAAAATCACACATGGATTCTCATCCTCCTTGTTAATCTTCCAATTGAATGTTTATGCGTGGCCTGTCAAAGAAAGGAAAAAATAATACAACTTATTAATTCCCCTCCTGGAACAACTGATAATTAAAATATATAAACTTTTTCTTCTGACAGTAAATTTGAAAAACTTGAAGAAACGAGCTATTTTTTACGCGAGCTGGTGAAATTAACACCCTTTTCAACGATTCAGTTACTTCATTTGATTTCTTACATCCATTAAACACAGTGAAAAACGTATAAAAACATCATGTATTGTTCATTTTCCTGACTTCTTCCTACCCCAAATGCACTTCTAGCTCTTCATCACAGTTGTGCCCTCTTGGTGTCATAGTTCTGTACTGTATAATCAGCCTTGATTCTAGACGTTGTAGGCTTTGGGTTCTATTTCCCCCTCTCTCATTTTGTTTGACTGTTTCAAGAACACAGAAACTTAACAAGTCTGTGTTTTGTTTGTGATGGCTTTCGAAGTGGCGGGCGATGGGATATTGCTTATCCCCATGTTTTATCGCTCTTAAATGTTCAAGTATTCGGAGTTTTGCTTTCTTAACAGTACTCCCTATGTAGGCTTTTTTACAAGGGCAAAAAAGGGCATAGACTGCGAAGTCTGTATTGCATGAAGTGTGTTCTACAATTTTGAATGGGACAGTGCCTTCAGATAGAATGGCTTCCTTTCTGTTCCTGCTGTTCTTACATGCTTTGCAGTTTCTGCATGTATAGAATCCCTGTATACCCTGTATTTTGGTTTTTGGGGGTTCTACTGCTCTGCATAGGAAATCTTTCAATGATCTGGTTCTTCTGAAGGTTACTTGTGGTTCAGATGCCACACATTTGGTCAGGTCAGGGTCTGTGTGTAGAATGGGCCAAAACTTCTGCAAGCATTTTCTTACAGTGTATGCTGTATTGCTGTAAGTGGTGATAAACCTAGTTGTTCCTGATTCTGCCTTATCTTTTATCTTGTCTTTCTGTAGGAGTGAATCTCTTGTCCTTTCAGCTGCTATTGCTTTAGCTTTGTTTATCACCTTTGTTGAGTACCCTCTTGCTAGGAAACGTGATGTCATTATTTCTTCCTCAACTTTAAAGCTGCTTTCTGTGCTGCAGTTACGTTTTGCCCTTAATAATTCTCCCAGTGGGATGCTGTTTATGAGAGAATCTTGGTGACAGCTCCTAGCATGTAAAATGCTATTTCCCGCCGTCGTTTTCCTGAACAGCGAACTTTCCAATTTATTGTTCTCTATTCTCAGGCTCAAGTCTAGAAATTCCAGTGTTTCCTTTGACCACTGGCTTGTGAATTTAAGATTGTAATTGTTAATATTTAGCATTGTCACAAACTCTGTTGCCTCTTGTTCAGTTCCCCTCCACACCACAAAAATGTCGTCTATATATCTGACCCATTTTGCCACCTTCTCCGCAAAGATGGGTAACTGATAGACTACTTTTTCCTCCCAATGCCCCATGAAAAGGCCTGCAAACGACAGGGCAAAACAAGTCCCCATTGATGTACCAAGGGTTTGCCTGAATATTTTGTTGTCAAAAAGGAAGAAATTTTCAGTTAAGCATATATACATCATTTCCATCAACATTTCAGTGTGGTATAGATGTGAAATGGATCTTTGTGCTAGAAAGTGCTTACATGCGTCAAGTCCAAGTTTGTGTGGGATACATGTATAGAGATTGGCCACGTCTAGGGACAATAATGAGAGATCAGTCTCCCATTCGATACCTGCTATACATCTTAAAAAGTCACTAGAATCTTTAATGTACGATGGCAATTTTTGTACTGGTGCCTGTAAAAAATGATCGACGTATCGTGAAGTGTTTTCGAGGCAACTGCCTATTGCTGAGACTATAGGTCTCCCAGGCGGATTGTCTTTGCATTTATGAATCTTAGGAAATAGGTAGAGGGCAGGTAACTTTGGAAATTTACAATCGAGAAACTTTAGTTCTTCCTCTGCGATCAATCCTTTGTTTTTCCAACACACTAGTTGTGCCCCGAAGTTTCTCACTGCCCCCTCATATTCCATCCTATTGCGTCTGCAATATTTCGTTGTATCTGAGACTTGCCTTAGGCCCTCCTCAACATATTTAGTTCTTGATTGTACGACAACATTGCCACCTTTGTCCGATTTTTTAATGACTATGGTTCTGTCATTTCTCAGATTCTCAATCGCTTTTCTCTGTGCTGGGGTAACATTGCTCCAGCCACTGTAATTTCTCTCCTGGGTAAGTTTTTGAAATTCATTACAGACACCTCGTTCAAAAACATCTATTGCATAATTTTTGATCTGAGGCAAAAATCTAGATTTTGATTTAAAGTTACTGTCAGCACTCAGATCAAATGGGATGTTTTCGTGCTGTAAACTCTCAAAGGGGTCACTACATTCATCAGCGTTTTCGTTCAGTACATTCAAAGTGTGTGGCAAATTAACATCGGCAATTGTAATGCTACTTGGCTTTTCCCTGCTATCACACTTCTTTCTTTCACTTTGGCGGCATACCATTTGTTTATTTTTAATTTCCTTGTAAAAAGGAATAAATCAACTCGGCTTTGCGCATAATTAAACATACTTGACGGGCAAAATGTTAGACCCAAAGATAAAAGTTCTACCTCAGATGTTGTCAGGGTCCTCTCAGATAGGTTGATGACTGTGTTCCGTTCCATCATTTCCCCTTTAGTTGGCCCCTTGTCCGTTTTCCCACGGGGCTTCCACCATTTCCTGAGGTTGGCGCGCTGTTGTTTTCTCCGCCTCTGTTTCCTTTTGTTTGACGTTGATTCTGGGATCCTCCTCGTTTGTTGTTCATTTGTCTCCCTCTCATTATGAGATCGAACTCTGTTAAAACACTGTTTTTTACCACTCCAAAGTCTCCTAAGATTGAAAAATCACTTCCGCTAAATATATATATAAAAAAAGATAATGTGACTTAAGTCGCATGGCAGCGTGGACGTGCAGCGACAAGTAATCAGAAAAGCAAGCTATTTACCACTTGCACAGAACACTTTATTATTTAGTCATTTTAGTCACTGTACCTTTTAGGTTCCAGTCTCGCGCTCACTTCCCGGTCCACCACGGAACTTCCGGTTGTGTGGAGGGAGTCGGCAGGAGGAGGCGGGCTATTTCCGAAGGATAGGGCAGGCAGACTGATTCACAAAGATTACTTAAGTTGCATGGCAGCGCGGAAGCGCCCAGCGGGTGCGCCGCAAGCCCATCTGTGCCCATCGGCGCCCTTCCAGGACCAGGGGCCAGAGTCCATGGCCCTTCCTCCATAGATATTTTGGGATATTCCTCCGGCCAACTACACCTACTGTGGATGCCTTGCAAAGACATATGCAGAAATTCCATTTGTTTAACAAAGGGTCCCGCATTATGTACTCATTGTTCTTTTGGCTCCAGTAATGCTGCACAGCCACGGCGTATAATGAAGACCCCCTAGGGTAACAAAATGTTTCTCTCAATTGCAGCTCCCTACCTAAACACTCGTCTGAAATTAATATAGTTCTTGACGGAGAACAATCCGATGTTTTGTTTTCAACAGAAACATGGCTCCAAAAGGAGTCTGACTCAATTTGGTGCAAGGGCTTCCTACTGGTTACTATATTTTGAGGAAAGACAGGGAACTGATAAAAGGGGGAGGCATTGACATCATTCTCAAGGACCATCTGAAGAAGCGTATTGAGCCTGACATCATCCAGGATTGCAAAAACATGTTATTTGCAATCTCTTTTTCTCCCACTCTCTCCCTATCAGGAATCCTCATCTATCGCCCTCCAAGCCCCTATGGACAATTTCTTAAAATTCTCACAGATACCGCTGCTATGCTAGCAAGTACCTCCCCCAACATCACCCTATTAGGGGATTTTAACCTACACCTGAAGGACCCTTTTACATCTGAAGCCATGGATCTCAACCAAGACATATTGGCTATCCAACTGACCCAAAAAGTTACCAGTCCGACACATTGCAAAGGTCACATCTTAGACCCAATCTTCTCTAATAATGAGTAGCTTGCAGTAGGTAATCCTATCCCGGTGCCATGGTCGGATCATTTTTTTGATTCTGATCCAATGGAATATCCCACCACAGTCCACTAACACCCAATCTTCTAGTAACTGGGAAAGCCCCTGGGCGAAACTCTCACTAGAGGCATGGACCACAGCTCTGATAAATACAAGACCTCTACTGGACCCCAACCCTGACACTGCCACTGATAATTTAAACCATTGGATTGAATTATCTTTGGATGCCACTATACAGCTTAAACTGTGCCAGAAAAGGCCCAAAGAGAGAACAACACCTTGTCGCTCACCCAAACTTCAGGAACTTAAACAAAACTGCAAAAGATTAGAAAGGGTTTGGAGGAAAGAGTACAACACCTTAAAAAAACAGAATTGTAGAGAGTCCATCAAAACCTACCAAACAGAAATAAAGAGAGCACACGCACTGTACTTTGAAGAAATAATTACATCCGCTGCCAAAGCTCCCAGGGAAATCTTTCGGATAGCTAAAAATCCTATGAAGTGTCCCTTGCCTGAGACACCACCTGTCGCTTAAGCACACTGTAATGAACTTGCAGAATTCTTTAATAAGATAGAGATATATATAACACCTTCCCCCTGGTCCTCTGCCCCCATAACACGGTCTTAGAAGCTGATACTCCATCTGGCACTATACCACGACTGGAGAAACTTCCAACTATCATTCTATCCACCCTTTCTCAACTCTATGCCCAGGTCAAATCTGTTTTCCCTCTCGACCCTGCACCGCTCCAAATGCTTTGGAAGGTAGAAGAAACCATACTCCCAGTCTTACTAGAAGTGTTAAACTTATCTATATCCACTTGTCAAGTACCTTCATCATGGAAACATGCCATGATATGAGCACTTCTAAAAAAACCTAATCTTAACCGTGAGGTATGGGCCAACTATCTTCCGGTCTCACTTCTCCCCGGAACAAGCAAAATATTGGAGAAATATCTTAATAGAACTCTTTATGAGTTCTTAGAAACTCATTCCCTGCTGCATACTTCCCAGACAGGATTCTGACCACAACATGGTACCGAAACCACTCTTCTAGCAGTAGTGGAGGAGTCGAGGAAAATCCTCGACCAGGGCGGAGCAGTGGCCATTATCCTACTTGACCTGAGCTCCGCCTTTGATACTGTCAACTATAACATTCTTCTTGACAGACTCAGAAGGGTTGGAGTCTCAGGTAACATCATGGCCTGGATCAAGCCCTTTTATATATCAGATATTCGAAGCTAACAACACTTCGAAACGAGTGCCACTCACATGTGGAGTCCCCCAGCGTTCTCCACTGAGCCCCACCTTGTTTAATGTCTATTTAAAACCTCTCGCTGAGCTAGTCCTGCCATATGAGATCCATATCGTCACATATGCTGATGATACACAGCTAGTGGTAGCATTAAAACTTCCAAAAAACCCTGCCAGCTAACTTAGAAACCTGTCTGGAAACAGTGGCCAAATGGATGGACCAGTAGTGCCTCAAGCTTAATGGAGACAAGACCGAGCTAATGATCTTGGGCAATCATTCCATCTCTACACCGGAATTGGGCTGGCCTAACTGTCTTGGCCCTCCGCCAGCCCCTAAACACAAGATCAAAAGCTTGGGAGTTTGGTTGGACAGCTCTCTCAAATTTCGTCATCAAGCAGTGAAGCTCGCAGTCACCTGCTTTGGTATCATTAGATTGATTTGAAAAATTGCACCTCTTCTTCGGTTACCCGCTCGGAGAGTCATGGTTCAGGCGCTGGTTCTCTCCCACCTGGACTACGGGTATTCCCTCTACTATGGTTGCCCCTAAATCCACTACACGGAAACTGCAAGTAGTGCAGAATTGTGCAGCCAGGCTGCTACACAATATAACCTAAACTCCCTCTGTCAAGATGGCATTCAAAACATTGCTCTGACTGCCAATAAATGAGCGCATAATATTTAAATCATTATGCATAGCTCATAAGACCCTCTGGAGGAACGGCCCCAAAATCAATCACTCCCACATCATCTTCTATCGCCCCCTAAGATGTCTCCGCTCATCCAATCTGTTTCTGGCATCTGTACCCAAAATCAAGAGAGCCCGCTCCCGTGGCAGCTCTTTCTCTTACAACTCCTCTAGACTATGGAACACCCTTCCTAGTCATCTTAGATCACCGGCCCATCATCTTTCCTTTCGAAAGCAAATTGAAGACTTGGCTATTCCAGAATATGTCTTAAAACCCCTAACGCTGTCTGATGTTGTCACTAGCGCTGGGATGCCTGCGGTAGCTATGTGCTTAACAAATCCTGATTAATAATAATTAAAATAATAATAATGAATAGTGCTGAATTAAGCACACCATCGAATTTGCCATTTCCATACTAGTGAACTCTTATTGTTCCTAAGAATTTACGAGGGATCCTAAAAATAGATGTTTCAGTTTAGCAATTTTTTTAATCATCAGTTTGATAGAAATATTTTATTTGAAATGTATTTGCAATTTAATATAAAAACACCCTGTTGAAAAAATACAAAACACACGTTGTCGAATCCTCATTAAACATGAAACAATATTTGCTTTTATACTCAAGCTAGAACATGGGCACCCTTAAAATTCTCTGCTTCTTCATTTGTTGCTCTGGCTGAAGGCTAAGCTTTGTGATTTCTAGATGTATCATGCAGTAGACAAACTGTTGATTCATAATTTTTCTAATTAATGAGCCACTTGCCATTCCAATGCATGCGAGGTGGCACTATTTATATTTCTATCTTTAGTCGCAATGAACGCCACACTGCCACAGGCTTTCTGTAAATGATTATGTACAGGGATTATCACTTTTGCATGAGCTATGCAGACCTGCCACAGTTTTAACGTTCAGAATAAGTAGAGCCCACCTATATTCTTAAACGCTAACAGCTTTAGTTCAAGAATAGTCTTAGGTTTCCTGCCGGAGGCAGGCATTCAATAGACCTCATAACATTAGACTATAAGGAATGACTATGGCGGGTGTGAGCTAGTTAGACTCAGTAAGATTTTCAAACCACTTTATGTTCTTATAATTAACATGTATATACTTACTAAGTGCTCCCCGAGGCAATGGATCGAAGAACAAGGAGTAGAAAGTATAAAAATGTGAGGCAGCGAAAATAGCACACAACAAAACAGTGAAAAGGAACATAGGGGCATATTATCAAGACAGGCGATAAAATTATCGCTGCTTTAGAGGCAGAAAACGGCCGCTAAAACAGCGATAATGGGCTTGATAATATGCTCTATGGAATACCAATTGAAGCCCATGTTAGATGTGAAGGACATCTAACATGGGCTTCAATTGGAATTCCATGGAGCATTTTATCAAGCCCATTATCGCTGTTTTAGCGGCAGTTTTCTGCCACTAAAGCGGTGATAATTTTATCGCCTGTCTTGATAATATGCCCCATACATTTTTTAAACAGAGGTAAGAAGAAAATAAAGATAGGAAGCAATAAGCCCAAGAACGTGTCTGAAAAACGTTCACTTGCTTAAAGAGTTAAAGAAAATGTAAAAGATTACGGTTTAAGGACTTGGGAAACAGCGAGTTAAGCAGGCTAATGTTAAGTGGCAGAAGGTTCCAAGGTGGAGGCATGGGTATAAAAGTATTTTGTACATTGTCAGCTGCCCTTTTTAACTGTTCCATCATCCCTTGGTAAAAAGGCTTCAGTTCCCAACAAATCTTCAAGCCACCTTTTCTGGAATGGCACTGAGAGATAAACATAGGAAAAGAGTGGTGATGGAGGTAATGGGGTGAAGAAGCTGCGGGCGCGCCGCTGGTGCACCGAAGGTGCCGCTGGTGCACCGAAGGTGCGTCAAAGGCAAGCACGTCTGCGCTCGTCTGCGACCCGTCCGCGACCAGCACCAGGAACCCTGGACCTCCGCCCCGCCAACGCTACGACCCAGCAGCACTCCACGCACTCAACCCAGGCTGCAACAACAACTGCAAGCTAGCATCACCAGCCGACACCCATGGACCCTTCAGCTGTCACCGCTGCCGGCACACCTGCAGCACCGCCAAGAACACGGATCCAGCACAACCCGCCCACAAGAACACAACCGAACCGAAGACCCTGCAATGCATCCTCCTCAACGTCCGATCCCTCCACAAACACGCCACAGAAATCTGGGACCTCCTCGACAGCACAACCCCAGACGTAGCATTCTTCACCGAAACCTGGACCAACACCACCTCGGGACCGGACATCGCCATCGCCATCCCCCAAGGATACAAGATCTCCAGGAAGGACCGCCCCATCCACCCAGGAGGAGGAATTGCCATCATCCACAAATCCAGCCTCCGCCTGAGCACACTCTCTGACGAGTCCACAGAACTGATGGAACACCTTCACTTCAAGATACTGGCCAGCCCCACCGCCGCCCTCCGAGGAACCCTCATCTACCGACCTCCTGGACCCCGCGGACCCTTCGCCAACTCCATTACGGACATTATCTCCCTTCAGGCCATCGCATCCACCAACTACACCCTGCTGGGAGACCTCAACTTCCACCTCGACAATCAACTGGACCCCAACACCACATCCCTCCTGGACAACCTCCACAACATTGGACTCCGCCAGATCGTGACCGAGCCCACGCACTCAGCAGGACACACCCTCGACCCCCTCTTCACTACAGGAAACTCCATCACCTTCAGCCACACCACCGAACTCCCATGGACCGACCATCGTTGCGTCCACTTCACCTTCAGAACACCCACCATCCACAGACACCAGCACCTGCTTCCACAAAGAAACTGGACCAAAATCACCGATGACCAGCTCACCTCCTCACTCAACAACTCCACCCCAACCATCGCGGAAAACGACGACCCCAACACCGCAGCCCGAACCCTGCATAGATGGATCTCGGACAGCACCAACACCATAGCCCCCCTCAAGAAAAACAACAATACCCGTGCCAAGAAAGCCAGATGGTTTACCACCGAACTTCGAGAGTCCAGGCGCACATGCCGCCGCCTCGAAAAGGCCTGGAGAAACACCAAATCCACAGAAGCCCACAACAACTTCAGAGCCGCCACCAACGCCCACCATCAACTCATCAGAGAAACGAGGAAAAAAGCGATTGAAGACAGAATCTCCACCCACGCACACAACAGCAAAGAACTCTTCAGCATCATCAAGGAGTTCGCCCAACCCACCAGCGAGTCTACCGACATCCCACCAACAAAACAGAAGTACTCATCATGGGCCCAAACCCCGACGCCTGGAGTGACACCTGGTGGCCCACCGCCCTCGGAAACCCGCCAACCCCCACAGACCACGCACGCAACCTGGGAATCATCCTGGACTCCGAGCTCAAAATGGACCGCCAGATCAACTCTGTCTCATCTTCCTGCTTCCACACCCTCCGCCTCCTTCGTAAGACCTTCAAATGGATCCCCCTCGAACACCGAAAGACAGTCACTCACGCCCTGGTCACCAGCAGACTCGACTACGGCAACGCACTCTACGCCGGAATAAACAAAAACCTCATCCGCAAGCTACAGAACATCCAGAACGCCGCCGCAAGACTGGTCCTCAACCTGCCAAAACACTGCCACATCTCCCAGCACCTGCGCACACTCCACTGGCTCCCCGTCGAGGCGAGAATCACCTTTAAGATGCTCACCCACGCACACAAGGCCCTCCACGGCACCGGACCAGCATACCTGAACAGCCGACTCAAATTCCACGCACCCCAAAGGACCCTACGATCAGCCCAGCTTTCCTACGCTGTGGTCCCCCGCACCAGAAAGACCAGATCGGGAGGCCGCTCCTTCTCCTTCCTCGCGGCCAAAGCATGGAACGCCCTTCCGCTCCACCTCAGACAGACAACATCGCTCCCCATCTTCGCAAGAAACCTCAAAACCTGGCTCTTCGACAGACCCCCTCCTTGATGGAATGGAACCTGCACCCCCCCAACCCCCCCCCCACCCCTAGCGCCTTGAGACCCTTACGGGTGAGTAGTCGCGCTTTAACAAACTCCTGATTGATTGATTGATTGAAGAAGCTGGGAATGTCAATGAAAAGACAGTAGGTCAGTTGTACCTCGCAGGCCTCCATCCCTGAATTAACAGCCAATCAGAGGGACATACAATGCGACCTCCCATTAATATTAATATTCATGAGGCAGGAGATCTTACCATCCTCTATGGATATGCATTTTACAATGCAACTGATTCGTACATCTATCACATCATAAAACGGTGGGTGGTTCGCAAAACATTGGTGTACAATTGTAAGCACTGTTGGTGAGCGGTCTAGTGATACATCAGGTGCCATTATTCCTCCTCTATTTCTTTCTTGCAAAGCCATGGATTTCTTGAATGCAAATTAAAATTCGAAACATCTGCACTGTTGACATCATATTTCTGGCAACAGTCCAAGTCTCAGGGCGTTCCTTGTATGCAGTTCGGTTTCAGTTGTCTGTCTTTGGGTATAAAAGCTTTGGAACTTTAGTTGAGACTAACAACAAACAAGCAATGTATCATAGAATATGAGTATTGGACTACTTCATAGGAAGTTGGTGAATATTGTGACAATATTTTTCATCACTCAATAGACATAATTTGGGAATTTTCCTTGAAGGAGACAGTTCCAGCACCAAGAGCCTCCCGGATCAGCATCCCCCATCATTGGTTTACTGCATGACAACTGAAGAGTCTGGGCCTCTTGTGAAAGAGTAGGAAAGCATAGCCATTTGTAAGGTTACCTGTTAATAAGTTACTGTGAGTGGGGGCGGTTATCGCATGCATTCAAGATGTGAATATGCA
Organism: Lissotriton helveticus; assembly: GCF_964261635.1. Lineage (NCBI taxonomy): Eukaryota > Metazoa > Chordata > Amphibia > Caudata > Salamandridae > Lissotriton > Lissotriton helveticus. The sequence goes on along the minus strand of NC_136069.1, from coordinate 245,647,244 downwards.
ATTTCCTAAAACTTGTTTGTGCTGATGAAGCAGCAAAATTTGAGGCAGTGAAACATGTCAACATTTTAATGCTGATACTCAATGTGTTTTTTTGTTTTTCTGTGCCAGCACACTATGAATAATGTATATCAGGGTGATTGTCAGATACACCATTTTGAGTCACATTTGGGTAGTAAGAGAGGCTGCTAAGTTCAACACACATTATATAAGGGTGAGTATTGAGAAGGGGATGCGATTATGAGGCAGCAACAATACCTGACACTGTAGAGCAGGGAGAGAGCTAGGCAGCTTGGGGGAAATGATAGTGCAGGAAATTGGGTTATTAGTTCTGCATGCTGTTAGGCCTGTGCAAGTAATAGGTCCACAATTTTCCCTTACTGGGAACCAAGCTCCCCATTGTAGTGCTTGAGTCTAACAGAGGAGCGAAGCAGAGCAGTCCAAGGCCTATTCAGGAAAGGTGGCGTGGTCCAGTTATCACCATTCACTGGCATGTAATAATAATAACCAGTAAATGTAATCCAGGTCTGGTGGCTCAGTGGACTAATGCATCCACTGCAGAGGCCTGTGTTTGACCTTATGGTCACAGGTTCAAATCCCGGCTGGTCCATTCAGCCTTTCATCCATCTGAGGTCGATAAAATGAGTACCTTTGAGTTGGGTAACAATAAACATCTGTTATTCAGCGCCAAGATATCACATCAGGGGTGAACGTCCGCTTTACAAATTCTTATGTTATGATTTTCCAGGCAGTGCTTTTCTTTAGAAAATGAAAAGTACATTTATTACACACAAACTACTAAATACTATCATAAATACAATCTAATAGGTTCAGTAAAGTGCATGTGCAAATGTTATTCCTTGCAGAAGGTAATATTTTGATATTTAATACGAATCTATTTAGACCAGTGTCCTCAAAAACGTTTTAAAAGTTATATTAACAACTTCTAAAAACCCATACACTCTTCATGATTTAGACACTCTGTCCCCTGACGCTTAGATCATTGTTGCGGTCCTCAGCTCTGCTTTGCATGCTGCCAGAAATGGTACTTAGGGTAGCTGGTGCAGCGCCCTCCAGTAATGCGGCATGTCTTGGAACTGGTAGTAGGGTGTCACAATGTACCCCTCGTCGCATCCATTCACCTTTCCCCACTGTCCTATTCCTGCCCTCCTTTTTGGTTATTTCTTCTTTGCTATTCTTTGATTCATGGTGTCTAGCTAATGGATACAACAATGCCATAGGAATGCAGCCCCGACATCTTTAAAACGCTGACCTGTGGCCAGGTATCCTAGAGACTTCGCCCCTGCCTTTGAACAATTGGAACTCTGAGATGCCAGTATTAGAGAATTTTGCGCCCGACACATCCCTTTGCTAATGATTTTATTGCCTGCATTAAGTAATGGTGCCCTGCATGTCATTTTCGGCCCACGGTGTTAGCTTTACATGAGAGAATGTGTTGTCCCTGGACTTTAGACCTGCTTTACTCGGTATTGCCTTGAAACAGCTGCATGTTGTTGTATTATGTGCTGCATCTTGTTTTTCTATAAATGCCAATAAAAACGTCTTGAAACAAAAACAAACTCCTAAGAACACAATTCATTATTTAACCTTATATACATTCATATATTACACTCCACATTCCTTTTAACATTTCATAGTCCAATGGCCACATGGAACTATAAAATAGGAAACTCAGTTCTAATCACATTTGACAAACTCTTTTACTTGTTGTATGAACTTTCCCATGGCACAGGCTATGTCTAAATTAATCATTTCAGTTAGAAGGTTTACTGCCTGCGCCCTGTTTTTAATATCATACTTTTTAAAAATCGGACATAAAAACTCTCTTTGTAACTCTAAAACCTTTTTGCAATCCAGTAATATATGTAGGATATCACATTTTGTTCCAAAAGTGCAGGTGCATTTTCCCTTACTGTCTATCATAGATCTTTTTACCCCGTTATTCGCATAACATGGGTTTTCCCCATTTCTTTACCTTAGTACTTCTTTCCTTAACCGACAGCGGGGTAGCCTGTCAATATAGGGAAAATGTTGTTCATTTTGCCATGCTGATGCCATGAAGAGAACTGAGCTTTTCCTCAAGAGGTAATCTTGATCCTGTACTCAAGAAATTTCTTTTCCCTGGACCATAAGTTCCCTCTTGTCGTTCTTAATATAGAGGGTCTGGGGGTGCAGCGTAAGCTTCATAATGCGACACGCTTTAGTGATAGTGGCTCTGATCCCTTTTGCCCACGTTAGCTCACTCTTTACAATCTCGTTTCTTCACCATTATGAGATTTTATGATCTTCTCCCGTTCCCAGGTGCTGCCAGAATCGTAATAGGGCCATACAAGCTTTTATGCCCCATGAGGTGATTCCCAATTCTAGTCTCACTGCTTGGACCATTGACGATTTGGGCAATGAGAATAGATTTTTCAGAGTGTTTCTCTCCTCCACGTCCTATCCATTTTTGCCACTCAGATAAAGCACTTCTGCACCATATAGAAATTGGGGTGGTACCATCGCTAAGTATGCTTTTAGGACCGGTCTATCGGACATTTCGCCATAAATACCGTTAAATCTTTTTAAACCCTTCACCGATGCCGATGCCCTCAGCTTTAGTGCGTCGAGATGAGTATGCTATTGCAGGCTTCTCTCGAACCACATCCCTAGGTACCTATATTCTGCTACCTTTTCCAACTTCTCAGTGCCTATAAACCAAGTAAATCCTATTTTCCTTCGACAAAACATAGGATCTTTGTCTTATCCATATTGACAACAAGTTATTTGACTTGACAGTATTAATTGAACCTGTTTAACTTTCTTTGCACCGTTAAATCTTTTTAATCCCTTTACCGATGCCGATCCCCTCAGCTTTAGTGCGTCGAGATGAGTATGCTATTGCAGGCTACTCTCGAACCACATCCCCAGGTACCTATATTCTGCTACCTTTTCCAACTTCTCATTGCCTATAAACCAAGTAAATCCTATTTTCCTTCGACAAAACATAGGATCTTTGTCTTATCCATATTGACAACAAGTTATTTGACTTGACAGTATTAATTGAACCTGTTTAACTTTCTTTGCACCGTTAAATCTTTTTAATCCCTTTACCGATGCCGATGCCCTCAGCTTTAGTGCGTCGAGATGAGTATGCTATTGCAGGCTTCTCTCGAACCACATCCCCAGGTACCTATATTCTGCTACCTTTCCCAACTTCTCAGTGCCTAGAAACAAAGTAAATCCTATTTTCCTTCGACAAAAACATAAGATCTTTGTCTTATCCATACTGACAACAAGTTTTTTGACTTGACATTATTCATTGAACCTGTTTAACTTTCTTTGCAAGCCAAACTCCGTCTGGTCCATAATTACAAGGTCATCCGCATAAAGTAGACATGGGATATGTTTCCCGTCTTGCTTCGGGTTTGCCCCACTTATATTGCCTAGGGTTGAAGGCAAGTCTGCAATAAACAAGGAAAAAAGCAGGGGGGCCAATACACACCTCTGCCTCAGCCCATTGCCAATCTAGTTTTATTTTTAGATAAATTCCCCTCCACATCTAAGATTATCTGTACCCAGTTTTCGGTATGCAGTGCTTGGATCAGCCCTAATAAATCCCTTGGGATGTTATACCCAATCAAAGTCTCCCACAGCTGTTTCCGGTGCACTAGATCAAATGCTGTGTGGAAGTCCACGTAGCAGCAGAACAGACTTCCCCTCTGCTCAATTGACTTCCGTGCAATGGACAAGAGCACAAAACAGTGGTCTACCGTTGATTGTCCCTCTTTAAACCATCCCTGTTCCGGGGGCACAATCCGATTTTCTTCTGCCCAGTCGTTAAGTATTCCCAACATTACTTTGGCGAAGACTTTTTCTCCTATATCTAGAAGATTTATTAATCTATAGTTTTTTGGGACATTTACATCTCCTTTTTTATGGATTGGGCTTACGATAGCTCCTCTCCAGTTACCTGAGACAATGCCTGTATTAAGGATCCCCTGAAATATTTTTGCAAAGAACTCCACTCAGGGTTAGTTTTTATAATAACTGCCAGCAAATTCTCTGTGCCTAGAGCCCAGGTTAGATTTAGGCTAGATATTATTTTCCTAATATGGCTGGAGGTAAAATGTTCCTTTATCTCCTCCCTCACTCATGACCATGCTATTGTACTTGCTTTCTCTAACATTGGCCATTTCCCATAGATTTTCCCCAAGTAACCCACCCAGTTATCTTTGGGGACCAAACAGTGCAGAGACCCTAATAATCTAAGTCTATTGTCTTGGTCATAGGTTCACATACTAAAATACCAACAAACCACATGTTAAAAACACAATTTTGTGCGTACATGCAATAATAACCATGGACCAATGCAGTTATTAATGTAATAAAACTTTCCTCACTAATCACTGTCAGCATTATTCCTTTAATGAAAGATTCTGAAATGAACCCAACATGCTTGTGTGATTTTTATATACTTTCAGAATATAAAAATACCATCATAAAAAAATCCCCTAGACTGCGCCACTTTCAGGCTTCATAAAAAACAACCATAGATTCAGCCCCTAGAGAGGGCAGCACTCCATCCAGAAGTCATTGGTCACATCTGCTCTTGGGGTTTCAGCTCTACCCCTCACTGACATCACTGCCAGGGCTTTTCTCACCAAAAGTTCAAAGAGGAGCCCTCTCCTGGTGACTCCAGTGTCTTGGCTTCCTCCATTGTTCAGTGGAGCTGGGCTGTCCCCAGCACTGATACAGTGTGTCCAGTAATCAACAGATGAAGATTGTTATCCCTACCCTATTCCCCCTCAGGTGCTGCTCCTGAGGAATTACTCCTTTTGTGTCGGGCAGTATTTATTCCCTCTGCTGGGGAGAAATGTATTTAACCTGCCACAGCAGGGAGACAAAAGCCCTGGGCTCTGATACTGAGCTGAACCAGAGAAATATGATAATCCTGAATTACCCTTAAATGTTACAGATATCCTATTGGAACTCTCAGATTTGGTTTTCTAGCACATGCTCTACTCCATTTTGATATGTCCCTGGACTTTGTACATCACTCTAAGGCAGTTTTCCCCCTGTGTGTGTACAGTGTCACTGCAGACAAAACAGTAAACCACACTGAATCCCTATGAGTGTACACTAACATTATAAGGCCTATCCCAGGTCAATAGCTAATTCTGCAGAGTCCTCTCTGCGCCAGGCTACCTCTGCACAGTTACCAGGCTGTGTATAACCATAGTCTCAAAACGCACTGCCCTGTGCAAGCGCATGTGCTCTTGTTCACATGTACCCAGACAAGGGCCACTAACCATAGCTTTGTCGCAGCGGCCTTATCTTAAAAGGCAGATCCTGGCAATAAACATGCACAGAACATGTGTTCTGTGATTACTGTGGGTGAGACACATGAAGTGAGACTCACCCACAGTGAAAAGCCCAAAACTGGGTGATCCAAATAGCAAAAGGTCCGGGCACACTGAATGGACGCAATTGCAACAGATAGCAAGGCTAATTGATCCGTCCAGGGTGTTTGTTGACTTTTCTGTGAGTTTTACACTGATGAGAAGTACAGTTTTCCTTGGAGTGCACCATCAAGGTGTTTTCTCAATTTCATAAGAACCCACACTCTGTTACATTGTTAGTGCGGTTGCAACGCACGGCAGCTAATAAGAGGAACATATATCACCCATCATGTCAGTGAAAACCTTTGGGACAGATGGTTCAATTTGTTGTAATATTGTTTCCAACCTACAAAGCCTTTTTTTGTTTATAATAATACTAATAAGCACAAAAAATAAGAGCACATTTTACTTTTGCTGAGTGGCCTCCACTGGCTTATGTTGGAGGCCAGAATAAACTCAACATGAACTGCCTCACAAACAAAGTGTTTCAACTCAATCTTTCCACCTACCTGAGAAGCAAACTTCACACTATAGGAATTCCGGAAATCCCTAAGGTCTAAAACTCTAATCTAGGTCTTTTCTACTCACACACCCAGAACCTGGAATTCCCTCTGAGACTAAATTCAAAAGTCTCAGCCTTTCGAAAAGCCCTAAAAGCTCAATTGTATAAACTTCACCTGAAGAGCGTAGAATAATGTTCGTGTTTACTCGTTCCCTTTTCTTCTGATGACCCTAGTTTGGTGTATTCTGCTATTGCAAGTGAAGCTTGGCTTGGGTTTTACTATACAATGCCGTACAATAAATAAACCCTGTGAAATGATATCTCCACTAGACATACAGGGCTACGATTTCGACTGATTGACAACGATTTACATCATGGACCTATTCTTCAATTCACAACTAAAACAGTGCACAATGTCCTTTATGATGGATTTGGATATAGAAATACTTAAGGCTATTTATTAGCTTTCCAACTTGTTACTTAATACAAATGCTCAGACATTCTTCAGAAATAGCAGGAATACGGAATTGCCAAGAATGTAAAGCCCAAAAGAAAGTTGCATGCTTTGTATAGACTGTACATTATAAAGAAACATTTCTCTGTGATATTGCAGTACATAAAACCACATCAATGTCATTGTCTCCTCTCAGTGGCATATGTTATCAAATAAAGGGTGTCTCACACTATAAACAAAGATAATTAACAGTGTTTTAAATTACAGTTATTTTAGCTGTGTCAGATTTCAGCACTCCCATGAAGGGAGTTAAGAGGGTTGTCTCACTGAACGATTGGATTCATGGGTTGAAGATTGCCTTTTGCGGATTATGACTTCTCTCAAGAGAGGGATTTTCCAATTTGTAGACTACATCAGGATTCTGTCAGGCGAGCTGGAGCAGGAAGATGTGCAGCAAAATAAAGCAATCTCCTCACACAGAAAAGGTAAAAACAGTGCTGTTCATTAGAGCTGAACAAAACACGTTGGATGTCAGAATATTTATAACAAAAATAGTCTGACAGAAATATTGTGGGCCTGAATATAGTCAACAATTTAACCCTATTGGGAGTAATGTTTCTATTATTAATCCCGCTCCAGTGATATTTTTTTTAAGATATTGTGGACAGAATATTTTTGTCAGACAATACTTAGGCAATGATGTTCTTCTTGTACCACACTGTTGAAAAATGAATTGAGATTAAATTAAACTAGCGAAATTAAGTCGTAGTCCAGACATTGCTGAAACACAAACTACAGTAGGTCATGAAGAGTACCTTTTCTGCCGCCCTCTTGTGGTAGGTAGAGGTACACCTCTGTATGTCATGTTTTAAACAGTTTTAGACTGACTAGTGGGATCCCTGGTAATCTGATATGGGCTGGCTTCAAAAGTCCAGTGAGTGGCCGATGTTGTCTTGTCACATAAGGGTCCACAGGACCAAAAGAAATTGCCCTCATACTGATCCTTCCAAACAGGCCCATTTGGCAGCGGCAGAATGCCCGATAGGCCTGTCTAACACTGGTTTTAATTTAAAGGATGCTGGATTTCAGAGAGTGTGAATGCGTTGCAGGAACATGAACAAGGCCCAGCATTTGTGAGATGACTTACTTAACGCAACGTTTTTAATTTAATCTGTTGAATGTGTTTATATGTATGCATGAATGCAATGTAGAATCATACTCTTCTACTAAAATTATCATAAGGATCTTTTACAACTGATCCTTCAGGTTATACCCTTATGGAGAGTTACTGGCCTTCAGCATGTCAATGTACTTGTCAGTCTGGGTATACAAAGGCAGTAGGTACCAGACATACGCTAGAGCACAGCAAAAGAAAAGATATTGACAATTTTAACGCAAATAGTGTGCTCAGATTTACCACGTTTTAAAAACTGATAAGAAAAGCTAATTCTAACACTGCATCGTAAAAGAACGTAGACAGTAGAATGGTTTACGTTGTGTTATATGTTTAACTTCAATAGATGTGATATTAACAGGTATTAAAGAATTTGATAAACGGTTATGAACATAATATTAGTGAAACAAAAAAATGAGTAATAGAACAATTTGCGTGTGAAAAACAAAGACACTGTTATTTCAGGTTATAACATGTGCCCTGAAAAGGCAAAAGAAAAGAAGGTGCTACATGTGATTTTTTAAAGATGTATTCAAATGAAACTTCCTCTGGCGTACATTTTATATTTGTGTGCTTTGAATAACCTTCACATAAACAGATGTATATGTATTTTTCTTAGATGTGCAACGTTGACACACAAATGTTTATGAGTATATTATGTTTACATGAATCATTACTTGTTTCAAACGTTTATTAATGTATTCACTATGAAATGAATAATGTCACTTTATTATTAATGTGAACATTTTTATTTCAACATAATTATAGTGTAATAGCTGTATTTTCATGTAGGCCTAATTTCTTGCTTCTTTTTCCTAATGAAAGTCGTGAACTGAATACTTCAAAGCCCATGGGAGTATTCAACAAAGTTACTTTTTGTATTTAAACTCATGAATGTTTCCTTTGAAATCATCTGTACAGTAATGGGATGATTGAAACAATGCTCTAACATTCTAGAACACCTGCTTGAGGAAAGAGAATATATGAACCTTTACACCTCTCTTTCTGAAACATCTAATTGTTGCACAGGACCTAAGCTTACATGATTTAAAGAAGCTACGACATCGATTTACCTAATATAATCTTGTTTTTCATTACCACATCATCCTCATCCCATCAAGACTGACCAGTGGGACAGAGTGGTCTGACATTTTTGGTGATACCAAGGGGTGTCCCCAGGAAACGTATGGAGTATAATTGCAGAGATTTTGGGACAGATGCAGTGGCACCCATTCATGGATTGGAGATGGCTCGTTTGGACTTCCAAGGATTTTCAGCTACTTATGACATAACAATGCAACTTGTTAACGACTGGTGTGCTGGGGCAAAATCTGAAACTTTTTGGCTGCAGGGTTTCATGATGAGCTACTCTCACTTTGTGGCTACAGTCTTGACGAACCAAAACTGGTTACTCTGAACTTTGCTGAACTTCCTAAAGGGTCTGTATTAAGGCTCATCTGATTTCCTTATTTCTTATCAACTCACACATTGAGTTGATTCCTGATCCATCTCAGATGTGGTGGATATGTACTTTACTATTTTCAGAGGCTTGGTCTCATATTATTAAACCACAATTAAGCTGATAGTAGGGTTGAACATAATTATTAATATAAATGCCAATGTCACTTATCCCAAGCATTTGAATATCTAAACTTAACATTTAATCAAATTCTGCTGATTCTGTTTCATCATTTCATTGATGGTAAATGTAGGGGTTTGAACCAATTATAAAGGTAAAAATTCTTTTGACTTATAATACGTGTATATTAATGATGACAATTATCCCATTCCTGGTCCTCATTGGATAGTTGTCTATCCTCCAAATATTCCAGTCCCTATTAGCACAGAGCAAGATCCATCGGAGGACCAAGAGTTGAAACTGGTAGCTAGAAGGTTGAAGAATCTATTAAAATAATAACACCAAGGTGATGAAAGTTTCGGCCTAGAGCAACGCTACAACACATACTTATTTGAAGAGAATCTGCTAAAAGCTAGAGATTTGTAGTAGTGACTTGCAGTTGGATGCATGGAGTTAGTGTGATATTTATTAAAGACTGCTGTACAGGACACACTAAGAAAAGGCCCATGTCAAGGATTGGTTAAATTGCCAAAGATCATGGTGTGCACCTTTTTGACTGCATTGTTCCACAGGCGTATACCTATTTAAAAAAGTTGGTGCACACAGTTCCGGTACAACACATCCTCCATCTCAGAAGCTGCAAATTGAGTGGGGCTGGGCAGACCACCCCAAAAACCACAAATCCCTAAAGGGGTTGGGGTTCATCCAGAAACCAAGCAGAAGATGAACCATCTGCCCATGCAAGGAAGTGGGGGCGCTCAAAATGGAAAACAGAAGGGGAAAATAAGGGAAGTAGTCCACAAATACAAGTCTAGCTTTTTGTGACTCGAGATCCCAACAGCATCAGTCTACTGCAGGACACAAGCGATCACTTCCCTGGGTCCAAAACAACCTACAACAGAAAGCACATTCAACAGCAGATCATCACACCACTAAATAAAAATTAATTGGGGGCAGAAAGGCAAAACAAGCAGCTGAAAAGAAACATACCATAAGCACCTTGTTATACTTCAATAGATACAAAGCAGGCAAAGACAAACCTAGAGCTTCATCCCTAACCTATGAAGAAAAGATGGGAGGATAAAGCTGGAAGACCCGGCCAATTACGGACCAACTATATCCCTATAGGGAGAGTAGGGGAGGTTCCACCTGCAGTATATCCTCCAAAAGATATACAACACAAGTAAGAGACTTGAGGGTGTTTGAGGATAATTGGGTCCTATTTGTTTTATTTGGCTTCTCCTAGTTGTGGGCAATCAAAATATTTTTCACCTGGTAAGGAGCAATGCCAACCCGACAGACTCGACCGAGGGAAGCAAATCTTGACCTGGGAGTTCTTATAAATCTAAGTTCAGGACAGTACAGTCGGTCCTGCTTTTTTATGTGTAGGTTGAGTATAAAATATAACTTGAGGTATACTCAAAACATTGTTTTATACCATGAGTACCTCTGGTATAATTAAAAAGACTTACATTTTTTTTAAAGTGTGGTCTTCTAGCGACATACAATGAATCGCTTGCCTAAGAAATATCTGTTACAAACATGTCTCAACCTCAGTATAAGCCTAAAAAGGTCTATGGTCTTCTTCAGGGTAAATGACTATCAGGCAATGGTGTACATTCAGACCATGCAAGTAGTTGCTCACTACCCTACCAGTCCCTCCGTTAATTCAGCGAATATCTAAATAAGACAATAGTAAGAAAGAGGGGAGAAATCAATTAAGGAACAGGTTATCAGTTAATGATTCCCACATCTCTTTCGGCATTATATATTTATTAGCCAAAAGAGAATGAATAATTTAAAAACAATTGTATTGCTCTCGCTTCTCTAGAGACATCTGATGGATTATGAAAGCTAAAAATAGTTGTGTCAGACCTCTGACTGGTCAGGTCCTGATCCTTGTGGTTTTTCCACTTGATTTCATCCCAATACTATCAGTAGCATTTTTATTTATAATAAAAGACATCTGTAGCATTATTACAATCAATGATGGTAGCAGGAGTAGGGAAAGTGTGTATCTATATAATTGTGTGCAGAAAAACAGACATGGACAGTAACAATCATGTTGTATATTTTAAGTGCTCCATCTAACAATTATATTTATGTTATGAGCATGTGTGGGGGGAACAACACTTACCCCAGTTCAATTAAATTATAGACTCCATACCATGGCTAGGTGTATGGGGCACCTCCTTCATAGTTGTACACCTATGGCACAGAATGAGTTAAGAAACAAACAATAGGATGTATATACTGGTAACCCAATTCCAATATAGCATTCATTTAATGCTCAAAGCTTTGCGATAATTTGTTATTTATCAATTATAATATCAACATTTTCAAGACTCTATTCTATATATGCATGCATCAGGCCACATATTCGTTAGTGATGTTTATCATGCTTCTATTTACATCCCACAGATAGTATGGGTAGGTGCAGTTCATGCTGTCATGCTGCCAATCGTCCAATACATGCTCAATCATGAGATACCTATATAACTTGGCATAGGTTTCTTGTGTGTGCCCCCCGTGCAGGTGCGGTATCCTCTAGGCACGCAGATGTAGTGGCTGAAGTGGAGTATGTGTGCAATTACTCATCTGATTTTGCGTGCAGTCTAGGCTTCGCATCAAAGAGATCTGCCTATATATTTAATTGATTATAGAACCCCCCGGCATCAGTAGGTGCTGTTTCAAGCCGGTAGCATCGTGAACCACAGTTTAAAGGTTTGTGCCATTCGCAACCTTTAAGTATCCAAACTGCGGGAGTCAAACTACAGAACTTTATATCTGACTTATTCACCTTCGAAGAGCTGTCAGTTAGTTAAAAAGCTACGAAGGCCGAATAAACAGCAAGAGTACTCAAGAACTTCATCAGAAGTAGACAAATATGAGTTACCTATCAGGACCCCCATCCACTGCAGTAATATGGGACGGAGGCTCCATGCTCTGACTGCTGGTAATTAGCAGTTGGGGTGTTGATGACACGTTCAAGCGCCCATGTCATTCAAACTACAACGGTGCCAGGAATTGTAGTTTGGCCCAGATGAAGCGTATTCGTGACGCCGACGTCCTAATGCACTACAAAATATTGGGTAGTGTTGTTTATTTTTAAATCGTTGATACTGGGCTAACATCGACGGTTACTTGTAAGACATTCATGCCAATGGAGCTGTCAGGGCTGGTAGCTCTATATCACATGGGTAGGGATAGATAATTCTTTCAATTACGGATGAGTGACTTTGTCTTCTCCAACCTGTATTCTATTTATCTATCTTTTTGGTGTAGTTATGATGGACTATCAATATAGACACATGTTGACTAATCTAGGGATGAACTGATTAGTTTGTTCACCTAAATCCTTATGTATATTATATTTTGAGTAATGGTTCTACAGTAAGCACTTCAGAGTTCGATACCTATATTTTGGATTTCGAGTAATGGTTATTATGGGCCCCAGTCTTCTTTGCCAACAAACTATTTGTGTTTCTATTCCCACAATTTTCACAGATTAGCTTGTTAGTTGTACTGATGAGTGCATAATTAAATCCCCTTTAGCTGGAATTACACAATAGCTGTCCTGTGTTTCGAGGTAATTTGCTTTTATTCCCTTTTATTTATGTGTAACCGTTGCACTACTGGTAATTATTTTCATGTTCACAGTTGTGTCCATTGTACTTTATTGTTGATGCCTTTACTAGAGGTGCTCAAATGGTATACCCATCTTTGATCAGCCCTGAAACGTTGTTTATTGTGGATATCTCTAGATTGGATATGCTTGATGGCAATCCATTCGAAATCATTTTCAGAATGTCTTTTTTTAAATGAAATGTCTCATTAGCTTGTGGTGTTCTTCTTACATCTAAAAGTACTCCTATGTTCGTTCCTCAGTACTTTTGCTTTCCTTGTGGTCATATCGACATATCTCTCTCCACAGGCACATGTAAGTAGAAACACCACATTGGTAGAATCACAGTTGGAGAATGTCCTTTGTTCCCATGTGGTTCTCAGGCCCAAGTACATTTGCTTCTTCTTTTTGTTTTGGCACATACTCTGCAATGTCCACATGGGGCATGGCCTCATATGGCTGTTAGATTCCACAGTGTAAGTTGGTTATTCTTATCATGTTGTGGTTTTGGACAGGCATGGGCTAGTTAACCTTTGATCGATCTCCCTCGTCTGAAGGAGAACATTGGTTTTGTGAATTCGAATGCACCCAATGGCAGAATATTCCAATGTCTTTTAACTATTTTTTGGACGCCTTTGGAGTGTTGACCAAAGGTGGTTACACAGATCAAGCGGTCTAAAGTCTCTCTGATGGACTTTTCAAGTAATGCTTCTCTTGGAGTATTGGATTCTCTTTTGCATGCATGATTGATCACTTGTTGGGGATATTTCTTCTCACTCAACTTCCCAGACAGCCATTTTGCATGTTTCTTGAAATCTTTATTGTTGGTACAATGTCTTCCCAGTCTGAGAAATTGACCCACTGTAAGATTGCCCTGTAATGACTTTGAATGATTGCTGTCATACTGTAATAAGTTTTTTATGTCTGTGGGTTTCTAGTATACTTCACTCCTCAGTGTGTTTTTATATGGATTTATCGTTGGATCTAGGAATGGGATTTTTTTATTACTCAATATCATTGTAAATTTGAGATATTCACTTATACTGTTGATCCAGGCCGTGAGGAGGATAGCTATATCTGCTGTACCTGTCCATATGACAAAAATATTGTTGATGTACTGTTTCCATTGCTTGATGCAATCAAGGAATGGGTTCTCCTCATTGTAGATGTATTCTTCCTCAAAGGCAAGGATGTACAGGCAGGCCACATTGGGGGAGAACGCACAGACGACCCATGAGTTTGTAGATAGAATTCATCTTCAAACTTGAAGTAGTTCCTTGTGAGTGCTGTATGAGCACAATCCATTAAGAACTTTCATGGGGAAATGGAAATCCAATCTTCTTTTTGCAATAGTCATTCCAATACTCTGAGTGACTCTCCTTGCGGGATGCTTGTATAGAGTGACTCAACATCCAGATTTAGAAGTAGTTGGTTGTCTGTGTCGAATGTTTCCTGCATCCGGACTTTCAGCATGTCTTTGGTGTCTTAAACGTAAAATGGCATCCTGTTGACTATAGGCTGCAAGAAATGGTGTACTAATTTGGATAAGGGTTCTAGTGACGAACAATGGGACTTCCTGGTAGAGGTGTTTTTCCTTTATGTATTTTAGGCAAAATGTAAAAGTAAGGAACTTGTGGTTTTGATTTCACTATCAAATCAGCTTAATGTTTTGTTATCCATTTTTCTTCTGCTGCAATTTTCCATATAGGTGATATACCCCATTATATCTGTGGTCTGATCTCTTTCCAATTTTTTTGTAGTTTCTGTGGTTATTTAGCAGCTTCCTACACTCTTGTCTGTACATCTCCACTGGCAGGATGACTACTGCACCACCTTTGTTGGCCGGCTTAATCATAATTTGCTTCTTTTTTGTCAAGTCGGTTAAAGCTTCTCTCTCCCCCTCGGAGGTATTGTGAAAGTACTGTTTTTGAGTCATTTTTAACATATCAATCTCCCTTGTGGCTGATTTTTCCAATGCTTGTACTTCAATGGGCAGACTATTAATAGGTGGATTGAAGGTGGATTTTTTGGGAGGCCTGCGTTTGTCTCTCTTACGTTCACTAGTTTATCAAGAACGAAAGGTTTCAAACGTACGGTCCAGAAAAACTCAGCCATTTCTTTTCTTAGGGTGAATGTATCATGTCTTTGGGTTGGTACAAAACCTAGGCCTTTGTTCAAGACTTTGACTTATAGTTCTGTGAGGTCTACAGTGTTTAAATGTACCACTACATTCTGTCCTTGCTTGTCCCTGGTTGTGGAGAATGGTCTCTCTGAACTCTCTGTTCTTGCTTTTGGGTTCCACTGTACGCTGTGATCCTTTCTTATTCCTCTGTTCCTTCCTTCACCTCTGGCTAAAAAATGAATTGCTGGCTGGTTCCATGGCTAGTTACCGAAGGAGTTTTGTAGTGTTGGGCCTTGGAAGGGTTCCAAACCATCATTTGTTGAGGAAATTATGGTGGGCCAAAGTATTGTTTCCGGTAAGGCCCTCTGTTTTTCAATTTCCCGCCTCTGGGTCCATTGTGTTCTGTGCCACTTTGATCGGATTCTGATGTTGAAGATCTGGAAGAAAAACTATCTGATCAATCATTTCTATTACTTTTGAAGTCTAGTTTGGAGCATGGAATACATTCTGTGTTGAGAATTGTTTAAGATCGTTCAGAAATTTCGGTATTTTTTGTATTGTCAGATTTTCTGTAAACTCATTAATTGTTTTCTTAGTCTCGTCCAGTTTCTTTTTAAAGACTGTGATAGAAATCTTTTAATGCCGTTTCACTTATTTTGATTTTTATCAGCAATTTGTCAGAAGGTTTTTTTTGAGGTCTGTAAAAATTGAAACCAACCAGCTTCTCTGGTGCATTTCAATGCCACCAGAGACCAGTTTTTTCAGAATTCTGCATTTTCTAGAAAGATGCTCGGTTCATTGGTCTCAATTAGACCTCTAGAGGACGCAGTGCCCTGAAAATGCTCAATCATCAGAGCACCATGGAACAATGTCTTGATTTGTGTACGCTTGAGTTTGGTCAGAGTTTCCCAATCATTAGAACTAATGATAGTATGGCTCATGGTTGTGTCATTGAGAAGAGAAGGTGCAGCTAAAATCGATGGAATGATGTCATTGTCAAATGCCAGGTCTTCTGCCACTGTTATCTCATACTTTTTTACATATATATATAGTCTGCCGGAAAACAGTGTCCCTAGCACATTGACCATACGTGTCAGGAAAACACTCTCAGAGCTGAGCCGCTCGACACACACTATATCCCTATAGGGAGAGTAAGGGAGGTTTCACCTCAAGTATATCCTCCAAAAGCTATACAACACAATTAATAGACTTGAGGGTGTTTGAGGCCAATTGGTTCGTATTCAGTTTATTTGGCTTCTCCTGGTTATGGGTCATCAAAAGATTTTTGAGAGGTTGTCTCACCCTCAACCTATCGAGGAATGCCTCATCATTTGGGCATAGGGGCAATGCCAACTCGGCGGACTCAACCGACGAAAGCAAATCTAGCCCTGGAAGTTCTTTTAAATCTAAGTTCAGGACATTACAGTAGATCGTGGTTTTTTATGTGTCGCGTGGGGATAAGATATACCTTGAGGTATACTCAAAACATTGTTTTATACAGCGAGTACCTCTGGTATGATAAAAAAATCTATAAAAACTGTGATGATCTATTACTAACATGTTTCAACCTCTGTATAAGCCTAAAACGGTCTAGAGTCTTCTTCAGGGTAAATGACTATCAGGCAATGGTTTACCTTCAGACCATGCAAGTATACGCTTAATACCCTTCCAGTCCCTCCATTAATTCAGTGAATATCTAAATAAGACAAAAGTAAGATAGAGGGGAGAAATCAAGGAGTGGCTTGGGTAATATTAAAGATTTTACCATGAGTTGCTTGAATTAAGTGTTGAGTCATGACTTGTTTTGAAAGGTTGTTTGTTTGTACCACCTGAAACATTGATGCGAAGGCTTATCGCAATGGCCCATGAAGGTCTTCTTGGTATCACCTCTACAAAACAAAGTCTACGCAACTATTATTGGTGGCCTGATATGAACAAAATGGAGAATAACTACATAAGGCTTTGCCAAGAGTTTCTTTTATCAGACAAAAGTTGTTGAAACATGTGAATAAAGCCCCTTTGATCAATATGGAGATGCCAGAGCAACCATGGGCTAAGGTAGTGGTTTCTTTTTTAGGACCTTTACATTGTCTTCCTTTTGATCAGAGGTATTTCATAGTCCTAATTGATTACTTTTCCAAATCCCTTAGTAGAAATACTCCAAATACTCCTTTCTGTTTTATTAAAGTGGCACCATAATGAATGTTTTCTGCTTACTGGAAACATCAGACCTGGGCTTCATATATGTATTAATGAAAATGTGTAAATAATAACTCACAAATGTGTAAGTGTACACATTATTTTTTAGTTCCAAATTTTTTATCACACAATATACTATTTACAGAGGTGTACACAGCACAGCACTCATTTTGGATTGCAGCACAGTAATGCTATACATATAAATGTTTAGTTTAAAAAATCAACAGTCCATCGATGGTTGAATCTATCAACAAACTAGGTCTGATTTGGAGTGCTGGTGATGCACTTAGCAGTCACTAACACAGTATTTGGAATCTCTAAAATGGCAGGTGCATGCCCTTGCCGTAAGGGCATTTTGATTCAGGTGGCGGAGGTGGAAGATGACAGTGCAATGGGCGGTAAAGTCCACGATGGGCACAGCGATAGGCTAACATAAGTGATTATAACGCTGAAGATCGCGTACGTTGCATATATGTATGCGGCAGATTCAAAAATAGTTCACGTGTCTCCTGACACCTGTCAAATAAAAGTGCTGAAAAATGAGTTCAGATGACCTTTGCCAGATATAGGGAGTTTGGGGCTATGAAGAAAGGCCTGGCCCATAACACTGTCAGAATCATGGAGCTGACATGCTGTGTCCTCGAGGGAGGTAAGCTTAGAATTATTGGTGCGCAGAGTACACGTGCAACAGCAGTTTATGTGGACATTTGAATTAGGCACAACATAATCAAAATCAAGAAATGCTCCAAAGGGAAAGAAAGACTTTTCTGTTTTGACATTAAAGCAATGTTTCATTGTCTTTAAACCCGGACACTTTATGGGCTTGGGCAAAATAAAGCAATGCCTTCTTCAACTCTCCGAATTGTTCTTTGAGAAGCTTGGCAGATTGATAAACTGAAGTAATTGACAGTGACTGTTCACTCAAGATCTTTGCAACATTTGCTCGCTTCAATTGTTGCCAGCAAAAAAAAGCCATGAGAAAATTAAAAGAACCATGGGCCATATTATCAACACATTGCGATAAATATCGCAAAGTGCTGTAAGCGCTATTATTTTTAACGCCGGCTATCGCTGGATTTCTACACCGAGATAGCGCATTATTAACAACGATTATCACTGAGGCATTATGAAATCCAGCAATAGCGTCGAAAAGCGTCATTATCGCTTGAAAATCCGAGATAAGAATTGGAGATAAGTAAATCCTTGCTGATATGCCCCTGTGACCTTAACCCTGCAATTCACCTCCCATTATGTAGATGCCTAAGTCACATTTGAAGCAGGTGTTAAAATACTGCGATAAGGTGGCTTAGCGCTATAATTCTTGTCGCTAAACGGGTTTGCTGAAGGCTTGTAAATAAAGCGAAGCCTTGTTAGCGACTGTTTCCATGTTGTTTTGCTCCGTAACACCTACTTTGCCTGTCATTAGAGATGGCATGCAAGGCGATATAAAACGGGAGCAAAACCATGGAAACTAGCACTAACAAGGCTTAGCGCGAGCTTGCAAATAGGGGGCTCTTGATAATATGCCCCCAAGTGCAGTTTTTCTCGCTCTCTTAAAAAAGGGTTGCTTATTTTTCCAGAGGGCTGCCAGATGGAAAGGTACTGGTGGGGGGTGATGTACAAAAGCAGCACCCCTTTTTTTAAGTAATGAATAGGTTATTTTCTCTTACTCTCAAAGTCCATGTGAACAGTGGCGTGGCTAGGCTCATTGCCATCCATGGTGGGCCCAGCTTTTGCTGTCACACAGCGGCCATAAGAGTGGGGGTGTGTGTGCTGGTGGAAGAATCTACGTTTGCGCCCCGCAAGGCTGCAGGTAAGAGTGGAGTGGGGTGGCTGTTGCCGCCAAAACTTGTGCCGCCCGGTGTGGACGGCCCTCCCAACCCTTGCTACACCACTGCATGTAAAATAGGTCAGCTTTACACATTGCTGGGTCTTTTAAATCTCTTTGCCATTGTTGTGATGTAGGGTGGCATTTAGAAATATGCAGATAACGGCAGTAGATTAGGAGAGGGTTTATTTGTAAGTTGAATGGATACATAAACGACCCCACCATGAGCTCATGTGGTTAGATGCTTAGCCATGGTCTGTATAACTCAAAAGCCCTCCAGGGAACCCTTATAACCCTGACAGTCCATGACATCACTGGGTAATCTGACAACCAGGATGCCACAATGGGAAACTCCTCGCAGTAGCAACAGGGCCACCGTGCACTTAACAGTACACATGAAATGTGTCAAGTGTCTCCTTATGTGTCAAGGAGTCCCATCTAGGAAGAAAAGAACACAAAGTGTAAACAACATACATGTTAATTATATAGCTCTTGATTGAAGATGACATTTCTGAGGGAAGTTAATAGCAAGGCACCTAACTCCCCCTGACATCAGGGAAGAGCCAAACAAGGATATTCAGAAACAGATCCAGTGGAACTTCCACCGGCAAGAAGAAAAATCAGGGACAGAAATAGTAGCAAGGGGCAACATGCGCAATTAAAATAAGGGAATGGAGGATCACTCCTTTTTTGTGCTCTCCGTTTAGTCTCTTTTGTCTTGCATTAACAGCATTTATAGATCAGTATTACTATTAGTATGCCAGCAACAATAGCAATTATTGGTGTTATTACTCTCCTTAACAAGCTATTACTTACCTACTGAGGAAAAACCCTTACTTAGAGGCTCATTACGATGATGGGCGGACATGAGTCCTCCCGCCATAGTTGTGGTGTTTGCGACTGCCCGCCAGACATGCGGCGGTCCCACCACTGCAATCACAATGCGCCCGCCATACTGGCCTTCCGTAGTTGGGGTGCGATGGTTGGGTCTGCTTTGTTGAATAAGTGGTGTGGGCATGGGTCTGACAGAGATCCTGAGTGGTTGGAGTTCATGACCTTGCGTGTCTCATCCTCGTTGACGTTGGACCAGGAGGTCAGGTGGTTGGCGCTGGTGGTGTTCAAAGGGGAGGTGGAGTCTGGTGTAGTCGGGGCGGTCGTGGTGTTGAAGCTGTCGTGGATGTCAGCGATCTTGCTGTAAAAAACAATTAACGGAAAAACATTAATAGAATTATCTTGATGTAAGTCGGTCCCTGTTAGTATTTTAATATCAGTCTCTGGATCTTCTTTAAGATCTTTCTTCACGTTAATTTTTGTATCTATATAATTATTAGCAGGGATACATAAAATAAGATCCTACTAAAATTAGTATTAACCAGACAAACAATATTATAAGAACACATATAAAGCAAGCGTTAAGACACCTTTGTCTAGTTAAACCTTGATTTTGATTACAAGTCTTATTTCTAGCCATTTTGTAACAAAAATGAAAAAACTATAGAATCTATTAAATAAATCTAAAATTAATCCACATTTTTTTGTTTGATAAGGTTAATCAAAATTTTCAGTTTGCTAAAGCTTGTGTACCCCACTCTTTTCGAGCCTCAGGTCACAATTTATTTTCAAATCTCTCTTTTTCTCTACTCGTTTTCTTCAGCGCAGGTTATTTAGGGTGACTCATATGATGCGTTGTCTCTTGAACATGATTCTATGATTTCTTTTTCCCACTCTTTTGTTGCAGCAAAATATGTCCATTCAGGTGCTATATACCTCTTGTTTTGCGTACTGAATTTTCTATCTCCTTCAGTAACCCTTTGTTCAGATTGGCTAGAGATTTCAATTACTGTTGCTGGAATCTTCTCATTTAAAGAATATTTCACTTTTTTAACTCCTCTAGGCCATTTGTCACCTTTTCTTGATCTTTTTCCAGAAACACTGTCTATTTCATTCGATTAAAAAATTCTCTTAGCTGATTCCCTTTTTTCGTTGTCTCTTTAAGGGACCAACTCTCTTTCAGCATCAGCAATGACAGTGATATGAGAACCAGTAGCTTGTGCCCACTTCACTTGATTCTAAGTCTGTTCAGGTTCTTTTCTTTCTCTTTGTTCACCTTCAACTGACTCTGTGCTTTTAAGTGGATATGGGACTTGACGTGTATGACTTTGTTGAATACAGTTTGGCAAGCCACCACATTTAACTGTTGTTGTTGTTGTCACAAGAACCACTTGATATGGCCCATGCAACAAGGTTTCAAACAAAACTTCCTCACATGTTTCTTGACGAGCACCCACTCTCCGGGGCTCAAGTCATTTGTTTGTTCTTGTTGCACTGTAGTTGCGACTTCTCCAACCTGGTGAGACACAGAACACAATACATCAGCCAATCCTTTGCAATAATCGAGCACTAAACTATCAGTTATGTTCATCAGTTGATTTGCTGGGACTGTTGGCTGTCTCATAGCCCTTCCCATCACAATCTCATGTGGGTATAGTCCAATTCTTCTGTCAGGGATACTTCTCAAACTCATCAAAACTAATGGTAATGCATCACGCCATTTCAGAGTTGTGGATGCACAAACCTTAGCAAGTCTAGACTTTATAGTGGCATTCATCTGCTCAACCACACCTGACGCCTCAGGTCAATAAACATAATGCAATTTTGGTAGAATTTGCGATGCTGCACAAATCATCCTAATTATGTAATTATTGAAGTATGTACCTCGATCACTTTCTATTGAGACTGGAAATCCATACCTAGGAATGATCTCTCTAAGAAGCAATTTAGCAATAGTTAGGCTGTCATTTCGTCTTGATGGATATGCCTCAGCCCAACGAGAAAACATACACACAATCACTAGTACATATTTTAGACCATGGCAAGGAAGCATTTCAATGAAATCAACTTTCCTGCATGTAAATTGGCCTGCTGCTTTCCCAATTCGACCTATACTTATAACTGTTTTCCTCCCTGCATTCTATTGCTGGCAAGCTATACATCTCTGACAGAGACTTTCTTCAATGACTCTAAAATTTGGGTTGAACTATGTCTATTTAAAAAGTCTAATCATAGCATCTCTACCCACATGTGTAGGGCCATGGCAAACTTGTGCCATCTGGGATAACAGCCTATCTGGCAATATTGGTCTTCCATTAGTGTAAATATACACTTTTTCATCTGCCCTGCATGTACATCCTGCTTTGATCCATCCTTCTCTTTCTTCATCACTAGCTGCATCTTGTAACTCTCTAATTTCTTACCATGTTTCAACAGATAAAAACATTGGACTACATTCTGCTTGATCAGATCATTCTTTCAATTGTTCCCCATTGACTGTAAAGGAATTTTAAGCGCAATTTCGCCGGCATATTTATTGCCCACAGTAACATAATCACAGCCAGATTTGTGTGCTGAACATTTCACCACCTCGATTTGTGCTGGCAATTGTAGTGCCATGAATAGATCTCTTCCACACTCTCTGTTTTGAATTGGTGAACCCGAAGAGGTTAAAAATCCACGCTGGGACAACAACTGCCCGAAGTTGTGCACAACTCTGAAACCATATTGACTATCTGTAATTTGGTTACTCTCATGTGCTTTGCAAGACAACATGCCCTTGTTAATGCAATTAACTCGGCTCCCTGTGCTGAACTCACTCCTTTCAACCATGATGCTTCAATAACACTCGCCACTGTACAAATCGCATATGCAGCTCGCAAAGTAGATCTCTCAAGCATGATCCATCCACAAACAGTACAAGATCAGATTCAGGCAAAGGAGTATCTTGAATATCAGGTCTTGGTTTTGTACACAATTCAGTAACATCCAAACAATCATGTTCTGCTTCATCAACCACCACTTCACAACTCGAATTTGGCAACAAAGTAGCTATATTCAAATTTTACATCTTGTCAGGGTCACATTTTCATCTTTCAAGATCACTTTTTCATATTTTGTTAACCAACTGCTTGTAAGATGCGGTGGGCGCGTTCATGTTAACAAAATCTCAACTGAATGTGGAACATACACTTTCAATGGATGTCCCATCCCAATTGTTGCACTCTTTTCCAAACTCATACAAGTAGCAGCAACTGCTTTTACACAACCAGGTAAAGCTGAAGCCACAGGGTGTAAAGTGGCTGAAAAATATGCCACTGGATGGTGTGCTGTTCCATGCATTTGCATTAGAACTGTAAGTGCACATCTGTTGCTTTTACTGCAAAATAATGCAAAAACCTTATTGCAATCTGGCATCATAATGTGGGTGCTTGACACAAACTGTCTCGCAGCTCAACAAATGATTTCATGCATTCATCATCAAGATGTATAGGATCTAACACTTAGACTTAGACTTAGACTATTCCCTCTCCAAGAAAATCGTATACAGAAACGCAATAAAAACCTATAAGAATGGAATTAGAACTGCGCAAGCATCATATTACGAGAGCAAGATTAATGAGGCATCCTCTAAACTGAAGGAAATCTATAAAATTGCAAAATCTCTTCTGAAACTTCCTGAAAAAATCCACACTCCCCCCAATCCCCAATCTCGTTGTAATGACCTGGCAGATTTATTTCACACCAAAATACAAACCATATACACTTCCTTCACCCTTACCCACGCAACAGCCCCAGCATACATCCCGCCGGAGACAAGAATCTCCACTCCGGCAACACTTGCAAACCTTTCCCTACTTGATTCCCTTACACTAAACTCCATCATGCTTCAAGTAAAATCCGGATCTCCCAATGACGCAGCTCCACCACGGTCTCTGCAAACAGTTACCACACGCATCCTCCCTACCATCCTAGAACTGCTCAATTCCTCGCTAACCACCGGAACTGTCCCGCTCCCTTGGACCCAAATATCCCGGGAAACTACTGACCAATATCCCTGTTGCTCTGGCCAGTAAGATCTTGGAGAAACACGTCAATAATGCTCTGACGGAGTTTCTCGAAACCCACCAACTACTCGATTCAACCCAAACAGGTTTCCGACCAATGCATGGAACCGAGACCGCCCTCATCAATGTCACAGAAGAGGCAAGGAAGATTACAGATCAGGGAGGGATGGCAGCCGTCATCCTGCTAGACCTAAGTGCCGCTTTCGACACAGTAAATCACAGGATTCTACTACAGCGGCTGATCAATCTAGGAATCTCATCAACAGCACTCTCATGGTTCGAATCATTCCTGAAGGATCGATCCTTCCAAGTGTTTGAGAGTGACACCGCTTCCACCAGTACACCTCTCGATTGCGGGGTACCGCAGGGATACTCTTTAAGTCCCACACTTTTTAATACATACATGAGCACCCTCGCTGAGATCGTCCGCCCCTTTGGGATAAAGATAGTCACCTATACGGACCATACTCAGCTAGTGGTGGCTCTCAGCCACTGTCACAACACCCCCAATAGTCTGAAAGACTGTTTGGAGGCAGTAACATCCTGGATGACTTCCTCTTGTCTTAAGCTAAACGGAGATAAAACTGAGCTGATGCTACTAGGCCACCCCTTCACCCTCAACATCGATCACCTCTGCCCCACTTGTCTCGGACCCCCCCTGTGCCCTAAGACACCATCAAGAGCCTTGGCTTTTGGTTGGACAAGTCCCTCAATTTCAATTACCAAGTTGCAAAGCTATCAGCCACCTGCTTCGGCCTACTCAGGACCATCCGAAAAATCATGCCCCTTTTCCCACTCAACGCCAGACGGATAATTATCCAAGGTCTAATTCTCTCATGCCTGGACTATGGCAACGCCCTCTATTTAGGGGCCCCACAATTCACCCTGAATAAACTACAGGTTATTCAGAATTGTGCTGCTCGCACACTACTTTAGATCCCCCCTCGCACATCAGTTTATTCAGAACTCAGAAAGCTTCATTGGCTCCCAGTTAAAGATAGAATTATATTCAAGGGCCTGTGCATTGCACACATAGCATTCTGGAAATCAGGCGCCATAATCAATCACACCCTGGTCACACCTTACCAACCAAATAGACAGCTAAGGTCCACCTCCTCACATCTGCTTACAATTCCCAGAATCAAGAAAGCTAGATGTGGTGGTCGTTCCTTTTCTCACACCACGGCTAAACTCTGGAACTCCCTACCCCCTCACCTGTGCGCAGAACACAACTTGCTATCCTTCAGAAAAAGGCTAAAAACTCAGCTGTTTGACAACTAGAACAGGCGTTTTGTCTGCAGCGCTAGGACGCCTCAGGGTAGCTACCGCGCTTTATAAATGTTCTTTTCATTTCATTTAATTTCATTTCTAACACGTCTTTGTGCGTCAGTCTTTGCAATTATTAAATATTAACCCACTGCATTATCCAATCTTACCCATAAATATTCAAACTTCTTTCTGAGTTTTTGGTGGATTAATTTGCAAAATTGCATTGATCCGATCTTGAGACACTTTCCTGATTCCTTTCTCAATTTTATGACCCAAGTAAAAAACTTCTTTTCAACAGAATTGCAATTTTGCTGGTGACACTTTATGCCTACCAAATGGTTCAGTAGAGCAAATCCATGTGTCACACAAGCTTCTTTTGTCTTTGACCCAGCCAATAGGTCATCAATATATTGGACTATGGCTAAATAATTAGGCATTGCTAGTGATTCCAAACATTTCTTCAATATCTGATTGAAGATTGAGGGGTTCGCTGTATACCTTTGAGGAACTCGCAACCATGCCAAAACACAGTTTCCAAACTGGAACACCAATATATATTGGCTATCCGGATGCAAGGGTATCGAGAAAAAGTCTTGACATAGATCTATCACTGAAAACCATTCCACTTCACAGGGAATTTGAAAAATAATCAAAGCTGGATATGGCACTATTGGACAACAGGGTATTACTATCTGATTTACCTTTATAAAATCTTGCACAATCCTGTATTTCCCAGTGGGTTTGCGAATTCCCATAAGAGGTGAATTGCATGGACTCCCTAGAATCTCTTTTAGGATACATTGCTCAATCAACATTACAGTCACAGGAGTTACTCCTGCAATCGTTTCAGGACTCATTTTGTAAGCTGGTGTTCTTGGGAATTTGGTTTGACTGTAATCTGAGGCTACACCTTTCATCAATCCAATATCTTTCCCTGAAAAATCCCACACATCAGTCAACGTCGTATCTCTCAACTCAACAGGCAAATCATTCACTGTAAATAGAGGATATAAATCATTCAATTCTGTTCTCTGCTTTCCCATTGTAAAAACAACGCCTTCATCTTTTGTATGAAATCCTATTCCATCTGGTGTACAATAGATGGAACAATTCATCTTGCAGAGCAAGTCCCTTCCCAATAGGTTAACTGGACCTGTGTCACACATCGCAAATCCGCGTAAATCTTGGATTCCTCCAATTTGCACTTTCATTGGTTTAGTCACTGGGGTCTTAATCAATTTGTTTGAAACTCCTACACTTGGATACTTTCTCCCAAGAGGGGTAGGTTGGGAATTTCCACAGTTCTCACAGTGGAAAGGGTAGCACCAGTATCTACGAGGAACATAATTGAATTTGCGTCAACTTCGCCATCCACATTGGGACCACACTGATCTACCATTAAGGAGGTGCCAAGCACGTATTCCTCCTCCCCCCTCAGGCAACATCATTGATATGCATCTGAATAATTTTCTTCCCACTGCATCAAATATTGTGAAACCACCTGCACATTTGACTTACTTGATCATTTGTATGGAAACATGCATTAGCATTGTATTTCTGCACTTGACCATTCACAATTTGATTCTGCAAGTAGCTTGAGGTATTTGCAAATGTTGTCCTTTACTAACCGACAACTGCTGATTCTGTTGATCAATCTGTATCTGATTCATTTAATTTACTACTGTATTAGCTGTGTTTACCTGTTGACTTCTACCCTCACGCTTCCAATGCCCCAACTTGCCGATGCATGACAATTAAACTTCTTTTTTAATTCATCTCTGATACCTCTATCTCTCTGTTACAGTATTTCCATTTGACACTACACGTCTCATACCAGTAGTGGTTTGACCTTTTCTTTGGTAACCTTCTATAAAATCTGTATTTAAATATGCTCCGTTATTCGCAGCTTTCATCTGAGCTAGCATTAATTTTTCCTTTAACTTTTTGTGTCTTGTATCAATGTCATCACCACAATACTTTGCATAACGAAGAATCTCATTGATTGTCTTACTCTGCCAACAAATCAAATGTTGCGGAATCATAGCACCAATTTCTGGTCTCAATCCACACACAAATCTATATACAAAGTGTCCCATATCTTTTTTCAGAAATGTTTTCAATACCACTGTACAGTTTAAACACCTTTAGAAGCCTTTCATAATAAGCACGCACTTTCAGTTCTTGAGTAGTTCTGTCTATTCTCAGCCAATCTGTTTCTTTTGATGAAATACAAATGTTACGATTGATTGATCGTTGATTGAATCTTCCCTTTCAAATATGTAATAACCTGATTATATTTTTTCATGACCGCTTCAGATAGTGCTCCTGTTTTTTAATCTCTTGGATATTCTTATTTTGGTGAATCTACAGCAATTTTACACTCAACCCACAAATCAGCTGGAACTACAAAATCAAACAAGCCATCCAAATCTTTCCAGGCAATTATTGAAACCTTTACAAACCTTTTCACTTGTGTGTACCATTCCACTGTTTTTTCTTTCAACCTTGGGAAATCATTTGTAAATGATAATATATCCTGTCTTGACCATGGGACATGAACATACCCACCTACTGGTACTTCTCTCATAGTATATATCGTCACATCAACTGCTTCTGCTCTTGTCTCCCTAAGAGGAAACAATGGTGAAGCCTCTGAAGTCGCTGTTGCATCTTTCTTCTTTTTAGCCCATCTTCCTTTCTACTGATCTAATTCTCTGCATCGCTTCAATGTGCTAATCAACTATTTAATTTGGAAACGCTTTCCTGAAACATTCAAATTCTCCAAATCTTTGTCACTAAAATCTAATCTGTATGTTTTTTGTAAGGATTTACAGCCTGATTCATGTACATGCCGTTTTGCGTGTCCCTAATAGCGAATCATAGCGATTCGCTATTGAGGACACACAAAACGGCATTCATGTAGGAATTGCTACTTAAATAGCGATTCCTACATGTTCTTTATTTGCGAGTAGCAATTTGCTACTCGCAAATACTCCCCATTCATTCCTATGGGCCAAGAGGCCCATAGGAATGAATGGGGATTTGCGAGTAGCAATTTGCTACTCGCAACTGAGATAGCGATTTTAAGGGTGCCAGGGGTGTCCAAAGGACGCCCTGTAGCACCCCTAAAATGCACTTTTGGACAGGTGTTGCGCACACACATGTCCAAAGGACATGTGTGTGTGCTACATGCAACTTTGAAAAATGCTTTTAAAAGCATTTTTCTGAGTTTTTGCTATTTACCGACAGGTCTGACCTGTCGGTAAATAGCGGCCCCAAAAGTCCAAAATCGCTATTTTGTTTTGTGTCATGAATAGCATTTGAGGAATCTCTATTAGAGATTCCTTAAATGCCATTCCACGCAAATATGCGAATTCTTACATAGCGATTTTTGCATTTGGTATCATGAATACCAAATGCAAAAATCGCACTCGCAAAGGGCCAGATTCTCAGAATCTGGCCCTTTGCGAGTGCAATTTACCTACATGAATCAGGCTGTTAGACTTTTCTAAATCAACTCCACATGTTTGTGCAATCTTGTTTAGATTTCTCACTTTCCTTGTAATGTTTTTACACATAAAAAGCAATTCTTCATCCTGGTATTTACCTAATCTATCTGGATTAATTGTTCCAAGAATCATCTTTTTCAAATCTGCTTTTAATTTACTCACATCTACACAATTAATATTTTTCTGTACACTGCAGCTAGGTGCTATTTCTTTTATCCATTCATCTAATTCTTCTGGTGAAGGAGCTTATGATTTTTGAGTATTTGTATTTTCACTTGACTCACTTCTTGACCCTCCTGATGTAGGTGTCACTCCTTTTTCTATCTGCAATAATCTTTGTGGACCTAAATATATTCCTCGTTTTGGAGTTTTCACTGATCTTTCTGAAATGTTAATCAATGATTCTGAGTCTCCCGTAACTACACTCACATTTGTTCCACAATTTTAATTTAATCCTTGATTATTCTCATTTATTTTTCTGTAAACTGTATACCTCCATTCGTATTTCTATCTGGTATTGTTAAAGCATCCTCTCAAGTAATTTCTTGTCCATCATTGTATAATGGAACAATTGGACTAATAGTCACTGGAACTGTCAAAACATCTGGGTTCATTTGTGTTATTTTTCTTGGCAACTCTTCTCTAACTGGATTTTGATTCTGGCTCACACTTACAGAAGTTTTTTCTTTAGGGACCTCTACCTGAATCAATAGAGCACTTGGTAAAGAGTTTATCTCTACCCTGTCCTGTTCTTCCTGATAAGGCGGAGGTCTATTCATTAATAATTCATTTAAAAATTAATCGTCTATGCCATCAATAACCTCAGCAAATTCAATATTTCTTTGTTCCTCAGCAATTTTCTTTTTCTCTTCACACTTTTCTTCTTCTTTAGACTCAGCTACCATAACTGGAAACCTTCTTATTTCTTCTGCTACGTCTGTTCTCCATATTTTCTTTTGAGCTTCCCATTTTGCTTCTGAATATCTACTCACAGTATTCTTGTATTTAGTCTGGTACCTATCTCTTTCTCTTTTGTATGACTCATGTTCTCATTCTTCAATTGCTTCTTACTGCATAGGTCTAGGATTAGGTCTCAAATCATTAATTTGTCTTCTTAAATTCTCTAAAATTCTAGTATTAAAAGTACAATTCTCTGGAAATGCTAAAGTACCATCTTGCTTAGTGTAATTCATCAAATTTTCTAACCAAGTTAACATATGAGAACCCCTCTCTGATGACATAAATGGAGTGGGTGTTCCTTCAAGAGCTACAGGAATTTTTTCTCTAATGGGTATCGGCTCATCTTTACTAAATAGAGTTTTCAACAATTTTAATAACTTCACTAATACTAAGCTATCCAAATAAATCATTAACAAGTTTTCTTCTGTATTCTGATTCTCTGTTAATAACCAGAATTAATCACACTGTCCAATACCAGCGCAACTCACATCAACCAACCTATACCAGTGCAGCACTTTCTGTGCCAATTTTTCAGCAACTGACCAATACCAGCGCAGCACTCTGTGACGTCAGTATAACTCCTGCGACTGACTCTGCTTTTACAAAATCAGCGTCAATGTCTTTTCAAAGTCTATTGCAAAACAAACTACATAAAAACCAACTTGTCTGCTCCTATAAAAGAAATAAATCGATAGAAACATACAATCTAAGAATTTCTTTTACCCTCACTCAAGTGGAAACTATCTGAACTTCTCCAGATGCACTTTCCGAAGGAACCCAAATAAATCTCCACTATTCTCACTTCAAGATTCCCTGTGCAATAATGACAATACGACCATTGCTCAGCACTGCATCAACAGCAGACAATGCACACTTAACTTAGTGTATGCCACACTACGACTGCCCTTGGGCTTACTCCGGGATCTTAGGCCAGCGATGGACCTGTTACTTCCATAAAGGTCAACGACGAACCACAACACATAACATAAGGTATGTAGTCATTAAATGTCTGTCCCTGTAAATTTCATCTTCTTCATTACCTAGTATATTTAGTCTAAACTAACCATCCGATGACACTACCTGAAACTAATCCAGCGGAAGCAGTGTACATTTTTATAATCATTCACAAGAACCCTGATTTACAATAAACAAGATCTTTTCTATAACCAAGCATTTGGGCCCATATACATTCAATAAAACACTTACAATACCAGATCCTCAGAAGAACCTTTGATGGAGCTAAAAGGGACTCGATAATAAGAGACGGATGCAATTCCCTTCATGAGGACCTATAATGAAGGAAATGCCCAACTAGCAACCATAGTCACAATATGCAATATGTCAATAACTCAGCAATAAAGACAAACTCTGAATAATTTTATTTAATATTTCAAAATACGAATGGTCATTACACAAATACAATAAGAAACATAAAAAAGAATCTTCATTAGTTCAATGTTTCAGGTAAATTCACAATGCGAGAAATACAGTTAATAACAAATACATCTTGATATCAATAACAAGTGTAAGTGGAGAGAAAGAGAGACAAAATAAATAATTCATTGCAATATCAGTATGCAATTCAGATTTCATACAAACCTAGATCAGTGAAAACAAATGCGCAGCTTGCAATAGTTAGAAATAGCTAACGCTTCGGCTGAAAAGGTATAGCTTGAGCAACATCACCAGCTGATAAAGTGCAAAGAAATCAGGGATTGAAAGGATATCAGCCAGCCAAAGTAGCACAGAGAAAACAGAAGCAAGGTTCTCCTCTCATAGAAACAGCTACTACTCAGTGCTTTTCTCACGGTAATAATTATACCCCAAAATGTTTCGAATCCAACCTCCCTAAAGTAACACTTTAACAAATCATACATTTTCATTGGACACACTTATGAGGTGATCATCATCCTAGTCAGTTTATCTGGGTTTCTTATAACGTTTTTTTGTTAAACTAATGGCGTCATCGCTCTTTGGAAGCAGGAGGAAATCATTGTATTCTTTTCAATATCCTTGCGCTCACATCTGCCACGACTTGCAACCTAGTCGGCAGATTTATTCATAGAAAGAAATATTCTAAACATAAGAGAAGGAAATCCTAATGATATGGTTTTCACAACTAACAAATAAAACAGTATTTTAGAAATGATGAAGGACAAAGTACATTCCTCGAAGGCCTACATTAGAAACGTTTGAGGTCTTCTTGGAGAAACTGTAAATCATCATTATCTCTAAAGAAATAAAACATAATTCAGTTAAGTGATCACAAAGAAATACACAAGAAATCAATACTTTAGACATTCATTATTCTAAATAAACCCGGGAATATAATCTTAATTCTGAATGTTAACTGTTAATGATTGATGTTTCCTGCTATTTAGAAAAAGGAAAACATTAAGGAGAACATTTTCTGTAAGTGTTTCCATTATTTTCTATTTCGTTATTCTACTTGTGAAAATTCTAGTACTCATTTATAAAGACTCTTTCTCATACTATGTGTGTTTACATAAAAACCCATATTTACATTTACTTTCTGTACTGAAAGTATTGCAGCTTTTAATCACAAAATCTGCTGTTTCTCTCTTGGACATTTTCCACATTAATGTTTTTTAAGTCCGTATGTTAATGATTTTCCCCCTATTAGTCATTCGTTTTGTTAATGACACACTTATGAGCAGATTTGACAAAGCAAGCTTATTTCGCAAAAATCATAATCCATCACTTGTAATGGCCTTATTTATGATTGAAACATGAACTAACAACACAGGAGAAGGCTCCACTCCATCTTGGACTGGGACATCAAATAAAATTCTCTGAAACAACCACCATCTTTGAAAGGGCCGTTTCCCTTTCCTACAACTCATGGCCTGGTTTGGCACATAAAGTAGAAGCCGAGGTTTGCCATCTTTGTCCAGGGCTGAAATCTGTAATCCCCCTGATATCCTTCTCGCTAAGCTCTGCACAGCTTGTAGAACACTTCTGGGGTGACTGGGATCTTGCAATGCCAGTGCGGTCGAGATGGTGAGGACGTTTAACCATGTGCTGACCGGTGGCATCCAGCAACATGATGCCCGACTGCATGAGGAGTGCAGCGCCTTCTCTTTAAGTTCTTTCAGTGTCTGATAAGCTTTCAGCACATTGTAACATCACTGGCGGACATGAAAATGCTTGCATTAAAGGCATGCCTAGGCAGGATCCGGAAACAGGGCTTGTGCTAGGGGATTTTATAACCAAAAAAGAAATTAAACAGAAACACTGAAAGTGAAATCCGCAGGCGATGCTTGCTATCTCCTAGAGCACCAGAAAACCAGGAACCGAGAGCTTGACACCAATTTGTTTTAAATAGAAGCAGTAAAGACAAGTGGAAACTTTATCTAACTCTCACTATCATAAACTATTGCCAAAATGTAAGCTAGCAAGGTGCAAAGGCTTACAATACAATTGACAAATCAGCTGGCCTGGTGACTGCATGGATCATTGGACTGATGGATCTATTGAAGAGATCTCTGTTTGACGTCATTGTAACAGGTGTAAATATTAGGGGGGCGGGGGGGGGGCCACCCAGCCTTTCATCTATAAGAGGTCGATGAAACGAGTACCATTGAGTTGGGCAAAAACACGAATCTGTTGAATAGCACTAAGTGGTTGAACATGTACTTTACAAATACTCGTTATGGGATAACAAATGACACACAGGCGGAATTTTATCCACGTAAGACTGAAGTACACACACGTTTCCTATTGCTCCATATTCTTTGTCAGGAAAGTGAACCCTGCGAAAAACAAATAGTTCTGTGATTAGGTTTAACTTCAAGCATGAGTTATGTTGATTTTTATACCACTAAAACCGGTTAGTGTCCAGGTGTTATAAAAATGCCAAATGAAAACGTACCCCAGTTTATGTAAACGGTAGTTATTTTAACACATGAAAAAAGAAAAACGTCTGCCTAAGGAGTGTC
The DNA here is from genome assembly GCF_964261635.1 of Lissotriton helveticus. NCBI lineage: Eukaryota > Metazoa > Chordata > Amphibia > Caudata > Salamandridae > Lissotriton > Lissotriton helveticus. Next base: position 245,613,767 of record NC_136069.1, on the reverse strand, counting down.
ATGCGATATGCCAAAAAATCAATTTTTTTATCTCTGTGCTGACATCTGTGCACAGTGAGGATCCCCTTGCTGCTGACCTCTAAGATGTTACTGCAGACAATTTTCCTTTGTATAGCCAACCTCAATGTTCATTTAGATAAGTACTTCTGGAGTTAGATTTCATTGTGTGTGTGCCAAGTTGCAAGGTTTTGTGATTTGCACTCGAACATTGCCAACTTTTTTCAGAACTCTGCAAGTCTAATTTGCAATCCCACAAAATTAGATTTGGCCAGGTTTACAAAGTTTACAAAACTTTGCAGTGTATGTAAATTTGAAACTTTGCAAAACTTTTGGAATTGTAGTTTTTATGTATTTAGGTACCTTGCACCCACGTGTATTTTTAACTGAAGGCGACGAATGCGTTATACGTTTTCTACTGGGAGACAATGTAATCTCAAAATTGCAAGTGAGATGTAATTAAAGGACGACCACTACTGTTTTGCAGAGGTCAGTAAATTAAGATGCCACTGCAAAATTGCCTGTTCCTTGGTTCAGATGCCCTCTAGCAGTAGCAGGACAATGCACCTAATCAGCCCAGCTGTTTTAACTCCTCCAGAAACAAAGGTAAGGATGCTCTTTGTTGGCCTTTTCAGAATGCTAATAGGATTCCCCACCATCGATCTAGCAGTCTAATTAAAACTCAACCTTTCTCTAGACGTCATTTTAATCAGCACGATGCTGAATATAGCATGCACATTCAAATTGTTACTTTCCAAGATAGAAGATGGTTGTTTAAGGGTACCAATCTCAGCGACAAGCTACCATCATTTAGTAGAATGCTGGTGGCTACCTACCCACAAGCCAATTTTAGATCAGTTACCTTTACGGAGGGGAAAAATGCCTCAAAGCTCTTTTTTTTTCTTTAAATAACACAAATGTATGTCGAATCCCTGTAAAACCCTTGTGCACTGCTGGTGAGATTTTTAAATGGTGGAGCGAAAACATCCATAGTGAATTGCAGTGAACCAGGAAACAATACAAGCCAGTATATCGCTCCTGGTCCAGTGCAAAATTAAATTTTCTTTTGTGAGGGTGCTTCATAATTGCCAGTAGTCCACACCTGCGTATATTCCTTTGTTGTATTAACCTTAGACAGTAGAACGTGACCTGCAATAATATGAATTTTGGTGTATTAGGGACATTTCAATGTAACTTGAAGAGAGTAACACTGAAACTAGATGTGATTAGCTGAAAACATTGACGTGTAGAATTTGAGTGTGCTGCTGACAATTATTCACGTATTTGATGTGCTTAAGTAACGTGCTAATTTAGAAGTGTTCAGTAAAGTGTGTTCATTTTATATGTAATTTCATAATGCCTGTGTGCTGATTTCTTATGTTGGCCGATTTCTGTAGGCCTGAAATGCATTTTCTCTGGAGGCTCTCGCATTAGATTTAATAGTTGAATTTCATGTGCTTGTTGGATTTGTTCTTATTCACGTATTTGTTGCAGATGGAAGAATCATCCTTGTTAGAATAATGTCTTTGTTTTAGGAGTTAGGCTTAGGGAGAAGATGATACATTGAGTGTTGATACTGATAGTGGAGAACTGTTGTACTTTCTCATCGGAATGATCCTGGGAATCAAGGTCATCTCACCAAGCTAGGGAGCATCGCAGCCTACTGGAAAGTTACCTATGAGGAAGTGGCCTGACTGCATTGCATGATCCGCTAAGGACCCTGGGATACTACCTGTGGTATTGATGTATCGTAACTAGGGAAAGTGTCTGGGGGACGTCTGCCTTCTTAGAACCTGTTCTGCCTTATTAGATTTATGCTGCTTCACCTAACTAATTTGGGGAGATCTTAGGAAGACTTCCCACGCTGACACCTTAACTGATCTTGCCTTGGGAAATGCAATGTAGGGATGTCACGTTAGCGTACAGTAGGGGTAGATTAATGCTTTATACTCACAAACCTCCGACGAAGGGCAACCCGGACGTCTGCGCCATAATCTTTTATATCCTGTTTCTTGAACTAAACATTTTGTGCATGTTGCACTGCCTTAACTTCATCCGTAGATTTGGTTTTATATTAGTTCCAATGTATTTCTACACCCTCACTTTGAGTCCAGTTATTCTTGGCTTTGTAATAAATCGACTACTCTTAATTGATAGTCTGTGATTCTTAAGAGTCATAGTAAATTGGAACTGAAATGATTGATCTGCTAACAATTTCTCCCCCCCCCCACATTCATGCTGAGAAAAAGTACCATCGACTCGAGGTTCTAGAGCGAATTTAGAACATGGAACTCAGCTCCTTCACTCCCATGTAGGATTAGAGAGGGTTCTTGCATTTATTAGCATAGTAGCACAAGTGGCAGAATGTATGACACACCTAACTTTAAACATGTTTCATCTGCACGTTTTTTTTCTCTCCACTGCAGATGCTTCTTCTGTGTAGTGCTCTGATGCCTTAGTGGCCTGTTTGTGGTATAGAAAACCACACATAAATAAAGTTTATCCATCCAGCCCACTGATTAAATGTTCAGAGAAACCATCGCTGGGCTCTGTAACAGGGTGAGACCCAGAGATGCCAGACTCTGGAGCCTGGGTGACAAGCGAGTCCAGAACACATAATTTCAAAGAGTGCTTCTTAAATCATGGCTGAGAAATCAACCAGCTCTGACACAGGGAGACTGTTCAGTGAGTAGAGTGAAGAGCCATGCCACAAGGGGGAGTGTATTCAGAGTCTTAAAGGCACCAAAAACCTTGGAGAGTCAGTGCAGCATCTGAGGAGCATGTGTCAATTTGTGGCCAGGAAAAGCAGAGCGGTAATAGTAAAGCCAGCATTACATAAGGTCACAGTAATTTTTTTAGGCATGGGAAGATTACGTTATTTGCCCAGAATTACAGGATGCGCAGCCAATGTTAAGACTGGAACCTGGTTTCCCAGTTCCAAAGTTGGCAGCTCTGGCCTTAACACCACATCCTCTCCCTGCATTAAATAAAGTAAGCCTTTATTACTTACTTTATGGCTGACTGCATTGACTAAAGGGGCCACCTTCCTTTGACTGCATTCAGGTATGAGGTCCCAATATCTCCTTGCTGGCTTGCCAAAATATTGCTCTGGATTGAATTCCATGCTGAAAACAGAAGACGAGCGTTTGGCAAAACACAAACAGTTTGTTTAATTAAACAGTGCCGCCAGGAGAACAGTTACAGGCACAAGGTCTGAGGACTGTCTCAAGTTACATTGGGTTTATATGCATCTTTTATAGAATATTACAACAAGTAATAAAGCTTTCTGATGTACCATATATGGTGAGGAATGTTGGTCGCTGCCTTAGAGTCATAAATTAATGGCCAAATGGTTACTGCAGGTGGGCCTTGACCTTGCGTGGACACAGTGTAGGCAATGATTGATGTGTTCAAATGTCTGGCATGGAGAGCACTTGTGTGCATATTCACTACATATGCTAGTTCCTGATTGGCTATGTATTCTAACTCATGTGGTATATGACTCTATGGTGTTTTTCGAAGAACGTGTACCCACTCAGGCCATGTGTGCTTTATTGGGGGCAATCTCCCCTGAGAATTTTAATGTTGCTACGCCTAACTGTGGGATTGATCACAAGTTTCCCGCCAGTGTGTTTGCCTGCCAGCTAGGCACCCTGTGACCCATCAATCATTGACTACATACTTGCGTGGCGAGGTTGATATGATGTTCGTGACAGGTAATTTTTTGAATAAGGATGATAGCTCATTTTTATCGATAAATGCATCAATATCCATATTGACATTCCCCCCTTTAGTCTATTCTTCAACTACACTATCCAACTTATGCATTTGTACCATTATTTTATTGGGTCTTGCTGTTTCCTTTGCTCACTTTTTTATTTATTTATTTTTTTTTTTATTTCATCCTTTGCTCACTTTTGACTACGAAAACATTTCTAGTTACTTGCATTCTACCTAATTTGAGGACTGCATTTTTACAGCATGTGATTCCCGATTGTATAACCCCGCAATCCAACAGGAACACAATAGTAACTGGCAACATTGATTTAAACAGATCAGATATCCATTGTGGGAGCCAGGAGAACCAATTCGAAAACCACTCCTGCTCAGGGGCGCATCCTTCTTCATGCATGTTTCTCTGTAGATTATGAAGTACCTGGATGTTAAGCGTCAAAGTTCAATTGTTCATGTCATTTCCTGGGATGAAAGTGCAGCAGGCAGCGGTAATCTTGGCCCAGGCACCTCCGTCCTTTGCGATCATTAAGTCCAGCAAATACCAATGCTGCATTATCATGAGGTGGATGGCTCGCATTTCTTCCTTTATCAAATTGAGGCAGAGCTCAGTGCTGGTCATCATTTTGAGCATTTCCCATCTGGTTATTTGGAGCCACCGGGCATTGGCTTTTGTCTGTAGGGTGAAAAAAGGTATCAACCCCATGCCCCCAGCTGAACCTCTGTGAACAGTCTGAATTCTTCTGGGATGTTCTTGAACTGAGCCCAGTCAAAATAGTCTGCCGCTCTCTTCTCATGAGCTTGGTACTGCAAGTTGGTCTTTTTCTTTAACGGGTGCAGGTACAACTCTGTTGGTTCTTTTCTGGGAATGACCATGGTTGGTGTGTGCAGCAAGCCTCTCTATCCGGGAACCAACTGAGTATAGGTATGCTCACTGCACTGCCGTTAAAAATCCTTAACGGGAGGTGCCACATTGCATATCTGGAATGTGCAAAATTGCTCCGCGGTTAATATTCATGCACATCAATAGCATTCTCTTTCCTTTGAAACATAAGGAATACAGTGTAAGTTTCCATACAATCAGGTGTTGACCTTTCCCTCATAGCCAAGTATACCCACCCACCTCAGTGTCCCAGATTTCCTGACATGGGTGAGCCATACTTTCATTGAACTCTCCCCATGCGACCCATTCCCCTTCCTATCCCCAAGCTGGACGTCCCTACACAGGAATTCCATGTCGGGAGACCTCTTGTTGTTAAAGAAGACCACCCCTGGTACACTAAGGGCCTCACTCGAATCACCAATGGATGGTGGAACATATGTGTTTGTCCTCTGAGTTGGGTGTTTTGCTACCTCCAAGAATCTCTTCTCTGCGAAGTCTCGGGCCAAACAGAATCCTCCCCTATGGTTCCCTTCCTACGCATCCTGTACAGCTCGGTTTGGATATGATTGGGTTCACTGAAGAGGTATAATGCTGTCAGGGGCTATCAGGAACCTTCACTGGCTTCCAGTCAAAGAGCGCATAGAATTCAAGGAACCGTGTCTAGTTCATAAAACCTTTTACGGAGGTAATCCAATGGAATACCATAAATTATTCTAATGGTACACCCCTAGACGCTCACTAAGATCAAGCACTGGTAAACATCCCGATAATCGAGAAAGCTAAATGGAGAGGAAGATGCCTCTCTTATTTAGCTCTCAAACTCTGGAACAAGCTGCCTCTACACATCAGATCCCAGCCAGTTCGGTAAAAATTCCATAACCTACTGAAAACCTGTCTCTCTCCCACTTAGGAACGATCTGACTTTCTGGGCTCTACGTCTTCTCCTATGCTCTCTCCAGTGCCAAGACGGCTTGGCATTTGAGCACTTTATAAACTCTTACTGACTTGGATCTGTGTCATATTGGGTCAGGTTTACATCTACCCTGTGGGGTTCTATATTGTTGGGCTGGATCTTGGCCCTTATCTTACATAAGTACAGGTGAATGAGGTACTTTGCTTTTTTGGGGCTACCTCTTGGGGCAGGTAAAGCCTATCTGCGCCTACCACATGTGGGATCAGTGAACAGACATAACTTGACTCGTCTGATGCTTGGAAACCGACTGAGGTTATGTGTTGGTACTAAGTGTTATGTAAGAGGGCACTATGTAGTGCATGCTGGATGCTAGTGTTCAATTTAATGTAATTGTAGTTGACATACAAGAGGTCCCTACGCAGGCACTTTAGTTTCCATGTGTAAATCCGATTTCACTCTGCCGTTCCCCACTGGTAAGTAAGTGTTGCATTGCCCAGAGTAGACAGAGGGTACATATGCACAGAAATATACCAAACATTTATTGTTATATTGTAGTTTGAGGTGTTAGTCCTTTCGGAACTGTCTATGCTTCTCTGATAGCTGTGTTTCTTCTGACCATTTTGAAAAGGTTTGCGGTATTTAGTTCATGGGTGTCGTCACCATGGAAGGGTTCGACTACACGAAGAAACGGTGCACCCACTCTGGTGTTAAGCAGGCCATGGGTTTTTCCTCCTTCCATTGGTGAAAGTTCGGAAATTTACCTTTTTCTCTTTCTTTCTTAGTGGAAGTTAACGACACATCGTGTTGGTGCACTTTTGTTGTCTTCTCTGTTACCTAGTTTCAAAAGAACTTTCTTGATTGTCAACTTGGAAACATCACACATGCCCTATAATTAATGGTTCCTGGAGTCACTGTATTTTTACTCTAGGGGTGTGATCTCCACACTCCACTAGTCACGATCTAGTGAGCACCATACCTGTTGGGCATGTTTTAGCTATTTCTTCCGAATCATTATCTCTTAAAGACGCAGCTGCTGCAGCTCAAGACCTGACAGACTCTATTGCTAATGCTGTGGAACAACTTGCCCCATCATCTTTGCGCTACGTTGCCCGCCGGAAACCTACGGCACCTTGGTATTCCGACCAGTTGCGACTCTTGAGGCGGGGCTGTAGGAGTAGTGAGAGAACCTGGAGGAAATCTTGGGACCCAAACGACCGTGAGGCCCACAAGTCCGCACTGCGGGAATACAAACGGAGAGTGGTGACAGAGAAGCAGGAGTACTTCTCCAACTTCACAAGTTCCCTCTCTTCCTCTAGGGAGCTCTTTAAAATGGCAGACACCCTATGCTCCCTGCAACTACCAGATCCCGTAGTTAGCTCGCAAGAACTCTGTAATAACATCTCCGACTTCTTTCACAATAAAATTCTTGATATACATACCTCTTTGGAAGCCCAGTGCCAAGCGCTGGATCAAACTGTTCCATCTGTCATTTCCAGCCTGGACTCCCTAGGTACAGATTCTTCCTGTTCCTTTGTACAATTTCCCTCTCTATCTTTGGAGGGATTAAACCTGTTGCTGGATAAGACTAAATCTGCTTCCCCCCTGGATCCTATACCTTTGAAAAAACTTAAAGAATGTAGAAACTGCCTTCTTCCTCCCATGCTTGAGATAATGAATAAGGCTATTATCCAGGGCTCCTTTCCACCGGTATGGAAGAAGGCTGTTGTGAAGCCTCTCCTCAAGAAGCCGTCCCTCGATCCGGCCCTTTTGAAAAACTTCAGGCCGATCTCCCTCCTGCCTGCCCCCGCCAAGATGCTTGAGTCGCATCTTAATTTGCATTTGTCTTCCTTCCTTGAGTCATCTGGATACCTTGACAACACGCAACATGGTTTTAGAAAACACCATAGTACCGAGTCCGCCCTTATCTATGTAGTCGATAATATCCGATGCAAAGTGGACTCTGGTCTTACCACGGTCTTGGTTCTGTTGGACCTCACGGCCGCGTTTGACACCCTATCCCCGGCCATTCTTACATCTCGGCTTAGGGAAGCTGGTCTCACGGGGTCGGCCCTGAGTTTGCTCAACTCCTTCCTGTTGGAAAGAGAACAGAGAGTGATGCTTGGGAACCACCTCTCCCCTGCTACGTCTTTGCAATGTGGGGTGCCACAAGGGTCGGCGTTAAGTCCGACCCTGTTTAACACCTATGTGGCTCCCCTGGCAAGACTAGTAAGATCGCAGGGGATGGAGGTGGTGTCCTACGCAGACGACACCCAGATAATGGTGTCACTGGCTCACTCCTCCGTCAGGTCATCGGCTGCCAGTTTCAGGGTATGCATGCAGTATGTGGCAGACTGGATGACTATAAATTCCCTGAAACTGAACGGCGAAAAGACGGAGGTGTTGATTTTCGGGAAGGACCAAGATGCTTGGTCTGACGAGTGGTGGCCATCCTCTCTTGGCATCCGCCCCACCCCCTCCCAATCGTCCAGGAATCTGGGTGTAATATTCGACATCTCGCTCTCCATGACCCTTCAAACCAACAGAACCGTGGCTACCTGCTGGGGTGTGATTAGGATACTCAATAAAATCCGAGGGTATCTCTCCCCCCAGGCTCGTAAACAGGTTGCAGTTGCCTTGGTAGGTTCAAGGTTAGATTATTGCAATTCTCTGTACACGGAAGCCAACAAAAGTCTTGTTCACCGACTGCAGATAGTGCAGAATGCTGCAGCTCGGTTTGTCCTGGCTCTCCCCAAATCCTCCTCCGCCACTGCAGCCAGGAAAGAACTCCATTGGCTCCCTGTCCACCACAGAATCTCTTTCAAAATTCTGTGCTTGGTTTATAGAGCTCTGGCAGAAGGCCCCTCGAGCGCCATTGGCTCTCTTCTCACACGCTATGCTCCTACACGAGATCTTCGCTCTTCGGGACTTTGTCAACTGGTTGTCCCTCGTGCTAAGTTAGCCAGATGGGGAGCCAGAGCTTTCTCTGTGGTTGCTCCGAAGCTCTGGAACTCTATCCCTGTCCAAATAAAAACCCTTCCCTCAATTGAGACATTTAAAAAGGCTCTTAAAACCTGCCTTTTCAAGAGGGCATACCAATGAGAGAAGGCTGTAGAAGGGGGGTACATTGCTGCTTTATTTGATTTAGGCGCCTTGACGCCCATTGGGCTAAGTTCGCGCATGAGAAGACCCGGTTCATTCATAAGGGTGATTATTAGTTGTCTAGACGTATTGAATCTTTTCATAAGCCGTTGAGCCCCACTCCAATCCAATCCTAACTGGATGATTAGAGTGGTGCTAAATATGTTTGTGGGGTGATCTTATCTGTATAGTAAGGGGTAGAATTGTGGCCTTTACCAGGAGTCCTACGGCGCTGCTAGTTTTTGTCATAGGATCTTTGCTCAGTGGCTAAGGGTCAGGTTGATGTTTTCCCGGCTGGGGACTTCCTCTTTTGATACTACCCTTGGTTGTATTTATGTCATGTCCCGTTTAGCTTAGAACCGCTATAGCTGAGTGAAATAAGTGGGAAAGGGGGGGGGGATATTGCCGCTGGTGTTGCTAATGTCTGCCACATGCCGTGAGAACATTTTGGCGCATGTGCACCTCTTTGTTTCCAGCACGTTGTGTGTAACATGGCGTGGCCCTCCATCCTGGCTTTCAGATACCTGGCTTTGGCTGATCTTGACCCTGCCTTTGTATCTGGAATCTTCTTTTTGGGCTAGCTTTGGGCTCTTTACTTTTAATATTTGGGTGTTTTCCTGAATCTTGAATACTCCATTGCTTCACTGTCCTGTGCCCCCCTTCTCTTCTACCTATGCCGCCTCATGGTGACCGAGGTCAGGCCAGCTGCTTTCCATGGGTGGTGTCTGCAAGGTTGGAGCACCTTGAGTCACTATGCTTGGTATGGAGGTGAGAGCACCTGGTGCCCTACGTTTGTCTTGAGCCAGAGTGGAGATTTTGGAACCTCCCCTCCTGGGTCCCCCCCTCTCTCTATGACCACACACTCCTATCCTCTCAGCACACTGGTGGGCCCGCTGTCCCTAGCTTGTGGCTGCTGTCTCTATGGTCATGCATTGCCTAATGAACTGATGCATCATTTGTCAATTTTTGAATGGGTGTGACAGGTTGACGAAACTTTGGAAACCAAAAAAACAGGACAGTTCTCAAACCATAGAAGGAGGCTAGCTAAGCCAGCTTATGCCTTGCAACACCAAAAACGTGATAATCCGGAACTTTGACCAGAGAAAATTGCAAGTGTCTGCCGGGTGCTTATGAAAAACCATGACTTCCTCAGCAAATCTGGGACCTTGGTCATCCTGGTGAACCCTCCAACTGGAGGCTTGGACTTGGCATTAGGCTAAGGCCTTGCAGCTTGTGGTCTGTGGAGTTTTAGGGTTCTGCCATCCCAGACGCAAGGAAAACTTGGTTCCTGCCACTGAGGATAGCTTTGTTTAGGAGTGAAAGGGGGCCTCCATTGGTGCGGAGGCTTTGAGCTTTAAAGGGGCACTGTTGGGACTACACGCCATGAAGGAAACAGTGGCCCTGGGTGTGGTGCCCAAAAATGGGGACCCTTCCACTTGGTGATTGGACTGTGTCCCTTTTGAATTTGGCTGCTGGACCTGGGTGTCTCTATTTAAATAGTTCTCCATCATGCCCCCTCATCAGACTGCCCTGCCCTTGGGAGTGGCCAGCCAACCCTGCCCTGGGGGATGAGCAGCGGAGTGGGCCTCCATGAGAACACCTCCCTTCATGACAAACTTGGTGACAGCCCCTGATGGACATAGCTCTCAGCTGCTCTGAATTACTGGACGCAAGTAAAATATTAGAACTCCCACTGCTGGCCTTTAGTCCTTTTTTTTATCTGGTATGGTTTTGGTGGAAGAGGGCAGGTGGGCACTAGATATTAACCTCTGGGCTTTAAGTTATTGGGGACATTTCTACTTGTCCTGGGGGGTTTACTTTCTACTGTGATGTTTGGCTCTGTGGTTTTGTGAAGGAGTTACCTCCCCACACTGTCAACCCTCCCTGCGGGTGTTGTGGTCCTGGTCTTTGTTGTGTCGGATTCCCTGTTTGAGGCTGTTGGATCCCTGTTGTATTTGAGTGGCAATCAGCAGACCTCCCTGCGACTGAACATAGGGTACATTCTGATTCTCCTGTGCTTGGTGCTGAGGAGGGACATTTGTGGGGTTTGTGTTAGCTGACCCTGGCTCATTGATCTTTGCTACTGTTGCTGCTCATGGTTTGCCTTTAACTGCCATCTCTCTGCCCGGTGACCTGGACTATGTCAATAGTAGCTCTCCCTAGAGTCTGGTTGGTGCCAACCTTCCTGGCCTGTACTGCCATAACCTGTTTGGAATCCTCTGGAGTGTTGCAGTTGAGTTCCCATTGAGACTGTTGCAATCTCCAGGGTTGTGGCCATCACTGCCCCTGTGACAATTTGTGATGAACCAGTTTTGTGGCCCGCTCCTGCTTTTCTCTATCTTTTTCTTCCTTCTTTGTGTGGTAGTGGTGTATATGAGCTTGTATCTCCTGCCAGGGTTTAATATTTAAATCAACTATGCTGTCCAGCCTGCTCTGTATCTCTGTAGGTAACTCTTTTTTTAGAATATTGTTAAAAAACTGTGACTTGTGGGCCTGTATTGGTCCACAGCTGTCCTGTCTCTTGTCACCATCGTTCCCTCATTCTATTCAGGAACTCGGTTATGCTTTCCTGTGGCTTTATGGTCTCTGCCATTAGCCCCCCTACACCTGGGTGGTCAGGGTATATTTCTCTCAAGGCGTTCCATATCCGGTGCCGGGATGAGTTAAATGCGACCTTCGTGCTGGGTCTCTGTTAGTGTTATTGCTGGAATATGGGCTTTGGTGAACACCCTATTTTCTGTTTCCCACCTGTCTCTCTGCTGATTTGCATTGGATGGCTTACGCACAACTTAAATGCAATGCAGACAAAACAGAGATTCTCCTCTTTGGGAACTGCTCCCCACAGCTCTGGCGCTCCTTTTGGCCAAATGAATTCCCTCTACCTTCCCCCCAATGACGGTCCGGTAAAAAACCCGGGCATTTGGTTTGATGATAAACCTTCTTTTGGTCTACAGATCAAAAGGTTATCGGGCTCCTGTTTCAGCATTCTGAAATCTCTCAAAATGTTTCTCTCAATTCTCCCCATTTATGCTAGAAAATCAACTATCTAAGCTCTGATAACCTACCGCATTGGTTATGCCAACGCTCTCTATGTCGGTTTGCCCACTCACCTACTTAAGAAACTGCAGGTGATTCAGAATGCCGCGTCCATACTTTTGCTCAACCTTTCCAAGTGAGCAAATGGCAGTTCTCATCTTCACGATCTGCACTGGCTTCCATTGGTTATGAGGGTGAAGTTCAAGGCCCTTGTAACGGTGCACTCTGCATTATATGGCCATGGCCCAGCCTACCTTCAATCCAGATTCGGTTTCCATTCCTTGCCAGGCAGCTTCGCTCTTCTAACAAACTTCTGGTGACTGTTCCGAGGGCCAACAAAGAGAAATCCGGTGACAGCTCTCTGGCCCATCTAGGGGATAGGGCCTGGAATCAGCTTCCTGTAGAGCTTCGTGCTGTCTGCTCCTCGAGTATTTTCAGGAAGAAACTGAAGACATTCCTCTTTAGATAATTCTCAGCAGAAGCTGCCAGTCTATCTCTTAGGCTTGCGCTGGGTCACCCCTTGGAGTAGCCGCACACGGTATAAATGCCATTAACATAACAAAAATGCCATTAACATAACACAATCTTAATGTTGCATATTGTTCTTCTCGAAGGACATAATCCATTTCCCTGTCCTATCCAGCAACAACGGCAACTTTATTCTTAAACCCTCTTTGCCCATCTGGGTCCATGGCACGTATATGATCCCCGCAGCACCCTTTGTTTAGTAGGGGGCACATTCTTGACCTGGATGGACCAACGCATTTGTCCTTGACATATCGTTCACACCTTGTGAGACATTTCTGCATGTAGGGGAATTTCCAGTTGGGATTTCCTCCTTCATGTCCGATGCAATCCTCTGCTACTGCCATGTCCTCAGGCTTGAACAATCCTTCCCTAGGCCACAACCGAACAAATTGGTCCCTTTCCTCGGTCCAGTCTGCCAACAGGTCGCACAACGGGTTCACAAAACTCTTGCCTTTCTCTTTATGTATTTTCTCCCTGGGGGTAGGTCTATCTTTGCTGTGCACCCGTGTGGAGCAGCACGCGTCCTTGTCGCTGCTCTCCTTGTGTATACATAAAGGTGCTTCATGTTTTTCCTCCATCACGGGTAGGTGAACACCAGACTGCCTTGATCCTTGATTTGGTCAGCCATTCTTCTTTGACGAGCAGATGATGTGGCTCTGAGCCCTGCTAATAGCCTTTCATATACCATTGTTTCATCCAAGGCTGCCCCCATAACTATCCCTGCTTCCCTCAAGTCAGGAGCGTAATGTCCTGTGTACTTGGTCTAATTCCTGGTTGCGTGCTCTCTCTCTCTCTCTCTCTCTCTCTCTCTCTCTCAAGAGTTCACTCCTCTCCTCCTCACAACATCTGGTCTGTCTCCTTTGGTCTGGACTATGTACTGCTTTCGTCAACCTGGCTTCCCTTTCTAGTTCACCTTCATTTTCCTCCTCAGCCACCTGGGAAAATCTTGTAGCCCCACCCTCGTCACCGTTTCCCGGGGCACTGGGGCTTCCTTCCTCTCCCGAGCTCTCTGAATCACTGTTGATAACTGCGACAAAATATCCTGACAACACACTTATGCTTGCCTGGCCCAGTCGGAATGCATATTCTACCCGCTCTTGAGGTGTCACGTGTCGTGTGTGGTGGACGAGGAGTCAAGCTTTTGGGGACACTTCCTAGGAACTAGGGCTGTGCTTATGGTATCTGGGCTCGCTTAGTTTTGGTTCTCTTGGGATGCTTATATGTGACCTACCTTCTTTCAGTAGGGGCCTTGTAGGCTTCTATTACTGCTGGGTTTGAGGAGCCAAATGCAAGGGGAGTGGGTGTGAGCAGGTCCATCCCTGCATTTGGTGGGGAGGTGATGATGGTTTATTTGCTAACGGCATTGTAGGGCTATTGCTCTTGGCCTCTTTGAAGATGGCCCATAATTCCAATAATGCCTCTCTCTTGTAACATGAATATTTAGTTTTTATATGTGTTTTAGCATGCTCAAGTATGTCTGTTTCAAATGTTTCCTCCTGGGAAATGTGTGTGCATTTGTGTGTAAATGCCACTCTTAGCAAAACGTCTTTAATCTTTTATCTGCTTGGGGAACCTAGTTTCCATGTGCTTTAGTGGGGAATCCATGGCAATTTAGTAATTTGGCTAATACATTTCAAATTAATTTTTTTCCTAGTTGGGGTTGTCAATCGTTAGGGGCAATTCATACAATTTTGCATACTATGAGCTCAGCACTCGCAATTACTTACATAAAACAGTTCCAATGAGCATTTGCATGAAACAAGTTATAACTGCATATGTGATATTGTAGCACAGGGTGAATATGCAGTGGTTTAGCACAAAACCTGCATAAACTCAATTTTCACACAGTACAGTTTTGAACGACAGTCAATGCAATAACATTGCATACAATAATATATTTTATCAATAATCGACAGAGAAAAAAATCACTTTGCCAAAAAAAAACCATAGTTGTTCTGCAATGTATCCTCTAGCGAGAGAAGAATAGCATGAAACACGTTCTTAAGAGAGCTGGATAGTCTGCCACTATCTTCTCTTTGACAACGGTAGTAGTCACAGACACCAAAAAGTAGTAACGCTGGAATCACTGGCCCCACTTAGCCACACACAAGTAACGCCCGGTTCCCTGGGTCTGTGCTTTCGCTAAAGTCTGAATCTCACTCTGTGGCAAACCCAGGGGTCAAGTGTATGCTCTGTGTCATGCCCAGAGGCCCATACGACCAACACCTCTCACACCTTTCAGATACTAATGGTGTTAAGAAATCTATTATCACTGAGAAATCTTTTTTAACTAAAAAACTATGAGACTGGGGAGCCAACTCCGCCCATTCAGCATAGCTGAATCACAAAAATAGCATTCTGTGAGCCATAAAGGGCTATACAATAAATATTCACCTTTCCTAGCATGCTGAGTATCAAAAAAAGGTGACTTCATCGGATCGCCTCCAAGGCCGCCTTATGGCTGATACAGCTGGGACACATAAACTAGGTAAAATGCCAGACCTTGGTCAGTAGCAGGGACCTCTGGTTATCTTTTTACACTTCTCCCTAGTTCACCATAAGCCAAATGCTTGAAAAGAAGACAATGTTTCAGATTCGAATTTAGTCTCTTCCCTCTGTGACGGCTGCTTGAGGACAGGCCTCTGCCCTGCGGATTCAGCAGAACTTCCAATAAATTGCGGTGTCTGCTCACCTCTGTCATTGCACAACATGAATCCGTCTGTATGGGGCCACCATCCTTTGGCAGCAGTCAGGTACGAGGTCTCAATATCTCCTTGCTGGCTTGCCAAAATATTGCTCTGGTTTGAATTCCTTGGTAAAAAAGAAGACGAGGCGTTTGTTTAATTAAACAGTGCAGTCAGGAGAACAGTTACAGGCACAATGTCGGAGGACTGTCTCAAGTTACATTGGGTTTGTATGCATATTTTTTACGATGTTACAACAAGTAATAAAGCTTCCCGGCATACCATATATGGGGAGGAAAGTTAGTTGCCCCCTTTGAGTAATAAATGAATGGGCAAATGGTTAATGGAGGTGGGCCTTGATCTTGCATGGGCACTGTGTGGGCAGTGGTGGATGTGTCCAGATGTCTGGCATGGGGAGCACATGATAACTACATGTGCTAGGCCCTGATTGGCAATGTGTTCCTAACTCATGTGGTATCTGACTTTATGGTGTTTTTCGAAGTACGCGTACCCCTTTGGGCCATATGTGCTTTATTGGGGGCAATCTCCCACGACCATTGTAATGTCCCTGCACCTATCTGTTTGACTGATCACGAGTTTTCTGCCCATGTGTTTGCCTACCAGCTCTGCACCCTCTTTACCTATGACCTAGCAATCATTGATCCCGGGCCTAGGTTGCAAGGCCTGCCTGACTACATACTTGCATGACGAGGTAGATGTGGTGTTCGGAACTGGTGATATTTCACTTTAATCGATAAACAAATCGATATCCATATTAACATTTGTATGCCTTTCACTTAAACCTTTATGACTCATCCTCACCCTCACTGCCATGAATCATCTCCACAAGCACACAAGCAATTGAAGTTATGAGGCAGGTATTGTGCCTTCAACTAAACATTGAAGAAGACAGAGAGGTGTGGCGCCGCGGCCAGGGCGACTGACGCTGGAATCTGGGGATCAGGGTTCGATCCCCGGCTCCGGCGGCAGGTTAGCCCAGCACCATGCGACTCTGGGCAATAGCTTGCTTAATCTTCCCGACGGCCCCCAGCGCCTAGAGACCCTAACGGGTGATTGTGCGCTATACAAATGTGGATTATTAGACTGATGCAAAAAGGAGGTTTACCTCTAACAAACACGTAAGGGATAATGGCATCATGCAGGACTTCCCTACCCAGTGCCCAGTCAGACCAAAATTCCCTCAGCGCCAATCCCGTCTTTGATCCATCCCTCTGCTATGATAACTAAGGGCTGAGTGGGTCTCACAATTTTGTGTTATTTACCACTTTGAGGAAAAGGAGAGTCTGAGGGAACTTCTGCAGGGCAGATGATCCCACTAAGCACCATTTATTGTATAATTATCTGAAGTGAAGTTTGCTATTTGCCATTGTCCAGGTCTAAAAGCATGTGGTCCAGATAGGTTACCGATGGCCCTCATCAAGTGTACCATTGTCCTGTGGGGTCCTCTGATTCCCAATGTCTTTAATCATTCTTTGAGCAATATCATCTCTTACTCATGGACTTTATCTAACATCGTACCCATCTTCAAAAAAGGGGATCACATATTGCTCAAGTGCTATCACCCTATAAAACAAACATAGCTTTATTCTGACACAGATAGTACATTTCTGTTGTCTGTGCTTGAAGTGAAGCTTGGGTGTGAGGACCGTCGACGTTTTGACCCCTATGTAAGATGAAGGTCACTTGTTCCTTAGCCTGGTGTCTTTAAAGTTCTGCCCACCCAACACCCCTTTAAAACCAAAAACTGGAAAAATATAAACAACAATAATACTTAATTAAAAAAATAATCATACTCCAGTATCACATATAATAAATCAAAGATATGAAGCAATGCATCAATTCACCTTTATACAATATTAAAGTGAATGATACTTTAAACTTCGATATAACACTGAAATATTAAGAAACGATATACTTATTCTAGTCCACTATGTTTTTGAAATCATGATGTTTTGACCACGATATTATGGTCGGGGGATACTTTTGAGACGATATTTCAGTACAACTTCAGTAGTGCAAATCTCCTCTTTGAAGCTTTCTCCGTGATATCTCAGCCAATGTAGTAACTATTCTGCAGAGATGATTGTGTTTGCCTAGTGGGCGCTCTTGCATCTTCTGCATGTTGTCACGGCATTGCTGTTTCAGAGTTACTCTGCACCTGGCTACAGATCTGGGAGAAAGAGCTCAGCCAGCCTTAAAACCTACTACACCCAGGTATCTGCCTGGGGCGGAAAAATCGTTTTATCCAAGGAAACCATTTGATCCCAGCTTGATTGCTTTTTTGGTTGGATGCTTGGTTCTCAGCGTAAATGCCAAACTGATCAGCACCATGAAAGAGACTGCCTTCAGCGTACTGTCGCTGAATAAATTAAATGCACTACTTGTATTTATTGAGAGGCAGTGGATTTTTATCCCATTCTTCGCTATTAATACACAAAGCCGATGAAAAATACAAGCAGCATGTTTAATTTACTCATTGAAAAGTGATTGTTTGAAATGTGCTACCACTAATACATTTCTGTTTATTTTATAATGTTTTCACTGTGACAGATTTTTAAATTCAATTATTCCTTTAAACATGTTATTTACAGTAGGTGAAAATGCTAAGGGATTTTGCTGATGTGTGGTTGTTGGGTGTGTATAGATGTGCAGATATCAGCAAGTGTGATGTGTGATGGTGCATACTTGGGGGCATATTATCAAGGGGGTTTATCTCCGCTTTTTTGGCTTTAAAAGCCAAGAAAGCGGAGATAAAATTATCTCCCTATTACCTAGCTGTCGCTAACACCAGTTAGCGACAGCTAGTAGGAGATAGCGACCATCTTGGGCCCCACTTTGCATGTCAGTGATATTTATCACTAATGACATGCAAAGTGGGCGTGCAAAGATGTTAGCGACTGGAAACAGTCGCTAACATCGCTATCTCCTATTACCAACTTTTGGAGATATTCGCGCTAAGCGCGAATATCTCCAAAAGCTAACACCTGCCCTGAGCAGTTCTTAGCCATGTTATCCAATGGGAGGTGGATAACATGGCTAGGAGCATTAGCTCGGTAATGCATGAATATCGCGGACTTTTCAGCGATATTCATGCATTGCGGCCGTTTTTTATCGCATTTGCGATAAACCTTGGTAATACCAAGGTTTATCTGCGATAAAAATCACCGCAGCTCAGCGGTAAATTGTTGTCTCTAACCAAGCAATAGCGATAATTATCGCTATTGCTTGGTAATATGCCCCTTGGATTGTTTCGCATCGGGCAGCAAAACCTCCACTGTTGGCCCTGGCTTAGTGCCCCTCCCCCCTTTCCAGTTTCATTGTCAGTGTTAGGTCGCTCTTTGCTCCACACCCTTTAGGGGGTTTTATCCCCTAACCAGGTGTTCAGTTCACGTCTTACTGCCATCTGTGTTGACCAGTGGTTTCCTTTCTGGTTGAGGATGGTAGTGGGATGCATGTCACCACAATATGCTGTTTTAGTTTCTGCTACAGCGGCTATTGTCCTGCTGCCCATGTCTTTGGATGGAACGCCGCCTTAGGCCTCACACTTGGTCTCTGTGCCCTTTTCTGTGCTGGATCAGGAGGTGTCCGGTACTTGCACTGTTTCTTCGGAGGTTTTCACAAACGTCCTTTGTGCAGGAAAACAGCACGGGTGAGAGCGTTTGTCTGGGGCACTGTCCTCAGTGGTTCCAGTCTGGCTTTGTTATGGTTGAATGTATACCGGAGTAGTTTTTGCTGGTGGTCTCACTATTGGTTCACGCTACACGTGGTTCCCTGGCCCGAGTAAACCCGACTGACTCTTGATGGATCTGGATGAAGTAGTGGGTCTTTGTACTGGGTGATTGCATCTGCAGTGGATCGAGCTCTGTAATTGCCCTGACTTTGCCTGATGGTGATACATTCTGATGGTTCTGTGGTGCCCTTTTTCTGCTGCCCCTGGATTGTTATGTGGTGTCCAATGGTATGCAATGCTTGACCAATCAAAAATGTAGTGCTTGGAGCCATTTCCATTTCAGCTATTTGTGAAGCCCACTGATCTACTAGATTTCTAACTCCCTCTGATCCCTTGTCCTGGCTGTGGCTGGATTAGCTGATGTGACAGGAAGTGCCAGGCATGTATTCTTCTTAGTTGTGGCCACCTCCAATCTTCTGTGTTTTCCTAGTGAGAGCATTTTGGGCTCCTTACTTCCCCAACAATCACTTTCTGATGGAGTAGAGAGATTGCTCTCATACTGGGCCTTCACTCGCCACTCTCTTTTGCCACCATTATTGGACTGCAGTTCCCTAGCAGAAGGGATATACAGGGAATGTCAGCCGAGAAAACTGCTGGTAATAGGAATGTGAGTGGAAAGATACATTGGGCCTGATTATGACTTTGGCGGTCCTGGAGCAGGATGTCACACCACCGTCCTCTCCAGGACCACCAAAGTCGTCCACCCACTGCCCGTCAGATTACGAGTTGCTATCCGGTGGGTGGTCCTATGGCGGCTGGCCCACGGCGCTGCCTTTCAAAGGTTTATAGGCGAGCCTTAAAAAGGGAGCACCATGTGCCAGCCACAGAGCATTCCAGTACGACATGGGCTGTAAAGTTCACCCTACGGCATGCACCCCCGTGCACGGGGGCCTTGAAGGGCTCCTTTTCTTTCCTCACTGCCAGCAGTAACATGGAGGAAGAACCTCCATGACACTGCTGACAGTGAGGAAAGTCGTAATATGCTTGGCGGTGTCTCAGGGCACCACCAAGCATATTATGGCCCTCAGACCACCACGGGACCACTGCATTTGTAATACTGTGGGCAATCCTGGAGTGCAGTGGTTTTTGGACCGCCACCGTGACTAAAGGGGTCCTATGGACTGCTGTAGTCGTAATTAGGCCCTAAGTCTGACAAGCACTACATTTCTGCCAGCAACCTTACCATTCTCAACACAATAAGGTATTCTCAGGACCTTCCTTAACCTATTTGGCCCATCCTGCACTGCTCGCAACTCTGCTGAGATTCAGGGCACTGGCCAGATTACTTGGGAGCCTCCATGGAGGACAGTATGCGGAGGTAGCTTAGATTACATCTTTGCACTTACGCTCCGTTTGCCGGTTCAGCCTCTGTTATGTTCTGTCTCTATTATTTACTGTTCTCCTCTCTTATTTTGTGTTTGATTTGTTATTTTGGGTGCTATGCATCAGCTACAGAGGTGTATTTCTTAGTTTGCTTGCCATCAAGCATCCTGCTTTAGTTATTTAGATCGGTAGGAGAGCAAGTGAATGCATGCTGCAGGAGAAGCATGAAAAGAGAGATCCCAAGAAGTCCATGGTATTCAATGCTACCAGGTTTTTGGCAGGTTTATTGTAACAGGTACAGGCCAGACCTTAACACGTTGATAGCTTGAAAGGCCTGGCTTGCTTGTAATGCTTACAACGCTTAGGTGGCAGACAGGAAGCAATAGACAGGCCAACAGACTCACTGTGACTCTGCAACACTTATGCTTTTATGACCAGATAAGGCTTCAGGCTTCTCAGTTGTCCTCGTGTAGTGTGAATTATGGGAATATGGAGGCAGGGCAAAGAAAGGAGGAACTAAGGGGCAGATTTGCAAGCCCCTTGTGACACTTTTGTGCCGCCGTTGTGTCACTTTTGTGACGCAACAGTGGCGTAAACAATGCGGCCAATTAACAATGTGACGCACCTAGAGAGATGCGTTACGTTGTCAAGCCCTGCATCACATTATACCTGCGTCAGGTATAATGCATGCAGGGTGGGCGGTCCTACACAGGAAAGCCTCGTAAAAGTGATGCTGTGAAAACCAAGATTTCACTGTGCCACTTCTAGGATGCCACTGCGTCAAAACCTTATGCCTGCTTCAAGCAGGCGTAAGGAGTGACAGAGTACAATCGTATAGACCTCAACATGAATTGCTGGAGTGGCGTCATGCTTGTGACATGACTCCAGCAATGCGTGACTTATGGGACAAAAGATGCATCAGAATTTCTGACGCATCTGTTAATCCTTGCACCATGGTGTGTCGTGTTGTGAATACGGCGCATTCATGGTGGAGCAAGGGTATCGCAGGCTGGCTCAAGGACACAGAAGCATCTCTACAGATCCCAAGTGACTCGATGAACCCACACCTTGCCCTTGATTCCTCCGTAACTCCAGGTGCCAGGCACATCTGTTAGATCTGGGGGTCTCTAGTTGGCAATGGTATTCACCTTTGTCCAAATAGGGACCCTTACTTCTAAGTCAGGATAAGGGGATTACACTCCTTAATCACCCCTGCTCACCCCCTTGGTAGCTTGGCAAGAGCAGACAGGCTTATCTCAGAGGCAGTGTGTTAAGCATTTGTGAATATACACAGTAATACAGTGATAACACTACAGATGGACACAACACAGGTTTTATAAAAATAAGTATTCTTTATATAGACTTAAATACAAGACAACAAATGACAGAAATTCACAATACTACACTTAAGGTTACTTAAAAAATGATTAAAGTCTCCTAGTTCAAGTTGTTGGTAAATGCGACAAAGTTCTCAACAAAGTACCGGGATGCGTAACGCAAAGTGAACAAAAGACTAGCAAAAGGGGAGATGCGTCGGTTCCGTGGCCCAGGGGAACGGTTGCGTCCTTCCTCAATGTAGGGGAATCATCGTGAGCCTTACCGGTGCGGAGGTGATGCGTAGATTCTCGGCCTGCGGGCCCGTTGCGGTGCGCAAGATTGCGCCTTGATGCGATGCGACGATCCGGTTGCGATGCGAGAAGATGGGACCATTGATGCGGCGATCCGAATACGATGCTCTGACGATGAAATGACGCCCTGGCAGCCTTGCGATGACTCTGTACATTGGAGCCGCAAAAGGCCCTGCGGCGCGCTTCTCTGGTGATGTAATGGCGACTCTCTCGATGGCGTCACGCTTCTCCGGTGATGCGACAGCAGGCAGCTTCAATGAACACACGCTTCCAGGGAGATGCGGCGGAGGCTCGCTTCTCCGGTGTTGCGATGATTTCAGCTGCGGCGGCGACACGCTTCTTCTCGATGCGTCGCACTTCCAGCTCCCAGCGGCATGCAACTGACTGCAGTCAGAATTCCCAGCAAGGAAATTCAGGAGGGAGCTGGAGGTGGTGTCTTTTGTCCCTGTTACTTCAGCAGGAGGCAAGCACAGTTCAAGCCCTTGGAGAGTATTCTGTAGATGAAAGTCCTTACAAAGTTCCTTCTCCTTTCCCTTGGCAATGAAGCAACCACTGCAGGCCAACCCAGCAAACAGCACACTGGCAGAATGGCAGTCCAAACTCCTGCAGCTTCCTTGGTTCTTCTCCTTGGCAGAAAGGTTTCTTGTTCCAGAAGTGATCTAATTTCTTGGGATCAGGGTCCCAATATTTATACCCAAAAATCCTTTGTTCTCTGAAGGCAGAGAGGCCTCTACCTAGTTCAAACCAGTTCCTGAGCACTTTGTTGACATGACTCTCTTCTTCCTTTCACTGTGCAGGGCAGAGACATCAGCTGCCCCACAGGAGGTGGAGCCAGCACAGGGGAGGGAAGATATAGCTCTGGAGCACTCTGTTGACATGATTCCTCCTCTCCTTTCACAGGGCAGAGACATCAGAGGGGTGGAGTCAGCATTGTAGAGGGAAGGCCCAGCCCTATTCAGGTCCCAGGTGCAACTCCTCCCTCCCATCTAGATGCAGATCTCTCTATTCACCACCGGGCTGCCATCAGCCTGTCTCCTGGAAATCCCCAGCCCTATCACACACAAACCCAGACAAGGAATACACAACCCAGCAGAGGCAGGCTCAAATGGTTAGGCAAGCAAATACCTGCTTTCTAAAATTGGTATTTGCAAACACAGAATATCAAAATAAACTTTACTAAAAGATGTACTTTATTATTCTGAGTTCAGGCATACTAAATTCGAATTTCTACCTTGTTCCCTGAGTCAGTTAGGATTATAAGGGTGTAATATTCTTACTTGCCTGTTCTGGCCTATGAGAACAGGTAGCCTTCAATAGTGAAAAACGGAAATGGCTGTAATTCACAAATTAGAACATGCTACACACATCAGGGCATGTCCTACCTTATACTTACAATG
The DNA here is from genome assembly GCF_964261635.1 of Lissotriton helveticus. NCBI lineage: Eukaryota > Metazoa > Chordata > Amphibia > Caudata > Salamandridae > Lissotriton > Lissotriton helveticus. Next base: position 245,590,757 of record NC_136069.1, on the reverse strand, counting down.
CACCCTGCCCTTGGGCCTACCATAGGGGTCTTGGGCCTACCATAGGGGTGTCTAATATGAAGCAAAGGGAAGGTTTAGGGACTTGCAAGTGGGTGTACTTGGCCAAGTCGACAAGGCAGTGCTAGACTGCACATAGGCCTTGCAATGGCAGGCCTGAGGCACACTTTACAAGCTGCTTCTGTGGGTGGCACAACCAGTGCTCCAAGCCTACCAGCAGCATTTGATTTGCAAGCCATGGGCACACATAGTGCACTGTACTAGGGGCTGACAGATAAATCAAATACCCCAATCATGGAATCCAATTAGTATATCAATTTAACATAAGGAGCACTTGTACTGTGGCACTGATTAGCAGTGGCACAATGCCCAAAGCATAAATCCAGCAAAAACATATCAAAACAGAGGAGGCAATCCGTCAAAATGGAAGGGAGACTCACGCCAATGATGTCAGGTCTAACAACATCTAATTGATATTTTTTAATTTTGGCTGTGCAACTTTAAATTGCGCTATAAGCAGACAAGACGTGATAATGACTGGTGAACCACCTTAGCAGACGATTGCTGTGAGGCTGGATGTTTTGAGGTGGAGAATGACGGGGTCTTTGTTCTCCTGCCCTCTTTCCCAGAGTATAAGGCCACGTGTCCAAAAGTTTGCTATTGTCACTCCAACAGAGTTCTGAGGGTTTGGAATACAAGTTCTAGTTTGACAAAAGGCTAGCAGCAGGCTGGTGACTGACGAGCAAGCTGGACTCGGGAAAACGTGTGCTGGCATTCCTTAGGGAATGTGCCGGTTTGGTGCCTGTTTGCCTGTTCATGGGCCTGTTGCCCAGGAGACTGCTACTTCACCCACTAATTGTCAAGGACTTAGGGACCACAACTACTGCCTGAATTAACTGGGGCTGTTGATGTTCATTGGCCAGTATTTCTTGTCTTTGTAATTAGGCTGCCAGTATAGAATGACTTTCAGCAAAAGCTGGTAATTCTGGTGATTGCAGACATAGTCACTCTTGGGTGGTTGGACTAAAATAGACAGAGATTGTCCAAAGTTTTGGGCTTTCTTCTTTGTGTACACTTATTAGATTATGTCTTCTGGTTGCAGAAGACACAGTGCACCAGGTAGACCAGGGGGCGCCAGGGCCCAGTGGCCTGAGGGCCCCACCGAACTCTTTTTATTTTTATAATGTTTTACTCATGCTTTTGTTAGTTGAGACATTTTCCTTGCTTGCAGTGGCGGAGCATGGCACCATTGCTAAATCACTGTGGTGGAATGCTATGGTTAGTGAATATTAGGTGTCTGTCACTGGTCAGGCCCTCATCTGGAAGGGCACAGGCTGGCTCCGAGTCATTCTCATGCCTTCAGGGTGTCTTTCTGTCTCTGGTGAAGGTATGTCTTCCATACTCTACTTAGGCAAATTCAGGACAGTTTTACACACTATTGTACGTGTGCTGGGGATGCTCAGACGTGAGTCTCAGGCTCTCCACACCACTGGAGTCAAGCTATCCAGACTGATGAAGGCTGATAGCCAGAAACGAGTCCTTGGATGCTGGGAAAGACATGGCTTGGTAGTTCGGACTGGACTGTTCCCATGAGGCACAGGGTCAGAGCTGATTTGCATATAGCCAGTGTCTAACCCAGGGTGGTGTGGAGTGCAAAAAAACGATGGATTTAGGCCCAGATCCTTGTACTGGGGTGAATGTATGACATTGTTCTACATTCTGTCCATAAACTGTGTTTTTTGCAATTTTCACCCCGAGTGGGCTGGGTATGCTCAGACGTGAGTCCCAGGCTCTCCACACCACTGGAGTCAAGCTATCCAGGCTCTTGGATGCTTGATTCCGGTCTGGGAAAGACATGGCTTGGTAGTTCGGACTGGACTGTTCCCATGAGGCACAGGGTCAGAGCTGATTTGCATATAGCCAGTGTCTAACCCAGGGTGGAGTGGAGTGCAAAAAAACTATGGATTTAGACCCAGATCCTTGTACTGGGGTGAATGTATGACATTGTTCTACATTCTGTCCATCAACTGTGTTTTTTGCAATTTTCACCCCGAGTGGGCTGGGTATGCTCAGACGTGAGTCCCAGGCTCTCCACACCACTGGAGTCAAGCTATCCAGGCTCTTGGATGCTTGATTCGGATCTGGGAAAGACATGGCTTGGTAGTTCGGACTGGACTGTTCCCATGAGGCACAGGGTCAGAGCTGATTTGCATATAGCCAGTGTCTAACCCAGGGTGGAGTGGAGTGCAAAAAAACTATGGATTTAGGCCCAGATCCTTGTACTGGGGTGAATGTATGACATTGTTCTACATTCTGTCCATCAACTGTGTTTTTTGCAATTTTCACCCCGAGTGGGCTGGGTATGCTCAGACGTGAGTCCCAGGCTCTCCACACCATTGGAGTCAAGCTATCCAGGCTCTTGGATGCTTGATTCCGGTCTGGGAAAGACATGGCTTGGTAGTTCGGACTGGACTGTTCCCATGAGGCACAGGGTCAGAGCTGATTTGCATATAGCCAGTGTCTAACCCAGGGTGGAGTGGAGTGCAAACAAACTATGGATTTAGGCCCAGATCCTTGTACTGGGGTGAATGTATGACATTGTTCTACATTCTGTCCATCAACTGTGTTTTTTGCAATCCATAGTGCCTGGCATTATATGTTAAGAGTGCTAAACATGGAGAAATACAAACTTGTGATTTAAAACATAAAATAGTGATTGGGGTTGTTTTTACTAATAAGTATTTATTATTATCCAAATGAGTTCTATTTAGCAACTTTAGAAAAATGAAAGATTAGGGAAAAAAACAATAAGTTTGTAAACCCATACCTGCCAGTTTCCGTACTGCTATTTGATTTTGGTTCAAAGCTCACTGTGCTATATTAGGATTGTATTTTATGAACTGAAAATAACAAAACGGATCTCTGTGACAAAAACAGTAACCGACTGAATTATTTACACAAAAAACTTTTTTTTATCTGCATGCTACATATTGTGCTTTTCTGGAGGCACACTGGGGCATATTATCAAGGGGGTTTATCTCCGCCTTTTTGGTTTAAAAGCCAAGAAAGCGGAGATAAAATGATCTCCCTATTACCTAGCTGTCGCTAACACCAGTTAGCGACAGCTAGTAGGAGATAGCGACCATCTTGGGCCCCACTTTGCATGTCAGTGATATTTATCACTAATGACATGCAAAGTGGGCGTGCCAAGATGTTAGCGACTGGAAACAGTCGCTAACATCGCTATCTCCTATTACCAACTTTTGGAGATATTCGCGCTAAGCGCGAATATCTCCAAAAACTAACACCTGGCCTGAGCAGTTCTTAGCCATGTTATCCAATGGGAGGTGGATAACATGGCTAAGAGCATTAGCTCGGTAATGCATGAATATCGCTGACTTTTCAGCGATATTCATGCATTGCGGCCGTTTTTTATCGCATTTGCGATAAACCTTGATAATAGCAAGGTTTATCTGCGATAATTTCTGACGATGCTTAGCGTTAAACAAATCGTTGCTAAGCATCGTTAGCGATAAATATCGCTTAACGTTGGTAATATGCCCCACTATCCCTCTGGGCTACTTTTAGAGGAGTTAAAACTCGGACTAGGCAAAAACTGTTCTCTCCAGATGCATTAATCACTAGAGTTAAATTGGCATTTTTATTGGTAATTGCAAAAACACAAGGGACTCTGATGTCTGTGCCTTTAACCCTGCAAGAAGTGTCAAAATTCAGCACTACCCCATGGCTTGGTCCCTGCAGCGGTGACACCAGCCTCTGACCAAAAGCAGAAGGCCATGCCCTAGGCCCAAGCAGGAGGAGGACCAGCACACGCTGTAAATACACTGAGTGGCCATTATCATTCTGTATGTGACATTCGGTCGAAAAACAGAATGACAATGGGCCGATAGCAGTCTGTGCCAGGTCAAGGAGGGGCTGCTGCGGGTCATTGAGTTCACAGCATGAGTGCGAAATGGCTCCTATAGTGAGTGTTACAGAACTCTGAGTATTCTCACAGGGACGCAAAGCTTCTCGTGGCAATGTCCAGAATTACATACAAAAGGTCTCTGTGAAAGGGATCATCATGGAAAATGGACGTGGGGCCCAAATAACGACGATCTGTGAAATTTCCGAACAGGTGGTCACCCTAACTCCACTTAACAAAAGATTTGACACTAGCCTGACTTCTCACTTTTCAGCTTATTCTAGGCTGCGTGGCTATACTTTGCATGATAAATGATTGCTTGCCATCTAGAGGCCATGCTCTGAGTTGCGTATCAGATAGTGGCCTAGCTGCAGGTAGCGTCTTGTTTGCTGACTGGAAATTGGCAGCTCCCAGGTTTTTTCTCATATTATTTTGTCATGGTCTGTTTCCTCCCTGGAAGTGTTTGGGATTTGTGTGTATTTGCCCAAACTGCAGGTAATCTTCCTGCTTTCTCAGTTGGTGCAGGCCTTACATTGCATCCCCCTCATATTCCTTCTCATCTTCTCCTCCTTGATGGGCGTTAACTGTAACAACCATTGTACGTTAGTTTAGTAGGTTGCAATGTGATATGTGTGCTATGTTGATGTCTATTATAGGAAGTGTGATTCTGAGATTACATTAGCTTGTTCTCCCGGGTTTACTGCTCCTGTCTCATTCCTGTGCATTCATACCACTGGTGCAATGTGCATCAAAGGCTGCGCCTTCTCCTCCCATTGTCGCGGTTGCAGAGTATTTCTTTTGGTGCTGGCGAGGAGTGCACGGACATGCCTTTTGTAGTCACTCCATCTTTTCCTACATGAGACCCAAACTTACAAAGCTTTGACTCAACACAGGGCAACAAGCAAAGTTGCTGACCTGAGTTGCATCGAGTGGAGATATAGCAGAATTGTGCCCTAGCTACAAAAAAATAGTGCAGTTCTGATCTCTCGTGTGCTGTTGTACCCTTGCACCATAGTTGCTCTGTGTTATGATCAGCATTGTTTTTTGTAAGAAGATGTCCCTTCCAGTGCAAAAACATATGCCCTGGGGCAATTTCCTCTTTGTATGTGTGCTGCAGAATATTTCTCCTTATTACGCCAGCCTCATGGAGGTGCAATATTATGGTGCATAATATCCACAGTTCTTTGTATACATGGTTTTGTGGCAAAATCCATGGGTGGATGCACCGGAATGCCCAGCACCATCCATAGCACCCCCCTCCCCCCCCTTGACGCAAAGTAATTCAAGGCAGCGCATTGTATTGCGTTGAGTTACATTTGATTACAAACCGATACTAATCACCATTTCCATTGGTTAGTATATACCAACCTGGATTTTGTATCAGGTCTGTATTAAAGAAGTAATGCAAGCCCAACACAAGGTTGTAAATCTGTGGCTGAGTATCATGGTAATAGAGCAATTGTATTGATTGTATCTCATGTGTGCAGTTGAGTGTGCTAGTGTACACGCTGGTCACGTGGGGCAGATTTATTTAAGGGCCCCACAGGCACAATAGGAGTGTACTCCCACTTTTTGTGACCCACGGACCATTTTGCATTATAGAAGGGCCCGCACCTGCTTGTGCAGACTCTTCTGTACCATGTTCCAAGGGGTAACAGCCGATGTAATACAAGGGGGGGCCAATAGGCCCCCACGCAAGCATGGCGGGGCCCGGCTCCTCCCACACCCCGTCCCTTTCGGGGCCGCTTGCCCCGCGCCCTCGCCCCGGAAGTAGTTGTGCGCTTCCGGGGCGAGGGGGCGGGGCCGCGGCGGCGAAAGGGTTAAAAGCCTGGGGAGCGCAGGAATCGGCCTCTTTATGCCCGCGCTCCCAGGCTGCCTCCTCGAACCACCGTGGGGCCGTGTAATTTTCCCCACCCTCCATCCCTTGTTAACAGTCCTTGGGGCCTTGCAAATGGTAAGTATCAGGTTGTCAATGTGCCGGACTATAGATTTAGGGGGCTTGATCCAGTAGGCCTTGTATTTTCCGTTTACTGGAAGGTAGAACAGATGTAAATATTTTGTGCAGCGTCGTGATAGTTTAACTAAATTCTTTCCTTAGGACTTTTTTCCGCTTACAGGAGTATGTGTATATGTATATGTTTTGTGCTTTGCTGTGTATTAACAATTTTCTCCTTAGGCCTTTTTCCTTTTAGAATAGCAATGTCGTATTTATTATGTGTGTCTGGCGGTAAGGTCATTAATCGGTGAGCAGCATTTTAAGGTCCTTACGGGGGGGCGGACCCATTCACGAAAGGGGCCGCCCGCGGGAGGGGCCATTGGTCTCTCTCAGAACTTCAGGGGCAGGATATGATAGCCAGTAATTTAAAGGGTGCGGGGGAGGGAGTCTACGCTTTCCTCAGGCTGGTAGCCACCCCTCACAACACTATGACGTCACTAAGGTGCGCGAGTGTCTGGGCCCTCCTGTTATGGTTAAATGGAGTTCAGGGAGCGCACGTGGGTGTAACGTGCCCTTGGGTTGCGCATGCGCATCTCCAACGTGAGAGCGCAGCTGTAAAAGGATCTGACACCGGTTGGCGACCTTGCCGTAGGACTTTATTAAAAATATTAGAATGCAGTTTAATTTTCAGGATGATTAGATTCGGTTAGGAAACACGCTGTACTAGCTATTTGTTAAGGTTAGCCCATCATACCTTGTCGAAACGGATGTCAATCTAATCTTCTGAAAAGTGTGCATTTTAATAATTGTCAGAAATGTTTATTTGATTAAAATTTTTGATTTGTTTTATATTTTAATAAATACGGCCAGGGGGGGGCCCTGTACCCCCTGACTTCCAAAGACCCTCATGTGTTGACTGGTTGAATTGGGTAATTCAGTCAGTGTTGTAAGGGGGGAGGTGGCCGGCAGTCCAAGCCCATGTTACTGAACCACTGCTGGTTATCATGCAAGGCACCCATGATCTCAAAGCAACCCTGCTTTATCTTAAAAGTGCTTTCTCAAGTGTGTTATTATGTAATGTTACTAGTCCAACCGACCAGTAGCGGCTCCTGGAGGGAGTGCTCCGGGCGGTAGGGCGGGGCAGGGTGGGTGGTATTAAACTACGGCATACGGCCGAACAGAGGTAAGTAAACAAATAAATAAAACAAATTTCTTTGCACACGTTGCATGCGCAACAAAATTCTTCCCTCCAGGAGCCGCTACTGCGACTGACTCTTAAAGCAAAATAAGAGAGACTTACTGCAAAGAGTTTATCTGGAATTAAATTGCATTAAAGCAGCTGAACCTTGTTACATTGCCCTGATTAAGTGACATTAAAATTAAAAAGTTGCGAAACGTGTCGGCTTCAGTTGTACAAAACAATAACTATTAAAAACCTTATTTATGAAATTCTGTTTCAAGTTCTTCATCACTGACTAAACCCAAAGCAGTCCTCCAAACCTGAATTTGTGTTGCCTTGCTGTTCTTCTGCTTGCAACAAGGGAGGCACTGGTCTCCCAGACGATTCTACTGGCACAAAGGTTTATGGTCCTATTTTCCTTTATTTCCTCTGCTTTTCTTATTGATAAGATTGTGGGGTTGTTTTTCGCGTTAATTATGTATTTTCATCTCCAGTTACAAACTCATTGAGCCTGTGCATTATTTATTTCCGCAGTTTCACATATTAGTGCACTAACGTTGTACTGAACCTTCATGTTCCCTTGCATCAGCTCACAATGTTTACGCACAAGTATATTGATGATATCACGTCTCAGAGTCCGAGAACGTAGTCTAGACAGAACCCTTTGCACACATTTTATAGGCCGCCGTGCGTTCATGGGAACACTAGATGGCAGTGTCTATTTATTTCTTGAAATGCCTTGTACCGTTTAACGCTTAGGAGTTGAATTCAGTGCCAGGAGGCAGACAGGTAAAATGCATACTCGAATATGACAGAAATCATCACGAGACAGACTGATTTGTGAATGGAGCCAGTTACTTATCCTCAAGCACGAAGAACTGCGGTTAAGTGAGGAAAGGGTGGAATATTTAAGAGTAATGTTAACGACCCTCTGGAACTAGTGATCAGACATGAATTAATCAGCTTGGCGACCACATTTTGACAGGCAAATGTGTCCCAAAAGTGCTGTAACCGTTGCAAAGCTTTGGAGTATATGCAATCAGACTTTTTTGCTTGAGCTGTGGTTTTTTCCATTAATTTCTTAAAATGGCAGCCGCGTCTGTAAAATGATGCAAAACCACATCTCCACTCACCTTGGGTATTATATAATAACCACTCGGTCTCATACAATAATACTTAGTGGCCATTTCCGGACACGCGCACGTTCCGCGTTACTAAATGAATGGTGGATATTATAATAAAAACACAACAAAATATAAAAAACAACACGAATTTCATATAGTGTATTCTGAATTTGCAGGGTGGCTTTATCCGAGCAAACCAGGAAATCTCCGATCTAGGCTGGGCTGAACTTTCTTCCATTCAAGCACTTTTTTTCAGTTTTGAGAGAGCGCAAACTGATATAAATATATGAGTACATCACACTTACCTATAGAGAGCATAATTCATGAAGAGAAATGCCATGAGTGCTAATAGTATCTGAAATTATATTCTAAATGTATAGCTAATATAGAGATTTAAGTAGAAGTGGAACTAATACAGAAATGTGTGACATTATATGATTTTATTAGACTTGATTATTTTGAATCTATGTCGTGTAGCTGTTAACATATAAGATGGTCTGTGGTAAAACGCAGAACGTGGTAGGCCTCAGGGCCAGAGCTGGAGCTAAAAGGGAAGGTGTTTCTTTTCACGACACAGATTGTTTAACGTTTTTGGTCATTGCATTAATGGGCCATGATTTAGAGTAATGGTTTCTAAATAATAGAATAAGAGTTTTAACATGCTTTAATTAAATGAAGAAATTGAATGCTATAATCATAATGTGAAATATTGTAGGCCTGAAATGTTTTAGCATTGATTTACACGTACATGTCTGGGCTGAGAAATGTTGCAAGCCTTTTTTTAGAAGTCTATGAGAGTTGGGTTCTTGGCGGCAGATATCTGTCTGCAACAGGAAAGGGGGGATCCAATTATAAGTGAATGAATAGAGGTCTGTTCAGTAGACGGCCCAGACATGGAGGAGGGTTCTGGAATGTTTAAGGGGTATCAGCGGGCCGGAGAAGAGACTGAGAAGCAAGGTCAACTCTAACGTCTGAGGCCCAATACAAAGCATCATGGAAAAAGCCTGAAGTTGCACCACGTGAGAGGCGTTTCGCAAGGGGCGTCTCAAATGTTGTTGACTGTTTTGTATTAGGGACAGCACCCCTGGGTGGAGTTAGAGCAGAGACCTGAGGACCCTTTAGAGAGCGGATGGGTAGGCAGTGAGGGGTCATGACTGGAGAACTTTAGGTTTTCACCAAGAGACTTAGAGTGGGTGACTTCCCTTGGGGTCATTCATTGCTGACACCTTTGTTAGGTTGGGATTTGGTTAAGTAGGGATACCATCTAGAACAGGGTAGGGACGCCTAACCTGTGTTTGTTTTCCTCCAACCTAAATGAAGGAGAGATATGCGTCTATGCTGATAGCTTTGCTATTTTTAGAACTTGTGTTAGTGATTTCTGTTGCTCGTCTGAGGGCTTTTCGAGAGCACATGTATGTAATTGGACCTGTGTATCTCGTGAATCTCATTCTGAGATGCTTGTATTTGCAGCTCATTATATCTTTACAATAAACTTTTGAAACCTAGAAGTTGTCCGTGATCTTTGAGAGTAGAGTCCTTTCTTGGGTGAACTAATTTGCAGATAGGTGTACTGTTTCCTTCCAAGACAGGCAATAAAGGTTCAGTCGACCAGAACGAGGTTTGGATCAATAGATATAAGGTATCGATCAAAATCTCGCCCTTTCAGTTGGTAGCTATAGAGGATGGTTGCCTTCTTGAGGACGGTGACCTAGGCCAGGTTAGCTTACCCCAAAGCCCCTAGAAATCGATGATCGGAAGAACAGCCCGCAGATGAAGATCCGGATGACGTGAGACAGAAAAAGCAGCAGTATCGGTCGAGAGTGAGTATAAAGGGTTATGCGTGTTAGATTGCGGTGTTTTTGTATTGTGTCTATGTTGTAATGTCTGGCGGAGTTGAATGTCTGTAGAGTGACTGTGGAACAGGTTGTGAGCGCGCGCAACCGGTGGAAATCTTAAGTTCAAGGAGAGCTTAAGTGGTTCGGGTGTATCGGACACCCAGAGTAATTGTCAACTAGTGTGAAGGGGGTCATGAGGTACCATTGATCACCCGAGAGACCGAGATAGGGGGAACGTAAGAGTGAGTGCGTGAGTAACGGACGCTGGTCGGAAGTTACTGTGTGTGTAAGTAACCTATCAGAGAGACGATAGACATCTCGTCAGTTGTGTTGACAATTACAGATAGACTGTGGACGTACAGTCGAGAGAAGTGACCGCTTGGTCGGAAGTAGTCATTTTTCAGTGTATGAATGGGATGCATGCATAACCGGGAGACGAGTTGAGAAAGGAGGGGTGCTGCTGCGAAGCGGAGAAAAGAGACGTCAGGTGGTGTCGCGCAGTGATTGGCTGACCGGAGAAAGACCGCGCTGTGATAGGCCAGCTAGCGAACACGTCATACAGGGTCGCGACGTGATTGGCCAACAGGAGAAAGACCGCGCTGTGATAGGCCAAGCTAGCAAAGCCGCGACAGGATTGGTGGATTGTCATCAGGAAGTAAACAGAGTAGCGAGGCTGAATTTTGTGCGCATAATTATGAAGTGTTTTAAATGGTTGAAAGCGCTGTTTAAGAAAGAGAGGCGAGGATCGTATGAAGGGGAAGAAGCCCCGCCGGAGGGTACGCCAGCTCGTTATATGGCAGTAAATGTTGGGTTGCATACGATCCTTTGGATATCAGAGTGGAGTAAGATTACTGAAGGAAACGAGGAACTGACGTTCCCGAAGTACGGGACGTTCAGATTAGAGGTGTTACATCGATTGAAATCAATCATGACCTCAAAGAGACCCTTGCCTAGACCAACCCAGTTTGAAGCCCTTGATGCATGGCTTAGGGCAGCGCATGAAAGGAATATGAACAGACGGCAAGAAAGGGTGAAACGCTCGGTAAGGGCAGTACAGGATGCCAGGTGGGATGCGGATGCTAAAAGATGGAGAGTGCATAATTTGGAAATAAATAAACTGTACCCAGTGTTAGAGGCGCCAGTAAATAAAAGCCCCCTAGAAGAAGATGATGAGAGCGAAACAGAGGACAGCCTGATAAACAGATTACTGACAGACAGGCCACCCCCGTATAATAGAGCAGGGGGAGAGGTCGAGAATACTGAAGGAGAAAAGGGGGGCAATGCAGGAGAGCATAGACCGCTTCCCAGTTCAGAGTGGGATCCTGAGCCAAAGAAAGAGTTGCTCCAGCCTAGTCAGGTGCAACAGGTAGTCGGTAGGTTTGTGGTACAAAGAGCGCCGGAAACGGAAAGCGCCACATCCTACCCATTACCAGATGCACTACAGGTACCTGTTACCATAGGTCCTATAATATCGATATATGACCAAGAGAGAGCAAAAGGGGAAGAACGGAAACGGAAAGACAGAGAAAGAGCAGAGCAGGCAAGGAGGAACGATACCACTAATTCCCCAAGTCAGATGCCGATACCCAGAGAGTGGAGCACCCCGATGCACACAGAAGGGGACCCAGGAGGAGATCCTGGGGGCCCTAGATGGCCAATGGATCTGAGGGGATCTGGACGAAGATCCTTTCAAGAGCTAAATGAGTACATGAAGCAGTGGGATGAGGCAGTGAAGGCTCAAAAGTGCATCAATGCTGCAGAAGCAGAAAGGGAAAGTCAGGACAGCAGAGCACGAACTCACTGCGGGGCTGGGGAGAGTAGCCCGGAGTGGGACTGTAGAGGGAGTAGGGGAGTCACCCATTGGGCCCGGAATGGAGGTAGAACAGACCTGGAAAACGGGGGCCCCGGGAGTGAAGGGGTGGCGTGCCCAATACTCAGTGAAGGGGAGAGGAGAGCGCAAGAGTACAGGAACAGCTTTAAGTGTCCACACTGTGTGCCTGCCACCAGAGAACAGAATGGGAGTTGTGAGAGGTCGCACCATAGTCCCTGTGATGACAGAAATGAGCGCAGCCCAGGGAATATGGGGAACCAGGAAGGATCGTATCGGATACTGAGCGATACGAGGCAAAGGGAGTGTAGCGACCAGAGGGAAAATAACAGAGAGATGTGCGGTGAGAGGAGAGAAGAAGATGAGAGTGGGCAGAGAGAGAGTAGGAATAACAGGCCCGTGTTCCATCACCTTCCAAGATCGGATGGCCGAGCATGGGACCTGGAGAGATGGGAGCAAGGGAGGCCACCCATTAATTCTCCTGAGCCCAAACGCAGAGCTCGAAGTTGGGATGGTAGGGAGACCAGTGAGCCCCCTTCGAAAGACATATTGCGAGCTGAGATAAAAGCCAAGAGACTTGATGTCTCCAGCTTAAGGTCAGATCTGGATGACATGGTAGATGGTACCCTGCCTTTAGAAAGAATGGAAATGTATGAACAGGATGAAATACTGTATATGGCAAAGGACATCACACGAAAGGCGAGAGCAGTCCATGAGAAGTTAGTCGAACTAGCAGGCAAATATATGGTGGACTTGTCAAGAACCAAAGCATTACAGGGTAACCACAGGCTACATTACTCAGATCGAGATCTAGATGAGAGGAGAACGATTGGGCTGAAAACACACATAAGGGAACTGATTACTGGAATAAGGACATGGAGGGCACTAGATAAATGGGAAGAGAGGTGGTCCAAGAAAGGGACCGGCAGGAGAAGCATGATTGGTATAACACCAGGACAGCAGGGAATAGAAGCTTACCCTTTGCGTGAAGTTGCCAATGGGAGCTATGTACATGTCCCTTGGAGTAGGGGAGATTTAGCTGCTTTTACCACATCTTTCCCCAAGTTACGAGAGAGCCCCGTGGAGTGGTACAAGCAAGTCGAGAGGTTTGTAAAGATCTCAAAAGTCCTATGGATAGATCTGAACACGCTGTTTGACATTGTAGTACCAGGAGATCTGTGGACAGCATGCAAGGTTAGCGCTGAGTGGCCCACAACGGAGCCAGAGAGAGATGCTAGGACTAATGGGCCGTCCGAGATCGTGATGGCAAAATTCGAGAGAGTGATGACTTGGCTGAAAGAAAAAGTGCCAATGCAAGACATAGATTGGGTCAGAATAGACAGAACGAGACAGGAACCCAAAGAGACAGTCCATGAATATTACGAGAGATTGCTGAAGGCGTTTAAACAGTATAGCGGCTTGGATGTAATGGATCCAAAGGACATAGGGCAATTCGTGTCCAAGTTCGTCCTGGGACTGAGACCGGATATTAGTTTAATGATTCAGCAACACTCGATTTGTTGGCAAAGTAAACCCCTAGATGAAATACTGAGATATGCCAGGTACTGCTGTGATGAGGTAGACTCCAAGGCTAAGAAACTAAAAGAGAAGCTGATGGTGGTACAATTGCAGACAGCAGGAAAGGGGGGACCGCAACAACAGCAGCAAGGGACAGGTACAGGAGGTAAGAAGCAGTACAGTCAGAACAAGGGTAATGAGGAGAGTACTACCTTTAGACCCAGAGTAGACATAGCTACCTTGAAGAAAACGACTAGGTGCCACCAGTGCAACGAGTTGGGGCATTGGAAACGCGAGTGCCCTTACAATGTAGAGATCGGAGAGCAAGAGATAGAGGAGGAAGAGGTCCAGAGCGCACCTATGAGAGGGGCGACGCCATACCAAGGAAAGGTGCTCAAAGGGGGGGGGGCTCCTCCCCGAGCCCAGTTCCCGCAACCTCCTCGAGTAGGGAGTATGGGTAAGACCTATAGACAAATGCCCCTGTTTATGGAAGGGGAAGAATGCTATTATGTGGACCCATTAACCGGACAGAGAGTGGAAAGAGAAGACTGCACCCTGGGGGCAGCCTTAGAGGTAGATCAGAGGGGACCCTATGTGGAAGCAGAAGTAGCAGGGTGCCCTACGACATTTCTGGTGGACACAGGAGCCACTAGATCCACGATCAGATCAGCTGCAGTTCCAGACCTGCCCATGTCTGGAGAGACCATACAGGTGGTAGGGGTCGCAAACAGGAGAATAACCAGCCAATTGACAGAACCGGTACAGGTGAAAATAGGGAAGTACAGCGATGAGCACCAATTTGTGGTTTGCGATTCAAGCCCTGTGTGTCTGCTAGGAAGAGACCTGTTGTGCAAATTGAATTGTACTATATATTGTACACCCCAGGGAGTGGAGGTATTGACTAATGATGATGATGCAGATTTCAAAGTTGCAAACTCAAGAATATGTGTGGAGCTGTACCCTACTTTGACAGTAGACGAGCTTCCCTGGGATTTGAGAGAGACAGTGGCATCAGAGGTATGGGATTTCACTGGGGAAGAGATTGGATTGGTCAAAGGGGTGGACCCAGTGAAAATTGTAGTGAAACCGCATGCTGAGTTCCCAAGAACACCCCAGTATAAATTGACTCCAGAAACGATTGCAGGCATAAAACCCGTGATCGAGTCCATGATTAAACAGGGAATACTGAAAGAAATCGTGGGTAGTCCATGTAACTCCCCGATTATGGGGCTGCAGAAACCAAATGGGAAATTTCGGATAGTGCAGGACCTTCGAAAGATTAATAACATAGTCGTTTCATGTTGTCCAGTGGTACCGAATCCATCAGTGATACTGTTTCAGATTCCATTCCAAGCTGAGTGGTTCACTGTGATAGATCTTTGTCAGGCTTTCTTTTCGATCCCTTTGGACGAAGATAGCCATTTTCTTTTCGCATTTAAGCTGGAAAATCGCGTCCTAACATGGTGTCGTATCCCTCAGGGGTATACAGAGAGTCCATCGATCTTTAACCAGCTTCTGAAGAAAAATCTTGAAAGTCTAGTGCTGCCCCAGAAGTCAGTTCTGGTCCAGTACATAGACGACCTCCTTGTGGCGTCAGACACAGAAGAAGCTTGCAGGGAAGACTCCATTGCTTTGTTAAATCACCTAGCTGCCAATGGGCATAAGGTATCCCCGGGAAAATTGCAGTACTGCCTGACAGAAGTGCAGTACTTGGGACACAGAATTGAGAAAGGCAAACGAAAAGTGTCACCAGATAGGATAGAGGCGATCATGAAAATGAATGCGCCTCAGACCCAGAGAGAGGTCAGGATGTTCCTAGGGATGGTGGGCTATTGCCGACAGTGGATCGTGAACTTTTCACTGAAAGCAAAACCTTTGCAAAAACTGACGCACAAGGAGGTGAGTGATCCGGTACCATGGGACAAAGACTGTTTGATGGCATTCTTACAGCTGAGAGAGGACCTGTGTCGTGCTCCGGCATTGGGAATGCCTGATTACAATAAACAATTCTTTCTTTACTGTTGTGAGAGAGAAGGTTGTGCGTTGTCTGTGTTGGTCCAAATCCATGGGAATGCCCGTAGACCAGTTGCTTATTTCTCAGCTACTTTAGACCCAGTAGCCGCAGCGTTGCCCGGATGTCTCAAATCCGTTGCTGCAACGGGTGTCAGCATTGAGAGATGTGAAAATATCGTCATGGGGCACCCGTTAGAGGTGTGCGTGCCACATTCTGTTGAACTGTTGATGACCAGGACCAAAACACAGCATCTGACCAATAGCAGGCTCACGCGCTATGAGCAAGTTATTCTTGCTGCAGAGAACGTGACCCTCAAGAGATGCTCTGTTTTGAACCCTGCTACCTTAATGCCACTTCCAAATGATATTGATGATGATGATGAATATACAGACCATGACTGTCTCGATGTGACTGAACTATGCACCAAACCCAGACCCGACATCGTAGATGAGCCACTGACCGACCCAGACGAAGTTTTCTTTGTCGATGGCTCATGTGTAAGAGACGAAGTTGGGCAGTTGAGAGCAGCTTATGCTGTTTGTACAATTGAAGGAGTTGTGGAAGCAGGGTGCCTGGAAGGAGTAAACTCCGCTCAGGTAGCCGAGATTATTGCCCTAACACGTGCTTGCTTAGCAGGCAATCAAATTCGAGTCACCATCTACACCGACAGCCAATACGGGTTTGGGGTAGTTCATGATTACGGGCAGTTATGGTCTCAAAGAGGGTTCATGACTTCTTCAGGCTCTCCCATTCGCAATGGAGAGTTTGTGCGCTTGTTGTTAGAAGCATTGCAATGTCCAGCAAGTATCGCAGTTGTAAAGTGCATCGCACATACCAAAAATGAGGACTTTGTTTCGAAAGGCAATAGATATGCTGATGAAGTTGCGCGGTATTGCGCAGAACAAGGTTACTCTTTCACAGAGGTGGATGTGGGTGGAATAAATGTAAGAACTGAATTAGCCATGATACTGGAAACTGTTGATACTTGGGATGAATTGTCAACCATGCAAGAAAATGCTCCTGATTCAGAAAAGGAAACATGGGTAAAGGCAGGATGTGTAATGGGTGAGACTCATTTTTGGGTCTCAGCAGACGGCAGAGCAGTGTTGCCCAATGAGATGGTGAGTCCAATGGCTAGACTCATACATGGTCCCGTACACTTAGGGAGAGATGCTATGCTGAGAGTGTTTAGACAGACTTGGTACAATCCTAAGTTTAGAATAGCAGCAGAAGCAGTGTGCCAGCGTTGTGTGACCTGCCAGCAGCTGAATGTAGGGAAAAGAACACCAGTTGCACTAAGTCACATAGGAAGGTCTGGAGGTCCATTCAATAGAATGCAGATAGATTTCATTGAAATGCCAAGATGCAACCGCCTCCGCTATGTCCTGGTGGTTGTTTGTGTGTTCTCCAGATGGGTTGAGGCATACCCTACACGTAGGTGCGACACCCTCACAGTGGCTAAGTTACTGCTTAGAGAACTTATCCCTCGTTTTGGGGTGCCGGCCTTTTTGGAATCAGATAGGGGAACACATTTTAACAGCGAGCTTGTGAAGATGATTTGTGTTGCACTGAATATAGACCAAAGGCTCCATTGCAGTTACCGACCAGAAGCCTCAGGAATTGTGGAACAAATTAATGGCACGATCAAGTCCAGAATAGCGAAAGTTTGCTCCTCAACGACCCTGAGTTGGCCTGATGCCCTGCCATTGGTACTCATGAGCCTTCGTAGTACCCCAGACAGAAGAACAGGGTTGTCACCACATGAGGTGTTAATGGGGAGAGCAATGAGACTGCCATCTATTCCAGCTACTGCACTGTTAAATATCACAGATGATATGATCCTGGACTATTGTAAGGGGCTGTCTGACGCCATGCGTTCTGTGTCCCTTCAGGTGCAGGCTGCAGAGGTTCCAGCGTGCCAGGGCCCTTGCCATGACCTGTATCCTGGGGACTGGGTCCTGGTGCAGAAACATGTGAGAAGAAGCTGCTTGGATATTCGTTGGCGTGGGCCCTACCAGGTCATCCTGATCACAAGTACAGCTGTAAAGGTGGGAGGCCTGCCCAACTGGATACACGCGTCGCATACGAAAAGGGTTCCAGCACCTCTGGAAACAGCTCCTCTCTCGGATGGACGTCCAGCTGAGGACCAAGAAGCCATAGAGGGGGCTAGCCAAGCTGTAGAGGTGCCAGTGGAAGCAGGGAACGAGTCTGACCAAGCTGAGGACGGTCAGTACAACAGCGAAACAGAAGACGCTACAGAAGGAGAAGACGGCTGGGAGTACGAGTCTGACCCTGACAGGTCTGAAAGAGAGCGAGAACAGACCAGAAGGAGAAGGAGTAGAAGGGCACGTGGAGAAGCTAATTGGCCGCAAAGAAGGAGCTCTAGCCTGAGGTCAACTCCAGAAGCAACCCTTCCTCCGATATCAGAAGACTCAGACCCAGAGGAAGGTGCTCAGGGCGCTGAGGCACCGAACCGAAGGAGGTCAAGAAGAGTGCGTGTGCCTAACAGAAGATACTCCACACCTGAGTGGACATATCTGGCGACAAATGTCTGTGAAACCGGAGACAGGGAGGATCCGAGCGGTGGTGGTGTCCAGTTCTGAGCCCATTATCACCGTGGAAATACAACTGTTGGTACCCGGTGTTGAACAAGAAGGGTCACTAACATTCGTGCTCCCCAGACCTCCCCGCCTCAGCAAGTTAAAACACATGTTTCTTACAGAATTGAAATTCCCCGACTTTGGTACCACGATAACAGCACATGAAGAGCATACTCTTCGCATGGAAATATTGAACTATGCTATTGAAGCTGCAACCACAAATCTAATAGTCGATTGTTAAAGGACTTTGTAAATAAAGTAAGCAGAAGAAAAGAAGATTACCTAGCGCCCAGGAAGCAGAGAATTTTAGGGAACCCCTTGAGTGGATGGAGAAGGGCTAGGGTTGTCTTTTTGAACTGTGAAAGGACTTTTTGCGAAAAAGGCTGTCAGCCTCCAGCTGTGTGGATTCTAAAGACAAAAAAGGATTGAAAGAGACTGTAAAGGAACGAGAGGAAAAGAACTTTTTTTTTGCAAAGAGAAAGGGAAAAGCTAGATTGTCTGACGAAATGGAGGCCGGCACCCCGAACCGCAGAGCTAAATGTATAATAGGTACACTAATAGTAGGAGTGATAATATTAATAGCTTTAGTGGTAACAATTTCTTATGTAAAGGGACATGAGGAAGAGGTAAAGGTAACTGATGCGAATTCTGTAGTAACACTTACACCCACTGTTGCAGGTGAGAAAAGGGAAAACACTCAAGAGAAAGCGTTATTGGCTGCAGAAGCCCGCAGGTTACATGTAGACGAGTCCCAAGGAGACTTTAGGTCAAATGCTTATGCTAAACTTTTGTATGAATACGTGGATGCCATGGAGGTTAAGGATTGCTACGTCTGCATGCAGTTGCCTGCGTCTGTAGATGAAGGAATTCGATATCATCACCTCCCTCTGACATATGGCATTACATGTAGCTTATTGCTTAGTATATTTTATGAGAGAGATAGTTTTGAATACTATTTCTCTAATTATGATTCAGTGTTGCCAGAAGTCCCAAATTATAAGCAGATGAATAAATGGGATTACTGGAAGAGTGAAGACAGATTGGCCAAGTTCTTCATTCCTTGGATTACCTTAGATACTTCACATGCCCGTAGAAATAATCTGACATGCAAGGTGTCAGAAGTCGAGAAAAAGTTCATAGGGCAGGTGGATGATCGTTACAGGAGACAAAAGATTTTGAAAAAATCAGGACAAGGGAAATTAGATTGGACCGAGGAAGAGAAGTCACACAAGAGAAAGGGTAGTAGTGGTCCAATAGCTTTAGATAAAGCGCAGAAAGGAAAGTTATGTCTTCACCGAGCCAAAACGTATTATGAAAATGTATACGTGGGTGAAGTTGACTGTGAACATGCTTTTAATTTAGAGTACTACACTAAGGATTTCCTGAAGGGAATGCAAGTGATTCCAAATGTGTATTTTGTATGTGGAAGAAATGCTTACGTGAGACTACCTGACAACTGGTATGGATCATGTTACTTGGCAATTGTCTTCCCCAAAATATATCATGCACAAGACTTATTGATCATTGAGGGCCAGACATCATCGAGGGGAAGGAGAGATTTAGGCGATGCAGAAATGGTTGGAGATGTCTTTGGAGCTATGTTCCCTCTTTTGGGAATAATCCTTAATGATGTTAAAATTAGACGACTGGCAACAGTTGTCGACAGGTTGTCTGCCAGCACTGCTCAGTCCTTAATGCTGGTAGAAGGAGAGATGCAATCGATAAGGGCTATGGTTCTTCAAAATCGGCTTGCATTAGATGTCTTATTAGCAAAAGAGGGCGGAGTCTGTAAGGCTTTGAAGGTTCAGGAATGTTGCACTTACATTCCAGACCTTTCAAAACCCCTTGAGAAAGTTATTAAGAACATAACTAATATACACAAAGAGATCGAAGACTTGAGTAGAGAAAATGTCTGGGAAAAGGTGGGCCACGGAATGAGTACAGTTGGAGGGTGGTTTTCCACCTTAGGCAAAAGCTTTATTTGGTATATCCTAAAGCCTATCATCATAATATTGATCTGTGGGATAATATTGTGGGGATTGGTGAGGGTATTCAAATGGTACAGAGCAAGAAGGTCAGAAAGGGCCCAAAGAGAACAGTTGCAGAGATTGGCTGCCATACAAGATAATCAGTACAGGAGCCTGAGAGCTCTGGAAGCGCAGAGAATGCCAGCAATAACTGCAGTTTAAATGTTAGTGATGACCCCGAGAGGTCATCAAAGGGGGGAACTGAGAGAGCGCAAACTGATATAAATATATGAGTACATCACACTTACCTATAGAGAGCATAATTCATGAAGAGAAATGCCATGAGTGCTAATAGTATCTGAAATTATATTCTAAATGTATAGCTAATATAGAGATTTAAGTAGAAGTGGAACTAATACAGAAATGTGTGACATTATATGATTTTATTAGACTTGATTATTTTGAATCTATGTCGTGTAGCTGTTAACATATAAGATGGTCTGTGGTAAAACGCAGAACGTGGTAGGCCTCAGGGCCAGAGCTGGAGCTAAAAGGGAAGGTGTTTCTTTTCACGACACAGATTGTTTAACGTTTTTGGTCATTGCATTAATGGGCCATGATTTAGAGTAATGGTTTCTAAATAATAGAATAAGAGTTTTAACATGCTTTAATTAAATGAAGAAATTGAATGCTATAATCATAATGTGAAATATTGTAGGCCTGAAATGTTTTAGCATTGATTTACACGTACATGTCTGGGCTGAGAAATGTTGCAAGCCTTTTTTTAGAAGTCTATGAGAGTTGGGTTCTTGGCGGCAGATATCTGTCTGCAACAGGAAAGGGGGGATCCAATTATAAGTGAATGAATAGAGGTCTGTTCAGTAGACGGCCCAGACATGGAGGAGGGTTCTGGAATGTTTAAGGGGTATCAGCGGGCCGGAGAAGAGACTGAGAAGCAAGGTCAACTCTAACGTCTGAGGCCCAATACAAAGCATCATGGAAAAAGCCTGAAGTTGCACCACGTGAGAGGCGTTTCGCAAGGGGCGTCTCAAATGTTGTTGACTGTTTTGTATTAGGGACAGCACCCCTGGGTGGAGTTAGAGCAGAGACCTGAGGACCCTTTAGAGAGCGGATGGGTAGGCAGTGAGGGGTCATGACTGGAGAACTTTAGGTTTTCACCAAGAGACTTAGAGTGGGTGACTTCCCTTGGGGTCATTCATTGCTGACACCTTTGTTAGGTTGGGATTTGGTTAAGTAGGGATACCATCTAGAACAGGGTAGGGACGCCTAACCTGTGTTTGTTTTCCTCCAACCTAAATGAAGGAGAGATATGCGTCTATGCTGATAGCTTTGCTATTTTTAGAACTTGTGTTAGTGATTTCTGTTGCTCGTCTGAGGGCTTTTCGAGAGCACATGTATGTAATTGGACCTGTGTATCTCGTGAATCTCATTCTGAGATGCTTGTATTTGCAGCTCATTATATCTTTACAATAAACTTTTGAAACCTAGAAGTTGTCCGTGATCTTTGAGAGTAGAGTCCTTTCTTGGGTGAACTAATTTGCAGATAGGTGTACTGTTTCCTTCCAAGACAGGCAATAAAGGTTCAGTCGACCAGAACGAGGTTTGGATCAATAGATATAAGGTATCGATCAAAATCTCGCCCTTTCAGTTTCATATAGCGCGAACTCTATCCGAGGGTATTGGAGTGCTTTTATGACCACTAGTTACCTTACACAAGTCCACATTGACCGCCACTTTTTTGACGTCCCGGTGGCGCAATGTGTGACTGGCATAATCATAAGGCCACGTAAAGCCACGTTAAGAGGCTTTTCAAGTTATCATGGCCTTATAAATATGTGCTACTTTCACACAGAAAACTGAGTGAAAGGGGCATTCCATGGGTGTTGCTTGGGGCGTTCCCAGCAACATCCATGGCTTTTTGACATTACCTCAGATTTACGAGTAATCAAAGTCTGAGGCAGCGCCAAAAACGGCGTTAGGGAGGCAGAACGAGGAGAAATATCGTTATTTCTCCTCGTTTTCCTCAGCACACATAGAAAGAGGAAAAAGCCTCTTGTGATTGTTTTTGTGTAGGAAAGTTTCCCTTCCTGCACACAAATAGAGCATGGCACCATGGTGCAAAGGTGCCTGTGTTGGCATACGGCAGCCTTGTGCGCCGCGCTGGGGAAAATGACAGGAATGCGCTGTATCTAATAGATACCGTGCATTCCTGCCCTTTTCTTTTGCCATAGGGCAGCAGATCAGCAAGGCCTGCTGCGGTGTACTGTAGCAAAAAACCCATAAATGAGGCCCCAAATGGTTTTTAAAATAACGAGACGCAGAATTAGTAAGTTAAAATGGTTACAGAGGATATTTATCCACATTCTAAGGACCTCATGTGGAGTTAGACTGGCTGGAAAGAAAGCTACATTCTGGGCACCTGCCTAGATACCACACAGTGCAAGCGGGCACCGCAGATGGTGCACATATATTTCAAATCTCACACCAAATGTAACAAAATCTCCCTCTTCGGGGGATGTTACAAGATGAAAGCAAATGCTCGCTTGCAACAAACGGACTTTTCAGCATGGTAGCAGCAGGAAATGCTGTGAGAAAGCTCGAAAAATCATACAAGATTATTAACTGCTACAGCAGGCTCTGTGGGATGTCATAACATTGTGTCTTCTCTGACCAGAGGGTATTGGCAACAAGCTCGCGCAGTAAAC
This sequence comes from Lissotriton helveticus, assembly GCF_964261635.1. Classification (NCBI taxonomy): domain Eukaryota; kingdom Metazoa; phylum Chordata; class Amphibia; order Caudata; family Salamandridae; genus Lissotriton; species Lissotriton helveticus. Next base: position 245,568,107 of record NC_136069.1, on the reverse strand, counting down.
AATGTTTGCGAATGGAGAAGGAGCAAGTGAAAAACGTCCTGTGTGTCTCTTGCTACCTACACCCAGGTTTGGATTGGGATCAAGCATAGGTGCGGGCACAGCAGAAATAGTAGCCCACATCCACGGATCGCAGCCTTTCATGAAACACTGCTAGATTAATGTAAAGGGACTAATGTTTGCAAGTATGTGTAGTAATGTAACCATTTTAAGTTTTGAAGGGACAGTAACATTGATCAAGGCTAGCAACACTGCAGCTTTGGAAACTGCTTCCTTTATAGTGTCAATGCCTTGCACAATGAAGTGAGATACCCTTTCCAAACCAACTATTTCCTGGACTCTGATTATCACAGAAACCTAGACCAAGATTGAAGAGTTGGTCAGTCCTCGGAGGCAAGAATGGTTGAATGGTAAATTAGATGAACCTCTGGAGTTGGTGCTCTGGCTCTGTGATCCTCCTGGTTTGGCGAAGTTACAGAAAACAAAGGGCTGGGTGACCCTGGGTGGTTTTGGGTGGGAGGGTTATAATCTGCCTTCTGCCTGGGCCTCAGGAGTTGAATTGGGCCACTGAAGGTCTTGGTCCAGGCCATGATTCCTTCCTCCAAGGCGGGACAGGAGATGGCTGGGGCATACGTAGATTAACTAGAGGCGTGTGCAGCAGTCGGTTGAAGCAGAGTCTCTTGTCCACCTGTGGGTTGGTTAGCTCTTGGCTTTGTCCTCCTGCTCCAACCTTTTGATTAGACCCTGCTGATAGTGGGGGCTGGAAAAATCAGCTGCATGTATCATTCTCACCTGGCATGGAAATCATAAGACAGGAAGGAAATCTTTCATTATCACTACTCTTCCCACTAGAAATCTCCACTCGGATGGATGAGTAGAGAGTATGGTCAGAGCCTTGAGGCTCAAACACCGAGGCCTGCTGTTTGTTTTCAGTGCCACCTTAAGGATTTTTTGGGACCCAGACAAGACCTATTTTAGGTGCCATGGTAAAACTTTGAATTTTCTGCGCATTTGCAGCTAAAGGAAGCCTTCATGATCTCAAAGAACACTAAATTATTTGTTAGCCTTGCAGAAATGGGAGCATGCAAAAACCGCTGAAAGCTGAAACTGTCTGATATCTGCCAGCCAAATAGTCCCAAAATAAAAGCTTGAATTCCGCTTCCTATAATTGTAGAAAAGGCACACTAAGGCCCCCATTAGGATGGCGGGTGGACTTTGCCCGCCCGCCATCCCATCGTGGAAAGGGACCGCCCGCCATAAGGGTGGGGGTCCCGTGGGGGGAATTAGGATGCGCCCGCCACAGTGGCGGGCGCATCCTGTATTTTTAACATTGCGGCGGACGGTGCTGAATGCACGGCCCGCCGCAATGTTAAAAATACATGTTGTGCATTTATAAGCACAACGTGACAGGCACCGCGCAGAGCCTGCCACGTTGTCCTTTGAAATGCAGGGGTGCACCCCCAACCCCCAGAGTCCTTGGGGGCCCGCAACGGGCCCCCAATGTAGACTCCGCATGCCATTCCGTGGCGGCATTGGTAAATGCCCATCCAAATATGGCTGGCGGTGTCTGATAAACACCGCCACCATATAAACCCTTTTCCGCCGTGGTGGCAAGGCGACCGGGGCGGAAAAGCGGCGGACGGTCTTTCCATCCACCGCAGACCCCCCAGCCATGCTAATATGGCGGGGGTCATTCCGGCACGGACGGCGGGTGGATCGCCCTCCAGGCCGGCGGTGGCTACCATCGCATGCCGGGGGCGATCCGCCCGCCATCCTAATGGGGCCTAAGTGTGACTTGCTAGATGCTTAGTGGACCAGTGCATAACATTAAAACATAAGCACAGAGTGCTTGAGATTGTAGCTTTATTGGCTTAATATTTGTAATCACAAAGAAATCCCTCTTGACCACTGGCCTTCTTGCTGCAATGGTGAAAATTAAGGCACTGGTTTATCAGGTGAAATATAATACGTTTCTGCTTAATTTTGTTTCCCTTTCTAGTCCTTCCTCTCTTTATCTGGCTAGATAGTGATCTCCAGTTCTATTGAGTAAGCAAAATAGAAAGGACAATGGGGTAATGAAAATGTCATAAATGAAAGAGGAAAAGGTTGATAGGAAAAGTGAGGTTGGGTGACAGATAGATTTCGGAGTGAGGTATAGAGGTAGATTTGTAGAAAGATAGAGATTGAAATGATGAAATGTAGAGAGAAGGGGGTTACATAAGGGTGAATTCGAGGCAAAAGTAATGTAGGAAGAGGAGTTTGCAAGAGAGAGTTGGAGACAGAGAGCTGTGGGAGTCTACACATAGATCAAAAGACAAGGAAGAAGTATAGAGAAATGCTAGAAAGAACATTGAGATAGAAAGTGAGGCAAAGTTGAGACTAGAGGGGAGATTAAGACAGGAAAAGGGTAGTGTAAAAAGAAAGTGGCAAGGAAGGTGTGACGAAAGGTGGTCCAGAGAGGAAAATGAAGAGTGAGAAAAGGCAATAGTAGTTTTAAAAGAGACATAGAAGTAGAGAAAGAGTTAAAGATAAAGAAGGAAGGTCATGAGAGAGGTGACATTAATAGAAGAACAGAGGTAGAAAGTAGCGGAGAGGTGAGAAAGTGATCAAATATGAGAGAAATTGAAAGGTTGTGCAGTGAGAGAGTGACATTTAGGGGAGAAAGATGAGGTAATGTATGAGATGTGAAGTAGAGAGAAAAGTACTGAATCGAGTGGTGTGGTAGAGGGGGTGACAAAGGCAGAGAGAGGTAAGGCATAGACAAAGTTATGAGATAAAGAAATAGATGTGCTTGAGAGAGAGGTAAAGACGACAAATTAAATAGACATGGCAGTAAGACTCAAAGGACAAAGAGGTGCTGAGAACGGGGTGAGGCAGACAGAGGGTAGAGAAGAAAAGAAGTGGAAGTAGGCCCAGATAGTAGGAGCTAGAGAGGTAGAGACATGTGAGATACAAAGAGGTGTATTTGAACTAGAGAGGTGAGGTAGATAGAAATGTGGTACAAAGGGCTTAAATAGAGATTAAGGAGTAAGTATTTGGAGTTGTAGAGATCGGTGGAGATGCAGGAAAAGGAAATAGATGAGGTACAAGAGCTGGGGTAAAGTGAAATATCTGAGGCAGAAAGATTGGTGAGGCAGAGAATGAGAGGTAGACAGTAAACAAGAGGTGACAAAGGTAGTCAGAAAGAGGGTAGATAGACATGGGTAGGAAATTAATGACTGTTGAAGTAGAGAGAAATGAGGCACAAAAAGATAGGCCAAAAGAGAGGAAAGAGCAGAAGGTGAGGTACAATGAGAAGGAAGGGGTAGAGAGATGCAAGGTAAACATTAGGAGATGAGGTGAAGAGTAATTGAGATGGAGGTAGAACAACAAAATTAGAGAGATCTGTAAAGAAGGGTATTGCAAATAGTGAGAGATACTTGAGCAAGTGATGGGCGAAGAGAGAAAAAGAGGTAGACAGAAAGTGGTGAGACAAACATAAGAAGAGGAGTAGAGTCAGAGCTAGAGAGAGGGGGAGAGAGAGAGAGGTTGTTCTATTGAGTAAGAAGTGTGAACAAAAGAGAGCGAGAGATAATTGTATCAGGATGGGCCCTGGAAAGTTGGGCCTTGGTAATTGTTCACCTTGCCCATTCTTTAAAATGTCTCTGGCTGTTTTGCTGATCTGACAGACTGCAGTGAGAGGAAGGTGGCCCAGCCTGAAGGAGGTGAGGCGGGAAGATTGAATGTCCCTTACTGCTGGGGATGGAATGAGAACCACAAATATCACTCAGCATTATTGAACATTATTAGAAATTCAGGTATCAACTCATTAAAGTCTTAATAATGTGTTTAGAAGTGCCATTGATATCCTGTTATCAGCTCCTTTAAAGTGGCACCTGCTTAGAAGTGACAAAACTCATTGTACATAGGCAATGTATTATATGCTCCAATGTGTTCCAAAAGCTGTGGAAGGAGCATGCTTATCTTGGTTCACTGTTGAGCTATAGGACATAAGCTGCGAGTGTAGAGGCTTTGTAAATAGCTTCAATAAGACTCTGGGGTACGTTGGCTGTCTTACTAGTAACGGTCTCCAGCAAGAGGACTCAATCAGTTGTGACTCCTGCAGACATTAGCCGTGATCGGTAAGCCAAGTTTTCTGATACCGGCAAAACTGAATCATCCTTGAGATAGAAATATTGACTACTTTTAAATTGGGTAAAAGTGGCATTTGTATAGACAGTGCTTAGAAAAATGAAAGTGAAGCACTATATGAATGCATTCGGCCAGCCTCTACAAATACACACTACAGATACACAGTATGCATATCATGTCTAGACTCAGATGCAGCGCTTCCATCACAGAAAGTTAATGCACACCACTTACATACCTACTGGAAGCACAGCCAGTGAGGCACCTCGCCCCTCTCCTCGTTTTCTTATCGCTCATTCTGCTTCTTTCACTCATGTGCACACACATAATTCTCTACTTCTTACAACACCTGTAACTCTCAATTCTGTAGTAGGGGATCTCTGTGTATAGTCATAATCTAGTGAATAGTCCCGCTCATGTGCGGGGACCCCGGAGCAATCAAAAATAATCTCTTTAGCTGTCTTTATGTGCAGTCCTGCATAGACACTTAAGAGAAAATTTAAAGACAAATAATGCAGCCTATACCTATCAGGCTACACTGTCCAGTACTTCAACTAGATATTCCACCAAAATTGAATTCAGCACAGCCTGCCAAGTTTCTCTCATAGAAAAACTTCCCCTTTTACCAAGAAAGCCTCTGGAAGATAGAGAGGAAGGGGTGGACAGACAAGCCCCATAGGCTGTCATTATGTGGCTCAAAAAGGCATACTGTGCCTTTAAGGAAACTTTCTAGAACTCTCAGTATCCCAGAATGCACAGCAGGTCCCCTCCACTTTCAGTTCTTTTTTCCGGCTCCTGCTAGCAGGACCCTGGGGCATTGAGCTCTCCCTTTTTAGGGTTTATTTCAATTTATTTGCACTTTTAAAGTGTTAGAGTGTGTTCACTCGACGTGTTTTTGAGCCTTCTTTAATTACTGGCGTTTTTCTGGTAATTCTGAGCCCTCATTTATCAACTATGCCTGCCTTATTTGATAAATGCCCTGAGTGCTCCAGGAAGAAGGCCAAGTCTGATCCACACGAGGTGTGTATCCTGTGTCTCCCTTCTACACATCTTCCTGAGGAGTGTGAGATCTGCCAGACTTTCATCTCCAGGACCCTGAAGGACAGACAGAAGATCAGGCTCCAAGGACTGGAGCAAAGAAAACAAGGTGGGTCTGGGCATGCTGGAACTGCTTTATCTGCCCGTGCTGAGGCCTCTTTGGGGCTCCCCAGTGAGAAGAAGGCCCGAAAACACCACCGGTCTCCGTCGATAGCCTTGACGTCGGCGCCGAGATGAATGACCCCGTCTCCCCAGGGCTCTGGGCCGAAGCGGCGTCAACGTTCGACGTCGAGAGGACTGACGTCGAGACCTCCGTCGAGGTCGACGTCGGGTACAGATTCATTGTCGTCGTCGAGTCATCGATGTCAAGAGAAGTCACGACGGTGCCGGCGCTCGCCGGCGAGGCGACACCGCCGTTCGCCGTCGACGTCGACTCCGCGTTCGACGTCGAATAGGAGATCGTCGAGGTCGAGAAGATCATCGATGTCGAGAGAAAGAGCGTCGACGCCACGGCAATCTTCGACGTCGAGAAGGAGAAGTACGACGTCGAGACATAGATCATCGTCGACTGCGAAGAGGCGAAAGGCGCCTAAGAGGAAGGCTTTGTCCTCCAGGAGACGTTCTGACGCCAGAAGCTCCTCCAGATCTTCGGGGGCACGGCGGCAATGTCGTTCACCGAAAGGGGCCACGGCCTCTCGGTCTCCCCAGTCGGGTCAGGCTAGGAAGAAGAGGAGAGAGAAGTCTCCGGGCTCTGTGTACTCTGTGGTATACTCGCCCCCTAAACCGAGGTCGCCTTCACCACCGCCTCCGTTGCCGCGGATTCCGACGCCACCTCTGCCGCCACCTCCTCCTCATCATCCTCCTTCTCCACCGCCTCGTGGGCTGCCACCGAATCCACCACCGCCACCTAAGGGGCGGCCGCCTGCTCCACCGAGGTCGACCTCGTTGCCACACTTTCCGACTCCGCCTGCAGGGCCTCTTCTTCCGAGGCTTCCGGTCAGGCCGCCACTACTTCCGCCGCTGAGACCTGCGGAACGACCAAGGCCAAGGAGGTCTAGATCCCGCTCCGGACAGAGAGGGAGATCCAGGAGTCGCCGTCGTTCATCTACTAGATCTAGGCGGCACCACAGGAGGTGCAGGTCTAGATCTCGTACGGATTCGTCCAGCGCCAGGGGCTACTCTCCTACCCTGTCGGAATCCCCTCGGATGAGGGTGTCACCTGTGGACGACATTGTATCCTTCCAGGATGTACTGCTGAGAGGGGCGAGCAAGCTGGGCATCACGCTTACGGTGCCCACGCCGATGACCTCAGTCATTTTTGAGACCCTTCACAAGAAGCAATTGTCTCGACCTCTGTTGCCGTTAGTCCCGGGATTGGAGGAGCCCGCCATGGAGTTGTTCCTTACTCCTGCGACTACGAAATCAGCCCCCTCCAGGTTCCAAAAGAAGTACAGGGCTCCTGACACGGACCCAGCATTTATCAGGGTGGATCCAGCACCGGATTCTGTGATAGTGACAGCGGCGCGGAAACAGCATGCGACCACCCCGTCATCTACAGTGCCTCCAGACAAGGAGAGCTGCTGGATGGATTCGGCAGGCAGGAAGATCTGCAGGACGTCTGCCACCTCCATGATGGCCGCGAGTGCTTCGGCGTTGTTGGGAAGGTACGATCGGGCTCTGTGGGAGTCCCTCCAACAGTTCGCTGACCTCCTTCCCAAGGAGAAGGAGGATTTCATGGAGATCCTGAACGAGGGGCTGCTATTCTCTAATCAACTGATCAGCGCAGCTGCGGATTCATCACTCCTGGCAGTCCACGGGTACTGCCATGGAGTCAACCAGAGACGTCATGCCTGGTTGCGGCTTACGTCCTTGAAACCTGAGGCCCAACAGAGGGTGGCCAACTTATCATTTTCGGGCGAGACCCTCTTTGGAAAGCACGCTGACGATGAAATGGCCCGGATGAAGGCAGAGGCTGAAACCCTGACGGCTGTCGGGTTGGAGAAGCCCAAGGAACAAAAGAAGACCTACCGCCCGTTCCAGACACGGTACGGGGCGCAGGGCAGGGGGCGCGGTCAGCAAACTGGACAGCAACAACAACAGCAGTTCCAGAGGAGGCCCTTCCAGAAACGTCAGAAGGGCCGGGTTGGACAGCAATCTGCCACCGCGACCAAAGGCCCGACCGGGTCTAGGCCCTGAGCTGTCACTTCCCCGTCCTCCGTTACCCACTCCGGTGGGGGGAAGTGTCCAATACTACCTGGCAGAGTGGAGAAAAATTACTCTGGACAAGTGGGTGCTTTATATTGTTTGCAATGGATACAGTCTTCGGTTCATCAGCCTGCCTCCAGCAATTTCACCGGTTTGCTCGCGGTTTCAGCTGCGCGAGCTCCAGGCGGAGGCCAATACCCTGTTAAGAAAAAGGGCGATAGAAGACGTCCCTCTGTCTCAAAGGGGAAGAGGTCTTTACTCACGGTTCTTTCTGGTACGCAAGAAAGACAAGAACGAGTTCAGGACCATTCTGGATTTGCGGCAAGCAAACAAATTGATTCGCAGGGAAAAGGTTTGCATGCTGTCTTTGCACCAGATTTACCCTCAACTGCAAAAGGGAGACTGGCTGTGCGCGATAGACCTACAGGATGCATACTTCCATGTGCCCATTGCACAGAAACACCGTAAGTTCCTGCGATTCCAAGTCAGTGCCAATCATTATCAATACACAGTACTACCGTTCGGGTTGAAGTCTGCGCCCAGGACCTTTTCAAAATGCATGGCAGTGGTAGCGGCACACCTGAGAAAGAACAAGGTGTTTTTCTACCCGTACCTGGACGATTGGTTGATCAAGGCATCCACCTTCGTGGAAGCTCAATCGCACTTCCAGAAGACGTCCGTTCTTTTGAACAAACTGGGGTTGCACATCACCATGTCCAAGTCTGTCCCGACGCCGGTCCAGTGCCTCCAGTACTTGGGAGCCTCCATCAATACGCTGTCAGCAAGCGTGTCTCCTTTGGAGGAGAGACGTTTATCACTCCTTTGGAAGGCTCAGGCTCTTATGACTGTTCTATCTACAACAGTGAGGACGGTGTCTTCTCTACCGGGGTCGATGGCCTCCTGTATCTTCCTCACGCCACATGCACGGCTGCACATGAGACCGCTGCAGGAGTGTCTGGAGGATCAGTGGGACCAGAGGCGAGGGAACTGGGACGACAAGATATGACTGTCTCTGCATGCTCTACAGTCTCTGAAATGGTGGTGTTCAGCGGAGAACCTCCTCAAAGGGGTTCCCTTCCACAAGGACATTCCCACTCAGACCATCGTGACGGATGCTTCTCTCCACGGCTGGGGAGTGCATTCCAGAGAGTTATAGATACAAGGAACGTGGTCCTCGACGGAGTCCACGTATCATATCAATTTCCTGGAACTCAGAGCGGTTCACTTGGCACTGAAGGCTTTTCATTCGTCCTTTCAGACCAACTCTCTGCTTGTACAGACGGACAGTACGACCACAATGTATTACCTCAACAAGCAGGGGAGTTCGAGATCGCGCACCCTGTCGCAGGAGGCGCAGGCGATCTGGCACTGGCTGCTGGCTAGAGGACTGACGATAACAGCTACCCATCTGCCAGGTGTGCATGAATGGGTCATAAACGACGAGGTACTCAGAGACGTCTTCGCCAGGTGGGGAACTCCAGACGTGGATCTGTTCGCCACCGCCGAAAACAGCAAATGCCGAGACTTCGCGTCCAGGCATTACCAGCAGGGGACGCTGGGGAATGTGCTATGGATCAACTGGTCGAACAGCTTTCTGTACGCTTTTCCACCCATTCCCCTGATTCCGGCGGTGCTCATCAAACTGTCCCAGTCTCCAGGGCGTGGATGATCCTAATTGCCCCGGAATGGCCCAGACAGTGGTGGTTCACGGACCTGCTTCACCGGTCTCTCCTGCCTCACATACGGCTGCCGTGCCGGCCGGACCTTCTCACGAAGTTCGGGGGACAGATGGTACACCCCAACCTCTCGTCTTTGAGTTTGGCGGCATGGCTCCTGAGACAGTGCATTATGGCCATTTGAATCTCCCTGCGGATTGTATGGACATACTGAAGGAGGCTAAGAGACCTTCCACTAGGACTTCTTATGCTTACAAGTGGAAGAGATTCTGCATCTGGTGCAAGTCCGAGAACTATGATCCGACGACATGTAAGGAAGATGTCATCCTTCCATACCTTTTGCATTTGGCACAGTCTGGCCTTAACTTCCATTCCATTAAGGTCCATCCAGCTGCGCTGACTGCCTACAGGAAATGCCCTTCACAGACTTCCTTTTTCCAAATCCCTGTGATAAAGGATTTTTTGGAAGGCTTGAAGAAAGTGTTTCCTCCTGTTCGTCTTCCTTCGCCTTCATGGGAATTGAATGTGGTGCTGTCCAGATTGATGAAGGAACCTTTTGAACCTATTCATAAGGCTTCGCTACAGCACCTGTCCTGGAAGGCGGTGTTCCTCGTGGCCATTACATCAGCCCGCAGGGTGAGTGAGATTCAGGCGTTGTGTTGCCAAGAACCTTATACTGTATTTCATGTTAACCAGACTATAACGTTACCTACATTTTTTCAGAATCCTTCCACTCCAGCGGAAAGATCTCTTCATTCCCTGGATGTAAGAAGGGTGTTGAAATGTTATCTGGATAAAACCAAGGATATTCGTAGGTCAGACCAATTCTTTATCAACTATGTGTCAGTCAGGACTGGTCTTGCTACTTCTAAACAGTCCATCTCGAGGTGGATTGTGTCCTGTATACAATTATGTTATCAAAAGGCTAATAAGATCTTAGGGGGTAAGCCTAAGGCTCATTCCACCAGGGGCAAAGCGGCCACGACAGCTTTGCTCCGTAATGTTCCCATGGAAGAGATCTGCAGGGCTGCCACTTGGAAGTCGGTCCATACCTTTGCTAAGCATTACTGTCTGGACTCTGATGCCAAGGCAGATGCTCAGGTTGGGCAGGCTTCGCTGCGAAATCTGTTCGCACAGTAGTGGGGTTGTATTTCTTCTTCTCCACTGCCGCTTTGGTGTTGGGGATGGGCTTGCCATTCTATTCACTAGATTATGACTATACACAGAGATCCCCTACTACAGAAGGAGTAGTTTCTTACCTGTAACTCCAGTTCTGTAGTAGGGGTATCTCTGTTATAGTCGTAAGCGCCGGCCCTCCTCCCCGGTGGGGAAAGATGTTCATGTACTGAATGCTACAGGTCTAGATTTATACGCCTCCAAAAATAACTGAAAGTGGAGGGGACCTGCTGTGCATTCTGGAAAACTGAGAGTTCTAGAAAGTTTCCTTAAAGGCACAGTATCCCTTTTTGAGCCACATAATGGCAGCCTATGGAGCTTGTCTGTCCAAACTGCAATCAACTTTGTGTCAAACCTATAGTACGAATAAAAACAAAATAAGCATTTGTGTCACTACATGGACATTAATCAGCTTTTTAGGTATACAACAATTTTAAACCAACAAGATCAATACTATTCCTTTAAAAATACGATCTCATTTCATTTAATCCAAATTGCTTCAACCTATACCTCTTGGTTTATAAGTGCGTCAACCATCCACGCAGAATAAATCAATTATAAGACCCGATTACACCAAGATAAGCACACACTCATTACGAACCACACTGATTGTGATTTTTATTTAATAAGAGGAGAAAAAAGTAAATGTCCTGAAGAAGGTGGTCCTATTGCGAAGGTGCCACCAAAACGTGTCGACGCCCACAATAGAAGTTATGCTAAATTTGGCAAGAGTCAGGATCAAGCCACAGACAGGGAACTTAGGGGCATATTATCAAGGGGGTTTACCTCCGCTTTTTTGGCTTTAAAAGCCAAGAAAGCGGAGATAAAATTATCTCCCTATTACCTAGTTGTCGCTAACACCAGTTAGCGACAGCTAGTAGGAGATAGCGACCATCTTGGGCCCCGCTTTGCATGTCAGTGAAATTTATCACTAATGACATGCAAAGTGGGCGTGCCAAGATGTTAGCGACTGGAAACAGTCGCTAACATTGCTATCTCCTATTACCAACTTTTGGAGATATTCGCGCTAAGCGCGAATGTCTCCAAAAGCTAACACCTGCCCCTGAGCAGTTCTTAGCCATGTTATCCAATGGTAGGTGGATAACATGGCTAAGAGCATTAGCTCGGTAATGCATGAATATCGCGGACTTTTCAGCGATATTCATGCATTTCGGCCGATTTTCATCGCTTAGGAGATAAACCTTGATAATAGCAAGGTTCCTAAGCGATAAAAATCGCCGCAGCTTGGCGATAAAAATGTTGCCGCTAAGCCAACATAGCGATAATTATCGCTAGTTGTTGGTAATATGCCCCTTAGATCCATGCTCTATGCTGTCTCTGAGTATAGCCCAATTAACATGCAAAAGACATAGTGTATTGTCTCTGTATATTCTCCTTTTTAGTTGTACTTTTAGATTATTGGGTTTTTAATATATAGGAATTTCTGTGTTTTCTGAATCTTTTGTGTCATATGAATCTGTACAGAAAATCTTTTTTCATTGAATAAAATATATTAATAATTTGACTAAATAAGCTGTCGACTTATAAGTGCCTTAATCATTGATCAATGTAATATGTGTGGAATATAAGTTTGATTGGAGGGTGACTTCTTGGATTCAGATCCCATCCAAAGGGAACATTTCTTTCAACTTGTTAGTTACTGGGTGCTCTATCCCTTTGGACTAAAGAGCCACCTCTCCCTGATTTCAAGATCTCAAGAGGCTCCAGACATTCCACACAACACCGAGTGTTATGTGAGGGGGACTTCCTTCTCCTCCCTCCGCCTCCATGTGACGCCCATCAACCACTCAGGCTCACACCATGCACCAAATAAAAATAAATACAAAAATTGTCTTTCCTCATTCTTGTCAGCCCCGGGAAGGAGCTGCAACGATACATGACTGAAATAACATTTCAGTCTACCCACCTGGTTTTGCCATAGGGAGCCAGACACTTTCTTGAACTTCACCTTGTGAAGACTTAAGACATTTTTCAAATAAATACTTATACTGTGTCAAAATGACTGGAATAATGAATGTGGTGGCAATGCCCAGCAGTTACCTAGATGTCCCTGGACCACCTGCGAAAAATTGGACACAGTGGGTAAAATGTTTTGAGAAACATTTGGAGGCAATTGATGGAACTGAATACAATCCTACTAGAAAGCAAGCAATGATTTACAATTGTTTGGGGGTGGAATTGAAAAGGCGGAAGGGGATGAAGAATGGGATGTGTTTAAGGTAGCCAAATTGAGAATGAAATACTATTTTGATACCACTAGTAGTGTGATAATGGAGAGATACAACTTTTACTACAGGTACCAAGCACTAGGTTTGGCTACAACATGTGCATTCAAAGATGCAGATGAGATGATACAGGATCAGGTGGTGATGCGTACCACGTTCGTGAAGGAGCAAGAGAAGTTATTATGCCACAAGAATCCAAACCTCGAAAAAGTGGTTTCTACCATCAAAAGCATGGAAAGATCAGCCAAAGGTGTTAAATTGCTGCGCAAACCAAACAATCAACAAGTGAGTGTTAAGCTTGTGCGGAAGGAGGAGGAGTCCGCGTCCAGCAGACCACGCAAGAATTTCACACAATCTAAAAGGCCCAGTACTTATGTTGAAAAGCCAAATTATTAGGGTTGTGGATCCAAGGCGCATGTGGCAACTAGTAAAGAGTGCCATGCATGGGGAAGGATCTGTCAAGGATGCAGAAAAATGGGACTTATCCTTAAGGTTTGCAGAACTTAGCATTCAAGGAAGATTTACATGGTAAATGAGTCAAAGTTTGAAGTAGACTCAGATGAAAGTGAACTACTAGAGAACTTGGTGCTGCTGGTCGCCTTTATCAATGGTGAGGATGCACAAAACCAACCCAGGTGTGATGTTGGTGTGAATGGTGAAGACGTCGAGATGTTGGTGGATACTGGGTCAAGAATTGCAATTCTGTCTAAGGACACTTACCGCGGTCTCAAGTGCAAGACACCTCTGGGATCCAGCAGAATTGTTCCAGGTGCATATGGCGGGTACAAGATAAAATTGGAAGGGGTCTTCAAGGCGGATTTGTCGTTTAAGGGAAATAACACCTCCACAAGGTTCTTTGTAGTGGATTACAATGTGAACATTCTGGGTTGGCTGGAACAACAAAAACTTAAGATGATGATTAACCCTTGTCAACCACCGTATATATTCAGCATTCAAGAGGATGGCTTGGAGACCATTCTAAAGGAATTTGGGGGGGTGTTCAATGAGCGATTGGGATGCCTTAAGAACTTTGAACATCAGATTATCCTGAAGAGTAAAGCATACCCAGTGAATCGGAAGGTCAGAAATATACCCTTATCTGCCAGCGCTGAAGTTTAGACAATCCTGGGGAATTGCTGCAAGGATGGTATTATTGAGCCAATCAATGAATCTGAGTGGTTTTCATCCATGGTTATCGCAGGGAAAAGGAACGGAAAGATCTGTTTGTGCATTGACCTTCGCGATAGGTAGCTGATTGCCAACCCCTGCCTTTTAGGTCAAGCGAAGTTATTCACACACTAGACTTCAGCACCGCCTTCCATCAAATACAGTCCCAAGATGAATTCGCGTCTGGTGGCTGAGCCGGATCTGGTAGCTCAGTGGACTATTGCATCCACTGCAGGGGCCTGTGTTGGACCTCATGGTCACAGGTTCAAATCCCGGCGGGTCCTCTCAGCCTTTCATCCATTTGAGGTAAAATGAGTACGATTGAGTTGGGTAACAGCATACATCTGTTATTTCAGCGCCAAGATGCCCCGTTGCTGGGGTGAACGTGCGCTTTACAAATACACATAATATTTTAAAGTACAAGGGAAACCCAAAGGAGCAATAGGTGAGGGACCTTGGCTGCATATATTGTTTCAAGGAACAGTGGTCCCTAACAAGTGAATAATGATTTTGAATAAATATAGATTCGAAATCAAAGTCTATATAAACTGTCCAGCCGGACAGGGTTTAATAACACAATTATTGAATTTGTAAGTCAATTAAATACAATATCAAAAGTGGGACACAGCCTGTGCCCTACTACTGTATTACAGACAATTGTGACACGTATAGACATGAATGAGGCAAGAACAGGCAGTCCGCTTGTATTCCAACTCTTTGCAGACAAATATTTGCACAAAATACACTGTTGTGATTTAACTAGTAATCAAATCAAATCATCCAGTGTGAGGTGTCGACGGCGTTTCGATCCCCATAGGGTATAGCGGGATCATCATCAGGACATTCAAATTACATGCCTATTTATACTTAAAACCATAATCAAGCCCAAACATTAAAGTGAGACATATATACAATAATTTACACAAAATAGGAACGATCAACATGGGAGAAAAGCGGGGAGGGTGGGAGGAAAAATTAAAAGGATTAAGTAAACGGTCATAAATTAGGCAAGATAACATCACGGTTATGTCTGCTGAGTACATCCCATTTAGAAAGTACGAGTTCCCATTCACGAAGTACATGCAATTTGGTACAGCCGGGTCCCATTCACGAAGTACATGCAAGGTGGTACAGCCGGGTCTACCTATATTGGGCAGGTGAGCAATATACTGCAATATACTGCAACTACTTGAGATCTGTCTCACCAAGAATTTTTTTCTGTTTAATGACCAGTATTACGGCCAGGTGAGGGGGACCTCTATGGGAGCTATTTTCGCCCCTAACCTGGCCATTCTTTATATGGACCACCTCGAGTGCCACCGCATCCTGTCCTCTATGAATCCCTTCAACAGTGGCATCGCCCTGTGGAAGCGATATATAGACGACATCTTTCTTATCTGGCGTGACTCCCATGATCTCCTTTTACAATTTCAACATTGGTTGAACAATAACTGCAATGGTCTTCAGTTCACCCTATCCACCAATCAACAGCAAATCCCCTTCCTTGACCTAAACATCTTCAATGACGACGGTAAAGTGGTCACCAGCCTCTACCGCAAACCAACTGAGCGTAACACCCTGCTCAGCTACCAAAGCCACCACCCGCGGGCTTTAAGGGACTCCCTGCCCTATTCACAATTTCTACGCATCAGAAGAAATTGTTTTCACAAAAAAGACTATTTTAGGGAAGCCGAGACCTTGAGTAACAAACTGCTTGTCCGAGGGTACCCTAGGAAACTTATCCGCAGATCGATGAAACGTGCTTGGTATTGCCCCAGAGAGACCCTACTAGAACCGAAGGAGAAAAAACCACAGAACCGACTAGTTTGTGTCACTACTTTCACACCGGTGTCAAATGCTATCAAAAAAAGCATCATAAATCACTGGCCAACACTTAATGTGGGTCCTTTGAACCTTGAACGCCCACTTTTTGCTTTAAAAAAATCCAAAAATATAAAAGAACATTTAGTCAGAGCTGCCTTTCCTTCAGAGAACAAAAAGGGTACAATTGACGAAGTGTGGGGGTTCCCTAGGCTCACTGGGCATGTAAAATGTGGGTCTTGCATTGTGTGTGATTGTACGATTGAGGGAAAGGACTTCACTTTTGGCTCGATTACTTTCCAAAGGCAACATTTCACCAACTGTAATAGTGCCAATATAATTTATGCAATCTTCTGTCCTTGCGAATTGATTTATATAGGACAGACTACTCAAAAGGCACGCCTGCGGATTGGTCAACATAAAAGCAGAATTCGGTGCAAGACACCCAATGCACCTCTAGTGGAACATTTTGTGGAGAAGGATCATAGTGAAAAGGACCTGAAATGGACAATCATTGACGTAGTAAAAAGCCCACCAAGAGGAGGAGATCTGAATGTACTTCTGAACAAGGAGGAGTTAAAATGGATACTTCGGACCAAAAGTATCCACTCTGGCCTTAATCGCCTGGAGGACTGGACTTCTTTACTATAATTCCTGACTTTGATCTAACTCCTCTGATCGTAATATGTACAATAGTTCCCTGTCCTGGCACCTTGAACTTAGTGCTGTGTTAATGTACCTGAGTCATAATGCAGCTACCTGTATAGTTGTAATACATGCATGGTTCAGTATCTGGGCACTTATAATCCATTTCTTGTTGCACTTTAATGCATGTCTTAAGATGGCCGCCGTGGTTTCCAACTTAATGCTCCCATTAGAACCTTATGCCACACGTGACGCTGATCACATGATCACTCGGTGTCCTATTGAAGACTCTACTGAGCCTTCCATTTCACACGAGCATCGACTCTGGCACTCGGAACCCCATTGTGGATCTCCACCGGCGATATCCTTCGGTAAGCACAGCCCCTCACGTCGTCCCTTGCAAACTAGTCGTGTACTCCTTGGCCTGCTCCTTACCGACCCACATTATGATTTTTCTCCCGTAGGGACCAATCGTTCCCCGCCCCCAGCAGACTTGTATTTGCGGTAAGCATTTGCAATTGCTCCCGTACCTTCTTACTAATGTATGAACATTCCTTATGCTATAAATTTCGTTACAGGTTCTGCTCACACTAAATCCAAACGGTATCTAGGCTCCCTCTGATACCATTACGGTAAGCCGAGCTCCCGCCCTTTTACTACACGTCCCGGTTACCATCACTTCGGGAGGACCCTTCTCTCACTTTAAACGCACGGGTCTCTCCTTATCGTCACAGATTGTGCCCCAAGCCGCGTCACAATCATCCGGTTAATCTTATGAACTGCTGGATGCTTGCCCGCTCCACATAGTTAGACCTTGTTTTTATTTCCGCAGGTTGTGTTACACGCCGCGCCACTCTTGTTCATCCGGTAGAATTCACTACAACCTTCACTATTACTTTCCGTATTAGTTCCGCATTAGTGAATGCTCACCTGCCCAATATAGGTAGACCCGGCTGTACCACCTTGCATGTACTTCGTGAATGGGACCCGGCTGTACCAAATTGCATGTACTTCGTGAATGGGAACTCGTACTTTCTAAATGGGATGTACTCAGCAGACATAACCGTGTATGTTCTCTTGCCTAATTTATGACCGTTTACTTAATCCTTTTAATTTTTCCTCCCACCCTCCCCGCTTTTCTCCCATGTTGATCGTTCCTATTGTGTGTAAATTATTGTATATATGTCTCACTTTAATGTTTGGGCTTGATTATGGTTTTAAGTATAAAAAGGCATGTAATTTGAATGTCCTGATGATGATCCCTCTATACCCTATGGGGATCGAAACGCCGTCGACACCTCACACTGGATGATTTGATTTGATTACTAGTTAAATCACAACAGTGTATTTTGTGCAAATATTTGTCTGCAAAGAGTTGGAATACAAGCAGACTGCCTGTTCTTGCCTCATTCATGTCTATACGTGTTACAATTGTCTGTAATACAGTAGTAGGGCACAGGCTGTGTCCCACTTTTGATATTGTATTTAATTGACTTACAAATTCAATAATTGTGTTATTAAACCCTGTCCCGCTGGACAGTTTATATAGACTTTGATTTCGAATCTATATTTATTCAAAATCAATATTCACTTGTTAGGGACTACTGTTCCTTGAAACAATTACAAATACACATGTTATGTTATGCTATGTTATCACAGAAATACACAGCGTTCATCACACCGGAAGGAGCGTATCAATTCTGCAGGTTACCCTTCGGGTTGTGTTCCGCGTCAGCTGTATTTCAACGCACAATGAACCAGTTGTTCAATGGCATGGAAGGAGTCAGATCATTCCAGGACAATGTTCGTATTTACAGCAAGACAGAAGAGGAACACCTGATCATCCTGAGGAAAGTTCTTCAGAGGATTCAGGACAGTGGTCTTACATTGCAAAAAGACAAGTGCAAATTCCTAAAAGGAACTGTTGAGCACTTGGGAAATCTCATCGATGGAAATGGTGTATGACCCAAACCATCCTTGATTTCTGCAATTTCCTGTTCACCTAATCCAAAAAATAAGGAAGAACTTGCATGTTTCTTGGGTATGTGTGAATTCCATTCCAAATTCATACAACATTATGCAGCCAAGGTTGAACCGCTGTGGAAAAAGATGAAGAAGGATGCGGAATTTATTTGGGATGAAGAATGTGAAAAAAGCATGAAGACCATTAAGAAGGAACTTGAGCAAGCACCGTCTCTCCAGTAATTCGAAGAGAAGTTGCAAAGCACTGTAACAACAGACACCAGCCATATCGAGTTGGGGGCTGTGCTCAGCAAAATGACTGAGGATTGGGAGAAAATCATCGCATTCGCATCCAGGAAGTTAAGGGGCCCAGATACAAAGTACTCAGTAATTGAACGTGAATTGTTGGCTTGTGTTTGGGCTGTCACAAAGTTTAAAAGTTTCCTGTGGGGCAAGGAATTCACCATCTGTACTGACCACAAACTGTTGGTCAGTATACTTGAGGGTAAGGGTTCCAGCCAGCCTTCGCCAAGAATTGCGAAGTTGGCATGCAAATTGCAGCGGTATCAAGTTAGGATGTAATACATTCCAGGCCAAGTGAATGTATCGGCAGATTATTTGTCACGTGCCCCATGTGAGGATGATTCTGAATGCGAAATGGATGAAGAAGATGTTATATTATTATTATTATTATTATTATTATTAAATGAAACTTGTAAAGCGCGCTGACACCATGGGTTTCCTGGCGCTGTAGAGCAGAGGTGAGACACAGACTGGGGGGTTAGCAAGGTGGGGGAAAAAGGAAGGTTTTGAGCTGCTTCCTGAAATGGAGGAGGGAGCTGCTTGATTTGATGATCAGGGGAAGGGAATTCCAAAACTTCGGGGCCAGAAGGGCAAACCTTCGCCCACCGAATTTAATAGTTCTGGTTTTGGGTACGACAAGCGAATGAAGATAGGCAAAGCGTAAGTTGCGATTTGGACGGTAGAGATTAATGAGTGAGGTCAGGAAGGCGGGGCTGGGGCAATGGAGAGCCTTGAACGTGAGGCAGCCCAGGTTGAAGGCCACTCTCTGCTCTATAGGCAGCCAGTGCAGTTTGTACAGCAGGGGTTTGGCAGATTGCCATTTGGGAGATTTGAAAATGAGGCGAGCTGCCTGGTTCTGGACTACCTGAAGGCGGTGGAGAAGTGATTTAGGAAGTCCGTGATAGAGAGAGTTGGAAAAGTCCAAGCGAGAGAGCACAAGAGAAATGATTACTTGGATCAGAGCAGTTGGGGGAAGTAGGTGGCTGACTTTCCGAATCTTCCGGAGTTGGAAGGAGCAGGATGATATTACAGAGCTGACTTGGGATCAAAGGGAAAGTTCGGCGTCGATGGTCACGCCGAGGCTCTTTACAGAATTCGCGGGGGTCGGTGGAAGGCCCAGTTCAGTGGGCCAGAACTGGGTTCCCCAAAAAGAGGGGCTAGAACCCGAGAGAAGGAGCTCGGTTTTCCCAGGGTTCAATTTCAGCTGATTAGAGTTCATCAGTCCTGGATATGGAGCATAGGCGAGTGAAAATTTTCTACCACGTTCGGGGAGTTGAGTGGAAAGATGATCTGCAGATCATCAGCATAGTTATAGACTGTGATGTCCCAGTTACGGAGTGAGTGAAGCAGGGGGCGGAGGTAAAGGTTGAACAGTAGAGGTGACAGGGAGGAGCCCTGGGGGACTCCACATGTCGTGGGGGTTTTGGGTGCTGTATAAGGGCCCAGCCGGACAGCTTGAGTTCTGCCAGACAAGAAAGACTGAATCCAGCTGAGGGCGGAGCCCTGGATACCAGCCTGTTCGACACGGTGAAGTAAGATGTTGTGGTCCACCGTTTCGAACGCGGCTGATAAATCCAGGAGTACGAGGGCCTGAGGGGTCCCCGAGTCGGCGTTCCTCCTCAACGTGTCAAGAACAGCTAGGATGACAGCCTCGGTGGAGAAGGAAGGCCTAAAGCCAGCCTGATTGGGCTCCAGGTAACATGAAGTCTCGATAAAGTTGGAGAGGCATCGAGTGGCATGTGCTTCGAGTAATTTGGAGAGGTAGGGCAGAAGCGATATAGGGCGGTAGTTGGACAGTTTGGCTGGGTCCGCGCCAGGTTTCTTCAATAGCGGGACTAAGATGGCCTGTTTAAAAGAGCTGGGGACGGTGCCTGAGTTGAGCGAGCCGTTCAGAAGGGGTAAGATGCATTCGGGTAGAGAGTGACAAACGCTCCGTAGAACCGGGGGAGGGCAGCCATCATTCGGGGAGCCCGATTTTATCCGGGACGCGAGCTGTGCCAAGGAGGCAGGGTTGAGGGAGGGGAAATCGGTGAAGATGGATGAGTTATTGAGGGGGGTATCGGGGTGGTGGTCTGAGGGGAGGTGGGGATCGAGGCTTTGATTTTATTAATTTTTTCAATGAAGAAAAGGTTGAGAGCATCACAGGTTTCTTGGGTGGGAGTTTGACCTGGAAGAGTTCTGTCATCGGAGGTAAGTTCGTTCATAATTTTAAAAACTTCTTTAGATTTGTTGTCCGAAAATGAGATTCGGTTAGAGAAGTGGGCTGATTTAGCTGAGGCGATTGCGATTTTGTAGTCTCTGCGGGCTGAGATGTATTGCAATCTATCTGATTCAGAGTAGTTGCGTCTCCATGTCCTTTCCAGCTGGCGTACCTTTAGTTTAAATTTTTTGAGGTCGTCCGTAAACCATCTGTGGGAGTTGTGGTGTCTGGTCGGGGGGAATTTGATTAAGGGGGCAAATTGGTCACTGGCTGACTTCAGCCAGGTGTCTATGTCACTTTCAAGCTTGTCAATGTTGGTGCACAGATTGAGGGCAGGCCGTGAGTCGGAAAGAGTCGTAAGAAATCCTTGGGAGTCATAAGAACTCCATTTGCGAGAAAAGCCGCCAGCCATCAATAGGGCGGAAATTCTGCCACTGATCGTAAGGGTAGTGTCAATTAAATTATACTTGTTGCATGCTTATTTGAAGGTCATGAATCCAATGGTACAATTACTAAATCTGAATGGTTAGAAGCTATAAAAGATGACACAGTGTTGGAAGGAATTAAAAAAAATATGTGACCAAAGGTTGGCCATGTGAAAGGGCACTTGATGAAGCACTCAGACCCTATTGGAAAATTAAGGATGATAATGGTGTTGTCGAAGATGCCTTTTTTCAGGGTGGAACTTTAATAGCACCAATGTCCATGAGAAGCAGGTTGGTGGCTTTAGCCCACGAAGGGCATGTAGGAACGACAGGCACCTAACAGAGGTTGAGGGAAAGGTACTGGTGGCCCTCCATGGATCTTGACGTTGATGTGTTTGTTACTCACTGCTCAGTTTGCAATGAAGCTGACAAAACTTTGACGACACACCATTGCCCCATGACCTCCGTTGAACTACCAGAAGTCCATGGATGAAAGTTGGCATCAACTTCATAGGTCCCATGAATGCTTTGAGTCTAGAATTAAGCTAGGCCATAGTGTTGATTGATTATTTCAACAAGTGGGTGGAAGTCAAATTTGTGTCTCAACCCACTACATGTGACGTAATTGCCTTCTTAAAGGAGTTGTTTTGCAGGGAAGGTTTTCCCCATCAGCTTGTCTCCGACAAAGGAGTGCAGTTTGTGTCCTCTGAGCTAGTCACATTCTTTAAAAAAAATGGTATAGAGCATGTGAAATCCTCTTTATATTACCCACAAGGCAATAGCCAAGTGGAACGGGCCAATCGCCTGATTAAAGAAACCATCCAAATGGCCTTGAAGTCACATATTCCTGTTGAGGCAGCACTCCGCACTAGGTTGTGGTCGTACCGTACCACCCCCCACAGAACCACTAGTGGAACCCCATTTAAACTCATCAGGGGTAGGACAGCGATCACACATTTGTAACCACATTGGTCATTGGCTTGGAAAAAATGGGAAAATGAGAACCACAAAGAGAGTGAGAGCAAGATGAGAAGTCTGGTGGATGAGCACCAGAAGCGCATGCGCACAAATTACGACACTAGGAATGCTGTACAAAGGATGTCTGTGAAGGAGGCTGATGTGGTTTGAGTGAAGTATCCCAGGAAGGGTGCCAACATGAGCAAGTACAGTGAACCTAGGCGTGTGGTCAGAACAAAGGGTACTGCCCTTCTCCTTGACAATGGTCAATGGTGGAATGGTTCGAAAGTTGCCAGAAGCAGGATCTCTGAGCCTGTGAGCAGGTTTAGTGGATTGCAGAACGATGGTGTAGTGGCCTCTGCTGAGTCACGCATGGGTGGAGCATGTGGGAATAACACAAATCCTGTGTCTATTGATGATATTCCCAGAGTATCTCTTCCAGGTGTGGCTACTGGTCCTGTTGATACCATTCGGAATAGAAGAACAATTGTCCCGCCCATAAGATTTAAGGATTATGCAATGTAATAGCTTATCTTAGGGAAAGCAAACATTTTTTTCCTTTGCTTATTTGAAAACTATGTGTTCTATAGTTGTTTTTAAAAAACGGGAGAAGATGTAAAATCACCTCTCATCCTGTCTTGTCCCTTCCCCGTTCCCGTCCTACCAGCTGTGTCTGTGTGCGTGACTCCCGGCGCGCGTTTAGAGTGTTTAGATTGTGCTAGTGGAAGCCGTTACTCTAACAGCATTCCATGTCATGCCATCAATAAAACTGGTTGCTTCCTTCACCTCCGCCTGACGCCTCGTCATTACACTTGGCATGAGGAAGAGGCAAGAGTGTGTCTGCCTCCTCTGTGGGCTTTCAGAGAGGGTGTTTTGGCCCTACAAAGTCAGTGGCTATGCCGTACAACAAAGTTCACCCTGAAACCACAAAAAATTAGCCCACTGCTGGACAACAGGCACTGGCCCACTGCCTGAATGCCTGGCTTACCAATCCCACACTGCCTGCACCCTCATAGAGTGCCAACGACTCTAGACCCTGCAGAATGGTGTGCATGAGGGCCTTGCGGACTTTTCAGGAGCAGAATAAATCCTAAAAACCAAAGCTGTTTTACCTGTGTTAAATGTTGTGAGAACGCTAGGGACATAAGAATGACTTCTTACCTGCATATCCCTAGCTTCATTGCAGATACCAATAACATGTAAATATGTGTTTTTTTGTAAATTTCTCATTTATACCTGCATGTTTCCATAAGACCTTTAAACATTTAAGCACAGGTGACTTCAGTGGTTCACCTTGACAAGGATTGTGATTATTATATGAAGTGGGTTCTCACCTACTTCAGCTAATAATACAATTACTTACAATAGGCTGCTACATAATAAGTGAACTACAACACAAACATGTTTATCCTCCTTATCTTCCAACCAGAAGCCTTAGGTTTTCCAAAATATAGGTCTTGGTTACTCAGCTGGCTAGATATAAGAGTTTTGTTGGTCCTACTCTTCTTATCCTCGGATCATCATGGTTGAACTCTACCACTACATCTAAGACTTAAGGGCAACATTGTGAAGTTCAGAAAATTCTTATGGAGTCATCTATTCTCCTTGGTACTTTTTTCATCCAATCCTTTTTAAAGTCAATCCTCCACACTTGATACTTTGCAGTCTGGCTGGTCAGAAGCTTAAAGATATCATGTTTTTTCAGAGCTGACTTTCCGGACTCTTTGTGCTTAAGGCTTTATTTTCTTTTGGGCTGTAAATAGTGGTGGTCATGCCAGTGCACCTTATCATTAGTGAAGAAACTATCTAGTGTTCTGTAGCTCCTTTTATAACTATCCACATTTCTTTCTATGTACCCATAACCAGTGAACTCTGATGCAAATGGCGGATGGTCTGTAGCAATTTACAACCTTCCGAATAAATAAATAAAAAAATAAATAAATATGAACTGGAGCTTCTTTTAAGCTTATCGAACACCTTTTGGACCTGAACTGCACCTCGTGTTGCAGTTGATGCTTCCAGAACATGAAGATCAGTGCTAACCATTTGCTTCTGGCCAGGAAAATCCCTGAAACCCCTTTCTGAAACTTCACGGGTCTGCTGTGCTGCTCATTCTGCTGCCTTTACTGCATGGATGCCCCCAGCCAGCTCAAAGTGTCAAATTAATGACACCTCAGAGGAGCAGGTCTTCCCACAAAAACTACTGGTACAAATTCTAGATTTGGGAAGTAGTGACTGTGACTGATAGTGGAAGGAATCATCTTTTGTAATTTTTGTTTTTTCATTTACCCTGCTGTTGTTATGATGGGGCCTGCTTTAATTAGCTTGAAATTTAACAGGGATCAAGAGAATGGCATAAAATCTAAGTCAAGCTTTTTGTGTCTTTGGGCTTTTAACATTTCTGTGGGTAAGATTGGGATCTGACCCCCTTGTCATGGATATTGGTGTCACCGGGCTGTGGACCCCTCAGTAGGATCATCAAGGTCCTTCAGGGATAAAAAATATCCTCATTTTAGGTGAATAAAATGACCAGCACTTCACAAAGGCCTACCCCCACGGACCCAGTAAATGCACTTACAAAACAGACACTGTGGGCCCGATTCACAGAACTAACTTAAGACAAAATCCTAAACTTACTACCATTTACGTATTCACAGAAGGCACTTACTCATTTTGGCATTCACAGAAGACACTTACTCATTTCAGTATTCACAGAAGTTAGGACTCCTAACTTTAGGACTCCTAAATGCATTCTGTGAATACCGTAAGTCTTAAAATTAGGATTTTTCTCAATTTAATAGTAGTAAAGTTAGGACTCCTAACTTTAGGACTCCTAAATGCCTTCTGTGAATACCGAAAGTCTTAAAATTAGGATTATTCTCAATTTAGTAGTAGTAAAGTTAGGACTCCTAACTTTAGGACTCCTAAATGCCTTCTGTGAATACCGAAAGTCTTAAAATTAGGATTTTTCTCAATTTAGTAGTATAAAAGTTAGGACTCCTAACTTTAGGACTCCTAAATGCCTTCTGTGAATACCGAAAGTCTTAAAATTAGGATTTTTCTCAGTTTAGTAGTAGTAAAGATAGGACTCCTAACTTTAGGACTCCTAAATGCCTTCTGTGAATACCGAAATTTCTAAAATTAGGATTTTTCTCAACTTTACTACTACTAAATTGAGAAAGATCCTAATTTTAAGACTTTCGGTATTCACAGAAGGTATTTAGGAGTCCTAAAGTTAGGAGTCCTAACTTTACTACTACTAAACTGAGAAAAATCCTAACTTTAAGACTTTCGGTATTCACAGAGGGCATTTAGGAGTCCTAAAGTTAGGAGTCCTAACTTTACTACTACTAAACTGAGAAAAATCCTAACTTTAAGACTTTCGGTATTCACAGAAGGCATTTAGGAGTCCTAAAGTTAGGACTCCTAACTTCTGTGAATACCGAAATGAGTAAGTGTCTTCTGTGAATACCAAAATGAGTAAGTGTCTTCTGTGAATACCAAAATGGTAGTAAGTTTAGGATTTTGTCTTAAGTTAGTTCTGTGAATCGGGCCCTGTGTCCTTACTATGCAGGTTACAGAAGACACTGGGGGCCTGATTACGAGTCTGGCGGTACGTGGACCACCAGACTCACGGGGGTTTGGCAATGGCGGTCTTCCAACTGCCCTATTACAACTAGGGCAGTCGGACCACCATTGCAGAACCCTGGTGGCGGTGTGGTGGTCTTGAGGCCAAAATATGCTTGGCACGACTGCTGAGGTCCCGCCAAGCATATTATGAGATTCCTCTCCACCACTCCACCTCTCCACCACGGTTTTCATGGCGGTTCCTCCTCCATGAAAACCGTGGCAGAGAGGAAACAAAGAAGGCCCTACAGGGCCCCTGTTGCCTCTTGGCCAACGGGTACATGCATGGAGGCACATGTTCTGCTCCCCTATGTGCATGTACCCCAGTCCTTGCACGGCATGGACTGTACCAGTCCATGCTGTGTGAACACTGCCTTTGATGTTCCCATTTTGGTGCCCTTATTCATAGGCACCGCCATGGGAACGCCAAAGAACCAACGGCCCGTGACTGAAAAAGTCATAATCTGGGAGGCTGTGCGCAAACAGGTTTGTAGTGAGGTGGCGAGGCGGTCCCGCTCCAGCACCAACAAACTTGCATTCAGCCCTATGTATCTATAGCCATTTATTTCACTATGTGTTAACTGTCTTAGGTGTTTGCAAACAGTTGTAAATGGAATATATTAGGCAGAATAGCTTTGGCGGAATGAGTGCAATCATACATTTTGTATATGCTGTTTATGCTTATTTAATGAACACTATAATTTTCTACCTGTAAATATTTGAGAATTGGTCAAATCAAGTGTAATGTGGCTTGTTGCAGCAAAGACATTAGCCAAGTCAATTTCGACAGACAGGCATACCAGCCGTTTTGATATATATGTAATATATAATTTTATTTTTTTTACCCAAAAATACTAAACTTATTGCCATGAATCCAAATAGAGGAGTTAGGCATGTCCAAGCACTAGCTGCATGACATGTTTAGTGTAAATCTGTAATTAATGATATATTTGTGAAACTTTAGGAGAATGTATTTTACATATCTACTAATGTTATATGCCTAAAACAAGTTTTTGATATTTTGATTCAAAATATTTTTACATGCTAGTACTGTCAATGTAGTAATACATCATACTGATATTATTTGTAACTACACCAAATAATTTCAAAAAAGCATCAGAATTATACTGGAATCATGACATCTTTATATTTCCTATCAATGTATGCTTAATAATTATATACATTTTACGTTAAATTAGCTTTATTTAATATGGACCTGACTGAAATTGTGAAGTCCCTTGATTTGGTGAATCTACTGCTTGTGAGAGAATTCCTCGATATAACAAATACTGTGAAACTTGTTTTCTTTCCTGAGTTCTTATGTACTGTACAAGACACTTTGGTAAATATTCTTGTTACTGTCTAAACAGCTGCATGGGAAACTGGCCTCTTGAACTTGCTCATGTGCTTTTGCTAAAGAAGCATTGTTTCAAGGTTTCACTGATTGAACACGTAATTGAACCACATATTTCTCTACATTTTGTGTCTTCTTTATGTCTCCTGACATTCATACTATATGAATTGATCATTAAACTTAGTAGTCTGACCAGATGAGGAGACTCTTGGTGGTGTCACCCCCGAAACTTTAAGAATATAAAATTGCCTGATTGAAATGCTTTGGTGTGCTGGCTGGTGATAGATGGGTTGCTGATTGTCCATTACAGGGATTTACGGAACTTCCTTTGCATCCTTGACTTGCCTGACGCAGACTCACCTGGCTTCCCTTTCAAACTGAGGCATATGCCATATGCGCAAAGTGGTCTCTTCCTTTCTGGGTGCAAGCTTGAACTGGCATATTTCATGTCCCTTCCTGAACTCTTGAGCTTTGGTATATCAACTAAGCATTTACCTGAATTCCCTTATGAATAATCATGGGCAAGGAACTCTGCTCCTCTAGCGAAGATTGAGGAGATTTGGTAACTACGCATTTCATTGAAAAGACGGAATTCCTGCAATAATTCTGATTCAGCTACTGAATCCACAACCCTTTTATAAAATAACTTTACCGTTACATGCTAAAAAAGCATATAACCTATTCACAAAACTGAACCTTGAAAATATAAGGCAATGAGAGAGGTGATGATTTTGGGGTCACCCCTAACTAGTGGGAGGGCAGGCAGATGCCTTGAACACAAAGAGCATATCATGCTGAACAATTCGGTGGTGGTCCACTCCTCCTAGGACCACTCCAATGTAAGTTATGGGCAAAAATACAATACCAACCAAAGGCCCAGCAAAGCATTATGGGGCGAGGTTCTATAGTTTAGTGAATATTATAGTATTAGCTCTCAGCTTAGCCCCAGGGCATGCCCCTTGAAGAATGTTTTGATATTGGATACTATAATATTCACGGCACTGTAGAATATCATCCCATAATGCTTTGCAGGGCCTTTGGGTGGGATTGTATTTTTGCCCATCACTGTGCTTGGAGTGGTCCTAGGAGTATGGGACCCTCACTGAATCATTTCAGCATGATGTGATCTTTGTGTTCAAGGCATCTGCTTGGTTCTCTCCCTAGGTTAGTGAGGACACCAAAATCATCACCTCTCTCACTGCTTGCTATTTTTTCATTTTCACTTTTGTGATATGACAGTATGTATTTTAGCATGTAAAGATATATTTATTTATTGTTTATCTAAAGGCACTGTTTGATATATTTTCATTTTCGTCAGATGACTGTATATTTTAGCATGTAAAGATAGTTATTGGTTGGTTTACTAAAAGTATGTGAGCTTTCTGTTTTATTGTTACGCGCACACGGAGTTAATGTACAACCTTTGGAACAAGCTACTGCACCCACAATCCTTTGATAAAACAACTTTACCTTTACATGTTAAAAAGCTTTTAACAAATTCCCAAATGTGAGCTTTGAAAAATATCAGGCAATGAGAGAGGTGATGATTTTGGGGTCCCCCTAACCTAGGGTGAAGACCAAGCAGGTGCCTTGAACACAAAGAGCACATGACCACCCCAAGCAAAGTTATGGGCAAAAATACAATGCCAACCAAAGGCCCAGCAAAGCATTATGGGGCGAGATTCTCGAGTTCAGTGAATATTATAGTATTAGCTCTCAGCTGAGCCTGGAGAGCCTGCCCCTTGAGGAATGTTTTGATACTGGATACTATAATATTCACTGCACTCTAGAATATCGTCCAATAATGCTTTGCAGGGTCTTTGTTTGGGGTTGTATTTTTGCCCATAACTGTGCTTGGGGTGGTCCTAGGAGGATGGGACCACCGCCAATCGTTCAGCACGATGTGCTCTTTGTGTTCAATGGACTTCATGTGCGAACATTACCATATGAACGCATCCCTATTTTCGGGCACTCTCTTTGGGTTCGTCAGAACAGACAGACTCCTCTTTGTGTTGTCATTAGTTTCTTGATATTTTTTTAATGTTAGTTTCAATCTTGACTTTACATATCCAAATCGAATTATCACATCACATTCAATTGTATGAGTCAACCGCTCCGATGCATTTTGGGCAGGAGTGCCCTTTTTCAAGGAGCTCTGAAATGAATAAACATAAACACAAATTCGCAAACATAGCCCATCTTGATAAATTACAAATGAACAACAGTATAAACGTTATGCTCTTCAAGTCATCACAACATGCATGACCCGGTGTGTGAAACCTTTTAAAGAAACCCAGTTTGTGGTAAAGGTGTTTTAGTGAATGGAAAACCCGTAATTGCAAAAGGAGTAAAAAGAGTAAAAAAACGGGTGAAAAAATGCTTACGTGTCCGGTCCGGACATTAGTTGAATTCAATCTAGGGGCAAAGACGTACACATCGTTAGATCCCTCAGTGCACCGGGCTAAGAAAGCTCAGTGCTGGGGACACAGCGAGATGACTCTCGACTTACTTGAATTTATCTGACCAATACTGATTCCATGGAACCGGTTGTTCAGCGACTCGCGTTGCTCGGTCGGTGACAGGCTTTGGACGCCGTGTAAACAATATGGGGGGAAACGGAATTGACGCGATCGTCACAAAAATGAACGACGGACTCATAGGGTGTGATGGAGTGCTATGTCGGCCATGTTGGGTGTAACTTAATATTAAAACATTGTGAAGAGCATACTTCATTGTTTTCAAAAACAAAAAACACAAACTAGTGGTACAATAGGTTCATAGTGTCAAAGAAGCCACGAATTTTAGTCATAAGAAACAACTTAGTTCAATACGGTCATTAAGACCAAATGGTTTCTGTGACTGCATGCGATAGATCCATGCCGTTTCACGCTGTAGGAGGGTTCTGTTATTGTCCCTGCCCTCCTTCTATTCAATAATTTCCAGGATCATGAATTTGAGTTGCGCCACATTATGTTTCAGTTCTGCGAAATGTGTCGCTATACTGGATTTCACGTTTTTAGTCCGTATGTTTGATTTATGTTCATCAAGACGAACTTTCATTTTCCTTTCTGTCTTTCCAATATAGATCTTCCCGCAAGGACATTTTAGAAGGTAGATCAAATTGCTGGAATCACAGGTAGCGTTGACGTTCACTCTGATATTGTTGCCCTTCATTGGATGACTTATTACATTGCCTTTGATTATGTTATTGCAACTGTTGCAATTCAGGCAAGCTTGTATGCCTTTGTATGTAATTTGTTGTGTTGGCTCCTTAGATAAAATTTCTCTGAGGTTGTCTGCTCGTGTGTAGGCGAATATGGGAGGGTGTTTGAATAGATCTTTGAAATCAGGTTCTGATGACAAGATTCGCCAATGATTCAAGATTATTTTCTTATACCTTCCGCTGAGTGTTGAATACTTAAAGACTAACACCATACGTGTGTCTTCTGTTTTTTCTACTCGACTGAGTGCTTTTTCCCTTATGATGCTTGACGCTCTATTGGCTGCTTCCACAACTATGCTTTGTGGGTATCCTCTTTCCAGGAACCTTGTACTCATTTCTTCCATGCGTTTCGTGCATGTCTCTGGATTTGAGGTGATGCGCCTGACTCGTAACATCTGGCTGTAAGGCAAATGACGTTTCAAGGAGTCTTGATGAAAACTTGAGTGATGAAGGGTGTTATTGCGGTCCGTCTCTTTCCTGAATAAATTGGTCTCTAATCCTGTGTTTGTGCGTTTAATGGAAACATCCAAAAAAGTTATCATGTCTTCACTGAATTGCCATGTAAGTTGTATTCTGTTGTCTTTTTTGTTTAGTTCATTTAGAGCCACAAATAGGCTTTCTTTCGTGTCCTTCCAGATAAAAAATAAGTCATCGATGTATCTCACATACATCCTTAGGTTGTTCATCCAGTTGGGATCACCATAAATGTTTGCGGACTCAAATTCTGCCCATGTACATATTTGCATACGTCGGTGCGGCGCAGTTGCCCATGGACATGCCGGACAGTTGTTGATACCATTGGTTGTCATGCACAAAGTAACTATGATATAATGTAAATATCATCAATTCCATGAGGAATACTTGCATTGGTTCAGAAATATCGATGTTTAAAATTGCCTTCTCAATGGCATCAATACCTCCACCATGTGGGATTGATGTATATAAACTCTTGACATCAGCGGTGCATAGAATTAAACTTTCATCTTCTTTGACAGTCACATCTGATAGTTTTATCAAAAATTCCGTGGTGTCTTTAACATAGCTCTTGAGGTTCTTAACAAGTGGTTGAAGATATCGGTCCAAACATTTTCCCACTGGCTCATGGAGAGAGCCCCTGGTTGAAACTATTGGTCGAAATGGGGGGTCCATTAGGTTCTTATGGATCTTGGGTAACATTGTTATTGTTGGGCTTTTGGGATATTCCACTATTAGGTATTTCCTCGTTCAGTCATCAATTGTCTCCCGTTCAAAGGCTTTTGAAATAATGTCCATTAAAACAGTTTTGTATTCATTTGTGGGGTTTATTTCACGTACCTTGTAGGTGTTTGGATCTGAAATGTGTTCCATTATTTTCATTTGGTACATACTGGTGTTGACAATCACCAGTGCACCACCTTTGTCCGCTTTAATGCATTTTATTTCTTGGTTAGCTGCTATTTTCTTCAAGGTGTCCTTATCCTTTTGAGTGATGTTATTAAATTTCTTTTTCCGATAATTGATTTTATCAAGATCTTGTTTGACTAAACTCTCAAAGGTATCAATGCTTTTGTGGCTGCTTGGTGGCATGTAAGAACTGAAAGGGCGAAGCCCACGTAGTAGATCCGTTTTTTTCTCCGTTGCAGGTGGAAGTACATTTTCAAAAAAATTTCGTAGCCGAAGTTTTCGTGTGAGTTTGAATGTGCTAGTTTCTAATTCCAAAAGGTTTGTTGAGGTTGTTGGAATAAAAGACGTGCCTTTTTGTAGAAGTTTAATTTCATGTGGGGATAACCGTGTATCCGATATGTTTAAAACTAATGATTCCCTTTCTTTTTGTTGTCCTTCTTCGTGCTTCTCGTCGATGGAGCTTCTTTTCCCTTTTCCTTTTCCCCTCCTGGGTCTTCTGTTGTGCTTGGGCCTTCCTCTAAAAAAGGCTCCGATGTAGATGGACTATCTTCAATTGGTGGATTGAATCTTTCTTTATTTCTGTCGTTTCCCCTTGTGTTCAGGTCAAACGTGGTTTTTCTTGGTGGGCGGTTGGAAGACTCACTGCCTGAAGAGGAGGTGTCAGTCTGTTGGCTATATGGTTAATGCGACGACGTTGGGCGTAGACTTCCGCCCAAGTATAACCCTCATCAAGCTTATAATCAAGCGTATCGTGCTTGAACTTTCGTATTTTTCTCTCGTTAACTTCTTTAGTATGCCTATCCAATTGAGTATTGGTATCTTCTAGAATTTTCTTTAATTCCTCAGGAGTGATGAATTCTTTTAGTTCTTTCTCTATGTCATCAATTTCCTTAGTTAGATCGTTTAAAATATTTGATAATTCCTCCACTATCAGCAAGATTAGGTCAAGGCTACATTTGTTTAGGATTGCGTTCCACTTATCTTGAAATTCTTTTGACTTTTTGCATAGGGAGGGTTTGAGTGCAATCCTGAGTCCACGTGGTATGCGCATTGCTTTATGATATTTTATTACGGTGTTAGCGTGAAGTTTCTGGTATAAAATAACTTTACCTTTACATGCTAAAAAAGCATATAACCTATTCACAAAACTGAACCTTGAAAATATAAGGCAATGAGAGAGGTGATGATTTTGGGGTCACCCCTAACTAGTGGGAGCGCAGGCAGATGCCTTGAACACAAAGAGCATATCATGCTGAACAATTCGGTGGTGGTCCACTCCTCCTAGGACCACTCCAATGTAAGTTATGGGCAAAAATACAATACCAACCAAAGGCCCAGCAAAGCATTATTGGGCGAGGTTCTATAGTTTAGTGAATATTATAGTATTAGCTCTCAGCTTAGCCCCAGGGCATGCCCCTTGAAGAATGTTTTGATATTGGATACTATAATATTCACGGCACTGTAGAATATCGTCCCATAATGCTTTGCAGGGCCTTTGAGTGGGATTGTATTTTTGCCCATCACTGTGCTTGGAGTGGTCCTAGGAGTATGGGACCCTCACTGAATCATTTCAGCATGATGTGATCTTTGTGTTCAAGGCATCTGCTTGGTTCTCTCCCTGGGTTAGTGAGGACACCAAAATCATCACCTCTCTCACTGCTTGCTATTTTTTCATTTTCACTTTTGTGATATGACAATATGTATTTTAGCATGTAAAGATATATTTATTTATTGTTTATCTAAAGGCACTGTTTGATATATTTTCATTTTCGTCAGATGACTATATTTTAGCATGTAAAGATAGTTATTGGTTGGTTTACTAAAAGTATGTGAGCTTTCTGTTTTATTGTTACGCGCACACGGAGTTAATGTACAACCTTTGGAACAAGCTACTGCACCCACAATCCTTTGATAAAACAACTTTACCTTTACATGTTAAAAAGCTTTTAACAAATTCCCAAATGTGAGCTTTGAAAAATATCAGGCAATGAGAGAGGTGATGATTTTGGGGTCCCCCTAACCTAGGGTGAAGACCAAGCAGGTGCCTTGAACACAAAGAGCACAGGACCACCCCAAGCAAAGTTATGGGCAAAAATACAATGCCAACCAAAGGCCCAGCAAAGCATTATGGGGCGAGATTCTCGAGTTCAGTGAATATTATAGTATTAGCTCTCAGCTGAGCCTGGAGAGCCTGCCCCTTGAGGAATGTTTTGATACTGGATACTATAATATTCACTGCACTCTAGAATATCGTCCAATAATGCTTTGCAGGGTCTTTGTTTGGGGTTGTATTTTTGCCCATAACTGTGCTTGGGGTGGTCCTAGGAGGATGGGACCACCGCCAATCGTTCAGCACGATGTGCTCTTTGTGTTCAATGGACTTCATGTGCGAACATTACCATATGAACGCATCCCTATTTTCGGGCACTCTCTTTGGGTTCGTCAGAACAGACAGACTCCTCTTTGTGTTGTCATTAGTTTCTTGATATTTTTTTAATGTTAGTTTCAATCTTGACTTTACATATCCAAATCGAATTATCACATCACATTCAATTGTATGAGTCAACCGCTCCGATGCATTTTGGGCAGGAGTGCCCTTTTTCAAGGAGCTCTGAAATGAATAAACATAAACACAAATTCGCAAACATAGCCCATCTTGATAAATTACAAATGAACAACAGTATAAACGTTATGCTCTTCAAGTCATCACGACATGCATGACCCGGTGTGTGAAACCTTTTAAAGAAACCCAGTTTGTGGTAAAGGTGTTTTAGTGAACGGAAAACCCGTAATTGCAAAAGGAGTAAAAAGAGTAAAAAAACGGGTGAAAAAATGCTTACGTGTCCGGTCCGGACATTAGTTGAATTCAATCTAGGGGCAAAGACGTACACATCGTTAGATCCCTCAGTGCACCGGGCTAAGAAAGCTCAGTGCTGGGGACACAGCGAGATGACTCTCGACTTACTTGAATTTATCTGACCAATACTGATTCCATGGAACCGGTTGTTCAGCGACTCGCGTTGCTCGGTCGGTGACAGGCTTTGGACGCCGTGTAAACAATGTGGGGGGAAACGGAAGTGACGCGATCGTCACAAAAATGAACGACGGACTCATAGGGTGTGATGGAGTGCTATGTCGGCCATGTTGGGTGTAACTTGATATTAAAACATTGTGAAGAGCATACTTCATTGTTTTCAAAAACAAAAAACACAAACTAGCGGTACAATAGGTTCATAGTGTCAAATAATGCCCCTTGAAGAATGTTTTGATATTGGATACTATAATATTCACGGCACCGTAGAATATCGTCCCATAATGCTTTGCAGGGCCTTTGGGTGGGATTGTATTTTTGCCCATCACTGTGCTTGGAGTGGTCCCAGGAGTATGGGACCCTCACTGAATCATTTCAGCATGATGTGATCGTTGTGTTCAAGGCATCTGCTTGGTTCTCTCCCTAGGTTAGTAAGGACACCAAAATCATCACCTCTTTCACTGCTTGCTGAATTTTCATTTTCACTTTTGCGAGATGACTACATGCGTTTTTGCATGTAATGATAGAGTTACTTGTTGCATTATCAAGGGTATGTGAGGTTTTGTTTTATTAATTGGGGTGAGATGGAATGGATTTGCGGAGCGGTGTTCACAGAGTTTTTTATCAATTCTGCAGAATTCCACGTGGTGGTACTACGCCCACCCTTACTTTTGAACTGGTGTAATTTATTGATGCATTTATTTTCTAAACTATATTAAATATTTCTATATCATCTCAGCTATCATGATTATTTCTATTCATATCAATGTGCATTCTTAATCCTGGTTTATCAATGATCATATTACAGAGATCACTGAGCATCAAATACTAATGTTATTATTCCGTATTGCTTTAACTGAGCTTTTAGTGTGTATGATTTTGGCTTGCGTTTCTTCAGAGATCTCAGCTTGCCGTGGTAATTCTTTACCTTTCTAGCATTGTACTGAGAGTAAGTTAAATGAGCTTAATTTCTAGTTTGTAGTTCAGTTATCCGATTCCTGGTCCTCATTGGATGACTGCTGGATCCCTTATCTCCAACCCCTCTGGGCACAAAACAAGGTCCATCGGAGGACCAAGCGAGTGGTATAATAATTTGACAACAGGAAAACCATAGTTGTTACGTTGGCCCAGTAAATGCTACAACAAAGAATAATCAACTGAGATAATAAATATAATAATAAATCCAGTAGATGTGGTTTGTTAGTAAACCTACCTGGTAATTGATGGTTATGTTTATGTGGGTGCTTTTATAGGGTTATATGAATGCGTGGATGTGAGTGATTGTAGATGGATGGCCATGAAAGAAGCCCTATCAGAGGTGGAGAATACCGTCCTACCACTGACATGACTGACCATCCATCAATCGCCCCATCTATTAATTTATCCATGCACTCACCCATTCATCCATCCTTAAACTCAACTGTCCATGGATTCACTCATCTATTCACCCATCCATGCACTCACCTATTTAAATATGAATTATTTTATCCATTCCTCCATCCATGTACAAAATTACTAATCCATCATCAATCTATGCACTCATCCAACCATTCAGCTATGGTTTAACTCATTTTCCTAATCATTAACTCTGCAAACTGAATACCCACATGCACAAAATACTACGGGCCAGATTTACTCACAAGCCATGCAATGCAGCAAGACAACTTGCTGCGCTGCGTTGTATCACAAGGAGAGGGCAAGAATGAACCATATCTACTAAGATATGGCGCATTCCTATCCCCTCCCTGCACTGGCACACCGAATGCAGCCTAGTGGCAATGCAGGCATTCTTGCGTCATGGTGCAAGGGTGCCTGTGTTACAGCCAGGAGTGCTTTAGTGCATCAAGGATAGTTAAAGTTTCAGGTGCACTCATGTTTTTTTCACATTGTAATAC
Source organism: Lissotriton helveticus (assembly GCF_964261635.1). Lineage (NCBI taxonomy): Eukaryota > Metazoa > Chordata > Amphibia > Caudata > Salamandridae > Lissotriton > Lissotriton helveticus. Next base: position 245,531,648 of record NC_136069.1, on the reverse strand, counting down.
CTTCCTTTTCACTATTAACCAATGGTGCGACACCTCTACGTATGCAGTCAGCATCCGTCAATCATAATCAGTAATAATATATCAAGCACTTCCACCTAAATGCAGTGTGCACAATACCTAATCAATCATATGAATCACAATGTTATCATCATTCTACTTTTCATAATTATATTAATCTCTGTTTTTGATTAAGATATCTAATGGCGTTCTAGATGAATCATGTGGCATATTCTCAAGAACGTGTGATAACCATCGCAAAAGAAACTTAACGCGGTACAATTAGGCCGTGTTAACCAAGCATTCTCAACACGGCGGTACCATGCGATAGTCTCCAGATAACGCATCAACTGACCGCGTTAAAATCAACGCCATTCCGCAAAAATGCGAACAGCAAATGCAAAAAAAAACTGTGATGAGGCCAATCGCGATACTAAAATCAGCGAAAACCAGCTACAGGACTGCAACTCACACGCATTATGAGGGAAAAATCACCATAAAGGTAGAAAAAAACTGACAAACAAATGCCAACCAACAGCGAAGCACAATGGCTTTTGCCGGAGCAAGTACAGAGGAGAACCAGAACCCCACAAGCCCTCTGGAGGACCTGCCTGGGACTCTGGGTCAGGGAAGGCCAAGGAAAAGAGTAGGAAGAAGTGATTCAGTCAGCAGGAAAACAGGATCCTGATAACGGAGGTGGCCGAACACCATCAACAACTGTTCTTCACCTCCACTGTGTCATTGGCAACAAAAATGAATTATGGCAATCCATCGTGGATAAGGTGAATGCAGTGGGAGTGCTGAAGAGGACAATGGAAGAGGTCAAGAGGCGCTGGAATGTCGTCAAGCGCAAAACCAAGCTGAAACTCGCCAACAACCGGAAGGCAGCAATGCAGACTGGAGGTGGGAGTCCTGCGCCACAGGAGGAGCTAGATGGCATGAAGGAAATGGTGTTCACAGTCATCAGTGGGGAGACGGTGACTGCAGTCGGGGGACAGGACACTGCTCAATCTGACCGTACACAACAGCAACAGGGTGAGTAATAACCAGGACTGGGGGGACAGGGGGAGATGGCCACAATTGCACACATGCACAATTGAGCTGAGCACATCTGCGACAAACCATGACCCAAACCCCAACTCCCACCAAGAGAACAATGTACCCAAGTATGCAACATCTCAGCACTGTACAAGCACAGAAGGCAAAGGCACATCGCTAAAAAGGGATAAGGGGCAGCAAAATAGAGCAGCAGGGGCCACCCCCCAAAATTCAGCACACACACATAACATGCAGCGCACAGCAACACTGACAACAATGTGGCACAAACCTCAACATGTCCACAACAGAACACAAGACACAACTGGTGCCGACTGGGTGTAGACACTGGCCAATGACAAGCGGCATTGCAGTGAAATGTGAGATGACAATGTACAAGTACAAACACACACACATCTGTTGTCAAAATGTTTACTGTCCCCCATCAAATAGGCAGCTCCTCCCACACAGCCACAATGTACACAGTCATGCAGTCTGTATGTAAACATGTACAATGCGACAACACACATGTGAACACATTGTTAAACTGCATCTCCCCTTCACATTGCAGAGGGACAATCAATACTTCCTGCAGAGCAACCCTCCCTTCTCTGATGATGAAAAGGACCACCACAGCTTCGACTCCAAAGCCCTCCAAGAGTTCATTGACAGCTTCCGCAGCCCACCTCCAGGAGCAGAGCGGTACAAAAGGGGTGGTGATGGACGGAGTATCTGAACCAATCAAACACTCATACCCAGTCAACAGATCTGGGTTTAATCCATCACCGTTCTTTAGCTCACTCTGCCACCCCAGTTCAGACATGGCCATATGCAAATCAGTCTGACCCTGTGCCTCATGGGAACAGTCCAGCCCGAACTGCCGAGCTATGTCTTCCCTGGACCGGAATCAAGCTTCCCAGGACCGGTTTCTGGCATTACAGCCGTCTTCAGCCGGGCTTGCTTAAATCCAGTGGCAAAGTGAGCAAGGGACTCACGTCTGAGCATACCCTGCCAACTTATGGCGAACAAAGCGGTACAAAAGGGGGTGGTGATGGACGGAGTATCTGAACCAATCAAACACTCACACCCAGTCAACAGATCTGGGTTTAATCCATCACCGTTCTTTAGCCCACTCTGCCACTCCAGTTCAGACATGGCCATATGCAAATCAGTCTGACCCTGTGCCTCATGGGAACAGTCCAGCATGAACTGCCAAGCCATGTCTTTCCTGGACCGGATTCAAGCTTCCTAGGACCGGTTTCTGGCATTACAGCCGTCTTCAGCCAGGCTTGCTTGAATCCAGTGGCAAAGTGAGCAAGGGACTCACGTCTGAGCATACCCTGCCAACTTATGGCGAATAAAGCGGTCCAGGAGCAGGGCAGTCCAGCTGCAATGAGGAGACCCCACCCCCTGCACAGACCACACAGCAGGCAGAACCCACCACCATGGCTGCCTACCAGGACCCCCACGAAGAACACATGGCCTTCCAATGCCGTGTGCTGGGATGCCAGGAGCAGCTGGCTGAATAGGTGCGGGTGGGGTTCGACCGCATGGCAGACAAACTAGATGCCATACGTGGGTGTCTAAGTCTCATCAAGGACCACTCACAGTCCTTAACGGACACCCACAGTCTGCTCCATGCTCTCCAACAAACCATGGCTGACATCGCCAGAGTCCTGACTCAGACACAAGAATGACTGACTAGTCAGAGTCGCTCCAGGAAGCTTGCCCGGGAGTTGGGAAACATGCAGAGGCTCATGTAGACCATGGGGCGGGCCAATGCGGAAAGAGCAGCTGCCACGGCGGCACACCAGCGAGTGGTAGCTGGGTTCCTCAATGACCTCAAAACCAGCCTCATAGCATTGCTGCCACAAGGCCTGGCGCTGATACATGCTGCTGCTATCACTACATCCACATATCTGCCCCTGAAGTGTCAGTGTCACACAGTGCAGAAGACATTCCACCTCCGGCCCCTGAGGTGTCACTACCACACAGTGCTGGAGAAAGGCCAGCCCCACCCACACGTAAGGCACATGGAACAGCAGAGGACGAAGATGTGGATGAAAGCACCATCATGGTAACAAGGGCGCAGTAGTATTCATCTCACCAATCTGGCCGGCTTCAGCTTGGTTCTGCTCTCTGCATCATCACCTTCCACTGTCCCCCGATACACTCTGCGACACTCACCTTGGACCTCGCAATGGACTGCCATATTCTGTTTGATCGCCAATGACATAGCAAACAGACTGCGGACTGAACTCTTCCTCTTCCTTTGGACATGTCATTCCCTGAAGGACTCTGGCTGGCCCTCCACGGGCCAACATTGTGAAGTGGGGTTTGCATGGCCCTGTACTGCTCTAGATGCAACACTCCACTGAATGTGCATTAAACATTCCGAATCACACAGATGTGTCTTGTCTTTCATGTGTGGTAGTATTGATGAATTTAGGGTCAGTGAATTCCTCCTATGTCCTCGTGGCTCATGCAGTTGGACTTGGGTCACAGGGTGACACATTGCTGAATGTTGTCCGGGTGGCGCCGACGCAACAACAGTGACTCACTCATTTGTTACTTCCTTGTCCAGCCCCATACGGAACTATGCCCAAAGCCCCGGGGTCAATGTTCAAATCCTTATGCTAGAATGGCATATGCCAGGTTAGCCCACTACACCTACGCTCCAGGGGGGGACTACGATGTTACATGTGCCAGGACTTTCCTGCAGTGATCTGCTCCTCACAGTTCTAGTTGTCAGCATGCCACGGCCACTCCCTCCCTTCCAGCACAAGCGTCACAGCACATGTGACCCTGCCAATAAAAAGGGCTGGGCGCACGTGCTCGACGCCATTTCCAACTTTTCTTGGGGTGTATCCGTGTGGTGTGCATGTAGGCATGTGGGCCCAGGGACCTGCAACATCACATTCCGCAGGCCCGGTGGTGACATGATGGCGTCCGCAAACACAATACCCAATCATAGAGGGTCCATGACTAGCAGGTCACAGACTTTGTGGCACCAGATACACCGGCACAGTCACACCGCCAGGGGACGGTGAATTTTGGTGCACTCAGGTAGGGGCACCTTAAGTGCTGAGCTGGTGTGCAGCCTGCGATGATGCCCCGTCCCGGCGGTCTGGAGGGCTCAGGTTTTGTATACCCTGCTGGACCGCAGTGTAGGCCTGAGCCAGCGGGCATCGTGGGCCTACCGTAATGTGGCGTTGCCTCCTGGAACATAGAGTTAGTGGCACCTATAAGGCTGAACTGCTGTGCAGCCAGCGATGATGCCTGGTGCACTGTTATGTCCTCTGCTATGGCGAAATTAAGACCCACCACCAATTGTGAGACCTGGTGGCCTGCTGAGCGGGGCTGCATGATATGGAGGGTGCCATGTCCGTGGGCCCCGGGCTTGTTGCTTGCAGCGGCACGTGGTGGGCCCTCTTTTCTACACACCAGTGGCGGAAGGTGAGCAGTGATGCCTGGGTGCGCAGGGGGGGGCATGGACCGCTGGGCGGCGGGAGGGGCTGGGGTGCAGCTGCCTGGGTGCGCAGGGGCGGGCATACACCACTGAGAGGCACTGGGGTGCAGCTGCCTGGGTGTGCAGGGGCGGACAGGCGATGATGTCGTGGGCAATTGTATGTACTTTGCCATTCATTTTTCTGGACTCTGTTTCAGATGATGGGTCTGTCTCAGATGTGGGACCTGGTGAACTGCACTACATACTGGCACGTGGTTGGAGACACACCGGTGGTAGCAGGTGAGCAGTGTGGCCTGGGTGTGCAGTGTCCGTACACTCTCTCCTAGTCCCTATCTCTCTCCCCCACTCTGTCTGTCCATCTCTCTCTCCCCCCTCTCTGTCTGTTTACCTCTCTCTCCCCCTCTCAGTCCATCTATCTCTCTCTCCCCCTCTCTTTCATTCCATCTCTCTCTCCCCTCTCTGTCCGTCTATCTCTATCTCCCCCTCTCTGTCCGTCTATCTCCCTCTTCCCCTCTCTGTCCGTCTATCTCTCTCTCCCTCTCTTTCTCTCTCTCTCCCTCTCTGTCTCTCTCTCTCCTTCACTCTCTCTCTGTCCCTTGATGTGTGCAGCACACACCTTCTCAGCATGATTTTTGTCTTGCAGGCTGTGACCTATGGATTGTCCCGAGGGGTATTCTCGTACCCCCCAGTGTCGAGCTATATTTGTTATGGCTAATACAAGGCAGAGACTACAAAGCAAGAGCTGAACCCGCCATAGGTCGATATCAGTGGGGATACCCAATATGATGAACTTAGGCTCCACGGTGATCTGTACAGAGAATACTCCACTAAGTTCCCCAGTAATTGCAGCCCCATAGTTCTGTATCCGGAGGCAGCTCCAGAGTGTATAAAAAAGGAGCTTTCCTCTCCCTGGCATCACAAGTCATGTGGGGTCTGCGCCCTACCCATTGTGTGCAACCGACTTCTAACATAGTACACTCTGTGCGATATTTTAAATTGCATTAGACGTAGCCGTGATTTGATTGCTACTTCCCTCAGGTGCATTAGGGCCATTTTCCAATCTATGTCCTCCATTTACCCAACTCCTCCACCATTTTCCCTCACAGCTTAGGTAGGGTATTAGGTATATTATTAGTAAGGCTATGTATGTGAAGGAAATCATCCCTCAACCCAATTCTTCTTGTAAAGGGGCCTATTCCGGGGAGTACCTCTGCCTTGCACGCATGCATGAGTTGAGCATATTTTAAGAATGGATTTACATTCATTCAGAACAGTTTTTGGAGCGAGGAAAATGGCATGATATCACCATCTTCAATCAGGCCCCAGGCCTGAAATCACTTCAGGTTTCTTATCTCGGAAAAACAATTCCCCTCCCATAAGGCTGTTTCCCCCATAGGTTTACCAGGCCATCCTATGGTTGTCATAGTCATGTCCCAGGCTGCTACTGAGACCCGAGTGGCAGGCAGGAAACTCTGAGTCCCCTTACCTCTGTACAAAAAATGTAAACAGGACCTCCTACCCCATTGCGCACACTCAGGCCTGAAAGTTGGATGGTCCAGGGGAGCAAATAACCTATCATTTACATTTACATTTATAAGATGGGGGCCCAGTACTAGGCACGGATATCTGACAATGCCAAACCACCATCATATTGATGTCGTTTTAGAGTCTTAAGGGCAATTCTGGGATGTTTGCTATCACATAGCAGGGCCCGCATGTCCCCTTCAATTGCCCTAAAGGTTTCGGGGGGGATCCAGTAGTATGTATGTTGAAATGCGTATAGCCGTATGGGTAAGGAAATAAGTTTGAACATTAATGCCCTCCCCATCAGCATAAGCGGTAGTCCCTGCCATGTGGCCAAGTCTTCTCGACAGGTTTACAGCACCCTCCCAAGATTGCTCTCACAACAAATGGTTAAGGAAATAAGTTTGAACATTAATGCCCTCCCCATCAGCGTAAGCAGTAGTCCATGCCATGTTGCCATGTCTTCTCGACAGGTTTACAGCGCCCTCCGAGATTGCTTTCATAACAAACTTCCTTCTCCAGTTTCATATATATACCTAAGTGTTTGATTCCATGGGCAGTGTGCATCAGATGACGCAGCAGTGAAGGTACATTTATCCCAATTTGCGGAAGAGAAAGCACTGATTTGCTCCAGTTAATGCTGAAACCTGAGTGTCTTTCATAAACCTCAAATAGTTGAAAGGTCGAGGGAAGGGATAGGGACAGTTCAGGAAGGTAGAGAAGGATATCATCCACAAAATCTTCTCTTCCCCCACTTCCTTGCCTGCAATTTGGAAGCCATGAATCTTGGGATGGTCACAGACCTCACAGGCTAGGGATTATATGATGAGGTCAAATAGTAGAGGGGACAGAGGGCAACCCTGTCTCATGACTCTACCTATGGAGAACTCTCTCAACAATACCCCATTCACTCGTAAAGAGGCAGTAGGGGCCTGGTATAATAATTTAACCCATTTCCTATAGCAGGGACCGAACCCGAACTCGACTAGTGTATGTTGAAGAAAGGGCCAGTGCACTGCATGACAGGCCTTTTCTGCGTCAAGTGCTAGAGGTGTGGGTCTGTTCGGTCTTTAATTTTGTGCAGCCAATTATGCTGTCAACATAGATTGTGTCTTGTTGTTCTACTAGGCATAAAGCCCAACTGGTCCCTATGGATTTGAGATGTGATGACTTTTGGGAATCAAGTGGCTAGTATAGTGCCCAACATTTTAACCTCCTTCTTGAGTTACAAGAGTGGGAGATATTAGGCACAACACTCGATTGACTTGCATTCTTTATGAATAACTACTATGGCCTCCCTTTGAAGGTCGCTGGGTAGAGAGCCCTGTCTATCAGTTCATGTTCAAGAGATAAGGTCCCACTATGTACCGCTTGTACCGCTTATAAAATTCTGCGGGAATCCCTTCTGGCCTGGGGTCTTTTTAGAGTTCAGTTTCGCTATTGCGGCTTGAACTTCTGCCAGCGTGATTTCAACCTCGAGCGCCATTTGGGCATCTGAATCTAGCAGAGGGGTGTTCACCAACTCCAGGTAGTGTTCAATTTGGGGTAATGTTCGCAATTGCCTGGCCCTATTGAATTCCGCATAATAGCGTGCAAAGGCTCCAACTATTGCTTTGTCTGTGTCTGCGTTATAGCTCTCTGGTTCAACTAAACTGTTCACCCATCTAGCCTCCTCCTCCCTCTTCTCAAGCCATGCCAGGAGCTTTCCGGCCTTATCACCGGTGTCGTATAGTTGGTGTATCATGGCCAGCATTTGAGTTTTGGCACCTTCTTGTGCCAAAGATTGATATTCATCTTTTAGGAGGGCTCATTTCCCTCCTAAGGGTTCGGTTCCAGACCCAGGATTTCCTCAATCTCTAGCAGTTGACCCCAAGTTTGTCCAGTGTTCCAAACTCCTTCCTCCTCTTTCGGGCTATCAGGCCCTGGGCACTTACCCGAAGGACCGTTTTATAGGCCTCCCAGAGCACTACCGTAGACAACAATGAGTCTGCATTTTCTTTGAAGTAGAGCTCGGAGTCCACCCTCAGTTCCACCACCACATCCTGGTCCTGCAGATCCCAAGCATTAAGTTTCCAACTTTTCTCCCCACCACAACACCTACCCACCTTCACCAGCAGGGAGAGGGATCTGAGAGGCCATAGGCCAAGTAGCCTGCTTACAATGTGGTGCACACTTCTCCAGCCGGGTCGAAAACATAGTCTAGTAGTGAGACCACCCTATGAGCCCATGAGAATTAGGAGTATTTATTTTCAATCGAGGGGGCATGCCTCCAGAAATGTGAGACCCAAGCCAGCCGCAACTCTTGCGAGTGTGGTGGGATGTGTGGCCGAGTCAGTGAATCCCATCCTGTTGTGTTCCATCACCATGATATCATTAAAACCTCCTACCATGATGTGGAGTCAAGAGTCTGCTTCCAGGATTATGCCAGCTAGTTTCTCCATGATGTGGGCCTGTAACCTAGGGGTGCATATAAACCAATCAGCATAACATCCATTTGTCCCCAGTACCCTTTCACTCCCACATACCTCCCAAAGGGATCTGTCCATCTCTTAGTTATTCGGAAAGGTGGATCCCTCCAGATCAAAATAGCCACTCTCCTGGAGCCTGACGTGTACCGTGCATGTGCCACTGTGGTGTAGGCTCCTCACCCCAAGAATATGCACTGTGTGCCCTTAAGATATGTCTCCTGTAAAAGCACCACTTCCGGCTGCAGTTGTCTAATATATTCGTTCACCAGTCCTCTCTTGACCTTATCACCAAAGCTCTTCACATTCCAGGACAAGATCGACAGGGTCTTATCTGCTAATATTGGAGTACTCATTCTGGGTCCAGAACTAGATGCCAGACACGCACAAGAAGTGATGAGTGTCTAAATATAAATATCAACTGTTAAGTAATGTGGTGCATGTTGTCACAATAGTGTCAGGGCATCGGCCCACCTGACCATGACTGTTCTCCCAGGTGCTTCGACTCACTGAGTCATCCATAATGGGGCGCAGAGAATCATACTCCTAGTACCGAGAATGAACCATCAGTCCCACGATTATGGTGCCCCCTCCAGCCTGGATGCTGTGGCATCTATGGGGGGAACCTCAGTTTTGTGTTCTAGATGTGTGATGGCTACTGCCAGCAGGTGGGGGGTTTCCAGGCTGATTCCTGATTGTCATCCGTCTTGCCATGTGTGGATCCTCCCTCCAGAGCCGCAGTCTTACTCCTCTTGGTGGTGACCTCCCTGTCTCTCTCGGAGTCTGAGGAGACCTCTGATTACCATTCACTGCCTTTATCTTGCCATGGTGTACCTGTACCCCGCCTCTGTGAATGGCGACCACTCCTCCTTCACCAGTCCCCAGGTTGAGCCCTCCCGAACCCTCCGGGACACCTGCCAGGCTCTTTACCTGCACAAGACTTCGCATTCTGGGTTGCTCCTCCACACATTCCCAGGTGTCCTTGGGAGTCTGGAAAAAAAGCGATTTCCCCTGGAATAAGACCTCCAGTTTAGCGGGGAGTAGCAGCATGTATTGCAAGTGGAGGCTCTGCATTTTGGCCTTAACAGAGTCCAATGTGCACCACACGGCTGGACCTTATTGAAGTAGTCAGGTAAAACCCTTATTTTAGAGTTTTCACCCATCTTACATACTTCAGAACGGATCATGTCCTGGTGCTGGAAATTCAGGAATCTGGCTATCACTGGTCTTGGGGGGGGGGTCCGAAGAGTTGGCTTCCCCCCAGTGCTCGATGCACCCGTTCAGTGATGAAGCAGGAAGAGAACTTGTCCTGAGGCAGGAGACTTTGTAGCCACCCATTTAGGAGCTGCACTACATTGGGGTTCTGAACCCCTTCAGGAAATCCAACAAATCTAAGGTTGTTTCAGCGGGCGCATTTTTCAGTGTCTTCCATTCTCCACCCACTTAATGGTAGTCGGAGCTTCTGCAATGTCTTTACGGAGAGCCTGAACTGTGTCTTCAAGCTCAGAGATCCTAGCCTCTGCCGAGGTAATCCTTCATGCCACATTGCAGAGATCTTGCCACAAGAGGGAGGCCTCCAAGCGCACCTCTTGTACTCTTCCCTCCAGAGCCTCATGGGAAGACTGGATAGTCACTAGGAGAGCTGCACTGTCAGGCATTGTACGGGGGCATCCATCTGGGGAGGCTTTACCAACTTAGTATAATGGTACATAATGGCTCTTTATCATGGGCCATTTTACTGACCCCGGAGCAATGCTTCACATGTCCCGAGGGTAATTAGCCCACTCGCTGCAGGGGCGATGGACCAAGACAGGTCTCACAGGGGCAAGGGTGACACCCTGCACGTTTCTGGTATTTGACTGGATAAAGGCAGAGGAGAGACCACTTACTTGCTTGTGGGGTCCCCAGGTCTCTGCGGCCTATACTGTGGGAGTCTGTCTGAGAAGTTCATGAAGATTTGCAATGAGGAGAGACAGGTGGGGGGGGAGAACCCCAGGCACGCTTCCAATGGCCCCCGCGAGGCAGATGAACAATGGCCAGCCCGGTAACCAGTGGAGGATGCATCTCAGATGGAGAGTGGGTAGGCGCTCCCTCGGTTCCCCTGTCTGCTGTACCCCATCAATGGAGGCAATTTATTCCCTCTTTGTTCGTAGGAGACCGGACCCTGCCATTGGCACACTGGTAAAATTGAGGCAGTCCTTATGACCCTGCAGCCGCACTATACCAACACTTGGCTTCTCAAATTCTTGTACAACTGCAGTCCGAGCTTGTAAGGAGGCTCAGGCCTCCGGCGCAGCTTCACCAGCAAAGCTACGCTGTCAGTGGGCTACTGAGATTCGGATTGGACCCATTGGCTAGTTTGTACCCAGGTCTACCAGGTGGCAGGCTCAGGTGAGGCATGGAGAGAGGGAGAGGAGGAAGGCCAGTAAAAACACATCCCTCCCAGTCACGTTCAGCTCAGAACCTCATCAGCGGGGTGGTGCTACAAGCCCGCAGCTTCGGCTCAGTGATACTCACGCTCTCCTTGTGGTCAGGGGGAGGAGGAAGGGTGCCAATGCAATGGGGCTGTGCCAGTCCCAGCTGTATCCTCTGCTCCCTGAGGGAATGCCATTGTCCCAGCAATGAGATCAGGCCTGTAGGAGACTCCCCTCAAACAACCCAGGAGCAGGACATCTCATCTGGCACTCTATTGCCGGTGATTCTGGGCTTGCAGTCCCCACAGTTTTTCACTGGGGCCAGCAGCCCACAAATGCAGGTCCTTTAGCCTGCTCTGCTGATGTGGTTCGGCCGGTACCTTCTGGATCTCGGAGGGGACCCTGACAACAAGACAGACTGCCATCCCAAGGCTTCTGTGCCAGGGAGTTCCCAACCAGACCACAGACCAATTCAGTCTTCAATCTAGGACCACCACTCCACTGTACAGCTTTCCCCACTCCTAGGTGACCAAGGGGGTCTCTTTCCAAAGTGGCACTCATAGGTCTGCTAGGATTTCTAAAGATAATGTATGGGTGCAACACAGAGTGCACTTAAAGCTTGTCGGTCTCTGCTGTCATCCTGACCACGCCCCTATAAAGGAAATATTTAATTTAAAGGAAAAGTAATGCAGGATTTCATTCATCCTTCCATTGGTAGGGGACCTCTGATAGCCTTTTCTAAGAAGAAGGTATTTATAATGTACTCTTACACACACTTACATCTCCTTACCCTTTCACATCTCATTACCACTCACACTCTGTCTGATTTAGGAGACTATTAATGGATTAAAAAAGTAAGAGTGCTATGTACAATTGTTGTAACATCCAAATTCCTGGACACAGTTTGGGATCATTCACCTACTTCCTATTGGACATTATGACACTGAAAGGGTGGTCAACCCTATAACCGTATAAACAGCAACTATGCTGTCAAACCTTTAGCATTCTTAATTAGCACTGATTCCACTTCTCTTAGTAATTTGTAGAGTCAACAATTCAAAGACATGAGCCAAGTATTGTTTCTCATTGGAGCTTGTATTCTCAGTCAGGAAATACAGCCAGTCAGGAAAAAACAGCCAACACGTGTTTCGTCACACCAGTGACTTTTTCAAGGCTAAAATCTGATGTGTCAAAGGGTTTTACCCATTCCGTGCCTGTGGATAAACATATTAGTGCATATTGGCCAAGACTCCTATGAGCCAGCCATTCCAGCAATCATTGAGAGAATTAAACTCAGTCAAAAGTTCAAATATGATTAATATTTCCATATTCCCTACAGAGCATACAATAATTGTATCAGATCTAAATCATGTTTTTAAACAATGTACACACAACTGGGTGAAACAAAAGGAAGAAGAAACAATATTTCAGTGACATACAAAACAATAAAACTCAAACAAAATAATCTTAGACCAGTATTTCATGCTGCTACCTAATATTACAAAGTTTCATTGTGTTGACCCTTTCATTATGAAATAAAAATTACTCCCCTATAAGCCGGGTCTAGGGGCTTAATGGACTTATTCCTCCACTGTAGGGGGCTGTGTTTCACTTTATGGTCAATGGTTAAAATCCCAGCAGGTCCACTCAGCCTTTCATTCTCCTGAGGTAGATAAAATGAGTTCCATTGAGTTGGGAAACAATAAACATTTGTTATTCAACGCCAATATACCCTTCTCGTGAACTGTGCTTTACAAATACACATGTTATGTAATTATCCTTTCTTTTTTTGTCCATTTTAGTTGTGGCTGTGCAGACGTTTGTTAGTATTTATGTTTGCACTGATAAGAGCTGTTTCCCTTTCAGTGGATTTTTATCAGTTATTACAGTGTTAAAACTGAAACAGGATAGGCTAATTATACAACACCACCACAGTGATGGAGCGTCCATTCAAAAGGATTCACAAATGAAGCATGGAGCTACTGGCCACAACTTGCATGCACAGCATTGAGGCTACCCATTATATAATTGTGGCCCATTTTTGACACCATGAACCTTACTGGCTTCAATCTGACATTCTTCAGTACAGTAGTGGGGAACATTCCTTTTGTAAGGTTTTGTGAGAAAGACTTCCTGGTATTTGAGTGATATATGGTAATGCAGAATCTACCCATCTGTGACAGTAGTAGGTGTGAATACTGCTTAACAACAATAAGCAACTGCTCGGGGGCCAAATATATATTTTTAAGAAAATGAAAATCTACCATTTCAGGACGGAAATGCAGTATTAATGAATGGGGATTTGAGCTCCTTTATCCATAACGCAACTGTGTTTCATGATGAAATACCTGTATTTTAGAAACTGACATAAATAATAAATGATTCAATAACCAAATTAAAGCTGACAATTGAGGGGTTATTCATGAACAGTTTAGGAGGATTATTGCTGATGTTGTCTGCTTGGTGCAAGAAGGCACTTACTATGCCTGTTTCATGACTTGTGTTTATGAATTTCATCATCTATTTTTAAACATTCTTTAATATCAGTACTGTTGTCAGTAGCCTGAGTGTGTAAGAATGGTGTAACATTTACGTGTTCCGATACTGCAAGCTGCATGACCCTTTAGGATTTGTCTAGCAATTTCGGTACTTGGGATGTGATTCTGAGATATGTATCACATTCAGTGTTTCTACCCTTGCAATTCCAAGGGCATTCTCAGTCATAAGGAATGACTCAGCCTCTTGAAAGGGACAGGACTTAAAACTAAGGGCCATATCTATCAAATAGTAACGCAGCACAGCAAGTCACCTTGCTGTGCTGCGTTAAAGGGAAAGGGCTGGAATGTGCTGTATTTATCAGAATACAGCATATTCCTGCCTTTCCCCTGTGCTAGTGGAAAGCAACAGGAGCTTAAACCCATAAACCACTTTGAGATCTGGGGACATATGTGAAAATTAGCAACAACGTCTCAACTGGTATTATTGAATGAAAAGGCAATTCTATATGTATGTACAAAGCATTACACGAAGGAAGAAGGGAGACTCAGGTTATTTGGTTTTGGAAGTGCTTCAACTACACCGCACATGCTCGTGGCAGCCCGGGACAGATGCCTGGACTTCCCTTGGACTTTGGACATTGACTTCCATCCCCCTCATGTTTCCAGCATTGGCTGGCACCAGGGCCGGACTGGCTACCGGACAGTTGTGTGCGCTGCCGAGCTGGGGGCTAATTTCTCTGTGGTGTGGGCTTATTTCATTGATGGGGACCTGCGTGCGCTTTGAAATAAAAAAAGCACCCATTCATCTTTGGATGATAGTGTGCAGAGGCAGATGGTGGTAAGAAAGAAACGACAGAATACTAGGAAAATGCAAAGCAGGGGCAGCACCAGGCATATTGAGAGGCCTAGTAAACTGGTTTGGGACCATTCAGCTACCTCGAAAACGTATCAAGATGAAGGAGAGAGCAGGCCTAGATATAATGGCCCTTCAGGCCCTTCAGGCTCACAATCTCAAGGACAGGGCCCCACAATGGAGATGCTGTATGCTACTCTTAGGCAAATGCAGGGAGAAGTGAGAGATAAAGCTAAGAGAGCGCGACGTGCAAGTAAAAAAATTGAGGGGTCTCTGAGCAAAGTGAACAAGATGTATGCTGAGATGGCTGGCCGAATGACAGAAGTAGAGGAAAGAACAGGTCAACTGGAGGATGAAGTATCTCAGTGGAAGGAGTTCAAGACGGCGCAGGAAAAATTCAATGAGGACCTACAATGGAAGGCAGAGGATGCAGAAAACAGGCAGAGGAGGAATAATATAAGGCTGCTTGGAATTCCGGAGGGGGCTGAGGAACAGAATCCTAGGGTTTTTGTGGTTACTTTACTAAGAGAATCATTTCCGGAGATCACCACCTGGAATTGGGACGTTGAGGTACAACGGGCCCACAGATTCCCTTTGACAATTAAGAAGTCATATGGTGCACAGAATGAAAGACCAAGAGCTATACTTATATACATTGGTAACTTCCTGGCCAGACAGGAGATCATGGACAGTGCTAGGCCACAAGATCGTCGGACTCTCAAAGGAAATTCTTTCTTTGCCCGACCGGATTTTTGTCACGCCACGGTGGAGGGGAGGTGGAGGTTACGGCAAATGATAGACCCATTTCAAAAAGCTGGATGTGAAGCCTACCTCCTATTCCCTGCAAGGCTGAAAGTAATACTAGAGGGGCGGACAAATATGTTCTTTTCGTAAATTAAAGCGCAGAGCTTTTTGACTGAACTAAGAGAAAATAGAAGGAAATAGACAATACAAACAAAAGATATATGAAATTAACTGATATTGTCTGAATAAGGACGAGCCAGAAGAGGTCTTAATGAGATGAAGGATTATAGCACTATGTATAGGCATAGTAGGATTTGATTTGGTGGGGCGCACTTATGAATAAGGAGGGGTTTTTTCCTTTTTTTTTTTGTATCTGCATCTAATGTGGGAGAATACATGTAGGGAGGGGGGGGGTACAGCAGCACTCAAGGGGGTTGGGAACCAGTCATACGTAGGTCAGGATTGATCTAGTTGCCTGTGGTCGGGGGGTGGGGGGGGACAGGGGAGGGGGGGTGCACCATAGGGGGGGAGACAGGGGGGACTGTATAGGTTGGGAGAAGGGAAGGAAAACAAGATTACAGTACACAGGGGAAAGAAAAGAAATTAACAAAAATGAGGAGAGGCAACAAAAGCACGAATTGAGTAGATATAAGAGCATAAGGGCTGGGCTAAATGATCAGAAAATAAGTATACTAGAAGAGTTAAAAAACTTTTTTTCTCAATGAGTACAAATATTAAAATCGTGACTATGAATGTATGTGGGCTGAACGATAGAATAAAAAGGCAGCGGGTAGGTTTATTATTGAAAAACACCGGGCGGATTTTTTTTGTTTACAAGAAACACACGTGGAAGGGAATAGATCTTTTTTGTTGGAACAGATGGGTTTTAGGGTGTTAGCCAACTCTAAACAGGGGGCAAGAATTAGAGGGGTTGCTATATTGACAAAACATTTAAATATAAGAACAAGGAAGAAATTTGAGGATCAGTGGGGGAGATGTGCCTTGATTGAGTGTTTCATAGGGGAGGTATGGGTCACTATAGGTTCTATATATGGGTCAACAGAGGATGATCCAGAGGTGTTTGATTTCTTAGATATTGAATTATCAGCATGGGCGCCAAATGCTATCTTGGCAGGAGATTTTAACATTGATGGGGCCAGGGGATTGGGGTTAGACTCTAAGGGACAATACTACGGGAGGAAAAAGAGGGTTTGTAGGGCAATACAGAGTCTAGTCAGGAACAATGCATTGCTGGATGTGTGGGGGGCCCAGAAGCCTTTAGACCCGGGCTATAGATTCTTTTCGGCTCCACATCGGAAATGCGTTAGACTAGATTACTTTTTTGTTTCAAGGGCACT
Source organism: Lissotriton helveticus (assembly GCF_964261635.1). NCBI lineage: Eukaryota > Metazoa > Chordata > Amphibia > Caudata > Salamandridae > Lissotriton > Lissotriton helveticus. The sequence continues at coordinate 245,515,291 of NC_136069.1, read as the reverse complement.
AGGAACAGCTTCGGCGATAGACAGGATGCAACGGTTATTGTCAGACCATAATCCCCTAAAGCTAACAATAGAAGGGATTGGGTTCAAGAGGGTGATAGGATCTTGGACATTTGAAAGGGGATTGCTGAAGGATGATGAGTATATTACACGCATGCATTTATGGATCAAGGAGTTCTGGGAGATCAATAGGGGGAGCACCACCATTGGGAATGACTGGGACACATTTAAGGCGGGGGTAAGAGGTGAGACACTCAGCTATTCTATCGCTAAACAAAGGAAGGAGAAAACAGAGAGCGAACGGTTAAATAATGCTTTGAGATTAGCTGAGGCGAGATTGGAGCAGGCCATAGTAGATCAGCACGAGTATAACGAGCGTGTATTGGAATTAACGATAGCAAGAGCAGAGGCTTTAGAAGGGGTGGCAATTAAAGCTGCCAGGATATAAGACACACAGAGAGAAAGTTGCTATGAATTTAGTGAAAAGATAGGACGTACTTTAGCAGCACGTACAAGACAAAGGATAGCCAAGGGTGAGATAAAGGAAATAAAAGATAATGCGGGGCGGCTGGTCACGGATGAGAGGGGGATAACAGAGGTATTTAGGGAGTATTATAGTAAACTATACAAAGAAGAGCAAATACGAGATAAGAGGGAGATTGCGGATTATTTACAAAATATTCCGGGTAAAGTACTGAATAGCGAGGATAGAGATTTTCTGGATGCCGATTTGAGGGATGAGGAGATTAATGAGGCCATACTGGGTTTACCAAAGGGGAAAGCAGCTGGCTCAGATTTGATACCAGGAGAGTTTTATAGGGTATTCCTGCCCTCCATATTTAAGGATCTAGCAAGAACATTCAGGGGGGTGCAGCAAGGGCAGGCGATTCCGGCAAGCTGGGCTGGGGCGGATATTGTAATCATACTTAAAAAAGGGAAGGACGCAACAGAACCAGGGTCGTACCGCCCCATAACACTAATTAACGCAGATACCAAAATATTTTCGAAAATACAGGCAACCAGATCCGCTAAAATAATAACTCAATTGGTTAGCTCTAATCAACATGGCTTTATACCACAAAGGGGCACTACATTACATGTTAGGAAAATGATAACACTTTTTGATGCTCAGGAAGTAGAGGGGAACCCTATGGCAGCCATGTTATTGGATGCAGAAAAGGCCTTTGACAGGGTGGCCTGGGAGTATCTGTGGGCAGTTTTAAGAAGGGGGGGAATAGGGGAAGTATTCGTAAGAGCTATACAATCACTCTATACAAATCCCACTGCTTGTGTTAGGGTAAACTCAGGCCGCACTAGACCTCTGGCTATCACTAGGGGAACGCGGCAAGGATGCCCTTGCTCACCCCTCTTGTTTGCTATGTACATTGACCCCTTGATACGAAGATTTGAGCAGAATGTACAAATTACTCCACTAACTACCAGGATGGGAGATATTAAAGTCCTAGCATATGCAGATGATATTGCGGTCATCACACCTAGCCCAATAGATGCAATAAGAGAAATAGAACAGGAGGCAGATCGGTTTGGTCGAATAGCAGGGTATGCTCTAAATAAAAGTAAGTCACAAATTATAAAGAACACTTACACAATATGTACAGATGCACGGGTAGTTGTTGAGGGGGTGTACTTGGGTATTAAGATCACGGCAGAACTAGGAAAATTGGTAGAAATTAATATTGAGCCTATTATTACGAAAGCAAAAAAGGACTTGGATAGGGTAAATAATTTACATATGTCCATATTAGGCAGAGTAAACTACATAAAAATGAATCTGCTGCCGAAATTTTTGTATTTATTTAGAACTATTCCGCTGTTTTTTAGTATGATTTGGTTTAATAAGGTGGAGAACATGGTAAATCGATTTGTGTGGTCCCAGGGGAAGACAAGAAGAGCCCTGAAATATATGTCATTGCCACGGGACAGGGGGGGATGGGCATTACCAGATCTTAAAATGTACTATTGGGCGGCAGCATTGCAACAAATGACTGGTTTGTTGGGAGGAGCTGAGAGGGAAACTGAATATCCTACAGGGTCGTCAGAGGTGTACGGGATAATCCTTGGTGACGAGACAAATAATGCCCTCCTTAGATATTCGGAGCCAAGTTATTTCAAGCGAACCAGGTTTAAGACATTAGAAGCGGCGGACAAAATATGGAAATCGTTTAAGAAAAGTTTTGGCTTAGGAAGGTTTCATGCATAAACTAGAATAATAGAGGATCCTACGCTGCCACCTGAAATATTCGCCGACACTATATTTAGGGAATGGGCTCGTTCAGGAATTAAAAATATGGGGGACTTAATTGGGGAATCAGGGATACGGCAATTCACAGAAATCCAGCAGGAATTTGGGGTCAGCAGTAGGAGTTTTTTTAAATATCTGCAAATAAGAAGCTTCCTAGGTAATAAACGGGGGGGACCGATGGGCTTTAAAGGAAATTCGATTCTGCAGATGATTGAGTGGGCAGAATCTTGTACAATTAAAAGATTATATGCAGAACTTATAGAGCATCGAGGGGATGACCTGGAGAGATACGAGACTAAATGGAGGGAAGCCCTAGGAGTATCAGAGGGAGTATTCTTAAAGTCACTAAAGTTAGGAAGAGAAACTCTTTGCTCAGCGGCGTTGCAGGCACAACACTATAAGACGATATACAAATTGTATTATACCCCAGCCAGAATCGCCCAGTGGGGAGGTACACAGGGGATTAGATGCCCAAGGTGCGACAGCACGGAGGCAGATATACTGCACATGTTTGCGGGGTGTCCAAACCTCTCTCCACTGTTAGAAAGTATTGAATCATTCTTTGATAAATCATTGGCATATAAATTGAAGCTGACACCAGAAGTAATACTATTAGGAGTAGAAGGGAGCAATTTGCAATATCTAAATGGGGGCTTTATATTCGTGGCTATGGCTGTTTTACGCCTATGTATAGCAACTGCATGGAAAGATAAGACACCACCCCCGTTCCAGCACTGGCTGGCTAGGTTATTGTGCATCCACAACCTAGAGAAAGCTATTTACGCCAGAAGGGGGAAAAAGGGTAGAGTACTCGGTTTACAGTTGTGGAAGCCTATCGCAGAGTGCAAAAGTAGGATGGCAAATGTCTAGGGGGGTGAATAGCTAGAGGGGTCAATTTGTACTCATGATTGTACTCATGTTTCCTGTTTTTGCCTTTTCGGTGTTTTTTTTTTCTGTCTTCCTGTTTTTGACGATTTCTGTTCTCGTTTCTTGTTGCCCTTTAGTTTCTTGATTATAGTGCCTTCAAGCTCCTTTCTTTATTGATTTGTGTCTTACTGGTTCTATTACACTGAATTTCTTCTCATGTTGTTTTTTTTTTTAATTTAAATTTTTTTTTTCCCCTAAATATGTTTTCCTATAAGATGTATAAGTATACCTATCGTTAAAGGATATTGTCTGGTGCGGGGGGGGGGGAAATGTGCTGTAAAAATTGTCAATAAAAATAATAATAATAAAAAAAAAATGAAATAAAAAAAGCAAAACGAATTTAGTTTTGCACACAGGTCCCCATCAACAAAATCATCCCCCTGCTCGGCAGCACACACAACTGCCCAGTAGCCAATCCGGCCCTGCCTGGCACCACACGTGCCACTGATCATCACCTACACCTCGGCTGACTGCACTTCACGCAGCCCTTCCTTTCCTGGCAGCCCACAATCCTTCTGGGTTGCCATGCGGCCCTGGACTCTGACTTGCCATCGCTGACCCACTCCGACCCACAGTTAGCACCTGTTAATCTGCAACCCGCTCCTGATGATGATCCTGACTCGATAGGATCAAACGCCATCGACCAATTTTCAGCGCAACTCACGGCGCATTTGTCTCTATGGTTCACCAAAAGATTTTTAATAATACCATTCAAACACCTCAAAACTTTTAAAGCTGAACCATGACATTGTATATATTCTTCTTCACATTTGTCACTCTGTGTTTTTTGCTGTTCTTCACCTACGTGTCACTTGCGCGGTCACTTTTTATGTCACAAGCACAATGTGCACCTATTGCTTTTGGGTTGCCTTCGCAATTTATTCCCACAGTGCTAATATAACTGTGTTGTATAAATTGCTATAACCAAATATATGATGCCATGAGCACTTTCAAAACCAATGCAGCGATTTGCACTGAATTGCATTAGTTCAGATTTATGAAGCCACTCAGAGCCATGCGTGGTGGCCTTGTGTGGCTTGATAAATTGCATTGCGTCATGCATGCACCCCGTTGCGTGGTGCAAGTGCAATGCAACTACTTGATAAATAAGGCCCTAAGTGAACAAAGATGTTCTGTATATTTTGATAAATGGTAGGCCTTGCAAAATCAAATGTTGCTTACCTGCCTCCAGTACATACAGCTCTCTCTGCAACTGATAGTGACATTTTGTTGAAAAATCCACTATTTTACCCCTGTCATATCAATGATTTCTTGGGCCTAATAAACCCCAATTAACTCCTATGGCTTACCTGGCACACCACAAAATTATTAGAAAATCTCACTGCTACTCTTTTTGGTCCTTTGTTTTGGGATGTATTTAACCATTTGGGTTGTAGAACTTCTCATTTGCCTTTTTTTTTCTTTATTGGCAGCCCCGCAATTGACCCGAAGCCCCCTTTTCCCCCAGGCCTTTCCTATAGAAATCAGACTTGCATAGCCATATTTGATGCACATATTTAAACCAAATCGTTGTAAAAGTTCACCTGCTGCCACTGCTGGGTAATGATTTTTAGCAGCCAAGTTAGCACAATAAATTATGCATAGAAGCACTTGCAGACCGATAGAAACTTGATGTATTCAAATTACAGTGCTTGTAGCTATACTTTGCATGCTTCAGACCTCTTGCTAAACTTACCACCAATGGGAAGTCTTGTGAAAATGGCAGGGCACGGTGTAGTACACCAAGAAAATGAAAAAGTTAACATCTGACGAATTCCTAATCAGAATTCTTTGTGAACATTCTGCTACTGACTGCTGTTATTGTTAGCTTTCGAAAGAGGTATGTTTAAGTCATTTGTTTTATATATCACCGAAGGTGTTTGGAAATCGAAGAAACAGATGATCATACATATGCAATGAAAGTATGCTCAAACTATTTTAGAAACTGTGATTTCTTGAAATATAATTAGGTGTGCAATTATTCAACATGAATATCTAATTTATTGATTTGGAATACTTTATTGTAAAAGCATCCCTTTTGTAAAGATAGCAATATCAAGCCTTTTCTGTCCGCGGTTGTCCTTTATACTTGTGTCTGTCATGTATCTTCTTGCACACGTATGTCAGTGATAGGTGACATGATGAAGCATGTAGGCTACTCATTGATAGTGATAGTGTACATTGCATGTCAATTCAAATGACATTTATGAGGTAGTGTTGTGAAACCCCACTCAGCAGTATGTTGAGTGTTGTAAATTTTCCCTTTTTGCAGGGTCACCAGATATTTTTTGCCTTTTTATTTCACCCTGTTTTGGTTGCCTGTAGAACTCTGGGCACTTTCTCTCTGCAACCCAGTGGGAAAGTGTTTGTGCTCTCCTTATTAAACATGTCAACATTGATATGCACCTAATTGCCACATTTAATTCACTTGAACGTCCCTAGTATATGAGACTATCTGTACCCAGGGCCTGCACATTAAATGCTACCAGTGGGTTGCAGCACGTATTGTGCCACAGTAGCACTGTAAAAGATGTCTCAAGCCCTGTGACAGTAGCCTGGCTGTACAGTTTTAAACTGCCATTTTGATCTGGCTAAATAAATCTTTTACCAGGCTTAAACCTTCCCTTTTAATACTTATAAATCACCCCTAATGTAGGCCTTAAAAGCCTATAGGACAGGTGTAGTAAAGAAGTCCACACAGGTTGTAGTAAAAACTGCAGCCTTTAATCCAGCTTCCCAAGTCCAGTACAAAAGGGGCCTCAGAGTAACTGACTTGTAGAACTAGAGTCCTCCGGTGACCTCACAAGATTCTCAGGCTAACCTTCTAATGCATACATCACCACACATCTCTTTTTTAAAGGAGTTCAAATAATACAGGAATGTGGAAATAACTAACTATAAATAACAGTAACACTACCCATTAGCAATAAATAACAGTAACAATACCCCTATAACCCCTCCAAACAAATAAGAAGAATAGAAAGAGTAAAACATAGAATAAAGAAAGAGGAAAAGAAAAAGAAAAAAACAACAACTAGTGAGTAACATAATCATTTAATTTCTTTGGCACAATTTTTTCTCGAATACGTTTTCTTACAACTACAACAGTTTTGCAAAAATTCACATTTCTCTTCAAATTCTGTGTAAAATCATTGAGTGAAGTCAAAGCTACACGAGAAATGTTCCACCAGTTTCCATCAGAAAGTTTCACAGCATTTTTCCTCAACTCACACACTTGAACGGGATCTTTAAATTTGGATAATCCTTTACCAACTAGAACAGGATTCTTGATATGCACCCAGTCTCCTACTTTTAATCTGCACTCTTTGTTTGGACTAGAGCTCATTTTGTTCACCCTTTTTAAGTTAGCGAACCTGGAATTATTCTCAGCCGATTTCCACCACTCTATAATGTCCCCTTGCTTAGGAACCAATTGGGTGACCCAGTACGGACACAATTCTGTAGCTGCTTCCCTTCCTCTCATCAATTCAAAAGGAGACTTACCTGGAACTGAGTGGCCATTTGTGGCCACCAAAATCTTTCTCTTACCTTTCTTTTGGTAAACGTGGAACATAGATGACCACAGTGTGCTAATTCTATTATGCGCTGACGAAAACACAAGGGTGTAACAAGTTTGTCACCACGCACTAAAGTGTTATTTTTGATAGACAATTCATCTGAAATTTTCCAAAACATTTGTAGATCATAAGACAATTGTTTTTCTTTGGGCCAGCCTGCCTTCACTAATGCAAAAAACCTGACTTAAAATGGGACCTTTTTCAGTTGCACTAATTCAGCCCTAATTGGTATCACAAACACTGAAATCACCTACATAGGCAATAAAATATTCTTCAATTTCAGATTCCCATTTCAAATTTTCAGTGGGAAGTCTGGACATGCAGTCAGCTCGGTAATTCTACCTACCTCATAAGACAATTGTTTTTCTTTGGGCCAGCCTGCCTTCACTAATGCAAAAAACCTGACTTAAAATGGGACCTTTTTCAGTTGCACTAATCCAGCCCTAATTGGTATCACAAACACTGAAATCACCTACATAGGCAATAAAATATTCTTCAATTTCAGATTCCCATTTCAAATTTTCAGTGGGAAGTCTGGACATGCAGTCAGCTCGGGAATTCTACCTACCTGGTATGTACTCAATTGTAAATGTGTATTCCAGTAGTTTTGCAGCTAATCTGGAAATTCTAGCTGTGGTGCATTACATTGTTTTTCCAGAAAGAATATTCACTAGGGTACAATGATCAGTTTTTAGTACAAAAGGTGTACCCCATAAATTTGCTTTGAATTTTTCAACACTCCATTCACATGCCAAAAGTTCTTTTTTAATCACAGAATGTTCATGTTCTGAAGGTCTTAGAGTTCTGGAGGCAAATCCTCCAGTAAAATCATGGCCTTTTTCATATTGAGAAAGAACTGCACCAAAGCCATATTCAAATGCGTCAACTGTCCCCATAGTGGTTCTGCCCTCAACAAATCGTTGCAAGGCAGGAACGTTTACAATCTCATTCTTGATGATTGTAAAAGTACGTTCACAAGTGTCAGACCAAATAAAATCCATTTTTGTAAAACAAAGCGCTCTTAAACATTCAGTCAAGTTAGCGAAGTTCTTTAAAAATGTAGCATAACATTTGCATAAACTGAGAAATTAGATCTATTGTTCTTTGTTTTTCAGGGGAGGTGCGTCTACTATGTATTTCCACAAGACCTGGTTATGGTTTCACACCTTGATCAGAAAAGACATGACTCGATTTCTCTGGTATTGAAGATGCATTTATCATTCTGTAACGTCACCCCTCTGGATTCAATAACATTAAGAACAGTAGATAGTACTGTGTCATGCTCCGATTCAGTTTTTGTAAGTACTAAAATGTCATCTTGGAAAACAGCCACTTGTAAGAAATGTTGAAACATTGTTGACATTAGTCTTTGAAAGACAGCTGCTGCAGAGGCAATACCAAATGGCATCCTGCAGAATTGAAAGGTACCTTCTGAAGTTACAAAGGCTTTCAAGTGACTGGCGTTTTCATCCAAGACAACCTGATGATACGCAGATCTAAGATCTAATTTGGTAAACCAACTAGAATGACCAGTTTTTGTGATCAAATCTTCTATTCTGGGTAAAGGAAAATTATCCACCCAGATAGCATCATTGACACTTCTTAAGTCCACACACATTCTCAGTTCACCTGACTTCTTCTTTGCTAAAACGATGGGTGATAACCATAAAGTGCCTTCTACTTCTTCAATGACCCCTTGGTCACATAAATTCTTCAACATGTCTGATAATTCCTTTCTAACACTCAGGGGAATATTGCGTAGTTTTTGTTTAACGGGTGGTACATCCTGCTTAACTTTTATGGGGTAAACAAAGTCAGTTATCTTCCCTAGTTTCTCTTGAAAAAGTTGTTTAAACTTGTTTTCCAAATTGTTTTCCAAGTTAGTGGTACACTTGATATTACATTTTTTAATGGAAACTGGAAAATGGGAACCAGCTCTAATTGTTAAATTGAATTGTGTTTGATGAATTAAACCTAAGACATTTATGCCTTTGCACACTACATATACTTTACCTTTGATAACAGAATGTGATAGTTTGATAGTGGTCCAAAATTAGCTGACTAAATCTACATTGCTCCCTTCAAATGCCACAGTCATGACATCAGGAGGCAACAGTGGTTGCTTGCTCCAAAATTGTGTAAACTTGTTGTGATCAATAATGGTGATGCAAGCTCCTGTGCCTACTAAAAGTTTGATGGATATTTCATCAATACACGCTTCAATTTTAGGATCAACTATTACAGAAACATTGTCCTGATGCTCACATCTCAGCCCTAGCAATAATTATTTTTCCTCTTCAAATTTGTTATTGTTACAAATGTCAAAATTGTTACTGACTACACAACGAACAGAACTAGTATTCCCTCCCATGCAGGCTTTTGAGAAATGACCCATTTTGCTACATTTGTTGCACTGTTTTCCATGCGCTGGACAAAACTTAAAATGGTTAGGTAATCCTAATCTAAAAGAACTAATTTGCTTGTTTGAAAAACATGGTAATTGGGTCTAAGAACATTTTTTCCTCTCTTAATTTCTGTGGCAGGAATAGGTTTATTAACAACCGCACCTGAAATACATGTTTTGTTAAGAGAATCTTCCAGAAATTTGACATCCTCACAAGAACCCTCAATACTTTTAGCTATATCAACAGCTTTATCCAAGGAAGGATTTTTACAAGTCAGAAGTCTTTCTTGTCTTTTTTGGGGGAATTACATCTTACCACCAATTAATCCCTAATCAATTGTGAAGTAAAATATTCAAACTCACAAGTTGAAGCAAGAACTTTCAATGTAGTGACATAAATATCAATACTTTCTGAGGGTTTTTGTACTCGAGAGAAAAACTTAAACCTATGAACAACAAGGTTTTTTGGTTTTAGAAAAGTACTTCTCCAATTGTGCAACGGCAGTATCAAATTCATCAATTTCTGTTTCATCTGATCCTTCGTATTCTGGTAAATGATCAAAAATGTTCTGGCCTTTAACACCTAGATGATAATACATTAGACCTTTTTTCTATCCGGTTAAAATTTTGCAGCATCTATCGCTACCAGATAAGCTTTAAAAGATCGAATCCAAAGTTTCCATTCCAAAGGTGGTTCCCCATGTTCTTGTAAGAAGGGTGCAGGCGGAAATATACTTTGCATGATGGTGAAGGAGAAAGAGGGAAAAAAACAGAGCGTGCAAGTCGCTGAGAAATACTCTTGTACTCAGTATTGGAGTTGTGTGCACATTACAGAGATGTATGGAAAAGTGCAGATAAAATGTGTGCACATCCTAGCAGTAGATCACGTTAAATCACATTAAATTTACACAACTGTGTAAATCGCTGCGGTGTAAGCTTGACCAAAACGAGAAATTGCTTTTCAAGATTAGTTTGCACGTCACAGAATTGTAGCCGTGCAATGTTGAAAAGGACCACTGGGGACAATGTGAGGAAATACACACTTTCATCACTATGATCCTAGCACTCTATGATCTTCCAGGAAGAAGCTGTAAGGAAGAAAGAGAAAGCAGCTCAGAAGCAGAGTAGGCAGCTCAGATACGGAGTCTCAACAGCTCGGACACAGAGTCTCAATAAGTAAGAAATGACAAGGTTAGAAAATAACAGTCTCACCTTGAATGTTCACTTACGAGTGAACCAGCATTTGAAGGCTTGTTCAGGGTTACTCTCTGGCCCCTGCTTAAAGTCGATGCCTGGGTTCCAGATCATCAACAATTGTGTAGTAAATAAGTCCACACAGGTTGTAGTGAAAACTGCAGCCTTTAATACATCTTCACACATCCAGTACAAAAGGGACTGACTCGTAGAACTCGAGTCCTCCAGTGACCTCACAAGATTCTCAGGCTAACCTTCTAATGCTTACATCACCACAACAGGTTGTGTGGTATTTAAAAAGTAGGACATTTATATTTAGGGCCTGATTTCGATGTCAGGCGGAATTCCTTCCGCCCAACACCGACTCGATCCAGGGACCGACCAACACCCGGTCGGTGGTATCGACCATCTCATTAGGATACGATGGAACACTGTTCGGTCTCATTCCTATATTTCACTATGGGAGCATGCATTACAGTCATAAACTGCCCATAATGCCTTGTCCTATAGTGAAATGGGAGGTGTGATTCATCCCTGCAACCCGTGGTAGGTACCTCAAGGTGCCTACCACAACTGGAGGCCGTGCACCAAAGGAGGCCCTGCTGGGGGCCCCCAACACACTTTCTGACATGGCTTCCACGTTGGATAGAAAGGCATGGAAACCATGTCGGAAAGCGTGCATTGTAATCTCGAGGGAGGAAAGGCCTGCCCTTGTGATGACTAGCCGGCTTCCGACTGGTGGATGGGCTCTCCGAGCCCATCGGAAGTCAGCCGAATGACTGGCCAGTTTCCTTTCTGACAACTTCCTTATTTATGAGTCAGTCAGAAAAGAAACCGAGCGGTCCACCATGATGCAGCCCTGTGCCTTTACTGGCCGCATCGTAATCGCCCCCTTAATGTTTTGCATGCTCAGGCAGTGAAAAACCTTCAAAGTTGTTTTTCACTTTGGCAAGTCTGGTTTCCCCATAGGTTAACACCGTTTTTTACTTTTACATTTAATACATGATACCTTTAGCTTGGGAATAGCTAGAAAAATAGTTAAATGACTTATTTCAATAGTAATTTAATCTACAACTTAATAGTCTTGTCTGAGTTAGAAATACTTTTTGGGAAATCACACTGTTAGGAAGTTGTCACTTTCCTACCTAAAACCAAAAGGCTTGCTTGTCAGTGTCCTTCTGCACTGACCCCTCATGGATATCCTGGGGTGAACTGTGTATTGCTCCCACACAGTGGACACAGGGCTCTGGGTGTGCTGGGAGAGACTCCTCCCTTTACAGGAGGATATAGGGGTTGTGCCCAACCCCTTACTGAGTTTCACATGGTGCCTACCTTGTCACCAGCAGATGAGGCTCACATATAAACCTGCAACTCTTTTTCCTCTCTAGTTAATCTGTCTCCAAACCCAGGAGAGGGGAAGAACTGCCTAGTACTGGTTTAAGGGTTGGACATGGCTTGTCTTCTTCCTACAAGCTGGCAGTGGGCATAAAAGTGGACTCAAGAGATCCCCCCTCAGAACATTGAAGAATTAGAAGGACTGCTGTGCTGTCTGGGACACCTGAAGGAAGACTGTGTCTACCTAATTTGAACTTAAGACCCCCGAATTGACTCCAATGGTCAGTTGGCTGACCATCCATTGGAGCTAAAAGGGATACTACAAGCACTTCTCTCCCTGCAACAGCCCCACTGACCAGTTCTAACTCAACGTGCCCTGGACCCTGCTGCTGGCCTCTGCTGGAGTGAGTCTTACTTCCTAAGTGGTGCCCCACAGGTCCTGTACCCTTGGCTGGTGTTTGAGTATACTCATTCTGTTTGCAAACTGCGAGAATTGGGCCCTTGAAACATTTTGCCAACATTCGTCCTGGAGAGCGAACAGAGACCGGGGTGCAGTTGAAGCCACAGCTTCAACTTGATGCTTTGGCCCGCTGAAGGAGATCTGACTTTCAGAAAAGTTTCTAAATCCAATCATAGATGGATTTACCACCACTGATACTGTGCAGCATCCGATCAACATCAAGGCTTTTGTGTGCAAAGACTTCAAATTTCATTCACTTGGCTCTTTCCCGTCTTTGTCGATGACTGCATCAGGACCCTACTCTTCACCACCCACCATCTTTAAGCCCCACTTCTGATCCAGATTCTAGCTTGTCCCAAAGATGACTCCTCAAGAACCATTTTTCCTCCGTAAAAGTTTCTAAATCAGAAGGTAAACTTTCCACCAGGATGCACTTGATCCCTGTATCAGACTTTTGGTGTCTTCTTATTTATTTCATCAGTCTCTATTTTTCTCAACTGGTTTTGGATTTTTCTTATGTTGTGTTTTCCCTTCACTACTGTTTGAATACTGCATACAAACTCTACACTTTGCCTCTAAGTTAAGTCTGATTACTTTGTGCCAAGCTACCAGAGGGTTAAGGACAGGATTACTTAGAGACTTGAGAGGTTCACCCTGATAAGGATTGTGATTATTGTTTAATATGGGTTCTTACATTGAGTCATAAGCAATAGCTAGCAGGCTAAAAATGTAGTGCTTCATTTGAGTCAGGTTTGCAAACCAATAAATAGCATTAATTTCAGAGTTCAGGCTGTAATCAAGCTGTCTCTTGCACTCTTGCATCATAGAGTCTGGTTGAGGCTCCTGAAAAAGTTAAGGGCTGCTTGGTAAATCTGGAGTAACGCAAGGTAGTGCAAGTCACTGATGTGTGTTAATCTGCCCCGTGAAGGTGTTCCAAGGGTGTAATGTGGGTGTTCTCGTCCATCCACACATGCATTTCCAGATTTACCAACTCTGGTAAACCTGCAAAACCCTATCTACCAAATGTAAGAAATGGAGTTGTTGGTTGACTGGGGTGTAGGACTCTGGTCAGGCAGCAACCACAATCCTTGTCAGGGTGAAGCACAAGCCAACCCTAAATTGACCTCAACCCTCTGGTAGCTTGGCACAGAGGATTCAGACATTGTGTAAAGTATTTGTGCAAACAGTAATAACGTGAAATAACCACACAAACAGGATACCACACCAAGTTTTAAATAGAGTTTTTAACAAATAAAACAAAACCAAAACAACAAAAATCCATACAACCACAGTAGTGTAATTGGGCCCTATGTGTTGTTGATTGTTTTAGTGTCTTTAGCCTAATGCGTTTATTTTGATTTCTCCATGGTGGTTTGGGAATTTTAGTGTATTTTTCTACTTTACAATTGAATGCCCCACGCAGTGCCATTACACAAATTTCCTACTGCTTCTCCTATTGCTATGTAGGGTAGAGCAGCAGTGTGCGCGTGGGTGATGGTGATGTAAGTACAATAATGCTCATTATGCCAGCAGGTGAAATTGCAGCTAAATTACTTTCTACACAGACCAACACAAATATCACCCTGTAATTGCAACTGATGGCACTAAATTATCAGCAACAGCTGCCTCCTAACCATCTGCCACCTGATCTCTGACCACAGCTCCAAAGTACCTCTGACTGTGCCGAAAAAAAGACCTTCTGCCATATGTGTACGGTAATTATTTGGAGCCAGTGTTTGCCAGTGGGCACCAATGGCACATCTTTTAAGGATTTGGGGCTCTTTTTGTTTGTCCTGCATCAGCAGTCCCAATTACAAATAAATACAAACATCTTGGAAAATGGTTTGGTTATTTCACTGACTGTATTGAACAGCATCCATGTTGTTGTTGACATTTCATTTGTTTATTTAAAGTGTTTATTAAGCACACACTTACCAAATATGTCCTGGTGCTGATAGAAGACCTAGCAATGAAAGTAATTCTGATCAATTACTGATGGAATATCCAAGTTTTTAGCAGGTGATTAAGTTAGTTTGGTTTCTCAAGTGCTACAAAAACAAATTCCCCTTAGTGGCCAATATCTGCCCCTTGTGAGTTTTCTTGAATCTAGGACCTTGTAAGAGGCATACAGAGATGAGTGCATCGTTCTAGACGGAGTATACAAAGGAATAAGATGTCAAATAAAAACTCAACCAAGGTCATGCAAAGCCTTAAAACAAATGCCTAGGGTCTAAAACAGAATGCGTTTCTCAATGGAAAGCACATGACGTTAATGAAGATGACTGAAAACGTGGACCTGGCATGGAATAGTAAGTAATAAGCATGCTGCACAATTCTGTCTCAATTGGAGATGGGAATTTGATATGGTGGTAGCCTCAAATAATAATACTATTGTTTAAATACACATATAATATGTCAAAAATATTGACTCACACTTTATTGACTACGTTATTATTGCCTAAATAATTAAAGAATCATTAATAAAAAGATAAAAATATTTTTTCCACATAAAAAATACTCCCCCAAAAACTTGTTATACACTTATTTAAATTAAATCCACAAAATACTTACCATTCATCCAAAATAAATTATATCTCTAAAATATATACAATAACCCCCCAAAATGTTGACTAACTACAAACATTGACACACCTACCTATATATATATATATATATACTGGGCTGAATTTGTTTTGAAGTCATCATCAATGGCGTGATTGAGCGATGTGGCACAAGCCCACTAGGGCGATACTTTACCAAGGATTACACATGTTGAGTGTTTTGTGTGCATAAACACCAAACTAGCAATTATTTTTGGGGCGCCAATAGCCCGAGCAGGATGGCACTGTGAAATTTCACATGACTGCAGCAAAAACTTTTTTGAACACTTAACATGCCTTGATTTTATTTGTTTGCCTTGCAAATACGATGGCCATTGGAAATATGACTTCCATCAATTGTTTTCCATCTCTAAATAATATCATGATATTAATGTTTACATGATTGGTTTATTTAAACATTATTAAGGGACACTGTACTAACTGAATGTTTTCTTTGTGTCTATGGATCACGTGGTAAAAATCAAATCAGAGCATGTAACTTTAAAAAGAATGATGGTACTGGTAAGCTCCACCCGTGAGCAAGAGATCGGCTGATCTCAAAACGCGTTGGGTGTTTTTTCTTGCCGATTAAAAGCTGAAAGCACCGTTCATTGTATTGGGGCTCCGACTCTGTTTTTTTCCATCAAAGAAGGATTGTAAACCAGGAGTGTGTGTATATTGAGGGGTTGGCGAACCCCGTCGGGAGCCCACCGTCTTAAGAGGCAGAAGCACGCCACCTCAGCGTGTGTTTATATATATATATAACAATGTTCCTGTTTCACCAATCCGTGGTGAATAGAAGATCAGGTAAGGACCTCTTTACGTGATTTTTCCGTAATCAAAACAGATGAAAAGAAGCAGCAACGATATTATCCAGTGAAGTATAAATATTTATTCCACAAGGATGAAATAAACAGACATAGTGTTGTCCATGACGCGTTTCACTCCTAAAAGGAGCTTGTTCACATAACGCACCCCGTAGTTTAACCACATTTTATAATCAGTGCACAGGTGATTTGATTCAAACACAGGAAAGTGCAGTAGTGAAAATAAAGAAAAGACTATAATAGGCGCCATATTGCAAGTACAACTATAAAAAATGCCTTATAAATCTTATCACTTTTATGGAAATCTCAAATTATTGTGAAATGGTTTGCTCAATTCATAGAAAATTAGTAACTATGTACATAATTCATCCCAAACAATGCATGAAATATGTAAAAGATAAAAAATAACCGACAAGTGTAATTTATCCTGGTACATTTTAAACAATATGCATTGATTAATGATTTAAATTCACAACTCTTGTAAGTGACAAGAGATGGAAATCTGGAAATAATCGACAAGTGTCTTAGTCGAAAGTACATTATAGTAACATACAAAAAGATGAGCAAAAAAACCAATAGACGTTTCAGATCATATCCATATTAAGAAAGTCCATCATCAATAATTCATTTTATGGAACAACATTTTAGATGTAATCCAAAGGGAATTTTTTTCTTTTCGCATTCGACAAGTTTAGTTGGCAGTAGAAAATCATGTTGCAAAATATGGCCTAAAATATAAACAAAAAATACATTTATGAAAAAGGACATGACTAGAGCGTGCTAAATCATTGAATAAACAGTGTATAAAAAGTATTAATAGAAAGCTACAGCAGAGAGACCTAAAGAACAAAAACCAAAATGTAGCCAATTTTTTAAAATTTAACTCTAGATTACAGTGTATAATCAGAACATTGCAAAATTGAGATGCAGATCAATACGTTAGAGAGCAGTTAAAAAATAAACCCAAGGTATCTCATAAGACACCAAAACTAAAATGAGGTGCTGCATAGACATAATCTTTTACACATACAGTTAGGATGCCCATATTTTACATTTTTGACTAAATTACAGAAAGACATGTAAATCTTCTGTAAGATTAAGACCATTGGGAGCTCTAGTATCGAGTAAGAGAATAAGATGTGCTTCCTTTTGTCTCAATAAACGTTCACGATTGCCACCCCGGCCGGGGACTGGTACAGAACATAAGACAGTATACTCTAGGTCTTTCAACTGATTGTTATGAACAGCTTTAAAATGTCTAGCGACAGGATAATCACTATTACTGTTCACAATTGCGCGTATATGCTGTAATATGCACTGATGCACAGGGAGTTTTGTGCTCCCAATATATTCCAAATTGCAGGTACATCTTAATTTGTAGACTGCAAAGTCTGACCTGCAAGTCAGATGTTCTTTTATAGGAATTTTTGTGTCGCTGAAAGCCGATGTATAGTATGTTGAATTGAGGGCAAAGGTACATGCGCGACACGAAGTGCATTTAAAAAAAACAGTTTTAAAAAACCATGGTTTTTTTGGTAGAACTTCCGGCATTGGTCTGTCTAGGGCATCACGCATTGAAGGTGCTCGTCTAAATGTGATTGATGGCAATGTGGGTAAAATTGGATTCAGAATATTATCCGTAAGGACAAATGGCCATTCGGAACAGATAATGCAGCGAATAGCTCTTTCTTGTGAACTAAAGGTGGTAATTAGTCTGATCGAGCATTCCATTTGAAGATCTGAAGCAAGTTTAGGTTCCAATAGTATATTACGATCTAGGGATTTTGCTTTAACAAGAGAATTGAATTGAATTGAATTGAAAATAAACTTATAAACGCGCAACTTTGCCCGAAGGCATCAAGGCGCCTACAAAGAAAATCAGAAAAAAAAGAAATAAAAGGCTGAAACCCAAAGCTAAGGATATGCTCTGCCAAAGAGCCAAGTTTTTAGAGCCTTTCTGAAAGAAGGCATTGAAGGTAGGATCCTGATCTCCAGGGGAACTATATTCCACCATCTTGGAGCAAGATTTGAGAAAGCTCTGCCTCCCCATTTAGCTCTGCGCACCCGAGGTACAGTAAGGAGCAATTTCGACGAGGAGCGAAGGTTCCTCTCAGGAGAGTACAAGGAGAGGAGATTTTTTATACCTCCAGTCTCCTTCTTGTTTAAGGCACCATACGCCAGGCACAACACTTTGAATGAGATCCTGGCATCAATGGGGAGCCAGTGCAGAGATTTCCTGGCAGCGGTCGCAGACGACCTTTTCGGAAGATCAAGGACAAACTTCGCCGCAGCATTTTGCACTGATTGAAGACCTCACAACAGACCTTTATTAGCCCCTGCATATAAAGCATTGCAATAGTCGAGCCTAGATGTTATCAAAGCTACGACCGTCTGTTTTCGAGCTTGCACAGATAGATAGTATTTGATTTTGCGCAAGATTGCAATGATGCCCCAGCAGGTAGAGATGGTCCGCCTTACTTGAAGAGCCATGTTAAGGGAGGGATCGATCATGACCCCCAGATTTCGTGCTGCCCGCGTTGGAGCCGGACAGGTCCCCAGAGATTCAGGCCACCATTCCGCCGACCAGATGTCTTCCTTCTCGCCGAATACGAGGATCTCTGTCTTTTCGCCATTTAGCCGCAGTGAATTGTTAATCATCCAGAGGGCGACTGCCTCCATACAGAGTCTAAACTTGGAGGCAGAGGAGCTGACAGACTTGGCGAGAGACATTAAGATCTGCGTATCATCGGCGTAAGACACTACCTCCATCCCAAAAGATCTAATGAGCCTGGCCAGGGGGGTCACATAGATATTAAACAGGGTCGGACTTAACGCCGACCCCTGTGGGACCCCCCAATTCAGTGGCAGGGATGGAGATAGGAACTCTCCCAGCTTTACTCTCTGTTCC
Source organism: Lissotriton helveticus (assembly GCF_964261635.1). Lineage (NCBI taxonomy): Eukaryota > Metazoa > Chordata > Amphibia > Caudata > Salamandridae > Lissotriton > Lissotriton helveticus. The sequence continues at coordinate 245,496,798 of NC_136069.1, read as the reverse complement.
CTCCGGTCCAGGAAAGAGGACAACAAGCTTAACGCCTGCCCCTCCACCCCTATCTCCCTCAGACGAGATGTTAGAACGAGGGGAGACAGGGTGTCAAATGCAGCTGTGAGATCCAGAAGGATCAGCAACGTACTTCCGCCCCTATCGACCGTGGTGCGGATGTTATCAAGCACCACGGTAAGGGCGGATTCCGTGCTATGACCCCTCCGGAAGCCATGCTGCGAGTGATCCAAAAGACCGGCGGAATCCAGAAAGGAAGAAAGGTGCTGGTGTAGATGGATTTCCAGCATCTTGGCTGGGGCTGGGAGCAGCGAAATGGGGCGGACATTTTTCAGCACTTCTGGGTCCAGTGACGGCTTCTTCAAGAGCGGCTTCACAACCGCTTTCTTCCATTGGGAAGGGAAAATACCCTCGCTTAAAGCCTTATTCATTATTTGAAGTAGCGGGGGCAGGAGGGTCTCCTTGCATTGTTTAAGGATGTGAAGAGGACAGGGATCCAGGGGTGAACCAGATTTGGTCTTAATCATAAGGACTTCTAGTTCCTGTAAGGTAAGTGGAGGAAAACTAGACAGCGAGATCGAACTTGCGTGTCCGACTGGTTCAGTACAAAGGGAGATCTGAGGTGCGAGAGGGGCAGGTGGAGATACAGAGATCCTTTGGAGCTCAAGAGTCGCAACAATATCGTCAATTTTATCTTGAAATAATTCAGCTATGTTATCACAGAGCTGCTGTGAATTAATAACAGGATCAGGGGTCTTCAGAGTGATTAAAGAGTCAACGATGTTGAAAAGCTCTTTCGGTGAAGTGAGAGCCCCAGTGAGATTTGAAAAATATTCTTGTTTAATTCTAATAAGCTCCATCCTGTATTCCCTCAGAAGATTTTTATGAGATTCCCTATCCTGCATGCTTCCACTAGATCTCCAACACCGTTCCCGCCTTCTACAGGCTTGTCTTAGTAGCCTTAGGGATTCAACATACCAGGGGGCCGAAGCCTGCTCTAATGTTTTTTTGGTGTACCCCCTTCTGAGAAACCTTTCTACAGAGGAGTCTAAACATACATTAGCTGCTATTGTATCACTACAGATACGCCGAATTCGAATGAATTCACCGTAAGGGATGCTGTTAATAGTTTGAGTCGGATGCGCACTGTGGGCATGCAATATGGAGTTTCCTGCGGTGGCTTTGCAGAAAAGTTTGGTTTTCAATTCAGCATTCTCCACATACATTTGAACATCCAAAAACTCTGCTACATCCTTATTGATAGATGCCGTGAATTTTAGATTTAACTCATTGTTGTTAATTTCATTAACAAAAGACATAGCCTCTGTCACAGTTCCATTCCAAAAAATACACACATCATCGATGTAGCGCCAGTAGTGGGAAATGTATGGCAACCATTTGGCGCGTGTGATCCTGAGGACGCGGTCCTCCCACCAGCCAACATGTAAACATGAATAACTGGGGGAGAAGCACGAACCCATTGCCACACCACGCAATTGTTGGTAGATGTTACCTTGGAATTTGAAATAATTTGAGGTTAGACAAATCCGTATAATTTCCAGCAGCATTGTATTGTGTCCTCGAAACATAATGTCCCGTTTATTTAAGTAGTACTCTGAAGCATGCAAACCCTGAGAATGGTTGATCGAGGTATACAATGACTCAATGTCCATTACCAGAAATATATAGTCAGAATGCCAACATACATTTGTCACCTTCTTGAGAAAGTCTGTGGTGTCTTTGAGATACGAGGGTAAAGAAATCATAAAGGGTTGTAGGAAAAAATCAACATATTTAGAAATCTTTTCATTGATACTACCAATCGCTGAGATGATCGGACGCCCAGGTACTGGGGATACCAACTTATGAATTTTGGGAAGGAAATACAAGAATGGATTAATTGGATTTTCAACATTGAGAAAATTGAACTCATTCTTAGAGAGTAGACCTGACTTATACCAATTTGATAGTCTCTTCCAGGTGGCCACTTCAGTATTTATCATAACATGCTGACTAGATATATATATATTACCTACTGGGGATCGCCAGTAGGTAGTTATAGTTAGGACCTAGTTTCCATAGGAAATCCGCAACATTCTACTGGGAAAAACGTTGGCGCCGGTTGATGAATCATCGCAAATTTCTCAAAGAAGATGGCCCGCTCTGCTCCGCTCCTTCCCTGAAAGTTTTGGAGGAATTTGTCAAGTGGGGGCTGAGAAAAAAGGGGGGTCCCAAAACGTGTTTTCCCCATGTTATTTTCCATAGGACGATTAGACACGGCTACAGCCGGAACTGCTGAACGGAATTACAAGAAGTTTGGCAAAATGGTAGAGTCTGATTCGCAGATCACAATTTTGCTTAAATGGTGTAAATCCCACCAGTAGTTCTTGAGAAAATCAAAAGAAAAAAAAAGTATATATATAGAAGCGTGCACCGTGCGCGCACCCGCGTATCGGATGTGCGCAAGCGGAATTCTGATTAGCTGTTAGACGTTTGTCAACATTCCAATCCGTGGAAACCAGGAAGTGTTGGCCGCCATTTTGTCACTCCGAGGCAGAAGAGAGACAAAAACAAAAGTGGAGAACGTGTAAAGGGGCAGAGTAGAGACTCCCTGACCCCTTAGGCCTTCTCAGGGGGTCCCTGAAGGACCCCGAAGGGCAAAAAAAAAAATAAAAAAAAAATTGCGAGGTGCGCGCACGGTGCACGCACCTCTGAGGCACAAGAGAGTAAAAAACAAAAGTGGAGAACGTGAAAAGGGGGCAGGGTAGAGACTCCCTGACCCCCTAGGCCTTCTCAGGGGGTCCTTTAAGGACCCTGAAGGGCAAAAAAATTTTTTCAAAAAAATCACGAGGTGCGCGCACAGTGCACGCACCCCAGAGGCAGAAGAGAGTGAAAAACAAAAGTGGAGAACGTGAAAAGGGGGCAGGGTACAGACTCCCTGACCCCCTAGGCCTTCTCAGGGGTCCCTGAAGGACCCCGAAGGACAACAAAAACATTTTGTTTTATTTTTTAAATCGCGAGGTGCGCGCACGCAGCCCCGAGGCAGAAGAGAGTGAAAAACAAAAGTGGAGAACGTGAAAAGGGGGCAGGGTAGAGACTCCCTGACCCCCTAGGCTTTCTCAGGGGGTAAGTGAAGGACCCAAAAGAGCAAAAAAATACATAAAAAAATAAAATCATGAGGTGCGCGCCGGTGCACGCATCCCCGAGGCAGAAGAGAGTCACAAATAAAAGTGGAGAACGTGAAAAGGGGGCAGGGTACAGACTCCCTGACCCCCTGGGCCTTCTCAGGGGGTCCCAGAAGGACCCTGAAGGGCAAAAAAAACATTTTTTTAAACCGCGAGGTGCCCGCACCCCTAAGGCAGAAGAGAGTGAAAAACAAAAGTGAAGAACTTGAAAAGGGGGCAGGGTAGAGACTCCCTGACCAGCTAGGCTTTCTCAGGGGGTCCCTGAAGGACGTCGAATGGCCCAAAAAAAATATATTTTTTAAATCGCTATGTGCGCGCACAATGCACGCACCCGTACGCACACGGTGCGCATACGTCGGCAAAAAAAATAAAAAAAAAATACAGTAAAATAACAAGTTTGAGTGTTTAGACTTTGGTTGGCTCTAAAAAGAGCTATTGTGTTCATTGAGTGTTTTTTGTACCTACAAGTAAGTGCCGATGCAGAGTCAAGTTGTTGTGGTATATAGAACCCATACCATAGTCTCTGAGGAAAGCAGAAACAGACTTATTCAAATGTTTCCTTGCTTTCTCAATCTGTGGACAATATTGGTTGGACCAGTTCAATTTTTGCCTTTGGCATATATTAGAATATACAAAGGCAGTTTATGGAAAAAAGTGACATGAATTGCCCAAATGTGTCCTTTAAAAGCATTTCCAGACCTACCCCAGTCAAAGTGCCGAGGTCATTGCCACCACAGTGCACAATTATGAGGTCAGGGTGTGGGAGATGCAAAAAGAATTTTACCAATGGCATCAATCGGTGACATCTCAATCCTCTCTGGCCAATCCACATAATATCCACATTTGGTAAATCAAGGTTGAGAAAGCATCTATTTGCTGCATACCTTTCACTCCCGAAAATATAGCTGTGTCCTACAATCCACACTCTAAGCATCTTGAAGGGAGATCTGGTTGTACTCAGATGGGCTCTGGAAATGAAATGGCAGTTTGAAAAGAAGGAGTTTAGGAAAAAATGTGGATGAGATTCAGTGCACTTGAAAAAAAAGAAATGATTGCTGGTTTCTGAAAATTCAACATTGAAAACTAGGGTGCATGCTACTGTTTTTTAAAAGGAGAAATGCTAATGGTTGAGAAAAAGTCATTGAAAGGAACATTGCACAGGATAAGCTGGTGTATTGAGAAGTCAAACACCCATGCTGGTTTGGTTTGCAGATGAACTTTTCACCTGTGTGTTCAGTTAGGTGTTCTATGGAGTGTTACCATGGTAACAGGCAGAGAGAGCAGTGGGGGAAGGTTGAATATTTTGTGAAATTGAAAGTGTTGCAATGTAGAACCAATTAAAATGTTAGTTTGGTTTTGAATTTGTGTGGGAAGAAATTTCATTGGTTATCTACATGAATATGTGTGGAAAATGGGAGGGAAGCAATGCCATTCTATGGTTCCAGTGACTGGTGCACAATTCAGAGATTCTGCTTAAGAAACTCTGGTGTGTGATTGACACTTTTCTAAATCTACAAAAGGATTATTAAAGGTGAATTGTTAATTTGTAAAGGGATCTATGTTGTGCACTTTAAGTTAATAAGAAAACTGTGTTCTAATATAGAAGCAGGAGTTTATTTGTATAGAGTCTGATTCGGAATTTGTCTGCTTTGGGAAAAACATTGTGATAGGAGCATTTGGTATGTAACCACTTGGATGCTAAGGGCTTTTCCATCCTTCTCATGTAATTTCCATTGAAATGAATGGCAACTCCATGACGAGCTGAGCTCGTCATGAGCGTCGAAGGGGTTAATGTGTTTGAGGAGATATTCTTTTGCAGTGCAGTGCTGTTGTTAAAAATATAGAGTGTGTACATGAAGTGGTCTAACCACTTAAACACTTGTATATCAGGGTTAGAATTCTCAGATAGTCTCCTTGCAGTCTAGTAAACATTCTGGGTGTGCTGCACAAATGCCATAGAAAATCTTTCAGTAGCATGTGGCAGAATAATTTGCTTAGTTGATGTGTTTAAAAATCTGGGAATACATGTACTCATGAAGTCAGGCTTTAGGACTTGTAGTGCTAGAAAGTCCTATGCAGCATGTGTGTCAGGCCTCTTAATTCCCAAATAGTCTCCATGCTGTGTAATAAAGATCCTGGGTGTGCTGTAGAAATGCCATAGCAGCTCTCCCTGTAGCATGTAGTAATCATTTCAGTGAATCTTCATTTCTACATTCTCAGTTCCACCTTGACCCCCTACACTGCCTGAACACCACTGCACTGTCCTAAACCCTGAAACACCATCCCTAGCAAAACCTGCTAAACTCTATCAACACTACTGCACTGCTCTAAACCCTTAAACAGCACTCCCAGCAAGACCCTCTTTCACTGTAGTAATCATTTTACTGAATTGCAAGGGATACTGTCATTTGCCTAAGATCACAGTGTGAGTCAGTATTCATTTCAGAAAATTGTGGCGGAATAATTTGCTTAGTTGATGTGTTTAAAATATGGGAATACATGTACTCATGAAGTGAGTCAGGCTTTAGGACATGTAGTGCTAGAAAGTCCTATGCAGCATGTGTGTCAGGCTTCTTAATTCCCATATAGTCTCCATGCTGTGTAATAAAGATCCTGGGTGTGTTGTAGAAATGCCATAGCAACTCTCTCTCTGTAGCATGTAGTAATAATTTCAGTGAATTTTCATTTCTACATTCTCAGTCCCACCTTGACCCTCTACACTGCCTGAACACCACTGCACTGTCCTAAACCCTGAAACACCATCCCTAGCAAAACATGCTAACTCTTTCAACACTACTGCACTGCTCTAACCCCTGACACAGAACTCCCAGCAAGACCCTCTTTCACTGTAGTACTCCTTTTACTGAATTGCAAGGGATAATGTCATGTGTCTAAGATCACAGTGTAAGTCGATGTGGCAGAATAATTTGCTTAGTTGATGTGTTTAAAAATATGGGAATACATGTATTCATGAAGTGAGTCAGGCTTTAGGACATGTAGTGCTAGAAAGTCCTATGCAGTATGTGTGTCAGGCCTCTTAACTCCATGCAGTGTAATAAAGATCGTGGGTGTGCTGTAGAAATACCATTGCAACTCTCTCAGTAGCATGTAGTAATCATTTCAGTGAATTGCAAGGGATATTTTGATTTGTCTAAAATCAGAATGTGAGAGTGTGTTTTTGGGAATATTATGACAGAATCACTTGCTTGGTGCATGTGTTTGCAGACATGGGAATACATGTACTCATGGAGTGAGTTAGACTTTAGGACATGCAGTGCTTTATTCTCCTAGCCCTTGCATGATACCATACACTGCCTGAACACCACTGCACTGCCCTAACCCTGAAACACCATCCCGAGCAAAACCTGCTACACTCTTTCAACACTACTGCACTGCTGTAAACCTGAAACACCATGCTCAGCGAATGCCGCTATAATAACATATAGTGCTTCTAATTGCTATGTAGTATGCTAGTAGTGGTCTATAATTGTAAAAAAAAAAATTAACATGTTTTTTTTTCTTCACAACAGATTTTAATTATCTACAGAAAGGAAAAACAGCATGCCTTCAAAGAGTGAGAAAAGAAAAAGATATAAACAGGCTTACTTTTCCAAGAAAAAACAAGTACAAGATGTATCTGAACAGCAATGTGTGGAAAAAAAGAAGAAAGCTCCTGGTAAGACAACAAGGGATTTTATAAGGAAAATAACACAAACTAAAAAAAGTGTGGAGAATCAGGAAAACAAAGAAATTATCTGTAACTACAAAGAAAAAACAGATATTGTGTATAGTAATAGACGAAAAAATCAGTTTGTTGAAATTCGCAAGCGAATGTTTTATAACAGAGTTGTTTTAAATTTATTAAAAAATATAAACAATTGTAAAAGAAAAACAGCTTTTTATAACAAAAAGAAACATATTGAAACAATTGTTGAGAATACTTTGAATTAAAAAAAAAGTTGTTCATTTTAGTAATCAATAGGATTTGAACACTAGGGAAAAGACTAATTAATAGAATAATTTTTGTAATGTTTTTTCTTACGAATGGAAACATAGTTCAAGTTGTGAGCCGTTTTTTAATGAAGAGAGTTACCTTCAGAGTGATGATTTGTTGCATGCAGTTGACACCAGTGGTCGAGCTTATGAGGTTAAGAATGGTTGTCCGATTGAAAAAGAGAAAATTGTCCCTAGAAATGCAGAAGAGGTGTTAGCTGATGAAGTTTTGGGGAGATGTCCTAAGGCTCTAGTGTACACTTGAAATTGTAGTAGTATTTGTAGTGTACGACAGGATTCAATTGATTTTTTTCGCAATTTTTTACGTAAGTGTAGTAAGATAAGTGTTAAACAAAAGATTAAGATGTTGCAAGAATTAGACCCTTGCACAGTGAAAGAAAAAATGGGTTTCAAGGTCATTCTCTGGCTTGTCTTTCAAAAAAAGTATGTCAGAGTGTTTTTCACCATTTCAGGATGTTAGCAGTGCATCATACTCAAGTGAGGAAATTAGTGAGAAGGTTGTATTATGCAAAAAGTCGAGCACTTAAGCTAAAACAGTTAAACAGAGCTCTTTTGCATGGATCTGTATTAGATGTATTCAACATTTGTGAAGAAATTGAGGATAGTTACTTTGGTCCTGAAGAAGACAGTGCAGAAACAGATACATTAATAGAAGAAAATGTGGAAGAAAATGTACAGAATTTTAGTACAGAAAATTTTGAGCAAGAAATTACAAGGTTTAAGGTCATTTCGGGTGAACGGCCAAACTTTTCTTGTATTTGTTGTAGATGAATTCATTATAAAAATCAGACCAGGTTAGTTGATCTATATTTAAAAAGGGAAAAGGAGAATAATAATGAGTGGAAGGAATTTGCAACTTATTTGTTGGTAGAGAATTGTTTTGATTTGGGTTCTGATCAACGTATTTGTAAATATTTTTATAACAAATTAAATGAAAACAAAATGCCTGCTAGAGCTGTACATAATAATCTTGAGTTGGTAAATATTCCTTCTGAACTGATGGGTTTAAATACTTATGAGTCTATTCTTATTCAATGTGTGCATCCATTTCAGGCTATTGTTCGTATGGAGCCTAAGACAGGGAAATTGCCTCCTTCAGATTTACAGAGAGGATTAAAGGGAAGAGTTGTATATTTGTCTCTAGATTTAAAGAAAAATATTGAAACAATTGGTGTAGAAAATGTGGAAGAGGAACCTCTAGTTATTCTTGTTAATGGCGTTCCTACGAAGAGTAAGAAAATCTGGCAAGAATTAGTGGATGTTAGGATAGTGAAAAAGGCAACGTTGTATTTGGTAAACAATAATCTATACTATAAAAATTTATATGTAGGAGAAGAGGAAACAACTGTAGAAGAGGACAGTGATTTGTCAACTGCACAAATTGAAAAAGTGGATGTATCCAGAACTGAAGAAATTTATGAACATTATAGTGTGCATCCACTTCACTCTAAAGAAGTAATGGGGAATATTATTGAGTTATTACAAATGAAAGAAGCGAAAGGAAGTCCCATTAGTGTATGGGAAGAAAGCTTGGAAGCTCGTTGTTTCCTTCAGTTATTTCCAACAGGCAAAGGTGGACGATATGATGAACAACCTGTGCAGATTCCTGCATCTGAATACCGGACATAAAGATTATATCTAAAGATCCAAGGTTTCGCCAATGTATTCCATATTTCTTTCATCTTCTGTTTGAGAGTGACTTGTCTGGACTTTCTTATGCAGTGAACCATATACTAAAAAGTGGAGTACATCTGCAAAATGTTTCGGCAAAGGACTTTATGGATAAAGTCCAACAGAAAGATACTGTTTTGGAATCACAGCTAATTAATCTCATGGCATATCAGCGTGGTACTAATGAGTATTGGTACCGTCGTCATGGGGAATTGAAATGTATGCTAAGAAACTTAGGAACTCCTACATGGTTCCTTACTCTAAGCTGTGCAGAGTATGCTTGGGAAGATTTACTTCAATTTCTTCGAGAGGCAAATGCAAACATAGAAAATATAGAATAAAAGACACCTGGAGAACTGTGCTCTTTGTATCCAGGTAATGTATGCAGGTATTTCAATCATAGATTTGAAGCTATGATGTCTTTTATCACAAACAAAAAAATCCTCCTCTTGGAGAGGTTCTGGATTTCTTTTGGAGAAAGGAGTATCAAGCAAGAGATGCTCCTCACATATGCTATGGATCAAAGATGCCCCCAAATTTGGAACAGATTCAGATGACACAGTGATGAGTTTTATTGAACATTATTCTACGTGTGCTGTACCAAAAAGTACAGAACAAAAGAATTTAAGTCATCAAGACTTACGGTTTCAAACCCATCGTTGTGGAAAATACTGTCGTCGAAAGTACAAATCTAAGGATAAGTTTTGCACAAAATGTCGTTTTGGATTTCCACGTCCAGTAATATCAAAAGGAAGAGTGAACAATTTTATGTCATCTTTGCGACATACTATCACAAGAAAATCACCGAAAAATACCTAAAACTTAAGAAGAAATGAAGACTCAAAATACATAAATGACTATAACCCAGTCATTTTGTCCATGTGGAATGCTAACATGGATATTCAATATGTTGCAGACAACTCCATTGCTGTGGCTCGATATGTAATGTTTTACATTACTAAATCTGAAAAGACGGAACTAAAGGAAATGTGGGAAGAAATTGCTTGTGAAAAGAACCCAAGAAAGAAATTGTACAGCTATAGTTTGAAGATGTTGTCTCATCAAGAAATCGGAGCATATGAATGTTCAGATCGCTTATCATCTGCAAGTCTATACTCCAAATCTAGAACAATCATTTGGGTGAGTTTAAGTCTTGCAAGAACACGAAACCGAGTTTTGAAATCTGTAGAAGAAATTGAGTATTTAGCAGAGAGAGAACCAGACAATACAGATATTTTGAAGACAAATATGTTGGATACATACTATCCAAATAGAAGTAATCATCTTGAGAACGTTTGTCTCTATGAAGTACTGCAAAGCTATACTTTTAAGAGGAATATTACAGAAGATATCAATAAAGGAGTATATGCTGTGATTGGATCTGAAGGATGTTTAGTGAAACAAAGAAAAGGATATTTGATTAATCACCGAAAACTGAGTTGTGAAATTCCTGACAAATAGGAATTTTACTATTTAGCTCTTTTGCAACTCTTTAAGCCATGGCGAACAGAACTGGAACTACTTGGAGATTTTGACAGTTATGAAGATTTATTCAATGCAACTAAAAATACTATAGAATGTCCTGTTTTTACTAATTATCTGAAAATGTTGAACAACGAAATACTGCAAGAAGCTACAATTGCAGTACAGATTGCTAGAGACAGTTCTCAAGACAGTCAAAGTTCTGCTTCGTTGAGTCAGGATCCACTAGGAGAACCAATTATTCAAAATGAAGCAGCAACTGCCATGGATGAGGTGGAAACAGCAATGCAACAAACTCAAGAGGATGTAATAAACTTAGGAGAATTGGAAAAACGACTAAATGTTGAGCAAAAACAAATATATGATCAAGTAACAGAACAGATTGAGCATGGTTTATATCATGAGAAAAAAGAGTGCTCATGTACGTCATTTAAACCTGTCCAACTGTACGTGAGTGGAGAAGCAGGAACTGGGGAAAAAAATTCTAATTAAAGGAATTGCAACTTATCTACAGAAAAGAACAGAGTCGTCACTCTCTTGTGTTGTTACTGCTCCGACTGGGTTGGCAGCACATAACATTAAAGGGATTACTTTACATCGTTTATTGATGCTGCCAGTAGAGCATGACAATAAATTAGAATACAACAAGCTATCTGGAGAAGCTTGTGAAGTTTCTAGAGTCTTGAAAAAAATGAAACTTCTCATTATTGATAAGGTAAGCATGGTGTCAAATTTAATGCTTGCCTTTGTGCATTTAAGAATGCAACAAATCCTTAAAACAGAGTATGATGTGTTATTTGAAGGCAAACATGTCATAGTTTTTGGAGATCTACTACAACTAACTCCTGTGAAAGGACAACCAGTATTTAAAACAGTTACACATGAAGACACCAGAAAGTGCCTGGGAAGCATTGGAAATTTTAATATTTGGTCATATTTCAAATATTCAGAACTCATTACAAATATGCGACAGGAAAAGGACGCTGATTATAAAAGTATTCTTGAAGATATAAGAATTGGAAAAGTGAGTGAACATGGCAAAGAAGCTTTACAGGCATGATTACTTACAAATTTGTTTCCAAACGAAAATATTCTTCCAGAGAATATATATAGAAAAATTTCAGAAAAGAAATCAGTGATATGCTTGATGCCAACTCTGCAAGAATGTTCAATATTCAATGAAAAAATGTTAAAGTTAGAAAATCAAGAAATTATAAAACTGGAAGCTATTAATAGAATAGAGCATGAAGAAGCTACTATTATTTTGTCAGAAAAGTTGAAGTCAAAATTGGATTCTTTAGAGAAATATATAATATCTAAAACTGCTGGTTTAGAAAAGAATCTATATGCATGTATAAATTGTCGGATAATTTTACGATGTAATAATCATGTGGAAAGAGGTTTAGTAAATGGAGCAATGGGTAATGTTGTTGATTTTGTGAATTACCCAAATAGAGATGACATTGAGTTTTTGAAAATCAAATTTGATGAAATTGAATAAGTACAACAATTGAGTCGTTGTTCAGCTCGATTTTTGCTTGTAAAAGATTTATATGTCCGCCAAAAACAGTTTCCTGTTTGTTTGGCATATGCGGTGACTATTCATAAATCTCAAGGTTTAAGTGTAGATAGTGCTTTGGTGAATATTGGAAGTACTGTGTTTAAAGAGGGTATGGCACATGTTGCTTTATCTCGAGTCAGAACTTTATCTGGATTATACTTGATTCATTTTGATGAGACAAAGATTAGTGCAGATGTAAATTGTGTAAAAGAGTATAATAGGTTAAGTAGAGAACATGCTCCCAATTTAGGTCAATATCCAGTATTTGAAAAGCGTGTGGTAAGTCGAAAAAGAAGATATGAGAACCGAGTCCATTTCGGTTGTAAGAACACTAGGTAAGAATTTTGTAAATCAGAAGGCAAACGTTGTTTGAAAGTCAATTGAGTATCATTACTGTGATTCCATCCTTTATGACATTTTAAATAAGCTGTATAATGTCCTGATGTTGTTGAAGGACAATCATGGTAAATAATTGCTGCAGTTATAAAGGTTCTTCCTGAAATTGATAATTGAGAAGCCACAACATTTTTAATTAATGTTGTCAATTTAGTTCCATCAGGTCTACATCGTTGGAACATTAAAATGACATACTGTCCATATCTTTGTATACATAATGTTGATAGCATTGCAGATTTACATTGAGTACAGACCATGCTTTGATTTGCTTGTCTAACTAGATTATTAAATGACACTGATTTGCAGTCTGGTAAAGTCAAATATATAAATCTTTCAGTGTCTATTGTAGTACTACTTGAAAAGGAGCAATTGTCGCAGTCATGCTGTCATTTATAAGAAAGGCCAAAAAGATTTTCTACATCTACACCTTCATCTTGTAAAACAACAAGCATATACATTAGAAATTCCTGACAATCCTGAAAAATTGTTTTTGACCAGAACATATGTCTAAAACATTTTGAATTTCAGAAACACTTAGTATTTTTGTTCTATCACTGCTACATTTGTCAAACACAGAATTTAATAAACAACAAAATGTTTGATCACGATTTTCAGCAATCTGTTCTTGTACAGTTTGGAGAAAAAAACAACGTTAACCACTACATTAGCATAGCATTTGACACCAGAACTGTTTTCAAACTGAAATCCAACAACATCTTTACCTGAATCCTTTTCCTTTCTGCTTACAATTACTGGTTCATCTACTTTTTTTCTTTTTGCTACAACTTCACTACAATTTTTCTCATTTCTTCTTTTTCGGCCTACCACACGCTTTTCAAATAGCGGATATTGAGGTAAATTTGGAGCATACTCTCTTCTTAACCTAATATATTCTTTTACACAATTTAGATCTGCATTTATCTTTGTCTCATCAAAATCAATCAAGTACAATCCAGATAAAGTTCTGAATCGAGATAAAGCAACATATGCCATACCCTCCTTGAACACAGAACTTCCAATATTCACCAAAGCAGTATCCACATTTAAACCTTGAGATTTATGAATAGTCACTGCATATGCCAAAGAAACAGGAAACTGTTTTCGGCGAACATATAAATCTTTCACAAGCAAAAATCGTGCAGAACAACGACTGATTTGTTGTACTTCTTCAATACCATCAAATTTAATATTTATGAATTCAAGTCCATCTCTATTTTGGTAATTCACAAAATCACAAACATGACCCATTGCTCCATTTACTAAACCTCTTTCCACATGTAAATTACGTTGTAAAATTATACGACAATTTAAAGATGCATTCAGAGTCTTTTCCAAACCAGCAGTTTTAGATATTGTCTTCTCTAAAGTATCCAATTTTGATTTCAACTTTTCAGACAAAACAATAGTTGCTCCTTCATGTTCTATTTTATCAATAGCTTCCAGTTTCACAATCTCTTGATTTTCCAACTTTAACATTTTGTTGTTGAAGATTGAACATTCTTTTAGAGTTGGCATCAAGCATGTAAGAGATTTGTTTTCAAGAATTTTCATAAAAATATTCTCTGGGAGAATGTTTTCTTTTGGAAACAAATTTGAAATTAATCGTCCATGTAAAGCTTCTTTGCCATGCTCAGTTCGTTTTCCAATTCTAACATCTTGTAGAATATTTTTATAATCTTCATCCTTTGCCTGTCGCATATTTTGAAGCAGTTCTGCATATTTGAAATGTAACCATATGTTAACATTTCCAATGCTTCCTAGGCACTTCCTGGTATCTTCATGTGTAAGCATTTTAAACACTGGCTGTCCTTTCACTGCAGTTAGTTGCAGTAGATCTCCAAAAACGATGATGTGTTTGCCTCCAAATTTGATATTTGATATTTATGGGTATTTGTAGAGCGCAGACATTCGCTCCGGAAGGAGCATCTTGTAGCTGAGTTAGCATGCAGCGAGTACGGGAGAGATGGTACATGGTGGGGAAGCTAAAACTAGATAGCTGCCAATACAGAGGTGTCTGATTGTTGGTAGATCCATGTCTTTAGGAGTTTTCTAAAGGTGCTCTCTTTGTCAGTTAATCTAAGATTGACAGGAAGATTGTTCCATGCCCTAGCTGCCAGGACGGTAAAGGTTTTCCCACCCCTGGTTTTATACTTAAATCTTGGGATGGTAACAAGATTTGTACCGGAGGATCTCAGACAACGCGAGGGGTTGTAATGTATGAAGCGCTTTGCGAAGTAATGGGGCCCTGAATTTGTCATTGTTTTAAAAACAGTAAGGAGAAGTTTAAAAAGAATCCTTTTGTGTAATGGTTGCCAATGGAGAGTGTTCAGCGCCGTTGAGGCTGATGACCTTCTGGGAAGTCCTAGCACCAATCTAGCAGCTGCATGTTGTATGCTTTGCAGCTTTTTGAGGGTGGACTTTTTCACTCCCGCCATTAAACCATTACAGTAATCAAGTCGGGAGAGTATTAAAGCTACTGTGACTGATTTTCGGGCCGCAAATAACACATCATACTCTGTTTTAAGGATTTCTTGCATTCTTAAATGCACAAAAGCAAGCATTACATTTGATACCATGCTTACTTCATCAATGATAAGAAGTTTCATTTTCTTTAGGACTCTTGAAACTTCCCAACAAGCTTCTCTGGCTAGCTTGTGGTATTGTAATTTATTATCATGCTCTACTGGCAGCATGATAATCCCTTTAATGTTGTGTGCTGCCAACCCAGTTGGAGCGGTAACAACACAAGACAGCGATGACTCCTTTCTTTTCTGCACATATGTTGCAATTGTTTTAATCAGAAAACTTTTTCCAGTTCCTGCTTCTCCACTCACGTACAGTCGAACAGGTATAAATGATGTACATGAGCACTCTTTTTTTCATGAGATAAACCATGCTCAATGTGTTCTGTGACTTTGTCATATATTTGCCTCTGCTCAACGTTTAGTTCTTTTTCCAAATCTTCTAAGTTAATTACATCCTCCTGAACTAGTTCCATGGCTCTTTCCACTTCATCCATGGCAGTGGCAGCTTCATTTTGTATAATTGGTCCTCCTAGTGCATCCTGACTCAATGAAGCAGAACTCTGACTGTCTTGAGAACTGTCTCTAGCAATCTCTGCTGCAATTGTAGCTTCTTGCTGTATTTCCTCATTCAACATTTGCAGATAGTTTGAAAAAACAGGACATTCTATGGTATCCTTGGTTGCATTGAACGAATCTTCATAAGTAAGAAAATCTCCAAGTAGTTCCTCTTCTCTACGCTAAGGCTTAAAGAGTTGCAAAAGACCGAAGTAATAAAATTCCCTTTTGTCTGGAGATTCACAACTCAATTTTCAATGATTAATCAAATTGCCTTTTCTTTGTTTCACTAGACAGCCTTCACATCCAATTACAGCATATACACCTTTATTGATTTCTTCTGTAAAGTTCCTCTTAAAAGTATAGGTTTGCAGAACTTCATAGAGACAAACGTTCTCAAGATGACTACTTCTATTTGGATAGTATGTATCCAACATGTTTGTCTTCAAAATATCTGTACTGTCTGGTTCTTTCTCTGCCAAATACTCAATTTCTTGTACAGATTTCAAAACTCGGTTTTGTGTTGCAGCACAACCTAGACTCACCCAAATGATCGTTCTAGATTTGGCATATAGACTTGCTGATGATAACCGATCAGAACATTCGTATGCTCCAATTTCTCGATGCGACAACATCTTCAGACTGTAACTGTATAATTTCATGTGAAATTTCCACCCACATTTCCTTCAGTTCCGTCTTTTTGGATTTTGTGATGTATGACGTCACATATCGAGCCACAGCAATAGAGTTATCAGCAACATATTGAATATCCATGTTAGCATTCCACATGGACAAAATGACTGGGTTGTAGTCATTTATGTATTTGGACTCCTCATTTCTTCTTAGGTTGTATGTATTTTTGGGTGATTTTCTTGTCACAGTATGTCGTAGAGAAGACATAAAATTATTCACTCTTCCTTTCGATGTTACTGGACGTGGAAATGCAAAACGACATTTCGTGTAGAACTTGTCCTTGGATTTGTATTTTCGACGACAGTATTTCCCACAACGATGGGTTTGAAAGCGTAAAACTGATGTCTTAAATTGTTTTCTTCTGTACTTTTCGGAACAGCACATGTAGAATACTGCTCAATGAAACTCATCACTTTCTCATCTGAATCTGTTCCAAATTTTGGTGCATCTTTAATCCATAGCAGCATATGTATGTGAGGAGCACCTCTTGCTTGATACTCGTTTCTCCAAAAGAAATCCAATACCTCTCCAAGCGGAGGATTTTTTTTGTTTGTAATAAAAGACATCATAGCTTCAAACCTATGATTAAAATACCTGCATACATTAACTGGATCCAAAGAGCACAGTTCTCCAGGTGTCTTGTATTCAATATTTTCAATGTTTTTATTTGCCTTTCGTAGAAATTCAAGTAAGTGCTCCCAAGCATACTCAGCACAGCTAAGAGTGAAGAACCATGTAGGAGTTCCTAAGTTTATTAGCATACATTTCAATTCCCCATGATGACGGTACCAATACTCGTTAGTATCAAGCTGACATGCCATGAGATTAATTAGCTGAGATTCCAAAACACTGTCTTGCAGTTTCACTTTATCCATAAAGTCCCTTGCGAAACATTTTGTAGATGTACTCCACTTTTCAGTATATGGTTTACTGCATAAGAAAGTCCAGACAAGTCACTCTCAAACAGTAGATGGAACAAATATGGAATGCATTGACCAAACCTTGGATCTTCTGCATATAATCTTGAAGTCCGGTATTCAGATGCAGGAATTTGAACAGGTCGGTCGTCATATCGTCCACCTTCACCTGTTGGGAATAACTGTGGAAAATAACGAACTTCCAAACTTTCTTCCCATACACTAATGGGACTTCCTTTGGCTTCTTTCATTTGAAACAAGTCAATAGCAATCCCCATTACTTCTTTGGAATGCAATGGATGAACACTATAATGTTCATAATTTTCTTCACTTCTAGAGACATCAACTTTTTCAATTTGCCCAGCTGAGAAATCAGTGTCGTCTTCTACAGTTGTTTCCTCTTCTTCCACATACACATTTTTATAGTACTGATTATTTTTTACCAAATACAACGTTGCCTTCTTGACTTTCCTAACATCCACTAATTCTTGCCAGATTTTCTTACTCTTTGTCGGAACACCATTAACTAGAATAACCAGAGGTTCCTCTTCTACTTTTTCGACACCAATTGTATCAATATTTTTCTTAAAATCTAGAGGCAAATAAACAACTCTTCCCTTTAATCCTCTCTGTAAATCTGAAGGAGGCAATTTTCCTGTGTTAGGTTCCATGCGAACAATAGCCTGAAAAGGATGCACACATTGAATCAGAATAGACTCATACGTATTTAAATCCATCAATTCAGAAGGAATAACTACCAACTCCAGATTATTATGAACAGCTCAAGGAGGCATTCTGTTTTCATTTAATTTATTATAACAATATTTACAAATACGTTGATCAGAACCCAAATCAAAACAATTTTCTACCAACAAATAAGTTGCAAAATCCTTCCACTCATTATTATTTATCTTTTCGCTTTTTACATATAAATCAACTAATCTAGTTTGATGCTTATAATGAGTTCATCGACAACACACACAAGTAAAATTAGGCCTTTCACTTGAATTGACCTTAAACTTTGCAGTTTCATGTTCAAATTTTTCTGTACTTGAAATCTCTACATTCTCTTCTACATTACCTTCTATTACTGTATCAATTTCTGCACTGTCCTCTTTTTCACCAAAGTAACAAAACTCAATTTCTTCACAAATGTTTTTCACATCTAATTCAGTTCCATGCAAAAGAGCACAGTTTAACTGTTTTAGTTTAAGTGCTGGACTTTTTGCAACCTTCTCACTAATTTCCTCACTTTATTATGATGCACTGCTAACATCCGAAAATGGTGAAAAACACTTTGACATACTTTTCTTGAAAGACAAGCCAGTGAATGCCCTTGCAAACCTGTTTTTTCTCTACTCTACAAGGATCTAACTCTTGTAAAACTTTAATTTTTTGTTTTACACATTTCTTAGTATATGTCCCTAAGAAACTGTGAAACAAATCAATTGAATCCTGTCGCACACTACAAATACTAATACAATTCCAATTATACACTGGATCCTTAGGACATCTAACTAAAACTTCATCAGCTAACACCTCTTCTGTATTCCTAGGCACAATCTTTTCTTTTTCAACCGGACAACCGTCCTTCACCTCATATGCTCGACCACTGGTGTCAACTGCATGCACCAAATCATTATCCTGAAAGTAAATTTCCTCATTAAATAATGGCTCACAACTTGAACTATGCTTCCATTCTCCAGAAAAAACATCACAAAAATGTGTCCGATTAATTACTCTCCTCCACTTACATTTTGATTTGAAGACATTGATTACTTTATCTAGTGTACGAATTCTATTCATTACTAAACTAAACAATTTATTTTTCACTTTAAATGCTTCATCCACAATCTTAACTATGTTTTTTTCTTGTAAAAAGCTGTCTTTTTTGATACCTCTTTAAATGTTTTAATAAATTGAATATAATTCTGTTATAAAACATTCGTCTACGAATTTCAATAAATTGATTTCTTTTTCTATTGCTATATAGAACATCATCTCCTTGTAAAGATCTAATATTTTTGGAGGGACACACTTTCTTCTTTGTAATTAAAGGTGTCTTACTTTTCTTTGAAGTCACATGTTTTATTTTTTGACATTTCAATAGGTTCCTGAGAACATTTTTAGTTTGCTTACCAGGAGCATTACTTTTTTTCACTGAAGATTTTGTTTTGGATGAAACTTGTATTTTTCTTTCCTTAGACCTTAAATCCTTTTTATATTGCTTTTCACGTCTTTGTTTAGAAGGCATATTGTTTTTCCTTTGTATAGATGATTATAATCTGTGGTAAAGAAAAAACAACATATTATAGACCACTACAAACATATTACATAGCAATTACAATAAGTAAACTATATAAACACTAGTTTACAACATACGGCTGATTTACATTACATGTGCTATGCTTTGTGTCAAAAACGATTTACTATGAAAAATGTTTTCTGGTAAAATGTCTGGCTTTAAAATATTTGTCAAAGATCATGTGCCTAAGATCACACTGTGAGTGAAGCTTGATTCATCCATCAGTGTGATCTTAGGCAGAGACACACATACTGTTTGCAGAGACAGACATAGTAGATTATATGTAACATTCTGATCATGTGCCTAAGATCACACTGTGAGTGAAGCTTGATTCACCCATCAGTGTGATCTTAGGCAGAGACACACATACTGTTTGCAGAGACAGACATGGTAGATTATATGTAACATTCTGTTCATGTGCCTAAGATCACACTGTGAGTGAAGCTTGATTCACCCATCAGGGTGATCTTAGGCAGAGACACACATACTGTTTGCAGAGACAGACATGGTAGATTATATGTACCATTCTGATCATATGCCTAAGATCACACTGTGAGTGAAGCGTAATTCATCCATCAGTGTGATCTTAGGCAGAGACACACATACTGTTTGCAGAGACAGACATGGTAGATTATATGTAACATTCTGATTGTGTGCCTAAGATCACACTGTGAGTGAAGCTTGATTCACCCATCAGTGTGATCTTAGGCAGAGACACACATACTGTTTGCAGAGACAGACATGGTAGATTATATGTAAGATTCTGATCATGTGCCTAAGATCACACTGTGAGTGAAGCTTGATTCACCCATCAGTGTGATCTTAGGCAGAGACACACATACTGTTTGCAGAGACAGACATGGTAGATTATATGTAACATTCTGATCATGTGCCTAAGATAACACTGTGAGTGAAGCTTGATTCACCCATCAGTGTGATCTTAGGAAGAGACACACATACTCTTTGCAGAGACAGACATGGTAGATTATATGTAACATTCTGATCATGTTCCTAAGATCACACTGTGAGTGAAGCTTGATTCACCCATCAGTGTGATCTTAGGCAGAGACACACATACTGTTTGCAGAGACAGACATTGTAGATTATATGTAACATTCTGATCATGTGCCTAAGATCACACTGTGAGTGAAGCTTGATTCACCCATCAGTGTGATCTTAGGCAGAGACACACATACTGTTTGCAGAGACAGACATGGTAGATTATATGTAACATTCTGATCATGTGCCTAAGATCACACTGTGAGTGAAGCTTGATTCACCCATCAGTGTGATCTTAGGCAGAGGCACACATACTGTTTGCAGAGACAGACATTGTAGATTATATGTAACATTCTGATCATGTGCCTAAGATCAAACTGTGAGTGAAGCTTGATTCACCCATCAGTGTGATCTTAGGCAGAGACACACATACTGTTTGCAGAGACAGACATGGTAGATTATATGTAACATTCTGATCATGTACCTAAGATCACACTGTGAGTGACGCTTGATTCACCCATCAGTGTGATCTTAGGCAGAGACACACATACTGTTTGCAGAGACAGACATGGTAGAGTATATGTAACATTCTGATCATGTGCCTAAGATCACACTGTGAGTGAAGCTTGATTCACCCATCAGTGTGATCTTAGGCAGAGACACACATACTGTTTGCAGAGACAGACATGGTAGATTATATGTAACATTCTGATCATGTGCCTAAGATCACACTGTGAGTGAAGATTGATTCACCCATCAGTGTGATCTTAGGCAGAGACACGCATACTGTTTGCAGAGACAGACATGGTAGATTATATGTAACATTCTGATCATGTGCCTAAGATCACACTGTGAGTGAAGCTTGATGAACCCATCAGTGTGATCTTAGGCATAGACACACATACTGTTTGCAGAGACAGACATGGTAGATTATATGTAACATTCTGATCATGTGCCTAAGATCACACTGTGAGTGAAGCTTGATTCACCCATCAGGGTGATCTTAGGCAGAGACACACATACTGTTTGCAGAGACAGACATGGTAGATTATATGTACCATTCTGATCATATGCCTAAGATCACACTGTGAGTGAAGCGTAATTCATCCATCAGTGTGATCTTAGGCAGAGACACACATACTGTTTGCAGAGACAGACATGGTAGATTATATGTAACATTCTGATCGTGTGCCTAAGATCACACTGTGAGTGAAGCTTGATTCACCCATCAGTGTGATCCTCGGCAGAGACACACATACTGTTTGCAGAGACAGACATGGTAGATTATATGTAAGATTCTGATCATGTGCCTAAGATCACACTGTGAGTGAAGCTTGATTCACCCATCAGTCTGATCTTAGACAGAGACACACATACTGTTTGCAGAGACAGACATGGTAGATTATATGTAACATTCTGATCATGTGCCTAAAATCACACTGTGAGTGAAGCTTGATTCACCAATCAGTATGATTTTAGGCATAGACACACATACTGTTTGCAGAGACAGACATGGTAGATTATATGTAACATTCTGATCATGTGCCTAAGATCACACTGTGAGTGAAGTTTCATCCACCCATCAGTGTGATCTTAGGCAGAGACACACAAACTGTTTGCACAGACAGACATGGTATATTATATGTAACATTCAGATCATGTGCCTAAGATTACACTGTGAGTGAAGCTTGATTCACCCATCAGTGTGATCTTAGGCACATGACCAGGATGTTACATGTAATCTACCATGTCTTTAAAAAACATGTACTTCCATATTTTTAAAGACATCAACTAAGCATACCTTTTTACCAGAAAACATTTTCTATAGTAAATTGTTTTTCACACAAAGCACCGCCCTTTTTAATAACCACTACAAAGCAAAGCAGAAACCTAACTCATTTCCAAAATACATTTCCAATATGCACCACACAATTTTTAAACACCATTACAAAAAAACATAACGCACAATGCAAGAATAATTAAGCACAATATGCTTCTTAATCTTCCCTATACTGCATACAGCAGTGTATCTTCATTAAATGAATCATATATCAGATAACACACAGGCACAGAGTAAAGTGAGACACAAGCAAAGAATACTCTTTAAGCTAATTGAGGCAAACTGTTACAAGGCACAGGTGACATTATTGAAAAATGTGAAAATGTTTTCTCTTATTTCAAACAGAAAGTCAGTGTGATGCTTCACCAAAATGTAAAAAGCAGACTTTTTTCCAGAAAATATTTTCCATACTTAATCATTTTTGACACAAAGCACAGCTCTTTTAAATGACCACTACAGAAACAAAGCAGAAACCTAAATCATTTTCAAAATACATTTCCAATATGCACCATTCTATTTTTAAACATTACAAAAAAACATGACACAAAATGCAAGAATAAAGAAGCACAATATGCTTCTTAATCTTCCCCATAGTGCATACAGCACTCTATCTTTTTTAAAAGAATCATTACTCACCTTTAAAAATGCTTTGAAAGATGTAGAACAGTGTCAGTCACACACAACAGATTTTCTTAAGCAAAATCTCTGAATAATGCTTCTTTCACTGGAGCCTCAGAATAATGGCACATATTCTTTCTCATTTCAGACCCATATTCTTGTACATAACCAATCAAAATTCTTCCCGCACAAATTCAAAACCAAACTGCACATTTTAATTGGTTGTACATTTGAACATTTTGAACGTCACATAACATTCACCCATCCCCCGAGTGCTCATTCCCCTGCTACCATGGTAACTCCCTCCTAACCCAGCACACAGTTCAGAAGTTCATCATACTATGTTGCAAAATAATACAGCAAGGGTGTTTGACCTCTCAATGTACTAGCTAATCAAGTGCAATGTTTCTTTAAATGACTTTTTCAGAGCCTGACGCCGCCGTGAGCGAAACGGCTCCAGGCGAACTCACCTTTTTGTCTACCGCCAAGCGCTAGCGGACTACCGCTCCCAGCCGCCCTGGAGAGGGCGTGACACTTCTCCCCGAGCCCGGAGGCGCCATAAGAGCACCGAGCGCCGAGCGCTCCTGGGGGGGCATTTGCAGAGCCTGACGCCGCCGTGAGGGAAACGGCTCCAGGCGAACTCACCTTTTTGTCCACCGCCAAGCGCTAGCGGACTACCGCTCCCAGCAGCCCCGGAGAGGGCGTGACACTTCTCCCCGCGCCCGGAGGCGCCATAAGAGCACCGAGAGCCTCCCGCCCCGCAGGACGCGCGCGGGCGGCGCCGGGCTAAGCCCGGGCAAAGGGCGGGCCCTCTGTGGCCCTCAGAGGCCTGAGGAGACTGGACTGGGCCAGAGACCCTGGTCTTTCCAAACAGACATTACATTATTATTTCATCAAGTGAGACTTTATGTTCTTATGTTAATATTTGTGCATAAGTTGCATTATTATCTAAATAGGTATTGTACCGACTATTTTACAGGATGTCTAAATCTAAAATTGATAAACCAGCTAATGGCCACAGCACCATAGAAAATTATATGGTAAAAAAAGTTAGCCAGATTAATAGTGAACGTCGGGCTTCTCTAGGGAAGGGAAGCCCAACCCTGGTTCTGGCTGAGCCGACTCTGTTAATGGTGGACGCTGAGGGGGAGACAAGTATCAATGGTATATTTAGAGAAGATCTGATCACACCGATTGTGGTGAGGGCTGAGGTCCACCTAGATCATCATGACACATCAAGTGAGGAATGGGAGGTTGTTCCACTTGCCTCAAGGCCGGTGCGTATCTGTGGAAAAGCGCAGACAAAAAAAGGGGGGAAACAGAATAAAAAAAGATCCGATGCAGAACCCCCAACTAGTAATGCCTCATTGATCAACCCCTTTGTATTTACTGGAAATAAGGAAGGCAGTCCGAACTTAAATATTGAACAATTTGCCGCACTTATAAAAAATCTAGAGGCTAAATTAGAGGCTAAGCTAGAGGTGGCGATCAGACCACTAACCACTAAGATAGACATCCTGACCACGGAGGTGGCTAGGCTTGGTGGCCTGGTATCTTCTTACCAGGGTGCAGTCATTGATACAAGGGTTAATCCTGGGGAAGGAAGGCAGGTAGTGATGGAGCCTGATAAAACACAGCTGAATACCGGTAATACTGCAGTAGTACCTATCTCTGCGAGTAGGGCATCAATATCAGTAATTACACCAACCACCCCAGCAATAGCTGTCCCGCAGACGCAGCCTAACCCAGTCCCAAGGCATGGAGTAGATACTAGGCCCCATAGGAGTAACCGCTATCTGAATTTACCACCTGACTGTGCACCAATTGTGGTGGTCCTGACTAATGTCCCACCGTGCGGTACCCACCCTGCCTCACCCTATGGCGAATCGCACGCCTCACTAAAAAATAAATCAGTGTCATGGCTTAACAAAAACTGTGGCTTCCCAATTGCGTATCTGGACCAGATAATGGCAGTAAGGAGGGTGAACTGGGTGGGTCCTTCGAAGAAAATAGGAAGTGGAGACTGCATTGTCGTGAATTTTAAACATCCCCAACATGTGGCCACTGTTCTCTTAAGAGCATCTTCTTTGATATATAATGAGAGCAGTATATGTGTGCGCCCGTTGGGGTACTTCTATGCACTTCTATGCACATCTCTGCAATAACTCCCCACAACAAAGGCTAACTAGATCTGTGGTAGAAACTCAGATCCCGGTTATGGAAACCCGCTTCTTATATAATACTGTTAACCCGAGCGGACCTGGAAATGTTCTCAATACACAGAATAAGAATAAAACTAATTTCCTGGGTCATCCTCAGCACGGGTTTAATGTTAATACACAGAATAGGTATGAGCTTTTATCTGGACTGGATATGTGTGATTGACATGAGGCGCCTGTGAGTCAGGGCATCATAATCCCAGACAAACAAGTACACATTATGAACTCACAGGACAAAATTTGTGGTAGTAACATTGTCTCGTGGAACATTGCGGACTGGCTGAAAAAATGGCAGACACAAACTGGGTCAATTACATTAAGCAATTCAAGGTTATTTGCCTACAAGAGACATGGCTGGTTGAGTGCGATTTGTTTTTAGAAGGGTACAAGGCCTTTTACGTACCAGCTACACCATCAATTAGAGGCAGACCAAAGGGAGGCCTGGTGATTTTTGTTTCTATTCTTGTCACATTTAAAATTCGCAGAATTGATGCACACCATTCTGGTATGATGGGCTTAGCTCTTATCGGAGAAAATTGTCGTGTCGGTTTGGTGAATTTTTATAATGCTACTAATGCTATTCCAGCATCTAATCTTATATCTGTTTTGTATGCTTTTATTACTTCCTCTATGAAGGATTTATGTCATAACCTTATGATCATGGGTGACCTTAATGTGCACCCGTGTGGAGACCCACTGAAGAAATGCCTAGCAGAATTACGTGTGAGCGCATGGATGGTTTACATCTGGAACATACACTAGATGGGGAACTTTGTAATGCTTTATTGGACAATTTGGACCTCTCACTGGCCATGACACTTAGGGATCCTTTAAAATGTTTTGAAACTCCCACTTTTAAGGGGCATGGGAGGGGCACCTTCATTGATCATATGTTATTATCACTGACAATGCTGCCTTTTTTGGATTCGTTTGATATTGTCCAAAGCGAATTCAGTGACTATAATCCTTTAACTATTCATCTGAAGGGACCCTAGACTAGCAAGGAAAAACAGATATGTAGTTCAGGGAGTTTGGGTACAACAGATGGGAGGCGGCGACTCAAATGGCCAGATCTACTGTATAAAAATATTGTAGACACATGTACTGAGGATATTGTGAACTGCACTCTGGAGGGGGCAGAGCCACGGCGGGTACTTACTGCCTATCAAAATCTGTCGGAGAAGGTGTCAGATCTGATGTCGGTTCCAGTAAAGAGGAGTATGGAGAAATGTGGGCCAAGGTGGTTTACCATGATTGTTCCAAAGCTGCCCGTAACCTTAGATTAGCCCTGGCAGCTACCCCGAGAGTCCAGGAGAATGTCAAATTGCGCCGCAAAGAATATAAGTTTGTTCCCAAATCCCATAAGGAGTTTTTAAGAGAAGAGGCATGGAGCGAGATACTTCACCCCTCCACCTTAAAATGTAGCTCCAGATTCTTGGCAATAGTTAAAAAAACATTCCTGGTTGAAGAGCCGGGTGATGGTCTGGATTGCTGCATAACCAAGGAGGAGTGGGAATTGCACTTTAAACAATTGTATTTTTCAGTGGCCCCTGTAAACATTGAGTTACTCCCTGGCGTTAGGGAAGGCACTATTAGGTTTGATAGCAGTGAGGTCATGGAGGCCATAGAAGGACTTACTGCTAGAAAAGCCCCAGGTCCTGATGGGATCCCTCCAGACTTGTATAAGTCTGACCCGAGTTTCTGGGTGCCCATCCTGGCTGCAGTTTTTAATGCAGCTGCTAAAGTGGGCTGTCCCATGTCCTGGGGACTTTCAACGATTGTCCCCGTGTTTAAAAAAGGAGACAAGGGCCCATTGTTATCGGACAATTTCATTATTTGACTCTATGGTTAAAATTATGGGAAGAATCCTGCTGCAGAGAATAACATGCTAGGCGACCGAGAATAACATCATGTTGATCTCCCAGTATGGTTTCTGCGGCGGGCGCTCCACCATAACCCAGTGCCTTAACCTTTTTCTTGTACTGAGCAAATACACTGTTGTGCAGAAGGGAACAGTCCACCTCGCCTTCATGGACTTGTCATCAGCCTTCGACTGTATTAACAGGGGGAGGCTGTGGCAGTCAATGAGGGAGAAAGGTGTGGACACAGGGATAGTCGATTTTTTGGTGGATCTGCACAGTAATACCAGTGCTAACGTCAGGTATTCTGCAAACGGGGATACCACTGGCAACTTTAACATTAAGAAGGGAGTGCGTCAGGGTTGCATTCTTGCTCCATTCCTTTTTAATCTTTACATTAATGAGCTAGATGCTGTTTTACAGAAGGTGCAGGCAGACTGTCCTAGAGTTGGCAGGCGGGGCATTCCAGTTCTTTTATACGCAGATGATGCGGTTTTAATCTCTAGAACGGAGAAAGGACTCCAGGCACTTTTAAATGCTTTTAATATTTTTATGACTGATAGAAATTTACTGGTCAACAATTCTAAATCATACATTATGCATGTTGGCCGCCAACCGAAAAAGAATTTTGTTTTTAAATTAGATGATGTTTCTATCCCCGTCACGCAAACATTCTCATATCTTGGTGTCTTATTTGACACCAAGCTTAGCTGGGGCCCTCATCTGGCTAAAAAAAAAGGGTAACTGACGAGGGTTAATGCCTCTATTTTCAACTTTGCAACGAAATTGGGGAAGAAGCCAATTAACGCAATGACTAAACTCTATAATGCTAAATCGGTTGCAACAGCTGCATATGGCAGCGAACTATGGGGCTATGTAACTGGAGAACAGTTACAGGTTGCTGAAAACAACTTCCTAAAACGTCTTCTCTGCGTCCCCGCCAGTACACCTAATTTGGTGGTACACGAAGAATTGGGGACACAGTATCTATGTGATATCTTTGCTCTAAGGCCTCTGACTTGCTGGGTAAAACTGTGGATAAACCAAGATATACCTCTTATCCATTTGATTGTAAGAGACCTTGTGTCTCAGGATAACTCAATGTGCATCCCCTGGTTAAAATACTTGAAAACTGGCTTTTCCAGGTTGGGTCGCTTGAACTTGTTTGAAAATCCAAGCGAGATTGTAAAGGGGGATGTAGTTGCAATCAAACATGCATTTAATAAGGATAGGTTGGCCCAAAGAGAAAGTGAGGAGCTCATGAAACCAAGTATTAGGAAATATGTTATGCTAAAAACCTGTGACAGTATGGAGCCATATTTAATGGGTACTTTTACTTCTCATGAAAAAATGTTGTTGTCAAGGTTTAGATTTAATATTTTCCATCATCTTTTAATTAGACCAAAGTCAGATATTTTTAACAAGGCTGCAGCACCCTGTGGCTGCGACGGGAAGTCTCCACAGGATATGCTGCATTTTATGTTTTTATGTAGGTTTAATGAATACCCCCGCAGACGTTATCTTGTTGCCCTCCTAAGAAAACTTAATTTTAATCAAATTAGACCAGCATTTATATATTTACAGCTTTTGTACAGTCACAGTGTTCTCCAGGTAATAGAATTTTTAAAACTAACTGTTAAAATGAGAAACTGCTTGGACAATTGATACTGTATTTTCCAATGGCCGTCCAGCCTACCCATTGAAAGATAGTTTCTGCGGTATAGTAGCCGGCACTATTTGCACTTTACTATCTACCAGGTTTATTTATCTGGCATTTGGACACGTGTAATATGTTTTTTTTTTAATGTGACTATGAATTATTGTAATATTATGAGTAATGTTTTTAATTGTATTGTATATATGTGTACTTTTATGGTGTGAAATATAACCGAAATAAAGTCTCTATTGAATTGAATTGACTTTTTCCCCAACCATTGAAATGACTTCTTTAAAAAAAAAAGCATGCACCCTAATTTTCAGTGGAGATTTTTAAGAAAGCACCAATCATTTCTGGTTTTTCAAGTGTACTGAATCTGAACCACTTTTTATCATAATTAAACTGCCATTTCATTTCCACAACTCATCTGAATACAAGCACATCTACCTTCAAGATGCCAAAAGTCTGGTTTGTGGGTCATAGCTATGTCTTCTGGAGTGAAAAATTTGGAAGCAACAGAGGTATTTACAACCTTGATTTACCAAATGTGGACATTGTGTGGATTGGACAGAGAGGATTAAGAAGTCACCAATTGATACCATTGATAAAATCCTTTATGCATCTTCCAGACCCTGACCTTATAATTGTGCACTGTGGTGGAAATGACCTAGGCACTTTGACTGGGGTAGGTCTGGAAATGCTTTTAAAGGACATCTTGAGGCAATTGATGTCACTTTTTCCAAAAACTGCCTTGGTATTTTCTAATATATGCCAAAGGCAAAAATGGAACGGGTCCAACCAATTTTGTCCACAGATTGAGAAAGCAAGGAAACATGTAAGTAAATCTGTTTCTGCTTTCCTCAGAGACTATGGTATGGGTTCCATGTACCACAACAACTTGCATTACAACATGCAAGGCATCTATAGGAGAGATGGTGTACACTTTACAGATGAGGGCAATAGAGTCTTCCTCTTGAATTTGAGACTCTGCATTGGTACCTACTTGTAGGTACAAAAAACACCCACATAACACAACAGCTCTTTTCAGAGCTACCCTACCTCTAAGCACTCTAAATTATTTTTTTACTCTATTTTCTTGCACTGTTTTTCCCCGTGGTGAGCTCAGGGTGCGCGTACCGGACAGCGCACCTGGGAACGCACCCAGTGCTTACCCCGCGAAAATTACAAACAAAAAAGAGTTTTTTTACCCTTCCGAGTCCTTCTAGGCCCCCCTCAAAAAAACTAGGGGGTCAGGGGGTATCTACCCTGCCCCCTTTTAATCATTTCCCCCTTTGTTTAACCTTTTGTGTCTCGATTCTACCGAGACACAAGTTGGCGGACTCTCTGGACTGTTTAGAATGTTGACAGACATCCAAGAGCCAATCAGCTTTTCGCTCGCGCACTCCCGTAGCGCGCCGGGTGCGCTCCCCGGTACGCGTACCGGTGAGCGCTTGGAGCGCGCCTATAGATATATGTGTTTTTGAAGTTAATTTTAAAAAAAAGCACTGGAGCAATTTTCACCAAATATAGCAAAGGCACATCTGCGTACCAGTCCCTGCAATTTTGCAAAGTTTTGCGTAATTCCGTTCAGCGGTTCGGGCTGTAGACGTGTCAGAACGCCCTATGGAAATTAACATGGGTAAAACACATTTTGGGACCCCCCATGTTTCTCAGCCCCCACTGCACAAATCCCCCCGAAACTTTCAGGGAAGGAGCGGAGCGGAGCTGGCCCAAAGTTTGGAAAATTACACGCAAATTCCTCAACCGGCGCCAGAGTTATTCCCAATAGAATGATGCGGATTTCCTATGGTAGCTAGGTCCTAACTATAACTACCTACTGGCGACCACCAGTAGGTAATATCTATCTATATATATATCTATATATATATATATATATATATAGATATATATATATCGATCTATCTATCTATCTATCTATCTATCTATCTATCTATCTATCTATCTATCTATATATATATATATATATATGTAATATATATATATAGGTTTTATATATATATATATATATATAACATCCACGATTTGTCTCCAAAATGATGAGGCCACCACACAGCGTGTAAAATCCATTTAATGCCAAGAATTGCCTCATCTAAAACGCAACACACAAGTATGGCCAAACACGTTTTGGGCGTAAGACGCCCTTGTTCACTGGCATCAGAGACCCCAAGGAATGAGCAGACCACCTGAGCACAATAAATGTCCCGCCCAAGTGGGTGTGTGCCGCATGGAATTCTGGTTCTTGTAGTCCGTTCAAAAATAACACCCCAGTGGGCTCCAAGGGATCTCAAATTCTAAAGTCTTATCCTAGTGGGTATGCGTTGCATCGAGGAATAGGATAGTATCACCCTCCTTAGCACGGACACGCTGTTCCGGAAGTGGTTCTGCATACACTGCACTCCGGACCCGCTCGTTCTGCAGTGGGGCCCCATCCCGGCAGAGCCAGCCGTTAATACAACATCCTCGATTTGTCTCCAAAATGATGAGGCCACCACACAGCGTATTTATATTACCTACTGGCGGTCACCAGTAGGTAGGTATAGTTAGGACCTAGTTTCCATAGGAAATCCGCAACATCCAATTTGGAATCACTTTGGCGCTGGTTGACGAATCTTCGCGAAATTCTCAAAGAAGATGGGGCGCTCCGCTCCGCTCCTTCCTTGAAAGTTTTGGGGTGATTCGTGAAGCGGGGGCCAAGAAAAAGGGGGGGTCCCAAAATGTGTTTTTCCCTTGCAATTTTCCATAGACCTTCAGACACGGCTACAGCCCGAACTGCTGAACGGAATTACACCAAATTTGGCAAAAAGGTAGAGTTTGGTTCTCAGATCACGCTTTTTGTTAAATGGTGTAAATCCGTTCAGTAGTTCCTGAGAAAACTAAAAGTAAAATCATAGAAATATCTATAGACGAAGCACAGTATGCGTACAGTACGCTTACCCTCCCGAGCACGAGCTTTATGCTAATTGGCTGTCAACACTCCAAACCAGGAAGTGTTTGCAGCCATCTTGTGCCTCGGTAGAACCGAGGCACAAGAAAACAGAAAAAGAAACGTGAAAAACACGAAAAGGGGGCAGGGTAGAGACACCCTGACCCCATAGGCCTGGTTAGGGGGTACCACAAGGACCCCCAAGGCCCCCCAAAATTGTAATTTTTTTTAAAATGCGAGATCTGCCGATACAAAAAAAACCCGAAGTGCGGCTCCCGCGCTTTTAGGTGAAATTAGCCCCCGGTAGCTTTATGCAGATAAAGTGTGGGGTGGACCGCCACCCCGGGGCTTGATTATATAATGATGGGGGCCTACTCTTAATATGAAGTAGGCAGGGGGCTCATGGCCCCCCCGCAGCCCCGTGGACCGCCACCCCCCAGGGCTTCTTTTTAAAATAATAAAAAAAAACCTGTGTGGGGGCTCAAGCCCCCCCTACATGCCCTGAGGACTGCCACCTCCACGGGGCTCTAATATTTAAAATAGGGGGGTCTGTGACAAACCCCTCAGCTCCGGGGACCACCACGCCCCGGGGGCTTTTAACTGTTGGGAGGGGGGCCGCGCGCCCCCCTCCTGGAGCCTTGTGGTGGCCCTGGGGACTGCCACCCCCCAAGGCCGGCTCCTGCAGTGTCCCGGGGTGCCTACCCCCGGGACACGGCTGTTTGCTATGGTAGGGCAGGAGCCGCGCGGCTCCCGCCCTGCCATAGCAAACTGCTTTGGTTTTTGAAAGAGAGAGCAGGAAACCTGCTCTCTCTTTCAAAAAGCAAAGCGGACTGCTTTTCTGCATGGGGAGCAGCATGTTAGCTGCCCCCCATGCAGAAAAGCAATGCCGGCTCCCGCAGGATGCGGGGACCCGGCAGGTACCCTGGGGGACTTGGGGACCCCGGGGCCAGAAGGGGCCGGGATGGGGGCCACGCGGCCCACCTCCCCAAATAATAAACGTTTAGCCCCCCTCCTTAAAATGTTATAAAAAAATTGCCCATGCCCCGGGGCATGGGGTCCCCGGGGCCTGGATTAGCCACGGGAGGGGGGCCACGTGGCCCCCTTCCTGTTAAAAAAATAAATAAATAATTATTTGGGGTCAGGCCCTGGGGGGTGCCCAGGGCCCAAAAAAAGCCCCCCTTCTTAAAAACCAAAAGAAAACCCCAACAATGGGATCGGGGAGGAGGCCATAAAGAGAGGTATAAAAAGGGGCATGGCCTCATTACACCTCTCTGCAAAGCAGCCACCTGGCGCATACTGGAGGTTCCTGGTGGGCTAGTTGGCTCCCAGGGACCCCCAGTATTCAAGGGGATTCAGTCCCCCCTCTAGAAACACGCCAGGGGGCTGCATTGCCGAGAGGTGTAATGAGGCCATGCCCCTTTTTACACCTCTCCACAAGGCAGCCCCCTGGCACATACTGGAGGTTCCTGGTGGGCTAGTTGGCTCCCAGGGACCCCCAGTATTCATTTGAGATGTCATCAGTGATGTCATGACTGACCATGTCATGAGTGACGTAATATGTGATGTCATCAGCAGTGCATTGGGGGCGCGTGAGTTATAGTTAGCTGAACTAACTATAACGGGGGAATTTCAATGGTTTTGTATGAGTGAAATGTCCAGCTAACTATGACATGTGTGAAACCTATGGTTTTTTCAGTGAACTTCAAAGGTGTTGTAAATGATAATTTTAAAATGTACTAATTATTATATTTCTTTCTTTTTATAGAAATTTCCTACATTTTTATTATAAATACTTATATTTATTTTATTTTTAAAGTTACATTTCATATTTGTTATGTAAAATAATAACAAAAGTAAATTCAAAAAGAGTTCACTGCTAGTGAAAATGCCTGGGTGAATTTGTAAGTGTTTGTTAGGGGCAGATATACAACACCCTTGTGCCTCTCTTACACCGCCGTTGCATCACTTTTCTGATAAAGCGGTGGTGCAAAAGATGCGCCATGGTATGTGGTATTTTGAATGTGACGTATCTGGGAGGTGCGTCACATTGTAAATCCCTGTACCAGAAGGAGACATTCCTACATGGGGGGCGTTCTGGCGCAGGAACACCTCCTAAAAGTGGCTGACTAAAATCTACAAGATTTCACTTTGTCACTTTTGGGCTCCTGCTGTGTCAAAACCCTGCACTACCTTGAAGCAGGTGTAAGGATTGACACAGCAGTCTGAGCATAGGGCCCCCAGAGCATTACTGCAGATGCGTTGCACTTGCAACATAACTCAAATAATTCACCACCTTTACAGCACAGATACATCACATATATGTGCCATTTTTGTCCCATGGTACACCGCGTTGTAAATACAGCACATCCATGGTGGTGGTGTCACGGAGCACAATAACTGACATATTCCTGGGGATATGCCAGTTATTGTATATGTGCCCATTAGTGTTTTAATGTAGTGAATGGATTACTACATACCGATGAATGAGTCACTACAAAACTAAAACAACAGTGACAGAGTGTTTGATGGAAGTGTAAGGATACAAACTGGTAAATTGAACGTATAAAAGACAAATTTGCAAGTACATAGAAGACTGCATACATAGTCTATAAGGGTTTGAAGCAGTCTATGCCCTAAGGCCTATTTTAATGCATGAGTACTTAGGTAGTGAGTGGATGATTACAGTTCTGCAAGGAAAGAGCCTGATTGAATTTATAACAGCCTCAGTTTTACCACAGTATACAGATAAACACATACTGCTGAATGGCTCACTACAATATTGAAACAGTAGTGTGAGAATGTTTGCTGGAAGTGTAAGGATACACATTGAGGAATTGAGCGTAGAAAACATAAGTTTGCTGGTGCATAGAACAGTGCATGTCTATAGGGGTTTGAAACACTCTATGAACTAAGGCTTGTTTTAATCCATGAGTATCTAGATAGTGCCTGGATCATTACAGTTCTGCAAAGAAAGTTCCTCACTAAATTTATTACAGCTTCAGTTTTACCACGGTACAATGGAAAAGAACATACTGCTGACTGGCTCACTACAATACTAAAACAGCAGTGTCAGAGTGTTTGGAGGAAGTCTAAGGATACAGACTGGGGAATTGAAGGCATAAAACACAAGTTTGCAGGTGCATACAAGACTGCATGTATACTCCATACGGATTTTAAGCAATCCATACCCTCAGACCCACTTTGCATATTTTAAATCAATACAAACATTTAAAGAATATATAACTGAATCTATAAGGGCTTCACTTTTAGTACAATAAATACATCAGTAGATAGTGTTCAAACCTTTATTATTTAAAAAAAATAAATGTATTCTTGTAACATCTCATAATTTAACACACCTTCCAATACAAGTTCATCAGATATGTCATTCAGATCAATTCCCTCGTTAGCAGTTTCTGAATTAATTTGTTCTAAAATTTCAACGTCATTTAATACTTCCAGAAAATCTCTATCAAAGCTTTCGTCTTCGAAATCACACCTCATGCAGCACTAATTTCCCCTTCTTCACTCTCATTGCCTGAGACAGATACGATTAGTTCTTCAATTATACTCAAGGTAATATCCAAAATCTCCTCACTATGAGGCTGGTCTCTTTCCATAATGTTTCCTTTATGTTCTTGCTCCTTGTATAAAAATATAAACAGTTAATGTTATCACTTTTCGTAATATATAATACAAAACTACAGTTTTCACCTATTTTTGGCCTACAAAAAATACTATATAAATACTATTATCTAATAACATTCCATTAGTAGAGTTTTAGTCCTTTGCAAAGTTATATAAATATAATTACTTATAAAAATATCCTGTTCTTAGCTTTTCTTAAATTTTGAAACCAGTCACTCCTTATGACTATATGAAAAGACTCAGGCTATTATAGTAAAATACACTACTAAAAAATGCAGAATATGTCTATTCACCTTACCCATTCCAAAACAGTAAGGGGCTCATTAGGATGGCGGATGGACTTGCGTCCGTCCGCCACCCTAGAGGAGGAGGGACCGTCCGCAGGGGCCGCGGCGGTCCCTCCAGTGCAATTAGGATGTGACCGCCAGGGTGGCGGTCACATCCTCTATCTTTAACATTGCGGCGGGTGCAGCTTCAAGCTGCACCCGCCGCAATGTTAAAAATGCATGCACCACATTTGCGTGCACAAAGCGGCAGGCACCGCACGGTGCCTGCTGCTTTGTTCACGCATATGCAGGGGGGTACCATAGGTACCCCCCATGTGCACCCCCTACCCCCCCTTCACCCAGGGGGCCCGCAACGGGCCCCCGAAGTGAAGGTCCGTATGCTTTTCCACGGCGGAAAAGCCGCCGCGGAAAAGCATACATTTTACACCATCCTAATATGGCTGGCGGTGTCTGATAGACACCGCCAGCCATGTTAGAGCTTTTCCGCCGCGGTTGTAAGCCAACCGCGGCGTAAAAGCGGCGGACTGAAACCAGGACCCACCAGCCATCCTAATTTGGCGGTGGGTCTTTGGTGGGTCCGCAGAGGATTTTCCGCATCCGCCGGGCCGGCGGTGGCTTCCGCCGGCCCGGAGGATGCGGAAAATCCTCCATCCTAATGAGCCCCTAAATGTGTTTTAGTAAAATGCAAAAGATACTATTCATTGTCCAGAATAACACTGTTTCTATGTGTATATTTAGGCATCATTATAACACTACTTTTTGAATACCTCATGTGTTTACTCTATCTCTATTCCTCATCTATAACTTAGTCTAACCCTACTAATTACCTACCCCTTCGACTTTCGAACTAGCCTCTCCTCTGTTATTTACCTGCAACCTTGTAGCTTGCGGTTCTTTATTTTTCTCACTGCTTATAACCTATAATTACGTAACACTCATTAACCTAGGCCTCTCAGTTTATTGTCTAATTTTTATATTATTATTTGCCTTGTGTTCTTCTACTAACCTTTCTTTATGCAGTTGCTTGTTATCTATTCTGTCAATCCTTGAATATCTTGTGTTTTTCACTAATGTTCCTTCTTAATTCAACAGTGTTTCTGGTATTCCTTACTCAATGTGTTCTTTTCCCTTAAGACCTTGCTTATCACAAATGTTATAGTTTCTTGTTTTAAGTTAGAGAAAATGCATTGAGTAAATATATTCAATATTCTCTATAATGTCAGGTAAGTTTAGTCACTCAGTAACTTGTCATATGATTATTTTCCAAGAATATACCTTTGTCAACTTGAGAACAGGAACAAGCTAAGTTAGCACACCACCTAATGTAAGAGTATTGTAGACTCTAGGTAATTCTAGATCCTTCCTTAGAATCGATCAATTTCAACAGATATTATGTAACTATTTCGCAATAAGATATACACAATGTCCAATTCATAAGCCGTAACAACGGATTCAGAAATCCAAAACAAGTAGTATTCTTTAAATTCTTCATTAAAAATCCATATGTAGATTAGACTTCTCAGCTCACACTGCCGACACGTGTTTCGACGCTTTGCGAGACTTTTTCAAGGCAGATATCATAAGCACGTATAGTGGTGATCTCTAGTAGGCCAACCCCTCCAAGTTTCCCTGTATCCAAAAGTTGAGCCCCTCAAAGATTAATGGTGATAATTTGATAAACACCCAGCAGTCCTCTCATATAGAACAAACTAAATGAGGAGTTTTCCAAACGGGTATGCCACTTCTAAATATTTTCAATAGTGAGATGTCAAATATTGATGTGGTTGAATAATCCTGGCCTACTAATTCAGCATCGAATATCACAACGTAATTCCAAAATTATTATTATTTTTTTTCTCGCGAAGTAAAGTTCAACAATATAATGTCACGGCTTAGCACGGCATCATATCAATAATGGGATGCCCTTCGTGTAATATAGTATGGCTGTGTTAAACAACACATTGTAGCCAGTGAGCACCCCCTTGTATATTGATCCCAAAAGAACCTGATAAGTCTCGAATATGACACGTAAGTGTCAACCACCAAACACCAACAAGAGCCGTCTAGCCTTTGTCAACTATAAGGTATCACTTAGGTTTCTTGTATGGTTTCTTGTTCTCTCTGCTCTTCAGGTGCTGAACACAACTGACTCTGTCTGCCCTGAAGGAGCCGTGACGGGAAAATCAACCGCTGTGCAATGTGCAGGCTTCTTCCAACTCGGAAGCTGCATTCTAGTTGCGGGCACGATAACTAAGGTAAGTTTAACCGGGAACCTTCGTTAACTCTCTCACAAATATTTGTGCATTCTCTTCAGGAATATCTATGAAGCAATTGAAAACGGGTCTGAACGCAGGAACTTCTTAGGTGAAGTGCGCACTCGTTAGGGAGCGCGCGCCTCACCAAGGATTCCCCACAGATGTGTGGTAAATGACTAGAGCAGCACCGTGTCTTTCCTCGAGGCGGCAATCTTAGAATTCCTCTGTTACACTAAAGCACTCCAAGTATGTTTCCTTGCAGATTCTTCATCTCTCCTGCAGCAGCTAGGGTTTAGATAAGTCATTATCGTATCCACTGATTGATGAGGGGTTCTTACAGGTACACTCAGTATATCATTTTTTTAAATATCTTTAAAAGATACAAACCATCTTTACACACTTACCTTCTCCGTCCATGTTTTGTTACTTCAGCTCGGTTGAAGCACATTCCATCGACCATTTTTAACAGTAAATTGTACTTACCTTAAGCTTTTTAAATAATAAAAAATTATATATTACAAAATTACCATCTGTGGAAGACACAAAAAAATACAGTTACAATATATCTTTTATAACACAAAATAATTTGTAAACTATTACATTTGGCTTTTTTGCTGTTCTCAGAATATATTAAATTTCACTAGAAACAGTGAGTTCAATAGTACTCATCACATACCAGCGGGTAAAAGAAAGACAATCAATAAGATTATCTTAAAAAACCCATTCAACATTCTCATTAACAATCTAAAAATTAGAAATAAAACATATCTTAAATGTTTTTTTCTAAGAGCAATTTCTTACGTAAATATGACACATCTCAAGCAATCATAACATAACAAAACATTATGATTAATTTTCACACACAAATACCAAGTCCTTTATGGTTTCATTTACTTTTCCACACGGCCAAATAGTATGCGTCAAATTCTTAGTTTGGTAATTGTTCAATAGTAATCCTGAGCATCTGCCTCCCAGCCTTCTGATCCAAAACCACCGACACCATTTGCTCCGTCTCCCAGTGCTCATCCCTCAGCCCTACGCTGTTCAACATCTACATGGCCACCCTCACACAAGTAGCCCACCATCACAACCTCAACATCATCTCCTACATCGACGACACTGAGCTCATCCTCTTCCTCACCAAGAATCCACATACCACCAAAAGCAACCTCCACGACACAATGAAGGACATCACCAACTACATAAAGAGCAGCTCTCTAAACATGAAGTCACATAAAATGAAAGTACTCAGCCTCAGACCCACCCCCTCAGTCTCGGACGACTCCTGCTAGCTCACTACATTGTGGACAGTACCAACACCTACCAACCATCTCCACAACCTAAGATTCATCCTAAACTCCTCCCTCTCCATGTGTAAGCAAGTCTACACGTCTCCTCGTACTGCCATAACACCCTCCACATGCTCCGCAACATTTACAAGTGGATCCTTACCAAAAGAAGAAGTACAGTGACACAGTCCCTCATCAGCAGCAGACTACACTGTGGCAAAACACTCTACACATGAATTCCAGCCAAACACCTACAACTACAACAAATCCAAAAGACCACCACCTGACTGATTATGTTCCCTGCTGCAGCCACATCACTCGCCACCTAACACACCTACACTGCCTCAATATCAACAAGAGGATCACCTTCAACGTCCTCACCCTCACTTACAAAATACACTACAACACCAGACTAATGTACCTTAACAGCAGTAATCCTAAAAGGCCAAATTCTGAACTGAAAAGTATGGCTTTAAAAATATTAGGTACGAATTTGGTAACTCTTTAGGCAAACGTTGCTTAAAAACTAATTGACTATCATTACAATGTATCCAACCTTTCAGACATTTTAAATAAACAGTGTAATGTCCAGATGTTGTAGAAGGTCCATCATGAAAAATAAATGCAACAGCTACAAATGTTCTTTCTGATATTGAAACTTGACCAGCTACAACATTTTTAATTAAAGTTTCCAATTTTCTTCCATCAGCTCTACAACGTTGCAGCATTAAAATTACATACTGTCCATATCTTTGTATAAACAATGTTGATGACATTTCTGATTTACATTGACTACACTCCATGTTTTGACTTGCTCCTCTAATTAGATTGTTAAAAGGCACTGATTCACAGTCAGGTAAAGTCAAATATATGAATCTTTCAGTGTCTATGTTAGTACTACCTGTAAACAAACAATTTTGACAGTCATGTTGCCTTTTATAAGAAAGGCCAAAAAGGTTTTCAATATCTATACCTTCATCTTCCAGTACACCAAGCATAAACATTAAAAATTCCTGACAATCTTGCTGAATATTCTGCGTAAATTGACTAGAACCAGAAAATATGTCCAAAACATTTTGAATACCAGAAACACTTTGTATTTTACTTTTATCACTACTACATTTCTCATAAACAGAATACAGCAATTAACAGAATCTTTCGTCCCGATTTTCAACAATTTGCTGTTGCAAACTTTCAAGAACAAAAACAACATTAACAACTACATTATCATAGCAGTTGACACCACAACTATTTTCAAACCGATGACCAACATTCTCTTCAACACTGCCCTTTTTCTTTTTGCTTGCAGGGGCAACTTCATCTTGTTTTTTTTCTTTCTCTACAATTTCACTACAGATATTCTCAAATCTTCTTTTTCTACCTACCACACGCTTTTCAAATACTAGATATTGACCTAAATTGGGTGCAGATTCTCTTCTTAACCTATTATTCTCTTTCACACAATTTGCATCGGCACTAACCTTTGTCTCATCAAAATCAATCAAGTATAATCCAGATAAAGTTCTGACTCGAGACAAAGCAACATATGCCATACCCTCTTTAAACACGGTAATTCCAATATTCACTAAAGCACTATCTACACTTAATCCTTGAGATTTATGAATGGTCACCGCATATGCCAAACAAACAGGAAACAGTTTTCTGCGTACATACAAATCTTTCACAAGCAAAAACCGAGATGAACAACTACAAAATTGTTGTACTTCAGCAATTTCATAAAATTTGATTTTCAAAAGTTCAATCCCATCTCTATTTACATAATTAACAAAATCAACAATTTTACCCATTGCTCCATTTACTAAACCTTTTTCCACATTCAAATTACGTCATAAAATTAACCTACAGTTAACACATGCATACAAATTCTTTTCTAAACCAGCAGTTTTACTTATCGATTTCTCTAAAGAATCCAATTTCCTCTTCAACTTTTCAGTCACAGTAATAGTGATTCCTCATTGTTCTATTTTATCAATAGCTTCTAATTTTATAATTTCTTCATTTTCTAACTTTAACATTTCTTCATTGAATATAGAACATTCACGAACTGTTGGCATTAAGCAGATTACAGATTTGTTTTCTGCAATTCTCATATATATTTTCTCTGGGACAATATTTTCATTTGGAAACAAATTAGAAAGTAATCGTCTCGGTAAAGCTTGTTTGCCATGTTCAATCATTTTTCCAATTCTGATATCTTGAAGAATAGTTCCATAATCAGCATCATTTGCCTGTCGCATATTTGTAATAAGTTCCTTATACTCAAACTATGACCAAATGTTTATATTTCCAATGCTCCCCAAAGACTTTCTGGTATTTTCATGCCACAGTGTTTTAAACACTGGCTGTCCTTTTACAGGAGTAAGTTGTAGAAGATCTTCAAATATTATGACATGTTTTCCTCCAAATAATACGTCATACTCTGTTTTAAGAATTTGCTGCATTCTTAAATGCACAAAAGCAAGCATTAAGTTTGATACCATGCTTATCTCATCAATAATGAGAAGTTTCATTTTCCTCAAGACTCTTGAAACTTCACAAGAAGCTTCTCCAGATAGCTTGTGGTATTCTAATGTATTTTCATGCTCTAGTGGTAGCATTAATAAACGATGTAAAGTAATTCTTTTAATATTGTGGGCTGCTAATCCAGTTGGAGCAGTGACAACACAAGATAAATGCGACTCAGTTGTTTTCTGTAGAAACGTTGTAATTACTTTAATTAAAAAACTTTTGCCTGTTCCAGCTTGTCCACTCACGTACATTCGGATAGGTTCAAATGATGAGCAAGAGCACTCTTTCTTCTCATGAAGTAATCCATGGTCAATCTGTTCTCTCACTTGCTCATATATTTCTTTCTGCTTAAGATTTAGTTGTTCTTCCAAGTTTCTTAAGTTTGTTACATCTTCTTGACCTTGATAGATTGCTGTTTCCACCTCTTCCATAGCAGATGTTGCTTCATTTAGAACAATTGCTTCTCCTAGTGGGTCCTGACTCAACGGAGCAGACGTTTGACTGTCTTGAGAACTGTCTCTAACAATCTCAGCTGCAA
Organism: Lissotriton helveticus; assembly: GCF_964261635.1. Taxonomy (NCBI): domain Eukaryota; kingdom Metazoa; phylum Chordata; class Amphibia; order Caudata; family Salamandridae; genus Lissotriton; species Lissotriton helveticus. The sequence goes on along the minus strand of NC_136069.1, from coordinate 245,454,812 downwards.
TTCTCCCTTCTTGCTCAATTTGGTCATTCAACATTTTCACATAATTAGCAAAAACAGGACATTCTATAGTATCTTTAGTTGCATTGAAGGAATCTTCATAGCTCTCGAAATCTCCAAGTAATTCCAATTCTGAACACCATGGCTTGAAAAGTTGCAACAGAGCTAAATAGTAAAATTCCCTTTTGTCAGGTGTTTCGCAACTCAGTTTACAGTGATTAATCAAATGTATTTTCTTTGTTTCAACAGACAACCTTCAGAACCAATAACGGCATATATACAATTATTAATGTTTTCAGTAATATTCCGTTTAAAAATATAGTTTTGCAGCACTTCATAGAGACAGATGTTCTCAAGATGATGACTTCTATTTGGATAATATGTATCCAACATATTTGTTTTCACAATATCTGTACTTTCTGGCTCTTTTTCAGCTAAATATTCAATTTCTTGTACAGATTTAAGAACTCGGTTTCGTGTTGCAGCAAGACCTAGACTCACCCAAATGATTCTTCTAGATTTGGAATATAGACTTGCAGATGATAACCGATCCGAGCATTCATACGCTCCAATTTCTCAATGAGCTAACATCTTCAAACTGTAAGTATATAACTTCTTACTTAGACTCTTCTCATGGGAAATCTCTTCACACATTTCCTTCAATTCCGTCTTTTCTGATTTTGTTATGTAGGATGTTACATATCGAACAACAGCAATGGAATTGTCCGCAACATATTGAATATCCATATTAGCATTCCACATGGGCAAAATGACTGGGTTATAGTCATTTATATATTTTGACTCTTCATTTCTTCTTAAGTTGTAGGTATTTTTTGGAGACTTTCTTGTGATAGTATGTCGCAAAGATGACATAAAACTGTTCACTCTTCTTTTTGATATTACAGGTCGTGAAAATGCAAAACAGCATTTGGTGTAGAATTTGTCCTTAGATTTGTACTTTCGACGACAGTATTTCCCACAACAATGGATTTGGAATCGTAAGACTTGTTGTCTTAAGTCCTTATCTTGTGTACTTTTGGGTATATCACATGTAGCATATTCTTCAATAAAAGAAAAGACAGTATCATCTGAGTCTGTTCAGAATTTGGGAGCATCTTTGATCCATATTAGCATGTGTATGTGAGGAGCACCTCTTGCTTGATACTCCTTTCTCCAAAAGAAGTCCAGAACCTCTCCAAGAGAAGGATTTTTGTATTGGTGATAAAATACATCATAGCTTCAAATCTATGATTGAAATACCTGCATACATTAACTGGATCTAAAGAGCACAATTCTCCAGGAGTCTTGTATTCAGTATTTAGTATATTTGGATTTGCCTCTCGAAGAAATTGAAGTAAATCATCCCAAGCATATTCAGTACAGCTTAGAGTAAGGAACCATGTAGGAGTTCCTAAGCATACATTTCAGTTCTCCATGACGACGGTACCAGTACACATTACTACCACGCTGACAGGCATGAGATTATTTAGCTGAGATTCCAAAACATTATCTTTCTGCAGTACTTTATCCATAAATTCCTTTGCTGAAACATTTTGCAGATGTACACCTGTTTTCAATATATGGTTTACTGCATAAGAAAGTCCAGACAAATCACTCTCAAACAAAAGATGAAACAAATACGGAATACATTGTCGAAATCTTGGATCGTCTGCATATAATCTTGATGTCCGGTATTCAGATGCAGGAATCTGCACAGGTCGGTCATCAGGTTGGGAAACAATTAAGGGAAACAACGAGCTTCCAAGATTTTTTTCCCATACACTAATGGGACTTCCTTTTGCTTCTTTCATTTGGAATAACTCCATAGTATTCCCCATCACTTCTTTAGAATGCAGTGGATGAACACTGTAATGTTCGTAGATTTCTTCAGTTCTGGACATATCCACTTTTTCAATTTGTCCAGATGGCACATCACTATCTTCTTCTACAATTATTTCTTCTTCTCTCACATTCACATTTCTGTAATATTGATTATTTTTTACCAGCTACAACATTGCCTTTTTCACTTTCCTAACATCCACTAATTCTTGGCAGATTTTCTTACTCTTAGTAGGAACGCCATTAACAAGAATACCTAAAGGTTCATCCTCTACATTTTCTACACCAATTGTTTCAATATTTTTCTTTAAATCTAGAGGAAAATATACAACTCTTCCCTTTAATCCTCTCTGTAAATCAGAAGGAGGCAATTTTCCTGTCTTAGGCTGCGTACGAACAATAGCCTGAAATGGATGCACACATTAAATAAGAATAGACTCATAGGTATTTAAATCCATCAGTTCAGAAGGAATATTTACCAACTCAAGATTATTATGCACAGCTCTAGCAGGCATTTTGTTCTCGTCTAATTTGTTATAACAATATTTACAAATATGCTGATGAGAACCCAAATTAAAACAATTCTTCCACTCATTATTATTTTCCGTTTTACTTTCTAAATACAGATCAACAGTCCTGGTCTGATTTTTATAATGAGTTCGTCAACAACACACACAACAATAATTTGGCCTTTCACCTGAAATCATCTTAAACTTTGTAATTTCTTGCTCAAACTTTTCTGTACTACAATGTTGTACATTCTCTGCTACATTTCCTTCAATTAATATCTCAATTTCTGCACTGTCTTCCTCAGGACCAAAATAACTAACCTCAATTTCATCACAAACGTTCTTTACACTTGATACAGATCCATGCAAAAGAGCACTGTTCAACTTTTTTAACATTAGAGCTGGACTTTTTGCAAAATACAATCTTCTGACTAATTTCCTCATTTCAGAATGACGTACTGCTACCATCCTGAAATGGTGAAAAACACTTCGACATACTTTTTTTAGAAAGACAAGCCAGAGAACGACCTTGCAAACCAGTTTTCCTCTCTCACTCTGCAATGGTCTAGTCCTTGCAACAGCTTAATCTTTTGTTTAACACTTTTCTTAGTATAGTTACGTAAGAAATTGCATAAAAAATCAACAGATTCTTGCCGTACTCTGCAAATACTACTACAATTCCAAGTGCACACTGGAGCTTTAGGATGTCTCCCTAAAACGTCATCAGTTAACACCTCTTCTGCATTTCTAGGAACAATTTTCTCTTTCTCAATAGGACAACCATGTCTAACCTCATAAGCTCGACCACTAGTGTCAACTGCATGCAACAAATCATTACTCTGAAAATAACTTTGTTCATTAAAAAAGGCTCAGAACTTGAACTATGTTTCCATTCACCCAAAAAACTCACAAAAATTACTTCTGTTAATTACTCTTCTCCAATTACTTTTGACCTTAGTTAAATGGATTGGCTTATCTAGTGATCGAATTCTATTGATTACTAAAATAAACAATTTTGTTTTCAATTCCAAAGCTTTCTCAACTACATTTTCAATACCTTTCTTCTTCTTATAAAATGCTGGGTTTTTTACATCCCTTATTTTCTTTAATTAAATTTGAAACAACTCTGTTATAAAACCTTTTTTCCCTAATTTCGATAAATTGATTTTTCCTCCTTTTACTATACACTATTTTTTCTGCAGTTGACTTTCCATGATTGTTCACTTTGTTCTTCTTTTTCTTTTTTGTTGCAGACACACTAATACCATTTTTCCCTTTGTCCACACTACTCTTAGGGGCGATTATGATCGCGTTTTTCCCGCATCCTCGGGGCCGGCGGACGCCACTGCCGGCCCGGAGGATGCGGGAAAACCGCTGCGGAGCCTCGAAAGACCCACCGCCACATTAGGAATGCGGGTGGGTTTTTGCATTCCATCCGCAGCTTTTCCGCCACGGTCGCCTTCCGACCGCGGCGGAAAAGCTGTAACATGGCTGATAGACACCGCCAGCCACATTAGGATGGTGTAAAAAAGGTGCTTTTCCACGGCAGCTTTTCCGCCGTGGAAAAGCATACGGACTTTCACTTCGGGGGCCCGTTGCGGCCCCCCTGGGTGAAGGGGGGTGCACATGGGGGGTACCTATGGTGCGCCCCTGCATTTACAGGCAGAAAGCGGCAGGTACCGCGCGGTGCCTGCCGCTTTGTGCATGTAAATGAAATGCATGCGTTTTTAACATTGTGGCGGGTGCAGCTTGAAGCCGCACCCGCTGCAATGTTAAAAATAGAGGAGGTGACCGCCAGGGTGGCGGTCACATCCTAATTGCACAGGAGGGAACACCGCAGCACATGCGGACGTTCCCTCAAACTCTGGCCTCTTAGTCTTTAATATTTTCCTCAAAAAAGTGTTCCTTCTCTTACCAGCACTTTTTTTTCTTTTTTCTTAATACATGGTTCTTCATGAAAATCTTGTGGATGACTTCTCTTCAAATAAACACCGTTCTTTCGTTGTTTCCTTCTCTGACTTTTGGTAGGCATGATACCGTTTTTTCAGTATTTATAGACAGAATCTATTAAAACTATATATATATAACATTACAAAAATACTATATGAAATATTCTATAATATTACTTATCACAACAGAGGCAGCAGTATGACGAGAAACGTGAGACTATGAAAATAAAAGTACTTACAACAAGAGAGGAAGAAGTATGAAACAAAGGAAAATATAACCAAAAAGGGGAGTATAAACAGACACTGTAATATAACGGGATGAAGGAAGTATGAATAAACTGGAAAGTATCCATAGGTAAGGGAGAGTATGAAGAGAAAGATGGAAATATGAGGAGAGAAGAAAGAGTATAAGAAGAAAAAAAGAGAGTAAGAGGACAGAGGGGGCACTATAAGAAGACAGAGAAAGACTAAAGAAAAAAGAAGGAATATGTGAAAAGACACGCAACTATAACAACAAAAAAGGAATACTAGCAAAGGACAGTGTCTATAAGGACAGAGAGAAAAGTACCAGAAGACAGCACAAAGAATGTGGGGAAAAGTGGAGCATAAGGAAAAAAGGGGTGTACAAGAATAGAAGATACAGATTGAGGAGAAAAGAAGGAGTATGAACAGATGGAGGATTATAAACAGTGAAAAATGTATGACGAAACAGGTAGAAGTATGACAAGAGAAACAAATATAGAGAGAGAGATCACTATGAGAAGACGGAGAATATGAGGAAACTGCTGCAGAGTGTATGCAGGGAGTCAAAGAGGAATAAGAGAAGAGAGTAAACAATATGAACAGATTTAAGAAGTATAAACAGAGAGGACAGAAAATGAAAGGAGAAAAGAAATATGAAGAAAAAGAGGAAAATATGAACACAGACAGAAGGAGTATAGGACAAAAGGAAATATAAGAAAAACTCAGTAGTATGAGGAGACATGGAGAAGTAAGAGAACAGAGAGGAGAATATTAAAACAGGGGGAGTATAAGAACAGGGGGAACATGAAGAGAGAAATATGACAATAAGAAAAGACGGCAATATTAGTAGAGAGTGCAAAGTATAAGAAAAGAGATGAGAAATGTGACTACAGAGAGAAGAGTATTAGAACAAAAAGAAAAGTATGAGAAAACAATAGGGAGTACCTGCCAAGAACAGCGAGACTAAGAAGAAACAGAGAATATAAGAACAGAAGAGTATATATGAAGAAAGAGGAAAGAATGTAAAAAGACACAGAGACAAAAATGTGGAGGAAAGACAATTATAAAGGAAGACTGACTGGAGAGAGGGAGTACTATGAGAACACAGTAAGAACTAAACAACAGTGGTGAATATAAAGACAAGAGAGAATATAAAGAGTAGGAAAAATATGCAAAAAGAAGAGCAAGTATGAAAAAAAAGTATAAAAAGAGAGCAGAGTATAGGAAAAAGAAGATATTATAATCAGAGAGGAAGGAGTAAGACGATACAGGAGGGAGTATGACAACAGAGTGTAGAATATATGCAAAAAGGTGCGAATATAATTCCTTAATGTACACACATACACAGTGTGATATTACCCCAATAAATTATAAGATCATGCATTTTACCAAAACACATTTACTACTGTAAAATGTTTAAAAAGGAGCAAATATAGGGGAATATTATCAAAGACCGGTGTTAAAATTATCGCCGTTTTAATATCGGACGGAAACTGCCGATACAACGGACGATAATGGGCTTGATAATCCGTCCTTGTTAATTCCCATAGAAACCCATTTTCAGGCGTTATCATGGGCTTCTATAGGAAATAACAAACGCGTATTATCAAGCCCATTATCGCCGCTTTAGCGGCAATTTCCTGCCGATAAAAACGGTGATAATGTATCGCCCTTCCTTATAATATGCCCCATAATTCCTTAAAGTACACAGACGCACAATGTGATATTAAGCAATAAAACATAACAGCATGCATTATAGCAAAACACATTTACTACTATAAAACGTTTAACAAGGTACGAATATAGGGGCATATTATCAAGACAGGCGATTAAATTATTGCCGCTTAATCAGCAGAAACCTGCCGATAAAGGAGTGATAATTGGCTTGATAATATGCTGTATGCAATTCCAATCGAAGCCCATGTTAGATGTCCCTCACATCTAACCTAGGCTTCGATTGGAATTGCATACAGCATATTATCAAGCCCATTATCGCTGCTTTATCTGCAGTTTTCTGCTGATTAACCGGCAATAATTTTATCGCCTGTCTTGATAATATGCCCCATAATTCCTTAATGTACAAACATGCACCCATACATTCCCATACAATTTATCAACTCACCGTTCAAATTGATTTGTAGATTAAGAAGAATGCCACTCACACAGTAGATATTCTTATACAGAATCTCTCTAGTTCGGTGCTTGCACCAGAACCACGAAATGGAACATTTTCCCTCTCATTTTACACATACATACATATAAATAACTAATTCAAATCCTTCACACATTATTTCAAAACGAAACCCACATGTCCATTGCTTTAACATTTCAAACCTTTCCAACTGACAAAACTTTCCACTCTACCCCCAACAGATCATGCAAAAGTCAACTGTCAACAGAGGTCAAAAGTTCAGCACTGTATATAACACTACTCCTAAACAATTTTAGACTATCTATAATAACTTACTGATAAGTACCAATAAAAAGAAAATGTCTCATTACAAAGAACCAACATATAAACACATAAACTTGATACATATCTGTAAAATATATATTTTTTATTCATTTTTTCTTGCTTACGCTTATGAAACGACTTTCAGAATTCGCACAGTACGCGTACACTAAATATACCGTAAAAAAAAAATAGCATCTATCACTAATTTTTTCAATCCCCGGGGACCCCATCCCCTGGGGCTCAAATATAACGTTCACCACCGTGGGGAAAGCCCCAAAACCCCGATGGTCCCAGCCGGCTCCCTGCGTCCTTCGGGAGCCGGCATTGCTTTTTGTCAGAGAGACCAGCTTACATGGTGTTCTCTCAGACGAAAAGCAATCTGCTTTCCTACTTGAAAGAGAACTCTCGCCCTACCATAGGAAACAGCAGTGTCCCAGGGATAGACACCCCGTAACACTACAGGAGCCGCCCTGGAAAGTGGTGGTTCCCAGAGCCATCAAAGGCTCAACAAAGGCCATCAAACAATTTGACCTTCGGATCATTTTAAACCCTCCTAAGCAGTCCTAGGGGGACAGGAAGTCCAATAGTAAATAGCAAACTTTTCCTGTCAATCTACACACTCAATCTACACACATATACAAATAAATACAAAATCACATTTATTCCCACATTACAACAAAACGAAACACACTTTTTTTTGCTTGAACTTTTGCACCCTTTCCAACTGACAAAACTTTAACCCTTCCCCCATTCCACAATCTACCAGTTACCATAGAAACACTTCAGGGAACACCGAACTGAGCACACAGGTGAAAAGTTCATCATACATTGATGCAAATTAAAACAGCAAGTGTGCTTGACTTGAGAATATACCACCTTATCTTATGTAACATTCTTTTCTATCAGTTTTTCTTAACCAATAAAAATCAGTCTTTTAAAACCCAGCAACATTCATCCTAGCTTAGTGTAGAATGTTCTTGCACAACTAATCATTCCTTTTCTTTTTTCAAAACTGCATGTTTCATTTACAGAGACCTTCAGAGTGCATCCAGACCTCTCTTCAAGATGCTTACAGTGTGGATTGTGGGACACAGCTATATTTTCTGGAGTCAAAGGTACGCAGAACGGAAAGGAACTCACAAAGACCTACTTTTACCAAATGTAGACTTTAAATGCATTGGACAGAGAGGATTAACGTGGCACCAATTGATACCATTGGTGAAATCCTTTTTGCATCTCCAACATCCTGACCTCATAATTGTGCACTGTGGTGGCAATGACCTAGGTACTTTGACAGGAGTAGGTCTGGAATGCTTATGAAGGACACCTTTGCACAATTGATGACATTGTTCCCCAAAACTGCCTTTCTATATTCTAATATATACCAAAGGCAGAAATGGAATCGGTCCAACCACTATTGTCCACAGATTGAAAAAGTGAGGAAACATGTGAATAAATCTGTTTCTGCCTTTCTCCGAGACTATAGAATGGGGTCCATCTACCACAGCCATCTTCGTTTCAATATGCATGACATCTATAGGAGAGACGGTGTACATTTTACAGATGAGGGAAACAGAGTCTTCCTCTTGAACTTTAGACTCTGCATTGGTACTTACTTCTAGGTACTAAAATCTACCAAAAAACACAAGGGCTCTTTTTAGAGCCATCCAACATCTAAACACATACACTTCATAAATATCTTAAAATATTCTTCTTTTTCTTCCTTCAGTATGCTTACTGGACGACTTCCAATCTTCGCACCGTACGTCGTCCATACGTGCTTGGTACGCGTACGATAAATCTAACATAAAAAAATGCGCCTTTATCACTAATTTTTCATAATCCCCGAAGAACCCCATCCCCCGGGGCTCAAATGTAACGTTGCGTACAGTGGGAAGAGCCCCAAGGCCTCCACGGTCTCACCCGGCTCCCCACTTCCTGCGGGAGCCGGCAATGCTTTTCGTCACAAACAGCAGCTTACATGCTTACATTCTACTTTCAAAGATGATTTCAACAGTTATACATTTTATAAAATAGTATAGTACTGCACGCTAAAGGAGAAAAGTCAGCACAATTATAATAGAATAGAAAATAGAAAAAAAAATACTTCTACACTCAACAAACTCGTAAGCACACTTCACAGTTTAATTTAAAAGCACCCTACCACAACTAGTTTTTGAAACGCATTATACAATAAAATGCGTCACAAAATAGGCTACATACATAGTGACTGTATCGTAACGTCACATAGAAAAAAGAAAGCAACTCTTACGCTACCAGGAAAACACAACAACAGTACAAGGGCCAAATTTCCATTGTAGTGATTTCTTAGTTGCAGGTCTAGTTGTCAGATCGACACACACACTCCCTCATTGCTGCTATACACCCACACCAAACCCATTCAGCGCATCCGTCACTACATTCGTGACACTATGTAAAAAAAGACGGAGCGCACGTGCTGTACGCCATTTTAGAGTTGTTCCCAAACCACCAAACAAGGGGCCCACTACCACATGTGTGGCCACTTTGGTCACTGAGTTTGTGGTGCCCGAAGCACTGAGCGGGTGAAGAACCTACGATGATGATGATTGGAGCACGAGTATGTCGTTAGCCATACAGCTATCAACACTCGGCACCATATATGAGACTTCTTTGTTGGAGATCAGGACTACATCATGAATACGGTGTCTTTTCCACAAAAAGGTGAGCAGTGAGGCATGAGTATGCATCAGAAGGAGTCAAAGGGTTGTAGTTGACAACATACAAGAATGCGACTTAGTATTTTAGACTCCTACATAATCTAATAATTTACATTTTTAAATTTTTTTTTCCCAATAGCAATAACGTTTATCTAATCACTGAAATGTCCGGAATATATTCACAATACAAACAGTTCGTAGAAATTTGACAATCAACGTGTCTATAAAAGCGCAATATAATCTAACTCCAAATTAATATTGTAACAATTCCCAATCGTAACATCTTTCTTTTAATATCTTTTAGATGTCCAGCTTCACGATGGATTATGTAACACGGACGACAGCAATAGCACAAGGTGAGCAAAGAAGCTTGTTTCTGAACCAACAACAATGTATCTGTCAAAGGAAAGAATCTGTAGTATGCACCAAGCACAAAAAAACATTGGGCTAACGAGGCTTCAGGTAGGATCATTTGCTTCCTGGGCCCACACACAGTTGCACCCAAGTACGTCACAGGTCTTTCAAACACATTTTGCTTGTTAATGAGACTTTGATATGCCCCCAGCTTACAGCCCCCGCAGCTCCACTCTTGCTTGAACTTAAGCCCCCACCCCAAATTTTTTCTAGCCCACACCCCCCCGATATTTTTTACTGTGGTTGCGCCTCTGGCTTCACATATCCTTTCCCTTGTCGTGTGTGTCTCTCCCACGTTTTAATGTCTTTTTTTCCCCTTTCGCTTTCTCACTCTCTCACATCATTTCTCTTTCTTTTTTTAAAGTTTTGGACTTTGCTGTCTCCACTCTGCTCCATACAAAGTTATCTAAATTAAAATGGTTAGCTATCTTGATTACAGTGAAGGCTTCTTCCACACGTAGACCACCACCTTTCAATCACTCTCTGTGACATCATTTCTCTTTCTCTTTTAAACGTATAAAAAATGCTGTATGCTTTGACGTGTAGAAGCAAAGGTGTCTTCAAGTTGTGAATTCCACTGGTCGCAGTGTTTATACAACGGTAAGCACAGAGGCCTAAATATACAATGCCTTCTTTACAATGCATTAGAAATAAGTCGGCCTATTTACAATCCCGTTCTGCCACTTTTGTGTCACTAACGCAATTGGCCCTTCCATATAGACACCACTTGAATGCGGCACTATAACGGAACTGAAATGTACTAGGCATACTGCACACGTAAAACTGTGGTGTTACCTTCATTTGTGAAAGGAGACATTCGGCACTGTGCAGCAGCTTCACTGTGTAAAATGTATAATTACCTCCAAGCAGTGAAAACAGATAGGTTACAACAGTCTGACAAAGAGATCTACAAGCTTATTACGCCACTTCTCTGTCACTTTCAACATGGGAAAAGTGACGCAAGGAGCTTGTAATTCTACGTCTGACTTTCCAAGAAAAAATCGCAACTCCAAACTCTGCGAGACAGTTTTAATGTTGTTTTCTCTGTCTTTCTCTCTCTCACTCTCTGTGTCATCATTTCTCTTTCTCTTTTAAACTTATAGAAAAGGCTGTCTGCTTTGTCATATAGAAGCAAAGCTGTCTTTAAGTTGTGAATTCCACTGGCCACAGTGTTTGCCCGCAGTGTTTATACAACGGTAAGCACAGAGGCCTAAATATACAATGCCTTCATTACAATGCATAGGAAATAAGTCGGCCTATTTACAATCCCGTTCTGCCACTTTTGTGTCACTAACGCAATAGACACTTCCATATAGACACCACTTGAACGCGGCACTATAACTGAACTGAAATGTACAAGGCACACTGCACACGTAAAACTGTAGTGTTACCTTCATTTGTGAAAGGAGACAGTCGGCTGTGTGCAGCAGCCTCACTGTGTAAAATGTATAATTACCTCAGAGCTGTGACAACAGATAGGTTACAACAGTCTGACAAACAGATCTACAAGCTTATTACGCCACTTTTCAATCACTTTTAACATGGGAAAAGGGACACAAGCAGCTTCTAAATCTAAGTCTGACTTTTCAAGAAAAAATCTCAACTCCACACTCTGCGAGACAGTTTTAATGTTGTTTTCTCCCTCTCTCTCTCCCACTCTCTGTGACATCATTTCTCTTTGTCTTTTAAACTTATAGACACTGCTGTCTCCTTTGACTTGTAGAAGAACACCTAAACTGAAGTTCTGAATTCCACTGGCCGCAGTGTTTGGCCGCAGTGTTTATACAGCGGTAAGCACAGAGGCCTAGATATACGATGCCTTCATTGCAATGCATTAGAAATAAGTCGTCATATTTACAATCCCGTTCTGCCACTTTTGTGTCACTAACGCAGTAGGCACTTCCCTTCCATATACACACCACTTGAACTCGGCACTATAACGCAACTGAAATGTACCAGGCACACTGCACACGTAAAATTGCAGTGTTACCTTGACTTGTAATGCTTCAGCTCATTTAGTCACATCTACATAATTCTAAACTCTAATTTTCTTTTTTGTTTTGCAGATTACCAATCGTACATCTTTTGGAGTCAATTTCACAATTTGTTTATAGTATTGTTTTTTAAAGTTATTTTTCTAGTTGTTTATGATATAGTTATCATTAAGTTTCGTTTACTGTTTTAATAAAACTTAATAAAAAAACTACACACTACTTTTTCTTTGTGGGGGGGTGACGACCCACAATAAAAATAATATTTATAATGTTGAAGTACTATAGTAAGATGTTCAAGACTAGGATTGAAAAGTACTGACTTATATTTTCTCTGGATACACTACAACATGGTAAAGAAATCAAACTAATACGAAACAATGTGTACCACATTTTCAAACCTCTTGCGACATTTTCCCAGGCAATGCCTACCACCCGACAAAATTAAGTGTGTGCGCCTCAATGACGCCCCTCAATAACCCCACAAACACTTCTCTATTGTATGAGAGGGGCTGCGTGGCCCTCCGCCTGGTGCCCTTGAGTCCACCACGCCCAGACCCGGTTTCTGCAGTGTCCTGAGGGGAAATAGCCATTACAACGCCTGATCATCACCACAAAGCCATTAGCACGCATTTGGCTTTACCACACATGCTTTTACAACTAGTATGGATTTACCACGCATGATAAACGCATAATCATAATAATGTCTTTGTGTGGAGGAGTGTGGCTCACTGATTAGAGCGGCAGACCCTGATGCAGAGGTCTGGCCCGAGACCAGGGTTCAATACCCGACAGCGGCAGGGTCCTGAGCCCAAAATGTCCACGGACTCGATAATTCTCGCCTCGGTGCCTATTCTAATCATGGGGTCCCACGCTGCAACTCTGGGCAATAGTTGCTTAATCTCCACTACGGCGGCCCACCCGCTGCGGGAGGCCTGGCTTTCACCCTGGGGATACCCAGTAGGGGTTATCTCACAGGGAAAAAAGCAAGGACGGGTTCCCAAGGCAAGCGCCTTGATGCCTTCGGGTGATACGTGCGCTATATAAGTCGCAATACATTTACATACATTTACATTTGTGTTGACGAACACGCATTGTAATGGCTGTGCCTTACCTCCTTCAAATTAGTTTCTAGGCATACGTGTGACCAAGTCTGATAAGATCAGAGGCCAAGGACAAACACCGTGGTGTCTGTGGCAGGTAAAATCATAATAACAGGTATAATAAAAATAACGGAGTAAAACTACTAAAATGGCGGTGGACGGAGTATGTAATCAAAGTTTGGCGCCTCGACACTACATTTCAAATAAATATAAATTCAATATATTTATTAATATATTACAAAAGTATAGCAGCGGATGACACACACGACCTGTGAAAAGAAAGCGGCAAATTTAAAACCTGAAATGAGGAGAGGTTTGCTTGGCGAACTTGAAGAAAAAGAAAAAAAACATGCGCTTGGAAACAAGGCTGCGCATGCGTAGAGAGTACGTCCTTCAAATTAGTTTCTAGGTATACGTGTAACCAAGTCTGATAAGATCGGAGGCCAAGGACAAACATCGTGGTGTCTATGGCAGCAAATCTCATAGATCACAGAGAAAATATGCGGAGGGTAAAACGAAACAGGTATAATAAAAATAACGGAGGAAAACTACTAAAATGGCGCTGGACGGAGTATGTAATCAACGTTTGGCGCCTCGACACTACATTTCAAACAAATATAGATACAATATGTTTATTATTATATTACAAAAGTATAGCAGCGGATGACACACATGGCCCTGGACAAGAACGCAGCAAATTTAGTACCTGAAATGAGGAGAGGTTTGCGTGGCGAACTTGAAAAAAAGAAAAAAACATGGGCTTGGAAACGAGGCTGTGCATGCGTAGAGAGTACAACTGGTGCACAAAAAAAAACCTGGAAAGTTTTACATACTAAGCTCTTTTTTTGACCAGTAAAGTTAGTTCTTAAAAAACACTTTTTTTTTTACCCCAATGCCCCAACAATCGCAAACAGCTCCCCCGCGTCCTTCGTGAGCCCGCATTCCTTTATCAGAGACATCACCTTATATGCTGCTCTCTCTTTCAAAAAACAATCTGCTTTCTTGAAAGAGAGAACAGATTACCTTGCTCTCTTTTCCAAATGGGAAAGTGGTTTGCTGTGGTAAAGTGGGAGCCGCGACGGTCCCGCCCTACCATAGCAAACAGCAGTGTCCCGGAAGTACGCACCCCGAGACACTGCAAGAACCGACCCTGGGAGATGGTGGACCCAGGGCAGCCAAGGGTTCCAGGAGGAACTCCCAACATTAAAAAACCCCGGGGAGTGCAGGTACCCCGCGGTGAAAGGTCATTTTACATATTACTGCCCCAGGAAGGTGGGGTCCCCGCGACGTATACGAGGAGAGAGAGAGAGAGAGAGCTGAAAATACACTTTGCAATTTTTTTTTTAAAAAGCCTCGTCGGGGTGATGTTCCCCGAGACTGAGGAGAAGAGGATCGTAACCCCCCCCGCATACTTCAAAATACAACTACAGAGGGGTGGCGTTCCCTGGTGCTCGGGGCACCTTACAAGCCCCCCACAATGAAAAAAATTGACCCCGAAATTTGCCCCCGGAACCTAATGAATAAAACGGACTTCTATTTTTTATTTCCCTTTTCCACCGCATACATATACCATATGCCTACCCCCAATTTTTTATTTAAAAAAATAAATAAAAATTGAGCCTAACGATCCATGTACGACCCCCTGAGCAAGCCTAGAGGGTCAGGATGTTTCTACCCTGCCCCTTTCCTTATTTCTCAACTTTGTTTTACTGTTTTCTTGTGAGTCACTTCTAGCGACGAACAAGAATTCTGCCAACTTTTCCTGGTTTGGAGTGTTCACACACAGTTGACCGCCAATCAGCATGCAGCTCGTGCTTGGAATTGTACGGATTTCCGTACGCGTGCTGTAATCTGTCTCTAGATATCACTATGATTTTACTTGTAATTTTCTAAGGAACTACTGAACGGATTTACACCACTTAACAAAAAGCACAATCTGCGAACCAAACTCTACCTCTCTGCCAAATTTGGTGTAATTCCCTTCAGCCGTTCGGGCTGTAGCCCTGGCTAAAGGTCCCTATGGAAAATTGCATGGGGAAAACATGTTTAGGGACCCCCTTTTTTTCTTGGCCCCCGCTTGACGAATCACCCCCAAACTTTCAGGGAAGGAGCAGAACTAAGCAGGCCATTTTCTTGGAGAAATTCGCGAAGATTCGTCCACCGACGCTAAAGTTATTCCAAATAGAATGTTGTGGATTTCCTATCGAAAGTAGGTCCTACTGGCGACCACCAGTAGGTAATATATATATATAGCAAAACAACAGTTTACCAGATGCCACACCACACGTCCCGGGTGCACTCCAACGCAGTGGTGAATCGCGTCATATTGAAAACAATCCGCCCATTGGTGGAAAAATACGGAGGCACTCAGCAGGGAGGTATTTCTTCTTGAAGAAGGCGTTGCCGAAATGTGTCTAACAGTTTGCTTTTTGTTGTCTGTCGAATAAAAATTCCTTCATAATACCTCCCCGCCGAGTGCCTCCGTAATTTTCCATAATTGGGTGGATTTTTTTCAAGTTATATATATATATATATAGTAATAGCTAGGCCATATCACCCATAGGAAATACGCAACATTCTATTGCCAATAACTTTGGCGCCAGTGATGAATCTTCGCGAAATTTTCCAAACATTTGGCCAGCTCAGTTCCGCTCCTTCCCTGAAAGTTTGGGGGTGATTGGTAAAGCGGGGGCTGATAAAAAAGGGAGGTGCCAAAACATGTTTTCCCCATGCAATTTCCCATAGGACGGCCCGAACGGCTGAAAGGAATTACACCAAATTTAGGAGAGAGGTAGTCCTCCGTTCCGACTTGTGCCTTTTGCTTATATGGTGTCAATCTGTTGAGTAGTTCCTGAGAAAATTACGGTTAAAGTCATTTATATATCTATGGGCGCGGTGGATATGCTGATTGTGCGAGGATTGTCATCGTACCGTAAGCGCACCGTCCCGATCATGTGCTCAATGCTAATTGGCTGTCAAGCAGTTGTAAACATTCCAAACCAGGAACTGTTGGCAGCCATTTTGTGCCTCTGTGTAGAAGCGAGGCTGAGGAAGTTAGTGGAATATGTGTTCAAAATGGAGAAAGGGGGCAGGGTAGAAATAATGTTATCCTCTAGACCTGCTTATGGGGTCCCAGAAGGACCCTGAGGGCTCACCTTTTTTTTTTTAAACGGTAGGTGCGTGTAGGGTGCGTGGGGGGAAAATTATAACATTTTATGTGGGGCCCAGAGGGGCCCCCCAGCCTCGGGGATCGTCACTTCCCGGGGCTAAAAAGAAGAAAATGGTGGGGGGAGGATTCCAAGGTCCTCAAAGCCGCGGGGATCATCACCCCTTGGGGGTTTATGTATTGTGGGAGGGGGGGACTACTTGGCTCCCCTCCTGGAGCGCTGGAGGGCCCCATTACCCCCCTAGGATACCAAAAAAATCTTGGCCCAGGGACCACCACTCCCCGGGGCTTTATGTATTGTGAGAGGGCCAGCTTTTGCAGTGTCCCAGGGTGCCCATTCCGTCCTCTCATAGCAAGGAAATATGTTTTCTCTTTCAAAATCTAAATCAGATTGCTTTTTCACATAGGGAGCTGCATGTTAGTAGCTCCGGTTGTGGAAAGGTAATGCCGCCTCCCAAACGTGTAGAGGTTGTGCACCAAAGGCGCTGGAGTCATGAGTCGTGCATCCATCGCGTGCACACCAGGGGGCTGCACTGAGCGCTGCCCTGGGTGTGCGACTTTAAATTTTACCGTAAAAAAATGGCCCCTAGCAGTAATTTCTAATATCCCCGGGGACCCTATTCCCCGGGTCTTATAAAAAATGTTGGGGACCATGGGGGGTGCCACAATGTCCCCATGGTCCCGCCGGCATCCCCCGTTCCTTCGGGAACCAGCATTGCTTTTCCGCATAGGGGGATGCCTACTTGCATGTGGGAAAGCAATCTGCTTTGGATTTTGAAAGTGAGAACCGATTTTACTGCTCTTTCTTTCAAAATGCAAACTAAGGTTGCCATGGGAGGGTGGGAGCTGTGAGAGTCCAGCCCTGTCAAAGCAAAGGGGTAGGCATCCCGGGACACGGCAGGAGCCGGCCCTCAGGCGTGGTGGTCCCCAGGGCTCTCGAGGGCACCAGGCGGAGGGGCACGCAGCCTGCCTCCCACAATACACAAATTCCCAGGGGTGAGGGTGTCAATGAGGCCCACACACTTCTAATTTTGTAGGGGGGGCCTTGGACGCGAAAGTGGTGCAAGGGGGTTGTAAATCTGGTACACAGTGTTTTGTTTTACTTTGCTTTCCTTTTTGTGTTGTAGAGGATCCAGGGTTAATATAACGGTTTTTGTGCAGCCAGTAACTTTCAACCCAACCCCCAGATGGCTTTCTGCCTGTTACCATAGTGACAGTTCATCGAACACTTACGTGAGCACAGAGGTTAGAAGTTCACCACACTATGTCGCTAATGGAAAAAGTTACTGTGCTGGAGTTTTAAAACTTTTCCATAGGAACCGTTAGTCGTAGACTCTGGTAAAGATCTGGTAAAGAGTTAGCCTCAGAATTATAATTCAAATTATAAATATCTTTTCTATTGGGGACTGCTGCCCCCCCCAAAAAAGACGTATATCCTTTTTTTAATTAACTTTTATTAAAACAACAATAAATAACTGGAAACGTAACTTAAAGATAGCAATACAATAAATAACTAGAAACATAACTTTAACAAAACAATATAATAAACAACATGTGATATGGACTCCAATAGAAGTACGGTAGGTAATCTGCAAAACAAAAATGAAAATAAGCGTTCAAAATTAGATCGATGTGACTAATTTGAGGTCAAACATTACAAGTTAAGGTAATACTTGGCAATCATTTTTTAATTTGCACGTCTGCAGTGTGCCTGATACATTCCACCTCTCTTATAGGCTTGCGTTCAAGAGGTGTCTGTACGGAAGTGCCTATGACGTCAGATTTACAGTATGGACCAACAGGTCTTTAAAATGATTCAGAGATGAAACAGAATTAGGTGAGAGATGAAGTCATTAAGCAGGACAATATTCTTTAGGGCTTATTTACAAGCCTCTTGCACCACTTTGGTATTACTTTTCCCATGTTAAAAGTGACGCAAAAGTGACGCAGAGGGGTTGTAAATAAGGTCTTTTATTTCTAATGCATTTATTTGAAGGCATTGTATATCTAGGCCTCTCTGCTTACCTTGTGTAACGCTGTGACCAACAGAGTTCACAACTTGAACTCAGCTTTGGTTGTACATGGTAGAGTGGACAGCAGCGTCCATATCTTTAAAAAAGAAAGAGAAACAATGTGAGAGAGAGTGAGAAAGAGAGAAAAAACGATATTAAAACGTGGGAGAGAGAAAGTTATAGATGGAGCCGTTAATAGTGGAGAAAATACTTGTAGCTCACCTTTTGCCTCCATTGTGTGTCCAAACAGGTGCTGGTTTATAGTGTACCCTCCAGTTTAGTGATCTGAAAGATAGTATATAGAGTTAGTAATAACATAGTACATACAAATGCACACATATATTTTTGGTTTATTTTTTTGTACACTCAGGATACTATATTACAACAAGTTCCACTGTAAGGAGGTGTCTGTGCAGTGTGTTTTTCCAAAGTACTGTATCCCATGCATTCCCACTGCATAGCGGTGAGTTCTCAATATTTGGTATCTACACTGTTGCACCCCATTGACTTGCAGAGTACGGAGGTGAGTGTTTTTCGTGGGAAGTCAGAGGCAGATTTAGAAGCTCCTTGCGCCACTTTTCCCATGTTAAAAGTGACACAAACGTGGCGCAAGTGCTCGTACATCTGCCCTTCACACTGTTGTAACTTATCTATTCTCACTGTCCGGAGGTAATTGTACATTCCTACGCAGTGAAGCTGCTGCACACTACCCACTTTCTCCTTTTACTGATGACTTGTTGTTGTTTCGGAAACAAGTGTTTTTGCTCACCTTGTTCCATTGGCCTGATTCAAAGAGGGAGCACTACGTGTCGAAGCAGCTTTCTCAGAAGTTGTTACGATGGCCACGTATCATTGCAGAATCCTCGTACGTTGAGTTTTAGAGGTGTTCGGGGGGACGCCAATTTGTGAAACACAACCTGTAATATAAAAAGGAAGTTAACATTGCGTGTAATTATTTTATCAAAGGAGAGAGGAAGTGAGAGAGTGACTGCAAAGAATATTCGCAGCTCACCTTTCTGTCACCGGTGTGTTTTTCACCACGCACGGGACATATGCACCCTGAAGCTGAACACATAAAAGATAGTAAAAGAAAGATGTTATGATTGGTAATTGTTACTATCTTAATGTGGAGTTGAATAACATCGGCCTTTCACACATGTTCCTCATCACATTTAAAAGAAATATTTGTATAGTTTATATTCCGGACGTTTGACCGATTATAAAAACGTTCCTGCTATTGGAAAAAAAATATATACATGTAATTTGATACTGTATATAGGACTGCGTTCGTCTAAATCGCTGCGTCGCTTTTTTGTATCCAGTCTGCTGCACCCCATCGACTCCCTCTGATGCGCACCCAGGCCTCACTGCTCACCTTTTCGTGTACAGGACACCTTCTACATCATGTGGTCCTGATCTGCCACTAAGAAGTCTCACATATGGTGCCGTCCTTGATATCGGTATGGCTAACGACATACTCGTGCTTCCATCATCATCATCGCAGGTTCTCCACCCGCTCAGTCCTTCCGATACCACTAACTCAGTGACCAAAGAGGCCACGCACTTAGTGGTGGGTCCACTGTTTGGTGGTTTGGGCCTACATGAGGCGCCCGAACCACCAGGACGGGTCATCACAGTGCTTGCAATGGGAGCAACTCTAGAATGGCGTAGAGCACGTGCGCCCCGTCTTTTTTCTTGGTAGGGTCACGTGTGTAGTGATGCATGTGCTGAATAGGTGTGGTGTGGGTGTATATCAGCCATGAGGGAGTGTGTGTGTGCCATTTTGACAACTAGACCTGGAACTACGAAATCACTACAATGGAAATCTGGGTAATGTTGCGTTTTTGTTTGTTCCTGGTAGCGTAAGTGGAATATGCTGGCCTGACGTATGCCCGACCTGCGTGAGGCTCTGAACCATGATTCCGGAGCTATGGGTGTGGTCCCGTGGTGAGCTATATGAAAAATCATGTGATTCGGGTGTCCGTTTTGTAGTGCTGACGTCACCCGGGTCTTAAACGCAAATGTGTCATTATATCTGTAAAGTTTCACACCTTGGCCGACATGGAAGGTACGGGGTATCACTGACTCTATATTCGTTCATAGTTGCACACATAAACGATGGTGTACCTGACGTATTTCTGCGATTATGAATGTTTATTGTACATTCAGTGGAGTGTTGTAGCTGTAGTAATACAGGGTGGTGAAAGGGTTAAGTTGCAGTTTTTGGCACATGAAGGGCAGCTAATATATATACATATGTGGTCATTCAGGTAGAGTGAAGAACTTGATGCTGGAAATCAGGGTTCGAGTCTCGGAGTTGCGTCCACATCCGGTTATTGAAGAGAAATGACGTAATCTACGCGTGCCTGAAAATGTACTGTAAATACGATGCTTATGTAAATTGCTGATATACTTTTGGGTTGATTTCGCGCTATATAAATATGCTTTAAAAAAAAAGGAGGAATAGCCCACACTGACTGTCACAGGTAAGATGGTTGCATGTGCTAGTACAATATAATGTGGTAGGACCCTGGGGCAGCATTTTAGAAACATAATAAATACACAGACACAGAGAGACAGTTGAAGTGGGTAAGGGCACGTGTGCTCAACTCCATTTTATTACGTTGTTGTTGGTAATAAGTAGAATAGCAATCATATTTTACACAGGTATTTAATCATAAACGGTTTATGACTTTGGTTGTATTAATTTAGGAGCATTGTATGTGAAATAATACACAGCACATTCTATCGTAAAGGATTAATGAGTTGTGGTGCACTGAGGTCGGGGCGGTTTGTGTGCAGCCTGCGATGATGTGTGGTCCAGGCAGACCGCACTGGTAAAAATGTGTTTTGACTATTGAATTTTACCTTAACAAGGGCACGTGGCGAATATTTACGGTTTACTGAGTTAGTGGTACGTCTGGCGTTTATCGTGTGCTCATCCTTTGATGATGCGTGGTCTGAGCAGGCTGTAGAGAAATGATTCATTGTTGTATACTGGACTATATGAACTTTGAGGGGTACAAAAATAGTAGCATCGATGGTTATCAATTGCTCTGCAAACTAGGTCTACTGATTGCTCCTCATAACAAATTAAACAATTGCACTTCACTCTGTGCATTCTAACTTTCTGAAATTGTGGACGTATGTCTGTTGGCGATGTTGAAGGTGATACCCCAGAGGTACCTGGTATTGCCGGTGGTGGAGGTACATTTTGGTGCAATTTTCTACATTCTTTGTTATCATAGTTCACAGAATACAACGATTATAGGTGGTTGTGCATACTAGCAGTGCAACAGCACTATTTCTTTCTCTGCTTTAAATAAATCGAGGCTGAATTTAATGTTGTCTATAGTGTAGATGAAAAGGTAAATTCAAGTTGTGAACCCTACTGTGCACAGTGTACATGGAAGCTAGTAGTCAGTATAGTTATAGAACAATGCTTTTTTTCACTTTTTTAAAACAAAATCTGAATACATACAGTATAATTGCCTCTGCATTATATAAATCATGGTTGAATTTCCTACTGTCTGTAGTGTATATGCAAAGGTGAATTCAAGTTGTAAACCCTGATGTCCCCAGTGTACATCTTAGGGTGGAGTGCATCATCTGCAATTATGGAAATAGTGGAAAATAGAATGTGTATGCAGCATGCATTTTATTATTGAACTACATTTATAAGTGATATAAAATAAGTTTTTCTAGGAAGCATAATAAAAGGATATTGTGTAGGGTTTATTAGGTGTTATACTTACTTTGGTTTACACTGAGTTAGTGATATGTAAAACAAGAAGATTCTGTGGAGCCTGCGATGATGCGTGGTCCAAGCAGGCTGTATTGATAGTAATGTTTTTTGTGTTTTGAATGGTGCCTTAGTAAGGCCACGTGATAATATTTTTTTGTGCATTGAGTTACTAGTATCTTTGGTGCTTGACGTGTACATATTCTGTGATGATGCGTGGTCTGGGGGGGAAAGTAATTGAAGTAATGTGTTTTGTCGATTGGATTATGCACGAATTCCACTTAAAAGTGACAGTATGCCTCATTGCTGACATATATTATATTGTTTGTAGTGCTTATGCGCCACTGGTATGAAGCTGTAAACTTACATAAATACATAAATCAATGATATCTTGAATGCTGTCAGTAATGTAGATGGAAAGCTGAATTCAAGTTGTGAACCCTGCTGGCGCAGAGTACATTTATGGCAGTAGTCCACAGAAATATCGACAAATGCTTTCTTGTCACATACGTTAACAAAATCTGACGACACAGTAGAATTGTCTCTGCCTTAAATAAATCGAGAATGAATTCAATGTTGTCTGTAGTGCTTAACGGCTTCTGGTATCAAGTTGTGAATCCTGCTGTCCGCAGTGCACATTTGAAGGCAGTACTTAGTACATACATTGAGGAATGTTTTTTGTAGTATTCATTAACAAAATTGTCTCTGCCTTACATAAATCAGGGATATTTTGATTGCTGTCCATAGTGTAGATGGAAAGCTGAATTCAAGTTGTGAACCCTGTTGTACGCAGTGTAGATTTAGGCAGTAGTTGACACAAAGATCGATGAATTCTATTTTGTCACAGTTAATAGAATCTGAGGACACAGTACAATTGTCTCTGACTTAAATAAAACAAGGCTGGATTAAATGCTGTCCGTAGTGTAGATGGAAAGATGAATTCAAGTTGTGAACCCTGTTGTACGCAGTGTAGATTGAAGGCAGTAGTCGACGTAAAGATTGATGAATTTATTTTGTCACAGTGAACAGAATCTGAGGACATAGTACAATTGTCTCTGCCTTAAATAAAACAAGGCTGGAGTCAATGCTGTCTGTAGTGTTGATGCAAAGCTGAATTCAAGTTGTGAACCCTGCTATCTGCAGTCTTGATTGAAGACTGTAGTGAGCACAGTTATAGATGAATGCTTTTTGTCATATTCTTTTACAAAATCGGAAGACATAGAATCCATTTGTCTCTACCTTAAATAAAGCAAGGCTGGCTTCAACGCTGTCTGTAGTACAGTTGCAAATCTGAATTCAAGTTGTGAACCCTGCTGTCCACAATGGAGATCGAAGGCAGAAGTCGATACAGATATAAGTCTGAAGTGCTGTGGCACTGAGTTTGCAATCGGCCTGTATCGATGAAGCACGCTGTCATGGCGGCAGCCACATTGTAGGTTGCGGACCTTCGCTGTGGCAGGGTCTCTTCTCTTTGCAGAAGTGAACCACGCCCAAGGCGTAGCTTAATTATTTATAGTCTTACGTTGACGTTGTGTACGTTGGAGTAGCCCACTCCGGTTCTGTTTCAAAGGGGGAGGGTTGAACACAGCTACATGAGTGAAATATTCCTTGCCAGTGCTATGCTACAAGAAACTTAGAATACAGTTAAAACACCTACATACACTAGTGAACACTATGCGTTGGGCTACCCCTGTAATTAGCAAGATCTCCTCTGTAAGCCACTAGTATATAAAAGGGCAGGGGGATTAAAACTACCTCTTAAAACATGCCACGGGGTGCCTTGCACACTGGTGAAGGGAGGGGGGGCCTGAGGTGACATGTGTGCAAACATAGCCTGTGGTACAGTTTAAGTTTAGGAATTAAGTCCCCTTGAATCCTGAGTCTCCCTGGGGTCCAACTAGCCCACTAGGTACCTCCAGTAAGCGCCGCAGAGCTGTGTTGTACAGAGGTGTAAAAAGGGACACAGCCTGGACCACCTCTCTACAACTCAGCGCAGTAACAGTTACTGGAAGCACCTGGTGGGCTAGTTGGCCCCCAGGGTCCCTGAGAGTTGAAAGGGAATTGTTTCCCCAACTTAAAACACACCACAGGGCGTGTTTGCACACTTCACCTCAGGCCCCGTCCCCTCCCTTCCCCACTGTGTAAATGTGCCCTGTGGTAGTTTTAAGTTGGGAAATTAAGTCCCCTTGAATCCTGAGGGTCCCTAGGGTCACACTAGCCCACTATGTTCCTCCAGTAAGCGCCACAGAGCTGCGTTGCAGAGAGGTGTAAAAAGGGGCGTGGCCTCTGAACACCTGTCTGCAACGCAGCTCCCTGGCGCATACTGGAGATACTTGTTGGGCTACTTGGCCCTCAGTATTGAAAGAGAATTAATTCCCCAACTTATAACTCACCACGGGCGCTTTTGCATAATGCTGAAGGAAGGGGGCGGCGCCTGAGATGACATGTCTGCAAACACACCCTGTGGCATGTTTTAAGTTGGTAAAACAACCAAGTAAATTCAATAAACATAGACTAAATAGTTCTATGTTAATGTCCAGCCGGACAGTTTTATTCTATTGGATGAAAATTCATATCAAAATTTTAAAAAAATATAAGCGGGACACCAGCCGGTGCCCGACTCAACACACTCCACCAAGGGGGGGGGGAACATACAACATAAATTTTGTAGGCAAAACAAAAGGCAGTCTGATTAGCATAAATTATATACAGACCATTCATAAAATACACATATGCACACAAAAATATCAATAGAATAGTGACATTTGCGTATATTGTCGACGACGTTTCGAACTTCAAATAATTAAGAGTTCATCTTCAGGACTATTGATCCTTTGCCTATTCTCAATGGCTAACATAAATACGCATGCCAATGGTACAGTTGTAAATTTGCACAAAATTAGACATACAATTACACATAAAAAAGAAGAAAATAGAACAAGATGTTAGAAAATGGCATGTAAGTTACTCACAGCATTGATTACATTAATGCAAAGCACCTTAATAAAAGCAGCTTTTCATTGACTATATTGCAGGAGACTAATAGCACCAACCCATGCAACCCATGTGACATGGTTCACAACCTGGTCGCAAAAATTAGCAAGAATCTGAGCACTTTGAAACGACCTCATTGTCTAATAAGAGACTATCAACTAAGAGTCACCATGAAAACCCGTGTTTAAGGTGAAACAACAACCCTTATAAAGTGACTAGACCACATGCAAGGGAACTAGGGTCTTATTACGCTCTAACAGTATCTGGTATTCACGCACTGGATTTGTAATAATTATGGGCTGGCACTTACCAAGCCCGTCAAGCTGATAGAAAACCCATGAATAGTTTAGGGTAACTTGGATTATCGAATTTCGTGTTGCCTGTTGAAAAATATAAGCGGCAACAACACCTGAAAGCGTAGACAGAGGGAAGGTGTGTAAGCATATAAGCACGTAGTAGCCAATAGTTCACAGTCTTATAGTTGCAATCTCTTCACCTTACCGATTAGCACGGTCCTCGATAGAAGTCCGTTAAAATTAGAACATAATCCTAAGGAGGCAACGAATGATAAACATAAATATCCACGGCCATGCAGCGTGAGTCAGCAACTTGTTAAGACGCTGCCCATATTGTGCTTACCGGTAGCGATGCAGGAAACGTCCACAATTGGGATTCGGTTTCCAGAAGGGGTCGTTGCCCTGGAATCAAGGGAATTACACATGAATACACCAATTGTGATGTAATCTAGATTGGCGAGCCGGCCGGCAAGGCAAACTAAAACTCACCCGGGCTTCAAAAGTAGCGGGTCCTCGATGGGGATCAGTTCTGCATACAACTGAAAACGCGCTGGGAAATGAAAGGCCGCGCATGCTCATTTAATTTTAGGAACGGGCAAGCGGTATGTCGGAAGAATTTGTGGCGGCCATTTTGGAATGGTTTACTACGCTTAGATTGTTAATGAATCTTAGTGAACTACTAAGCATAATTTGTGTTAGTAAGATCAATTATTTATATAAACCAGTTAGTCACCCGGTAATTTCTATATTGTGTGTAATTATGAAGCAGACTGGTTTCAAAGTGCAACAAGCTAAAACAAGGTGCATAAATTATAAGTGCAATGTACTCCTTATACTACAGAGGAACTTGTCTGACGTATGCAGAAAGACATTTCTACCATTACCCAACATACATACAATCAAGGAGGCAAGAGGCGATCTTGCTCTCAATTCTCAATTAATGGAACAGAAATTCAGTAGGCCAATGTTCATAACAGATCATACTGAAAAGGACTTCATAGCAATGAGGTCCTCCAGCTTATTTAGTCCTTCATGTAGACTTCGTGTTTTTTTTTCAAAATCCAATGTAGCTCCTTCTTATTCAAGAGTTGTTGAAGATTAGCACCTCGGGGGGGCACTTTGACCAAGGAAATCACAGTCCACTCGAAATCAAGTTCTGTATGGCCGATGTCCACAAAGTGATCGACCAAGGGAGCCTTCGGGGTCTTGCATCGAATGCGGCTCCTGTGCTGACACATCCTTAGTTTGACTTTTTGCGTAGTTTGGCCAACGTAAATTTTAGAGCAAGTACAAATGATAGCATAAATTACATTATTACTGTTACAATTCGTCAATTGCTTCCGAACAAGTCTCACATCCTTGAAAGAAAAATCTTTTCCTTCTATTGTACTGTCGCACATTGTGCAATTACCACATTTGACATGACCTGTAATACGCGGTAATGACCATACCTCCTCCAAGGTCTCACATTGTTCCGGACAGGGGAGAGCTGCCCGGACAAGATGATCCTTGATATTTTTGGATTTTCTAAACGCAAACAGGGGTCTATCAATCTGTAGGGTTCCTGCATTCAGAACGGGCCAATGGCGTTTTATACTCTTAGTAATGGAGTTGGAGACCGGGGAAAATGTAGTTACACAAACCAGCCGTTCTTCCTTTTTCTTTGGTTTTGGCTCAAGTAATGTATCCCTTGGACAATACCAGGCTCTCTTAATAGATCTACGGACAAGCCTACGTGGATACCCTCGATTGATTAGCTTAGCACTAAGTATCTCACACTCTTTGAAAAAATCTTCTTTCAGAAAACAATTTTGACGCAGTCTTAAGAATTGTGAAAAGGGCAAAGAGTCCCTAAGTGCTCGCGGGTGGTGACTTCGATAAGTTAAAAGAGTGTTACGTTCAGTCGGTTTTCTATAAAGACTGGTTATCAAAGCACCATCTCGTACCTGGACATTAAGATCAAGAAATGGAATGGAGACATGACTGGTAGTGGAGGTATAAGTCAAGCCACTACAGTTACTATTTAGCCAATGGATGAATTGTGGAATCAACTCATCACAATCAGTCCACACCATAAAAATATCATCTATATACCGCTTCCACAGTGCAATAGCACTGTGGAAGGGATTAGATGAAACAAGGATACGGCCACACTCCAGATGATCCATATATAAGATGGCTAAATTGGGGGCAAAAATTGCCCCCATAGATGTACCCTTGATTTGGCCAAAATAATCTCCATCAAAAAGAAAAATAATTTTTGTTAAGCAAATTTCCAAAAGCTGCAAAATAAACAAAGTTGGCACTTGACGTGGACGAGGTCTTTTATCCAACACATCCTGTATGACCAGTAGGGATTCATTTTGGGGTATATTGGTGTATAGTGACTCCACATCCAGGGTGCAAAGCGCGCAAAGCGCACTGGATGTGGAGTCAAAAGGATAGCCCTCTATGGTGTTTATCATATCCATACTATCACGTATATAGCATTGGGTTGATGGTACAAATTCTTTGATAAAATGATTGATAAAGAAGCCCAACGGCTCTAGAATAGAGCCGCACCCAGAGACCATTGGTCTTCCGGGAGGGGATTCAATGCTCTTATGAATCTTCGGGAGTGTGTAAATCACCGGTATCCTAGATGTTGTGGCGTTCAGAAAAGAATGTTCTTTCTTGCTAAGGAACCCGCTCTCAAGTCCTACATTGGTGACCTCTCCAATAAGTTTTTGTATCTCTTTGGTTGGGTTTCTTGGAAGCTTCACATAATGTTCCCGGTTGCTCAATTGACGATGGATTTCTGATTTGTAGGATTCTATATCCTGTAAGACAATCCCGCCGCCTTTGTCGGCGGGTTTTATGATCAGATTGGTATTTGATTTAAGAGTGGATAGCGCCTTTTTCTCTTCCAAGGAGATGTTAAACGGGACGAACTACCGCTGTTTGCCCAAAATGTTGACATCATTCAGGACCAACTTTTCAAATGTACGTAGCTCAGCCGGGACCATAGTCCCAGAAGGTGAGAAAGTTGAAGGAGGCCTAAATGGAGTACCACTTATTTTAATTGGTTGAGGGTTTAGTTGAAAAAAGGCCTGTAGCCTTAATTTCCGAAAAAACTTTAGAAGTTCAGTTTGAATCTCTAAAAAATTTGGCCGAATGGTAGGGACAAATGATAACTCTTTACTAAGCAGTGAAAGTTCACTACTTGTAAGTTGATGACATGTTAGGTTGAAAATAGGCAAGGTATTTTGTATATCCATCGCAGTAGAGGGGCTAACAATGTTACAACACTCAAGTGGTTCAAGGGCTACCATTGATAATGCTGGCGTCGGGTATTCCGTTCCCCCGGTGGATTTGGCCATCGCTGTGATTGTTTTGCTTTCCCTCTTTTCGGAGGTTCCGCTTGGCCTCTCCCTAAAAAAGGATTTCTATTAGAAGGGCCAGGAGTACTCCCAGAATCAGAGTTCTCAGAAGATTCAGCAGATGATTCGGAGAAGCCAACCAATGTTTGTCTCTTATTGAATCTTCCTCACGGTCTCTGATTATGATTTTGTGGGCCACTGTAGCCTTTTTGAGTGTAGAATTCTTTATTCAAGTAGGGATATGCTCTCTCTTGTGTAAAGTTCTTTATGTCTTTCCTTACTTTAATCGATTTTTTATTAAATTCTATCCTATGGAAATCTGCAATCGTCTTTTCAACCTCCTCCAATAGTTTAGTGCACTCAGATACAGTACTTTTATCACTGATTTGTTTCTTAATATCGTCTATTTCTGCTTCAAGCTTTTTTAGTTCTTCAACAGCTATGTCTATCCCTAAAGCCATCCAATGGCGGGAGCACGTGGTACTTATATAACTGAAGCCCGTGATGTACTTAGGGTTATCATAACCCTAAGTACATCACGGGCTTCAGTTAACTAAAAAGCTTGAAGCAGAAATAGACGATATTAAGAAACAAATCAGTGATAAAAGTACTGTATCTGAGTGCACTAAACTATTGGAGGAGGTTGAAAAGACGATTGCAGATTTCCATAGGATAGAATTTAATAAAAAATCGATTAAAGTAAGGAAAGACATAAAGAACTTTACACAAGAGAGAGCATATCCCTACTTGAATAAAGAATTCTACACTCAAAAAGGCTACAGTGGCCCACAAAATCATAATCAGAGACCGTGGGGAAGATTCAATAAGAGACAAACATTGGTTGGCTTCTCCGAATCATCTGCTGAATCTTATGAGAACTCTGATTCTGGGAGTACTCCTGGCCCTTCTAATAGAAATCCTTTTTTAGGGAGAGGCCAAGCGGAACCTCCGAAAAGAGGGAAAGCAAAACAATCACAGCGATGGCCAAATCCACCGGGGGAACGGAATACCCGACGCCAGCATTATCAATGGTAGCCCTTGAACCACTTGAGTGTTGTAACATTGTTAGCCCCTCTACTGCAATGGATATACAAAATACCTTGCCTATTTTCAACCTAACATGTCATCAACTTACAAGTAGTGAATTTCACTGCTTAGTAAAGGGTTATCATTTGTCCCTACCATTCGGCCAAATTTTTTAGAGATTCAAACTGAACTTCTAAAGTTTTTTCGGAAATTAAGGCTACAGGCCTTTTTTCAACTTAACCCTCAACCAATTAAAATAAGTGGTACTCCATTTAGGCCTCCTTCAACTTTCTCACCTTCTGGGACTATGGTCCCGGCTGAGCTACGTACATTTGAAAAGTTGGTCCTGAATGATGTCAACATTTTGGGCAAACAGCAGTCGTTCGTCCCGTTTAACATCTCCTTGGAAGAGAAAAAGGCGCTATACACTCTTAAATCAAATACCAATCTGATCATAAAACCCGCCGACAAAGGCGGCGGGATTGTCCTACAGGATATAGAATCCTACAAATCAGAAATCCATCGTCAATTGAGCAACCGGGAACATTATGTGAAGCTTCCAAGAAACCCAACCAAAGAGATACAAAAACTTATTGGAGAGGTCACCAATGTAGGACTTGAAAGCGGGTTCCTTAGCAAGAAAGAACATTCTTTTCTGAACGCCACAACATCTAGGATACCGGTGATTTACACACTCCCGAAGATTCATAAGAGCATTGAATCCCCTCCCGGGAGACCAATAGTCTCTGGGTGCGGCTCTATTCTAGAGCCGTTGGGCCTCTTTATCAATCATTTTATCAAAGAATTTGTACCATCAACCCAATGCTATATACGTGATAGAATGGATATGATAAACACCATAGAGGGCTATCCTTTTGACTCCACATCCAGTGCGCTTTGCACCCTGGATGTGGAGTCACTATACACCAATATACCCCAAAATGAATCCCTACTGGTCATACAGGATGTGTTGGATAAAAGACCTCGTCCACATCAAGTGCCAACTTTGTTTATTTTGCAGCTTTTGGACATTTGCTTAACAAATTTTTTTTTTCTTTTTGATGGAGATTATTTTGGCCAAATCAAGGGTACATCTATGGGGGCAATTTTTGCCCCCAATTTAGCCATCTTATATATGGATCATCTGGAGTGTGGCCGTATCCTTGTTTCATCTAATCCCTTCCACAGTGCTATTGCACTGTGGAAGCGGTATATAGATGATATTTTTATGGTGTGGACTGATTGTGATGAGTTGATTCCACAATTCATCCATTGGCTAAATAGTAACTGTAGTGGCTTGACTTATACCTCCACTACCAGTCATGTCTCCATTCCATTTCTTGATCTTAATGTCCAGGTACGAGATGGTGCTTTGATAACCAGTCTTTATAGAAAACCGACTGAACGTAACACTCTTTTAACTTATCGAAGTCACCACCCGCGAGCACTTAGGGACTCTTTGCCCTTTTCACAATTCTTAAGACTGCGTCGAAATTGTTTTCTGAAAGAAGATTTTTTCAAAGAGTGTGAGATACTTAGTGCTAAGCTAATCAATCGAGGGTATCCACGTAGGCTTGTCCGTAGATCTATTAAGAGAGCCTGGTATTGTCCAAGGGATACATTACTTGAGCCAAAACCAAAGAAAAAGGAAGAACGGCTGGTTTGTGTAACTACATTTTCCCCGGTCTCCAACTCCATTACTAAGAGTATAAAACGCCATTGGCCCGTTCTGAATGCAGGAACCCTACAGATTGATAGACCCCTGTTTGCGTTTAGAAAATCCAAAAATATCAAGGATCATCTTGTCCGGGCAGCTCTCCCCTGTCCGGAACAATGTGAGACCTTGGAGGAGGTATGGTCATTACCGCGTATTACAGGTCATGTCAAATGTGGTAATTGCACAATGTGCGACAGTACAATAGAAGGAAAAGATTTTTCTTTCAAGGATGTGAGACATGTTCGGAAGCAATTGACGAATTGTAACAGTAATAATGTAATTTATGCTATCATTTGTACTTGCTCTAAAATTTACGTTGGTCAAACTACGCAAAAAGTCAAACTAAGGATGTGTCAGCACAGGAGCCGCATTCGATGCAAGACCCCGAATGCTCCCTTGGTCGATCACTTTGTGGACATGGGCCATACAGAACTTGATTTCGAGTGGACTGTGATTTCCTTGGTCAAAGTGCCCCCCCGAGGTGCTAATCTTCAACAACTCTTGAATAAGGAGGAGCTACATTGGATTTTGAAAACACGAAGTCTACATGAAGGACTAAATAAGCTGGAGGACTGGACCTCATTGCTATGAAGTCCTTTTCAGTATGATCTGTTATGAACATTGGCCTACTGAATTTCTGTTCCATTAATTGAGAATTGAGAGCAAGATCGCCTCTTGCCTCCTTGATTGTATGTATGTTGGGTAATGGTAGAAATGTCTTTCTGCATACGTCAGACAAGTTCCTCTGTAGTATAAGGAGTACATTGCACTTATAATTTATGCACCTTGTTTTAGCTTGTTGCACTTTGAAACCAGTCTGCTTCATAATTACACACACTATAGAAATTACCGGGTGACTAACTGGTTTATATAAATAATTGACCTTACTAACACAAATTATGCTTAGTAGTTCACTAAGATTCATTAACAATCTAAGCGTAGTAAACCATTCCAAAATGGCCGCCACTAATTCTTCCGACATACCGCTTGCCCGTTCCTAACATTAAATGAGCATGCGCGGCCTTTCATTTCCCAGCGCGTTTTCAGTTGTATGCAGAACTGATCTCCATCGAGGACCCGCTACTTTTGAAGCCCGGGTGAGTTTTAGTTTGCCTTGCCGGCCGGCTCGCCAATCTAGATTACATCACAATTGGTGTATTCATGTGTAATTCCCTTGATTCCAGGGCAACGACCCCTTCTGGAAACCGAATCCCAATTGTGGACGTTTCCTGCATCGCTACCGGTAAGCACAATATGGGCAGCGTCTTAACAAGTTGCTGACTCACGCTGCATGGCCGTGGATATTTATGTTTATCATTCGTTGCCTCCTTAGGATTATGTTCTAATTTTAACGGACTTCTATCGAGGACCGTGCTAATCGGTAAGGTGAAGAGATTGCAACTATAAGACTGTGAACTATTGGCTACTACGTGCTTATATGCTTACACACCTTCCCTCTGTCTACGCTTTCAGGTGTTGTTGCCGCTTATATTTTTTAACAGGCAACACGAAATTCGATAATCCAAGTTACCCTAAACTATTCGTGGGTTTTCTATCAGCTTGACGGGCTTGGTAAGTGCCAGCCCATAATTATTACAAATCCAGTGCGTGAATACCAGATACTGTTAGAGCGTAATAAGACCCTAGTTCCCTTGCATGTGGTCTAGTCACTTTATAAGGGTTGTTGTTTCACCCTAAACACGGGTTTTCATGGTGACTCTTAGTTGATAGTCTCTTATTAGACAATGAGGTCGTTTCAAAGTGCTCAGATTCTTGCTAATTTTTGCGACCAGGTTGTGAACCATGTCACATGGGTTGCATGGGTTGGTGCTATTAGTCTCCTGCAATATAGTCAATGAAAAGCTGCTTTTATTAAGGTGTTTTGCATTAATGTAATCAATGCTGTGAGTAACTTACATGCCATTTTCTAACATCTTGTTCTATTTTCTTCTTTTTTATGTGTAATTGTATGTCTAATTTTGTGCAAATTTACAACTGTACCATTGGCATGCGTATTTATGTTAGCCATTGAGAATAGGCAAAGGATCAATAGTCCTGAAGATGAACTCTTAATTATTTGAAGTTCGAAACGTCGTCGACAATATACGCACATGTCACTATTCTATTGATATTCTTGTGTGCATATGTGTATTTTATGAATGGTCTGTATATAATTTATGCTAATCAGACTGCCTTTTGTTTTGCCTACAACATTTATGTTGTATGTTTTCGCCCCCCTTGGTGGAGTGTGTTGAGTCGGGCACCGGCTGGTGTCCCGCTTATATTTTTTTAAAATTTTGATACGAATTTTCATCCAATAGAATAAAACTGTCCGGCTGGACATTAACATAGAACTATTTAGTCTATGTTTATTGAATTTACTTGGTTGTTTTAGGGACCATTTCTCTGTAAAAAAAAGTACTACCCATAGGTCCCTAACGATTGCACCTTGGGTTCCCTTGTTTTGCAAAATATGTTTTAAGTTGGGGCATTATTTATACTTCAATCCTGAGGGTCCCTTGCGGCCAACTAGTCCACCAGGTACCTCCAGTATGTGCCAGATTGCTGCGTTGCAGAGAGGTGTTCTGAGGCCACGCCCCTTTTTACAACACTGCAATGCAGCTTCATGGCGCTTACTGGAGGTACCTGGTGGACTAGTTGGCCCCCAGGGACCCTCAGGATTGAAGCGGAATTAATTGACCAACTTAAAACACGCCACAGGGCGTGTTTGCACACATGTCACCTCAAGCCCCGCCCCCTCCCTTCACCACTGTGCAAACGCCCCCCGTGGTGCGTTTTAAGTTGGGGGATTAACTCCCCTTGAGTCCTGAGGGTCCCTGGGGTGCCACCAGATACCTCCATTAAGCGCCACAGAGTTGCGTTGCAGAGAGGTGTAAAAAGGGACGTGGCCTCAGAACACATCTCTGCAACGCAGCTCCCTGGTGCATACTGGAGGTTCTTGGTGGGCTAGTTGGCCCCCAGGGACCCCAAGTATTCAAGGGGAATTAGTTTACCTTCTCCAAACCTGCCAGGGGGCGCGTTTGCAGAGTGATGCAGGGAGGGGGTGGGTCTTTTTTCCCCTTTCTTTTAAGAAGGGGGCTATGTGGCCCCCCTTATTTTCCAATTTTACTGGCCCTGGGGACCCATCCCCCAGGGCTTCACCCCAATTTTGTTTTATAAAACAAATTTGGAAGGGGGCCGAGGGCCCCCCACCCAAGGCCATAGTTGGCCCCGGGGACCCCATACCCCGGTGCATGGCCATTCTCTTTTTTTAATGTAAATGGAGGGGGGTTATGTGACCACCCTCCTGAGGCCATTTATGGCCCCGGAAACCCCATCCCCTGGGGCCAGCCTTTCCTTTTTTATAAAATTTTTTTTACATTAAATGGTGGATGGGGGCCACATGGCCCCCCTCCTGGTCCCTTATGGCCCCAGGGTCCCAATCCCCCGGGGACGGCCCTCTCTGTTAGGGACCGTGGGGGGTCCCCAATCCCCTCACAGTCCCGCCAGCTCACCGCCTCCTGCGGGAGCCGGCATTGCTTTTCCACATGGGGAGCTGCTAAGATACAGCTCCCCGTGTGGAAAAGCAATATGCTTTGGTATTTGGAAGAGAGAGCAAAAACCTGCTCTCTCTTCCAAATACCAAAGCAGAGTTTGCTATGGCAGGGCAGGAGCTGCGAGACTCTTGCATCTACAAAGCCCCGGGAAAGTAGTAGTCCCCGGGGCTTGGGGGTCCGTCACGGACTCCCACATTTTAATATTTAGAGCCCCAGGGATGTGGCGGTCCCTGGGGCTTGTGGGGGCCCCCACACAGAATTATTTATTTTAACAAAAAGCCCCGGGGTGGCGGTCCCCGGGGCAGCGGGGGCCGTGAGCCCCCTGCTATGCATATTTTTTTTAATTAAAGCCATGGGGTGGCGGTCCCCAGGGCTTGGGGAGGGCTTGGATGCCCCCCCACGTTAAAAATGAAAGCCCCATTGGGTGGCGGTCCCAGGGGATGCAGGAGGGCTGTGAGCCCCTTGCAAATATTTTCTTAAAGCCCTGGGGGGTGGCGGTCCCTGGGGCTGCAGGGGGGCGTTTGAGCCCCCACCCATATTTTTTCTAAGCCCCGTGGGGTGGCGGTCCCCAGGGCTGGGTGGGCTGTGAGCCCCCCACATTTTGTCATGAAGCCCCGCTGGTGGCGGTCCACTGGGATTGGTGGGGCCCTTTGAGCCCCCTACCCCTTTATTTTTAAAGCCCCGGGGGTGAAAGTCTCTGTGGCTGGGGGGGCTGTGAGCCCCCCTTCGCACACAATGTTGAAAAGCCCTGGGGAGTGGCAGTTCCTGGTGCTGGGGGGCCCCTCTGGGCCCCCAATTACATTAAAAACCATTGCCCCCGGGATTTGGCCCACCCAGGGCCCAAATAGTAATCAAGCGGGGGGGCCCGCACTTCGTTTTTTTACCTAGGCACAAGATGGCTGCCAACACTTCCTGGTTTGGAGAGTTGACAGCCAATTAGCATAAAGCTCATGCTCGGGAGAGTCCGCAGATCCACTGTGGCCATAGATATCACTATCTTTATTCCTTAATTTCTCAAAAATTACTGAATGGATGTACACCATGTTTTTAAAAAGGTCGCTTTCTGAGCCAAAAAGTACCTTTTTGCCAAATTTGGTGTAATTCCGTTCAGTAGTTTTTGCTATAACAGTGTCTAAAGTTTCCTACGGGAACATTATTTTTTCACTACTATTTTTTTAATTTCTCAGGAACTATTGAACAAATTGACACCATTTTAAAAATAAGGGCACTTTCTGAACCAAGGGCTACCTTTTTGCAAAATCTGGTGTAATTCCGTTCAGCAGTTCGGACTGTAGCCGTATCTAAAATTTCCTATGGGAAATAACATGGGGAAAACGTGTTTTGGGACCCCCCTTTTTTTTGATGAATCACCCTCGGACCGGAGCGGTCCGAGGGTGATTATATATATATATCCTGCCAGGAGGAAGTCACACCTTTTCCCTCAGCAGATCCTTTGTTTCTCTTCAGAGGGTCGTTCTCATCTCTCCCCAGATTGGCAGCAGGCTGCCTTGAGAACAGCAGCTGTTTGTAACTAAAGATGCTCCTGGAGACTTTCAGCAACAAAGTGGCAACTTTCTAAAGTTGCCATTTGTAAAATAGTCATAATAAATTCAAATTGAGCAACAAGTTGGTTTAATGCAAATATTCATTTGATACTTTGAAATACCATATTTAGTAGCCCCATTTGGAAGTTTGCACTGCTAAGTTTTCAGCGTGTTATGTTATGTTAGGGGGTTTGTAAAGCCCTTTGTTACGCCATATAGAGTGCCCCCATCACTAGCATCTATTGTCTTGTTCAAGTTGTGTTCATATACTGGGGCCTACAATACTACCTACTTTTGCCTGAATAGCCAGGTCTTTAGCTTTTTCCAGAACCAAATTTCTGATGGCTCCATTCTCAGATCGAATGGCATAGAGTTTCAGAGTTTGGGAGTAAGGAATCTGAAAGAGCTGCGCCCAATGCACATTCTGTTAATTCTGGTGTTCAAGTCAGGGCAGCACCAGAGGGCCTAAGATGCCTGTTAGGAATGTAGTACAAAAGGGGGTGGTGATGGACGGAGCATCTGAATCAGTCAAACACTCACACCCAGTCAAAAGATCTGGGTTTAATCCATCACCGTTCTTTAGCCCACTCTGCCACCCCAGTTCAGACATGGCTATATACAAATCCGTCTGACCCTGTGCCTCATGGGAACAGTCCAGCCCGAACTGCCAAGCCATGTCTTCCCTGGACCGGAAACAAGCTTCCGAGGACCGGTTTCTGGCATTCCAGCCTTCTTCAGCCTGGCTTGCTTGAATCCAGTGGCAAAGTGAGCAAGGGACTCACGTCTGAGCATACCCTGCCACACTTATGGCGGCCAAAAGCGGTACAAAAGGGGGTGGTGATGGACAGAGCATCTGAATCAATCAAACACTCACACCCAGTCAAAAGATCTGGGTTTAATCCATCACCGTTCTTTAGCCCAGTCTGCCACCCCAGTTCAGACATGGCTATATGCAAATCAGTCAGACCCTGTGCCTCATGGGAACAGTCCAGCCCGAACTGCCAAGCCA
This sequence comes from Lissotriton helveticus, assembly GCF_964261635.1. Taxonomy (NCBI): domain Eukaryota; kingdom Metazoa; phylum Chordata; class Amphibia; order Caudata; family Salamandridae; genus Lissotriton; species Lissotriton helveticus. The sequence continues at coordinate 245,417,191 of NC_136069.1, read as the reverse complement.
TGTCTTCCCTGGACCGGAAACAAGCTTCCGAGGACCGGTTTCTGGCATTCCCGCCTTCTTCAGCCCGGCTTGCTTGAATCCAGTGGCAAAGTGAGCAAGGGACTCACGTCTGAGCATACCCTGCCACACTTATGGCGGCCAAAAGCGGTACAAAAGGGGGTGGTGATGGGCGGAGCATCTGAACCAATCAAACACTCACACCCAGTCAAAAGATCTGGGTTTAATCCATCACCGTTCTTTAGCCCACTTTGCCACCCCAGTTCAGACATGGCTATATGCAAATCAGTCTGACCCTGTGCCTCATGGGAACAGTCTAGCCCGAACTGCCAAGCCATGTCTTCCCTGGACCGGAAACAAGCTTCCGAGGACCGGTTTCTGGCAATCCAGCCTTCTTCAGCCCGGCTTGCTTGAATCCAGTGGCAAAGTGAGCAAGGGACTCACGTCTGAGCATACCCTGCCACACTTATGGCGGCCAAAAGCGGTACAAAAGGGGGTGGTGATGGACGGAGCATCTGAATCAATCAAACACTCACACCCAGTCAAAAGATCTGGGTTTAATCCATCACCATTCTTTAGCCCACTCTGCCACCCCAGTTCAGACATGGCTATATGCAAATCAGTCTGCCCTTGTGCCTCATGGGAACAGTCCAGCCCGAACTGCCAAGCCATGTCTTCCCTGGACCGGAAACAAGCTTCCGAGGACCGGTTTCTGGCAGTTCGGGCTGGACTGTTCCCACAAGGCACAGGGTCAGACTGATTTGCATATAGCCATGTCTGGACTGGGGTGGCTGAGTGAACTAAAGAATGGTGGTGGATTAAACCCAGATCAATTGACTGGGTGTGAGTGTTTGATTGATTCAGATGCTCCGTCCATCATCCCCTTTTGTATCGCTTTGTTCGCCCTAAGTGTGGCAGGGTATGCTCAGACGTGAGTCCATTGTTCACTTGGCCACTGGATTCAAGATAGTCTGGCTGATGAGGATTATGAATCCGAAACCGGTCCCAGGATGCTTGTTTCCGGTCCAGGGAAGACATGGCTTGGCAGTTCGGGCTGGACTGTTGCCACAAGGCACAGGGTCAGACTGATTTGCATATAGCCATGTCTGAACTGGGGTGGCTGAGTGAACTAAAGAATGGTGGTGGATTAAACCCAGATCAGTTGACTGGGGTGAGTGTTTGATTTGTTCAAGCGCTCTGTCCATCATCCCCTTTTGTATCGCTTTGTTCGCCCTAAGTGTGGCAGGGTATGCTGAGACGTGAGTCCCTTGTTCACTTGGCCACTGGATTCAAGATAGTCTGGCTGATGAGGATTATGAATCCGAAACCGGTCCCAGGATGCTTGTTTCCGGTCCAGGGAAGACATGGCTTGGCAGTTCGGGCTGGACTGTTCCCACAAGGCACAGGGTCAGACTGATTTGCATATAGCCATGTCTGAACTGGAGTGGCTGAGTGAACTAAAGAATGGTGGTGGATTAAATCCAGATCAGTTGACTGGGGGTGAGTGTTTGATTTGTTCAAGCGCTCCGTCCATCATCCCCTTTTGTATCGCTTTGTTCGCCCTAAGTGTGGCAGGGTATGCTCAGACGTGAGTCCATTGTTCACTTGGCCACTGGATTCAAGATAGTCTGGCTGATGAGGATTATGAATCCGAAACCGGTCCCAGGATGCTTGTTTCCGGTCCAGGGAAGACATGGCTTGGCAGTTCGGGCTGGACTGTTGCCACAAGGCACAGGGTCAGACTGATTTGCATATAGCCATGTCTGAACTGGGGTGGCTGAGTGAACTAAAGAATGGTGGTGGATTAAACCCAGATCAGTTGACTGGGGGTGAGTGTTTGATTTATTCAAGCGCTCCGTCCATCATCCCCTTTTGTATCGCTTTGTTCGCCCTAAGTGTGGCAGGGTATGCTCAGACGTGAGTCCCTTGTTCACTTGGCCACTGGATTCAAGATAGTCTGGCTGATGAGGATTATGAATCCGAAACCGGTCCCAGGATGCTTGTTTCCGGTCCAGGGAAGACATGGCTTGGCAGTTCGGGCTGGACTGTTGCCACAAGGCACAGAGTCAGACTGATTTGCATATAGCCATGTCTGAACTGGGGTGGCTGAGTGAACTAAAGAATGGTGGTGGATTAAACCCAGATCAGTTGACTGGGGGTGAGTGTTTGATTTGTTCAAGCGCTCCGTCCATCATCCCCTTTTGTATCGCTTTGTTCGCCCTAATTGTGGCAGGGTATGCTCAGACGTGAGTCCCTTGTTCACTTGGCCACTGGATTCAAGATAGTCTGGCTGATGAGGATTATGAATCCGAAACCGGTCCCAGGATGCTTGTTTCCGGTCCAGGGAAGACATGGCTTGGCAGTTCGGGCTGGACTGTTCCCACAAGGCACAGGGTCAGACTGATTTGCATATAGCCATTTCTGAACTGGGGTGGCTGAGTGAACTAAAGAATGGTGGTGGATTAAACCCAGATCAGTTGACTGGTGGTGAGTGTTTGATTTGTTCAAGTGCTCCGTCCATCATCCCCTTTTGTATCGCTTTGTTAGGAATGTAAGCTTTGATCAGAGGACAAAGATATCTTGGGCCTCTCTGGTTGAGTATTCTGTGAACAAAGCAGAGCGCTGTAAAAGAGATTATGTGCTTGATAGGGAGCCAGTGTAGTTGGGCACGTCCTGAACTTATAGAAGAGTGTATAGGAAGTTTTAGTAACATACAGGCCGCAGCATTTTGCACCCTCTGAAGCATCCCCAGCCTGCCTTTGGAGACCCGAGTCGAGTTCATTACAATTATCTAGACAGGATACCAACAGGGCCTGGATTACCATATTCCTTGTTGACTCTGGTAGGAGCACCAGAATCTTTTGGAGCATCTTTAGTACTCTAAAACAGGTGCTGATAGTGGCAGAAATCTGACTGTGAAAAGATAGGGAATAGTCAAAAACATGAAACCCAGATTTTAACTTTAGGTTTGAGAATCAGAGTTGGACCCAGTTCACTAGGACATCAAGCAGAGGACCATATTGAGGGCTGTTTCCCAATCACCAAAACTTCTGTTTTGCCTGAATTTAGTCTCAAGCAGGGTTGAAATGGCAAAGTTGAGTTGGCAGTTTAAAAAACTACGAGTCTGCAGGGGCAGACTGGGAGGCATGCTTTGCTTTGTCACACTTGTGGTGGCACAATCAGTGCTTTAGTCCATGAGGGGCACTTAGCTTACAGGCTCTATGTACCTCTGGTGCTATATACTAGGGACGTATACGTAAGTTAACATATGCCATTTGGTAGTCAGCCAATTAAACAAACACTTAAACTGTAGTGTGGTTCCTATAGTACCCCTGCAGGACCTGCGCTTTTGGATAACATACACTGTGGGCCTGGTGGAACACTGATTCTGAGCACCCCTACCACGTATGTTAGCCTGTTTGCATTAGCTAGCTCACAGTGCCACTTGAATCTCCTTTTTATCAGAGAGATTAGTTTTTGGCAACCTCAGAACACAGCAACCCTGATTTCTCAGATTTGTGGAAACAATGTACTACTTTTCGCTCAGTCGTTTGTCTGAGATAGTTACACAGAGGAAGCAGTTGAGTGTGTTTATAATAACAATTTATCGTACAGTTGTTCTTCTAGTGTAACATATATGTGCTGAATAACTGTTAAACAGTAGCAGAGATGTATGATCAGCAGTACAGTGTGTAAAAAGGGATAGTACAGCCCTACCATTTTGCAATAGTGATGAACATATGCATGAATATAAAATGCCTGTCTTGATGTACCTAAGTGGACCTGTGAAAGTGCCAAGAATCCCACTAGGATTTAGTTGTACCCTTTTACCTGAATAATGAGAGTGTGGGACCGCGTCCTGGTCTCGAGTTGGACACTCCTCAAAGGATGGTTAGACCACTGTCAGCTGAAGTGACTGCATGCAGGAGTCTCAGCGTCTCTGGTCAGTGTGTCGGCCTGGAAGTCTCGGTTCCATCTAACTACTGATAGCAAGATGTACTGTATTTATACAGAAAAGTATAGAGTCCCTTTGTCCCTTGTGTCTTGTGTTAGCTATTGTTGGATATGAAGATGACGTATGGGATGACCCATTTACGTAGATGTTTATGCAGGTGGATTCTAGCCCCTGCCTGGTTTCCTAGAACGCTTATGAATATTTAATCATACAGGATGAGCACATCAAAGATGGTGTAGGAGGCCATTGTTCGGGAAAACCCCTCCTTCTGTACCCAAACCACAGTCTAGATAAGGTTCAGCTCTCAAGGATTATGCCTATATTAGGGCATCTATGTGAAATATAACACCCACTCCTCTTAATAGTCAACAATAATAAACAATGACAGCAAACTACTAATTCCTACAAGGTGGTAGCGCATATAATTGTCAGTAAGAAAATAAAAACAATTAAAAAAAATTAAAAGCATATTAAAAAACATTTCTAAAGGGAGAAAAATGTGTAAAGTCGGTATTTGAATTTGTACTCAAGCTAAAGGTCTACCTGAGTTCATTTATAGAATTTAAAACTCTTACACGCATTTAGAAGGCCATGCATTCTCTAGCGAGAGTGTCTATTTAGTAGGAAATATTCCAAATTTAATCAGAGTAGAAATGAAAAAGGAAAACTCTGAATTCTTTCCCAGCACACAAAGAGCTAATTGTAGATTAAGTGTCCTGGCTGGGAGACCCCACTTGCTGTAGGGGTCGGAAATTGTAATATTTCACACAGTACGTTTATGGAGCACAGATGATATTCAGTACGGCCCATAGTTAGTATATTGGCAGCTGGTGCTGTAGTCGATACCTCAGTGCCCATAGTGCTAGTTGTAGCGCTTGTGCTGGTGTCAGCGCTAGTGGTGGCTGAGCTGATGCTCACCCCAGTTTCAGCAAAAGACACCTGCAGGTTCTCAAGGAATGCATTCGTCAGGATAGAAATACGCTGTGGAAACATCTGAGAGTGGGACCTCATTGGTTCCAGCCTTGTGTTCAAGTCTGCAGGCGTCTCCGCCTTGAGTGTCAGACAGATGTCCAACACGCATTCTTTGCCACAAAACAGGCATCGAAGAACAGGTAAGATGCAGTCCATCCAGACTGGTCTAAACGATAAGAACCAAGAAGCACTCAGTTCTTGTAGGCGAGGCGCGCCCAGATGTTGTACCATGCGCTCACAGTATCTACGCTCTAGAAGAGCTTTTGCCATTTCATTCATGATTGAACTGTCCATTGCATATCAGGTAAATGACAATCAGGATTCCAACTATTAAAAGCAGTGTCAGAGGTAAACCTCCAAAGATGCTTCCAAATACAGAGTGTATAAAATTTGGGATAACTCCGAGGACTTGTTGGAAGGTGCTTAGAAATCCTGCCCCTATGATCTTAAATATGTGTACAATACCACTTGTATCAGACATGTTAAAGATATGACTCACCGATTCTACGAAACGAAAGGGGAAGTTTGTACGAATAAGTGCCTGTATCTCGGTCAAGGTCCTTGCAACTTGAAGATCAAAGGTCTATCGAGCGGAGTTAAAGGATACTGTTCGCTGAAAAAACATGGCTTTCAGTCTGCTCAAAGTATCAAGTTTTATAACAGATATGTTTAACGAAGGTCAAAAAGGTGCCTCCCTGACTGTACTTGTTGGGGAAATAATACTTGCATACAGCAAGTAACCCTGGAGTTCACGGTGACCAGATAGGCGATGCTTGGAAACATGCCACAGCAACCTTGATCATTCAGCATAACTAACTCCCATTCGTAAGGAACTTGAAAACTGGTTTGATCACAGCAGCTGGAGTCCCTTTCATGTGACAGATTCACCACCGAACCATTACAAGCTCTGTGTAAAATATTGTCGTGACACATGAGAGAGCCACTTAAAGCGTTCTTGCAGTTTGTACCCCTCAGAAAAACTTCACGATCCCCAATCCGGCATCAAAATCTATATGGTAATTTCCAGGATTCCTCAATGTATTCTTTACCCAATTTTTCATATCTGCCTGCCTGCCTTTGCTCAAGGCAATACTGAAACTGAAAGGTTGTGACAGGGATAGTGATATGGCTATGTATTAGCTATTCTGTGAATGGTATCCTGTCCAGTTTTTCAATAAGCAGCATTGTATATTTAGCTCCCCTTTGTGCTATGCCTAGCTGTGTATCTGTTAGATTGTATTCAGAAAACAGAGACATACTGTTTATAAAACACCAAGGCACAAAGCCTGCACACCAAGATTGCAGCGTCCCGCTTAATAACATAATAGAACGTAACTGAGATTGGCTGTGTTTTAATATGGCTAAATCCTGTTCCAGTATGCCGATAGCAGAATGTAAAATGCTGCCCAATGAATATATCCTGGAGGTCAAAGTTGTTAACCCATTATCCACCACACCTAAAGCTTTTTCTAAGTTTGTACGGTCTACTTCCCGTATTCTCTTTGCTGCCTCTTGTTGGGAAATCTTCCAGATTTCATTATAGGCAGCATAAATGCCTGCTTATATGAAACATTTTTGATGCTTTTTTCTGGGTCCTAGTAAAAAGCCCCTAATATCCATGTCATGTGAGAGTAAAGATAACTGTTGTTTCACTTCTGCATGTGTTGAGGTTTGTAGCCTAATGAGGCACAACTTCCGAACACTATCACTACCCCTGGATGTTATCTCTGTACATAAAGTGGGTCTGGCCTATGGATATTGAGTTCCTTGGTGATGTTTAGGAATCACATATCCACGGGGCCCCGTTTCAGAGGGTCTTACGCAGGTACCGAGAGGGTGCCTGGCGATGCGAGTGGTGTGCCATTTTTGCCATCACCCCCCTCCCGAGGCCCATGGTGTGAGGATTTCTCACACTACAAGTGCAACAGGTTCCTCTAAAGTGAGAGGTTTACCATGCACAATTTTTCCTTTTTTGCACTTTTTACACAATTTTTTACTTTCAAGCCATACCGCCGAGGCTCATGATTCACGGTCCTGACGAATGCCAGGTAAATCACACTACATTGGCAGAAACATGTTGACCTTACCTCAAAGGAAGCAGCCAAACAATGTATTTGACTACCTTCGGACACCGTGTTTTTAATATTTCTGAATGGCCACCTAATAAAACTTTTTTGTGACACAATCTAGACATGTTTAAGTGAATTACACCGTCACATATTCACTTTTCACAAAAAACACAAAAAGCCAGCTCCACAGTAACTCTGGCGTTGAAGCACACCGGGGAGGCACTCGGCTTCTCCCGGTGGGGCCCAATGATGAAGCATGTCACCAACCAGGTTGGTGAGTGAGGGCCTTCTATATAAATCCTAATAGATTTATATCTCATCTTCCATGCTCCCTCCTCTGAGGTTACAGGAATTACACTCTTTTGTTGTTGAAACCCCCTCAGGAATCACTTATGACAGCTATTCGTGTCTAAGGGCCAAACCACACACTGTTTTCATGTTGGGTCTTTTCTATTGTACTTTAAGATGTCATCTACTGTTGCACCTTCTTGTGTAGTTTAATTCTGCCACCCCTGTGTTGGTGTTGGAAACCTAGCAGTGTTCAGGTCCTTTTTCTTGGCTAGTCCAAGACAGGATGTCGGTTGCACAGTATCATTTAAAAAGATCATCTGGTGTGGAATGAGGCATGCTCTAAATAGTGCCTCTGTACCCTGGACTTGCTAGTCCCTCGAACCCCAGACTGTTTTTAAGTCAATTTTGCCTTTCCATAGGTCGAAACCCTGTTCAGACAATTGGCCCAAAAAGGAGGCAGAGTAAATCCGTTTAGTGTTTGTCAACATAATTTTCAATGCAGAATGCAGATGTTGGTGCAACCGTATAGTAATATGAGGCTGGATCTGTGGTGTTAAACCCTGAAAAGTATGAACATTTCTGTGCAAACGTTTATGAACTACTTTTTGGTGGTGTTGGGCAATTCCTAGGTGAAATGGATTTGTGCAGGAAATGATGACAATAATAATGGTAACAGTACAATGTGTCATAATCTGAAGAACCCTCTAACATTTCACTTTTTTTTAAATGCAGCAGTTTTCTCTAAATCAGACACCATGTTATGAACTGTTTCAGAGTCCCAATCATCAGAAAATGTACTTGAGGTAATGATATCACTTAATGAAATTTTAAATACATGATTAATTATTAAAAGTTTGGTCGGGCCGAATATGTTGAAATCAACCTTGTCCCATACTAAACCATCCGGTATAGGAACTGCTGTAAAGTTCACTAATGTAAAGTTTCTTTGCTCATGATGTGATGGTGGATGTGGCTTCAGTACTATGTTGACCTTTTGGGCTGTGGAACTTTGTTGGATATACTGTCCATTAATAAGTATACTAAAAGTTAGTACTAAGCCAAGCCAGAAAAGAAAAAAACAACATCCCAGAAATTACCCAGAGTTCAATCCAAGGCGATACCAAGTATGTAGTTTTTTAGAAAGTGAAGAAAGATCTTTATTTGCTGCTTGAATGGTGTTTTGGCTAGTGTCTTTTCCAGCTCGCTTGGATCCAAAGAAAATGTATTAAAGTTCATGAAATAGCCAGAAGCAGTTCGATCAAATGTAGGAATTGCATCGGGATTAGTTGAAATGTTATTTTGCTCTAGACGAGGCATGTTGATGTAGACTTCTGTATTAGGTCTAATTGCAACTTGTGAATTATTCTGATGTTCATTTTTTATTTTAATTTCTGGTTCAAGTGGAACAAGTTCATAGCATTGTTACTTAGTCCTTCACTCTTTACAGGTGGCTCTTCAAACGTGATGAGTCTTTCTGTTTGAACTTCTTAGATTGTAGCGAGAGGAGGGTGCCTGCTACTGTGGAGACCACAAGGCCTACTGCTTATTATTGTCCACATAGTGTGGTTTGATTAAGTCGATTGAGACCAATCTTTTCACCTTTTTCCTGGCAAGAGGGTGCAAATGTATAATTCTTGTTCCTTGTACTGCAAGGACTTGTACAGGTGTTCTGTATGAAGGTCCAAATTCCTTTTTGTTCGCAATTTTCTCTCTGACCAGATCCCAGACTTTTGGGATCCAGACAGGTCTTGCTGTGTCTGCCTTGACTTCCACAGTGGCGGTCTGCATTAGTCGGACATTGCTTTGTCTTGTCCTAGATTCATTTAGATCCTGTAAAACAACCAAACGATCATGGATATCAAATGGTTTCTCAATCGCCACTGCACCTTCACAATCGAGATCAGGTACCCACATTTGTGTCAAAAAGAGGACTTCATATGTAGTGAAACACCCTAGAGAAGATTGCTTTAAGTCCCAGTTTTTCCTCTCCACAACCGAATTTCCCTCGGGAAGGAATGGAGAGGAGTACCGCAATGCTACGCCTATTCCTTCCATGGCCTCTTTGTAAGCCCAAGAGAAAAATGCAGGGCCGCGGTCAGAATGTAATGTGCTAACTGCGTATGTGCCGATAAAGACTTGCAAATCTTTGATAACAGTTCGAGCGTTAGCCGATCGCTGAGGTCATACCCATAGGAATCTCGAGCAGGAATCCACTGCTACCATGATATATTTTTAAGCCCTGTTCGTTTGTAAGGGGCTGCAGTGGTCCAAGTACACACATGCAAGAGGTTTGTCTGATTTCAATAATGGCGTCTGCATGAGTTTTGCTACCTTTCATCTGTTGGCAGATGTCGCAACTCAAGACATAGGGGCCGATTAGGATGGCGGACGGACTTGCGTCCGTCCGCCATCCCAGAGGTGGAGGGACCGTCCGCATGGGCTGCGGCGGTCACTCCGTGCAAATTAGGATGTGACCGCCACCCTGGCGGTCACATCCTGGATATTTAACATTGCGGCGGGTGCTGCTTCAAGCAGCACCCGCCGCAATGTTAAAAAGTGCATGTTTAACATTTACATGCACAAAGCGGCAGGCACCGCGCGGTGCCTGCCGCTTTGTGCATGTAAATGCTGGGGAGTACCATAGGTACCCCCCATGTGCACCCCCCACCCGCCTACACCCTGGGGGCCCGCAACGGGCCCCCAAAATCAAAAGTACACATGCTTTTCCACGGCGGAAAAACCGCCGCGGAAAAGCATGTTTACAAATGTTTCCTAATTTGGCTGGCGGTGTCTGATAGACACTGCCAGCCAAATGAGAGCTTTTCCGCCGCAGTTGTAATCCGACCGCGGCGGAAAAGCAGCGGACAGAACTAAGACCCACCAGCCATCGTAATGCGGCGGTGGGTCTTTGGTGACTCCGCAGAGGATTTTCCGCCTCCTCCGGGCCGGAGGTGGCTTCCGCCGGCCCGGAGGAGGCGGAAAATCCTCCATCCTAATCGGCCCCATAGTCTTTAGTTTGCTTAGTAAACCCTGGCCACAAATAGCGCTGTTTCAGTAAAGAAATAGTGTCTGTAACACCTGTGTGCGCAGAGCCCAAACCCTCGCGTACAGCTAGTATTAAACCTTGCCTGTGATCCATATTTGGTATCACTCCATCCCCCACTCCAGGAATTTGACCATATGGAATGTTGCTTGCATCTAACTTGTAGGAGTATTTGAATGGAAATTGTTTATGTACTGCTGTGCTGCCTTTGTGTGAAGCAATAACACCTACCATAATCTCACCGTCTATTCTCCTTTAATCAGCCAAGGAATTCCCTTCAACGTGAACGCCATCAAGTTGATGACTCAGTGTATGGATCACGTGAGTCCTGGGTAGCTTGTTTTTCAACTCTGCTACCTGTTCCCATAGCATTTTATGCTTAATTGTGCCACCTTTTGCATCCTTAAACCCGTTTTGCTCCCAATGGTATATGTATTCATTATATGACTGAACACAGTAAAACAAATCATACATGATTAGTCTGGGGAATTCGTGATCCGTATTTACAAGTGCCAGTATCAGTGCTTTTAACTCTGCCAACTGTACTGTGCCGTTTGCTAGCGATTGTGTCTTTGTGCAACTTGGATAGAACTTTCCATCCAGCATGCGGCAACCTTTAACAATAGCACATGCTGCGCTGTATTGCAGCTTACTTCCTATGGCCGGTTGCACAGATCTGTACGTATAAATAATATATTCATACTGATCGAGAGGCAAGTTTTCATTTGGTAGAGGATATTCTTGATAATATTGAAGGAATGCCTGTTTTTAAACTTGTATCAAATCTGTATTCAACGCCCTTTGCAGTAAGAGAATTAGCCCATTGTATTCATCTTGGATGTAAGGCTTTCGCATTTGGAATGCTATCCTTTGTAACATCTTCTATAGCCATAACCGGGGTTACGACAATAATGCGTTTCCCCTGAGCCAGTGCTCTTTCTCTTGCTACAGCAGTCTGAACAGATGTCAGGATTTTTTCTGTTGAAGTGAAAGCCATTTCTGCATTTGTGTACAGGCGGGATTTCTATGCGATTGATTCTGTTTCTCCTTCATTGAAGGTTAAGTAAGTGTACCCGCATTGACCCGCAATTATACGGATCACCAAGTGGCGTATGTTTACGCATGTTTGCAAGTGTTTGGAAGCTATCATGTCTTTCTCGATTGAACGAAGAATATTAGTATGTTCTTTTGTCCAATTTCGGGCTGATAAGTCAGGTTTTATTAAGTCGTAGAAAGGTTTTACCCTTTGTGCGTAATCTAAAATGTATGTTCTGCTGAAATTTAGGAATGGCAGTATTGACTGTACATTTTTTAATGATTTTGGAGGCTGGCGGAGCGCACACTTTTCTAAAAAGTTTACTGCTAGATTTTCCCTTCACTTGACTGCTCATATGCCAAAAATAGGACATTGAGGTGGGCTATTTTTGATTTTTAAAAGTTACATTTGTAGCCTGCAGTGGCAAATCCCATAATAATGGTGCTTACCCTGGTCAAGTGTCTCTCTAAGTTGTCGTCCGTTAGATAAATATCATCCACATAGGACAACGCTTCTTCATCACATTTTTTAAGTAACTCTGTTACCCTTCCTGAAAATACCCCGGGGCTATTCTTATACTCTTGGGGAAGTCGACAAAATTGTCACTGGGACCCTAACGCTGAAAATGCGATCAGATACCTGCTTTCAGGTGCTATATTTTGGCTGAAAAATCCATTTGAGATATCAAGTGTTGTTTTGTATTTTTTCCGCACAATGCTATTCATTAGTGCGGCACTATGTACATTTTGGACAGCAAATGTCTTTGTGCATGAGTTTAAATGTCTGTAATCTAAAACTAGAAAATACGTATTGTCGGGTTTAGAGACGGGAAACAAAGGATTGTTCATTGGAGAAGTACATTTTTTAATGAGCCCCTGGTATTCAAGTTAATATAAGATCTCCCTGACCTGTTTTTTAGCTTCTTGGTTTATTGGGTATTGCGTCTGAGCATTAGGTGAAACTTTTAACTGGATCACGTGGTAGGTTGAGTCCTCATCCCACCCAGCGTGATTTTTGTACAGTGCTGGAGCTTAGACTACTGCCAACTCCCGTGCATATGTATATGAATGGAAACATTGTCGGAAAATGCTGGAAAAATGTATACCCCCCCCCCCGGGGCACTCCATTATGAATGCTGGAGGCCAATCTTGTTCGGCTAACAGGATGTCATAACCCCAAGATAAGTTCTTCCAAAAGAGACCTTATATTTTCCTGGGCTTGTCCCCCCTCCATCCGGAGTGTTATTGCATGTAACTTATGTGGGACGCTTACCCTCTTAACTGGTCTTTCCACTGTGATGTATTCATTTAAGTCCGCTGTCACCAGAAATTCCTTCAGGTTCTGGCAGGCTATTGTTACTTCTGCCGCACTGTCTAGCATCGTCAGAACCCATTCCCCGTTCAGAAGTTGTGTCCTCAGAATTCTGGGCATGTCTGATTTTCAGGCCAGCAACTTTCTTTTTCTTAAATTGAGGTTTTGATTTTGGCTTATCTTCTTTTTTGGAAGTAAAGTCTTGTGAATGCTGCTTGTCTCTGGACTGTGTGAGATCCTCTCTGTGTTCTGACCATCCTTCTCTCAATGAGTTTTTCTTCAAGCTCTGAAAGGAACGTGTTTCAGTATCCTGATACCTGTCAGGTTTCCTAATATTATCCCTATTCCTAAGGTTGTACCTCTTTTCAGAGGCCTACCTCGGGACTGAGATCTGTTGTCTTTAAACTTTTGTTGTTTTTTATTATTTCACTTCTTTTTAGAAGAAGTTGGTGTCTGCTTAGAAGTGTCCTTTTCGGGACTGCCCATTAGTTGAGGTTTTACATCTTGTCCCCCCAAACTATCCCTGCCTAATTCTGCATAAGCATTTTCAATTATTTTCAGTAGTTTGTGTGGTTGATCTATTGGATCGATCTCTCTGAGGCATTGGGGGATTGCCACTGATGCTGCTTCCCCTTTAATATTAGCTAGTATTATGGTTGATACCCGCCCGTAGTTATTTAATAACTTCATCCTTAGGTTCAGAGCAGGCTCTGCTCTGTACTCATTTTGCATTTGCCTCTGGTATCACTTCTAATGAAGGAATACCATGTGTTCTGGTGTATATGGCAGCAAAGACTTTACCCCAAGGGGTACAATCTTCTAACTGTAGTGTAATCCCCATGGGCAAGCAGATTGTTAACATTCTGTTTTTTTAAATGGTGTGGTATTTGGGAATACTGCTTCTAACTGTTATTTTCTGAGCTACCCAGAAAGGAATTTGTTCACGTTTTGTGGGCAATTTACCCATTACCGCGTGAAATGTTTGTGGAGTCATTTCTCTGTGTAGGAACTGTATTTGGTGTACTTACTGTTGGTTAGACTGATAGTGTCCTCATGACAAATTGTGTCATGTTTCTGTAAAGTTTTATCAACTCTTTGTGTAGTAAAAGCAATTCATTATTTGGCATTGTGTCAATGTCAGGAAGTGGTGCATAGGTCGCTAATATCAGCGGTGTTGCTCCTGGTCATCCTAATGGACTGAGTCTTGCTCTTCTTCTTGAGTGGGGTAGGGTGCCATTAAACCAGAAAATATGTTCCTGGTAGGTAAGCGGAATTTTAATCTGCTCGAATGGAGTGTAGACCACTGTGACTTCTTTATGTATATAATAATGAAAAGTTTTTGTTACAATATTTGCTCCTGGGAATGTATCCCATGAATAGAACACCTCTGTTTGGAAATCTTTGTGTGCCTCTATGACGAATATTACTATACCTCCTCTTGCTAGTAAACCATGTTTGAGGAGTTTAAGTGTGAGTGTGTGTCTTACAGTGAGTGCAATATATATTGCATTGGCATCTTCCTCATCCGACTGATGTACTTGTGCGAGCGGGTCTAATTCTCCTTCTTCGGTAGGCATTGTGTTTAAGACACGGAATTAACTGTGCAAGGAAATTAAGATAAGGTGTTTTGCACAATTTTGGGAACTAAGTGTCCTTCAAGCTTGATTAACTAATAGCCAATTAATAGGATATTTCGCCTACTCAGCAGTGGCAGAGTTTTGTGCCCACCCACTCCATATGTCTCTAGTTTTTGTTAGTAGGGGTCTCTGAGAATAAGCAAGACTGAACTACTCGGATTCTACTGTTAAATAAATACCAAACCAACGTTGGTGGCGCGATGTAGTGTAGTTCTTATAGTACCCCTGCAGGACCTGCGCTTTTAGATAACATACACTGTGGGCCTGGTGGCAGACTGATTCTGAGCACCCCCACCGAGTATGTTAGCCTGTTTGCATTAGCTAGCTCACAGTGCCACTAGAATCTCCTTTTTATCAGAGACATTAGTTTTTGGCAACCTCAGAACACGACAACCCTGATTCCTCAGACTTGTGGAAACAATGTACTACTTTTTGCTGAGTCATTCGTGCTTGCTCATTTGGTCTCAGATAGTTACGCAGAAGAAACAGATGAGCATGCTTATAATAAGAATTTATCAAACAGTTGTTCTTCTAGTGTAAAATATATGTGCTGGCACAACTTTTAAACAGTAGCAAAGATATATGATCAGTAGGCCTGGGCGGTAAATTCTGTTCTGCTTGCGGAATTTGGGTAATTTCTCGTTCCACAGAGAACGCAGAATTGACAAAATTCCACGATCCGTGGCTACGCAGACTTTTTGCTTGTTTGCGCTTTCAAAATGAGTGTTCGCAATATATTTCTCCCCGAGCACGCAAACAGCGCACACGAACAGGAAAAAGCATGGCGAACAGGCAGAACAAGCAATTCTGCATGTTCGCTGAACTTTTGCGTGCTCGCAGAGACTTTATACCATTTTGCAGAGTTTTGGTAGCGCAACTACGCAAATTCCGCCCACCCCTAATGATCAGCAGTGCAGTGACTAAAAAGGGATAGTACAGTTCTACCATTTTGCAATAGTCATGAACATATACATGAATATAAAATGCATTTTTAAAATAAAGCACATACTCCTATGATGCCTGTCTAGATGTACCCAAGTGCACCTAGCATTTGAGTAGGTGCGAAAGAGCCAAGAATCCCGCTGGGATTTAGTAGAACCCCATTACCTGAATAATTAGACTCTGGGTCCTCATCATGGTGTCGTGTTGGACACCCGGCAAGGGATGATTAGACCACTTTCAGCTGGAGCGACTGCATGCAGGAGTCTCAGCATCTCTGGTCAGTGTGTCGTCCTGGAAGTCTCAATTCCCTCTAACTACTGATAGCAAGAGGGCTGTATTTATACAGAAAAGTATGGAGTCCCTCTGTCCCTTGTGTCTTGTGTTAGCCATTGGTGGGTATGAAGATGACGTATGGGATGAATCGTTTACGTAGATGTTTATGCAGGTGGATTCTAGCTCCTGCCTGGTTTCCAAGAACTCTTATGAATATTTAATCATACTGGATGAGCACATCCAAGATGGTATAGGAGGCCATTGTTCGAGAAAAACCCTCCATTTGTACCCAAACCACAGTCTAGATAAGGTTCAACCATCAGCATCTGTTATTGTGGAGAATAGGGAACTAATGTAGGTGAAAGATTATGCCTATATTAGGGCATCTCAAACTATGCCTAATTTAGGGCATCTATGTGAAATATAACAAAACAAGTGTCGGAGCACTGGTACTGGTTGGTAGGTTCCAGTGCACTTTCAGAGTCAAAAATCGTAGAGGGTGATCATGCAAAAACAGGCATTTAATAACAGAAGGGCAGAAGAGAGATGATGAGACAGCTACTAGGAATAAAGGAATCTTATGGCAGCTTCCTTAATAGGGGACAGCAAAGGAATATTGCCATTCATAACACATGCATTTAAATGTGCAGTGGAGTTGAGCAACAAACACAAAGATGATCCTATAAAGGGTGGTAACATATGGATTATTCTACCACGACATAGGTAATAATGATTTAATGGACTTTATGATTTGCCATGTCATGCCCAGAGTAACATCATTCAACTAAAATCTACATTGCGCTGAATCAAGAAGACTGGCTGAATGTGAATGCATAGTGTCAGTTTGTGTAGTAAACGATTGATAGATTATATGAATTTTATTCATAAAGAAAGTACACAAACAATCACATAATTCTTGTGCGGATGGCATACCAGAAATGGACTGATGGGCGATGGTAAATTCTGTAACAATTTTAAAATATTCTCAAAGGATGTTATTACTTGATAGAATAGGTGTAGCAAAAAACCTATAAAAGGCTTGACTTAGGGCCCCATTATGATGTCAGATGGAAGGCCACCCGACAGCTCGTCTGTGGCGGTCCGCCCCACATCTGAGTCATCTGTGCGACAGCCATATTAGAAAACTGGTGGTTTGACCGATGCCTGCAGGGCAGAGACGTTTTAAGGCATGGACAAAGTGGGCTATGGCCCAGGGCCCCAGCCTTTCAGGGGGACCCCATAGAGCCAGCTCTGTTCAGCAGAGAGTCTTGCCCTGATGACCTTGAATAATTCTTAAACAGATTGTTTTATATACCTTTTTGATTTATAATGTGGGCGATGTTACAGAGTCTATTACAAAGTGGTACAAAAGGAGGTGGTGATGGACGGACCATCTGAACCAATCAAACACTCACACCCAGTCAAGAGATCTAGGTTTAATCCAACACCGTTCTTTAGCTCACTCTGCCAGCCCAGTTCAGACATGGCCATATGCAAATCAGTCTGACCCTGTGCCTCATGGGAACAGTCCAGCCCAAACTGCCAAGCCATGCCTTCCCTGGACCGGAAACAAGCTTCCGAGGACCAGTTTCTGGCATTTCAGCCGTCTTCAGCCCGGCTTGCTTGAATCCAGTGGCAAAGTGAGCAAGGGACTCACATCTGAGCATACCCTGCCAACTTATGGCGAACAAAGTGGTACAAAAGGGGGTGGTGATGGACGGAGCATCTGAACCAATCAAACACTCACACCCAGTCAGGAGATCTAGGTTTAATCCATCACCGTTCTTTAGCCCACTCTGCCACCCCAGTTCAGACATGGCCATATGCAAATCAGTCTGACCCTGTGCCTCATGGGAACAGTCCAGCCCGAACTGCCAAGCCATGCCTTTCCTGGACCGGAAACAAGCTTCCAAGGACAGGTTTCTGGCATTTCAGTCGTCTTTAGCCCGGCTTGCTTGAATCCAGTGGCAAAGTGAGCAAGGGACTCATGTCTGAGCATACCCTGCCAACTTATGACGAACAAAGTGGTACAAAAGGGGGTGGTGATGGACGGCTTGGCTTGGCATTCAGTAGAACATTCTGCCCCCTACTGGCAGAATGTTCTAATAGCTTTATGGCCCTCTGTCGCTGGGCTATACTGCCCATTAAAGTCCCACTCCCACTGAAGTAGGCCTTTAGTAGCCGGTATAACCCGCTACGGCGGGCTATAAGGCTATAGCTCAGGATGAAAGTCGGAGATTTGAAGATGATCAGATAACTGTTATAGTTCCAACCATAAACGATGCTGGCTAGCAACTCAGCGGTGTGATTCCCATGAGCCGCAGAGCAGCTTCTGGGAAACCAAAGTCTTTGGGTTCCAGAAGGTATATAGTTGCAAAGCTGCAGTTTAAGGGAATTGACAAAAGGGAACCGCAAGGAGTGGAGTCTGTGGCTTAATTTGAGTAAACATAGAAAACCTCAACCAACCCAGACACAGAAAGGACTGACAGATTGATAGCTCTTTCTTGATTCTGTCTGTGATGGTACCTGGTCATTCTTAAGGTCTGATTTAGAGTAGGGCAGACAGGTTACTCCTTCACAAAATTGGTTGTATTAAGTAGCTTAGGGTCCCATATTTACTAATATTTCATACAAAGCGGCAAAACAAGGGAACTTGTGGTGTGATGTGAAAGACAGAAATCCTCCCTATTTAAAAAGATATGGAGCATTTTTACTCTCTCCTTGCACTGGTGCACTGTGTGCTTCCCAGCCCTCAATGCAGGTGCACTTGCACCTTAATGCAAGGGTCCCTGTGTTACAGGCCGGATTGTTTTTGTGACGAAAGGGACATCTTCCTGCACAAAAACAAACTTTATGGGCATATTCCCTTTTCTACCTAATCTGTAGAATGCAGCACACATGGAAAGAGGAAGTAATAAGGAGAAATAAAGATATTTGTCCTTGTTATGCCTATGTCAGGTAGGCACACTGTTTTGGCACAAACCCAGGTTTACAGGCCTTTGTAAATCTGGGTTTGTGTCAAAATACATTAGTGGATGCATGGGAACACCTATGCTCTAACTACGTAACACCTACCAGGCCCTAAGTAAGACACGCCAGCACTCTATATTACCTTTCTTTGTGGTAGGAGTCCCATGGGTGGAGAATGGACATGCCCACTTCTGGATTTCATGCAATTACAGATTTACTAAGGTTTGTAAAGATTATATTTCATGAAATCAGTACACCTACTACAGAGAGGTGTAACGAGGACAACTATGTTTATTTTTCCTGGTTACTTCTTCTTTCTATGTGTGGTGTATTCTGCCTCACATTTAGAAAGAGAAATATACTTCTTTGGATTGTTTTTGTGCAGGAAGGTATCTCTTCCTGCAAAAAAAGAATCCTGCCTAGAACGCAGGTAATCTTGCACCATGGTACAAGGGTGCTTGCATTGGCGCTAGGCAGCCACATGTGTCCCAGTGCAGGGAGAGTGCCGAAGAGTGCCATGTCTTAGTAGATGTTGTGTTTTTCAGTTCTCTCCCATTCATGGTAAGAAGCTCAGCAAATGTGCTTGCTTCCCTCCATTGTGTGAACCTTCGATACATTTGTACCCAGATTCTTAGCAGTTCACCTGGGCAATTTTTATCTTTGGGCTCTACTCTAATCCAACATCATTTATACTAAGAAATTAAGCTTGCTTCTCAGAAACATTGTTTCTGGACTAATGATCCCAGGACCTCTCTCAGGATAAGCCTTAGAGAGGCACCAGATTACTCTTTAAATGATAAGCTAGGCAAGGACAACCTACATCTAGACGTCCCAAGGGTTACTGGCAATATATTTGTGGCTTTTATCCTTCACCCATTTTTTCCTCAGCTTGTCACTCCAAAGATTTGCAATCCCAACTGTCTCCCATTGGCTCCCCCATTATTGTGTCCTACTCTCGTTTCCTCAGGTTGCGGGATGTTCAGTTTCATTCTGTGTATCTTCCTGTTTGCTCACTTCGGCACCTCAGTTTCGGAGTCACGACTCACTGCCGTAATGTCTCTCCTCCTATAGTTCATCTCATCTTCTCCACTCGAGAAACCACTGCTGCTGACTCCACCTCTTGGAAGTCTTGCCTGCATTGACTCTCTCATTTTTCTTGACTAGTTGCGAGTTCGTGTGATGAATGACCAGAACTTAGGTCTGGGCCCAGTCTGCTTCTGTACGGGTGAGAGGGATCAAGTGTTTGTGGCTTCTCTTCAAGCCAACTCCATGCCTTCTCTAGCATGGTGAAGAAGTGTGACTTGCTGTTGGAGAGAACCTTCAGCTTCAGTGGAAAGAGCAACATGTATTGCAGATGAAGTGAGCGGAGTCTCATTTTTACTGAATCAAATGTTTGCATTTTTACCGCACGTGAGTAATCAGGAAATACCATATTAGTGGATGAATCATATTTGATTTCTCCCATTCACCTTGCCTCTCTAAGGATCGTGTCCCTATCTTGGACGTTCAATAGATGGGCTATGATGGCTTTCGGTGCGGTTCCTGATGGTGGTTTAGCTGCCAGTGCTCTTTGAGCCCTCTCTATCACAAAGTAACTGGACAATCGCTCAATTGGGAATGTGGACTGAATCCAGTGCCTGAGGCAGTCCATCATGTCATCCTTCTCCACACCTTCTGGATAAGCCTACCAGTCTTATGTTGTTGCGTCTCGCCCTGTTTTCTGCATCATCCACCCTTCAAAGTAACTCTTTAGCCATCTTTTGCAGTTCTCTTACATCAAGGCCTATGCCTTGTGTCACGTCTTCTAATTCAGATACCCTCTCTTCAGCTTTGGATACTCGATCCGCCACGCTGTGGAGATTCATTCTCAACAGTGAGACCTTCGATTGCACCTCTCCAATCTTAGTTTCTAGGGCTTTCCTCGAGAGTTGAATAGTGCTAAGGAGGGTCACGTTATCAGGCATCTCTGGTGGTGTGCTTGGGTCAGGAATTGTCTCCACCGCCTTAGAGTTCCTGTCTTATTTGCCCTGTCGAGGAGGCTTCGGGTCTTTGTCTTTCACCATGGTTGAAGGTCATTTAACTGCTTGTTCTGTCTCTATTAGCTAACTAACACTATTGCTGTGAAAAGATTACGGTTCTCCTGATCAGTCTGAAGTGTCCTACAGTGATACCACTGAGACACGAGGGACAGGTAGAGTCAGCTGTAGAGGATATGTTGCTAGGCCTCCAACTCCCCCGGTGGCACACCACCACTTTTATTTGCGGGGAGACCGCCATTATGTCCTCTCCCGCCTCCCTCGCTGGTAACAGTCCTGCATACAGACTTAGGCCGCAACCAATTGTTCACTCTCTGACACCCCCACCCAGACCACCACAGGGCAATGTCGAAGGAAGGGGGACTTACCGGGCTCTTCAGCCACTGGATCCTGGTTTGCGCCGTTATCACAGCGAGGCACTCGGACTCACCAATGTTATTTCATCTGCGTCCCCCTGTTTATCACTATGTCCCGCAGGAGCAGGCCACTCCAGTTCAGACACTGGCCTCTCACTAGGGCTCCTGTCAGTTAAATGGTTGTTGCGATGGTAATTGCAGGCACAGTACTTCTTTAGTGCCTTCAGTCGCCAGTTCAGACCAGGTTTTGCACCTGGGCGCCTCGTCTCCAGGCATTGCAGCTGCAAATTTTAGACCAGGCAGCAGTATTTAACTCTTCCTCAATCTTGTTGACAGTAGTTGTCTATCTTATGAAAGCTGCTAAACACCATGATGGTTGAAATGGGGGGGGGGTGTGCCTGATTAGGCTCCTTGGTTGCGAATTAGATCAGGATACCTGTCAGCCCTGCAAGAGCTTTGGGACAGCACATCTACTCCCTGCCTTCAACACTGTTGTTAGCTAATCTTTCTTGCCTCCCTCAAGACAATAGACGTTCCTAGCATCACCCTAAAGTGGTTCTCTTTCTACTTATCGCCTCCGTCAAGACACTAGACGTTCCTAGCACCACCCTAAAGTGGTTCTCTTTCTACCTCACTACCCATTCATTACCACTGCTGGGTACTCCAAACACATGATTTCAAAACTGCTACCAATTGGAGTTCCCCAAACATCAGCCTTAGAACCTCTGTTTTCCCCTGTACACAATCCCTTCCAGTGACATTATCTCCTTCTTTGGTTTCTCCTATTATTTATATGCAGATAATACCTAAATATTCCAGAGTATTCTATTCCTTTCTTACTTTCTCTCCCCACCATCAAGAACACATATCTGATTCACTGCAAACACCAAACGGATGGCGTTACACTTATGTATGACCCCCCTAAACGCATGAGGCAATAAAGGCATGAATTCCAAAATAAATGTTTTAATCATTGCTGGATTTGAACCCTTAGGAAGAGTCCAGCTTATTTTTGTGGACAAATGGATAACTGTAGGACTTGGCCTTTTTGGTAAAAGTTCCCTAAAAGTTTTGCTTTCCCCTTAGACCGTTTTCCTGACCTAGAGATGCCAATTTATATGCTTTGGGTACTTTGCCACTGCTGATCAATGTGAAAGTACAGGAGTTCCCTATGTAAAATGTAACAGTGATTGGTTATCCATGATTGGTATGTTTGCGTTACTAGTAAAAGTCCCTAGTGATGTGCACTGTGTGTGCAAGGGCTAGTAATGCAAGGGCGTGCAGAGAAGGGAACTCAAGCTTTCAATGTAGGGCCTGCGTGCAAAATGCTAAGTTAGCATGTAGTCCTGACAAGTGCAACCACTTGTCAGGCCTAACTTTACCATTTACATACATATGGGGCACCCCTGTACTAGGTACTAGGTAATACCTGGTCAGGGTGCAGTGTAGGTAAAAGGCAGAACATAAACTGAGGTGTGTGTTATGTTCTGACGGTGACAAACTCTCAATTTCATTTTTCACTGCTGAAAGGGCATTCTGCCAATAGGACAGAATGGGGGAGACTGGGTGTTGTGTTTATTAGCCTAGTTTCCTGTCAGTTTACAATGGAGAGGTGAAGTTTAGTATTTATGAACTCAGTGATATAAGACATTCTGTGAAGGTGGTTTTGTCACTGTGTGTTCATAAACCACTGTTTTTGAAAGTGGTTTATGTACTCTGAGCATTGCAGTGTGTCTCTGAAATGTAGATTGTCTGTCTGGAACTGAAAGGTGAGAGGAGCTGGGAGAGGTCTTGACCCAGGGAGGTGTTGAGATGGCACCAGGCTGCCCTGCATCTGGAGAGTAGGGGGAGGAGAAGCCTGGGTGTTGGTGAAGAGCGCCTAGGCCTCGTGTGCACCAAAGGAAGAAGCGAGACTCGGACAAGCAGTGTGCGTATTGTGGTGCAGCCAGGGCATTGGTGAGGAGCGCCTGGACATCGTGTGCACCAACGGAAGAAGTGAGTCTCGGACGTGCTGGGTGCGTGTTGTAGTGCAGCCAGGGCATTGGTGAGGACTGCATGGGCCTCATACGCACCAAAAGAAGAAGTGAGTCTCCAATGTGCAAGAGTGCGTGTCATGGTGCAGCCAGGGCTTTAGGGAAGAGTGCCTACACATCATGTGCACCGGGAGAAGAGGTGAGACTCAGACACGCAAGAGTGCGTGTCTTGATGCAGTCAGGGCATTGGTGAAGAGCCTCTGGACATCATGTGCACCAGGAGAAGAGGAGAGGCTTGAACGCGCAGGGTGCGTGTTGAGATACAAGTGAAGCGTTGGTGAAGAGCGTCAGATCGTCATGTGCACCAGAGAAGAGACAAGTCTTGGACACGCGGTGTGCGTGTCGAAGTGCAACCTGAGGTGCTGGTGAGTAGTGCCTGGTTAGGGTGTGCACCGAATTGAAGTAAAGTCTCCACAGTGCTGAGGGCCGGTCTTGGTGTGGACTGAGACCGGCGGAGTGTGGACCAACCCATTGGGACCCTCGGAGTCAATCAGCAACGGACCGTACCATCGGCCATGGAAGAACTGAGCCGCCGGCCCGAGTCCGCCGCAGCCCGTGACAGAGTTCTGGATCAAGGCCCAAGTCGCTTACGTCAGGGAGGAGAGTGGGATTGCGCCCCCCAGATAATTTGGA
The DNA here is from genome assembly GCF_964261635.1 of Lissotriton helveticus. Taxonomy (NCBI): domain Eukaryota; kingdom Metazoa; phylum Chordata; class Amphibia; order Caudata; family Salamandridae; genus Lissotriton; species Lissotriton helveticus. Next base: position 245,393,637 of record NC_136069.1, on the reverse strand, counting down.
TCAATGCCTGGGGTGGGTGCGGGCCAGGAGGGACACTCTCTCGGCCTCCCGCTTCAGTCAGCTGCGCGAGCCGTTGCTTCGGCTCGGATCCCACCCAGTGGTGACCCAAAACGGGCAGTACTGGGGTCGAAGTGAGAATTAGTACTTTTTGTGTCATCATTTGATCCATAACGGGGGCACTGTTAACGGAGCTCGTAAAACTGTCCTCATTTGTGCCTGATGAACTTTATACATTATTTCTTCCTTGCATATTACCGTATTGTAACGTGAAGCAGTGCACAGTATCTAGTATAACCTTGCACAGTGTATTATTTCTTTATTGCACCGTACAGGTTTGTAGCGTGACGCATTGCTTTGTTTCTTCCTGGAACAGGACATGCTGGTGGTGATATGCATTGCATTATTCCTTCAATTGCAAAGCACATGACTATGGTGCTACGTATGGTGTTGTTTCTCTGTTGCACAGTATAAGAGAATATCATTACGGATTGCAGTATTGTCTCCTCTTGCAATGTGTGTGATTCTAGTGATATGACTAGCCTAACCTTTTGGGAAACGGTTAGAAGTGAGCTGAACTGTTGGTTAGAAGCGTTGGTTAGGATTAGAACCTATCAACCCACCGGAAAGAATACTACCTATTCTTATATGTTGATTTTGTATTGTGTGGTCGTATCGTATAATTGCTTACATAAAGTTTATACTCATTTTATCAATACTTGTGTGGAGTCTATTTGTGATGACATCATGGGGTTATGGTGAGGGTGGTTGCAAATACTGAACACTCGTGCCTTGGAGATAAGTCTGGGGGCTCGTGCCAAGCTACTAAGTGGGTGAGGAGGGCTATCTCTGACCGTGTCCTTACTTAGCCTAATGTTGAAGCGAGGGGTCAGGGACTCACACCTCCAGCATTTGGTGGCGGCGGTAAGCGACAGGGACCTCCACTTCCAACAGTAACTAATTGTGACGGCAATCATCCGTGAAGGTTGCACCACTGCTTGAAAGGAATGTGGGTCTGATTGATTCTGAAGAGGCAAGTAACATCTATTTATTATGGACAAAAATGACAACCCACTGGAGGGTGATGGAAATGTTTGAAAATGCTGGCATCTACAACACCCACTGAAGTGACCATAACAAGTTGAACCACTAGTATGAGAATGCTATTGTAAACAAACCCACCTGTGAGGCCCACCTGAGGGTGATAAATGTGCGATTTAAAAGTCGAACTGGTAGTTCCTGACAATTATAGAGGTCACATGCAGCCCGTGAGCAAGGATTTGTGAAAGTTTGAAATGGTAAGGCAATAAAGGAATGAATTCCAAAAGAAATGTTTTTGTCCTTGCTGGATAACCCTTATGAAGAGTGCAGCTTCATTCTGTTGACAAATGGGTAACTAACTTTATATATGATAACCCCAGGGGAAAGCCACGTGTTCTCCATAGCCCCCCAAAAAAGCACTGAATCAGGCTTCTCTAAAGAGTAGCTCGTGAGCTATGGGTACTCATAAGTAGCTCTCCTGTATAAATTCCACTCTACTAAATTAAAAGCTTTTCTAGGTTAAATTAATATATGTATACCAAAATCGAAAAAAAAAATGTGTATTCAAGACAAGCATGTGTGCATATTCATAACTAATGCACTGATGTTTATAAAGACATATTACTAATAGAAACTTGGTTCCTGGAGCATGGCTGCCATGGCTATTATGTTTTACTCACGTAGAGGCATTCCACATTGACAAAAAGCATTTTTTACATTACTGCTGGGAACCATACATGATGCACTCACAGTGCTGGTAATCTTGCATGTGACGGCCACTGAAGTAAACTTGATGTGGCCAGTATTAAAACCCTTATCATATTAGTAGCTCAGGATGATTATCATTGAACATAAGTAGCTCTCACTACAGAAAAGGTTGGCGACCTCTGAATTAAATAAACCATCAAAATATTTAGCAAGCTTTAGCAATAATTTTGCCAGATCGTTACATTATTTAGATGGTCAGGAAATATAAACATAGGATTTCATAGTTAAAATGAAGCATTGATTGAGAAAGGCATCTCAGACCTTCGTCCAATTTTACCCCAGTCAACATCCCATGTGCGTGGGGCAGAGGGGCTTCATTCCTAATGATGCAACTGTTGATTAATTTCGTTCACCCTTTTTTCAAAATATTTGCATACATAGGTTGAACATCGGTGCGTAGATGTCCGCTTTACAAATATAAGCCAATTTCTGGGATTCATACAATGTATATTTACACACATACAACAGATGTACTCCACATACGTGAATGTAATGTTGTATGTCATTACAACGCATTCCGTTGCAACGCATGCCTTCACCACGCATGCGTTACAACGGAATGCTTTTTGTTCGCATAATCTTTTGCACGAAAATTCCTTTACCACGCATAGATTTACACCGATTTTCGTTGTAAATGTATGCATGAAGGCATACTCGTGCTAAAGGTTATATCCCCCACAATCCTTCTTTTTTTTACCCTTGCCCTTAACCCTCAATCTTTTTATTAATTTAAAATTCCCCTTACCTCTTCACGTTGTCTCTGAGTCTGAGTCCTGTCCTCCATCTTCCCTTTTTGATGTCGGACGTCGTAAAGAGGAAGCGGAAGTTTCTTTCTGTTTCCTCTCTAACTACGCTGATTGCCCCCACTTCACTTCAAATCAGGTGCATTTTTGTTTTTGGTGTGGGGGAGAGACCCCCCCAGCCCCCTTTTTATTCCCTCGCTTTTTGTTTAATTTTTGGGGAGTGACCCCCCAAGTCCCCTTTTTCAAATTTTCACCTTTACCACACATGTCTTGACTACGTATTTCGTAGTAAAGGTATGCGTGGTAAAGGCTTTCGTGGTAACCACGCATACGTTGTTATGCATTCGTGGTAAAGGTTTACGTGGAAACGGCCGCGTTGTAGTGGCCGTTTCCCGAATGTAATAACCTAGAAAGTGTGCAGACATCCAAAAACTTTGAAGTCTGCCTGTAGTCACAGACTTTCTGATGAACCATTCACACAGTGGGAAAACCTGGAAATCTATTTCAACCAAGGTACAGGAGTAAATCTCCACCTTCGACGAGAACACCTATACATTTGGATGAAGTGTGGAGCAAGAGGCTTGTTTCAATGTGAAGAAAAATATTTGGCTGAGGGAAGAAAGCAAAAAAAAGTTGTCAAAGGCAATTTAGCTATTGTGATATATTGATGCATTCATAAACGTGCATTTGCACGTGCGAAAATGACTTTTCATACAAGTAATTTGGAACTCAACAAAGTTTTCAGAACTACTCACGGTAAACTACAACTGTCTCTTTCCTCCGGGAGTAATCTACGAATCCTCTAAATATTCCTTAAAAACTAGAAATATATCAATAACTGTCTACTTCTGGGTGGTAGTATCTGAAAACGTCAACCAAACGGGTCTTCGTATATAATAGATGAGAATGGTCTGCGAGATGTAGACTATTTTAGATAATTAATGTATTAAATTGAGTTCACCTACATCATAAATTAATTTAGCTTTACATGTTGGTCCAGATTTTCACAACATGTGACGGGAAGCAGTGCAGCAACCGTAGTTCCTGAGCTGCATTGCGTCAAAAGAATAGAGAAAAATGCATTATATCTACTAAAATATGGCACATTTTTTCTCTCCCAGAGTGTGGCAGAGTTTTGGGTGCCATGCACCAAAGCACACACCCTTGCTCATAGTACAAGGATGTGTGCGTCCCCCAAAGGATACATTTTGCACTGGAAAGGGATTCTTCCAGTACAAAAACTATACTTTAAGAATTTTCCCACTTTGTATGCATACTGCACAGCGAAGCACACATGCACAAACTACTAAAAAAATAAAAGATTTCTCCATGTTAGCCTGCCTTAAAGGGATGTAAAGTGTTGGCACAAATCCCCATCTACGAATGCTAGCAGATAGGCATTTATGTCAAAACACATGAGGTTGTGCATGGGACCGCCCATGTAACACCCTTGGAATGCACCTTTGATGCATAGTAGTTCATAGTGCAAATTTGCATTATTTCGGGATGCTTTCCAATGCAAACTCTGGTTTGCATTGGACTTATATAGCAAACTGCACCGCAACCCTTTGTACCAGGTTTGAGTCACAAAAGTGATGCACGCCAGGTGCAAAGCATTAGCAAATCTGCACCCTAGTTAATGGAAGCCATAAAAGGTGTGGTGCAGATGTGTATACCTAGAGTGGTGCAGTGTTGGGAGAAAGTTACTGCATCTGTGATTTAAAGACAACATACAATGGACAACACAGGCAGTGCACATCAATTGCTGCCTCGGATGTTCCACCCTTTTACTCAGCACCTGGTGAATAAACATATTGAGCACTCTGTTGGGATTTCTCTTCTCTGCCTTTACATTCTATACAGAATGTTCCCTGCGTGGAACACATGTAATGATTCTGTTCTCGGCAGTTGCTGCCGGGGAGCTGCTGTGGCTGGATGTTAAAAAAAACGCTTCTCCTACCTGTCGTGTGGGCCCCACTTCTTTTCAGTGGCGACGATCGATTCCAGCTACCAGCCTCCCCAACCTCGAAGAAGATCCCTCCTGTGGCGATCCGGTTTTCCTGACATTTTGGTTCTCAGTGACTCCTGATTCCTTTCTGAAGTTTCCAGTTGTGTCCTCGATGCCTGCTGACTCCTCGATACTTCCTCAGTGTGTTTAAGGTACAATTGTTTATTTTCCTTGCGCGATCGAGCTGTTGCTCTACTCTCGCGCTGCAACGTGAATTCTGCCTGACCTGCCTGACGACATCAGCGCGACATTCCACGTTGCGTGCGCCGGCCATTTTAATGGTTTTGACGTAACCAAGCCAAACAGATTCAATGCGCACAGCTGTTTTGCGTGTCATCATTTTCACCGCTGATGCGCACAGCACGTCTTTCCCGAAATTATCGTTTTGGCCTTCATTTTATCGCTGATGCGCACAGCAATCCCCTTTAATTCTATGTGCACAATAATAAATATGCACAACATTTATTGGCACACAGCTTTTGACTTTTAAAACTGAGTTCTTTTACCATCGCTGATGTGCACAGCCTGTTATACCCACTACTTTATTCTGCTAAGTACACTATTTGATTCCAAAAAAAAAAGAAAGTGTGTTTATTTTGCAAAGTGCACATTCTGATTTTTTTTTATGTACAAATATTGTCTGGTGAACTTCTTCATGTGCTAAAAGTCTTTTGGAGTTAAATATTCCTTTAGTGTGTCCTGAGGCAGCAACTCACCCACGCAATGGATCGTATTTTGGCTCCTCCTCCTTTCTTGCAAACTGCTGGCACTCCGCCTGTACCATGGGAGCAGTGGAAGGACCCTTTTGTAGCGTATTTGGAAGCTATTGATGGCGATACTTTTACCGGCAAAAAGAAAAAAGCTCTGCTCATCTATAATCTTGGCACTGAAGGCAGAAACATATTAAAAACTTTGACTCTTGAGGTGGTCAGTATTAGAGTTAGTGGTGGTGATGCTGGAGAATCACTTCTAATTGATGAATATGCCTCGTTGATTAAAACTCTTGATAAAAGATTCTCTCCCAAGAGGAATGTAGTGCTCGAACGCCATAAGTTTCTTCAACGTGCCCAAACCCCTGGTGAATCAATTGACGACTTTGTAGCAACCCTTGTCAATGTCAATGTCAAAAGTTTTTATATAGCGCCATTCTCACCCTAAGGTCTCATGGCGCTTGTAGCATAAGAAGAGCCCTTCACATACTGGCCATTAACTGTAACTATAGGGAATTCAGGGATGAGATCATACGTGATCAACTTATTGAAAGGACTTCCAACAAGAAAATTCAAGAGAAACTACTTGCTTCTGGCGATCCTGACTTGGAGACTGCTCTCACTTTAGCCAAAAGTATTGAGCATTCTCAGTTTTGTGTTAGAGAAATGAGTTCTCCCTCTCCATCCACATCCTCTTCTTCGGTGGAGGTTAAACACTTGAATTCCAAACCTCCTTTTAAACCTAAAGCCATTGCTTTGCCTAACGTTACCCGTTCTGTTCCATCTAATGTTTCTTCCAGAACCAAGTCTGTGCAGAATGAATTAATATGTTTTCGTTGTGGTAGTAGGTCACATCTGGGTTCTGCTAAATTTTGCTTTGCTCTCAATCAAACCTGCTATAAGTGTGGGAACAAAGGTCATTATTCCCCCATGTGCAAAGCTGCTTCTACGAATAAGCCCGTTCTCTCTGTAAAAAATATTTCAGGGGAATCTGATGAGGAATGCTATGAATTGTTGATGCTGTCTGCTGCTTCGCATGAGGCCGGAGTAGTTGTACTGTCTGCTTTGTCTGGTCTTCGGAAAAGAAAGTCTCCTTCTTGTTTGATAACTGTGGATGGAGTTGTCTGCACATTCCTAGCAGATTCTGGTTCTCCTTTTACTTTGTTGAATTTTGCTGATTTCAGTAAACTGTCTAATGTACTTTTGGAACCTTCCAGCATCAAGATTTTTGCGTATAATAGCAAAAGGGTTGAAGTTTTGGGAAAATGTCCTGCCAAACTGGAGTTTCATGGCGATCATACTACCAGTGTGGTATTCAAAGTCAAGGATGGTACCAATTTGTTGGGGTGGGACGAACAAGGTGATTTGAACATTGTTTTAGATCCCAACCATCCAGACATGGTGATATCCCGCAGTAAAATATGCGAGTTTTACTCTTCAGTTTCTGCACCACCTAAGACACTTTCTGTGTCTCATGTGTCTGACACCAAGTGGACGCTTATGTTTCCTGAAGTATTTAGCGGGGAATTAGGCAAACTCAAGGGTTTTCAACACCGAATAATTTTAAAAGATAATGCCATTCCTGTTGCCCACAAGGTGCGCAAAGTGCCTTTAAGCCTACGTGCAGAATTAAAGAAGGAATTAGAGCGTTTATGTGCTGCTGGTGTGATCGAGCCAATTGAGGGTTCCGAGTGGCTTGCTCCCATAGTTTTGGCGAGGAAATCTGACAAATGTTTGAGGATGTGTGTTGACCTGCGTGATCTCAATGCAAACATTTGGATCGACCGGCAACCACTTCCAAATATCAACGAGATGTTAGCTACCCTCGAGGGTGCTACATTTTTCACTTCCCTCGATATTTCATCCGCATATCACCAGATTGAGCTGTGTCCAAATTCCAAGCATCTTTTGTAACCCCGGAGGGAGCTTATCGTTACATCCGCATGCCGTTTGGTTTAGCTTCGGCCTCGGCTGTTTTTCAGAGGCTGATGAACAACCTGTTCAAAAACATTCCTGGTGTGGTCTTTTTCCAGGACGACATACTGGTCCATGGCAAAACCGAACTTGAGCATGATGAGCGTGTTAAACTTGTTCTGAGCATCTTAAGGTCTAATGGGCTAACTTTGAGGGAAGACAAATGCAAATTCCTTCAAGACGGGGTGGACTATCTTGGTCACCATATTTCCCAAAATGGTGTTGAACCAAAGGTCAAGATTTTTGATGCCATTCAAAATGCTCCTGTTCCTATGAACAAGGATCCATTTACGTTCATATCTTGGTCTGGTGGAGTATTACTCCAAATTTGTTAAGAATTTCTCTTCCAAAACTGCTGCTATGCGTAGCCTACTCAAGAAGAATGCCAAGTTTGTTTGGGATGACGATTGTAGTAGCAACTTCAATGTCATTAAGCAAGAAATTATTGGTGCTCGCCCTCTAAAATTGTTTAACATCAATGACTTATGCATTCTTTCCACCGATGCCAGTAATGTGGGGTTGGGGGCTGTCCTCATGCAGAGAAGGAGTGATGGTCGTGAGGAAACCATTGCTTTTGCCTCCAGAACTTTGAGGGGTGCTGAGGGAACATACTCTACCATTGAAAAGGAGGCTTTAGCAATGTGGGGGGGGGGTTGCATTTCAAGAATTTTCTGTGGGGCAACAGGTTTATCTTGAGGACTGACCATAAGCCTTTGGTCGATCTGTTCACGACCAAAGGTGGTGGCAGGGCAACTCTAAGAATGTCCAAGTGGCAGTTCAATTTGCAAGAATTCCAATATCAGCTTGAGTATGTAGCTGGGGCGAAGAATTTAGTTGCCGATTGCCTATCTAGGCTACCCCTTTCCAATTGTGATGACAGCGTTGCGAGTGACGATTTGGTGGTTTGTGCGGTTGGTTCTTTATGTGACTCTGTTGGGTGTGCTCTTTCTGAGTGTGAGTGGTTGGAGGGGATTGCTTCAGATGATGACATGCAGATTGTTATTGATCTCCTCTGCAAACCTTGGCCGTGTGAAAAAGCTTGTCCTCCTGCTATTGTTCCTTACATGAGAGTTAAGGATGAATTGTCCCTTGTAGATGGAATATTGAGAAGAGGGGGTTTATTGGTTGTTCCTCTTTCGATCCGTGGTAGAATTCTTGGTCTGGCTCATGAAGGCCATCCTGGTATTCGTTCCATGAAACGTAGGGTGAGGCAGGATTTTTGGTGGCCGTCTGTAGACAAGGATGTTGAACATTTTGTTTGTGAATGCTGTGAATGTATTGTTAGTGATAAGTCACATCCTTTGCCTGTTGAACCTATCTTTGTGAAGATTGTTCCTTGGTCCAAGTTAGCTTTGGACATTGCTGGACCTTATGGTCTCATTGGTTCAACTCCTAAGTTTATTTTAGTGTTGATTGACTATATGACCAAGTGGCCTGAGGTTAGGTTTGTTGATTCTATCTATTCTTCTGTGGTGATTTCATTTTTACGTGACGTTTTCTCCAGGGAGGGTTTTCCTGAAGAGATAGTTTCGGATAATGGTACGCACTACGCAGTTGGTTTCTGCTGAGATGACTTCGTTTTTCAAGGAGGTTGGTATTAAACATATTTGCACGTCACTCTATCATCCTCGTAGCAACGGTTTGGTTGAGCGTTTCAACCATGTTGTCAAAGAGCACCTTCAACTGGCTTTAGTGAATGGTTTGCATTGGCGTCAAGCGGTTAGCGACATGTTATGGGCTGTAAGAACCACTCCGCATGTTTTGGCTGGTGTTGCTCCTTTTACATTGTTGCCTGGTAGGGTTGCTGGTACCAAGTTGAACAAAGAATGGATGTCTAGGAAAGTTGTGGATGCTGCTTGTTTAGCTGGTGTAGTTGATGTCAGGGTTTCGGTTCAGAGCAAGTATGATACCAGATCAGATGTTTTGTCTTCTTGCAAGGTGAAGGTTGGTGACTGGGTGAGGATAAAGAAACCTGGGTTTCTCCGTAAGGGGGAGTCGCGGTTTTATTCTCCTAAGAAGGTGTCTGCAGTGAAGGATTGTGTGGTGGTGTTGGAGGATGGAAGGGTTTGGAGCAAGAGTATGGTTTCCATTGTGCCTGGCCTTATGGTTGAGAGTGTCGGGAAGCCAATCTAGCGGCCTACACCGCTCTCTCAGTTTTTCTTCCAGAATGGGGAGAAGACTATATTTTGCAAAGGTCCACAAGTTTGTGGTTCCAAACAATTTTCACGTGATCGAGGGCAGGGCGCACCTTAGCGTGTGCGTACCACCCAGGTCACCCACACTGGTCCTGACGAAAACCCACAATCGCAAGATGGTTGAAACATGTAGACCTAAATTTTAAAATCACATAGCACACGTTGCTATTTTTAAACACTACACGTCTTAGACACCGGAGTCTACCTTATTAGACATAGGTGTCACATCTTTTTTATGGGGGTTCAATCGCTCAGGAATAAAGTCTTGCAGTGAGTAGTATTGGCCCCTTTTTAAACCACTTATCACCTTTAGAACTATTGCACATATAAAAAACAAAATATACCCGCTCCACTGTAATCAGGTGTCGAAGCACACCCTGTTGGCACTCGGCCTTCGGGGTGGGACCCCGATGATGAAGCATGTCACCAACCAGGTTGGTGAGTGAGGGGTCTTCCAAAAGGACATGCTTTGTCCTGCAAAAAGGTTGGGCACACTGTGCTTCACTGAGCCTTAAGCTCTAGGTACACAGCCTCTCTCTGTTACGCCTCCAGGGGGTACTCCTCCATTTGTTGTTGAAGTCTACAATTCTTTGCAACACTTGTAGAAAACTGTTGAGAATTCCCAATTATTTTAATATAAAGCCTGATCAGAATGGGTAATTGTTCATAGACCGCTGCAGGGCCGTGGTAATAGCAGAATGAGCAATTTATAACTATGTCACATAACAGTGTACAAGATTGCATGCGAAAATAGCCTGCATCCATTCAATTGTACTTTTTAATAGATTTTCTCTTTTTTTCTGGAATGTTCCTGTGAAGAATAGCTTGACGAAGACCGACGCTCACCTTTTTCCGCTCCCAGCGGGATGGACTCGGTCCGGGGACGGCAAGAGTTAATCGAAAACCTTCCCTCCTCTCTGCAGGAAACGACGATGGAGGAGGAAGAAGCCAGCCAATGGGCATATGAAACGACCCCAGAAGAGGAGGGACGACCATCTTTTAGGGGGCCGACCCCGGAGGAAAAGACGGACTGGAGGAGAAACCCGGAAGACGCTGTACACCATGCGAACCCACAGGATCAACTGGAGCTGTCGGGAGGCCAGAGGACCGCGGAAAAGACACCGGAAGGTGAAGACAGTAGGGAGGACTTTGAGAGCTGGTCCGAAGACTGGTGGATGCCCCTGGAGGACGCTGGCAAGCCGCCGCAACTCCAGAGAGTTGCGGCTGACACAGTGAGTGGTGTGGAGCTGGAAAAGGAGGGAGGAACCGGGAATTAAAAGCAGACCCTACCCCAAGCATTCCCGTACCCGCAGCACTACCTTGACCAGAGCACTACCCTACCCTGAGCGCTACCTTCTCTCTAATTCCTTGTACAGGTGCATTTCAGAGAAAGGAGGGTTGCCATTTATCCTTGTATTTTCTTTTGTGCCCTCTGCTCTCACTTTGGGTGTGGTGACGGTAATCATATAGAAATAGGACAGTCTAGTGACCGCTCTTTCTTTTCTTGGAGATACTCCGGGACTGCAACATCCAGCCCGTGATACGAGACCCTCCTAGGAAGACGGAAGCACCGACTGAATAATACCTCCAGATCACAACCACCTGACAATTCACTACCATTGATAACCAGAAGATCACCATTATTTAAAATCCTACTCTCAATGAAACCAATCATTCAACCACCAATCCGGCCTCCTAGTTTTCATTTCCGCCCATCCCTCCGAAAAGTAGTGTCAGAAGTGGGATCCGTGGAAATGGAGGCCGCACTTCAGAAAATGGCGGACAACCAAGAGAAACTGGGACGTATTATGGAGAAATTCCTGGCAGTGGCAGAGGAAGACCGGGAAAAGCTTCATCAAACCCTGACTAGTCAAGGTCAGAGTCAAGAGTCGGTGGTAGGGAAGTTAGCTGATACCCTCAGTCAACAACAGGGACATACCTCCCATCCATCAGTGGTGTTACAAAAATATGTACCTGGAGAAGATCCGGATTTCTTCTTATGTAATTTCGAACGGATGGCCAGAGCAGCCGGTTGCCCCTTGGACAACTGGGGTCATTATTTGGGTCCCCTCCTGTCAGGGGATATGCAAGCAGCATATCAAGTAGTCAACCCTATTGGGGTAACCCCGTATGATGAGATAAAGAAAAGTGTTTTGGAAACACTAGGGATAGATGAAGAGAGCTATCGTCTACGGCTAAGGCAAATCAAAGAAGGACCCCAAGAAACACCTTGCACCCTGTCATACCGAGTGAAAGATATGGCAGACCGATGGCTCAAACCCTTGGCGTCCAATAAAGAGGAAATTATGGAGAGAATTTATTTGGAGCAATATTTGACCTCGTTACATCCAAAAAATACAGAAATGGGTACGACAACACACACAGCTCAACATGGAGAGAGCACTGGAAATCGCCAGTGCCTTTCGTAGAGCTACGGAGTTCCAAAAAGGTAAAGAAGACACACATTGGAAGACCTCAGGAAATACTGCCACAAAAAGTAATCGGGCGCCAACTCCACGAAAAGCTGAGACTGTTACTCTACTACCTGGGCCCTTACTCCCACCAATACGACCAACCTCTTCCCCAGGACCCCAGTGTTTTAATTGTAGAGGGTTTGGACACATAGCTAGGGTATTCCCTCAAAAAGAAGAGCCAATGGAAGTAGGACTGACCCTAACCTTTTATTGCACTAAAGAAGGACATCCACTTCCTTACCATAAAGTTGTGAGGGTAAATGGGGAGGATCGGTCTGCCCTAATTGACACCGGATGCCTACATAGTGTCATGAGGCCCCAAACTGTGCCAGGGGGTAACACCCAGTCCCTAAGTCTGGTGAACATTCAATGTGTCCACGGAAATAGTAGGCAATACCCTACCACTGAGGTACGGGTACAACATGAGCCGGCTATAGATCCCGTTCCTTTATGTGTCGGACTCATCCCTAAATTAACCGAGCCTTTCATACTAGGGAGGGACTATCCCTATATAGACTAGCTTCTAAAAGACGAAGCAGAAGAGTGGAGAAAAACCGCCACATTCTCTCAAGAGGAAGACCACGTATTTACACCAGGAAAATCGAGAAAAAGTAACAAACAGAAGAAAAGAGAAAAAAACAGCTGGACTCAGGTAGCTTTGACCCAGCCAAAAGAAGAGGTTCTGTGGCAATATGACCCAGGGTTCGCCATGGCACAAAGAGAAGACCCAACTCTGAGGGAAGCCTGGTATAACGCCAGAGAGGAGGAAAACCCTGATCAAGTAGGTCCCTATTTTCTTTTAAAGAAAGGTTTATTATATAGAAAAGGGGGCAGGGACCACAATCCTCAGTTGTTCATTCCCCAACAGTATCGAGAACAAGTCCTATTCCTAGCCCATAGCCACCTATTGGGGGGTCATTTTGGTGGAGAAAAAACAGAGAGAGACATTTTGGATAAATATTACTGGCCCGGGATATACCAAGAGGTCCGCCAGTATTGTGAAGAATGCTCTATATGCCAGAAGAATAGTCTTAGTCTTCCCCCTAAGGCCCCCATTCGACCCTTGCCCATCATTGAGGAACCTTCTTTCAGGGTGGGAATGGATATTATTGGTCCCCTTCTTCCTTCTCGGAGTGGCCGTAGGTATGTGTTGGTCCTAGTAGATTATGCCACTCGTTTCCCCGAAGCAGTGGCTTTACGACAACCCAATGCAACACAAATAGCTAAGGCCATGAATGCTATCTTTTCCCGAGTGGGATTTCCACGAGAAATCATCACGGACCAGGCCACACCTTGTGTTTCTAATTTGATGAAACAAGTGTGCCAACAGTTGAGCATCAAACAACTGTGAATATCTGCCTATCATCCCCAGACCGATGGGCTGGTGGAAAGATATAATGCCACCCTTAAAACCACCCCGAAAAAACTCCTTGACCTTGAAACCAGAAAGTGGGAAGACATGTTGCCACTGGCTCTTTTTGCCATTCGTTGTAAACAACAGAAGAATACGGGGTATTCACCCTTTGAACTGTTATATGGGAGACCCCCACATACTCTCCTAGAAATGGCAAAAGAGGAGTGGGAAGAAGAACAGAGAGTCAAACCTTTACCCAACTATATCCTAACCCTTAAAACCCACCTACAAGAAATACGTAGCATTGTTAAAAACACATTTAGAACAGGCTCAAAGTTTCCAAAAAGCCCAGTATGAAAAAAAGGCAAACACACGTACTTTTGACATAGGAGACTTTGTTCTCTTGATGTTGTCCAGCTCAGACCACAAAATGTTAGGACAGTGGCAGGGTCCTTTCCGCATAATAGAAAAAGTAACTCCAGTAACTTACCGTTTGGAATTAGATCCGAAAAGGCCCAACCATACCCAAATGACTGCCTCTCGGGCTTATTGATTTATCGCCCACCGGAGGCTCTAAAAGACTTTATCCCTAAACTCATTGATTTAGCCTCAGAGAGGGTGCTGGCCATGGCCAACTTTACAACTCTGGGGGATTTTAACATACATTTGGAGGACGCCTCCCTTTCTGTAGCCAATAACCTCCCCTCGGTCTGGGTCTAAAGTGCCACCTCCCTACCCATGAAAAGGCCATCTCCTGGACCCAGTCTTTAGTAACCTACACAACCTCACTTCAGGAGACCCCATCCCCCTTCCCTGGTCCGATCACTTCCTAGTCCCTTTATTTCTGGTAACAAAGACTGCCAAGGGAGTTCAACTCCCCAATGCAGCGTGGGACCGGAAATGGTGCAGGCTGCCTCTGGAGGAATGGAAATCATCCCTTGAGGCCACAAAGCCATCAAAGGGAAGTGATACTGAGGAGGCAAATTACAATTTTAATAGGTGGATCCAGGAAACACTTGATAAAACCCTCCCCAAAGTTCTTGTCCAAAAACAAAATAGGAAAAACGCAGCCCCTTGGTTTGGCCCCCAACTGAGAGCCTTAAAACAAGCTTGCCGCAAGTTGGAAAGGTTATGGAGACAGGACCCTTCGCAATACACAAAGGACACCTATAGGAAGGCTATTGGGAGTTATAAAGCCGAGATCAAAACGGCTCAGGCACATTTCTATGAAACCAAAATTGGCTCTGCAGCTAATTCTCCTAAGGAGATCTTCCGAATAGCAAAGTCCCTTATCACCCCTCTTCAAAAACCTCCCTCAAAGGAAGGGGCTCTCGAACGCTGTAACCTATTGGCATATAGAAAAAACAATGTCCCAACTGGTAACAATCAAAAGGCAGTTTAGGTATGTATGCACGGAGCATTACATTGGAAGGGAACAAGGAGGCTCAAGTGGTTAGTGCATGGCTTGTAATTCACCAATTTGTTGAAATATTTACACATGGGAATACAGTTGAAAGCAGCACTGTCCAAGAAAGTTCATGTGACAACCCAAAGGCACTTGGTGACAGAGTGATATATACAAGTGAAAAGTGACGACGCAAGTGATAGAGGTGAACAGCGTGAGCGGCGCAAGGTGACAACATTATGTACAATGGTGGCTCAATGATTAGAAAGTTTTAGTCCGTTATAACACATTAGATCATAGTTATGAGCCAAACGCTATAGTGCGCCAAACAATTGCGCTGTGGTGTCGACGGCGTTTCGATCCACAATGGTTTGGGATCTTCTTCAGGAAAGGGTTGTCGAGTTGGTGTAGTGCTGAAGAGTCTTGGAAAGGGCGGACGCTGGTACAGTTGGACCCAAGAGCGTCAAGGCGCAAAAAAATCCATGGATGTATTGAAATTATTAAGGGCGTGGGTCTCCGAAAGCTGGATGCCGCCTCAGAGTCGGCGTATCTGTGTTAAAAACAAATGGCGTCTGTATTGGAGTGGACGACCAAGCAGCGTCTGAATAAATCTGCGCTGCTGCGGGGACCTGAATCACACGATATAGTTCCAATCTGCGGCGAGGTAAACTGCCAAACCTATTGGCGTCGTTCTTTCAGGAAAAAATACAGGCCATCTATACTACCTTTTCCTCCAATCAGTCTGAACAGGGGGACTGTGATGTCGTAAATCCAGCTTACGTTCCGGTGCTTGACCAATTTCGTCCTCTGGACACAGAAACGCTTGGTCGGGTCATCAGCAAAGTCTCCTCAGGCTCCCCGCTGGACTCTGCTCCGCCCCAACATCTTAGGGCGGTCATGGAATCTGTTCAGCCTGTCATCATAGAGGTCTTAAACTCTTCCATCTCAAAATGCGCGGTTCCCCTTATGTGGAAGTGCGCGATGGTCAAAGCACTACTCAAAAAATCAACCCTGGATCCTTCCATACTTGCGAATTACCGTCCTATCTCGCTTCTGCCATGGCTTAGCAAACTATTGGAGAAGCACATAAACAACATCCTGGATGACCATCTAGAATCCAACAGATTGTTGGATGATACACAGACCGGCTTCCACCCAAATCATGGGACGGAGACTGCGCTGTTGTTCGTAACCGAAGAGGCAAGGAGGCTGGTGGATGAAGGAGGAAGGACCGCCATTATTCTTCTGGACCTTAGTGCAGCGTTCGATACGGTCAATCATACCATCTTGATCAACCGACTTGAGAGTGTCGGGGTATCGGGCGCTGCACTGGTCTGGCTCACCTCCTTTCTCAGCAACCGCCGCTTCCAAGTCTTCGAGGGAGATGTCTGTCCCTGGAGTGTGGAGTACCGCAAGGCTCGGCTTTAAGTCCAACGCTCTTCAATGTGTACATGAGGCCATTGGCAGGAGTCATCCACCCATTTGGCATCAAGATCGTCAGCTATGCAGACGACACCCAGTTAGTGGTATCTTTGTGCCACGACAAGGGATCGTCTTGCATGCTGGCCCCCTGCTTGGAAGCAGTAGCCAGGTGGATGAAGGGCTCCTATCTCCGTCTTAACGGAGACAAGACAGAGATTATGCTACTGGGCAATTCTTCCCCCTCGATCTCCGTCCCTATATAGCCCTCATGTTTAGGCCCTGCTCCTTCACCAAAGCCGCACATAAAGAGCCTAGGTGTATGGCTGGACGATGCCCTTAATTTCGGACACCAAGCCACGGTCCTATCATCAACCTGTTATGGGCTGGTAAGGATGTTACGTAAAATCCTCCCTCTACCATTCGAAGCACGTAGAATAATGGTCCAGGCCTTGTTACTATCTCGGCTGGACTATGGAAACGTGCTTTACCTAGGAGCTCCATTGGCCACTATAAATAAATTGCAGGTGGTCCAGAATAGTGCAGCAAGGATGCTTCTGCAGATTCCCAGGAGACAATCTGCAAGGCCAGCCCTTCGACAGCTTCATCGGCTACCTATGGCCGCCAGGATACAGTTAAGGCGATGTGCATAACTCATAAGGCCTGGTGGAAAACTGGCCCTGCCACCCTCCACTCCCTGCTATCACCCTATTTACCATCTAGACCCCTCCGTTCTAGCACCCAACATCTGGCTTCCATTAGTAAGATCAAGAAGGCAAGATGGGGAGGGCGATCTTTTTCATGTACGGCGGCCAGATTGTGGAACTCTCTACCTCAGTCTCTACGTGAGAATCGCAATTTGACGTCCTTCCGTAAGCTCCTGAAAACACACCTATTTGGCCGGTCTTCTTAGTTTGAGAATTCTGTCTGTGCTGGCTTTCTGTTCTTCAAAGCGCTACGAGGCCTCCGGGTTGTCAGGCACTATAGAAATACTCTTTTCATTTAATTTCATTTAATTTCAAATCTATCATAATAATTTACTAAAAAAATGGGAAGGACCTGTTCCTATCTTGATGGGGCTCACCAAACAGACTGAATCCTTATACAACCAAAGCATAGATCCCAAGCTTCCAGGTGAACAAAAACAGGAGTTATGTACCTCTTTACAACCCTTGAAATATGTGTTTTCCCTTCTGCCAGGCAAAACAGACGTAATGGAGCATGAAATTCATACCCTCCCCGGGAAAAAGTTGAAATTAAGGCCCTACCGAATCCCAGAGGCTAGGGAGAGGCGATAAAAAAGGAAGTAGAACAAATGCTCCAAATGGGGATAATAGAACCGTCCTCCAGTGAGTGGAATTCCCCTATCGTTTTAGTACCAAAGCCTGATGGATCCATTAGATTTTGCATTGACTTTAGGGAAGTTAACAAAATCTCACAATTTGACTCATACCCTTTACTAGGAGTCGATGAGATGATAGAGAGAATTGGAAAAGCACAATACCTAAGTACACTCAACCTTTGAAAAGGGTATTGGCAGATTCCCTTACATAAACAGGACAGAGAGAAAAACGCTTTTTCCACTTCGGAAGGGTTATTTCATTTTACTGTCCTTCCTTTTGGGCTACATGGGGCACTCGCCACTTTTCAACGGGTGATGAATACGGTTCTAAAACCCAGTGCCCCATTTGCAGGTCGTATATATATATAGACGATATAGTCATACACAGTGAAACATGGGAGCAGCATCTCCAACACCAAAAGACAGTGATCCAAACCTTGGGGAACAGGGGGTTCACCATAAACCCCTCCAAAAGTAAACTGGCAGCCAAGTCCATCAAATATATTGGATACTTGTTAGGTGAGTGACTAATTAAACCCCCAAGAGAAGACAGTGGAGGCTATCACCGCCATACCCTTCCCGTAAAACAAAAAAGATCTGAGAGCATTCTTAGGAGTTTTGGGATATTATCGATGCTTCGTCTTTAATTTCTCCGAGATTGCTAGTCCTTTGACGGATCTTATAAAGAAAGACGCCAAGACAGATAAAGAATTGAATCATCCTTCGATGTCAGCACTGCAGGCTTTCCATCAATCAAAACGAGCCATAACCACCAAACCGGTTCTTCTTAGTCCTGACTATACCAAACCCTTTGTGTTACAAACAGATGCTTCTGAACAGAGGTTAGGAGCCGTACTGTCCCAAACTGACTTCCAAGGGCACGAAAGACCAGTACTATATATCAGCAGAAAATTGTTCCTGCGAGAAACAAAAAATATGCTGTTATACAAAAAGTAGCTCTCGCCATCAAATGGGCAATAGAAATGCTTTGTTATTACCTAGAAGGGTGGGAGTTGATTCTCTTTACTGACCATGCTCCCTTGGAGTGGATGGCAAAGAACAAGGGACATAATGACAGAGTTTTAAGATGTTCTTAACCCTACAACCGTATTGCTTCCTCACATTACACCGAAAAGAGAAGGATCAAGCCAATGCCGACTTCCTATCACGATACCCTCTTGATCCTTTTCTTGCAAGCAAGAAAGTTAGAGAAGGGGGATGTGAAGTAGAGCGTGATGAAGACCGACACTTTTCTTTTTCTGCTCCCAGCGGGATGGACTTGGTCCGGGGACGGCAAGAGTTAATCGAAAACCCTCCCTCCTCTCTGCAGGAAACAACGACGGAGGAGGGAGAAGCCAGCCAATGGGCATATGAAACGACCCCGGAAGAGGAGGGACGACCATCTTTTATGGGACCGACCCTGGAGGAAAAGACAGACTGGAGGAGAAACCCAGAAGATGCTGTACACCACGCGAACCCACCGGATCAACGGGAGCTGTCGGGAGGCCAGAGGACCGCGGAAAAGACACCGGAAGGTGAAGACAGTAGGGAGGACTTTGAGAGCTGGTCCGAAGACTGGTGGATGCCCCTGGAGGACGCTGGCAAGCCGCCGCAACTCCAGAGAGTTGCGGCTGACACAGTGAGTGGTGTGGAGCTGGAAAAGGAGGGAGGAACCGGGAATTAAAAGCAGACCCTACCCCAAGCATTCCCGTACCCGCAGCACTACCTTGACCAGAGCACTACCCTACCCTGAGCGCTACCTTCTCTCTAATTCCTTGTACAGGTGCATTTCAGAGAAAGGAGGGTTGCCATTTATCCTTGTATTTTCTTTTGTGCCCTCTGCTCTCACTTTGGGTGTGGTGACGGTAATCATATAGAAATAGGACAGTCTAGTGACCGCTCTTTCTTTTCTTGGAGATACTCCGGGACTGCAACATCCAGCCCGTGATACGAGACCCTCCTAGGAAGACGGAAGCACCGACTGAATAATACCTCCAGATCACAACCACCTGACAATTCACTACCATTGATAACCAGAAGATCACCATTATTTAAAATCCTACTCTCAATGAAACCAATCATTCAACCACCAATCCGGCCTCCTAGTTTTCATTTCCGCCCATCCCTCCGAAAAGTAGTGTCAGAAGTGGGATCCGTGGAAATGGAGGCCGCACTTCAGAAAATGGCGGACAACCAAGAGAAACTGGGACGTATTATGGAGAAATTCCTGGCAGTGGCAGAGGAAGACCGGGAAAAGCTTCATCAAACCCTGACTAGTCAAGGTCAGAGTCAAGAGTCGGTGGTAGGGAAGTTAGCTGATACCCTCAGTCAACAACAGGGACATACCTCCCATCCATCAGTGGTGTTACAAAAATATGTACCTGGAGAAGATCCGGATTTCTTCTTATGTAATTTCGAACGGATGGCCAGAGCAGCCGGTTGCCCCTTGGACAACTGGGGTCATTATTTGGGTCCCCTCCTGTCAGGGGATATGCAAGCAGCATATCAAGTAGTCAACCCTATTGGGGTAACCCCGTATGATGAGATAAAGAAAAGTGTTTTGGAAACACTAGGGATAGATGAAGAGAGCTATCGTCTACGGCTAAGGCAAATCAAAGAAGGACCCCAAGAAACACCTTGCGCCCTGTCATACCGAGTGAAAGATATGGCAGACCGATGGCTCAAACCCTTGGCGTCCAATAAAGAGGAAATTATGGAGAGAATTTATTTGGAGCAATATTTGACCTCGTTACATCCAAAAAATACAGAAATGGGTACGACAACACACACAGCTCAACATGGAGAGAGCACTGGAAATCGCCAGTGCCTTTCGTAGAGCTACGGAGTTCCAAAAAGGTAAAGAAGACACACATTGGAAGACCTCAGGAAATACTGCCACAAAAAGTAATCGGGCGCCAACTCCACGAAAAGCTGAGACTGTTACTCTACTACCTGGGCCCTTACTCCCACCAATACGACCAACCTCTTCCCCAGGACCCCAGTGTTTTAATTGTAGAGGGTTTGGACACATAGCTAGGGTATTCCCTCAAAAAGAAGAGCCAATGGAAGTAGGACTGACCCTAACCTTTTATTGCACTAAAGAAGGACATCCACTTCCTTACCATAAAGTTGTGAGGGTAAATGGGGAGGATCGGTCTGCCCTAATTGACACCAGATGCCTACATAGTGTGATGAGGCCCCAAACTGTGCCAGGGGGTAACACCCAGTCCCTAGGTCTGGTGAACATTCAATGTGTCCACGGAAATAGTAGGCAATACCCTACCACTGAGGTACGGGTACAACATGAGCCGGCTATAGATCCCGTTCCTTTATGTGTCGGACTCATCCCTAAATTAACCGAGCCTTTCATACTAGGGAGGGACTATCCCTATATAGACTAGCTTCTAAAAGACGAAGCAGAAGAGTGGAGAAAAACCGCCACATTCTCTCAAGAGGAAGACCACGTATTTACACCAGGAAAATCGAGAAAAAGTAACAAACAGAAGAAAAGAGAAAAAAACAGCTGGACTCAGGTAGCTTTGACCCAGCCAAAAGAAGAGGTTCTGTGGCAATATGACCCAGGGTTCGCCATGGCACAAAGAGAAGACCCAACTCTGAGGGAAGCCTTGTATAACGCCAGAGAGGAGGAAAACCCTGATCAAGTAGGTCCCTATTTTCTTTTAAAGAAAGGTTTATTATATAGAAAAGGGGGCAGGGACCACAATCCTCAGTTGTTCATTCCCCAACAGTATCGAGAACAAGTCCTATTCCTAGCCCATAGCCACCTATTGGGGGGTCATTTTGGTGGAGAAAAAACAGAGAGAGACATTTTGGATAAATATTACTGGCCCGGGATATACCAAGAGGTCCGCCAGTATTGTGAAGAATGCTCTATATGCCAGAAGAATAGTCTTAGTCTTCCCCCTAAGGCCCCCATTCGACCCTTGCCCATCATTGAGGAACCTTCTTTCAGGGTGGGAATGGATATTATTGGTCCCCTTCTTCCTTCTCGGAGTGGCCGTAGGTATGTGTTGGTCCTAGTAGATTATGCCACTCGTTTCCCCGAAGCAGTGGCTTTACGACAACCCAATGCAACACAAATAGCTAAGGCCATGAATGCTATCTTTTCCCGAGTGGGATTTCCACGAGAAATCATCACGGACCAGGCCACACCTTGTGTTTCTAATTTGATGAAACAAGTGTGCCAACAGTTGAGCATCAAACAACTGTGAATATCTGCCTATCATCCCCAGACCGATGGGCTGGTGGAAAGATATAATGCCACCCTTAAAACCACCCCGAAAAAACTCCTTGACCTTGAAACCAGAAAGTGGGAAGACATGTTGCCACTGGCTCTTTTTGCCATTCGTTGTAAACAACAGAAGAATACGGGGTATTCACCCTTTGAACTGTTATATGGGAGACCCCCACATACTCTCCTAGAAATGGCAAAAGAGGAGTGGGAAGAAGAACAGAGAGTCAAACCTTTACCCAACTATATCCTAACCCTTAAAACCCACCTACAAGAAATACGTAGCATTGTTAAAAACACATTTAGAACAGGCTCAAAGTTTCCAAAAAGCCCAGTATGAAAAAAAGGCAAACACACGTACTTTTGACATAGGAGACTTTGTTCTCTTGATGTTGTCCAGCTCAGACCACAAAATGTTAGGACAGTGGCAGGGTCCTTTCCGCATAATAGAAAAAGTAACTCCAGTAACTTACCGTTTGGAATTAGATCCGAAAAGGCCCAACCATACCCAAATGACTGCCTCTCGGGCTTATTGATTTATCGCCCACCGGAGGCTCTAAAAGACTTTATCCCTAAACTCATTGATTTAGCCTCAGAGAGGGTGCTGGCCATGGCCAACTTTACAACTCTGGGGGATTTTAACATACATTTGGAGGACGCCTCCCTTTCTGTAGCCAATAACCTCCCCTCGGTCTGGGTCTAAAGTGCCACCTCCCTACCCATGAAAAAGGCCATCTCCTGGACCCAGTCTTTAGTAACCTACACAACCTCACTTCAGGAGACCCCATCCCCCTTCCCTGGTCCGATCACTTCCTAGTCCCTTTATTTCTGGTAACAAAGACTGCCAAGGGAGTTCAACTCCCCAATGCAGCGTGGGACCGGAAATGGTGCAGGCTGCCTCTGGAGGAATGGAAATCATCCCTTGAGGCCACAAAGCCATCAAAGGGAAGTGATACTGAGGAGGCAAATTACAATTTTAATAGGTGGATCCAGGAAACACTTGATAAAACCCTCCCCAAAGTTCTTGTCCAAAAACAAAATAGGAAAAACGCAGCCCCTTGGTTTGGCCCCCAACTGAGAGCCTTAAAACAAGCTTGCCGCAAGTTGGAAAGGTTATGGAGACAGGACCCTTCGCAATACACAAAGGACACCTATAGGAAGGCTATTGGGAGTTATAAAGCCGAGATCAAAACGGCTCAGGCACATTTCTATGAAACCAAAATTGGCTCTGCAGCTAATTCTCCTAAGGAGATCTTCCGAATAGCAAAGTCCCTTATCACCCCTCTTCAAAAACCTCCCTCAAAGGAAGGGGCTCTCGAACGCTGTAACCTATTGGCATATAGAAAAAACAATGTCCCAACAGGTAACAATCAAAAGGCAGTTTAGGTATGTATGCACGGAGCATTACATTGGAAGGGAACAAGGAGGCTCAAGTGGTTAGTGCATGGCTTGTAATTCACCAATTTGTTGAAATATTTACACATGGGAATACAGTTGAAAGCAGCACTGTCCAAGAAAGTTCATGTGACAACCCAAAGGCACTTGGTGACAGAGTGATATATACAAGTGAAAAGTGACGACGCAAGTGATAGAGGTGAACAGCGTGAGCGGCGCAAGGTGACAACATTATGTACAATGGTGGCTCAATGATTAGAAAGTTTTAGTCCGTTATAACACATTAGATCATAGTTATGAGCCAAACGCTATAGTGCGCCAAACAATTGCGCTGTGGTGTCGACGGCGTTTCGATCCACAATGGTTTGGGATCTTCTTCAGGAAAGGGTTGTCGAGTTGGTGTAGTGCTGAAGAGTCTTGGAAAGGGCGGACGCTGGTACAGTTGGACCCAAGAGCGTCAAGGCGCAAAAAAATCCATGGATGTATTGAAATTATTAAGGGCGTGGGTCTCCGAAAGCTGGATGCCGCCTCAGAGTCGGCGTATCTGTGTTAAAAACAAATGGCGTCTGTATTGGAGTGGACGACCAAGCAGCGTCTGAATAAATCTGCGCTGCTGCGGGGACCTGAATCACACGATATAGTTCCAATCTGCGGCGAGGTAAACTGCCAAACCTATTGGCGTCGTTCTTTCAGGAAAAAATACAGGCCATCTATACTACCTTTTCCTCCAATCAGTCTGAACAGGGGGACTGTGATGTCGTAAATCCAGCTTACGTTCCGGTGCTTGACCAATTTCGTCCTCTGGACACAGAAACGCTTGGTCGGGTCATCAGCAAAGTCTCCTCAGGCTCCCCGCTGGACTCTGCTCCGCCCCAACATCTTAGGGCGGTCATGGAATCTGTTCAGCCTGTCATCATAGAGGTCTTAAACTCTTCCATCTCAAAATGCGCGGTTCCCCTTATGTGGAAGTGCGCGATGGTCAAAGCACTACTCAAAAAATCAACCCTGGATCCTTCCATACTTGCGAATTACCGTCCTATCTCGCTTCTGCCATGGCTTAGCAAACTATTGGAGAAGCACATAAACAACATCCTGGATGACCATCTAGAATCCAACAGATTGTTGGATGATACACAGACCGGCTTCCACCCAAATCATGGGACGGAGACTGCGCTGTTGTTCGTAACCGAAGAGGCAAGGAGGCTGGTGGATGAAGGAGGAAGGACCGCCATTATTCTTCTGGACCTTAGTGCAGCGTTCGATACGGTCAATCATACCATCTTGATCAACCGACTTGAGAGTGTCGGGGTATCGGGCGCTGCACTGGTCTGGCTCACCTCCTTTCTCAGCAACCGCCGCTTCCAAGTCTTCGAGGGAGATGTCTGTCCCTGGAGTGTGGAGTACCGCAAGGCTCGGCTTTAAGTCCGACGCTCTTCAATGTGTACATGAGGCCATTGGCAGGAGTCATCCACCCATTTGGCATCAAGATCGTCAGCTATGCAGACGACACCCAGTTAGTGGTATCTTTGTGCCACGACAAGGGATCGTCTTGCATGCTGGCCCCCTGCTTGGAAGCAGTAGCCAGGTGGATGAAGGGCTCCTATCTCCGTCTTAACGGAGACAAGACAGAGATTATGCTACTGGGCAATTCTTCCCCCTCGATCTCCGTCCCTATATAGCCCTCATGTTTAGGCCCTGCTCCTTCACCAAAGCCGCACATAAAGAGCCTAGGTGTATGGCTGGACGATGCCCTTAATTTCGGACACCAAGCCACGGTCCTATCATCAACCTGTTATGGGCTGGTAAGGATGTTACGTAAAATCCTCCCTCTACCATTCGAAGCACGTAGAATAATGGTCCAGGCCTTGTTACTATCTCGGCTGGACTATGGAAACGTGCTTTACCTAGGAGCTCCATTGGCCACTATAAATAAATTGCAGGTGGTCCAGAATAGTGCAGCAAGGATGCTTCTGCAGATTCCCAGGAGACAATCTGCAAGGCCAGCCCTTCGACAGCTTCATCGGCTACCTATGGCCGCCAGGATACAGTTCAGGCGATGTGCATAACTCATAAGGCCTGGTGGAAAACTGGCCCTGCCACCCTCCACTCCCTGCTATCACCCTATTTACCATCTAGACCCCTCCGTTCTAGCACCCAACATCTGGCTTCCATTAGTAAGATCAAGAAGGCAAGATGGGGAGGGCGATCTTTTTCATGTACGGCGGCCAGATTGTGGAACTCTCTACCTCAGTCTCTACGTGAGAATCGCAATTTGACGTCCTTCCGTAAGCTCCTGAAAACACACCTATTTGGCCGGTCTTCTTAGTTTGAGAATTCTGTCTGTGCTGGCTTTCTGTTCTTCAAAGCGCTACGAGGCCTCCGGGTTGTCAGGCACTATAGAAATACTCTTTTCATTTAATTTCATTTAATTTCAAATCTATCATAATAATTTACTAAAAAAATGGGAAGGACCTGTTCCTATCTTGATGGGGCTCACCAAACAGACTGAATCCTTATACAACCAAAGCATAGATCCCAAGCTTCCAGGTGAACAAAAACAGGAGTTATGTACCTCTTTACAACCCTTGAAATATGTGTTTTCCCTTCTGCCAGGCAAAACAGACGTAATGGAGCATGAAATTCATACCCTCCCCGGGAAAAAGTTGAAATTAAGGCCCTACCGAATCCCAGAGGCTAGGGAGAGGCGATAAAAAAGGAAGTAGAACAAATGCTCCAAATGGGGATAATAGAACCGTCCTCCAGTGAGTGGAATTCCCCTATCGTTTTAGTACCAAAGCCTGATGGATCCATTAGATTTTGCATTGACTTTAGGGAAGTTAACAAAATCTCACAATTTGACTCATACCCTTTACTAGGAGTCGATGAGATGATAGAGAGAATTGGAAAAGCACAATACCTAAGTACACTCAACCTTTGAAAAGGGTATTGGCAGATTCCCTTACATAAACAGGACAGAGAGAAAAACGCTTTTTCCACTTCGGAAGGGTTATTTCATTTTACTGTCCTTCCTTTTGGGCTACATGGGGCACTCGCCACTTTTCAACGGGTGATGAATACGGTTCTAAAACCCAGTGCCCCATTTGCAGGTCGTATATATATATAGACGATATAGTCATACACAGTGAAACATGGGAGCAGCATCTCCAACACCTAAAGACAGTGATCCAAACCTTGGGGAACAGGGGGTTTACCATAAACCCCTCTAAAAGTAAACTGGCAGCCAAGTCCATCAAATATCTTGGATACTTGTTAGGTGAGTGACTAATTAAACCCCCAAGAGAAGACAGTGGAGGCTATCACCGCCATACCCTTCCCGTAACACAAAAAAGATCTGAGAGCATTCTTAGGAGTTTTGGGATATTATCGACGCTTCGTCTTTAATTTCTCCGAGATTGCTAGTCCTTTGACGGATCTTATAAAGAAAGACGCCAAGACAGATAAAGAATTGAATCATCCTTCGATGTCAGCACTGCAGGCTTTCCATCAATCAAAACGAGCCATAACCACCAAACCGGTTCTTCTTAGTCCTGACTATACCAAACCCTTTGTGTTACAAACAGATGCTTCTGAACAGAGGTTAGGAGCCGTACTGTCCCAAACTGACTTCCAAGGGCACGAAAGACCAGTACTATATATCAGCAGAAAATTGTTCCTGCGAGAAACAAAAAATATGCTGTTATACAAAAAGTAGCTCTCGCCATCAAATGGGCAATAGAAATGCTTTGTTATTACCTAGAAGGGTGGGAGTTGATTCTCTTTACTGACCATGCTCCCTTGGAGTGGATGGCAAAGAACAAGGGACATAATGACAGAGTTTTAAGATGTTCTTAACCCTACAACCGTATTGCTTCCTCACATTACACCGAAAAGAGAAGGATCAAGCCAATGCCGACTTCCTATCACGATACCCTCTTGATCCTTTTCTTGCAAGCAAGAAAGTTAGGGAAGGGGGATGTGAAGTAGAGCGTGATGAAGACCGACACTTTTCTTTTTCTGCTCCCAGCGGGATGGACTTGGTCCGGGGACGGCAAGAGTTAATCGAAAACCCTCCCTCCTCTCTGCAGGAAACGACGACGGAGGAGGGAGAAGCCAGCCAATGGGCATATGAAACGACCCCGGAAGAGGAGGGACGACCATCTTTTAGGGGACCGACCCTGGAGGAAAAGACAGACTGGAGGAGAAACCCAGAAGATGCTGTACACCACGCGAACCCACCGGATCAACGGGAGCTGTCGGGAGGCCAGAGGACCGTGGAAAAGACACCGGAAGGTGAATACAGCAGGGAGGACGTTCTAGAGCTGGTCCGAAGACTGGTGGATGCCCCCGGAGGACGCTGGAAAGCCACCGCACTCCGGAGTTGCGGCTGACGCCGTGAGTGGTGTGTAGCTGGGAAAGGAGGGAGGAACCGGTGACTAAAAGCAGACCCTACCCCAAGCATTCCCGTACCCGCAGCACTACCTTGCGCAGAACACTACCCTACCATGAGCACTGCCTTCTCTCTAATTCCTTGTGCAGGTGCATTTCAGGTTGTTTGGTTGAGATGTGAATAATCGACACTAGAAGGGTGTATTTACTCGAGGTTTAACTGACATCCAATCCCGAGTCATGTCTTTCCCCTGAAAGTCAAAAGGGGTGTTTTTCTTTTGTGTTACCCTGGTAAATACTTAGATAAGGGCTCTGGGATATCACAAGGGCCATTGTGAAGAGGGGAGAAGTATCCCCAAACTGGCCTTAACCGGACTATCAGAGACAAAGGTTCTAGTGTCTGGAACCCTACCAGGAAAAGGAGGGTTGCCATTTATCCTCGATTTTTCTTTTTTGCCCTTTGCTCTTACTTTCGGTGTGGTGACGGTATTCATATAGAAATAGGACAGTCTACTGACCGCTCTTTCTTTTCTTGGAGATACTCCGGGACGGCAGCATCCAGCCTGTGATACGAGACCCTCCTAGGAAGATGGAAGCACCGACTGAAGAATACCTCCAGACCACAATCATCTGACAACTCACTACCATTGATATCCAGAAGATCACTATTATTTCAAATCCTACTCTCAATAAAGACAATCATTCAACCACCAATCCGGCCTCCTAGTTTTCATTTCAGCCCATCCCTCCGACACTTCCCTTCTTTTTTCCGCTCTGAAATGCAGGCGTGGCCCGCACTGATCGAAGGTAGGGGGGCAGGGACAGTGAGAGAGTGGGGCGTGGACGTGGGGGGATGTGGATATAAAAAATAAAATTAAAATATACCTTCTGGCCGCATCTCTCCTCCGCAGTCCTCCCTCGCCAGCCCCAACAGGAAGCACACCCAGGCTCCCAGTCAGTCAATCACAACGCTGCCTCAGTAGCATTGTGATTGGTCTAAGTGCTGTGTTTTGGCGTTCAGACGCTGACTGGGATCCTGGACATGTTATACACACAGGCTGTAATGCAGCCTGCATGGAGGACATGCCAAGTGTGCAATACTGTTTGGCCAGCCTGAAAGGGCCGGCCAAGCAGTCATTGTGCACTTAGGAAGGTGCTATCACTCCTTCTGTGCCCCCTCACGTAAAGCTGGGGAAGTAGAAGAAAATAATACAATAATAAAGCGTTATTATCATTTTATTTTCCCTTTATTTCACTGCATAAAAGCAGTGGAGCGACACTCCTCCGCCGAGAAGCCGCCACAGCTGAAATGGTTTTAGTCCTGTGCTAGATAGGATTGTATCTTTGGCAGTTTGCAGGGTAGGAATGAGCTAATATAATGTAAATACCGAGAAATACTATGTTTTTTTTCTCCAAAATACTCAAGACAGTTTAATCCTGTAAATCTCATTCCCTGTTCTGGTAGACGTTTTAACCATATGGAAAATGATGCGCGCCTGATCACATAGAAATTGGAAACCTATGATTGTACATTCACACCAGGGGGTCCATTAGGATATCGGGCGGATTGCCTCCGCCAGGGTGGCGGTGGCCACCGCCACCCTGGCGGAGGCAATCCGCCCGACAACCACTCTCGTTTTGCCCTCCACCAGATTAGGATGGCGGGGGGACAGCGGCGGACGGAAAGACCGTCCGCCGCTTTACCACCGCGGTCAATAGATTAATATGGTGGCGGTTTCCAATGGACACCGCCAGCCATATTATGATGGCAAAATGTGTGGGCCTTTCCGCGGCTGCAATGCTGCCATGGAAAGGCATGCGGAGATTGCTGCGGGGGCCCCCTGCAGGGCCCCAAGGTTGGCGCCACTGTCTGGGGGGCACATGGGGGGTACCTATGGTACCCCCCCACTTGTACATATGCAAAGTGGCAGGCACCGCGCGGTGCCTGCCGCTTTGCATGTGTGAATGCGTCAACTTATGTTTTATATTGTGGCGAGCGGTGCAAAGACCACCGCCCGCCACAATGTAAAACATATAGGATGTGTCCGCCACTGTGGCGGGCACATCCTAATACCCACAACGGGACTCCCGCCCTTATGGCGAGCGGTCCCGATCTCCGTTAGGGTGGCGGGCGGACACCCGCCATCCTAATGGACCCCCAAGTTTTGAATTTCTGGAATTCACAAAGAGTGCCAGTTGCAGGATGCCAGACATACTCCAGACAACTTTGAGAAGTTCTAATTACGCTAATGCAAACACATTTCTGTATGGTTAATGGTATTAACCAATACAGAAATGTCTTTCATTAGTTCAGTTGCACTTTTAACTTTCTTTTTTTCTATGTCAAAAATAATTCCACAAGAAAAAACCCTTTCACTTATACTTTCACTATGTTTTCATGGAAAAGGGTTGAAAAACATTGTGAATAAACAGG
The DNA here is from genome assembly GCF_964261635.1 of Lissotriton helveticus. Lineage (NCBI taxonomy): Eukaryota > Metazoa > Chordata > Amphibia > Caudata > Salamandridae > Lissotriton > Lissotriton helveticus. The sequence continues at coordinate 245,363,740 of NC_136069.1, read as the reverse complement.
GTCTGGCTGGGTCTGACCGAACAGAATGTGGGCTGTTGTTAGGTCTCGTCTCTAGACAGTGCTTGTGCTGTTGTGAAGAGACATGTTGTATATATTTTGTGGGCTTCAGTCTATCCATAGGCTTCCCATTTGCTGGCTCTATCATCGCCCTCCTATTCTTTTCCCCATTTGCCCAATCCAGACACGTGTCATTCCTCCTCCTGTGTTTAGCCCTCCCCTTTAGCATGAACCAATTACTACTATACAGCCACAGCTCCCATTTTATTAGCTGTTTTATGAACTACCTTTTGCTTTGTTAAATAACACTTAACTCGAGCGGTTGTGTTTTCACTTGCTCCTAGCTCAGTTTCTGTAAATAGGCCTGTAAATCTTGTTCTTATTTCATCAAATTTTCGGTACGTTCAAACTCCTATGTCAACTATCAGGTGGTGTTTTCCCAGGACTCCTGTTTACTTTTCTTCCTCTGATATGAAAGTGATAGAATTTGTGGCCCAAGGATATTGTTTTGTATTATTTATCTTGCTTATTGTGGCTTTATAAGGCAGTCCTGCTGTCTTCCACTATTTTTATTTACGCTGTACATGCGTATAAATGCTCTTGTAGATGACGGGTACTGCAGTATCACAAGACTTTGAAAGCAGATTCCAAGGCTCATTTTCATGCATTTACATATGCTTAACAATTAAACTAGGCCTGGGCGGTAAATTCCGTTCCGTTCGCGGAATTTGCAGAATTTGGGTAATTTGGCGTTCCGCGGTGAACGCGAAATTGCCAAAAATCTGCATTCCACGACTTCGCGAAATTTTTGCTTGTGTGCGTTATCAAAATGCATGTTCACTAGATATTTACCCCGGGCATGCAAACAGCAATTGCGAACAGGAAAAAACATCACGAACAAGCAATTCCGCGTATTCGCGGAATTTCTGCGTGTTAGCGGAGATTTTTTACCGTTTCACGGAGATTTGCGTAACGCGATCACGCAAATTGTGCCCACCCCTAAATTAAACCCGGGCCTTTAGATAAACGTGTTAGACATTCATTTGAGATTTGATTTTCTCATATGCCTAAATGCTTTGATGGATTACGGTAACTGTTGCATACAAAGTTTTTGAAGGCGGACTTGTCATTCTTGTTTCCATGAGACTATATACGCATAAATGGAACCTTTGAAATATTATTAGAGACTCCTTACCTTTCAGTTTCCCTTAACCAAATGTGGGCACACACACTTAGCTGTGCTTTAGCTTCACATGCCGCTAAAGTTTTCTATATTTTGGAAATATGTACACGGAATGACTGATATCGGCTCGATCCAGCCTATCATTTTCCTCAAATGTTCAGTTTTTAGTTACACGTGTCTCTTAAGTCCTGTAGTATTTGAAATGAAACCATGGGCTGGAAAACATCGGCTAGATCAGCTGCTCACTTTCTCCCAGTTCTGAAACAGCCTAACTCAAAATGACTGATACCGGCATACTTTGCATGTGTAACACACATATTAGAATTACTGATATCATTTTACTCAGGTTGCCCAAAACCAAATAATAATTCATACTGCCAATGTTTGACATCAGACATAGGTTGACATCACCCCTCATGCATTTTAACATTTGACATGATACCTTTAAGGGCATTTAATTTTGTTTCTTATATTTTTGTACAGCACGCGTGTTTTCCATCATTCTGAGCTCCATTTCAGTACACAGGCCTGTAAATCTTGTTCTTATCTAGTCACATTTGGTGTGCATTCAAATACTGAGGTCAAGTTTGTCACTGTTTTCCAATGGTGCCTGTTTATTTTCCTTTCCCTGACCTCAATGTGAGAGGATTTGCAGCCAAGGGAAATTGTTTTGTATTATTTGTCTTGCCTATACTGGCTTTGTAATGTGGTCCCACAGTCTTTCACCATTTTTACTTATGTGGTTACATATGGTTAAATGCTCTTGTGGATGACGGGTGCTGCCGTATAACAAGACTTTAAAAGCAGACTCGCTGGCCTTAATTTAATGCGTTGACATACGCTTCAAAATGAAACCCGGGTCCTCTAGATGAGCCTGATGTGGGTACCCGCACTTGGCTGTGCTTTAGCGTCATGTGCCGCTAAAGTTTTCCATACTTTGCAAATATGCTCACAGACTGTGCTGACAAAAATGTGCTAGGACACGGCCAGCACTGTCCACATCCTAGTGCTTGTTTCAAGGACTTTCAGCAATACTGATCAGCAGCCATGCTGCTATGCTACATGGCTAAAATACATTGGCATTGATAATGCCATTAACTCTGGCATTGCAAGACCTATTGGCTTTGCCACTGCTTGTTTTAGAATGTTGTGGGCTTGTTTTATGGCCAGGTGTTATCCTTATACTGTCATAAATATTGCCAGCAGCAAACACAAATGCATGCAATCTCCCCTTCCCAGCGGAATACCCATACAGCGTGTATTTACAAATTCAAAACTGACCTGATTTGTAGATGTCGAGAGGAATTGTTCATGCAAACCTGATTTCTTCAGAGAATCAGAGGATTTACTGGGATGATTTTTTGAGAGTGGATATCCAAAAAGCTTATTGACAAGAGCACTCAAAAGGGCTTGGTTCTGTCCAAGAGAGACCCTACCTGATGCCAAACAGCATAATGATGTCACACAAAACAAAGTGACGAGCGACTACATTTTGCACCTGTAGCAATAAAATTCAAAAAGGTTTAATCTCCACTAGACCCTATTATCTGATGACATTGACACCCCATGCATTCCTTTAAGAGAGGCAAAAACATCAAAGATCATGTGGTGAGCTCTTTCCTTGGGGGGGGGGGGAGCGGTGGGGGGCACCAAAACCTTCCATAGTAGCATTGTGGAATTTGCCACAGCTTACAGGACATTTCAAATGTGGCAGCTGAAAAGCATGTGGTTTGACTTTAGAAACAAAGGTTTTTAGCAACAATTAGCATAGGTACACACTAAGGGAGCAGACATTTTGTAATAGTTTTGATGTCAATATGTGGGTCAGACCCATCAGAAGGAGAAAAAGCATATCCTTCAACACCGCAGCAGGATCAAGTTTAAAGTCCAGGGGGCACCTTGTGTAGAACACTTTACCACCGTGAATCATCCCATAGACAGTATGAGATGGCTAGTAAATGGAAAAGTTAGTACTAATCCTAGGGGTGGTAATTGTGTTCACATCTTAAATCCGCATGAATGCAAGTGGATCCATCATTTGGATACAGTGGTTAGTGGCCTTAATGAATTTGAGGAGATTTCGCGACAGGTGGCTAGTCTCAATAATGGCTAGTTAGGCCGGTTTGCTTAACACTTGAATTATGAACTTTAAAAGCTTGGAAGGTTAGTAAAAGCAGGGGGCTACCCAGAGCAATGATCAACTACACTATAAATAAGGATTAATTATACTAGATTGACGTCCTCGGTAAGGGGGATAACCTTCAACTGAATGTGCCTTGTCTGCCTATAATGAAAGGCCTTCTTGCTGAATAAACTGAAATGTTTTCTCTTCACAATCACGTTACATGTCTATATGGGAGGCATCGTGTGCAGTTTTCAATGCTAATTAAAGTATTGTGCTACTTGTCAATATATACGAAGATTTAAGTTTCTACTCTGATTTTCACCTTGACTCCTGATTGTTTAAGAAGTGGATATTTTTATTGACTATGCTGCGAAAACACACACGCAGCTGGACTTTTACACAATTGCATTCTCCTATTTATAATTTTCAATTACAAACATATTAATACTGTCTGGACATTCCCGTAGCGTTTTGCCCCAGCTGAGCTCGGCCCGCTCTTTAACTCAGAAGTGACAAATGAAACCACTAACTGGGACTGACGTGTCACCTCAGAGGCACATTTTTCTTATGCGCCGCCATCAATGTGCACGGTGCTTCCTTCCCTCTTGGACTCCACAATTAATGGTGTTTCGTTTTACATTCTTAGAAATAGATTAATCTCCCGCAGATGAGGAGCCGTATGGCTTTCATTGCAAATATGACTGACTCTCTAGCTCCATCACTGGATGATGGTTGTTTCCAGGTGAGACTGTTTGCAACATTGGGAAGAATCCTTACTGCTACACACACACACATCCTTCTATTTGGTTTTAATAAGTTGGACAAATGCCCTTTTCTCCAATAGGTGTATCTCTCCCTACTCACTCACCCAGTCCTGATGAAGACCCGCTGTTGAGGCTCAGACAGGCCCCACCCTTTCCTTGTCGAAACGTCAACATTTTGAACAGCCTGCATTGAATAGTTGTTCCACTGAGGGTCAATAATGATTGAGACAATTATCTCTGTTTAATGGAAATATACTTTGACAACATAATAATTGTAACAGACAGGCTATGTTGTGAAAGATATGGTATGTGTAATGGTCTCTCTCTCTCCCTCTCTCCTTTCTTTGATTACATTTCATGCACAAGCACTTTTTTTCCGAGCACCTTGTCATAAATCTTTTTGGAGTGACCACGATATGTAAATAATGTATTTCTACTTTTGATTGTTAATAGAATCTGAAATTCATACATCTAAGTGTATTTCTTTGTGTGTGATAAAAAAGTATAGTGTGTCTTCCTATATTCAGAAGTAATATTTACCCATATCCTCGAGTTATACGAGTTGCGGAATATAAATGAAATCAGGATTCGTTAATTCATTTAGCCTTTTTCCTTCTTCCGGTCTGCCTGTTTGGACCGCATTTTTTTTCTGTATCACACCAGATCTAGTCATCCCCCTCACTCATTCTGCCTCTTCACTTCCACCCTCCCACATGATGCTCCTGTGTGGTGCTTTACTCTAGAGGCACCAGAGAGCGGATTTGTTGATATCCTGAATATTGTCCTCTCCTTCATTCACCCTGTGTCTCCCTTCCCATCGCCTTGCTCCAGATGCCCTGAATGTTGTCTTGTTGCTGTTCCCTGTGCCCCTTTCCATAGTGGTAGCCACGATTGACTTTGCCAAAGCTGGGTGCTTTTAAAGTCTGGGAGAGTAACCGGCCATGTTAAAAATATAGAAAATATTGGGGCGTATTTACAAGCCTCTTGCGTCGCCAGTACGTCACTTTTTCCAATGTTAAAAAAAGTGACGCAGCGGACGGGGCTTGTAAATACGTTTTTACATACTTTGGAGATTAACGTTGCATTGAATGATTCAATGTGCATTGATTGTCACATTGCGTCATGCAATATAGCTGTGTAGATAAGAATGTTTTCTATATTTAAAGATGCCCTCCGCATTGCATTCACAATATGTTATGCAATGCCATGGTCAACTTAAGGTATTGAGACACTGCTTTCTATGTTTGTATGGTGACCGCTGCATAACGCAACGTGTTGATGCAATGCAAATTTGTGGCACCCAAAGCTGCAGCCGCTTTAAAATACTGAAAACAATATTTTAAATACTTTTGACATAGATGGTCATCTCTATTCACTTTGACAGTGCTAGAGCATTTTAAAAGTCTTTGGCATTAGAAATGCCAATAGTGTTGCTCGCACAGCAGAGGCAAAGTGAGATTGAGTGGCTTTTTCAGTGCTTTCTTAAAGTGTCACAGGGCTCTTTCAATGGCATTTTAGGTATTTGTAAAAATATATACATAACACCAGAATCTAGGTTGCTTTGATGGTTTGTGAATATTGTGAAAAAATACCAAATGGTTTTTTTTATGTAGCACTTTGTTAGTGGCGGTCTCTAGTGTGCAGTGGCTTGCACCCTGTCAAAGAAGGGACCCTTCCTTCTAGTCAGGATAACGGAGTTACACACTCTTGGTAAACCCTCCTCATCCTCTTGGTAACTTGGCATGAGCAGAAAGACATATCCCAAAGGCAATATGTAAAGTATTTGTAACCAAACACAGTAACACAGTGGAAACACCATAAATGGACCCAACACCAGTTTAGAACAATAAGGGATCTTTCTCTAAACCAAATAAGATCAAAACAACAAAAATCTAACATACGTGTATATATCCAAATATCAATTTTAAAAGGTTTCAAGCAATTCGGTCCATAGAAATCTATGGCTTAGTGATTTCACACAATGTACCTTCAGATGCGTCAAACTTTACAAGGCCAAACCGCCGCAGAGAAGTGAAGCATTGAAAATTAAAGCAAAGCGCCGGTTCCTGAGTCCTCGAGGAGGCGATGCATCAGTTCTGCTGCATGCAGGAGAAGTGCTGTATCAAATCTGATCTGTAAGCGGGTGCAAAACAAGCGCTGAGTTTTCTTTCAGCCATGGTCCCACAATGCGTTGGTTCTTTCAGCCGCACAGCAGGGCCTGCATCAGAGTTGGTGCGGTGATCTCGGGCTTCAGAAGTCAGTGCACTGGACTCTGCATGCAGCTAATTATTCAGCTGCTGAGAGGGGCTGCATCGATTCTTCTGCTGCACGGCAGAGGGGCATGGAAATTCGTCCCACACGGCGGTGCTGCGTCAGAGAAACAGACGCTGGAAGGGCGATGCGTCGATTTTCAGGTTTCTGTAGTTCTTTGCAGCATGAATAACCTCCACGGGCCCAGAGCTTGAGCTGGCACCACAAGACAGATCAGAACTCCCAGCAATGGAGTTCAAAGGTGTATTGTATTGTATTGTATTGTATTTATTATTTGTAACGCGCAACTGTCACCCTACGGGTATCCTGGCGCCCAAACAGGAAGTAGTCAGATGGTGCGACAATACACTAGCTGTTATAGCTTATATAAAACAGCCGCCGGAACTATTAGATAGAATCACGAGGGTTAGACTTTGGCGAACAGCCATGTTTTCAGGCTCTTTCTGAATCCCAGTAGGGTGTCAATTTGCCTGATGTTCTGAGGAAGCTCGTTCCACAGCCTAGATGCAGAGGTGCAAAAGGCTCTGCCTCCCATCCTCGATCTCTTGATCCTGGTAGTTACTGCCAGACCCTGACTAGAGGAACGCAGGGACCTGATGGGCTTATACCATGAAAGCCTGCTTATACCATGAAAGCCGGCTTATACCATGAAAGGTGCTGCCGGTGATGTCTATGTCTCCCTAAGACTTTAGAGCAGGAGGCAAGCTTTACATCAGGCCCTTAGAGATCTTCTTTAGGCAAGATACCACAGCAGGGAAAAAGTTTCAGTTCTTTCCTCTGCCCACAGACAGAAGCAGCAACTGCAGGCCAACCCACCAAAGCAACACACAGCAAAGGGGCAGGATTCCTCCTAGCATCTCTTCAGTTCTTCTTCTTGGCAGGGGGTTCTCTTAGTTCCAGAAGTTATCTAAATTTCTGGCGATGTAGGTCCAATACTTATACCCCATTGTCTCATTGTAGTCTTTGTTTCCAGAGTCTCTGAGCTCAGTATAAACCAGTTTTGTCACACCTGGTCCAGCTTCACTACAGGAGGTGGAGACAGTATTGTTCAGAGCAGAGACAGCCTATTCAGGTGCTCGTGAAAACCCATCCCACTGCTCTAAATGGAGAAAGGTCTATTCAGCCTCGCTATGAATCACCCGGGAAAGGCAGGATGCACCTCAACCGCTCTTGTGACTGTCTAGAGTGAATACACATCCCAAGCCCCTGTCACTCCAAAACCAGATGGTGAATACACAAACAGGCAGAGGTACATAGGATGGTTACACAAGAAAATACCCACTTTCTTAAAGTGGCATTTTCAAAAACACAATTTAAAAACCACCTTTACTAAAAGGTGGGTTAATAAATTCCAAATCTCTAGCTGTTCCCAATTGAAAGTTACACGTGTAAAATGTTACAAAGCAGCTCCAATGATAGCCTACGGGAGAGCTAGTCCTTCCAATAGAGAAAACCAAAATTCACAGTAGTCCACTATCCGGACCTGTAACAAACACCAGTACATGACCTACCTTTCACATACACTGCACCCTGCCCAAAGGGGTTTCTTGGGCCTACCTTATGGGTGACCAGCATGTAGTAAAAGGGAAATGTTAGGTCTGGCAATTGGGTGCACTTGCCAGGTCAGCGTGGCAGTTAAAAGTGTGCGCACACACTGCAGTGGCAGGTATGAGTCACATTTGAAAAAGACTACTTGTGTGGGTGGCACAACTGGTGCTGCAGGCCCACTAGTAGCATTTGAGTTACAGGCCCAGGCACCCTCAGTGCACTTTACTAGGGACTTCCCAGTAAATCAAATATGCCAATCGTGGATAACCAATCATAATCACAATGTATACAGAGAGCATATGCACTTTAGCACTGGTCAGCGTGATAAAGGGCCCAGAATCCTACAGCCAACAAAAACCGGGGACAGACAAATAGGAGGCAAAAGGTAAAATGTTTGGAGATAACCCTGCAAAAAGGGCCAGTTCCAACACACTTCATATCATACTTCTGCCATCTGCTGTTTCTAAACTTCTACTTTTACCCACAATAATGGTACTTACAGACAATTAATATCATGACCTGCAGATCACCAAATTTTTCAGCAGCAGTGTTCATTTCACTGAGCCTTATTACCAGGTAATTTGCTGCTTTCAGCCATTCATAAACAAATCACGCATATTAACTCAATTACGCGTCGAAATCAGAGTATTTATTTATGTATATGAGCAATGAAGCAAGGCCAGGAATTAGAGCCCAGTGATGTAAATGAAATGTAGCTGCAGTGACTGTGATGGAACACTGTGTGATGTTATGTATGGTTTACCTGTATCTCACAGCACAATTGCCACAAGGACCGTCTAATCATTAGGGAATGATGGTGCCTGAGGCTTCTGCGGGGCGCATTGTGTTCTCGCCTCTGCTGCTGCCAGATAGGTCCTTCCCTATTAACCCGCCGCCTGCGCATGTTTGCCTTTATCTCCGCAGCCCCTCTGTTCCTGGCTCACAAAGGACTCTGCGCCCCACCTCCCACCGGAGTCAGGCAACATGCATTCCGGGACGTCAGAACACAATTCATGCAGGCTTCGGACGAGTGTCAGGAAGGCAGGCTGGTTATAAAACCATTTGTAGTGATGCTATCCCAGTTATTTATAACAGCTGGCTCCCACTGTAGCAGTGTATAGGATTTACAATGGTAAATGCACGTCCTACACACATTCCAAAGAGCGGGCATAGGAAGGTTATATATGACTGGCAGCAATGTAATTTGCTTTCAGTTCAAGGCTGCCTCATCAAAGGTTACAGTGCGGTTTGATACCCCGTTATTCAGGGTGACTTATGCTGGGCCTCCTGCTTCAAAGTTGTGAATTGGTTGACATGCATGCGAAACAAAAGAACGGCCCTCAGTGCAAACCATGGGTGCGTTTGGGTGTTTTCAGGGTACATCTCTGCGGGGGCTGACGGCATCACTCGTAATGTGCCAGATGGCATCTCCCTGTGGTTCCTATGCTTCAGTCTCCGTGGCCTGCCCATTGAAATTGTTCTGCAGTTTTCGTGATTAATTCCTTTACCCCTGCTAGGACCGTGACTATTTCTAACGCTTTGGTGCATTTTCTGTTGCTCTTGCATCTCCTGGGAGTTCATCACCATCTGCTTTTCTTTCTCCGGGAGAGGGCAATCTCTGGGGACTCACGCAGTCTTAGTCATAGCCACATTTGTTGGTTTCTTTCACCAATAAGGAAGTTGACTCGAATAGCAAACTCTTTGCGCTGCGAAGACCCTGCCTCTGTGAGTTTGGCAGCAGCATGCCTGCCCAAGTTAGAATTCTTCACCACTTTTGTGCTGCATTTTCTTCAAAAGAGCAATGTCAAACGCTTTGTTCAAACGAAACTCTCATAGTAAGGTTTGTTTATGAAAAATACAATGAAAATGTGCGTGACACACGTGTTTTTCAACTGGGCATTTTATGGAGATATGCATAATTTACCTTACCGTAACCGGACATTGTTCACAAATTCGACATTATATGCATCCAAAAAACTTGGTCTGATAATATTTTACATATTAATGGCTTTAAGACATTTTTTAGCTCAGCGGTCCCCTCAAGCAAGGGGAGAGATAAGAGCGGCCTTTGCATTTATATGTCCTACAGTTTAAATGCCCACAAGGTAGACCTCGTGGAGTCCAAGATCTATTATCAGGTGCTTAAAATCAATTTAGACAACAATCATTATTTAGTTTTGACAAATTGTTATAATAATATACTAGCTGTGGATATCCTACAAACTTTAATGCACCCGCAGAGAGATCTGGACAAGACTCAAAGAAGCACTGGTAAAGATTACTGCATAATCTGGGGCGGGAACTTTAAATGTGGACCCTGCTCACACATCATAGGAGATGTCTGTGGTATAGCTCTAGATAATGCAAATGACTCGTTCCATTTTTTGCATTCTGCACCCGGTGGTCTATTTAACTTGTTAAAATATACTATGGACCTGGGATTTGCTAATAGTGTGTGCTCGCCCCCCAATTCCTTTTAGTAGTACTTTTAATGGACGTGGCCTGTTTTCAGCCATAGACCATATATTGGTATCAAATAGATACGCAGACAGAATACATAATTTTAAAGTACACCCTGTCGCTTATAGTGATCACTACCCGATTATTGTTCTTTTAGACCTCCCCACCGAGGTGTTAACTAGTAAAATATTGGTAACTCACCCGGCGGAAGATATTGTCATTAATAGACAAAATGGTTACACAGTCAAATGGGCAGGTTTAAATTCAATTGAATTAAACAAGCACCTTTTAACCACCTGTAAAGACGACTTCATAGTCTGCCTCGATGAAACCGCTAATAAACCAGATGTTCTTAGCTCTTCTAAAAATATAACTGAGTCCATACAATATAGATTACGGGTAAAATGCAAGAAACGGGCTGACAAGAGAAGTGGCTGGTTTGATTCCAAATGCCCACAAGCCCATGCAGCCCTGATAACTGCCTTACATAAGCCCATAAAATATAGAGTAGCTATAAAAAGGACAAGATCAGCCTATAAGACGTCCCTTAAGGAACGCAAGACGGCCATAAAGCTTGAATTATAGCAAAATATAATACGAGCATCGGACTTGAAAGATACAAAAGGTTTCTGGAAGGCCCCTTTCCTTGCCTCAGGTAACTCGCCCAGCATCAAAATTACGAATGGGGAAGGACAAATGGGTGACGCACTTCTCTGGCCTTTATAATAATCAGGTGGATCCACAAAACGAGGTGGCCTTCTGTAAAAACCCTCCTAACCATCTTCCGATTAAAATAGATTTTGATACCCAGGAGGTGATCTTAGCTATTAATGAAAGTGTGGGCGGTAAAGCCCCAGGTCCCGATAGCATACCAGTGGATTTATTTAAATCAAATCCACTGCTATGGGGACCCCTGTTAGCCCTGGTCTTAAAAGCCTGCTTTACCCTGGAATTCACAGCTACCTGGACGGAGTCGATACTTGTCCCTATTTATAACAAGGGTAATCGTGACGACCCGTCCTGCTACAGACCATTATCATTATTGCATTCTTTTGCAAAGGTGGCGGGGCGTGTTTTCTTAAACCGCCTTCAGCTTTGGGCGGAGGAAAATGGTATAATTTCCGAATTACAGTAAGGCTTCCGCCAAGGTGTTTGAATTTGAATTTACTGTTAGGAAAATATTTACAGGCCAAAAGGGGGAATTTATTTTTGTGTTTTGTTGATTTGAGTTCAGCCTTTGACTGTGTCAACCACCAGAAGCTATGGAATATTTTAGACACCGTGGGGGTCGATCCACCCATTCTTAATTTTTTAAAACAGTCCTATCTAGACGCTAGGGCCCGGGTACGCTATGGAAGGGGTGGTGAGCTCAGTAAGAGCCTACCTGTAAAGAAGGGGGTGAGGCAGGGTACGTGCTAGCACCCCTCCTGTTCACTCTTTATATTAATAGCCTGGGAGTAAAATTAAGTAATGACTGTCAGGATTGCCATGCAGAAACAGACGACCAATAGGAACATTGCTATATGCGGACGATGCCGTCCTATTGGCTCGCACCCCCATTGGCCTACAAAAAGTCATCTTTAGCTTTTCTGCCTATATGTTATATCTTGACCTCCGTGTAAACATAAACAACACATTTACAATGAACTGTTGCAAGCCCAGCACTAAGTGTTGAGAATTCTTTATCGATAATAGGAAACTCGAATTCACAGTCCACTTTTCATACCTGGGCATTGTATTTGAAAAAAGGGGTCTATGGGCTAAAGTTGTAGAATCTAGAAAATTATTATTTTGTAAAGCCACTGGCGCATGAATTAATTTTGTCAGGAAGTTGGGGAGGCACCCAGTTGCTGATCTTATTACAATTTAGAAAGCTAAATGCATTCCTGTTGCCATGTACGGAGCAGGCATCTGGGGATATGCTAACGTCAATTGCCTGCAGTTAGTTGAAAACAGGTTCCTAAGATACCTTCTGGCTGTACCGAGTAGCACAGCCGTATTCATATGCCACGCTGAGCTGGGTTTGCCCTACCTTTCAGATTTGATCAAATTGCAGCCTATCCTGCTGTGGCACAAGGCCTGGACCGGTATTTCCTCTGGTTTGAATAGGGACCTGATCAACGATTGTCTGTCCCTTGACGGGGCTGATAGCATCCCCTGGTTGACCTACGTTAAAGATTTTCTAGAGAGTTTAGGACATCCCGAGTATTTCTCTAATCCTGACAGTATGAATAATGTCACTAGAAATAATTTAAAATCATTATGTCTGGACCATTTGGAGTCCATTAATTTAGCCAGCAATATTGTAAAACTGTCAGTGCGAGCACGCCAACTACTCTTGACACAACCAGGAATGCAACCATACCTATTAAATACTATAGGAGCTTATCAGCGATTGTTATTGACCTGCTTACACCTTGGCACTTTTCACATCAGGCTCTCCTTTCCGAAGCTCAACGATTGGTCTCGCACTTTATATTTATGCCCATGTGATAACATCTCCGTACAGTCAACAATGTCTTCTCTGTGGTCCCTGCCGGGAAGTATCAGTCTTGCATGCCTTCCCTAAACAATGTGAGCCTACCGATGCTAAAAAGCAAAAGGCCCTTTGGCAGATGGGTTTCTGGGTAGGGATTTCCAATGATAGAACCCGCAGATGCACCACCATTGGAAATCGAGTGGATCCCCCAGTGTCAAAATCAGGCAGAATGAGATACCTGGTGGGTTACAACCTTTGCGACACTCTCAGTGATGCCCCATGTCTGGTTGTCTCTCAATTATTCCTATATGCACAGCCTCTTGTGCACCTGGGCTAGGATTTAGGCCCTTAGGAATAGCAAATATAAAGGATATGAGTAGTGTGACTTATGGCCTTAGTGTTTGGCAGATGGGGTACTCTGTCACAAACGTGGCGGATAGTGAGGACACAGTATTACAAGTGCATTATAGCCTCTAGCACATGTAACACATATCCCTCACATTTGGTCCAACAAACTATAAATAATGGGGCAGATTTACGAAGAAAGTGACACAGTGCCGAACGCAAGCCATTTGGCTGCGCCACACTGAGTTACTTTCAAAGCACAGGGATGCAATATATTTACAACAATATGTCACATCTCTGTGCTTCCCACTGCGCTGGCACACAAACTGCTGCCATGTGCCGGCACAGGCACCCCTGCGCCATGGTGCAAGGATGCCTGCGTTGTGGGGAGATTGTTTTTGTTCAGAAAGGGTTCCCTTCCTACACAAAAACAACCTGAAATGCCATTTTTCAACTTCTATGTGTGCTGCTTTAGCACACATAGAAGTTGAAAAATGTAATTGTTTCAATGATTGTTTATGTGCAGGAAGAGAACCCTTCCTGAACAAAAACAATCATTGGAGGTAAATTCCTCTTTGTATGCGTGCTACAGAATACAGCACACATAGAAAGAGGAAAAGAAAACGAAGAGAAATTAATACATTTCTCCTCGTTGTGCCTCCCTGCGCCTCCCCTGGGGAGGCGTAGCATTCACACGCATTTCCAGATTTACGATTCATCCTAAAAAACAGTAAGGGCAAGAAATGAGGAGGGGTACCACTTGCCTATACTACGGCCCTCCCCTACACCACCAGCCCTGACACACCCTGCCTCTCTTTTGAAAATGTGGCAGTTACCTATCTATCAGTTCCAACTAGTTAGTAAATCAATACTTTCCCACCCTCCCAGCCACAACCCCAGATTCATGGAAGAAATTCTAGAGCCTTCAAATCAAGGCCAAAAAAATAGTTATCAGGGGAGACTTCAACTTATGGGACAATGCACCCGGACTGAAATCCACATCAGAACTTACTGAGAACATGCAAGCCATTAGCTTCACAACACACAAAGAAGGACAAATACATTATCTAATTTTTATGCACAGCCTTAAACTTGCGGGTTGAAACAAACTTGGTAAGACCTCGCTGTTAAGCTGACTAACCTGATGCATCATACAGAAACCCAGTGAGTTTTATCCTAACAATTGCCACTATGTTCTACAGACACACCACAAATGTCACCTTAAAAACCTTTGAGTCAATGAACATAGTAAAGACCTGCACCTTTAACTAACCCTACTTCATTAATGACCTATACCTTAAAATTACAGTAAAGCTGGATATCCATGAGACCATAAAATCATTTAAGCACAAAAAGACACTAAAGTGCTTATTTAATGGTTTAATGATGACATGGCAGACATTAAACTCATCATTTATGTTCAGGAACACTAATGGCTCTAGTCCAAGACCGCAGAGTCTAAAGTTGATATAGTGATATCAGAAGAGCCAGAAAGTCTTACCCTTCAAAACGTAAAAGAGGCTCCAAACAAATCCAAGTAGATCATCATCACCAACCACAAGCCACTCAATGCTGACGCACTAAAAACAAATCCCTGCAAACCCCAACAACACTGCAAACATTTTGAGTTCTCCAAATTTAAAACATCAAACATTTGAGATTCTAGCACATCAAAACCCCCTCCATACCTACTCACCCTGTTGCCTCCTTTTTCAAACTAATTGAAATCATTTCAATATTTAGAGAATATTGACAATCCAAGTCTAGCCTGGAATAAAAATATCCGTCTCTCTGTAGCTCTCTTATGGACCCATCCTTAAATGATTCCTGCCCTCTGATGGTCAGGAAGTTCAATGTCTCCCACAGATTAATCATTGGCCCTGTCATCCTAAAACATTCCCTTTTTCGAATCAAACCAGGTTCACTGCGAGTCCTTGAAAAGGAACTCCCATTGACCCTGATTTGATGCATTCACATTGTTGGCACTAGGCTCAACCACACAGGAGGGGTAGTGTTTTTATCTGGACAGGTGGGGAAACTGTGTGTGCTAGTAATTTTGTGGATCGTTGCCAATTCCAGAGGTTTACATCACAAAAATGCATGGAAAAATGGGCAATTTTTGGCAAAGTTAAAGGTTTGCAGGGATTTGTGGGTAAGAAAACACTATTGGCTCCATGCGAGCCACACAACCCTGAAATCCCTGTGCATGTCTAACTTTCAGAAATGTTTGGGTTTGGTAGGTTTTCCTGGGTGGACGCTGAGTCTGGCCCTAAATATCGCAGCTAACCCTTTGCTGATTTTTCCGGATTGGGGTTCGAGTCCTTTCTGTGTTAGGGCACTAGGCATACCCACATGAGTGGGGTAGTGTTTTCTTTTGGCTAAGAGGGAGAACACTGGGATGTAGGAATTTTGTGAATCCCTGTGCATTCTGGAAGTTATTGTCACAGAAATGCAAGGAAAATGTGAGATTTTCAGTCAAATTTGAGGTTAGCGAGTATTATGGGATCCGCTCAAGGAACACCACAATGGTCTCCTCTCCATATCTATTTTTCAGTTTTAGCTGGCCTAAACCTGTGACTTTGCCCTAATTCTAGCACAACCAGATGACTTCGAGTGGTGCTTTATGCTTTTGGCTTTACACCTACATTACAATTTACAATTGTATATCTTCTGCTCTACTGATTGAATTGTTGTCATGTTGGTCCTATTTTGCTTGTTAAAATGTACTTGTTTTGTCTAAATTAGTTTTTTTTCTTGTGATGTGTTGACTCTTTATTACTGTTTTTGTGCTGCATAAATGCTTTACACAATGCCTCTAAGTTAAGACTGACTGCTTTTGTGCCCAGCTACCAGATGGTTAATCACAGGTTCATTTAGTGACTTTTGTGTTTCACCCTGAAAAGGCTTGTGGTTGAGGCTTGAGTAGGGGTTTCAACCCCCTTAATCAATAACCCAATTTTGTATGCTGCCTCTATGAGAAAAAAATCAAGTTTAGATAAAATTCTATTTCTGCTAACTTTGGATTGGGATACTCTATAGAAATACTCAAATCACTGTTTTATTATCTATTAAAAATCGAATTCACTGGTGTGGTCAGATTGTGATCACTATTTAGGAAAAGTAACTTCTCAATAGTGAGAATTTGTCTAATTGCAACACACAAAACGATGGGGTTCGGGGCCAAGCACAATCGCACCTATCCTTAGTGATTCCTTTATCTCAAAATGAGGTGCAGCGGACCAGAGATTCAAAACCCCTAAATCTCCTAAGACAGTTGTGTCTTATTTTTAGAAACAATAAACATTGGTCCATCACTCTTAAATATATTTGTAACTCATATAACAAAAGCCTTTTCATATATTGACAAAACTTGTTCCATACAGATGATGAATATTCAGTGGAGTTGTTTGTAGTATATTCTTTATTTATTCCACAAATTTTTTTTCTTCCATTAAAAAACAGACCATAGCCGTAGCTAACGTGTTTCGTCCTTCAAGGACTTCTTCAGGGCGAATGATATAATTTTCTATGTTCTTTATGGATTGAGTCTGTATCTTCACAATTGTGTTCAATATGATACCATGTTATCTTATAATTGATTGACTTTGTTTTTCTTGTGTCAAAACCAAAGTAGACCATTCACTGATGAGCCAGTCCCAATAAACTGTCCTTATTCTTCAATATGTTTGAAAAAGTCTCTGCCGGCTCCATGGCGTGGCATCCATCGCGATAGTGAGAATTTGTCTACCTGACACTCCAATTGGCTTATTCGCATCATTAGTGGCCCTGCCAGTCATTACCCTTAATGAGATGTGAAACCTGCTCCCAGAGCACAGACAATGGCTTAGACCTTTTGCCAGGAAGACCTGGCCATGAGGAATGTGATTACTCTCAGCCCAGGAAGGTCAGCTGTAGGGATTTCAGGAACTTCATTAACTTGAAAGGAACCAGGGTGAGTCCTTCCCATTTATAGTTAAGTGTAAAGGATAACCTGAAAAGAGAAGCCTTTGCTTCGTGGGCCAACAGTCCCAACTAAATATGAGGAGTGTGCCTAAATTCGCACAATCCCGCAGAGGTGGTTGTTCTTTTAAAGTTCAGGTTGCTCACCTGTGGAACAAACTTTCCACCACAATGAGGGAATTATCTGACATCTGGCTTTTTAGGAAACAACTTAAAACGTGGCTGTTTCAGCAGTAACTTTCTCTCCCCTAATGAGCCGGCCTCTTTCTTTTCCATTAAATCGTTGTGTTCTGCTAGCGCCGGAACACTCTATTTTGAGTAGCTGTGCGCATTATAAATACATTATAACATAACATAACATAACATTAGGCAGCTTAGCACCAACCCAGTGAGAAGAAAAGCTGGTCCCAGAACCAGTTTGGTGTGGGTGAGGAGGAGATTGCTCCTTTCGCTAGACACATCCCTGGTAGGGACACCAGCCACCATCAAGAGCAAAAGGGTCCTGATATGTTGGATATTACTAAGAATGGTGCACTGTGGGATAGTTTGCAGTAAGGCAAACAGATGTACTTCAAAGTTGGAAGGTCTGCCCTTGGGAACCTTTTTCCTTGGGTTAGATAGTATCCAGGTGTCACCACGCACCCACCCGCTACTAAATCCTAAAAAGGGGCACTCCATGCCCAGCACAAATCTCCACTTAAATGCAATTCAACAGGTCTCAGACGTAATTGTATGAATATGTGTGCCCACCTCCTTAAATGAGGAGGTGGTTACTTGTAAAGACCAATATACGACTATAAAGCAAATTCTAGTAACTTAGAAGTGTATCTTATTAAAAAAGAAAGCCAAAATATAGTCCCAGACAGCATTCGAGGAAATGCCTGTCTATGCTATATAGCGCTATAAATTAAAAAAGAATGCAGGAACAAGCAACATCTCACGAAAATATTGCACACTTTGTTAGACATGACATCCTTGACATGGTACTCCCCCAGACATTCTGCCATCACTCCTCTGTTTTTGCTAAACACATTTTTACTGGCATTAGGACTTTGTCCACTTTACCACTGCTAACCAGTGGTAAAGTACTTGTGCTCTCTCCTTAAAACATGGTAACATTGGCCTACACCTAATTGCCATATTTAAATTACTTATTGGTCCCTAGTAAATGGTACTGCAAGTTGTTTTCACAGTTTTAAGACTAGCTATCCCATAGATTAAAACTGGGTTACCTTATTACACTTAATAAGTGATAACGTTAGTTTGGGACCAGAACGAGAAATTCTGTTTCCACTCATTTGAACTGTGGTGTTTTGATTGTTCCTTTCATGCATGGGGATAAAAGAGCCTTGGGTGTGGGGCAGGGTGTTCTTCTCTGGAGCAGGATGTCCTGGGGAAGGGGGTCTCAGCCTTCTTAAGCTTCAATGGGTAGCCTCAGGGCCTGCCCACCCCCTTTCAGACTTCTGAGGCTGCCTGGCCTGCCGCTGGCAAATGCAGCTCATATCTAAGTATGCCCGTTGGTACCCTAGACAGTTTGGAGCCATACCCAGGAAAGGGGAAAGGTTAGACAAAGGGGGCATCCTCCACCCAAAGACTGGCACTGATTAAAAGAAAAGCACCTTGTGAACCTCTCATCAGAATAATCTTGGACCTGTCGAAGATTCAGAAGAAGGACTGCCCTGCTATCCAAAAAATGAAGACTAGCCCTACCTGCTTTGATCCCAGGTCCCCAAAAGTAACTCCAAAGGTAAGTTGGTTTGCCTCCTGTTTGAGTTACATGGACACAACAAGCTTCCAGTGGCCTGTCCTGCAACCGCCCCGCTGGCCAACACCAAGAGGACCTGCCTTAGTATTTTTGCTGGCCTCTGCTAGAGTGAGTGCTGATTACCAACAGGTGGTGCCCCCCTGATCCTGGACTTATCCTGCCTCAAACCTACAATCCTGAGTTCCAAGGGAATATCTAGAGGTTTTTGGGCTCATCGTGATCGAACTTCTCAGGTCATCTGACAACCTTTTGCAACACCTGCAGACATGATTCTCCAATGATGACCTCTGCTTTGCTTCCTTTCCGAGAACCAGGGCCAACATTAGCAGTCCACGTTGACCACAAACACAAAGTTCCAGTGACAGCTTATTCTTCAGGCTAAACAGTGACTATCCATGATGCCCGACCTGTTCTTTGCGGCAACAATAGTCTTCTCAAGTTGAACGCCAACGTGAAGCTGTGCTGCAGCTTCCTACGTGGACTTGGACACACAGAAGGTAAAATTGTCAGCTGGATAAACCTGGTCCTTGTATTCAACCCTCGATCAATTGCGGACGGCCTGAACTTAATACTTTTATCTTGTCTAGTGCAACAAGATAACTGCATTTGGCATCACGCGCTATTTGCAGCTATTTTTGCTAGAAACTTTAAAATGTCATTACTCTTGTTTCCTGAGTGACTTTGTCATTTGCATGTCAAATTATTTAATGAAAATAACTATATGCTCTAACATTTTTTTTTCTTGAGTTACGATTTCACTTTATTACTGTTTAAGTACTGCATACCTACTTTACAAATTGTCTCTCAGTTAAGCCTGACTGCTTTTGTGCCATCAGTGTTAAGCACAGATTTATTACATGACTATTGTGATTCACCCAGAAAAGGATTATGTTAATTATTTGAGTAGGGCTTTCTTCCCTCTCAACTAGTAACCCCATTTTTACACACCTAACAAGTATTACTACTGGCAGTACGTAAATAAAGTCCACACCTTGAGCACTTCCTTATTCCTCTTGTACTGATAGACCTTGGCGACTGACGCTGGAATCTGGGGACCACGGTTCGATCCCCGGCTCCGGCGGCAGGTTAGCCCAGCACCATGTGACTCTGGGCAATAGCTCGCTTAATCTTCCCGACGGCCCCCCAGCGCCTAGAGACCCTTACGGGTGATTGTGCGCTTTACAAATGTGGACTTTTTTTTTTTACTTTTACCTTGTGTTCACTAAATTTAGCTACTGTTGTGGTGTGTTTCACTGTGTGTGTGTGTAATTGCTTGGGACATGCAATCTAATATGATGTGCCTTTGAGAGTGTTACGCAAACAAATGATGGACGGAATGCTGAATGAATCATACATTCACCCCCCAGTCAAGAGATCTGGGTTAAATCCATCGTTCTTTTGCTCACCATGCCACCCCAGTTTAGACCCAGCCATATGCAAATTAGTCTTGACCCTGTGCCTCATGGGAACAGTCCAGACCGAACTGCAAAGCCAGGTCCTCCCTGGACTGGAAACAAGCATCCTGGGACCGATTTCAGGGTATGTCACCCTTCTTCAGCCAGGCTTGCTTGAATCCAGTGGCACAGTGAGCAAGGGACCCACGTAGGGGCATACCCATCCCACATAGGGCGGAAAGTGATTTAGGCACAGATCTGTGTACTGGGGAGAATGTATGACATTGTTCTGCATTCTGACCATCAATTGTTCTTTTTGCATTTGTCACCCCAAGTGGGATGGGTATGCCCAAACGTGGGTCCCGTGCTCTCCATGCCACTGGAGTCAAGCTATCTTGGCTGATGAGGGCTGAAAGCCGAAACCGGTCCTAGGATGCTTGTTTCCAGTTCGGGGAGGACCTGGCCTGGCAGTTCGGGCTGGACTGTTCCCATTGGGTGCAGGGCCAAGACTGATTTGCATATGGCTGGGTCCAAACTGGAATGGTATGATGAGCAAAGAAAACGATGGATTTAGGCCCAGATCTCTGTACTGGGGTGAATGTATGACATTGTTCTGCATTCTATTCAACAATTGTTCTTTTTGCATTTGTCACCCCAAGTGGGATGGGTATGCCCAAACGTGGGTCCCGTGCTCTCCATGCCACTGGAGTCAAGCTATCTTGGCTGATGAGGGCTGAAAGCCGAAACCGGTCCTAGGATGCTTGTTTCCAGTTCGGGGAGGAGCTGGCCTGGTAGTTCGGGCTGGACTGTTCCCATTGGGTGCAGGGCCAAGACTGATTTGCATATTGCTGGGTCCAAACTGGAAGGTCATGGTGAGCAAAAAAATGATGGATTTAGGCCCAGATCTCTGTACTGCGGTGAATGTATGAAATTGTTCTGCATTCTGTCCATCAATTGTCCTTTTTGCATTTGAGTGTGTGTTTAGCAGTGAGAACTTATTCATGAGCGTTTAAAACAAAACCTTAACAATTCACATATTTCTAATTTTCTGTGCATGTGCCTCTGATATGCTTCAAGTTTATAATGTGAAAGTTTACAAAAATGACTTGTTTTACAATAATGTTTTTCATTTTCTTAATTCTATTCTTTAATACTTTTTTTTACATTTGGAGAGTGTGGTGGGTATGAAATATTTACAGTAAAATTACTATATTTTTGCATTCATTTTAGGTTTTATATTATTTGCCAAAGTGAAACAGATGTGGAAGTTTGAAAATCGACAAGCACTTCACTACATCTGAATGAAATTCTTAGCCTCTCAAGTGGCAAACACAAAAGACAAAATTACATTACCAGCTGAGTGGAACTCAATAAGTACAGAAGGGGAAATAGTTGGAAAGAAGCCTTCTCTGACTATGCACCTCTGCTATGGAAGGATATAGCAACAGTAATTAGACTCACTCTAGTACTTCTCCATTTCAAGAAAAAAGTATCACTTCAAGGAACACTTCAAATACTATTGTCAAAAACACTTCACTTCTCCTGAGGCCTTTTGTATGACTAGACAATTATCACAGTCCCTTTTGGCACATTTTAGGAATATGTTTTCCTCTAATTACATTACTTAGCAACTCTATGTGCACATATAAGTCACATAAAATGTATTCCTATACTTTAACACGCTAAGGAAACACTGCAACAGTTTTGTCTCTTATTGGGGAATAATGCTGCATATTGGAGACTTACTTGCCTGTGGTAAGTCTTCATTTGTTGTTACCTTGTTAGACACAGATTTTTGTCATGATCGTACACCAATGCTCATATATGGTTGTGTGTGTGGAGGAATGTCTGGTATTTGTATTTACTCCTTGGATGTTAGTTGTTTGCAGTTGTGTTGTTCTGCAATGATTACTGGTCTTTCCGTACTAGTTTTCCCTACGAGTGTCCTGTTTTAGCATGTAATTGAATTTCATGTTGTCTCTGTTTTGTGTTCTTAATAACCAAATGTGGATAGTTGGATATTTTATTTTTATGGTTATGTGTTCCTTTTGGTCATGTTAACACTCCTGATTTATTTAGATTAGACAATTTGGCTCCCATTCTAACAGGTGACCAACAATTTGGGCTCAAACTCCCTTTTAAGCCTGAATCGCAGACCTGCAAACTTTGAAAATAATTGTACTTTGGAAGTTATGTTATTGATTTTTGTATCGCGCACAGCTGCCCCAGCGAAGGGGCGTCCTGGCGCTTGAGCAGGTACTGAAACATAACACAGAACGGAAAGAAAAGCCCTAGACAGGTACAGAGAACAAAAAGGTCTTGATCGCGCGCCTAAAAACAGTGAGATTATTCAACTCACGGATATGCACCGGTAGGGCGTTCCACAAACCAGCGGCAAGTACTCGAAAGGAGCGGCCGCCCATCCTACTGAGTTTGAACCGGGGGCAGACTGCAAGATGTAGAGCCTCCGATCTCAACGACCTCAACGGAGTATAGGGAAGAAGCAGGTTGGCGAGTGCCGGCGGCGAAGAGAACTTCAAGATTTTAAAAGCCAGGCATAGCGACTTGAACTTAATTCTCTGCCTGACCGGCAACCAGTGTAAAGCAGAAATCGTGCTAGACACTGAACAAAATTTAGGGAGGCCAACAATGGCCCGAGCCGCAGCATTCTGCACCCTTTGAAGTCTGGATGCTTCAGCCTGATTAATCGCTAGCAGCAGCGCACTACCGTAGTCCAGCCGAGATAGAACCGTGGCTTGGACCACGAGCTGTCGGGTAGAGGAATCAAAGAACTTGAGGACAGGTCTAAGGCCTCGCAGAATCCCATAGCAGGTAGCTGCGACCTTCTTTGTGTGACTCGAGAAGGTAAGGGCTGAATCCATCCAAATTCCAAGATTCCTTACCTCGGAAACAGGGACCGGAGTGATGCCTAATTCAGGCGGCCACCACTGATCTCCCCAAAGCTCTGCGTGTTTCCCCAACACCATTACTTCAGTCTTTTTGGCGTTCAGTTGTAAGCAATTGGATCTAAGCCAATTTGCTACAGCCAAAAGTCCTGCCCGGAATCTAGGGGCATCCACCTCAGGGTCGCCACTTAGAGTCACCGCCAGCTGCGTATCGTCAGCATATGAGGTCATCTCAAGACCCCACTGTTTGACGATCGCAGCTAGCGGTTTCACATATAGATTAAACAAGGTTGGACTTAGCGCCGAACCCTGGGGGACCCCCAGATCCAAAGAATAAAAGGTGGAATGGCCAGGTGGTATGGCCACTTTAAAGGACCAACCGGAGAGGAAAGAGCAGAACCACTGGAGAGCAATCCCCGTAATACCAGCCTCCTCTAGGCGCTGCATCAGAACCCGGTGGGACACAGTGTCGAACGCGGCGCTCAGATCTAATAAAAGGAGCGCCGCTGTTCGCCCCGCATCGAGCACCCCACGTAAGTGCTCGGTCATGTAGAGCAACGCGGTCTCGGTGCTGTGTCCTGACCGGAAACCGTTCTGACTCGGGTCCAGAATATTGTTCCGAGCAAGATGGTCAGTGAGGATGGAATTCACATGCGTCTCAGTAACTTTAGCTATCCAGGGAAGGAGGGATATGGGGCGGTAGTTCTCAGGCAAAATCGGATCTAAAGTAGCCTTCTTCAGGATTGGGGTGACTACCGCTCGCTTCCACAAGGAAGGGACCACTCCAGAGGATAGCGACAAATTACTTAGAGACAGCATCGAGGCCCGACACCAGAGGGGAAGGATCCTGATTTGATCAGGCTTCACCGGATCTAACGGGGAGCCAGATTTAATCTTGAGACTCAGTGTGTCGAAGCTCTCCATAGACAAGTCCGGAAAAGAAGTCAGAGCCTCCACATGCAACACGTTAAGGCTCCCTAACTCTGGGTCAGGTGGCGACTGGTTGAATCCTCGGTAGATATTCTGCACTTTTTCTAAAAAGAAGGATGCTAAACCTTCACAATGAGCGTCCGTGCAGATAGCAGTCGAGGTGGCCCTTTTATTCAAAAGGTCCTTGATGACCTTAAAAATTAGTTTTGAGGGATTGGTGCTGGATTGGAATTCCTGGGCATAGAATGCGGCCCGGGTTCTGCAAATTGCCCTATGATAGATCTTGAGTTTAGCAAAATAGGAGGATTTCAGTTTAGGATCGTAAGTCTTCCTCCATTCCCTCTCAGCTTTCCGGCAGATTTTTTTTAGCTCGGCAAGCGAGTCATTATACCATGGGCTAGGTACTTTGGTATGGCATTTGGACCAGCGCATTGGTATAAGGGAATCGAGGGCGTCTGAAATCCATTTGCAGAACAGATCGTAGCCTTGTTCCGCATTCAATATAGTGCCCAGGGGCTCTATCTCCAGCATCCGATGGAACTCCTCCAATTTCAACTTATGACACTGTCGTTTGAAGACCAGTCTATCTGCCGATTTAAATGGCAGATCATCAATGGGGCAAAGAACTTCCACCAACAGAGGGTCAGTCCAGCCCACCGGGATCGGTGTGGATACCTTCGCCCTCTCCAGAGTGGTAAAGAAAGGGTCCAAAATATGACCTCCAGAATGAGTAGGCAAAGTAACTAGTTGTACCAACTGCTGTGCTTCAAGGTCCACGAGCAGAGTGTCTATACCCGTGGACGCCCTACTATGGAAATGGATATTAAGGTCGCCCATGATGTTAAAGTTTGCACAACTAGGTGCAAGAGAACTTACCATATCGGCAAGGGCGGCCTTAAAAACTGTGTCACTACCTGGAGGACGGTAGATGAGAATACCGCTGCGAGTAAAATGATGACTAAATGCCACTTTAAAAAGGGCACTCTCACAGGCAGGCAGACCAAGAGGTTTCCATTCCGAGGGGAAGCGTGATTTTACTGCCATGGCGATGCCACCACCCCTCGTTGGACGGTTCAAAGTGAAAAACGTATATTCAGATGGAAACGTAAGATTGAGGATGGCGTCATCAGAGTCTTGTAGCCATGTTTCGGTGAGGAAGAGTAGGTCGGGCGAATCCTTAACTAAGAGGTCATGTACATATTGATGGTGCTTAGCCAACGACCTCACGTTCAGGTTCCAGATCCGTAACACACGGCCCGCGATGTTATTATGCGTGGTCAAAGCACTGTCTTCCAGCGTTCGAATCATGGCCGGTTTGTCTAATAACCAGTTTTTACAAACGCATATATATGGGCCGGAAAGAGGATGTACCGGATCGCACCGACAAACATCAATTCCTCCAACAATGGACAACAACTCATCCCGAGTATAACTAAAATGCAGTGATGTCGACATGATGGTATTCGAGCTAAGTGCCTAGAGTCCTACCGCGTCACGCGCTTCCTCGTCGCTGACGGGCGCAGACGGGCAGGACTCTGGCACGACTCAGGCGCAGCGAAGGCGCCCAACTGCGCGTCCCGCTGCGCGGGAGAGGACGACTTTAAATAGGCGCTCCAAGCGCCAATGCGAGCGCGAGGACGCTCCAAGATGGCGCCCACCGGGATGGAGAGAGCCCAATGCAATATGGCGCCCCACTAGGACCGCCCTGTGACCTGGACCCGCCAAAATGGCGGTGCAATACAATTATATGCGGTAAGAGGGAGAGCCCAGCCAAACCCGCTTAAAAGCAGGGGAAAAGTGACCAACAGCGCAAATATAAAAATAAGGAAATAAGGAAATATTAAAAACGAAGCGCTAGCAACAATGCAAGCGCAGCACAGCCAGTACCTGTTCAGGCAGTGCGCCGCTGCAGGTCCGCCTTAAATAGGCGCTCCAAGCACCAATGCGAGCGCGAGGACGCTCCAAGATGGCGCCCACCGGGATGGAGAGAGCCCAATGCAATATGGCGCCCCACTAGGACCACCCTGTGACCTGGACCCGCCAAAACGGCGGTGCAATACAATTATATGCGGTAAGAGGGAGAGCCCAGCCAAACCCGCTTAAAAGCAGGGGAAAAGTGACCAACAGCGCAAATATAAAAATAAGGAAATAAGGAAATATTAAAAACGAAGCGCTAGCAGCAACGCAAGCGCAGCACAGCCAGTACCTGTTCAAGTGTGAAGTGTGAGCAGGTCCTTGAAAAGGTGAGCCCATCACCACTTGGCCAACCATTGAGGGGGCGCAGTTTATAGCGAGCCCACCCTAAAAAAACAGAAATACCTCTTAGGCTGATGTCCTATGGAGGATGTAAAACCCTTGGTGGGCATCAGCTTCCCAGAGCCTCTTAACACAAGCTGGAACCCCGCTCTTTTCAGGGTACTCCCGGTCACTTTTTAAACACTGTTCAGTGCTGCAATTTGAAGAATTGTACTCTGGGAACCCATACATTGGTGGTCAAGGTGTGGCAGTAGAAGTGGGTGGAGTCACGAGGGGCGCATCTTGAACATCAGAGTCTGACAGTCAATTTGTGCATGCATTAAAAAAAAAAAAACTTCTGCAAAGAATTTGGCAATAAAGGCAAATATGACTGCAAATCTGTTTTAGCTTACTTAATTGGTCACAAGTAGCTGACTAAATTGGTCACAAATAGATTGCATTTAAAAATATCTTATAGGGTTAAGATGTGCTGCAGCAAACTTTGGGAGCCTAGCAATTTTGAGGGCATTATAATAGGGGTAAGATAACTCTCCTGGTTAATGCAGTTCTGGATGAGTTAGCGTCCTCATTTATGAAAAGTGACGCATCGCTGCGTGAAAACAGCGATGCGTCACTTTTCATTGCACCGTCCTGGCGACACCAATGATGCGTCATATTTACAGTATGACGCATCATGTCACAACGGGTTACAGATACGTCAGTATTTCTGACGTATCTGTAGGCACAAAAATGACACATTGCTGTAGTGCAGGGGTCTTCAAACTGTGGGGCGCGACCCCCAGGGGGACCGTGGAGCGATGCAAAGGGGGTCGCGCCTTCACAGTGTCACTTCTCCCTGGCCTCCAGGGCTTCAGCCCCCCTCCTCCCCCATCCTGTGTCTCAGCCCGGGCTGCTGCAGTGCAGCTCGCGCTCCTGGGGCCTCGGCTGGGCAGTGTCTGGAGTCTTATCTCCCAGAGTTTTTCACAGGTCTTTAAAGACCATTAGCATATTTACATGCCTTTGTTAACTCATTACCAAAGCTTAGTTTTTTTATGGTTCCAGTACCCCCTGGGCCCCCACTCTGCCTATTGCTTACATTTGTATTTTTACACTTACTGCTGTAGTGTGAGAATGCTTTTAATGAAAAGAAATATAAAGTTGGGTTGCCAAAAAAACCATGCCTGCTATGTGTTGTTTAAAGATCCTGCAGAGACTTGCTCTTGACACTAAATCGAGTTATAAATAAAAAAGTATGTATTAATTAGTTATGTGACTTTTCTGTCTTTATTCTCTTTAATTATTAGTCATGGATCATTGAGGCATCCCTAGAACACAATTAAAAATGCTTTCTATTTATATTTGCTGTTCTAAGTATTCACAGATAAGTGCAAAAAATACAGCTGTAGGTGACTGGCTATTTCTGGGCCATCAAAATAATGAGCTGGTAACCCTAATCATTAGACTGGAAGTTTATTGCAGGATCAGCACATTATTTATTTCCTCCACCCTCGAACCCTGATTAATGCCATTATAGCAATAGTTTAACTTATATCTGAAACCCTACGCTTCAAGTTTCTGGGAATGCACCCTGCTTTCAGACTGCTCACTTCTCATTCTCGCCTTCACTTTCACGTTCACCCTGCACTCCCAGCGATCACCATGCACTCATAGCGATCACCATGCACTCATAGCGATCAGCATTCATTCATAGCGATCACAATGCACTCACACTGATCACCATGCACTCACAGCAATCACAATGCACTCACACTGATCACCATGCACTCATAGCGATCAAAATGCACTCATAGCGATCACAATGCACTCACACTGATCACCATGCACTCACATTGATCACCATGCAATCACAGCAATCACAATGCACTCACACCAATGACCATGCACTCACACCATTCACCCGCTCACCTGCACTCAGTGATCACAATGCACTCACACTGATCACCATGCACTCACAACATTCACCCACTCACCCTGCACTCACTGTGATCACAATGCACTCACACTGATCACAATGCACTCACATCATTCACCCGCTCACCCTGCACTCACACCAATCACCATGCACTCACACCATTCACCCGCTCACCCTGCACTCACAGTGATCACAATGCACTCACACTGATCACAATGCACTCGCACTGATCACAATGCACTCACACTGATCACAATGCACTCACACTGATCACCATGCACTCACACTGATCACCATGCACTCACAACATTCACCCGCTCACCCTGCACTCACACTGATCACAATGCACTCACACTGATCACAATGTACTCACACTGATCACAATGTACTCACACTGATCACAATGCACTCACACTGATCACCATGCACTCACAACATTCACCCGCTCACCCTGCTCTCACAGTGATGACTATGCACTAAACATTTGCTTGCATTGTTCACTCTGTACCTCACCCTGCAGTCACACGAGCACACTTCTCACCCTGCACTCATGTGACACTTCACTCACCTGTCCCCACCTTACTGCTCAATCTGTAGCTCACTCAAACTAGGCCATCACTAACCATGCACTAATTCGTCCCACTCTGCACTTACAGCAGAACCCAAATTCATATGGTCACCTCACTCACCCTGCAGTCACTCCTTTTACCCTACTCTCACACTGTTGCATTGCTCACCGTGCAGTCACATGGGCACTCTTGTCACCCACACAGTGCAGAAGGTTAAAGTGCCTGCTACAAAGAAGATGTACCATGCACATCACAGAACGGAGTGTGAGTAAACTATGAGTAGCGCTATAAAAAAATGAAATGTTTGTCAGACAGGTGTTATAGAGAGATGAGGTGTATTGTTGGTGAGTGGTAGTGAGGGAATTCATGGAGAAGGTGGAAAGACTGTTGCACCGTGTGCGACCAGTGCTTGGACAAGCCCTGGCTGGGAGTGTTAACCCTCCCCCCCCCCCGGAGTTCGGGTCCAGTGGTTCCCCTGCTTCTGCCTAATATTTACATTTGTAGTGCGCTACTGTTACCAAAAGGTGTCCTGGGGCTAATAACCATCTGCCTGCAAGGTGAGCGAGGGACCTGGGGTTGGGAGAGGAGAGAAGAGAGGGATGGAAGGAAGGGGGTGAGAGGAAAGGGGCATGGGTAAACTGCTTAACTCTGCACAAGACCGCCACGGTTTGAATGCACCCTTGCTGCTCCCGGCCATGGCCAGGTGAGCTTCTAATGTGGCAGCGCGTATTCCTGTGGATTGGGAGGCCCTTCACAGAGGTTGACTAGACATCTTTCTGATGGTAATTGCTGTATTTTGGTTATAAACTGGTACTGATGGGGTGAAATCTTTCCTCCGTATTACTGTGTTTAAAAAAATTCTAAATAATAAAGCAATACTACCCCAAAATACGCAGCATCACAGAACATTATTTACATTTTCTACTCACACAATTTAGTCGAGCCTGTCGCATAATTTGGTCATCACCTTCCTCATAACCTAGAGGTTTAGAAATTTTTGTCAGGAGGGGGTCCTTACGCTTGAAAATGTTGACAGGGGGGTCTCGGCATCCAAAAGTTTGGAGACCTCTGTGTAGTGTGTCACAAAAGTGACAGACATCCAGCAATGGGTCATTACACATGGGCAAGTCACATGTTTAATGTGCCTGCATAAGTCTTACGCTGGCCATTAGGAAGGTGTAAGATATTGACGCATTTTCGTCCTAGAAGTGGCGCAGTGAAATCTTATACATTTCACTGCGTCACTTCTACGACCCTTTCTTGCATCAGAACGGCCCCCCTGCATACATTATACCTGGCACAGGTATAATGTGGTATAGGGGTTTACAAAGTGTCGCATCTACCTAAATGCGTCACTTTGTAAATATGGCACAACATGGCGCATTTCTTACTCCACTGGTGCATCACTTTTGGTGACGCAAAAGTGACGCAAGGGCTCATAAATAAGCCCCTCTGTGTTTTGTCAATTGCAGTTTTGACTCCAAAAGTAGAATAAAGGGTTAATGTGCCTGCTGCAAAGCATATTGTGTAACATGCAGATCACAGATTTGTCTTTTGTGTACATAGGTAAGTGGGCTACTGCTTTTGTTACTAAGATCATTTTGTTATCTCCAGTTCATAAACTGCAATCCTTCCACTATAGCTCATAGAAATAGACATAATCCGATGTAACCTACATAGCCTGTACACCAGGGAGTAAGAGCTGCAACAGACTAGATGTACTGTTCTCTTTCCAAATGACAGGGAAGCAATTTAGATGTTTTGCTTATTTTTAAGGACCCCATGTTGTTATAATAGTGTATCTGCAGCTAGTGCGTACACTTTATTCTGTAATTAATTGTCCAATTAGTCACACTTTGTGTTGGTAACCAGTAAAATGGACGTCCTAACTGTGCATAAATGGAATTTATTTGAAGCAGCTAAGCACTGCACACAATCCAAACCTTAACTTATTTAAATTTTAATATCCGAAATACTATTCAAATCACATGCCAATTTTCATTTTGTGCAATGAAAAGAAAAACATCAGACTATTTCATTTAGCTTTGTTGATGAGCGAGATTAGAGAAATAATTCAGCAGCGGACACTGATGAATGACAACAATCCTGTTTACTTTGTCCACAGTAATCATTTGCATTAGTGGTCATTACACTCACAATGAATCAGAGTGATGGTTTATTTAATGAGCCTAATTGCCATTTCTTTTACTAATTACATCAGGGAAAAAGAAACTTGTTAGTGTTTAAATGGCTTGCGATCCTTAAGCAAAGCGTTGCCAGGGTTGGCATGCCTGTGTGTTGACCGCTCTTTTTCTCCAGAACAGGTTGTTTTATTGCTGAGAATAAACTCAACTCAACTTTTTAATGCACTTGCAGTCATTTTGGAATTTTTTATGAACACGATCTTAGAAACAAGTAAAATAACTACTTTAATTCACAGAACACATTTTTTTATAGCTATTTCTGTATTTGTAATTGCATGGCTATGTTGTTGCACAAGCTACAACTAAGAGTTAATTCTAAAAAACAATAACATAATTAAAAATATATTTGCACTGCACGTGCATGAACTATTAGAGAACGATCATTTGAAAAATAGGATACGTAGGTCATTAGCCATAGTATAGGAAAACACAGGGAACTGCACTTCCAACACACTAAAATGAGTCATGCTACTTCCACCATCGCCACACCTTGCAAGAACTGCCTCTTACTAGGCACGTGTGGTATGCACTGCTAATCTGTGGACCATATGTATGAGCCAGTTTGTATTGTGTTTGCACCACACAACGTGGTACATGTACGACACAAACCGAAAGTGAGATTTATGAAGCAACACAAGGCGACTTTGCAAGGCCCTGAATGGCTCAATAAATCTGGATTAAAGCAACACAGCTCAAATTGTTGCATTGCCTTACTTTGCCCTTGGAAGGGATTCTTCTATTGGCGTTGTGTGGGTGTTCCCATGCAACTTCCATGGATTTTGACGCATTTCCAGATTGACCAGAATTGATGAACCAGGAAATGCACCAAAAAGATACACCTTTCCAGGAGAGGAGTTACAAGGAGAAATATCTTTATTTCTCCTTATTACTTCCTCGTTCTATGTATGCTGCATTCTGCAGCACACATAGATAGGGGAATAAACCTCACAGTATTGTTTTTGTGCAGGAAGGTGCCTCTTCATGCACAAAAACAATCCTGCATGCAACAGAGGCACCCTTGCACCATGGTGCAAGGGTGCCTGCGTTGCAGCTAGGCTACCAAAAGGGCACCAAGGCAGAGGAAAAGGCAGGAATGCGCTGTATTTACTTCAATATAGCACATTCCTGTCCTTTTCCTGCCATGCAGTGCAGCAAGGTGACCTGCTGCGCACCACAAGTTCATAAATCTAACCCTGTGTTTCTAGCCATCTCAAATAAAATTCCTTTGACCACTAAACAGAGTGCGGAGACTCTCCCATCTAGGGGAGGTCATACCTATGGTAGTGACGTGGGGCCCGAACAGGGGGTTACGGCGTTAGTTGCCACAACCTTTCGACTGGGTAAGGTGTGAGAATTGCCTGGCTGCGCCGCATCCCCCAAAGCAATAGAATGCTTCCAGGGGCATTCCCAGCAACATGGGTTTAAAAGGTGCAGTGAGGCAGTGAGCAGGTCTCTCTTCCGTTGCCGCCTCGGACACAAAAGGACCTCATGACCCCCCAACCCACACGCCTCCAGGAACGGCACGCTTCGCTGCTGAAACTGCAGTCACAGCCCTTGTATTTTCCTTGACTGGTGCCCCCGGGAGCCCCACATGTTAGAGTGCATGTTTCCTTACCTGACTCAAGTCTCCTACTGGCGGCTCTGGGGGCGGGTAAGGGCTGTGGAGGTAAGGGGAAGGGTGTGAGGGGTGAGAGGAAGGAGGTGCAGGGGGCTGCTTGTTTCATTGCTGTGTTTATGGTGTTGCATGCCTTGGTGCGCTGAGGGTCACAGTACAAATGTTGCTTATCCAATAATGGGTTTTGCAGGATTCTTGACCAATGGATGCATTCCTGAAAGAGTGTGTTTCTCAAGATGGCGAGCAGAGAGCAGCTGGATGCGTGTATGAAAAATGCAAATACGTAGTCTTGATTCCATTTATGTCAACACAGAGTTTTTGAAAGAGAAATAACTTTTTAATCATGTAACTCCAAACGCACCAGCTTCAGTTTGAACTGCAGAGAAGAGGTTGTAGCGTGGCCAGTGCCCAACTTTGGAGCTGAGGAACCAGGTTAGGGGTTGGCTCAATATCCCAATATCCTAATTTCTGGTCTACTGACTTAATCTCCCTGTGCCTACAAACAAAATACTTGTCCTTTCTATTCATCCGAGCTGCTTACGAATGGACCCCTTTTATGTGCTGTTTGGTGCTTCTAGTTTACTCACAGGCAATTTATTAATTTGCAGTGATGGCTGTTGCACCATTTGCATTTATCTACAAAATGATATTTAATATTTGAGTTCATCGCGGTACATTCCTGGCACACCTACGCTTAGGAAAAGAAGGATTTATCTAAAACCGAAAGAAAGGATGGATTTAGGAAGTTTGGGTTCACTTATTAGTATCTAAAAATATCAGCACCGCAGGGCGCTTTGGGGTTTTTGGCGTGTACCCATCGTGTTGAGTCCTGCAGGGGAGGAGTTAAACAGTAGACCTAGTTTGCTGACTGCCCATGCTGGGAGTGAAAGCACATATTGTCCTATTCGGCTGATATATGTACGCCCAGCTAAGCAAGGTGTTGAATTCGAGGTTAGAAACCAAATTGCATTAAAATATATGCGGGAAATGATGAGTACTTCCTTCTGGCAATTGGTGTCAGATGCTGGCACCACGTGTATGGTTTGCTTGCGTTGTATGTTCATGGCAGCTACTAACTTTATTTAATTTTGTCTTATTAGGCAAAAATATTGGGCTATTCATACAGTCTAGTAGGAGACCCAGTGGGGGATGGGCAGGGAAAGGGGGGTTGTGATGGCCAAGGAAGTCTTTAGGTTTCCTTTTCCCACCCTTTGGTGTCTTATGCGTACTGAAGAGACCAGATGTTGGCATGGCCTCGGGAGTGGCTGAGACCTTCACCACCCTGCATCTAATCAGGGCTTGTGTTTAATGGGGAGTCCCAATATGCACAAAACTGTGACTGCTCTGCTAGAATATGCCTGGCCACTGTTGGGCGCTTTAGCAAGGGCTTGTTCTGTGACCATGTTACATCTAGCAAAAAGGGCGCCCAAACTAGTTGTAGTCTTGGAGTAGAATACTACCGCTCCCCAAATACCCCGACTCTAGGTCAGCTATTTCTGCCATCATCTATTGCATTGAGTGGAGATGTGACTATATGACCATAAAAAAAGTTTTTTCTTCAGTTTGTATTTGAACCAATGTATGTCTGTTTTCTCTGTAATGTTAAAATGGCATGTTTTGGAAAGGAGTGAAGATTGAGAGCTGAGTGACCACTCAGTCTCATTCTTCTTAAGCATGGATTGGACACATCTGCTTGTGGTAAAGCCCGGCATTGCCAAAGCCTAAACAAGGGAGTTCTTATTTTCTTGTGCTTATGGACGGTCCGAAGGCGTATGCACCTCTCTATGGCAACCAGCATTGAACACGGACCATTCCTCATTGGGGCCTTTGCAAAAGCTCAATAAATAGTTTGGGAGTCTCTCTAGAAGTGCAGTAGCCCTTACCTAGCTTTGTCAATTTGGAAGTTCCCTCACAACACTGGGGACAATTGGGTTGACTTGAGCTGAGCGTTCACTAGATACTTGTGACCTAATCTGCTCCTAGCAACCAAAAAATAAGGATATGTATAAGGAAGGAAAGTAACTAAACCCATTAAACCAGCAAGATAAAGAGCCAATGGGACATCAGTAGCCGGCTCCTTTGCCACAGTTTCAATGAATCTAGAGGTTTCTCTGACTATGCAGATGAGTGGGAGGTGTTAGGAAGGAAGGATAAACACAATGATAAGATCAGTTTGCTGAGGTGTAGCATTTTCCATTGTTTGGGTATTTATGAGTGACATTTAACAACCAAATGTGTGACGCTTAGAGTGGCACTCTTTGACAAGTAAAGCTAGCAATGAAGTCCATGGAAAGAGATAAATATCAGAAATTACATGTCTTGTGAGCAATAAAAATCTCTAAAGGAGTGCAAAACTGCTGCAAAGCATTCAATATTTTTCTAGTATTAGGCCGTACGCAGCGTGTCTTCGTCAGATGCCTTCCTGTTTAGCACTGTTTCAGGGTGGGCCAGGGGTTAGCCCATTAAACCGGGGTGGCTAGTTCTTTTGCAAATGGCTCTTCGCAGTAGTCAATAGTTTGACCCCGTATAGAGTGGGTCCGATATTTCATTCTAAAGGTGAATGTGCATTTATGGGCTTATTATCTCGCTGATGGAGGAAAGCATTACTGCCTTGCAAATGGCGGAGGTAATTAGCTTCTCTGAGTGAGATAACCAGTAATTGATGAATCCGGAATGCAGCACACCCAGAGTTCTGCTCCTTAAGTATGGGCCAATGGCATAAAGCAAGCCAATTCACCAGCTGTAGATAATTTAAAGAAAGGGCTGGGGTCAAAGTCTAGGTGTTTGGGTGATGAATTAAGCCTCTACCGCATCTTGGCCTTGGAAATCCCAAGTCAAATTCCTGCGGAATAGTGGAACGTCATGTTGTTGGAAAGCTGACTTTGTCTTTGCCTGAGTCTTATATATGCCTAGATGACCTTGGCAGGGAATGTCAGCAGGCTTCAAGGGCGGCATAATGCAGCAGTAACAGCATTATGCCCCAGATCAGGCACTGTGCATAGCTCAGCAAAGCCTACAGCAACTTTAAGCACCAGACTGTGTGCAATACGTGTCATGTGGCTTCACGGAAAGGTCATTACAGCGCTGTTCGGAGGAACCAGGGCTCTAAATAGACTAGTGGTCCAGCAAAATTTAGGTTTTAGGTCTCGCCTGAGCCAGCTTTTCTCAGTGCTACCAAAGCGGCCACCAGCTTGCAGTCACGAGCACAAGTGCGCACGCCACGCTCCGCCTCTCCATAACTGCTGTACACGCATCCCTTGTTTTCTTTCCCTTTCGCGCAAAGCGCGGGTGCCGCGATTATAGCAAAAGTAAAGAAATAGATATTTTTTCTATTTCTTTACTTTTGCTATAATCGCAGCACCAGCGCTTTACTCTTAACGTTAAAAGTAAACCGCGGGTGCCACGATTATAGCAAAAGTAAAGAAATAGAAAAAAACATATATTTCTTTACTTTTGCTATGATCGTGACACCCATGCTTTACTTTAAATGTTAAAAGTAAAGCGCGGTGCCGCGATTATAGCAAAAGTAAAGAAATAGATCTTTTTTTC
The DNA here is from genome assembly GCF_964261635.1 of Lissotriton helveticus. Taxonomy (NCBI): domain Eukaryota; kingdom Metazoa; phylum Chordata; class Amphibia; order Caudata; family Salamandridae; genus Lissotriton; species Lissotriton helveticus. The sequence goes on along the minus strand of NC_136069.1, from coordinate 245,327,508 downwards.
TATTTCTTTACTTGTTTTTTTCTATTTCTTTACTTTTGCTATAATCACTGCTCCTATTCAAAGTAAAGTGGCGGTGCTGCGATTATAGCAAAAGTAAAGAAATAGAAAAAAACATCTATTTCTTTACTTTTGCTATAATCGTGGCACACATGCTTCACTTTTAATGTTAAAAGTAAAGCGCGGGTGCCACAATTATAGCAAAATTAAAGAAACACTCTGCCATACTCTCCATTCTTGGCTAATAAGCAGTAGTCCTGTTTGTGTATATGCTTTGGGCTTCCTCCTGCTGCTGTGTGCTCTTAGTCTAGGCGCTATAATAAAGTTGTATGAATAATGCTAGTGAGTTGGGAACTTTCATGTTAATTTACATATTGACTCTGTGATGGGCAACCAAATATGGTGGTCTGGACTCATGAACTTCAACTTGGCTAAAGCTCAGTCGACCTCAATGTTTTGGAAACTATGTGAACATGAACTGTGTGAGCTGCTACCACCGCGATAAATTGTGTTCTCTAAATCTCTTGAGGCATAATTCCTCTGATTTGCCTAACCAGACATCTGATACAGGCCCCAAATGTGATGTTTGCTCCTAGCGTGACGCACAGACATCATGGCTGAAACACAAGGCGCACCATGCTACAAATAAACCATCGTCCACAACATCTTCTTGAGTATAACACATTCTATTGTTTATTGAATTGTAACCAGGTAACTGCAACTAAATAGGCCACAGACTCTTGATTGGCTTGAACGGTAGAGAGGTTAACCCTGATGTAAGTTAGGCTTGTACCTTACATTTGAGTGAAACCCTTGACTTATAAGGTCCCAAAAGCGAGACCTATTGGCTATGCCAAGGCTTGTTTTAATTGAATTGGCCTCTGGAGGATGTCTCTAGGGGCCCTCAGGGGGTGGTGGTTTTTCGCTGCAGCTTGTGGAATGCCGGTTATCTAGGAAGGTGACGCTTCTGCAAAAATTGTTGTTGTGAGTGTTGCAGTCGAATTTTGCTACTTGTATAATTTCCCATGAATTGACAATTTTCCCGGTCAGTCACACAGGCCAGGCTGGGCGGAATCTGGGACACCGCTATATTAAGACTCACACTCATTTGGAATTGAGGCCACCACTGGGGCGGCAAGGAGGGGTTAGCTGGGCCAGAGGCACAAGGGTCTGGCAGGTTGGGATCTGAAAGCTACAAGTACTAGGTGAGCTTGAATCTGTTGTAGGTATCTGCCTCTAACTCCTTACTCTTTTGTATTCTATGGTTGGCACAGGTGAAAAGTGAGAGGAGTTGAAACAGCAGCTAGACACGTCGTCCCCTTCTGTGGACGCGGAAGGGGTTACAAAGGTGCTGGTCTGGGAACACTTGTATGTGAGACATTGCTAAGGTAGAAGACGTGAGGAGTTTCGAACCGTAGCTGAACATCTCATAGCCTTCTGTGGACGCAGAAGGGGTAACAGAGGTGCTGGTGCAGGGCCACTGGTATATACGGTCTTGCTCAGGTGTCTATTTCACAGGTTGTTTTTACAATGGGGTGAGGGCGCGGGAAGCCGACTGATCCTGTTGGTTGTCAAGTAAGGCTGTCTGGGCCCATTTGAGAACTGAACTGGCAGACTTTTGTCCCCGGGGACTTACATTCCTGGGGAGTATCACAGATTATCCAGGCAGCAATAAGTTAACTGAGATCCAACAGAAAGGATTGGTTGCATGCGGTTATCTCCGCGATGGGCCGGCCATTGTAGCCAATTCAGGCATTATACACACGTTGCATTTGAGAGGTGGTTTTCGTTAAAGCATGCAGTGGCTCTGTGCAGCAGGTAAATAATAAGATGGGTAAGTGGTTTATGTTGGCAAGGTTGTTAGCTACTCCTCACAGTGCACCAAGGGTGAGCATATTGTGTTGCAAGACACCGTCCAATGGCATCAAAATGTTTTGGAGAATTAGCGCTCACGGTTAGCACTATGGTGGGAGGGAAGGCCAGATAGTAGGTAAGCAATGCTGGCCTGTGGCAGGTGAGGTTATTATTGATGGGACAGTTTGGGTCCATGTAAGGCCCCCTTTTAGACCAAAGTAACAGCGACATCAGTGGACTCTTCATGAGGTGCTGGCAGCAAGTCAAAAGAAGGTTGCAGTGGCGCAGGGGGTGGGCCGATTGTTGACACACAGCCCTTATCTCACACCCACCAATGCATGCGCAGTGGGAGCAAGCGAACACAGGCACTTGGGGAGAGGAAGATGGGTGTATGGAGGTGCCCGAGGGAGGCATCCTAGCGGGCTGACGGGCCCCCTACACAGGCACTCTCTGTATGGGAGATCGGTGGGTGGGGGTCCTCCCAAAAGGAGGGACCCATCCATGTCCAATGTGGTATTGGACAAGGGGGTCTCAGAGGAAGGGTCTCGGAACCAGTTGTGGTCTCACTTGGGGAACATGTTTGTAATGGATGCACAGAAACAATCTTTGTTATGGTTAGGGAACTCCCATGTATTAAGGCTATGACATAACTGTGTAAGAAAATGTCAACTTGTGGGTTTCTGAGCATAAAAAAATGACAATGTGTTTTTCTTGATTATATGTGTTAATAAATACGAATGGGGGTTTGCAACCCCTAGCCCAAAGAACTTGATTTTGTATTCATAGTCTCTTGTGAGGGGTGTGAAGGTGAGTGGGGCATTTAGGGAGGGGATTCCCTCAAGGGACATCGGCGTCTACCCACCAATATAACATGTTGGCCTCTCATCTCATCAATGATATCGATCATACTGTTTGAGAACATCTTTTCCATCTTACATTCGGAAAATAAAAGAAGCACATAGCTTTTTTTTACAATTGCTTATCTTTATGTGACTTTTCTGCCACTTAAAAAACAAGGCTTTTTTAGCAGACCCATTCCAGAGTAAAAGATGATTTCACACCATATTATCAATACAGAGCAGCCTTCTTTCTTTCACCAGGTGCTGAAAATAGGCCAATGGGCTGATACTACTTATGCAGAAAAAGCAGGCACTACCTATTCCTTTCTTATAGGATGATATTGGTTCCAATTTTAAAGAAGGCAAATATCCCCATTTTCTCAAACACCACCTACTCATCCCATATTGACACCATAATTTGACTCCTCCCACTCAAATACCATATTGCTTTCAATGACCCATAGGTGCCTATTAGAAAGAATACCTTTCAGAGTGGAATTGTATCAGACTCTGCAATTCCTACTTTAAAAGGAATAAGCATGTCCTTGGTATTTCTCTGGTTCTTGATGATCTCAGCCCATTGCCTGATTTCACTTTCCCGTTGACTCACCTCTTCAGGTCTGGCGTTATACTTCTAGCATAGTTGCTTATAGAGGCTTTCTGTCAGCCCTCTTTATACATTGGTTTGTGTCATTCTCATTCCAGCATACAACATAGGTCAATGGGTCAGCCCACTTCAGTCGTTGGCTAACTTCAGTATTAGTGACATTCTTTCAAAAAGAGAACATCTACACAAATAACTTAAATTCACTACCAGGAACTGCTATATCAAAGTGTGATTTTTTTATACCAATTTGTTTTTTCCTTTTTTCGAAGGTTTATTTTTTATATTGGCGAGGTCCCAGCAGTTCCTAAAAAATAAAGCTTTGCAAAAACCATAAAAAACAAGCATTGACAAAGCCAAAAGACTGACATCCAACAGCAGACCTAGTGGCTTTGCCAATGCTTGTTCTCCTTCACCCAAGGGAACACAATGCAACTCAATCTGTTGCATTGTCTCTTGAACACTGCACTTCCTGTTCATCATTCAGATTGTCCAAACATACTTTTTTGTTTATCATGAACCTGTTCTTAATTGAACAATTATCACATTCATTCTTTCTAAGTACTTCAAGAATTGATTAAAAGGATTTGCATTTTTTCTAAACTCCTGTGAGTGACAATACATTGATTCATTTTCCAGCAGTCTTTCTGTATTGCATCTACTAAGTTAAATTCTAACAAAGAGCTGTTCCCAGTTTACATATAGAGTGATATATATACATATAGAGTATATATATATATATATATATATATTACCTACTGGCGGTCGCCAGTAGGTATATATAGTTAGGATTTTTTCTCTATGGGATTTTTGAAAATTCTATGTCTAATAACTGGCGTTTGTGGACGGAATTGGCTGAAATTTTCAGGAAAATGGCACATTTTGTTTCTGAGCAGCCCTTAAAAATTTGGGGGGGGTTCGTCAAGGGGGGACCGAGAAAAAAGGGGGTCCCAAAACGTGTTTTTAACATTGAGTTTTCCATAGGGCGGTTGGCCTCACTTTTAGCCCGAACGGCTGAATGGATTTGCACGAAACTTGGCAAAATTGTAGGGACTGGTAGCCCGATGTGCCTTTTGTAGGTCTCAATATATGTGCTCCAGTGGATTTTGAGAAATTAACGTTTAAAAAAAGATATATATCTGTAACAGCGGACCGGGCAGCGTCCCAGGACGCGTACTTTGCGCGCAACGGAGCTTTGTGAAGCGAAGCTGATTGGTTCTCCGGCGTCTGTCAACATTCCAAACAGTCCGTAGCGGCCGCCATCTTGTCTCTCGGTAGGATCGAGAGACAAGAGGAGGCCAAAGCGAAGGGGCAAATGACCATAAGGGGGAATAGTAGATCCTCGCTGACCCCCTAGGTTTGATGTGGAGGTTTTAAAAGGGCCCCGCGGGGCAAAAAAAAAAAATAATAATAATAATCGAACGGCTGAATGGATTTGCACGAAACTTGGCAAAATTGTAGGGACTGGTAGCCCGATGTGCCTTTGCTAGGTCTCAATATATGTGCTTCAGTGGATTTTGAGAAATTAACGTTCAAAAAAAGATATATATCTGTAACAGCGCACCGCTTCGCGTACTTTTCGCGTTACGGAGCTTGGCGAAGCGAAGCTGATTGGCTCTCCGGTGTCTGTAAACATTCCAAACAGTACGTAGCGGCCGCCATCTTGTCTCTCGGTAGGATCGAGAGACAAGAGGAGGCCAAAGCGAAGGGGCAAATGACCATAAGGGGGCATAGTAGATCCTCGCTGACCCCCTAGGTTTGATGTGGAGGTTTAAAAAGGGCCCCGCGGGGCAAAAAAAAAAAATAATAATAATAATCGAACGGCTGAATGGATTTGCACGAAACTTGGTAAAATATTAGGGACTGGTAGCCCGATGTGCCTTTGCTAGGTCTCAATATATGTGCTTCAGTGCATTTTGAGAAATTAACGTTCAAAAACAAGATATATATCTGTAACAGCGCTCCGCTTCGCGGAGATAAAATTATATCTGTATTACCTAGCTGTTGCTAACACCAGTTAGCGACGGCTAGTAGGAGATAGCGACCATCTTGGGCCCCACTTTGCATGTGAGTGATATTTATCACTAATGACATGCAAAGTGGGCATGCCAAGATGTTAGCGACTGGAAACAGTCGCTAACATCGCTATCTCCTATTATCAACTTTTGGAAATATTCGAGATAAACGCGAATATCTCCAAAAAGTAACAGCTGCCCTGAGCAGTTCTTAGCCATGTTATGCAATGGGAGGTGGATAACATGGCTAAGAGCATTAGCTCGGTAATGCATGAATATCGCTGAGTTTTCAGCGATATTAATGCATTGCGGTCGTTTTTTATCGTATTTGCGATAAACCTTGATAATAGCAAGGTTTATCTGCGATAATTTCTGACGGTAAAAAAATCTTTGCAATGCATCGTTAGGGATAAATATCGCTTAACTTTGGTAATATGCCCCAACGTCTGTTAACGTTCGATTCGAAGGAAATCAGGAAGTGTTGAAAAACATTGTCTGCGCCATCTTGTCTTTTTTCAAATGCCACACTTTTGTCGTGCACGGCAGCCATTTTAGATGCCTTGACCAGACCCACTCTGTGCACGCTGTCGATCCTTAGCATGGCTCCCCACCCTCGCAAGCATCTCACCCAGGCAGTGGTCACCCCCGCTCTCTGTCTTATGCATGGGTAATAAACCTCCCCCCATCTGCGCTGCTCTTCCCTGAGAATCACACCCTGTGCCCGCCCGACACCTCCCTTTCGCCCTATTCACTACCGCACCCTCTGACACTCCTTTTCCTCTGTGTCCGATTGTCCAGGCCGGTCCTAGGCTATCAGCTAGCCCTGCAGATGTAGTTTATGGCCACAGCTGTAAAGAATCACCCCTCTTCAAAGGAGTTATAGTAGATCAAGGCCCACACTCGATGAGATCCGTCACAGCAGAAGCGTTGCTATTATCTGAAAACCATCCTGTATTGTGATTGGGGAGGGGACCGAGCGTGAAGCGGAAGATTCCAGGGATGACTCTTTGTACATCAAAGTTTTTACAATTATGTGTCACATTAAAAATATATAGCACTCCGACAAAGTAGTAAGATTATAAAACTTTAATAATTTATAAATATATACAAGAAAACAAAAATAGTAATAACATATAAACATTTTTAGGGAAAAACAACGAAGTAGCGGTCGGCTGTGCGAATAGTCCCAATGCAGCACAACGTCCAGATTTCCGGCGTGGGGCGTCGCGGGGGGTGGGTCATCAGTAGCAAACTGTTGTGCGAATAGTTCCAAGGCAGCAGAACGCGCCGAAATCTAGATGACACGAAAGTGATGTCTAGTAAGTTGCCACCCAGCAAATAACGGCGTGGGGCGTCGCGGGGGGTGGGTCATCAGTAGCAAACTGTTGTGTGAATAGTTCCAAGGCAGCAGAAGGATGGCACCAAGGTGATGTCCAGTAAGTTGCCGCACTGGTTTTGGTATCCTACAATGCTGCTCCGAATAACGGCGTGGGGCGCCCCGGGGGAGGCGGCGTGAACGGGCCTCTCCAGGTGGAGTGTCATCTGTTGTAGTGGGGCGCCCCTTTACCGTTTCAGTTGCCATTCCGTCCGTTTTTGGTCCACTGTGTCAAAAGCCGCAATTCAGCTGAGTTGCGCCCACTCTTGCGGTGCAGCGATAGGCGGCTGTCACAGGACTCTCAAAATGGCGGCAGGCTCTTTCCTCTTTGGGCCTGGTCCACTGAAATGGCCCTGGGACACCTTGGAAATCGGACGCTTGTCTGCTGGGTCTTGGACCCCATTCTCGAAAGCGTCCCCTCCGCCTTGAGAATTCATCAAAAGTTTTGGGGGCCCCGACTCCTGCAGGCTTCTGGTGGGGAGCGGCTGCCATGACTGCTCGCGGAATGACCACGACGGAGCTACGAGATGGTGGTGCTCTCATGCTGACGCCAGTTTAGTCTGAAACATCCAGAAACAAGGTGGGGCTTTCATCGTTTGGGAAAAGAAAAAAAACGTTTTCATCCAATGAAAAGTGTTGTTTTTAGGTCATATGATCAAGCCTTCCATCATTAGGAAACCAAAAGTAAAATGAACCAATGAAAAGTTTTATAAACAAGTCACATGACCTGTTATGCGGCATAGGGTATAAAATGCGGAGAAAATACGTTGGCACGTGAGGCGGCGTCAGTAGCGGACCGATGTGCGAATAGGCCGAAGGCAATACAACGCGCCAAGATCCGGATGGCACCGAGGTGGTGTCCAGCAAGTTGCAGCACTGGTGTGGCCATCCTACAATGCTGAAAGTCGGCGTGGGGCGCCCCGTTGGCCTGTGAGTTTGCGTCAGTAGCGGACCGATGTGCGAATAGGCCGAAGGCAGCACAACGCGCCAAGATCCGGATGGCACCGAGGTGGTGTCTAGTAAGTTGCCGCACTGGTGTGGCCATCCAACAATGCTGAAAGTCGGCGTGGGGCGCCCCGTTGGCCTGTGAGATGGCGTCAGTAGCGGACCGATGTGCGAATAGGCCGAAGGCAGCACAACGCGCCAAGATCCGGATGGCACCGAGGTGGTGTCTAGTAAGTTGTCGCACTTCTGTGGCCATCCTACAATGTTGAAAGTCGGCGTGGGGCGCCCCGTTGGCCTGTGAGATGGCGTCAGTAGCGGACCGATGTGCGAATGGGGCCAAAGGCAGCGCAACAATATTTTCTGACTGACACCACAAGGCGCTGAGATGCCAAGATCCGGATGGCACCGAGGTGATGTCTAAGTTGCGGACTGATGTGCGAATGGGGCCAAAGGCAGCGTAACAATATTTTTTGTATGGAAGATGCCACTAGGCGTTGAGATGCCAAGATTCGGATGGCACCGAGGTGATGTCTAGCAAGTTGCTGTACTGGTGTGGTCATCCTACAATGCTGAAACTCGGCGTGGGTCGCCCCATTAGCCTGTGAGATGGCGTCAGTAGCGGACCGATGTGCGAATAGGCCGAAGGCAGCACAATGCGCCAAGATCCGGATGTCACCGTGGTGGTTTCATAGTTGAGAGGCACTTCATCTGCAGTGGGGCGCCGAGATCCGGATGGCACCGAGGTGATGTCTAGCAAGTTGCTGTACTGGTGTGGTCATTCTACAATGCTGAAAGTCGGCGTGGGGCGCCCCATTAGCCTGTGAGATGGCGTCAGTAGCGGACTGATGTGCGAATGGGGCCAAAGGCAGCGCAACAATATTTTCTGAAGAGAAGACACCAAAAGGTGCTGAGATTCCAAGATCCGGATGGCACCGAGGTGGTGTCTAGCAAGCTATGCAGTTGAGTTGTGTGCGCACTTGCGGCGAATAGGTCGAAGGCAGCATAACAATGTTTTTTGAATAGAAGACACCACAAGGCGTTGAGATTCGGTTACCACCGAGGTGATGTCTAGCAAGTTGCCGCACTGGTGTGGCCATCCTACAATACTGCTCCGAATAACGGCGTGGGGTGCCCGAAGGGGGGGGGAGCCGGCGTGAATGGGCCTTCCTAGGTGGAGGCTCGTCTGCTGTAGTGGGGCGCCCCTTTACCGTTTCAGTTGCCATTCAGCTGAGTTTCGGCTGCTCTTGATGCTACAGCGACAGGCGGCTGCAAGAGGACTCTCAAAATGGCGGCCTGTTCTTTGGATTTGGGCCTGGTCCACTAAAATGGCCCTGGGACACCTTAGAACTCGGACGCTCGATTTTTTTTTCCTTTCCTGTACATGCAAAAAAAGGTAAATGCCCGGTACGTTACACGCTTCATCTGCCACGATGAACTCTCCAGAGGAACCGAAAAAAAATATAGTTGTGGTAACTATACCATGCATCGTCATATGGAGAGGTGGCACCAATTAATTATAGTGCTGCATAAAAGAGAGATTTGGAGGAGAACCCCTGACCTGCTAGTACATTCATCAAAGAAGTGGCACTGAGTGCTTCAGAGGCAAGGGAAACGGTCCCAAATATTTAGAAGAACTTTGGAAAGATTAAAATGACATGTTTAGATTGTGGCAAATTAATTTCATGTGGACAGATGAGTATTACTCTAATAAATACAGCATATAAACATCATCATAGTCGATGGTTGGTAGAGACATTTTGACTATATCCTGGACCTGCCCGTCCTCGCCCAAAATGGCGCCGGAATAAATGGGACTCGTAACTCCTTGTTGTGTACTGGTTGCAGAACCTTGAAATCACGTATGCAGTTTTGAAGCACATGGCGGGCGGGGACGAGAATAGATTGAATATTTCGACATCTCTATTGATATTAAGTTGTGATGTGTTATTGATTACTGTACTGTTGAAAGTTCGAATTAACGTCACCCATGGTACTTGCCCGCAAATGTATATCTAGATAATTTTATTGTAACTGGCCCTGTCGTATTTTAATTATAAAATGTACGTCCACCGATTCCGTAACTGTTAGACACCTTAGTTCTTGCAACCTAATGGCCCGCCCGTTACGTTCCTCTACAGTGTAAATGTCTATTCATCATATACGATTACAGTTTGCTCTGTGGCAGGCCCACGTGGTTATAGGCTCGTATTTGTATAATGAAATTTTCACAATAAAGGTTTTTAAAAGAAAACATGGTAGTAGTATATACATTGGTAAAGTTTTTAATAATAGTGACTGTTTTAGAATCATTAAAAGGCAAGTGAAATAAAGCAGACCAATTACATGAAGGGTAAAAGGTATAATACGAAGGAACGCAGTAAAGATAAATGGTCAAGGGCTGTTGTGTTTTCTATTCCTGCAACATAAAGTGATCGATAAGAATCTCATATTCAGGCGTATCGGCGACTAAGACAGCAGGTCGACCCTCTTTTGCTCAACGGCTCCGTCATGGGACGAAGAAACGCTCTTTTTCTCGAAAAAAGAATATATTTTACTTGCAGGACAGTTGTAAAATTTCCGGGAAAGTACATTAGCCTGGAACATTATAACATATATTTAAGAAAAAATAATGTTCGGAAGTAATGAAAAGCGTAATTTTTAGGTCATATGACCAAGCCTTTCATCATTACAATAAGAAAAGTAAAATGAACCAATGAAAAGTTTTATTAACAAGTCACATGACTTGTTATGCTTACGTTACGCGCTGCGCGCCTCGGATGACTTCCGGATGCGCTAACGCGGCGCGTCATATGACGCATTACGCGACAACGCAGGTCCAGAATATAGTCAAAATGTCTCCACCAACCAGCGGTCGGAACACAACCCCTTTCAGCAGGCTAAATAGTTCTGTTAAATGACAACAGAAGGGACAGGCAACAAGAACCATCAGTCAAAGAGGGGAGGGCTAGTTCTTCTCTACCGGGTTACATTGGGGCGCTACCGGAACTGATCGAATTGGTAGTCTACAGTGTTTCTGGATGTTTCAGACTGAAGCTGGGGTTAGCATGAGAGCAGCACCATTTCGTAGCTCCGTCGTGGTCATTCCGCAACCAATCATGGCAGCCGTTCTTTATCGTTATTTTGGGCGGGGTGGGTGGCGGAGCCGAGCTGTTTTGCAGCCATCATTGTGTGGAGTTCAGTTCATCTCACTAGTTTTGTATTTGTCATGAGGGGTTGTTCCTAATGTTTCTATTTTAGCGAGGTCAAAAAGAGATCCCATTAGTGGCCTACTGATTTTGCTCGATTCCTTTTCTTTTTTTTTACACGATTTTTCGTTATCTGCAAAGACTAAACAGAGTATTGCGACTCTGTGTTTGTTTGTAAATAGAGAATGAACCAAAGAGAACTAATTCTAAAACAGTAAATACTTGGATAACAATCAATCAAATGGAGAGAGAAGCAGGCACGACGGATTACAACGGGGGCAAAGGCCTGCGTTAACTACCTTTCACTATCTGCAAAGAGAGAGTACTCCTAATAGAAATGAGGGGGGGGGGGCACCATTCAAAGCAGATCAGTGTGCATAAACACGAAAATGTTTTCACTTACCACGTACTTGACATTCGACAGCTTATGATATTTGCTATTAAAAAACCATTGAAATTCACTGAAAAAACCATAGGTTATAGACCATATATAGTTAGGAATTAGCATTTACAAAACCTTGAAAATTCACTGAAAAAACCATAGGTTATAGACCATATTTAGTTAGGAATTAGCATTTAAAAAACCTTATTTTACTCACAAAAAACCATTGAAATTCCATATATAGTTAGTTGCACTAACTATATATTGTGCACCCGCAATCCACTGCTGATCATGTCACATATTACATAATTCATGACATGGTCAGTGACATCACTGATGACATCACTGATGACATCTCAAATGACATCACTGATGACATCACTGATGACATCTCATTTGACATCATTCTTGTGCTAATACGATAAACCTCTTCAGACTCTAATATAACCTTAGATACACTCAGTGTATACAGACACTCACACACTGCCACTCATCCATGGAGTTACTCACACACCCAGTCAGTCATGCAAAGAAACAATCTCACCTCCATTTCTTCAACTATACAGTTAAACACACCTTACTTATTGAAACATATACTAACACATATTTACTCTCTTATACAATCCCTGATACAAGTTCACAATGATCGATACAACCACTCACTCATTCAGTGGCTCTCATGCACAGTTATTTATATATGCCAACTCTCACATGTACTGTGTTTTACATATGTACTTACTATGACATGTAGCATTGAGATATCCATTCACTCATCAATACACTCATGCACACAGTCAACTGCCCATGTAGCTGTTTCCACATGCACTCTTGAACTCATACACCTAGTGAATAAACTGCTCACACATCTATGCATAGAGTCACACACCTTCCAGCCACCCCCACACAAACTCAATCTCCCATAGAAATACTTGGGCAACCAATTAATAACACATATAGCCTCTCGTATAGCTAATGATGAACACATGCAGCAGTTTACAGAACAACAGACATAATGATGCACAAATTAAGACAGTTTAGTTACTAACCCATGCATTCAGTGAGACACATTTAATCACTCACTCATACAGTCAGTCACGCACCTACTAAATCCTTCATCCAGACACTTATACATCCACTCATTCTTCAATATGTAAGACATATTTTAACTTTACAGAAACATACAGTCACTGGATGTTGTCATCAGTGATGTCATCAGTGATGTCATTTGAGATGTCATCAGTGATGTCATCAGTGATGTCACTGACCATGTCATGAATGATGTAATATGTGACATGATCAGCAGTGGATTGCGGGTGCGCAATATATAGTTAGTGCAACTAACTATATATGGAATTTCAATGGTTTTGTGTGAGTAAAATAAGGTTTTTTAAATGCTAATTCCTAACTATATATGGTCTATAACCTATGTTTTTTTCAGTGAATATATATATATATATATATATATATATATATATATATATATATATATATATATATATATATATATATATATATATATATATTTATTTAATATATTTCCCTCACCCTTGTAATGATTTCTCTTTCTGTATAAAAATATTTCTATTCTCTTCAGTTCTCTTCAGTTCTTATATTTGTTTGTGTGCCTGGATCATATAGCTATTGAAACTTTCTACAAAACTGGTAAATAAGGTGCTACCAGTGGCTGCAGTGAATACAATATGTCACCTACATTCGGCCCTTCTGAGATTCCTAATTATCTTTCAGTTTCTTTTTTCATTTTTATATCCGAGGAAGCGTCTGCAGCATAATCAGTATCATATTCCTGCCCATGAACTGGAGCAGCAGGAATATTGCCAATTCTTAAATGGCACTGAAAAGATGGAAATTGTGTTGCCCCCCCTTAGGACACTTTGCTATTAGCATGTCAACTGTTATTTTTCTTCCATCAATATCACCTCCAAGAACAACACATTTGTGATTTCTTTCTGAGTGAATAATTTATCCTGCAGAGTTGAATTTAGATTCTAGAGCACTTAATGTACTTTCGATTTCACAGTGCTATCCCTTTTGGGAGCCTCTTCTGAAACAGAAAAGGCGTCGTGAGCCATATCAATTCTTTTGCCTTTGATAGATCTGCCAAGGTTTCGTTTATTTTTTGTTGTGATTTCCATACCTGTTGTTATCTTGAATCCTCCTCATTAGCTCATGCACCAGATGCCCACAGCCAATCAGTTTACAGAATGACCCATATGTAAATGAAATTACAATCATGTCCTTCAGTGTTAATAAAGTTACAAATGCAAAGTCAGTCCACGATTCCTGTTGGATATATGCTAGTTCATGTCATTTATTAAAATAAGCCTCCTTCCTCCAGTGCAACTATCAATGATGAGGCCTATTTTGTTTCTGTGTAGGTATAGGTACTCAAAAAGTGCCATTCTAACACTAAGCAAAGCAATGATCTTCAGAGAACAGGAGGGTGTACAGTGTTCATCAACAATAGCCATGGGTTTGAAGTGAGAGAGGTTAATTGCAGATGACTTTCCCTTGAAAGTGTGATCATTAGATCTTTCCTGGAGTGATGTTGGTAGTTGTGTCTGGATTAAAAGTACTTGAAAAATCATATTTCGACTTGCAGACCATGTTAGAATTTCACCTTAGAATGTGTTTAAACTGCTGCAGAAAATGTTTTCGCATAAAAAATGACACAGAAAAATGCATCCGCTCCATAACGTGAAAGAATCCTTCTAATGTATAATGAATAATCACAAAATATTTCATAAATAATTAGTATGTAGAAGAAACGTATTTGCTAGTAGGAAATGGAAAAATATAAAGAAAACATTTTTGTACTTAGCTATCATTCTTAAATGTGCACTTTTATTTAGGCCTAAAAGCCTTTTCTCTTGACTCTTGTTCAGAGCTTAATAAACAATTATTTAGAACATTTTGCCTAGCACCAGCAACTTGCTTAAAAATGTGCTGACTTCAAACTCATGTTTCCTACGCTTCATCACACGATTAGGTCACCCACCATTCACAGAATATTATTGCTAGTTTTCCCTATCATATCTGACTTGCTTTGCATTCACAATGAACATAGTGTGCATCTTTTAGCTTAGGTAAGAAGGTTCTCATGAGAACTTTCCTCCATGTAACAAGGTCCAGAAATAATGTTTTACACTTAGAGGCTGATTACGATGTCGGGTGAACGATACTGTTTCAGGATCTGACAGACCTCCAGTCGGTGGTCCCGACACTGCTATTACAATGCGACAGCACATGGTGCGGTCACATACTCCCATTTCTCTATGGGACCTTGTGCTGCAGCCATAAACTGTTTTTACACAGGACAGTGGTCCCTAGACAATTTTAATTTTCCAAAAATAAATATAGGCTAAATAGACACTATATTCATTGTCCAGCCGGACAGTTTTAATTTCAGATGAATAAAATATACAAAAGATCCAGTGTGATTACAGCAGGACAACAGCCGATGTCTAACTAGCACACTTAGGAAGGGGACAGACAAGAATATTTGAGGCAATTTAACCAGTCTGTGTATTAAAATTCACAATCAGACAATATGAATTGCACACTATTGCTAGCGTTATTTAGCACAGTTCTTACACATATAGTGTGACAAAGTCGACGACGTTTCGAACCTATTAATTATTCAAAGTTCATCTTCAGGACATTAAATATATGCCTTCTTGTTTAAAAAGTCACGGTGAACTTTTTTAGCCCATACTATGGGCAACAATTGCCACAACATATAATAATACAAAGGCAAGGGAAAAAGAGAGGAGGGAAAAACAGAATACACAAATTAGGGCATTTTTTCAAAAATCGGAAGAAAATTTGATCACACATTTAATAGGATAGGTTACTTATAACCCAGAGATGTTTGACCCCTAGCAATCAATTGTGCCAGTTTCAAACTACACTTTCAATTATAAACGTTAAAAATGTATTAATTCAACAGACATATTGGTGCAACAAGTGAAGTAAAAAAATATATAAATAGTGCCCAGTACATCCGGTAAAGTAGGTAAAGGGCCACCCAGCGGGAGAGGTGATATACAGCGAGAGAAGTTATATAATCGCCGACGGGTGAGTTCTCAAGGGGTATGTGACACGCAAGGTGCAAACAAACCCCATAGACCAGAAAGCCTACACCTCAATAAGTAATGGTTAAGGCATAGCGGTGGAGGTACCTGTAAGGCTTATATGAAAGCCGTAATCTTAGATGTTAATATTTGGTCCGCCTAAATCAGATAAGGATAGAATTAATGAAGGAGTTGGCCATAGCGCAAAGAGAATGTAAAACCCACAACCTTGCTTACCGAATTTAGGGCAAGACTGTGGCAATACGATGTGAAGGTTGCTAAAATGGGAATAAAGACGTAATTAGCAGCCCGTATTAAGCTGGAATAACCGGGGTAAGGAACTAATCACAACCCGGACGTGCAGTTACAATAAATATGCAGGGAAAAGGGCCGTCAATGCGAGCCTCGTCCACGGGAAGAGTCACCCACACAGCCGTGCAGGTCGGTAATCAGGAAGTAGAAATCACGGGGGCATGTTATACCCCGTCAACCAACCACTCGAGTGCTATACGCGGCCATTTTGGGACAGTCAGGAGGCAATTGCAAATAAAGAAAAAGCCAACAACAGGCTTTTATGCATACTATAGCGCGGGTATATTAAAGCGACCAACGGGCATTCCATGATTAAGAGGCGAGTGATAAATAAATCAGACCTCGCATAGTGAATTCTGTAACGAAGAAATTTAAATAGTGCATCACAATGAAAGACCAGCCAACAGCCACAACCAGTGCTGTTGGCAGACATATTGGAACGGTCAAAAAGGCAGATTACATGCAATATAATCGTGACAAAATAAAGCCAGATAAAAGGGTATTGTGCACACATCGTGAATTACATTAGAGAGGGGTGGTTTAAAGATTCATATTGAATTAATTAGGCACAAAGATGTACAATTCTATTTAGAACCATAGTGCGAGGAATAACATTTGTTGGGGACCACATAACTACAATTAGCCAATTCCCCAGTCGGAATTTCAGTTCTAGAACAAAGTCAGTATCAATTACCGATGGTATACAGAGTCAACCGTTGTGGTACAAGCTCACACATTATTTCAAGACTACAACACCCACATTATTTGAGACAGCTTCCAATGTATAATTCAAAGTAATGACGTCCAGTACTTAGCCCGGTTGAGACCATTATGAATATTTTTAGTCCTGAGTATCCAGGGGAGTTCTTCCTTGTTCAGAAGTTGCTGCACATTGGCCCCTCTTGGAGGTATTTTAATTGTGGAGATGATAGTCCATTCAAAATCCAATTCTGTGTGAGCCAATGCAGTGAAATGGTCAACAAGTGGTGCGTTGGGCGTCTTGCAACGTATATGACTTCTATGCTGACACATCCTTAGTCGTACTTTTTGGGTGGTCTGACCTATGTATATCTTTGCACATGGACAGAAGATAGCATAGATAACATTTACGCTGTTACAGTTTGTAAAGTGTCTACGTACAGATTTAACATCCTCATAGATAAATTCCTTACCCTCTATGGTGGTACTACACAAAGAACAATTGCCACATTTTACATGGCCTGTCAATCGTGGAAAGACCCATAGATCATCTAGTGTTTCAATGTTGTTTGCAGAAGGTAAAGCGGCACTCACTAAGTGGTCTCGAATATTCTTGGATTTTCTAAAGGCAAACAATGGTTTGTCCACATTGAGCACTCCTGCATTTACAACTGGCCAGTGTTTCTTGACACTCTTTGTAATCAAATTAGATGCAGGGGACAAGGTGGTGACACACACTAGTCGATTTTCAATGGTTTTAACTTTTGGTTCTAGTAAGATGTCCCTGGGACAATACCAGGCTCTTTTGAGCAAGCTCCGGATGAGTTTGTGGGGATAACCTTTTACCCTGAGTTTAGAGCTAAGGCATCGTGCTTCACAGAAATAATCCTCCTTCATATAGCAATTCCTACGTAGCCGCAGGAACTGAGAATATGGAAGAGAATCACGTAATGCACGCGGATGATGGCTTTGATAACTTAGCAGAGTATTGCGCTCGGTAGGTTTTCTGTACAATCCTGTGATAAGTCTCCCTTGATGGAACTGGATGTTGAGATCCAAGAAGGCAATAGAAGAATAACTGGTGGATAGGGTATATGTAAGACCGCTGCAATTACTGTTTAGCCAATGTAAAAATTGGTTAAGAAGAATTTCCGAATCTTGCCAAATTAAAAAAATGTCATCGATATACCTCTTCCATAGGGCAATGCCACTATGAAAGGGGTTAGTCGAAGTCAGAATACGGCCACATTCAAGATGATCCATATACAAAATAGCCAGATTGGGGGCAAAAATTGCCCCCATGGAAGTCCCCTTGATCTGGCCATAGTATTGGTCATGAAAAATAAAAAAGTTTTTAGTTAAACAAATTTCTAGTAATTGCAAAATAAAAAGGGTGGCAATCAGTTGTGGCCGGGGACGTCTGTCAAGGACTTCTTGAATGACCAAGATGGAGTCATTCTGAGGGATGTTGGTATATAATGACTCCACATCCAGAGTACAAAGTACTCCGGATGTGGGGTCATATGGAAGTTCCTCAATGATATTTATCATGTGCATACTGTCACAAATATAACATTCAGTGACAGGCACGAAATCCTTGATAAAGTAATTAACAAAAAGACCAAGAGGCTCTAGAACCGAGCCACAACCAGATACTATTGGCCGTCCAGGAGGTTTTGCAGTGTCTTTATGAATTTTCGGTAAGGTATAAATTACCGGTATTCTGGGTTTTTTTTTGTTCAAGAACTGATGTTCATTACGACTAAGGAAGCCAAGTGCAAGGCCATCATCAGTAACTTGAGTTATGAGTTCCTGAATTTCTTTGGTTGGATGTTTTGGTAATTTACAGTAATGTTCCTGATTGTTCAATTGGCGTAGGACTTCTTTCTTATAGATATCAATATTCTGCAAAACAATCCCACCGCCTTTATCGGCCGGCTTGATTATCAAATTGGAATTGGTTTTCAAGCTGGCTATGGCTTTCTTCTCATCCATGGAGATGTTGTAAGGGACAAAGGATCGACGGTTTTCTAATTCAGAAATATTTTTCAACACCAATTTCTCAAAGGTCATAATTTCTACAGGAACCATATTAGCAGAAGGCAAGAAGGTCGATGGCGGCCTAAAAGGAGTTTTAGATGGAATTAGTGGCTTAGGATTTAATGAGAAAAATGCATGTAATCTCAACTTACGAAAAAATCTCAGTAATTCAGTTTGGATTTCTAAGAAGTTAGGACGAACAGTAGGCACAAAAGAAAGCCCTTTACTCAATTTAGACAACTCATTGCAAGATAATAAATGGTCAGTGAGATTAAAAATTGGAAGAGTATTATTAACAGATGTGGAATCAGGCATGCCTATTGTGATATCAACCATAGTGCTACTCTGAATTACCACTGGTAATGCTGGCGGCGAGTGTTGCGTTCGCCTGGAGGGTAGGGCCATCGTTGTGGTTGTTTGGCCTTGCCTCTCTTGGACGGCTCCTGTTGGCCTCGAGCTAAAAAAGAAATTCTGTTTGAGGGCCCAGGGGGATCACTTTGGTCAGAGCTGTCTGATGACTCCGCCGAAGTAACAGAAAATCCTAACAATGTTTGTCTCTTATTATAGCGACCCCAGGGTCTCTGATTTTGATTCTGATTATAGCCACTATAGGCCTTATTAGTGTAAAAGTCTTTCAAGAGATAAGGATAAGTCCTTTCTTGAGAATAATTTTTGATATCCTTTTTGACCTTAGTACATTTCTTATTCTGTTCAATCCTATGAAATTCCTCAACTGTTTTACCAATTTTTTCAAGAAGTTTTTTACAATCAGGGACTATGCCTTTATCATTGATCAATTTTTCAAGGTCAGTAATTTCCACATCAAGTTTCTTAAGTTCCTCTGATGCAATATCAATACCCAGCACCATCCAATGTCTTGATGCCGTTGTACTAATATAGCTAAAGCCATTCAGATATTTGGGGTTATCGGTGAACACCCCAGGCACATTGCGAATCTGAAGCCCTAATGGGATAATATTGGCTTTTAGGTAGGCTGTAAGCAGAAGTTTCATTAATTCCAGCCTAACAACTTGCTTTTTGGTTTTCTCTAGTTGGTCGCCAAGACTGGTGCTTTGTGCAGCTGGAATATCAGCAGTATCTGTTAGTAATGATGGACCCTCACATAGTTTATTTATGTAGTCCTCAATGTACAAGGGTGTGTGATCAGACATGCCCACAAAAAACCTTAGTGAGTGATAAAAGAAAAAAGAAAAGTGCACTAGGGAGACAAAAGGGGGACCCGCTTGAGGAAGAGGGGTAGGGTTGCTGAACCCTTGCAATCAAGCGATTGCGCTACATATCATTTAATTACACAAGGGAACCCAAGGAAGCAATATGCTAGGGACCTTAGGGAGTTATATCTTTACACAGGACAGTGGTCCCTAGACAATTTTAATTTCCCAAAAATAAATATAGGCTAAATAGACACTATATTCATTGTCCAGCCGGACAGTTTTAATTTCAGATGAATAAAATATACAAAAGATCCAGTGTGATAACAGCAGGACACCAGCCGATGTCTAACTAGCACACTTAGGAAGGGGACAGACAAGAATATTTGAGGCAATTTAACCAGTCTGTGTATTAAAATTCACAATCAGACAATATGAATTGCACACTATTGCTAGCGTTATTTAGCACAGTTCTTACACATATAGTGTGACAAAGTTGACGACGTTTCGAACCTATTAATTATTCAAGGTTCATCTTCAGGACATTAAATATATGCCTTCTTGTTTAAAAAGTCACGGTGAACTTTTTTAGCCCATACTATGGGCAACAATTGCCACAACATATAATAATACAAAGGCAAGGGAAAAAGAGAGGAGGGAAAAACAGAATACACAAATTAGGGCATTTTTTTAAAAATCGGAAGAAAATTTGATCACACATTTAATAGGATAGGTTACTTATAACCCAGAGATGTTTGACCCCTAGCAATCAATTGTGCCCGTTTCAAACTACACTTTCAATTATAAACGTTAAAAATGTATTAATTCAACAGACATATTGGTGCAACAAGTGAAGTAAAAAAATATATAAATAGTGGCCAGTGACATCCGGTAAAGTAGGTAAAGGGCACCCAGCGGGAGAGGTGATATACAGAGAGAGAAGTGATATAATCGCCGACGGGTGACTTCTCAAGGGGTATGTGACACGCAAGGCGCAAACAAACCCCATAGACCAGAAAGCCTACACCTCAATAAGTAATGGTTAAGGCATAGCAGTGAAGGTACCTGTAAGGCTTATATGAAAGCCGTAATTTTAGATGTTAATATTTGGTCCGCCTAAATCAGATAAGGATAGAATTAATGAAGGAGTTGGCCATAGCGCAAAGAGAATGTAAAACCCACAACCTTGCTTACCGAATTTAGGGCAAGACTGTGGCAATACGATGTGAAGGTTGCTAAAATGGGAATAAAGACGTAATTAGCAGTCCGTATTAAGCGGGAATAACCGGGGTAAGGAACTAATCACAACCCGGACGCGCTCTTACCATAAATATGCAGGGAAACGGGCCGTCAATGCGAGCCTCGTCCACGGGAAGAGTCACCCACACAGCCGTGCAGGTCGGTAATCAGGAAGTAGAAATCACGGGGGCATGTGATACCCCGTCAACCAACCACGCGAGTGCTATACGTGGCCATTTTGGGACAGTCTGGAGGCAATTGCAAATAAAGAAAAAGCCAACAACAGGCTTTTATGCATACTATAGCGCGGGTATATTAAAGCGACCAACGGGCATTCCATGATTAAGAGGCGAGTGATAATTAAATCAGACCTCGCATAGTGAATTCTGTAACGAAGAAATTTAAATAGTGCATCACAATGAAAGACCAGCCGACAGCCACAACCAGTGCTGTTGGCAGACTTATTGGAACGGTCAAAAAGGCAGATTACATGCAATATAATCGTGACAAAATAAAGCCAGATAAAAGGGTATTGTGCACACATTGTGAATTACTTTAGAGAGGGGTGGTTTAAACATTCATATTGAATTAATTAGGCACAAACATGTACAATTCTATTTAGAACCATAGTGCGAGGAATAACATTTGTTGGGGACCACATAACTACAATTAGTCAATTCCCCAGTCGGAATTTCAGTTCTAGAACAAAGTCAGTATCAATTACCGATTGTATACAGAGTCAACCGTTGTGGTACAAGGTCACACATTATTTCACACCCACAACACCCACATGATTTGAGACAGCTTCCAATGTATAATTCAAAGTAATGACGTCCAGTCCTCAGCCCGGTTGAGACCATTATGAATACTTTTAGTCCTGAGTATCCAGTGGAGTTCTTCCTTGTTCAGAAGTTGCTGCAAATTGGCCCCTCTTGGAGGTATTTTAATTGTGGAGATGATAGTCCATTCAAAATCCAATTCTGTGTGAGCCAATGCAGTGAAATGGTCAACAAGTGGTGCGTTGGGCGTCTTGCAAAGTATACGACTTCTATGCTGACACATCCTTAGTCGTACTTTTTGGGTGGTCTGACCTATGTATATCTTTGCACATGGACAGAAGATAGCATAGATAACATTTATGCTGTTACAGTTTGTAAAGTGTCTACGAACAGATTTAACATCCTCATAGATAAATTCCTTACCCTCTATGGTGGTACTACACATAGAACAATTGCCACATTTTACATGGCCTGTCAATCGTGGAAAGCCCCATAGATCATCTAGTGTTTCTATGCTGTTTGCAGAAGGTAAAGCGGCCCTCACTAAGTGGTCTCGAATATTCTTGGATTTTCTAAAGGCAAACAATGGTTTGTCCACATTGAGCACTCCTGCATTTACAACTGGCCAGTGTTTCTTGACACTCTTTGTAATCAAATTAGAGGCAGGGGAAAAGGTGGTGACACACACTAGTCGATTTTCAGTGGTTTTAACTTTTGGTTCTAGTAAGATGTCCCAGGGACAATACCAGGCTCATAAACTGGCCGCACCACAAGGTTCCATAGAGAAATGGGAGTTTCTGTTAATCCCTGCACCGAGGAGGTGTCTGCCACAAGGTACAGGGATTATGAGGGGGGCACACAACTGGAAGCCACAGGTAGGAAGGGGGCCCTAGCAGTCGCTTTCCAACAGGCTTTCCATGTTGGGCTTTCTGACATGGAAAGCCTGTGGGAAACCGACATCGTAATCCTGACACCAGAAAAGCCCTCTTGAAGGGATTACATTCCGGTTCCAACTGAACGACGAGCTCCTTGAGCCAGTTGAAAGCCAGCCGGAATGACTGTCCGGTTTCACTTCTGACTGGTGTCATTGTAATACGGTGGTCGAAAGTGAAACCTATGATGTCGGTCGGAAAGCCTACGACCACACGTCGGAGGCTTTCTGACCGGCATGATAAAGTCTTTCCCGGCATGAATTTTTATTGTGGAAATCAAGAGAAGCAGCATCAAAAGTTTACAAAACATTTGACTGAGCGGTTTCCATTGGACAAAAGGACCTAACGTCTAATACATTTTGATACATTGTTGTGTGGTTTTATATTAATGAGTGCTCCTAGCTAGTTAGTTATTTAGACTCTCACAGAATCAGACCCCTTTTCTGCCTTGCAACTCTTCTACGAGACAGTTGATCTTATTCCTTTGTTGCATACAGCTACTGCTAAAGGTGATTTTATTTTATTTTCCCAAGGACCCTATCCCTGATTAGTGCTACTGCAAAGATCATTTTATTATTGATGGTAGCTACTGTATCTGTAAGGAACGGCTGAGTTTCCAGAACAACTTTTTGAAGTTCTTCTTATATTTTAAATCTTGCTCTTTTCCAAAAATGACTCTTCATGAGTCCTACTTAGGGTAGGTTAGGCTCTTTAGCTAGCTTAGTGACAATTTTCCTTAATGGAACACTTTGCATTTGATTTATGCTGTCACTAATCAATCTTTTATCAATCTTTCTGTAAATTGACTAATCTGAATAAAGATAACAAAAACAATACTAATCCTTTAAGATAAATGAAAGGCATTGAATCTTTACCAACCTCTCATCATTGACTGAACCTTAATATTCTGAAAGTTGAGGATATATACATAGTTTATTTTCTTGTTTCAGCTCCATGCGTCATTAAAAATGGTGGAAAAGGTCCAATGACCTTTTTAAGGGCCATCAGGGTTTCCCAAAGGATGACATCTGTAAGTTGGGTATTTAGTCTTCAATACTATTCTTGGCTAATCCTCAGGCTATCACAATTTTTTGTGGGATATGTTGTTCACAATCATTGGTGTGCAGTTGGGGAAGGTTTGTTTACAGTCTGGTCCCTTATGGGCTTCTTGGCGTAAGGGTTTTCCTTGATCTTTGCTCTATGACAACCAAGCACTATCAATGGTGAGAGTGCCGGTGTTCACTAATATGAGGTGCTCTGGTTATTTGGCCTTCAATGGAAAGATGGCAGCCAAAACGCCCTTGATTTTCTAGGTAGATAAGGACAAGCAAGAATGGTGTAGCGCTGAGTAAAAGTGCTGTGTAAAAAATTGATCACAGGTGCAACAAAGATGAAAATATCCAACCAGTGGTGCAGGTGTTTGCGGTCACACTGCACTTTAATAACGTATCAAAACATATACATTTATATGCACTGAAAACACAAAGGTTAAAAAAAAGCAAACTATCCAAAATGACACTAAAATTGTAATTAGGTGACAACTCACTGAAAAATCCAGAGCCCTGGATATAAGTATTGTATAACTGTAGTGAACACTAGATGGTCACAAACAGTAGAAGAGTTCTGAAAATAAGAAAGACTTAACAAATAATGCATACTGTGCGGAAAGAATGAATGATTCATACAATGCTTGCACAAAAGTCATTATTTCTTACTGGAAACACTGCGCTGTATAATCACAACATTTAAAAATAAATCAATGTACAAACCTTACCAATCATTATCCCAATTTTAATCATCATTGAAAATTGGCTGAAACAAAGAGAAATACTTTCGCAGTTGAAAGCAGTGCAAAAGTAATTTTTGCAATACATTTAATTTGGCTTTTCACCCTGTAGATCAGGAATGAGTATTATTATTTAGAAACGACTATGGGACTGTTATCTTGGTGGATACTCCAACCTCCCTATTCACTTCCATTAAAGATGGGGTTCTCCCACTGCACGGTTTGTTTCTGGTGTCACATTTCCCCATTCTCAGATATTTGGAGTTGTTCTCTCTTGAAATAAGTCTTACATTTAAATTAGCGCCTGTCACTTTTAAAGCAATTCACTTGCAGGCCCTGGATAAACCTGTGCTTCCCTCCAGATGAAATCCAGGAAGTTTTCAAAAGTTAACCTTGAAAAAAAAATGTAACCCAGTAAGTGGCAATTCAAGTGTTTTCAGGCTCAGCCCTTGCACTCTGGAACTCAGACCGAGGACACTTGAGATGTGCAGAGGCTGGATCCCTGTTCAAGCTTTGCTAAGCCTGCTTGCTCCCATTACACCTCACTTTTCTGTTTCTTCTATGATTTTTATATTTTTATATTTTTAATGCTATATTTGCTGTTTCCTTCACTCACATATTTGTACTCATCTGCATTTCACTTCCCATCTTCTCCCATTATACCTGCCCCTTTTGGCACCCCATAGGACTTTTAATCCCTAATTGTTTTTGAATTGCCATGTTCAAGCACATGTTAAGAATGTGCTACTGTTGTATTTAAGTGTATGCTAAGTGTATGCTCATCTTCCCTAGTTGTACAAATGTACAGCGCCCTGATATATCGAAGACTAATTGTGTTTTGTCTAATTACCTGAACTTCCTAGTGATCCTGGGTTAGTGGTTCTACATTCAAGGAGGAACTAAATTGATGATGTATCAGAGACACACCACGGAATTTCAACACACAATATTAAGGGGAGATAGGTTTCTCTCCTTTTCCATCTTCCTACTCATGTAACCTATCACACACAATAATAGGAAAATTAGGTTCTTGCACCAAAAGGTGCACCCCCCTCTATGTTTGTATGTCTTCCCCTCCAACCCTTTTGCTCCATCCCAGGCGTTGGTCTACAGAGGGATGTTGTGGCACGCCCAATGATGAAGCATGCCACTTTTAGTGGGTGAGGGCAATTTTAAAACACTGTGTGTGCTTTTCAATTGAGGGTGCACCTTTTGGTGTGGCAACCTCCTTTTCCTCCAACCACAGACTGCCTAACATGAATAATGGTAGTTCAGCATGACAAATGAAACACTCACTGAGAACATGCACACACACTAATCTCAGTCTGTCTTCTGCTTTGTGAGCAGGCTGGGGGTCTTCCGTGAAGGCAAAGTCAGCAGCAGACCAGTCCAGGCCAGAAACGTATAGCAGTGCCTTCAGGGTTGTGTGGAAGAAGGTGTTACCTAATTGAGGACAGATAAAGATTATATTTCGGAGTCCTTGAAGATTGGTAGCAGCTCAGTCACAAACAGCTGCAGTGCAACATATGCAGTTCAAATATCCAACCAACCTTTCTAAGTTGCCTTATCAGAAGAGTACTCCTTGCCTTCGTGTGAGAATACAGTGTTTTGACCACTGCTGACATGAAACTGACTATGTATAAACATCTGTTTTATTTGGCACAATACCTTATATATTCTTTTTCAGGCACACATTGGAGACTAAGGAAAGAGTAGAGAAAGAGGGATGTTGCTCATGAGACAACCTTTTGTGCTCAACAGACAGAATCAATCCTCCACTTGGCACAAGGTAATGAGAGAGCACAAATCTGGAAAAAATGTATAAGTACACCATATTTACAAGCACGTAGTGTTAGTTTAAATTGTATTGCACACGAGTGTTATATTCATAGAGTGAACTTATATAAGTGTGTTTAGCTAGCATAGAGGTACTTATAGCAGTATGAAAACTAATGTAGAAATGTTAGAATGATGTGAAACCTTACGTTTCTCATGTTAAGTGATTGTGTGTAAAGGAAATGAAACCTAGCAAACCAATGAGAATGTGTAGGCCGCAGGGCAATTCACAGTAAAGATAAAGTGCTGCTGAACTGATGTGAGACGTGGTTAACATTGTTTTCTAGAAGTATTTAATCATAGAATTGAAATATATGTTTTATATAGATGTGTTGCATTACACTATGGTAATACGTGTTAGTTAAAATACTGTTTAAACCAAAGAAAGGAAATGTTTTAGAAGACAGAAACCGCTTTGTGTAAATCAACTAGGCCTGAAAAGACCAAGTCATTCTCTTTGATCTAAATGTGCTCGTTAGGGGAAAGATGTGCTAGGCACTAACTGAGAATTCTTACACATGTTTTATGGTCTGAGATATGGTGGAGGTTGGAATTTGAGGCCCACAGTACATGTGTCTGTCGCAGGTGCGAGGAGCCCTAATCAGTACCATGATGAATGGTTCCTTTGTTCAAGAGAGCCAGGCGCAGGCCTGGAGGAGTCTTCAGGAATTTTAGGGGGTACTGTCTCGCTGAAGAAGAAGCCTGGGAAGCAAGGTCAACTTTAATGAAGAGTCCCAAGGAGCACCAGTACGGAGTTTGCCGCTCAAAACTGCACCACGTGAGAGGCGTCGACATGGGCGTTCCTATTGGGAATGTGATTTTGTATTAGGGATAGCACCCCGGGGTGGAGTTAGGGCAGATGATCTGAGGAGCCTAAGAGAGCGGATGGGTAGGCAGATAGAGAACTAAAAGAAACCAACTTGATTCAGAGATTGAGAGAAGTGTGTGATCTTCTTTGGAAGTCACCACTGCTGACACCTTTTTAGGTAAAGATCTTGTTAAGTAGGGATGTCACTTAGTCTAGTATAGGGACAGATTAACTTGTATTTTTCTTTTCTGTAAATGACTCTCAAGTTGCAACTCACAGCGATTCTTGCAACACTTATGCTCTTTGAAATAGTTTTGATAATTTCCTTTTGTCGTTTAAGAATATTCAGAGAGTATCTTTTTGTACTAATACCTGTATACCTTTTGAATCTTATTCTGAGATGTTTGTATCTCCAGATACTTTTGACTTTGAATTAAACTTTTTAACCTTTCCCAGTGGTAAGTGATTCTTTAGAGTGGTTTAAGTTCTTAATTGACTAACCTAGTAGTAGATTGTCTTTTACTCAATGACAGGTACCAACGATTCAGTCGACATGATTAGGGATCTGGTAAGGTAACTAGAGACCAGAAACCCCGCGTTAACAGTTGGTAGCAGTGTAGGATGGTTATCTTCTTGAGGAAGGTAATCTAGACTAGGTTAGTTTACCCCAAGGTCCCTAGAGTTCGAGAGGTGGCCTGCTGAAGAAGGCGCTGACGGAGAGAGAAAAGCAGCAGTATCGGACGAGAGTGAGTATAACAAGGGTCATGCGTGGACAGATTGCGGTGTTTTGTGTTGTATTTGTATTGTAATGTCTGGCGGAGTTGAATGCCTGTAGCGTGATTGTGAGAAGGTTGTGAGCGCGCGCAACCTGGTAAAATCTTAAGTTCGGAGTAGAGCTTAAGTGGTTCGGGTGTATCGAACATCCAGAGTAATTGTCGACCAGAGTAAAGGGGTCATGAGGTACCATTGACCGCCGCAGAACCGAGATAGGGGGAGTGTAAGAGTGAGTGTGTGAGTAACGGACGCTGGTCGAAAGTTACTGTGCGTAAGTAACCTATCAGAGAAGGCGACTGTCTGGACCTAAACGTAAAGACATTTCGCCAGTTAAGGCGACAATTACAGATTGACTGTGGGCGTACAGTCAAAGAAAAGTGATCGCTTGGACGGAAGTAATCATTTTTCGAAGTATGAATGGGACGCATGCATAAACGCGGAGACGAGCTGAAGAAGGAGGGGAACTGCTGCGAAGGGGGACGAGTGACGTCGGCAAGAGCCGCGCTGAGATATGGTGGATAGTGAAGAGCCGCGACGCGATAGGACGGTTGGTGTGACGTCGGCAAGAGCCGCGACGGGATTGGGCGGCTGGTGCGACGTCAGTGAGAAGTCGCGTTCTGATAGGCCAGTTGGCGAGAACCGAGCTGAGATTGGTGGATTGTCATCAGGAAGTAAACAAACCGGAGAAAATAGAAACTAGTAGATCGAAAATGAAGTGTTTTAAATGTTTGAAGGATATTTTTAAAAGAAAAAGGAGAGAGTCTTTTTACGGGCAAGAGGCACCGCCAGAGGGTACACCGGCTCATTATATGGCATCGAATGTTGGGCTGCATACGATATTATGGATTGGAGTTTGGAACAAGCTTACGGAAGGGAATGAGGAAATGTCGTTCCCAAAGTATGGGACGTTTAAGTTAGAGGTGTTACATCGGCTAAAAGCAACCATGTCCGCATTGAAACCCCCGCCTAGACCAACCCAGTTTGAGGCCCTTAACGCATGGATTAGGGCGGCGCACGATAGGAATCTGAATAGGCGTCAAGAAAGGCTGACGCGATCGGTAAGAGCAGTGCGAGATTCCAAATGGGATGAGGACGCCAAGAGGTGGAGAGTACAGGCTATTGAGGTGGATAAGTTGTACACAGTGAGAGAGGTGGCAGGAGGAAAGAACCTCATGGAAGAAGATGAGGAGAGCGACTCGGAGGACAACTTGATAAATAGATTGCTGATAGATAGACCGCCTCCGAGAGTTGGGGAGATTGAAAGTAGAGGACTCGCAAGGGAAGATGGGGCTGCCATAGAGGGGTATGTACCACTTCCTATATCGGAATGGACACCTATCAAAGGTGGGGAGACACCCCAACATAGAACAGCACAGAGTGTAGTCGGAAGGTTTGTGGTACAGAAAACGCCAGCCGCAGAGAGGGCTGAAACTTTTGGATTGCCAGATGCTCTCCAAGTACCCGTTACCATAGGACCCATAGTATCGATTTACAACCCAGAGAATGTGAGAGAGGAAGAACAGATACGGTTAGACAGAGAAAGGGTTGAGATAGAAAGGAGGAATAACACGACAAATGCCTGGAAGCAATTGCCAGGACCGGTAACGTGGAACACCCCATTCGAACCGACAGTGAGTCCCGCAACGGAGCAGGGGGGTCAAAGAGGACCGATGGACCTAAGGGGACCACGTCCGAAATCCTTTAAGGAGCTGAGGGTTGATTTGAGAGAATGGGAGGGGTCCACAGAAGCACCAACCAGCAGACCTAGAACAGAAGCAGAATGGGGAAGCCGAGGCAACGGAACATTGTCTCATTGCGGGGCTAGTGCAAGTAGTCAAGAGTGTGAAGGTAACAGGCCGGAGAGTAAAGGGGCAATACGTCATACTGACGGTGGGAATGAGCAAGAGAGTAGGGAGAGGAGTACAAGATGTGGAGAGACACCTCGTCTCATCCTAAGTGAGGGAGATCAGCGGACTCAAGAATACAGAGAGAGGTTTAGATGTACGCACCATGCACCTAATGAGAGTATACAGCACTGGAGTCGCGGGAGCACGGGGAACAGCGAAGGATCTTGCCATGGGTCGAGAGATCAGGGACCACCGGCAAATGACGAGGACAGGGGGATAAAGGGAATGTCTTACCATGCATCTAGGGAAATCATGCAGGATGGGACTGGTGGGACTACGAGAAATGGGAAAGTGTTTCACCATACACCCAGAGAGGATGGAACTGCATGGGACCTGGAGGGATGGGAACAAGGGAGGACTCCCCATAACTCGCCTGAGCCTAGACGTAGGACTCGGAGCTCGGATGGGAGAGATGTGAATGGACCCCCTAGAACTAGTATACTGAGAGCTGCAATAAAGGCCAAAAGACTCGATGTCACTAGCTTAAAATCTGATCTGGATGAGATAATAGATGGGACGTTGCCCTTAGAAAGGATTGACTTGTATGAACAGGATGAGTTACTGTTCATAGCAAAGGATGTTACCCGAAAGGCAAGGGCAATTCATGAGAAACTGTCTGGACTGGCAGACAAGTACATGGTAGACTTGTCCAAAACGCGGACATTACAGAGTAACCATAGGTTGCAGTATTCAGGTCAAGACTTAGATGAGAAGAGAACTACAGGATTAAAAACACACATTAGGGAGTTGATAGCAGGAATAAGAGTGTGGAGAGATCTGGACAAATGGGAAGAGAGATGGTCCAAAAGGGGTACTGTCAGGAGGAGCACAAGTGTGATGTCTCGGGAAGGAAGGGTAATGCAGATGGAGGCATTTCCTTTGCGAGAAATATCGAATGGGAATTATGTACATGTACCCTGGAGTAGGGAGATTTAGCTGCATTTACCAACTCATTTCCGAAGTTAAGGGACAATCCAGTAGAGTGGTATAAGCAGGTAGAAAGGTTTGTAAAGATCTGGAAAGTATTGTGGATTGATTTGAACACTTTGTTTGACATTGTGGTCCCATCTGATTTGTGGACAGCATGCAAGACTAGTGTCGAATGGCCAGCTGCAGAGCCAGAAAGGGATGCTGCCACAAATGGACCGTCTGAAATTGTCATGCAAAAGTATGAAAGGGTAATAGCTTGGCTGAAAGATAAGGTACCACCTCAGGACATAGATTGGGTAAAAATAGACCGAACAAGACAAGAACCAAAGGAGACAGTTCATGAGTTCTATGAAAGGTTGTTGAAAACATTCAAACAATACAGTGAACTCGATGTAATGGATCCCAAAGATATAGGACAGTTTGTGTCAAAGTTTGTTTTGGGGTTGAGACCTGATATTTGTTTGATGATTCAGCAACATTTAATTTGTTGGCAAAACAAACCACTAGATGAAATTTTAAGGTATGCCAGATACTGTAGCGATGAGATAGATTCCAAGGCAAAGAAAATGAAGGAAAAGCTAATGGTGGTGCAGATGCAGTCAGCCGGAAAGGGCGGACAGCAGAAACAGGGAACGGGGACAATGGGACGGAAGTCGAATGGTCAGAACAAGGATAGTGAAGAAAGTCAGAGACCTAGAATAGATTTTGCCACTTTAAAGAAAACGACAAAGTGCCACCAGTGTCACCAGGTGGGACATTGGAGACGCGAGTGTCCCTTTAACCCTGAAAGTGGAGAACTAGAATTAGAACAGGAAGTTCAGGAGGTTCCAGTTCAAAGGGCGACAGTCCCAGGAAGCAAGGTGGTCAAAGGGGGGACTTCGGCTCCACGAGCTCAGTTTCCACAGCCACCAAAGATCGCGACAGGGGGAAAAGTTTATAAACAAATGCCTCTTTTTATTGAAGAAGAAAAATGTTATTACATTGACCCAATGACCGGTCAACGTGTGAACAGAGAAGAGGACTGTACCCTCGGGGCAGTTCTAGAAGTAGATCAGAGAGGGCCATTTGTTGAGGCAGAGGTAGCAGGGTGCCCGATGACATTCTTGGTGGATACTGGAGCTACTCGATCAACTCTGAGATCAGCAGTGGTTCCTGACCTACCAACGTCGGGGGAAACAATTCAGGTGGTTGGAGTCGCCAATAGAAGAATGACTAGTCCTTTGACAGAACCAGTGTCAGTGAAAATAGGGAATTATACAAATGAACATCAGTTTGTGGTATGTGATTCTAGTCCTGTATGTCTGTTAGGGAGGGACTTGTTGTGTAAATTGAATTGCACCATATACTGCACACCTCAGGGTGTGGAGGTACAGACCGCAGATGATGATGCTACCTTTAA
The DNA here is from genome assembly GCF_964261635.1 of Lissotriton helveticus. Lineage (NCBI taxonomy): Eukaryota > Metazoa > Chordata > Amphibia > Caudata > Salamandridae > Lissotriton > Lissotriton helveticus. Next base: position 245,295,587 of record NC_136069.1, on the reverse strand, counting down.
GATTGCCAATGAGAGAACATGTATAGAACTGTATCCTACTCTGACTGTGGAAGACCTTCCTTGTGACCTAAGAGATGCTGTATCAGCTGAAGTGTGGGATTTTACTGGGGAAGAGATAGGACTGATCAAAGGGGTGGAACCAGTGAAGATCATGATAAAACCAAACGCTGAATTTCCAAGAACACCTCAGTACAAACTGTCCCAGGAAACGATTGCAGGAATAAAACCTGTGATTGATTCAATGATTCAACAGGGAATACTGAAAGAAATCGTGGGTAGTCCATGTAACTCCCCGATTATGGGTTTGCAGAAACCTAGTGGGAAGTTCAGAATAGTTCAGGACCTTCGAAAGATTACCAACATAGTGGTTTCATGTTGTCCAGTGGTACCGAATCCATCAGTGATACTGTTTCAAATACCATTCCAAGCTGAGTGGTTTACAGTGATAGACCTTTGTCAAGCCTTCTTTTCCATCCCATTAGATGAGGACAGTCAGTATCTTTTCGCATTTAAAATGGAAGATCGCGCCTTAACATGGTGTCGAATCCCACAAGGGTTCACAGATAGCCCTTCGATCTTCAGTCAGCTGTTGAAGAAGAACCTTGAAAGTCTGGTACTGCCACAGAACTCGGTTCTGGTCCAGTACATAGACGACCTACTTGTTGCGTCAGAAACAGAGAAAGCTTGTAAGGAAGACACCATTGCTTTACTGAATCATTTAGCTGGGAATGGACATAAGGTATCTCCGAACAAATTACAGTACTGTCTGACAGAAATACAGTATCTGGGTCACCGAATAGAGAAGGGGAAGCGCAAGGTGTCTCCAGACAGGATAGCGGCCATCATGAAAATGAATGCGCCAACGACACAGAGAGAAGTTAGGATGTTCTTAGGAATGGTTGGTTACTGCCGACAGTGGATAGCTAACTTTTCACTGAAAGCAAAACCTTTACAGAAACTGACGCACAAGGAGGTGAGTGATCCGGTACCATGGGACAACGAGTGCCTAATGGCGTTCCTACAACTGAGAGAGGATTTGTGTCGTGCTCCGGCTTTGGGAATGCCAGATTATGAGAAGACTTTCTCATTATACTGCTGTGAAAGAGAAGGATGTGCGTTATCAGTGTTGGTGCAAGTACACGGAAATGCCCGTAGACCAGTTGCATATTTTTCGGCTACATTAGATCCGGTAGCCGCAGCGTTGCCCGGATGTCTCAAATCCGTTGCTGCAACAGGTGTCAGCATTGAGAGGTGTGAGAACATAGTCATGGGACATCAACTAGTAGTGTATGTACCGCATTCGGTAGAATTGTTAATGACAAGGACCAAGACGCAGCACTTGACCAATAGTAGGCTCACGCGCTATGAGCAAGTTATTCTTGCTGCAGAGAACGTGACCCTTAAGAGGTGCTCGGTCTTGAATCCTGCTACATTGATGCCACTTCCTAATGATATAGAAGGCGAAGAATGTGAAGATCACGATTGCCTAGATGTGACTGAACTATGCACGAAGCCCAGACCAGATATTGTGGACGAGCCATTGATCGACCCTGACGAAATTTACTTTGTTGATGGTTCATGCTTAAGAGACGATACTGGTCGGTTGAGAGCAGCTTATGCTGTTTGCACCATTACTGGAGTTGTGGAAGCCGCTTGCCTGGAAGGAGTACACTCCGCTCAGGTAGCAGAAATCATTGCATTGACACGTGCCTGTATAGCAGGTAGCAAAAAGAGAGTCACCATCTATACCGATAGCCAATATGGTTTCGGTGTAGTTCATGATTTCGGGCAATTGTGGTCTCAGAGGGGTTACATGACCTCCTCTGGTTCGCCAATCAGAAATGGGGAATTTGTACGACAACTGTTAGAAGCATTGCAAGGTCCAGCTGAAATTTCAGTGGTCAAGTGTATAGCTCACACTAAAAATACAGATTTTGTGTCACAAGGAAACAGATATGCAGATGAAGTTGCCCGCTATTGTGCGGAGCAAGGGTATACTTTCACGGAGGTGGAAGTAGGCGGGGCAAAGGAAAAAACAGAAGTCCAGATGATGTTAGAGACCGTAGATACATGGGAAGATCTGAAACAAATGTAAGAAAATGCACCTGAGTCAGAGAAAAAGTGCTGGGAAGTAGCAGGTTGTGTGAGAAGTGAAATGGATTTTTGGGTTTCAGCAGATGGAAGAGCAGTGTTACCGGAGGAATTAGTGAATCCAATGGCACGACAAATACATGGTCCAACACACTTAGGAAGGGATGCCATGCTGAGAGTATTTAGGCAAACTTGGTATTGCCCAAAGTTCAGGATTGCAGCAGAAGCAGTCTGTAGGAGATGTGTCACATGTCAGCAACTGAATGTAGGGAAAAGAACACCAGTTACCATGAGTCACATTGGGAGGTCTGGGGGGCCTTTCAACAGAATGCAATTAGATTTCATTGAAATGCCTAGAGTCAACCGCCTTAGGTACGTGTTGGTGGTCGTATGCTTATTTTCCAGGTGGGTCGAGGCATACCCTACACGTAGGTGCGATACACTCACCGTAGCAAAACTGTTACTTAGAGAATTGATCCCGCGCTACGGGGTGCCAGGCTCTCTGGAATCTGATCGAGGAACACATTTTAACAGTGAAATTGTGAAGATGCTCTGTGCCGCATTGAACATTGATCAGAAGTTGCACTGTAGCTATCGACCAGAGGCTTCAGGAATTGTGGAGCAGATAAATGGGACACTAAAGTGTCGAATTGCCAAAGTATGTTGTTCAACTTCCTTGAGTTGGCCAGATGCTTTGCCTTTAGTGTTGATGAGCATGCGCAGCACACCCGACCAGAGGACAGGTCTCTCTCCACACGAGGTGCTGATGGGGAGGGCAATGAGGCTTCCTTCTGTACCAACTGCGACACTATTAAACATTACAGATGACCTGATCCTGGATTACTGCAAAGGACTGTCTGACGCCATTCATTCTGTGTCCTTCCAGGTGCAGGCTGCTGAGGTCCCATCTTCAAGAGAGTTGTGTCATGACCTGTGCCCAGGAGAGTGGGTGCTGGTGAAGAAACACGTCCGGAAAAACTGCCTAGACGTGCGCTGGAGAGGACCTTTTCAGGTCATACTGACCACGAATACGGCTGTCAAGTGTGGAGGCCTGCCGAATTGGATACACGCTTCCCACACCCGAAGAGTTCCAGCACCCCTGGAAGAAACAGCTCCTCTCACGGATGAGAATCCAGCTGAAGACGGTGAACCATTAGAGGGGATCAGTCAAGCTGTGGGGGTGTCTGAAGAAGTTGGGAGCGTTGCAGATCCAGAAGAAGAAGGGCAAGGCGGTAGCGACACTGAAGCTGCAACAGAAGGAGAGAGCTGTTGTGAATGTGACTTGGAAACAGATCAGGAACAGAGTGATCAGGAACCGAGCAGGAGGGAAAGCAATAGGAGAACAAGAAGTGGGGCAGCTACTTGGCCTGAAAGAAGAAGGAGGCCGAGCCTGAAGCTAGCTCGAGAAGAAACTCTTGCTCCTATATCCGAAGATTCGGATCTGGAAGAAGAGGTATCGGACCAAGAGCAGGAGGGTCTAAGGAGATCAAGGAGAGTACGAGTGCCTAGCAGAAGATACTCTACACCTGAGTGGACCTACCTCGCTGCAGATGTCCGAGGGACGCAGAGCTGGGAGGGTGAGGGAAGTGACCCTGACCAGAACTGACCCAATCATCACAGTGGAAGTAAGATTCCTGTTGCCAGGATTGGAGGTCGAAAGACTGCTGACACTCAACATCGTCTATCCTCCTCTCCTGAGCGGCATAAGAAAATTGATCTTTGAGACTGTTGAGTTTCCGTGTTGCTGTTCAAGGAGTCCAATACTGGAGGGAGTCCTTCTTCGTATGGAAATATTTGAGCTAGTGGTGGAACTTCTGGGAACACGCATAGTCTCGGACTGTTAAAGACTCTGTAAAGAACTTTGTAAATATTGATTGGAAGATAACCTAGCGCCGAGTGGAAGAAGAAAGAATTAGGGACTTCCCTTTTAGTGGATGGAGAAGGGCTAGGGTTGTCAATGGCTACAGAACTTAATGACTGTTCTTGCGGGAGAGAATTGTCAGCTTCCAAGTGTGGTTCAAAGAAAGACATTGTGGTTCAAATGAAGAGAGTCTTTGTGCAAAGCAAAAAGGACATTGAGAAGAAGTAAGAGACTTTGCGGAGAACGACAACCAGAGCTACACTGTTTGAGATCATGGAGACTGGCAACCCGAACCGCAGGGCAAAATGCATAGTAGGCACACTTTTAGTGGTAGTGATTTCTCTTATAGTTTTAGTAGTTACTATATCATATATAGTGGGACATGAGAACGAAACAAAGACAAGATCAGAAACAAAGAAAGCATCAACACAAAAGCCTACCACTGTTGCTGAGGTAAAGGGAGAAAACACTGAGAAAGAAAAGGATTTGCTAGATGCTGAGATCAAAAGATTACATGTTGATGAATCACAGGGGAACTTTAGGTCAAATGCTTATGCCAAGTTGTTATACGAATACATTGATGTCATGGAGGCGAAGAATTGCTACGTTTGTATGCAATTACCAGCTTCTGTGGATGAGGGTATCAGATACCATCATCTTCCATTGACGTATGGAATCACATGTAGTTTGTTGTTGAGCATATTCTATGGACGAGATGGGTTCGAGTATTATTTCTCGAATTTTGACTCGACATTGCCAGAGGTCCCAAATTATAAGCATCTGAATAAGTGGGACTATTACAAGTGCGAAGATAGGTTACAGAAATTTTTCATTCCAGGGAAAACGTTAGATACTTCACATGCCCGAAGAAATAATCTGACTTGTCAAGTGTCAGAAATTGAGAAAAAGTTTATAGGGCAGGTGGATACTAGATACAGGAGGCAAAAGATTCTAAAAGCTTCAGGACAATGGGAAACAGATTGGAACAAGGAAGAAAGGATACAGCAAAGAAAGGGTAGCTTTGGTCCAATTGCTTTAGACAAGGAGAAACGGGGGAAACTGTGCATTCACAGAAGTTACTCCTATTATGAGAATCTGTATGTAGGTCAAGTCAGTTGTGAACATGCTTTCCAATTGGAGTACTACTCCAAGGACTTTTTGAAGGAGATGCAAGCAATCCCAAATGTATATTTTGTATGTGGAAGAAATGCATATGTGAAGCTACCAGATAATTGGTACGGATCATGCTATTTAGCAATTGTCTTCCCCAAAATATACCATGTTGAGAATTTAGAAACGACAAAGAGAGGAATACCAACAAGAGGGAGAAGAGATCTAGGTGCTGAAGAGGTAGTTGGGGATGTATTTGGTGCTGCATTCCCTCTCTTGGGATTGATACTGAATGACATCAAAATTAGAAGATTGGCTACAGTCGTAGATAGGTTATCTGCCAGTACTGCTAGATCCTTAATGCTGGTGGAGGGAGAGATGCAATCGATAAGAGCAATGGTTCTTCAGAACCGACTTGCTTTAGATGTTCTGTTAGCCAAGGAGGGCGGAGTCTGTAAGGCTTTGAAGGTCCAGGAATGTTGCACTTACATTCCAGACAATTCAAAACCTCTAGAGAAGTACATATGAAACATTACTGCGATTCATCATGAAATAGAGGATCTGACAAAGACAAATGTATGGGAAAAAGTAGGTCAAGGAGTGGGTAAAGTTGGAGGTTGGTTTTCCAATCTAGGAAAGGGTATCATTTGGTACATATTGAAACCCATCATCATAATTGTGGTTTGTGTAATCACTTTGTGGGGATTGGTGCGACTGTACCAATGGTATAGAGCAAACAGGTTGCAGAGATCCATGAGGGAACAGGAGAAAAGATTGACTGCGATGCAGATACACAATATACGAGTCTGAAGGCTCTAGAGACAATGAAACGAGGGGGTACTGCAACAACTTCAATCTGAAAGATCCTACATTTTAGGGATGTTGTTTAGATGGTGATGACTCCTGAAAGTCATCAAAGGGGGGACTGAGAGAGCACAAATCTGGAAAAAATGTATAAGTACACCATATTTACAAGCACGTAGTGTTAGTTTAAATTGTATTGCACACAAGTGTTATATTCATAGAGTGAACTTATATAAGTGTGTTTAGCTAGCATAGAGGTACTTATAGCAGTATGAAAACTAATGTAGAAATGTTAGAATGATGTGAAACCTTACGTTTCTCATGTTAAGTGATTGTGTGTAAAGGAAATGAAACCTAGCAAACCAATGAGAATGTGTAGGCCGCAGGGCAATTCACAGTAAAGATAAAGTGCTGCTGAACTGATGTGAGACGTGGTTAACATTGTTTTCTAGAAGTATTTAATCATAGAATTGAAATATATGTTTTATATAGATGTGTTGCATTACACTATAGTAATACGTGTTAGTTAAAATACTGTTTAAACCAAAGAAAGGAAATGTTTTAGAAGACAGAAACCGCTTTGTGTAAATCAACTAGGCCTGAAAAGACCAAGTCATTCTCTTTGATCTAAATGTGCTCGTTAGGGGAAAGATGTGCTAGGCATTAACTGAGAATTCTTACACATGTTTTATGGTCTGAGATATGGTGGAGGTTGGAATTTGAGGCCCACAGTACATGTGTCTGTCGCAGGTGCGAGGAGCCCTAATCAGTACCATGATGAACGGTTCCTTTGTTCAAGAGAGCCAGGCGCAGGCCTGGAGGAGTCTTCAGGAATTTTAGGGGGTACTGTCTCGCTGAAGAAGAAGCCTGTGAAGCAAGGTCAACTTTAATGAAGCGTCCCAAGGAGCACCAGTACGGAGTTTGCCGCTCAAAACTGCACCACGTGAGAGGCGTCGACATGGGCGTTCCTATTGGGAATGTGATTTTGTATTAGGGATAGCACCCCGGGGTGGAGTTAGGGCAGATGATCTGAGGAGCCTAAGAGAGCGGATGGGTAGGCAGATAGAGAACTAAAAGAAACCAACTTGATTCAGAGATTGAGAGAAGTGTGTGATCTTCTTTGGAAGTCACCACTGCTGACACCTTTTTAGGTAAAGATCTTGTTAAGTAGGGATGTCACTTAGTCTAGTATAGGGACAGATTAACTTGTATTTTTCTTTTCTGTAAATGACTCTCAAGTTGCAACTCAGAGCGATTCTTGCAACACTTATGCTCTTTGAAATAGTTTTGATAATTTCCTTTTGTTGTTTAAGAATATTCAGAGAGTATCTTTTTGTACTAATACCTGTATACCTTTTGAATCTTATTCTGAGATGTTTGTATCTCCAGATACTTTTGACTTTGAATTAAACTTTTTAACCTTTCCCAGTGGTAAGTGATTCTTTAGAGTGGTTTAAGTTCTTAATTGACTAACCTAGTAGTAGATTGTCTTTTACTCAATGACAGGTACCAACGATTCAGTCGACATGATTAGGGATCTGGTAAGGTAACTAGAGACCAGAAACCCCGCGTTAACAGTAATTTAGGATTGTCAGTAGATTGTAGACGAGAAAGCTGGAGGCGGTTGAGTTGGATGGATAAGATCTCTCTTGTAAGGATTTCATCTACTGTGCATCTCATCATTATGGAGGTTTACCCTTTTACACTGGCGACGAGGATGATTGGATGAAGAGAGATCTCAACAGTCTGCAGGATTTTTCTGAAATTACACAGGTGAAATACCAATAATGGTATGTGACATTTGACTTTAAGTGTATTTTCAGCATGTTACACGATATTAACTGCTTAATAATACCGCTGTTCGGCTGGGATTTTCTTAAATAACTGCTCCTTCAGCCACTTTCAGGCTGCACGACTTCTTGACTTCAGCCAGCTAGCGCGAGGCCTTTTGATAAAGAAAGGTTCCACAGCACATATGCTGTCCTGAGTGTGTGCAGGAGGAGCTGCGTGATTTGAATCCACTGTTTGACACACAGTGGAGCAGAGCTCCTACAGTTCAGCCGCACACTTGAAGCTTTCCTTGGGAGTAAATGTACGTTTTACTTCTTTACCGCGCTCTGTTTGATTGACAGTGAAGCCACGCACCTACAGTTCTGTGGCACACTTCAAAGTTTCGATAAAAGTGAAGTTGCATGCTACCTCCGCTTTATGTGAAGTTTTCTTGGGAGTGAAGCTGCGTGTTCACCTGCTCTATGTATTGTTTGTGCCTCGCACCGGTAATTCACTACCTCTCGCAGCAGCAAAATTGGAGGAAAACTTTATTGTTGAATATTCATATGTCCAACAAGCGCAATACACTTAGAAAGGACAAAGGCTTGAAATACACAACTGATTTGTTATTTATATATCCACATGATCAGCAAACTCACCTGAAACTTTTGCTCTCTTTCCAAATATGCTGTGAGGAGGTTGTGGCCACAAAGATTTCTTGAGGATTTTGATTGGCTCAAGTGTGTTTGGAAAGGTGGATCATCCTTGGCTGAGAAGATTAGAGGCAATACCTTATCTCATTGGCTGAGAAGATTAGAAGAAATACCTTACCTCCCTGGCTATTGACCTAATATTCTATGAAAGTCCTTTCTGCTACTGGTGTTATAGAGAAACATCTATTGTTCTGAAAAACATTTGGAATTAATTTTTGGAGCATTAACTGAATTTTTTTTTGCACAGGTAGGATCTTGGGCACATTATTGTATGTTGGTGATGTTTACAAACTTAGTCTTTTGCGCATTGCTAATTAGTTATTTATTTTCAAAATTGAATTTGCATATTCTTAACAATTCAGAATGTTACTACTCCATGTTTCTTGAAAAGTCCTGGTGTACCACCCATCACGTGGAACAAATGGAAGAAGGTATGCCAGGGTTTGTGAATCATTTTCCTTATGAGCTGAAAGAAAAACAGTGCTTCTTTTGCATTGTCTTGGTCCTGATGGACAGGAAGTATTTGATCATCTTCCTGATATTCCACACAGCGAGGCTGCGGATATTAATGAGTATGTGATATGCATAAGGAAATTGGATGAACACCACTTGCCTAAAGTGAGTACTATTCTTGAAAAGTACGTCTTTCGGAGAAGGGTTCAGACGGAGGGGTAGTATGTAGAAAACAATGTTACTGATCTCAGACGTTTAGCATCATCTTGCAAGTTTGCCACACACCTAGATGAGAAGATTCGAGACCAGTTCATGTTGAGGTGCAATATTGAAATAGTACACGACGAGCTCTGGCTAAGGGATGAGCCCACATTAGATGAGGTATTGTTGATGGCTAAGGAAATAGAGCACTTAATGAAATGTGTCAAAATAATGAAGAGTGATCCAGCCAAGGAACAAATTGTTTATATTGTCAAACATGGGTGTAAAAAACAAGAAGCTGAGAACACCAGAGAGACAGACAATAGGAGTGAAGAGGTTAAAAGATGTTTTAGGTGTGATAGGGTTGGACATTTTGCAAATGACAAGACATGTTCTGCTCTCAAAGCGGTTTGTATATCCTGTGAGAAAAAAGGGAATTTTTGGATCTGCATGTAAGATGAAGAAATTCAAGCAAAAGGTCAAAAAGTGAATATCAGTGACAGAGAGGACAAGGACAAGGCTGATTTTAAGTGTGGTCAGATTATATTACAAGTGGTAAACAAGGGTAGATCTGGTCCAGTTGACAGTGTTCTCATTGAAGGGGACGAGACTAGAGTTCTGTTTGACCCAGGTACTCGGGAGCAAAAATAACGAGCTTTGCAAATACATATTAAAAGGAAAAACTCAAGAAGAAAATGAAACTGTTGAAACCTGACATCAGACCCTTTGCATACGGTGGGAAGCCCATTACGTTGTGTGGGTATTGTTAGAAATGGCCCTTTTTTCAGAGTTATCCACAAACCTTTTGCTTCTTCCTCCCTTGTTTTTCCTGACCTGTGGTTATTGGCAATAGGACTCTAGGAACTTTACCATTGCTGATCAGTGCTAAAGTGCATATGCTCTCTGTATACATTGTAATTATGATTGGTTATCCATGATTGGCAGATTTGTTTAATCAGTAGGTCCCTAGTATAGTGCACTGAGTGTGCCAGGGCTGGTGTTTCAAATGCTACAAGTGGGCCTGCAGCACTGATTGTGCCACCCACATGAGTAGCCCTAAAATGGTTTCTCAGGCCTTCCGCCACAGTGCCTGTGCGCAGTTGCTAACTGCCATGATGACCTAACTCTTCCCTTTCTGTATACATTGGACACCCCTCTGGAAGGCCCAAGGTACCCCCCTGGGCAGGGTGCAGTGTATGTGAAAGGTTTATTTATTTATTTATTTAATTATGCATTTTTATATAGCGCGGACTTTACCCGAAGGTGTCAGAGCGCTTCACAATAGAAACAGAACTGATACATGAGAACATTACAAGTGAACAAAATACAAAAGCAAACGTTACATTAAATGAAGCAAAATGACAATTGTGCGCCAACAAAATATAAGAGGTAGCAAACGGTGCATTACAAAAGTGACAATCGTGAATCAACAAAATACAAGAGGTAGCAAACGGTGCATTGCAGGAGGGAAAAAGTGACGTGTGCAGGTTACAAAAAGCGTACAAAATAAATATAGAGGTATAATACTGCAATATATGGAGGACACTCGAGCACAAGAACAAACGTTACGAAGGCACTGGTGGCACTTGTGCAGGTGTCGACACAAACAAATGTAGGAGTGTAAACAGTGTGTTACAGGAGAAGGTGACGGATGCAAGTCACCCACGAGTCCCCGCCACAGGAAGAAGGACAATACTGCCATAAGAGGCAGACTCTCAAACCACAAGAACACACTGGGAAGACACTTCCATAGTCAAGTAAAATAGATTTTTCAGTAGTTGAAGGGCTTCCTTCAGATAGCAGAGAGGGCATGAATTACATTTGGAAATGTCTTTGAAGAAGGAGAGCTTTGAGGTCAGATTTGAAGGCTTGGGAGGAGGAGGTGGTCCGGAGCTGAGGCGGAAGTGAGTTCCAGATTCTCACTGCGCTGCCTGAAAAGGATTGGGCCATCGATCTCTCCTTCTTGAAAGTGGGAGGTTCAAGTAGTAGATTTTCCGCATTTCGTGATGGTAGAGCATTTACTAGTGAGGTAGAGCATTTACTAGTGAGGGTGACATGCTCTGATAGTGAAATACTGCCAATATCGTTTTTCACTGTTGAATCGCTAGAATGGGGAATGCTGTGTATAATGTTTACCTGCATATCTTCCCATAGGAGCAAAAAAGAAAATTGAAGTCTGGTATCCCTGAACTCAGAATTTAATAACCAATCTTTTAGAAAGGATGTTTTTTAAATCCTGTGTTTATAAACAGCACTTTTAGAAAGTGGCTGTTTTCTTGTCTGACCTTTCTGTGTGCCTCTGCCTGTTTGTGAATTGGCTGTCTGGTTTGTGACAGGGGCTGGGGTGGCTCCAGGAGGCTGGGTGAGTCAGCACTAGGCTGGAAAGCTCCATCTGCATCTTGAGTGGTGGGGGGGGATAGCACTTGGGCCTGAATAGGGCTGAGCCTGCCTTCCACAATGCTGGCTTCACCTCCTGCGGGGCGGCTGATGACTCTGCCACTCTCTCTCAAAGGAAGAAGGTGTCCACTGGCAGGAAGCACCCAGAACTGGTTTGGACCGAGCTCCGAGCCCCCCTGCACAAAGGGAGCAAAGACTTTTTGGGATATAACTACAGGACCCCAAACCCCTGATCTTTAGATCATCCTGGAATCAAGAAGTAACCTCTGCGAAGGAGAAAAGCTGGAAGACTGAAGAGGAAGGACTGCCCTGCTGTATGTTTTTAGGCTGACCTGCAGTTGCTATTCTGCCAACGAGAGGGGAAGGACTTTGCTGTTGCTGTGTCCCCTGCTTGAAGAGATCTCCAAGGGCCTGAGTAGAGCTGGCCTCATGTTAAGAAGTCCCAGGAAAAAAAGGACTTCACCCCCAGCTTTCCCCCTGAGCTCTGCTGTGTAAGTTCTGACCTGCCTAGAGTGCTTGATCCATTTGTGGGGCCTCTGGAGGTTGTTTCCTGCTGTTTGGGGGGGCTGGAAAAGAAGAAGAGAAGAAGATCTACAATTTTGCACGCATCTCTCGCTTGCTGAGCACATTGTCTAAAGTGATAGAAAATTCCCGTTGCCGCGAATATCGTTGGATGCTTGATTCCGGTCTGGGAAAGACATGGCTTGGTAGTTCGGACTGGACTGTTCCCATGAGGCACAGGGTCAGAGCTGATTTGCATATAGCCAGTGTCTAACCCAGGGTGGTGTGGAGTGCAAAAAAACGATGGATTTAGGCCCAGATCCTTGTACTGGGGTGAATGTATGACATTGTTCTACATTCTGTCCATCATCTGTGTTTTTTGCAATTTTCACCCCGAGTGGGCTGGGTATACTCAGACGTGAGTCCCAGGCTCTCCACACCACTGGAGTCAAGCTATCCAGGCTGATGAAGGCTGATAGCCAGAAACCGGTCCTTGGATGCTTGATTCCGGTCTGGGAAAGACATGGCTTGGTAGTTCGGACTGGACTGTTCCCATGAGGCACAGGGTCAGAGCTGATTTGCATATAGCCAGTGTCTAACCCAGGGTGGTGTGGAGTGCAAAAAAACGATGGATTTAGGCCCAGATCCTTGTACTGGGGTGAATGTATGACATTGTTCTGCATTCTGTCCATCAACTGTGTTTTTTGCAATTTTCACCCCGAGTGGGCTGGGTATACTCAGACGTGAGTCCCAGGCTCTCCACACCACTGGAGTCAAGCTATCCAGGCTGATGAAGGCTGATAGCCAGAAACCGGTCCTTGGATGCTTGATTCCGGTCTGGGAAAGACATGGCTTGGTAGTTCGGACTGGACTGTTCCCATGAGGCACAGGGTCAGAGCTGATTTGCATATAGCCAGTGTCTAACCCAGGGTGGTGTGGAGTGCAAAAAAACAATGGATTTAGGCCCAGATCCTTGTACTGGGGTGAATGTATGACATTGTTCTACATTCTGTCCATCAACTGTGTTTTTTGCAATTTTCACCCCGAGTGGGCTGGGTATACTCAGACGTGAGTCCCAGGCTCTCCACACCACTGGAGTCAAGCTATCCAGGCTGATGAAGGCTGATAGCCAGAAACCGGTCCTTGGATGCTTGATTCCGGTCTGGGAAAGACATGGCTTGGTAGCTCGGACTAGACTGTTCCCATGAGGCACAGGGTCAGAGCTGATTTGCATATAGCCAGTGTCTAACCCAGGGTGGTGTGGAGTGCAAACAAACGATGGATTTAGGCCCAGATCCTTGTACTGGGGTGAATGTATGACATTGTTCTACATTCTGTCCATCAACTGTGTTTTTTGCAATTTTCACCCCGAGTGGGCTGGGTATACTCAGACGTGAGTCCCAGGCTCTCCACACCACTGGAGTCAAGCTATCCAGGCTGATGAAGGCTGATAGCCAGAAACCGGTCCTTGGATGCTTGATTCCGGTCTGGGAAAGACATGGCTTCGTAGTTCGGACTGGACTGCTCCCATGAGGCACAGGGTCAGAGCTGATTTGTATATAGCCAGTGTTCCGGTCCTCGGATACCTCCCCCCCTATCGTTTGTGGTATAGCTAAATTTTTAAAGCAGTCTTGGCTAATCCGATGCAAGAGATTGTCAATTGCGGTTTAATTCATTTTTATTTAATTTATCTTGACATTATATGTCTTTTTATCCATTTTAAAGGTACATCTAAATACTGTTTTTCTTAATATAATGTTCTTTTATCTTTGTATTCATTGTATTTTGTGTACGCTTATAAGATATCTTGCATATCGAATAAAAGCTTCTTGACTGACTGATATAGCCAGTGTCTAACCCAGGGTGGTGTGGAGGGCAAAAAAACGATGAATTTAGGCCCAGATCCTTGTACTGGGGTGAATGTATGACATTGTTCTACATTCTGTCCATCAACTGTGTTTTTTGCAATTTTCACCCCGAGTGGGCTGGCTATACTCAGATGTGAGTCCCAGGCTCTCCACACCACTGGAGTCAAGCTATCCAGGCTGATGAAGGCTGATAGCCAGAAACCGGTCCTTGGATGCTTGATTCCAGTCTGGGAAAGACATGGCTTGGTAGTTCGGACTGGACTGTTCCCATGAGGCACAGGGTCAGAGCTGATTTGCATATAGCCAGTGTCTAACCCAGGGTGGTGTGGAGTGCAAAAAAACGATGGATTTAGGCCCAGATCCTTGTACTGGGGTGAATTTATGACATTGTTCTACATTCTGTCCATCAACTGTGTTTTTTGCGAATATCGTTGCAGCACCTGTGGCCGCTGCAAGACCTGACGCGTCGCTCACAGAGCGCATCACCCCGGTGCGGGAAGATGCCTGTCGCTGCGAACTATGTCGCAGAGCCTGTCGTCACTGCGAGACCCGGCTCACCGCTTGCCTGCGGAATGCATCCTGTCGGTGTGAACATTGTCACAGAGTCCAGTACCAAAGCATCAAGGGGCCGCGACAGAAGAGGATCAACGCTGTGCCGCATATCGCTGCTGCACCGAAGAACATCGCCGCCCCAGAGATTGTCACATCGCATCTGTGCGAGACGCTTCCACCGGAGAACCTGCAAACCGGAATCCATAAAAGGTATTGCATCACCCCCCTTAAAGACCAGATTCGATGCAACCTGCCCGCTGCGTGCAGCGGGGTTGTCTCATCGCCTCCCCAGGTTCTCAGGAGTGACGCATCACTTGTTTTCTGACGCTGCAGCTCCCGCTTGGAACTTTTGTCGCAACTACAGGTATGTTGGGCTAAAAGTGACGCAACTGTGGATTATTTTGGTGCAAACCCCTGAACTCTTTTTAAAGTCTTATCTTGGAACAGTGTATGTTGGATTTTTGTCGTTTTGGTCTTGTGTAGTGTAGAAAAAATACTTTATTTTTCTAAACTGCTGTGGAGTCCATTTGTGGTGTTTTCCCTGTGTTACTGTGAGTGTTGGTACAAATACTTTACACATTGCCTTTGATAAGCCAGTCTGCTCGTGCCAAGCTACCAAGGGGGTGAGCAGGGGTTATCCAAAGAGTGTGTCCGCCTTACCCTGACTAGAAGCAAGGGTTCCTATTTGGATATTGGTACCTACCTTTGCCAACTAGAGACCCCCAGATCTAACAGGTATTTTGTGGGTTTGTGTGAATAAACAACAATATACATCCAGAAAGGTGTATGTTTCAGAAATTACTTGGTTTCACCAAAGAGACTTGGGAGTGATGTTAGCCCCCAATAGCTATCCTCCAATCATTTTGAAGGAGCATCATGGGGTGAATCAACTAGAGGTTCCTAAATAGTCAAGCAGGATGTTCAGTGATGTGTTACAGAAGGAATTTCCCCAGGTCTTAGGTGACACTCTTGGTTGTATGAAAGAATATAGTCTTAAGATATGTTTGATTCCAGGAGCTCAACCCTTTAGTAGTAAAGTGAAAAATTTGTCTATTGCCAAAAGTGATGAAACGCGGGCTGCATTTATCAAATTGGAGGCTCAAGGAACAATTGAAGAGGTCAAAGGAACTGAATGGCTGGCTCCACTGAATGCGACAAGGAAATCAAATGGGAGCTTGTGATTATATATAGCATTAGACATCTAAATAAATGTGATTGTCAATAGGTATCCTCTTCAGAATGTCTCTGAATTGTTGATGATGCTGGGTGGGGTGAAAGTGTTTAGTACCATAGACCTCACCTCTGCCTATTATCAGTTCAAGTTAGATGAGGCTTCTAAGGATTTAACAGTATTCATTAAACCATTCAAGATTTTAAAATTCACCCAATTACCTTTTGGCCTAGTATTGGCGGCATCCATTTTCCAACATGCATGTGGTGGAGGGTGTATGTGTATACCAGGATGATATTCTTGTGTTTGGGATAAATGAAACAGAGCATGATGTCAGAGTCAGACAAGTTTTAAGGAGGTTGAATGATCATGATCTCACTATCAAAGTAGAAAAGTACAAATTTCGAACCAAGACTATTGATTATTTGGGTTACACTGTCTCTGGTGATGGTGTGGTTCCCAAAGCAGATTTGATCAATACAATTCAGAACCTGTCCTCGGCTGCCACCAATGAAGATTCAATGCATTTTTGGGCATGGCAGAGTACTATATCAAGTTTGTGGAGAATTTTGTGAAATTGAGTGCTAATATGAGAAATCTGTTGAACAAAATGAGTTGAATATGTGTGGAGTCTTGTGTGTGAACAGCAATTCATAGAACTAAAGGAAAAATGGGCCCAGACTCCAGTAATGAAAGATTTGACCCTAAGAAAAAATCTTTCATTACAACCGATGCCCATCTTAACCCATTTGCCATGGTGGTAATTCCCCCCTGGTGGGGGGTGGTTTAGGGGGGGCCGCGGTGCTCGTGATGATCCCTGCTCATCATGAGTCACAGTGGAGCTGTGCTCATGACGACCTGGGCTTGTCACAACCCCGCCCACTGATTAATTCTCCCACGCAGGCGGGGAATCAATCGCCCGCTGGCACGCCGCGGCCGTTATGACGAGCCCAGCTCCACTGTGACTCATGACGAGCTGGGCTTAAAGGTTTGGATGCTATCATCCAACAAAGTGGGTTTGGTGCGGTAAGCACTATCATGTTCCTCTCCCGCAGTTTGAGAGGAGCAGAAATAAGGTTTTCAGTAATTGAAAGGGAGACCTTAGCAGTATACTGGCAGTCAAGTAGCTGAAAAAGGTTTTGTGTGAAAGTGTTTTTGAGGTGAGACCATATCACAAGTCTTTGTTTGAAATCTCCAGGACTAAGGGTGTTGATTCAATGTCAGGCAGAATTTTGATGTGGTAGTAGCAATGCAGGGATACAACTTTGATTTAAGATATATTCCGGGAGAAGCAAATAAATTAGCAGATACTTTGTCAAGATTAGTACCCATAGTGAACATTGAAGTAGGAGATGATGAGTCTGAATTTGTGTGTTAAGTTGGGTATGAAAATATTTTTGAGGGGGGATGGTGTTAAGAGTCGTAATCAGATGATTTGTTGCAAGAGATAATGGAATGAATAAGTACTGGATGAATTAACCTCCAATAATGGTCTCTTGTTCAGGAGTACCAGATTAGTCCCTCCAAGCAAACTCAGGGAAGAGTGCTTATTCTGGTGCATAACTGTCATCAAGGAATCACAAAAACCAGGAACAGACACATACTTTTTTTATTGGTAGCTTATATTGGTACTTTATAATGGTTCTCAAAGTTGAGAGACTAGTGAGAGAATGTGCATTAAGTAAAAAGTCAATGAAGCCCAGGATGCAGCCTATGGTGATTAGAAATCGACTCTTGGGTCCATAGAAGGATGTTGCACTAGACATTTCGGAGCTGATTCATGGAGAGGGTCATGAGGCATATGTTATTGTGCTAATAGACTTATATTCCAGGTGGCCGGAAGTGTGTTCCACCAGAGGCATTGAAACCAAACATGTGGCGAGTTTTTGAAAAAGAATTGATCAGCGGTGGCTCCTCCGCTAAGCCAGAGGAGCGTTGCCTCATCTCAAAAGGTCAGGAATGGAAAAATAAAGTGACAATAAACATATTTTATTATCGTTTTATTTTTCCTTTCCTGATGACTTCTGGGGGTGGGGTCAAGGGGGATGACAGGCAGCGGGGATTGGTAGGTGCCCTGGTAATCAGTGCGCATGACAGTTTGACTCACCGTCTCAGGCCGGCCAAAGCACCATGCGCACTGAAGCTCTCTCCAACACCAGCTGCATCTCGAAAGCCAGCATTTACTGTCTGCAATCCAGGCACGCGGACCTAGCACAACCCTATATCTGGAATTAGGAGCACGCGACTGCGGCTCCCTCCCCCCATTGGGATACTCAAGCCATCGCGCCTTCCCCTTGCCATCACTGGATGGGTTTCACTAATGCCACGCCATTACCTCTGACGTTCTAAGCGGTCCGGTTCCCTAAACCTCTGATTGTGTTTTTCTTGGTCTGGCTGTTCACCATTCATGGCCTCAGTTCCATATATTTTACTATCCATGAGGGAGTTGCCAACATTTATTACAGGCAATTGTACACAGGCATGCATATTCTAAATGTCCTGATGATGATCCATTTATTGCGTATATAGATTGAAACTGCTACACACCTCTCTTCTTATAATAACAACATAAAAACTAAATTCTAAATTACAAAAAAAACCACATTCATAACATTCTATTTACAATTGATTTTCAACCTTGTATGCAATGAACTTAATGCATAATATGTATAGAGAAAGAAATCATATAATGAGTTACAAAACAGAATCTTCCAAATATGCAGATGCAGGTGTTTTTATAATTTTTTCTGACTCTCTTAATGAAATGCCATCACCAGTAACATAACATTTCACCATTTTATCATAAGTCTTGCCATTAGTTTTACAGGGCTCTGCAGTTTTACCATTAGTCTCACAAGATGCTCTTGCCCTGCCATTAGTTTTACAATACTATTTAGTTTTTTCGGTGAATTTCTAAGTTTTTTTAAATGCTAATTCCTAACTATAACATGTCTGAAATTTATGGTTTTTTCAGTGAATTTTCAAAGGTTTTTTTAAATGCTAATTCCTAACTATAACATGTCTTAAACCTATGGTTTTTCAGTGAGTTTCAAAGGTTTTGTAAATGACAATTTTTAAATGTATTAATTATCATAGTTATTTTTTGATACTGTTTTACTACATTTTTTTAAACTATTTATTTTTAGAAATTTTATTTTTTAAAGTACATTACAGTCAGTCAGTCAAAGCTTTTATTTTCGGTTAAAAACCATAAAAAGACAATTTGCAATTTCATAATCTAATTTAAAAAAATACAAGTTAAAAATATTTAAAAACTTCTCAATAAAAACAGTATGATAAAATGTACGAAGGAACAATGAAGGCAATATGCGGACAAACACCAGTCTCATAATAACAGACTTAAAATAATAGCTAGGGCCCCACGCAGTTTTCCAGGAGGGGAATACCTCTACCATGGTGAGGTCAAGTTCAAGTTCAAGTTCAGGCATTTATAAAGCGCACTACTCACCCAGAGGGTCTCAAGGCGCTAGAGGGAGGGGTTCATTGTTTGTCGAATATCCATGTTTTCAGTTTTTTTCTGAAGGAGGTGTGATTCTGAGTAAGGCGGAGGTGGGTGGGGAGTGAGTTCCAGGTCTTGGCAGCCAGGAAGGAGAAGGATCTGCCACCCATGGTGGTTTTTCGGATGCGCGGGACTGCAGCGAGGGCTTGATTGGATGATCTTAGTTGGCGGGTGGGATAGTAGAAGGACAGTCGGGTGTTGAGGCATTCGGGTCCTAGATTATAAAGGGCCTTGTGTGCGTGGGTAAGAAGGCGGAAAGTAATTCTTTTGTTGACGGGAAGCCAGTGGAGGTTTTTTAAGTGACCGGTGATGTGCTCTTGGCGCGGGATGTCTAATATGAGTCTCGCTGATGCGTTTTGGATGCGCTGGAGCTTTTTCTGCAATTTTGTTGTCATTCCGGCGTAGAGTGTGTTGCCATAGTCCAATCGGCTCGTGACCAGTGCATGGGTGACAGTTTTTCTCGTTTCGAGGGGGATCCAGCGGAAGATCTTTTTGAGAATGCGAAGGACGTTAAAGCAGGAGGACGATACGGCGTTGACTTGTCTGGACATTGAGAGAGAGGAGCCTAGAATGAAGCCAAGGTTACGTGCATGGTCTGTGGGTGAGGGCGCTGATCCCAAAGCGGAAGGCCACCAGGAGTCGTCCCAAGCTGAGGGGGAGGATCCTAGGATGAGCACCTCCGTTTTGTCTGAGTTGAGTTTTAAGCGGCTCTGTTTCATCCATTCGGCTACTTCTTTCATACCTTCGTGAAGGTTGTTTTTGGCGGTGTTGGGGTCTTTGGTGAGGGAAAGGATTAGCTGGGTGTCGTCGGCGTAGGAGATGATGTTGAGGTTGTGTTGACGTGCGATGGAGGTGAGGGGACTCATGTAGACGTTGAAGAGGGTGGGACTGAGTGAGGAGCCATGAGGTACGCC
Organism: Lissotriton helveticus; assembly: GCF_964261635.1. Lineage (NCBI taxonomy): Eukaryota > Metazoa > Chordata > Amphibia > Caudata > Salamandridae > Lissotriton > Lissotriton helveticus. The sequence continues at coordinate 245,275,661 of NC_136069.1, read as the reverse complement.
GCAGATGACTTCGGTGGGCTCTGAGTAGAAAGGGGGGAGTCGGACTCTCTGGGTTCTCCCGGCTAGGAACGAGATGATCCAGTCCAGGGCTTTACCCTGAATGCCGATGTGGTTGAGGCGTTGTATGAGGGTGTTATGACAGACAGTGTCGAAGGCGGCGGAGAGGTCGAGTAGAATGTTTCACCGTTGTCAAGGAGTGCTCGGATGTCGTCGGTCGCCGCAATGAGGGCGGTTTCGGTGCTGTGTTTGGCTCGAAAGCCGTTCTGTGAGGGATCCAGGGAGTTGTTGGATTCAAGGAAGGCTGCGAGTTGGCTATTGACGGCTTTCTCGATGACTTTGGCCGGGAAAGGGAGGAGGGAAATGGGTCGGTAGTTTTTCATCAGAGCTGGTTGTAATTTTGATGGTGTTTCTATGGACGATGGCGATGCCTCCTCCAGTTTGATCGGTGCGGTCTTTCCGAATGATCTTGTAAGAGTCCGGTATGGGTATGGCTATGGCGATGTCAGGGGCAGAGGATGCATTCATCCATGTTTCAGTGAGGAAAGCGATGTCAGGTGACGTGGTGTCGATTAGGTCCCAGAGTTCGGTTGCATGTCTGTGGACCGAGCGGGTGTTCAGTAGGATGCATTTCAAGTCGTTGGGTTCGGAGCTGAGTGTGGAGGAAGTGAGTTTGGTGAGGGTCCTGAAGCAGTTGAACTTACAGGAGAGGCAAGAGAATGGGCCGTGGGTACGTCCTGGGGTTGCTGCGCAGCAAAGTGGGGTGCGTCCGGGGTTGAGGGCGAGGAGAGTAGCGGCATCATAAGTTACTCTGGGGGGTTGGGAGCGGCATAGAGCAGGGGGACGGGCTCTGGGTGCGGTCCAGGCGCGGACGGGCGCAGACGGGCTTACCTTTGGCGCACCTTCGGCGTGGCCGGAGCGCGTGGACGCTGCGCGTGTGGACATCTGACATAAATGGAGAGTGGAGGGGGCGGAGCGTGGGAGGGCCAGCTGGGAGGCGGTAGCGGGGAGGCGGGCCAGGGGAAAAGCACAACAAAAAGATGGTGGGGTAGCTAGGAATCGAAACCGGGTGGGCGCAATGCAAAGCCTGTTAACGTGGAATGCACAGAACTAACAGCATGCTCACTCAGTGTGTCCCGGTGAGAGCGCTTACAAATTAAATCAAGCTGCGCTCCAGAGCGTTCTTTAAATAAACAGTACAGTGATTTTAAAGCGCTGCCTATAAGTACTGCACAGAGCGCTATAATTAGGTCGAATCAACGATACCAAACACTGCAAGCGAGTCACGAGGCAAACGAGTATCGGCTGTGAGCTGTGGGCGCTGCACTAGGCTGGAGTCAGGAAGCGTGGGGGAGCGGCCGTTCAGGACGATGTCCAGGCGGTCACAATCTGGCCTGGGAGGTGGAGAGCCCTCTATCCGTGGGTGGGAGGGGCAGCTGGGAGGCGGTAGCGGGGAGGCGGGCCAGGGGAAAAGCACAACAAAAAGATGGTGGGGTAGCTAGGAATCGAAACCGGGTGGGCGCAATGCAAAGCCTGTTAACGTGGAATGCACAGAACTAACAGCGTACTCACTCAGTGTGTCCCGGTGAGAGCGCTTACAAATTAAATCAAGCTGCGCTCCAGAGCGTTCTTTAAATAAACAGTACAGTGATTTTAAAGCGCTGCCTATAAGTACTGCACAGAGCGCTATAATTAGGTCGAATCAACGATACCAAACACTGCAGGCGAGTCACGAGGCAAACGAGTATCGGCTGTGAGCTGTGGGCGCTGCACTAGGCTGGAGTCAGGAAGCATGGGGGAGCGGCCGTTCAGGACGATGTCCAGGGAGAACCCTTAGCTATTGGGGAGTATTTTTGGGCTTCCTTTTAGGATTGCACACCTGATGTACCACATGGATAAAAGGAACCTTGATGTTGCGAACACAGCCAGGGCCGTGGTGTCCGTTCTTAGAATTCTCAGCACTACCCTAAAGTCTCTGAGACCCCTAGACCTGCAGTACTGGACTATCCATTTGGCCCTCGCACCGCGGTACGAGGGGCAGAAGAGCAGAACGTGCTGATCTGTCTCCTCAGCAACCCCGCACCCGGGGCAAGTGCTCGCTAATTGTAAGCTCCCAGTCCACTTAAATATGAGGCCCCTAAGTGGCAGTGAGCCATGCCTAAATTGGATATATAATTTCTTAGCCAGTGGAGGCTGGATGTCGTCCAAGAATTTCTCAAATCCTGGGAGTGCCTTGACATCAAGAAAGTGCTCAGTCAGCCTACCCATGGAAGGATTTGTGAGTATGCCAGCAAGGCGGTGTTGGTTTAAAACCAAACTCAAGGATTTTTTAGAGATCTGGAGGCAGGCCACCTCAGAGGACAGCCACAGATCCCCCATTCCGATTGCTAGAGTGAGGTTTTTCATATAACTCAACCATGGGATCTTTCCCGCACCACTTACAGACAGGAGATCGTGCAGGTCCTCTCTGAAGCTCTCTAGTTCCGGAGTGGACCAAAGCCGTCTCCAGTATAGCAGAGGGCGATTCGAAACAATATCCTGTATAGGGACTAATCCAAGATCGAACCTGAGAGGAGTTAAGGGGGTACTCCTGGGGAGTCGCAGTACCCATCTAATAAAACTGTTCTCCGTGAGGGAAAGTGAGGGAGTACTAGCATGCCCCCAGAGGTCCGCCCCATAGATCGCACCCCCTCGCGCCTTCACTTTATATATTTTAACCGGTGGACCCACTAGTTTCTGGGATGTTTTGTTGAAGACTTTTAAGATACCACCCGAGGATTGTGACAATTTCAAATTCGCCCTGGCTACGTGTGAGGACCAGTCCATTTTATCATTAAGGGTGACCCCCAAATAATCAAATGTGGACACTAGGTCCAAAGGCAGTCCATCCATGTGGGGGTGGGGGCAATTTCTTTTTTTATTAAAGATTATACACCATGTACTTGGTTTTGGAGACATTAATCTCCAAATCCCTCGTCCTACAGAATCCACAGAAAGCCTCCAATGTTCGCTGGATACCCCCGAATGATTTTGATAGTAGGAGGGTATCGTCAGCGAACATTAGGGCCGGTATTTTCCGCCCTGCCAGACTGGGGAAATCCAAGTCCCTAGCCCCCGCTAGATGTGCGATCAACCCGTTAAGATATAGGGAGAAGAGAGTAGGGGCTAGAACACACCCCTGTCTCACGCCCCTATCAACAAGGAACGGGGCCGACAGCTCCCCACCTTTTCCAAACCTGACCCTGGCATAGTTGCCCTCATTCATTCGTCTTAAAAGGTCCCACAAATAGGTCGGGGCACCCAACTCCAGAAGCAGGGCCCAAAGCTTGTCCCTGTTGACTAAGTCGAATGCGGACCTAAGGTCCACAAAGATCAGGAACAAACTACCTGCCCCTAAAACAACAGTCCTCCAGTATATAAGCTGGAGCCTGAACAGTTGGTCGATCGTAGATACTCCCGCCCGAAATCCTGCCTGCAGGGAGGTTAGGATGTGGTGGTCATCCATCCAATTCTGCAACCTGGTCAGCAGGACTCGAGCGAAGAGCTTCTGTAATACGTCGATCAAACTGATGGGCCGGTAATTTGCAGGATCGAGGGGGGAAGCCTTCTTATATATGGGGATGATTTCCGCACCCAGCCATGTACTAGGGATATCCAGACCCTGCATGATGGCGTTGAACAGGACACACATGTAGGGCGCCCAGACCCTTTGTTCGGACCGGTAAAGGTCGCCAGGGATTCTATCCAGGCCTGGAGCTTTCCGAGCAGCCAAGCTTTTAAGTGCTGTATTAACTTCCACCAATGTGCAGGGGTAGTTGACTTGAATCGTGCCCCTCAAGGGCACAGTAGCCAATGGTCTTGTTAGTTCCTTTGCGACAGCTGTATGGTCTAAGGGACCGAGCGAGTATAGTGGTTTGAAATGGGCAAGCCACGTATCCTCACTGAGGTTGGGTAGTATGGCTGACATCTCTTCCGCCGATCCCCCCGGACCAAGTTCCAGAAGGATCTGTAGTCCCGGGCAGCGAGAGCCCCGCTCACCTTATCCCATCTATCCGCCTCCCATTCAGATTTGGCCTCTGTAACTAGGATTTTATAGTTTTGTCTAGCCTTCCAAATCCGTCTGGGTGACCCAGTTTTTACCTCTTTTATCAGGATAGTTTTTGCCTTCCTACAATTTTTATTGAACCAGTGGTGTTCGTTCTTCCGGACCCCAGACCTACCAGGCTTAGAGGTATAGAATAATCTACCAGTGCGGAAAGGAGCTCATTATGAATGTGATGGAGGGCCAGAAGACTTGATGGATCTAAATTAGACCCTGTCATGTCGCTGGCCGCTAATAGGGCCCCAGCTGATTATAGATTTCCGCTAGCGTATCCGGGGCTAATGCCACCTTCGCCCAGCGAATTCGTCTACCTCCCGCAGGTAGTTCTCATTATGTGGGGGTTCCACTGCAGTCTTTATATTATGTGCCCCTAGATGGATGGCCAATTCCAGCGTTAAGAGATTATGGTCGCTCGCAACCCTGGGGATTACCCTAAACATTTTTACTTATACCCAGTATTCCACGTTGACCAGGATGTAGTCTATTGTGGTGCTTCTCTCTGGTCTATTAAAAGTATGAGCACCCGGTATGTCTGGTAACAATCTACCATTGCATGCCCTAAGGGAGTTGGATACAACCAATTTATTGATTGCAAGGACCAATGGCGATAATCGCTTTACTGGATACATATGGCATTCAGAGATTGACCAAATCTCATCCTCCTCAGTCGTGACCGGGGGAATCCCCCAGAGTGGCTCAAAGTGACAATTAAAATCTGCACCTATCACCTTATTGTAAGTGGAGGGAAATGATGAGAGCAATAACTCCAGGGCCTCTAGAGTTGATAATCCTAGCTTGAATGGTATCGGGCGTAGATAAATATTAATCACGGCCACCACCGAGGCATCCTTAAGTGTCAGAAGAATGCAAAGGATGCCTGGACTATGTGTATCAACTATCTTAACTGAACACCCCAGGTGCACTGCCACCCAAATGCACAATCCTCCTGAAGGTCTTCCCCTGAGACCCTGCACTGCCGGTGTATGTAGGACGCGAATCCTACCCTAAATGGGGCAGACAGGAGCCAGGTTTCCTGGAATAGGCATACATCGTAGCCATCCATCAGGTCTCCCCACTCCGGAATCGGCAATTTTGCCCCCAGCCCTGCAACGTTCCAGGACCCAATCAGAGAATGGCTGTGGGATCCCTGACCAACGGGAGATTCCGGGTGTAAGTCATAAGGCGGTAAGGAGCCGCCCTGGCACACACCCGACTCCCGACCCCCCCAGAAGCATTCAAGATCGATGGTGACCATGGGGATAAGACACCGACCTCTATGTGGCACTGATTTAGATTCTCGAGCCCTATTTTACTGCTACAGCCTCCCTCAATCAACCTCTCCGAAGAATAACTGGCCATAGTGTTATCATCCCCTTGTGGTGATAGTCAGTCAACATAGCTCAGGGCCCTATATCTATTGGCCACTGGGACATTATACTCCGCTTCATATCCACCAAAAGAATGAGGGGGCTGCGCCATGGTCTGTGGATAGAAATACCCCAAAAGGTGAGTGCACATTTTACTGGTATTTTCCAACCCACCATTGCCTAAAATGTGTTTAACCACCTCTGTGTCCCTAAAATTAATGATCACACAGTCGCCTCCTAAATCCTTGTGTCTAGTACCCAACCAACTGACTCTACGTGCAAATATGATCTCCCCCTGCCCTGGTCCCACTATAGGTCTATGCCTATTTAGCCAGAATATGATTTTGTTTTTTAACTCTGGGTAGGATTAGGTACAGCTTGTTTCCAGGGGTGGGACACCCGTAAGCACTACCACATAAGGTATGGCTTCAGGCGGTAGCTGAGGGCGGGGAGCATATTTTGTTGAGCTCTCTACCTGCCGTTTCTGAAAGACAGTGGGCATGGGTTTGCCATCAGCACGTGGTCGGATCACAGGGGCTACCAAAGGTAGAGGCGGGACACAGGCTGATGAAATTGTTGCTTTAGGTGCCTCACTGGGACAAAGGGTACCCGCAGGTCTGTTTGCTACACTAGTGGGTTTCTGCACAACTACATGGGCCATAACATGTGATGGTTTGGTTGTTTGTGTACTACCCACCAAACCAGTGGCCGCAGAAGTATCCAGAGTAGAAGTTTTACCCCCTCCCGTGTCATGATTCCCCTGTGAGTTGGCTAGCTTGGGCTTCCCTGGACATTTGTTAGTGACAAGAGAGAGGATTCTATCTAATCTTGTTGATAAGGTTTTTACATAAGAACTAATTACTTGTTCTATGTGAGCCTGCAAGTCAGTCATCAAATGTGTGACCCAAAGAGGTGGTGCAGAGGAAGGGCGGGCTCAGACTGCGCACCCATGGGCGAATATATTTTCTTCTTCTTCGTATATTTTCTCGTGGGTTTTGATTTTGTCCTTTTGGGACTAGGCTCGGGGTCATTAGATTCTGTTGGGTGAGAAGCCAATGGAGAAGATGGGGCAGAGACAATCGCCTCTGATGTGATCTGAGCATAAGATAGCTCAAAGAAGGAGGGCATTTGATATGCGGTCGACTCAAATGGATTAAGAATGGTCATAGAGGCGTCACCTTCTAACCGTGGGAGGACTAGTGCAGGGGTTGAAGATAAACGCCTTTCCCTATCTTCAATGGCCGTTGCTACTGCTCCTATAGATTTCTGGAGCATTAGATCAATTGCTGTGAGGGTCGGGAGTGGTTGGGTCGTGGCAACTTGTTGCCCGGTTCTAGGGCGTGTAAGGGAAGGGTTGGTGATTTTCCCCATACTGGTCATACCCAAGAGTGAACTACCTCAAACACCTCAATGCCCCAAATAGAGTATGGAATAGGAGGGGGTATAGCCTAAGTGAGACCCCCTTTCACATTAAAACTAAAGCTTGACTGTTTGGGGCAAGGCCCAGTGTTATACAAGGCCAATAATGTAACAAGTAATATGTTAATAAAATTAAACAGATAAAATAACACAAATAAATGACCAGATGGTCAATGTCTTAAGTCTTACAGTTTTAAAATGGAGTGTCAAGGGGGTGGCCCAGCCCAGCCTTGTCCTGCCCCGGACGGCCACAGACGGCCCGCCTGTTTGCCCGGGCTTCGCCTGGCGACGCTCTGGCGCGCTCCCGGGACGCGGGGGAAGAGGCGGATTTTGTAGCGCCTCCTGGCACGTTTCTGCCGATGTCGGTGGCGGCTTCCGGCCTATTTGCAGCCTGGGACCTGCAGTCCCTGATGGGCCCGAGGTCAGGAGCACTCCCCCGCACTGCGGCCGCTGCCGGTGAAAGTAGCTTGCGGCGGCGGAGGGAGAATAAAGGAGCAGCAACAAGGACGGCGGGTCCGAGAACAGGATGCCCCCACACAAGTAAGTTCAATTGCTAGGGTCCCCCGCTCCACCGGGGAAGAGGCGGATTTTGTAGCGCCTCCTGGCGCGTTTCTGCCGATGTCGGTGGCGGCTTCCGGCCGCTTTGCAGCCTGGGACCTGTAGTCCCTGATGGTCCCGAGGTCAGGAGCATTCACCCGCACTGCGGCCGCTGCAGGTGAAAGTAGCTTGCGGCGGCGGAGGGAGAATGAAGGAGCAGCAACAAGGACGGCGCGTCCGAGGACAGGATGCCCCCACGCAAGTAAGTTCAATTGCCAGGGTCCCCCGCTCCACCGGGGAAGAGGCGGATTTTGTAGCGCCTCCTGGGGCGTTTCTGCCGATGTCAGTGATGGCATTACATATTTTTAATATAAATAGATTTTTTTTAACTATTGAAATTCACATTTTTTATTTTTATTTAATATTTTTTAATATATTTATATATATTTTATATAGCAGGCAATGATATCCCATGGAAGGAAATTCAAGTTACTGGTAAGTACAGTTAGAATTACTTTTCAGGATCAGTGCTGGGCGCAAAGATGCAGCACTGAAGTCTCTCCTGATAACAGGTGAGTAAATCGAAATTCGTAGCTCGGCTGATTTTAGAGGAATATTTGTAAGTTTCAAAAATCGACAGAAACTTTTTCAGCAAAAAGCAGGCAATGATATCCTATGGAAGGAAATTCAAGTTACTGGTAAGTACGGTTAGAATTACTTTTCAGGATCAGTACTGGGCTCAAAGATGCAGCACTGAGGTCTCTCTTGATAACAGGTGAGTAAATCGGAATTCGTAGTTTGGCTGATTTTACTTTGGTCCAGTATATATAGAGCCACTTTCCTACACCATCCCCTCCCTTCAACACTGTGGAAAACTGCTCTGTGGCACGTTTTAAGTTGGGGAAATAATTCCCCTTCAATCCTGAGGGTCCCTCAGGATTGAGGGGGAATGATTTCCCCAACTTAAAACGTGCCATAGGGCGTGTTTGCACACATCACCTCAGGCCCCGTCCCCTCCCTTCACCACTGTGGCCGTTCTAAATTGGGAGATTAAGTCCCTTTGAATCCTGAGGGTCCCTAGGGTGAAACTAGCCTACTAGGTACATCAAATAAGTGCCACAGAGCTGCGTTGCAGGGAGGTGTATAAAGGGGCGTGGCCTCTGAACACCTGTCTGCAACGCAGCTCCCTGGCGCATACAGGAGATACCTGTTGGGCTATTTGGCCCTCAGGGACCCTCAGTATTGAAAGATAATTAATTCCCCAACTTAAATATGCCACGGGGCGCGTTTACACAGTGGTGAAGGAAGGGGGTGTAGCCTGAGGTGATATGTCTGCAAACAGGCCCTGTGGTGCGTTTTAAGTTAGATAATTAATTCCTCCTCAATTCTGTGGGTCCCTGGGGGCCAACTAGCCCACCAGGTACATCCAGTATGTGCCAGGGGGCCAGTATTCAAGGGGAATTCGTTCCCCCGCTGCAAACGCGCCAGGGCTCCGACGTGATGGCGGGCTTTTTCTTTTTTTTTTGTTTTAGGAAGGGGGGCTGTGTGGCCTCTCTTCTTTTCCTAATATTTTGCCCTTGGGGACCCCACCCCCCAGGACCTGACCCCTTTAAAAAATATATATATTAGTTTTGAAGGGGGACGCGTGGCCCCCTTCCCGAGACCATAATTGGCCCCCGGGACTCCATCCCCCGGGGACTGGCCTTTTTTTTCATTTTTTATTTTACTTTTAGGAGGGGGCTGCTTTGCCCCCCTCCTTAGGCCATTTATGGCGCCGGGGAACCCATCCCCAGGGCCGGCTTTTTTTTCCTCTTATTTTCTTTTATTTATTTATTTCTGAGGCAGGGGGCCGCGTGGCCCCCCTCCCGGGCCACTTGTAGCCCCGGGGTCCCCATCGCTTGGGGCTGGCCTTCTTTGTTGGGGACCGTCGGGGAGTCCCCAATTCCCCCACGGTCCCAGCCGGCTCCCCGTGTCCTGCTGGAGCCAGCATTGCTTTTCCACATGGGGAGCAGCTAACATGCTGCTCCCCACGCTCCCCTTTTTCTGGCCCTGGGGTCCTTGTGGGACCAAAAATTCTCATATGCCTGTCCCTATATACTATGGGGTTAAGGACCCCTAGTTATAAGTATGTATGTTTAACTCAACAGAGGGTATATTACAGCATTCTGTCTGTATGTGCTAGTAACAGTCACAGTCTAGAAAATTGATAAAAGGTCTAAAACAAGGTATGTGTATGCATATAGTCCATGTGTTAGTCTGACACCTCACTCTGCCCTTCTCTGGTGAAAAAAGGGGAAGGGAGGTTGGCAGCGCCTCACGGGAGCAACACCCGGGGGAGGATAAAAATTAAATTAAAAATTTTAATTAGAAAGGGCATACAGCACAGAATAAAGTTGTAGTGGCTAGTATAGCTCATTTCGTTTTATGGTGGCGGGACCAGACCTGGAACACAGGAGGTTTGGTGTACCACAACTGGGTCACTTACACGCACAACACACAGAGTTTTTCTTTTGCACAGTCTTTTATCCCCTTTCTTTTCAGGTTGGCAGAAGCTGATGATGAGAAAGTGAGGATCCAGGCGAGTACCAGTCTGCCATATCCTCCCCCGGGTGTTGCTCCCGTGAGGCACTGCCAACCTCCCTTCCCCTTTTTTCACCAGAGAAGGGCAGAGTGAGGTGTGGTAATGCTTCCCCTCCCCAAGCCCCGAAAGTCTCTCTACCATTGGTGGAAGATAGGAGATAGTTGCCTCCAATCTGGCCAAGGGGGAGCAAACAGCCCATTATGCACCACAGAATATTTGCTTTTTTTATTGGAAAATTGCTGGTGGTAAATCACTCAGATAATGGCCCTACCCTGTACCCCCACAAAGAACCCCCAGTAGTCTTTCTGATCCCCATAGTAGGCAGATAGGATGTGTTTTCCTCCAATTTGCCCCTTGGCGGGGGTCAGAATGCTTACTAGACCCCGGGACACCTATATGGAGGGGGGAAGATATTGTACAGTTCTACTTTCTCAGTAAGACTGTGCGTTTGGGCAACATAAGCATCAAAACTATGTGGGACTGAGTCTGCGCATACCATTTGGATTTATTGACCTAATTCCTGGGTAGCTCACAGTGTGTCTTCTGGGGCCCTAAACAGAGCACCAGATGGTGCCTGCAATCTCAAATCATGATAACCTAATTCTCACAAGGAAATCTTGAAAACAGATTCTACCCTTTTGTTAGTACCTCAGGCAGGCCCACAGGGAGACACAAATCAGTATTTCAAACATTTAACGAAGCTATTGTACTCTTGTGTAAAATACGTGTGCTGCAATGATATATAGAATAGAGAAAACAATGTTTTTAAAAAATATATTTTTATTAGCATTTTCATATGAAAGTACATAAACATGAACAACAAAACGAGCCAGTGCATAGGCAATGTATATCCAGGAATAGAGACTTCATTTACAGTTCACTGCAAAGCTAGTACAGCAAGTACCTTCATCACGAGTGCTAATCGTGCAAGCATACAACTCACTTCATTGCGATGACAATCAAGAAATATACATCTAAGGGACTGACGTTTATAAAACCAGAGCCTCGGCTTATATTGTGTCCATGTTCATCAGGGTAGCTACATGAATAGACTAGTGTAGCAAGTTACGGTGACCCAACGGGTGACCTCGTGTTCAGCAATGTGTCGCCATCCAATCCCTGTCGTTCCCGGGCCCAGGTGATGAATGGTTCCCATATGTCCCTAGGTCTAGAGGTGGGGGCATCAGTTCCCAAAATGTGGTAAGTTGGGAGTGGCCGTATGTGACGGCCCTAATCCATTCCTTAATAGAGGGCACCCTCCTCTTCCCCCAGTGCACAGCCACCAGCCACTTTGCAAGCAAGAGAAGTAGAGCATGGAGTTTGCTTGTTTTGGATTGTGTGTCTTTAACATAACTCAGCAATCCTTGTAGGGGGGTGGGAGCTGGAGATGTGCCAATGATCTGATTTATCATTGAGAAGATTGTGGACCAGACGCCAGACTCGGGCAATCCCATGCCATGTGTAAGAATGAGGTGGATTTAAACCCACCGGGCCAGCAGCTATTGTCATCTATTAGTCCCATATGATATAGACCTACGGGCGTCCTGTAGAATCTGTGGGGGAATTTGAAGTGAATCAGGTGAAGCCTATAATTTGGGGACAGTTCGGTGAGTTGCCGACAACAGAAAGCCCATTGATCTTCAGTCAATGGCCCAGGGAGTTCCATGTTGCAGCCCACCAATGCTTTGGGTTTCACCAGTGGAGCCGAGTTCTGCATCTGTGTGTAAAGTCGTGTGACGAGTTTACTGGGTGAGGGGGAGCTTAGCAGGTTTTCTAATGCTGACAGTGAGGGAGGGGGAGCCGGAAAGCTGTCATTGAGGGGACGGCAGGCAGCACGCAATTTATGATAAAGGAAGAGTTCAGCAAACTGTACCGTGTGTCCTTCATTTGCTGTCGGGGGGGAGCGAAATGTGTTTTCGGGATATAGATCAGCAAACGTGCAGAGGGTCATTTTTTGCGCCAGTGATTTGCTAATACTATCTGTTGGAACCTAAATATGTCAGGTCACCTAGGGTAGCCTGGCCTAGGGTAAGGCAATATCAACAGAGGCACATGTGTAAAGGTTGCAAGCCACCCAGCAGTAATCTAATGCAATATCACTCAAAAATGACACTACACCAATGTTTGTGTAAAAATACGAGCTTGTTTTATAAAAATATTTTATCTACTCTTCGGTCATTTTACATCTTAATATACTGTACAAATTGGTCAGAAGATTCCAGTTGACATATAACCTCAGTAGAATTCAGTTCAAAAGAAGTTGGTCTTCTACAGTGTTAGGTTTCTCACCCCAGTGGAGGCTCTCTAATTATATCACCAGAACGTCCACAACGTTGACACTTCCTCCACTTCAGTTTAACACATTAGAAATGTCCAGGTCTTAGAACCCTGGAAGGTTACCTCCCCTTGACAGAGCAACACCCTCCTCGCAAGAGATCAGTAACCCCAAGATGACAGTTTCAAGTTTCAAATGGAATGTTTCTATAGCTCAATTATCACTTGCACATAGGTAAATAAAATGAGGTCACCGTTTCTTCTTCCCCTCCCCCTCTGTAAAAGAATCTCACACTTCAGCATTCAAGTTTATAACTTTCCGCAATTGCAGGACACTCCCCCAGTACTGTGGAGATTTTTCATAAATGCCTCCCTCTGAGCTTGTTAAACGTAGGCTTGTCTCCGGCTCTCCCGGGCCCTTCCTGACTCAACACGGAGATCCCCAGGAAATAGCGGGTAATGAGGGAGGGTTCTGTCAGGTGATTCCAATAAAGGGCTCAAGAGAACTCCTCCTCCGCTTCTCATGTGATCCCCTCAGTCAAGCTGTTTTCCTCCCTTAAACCTCCACCTTGCTTGATAATGGAGCGGAGGGTGGCGCTGACTCGGTTCCCCTCAGCTCTCCCGCCTCCGCTGCTACTCCGCTCACGAAGCACGCCCTAGACGCCTGGACTCGCAGGGGGCGGCGTCGGGGCTGAGGCAATCGGGGTTTCCGGCTCCCGGGCAAGACGCACTACTCACTGTCAGGATGCGAGGCAGCGCAGGCGCGGGTGATTAGTGTTCCCGCTTGGCGCCGCCTCACTTGCTTGCTCGCCTGCCCTGACACCGCTTCTGGGCCTGCGCTCTCTCTCCTCACCCTGCCGCACTATTGGAACTGCACAGAGTCGAACGCTCACTTCCTCCTGTGCTCAATGCCGCACAAGCTCCGCTGTCACTCGCCTCTCTACTGCAGCTTCCTGGAGGCGCAGGAGCCACACCTCGCTCCAATCCGCTTCCACCAAAACACTGGTAGGTGAAGTTTACCAGGGGAATGTAGGGAGAAGGTCCCCAGCAGGAGCTAGGACAACGGGGGAAAGAGGGGCCAAGGGCTCAAGGGGGGGTCTTCCGCCACAGCCGGGCCAATTTCACAGAAGAAGAAGGCGGTTGGGAGGGTTTGGTCAGGGGCCAGAGGGGGAACGTCTCCCTGAAGTGGTTGTCTATCACACGGACAAACTAACTGCTTCCAGTGCGTCCTCCTCCTCACACCACTGCCTCTCTCCTCCAACTCCCTGTACTACACAAAATGGCTCCCTGACCCTTGCCCTTTTATAGCCAAACCACACAGGGTCCAGAAAGTTCTGGAAGGCCTAATGTTAACCTATGGGGCAGTCTAAAATGTGGCAGTTGGGGACAGTTGGTGGCCACCATTTTGTGAAACTCAGTAAATCCCTGACAGGAAAGGCACCTAAACTGAGGTGACTGTTTATGAGGGAAAAAGAACACCTATCCCCCCAGGCCAACACCATAAAAATCTAGTGGACACAAAAATAAATAAAGGCATGAGGGGCAAAAAGGGGACAAAATAAATAATAAATTGGAGGGACTACGCAAAATGTCAGACAGGTCTAACACGCGTCCCCCCCAGCTGAAAGTGGGGGGAGCTACCCAACCCCTTGGGAGTCCTCATCACTAAGGCGGAAATACCTAGAGAGACCGTCTGCATTGGCGTGGTCCACCCCAGGCCAATGTTCCACCCGGAAGTCCATTCCCTGTAGGGAGATGGACCACCTCAACAGCTTGGGATTCTCCCCCTTCATCTGCATTAGCCAACCAAGGGGTCGGTGGTCAGTCTGAACCAGGAAGTGCGAGCCAAACAGGTATGGCCGCAGCTTCTTCAGAGCCCACACCACCGGGAAAGCTTCCCTCTCAATTGCACTCCACTTCTGTTCCCGGGGAAGCAGTCTCCTGGATAAGAAGACTACAGGCTGATCCAGGCCCTCTTCATTCAGTTGCGATAACACTGCCCCAATGCCATGTTCCGATGCATCTGTCTGGACAATGAACTCCTTGGAGAAGTCTGGGGCCCTCAGGACCGGTGCTGCACACATTGCCTGCTTCAGTTTTTCAAAAGCTTGCTGACAAGCTTCCGTCCAAACTACCCGTCGAGGTTGTCTCTTGGAGGTGAGCTCTGTGAGGGGCGCTACAATAGTGCCATACCCCTTCACAAAGCGACGGTAGTATCCTGTGAGGCCCAGGAAAGCTCGGACCTCAGTCTGTGTCTTGGGGGGTTCCCAGGCCATAATTGCCTCAATCTTTGCCTGCAGGGGCTGCACTGTCCCCCTACCCGCCAAGTGTCCAAGGTACACAACCGACCCCTGCCCAATCTGGCATTTGCTGGCCTTGATTGTCAATCCAGCTTGTTTCAGGGCCTGGAGAACTGCTTGCAAATGTTCCAAATGGTCCTCCCAACTGCTACTGAAGACAGCAATGTCATCCAGGTAAGCAGCGGAGAAACCCTCCATTCCAGAGAGGACCTGATTCACCAGCCGCTGAAATGTGGCAGGGGCATTTTTGAGCCCAAAGGGCATCACGCAAAATTGGAAGTGTCCCTCAGGCGTGGAGAAGGCTGACCTTTCCTTCGCTCCATCTGTCAAGGAGATCTGCCAGTACCCTGAAGTGAGGTCAAAGGTACTTAGGTATTGGGCAGCTCCTAGCCGGTCAAATAATTCATCCGCCCTAGGGATCGGATGAGCATCAGTCTTTGTAACTGAGTTCAGTCCCCGGTAATCCACACAGAACCTCAGTTCTGGCGTGGTGCCCGGTGGAGCGACTTTTGGCACTAGCACCACCAGACTGGACCAAGGGCTGTTGGAAGGTTCTATAACTCCTAGCTCTAGCATCTTGGCAACCTCTCCATGGATGCTAGCCTTCACCTTGTCGGACAGCCGGTAGGTCTTCGACTTCACTGGTGGGCTTTCCCCTGTATCCACATCATGGGTACACAGGTGAGCCCTTCCCGGGACAAGGGAGAACAATGTAGAGTACTGCTCCAGTATCTGGCGGCAGTCTTTCCGCTGTTCAGGAGTTAGAGCGGGAGAGAGAATCACTCCCTCCACTGACCCATCCTTCTCTTGAGACGAGAACAAGTCTGGGAGAGGTTCGCTTTCCGCTTCCTCTCCCCCATAAGTCACCATCATTAAGATGACCTCGGGCCTCTCATGGTGGGGTTTGAGTCGGTTGGCATGCAGCACCCGTAGGGGCTGTCGAGGGGTCTTAAGGTCCACCAGGTATGTGGCCTTACCCTTCTTTTCCAACACTTCAAATGGGCCTGTCCAGCGATCCTGAAGGGCACTAAGCTCTCCAGGCTCCATCACCCACACTTTCTGGCCAGGCTCCAATTCCACCTGGTGAGCATTGTGGTCATACCACTCTTTCATGACTGCCTGGCTGGCCTCCAAGTTGTCAGAAGCTTGCTTCCACAACTTCGCCATCTGGCTCCTGAAGGCCAGCATGTAGCTCACCACATCCTGGGGGGGTTTCCTGGGAGACTTTTCCCAACCATCCTTCACCAGGCTGAGAGGACCGCGTACAGGGTGCCCATACAGAAGTTCAATGGGGCTAAAGCCCACTCCCTTCTGTGGCACTTCCCTGTAGGAGAATAGCAAACAGGGTAGGAGGACGTCCCATTTCCTCCGCAGGCTTTCGGGCAGACTTCTGATCATGCCCTTCAAGGTTTTGTTGAACCTCTCAACCAGTCCATTCGACTGGGGGTGATAAGGAGTGGTGAACCGGTAGGTCACTCCACACTCCTTCCACATTGCCCGCATGTAAGCTGACATAAAGTTGGTCCCCCTGTCAGACACAACTTCTTTGGGGAAACCCACTCGGGTAAAGATCCCCATTAGGGCCCTAGCCACCACAGGTACAGTGACTGTCCTCAGAGGAATTGCCTCTGGGTACCGTGTGGCATGATCCACCAAAACCAGGATAAACCTGTGACCAGCTGTTGTTGGTGGATCTAAAGGCCCTACGATGTCGATGCCCACCCTTTCAAAGGGGGTGCTAACGACTGGAAGTGGTTCCAGGGGAGCTTTCAGCTTCACCCCTGTTTTCCCACTGGCCTGGCAGGATACATATGTCCGACAGTAGGTGTTGGACGCCACTTTCATCTGAGGCCAGTAAAAGTGGAGGACAAGCCGAGCAAAGGTCTTGTCCTGACCTAAGTGTCCTGCCAAGGGTATGGCATGAGCCAATTCCAGCAGAAAGGCTCGGTATTGTTGCGGGACTACCAAGGCCCTTGATGAACCAGGTAAGGGTACCTTGGGTTCACTGTAGAGGAGTCCATCCTCCCAGTAAATGTGGTAGTGTCCCGTAACATCACCTGCTGCCTGGGCTGCAGCCTGTCGCCTCAGTCCCTCAAGGGTAGGGCACTCCCTTTGCCCCTTACAGAATTCCTCTCTGGTAGGCCCTCCCTCCACATGCCACTCAGCAGGGATGGGTAGGTCCTCCAGCGAGACTACTTCCCCCTCCACGGACTCCTGGTCCACCACCGCAGGTGGCCGATCTGTCACATGGGGTGTGGAAGCCGAAGCAGGCTCTTCCTGTCTTCGGGTCTGTCCCTTTTTGGCAGCGGGTTGGGCCATTGTTCCAGGCTGCAACCCAGGAAACCAATGCAGTTGCACCTGTCCCCATACATGTGGTGCTGTATCAGCCATATCGCCGCCCTTGTGATGGCATAGATACCCCACGCTGGGCATGGGACGAACGGCGGAAGCGGGCGGGCGCTCCCGTATTGTTTGCCCCTTCGATACCATTACTTTGAAGGATAGTGTTAGACCTGTCTGACTTTTTGCGTAGTCCCTCCAATTTATTATTTATTTTGTTCCCTTTTTGCCCCTCATGCCTTTATTTATTTTTGTGTCCACTAGATTTTTATGGTGTTGGCCTGGGGGGATAGGTGCTCTTTTTCCCTCATAAACAGTCACCTCAGTTTAGGTGCCTTTCCTGTCAGGGATTTACTGAGTTTCACAAAATGGTGGCCACCAACTGTCCCCAACTGCCACATTCTAGACTGCCCCATAGGTTAACATTAGGCCTTCCAGAACTTTCTGGACCCTACTGGACCCTGTGTGGTTTGGCTATAAAAGGGCAAGGGTCAGGGAGCCATTTTGTGTAGTACAGGGAGTTGGAGGAGAGAGGCAGTGGTGTGAGGAGGAGGACGCACTGGAAGCAGATAGTTTGTCCGTGTGATAGACAGCCACTTCAGGGAGACGTTCCCCCTCTGGCCCCTGACCAAACCCTCCCAACCGCCTTCTTCTTCTGTGAAATTGGCCCGGCTGTGGCGGAAGACCCCCCCTTGAGCCCTTGGCCCCTCTTTCCCTCGTTGTCCTAGCTCCTGCTGGGGACCTTCTCCCTACATTCCCCTGGTAAACTTCACCTACCAGCGTTTTGGTGAAAGCGGATTGGAGCGAGGTGTGGCACCCTGCGCCTCCAGGAAGCTGCAGTAGAGAGGCGAGTGACAGCGGAGCTTGTGCGGCATTGAGCACAGGAGGAAGTGAGCGTTCGACTCTGTGCAGTTCCAATAGTGCGGCAGGGTGAGGAGAGAGAGCGCAGGCCCAGAAGCGGTGTCAGGGCAGGCGAGCAAGCAAGTGAGGCGGCGCCAAGCGGGAACACTAATCACCCACGCCTGCGCTGCCTCGCATCCTGACAGTGAGTAGTGCGTCTTGCCCGGGAGCCGGAAACCCCAATTGCCTCAGCCCAGACGCCGCCCCCTGCGAGCCCAGGTGTCTAGGGCGTGCTTCGTGAGCGGAGTAGCAGCGGAGGCGGGAGAGCTGAGGGGAACCGAGTCAGCGCCACCCTCCGCTCCATTATCAAGTAAGGTGGAGGTTTAAGGGAGGAAAACAGCTTGACTGAGGGGATCACACGAGAAGCGGAGGAGGAGTTCTCTTGAGCCCTTTATTGGAATCACCTGACAGAACCCTCCCTCATTACCCGCTATTTCCTGGGGATCTCCGTGTTGAGTCAGGAAGGGCCCGGGAGAGCCGGAGACAAGCCTACGTTTAACAAGCTCAGAGGGAGGCATTTATGAAAAATCTCCACAGTACTGGGGGAGTGTCATGCAATTGCGGAAAGTTATAAACTTGAATGCTGAAGTGTGAGATTCTTTTACAGAGGGGGAGGGGAAGAAGAAACGGTGACCTCATTTTATTTACCTATGTGCAAGTGATAATTGAGCTATAGAAACATTCCATTTGAAACTTGAAACTGTCATCTTGGGGTTACTGATCTCTTGCGAGGAGGGTGTTGCTCTGTCAAGGGGAGGTAACCTTCCAGGGTTCTAAGACCTGGACATTTCTAATGTGTTAAACTGAAGTGGAGGAAGTGTCAACGTTGTGGACGTTCTGGTGATATAATTAGAGAGCCTCCACTGGGGTGAGAAACCTAACACTGTAGAAGACCAACTTCTTTTGAACTGAATTCTACTGAAGTTATATGTCAACTGGAATCTTCTGACCAATTTGTACAGTATATTGAGATGTAAATGACTGAAGAGTAGATAAATTATTTTTATAAAACAAGCTCGTATTTTTACACAAACATTGGTGTAGTGTCATTTTTGAGTGATATTGCATTAGATTACTGCTGGGTGGCTTGCAACCTTTACACATGTGCCTCTGTTGATATTGCCTTACCCTAGGCCAGGCTACCCTAGGTGACCTGACATATTTAGGTTCCAACAAGTTGGTGTCTAGCGGTGGGATCTTGACTGTGGTTGCAACTACTCTGTAGTAATTTAGTGTAATCCACTAGCCTACACCTGGAGTTTTCTCCTAGCGGCCCTCCTAATTTTTACTTTTGTTTTTCCAAATTTGTTCCTGGTGGTGGGTGGAGGTAGCTTCAGGTTGCCCTTGCCACTCTATTCTTTTTGTGTGCTCAACCTTGTGTTGCCTTTTGCAAAATGGAATTTGCACTGGAAAAACTGGACACTTATTCATTGGCCCAGCTAAAAGATTTCTGTCAACAATTGGGAGTGTTCTTTAAGCGTGGTGCCAAGAAGGGGGAACTCCAGACCAGTTTGAGGGCTTGGGTGGAAGCGCGCAATGAGGAGGGAACGGTGGAAGAGGAGGAATCGGACAGAGGTACTGTCATTGATAGGACTGCGGAATGTTCCCCGGGGGTGGGTGAGATGTCAATCAGCCCCAAGGCAACCTCACGGGAGGGCAGCAGTGTGTCATCGAGAGGGTTGTCAGAAACCGAGTTAGCTGACAGGAGAGAGGATAGACTGTTAAGGTGGGAAATAGCAAAAATGGAGTTGGAAGAAAAGAGGGAGGGGAGGAGGCTAGAACAGGAGAAGGAAGAGCGGAGAATGGCTCATGAATTCAAACTAAAAGAGTTAGAACTCCAGGCCCTGCAACGGGGACGCTTCCCAACTCCAAATGGTGGCAGCGAAACCAGAGAACTAACCAGGGAGTCCAGACCCTACCTGCCAAAGGATATAATTGCCAGCTATAGTCAGGGGGATGACATAGCCAAGTGGCTGGCAGCCTATGAGGTCTCCTTAAGAGCCCATGGGATCCAGGAGAAGCACTGGGGGGGTGGGTTGTATAAGTACATGCCTCCTACTGGTCGGGACACCTTGCTGGCCTTGGAATCAGAGGAGCAAACCAACTACCCCACCATGAAGTTAGCCTTGGTAAGGAAGTTTGGGCTTACCCCAGAAAGGTATCGCCAGAAGTTCAGGGGGAGCCACAAGTTAAGCACCCAGAACTGGGTGGACTTCCTTGATTATGCAAGAAAGGCATTAGAGGGCTGGGTAAAGGGCAGTGAGGTGAAGGATTATGAGGGGTTGTATGATCTATTTTTGAAAGAGCACCTCCTCGAGAAATGCTTTCCCGAGCTGCGCCAACACCTGGTGGACAGCAAGCTGACCAATCCCCGGAAGCTTGCAGAGGAGGCGGACATCTGGGCAAGTACCCGGGTGTCCTCAAAGGGGACTGGAGGGGATTCCCAAAAGGCCGGACAGGGCGCCCCCCAGAAGAAGGAGGGGGGAGATAAAAAGCGAGAGTTCTCTAAAGGTCCCCAAAACAATTTCCAGGGAAAGGGAACAGGTTTCACCCCTAAGGCAAACCCGCCCAGAAACACTAATCCTGGCCAAAGCCAGCAGCCAAGGGTTCTCCACTGCTTTGAGTGTGGTGGTGTTGGACATTATAAGGGAGATGTCAGATGCCCAAAGAGACCACCCCCTCCCACCGGAGGAAAACCACCGGGAGTAGCTAGTGTAGCGCTCGGGGAGGAGTTGCCCTTAGATAAGGGGGGTGAGTGGGCGGGTATCACCTTAGTGTCCCTGGGAGAACGGGAGATGGTTCCTAAGAGCCAGGTGCCCCCAAATACTGTTAAGTATGGGCAATGGATCACCATCAATGGCCAGAGAGGGGAGGCTCTGAGAGATACAGGAGCCAGTATGACTATGGTGAGAAGTTAACTGGTGTCTCCAGAGCAGGTGGTTCCCAATGTACTCCACCCCGCCGCGATGGCTGACGGCAGAATGGGCCACTATCCCGTGGCTGAGGTTCCCTTTGAGTGGGAAGGGGTTGCAGGTTCACTTCGAGTTGCCGTAAGCCCTGCCGTGCCAGTTGATTGTCTGCTGGGGAATGATATGGAGCACAACGCTTGGAGAGAGGTGGAATACCGGACGCATTCTGCGATGCTGGGTACACCTGACTGGGCCTGTGTGAGCACAAGGTCTGCGACTACCCGGAGAGGGAGTTCGCCTGGGTTGGAGCCTGGAACAATGGCCCAACCCGCTGCCAAAAAGGGACAGACCCGAAGACAGGAAGAGCCTGCTTCGGCTTCCACACCCCATGTGACAGATCGGCCACCTGCGGTGGTGGACCAGGAGTCCGTGGAGGGGGAAGTAGTCTCGCTGGAGGACCTACCCATCCCTGCTGAGTGGCATGTGGAGGGAGGGCCTACCAGAGAGGAATTCTGTAAGGGGCAAAGGTAGTGCCCTACCCTTGAGGGACTGAGGCGACAGGCTGAAGCCCAGGCAGCAGGTGATGTTACGGGACACTACCACATTTACTGTAGGATGGACTCCTCTACAGTGAACCCAAGGTACCCTTACCTGGTTCATCAAGGGCCTTGGTAGTCCCGCAACAATACCGAGCCTTTCTGCTGGAATTGGCTCATGCCATACCCTTGGCAGGACACTTAGGTCAGGACAAGACCTTTGCTCGGCTTGTCCTCCACTTTTACTGGCCTCAGATGAAAGTGGCGTCCAACACCTACTGTCGGACATGTGTATCCTGCCAGGCCAGTGGGAAAACAGGGGTGAAGCTGAAAGCTCCCCTGGAACCACTTCTAGTCGTTAGCACCCCCTTTGAAAGGGTGGGCATCGACATCGTAGGGCCTTTAGATCCACCAACAACAGCTGGTCACAGGTTTATCCTGGTTCTGGTGGATCATGCCACACGGTACCCAGAGGCAATTCCTCTGAGGACAGTCACTGCACCTGTGGTGGCTAGGGCCCTAATGGGGATCTTTACCCGAGTGGGTTTCCCCAAAGAAGTTGTATCTGACAGGGGGACCAACTTTATGTCAGCTTACATGCGGGCAATGTGGAAGGAGTGTGGAGTGACCTACCGGTTCACCACTCCTTATCACCCCCAGTCGAATGGACTGGTTGAGAGATACAACAAAACCTTGAAGGGCATGATCAGAAGTCTGCCCGAAAGCCTGCGGAGGAAATGGGACGTCCTCCTACCCTGTTTGCTATTCTCCTACAGGGAAGTGCCACAGAAGGGAGTGGGCTTTAGCCCCTTTGAACTTCTGTATGGGCACCCTGTACGCGGTCCTCTCAGCCTGGTGAAGGATGGTTGGGAAAAGTCTCCCAGGAAACCCCCCCAGGATGTGGTGAGCTACATGCTGGCCTTCAGGAACCAGATGGCGAAGTTGTGGAAGCAAGCTTCTGACAACTTGGAGGCCAGCCAGGCAGTCATGAAAGAGTGGTATGACCACAATGCTCACCAGGTGGAATTGGAGCCTGGCCAGAAAGTGTGGGTGATGGAGCCTGGAGAGCTTAGTGCCCTTCAGGATCGCTGGACAGGCCCATTTGAAGTGTTGGAAAAGAAGGGTAAGGCCACATACCTGGTGGACCTTAAGACCCCTCGACAGCCCCTACGGGTGCTGCATGCCAACCGACTCAAACCCCACCATGAGAGGCCCGAGGTCATCTTAATGATGGTGACTGATGGGGGAGAGGAAGCGGAAAGCGAACCTCTCCCAGACTTGTTCTCGTCTCAAGAGAAGGATGGGTCAGTGGAGGGAGTGATTCTCTCTCCCGCTCTAACTCCTGAACAGCGGAAGGACTGCCGCCAGATACTGGAGCAGTACTCTACGTTGTTCTCCCTTGTCCCGGGAAGGACTCACCTTAGTACCCATGATGTGGACACAGGGGACAGCCCACCAGTGAAGTCGAAGACCTACCGGCTGTCCGACAAGGTGAAGGCTAGCATCCATGGAGAGGTTGCCAAGATGCTAGAGCTAGGAGTTATAGAACCTTCCAACAGCCCTTGGTCCAGTCCGGTGGTGCTAGTGCCAAAAGCCGCTCCACCGGGCACCACGCCAGAACTGAGGTTCTGTGTGGATTACCGGGGACTGAACTCAGTTACAAAGACTGATGCTCATCCGATCCCTAGGGCGGATGAATTAATTGACCGGCTAGGAGCTGCCCAATACCTAAGTACCTTTGACCTCACTTCAGGGTACTGGCAGATCTCCTTGACTGATGGAGCGAAGGAAAGGTCAGCCTTCTCCACGCCTGAGGGACACTTCCAATTTTGCGTGATGCCCTTTGGGCTCAAAAATGCCCCTGCCACATTTCAGCGGCTGGTGAATCAGGTCCTCTCTGGAATGGAGGGTTTCTCCGCTGCTTACCTGGATGACATTGCTGTCTTCAGTAGCAGTTGGGAGGACCATTTGGAACATTTGCAAGCAGTTCTCCAGGCCCTGAAACAAGCTGGATTGACAATCAAGGCCAGCAAATGCCAGATTGGGCAGGGGTCGGTTGTGTACCTTGGACACTTGGTGGGTAGGGGGACAGTGCAGCCCCTGCAGGCAAAGATTGAGGCAATTATGGCCTGGGAACCCCCCAAGACACAGACTGAGGTCCGAGCTTTCCTGGGCCTCACAGGATACTACCGTCGCTTTGTGAAGGGGTATGGCACTATTGTAGCGCCCCTCACAGAGCTCACCTCCAAGAGACAACCTCGACGGGTAGTTTGGACGAAAGCTTGTCAGCAAGCTTTTGAAAAACTGAAGCAGGCAATGTGTGCAGCACCGGTCCTGAGGGCCCCAGACTTCTCCAAGGAGTTCATTGTCCAGACAGATGCATCAGAACATGGCATTGGGGCAGTGTTATCGCAACTGAATGAAGAGGGCCTGGATCAGCCTGTAGTCTTCTTATCCAGGAGACTGCTTCCCCGGGAACAGAAGTGGAGTGCAATTGAGAGGGAAGCTTTCGCGGTGGTGTGGGCTCTGAAGAAGCTGCGGCCATACATGTTTGGCTCGCACTTCCTGGTTCAGACTGACCGCCGACCCCTTCGTTGGCTAATGCAGATGAAGGGGGAGAATCCCAAGCTGTTGAGGTGGTCCATCTCCCTACAGGGAATGGACTTCCGGGTGGAACATCGGCCTGGGGTGGACCACGCCAATGCAGACGGTCTCTCTAGGTATTTCCGCCTTAGTGATGAGGACTCCCAAGGGGTTGGGTAGCTCTCCCCACTTTCAGCTGGGGGGGACGCGTGTTAGACCTGTCTGACATTTTGCGTAGTCCCTTCAATTTATTATTTATTTTGTTCCCTTTTTGCCCCTCATGCCTTTATTTATTTTTGTGTCCACTAGATTTTTATGGTGTTGGCCTGGGGGGATAGGTGCTCTTTTTCCCTCATAAACAGTCACCTCAGTTTAGGTGCCTTTCCTGTCAGGGATTTACTGAGTTTCACAAAATGGTGGCCCCCAACTGTCCCCAACTTCCACATTCTAGACTGCCCCATAGGTTAACATTAGGCCTTCCAGAACTTTCTGGACCCTACTGGACCCTGTGTGGTTTGGCTATAAAAGGGCAAGGGTCAGGGAGCCATTTTGTGTAGTACAGGGAGTTGGAGGAGAGAGGCAGTGGTGTGAGGAGGAGGACGCACTGGAAGCAGTTAGTTTGTCCGTGTGATAGACAGCCACTTCAGGGAGACTTCCCCCTCTGGCCCCTGACCAAACCCTCCCAACCGCCTTCTTCTTCAGTGAAATTGGCCCGGCTGTGGTGGAAGACCCCCCCTTGAGCCCTTGGCCCCTCTTTCCCCCGTTGTCCTAGCTCCTGCTGGGGACCTTCTCCCTACATTCCCCTGGTAAACTTCACCTACCAGCGTTTTGGTGTAAGCGGATTGGAGCGAGGTGTGGCACCCTGCGCCTCCAGGAAGCTGCAGTAGAGAGGCGAGTGACAGCGGAGCTTGTGCGGCATTGAGCACAGGAGGAAGTGAGCGTTCGACTCTGTGCAGTTCCAATAGTGCGGCAGGGTGAGGAGAGAGAGCGCAGGCCCAGAAGCGGTGTCAGGGCAGGCGAGCAAGCAAGTGAGGCGGCGCAAGCGGGAACACTAATCACCCGCGCCTGCGCTGCCTCGCATCCTGACAGTGAGTAGTGCGTCTTGCCCGGGAGCCGGAAACCCCGATTGCCTCAGCCCAGACGCCGCCCCCTGCGAGCCCAGGCGTCTAGGGCGTGCTTCATGAGCGGAGTAGCAGCGGAGGCGGGAGAGCTGAGGGGAACCGAGTCAGCGCCACCCTCCGCTCCATTATCAAGTAAGGTGGAGGTTTAAGGGAGGAAAACAGCTTGACTGAGGGGATCACACGAGAAGCGGAGGAGGAGTTCTCTTGAGCCCTTTATTGGAATCACCTGACAGAACCCTCCCTCATTACCCGCTATTTCCTGGGGATCTCCGTGTTGAGTCAGGAAGGGCCCGGGAGAGCCGGAGACAAGCCTACGTTTAACAAGCTCAGAGGGAGGCATTTATGAAAAATCTCCACAGTACTGGGGGAGTGTCCTGCAATTGCGGAAAGTTATAAACTTGAATGCTGAAGTGTGAGATTCTTTTACAGAGGGGGAGGGGAAGAAGAAACGGTGACCTCATTTTATTTACCTATGTGCAAGTGATAATTGAGCTATAGAAACATTCCATTTGAAACTTGAAACTGTCATCTTGGGGTTACTGATCTCTTGCGAGGAGGGTGTTGCTCTGTCAAGGGGATGTAACCTTCCAGGGTTCTAAGACCTGGACATTTCTAATGTGTTAAACTGAAGTGGAGGAAGTGTCAACGTTGTGGACGTTCTGGTGATATAATTAGAGAGCCTCCACTGGGGTGAGAAACCTAACACTGTAGAAGACCAACTTCTTTTGAACTGAATTCTACTGAGGTTATATGCTAACTGGAATCTTCTGACCAATTTGTACAGTATATTGAGATGTAAATGACTGAAGAGTAGATAAATTATTTTTATAAAACAAGCTCGTATTTTTACACAAACATTGGTGTAGTGTCATTTTTGAGTGATATTGCATTAGATTACTGCTGGGTGGCTTGCAACCTTTACACATGTGCCTCTGTTGATATTGCCTTACCCTAGGCCAGGCTACCCTAGGTGACCTGACATATTTAGGTTCCAACATATGCTGTATCAATAGCCGGAGAGACCAGCGCATGGAATAGAACACATCTCAGTTCCATATGTACCAATCCCCCCCCATGCAGCATGCTGTCTGTCAAATCTGCCCTCGGGGGCTCACAGGATATACGGCTGGCTGCTTTTAGTAGAAGGGAGTGCCAAAGAAAATTGAAACACAACATTTAGTTCCCAATAGAGCCAGAGCTTGCGGTATTACCTCCCCCGGCAACTCAAAATAAAACCACACGTACATATAGTACAACTATTGCAACATAGTCGTCGTCGCTCAGTCTGTCTTCAGCAGCAGTGGGAGATCTATTGTCCTGCTTTGACTGTTTGCCACC
This sequence comes from Lissotriton helveticus, assembly GCF_964261635.1. NCBI lineage: Eukaryota > Metazoa > Chordata > Amphibia > Caudata > Salamandridae > Lissotriton > Lissotriton helveticus. The sequence goes on along the minus strand of NC_136069.1, from coordinate 245,249,357 downwards.
AATGTGGTTTGCAAAATTAAGAGCAGATTTTGCATCAGTGAAAACATGTGCTGTGCCGTTGTGGGTGACCTTTAGTTTGGCTGCATTTAGCAGCGAGTAAGGGATTTGGGCCTGTAGTAAGAGATGTTTGGCCGGCAAGAATTCACGCCGTGCCGACTGCACCGCAGGTGTGAATCCTGAATAGAAAGAGATTTGGTTGCCCTTATGCTTGATCTTCCCTTTCTCACGTTCTAGAGGTCTCGGTCCTGATAATTAAGGATCCGGGCAAGTATCGGTCGGGGCGTAGCGCCTATAGATGGTTTAGGGCCCAGGGTCCGGTGCGCCCACTCAACCGCAAAATACGCAGGCATATGGGTACCAAAAAGTTCTCGGAGCAGTTCAGACACATAAGTTCCATTTTGGCGATGGTTATAGTCTCTGGTATGCCCGTCATGCGCAGGTTGTTGCGACGCGACCTCGCCCCCAAGTCCTCATTCTTGGCGCGAATGAGACCCAGTACTTTATCCATCTGTAGGAGTTGTTCCTTTGTTTCCATCTGGAATTCGTGGAAGTCAGAAGTCCTATTCTCAAGGATATCGCCTGGTTTTGTGGGCGCCAACTTGTGTCTTGACCGTATCGAGCTGGGTTATGAGCATATACAGCTTGGTGTCTATATTTCGCAAGCTGGATCACATTTCGAGCATCAGGGTTCGGAGGTCTTCATCCCGGTCCTCCATCTGTGACTCCGCAGGCCTCTCCGCGCAGGCCTCGAGGTCTGACTCTGTGAACCTTGTGACCCTCCACTAGTCGAAGGTCTGCCTTGGCTGCTTGGCATCCTGTTTGCCCTTGGTGCCTGTGCAGCGCGGCAGTAGTGACACACCCTGGGGGTGCTTCTCCCACCCAACCAGCTCACCCGCTACTCAAGGGTCCGCAAAAGCCCCACACTCCTCTAGCCCTAGGGAATGTACAGGAAATCGCCCACACCCAGTGCCAATGAAGAGCAACACGTATGTAACTATCCTGGGAGGACTCAGCTTCGCGTGGGCGCCGAGTGGTGAGTGAGCCAATAGACTGCGGCCTAGGTGCTAAATGTGGTCATAGCTTACCCAGTCTCCTGAGCACATGGTATGTTCCACAAAGGTGGGGCACCCACACAGGTCAAGTGGTGATTTTCCCAGTTTGCCGAAGATCCCTACACTCAGGCCGTCAGGCGCCTTCAGGCGCCGCCTCCACCCCCACTGCACGCCCGTGGGCCAGAGTGACAAAAACTAGCAAATTGGGCGAGCTTGGGATCGCAGGTCTCAGCAATCGTCACAGCCTGATGTCTGCTGTCAGTGAGAGCATATGAAATGCGGTGGGAGCTCTCCAGTTGTCCGGATTATGGCCATCTCGTAGCGCCGTGTTGTAATGCTTGTACATGCATGGAGTTTATTGTCACTGATGTTCTATGAGTTCTGCATTCCAGTCTCCATAGTGATTCCTTTCTCAGGCAGTGTGAGACTGAAGACTTGAAGGGCAGGTAGCGTCAGTTGGTGGTGTTGCTGCAAATAAACAAATCTACAAATCATCCAGTGTATGTCCTATTTAACACTGGCGACGAAGGAAAGCTTGGAAGGGACAAGTTCTTACACCACCAAAACCCTGGAACCCACGAAGCATTATCCTGATTAACGTCAAGTGTATATCATCATCAAAAATCATCCCTTTCAACGTATTGGCACAATGGTGGTGCAGTGATCACACGGAGTGAAAAAATGATTATCTTCAGCAGAGAACTGTAAGTAAATGATTTACTTCTGAAGAGACTCCTGTCTGTCTTGTTGAAACGTTATCGGATCATTAAGTTGTGACGCATGCTGCCTCAGTCTGTGTTTATGCGGTACAAAAGGGGGTGGTGATGGACAGACCATCTGAACCAATCAAACACTCACACCCAGTCAAAAGATCTGGGTTGAATCCATCACCGTTCTTTAGCCCACTCTGCCATCCCAGTTCAGACATGGCTATATGCAAATCAGTCTGACCCTGTGCCTCATGGGAACAGTCCAGCCCGAACTGCCAAGCCATGCCTTCCCTGGACCGGAAACAAGCTTCCGAGGACTGGTTTCTGGCATTACAGCCGTTTTCAGCCCGGCTTGCTTGAATCCAATGGCAAAGTGAGCAAGGGACTCCCGTCTGAGCCTACCCTGCCACACTTATGGCGGCCAAAAGCGGTACAAAAGGGGGTGGTGATGGACGGAGCATCTGAACCAATCAAACACTCACACCCAGTCAAAAGATCTGGGTTGAATCCATCACCGTTCTTTAGCCCACTCTGCCACCCCAGTTCAGACATGGCTATATGCAAATCAGTCTGACCCTGTGCCTCATGGGAACAGTCCAGCCCGAACTGCCAAGCCATGCCTTCCCTGGACCGGAAACAAGCTTCCGAGGACCGGTTTCTGGCATTACAGCCGTCTTCAGCCCGGCTTGCTAGAATCCAGTGGCAAAGTGAGCAAGGGACTCACGTCTGAGCATACCCTGCCACACTTATGGCGGCCAAAAGCGGTACAAAAGGGGGTGGTGATGGATGGAGCATCTGAACCAATCATACACTCACACCCAGTCAAAAGATCTGGGTTGAATCCATCACCGTTCTTTAGCCCACTCTGCCACCCCAGTTCAGACATGGCTATGTGCAAATCAGTCTGACCCTGTGCCTCATGGGAACAGTCCAGCCCGAACTGCCAAGCCATGCCTTCCCTGGACCGGAAACAAACTTCTGAGGACCGGTTTCTGGCATTACAGCCGTCTTCAGCCCGGCTTGCTTGAATCCAGTGGCTCAGTCTGTGTTTATGGGCAGTGCTATTTAGCGCGGCGTAACTAAGATGGCATAAGTTTGTGCTGTAAAAATAGATTTGGACTTTCTAAAACCCATCGGATTTACTGCACAATACTCCTTGTTTACCTTCAACTGTTTAACGGCTACGCACGAGTCTGGCACTATTCTTCACTCGCACTGCTGACTTTCTCGCGTGCAGACTCTTGGAATCCATGGTATCGGCGTTCTTCTTTTCCCTGAAGAACGTGCGCCGTGAAGTTGATACGCTACATTATCATGTCACTGGTGTATGCGTGAAAGCCATTTTAGAAACCCATGGCAACACGCAAGCATAGCTTTTAAAATATTCATGAAGCTCTTGGAGTATTTATCGCAAGTTCTACATTGAAGAATTAAAAAAATTAAGCGGTTTGCCTTCAGGTACAGGCATCATTGACATTTTCTTCATGATTTTTGAATTACATCAGTGATACACACACTTGTGTACTATTCATTAATAGCGTGTTACAGCAGTGACATGCACACTTGTGGGAATATATGTATTCAATAATGACACGAACACTATTTTGATTTGCTTCTTTCGGTTTAATTTACGTAACTGTCCTTAAATTGTGAATTAATTGAAACTCCATTCAGATTTGTTTTTCACTACAACTTATTACTTTATTTCATTAATTAATACAGCAGTGCATGATGTCTTCAACTTCAATGAGTCAGCCTCCCGCATTCCTCTGTGAAAAAGGTGACGCTTTAATTCCATGGAAGAGACGGAAGAACTTATTTGACTCTTATTTAGTGGCAATTGGAGAAGAAAGATTTTCAGCTCTCAGACAACTAGCTATACTTCTTCACAATTTGGGGGTGGAAGGTCGTAATATCTATGATAGTATTGATGAATTACTGATTGGTGATGGTTCCGGTGAACCTTCTGACGTTTTTGCAATGTCAATGAAAATGTTGGAAAATTACTTTGAGCCAGTCATCAATGTTGTTCTTGAACGGCATACATTTTTCATGAGGATTCAGGAGCCTAATGAAAAAGTTGGAAATTACGTGGCATCTTTAAAAACATTAGCACTGACTTGTGAATTTGGGGAACTAACTGAATTGTTAATTCGCGATCAACTTGTAAGATGCACAAATAGCCCCAGAGTACAGGAGAAACTCCTATCGAAAAATCCTTCCTTAAGAGAGGCCATCTCAATTGTGGAGGGTGTAGAGAATACATCAGGATGGGTGAAGGAAATGAAGGAACATAAGACTTCTACAGACTGTTCCCCCACTCCTAGTAATATTCATGAAGTTTCTAGTGAAGTTCAACCAACTGCAGCAGGGGACAATATTTGTAAAGTTCTCCAAAACCCCAAAACAAAAGTTCACATTGATCGTAGCAAGATAAAATGCTATCGATGTGGAAGTGTCAATCATTCCTCCAGTTTCCCTAATTGTTATTCAAAGTCAGCAACTTGTCTTAAGTGTGGCATAAAAGGTCATTATGCTAGAGTTTGTAAATCTGCTGGGAAGGTTCATTGTCTTGAGAATGTTGAAACTGTATCTGTCAACCCAAGGATGGTTATATATAGCGTAAGAAGTGATGGGGTAATTGATGCTGATCCTATTACTATGCCTGAATGTAACATTGAAATTGAGGGAGAGATTTTTGTGGTATTAGCGGATTCAAGTTCTCCCTTCACGATGATCGGCAATGAGATATGGAACAAAACCTTTCCAAATGTACAATTGCTTGCACCTGATATTAACCCAGGCAGCTATGGGGGTTCTCATATTGATGTCTCTGGTTATACTGTTATGAGGATACATTTTAAAGGAAGAGAAACCGTTGGTGTAGTATATGTTGCACACAGAGGGGACAATCTTTTAGGATGGAGACATCCAAGGGATTTGGGTATAATCCTTAATCCCAATGCCGTCAAACCCTCTGATCAAGTCACGTTAATTGATCACATTTCTTGTTCAAACAGATTCTTTGGTGAGTTTCCACAAGTTTTCAAGGACAAGCTAGGATTGCTAAAAGATTTTGAGCATCACATTATTCTCAAGAAGAATGTTATACCGTGTGTACACAAGGTTAGGCGAGTTCCTAATATGATGTTGACTCCCCTTAAAGCTGAACTTGATAGACTAAACGGTTTAAACATAATTGAGGAGATAGAATCATCAGAGTGTTTGCCCCCGTGGTTTTGGCCCCCCAAGGATGGTGGGAAGAGAATTCACATGTGTGTGGATCTCAGGGGATTGAATAAATGGATATGGGTAGATTGCCAACCCTTCCCAAATATTGCTGAATTAATCACAGTGCTCAATGGAGCTAAAGTCTTTTCTGTACTTGATTTGTCTTCGGCGTATCATCAAGTGCATCTTCATCAAGACTCGAAGCATCTGACGCCATTCGTTACGCTGCTGGGGGCATTTCGTTTCGTCAGAATGCCTTTCGGTTTAGCGTCGGCCGCAGCATGTTTTCAACGAATTATGAAGTTGGTAATTGGTAATATGTCGAATGACCACGAGCATGACACTGTTTTGAGGATGGTTCTTGAAAAGTTGTCTAGCCAAGGTCTCACTGTGAACAAACTTAAATGTAAAATTGGAGTATCCTCTGTGACTTTTTTAGGTCATGTGATTTCAGGTGAGGGGATCCAACCAAAGCTTGAATTGGCTAAAAGCATTATTGACTCTCCTACCGCTTGTGACAAAGATCAAGTTAGATCTTTCCCCGGGTTAGCAGCATTTTATGCCAAATACATTAAAGGTTTTGCATCTGTGGTGGAACCAATTAGGAATTTATTGAAGAAAGGTACCCATTTTGAATGGAATGAAGATTACAAGAGTGCTTTTATGCTGGTTAAACAAACAATCAGTCAATTACCCAGTCTTGGCCATTTTGACACAAAAAAAGCTTTGCTAACCACTGATGTTAGTCTATCTGGTCTTGGTGCCATCCTCACTCACAAAGTGATGCAGGAGTAGAGAAAGTGGTGGCATTTACTTCACGAGCACTAGCACTAAAAAAGGCTGAACAACAATATTCATGTATAGAAAGAGAAGCACCTGCCATTGTCTGGGCTATCAAACATTTTAAGTTTTATCTTTGGGGTATTCCTTTCATTGTAAGATCGGATCATCGACCCTTAGTGCAGGTGTTTTCTTGTATGGAGAGCGAAAGGTTAACCCCAAGACTGAAACGATAGAGTGAAGGTTTGGAGGAGTTTAATTTCCAAGTACAATATGTGCCTGGTTCCTCTAACAAAGCTGCTGATTGTCTTTCCAGGCTACCCTTGCAAATTCAAGAAGATCATATGGATGTAGAATCCATCAGTGTTTGTTGGGTCAGAGAAACTGCTATTTCTCATGGCGAATGGGAGGAAGCTAAATCTCATGATCCTATTTTTCCTCTTGTCAAAAATGTTGTCATAAAAGGTTGGCCTACACGCAGCAAAGGCATTGATTCTGATCTTATGCCTTTTTGGTCTGTAAAAGAAGAGTTGACTGTAATACATGATGACCAAATGCGGGGAGATAGGTTAATTCCTCCTTTGAATCTGAGATCTAAATTGATCAATCTTGCTCACGAAGGACACCTTGGAAGGAGTCGCACTTAGACACGCTTACATGAGAGGTATTGGTGGCCTAATATGGACCATCAAGTTGAGAATGTAGTCAAGGATTGCTACCAGTGTTCATCCAATGATAAGTCTAAAGTTGTCAATAATGCCCCTTTATCACCGGTTGATGTTCCCAGTCAGCCGTGGACAAAGTTAGGTTTAGATATAATGGGTCCTTTTGATATATTGATGCCTTCTGAAAGATTTGTGATTCCGTTAGTGGACTACACCTCCAAATGGGTCTCCACAAAGTGAGTGAGTGAGTGCAGTTAACACTAAAGTTGTCTGAGATTTCCTGAAAGATGAATTTGCATGTGAAGGGATTCCTAAGTGTCTTATCACAGACAATGGTGTGCAATTTGTTTCCATCGAAATGAAAAATTGCTTAGATGATCATGGAATTTTGCATCTCAAGACAGCACTTTATTCCCCACAAGCTAACGGTCTTGCAGAACGCATGAACCATGTTGTTAAAGGTTGTGTTTAAACATCTTTAGATACCAAAACTCCTCTTAAGGATGTTTTACGTGATACTTGGTGGGCTCATCGCACTACTGTTAATCACATCTTGCAAAACTCTCCTTTCTCTTTATTGCATGGCAAAGCCAACTCTAAGTTGAATCCTGGATGGCTACCTCTTCAAATTGTTATTCCTTTGGATAAAAAGGAGGTGGCTTCCAGGATTCACCCATATCAAAGTAAATACAAGGAATGTTATGATTCAAAGAATTCTGCAAGAAACAGGTTGTGGAGCATTGGTGAGTGGGTTTTGGTAAAAAAAACCAGGTTCCATAAAAAAGGTATTTCTGAATTTATGGATCCATTCATGATTACCTCTATATACAAGAATGTTGTTACTATGCAAAAAGGCTGAAAGTGGAATATGTCAAGACTTGTGAAATTCTGTGATGCTAGACTTCCATCTTACTCTTGTTTTGATTGTGCTTCACCTTCTCCGATTCCATTAAATTCGGGAGAAGTTCAATCAAGGAGGTGTCCTCAGAGATCACATCGTGCTCCTGCACGTTTTGAAGATTTTGAGATGAATGCATACTGATCTTTTATTTATTTCTCTTTATATGATCTAGTTCTTTTTCTCTTTGATTTCTGTTATTTTCATTTTAGTATAGAGGATGTGTTGTAATGCTTGCACATGCTTCGAGTTTATTGTCACTGATGTTCTATGAGTTCTGCATTACAGTCTCCATAGTGATTCCTTTCTCACGCAGTGTGAGACTGAAGACTGGAAGGGCAGGTAGTGTCATTTGGTGGTGTTGCTACAAATAAACAAATCTACAAATCATCCAGTGGATGTCCTATTTAACACTCCGCAGGCCACGCGCCGAGAAAAACAATGTTACCAGTGGTACAAGAATGGTGAACTGTTGGACTGGGCCCTTTTTTCAGGGTGATCCCCAAAATGTTTGTCCTACTCCGCCTATTTTCTAACTTCTTTTTGTTGGCTTTTGGGCTCTGGGCACTTTACGGCTGCTAATCAGTGCTAAAATGCACGGTCTCTCTCCTCTAAGTATGCTGTGATTGGTTTACACCTGTTTGGCATATTTTATTTATTTGTAAGTCCCTTGTTATGTGGTATGACATACACCCAGGACCTGTAAATTAAATGCTACTAGAGGACCTGCTGCACTGCTTGTACCACCCAAAGACGTAGCCTTTCAAACTTGTGTCAGGCCTGCAACTGCAGGGCCTGCATACGCTGTTTACTGCCACTGTAACTTGGCATTTAAAACTACTTGCCAAGCCCTAAACTCCCCTTTTGTTACACATAGGTCACCCCTACCATAGGCCCTATGTAGCCCTATTGTTATGGTGCTGTGTACGTAAAAGGTAGGACATGTGCCTTTATGTGTGGCATGTCCTGGTAGTGACAAGCAGCCTATTTTGATTCTTACTGCTGCAAGGCCTACTCCTCTCTTAGGAATTTCCCTTATATACTTTTAAGTGTTAATTCCTGATCAGAAAGTAGTGGCTTTGCCATGTTTTGTATGTTTAGAATGTAGTGAGAAATCCTACTTACTGGTGTAGTTGGAGTTTACATTACCATTTCAGAAATGCCACTTTTAGAAAGTGGACATTTCTCTTTGCTTATGGCTCTTTGTACTTTGCAACCTGACTCCAAAACAAGTCTAGGTCTGGGTGACAGCTACATTTGGTGTATTCCTCCCAGACAGAGACGACACAGGAAGTACTAGGTGTGACAGGGTATACATCTGCATACTGTCAGTCTTCCTGGGCTGGGAGAGAGAGAGGCTGTGCACACTTTTGTATAAGTCCTGTCCTGCCCTCACACAAAGGGCTGATTTACCCCCTACTGACATCTGGAGTCAGGGCTGGGTTGAAAGGACGTGTTTTGCACTTGAAAGGGTTCCTTTTGAAGTCACTCCTGATCATATACATTTCTGAGTATAAGTACAGGGGCTCTGACCCAATGATACATTACTGGACATGGAAGAAACTTTGCTAGAGTAAAGACTGCTGTGGTTAAGAATTGCCACCTCGCTGTGCTTGACTGTTCGAAGGGACTGCTGCTCTGCATGGTTGAGCTGCCCTGCTGACTGCTGACCTCTGCCATGCTGCAAGAACTAAGAACAACACCAGAGTTACTCCAAGGGATTGCTGCCTTGCCTCCTGTTTTCCCCGCGGTCTCAGGAATATTAGAGACCTTGTAAACCCAAGAGCTGCATTTGTGAAACTGCTGTGCATGTCTGACTGCTGTGGACTCTGAGCCTGCATGGTTATTCTGTGGGTGCTCTGAGGACTTGCGCTCTTTATTAAACCCAGTGTGGTGCATTCTAACCTTGCTTCTGCTTGGTGTGACCGCATGGCGGTCTTGCGCTCTTCACCATATCCGGCACGGTGTGCTTTGTGTTTTTTATCTTTTGGGATGCGTCTCATTTCTACACAGGTCCTCATGCTGTGTACCACATCTAGCACTGCGAGCTCCACCTCTACTGTAAATTGCGAGTGCTCCCTGACCACACGCTCCGGATTGTGGAGTGCTGACTTAACTTGGGTGCCCCAACCCAAGGAGCCTGTCTGTGATGTCCGCCCGGTAGTCTCCTGCCTGCCGAAGAGACACCAGTACTGACAACGTGGGCCCCAGGGCTGAGACCCACCAACTGCTTCAACAGAGTTTTATCAGGTACTTTTGTCTGCTTCCCGGACAAGAGCAAGCCCTGACAATGTAGAGGCTGCCTTGCCCGCGGCTATATATCTTGTGTGTTTTCCCCATTAACCAGAACTGCACGCAGCTGATTGTGACTACTCGATAATTGCTTAAGTGATTCACACCCGGGCGATCTTTTGTTTAGTCACTTGGATCGGACCCGAGCAGTCCCAGCATTTCTGTACTGCGCTCCTCGCAGTAACCCCAATTGATACCCTAAGTACTTTATTAGAAGCGTATAGGCTTCTAAAACGTCCGTATTACCAATAATAGGCACTCAGGTGCTACTGTGCCTTGAGTGGGTTTACTTTACTTAATAACCATATAAAGTATAATAGGAATGCTGGTGTGCTGCACCCTATGTGCTTCTGGTGAGATTTTATCTAAGTATTTATGGTGATACTTGCCAGTTCATATGTTTTCCCTAAATTAAACTGTCATTAAATGCACCAATATTATAATGTATGTTCTTTTGAATTCGGAATTGTCAGGATAATGAGTTCTATTTCAGTATTTGCATAATATGCACATTATTCATGTTCATGTCGTATGTTATGTACAATATACAGTATTTGTATACAATTCTGTGTGGCGTAATTTTTGTGGTGTATCTGTGTTGTATTCATTGTGGTTCTGTGTGAGTGTGTTGCACAAATGCTTTATACATTGCTTCTGATAGTAAGCCTACCTGCTCTGAGCCAAGCTACCAGATGGTGAGCACGTTATCTTTGGTGTGTAACTCACTTACCCTGACTAGAATGATGGGTTCTGCCTGGCTTAGATGCATACTCTAGCCAACCAGAAACCTCATTTCTAACATGAACAGAATGAATATTTCAACCATTGTTCATTTCCATTGGACTACATGAACACATAAAGTTGCACTCCTAACTAGCTCTGCCTATTCTATAAAGCATACGGTGTGCTGGTCTGCAAGAATAACTCAGAGTGGTCTAACTCCCCATTTACCTACGGGTGTGTATAATCAAGCAGTCAGCCTTGGTATTGGAATTCATTTGGGCTACAATTCTGGCATGGGGCGACCTTAGACAGTCCATCGAGATGCTCCTCTGTCTAAACAGAGGGTTAGTGTTGTTTATATAATAAACTGCACTAATTCAATCCATGCCTGAGTCCTGGTCATTGTTGTCTCCGAACAGGCAACAGCAAACAACAACATTGTGCGCAGTGTATTGAGTCCTTGTACAGAATGTTTCAAGGCCTGATAAAGTGTCTACAAAGAAGTGTAACTGTAAGCAAAAACATGTTTGAGTACTTTATGTCATGAGGCTACACAAGCAAATGTTTTTTAAAAGTAATCATTTAAAAAGATGTTGACTTTAAACGTGAGCATGGGAAAAGGAAAATGGAATTGTGTACACCTAGGGCCTATGTAACCACACAACAAAGTGGCCCCTCTGGCAATGGACTACTGCTCCCCTGTCCTCCCAGGCACTAAATTTGTTCTGCCCTCCCGGGGGCAGAGAGGAGGTAGTTGCCTCCAATCTGCCCCAGGGGGAGCAGAACGCCCACTCGACACCAGGAAGAGTTTTTTTTTTTTAATGGAAAGAGGTGGGGACAACCAAACCCCCTCCCGACAAATAAGACATCAGTCTTTTTGCCCCCCTCCTAGGGGCTGATAGCAGGTCATTACCTCAGATCTGACTTGACCATCAGGAGGGGGACAGAAATCCCAGTAGACACCAGGGAGATTGTTTAACTGCGGTGCAGGTGAGCGGCCTCCACCACCTTTTTTGGGTCTATTTTCCCTTGTGTCCAGGGGCATTTCTGTCACCCAGGGGCATATTTTAGGTAAACACCTTCAATCCAGCCTCGGAGGGACGAAACACTGACATGTATTCTGGGATGGGAGCATGGCGTCATGCCACAGTGAGCCACCCTCACCCCCACCCATTTTTAATTTTTTTTAATTTTTGGATCAGTTTTTCCTGGTATCCAGTAGCCTTTCTGTCCCTGAGCGTAAATTGTAGGTAAACATCCTCAATCAACCCCACTCCCTCTGCTCCCACTAAATACCAACCAACAAACATTTAAAATAAAACTAAACACTTTAGGCCTAATTACGATATTGACACTGTTGCGGATTGGGAACCACCTTAGGTCGGCAGTTCTGACTGTAGTATTTGGATGTGACCGCATCCCTTTTTTCAATGGAAGCTTGTGTGGCGGGCGTAAAAGACCCACAGCAAAAGCTTCCATTGAAAAATGGATGTTTTCAAACATCCCTGCACCGTGTGGCAGGCACCATATGAGTGGCCACCATAGGTGCTCCCCCAGGCCCCATTGTGGATGGCCAGGGTGGAAGGGGGTCCTCCAAGGGGCCCCCAAAGACATTTTCTGACAGCCTTTCCATATCAGACAGACCAACATGGAAAGGCTGTCGGAAACTGCCATCATAAACCCGACGCCACAGCCGAGCCTGGCTCTGCCGTCTTAAGGAGATTATGGTGTGTTCCAATGCTCTGATGGGCTCTATGAGCCCGTCGGAAAGCGTCAGACGGTCCTTCTGTCTGCTGCCTCCACAGCACGCATTGTAATGTGTCAGTCAGACCGCAGCAGCAGATGGCGGTCGAACCGCCATCGTAATCTGCCCCTTTGATTTTTCTCCACCAGAAAAGTAGGCACCTGACTCGCATTACATGACCCACAACAGTAAAACAAAATAGAGTGCAGTTTGCAGCAAGAACACAATTGTAAATATAAATTAGCAAAGAAAACAATTTTGCATGTTAATGTTAAACGTATTTGAAATTTTTAAACACCTAATAAGATTATTAAACCATTTTCAGACAAAGTGACAGAAACAGCATGATACATCATCCCACAAAAAAGGATTACTCTCTCACAGAGGACACACTTAAATCCAACATTTAAGTGATTTCCTTTAAAAAAACAGTAACAGAAAACCCAAATGTCCATACAACACCTTCAAATCGTGAACCTGCTAAAAAGAGACAATACCCGCAAAAACAGTACATTCAGTAACAAAATAAAATGATATCTCATCAAGACATACAAGAAATGACTAATCATTTAAAAAGTTACCAGAAACTACAAAACAACACTTCAACTATCTTTTATTACTAATCCCTACATCACCCCTATTCCAAAAACACTATAACTGACCTTTAAAAGGTCTTAACCGCTCTGGCGAACAGCAGCACCTTTCCACAACTTTCTTCCTAGAATAAAACATGAAGCAAATTAACTAGTAGGAAAAAAGGCTGATAAATGAAAGTAAGAAAAGGCTATCTATAGAAGACAATGATTGCATATAAAAAAATTCAAATGTATTAGAAATATAAAATGTGTAGCAAATGATTTAAACTGATATGTCTACTTATGTAAAGTGTAAAAAATATAAAAAATATAATACTATAAAAAAATAGTATTATTTCAAATGTACTGTTAAAATTGTACTTTTTTAAAATGTATGTGAAGCAACTGCCTTAAAGTACAAATAAAGTAATAAAAATGAAAAAATGTAAAACGATTACAACTATACAACAGCATCTATATATTAGTTACATGTTTGGCTTATTATTGAAAGTTACTAATATATTAGTTAAAAATAACATTATGAATATTTTTCTCATATATATAAAAATATGTATGCAAGGCAAAATATATACATACATACATACAATAAACAAAATTAAAGTGTGTTATTTAAATGTATTATCATAAAAAGTATAAAATATAACCTTTTATATGAAAAATGAAATGCTAACTCCAATGTACACTATTTTGGTAAGATCTTTGACACTAAAGAGGTTGACTTTACTATTCCCACTCTAATGTATAACATTTTGAAGAAGATATTGGACACTAAAGGGGCTAGCTTGACTATTCCCACTCCAACCTAATCACTTATAAGAAGGTGTTGAACATTATAAGGGTTACATTTACTATTTTCACAGCAATCCAAACCAGTTCAGGGAACAATTTATACACTACAGGGGTTACATTTAGTATTCCCACTCCAGTCTGTGCCATTTTAGGGAAGGCGCTGGATAATAATGGGACTCCATTTAGAATTCCCACTCCACAGTTTTTTATAGCAGGTGTTGGCAAGTAAAAAAGTGAGAATTATTACACTTATTCACTATAAAATATATATATATATATATATATATATATATATATATATATATATATATATATATATATATATATATATATATATATTCAGCTCGTAGTTTCCAAGAAAGACAGCCTGAGTCAAAGAAACCACGCACTCCGGGGTAGCTCGTGATATTTTTAATCTCGCAACAGACGCGTTTCGGCGCTCCGCCTTTGTCAATGTTTGTCAAGAAACGGCAGGAACTTGGAGCTGGATATATATATATATATATATATATATGTACTCGCAAATGTCCCAAGATGAGAGGAGCAACAGTGGCTGGTGCTGGCGGCAAGGTTCAGGACACCCTCGCAAACAATGTTTTCAGCAATACTCTTCAAAAGAGAAAACGCCGCACACTACTTCAATTGTTGATCTTTAGTTTATTTTCTGTAGGTTCCCCACCTACGCGTTTCGGACAACAACTGTCCCTGATCACGGTTACAAACATGTGTCCATCATTTGTGTTTACCTTAAGTACCTGATGACACCACATGGCTATTAAGATGCATTGTGGGCTGAGTAGTTTTAGGTTTGAAATTTCTCCAAACAATGCGCTGTGATTTGCCGGATCGTGGCATTTTGGCGGCACGCTTCAAACTATATAAATGTATTAAAGTAATACTTTACAATTGCGCATAATGTTACTCAACATGACGTTGTGTCTCAACATTATTATGTCTACGCATATTAAATAGCGCAAAACGCTGGAAAAGTTAGTGATGGACTGAGTGTCCATGTGTTTCAGTTGTGGCTGAGTGCCAAATAGTCTAATTGTGCCGTTTGATGCTTTGATCGACAGCTAACACAGCGCAAAGATAAAATTCTTATATATATGTCACATATATTGCATTTGAATCATTCATAAAATACAAAGTTCATAGGGAGACACATTGTGTATATTCTGTTATAAGTATTCAGTTCATCAAAATTATAAAGTTCCTCATCAGTATTGAGGCCCCACGGGTTTCTAGTTTTGAATCTTATTATTAGTTTCGATTCGAGGCGTCTTAATCTGGTGACTCGATCGCCTCCTCTTTCATTCTCACCCACCATAGCAATTCCAGCATATTTCATATCTTTCCAAGTTTTCCCTGGGTGAGTCTTTAAATGTTTCGCTGTCGCATAACTCAGATCATTGTTCTGAATGGCTCTAGTATGTTCGAGTATTCTCTTTTTGAGTGGGCAGATTGTTGAGCCAATGTACTTTTTGCCACAGATTTAATTGCCGATGCGTGTTTAATGCTGTAGCGAGTGATTTAAAACGTACGCTTTTGAACCATTAAAGCGTACCTTTCTTCTGCTTCTGAATGGGAATCAGACATCACTTACTTCGAGTTGATCAAGTTTTCTGCATTGGGTATGAACAGTTTTGTTCTGCATAAGAAAATTAGCAAACATCCCCACATAACAAACACGTGTCACGAAAGTCATGAACGCACAATTTGCATTTGAAAACTAATCAATTGAATATACTTGGAACTAACACCTCCTCAAAACAATGGAACAACGAACAGCAAAACGCCTAGAGAAAGCGGAAAGCATGTTTATTAAAAATGCGACTGGATCCAATGTTTCAGCTGCCAAAGATATGGCAAACACAAATGTCAAACTAACTACTAAGCAGTTATTTCAACAAGTAGAGAAATTACAAAGAAAAGAAATCTCTAAGAGTTGGGAAATAATAACCTTAGATAAATACACTGAACTAGGATTAGTCCCAAGAGGGCTACGCATCTTCACATTACCAAACCATCCAGACACCAGCTCAGAAATGCTGGAAGAGTGGGGACAGAACAATATGGACTGTTCGCGAAGAATGGTCTTCATTATCTTGAAACATGCCAAAAAGGATGTAGACATTCTACATGCAAAGATAAAAGAACTTGAAGACCAAATTCAAGCACAAGGTGAAAGTGAAGAAACTATCAAAAATCTATGCCAAAACATGGACAAAAACCTAGATAGACATGATAATGAAATCCAAGAGAGAAAGCAACGCAAGTTCAAACGTGACGAGGCAGACTTCGAAAATGGGACCATCTTCACGTTTGCGAAACGCTTTGAAACGCTTAAACAACAACACCAGGCGGGACCATCAAATCTACAATATGACACTACTGTCAGCGAAACTGAGTCAGAAGCAAGTGAGGGAGAACAAACCAAAGTGGGACCCAAAAGACTTACTTTTTTAGAGGAGATGGAGATGCTCTACAAAGACCAACAGACCCCAAAAACAAGGGGAAGAGGACGTGGCAGCACAAGAGTGAGAGGAGGTGGAAGGGGACAGGTGACAAACCCTACCCAAGGAGGAAAACCCGGAGAGGCAGGAAATCAAAGATATCCTCTTCGCAACAGGACATTCAAAAAATAAACAGGGCAACCAAACCTGATCCCAAGCTAATAATCAACCTATCTGACCATAATTTAACAACAACAGAAGAGACCTTACTGAGGAAAGGCTTGACTTTTTGCCCTGATAAACCTCAGGATGAAGTTGAAACCAGAATCGACATATACAAGTATGTTCGAAAACTTAAACTTAAGAAATTCTTTTCAAGGAACAAACGTGGTGAACAATCCACTATAGCAACTGAGTCAGTTCCGGACATAGAAACAGAAAATTTTGCAGTAGCGGATGCAACTGGTCTACAAATTGCTTTTGAACTATCTCATCAAGTTGAGCAAACTGAACTAACTAACACTCAGACGCTCTCTCAGATGGGTCATATGGTTGGTGCACATCCAAAAACAAATTTAAAGAACAAATCTAAATTTTGGCCGGTTCTATACCCGGGCAACCGCATAGATGTTTTTCATGATCTGGTGGTAGCAGAACTGGAGACAATGAAAAATACCATCAACAGAAGAGAAAATGTAACTAAAAAGGAACGCATTGCACTAAAAAGTCTTCAGTCGAATGCAGTGATAGAAATAAAGCCATCAGACAAGGGGGGCAATATCGTGATCCAAAATATAACTGACTATTTGGAAGAAGCCTACCGTCAACTAAACAACGGAACCAACTACAAATTACTGGAGCACAATCCAACTTTGGATATGACTAATAAACTACACAAACGCATTGAATTATGGCAAGAAAATGGCCTACTAAGTAAGGAAGAAAAAAACTATCTGGTAGTTACACATCCTATAATGCCAACAATCTATTTTCTTCCGAAAATACACAAGACTCTGATCAAACCACCTGCACGCCCAATAATACCTAGCTGTGGATCACTGTGCGAAAATGTAGCTTCTTATGTAGATTATTTTTTGGCTCCGATAGTACCGACTCTCAGCTCCTTCATCAAAGACACTGGGGACTTTTTAGGAATCATCATGGGAGTGGAGTGGCAACCTGAGTATTGGCTAGCCACCATAGACGTCGTATCATTGTATACTTCGATCCAACATGACGTAGGTTTGACTGCAACAAAGTACTTCCTGAATCAAAGACCAATATCAGAACTACGTCATACAAATATGCTACTGGATATGATTACCTTTTGTCTGCAAAACAATGTCTTCATTTTTGACAAAAAAATCTACACACAAACATGCGGCTGTGCCATGGGAGTTTCCTTCTCTCCAAGCTATGCCAATCTCACTATGAGATGGTGGGAGAAAAGCATAGCTTGGAGAGAAGAAAACGAGCCATATACCACGGACGTGGTTTTATGGCTCAGATTTATTGACGATCTGTTCCTCCTCTGGAAGGGTACTAAACAAAGACTTATAGAGTACATTGATATTCTGAATATAAATGAAGTGGGATTGCAATTCACGTCAAATATTCAAAAGAAGGAAATAGAGTTTCTTGACACAAAAATCTACATCAAGAATAATAAATTGGAAACAACAGTATTCAGGAAACCAACATCAACAAACAGTGTGCTACACGGCACCAGCTTTCACCCTGTCTCACTGAAACAAAGCATCCCTTATGGGGAGTTTTTACGGATGAAACGAAACTGCTCTGAAGAAAGTGAAATGGAAAACAAGTTCAAAGAAACTAAAGATCGCTTTTCCAAATGAGGATATAAACAGGCAGACATAACAAAAGGCGAACAAAAAGCTAGAGCGAAATCAAGAGCAGAAACTCTAATACCAAGGAACAAATCTACTAAAAACACAGAGGAAGATAAACCACGATTGATCTTGACCTATTCAATGGAAAGTTACAAAATTCGCCAAATTCTGTTGAAATATTGGAATGTGCTAACAAAGGACACTGAGATAGGAACGCTGATCGGTGACAGACCTTTAATCTCATATCGCAAAGCACCTTCCATTCAAGACACGTTAGTAAAGAGCCATTTCAAAAAAGTAAAAACTTTGAGTTGGTTAGAAAAACATCAACTGGGTTTCAGTAAATGCTCAACATGCAAGGCGTGTAAAATTGGCCAGAACATAAAGACCCTGAAAGATCCAAAAGGAAGAACCTTTGAAATAAAGGACAAAATAACGTGTGATTCACAATTCGTGGTCTACCAAATACAGTGTTTCTGTAGCAAAAAGTACATTGGCTCAACAATCTGCCCACTCAAAAAGAGAATACTCGAACATACTAGAGCCATTCAGAACAATGATCTGAGTTATGCGACAGCGAAACATTTAAAGAGTCACCCAGGGAAAACTTGGAAAGATATGAAATATGCTGGAATTGCTATGGTGGGTGAGAATGAAAGAGGAGGCGATCGAGTCACCAGATTAAGACGCCTTGAATCGAAACTAATAATAAGATTCAAAACTAGAAGCCCGTGGGGCCTCAATACTGATGAGGAACTTTATAATTTTGATGAACTGAATACTTATAACAGAATATACACAATGTGTCTCCCTATGAACTTTGTATTTTATGAATGATTCAAATGCAATATATGTGACATATATATATAAGAATGTTATCTTTGCGCTGTGTTAGCTGTCGATCAAAGCATCAAACGGCACAATTAGACTATTTGGCACTCAGCCACAACTGAAACACATGGACACTCAGTCCATCACTAACTTTTCCAGCGTTTTGCGCTATTTAATATGCGTAGACATAATAATGTTGAGACACAAGTCATGTTGAGTAACATTATGCGCAATTATAAAGTATTACTTTAATACATTTATAAAGTTTGAAGCGTGCCGCCAAAATGCCGCGATCCGGCAAATCACAGCGCATTGTTTGGAGAAATTTCAAACCTAAAACTACTGAGCCCACAATGCATCTTAGCCATGTGGTGTCATCAGGTACTTAAGGTAAACACAAATGATGGACACATGTTTGTAACCGTGATCAGGGACAGTTGTTGTCTGAAACGCGTAGGTGGGGAACCTACAGAAAATAAACTAAAGATCAACAATTGAAGTAGTGTGCGGCGTTTTCTTTTTTGAAGAGTCTTGCTGAAAACATATATATATTACCTACTGGCGGTCGCCAGTAGGTATATATAGTTAGGATTTTTTCCCTATGGGATTTTTGAAAATTCTATGTCTAATAACTTTGGCGTTTGTGGACGGAATTGGCTGAAATTTTCTGGAAAATGGAACATTTTGTTTCTGAGCAGCCACTGGAAATTTGGGGGGAGTTGGTCCAGGGGGGGCCGAGAAAAAAGGGGGGTCCCAAAACGTGTTTTTAACATTGAGTTTTCCATAGGGCGGTTAGCCTCACTTTTAGCCCGAACGGCTGAATGGATTTGCACGAAACTTGGCAAAATTGTAGGGACTGGTAGCCCGATGTGCCTTTTGTAGGTCTCAATATATGTGCTGCAGTGGATTTTGAGAAAATAACGTTCAAAAAAAGATATATATCTGTAAGCGCGGACCAGGCAGCGCCCCGGTACGCGTACTTGACGCGTAACGGAACTTCGCGTAGCGAAGTTGATTGGCTCTCCGGTGTCTGTCAACATTCTAAACAGTCCGGAGCGGCCGCCATCTTGTCTCTCGGTAGGATCGAGAGACAAGAGGAGGTCAAAAGCGAAGGGGCAAATGACCTTAAGGGGGCATAGTAGATACTCCCTGACCCCCTAGGTTTGATGTGGAGGCTTTAAAGGGGCCCCGCTAAGCAAAAAAAAAAAAAATTTTTTTTTGTTTTTTTTCGTGGTTAGCGCCCGGTACGCGAACCGGGAAGCGTACTGGGGAGCGTATCACAATAAAAAATGAATGATAGACTTTTCAAATGCTGTATGTTAATTGATTGTTGGTTTTGTTGATTATTTTTTTTTTTTTAAACTTTTTTTATTGTGTTTCATAATTTATTAAACTTTCTAACATTTCATTGTCAGAAATTTCATAATCATGGAATATAGATTGTAGTCTCTGAGGTTGTAAAATGTCCTCATTTGCAAGGAGGTTATCTACTGCTTGCACACATTGCAGTAGTTCTTGGTCCCATGTTTCATCCATAAATTCAATCTCATTTGGATCAATGATTTCTGTGTTGGACTCTGGAAGGACAATTTCAAATGAAATGTTTTGTTCACTTTCCATTTTTCCTGAAATTTGCATAAAAAAAATATATATTAGTAGAGGTAGGGCACTGTTGGGATTAATTTTAGATAGGCAGTTTTTATCAGAGAATTTATCTTTGGGCAGTGTATAGTATCAGAGTGGAAGTAGGAATATAAAAAAGTGTATCTAAATTTATAAGTACTACAGAGGGATAGTATATAACTAACAGAAAAAGTTTGCCATATTAACTTAAAGTGCACAATATACTTCAGTTTTAAAAATAACAACTTACCTTTAAAAAGAAGTTGAAGTTATTAATGAAAATCCAAATGAAATGTACACCAGGAAGTAGTAGTCAAAATGGCTGTGTTTCCTTCTCTTCCTTTATATATATTCGGGTACATAACCAATCAAATGTCAGGTAAAAAAAGTAGAAAATGAAAGTAACATTTTAATTGGTTGTCAATTCCAACACTTCAGATGTGTTTTGTGAAGTAATTTACCTCACGGTATTTAGAGAGGTCTACAGGCTAAATGGCTAAATGGAATTCCAATCAAATTTGTGAAAATGGTAGGGATTGGTATGTAGTATGAGCTAATCTATATTTGGTGAAATTGTCTCAAGTGGCTTTTGTGTGAACTACTTTCCCACCTTTTTTGATGGTGCGCTCCCCAGGAAGCGACCCGGTACGCGAACCGGTGAGCGCCCTGGTACGCGAACCTTAAGCGTAACGGGAGTCCACCATTTTGTGTTTCGGTCGAATTATGATACAAGATGGAGGGCAAATAATGTTCAGAATAGGTAGAAGGGGGCACGGTAGACTTATCTTGACCCCCTAGGTTTTGTGAGGGTGGCTGATGAGGCCCATATGTGCGAAAAAATAACATTTTTTTTAAAAATTTCGCGAGGTTAGCTCCCGGTACGCGTACCGGGTAGCGCCCCAGGGAGTGTACTTTGTTGAAAATTAGTGAAAAAAGTTAGAGTAAAATAATAATTGTGAGTGATTAGATGTAGGGTAGCTCTGAGAAGAGCTTTTGGGTTTATGGTACATTTAGGTACTTATAAGTAGGTACCAATGCACATTTTTAAATTCAGAGTGAAAACTCTGTTGCCCTCATCTGAGAAGTGAACTCCATCTCCTCTGTAGATATCTTGCATGTAGTAACGCAAGTTATTGTTGTACAGGGAGCCCATTCCATGGTCTCTCATGTAAGCTGAAACAGATTTGTTTACATGCTTCCTCGACTTCTCAATTTGTGGACAAAATTGGTTTGACCACCTCCATTTCTGTCTTTGGCATATATTTGAATATACCAAGGCAGTCTGAGGAAAAAGTGCCATTAATTGCTCAAAGGTGTCCTTTAAAAGCATTTCCAGACCTACACCAGTCAAAGTGCCCAAGTCATTACCTCCACAGTGCACAATTAACAGGTCAGGTTTTGGCAAATGCATAAAGGTTTTCACCAATGGTATCAATTGGTGACATTTTAATCCTCTCTGGCCAAACCACTTAATTTCCACATCTTGTAAATTGAGGTTAGGTAAATTCCTGCTTTCAACGTACCTTTGAGCCCAGTGAATATAACTATGACCAACAATCCAGACAGAAAACATGGTGAGAGAAGGTTCTCCTGCAGTCAGATGAAGTGTGGCAATGAAATGGCAGTTGAAAAAATGTGAGTTTGAAATGAAAAAAACTGTGGAGTTTCTGTGTTCATGAAGTAGTAACAGTGATTGGTGGATTTTGATTGATGAAAACAGAAAGTTAGGGTGTAGAGATGTGTTCTTTGAAAGATGTATTTTGAGTGGTCAATAAAAAATCATTAAATGAAAGAAAGCACTGGATATGCAGGTGCACTGAGAGTTCAGAGTTCAATTGCAACATTGTTGTGTGAATTTGCAAACACCAGAGTTTCTCCAAGAGGTGGTTGCTATGGAAAATAGGCAGAAAGGGCAGAGGGGGAAGGGTTTTCATTTGAAAAAAAGTGAGGGAAGAGTTTTGATTGGGTGACATGAGAAATATGTGTGAAGAATTACACCATTTCTGTGCTTTTGATAGCTGCAGACTCTGGAGTGCATACCTTTTGCTCTGCTGAAGACAAATTGGTGTGTTTCTTAGACTGTTTTCAAACTCAAAGTATTTGCTAAGGTGAGAAAATATTTCTTTACTTTAGATAGAGAATAGTGTGCTTTAAGGAGAAAATTATGATTTATGTGGCGCAATTTGCTAGTAAATATGCTCTCACATGTGCATGGAAATTTTTGATTTTGAATGTTTTTGTTATATAGCCATGTTAAAAGTGACGCAACCATGCTGGAAAGCCAATCAAAAAATGCTTTCATGTGTTTTAATGACATTTTAAGTCATTTTCTGATGTGCAGTGTTTAGAAATTATGATTTGAAAATCGTTTTTGTGGAAAAGGAATTGTTTTTAAATTCATGACAAGGATATAATGGTGTATGGTTATTTATAAGGCAATTGACTGTCCTTGATGTTATTTTTCTCATTTTAGTGTAAGACCTTTCTCTGTGGCGCAAATTGCTTGTAAATATGCTCTTACATGTGCATGAAAATTTTAATTATCAATGTTTGTGTTACATAGCCATGATAAAAGTGAACCAACCATGCAGGAAAGCCAATAAAAAAACGCTTTCATGTGTTTCAATGACATTTTAAGTCATTTTCTCATGTGCAGTTTTTTGAAATTATGATCTGAAAATCGTTTTTGGGAAAAAGGAATTGTTTTTAAATTCATGAGAAGGACATAATGGTGTATGGTTCTTTATAAGGCAATTGTCTGTCCCTGATGTTATTTTTCCCATTTTAATGTCAGACCTTTCTTTGTGGCGCAAATTGCTTGTAAATATGCTCCCACCTGTACATTGAAAATTTTGATTTTGAATGTTTATGTTACATAGCCATGTTAAAAGTGACCCTACCATGCAGGAAAGCCAATCAAAATACGCTTTTATGTGTCTTAAGGACAATTTAAGTAATTTTCCCATGTGTAGTGTTTTGAAGTTATGATTTGAAAATCGTTTTTGAGGTAAAGGAATGTTGTTAAAATTTATGTTCGCCATATGCCCCCAAATTTCTTTCTCAGGGTTGCAGCAGGGTGTTCTTGAGACACCCCTGCACTTTTGGAATAAATTCCTAATTTGTGATGAGCAAATTGTTAATCGCAAATTGCACCTTCATTTATATGAGCCTCCTAGCCCATGGAAATGAATGGGTAATTTGCAATTAGCAATTTTCTCATCGCAAATTTGGAATGGTAAAGAATCGCTATTTATTCCTTAAAATTCGCTTTTTTGGAAATGCAAAATAGTTATATGATACATATGGCGGTTGATGTCTAACAAGATAAGAAGCTTATGGATACATTTATGATGACTGGTGCAATGAAGTAGAAATCACTTACTTCATTGGTAGGCCTTTACAATAAATTATCTCCTCTGTATTCTTCATCAAGCATAACTTTAATCTGCAATCCTGAGTAGGCCTCACCTTAAACAAACCTCTGGATAGGCCACATCTTATTGTCATCCTGATTTAATCATTTATAATTCTAGGGACAGATTTATGATAGGTGTATACCTCTTTTGTGCCACTTAGAAAACATTGTCCATGGGGAAATGACTTAAAATGTCATTAAGACACATGAATGTTTTTTTTTAAAACGTTTGCAATTTTTTTGGGTCACTTTCAACATGGCTATGTGTCTGAAACAGTCAAAATCTAAATTTGCAATGCACTGGTGGGAGCATATTTACAAGGAATGTGCTTCATGGGGAAAGGTCTTATAATGTAATATGGGAAAAATGACATTAGAGATACTGAAATGCCTTATAGAGAAGCATACACCATTATGTCCTTGTCATAAATTTGCAAACCATTACTTTTCCCCAAAAACGATTTTCAAATTATATTTAGAAAACAGTGCACATGTGGAAATTACTTAAAATGTCAATAATTCAAAATTTGTGATTCCTTAAATGCAATGTATAAAAAAAAAATATGTAAAAAATGATATTAAGGATTTGGAAACTACCACCAACTTGTAGTTTGTGGTAATTTGCGAATTCTTTTCAAAAAGCATTTTTTTTTTAAAAAAAAAAAGGTCCCATATGACGCCCATACATGCCATTAGGGCATGTAGGTGTGCCATGTGCTCCCAAATTTCTTTTTCAGGGGTGCAGCAGGGTGTTCTTGAGATACCCCTGCACGCTTGAAAAAAATCCTATTTTGTGATGAGCTAATTGCTAATCACAACTTGCAACATTAATTCCTATGAGCCTCCTAGCCTATGGAAATGAATGGGTAATTTGCAATTAGCAATTTGCTCATTGCAAATTAGGAATAGTAAAGAATCGCTATTTATTCCTTAAAATTTGCTATTTATAATATGTAAAATATTTTGATGATACATATGGCAGTTCATCTGTAACAAGATAAGAAGCTTAGGGATAGATTTATGATGAGTGGCGCATCCCCAGGGATGTGACAGTCATCCTGCGCCACTGTTCCGCCACCCATGGTGTGCTGCATTTACAATGCGGCGCAGCATGGGGCAAAAAAGGCACAGATGCGTGACGCATCTGTGCTGTAAAGGTGGCGCATTGCTGGAGTTGTATCGTAAGTGCGATGCAGCTCCAGCAAGGATCAGGGGTGCCCCATCTATACAATGCTGCGTCAAGACCTATGCCAGCTTCAAGCAGGCGCAGGGTTTTGAAGCAGCTTTCTCCTATCTGATTGTAAATGCGGCACACCATGGGTGGTAAAGCAGTGGTGCACATTAACTGGTGCATGCCTGGGGATGTGCCATTTAATATAAATCTGCACTTTAACATTTGAGTATGTGCAGGGGACACAGAGTCGTTGAGGCTTATCCAAGGTTAAGAACAGATGAGTCCTGTTCAGTGAAAAATTAGACATAGGCTTCACCTGCTCAGCATCGCTGGACATGGCTAAATAATAGCTGCAAAATGTTACTCTTGTTAAATAATTTTACTATTATAATCTGTGAGATTTGTCTCTTACTCTGCAACATCTCATTGTTGTTGTCTTTCTTTAAAGATAAAGACAACCTCAACATGAGCGACAATCTGCAATCAGTTGATTTTGACCTCATCATTGAACTTGTAATTGAAACATCAGTGGATGTTGATCCATTGGATGATTTAAATCCTGAGGATGAAGAAGAGCGTGATGAGGATGCAGATTTGTCCGAATTATATGATATAGGATGGGAAGCTGACCTGCTTGAGCCTTTGGAATTATAAACATTTATTTTTAAAATTTATAATCAATAAAAAGTAAAAAGGTAAACCGTTTAATTTAAAAATAAAGACACCTTCAAAAACAGGTTATGTGTAGTGTCTTCAATAAAATATTAAAATATGCTCATAAAATTAGATCAGATTCACATATAAAATAGCATAGGTAACATAAATATAAATCTCATTTCTTTTCTGCTATTTCTGTATTGTAAATTTGCAAGGACTAAAAAATCTTCTATTTAAAATGTCAAGTAGTGTGTTATGTTTTTGATCACTATTACTGATTTACTGTTTGATAATAATGTTTAATAACATTTTTATTATATTTTTCCTCAGATTCAACTATGCCTACAAAAATAAGAGAGATGAAGGCTGCAAAACGTCAAAGACAGCAGGAGAAAAAAAAAATGCCGCAGTCCTCTAACAAAAAGATTTCTCAAGCGATGAAGAAAGCACCGGGTAAGAGCTCTAAATATTTCATAAAAAATATTTCTAATAAAAAAAATATTAGTACAGAAAATGTTTCAATCCATAACAACACAAGTAAATCAAATGGAAAGAAAAGGACAAATGAAAATGTTACTGCTAGAGCAAGAGATAAATCTGTGCATGATAGTAGAAGGAAACAACAGTTTACGGAGATTCGTAAACGAATGTTCCGTAACAGGATAATTGGCAATTTGTTAAAAAATATTAAGAAAGGTCAACAGAAATTAGTTTTTTATAGGAGAAAAAAAAAAGTTGAGAAAGTTATTGATCAGGCTTTTGAAATTAAAAGTAAAATATTTATTTTGATAATCAATAGAATTAGGAAGCTAAACAAGGCAATTTTTGATTTCAAAAGAAATAGTAGATGGAAGAGAATAGTTAATCGTAGTAATTTTTGTGAAGTTTTTTCTGGAGAATGGATACATAGTTCAAGCTGTGAGGCATTTTTTAATGAAGAGAGTTATTTCCAGGATAATGATTTGGTGCATGCAGTTGACATCAGTGGTCGTGCTTATGAAGTGAAAGATGGTTGTCCAGTTGAAAAAGAAAAACTTGTGACAACAGAGGCAGAAGAGTTGTTAGGTAATGAGGTTTTAGGAAGACGTGCTAAGGGTCCTGTGTACACCTGGAAGTGTAGTAGTATTTGCAGTGTGCGACAGGATTCCATCAATTTGCTTTGTGATTTTGTACGGTCATTTAACAAGAAAAGTTTGAAGCAGAAAATGAGGTTGTTGCAAGAATTAGATCCTTGCAGAGTGAGAGAAGTGACAGGTTTGCATGGTCATTCACTGGCTTGTCTTTCCAGGAGAGTATGCCAGAGTGTTTTTCATCATTTCAGGATGCTAGCAGTGCATCATAACAAAGTGAGGAAGTTAGTTAGACTGTTGTATTATGCTAAGAGTCCAGCAATTATGCTGAAACAATTATGCGCTGCTCTTTTGCATGGTTCTGAAATAGATGTGAGGAATATATGTGAAGAAATTGAGTTTTGTTACTTTGGAAGTAAAGAGGAGAATGTTGAAATTGAGCAAGAAATAGAGGGTCATTTGGAAGATACTGTACATGTTTCCAGTACAGATAATTTCCAGAGGGAAATTGCGACGTTTGACATGAAATCAAGTGAGAGGCCTAATTTCACTTGTGTGTGTTGTCGACGCACTTATTATAAGAATCAGACTAAGTTAGTGGATTTATATGCAAAAAGTGAAAGGGAAAATAATAGTGAATGGAAGGATTTTGCAACATACTTGATGGTAGAAAATTGTTTTGATTTGGGATTGGATCAACGTGTGTGTACTTATTGTTGTAACAAATTAAAACAAAACCAGATGCCTGCTAGAGCAGTTCATAATAATCTGGAATTGGTTGAGATTCCTTCTGAATTGAAGGATTTAAATACTTATGAATCTATTTTGATTCAAAGTATCCATCCCTTTCAGGCTATTGTAAGAATGGAGCCAAAGACAGGGAAATTGCCTCCATCAGATTTACAGAGAGGATTAAAGGGAAGAGTTGTTTATTTGCCTCTAGATTTGAAGAAAAACATTAACACAATTGGAGTAGAAAAAGTGGAAGAGGAACCTCTGGTTATCTTAGTTAATGGGGTTCCGACAAAGAATAAGAAAATATGGCAAGATTTAGTAGATGTTAGGAAAGTTAAAAAGGCAACATTGTATTTGAAAAAAAATAATAAATACTATAAGAATGTATATGTTGCAGAAGAGGAAGTAAGTGAGGAAGAGGATAGCGATTTGTGTGCTGGTCAAATTGAGAAAGTAGAACCCTCTACTAGTGAGGAAATATATGAACATTATAGTGTTCATCCTTTGCATTCAAAGGAAGTCATGGGGAATGCTATTGAGTTGTTTCAAATGAAACAAGCCAAAGGGAGTCCCATTAGTGTTTGGGAGGAAAGTTTGGAAGCTCGGTGTTTCCCACAGCTTTTTCCAACAGGTCAGGGAGGAAGATATGATGAGCGACCTCATCAAATTCCTGCTTCTGAATACCGGACTTTGCGATTGTATGCAGGAGATGCTAGGTTTCGACAATGCATTCCTTATTTGTTTCATCTCCTGTTTGAAAGCGATCTGTCTGGACTGTCATATGCAGTGAACCACATCTTGAAAAGTGGTATACACATGCAAAACATCTCGGCAAGTGATTTTATGGATAAAGTGAATGTCCAAGATAGTATTTTGGATTCTCACCTGATTAATCTCATGGCGTGTCAGCGTGGTACTAATGAGTACTGGTACCGTCGTCATGGTGATTTAAAATGTATGCTGAGGAACTTAGGTACTCCCACATGGTTCCTCACTCTGAGCTGTGCCGAGTATGGCTGGGAAGACTTACTTGAATTTCTACGAGAGGCAAATGCTAACGTAGAAAACATCGAATTCAAGACACCCGGAGAACTGTGCTCTTTGGATCCAGTCAATGTATGTAGGTACTTCAATCATAGATTTGAAGCTATGATGTCTTTCATCATGAATAAGAAGAATCCACCTCTTGGAGAGG
This sequence comes from Lissotriton helveticus, assembly GCF_964261635.1. Lineage (NCBI taxonomy): Eukaryota > Metazoa > Chordata > Amphibia > Caudata > Salamandridae > Lissotriton > Lissotriton helveticus. Next base: position 245,220,871 of record NC_136069.1, on the reverse strand, counting down.
TGTTGGATTTCTTCTGGAGAAAGGAGTACCAAGCAAGAGGTGCTCCTCATATACATATGTTGCTGTGGATCAAGGATGCACCTAAATTTGGAACGGATCCAGATGACTCAGTGATGAGTTTCATCCAACAGTATTCTACGTGTGCTGTTCCAAACGCAAAGGAGAAGAAAAACCTAAGAGAAAAAGTTCTGCGTTTCCAAAGCCATCGATGTGGAAAGTACTGCCGTCGTAAATTCCGAAACAAGGACAAGTTCTACACTAAATGTCGTTTCGGCTTTCCACGACCGGTGATTTCTAAAGGAAGAGTAAACAGTTTGATGTCTTCGCTGCGACACAATGTCATGAAGAAATCACCTAAAAACACTTACAATTTGAAGAGGAACGAAGAGTCCAAGTACATCAACGACTACAACCCGGTGATTTTGTCCATGTGGAATGCTAACATGGATATACAGTTTGTGGCTGATAACTGTATGGCTGTGGCTCGGTATGTGACGTCTTACATCACCAAAAAAGAGAAGACAGAATTGAAGGATATGTGGGAGGACATTTCCCATGAAAAGAGCCTCAGCAAGAAGTTGTACAGTTTCAGTCTGAAGATGTTGTCGCATCGAGAAATCGGAGCGTACGAATGTTCTGACCGGTTGTCTTCAGCAAGTCTCTATGCCAAGTCCAGGAGTATCGTTTGGGCGAGTCTTGGTCTTGCTGCAACGCGTAATCGAGTTCTCAAACCTGTGCGGGAAATTGAGTATTTGGCGGAAAAGGAGCCAAACAGTACCGACATTTTGAAGACAAACATGTTGGATACATATTATCCAAATCGAAGCAGTCACCTAGAGAATGTTTGTCTGTATGAGGTTCTGCAAAATTACATGTTCAAGAGGAACATCAAAGAAGATACTGAGAAAGGAGTGTATGCTGTAATAGGAAGTGAGGGATGTCTGGTGAAGCAAAGAAAATGCCACTTGATAAACCATCGAAAATTGAGTGGCGAATCTCCTGAAAAAAAGGAGTTTTTCTATTTAGCACTTTTGCAACTTTTCAAGCCTTGGCGTGCAGAAGAGGAACTGCTTGGAGATTTCCTCTGTTATGAAGACTCTTTCAATGCCGCCAAGGAGACCATAGAATGTCCTGCTTTTCCCAAATATGTAGAAATGTTGAATGCGGAAATTGAGCAGGAAGCAACGATTGCAGCCGAGATTGCCAGAGACAGTTCTCAGGACAGTCAGAGTTCTGCTTCATTGAGTCAGGATCCACTAGGAGGACCTCTTATTGAAAATGAAGCTGCCACTGCTATGAATGAGGTGGAAAGAGCCATGGCACATGCTCAAGAGGATGCGGTTAACTTAGAAGAGTTGGAAAGGCAACTCAACGTTGAGCAGAGGAAAATATATGACGAAGTTACCATGCAAATTGATCATGGATTAAGTCATGATAAGAAAGAGTGCTCATGTACGTCGTTGAAGCCTGTCCGACTGTACGTGAGTGGAGAAGCGGGAACTGGAAAAAGTTTCCTCATTAAAGCAATTTCATGCTATTTGCAGGAAAGGACAGAGTCATCGCTGTCTTGTGTTGTCACTGCTCCAACTGGACTGGCAGCACATAATATTAAAGGGATTACTTTACATCGTTTACTGATGCTGCCAGTGGAGCATGACAACAAATTAGAATATCACAAGCTATCTGGAGATGCTTGTTTTGAAGTTTCAAGAATCTTGAGGAAAATGAAACTTCTTATCATTGACGAAGTAAGCATGGTTTCCAATGTCATGCTTGCCTTTGTGCATTTGAGGATGCAAGAAGTTCTCAAAACAGAGTATGATGTGTTATTTGGTGGCAAACACATCATTGTTTTCGGAGATCTTCTGCAGCTGACACCAGTGAAAGGGCAACCTGTGTTCAAAATGCTCACGCATGAAGATACCAGGAAGTGCCTAGGCAGCATTGGCAACGTCAATATATGGTTAAACTTCAATTATGCTGAACTGCATGAAAATATGCGTCAGGCAAAGGATGAAGTTTACAAGACTATTCTACAAGATGTTAGAATTGGAAAAGTGACCGAGCATGGGAAAGAAGCTTTACATGCACGATTACTGTCAAATTTATATCCAGAACAAGATGTTGTGCCTGAGAATATTTTTCAGAAAATTACTGATAAGAAATCTGGAATATGTTTGATGCCAACTCTTGCAGAATGTGCCAAATTTAACAACAAAATGTTGCATTTAGAAAAGCAAGAGATTGTGAAAGTGGAAGCTATTGATAGAGTAGAGCATATGGGATCAACAATTATTTTGTCTGAGAATCTGAAATCAAAATTGGATTCATTAGAGAAGACTATATCTAAAACTGCAGGTTTTGAAAAGACTCTGAATGTGTGCTTGAACTGCCGTATAATTTTAAGAAGGAATTTACATGTTGAAAGAGGTCTGGTAAATGGATCAATGGGTAATGTTGTTGATTTTGTGAAATACAGAAATAGAGATGGAATTGAATTTTTAAAAATTAAATTTGATGGCATTGAGGAAGTACAGCTAATTGCTCGTTGTTCTGCTAGATTTTTGCTTGTAAAAGACTTATATGTTCGCCGTAAGCAGTTCCCTGTTTGCTTGGCATATGCGGTGACAATTCATAAATCGCAAGGTTTAAGTGTAGACACTGCATTGGTGAATATTGGCAGTTCTGTGTTCAAGGAGGGTATGGCATATGTGGCATTGTCACGAGTTAGAACTTTATCGGGATTGTACTTGATTGAGTGTGATGTCAGAAACATTTGTGCAGATCTAGATTGTGTTAAGGAATACAATAGGTTAAGAAGAGAGTATGCGCCACATTTGCCTCAGTTTCCTTTGTTTGAGAAACGTCTGGTAGGCCGGAAACGAAGAAATGAGAACAATACTGGGGAGGTTGTAGCAAAAAGACAAAAAGTGAATGAACCTAAAATTACAAGCAGAAACAAAGAGGATTCTGTTGAAGATGTTGTTGGTTTTCAGTTTGAAAACAGTTCTGGTGTCAACTGCTATGCTAATGTAGTAATTAATGTTTTGTTTTCTCTAAAAAATGTAAAAGAAGAGATTGTGGTCAATTCTGATCAAAGATTTTGCAGTTTGTTGAATTCTGTGTTAGAGAAATGTAGCACAGATAGAACAAAAATAGAAAGTGTGTCTGAAATTCGAAACCTGTTAGACAGATGTTCAGGGCAAACACAATTCTCTCAAAATATTCAGCAAGATTGTCAGGAGTTTTTAATGTATATGCTTGATGTATTACATGCTGAAGGTGTAGATGTAGATCAGCTGTTTGGGCTTTCTTATCAATGGCAGCATGACTGCGAGAACTGTATGGTATCAAGTACTACTAGTGTAGACTCAGAAAGATTTATATATTTAACTTTGCCAGACAGTAAATCAGTCTCCTTTAATAAGCTAGTAAAAGCTGCTAATCACAGCATGGAGTGTAGCCAATGTAAATCTGAAATGATGTCCACATTATTTATACGAACATATGGCCAGTACGTCATTTTAATGTTCCAACGATGTAGGCCTGATGGAACAAAATTGACAACTTTAATAAAAAATTTTGTAGCTTCGCAGTTGTCAATATCAGGAAGGACTTTTGTAACTACAGCAATTATATATCATGACGGCCCTTCAATATCATCAGGACATTACACAGCTTATTTAAAGTCTAGAAATGGCTGGTCATTCTGCAATGATTCTGTTTTAATTTTCAAAAAAAAATTGCCGTATGACCTTAAAAACTCTTACCTGGTGTTTTTAAAACCAAAATTTTAGGAAAATAATCTCGGGATATGATCTGTGGAATTTCAAGAAGTTCTAATGGCTCCTACACAATTTGGCCTTGAGGATAAGTGTAGTTCAGAGACATAACTTCTAATCAAAGGATTGGACATCATGGAGATGTATGTGCACTTTAAATGAGTTCAGAAAAACTGTTTCTTTTCATAAGCTAATTGAAGCAGCCAATCAAAACATGGAGTAGAGGGAATGTAAGTCTGCAATGCTGTCTACTGTTTTACATTGCTTTGTGATTAAAAGTGATGTAGAGAATTAAATAATTGTAGTACTCATAGAGGTAGTGTAAGTCTGCTTCATATTAAGCAGTATCAGTGTCATAGGAAATGTAGAACATGACTGACCAAGAAGGGGAAGATATTACTATTCCAGGATTGTGAAAATGATCTTCAACATTTTAATTCTGAAAGTTGCGGAAATGCCAAATGATGGGATTGGCTTACAAGAAATCCAAGAGTTATAAATATCTCTGACTAGATTTGGCCTTGTGGAAAATAGTGGTAGAGAGCAAGAAGTCATTTATTGCATGTAACGTGTTTTTAAAAACGATGGAGGTTTTCTTTCAGAAAGTGGCGGGCTGAAAGTAATAACAGCACAAAAGAGTGTAAGCTGTTCATAGGACATCCTTGGACGTCATGGAAAGTAAGTTAACTTTAAGGAGTTCTGAATTTTATTTTCTGATGTTGTATGGGTTTTTTAAACACAATCATTTTGATTGTCTTTTTTTTTCCCCGCTGTTACATGATAAATACCTTCAAGTCACTGTTTTTAGTGAATTTTGATACATTCTGAGAACAGCAAAAATAAACCATTTAACATGTATAATTAATTCTGTACTGTTTGCATTTATGATGTATATGTAGAACTGTGTAGGAGGCATGGAGAAGGTGAGTTTTCTGTAAGTGTTAAATTTATTGTATGCAGTGCTGCACTTCTACGTATTCTTTCATATGCTGGACTACATCTGCACAATGAGATACCTAAGCAAAGGAAACACAAGTGATGTGATTGTGAAATGAGCAAAATAAATTGCACATATTTCAATTACATCACCTGAGTTTCCTATCATTACGAATCACATTGTGCAGATCAAGTTTAGGTCTGTCCAGGGAAACATAGGAGGTTTCTACTTTGTTGAAGAGTGCAGTGGACATGACTCACTTCATTAGTAGACTTTCACAGATATTATCTCCTCTGTACACTTCAACAAGTGTAAATCTCATCTTGAACTCTGAGTAGGCCTCACCTCAAACAAATCTCTGGATAGGAGACATGTTATTGGCATACTGAAGCGACACTTTTCTGAAACAAGAGCAATGCAAAAGATGCACCATGTTTTAAGATAGGCCTCACTTCATCTGCATCAAGATACTGTTAGTTTAAAATGTATATCTTTAGCATTGTGTAGAGGACCTGGAGAAGCAGAAGCTTCTGTCAGTGTCAAAGTTGTAGAAAAACTATTTGTCCTTCAATATTTTCCCTTGTCGTTTGTAATTTTTAAATACATATTTTAATTTTTTTCAAATGTTGGTTCTCTCTTTCACAGATTGAAAGTATAGAAATAAAATGTGATTAATTTAACGGCAATTACAAGGTAAATAGTTGTACTCTTTTCGTTACATTTCTATCACATTCACCTACTATTAGATCCACTGCTTCACTTCTTTAATCCTCAGTTTCCTGCCTTTGCTACTTTCCTCATTCCTTTCTCTATTACCTATTTACTCAACTCCTTCCACTCTTTTTCTCAGTCCCTCTGTTCTCATAGTTCCTCAGTCTTGTTCACTCACTCCATCTCTATTACTCTTAGTGTCTGTGAATTACTTTCCCAACTTTTCTTTTTTGGGGACCGCTTCCTGGGAAGTTGCCCGGTTCGCAAACCAGCAGCGTTATGGCAGTCCACCATTTTGTGTTTCGTTCGAATCAAGATACAAGATGGAGGGCAAATAATGTTCAGAATAGGTAGAAGGGGGCACGGTAGATGTATCTTGACCCCCTTGGTTTTCTGAGGGTGGCTGAGGAGGACCATAGTTCTTCACTCTTGTTCACTCTCTCTGTTTCTATTAATGTCACTGTTTATGACTGATCAAAAAAATGTTTTTTAAAAAAGAACAGTAACTATAAGGGAAGGAAATAGACAGTTATGTTAAAAGAAAGACAGCTATAGGGAGTAAACTAACGATACTGTTACCTACAATCCACTGCTGTTGATGTTACTGACCATGTCATGAATGATGTAATATGTGACATCATCAACAGTGGATTGTAGGTAACAGTATCCTTAGTTTACTCCCTAGAGCTGTCTTTCTTTTAACATAACTGTGTATTTCCTTCCCTTATAGTTACTGTTCTTTTTTAAAAAATATTTTTTTGGTTAGCTTCCGGTACGCGTACCGGGTAGCGCTCCGGGAGCGAACTAAGAGAAATACAGGTTGGCAGAGTTCCAAATATTCTACCAATTTTTTTATAATGGGGAGTTAGTTCTGAAAAGAACTTTTTTTTTAATGTTTTTGTTGTTTTATATTTTTTTTAGTATTTTTTGAACATTTTTTTACTTTTTTTGTATTTTCTGAACGTTTTTAAAAATTTTTTGGTTTTTTTGGGGGGGGGGAAACAAAAACGATCCATTATAAAGGGCTCAACAGGAGCAAAAAAAAAAAAGAATTTATTTTTTGGTGCGTCTTGTGCAAACATTAATATGATTTTGAATTGCTCGCAAAATCAAAGTGATGCTACTTTCTCTGTAGCAGATGAAAGCGCCACATTCCACGCACACTTGTTTTACGTGCCCAAACAACATTTGGATGTTTGCAATCACCTCCCTCGCCTCTGGTCCCGACACCTCTGGAACCACCGATCTTCTTGCCATTTGGAGGGGATTTTGTTGTTGGTCACGTAGCTGGGCAGCACTATAATTATTTGGGTGCCACCTACTCATATGCCGATGCATAGTATGATTGCCATAACTATATTTTTTATCGGTGCCCCTTGACAATCTGTCACCGCATATGCGGCAAAACACGTAACGAGCATTCACTTTCTTTTGCCCCTCAGGAATTCTGTAGAATTGCCAGATATAATTCTCCTGTCGATTGTACCTCCTGGGCTCCTCTGGCAAAAACTCATGCTCTTCCTCCTCTTCCTCCTCTTCCTGTTCTTCCTCTTCTTGCAGAATTACTTCTGCAGGTGGTCCTCTCTTTCTTGGATTTGGTGGAGGTGGTGGGCTAGCACCAGCTGAAGCTACTAATGAAGCCATCACAAAGTCTCAATAAAGGGTCTTTCTCTCACCAAGATGAAAGTCAGAGTGATGAAAGAAGGAGGGGTTTTCATCATTTGGGAAAAACAAAAGTTCTAAACCAATGAAAAGTGTCCATTTTAGATCACATGACCTTGTATTACATCATTAGGAAACCAAAAGTGAAATGAACCAATGAAAAGTGTTATTATCGAGTCACATGACCTGCTATGTTTACATTACGCGGTCGGCGCCGCGCCGCGGATCGCTTCCGGTTCGCGTACCGCTGCGCTTCCGGGTACGCGAACGTAGCACGTAATATGACGTATTACGCGAGAACGCGAAACGTCATGCTGACGCGAAGCGTCGCGATGTTGTTTTGTAACGCGAGAGGTGCGCTAAAGGAACGTTTACCAGTTCGCGTACCGGGTCGCGCCTCCGGATTGAGCTAACGGGAAACTAACCGGTACGCGTACTGGGAGCGAAACAAAAAAAATACAAAAAAAATTGTATAAAAAACATGTAAATAATATTTTTCTTTTTAAAGAATAATACATTGTAAAGGTTTTGATATTAGCTATTAAAAAACCAATGAAATTCACTGAAAAAACCATAGGTTATAGACCATATATAGTTAGGAATTAGCATTTACAAAACCTTAAAAATTCACTGAAAAAACCATAGGTTATAGACCATATATAGTTAGGGATTAGCATTTAAAAAACCTTATTTTACTCACACAAAACCATTGAAATTCCATATATAGTTAGTTGTACTAACTATATATCACGCACCCGCAATCCACTGCTGATGATGTCACATATTACATCATTCATGACATGGTCAGTGACATCACTGATGACATCACTGATGACATCTCAAATGACATCACTGATGACATCACTGATGACATCTCAAATGACATCACTGATGACATCACTGATGACATCTCAAATGACATTACTGATGACATCACTGTTGTGATAATACGATAAACCTCTTCAGACTCTAATATAACCTTAGATACACTCAGTGTAAACACAGACTCACAGATTGTCACTCATCCATGAAGTTACACACACACCTAGACAGTCATGCAAACAATCAATCACACCTCCATTTCCTTAACTATACAGTTAAACACACCTTACTTACTTATTCAAACAAATACTAAAACATATTTACTCACTTATACAATCCTGGATACAAGTTCACAATGATCCATACAGCCACTCACACATTCACTGGCTCTTATGCACAGTTATTTATATATGTCAACTCTCACATGTACTGTATTTTACATATGTACTTAATTTGACATGTAGCACTGAGATATCTATTCACTCACCAATACAGTCATGCACACAGTCAACCGCCCATACAGCTGTTTCCAACATGCACTTTTGAACCCATACATCTATGCACAGAGTCATACACTTCCCAGCCACTCACACACACACTCAGTCTCCCATACAAATGCTTGGGCAACCAATCAATAACCTATATAGTTACTCATATAGCTACTGATCAACACATGCAGCAGTTTACAGAACAACAGACATAATGATGCACAAATTAAGACAGTTTAGTCACTAACCCATGCACTCAGTGAGACACATTTAATCACTCACTCATACAGTCAGTCACGCACCTACTAAATCCTTCATCCAGACACTTCTACATCTACTCATTCTTCAATATGTAAAACATATTTAAACTTTACAGAAACACACAGTCACTGGATGATGTCATCAGTGATGTCATCAGTGATGTCATTTGAGATGTCATCAGTGATGTCATCAGTGATGTCACTGACCATGTCATGAATGATGTAATATGTGACATCATCAGCAGTGGATTGCGGGTGCGTGATATATAGTTAGTACAACTAACTATATATGGAATTTCAATGGTTTTGTGTGAGTAAAATAAGGTTTTTTAAATGCTAATCCCTAACTATATATGGTCTATAACCTATGGTTTTTTCAGTGAATATATATATATATATATATATATATATATATTTTCCAGACTCCCTCCTCGAAGGGAAAATGAGCTGTACTCTCAACAGTGACTGTAGATACAATTTATTTATTTCCTCAGTTTTCCTGACGCATTTTGGTCGTCTTCGACCTTTGTCAAAGGATACGATTGGGCATCTGAACTCCACAATGTCATTTGCGTCCTTAATTTAGCGAAGTTTTAGCCCCCTGGTGGATAACCTCTGATAGGTCCTGGCAGTGAATCTTGGGACACGTGGTTCATAATGCAGCCCTCCGGTGGGTGATGCCACAATTTCAATTCATTTTTCCCCAAAATGTAAAGTCTATTTGCACTCACTGTTCACTCCATAGCATCTTCATTTTCAAGAGTGCAGGGAGACCATGCCGCAGCCAGTCTTCGGCGGCGCACAAACTGTCCCTTGGTGTTTTCATGTTCATCAAAGACGGTTCGTTTTTGGGCAGTGGCGGCGCTCTCGCTAGTGGTGCGTTGCTCCACGGCTGAACCACGCCATTTGGATCTCATCCAGACTCTCTCGTCGAAGGGAAAATGAGCCACACTCTCAATAGTGACTGTAAATACAAGTTATTTATTTCTTCAGTTTTCCTGACGCGTTTAAGTCGTCTTCGACCTTTGTCAAAGAATAAGTTTAGGCATCTGAACTCCACAATGTCATTTGCGTCCTTAATTTATTCAAGTTTAAGCCCCCTGGTGGACAATATATGTATATATATATATTCACTGAAAAAACCATAGGTTTCACACATGTTATAGTTAGCTGGACATTTCACTCATACAAAACCTTTGAAATTCCCCCGTTATAGTTAGTTCAGCTAACTATAACTCGCGCACCCGCAATGCACTGCTGATATCGTCACATATTACATCACTCATGACATGGTCAGTGACATCACTCATGACATCACTGATGACATCTCAAATGATATCACTGATGACATCACTGATGATATCATCCAGTGAATGTGTGTTTTTCTGAAAATTAAATATGTTTTATATATGTATATCTCAAGGTCGATGGAAAAATAAATGGGTATATAAGTATCTAAACGGATGATTTTTTTGTGTAAAATTGATTGTATAACTGACTGATTAATTGTATCTTAGTGAATACATGGGTTAGTGAGTAATGTTTAAATATATAAATATCTGTATCAGTCTCTCACTTTTTGTATAAGTGGATGCATGGGTTGGTGAGTAGCTACATGAGTGTCTATATAGGTTATTAGTTGGTTTTTTGAGTATCACTATGAGTGTCTGTATGGTTCGGTGGAGGATATTACTTAGCACATAGATGCATGAATGAGTGACTCACTGTTTGTATGTGTTTTGAAGGCAGCATGTGTGCATGACTGTATAGGTAGATGAGTGTGTGTATGGGTGTGTTAGTGAGTGAATGACTGTCTCAATAGTGTCTTTATGAGTAAGTACATATGCTTTAAACTACTATATGTGAGTATTGATGTATGTAAGTGAGTATATGTGAGAGTGAGAGATTGGAAGAGTTCCTGTATAAATAAGTATGTGTTTCTATAAGTGATTATTTAAGAGAGTAAGTATGTGTATGTTTCTGTAAAAGTAAGTGTAGTGGTTTGTGTATAGCTGTATATGCAAGTAAACGGATGTTTGATAGTTTATTTGCATGTGTGAGTATGTGTGTGAGTAACTCTATGGATGAGTGTCAGTGTGTAACAGCATGTATAGGTGTATGAGTACATATGAAGAGTGATTACATGTATGAGTGACTATATAGAAGTGTTGGTGAATGAGTGGATGTGTATGTAGATGGTAGAATTACTGTATAGGTTGTTGTAAGTGGTATTGGTATCTCCATTTTTTTGAAAATGTTAGTTTCTATTTTTGAATGTGTGTATCAACGGTTATATTATGCTGAGAGCAGGTCTGCCACTCTGTCACAAGGATGATGTCATCAGTGATATCATTTGAGATGTCATCAGTGATGTCATGAGTGATGTCACTGACCATGTCATGAGTGATGTAATATGTGACGTCATCAGCAGTGCATGGCGGGCGCGCGAGTTATAGCTAGCTGAACTAACTATAACGGGGGAATTTCAAAGGTTTTGTATGAGTGAAATGTCCAGCTAACTATAACATGTGTGAAACCTATGGTTTTTTCAGTGTATTTTTAAGGTTTTTTAAATACTAATTCCTAACTATAACGTTTGTGAAATCTATGGTTTTTTCAGTGAATTTGCAAGGTTTTTAAAATGCTAATTCCTAACTATAACGTGTGTGAAACCTATGTTTTTTTCAATAAATATACACACTGACGAAGGCAAGTGCTGAAACGCGTCTGTTCTACTTTTCTGTGCAATAAACCTAACTGGGTTTAACTTACTGAGAGTGCTGGTGTGCCGACTTTGGTCTGGCAGAGGAGCAGTGAATATATATATATATATATTCACTGAAAAAACCATAGGTTTCACCCCAGTTATAGTTAGGAATTAGCATTTAAAAAACCTATTAAATTCCCTGAAAAAAACATAGGTTTCACACCAGTTATAGTTAGCTGAAAGTTTTACTCGCATAAAACCATTGAAATTCCCACGTTATAGTTAGTTGGACTCACTATAACTTGCGCGTGCAATGCACTGCTGATGACGTCACATATTACATCACTCATGACATGGTCAGTGACATCACTCATGACATCACTGATGACATCATCCAGTGAATGTGTGTCTTTCTGAAAAATAAATATTAGTGAGTAATGTTTAAATATTTAAATATATGTATTAATGTTTCACTTTGTGTATAAGTGGCTGCATGGGTTGGTGAGTAGCTACATGTGTAGGTATATGGGTTATTAGATGTTTTTCTTAGTATCAGTATAAGTGTTTGTATGGTTTGGTGGGGGTATTACTTAGCACATAGATGCATGAATGACTGACTCTCTGTTTGTATGTGTTTTGAATACAGCATATGTGCAGGGCTGTATGGGTGGATGAGTGTGTATATGTGTATGTTAGTGAGTGAATGACTGTCTCACTAGTGTCTTTATCAGTAACTACATATGTTTTAATCGAGTATATGTGAATATTGATGTATATAAGTGAGTATATGTGAGAGTGAGGGATTGTCAGAGTTCCTGTTTAAATAAGTATGTGTTTCTATAAGTGATTGTTTAAGAGAGTAAGTATGTGTAAGTTTCCTTAGAAGTAAAGTGGTGGTGTGTGTATAGCTGTATATGCAAATAAATGGATGTTTAATAGTTTATTTGCATGTGTGAATGTGTGTGAGAGTATCTTTTGGATGACTGTCGTTGTGTAACAGGATATATAGGCGTATCACTATATATGATGAGTGAGTATATGTATGAGTGACTACATAGAACTGTTGGTGAATGAGTGGATGTGTATATAGATGGTGGAATTACTGAATTGGTTATTGTAACTGGTATGGGTATCTCCATTTTTAAAAAAAAATTTAGTTTCTATTTTTGAATATGTGTTTCAAAGTTTACATTACAGTGAAAGGAGGTCTGTCACTTTGTCACAAGGATGGTGTCATCAGTGATGTCATGAGTGATGTCACTGACCATGTCATGAGTGATGTAATATGTGACGTCATCAGCAGTGCATTGCACGCGCAAGTTATAGTGAGTCCAACTAACTATAACGTGGGAATTTCAATGGTTTTATGCGAGTAAAACTTCCAGCTTACTATAACTGGTGTGAAACCTATGTTTTTTTCAGTGAATTTAATAGGTTTTTTAAATGCTAATTCCTAACTATAACTGGTGTGAAACCTATGGTTTTTTCAGTTAATTTCAATGTTTTTTTAATAGCAAATCTCTATAGGTATAAAAAGTAAAACATGTTATAATGAATTTTATATTGTATAATTATGTAATATATATATATTTTTTTTTTTACCATGGAGCGCTCCCGGGGCGCGTACCGGTGAACGCACGGGTAATCGCAATGTTGCGGCGCGCCCCGGGGCGCGTACCGGTGAGCGTCCCGTTAGCGCTATTCTCGCGAACGAAAACAACATCGTGACGTTTCGCGTAAACGCGTGATGCGTCATATGACGCACTGCGCAAGCGCACCAGGAAGCACGCGAGCGCATACGATCGCGCAACGTCCTGATGAGCTTACGCTATGCGCCCCCGGGTGCGCCCCGGGGAGCGACTACGGGCGCGCCCCGGGGCGCGTAGCGTAAGCGCATCGGTTCATGTGACCTGAAAATAAAACTTTTTATTGGTTCATTTTACTTTCGGTTTCCTAATGATGTAAGGCCAGGTCATGTGACCTAAAAATAACACTTTTCATTGGTTCAGAACAGTTTTCTTTTCTAAATGATGAAAGACCCCACCTTTTTTCCTCATTCTACTTTTGTGCTTTGAGAGAGGTAGACCTGCAGTTATTTCAGTAGAAAATGGCTACATTAGCTGCAGCTGCTGGAGCTTCTGGACCACCACCACCACCACCACCACAAGGACCACCAGAACTTCACAGTGGTGGAGATGAAGAAGAGGAGGAAGATGAGGAGGAGGAGGAGAGGAGATTCATCCGAGAGGACAATATTACATACAAACCTAAAGAGCACATCATCTGGCAGTTTTTTTCAATCCCCAAGGACAAGAAAAAAGTAAATGCGCCTAAGGCAACCTGCTTAATATGTCATCAGGAGCTGTCAAGGGGGAATCCCAACAAAAAATACTCCTTTGGCAACCACACAATGATCAGGCATATGCGACGCAGGCATCCAAATAACTATGCAAGGGCAGAGCTCAGGGAACTGGCCAGAAACCCTGTCTAATCTTCTGCCAGCACCTCCCAAACTAATGTTCCCACCCCATCGGGACCGGAAGTTAGGGAGATATGCTCCACCATACAACCAAAATTTTCCAATGTTAAAATGGTTTGTATTTTTTGTGGACAAACGATATGCTATGGGGAGCAAAGCATCACACTTATTAACCGTGCTTGGGATAACCACAAGTGTCCAAGAAAACATAAATTTTTTCCGCCTTTTTTTTGCTCCTGTTGAGCCCTTTAGAATTCCCTGTTTTTTGTTTTTCCCCTAAAAAATACAAAAAAATATAAAACTGTTCAGAAAAGTAAAAAAAGTAAAAAATGTTCAAAATAAAAATAAAAATATAAAACAACAAAAAGAATAAAAAAACGTTCTTTTTAGAACTACCTTTAGTTTATAAAAATAAATCTATATTTTTGAAGAATCTCTCTCAATCTTTTTTTTGAAGGGTACGCGTACCGGTACGTGCACCGGGGCGCGCACCGGGGCGCGCAACCAAAAAAAAAATAAAAAAAAATAAAGAGTGAGCATGAGGGAAGAACACAGAGACAGTAATGGTAATAGAAAAAGAGCTACAGGGAGCAACACAGAGGGATTGCTTATTACATAGTAAAAAACAGAGAAGATGTAATAGGGTGTCAGAAAAGGAAAATGAATAAGGGAGCGAAAGAAGGGAAGAGAGAAAAAGAAGACTAAAGTAGAGGTACTGGTAGAATGTGAGTGGGTGTTGAAAATAAAAGGAAGGACAGTAAAGAATGGGGAATGAGGGGTAGTGACGGAACCGGAATAAATGAACAATGGTGAGGGAGGGTGAGAAAAGAGCAGTGAGTGTAAGTAAAGAGGAGTGAAAGAGGGTGGATAAAAGTGAATAAGGTTAAGACATGGGGAGTGACAGAGAGAAAAGAGAGAGAGAGTAAAGGAAGGAGTGACTGAAAGAGTCTGAGTGAAACAGGAAAGAAAGGTAATTAAGGCAGTGTGGGTGACTTATAGGGAGTCAGTGGGTGTAGGTGGGGGTGTGGGTGTGTAAGGTGTGTGTGTGGGTGTGGAATTCCATTGAGCCATTTGAGCTGTAGCACTGTCTAAATATCCTGAGGTAAATTACATGACAAAAACACCTATGAAGTGTTAGAATTTACAACCAATTAAAATGTTACTTTCATTTTCTACTTTTTTTTCCTGACATTTGATTGGTTATGTACATGAATATAAATGAAAAATGAGAGGGAAACACAGCCATTTTGACTACAACTACCTGAGGTACATCTTGAAAGGATTTTCGCATTTTTTCTTCTTCACCTCTCTGTAAAGTAAGTTGATAATTTGTAAGGGGCACTTTAAGTTAATTTGTAAAAACGTTTTCTGATAGGTATTTACTGTCCCTCTGCTATAGTTATAGATAGAGATAGGCTCCTCCGTTATATTTATGGATTGACTTAGGCTTCTCTGCTATAATTATGAATTTACTTACGCTTCTTCACAGGCACTTTTTTATATTTCTACTTCCTGCCTGTTACCATACACTGCCCAAAGTTAACTTCACTGTTAAAAAATCAGAACTACCTGTCTGAACTTAAACCCAACAGTGCCCTAACTCTACTGACATAGTTATTTTTTATGCAATTTACAGCAAGAAAATGGAAGATACACCACAGACCAACAATATTTCTTTCGAAATAACTGATGAGCAGATTCATTTCGAAATAACTGATGAAGAGATTGTTGAAGAAGATGTATTTGCCTTCCTGGATGAGTCTCTTGACCAAAAATTCATAGACTGTTTAGATAATATGGAATCATGCAGTACAAATTTGGAGGAGATTTCGGATAATCAAATGTCGCAAGTGTTATTAAATTATGAAAATTCAGAATAATAAATTAATATGTAATAATTAAAAATTGTTTGAGACATTATTCATTTTTATATCTAATTCATGAAGTACTACCAAAATGATTATGTTTATATTATAGTATAAAGTGAAACTTACAGTATACTGTGCAATTTTAAAACATCATAAGGGTGTGTGTGTGTGTTGGGGGGGTGAGGTGTGTGTGTGGGTGTGTGGGGTGTGTGGGTGTGGGTGTGGATGTGTAAGGTGTCGGTGTGGGGGTGTGGGGTGTTTGGGTGTGGGTGGAGGTGTGCGTGTGTAAGGTATGTGTGGGGAGTGTGTGGCTGTGGGGGTGTGGGGTTGTGTGCGTGTGGGTGTGTATGGGACGTACTTGTAGGTACCTAAAACAGCCACAGAACCCAAAAGCTCTTTTCAGAGCTACCCTACCTCTAATCACTCAAAATGATTTTTTTACACTACTATTTTCACTATTTTTCACCAAAGTACGCTCCCCGGTACGCTCCCCGGTGCGCGTACCAGGCGCTTCCCCCGCGAAAATCGAAAAAAAAATTTAAAAAAATTTCACCCGCGGGACCCTTTTATGGCCCCCACATCAAACCTAGGGGGTCAGGGGGGGTCTACCCTGCCCCCTTTTGGTTATTTCCCCCTTTGTTTTTGCCACCTCTTGTGTCTCGATCCTACCGAGACACAAGATGGTGGCCGCTTCGGACTGTTTGGAATGTTTACAGAGACCCGAGAGCCAATCAGCTTTCCGTGCGCAAGTCGCGTGGCGCGCCGCCGGAACGCTCCCCGGTGCGCGTACCGGGGCGCGCTTATAGATATATATAATTTTTTTAACCTAAATTACTCAAAATCCTCTGGAGCACATATCTTGAGACGTAGCAAAGGCACATCGGGCTACCAGTCCCTACAATTTTGCCAAGTTCGGTGAAAATCCATTCAGCCGTTCGAGCTAAAAGTGAGTCCGACCGCCCTATGGAAATTAACATGGGGAAAACACGTTTTGGGACCCCCTTTTATCTCGGCCCCCGCTTGACGGATCCCCCCCAAACTTTCAGGGAAGGACCGGAGCGCCGCGAGGCAACGTTGATGACAATTTCAGGCAGATTTCTCAACCGGCGCCAAAGTTTTCCCAATAGAATCTTGCGATTTCCCTATGGAAAACAATCCTAACTATAACTACCTACTGGCGACCACCAGTAGGTAATATATATATATATATATATATATATATATATATATATATATATATATGCGCACTGGAAAACTAAACACCCACTTCCCTTACAAAGAAGTGGAAAGTTTGCATGTCTGCAGCCTTTCCTATTTTTCCACCTTATTCGTCTTCCGCTCAATCAACACATCATCCACACATACACACACCTACTTGCTGCCTTTCTTGGCTGGGTTTATGAATTATTGTTCTTTAATTCAAATTCAAAGTGCAGGCCTTTATCGAGCCTGTTTATTGTAACAACTACCCCAGCTGAAGTCACAGTGAAATTTTCACACTTGCTCCCTTTCTTGGCTGGGGTTATCAATTATTCTTCAATTTGATATTCTGATTCAAACTCAAAACCCTTTATTGAGCCTTTTTGTTGTAACTACTGTTGCAGGGATTCTGCTCCTACACAGAACTGTACATAAAGACTTAGGACCTCAGTGAATTACAGTGTCCCAAAACCCACCTTAGTATCCAAACCCCCTAACAGACTAGCAATCAGTGACTCATTTGTTCTTCGTCCTATAACAAAAAAAAATAACTAGTCAACCCAGAACATGCAACTTAGATTACCTCAAGTAAGGTGGATAACAAGAGCACTCTTTCATTATAGTCTTACACCAGTTCAAAACAAGCAGCAAATAAAGACACGTGCAAGTTTGAAATGTTTATTTCTAACACCATAATCTCATGCGCAGTACCTTAGATAATACAAGCAAACATATTATCAGAAAAAAGGTTGTCAGCATTGTTACTATTCCATAAAATACAAAGGGAGAAAGCATCTTATAATGCTAAAGGGAAACAGATTTAAAATATACCTAGATTTCACACTCCCTACCAAACAGGTTAGTTTATAAGTACAGAAGGTCTCATAGGATTACATGGGCAGACCCATACCTCTGGTAATCAGCAGTAGTGGATCACATTGAGTTCTGCACAAACTGTCAGGAAACGAATGTTCTCCAACTGTGTGTATTCATGCCTGCACAGTGCATTATTAAACGCGCCAGTATAAGAGGTGGCCACAGCTGCATATGCGTTATAGCTCGAATGTGCGAGGATCATTCTGAATAACAGACACAGTCTCCAAGATAACCTTGATGTTCCATGCTCTCACTATACACACTAAACTAGCGAGGCAGTCTACAAATGTAGCATAACAAATTATTCTCATGTGAAGCAAAATACTCAGCCTTCTCTAAACAATATCGCAAGTGCGTGTCGTGTACAAAGCAGAGCAGGAAAGCAAAAAGGGAGTTTAAGCTTCTAATAAATGCTAACTTAACACGGTGTGAGTGCAAGCCTGAGCCCCACGACACCCTTCCTTGATCGAAGCACATGATATAAACGTGGACTAATTAGGAACGCAGAGTCCAAGCCTGAAAAGCACAGTCAAGTTCATATTTGCAAAAAAAAGGATTCGCTGTTTCATAGAAAGCAGTAACTAAATAATAAAGAATAGGTAGAAAAATCAAAGAGTCTTATTCCAACAGCGAATAAGCACAGTATGTAGCAACAGCCTCCAAGAGGAAGTCATTGTTCCCATCTGAAAACATTTCAGCCATCCAATTCAATAGTGGGAATGAACATACATGTTCCTCAACAACTGGAGCCTCTATCACCATCGCAGGAAAACTCGGGTCATCTTCAATGTAACTGCGTGCCAAGAAGTCATGCGCCGCTGCAAAAACATTCCAACGTCCCATTATTCCATGTATCGCTGCTAAGGCCATAATCCAGCCGCCAGAACAGAGCAAGTCATGAACCACTAAGGGGCTCATCAGCTGGTCATAATCCGCATTGGGAGACACCGTACAGCACAGACACAAATCCAAGGCCCAGTCGAAATCGCAGCTCAGGCATTGGAAGACAGGTTGAACGCATGTGAAAAAGGAAAATCAAAACGATAATCCATAAGCTGCACTCAATGTAGCCAGAGGCAGCGCTCCATAATAACTAAGCATTCGGTTGCGCACCAACAACAACCGAGAAATATTGTCGTGTGCTGCAGGATGTGCATCCATATTTAAGTAAACAAATTAATAGAAGCACACCGGCAACTAATGCAAGTATTAAGGGGAATCCACTAACGATGATGGAAGAAAATCAAATGGAAAAATGCAGAGAAGACACCAAAAATAGTTTGAAAAGAAGTCACAAGGCCACTGCTTATAACTTTAAAAAAGTAAAGTAACTCCGTAGTCAAGGGCGCATTAAAGATAGTCTGAATTAACTCCCCAAAATGCAGGGGCACGTCTGTATTTAATAAAGCATGCACTTCTGTGCGGGTGTTTGCTACATGAAGGACAAATGTTTCGCTAGCAGATGTAAGAGCAACCTCTTTTTGAGACAATAGCGCTCTTATACTGCTCATTTGGTTGACTCTTCTTTCAAGGTTGGAATCGACGGCCAGATAGAAACATCCAGCTTCCCATGCAGAGGAGTAAACACAACTTTTTTATATCAAACCACACGCTCAGTTACCGTAATCATGTAACCGATGCCTGCTAACATAGCACAACAATCTGCATTATTTCAAATTAAATAACTCACGTTTCCAGTAAACTGAACGTTGGTATGATAGCAGGTGTCGGAGTGCCTTTCAAAACTCAGGCCAAATTAGGCGCATCTTGTTTACAAGAGCCATGCAATTGTATATGTCTACAAATTAAGGAGTGATCTGGTGCTATTGTGCAATCCTCGCCATTCAGATAGACTTCTTTTCCCTCCCTCAGGCACATTTGTAAATGATAATAACCAAGCTTCATGGAGATAAGCGCTGCCTAAAGATCCATATCTGCCTATAGCATAGTATTTCATGTAAACCTCAAACTTAAACAGGCTAAAAAGTAACGTTATGATACTGTGGATAAGCCGCACAGCTCAATCAGATCTCCAATTAGTGACCACTTCTAACCATTCTCATAGCACGCCCTGTGCTCTGATTTGACAGCGAGAGACTGATCGCACCATAGTTTGTACTGCTTATCATTCTCAGCATACGCTACGAATACGCTTTCACGTTACACGTCGCATCAAAGCTTCCGTGTGACGTCATGTACGGCACCCCGTACACAAAGACGCAAATGTTTTTAATTGTTTAAAAACATATATTTATGTATTTAATGAACATAGTAACAGAAGACATTATCTAGGATAATTATGAAAAAAAATGTTTCAAGTTCCAATAATCCTATACTAATTTTAAAAGCAATTACACAAATCACGGTGGAACTTCATGCGTTCTCGCATCGTAAGAGTAAGGTAATCACAGCGTAAGCGTGCGCAAAGCCATGTGACTTTAAAAGAAGAGATTTGATTGGTTCATAACACTTCCTATTACAACTGTTGAAACTTCCGTCCCATTTTAGTAATTCTACTTTGACTTTCTAAGAAGAAGCATCTCCTCTGAGAATCTTGTCAAATAGAACGAAGTTTACCTTAATAACAGCAATGGACTCCTCTTCCAGTCATTCTTCAGAGGAATATTTCATTCCTGAAGAACCTCCAAAGAAGAGGAAATAAGCTCTAATTTGGCAGTTTCATACTTTTGCAGAAGGGCAAAAAAAGGTTAATGCTCCAAAAGTAACCTGTAAAATTTTCAAAACTCTTTCAAGGGGTGATCCATCTCAAAAATACTGCTTTGGCACAGCAAATATGGAGCGACATGTGTAGAACTTACACCCCAACAACTTTGCTCGAGCTGCAACACAGAGGTTAAAGGACAACCCACCTGCTACTGCACCAAGCACATCAACTGCTGCAGCAGCATTTTCAGCAAGCACTCCACACCTACAAATTGATCCTGATTTTGCTAAACGTTAAAATTCTATGCATTTATTGCAATAAACTTTTGTGTTATGGGAAACAGTCTATTGACCTAATAAAACGCAGGAAGCAGGAGCGTTGCTGTCCTCGACATTAGTTTTTTTTTCCATTCTTTTGTTCCTGTTGGACACTTCCAAGCCCCCCATTATAGAAAAAAAATTGCCCCCGGATTTGCCCCCCCACCCCGGGAGCTAATTAAGAATAAAACAGGCTTCTAGGTTTTTTCCCTTTTCCACCGCGTACGAGTACAATACGCGTACCCTGCATTTTTTTTATTTAAAATAAATGTTTGCGCCTAAAGATCCATGTGGGACCCCCTGAGCAGGCCAAGAGGATTTCTTGTGACTCGGATTTTGGTACGCGTGCAGTGCTTCGTCTCTAGATATCGCTATGATTTTCTCAGGAACTACTGAACGGATTTACACCATTTAACAAAAAGCACAATTTGCGAACCGAACTCTACATCTCTGCCAAATTTGGTGTAATTCCGTTCAGCCGTTCGGGCTGTAGCCCTGGCTAAAGGTCCCTATGGAAAATTGCATGGGGAAAACGTGTTTTCAGACCCCCCTTTTTTCTCGGCCCCCACTTGAAGAATCACCCCCAAACTTTCAGGGTAGGAGCGGGGCCGAGCAGGTCATATTCTTGGAGAAATTCGCGAAGATTCATCCACCAGCGCCAAAGTTATTCCAAATAGAATGTTGTGGATTTCCTATGGAAACTAGGTCCTAACTATAACTACCTAGTTGCGACCGCCAATAGGTAATATATATGTATATCCAACCACACCACCGTACTCCACTGGACCGACCATCACTGCATCCATTTCACCTTCAACAAACCAACCACGCACCACCGCACCCACCAGCTACCTCGCCGCTGCTGGAGCAAAGTCACCGAAGGCCAGCTGATCACCACCCTCGCCCAAAACCCACCCACCGACCCTACCAACCCAGACATCGCAGCCCGCAACATCAGACAGTGGATCGACGACTGCGCCAACACCCTCGCCCCACTCAAGAAACCCTCCAACAACCATGCCAGCAAGAGAACCATGCGAGCTGCATGCCTCCAAACACGCATGCCTGAAACTGGAGAAGATATGGCTCCACGAACGCACTCCGGACAACCACGCAGCCCACAAGGTCGCCACCCGCAGACATCACCACCTTATCAGATTAGCCAAGAGATCCTCCTTCAAAGACCGCCTGGACAACAACGCACACGACAGCAAAGAGCTCTTCAGCATCTTAAAGCAACTCTCCAACACCAGCGTCAACACCAACGACATGCCGCCCTCACAAGAACTGTGTGACTCACTAGCCATCTTCTTCCACCACATCCATGACCGCTTCAACACCATGAGCATCCCGACTACGCCAGACCCCACCTCCCCTGTGAACACCACCAGCACCAACCGCCTGACCTCCTGGTCCAACGTCAACGACGACGAGACACGCAAGGTCATAAACTCCATCCACTCAGGATCTCCGCCAGACTCATGCCCACACCACGTATTCAACAAAGCAGATGCTGCCATCGCACCCCAACTACGGAAGGTCATCAACATCTCCTTCGAAACAGCGACATTCCCGGAAAGCTGGAAACACGCCGAAATCTACGCCCTCCTCAAGAAGCCCAGGGCAGACCCCAAGGACCTCAAGAACTTCTGGCCCATCTGCCTGCTTCTGTTCCCGGCGAAGGTCATCGAGAAAATCGTCAACATGCAACTGGCCCGCCACCTGGAAGACAACAACATCTTAGACCCGTCCCAGTCCGGATTCAGATGCAACCACAGCACCGAGACAGCTCTCATCGCCGCCACAGACGACATCAGGAGCCAACTCGACAACGGCGAAACATCAGCCCTCATCCTCCTGGACCTGTCAGCCGCCTTCGACATGGTCTGCCATCGCACTCAAAAGACACGCCTCCTAGAAGCCGGAATCCAAGAGAAGGCCCTTGACTGGACCTCGTCCTTCCTCTCCTGCGGAACCCAGAGCGTCCGCCTCCCGCCCTTCCGATCCAAGGCCACCGACATCATCTGCGGCGCCCCCCAGGGCTCATCCCTCAGCCCGACGCTGTTCAATGTCTACATGGCCCCCCTCGCACAAGTGGCCCGCTAGCAGGACCTCAACACCATCTCCTACGCCGACGACACTCAGCTCATCCTCTCCCTCACCAAGGACCCATACACCGCCAAAACCAACCTCCATGAGGGAATGAAGGTTGTCGCCGACTGGATGAAGAACAGCCTTCTGAAGCTGAACTCGGACAAGACGGAGGTACTCATCCTCGGACCCACCCCCTCAGCCTGGGACAACTCCTGGTGGCCGACCACACTGGGAACAGCACCGACACCCACCGACCATGCACGCAACCTGGGATTCATCCTCGACTCCTCCCTCTCCATGTCTAAACAGATCGGCACCGTCTCCTCCTCCTGCTACAGCACCCTCCGCATGCTCTGCAGGATCTACAAATTGATCCCGACCGAAACAAGAAGAACAGTGACACAGGCCGTCATCAGCAGCAGACTGGACTACGGCAACGCAGGAATTCCAGCCAAACACCTACAACGACTACAACGCATCCAAAACGCCTCCGCCCCACTGATCGTCAACGTCCCCCACCGCAGCCACATCACCCCCCCACCTGAGAGACCTACACTGGCTCCCCGTCGACAAGAGGATCACCTTCAAGCTCCGCACCCATGCACACAAAGCGCTCCACAATGTCGAACCAGCCACCTTAACAGCAGACTCAGCTTCTACATTCCCACCCGCCAGGTCCACTCCGCCAGCCTCGCCGCTGTCCCCCGCATCCAACGAACAACCTCCGGCGGCAGATCCTTCTCCTACCTTGCCGCAAAGACCTGGAACACCCACCTACGGCAGACCCAGGACCTGCTCGCCTTCAGAAGACTCCTCAAGAACTGGCTCTTCGAGCAGTAGCGGCACCCCCTCACCTCAGCGCCTTGAGACCCTCACGGGTAAGTAGCGCGCTTTACAAGTACTTTGATTGATTGATTGATTGATTGATATGCATGGAGTCGTGAGTTATGATTAATGATTCATTCTGAGACTTTGCTTACAGGGTCCATAGTGGGTAGACAAACTACAAGATAGTTGTTGGGGCTGATGGCATTTATTGAACATGGTAATAAGCACGCAATGATATAAATTGTGTGGTGAAATGGTCTTGAATTTCTCTAATGTCTTCCAGTGAGTGTCAATGGAAGGCTCATGGCATGAGCCATGCTGAGGTTTAGTCCAAGGATTAGAAGCCTGACCACTTCAGTTGATATGCTATATGGGGTTTTCTTCAAATCTGCAATCTTACAGAGTTGACCTAGGGCCTGCTTGTTGATGGGAGGATAAAATAATGTAAAAGGAAACACAAACTAATATCTATACATTATGTGAGAAGTGTAGTGTAATAAAATGTATTTGAAATTTGTGAGCATTTTAATGGGGGAATCCATCAATATTTGTTGTAAAATAATAGTGTTGATTCTTCACAAAAGGATACCTTACCCACGTATGTTGAGTAAACTTACCCCACAATATTCTTTGAATTTTGATAGAAAGATCAACCAAACCTCATCCAGATTATACACATGTGTTTAGCCCTGCATGTTTACAGAACATTTCTGGTTCCAGGGCTATATCTTTATCATAGGATTCAGATTGACAAGGACCCTAAAGTTGTCCTGTTCTGTCTCCTTCCCAAGAAACCAGTAGGGGGATTTCTCTCCATCTCACTGGCTCTGCATCTATGTAAACATCATCTTGCCCTTTAGTATATATGGAGACAGCCTTCAAGCAATGGCTGTTAAGTCAGGAACCCAATACTAAGTAATTAATTTGAGAAGCATTACAGAATTCTTGGTAATCCTCTGCAGTACCCCAGGGGAATTATTGAGAACCAGTACTTTTTGGTCTGCCTGAATTAAACCCCAGAGTCACTCGAAGAGTGCACAGCATGTAACCTGGGGTAATGATACTTTGTTGGACAGAAGCATGCAGATACATGTCTTGAAGAGGGTTTACCCTTAGCATCACTTTAATCTTATGCTTTAATCTTAGTAAGGCTTCCATTTGTTACGGTTCACCTATTTGCCCTCGGACTATTTAACCTACCACTGCACTGTGTTCCTGTAATCTTTGTATGTTGACTCAGCTTTTGTTTTGTTATTAGGTACTTAGGTTTGCGTTCAATAACATTTCATAAAAAATAAATTGTATAAAAATCTTTGCTCCTGATTTGAGCTCATCTGCCATATTATATCAGAAGGAGGTATAGAAGATTGTATAGGGGTTATAGATGTAACACTTTCTCCTTAAATATCAGTTTCTGTATG
Source organism: Lissotriton helveticus (assembly GCF_964261635.1). Taxonomy (NCBI): domain Eukaryota; kingdom Metazoa; phylum Chordata; class Amphibia; order Caudata; family Salamandridae; genus Lissotriton; species Lissotriton helveticus. Next base: position 245,195,754 of record NC_136069.1, on the reverse strand, counting down.
GCACAATTTACAAAGTAACAGGTTAAAAGGGCCTGATTACAGGTTTGGCGGTCATGGGACTGCCGTCGGAATGGCGTCGGAATCTACGCCCCACCGTTGACGGTCCACCCACCCTATTACGATGCATGGGGTTACATAGATGTAAGACTGCCGCGGTCCCGCCGCCCATATAAGGAAATCTATACTGCTCCATGTGTTCACATTTCATAATCAGGGATAGTGATGTGTGCATTAAATTGCATTAAATTGTGTCACACACCAGCACCTCCTCATCAAAATCACACTCATTAATCTCTGTGAAATCCTTACATTTCTCACATGCTAGGTCATGTTGTGATATCAAAGATACATCTGTATGGATGTGTCATGAAACTGAAACACACCTTCTCTGCTAATTCTCTGTAATGGGCTCTCACACAACCCCCACATTAAAAGGTAATGCCATGTAAATGGTATTCCAAATAATCTTTGTGAGAAGCATTCAAAGGTCCCTATGTAAAGACTCTCTGAGGAATAGGTATGCGTCAACCAGGGGGACCCCTGAAGGCAGGGGCCCTGGGCCACTGTGCTCTTTGCACATGCCTCAAAAGCTCTATGTGCATAGAGCCTGTGGATTGAAGTATATCAGAGACAACCAATAGCATAACCAAGTGGCCTGCATATGTGGGAAATGTTTAATGTGGTAGGATTAATGTGTATGAAAACAAGCAACGTTTTTTACTTGTCAGAAATAAACACATGGAGTAAAGCAAAGGCCAATGGCCAGTCCATTAACACAATGGGTGGTCCAGTACACTGCTGTGCCACTAAACTTGCTTTTCATGACACTGCCAGGGGAACCACCACAGGAAGGAGCATCTTGTGGGGAGAACAGGTACCACAATGATGCCTCTTGGGAGGGGTGGTATTGGTATTGGGAGGGGTGTGTTTTTATTTGGGAGGGGTGTTCCTGACTTTGGGAGGGGTGTCTTTGGTTTTGTGAGGAGTTTTGGTCTTCTTAGGGGTACGACTGGGTTTAATGGTTGGGGATCAGGTTTCTCAGGGGTGGATTAGGATGTGGAAGAGATAGGTTGGGGTATGGAAGAGGATCTTTTAGCTTTGGGGGTCAGCTTTGACATGGATAATGGCATAGGTAAAAAGCACACTTTCATGGGGAACATGAGCAGGATATTTGGGAGGGAGTATGGGTTGGGAGGTAGAGGGAGTGGAAGTGTCAGGTGTGGGTGTGTGTATGTTATTGGTGCATGTGTCTCATGTATATTGTTTTTGTTTTGTAGGTGTCTGTTGTGTGGGTGAGTGTGGGTGTCTGCATATTTTGGTGGTGTGTTATGTGAACGTGCTGGGTATGTGGGGTAGTGAACAGGTCTGTGGGTATGGGCGGGGTCTCTGGGGTAATGCTGGGGGTGGTCAGTGGGTCTGTGGATGCGAGTGTGGTGTCCGGGGTAGTGCTGGGGTCAGTGGATGGGCCTAAAGTTGCGGGTGTGGTGTCTGGCATTATGCTGAGGAGGGGGATGGGTATGTGGGTGCAGGTGTGATGTCTTTAGCGAGTGCTGGGGTGGAAGATGGGTCTTTGGGTGCATGTGTGGTATCTGGGGGAATACTGGGTGTTGGGGATGGGACTGTGGGTGCGGTTTTGCTATCTGGGGGTATGTTGGGGTGGTAGTGAGGGGGTGAGTATCATGTGAGTGGTTACGTGCTTGTGTGTTTTCTGGTATTTCTGTTTGCGTGTGCTGCTTGGGGCTATTGAAGTTTTTGCATGCATGTGTATGTATGAGTGTGCTTGGGACAGGCTTGAGAAAAGGGATTTGGATGGAGAAGAGGCAGGAGGTAGGTGGGGTTGAAGTTTGGGATGGGTGGAAGACTGCAGTGAGTGAGGAAGCGAGAGCTGGAAAAGGTCTCTGTAGGCCAGACATAGCCCTGTGGATGCCTACCAGGTAAACCACCATCTGTTGTAGATGGCTTCCTTGCCCCATTCAGTAGTGTAGTTTGTACCACAGAGATGTTTCGCAGGAGGTGAATAGCCTCCTCATTCAGGGCAGCGGGGGTACCAGGGGCAAGAGCTGAGATGCCTGGAGAGAAGGAGATGGTTTCCCTCTTAGCGGAGGCCCCGCCAACTGAGTGAGGAGAAACAGGAAGATTGGTGATAGAAGGGGGGTGGCGAACGGGCACAGTGTAGAAACAGGTCCTGTGTCTTCAGCCACCACTAAGGAATGTCCACTGGTAGTCAACTCACTTTCAACTTTTAACCTTCACTGGTCCAACCCTAAGGACCTTGTGATAAATTGCCTTAAATCATTCTTAAATGATTAAGACCTGATTCAGCACTGTGACCAACCCACTCATAATAATGGAGAAATTCTAGACCTCATTATCTCGAAAGGGCATACCATCACTCCGGATTCCATTACCCCTTGCAATTGGTCCGACCAGCACTGCATCCTCTTTTATATCCACAGAGAGGTATCGATGGCGAAGAGTAAACCAACAAAATCAAAGAACTGGAAAAGGGACCTCAGATCAATAAACTCAGTTGAACTAGCTGCCCATTGTAAATCTACTCTCTCCTCCCAAGCTGACCTGGGTGAGGTGCAGCTACTCACCGATTCCTACAACTCGACCATCTCCAACATCATGGATGACATTGCCTCAACAAAAATATCCAAACCGTGGTAAAATGAAAATCTAAACACGGAAAGCCTCAACCTCAGGGCAGTTGAACTTTCCTGGAGATCCAAACCCTCCTTGGAACAACTAAAACTCCTTAGAGAGGTTAGGAGTCTATACAAAAAAACAAATCAAATGTGATAAATTGGACTACTTCAGACACCAACTTGATCAAGCTGCTAACCGCCCCAAGAAATTTTTCGAATTAGTCAAACAGCAATCAGTAGTAGGTCCAAACCTCTCTGAATGTTGCCCTCCCACATGCGACGACTTTGCTGCTTTCTTCATTGAAAAATCAAGACTCATATCCATTGATCTCGCCTCTAAAAAGGCTCACCTGCCATACTCAGTGTCCGCATCACACCTTGACCTATTAGAAAAATGGATACCTACTAGTATGAGCACTAATAAGTTATAACAACGCGTCATGAAGCACCTTTGCCCCTTTCAGTGAAAAAGACATCTACAAGGTTCTTCAGAATATCAACCCATCTAACAACTTCAATAACCCGCTGCCCCCTGCCATTTTCAAAGAAATCAAGAATGTACTCATCCCCACCTGGACAGGAATTGTAAACGCTTCTCTATCACAAGGCATGATCCCTGACTGTCTAAAAGCAGCTGAGGTTTCACCTATGCTAAAAAAAACTAACATAGATAAAGCTGACCTCAAAAACCTCCGCCCCATCTCCAACATCCCCACCCTAGCTAAACTCCTATTAAAATGCGTACAATACCAACTTTGTTCTCACATAGAAAACTTTCAACTCCTAGATCAGCATCAATCTGGCTTTCGGAAGGGGCACAGTACCGAGTCGGCTCTTGTTCACGTTTTGGATGATAATTTAAAAATGCTTGACCAAAAATGAGTCATGCCTCCTAATCCTCCTTGACGTTTCCTCAGCATTCGACACAGTTAACCATGACAACCTCCTATCCATTCTGAAGAATAGGATGGTTTCTCTGGTTGGGTGCTACAATGGTTCTCGTCCTTCCTCCACCACAGATCACAAAGAGTCAAGGCAAACAACTCCCTCTCCCAGGCCTTTCCGGAACTCATGGGTCACCCCCAAGGATCAGCCCTATCTCCTATCATCTTCAACCTTTTCTTTGAACCATTAGCTTATTCTGCAAATTCCATGAACCTTTGTTTCCATATGTACACGGACGATACGCAACTTTATCTGAAAATCTCATCTCCGGATGACATCGTCTCACTTAACTCTACCCTTATGTCTACGCAAAATTGGTTAACGGAAAACCATCCCCTGCTCAACACCCCCAAAACTGAATTCCTTCTTATCACGCCTCCAAATCACATCCCCAAACTAGATCTTTGGTTAAATCACCTCAATGCTTTCAACTGCATCCCTCTCATCATAGACTCTGCCAAATCCCTCAGAATCACCCTGGACAATCACCTAAATATGAAAAGTCTCATCAGCAATGTGTGTAAGGGAGCCAATCACTTGATGAGGACACTTAGAAATCTCAAACCATTCCTCCCACAATCCAGCTTCAGGCAGGTGGTCCAAGCGATTGTCTTGCCGAGGCTTGACTACGGCAGCGCTACTCTCTGTGGTCTTCCCAAATACACCCTGGCTCCACTAAGGGCATCACTAAACACTGCAGCTGGATTGGTGTCTGGTACCAAACGAAATCAGCACATATCCCCAATTCTAAAATCTCTTAAATGGTTGCCCTACAAAGCTAGAATTCAGTTAAAGATTGACGTTCTGTGGCACAAAGCTCTGCATCTCAATACTCCCAGATACCTAGTGCAAGAGCTTGAATTATCATGTGGTGGTAGAGCCTCAAGAAGCGGGTAAGGAACTCAACAAGTGAGCTCCGAGGGCTAGGGATCGAAACCTGGAAAATATCCCTGTTTAGCCCATGAGAGACCCACTCCCCGTCGGTGCATACCTCAAGACCACCTCTCCTTCAGGAAGAAGCTGAAGACCTGGCTGTTCGAGCAGTAGCGGCACCCCCCCCTCCCCAGCGCCTTGAGACCCTACGGGTATGTAGCGCGCTTTATAAGTGTCACTGATTGATATTGCAGGATCACACCAGCCAGAAGATTCCTCAGACCCCCGGAGAGGCCAGGACATCGGGAACACAGAACGGCAGGAGTCTGATCGCGGTCGTGGACGCAGTCGATCAGGCGTGTCCTAGCACCGGAGCTGACCCGATTGCCTGAGCGCCCAGCACAGCACCCAGAGCGCCAGGACTACCCCCTTTGTCAGCGTGGTCAGAGACGGCTGATTGGGCTGGCACACAGTCCGTAATAAACTCCGTTTTTAGGTCTCGACTATTCTATTCCACAAGAAATAAATAGACGTGAGTATTGTGGGCCAAATAGGCTTTGAAACCATCGCAGATTTCGTCGAGTGAATGTGCTCATGCACGCGCTTTTTACCATTTGCTCCCGAGCCGCCTGCCTCCCACTTCAAAGGGATCCGCTCTCCCGCCCACTGTTTCACACTTCACGGCCGCCAGGCCGTGTCTCGCATTTCTCCTCCACCCCTCCCCACAGCAGAGCTGAACAAATGTATTACGGCGATTAGTCATATCGACATACTTGTAAGATTTGTGTAGTTTGAAATAATTCTCTACATCGAGTTCGGACACGAAAGCTCTATTCAACAAATTATATCTGCTGCTTCTCCGTAAGTAAAGGTACTTGTAGAGCTGGAAAGGATCGCACAGGGGAGCAGGAGGCTTAAAGGTTTATCGTAAGGAAGCAGATCGCTTCAATCTCACTGCATGTCCCACACTCAACGAGTTTCAAACTATTGGGCTCCCTTACTGATTTACTTGCAAACTTTTTTAAGAAAAGAAGCCCTTATTCTGTATTTAATAACATGACTTTACACGACTTTTCACGGCCGCCAGGCCGTGTCTTGCATTTCTCCTCCCCCCCTAATTATTCACCCCTGCTGTTGTAATGAGCTGCAGACCCCTTATCAGCAGCGGCCGGGCAGTGATTTGTTTCAGCTATGAATGGCGACAACTGTGTAAACAGAGTTAACCAAGCACTGTCTGGGCGGGGTGAACTCGGGTTCCATTCTGCAGCGCTGTTGAGGGTGTCAGAATTGAAGAGAGATGCATTCTCAGTATAATAGCATCCACAAGCAAACAGGACATGGCAGGCACATTTGCACACGTGGACACAAACCGCCACTCATTTCAGTACATTTAATTTTTAGGACTGCACTTCAAACCCCGTCTCCCCCATCCCATCTCCTCATACTTTTGCAAAAGGCAACAACCGTTATTAAAAGTTGGTTAGCATGGTGAACTTATAGAGACTGTAGGACAAAAAAGAGACCCGAGTAAAGAGCACACCAACAACCAAAGAAGAAACCAACTCTACCTCAGGGATGATGCGAGCAGAGGAACTTTGTCGTCGCACACCCTTTTTGCAAGTAAGGGAGGGAGGGGGGCGGGAAAGCGAGAATGGGGGAGTGGGGAGGGGGGGAGAAGGGGAGGGGGGGGGGTTTGTACATGGGCTTACTGACTATCTTTCATTTCTCTGCATCTATTGCATCTTTCATTTCTCTTTCACACTCGCACAAAGTAGGAGCAAAAGGAAACATGAGGACATGATGAGGCACATGACGAGGAGAGCAAATGAGCCTAATGGGAGCCCACCAGCACAGCGAACACAAAGCAGCATCAATGACACATAACGGCCAGAATAGCATAGGGTCAGATATCAAAATAGTCTCCCTAAATGTCAAGGGGTTGAATAGCCCGGTTAAAAGAAGGAAGGTGCTCGAACACCTAAGGAAACTCAAAAGCGACATTTATGTGCTACAAGAGACCAGATTAGAAGAGGCAGACATCCCGCGACTAAGAGCTAACTGGATAGGGGAGGTGGTGGGGTCCCCAGCCCAGAACAAAAAGAATGGGGTAATAACACTAATCAGCAAAAATTCGAACTTGTCTCTTACAAGCTACCAAGCAGATACCCAGGGCAGGACACTAGTGACCAGTCTCAAGCGCGCAGGAGAGACCTACCATGTCGCAAACATATACGGCCCTAACAGCGAGGATAAACAATTTTGGGAGGGGGTAGGCGCCCAGCTACACAACCTACCAATGGAAGATCTATTGATTGTTGCGGGAGACTTTAACCAGGTCCTAGACCCAGCAATAGACAAGCACCCCTGTAGACACTACCCAACCACTAGCCCTAACATCCTTAGGAATCTGTGCACAAAACTGAGGCTTAAGGACCCGTGGCGCCTAAGCAACCCGGACGCCAGAGAATATACATTCTACTCCAACCCCCACAACTCCTATAGTCGGATAGACTATATACTAATGTCAGAAACACATACACACCTCATAGACCACACAGAGATAGGACCCAGAACAATATCAGATCATGCACATATAAGCCTATCCCTATCAGGCAGACACAACGAGAAGCCAACACGCAGGTGGCGATTCGATGACGGCCTTCTTCAACACACATCGGCGAAGGCAGAGATAGACACAGCAATTCGAGATTATCTGACAATCAACGACACACCGGAAACACCTAGAGAGGTACTATGGGACGCCCTTAAGGCGACAATACGGGGGATAGTAATGACAATAAAAGGAAAAATGAACAAAGCAAGGAACAAAAGGATCGCCGACCTGGAGAAGGAGATCAAAACACTAGAGAACAGCCACATAGCCAGCCTAGAAGACAACAACACACTCACAGAGCTAACCAAACTGAAGTATGAGCTCAACAGGATATTAAGCGAAAGAGCAGGGACCTGGATCAACAAATACAAATCAATCAACCTATTCACGGCCAACAAAGCGGGGAAAAACCTAGCAACATATCTGAAAGGGAAACAAAAGCAGCATACGATTGGGGCAATCAAAGACAAACACAACAAGGCCCAGACTGCCAATAAGGACATCCTGGAGGTATTCAGGGACTTCTATGAGGGTCTATACACAACAGACGACACGCTAAAAGAGGACGGGGGCGAGGAACTCCTTAACAGCATAGCTACACCCACACTAACTGACCGGGAACGAGACGTCCTAGAGCTCACAATCACAGAGGATGAGATAAAGAAAGCCACGGCCGGCCTCAAAGATAACAAGGCACCAGGGCCTGATGGCTTCACAGCAGGGTTCTATAAACAATACCTGACCACACTCCAACCCACTTTGAAACAGGTTTTTGAGGAGTGCGTCCGCAAAGGCCGCATGACCCCATCAATGGCTGAGGCAAATAAAATAGTCATACCAAAGGAAGGGAAGGACATGACAGAGGCGAAGAACTTCAGGCCGATCTCACTCATAAATGTAGACTGCAAGATATACGCGAAGATACTAGCCAACAGGCTTAACGCCTACCTACCTAAACTCATACACAACTCCCAGGTAGGGTACCTGAAAAACCGCATGTCCCATGACAACACCAGACTGCTATGCCATATAATCAACCACTCGGCCCAAAGTAGCAAAGCGGCCGTAATGATAGCCCTAGATGCCGAAAAAGCGTTTGACAGAGTCTCGTGGCCCTATCTGGATCACTGCATGGGGAAATTCGGGCTGGGACCCAACTACAGGAGGATGGTGATGGCGCGCTACAACAGCCCCAAAGCACGAGTAGTAGTGAACGGCGGGACCTCAAACATACTGAACCTGGGCAGAGGCACACGACAGGGTTGCCCACTCTCACCCGGCCTCTTCCTATTGGCAATAGAACCACTTCTAACAATGATACGAACGAACGAAGATATAGCTGGGGTGCCAATAGGGGGAGAAAAATTTAAGCTAGCGGCGTATGCAGATGATGTGTTAATAATGACAGAAGACCCTGAGAGATCTATCAAGGCACTGACAGACACAATTGAGAGGTACGCCCAGGTCTCAGGGTACAAACTCAACAAGGACAAATCAGAATGCAAGCCCCTAAACATCCACACAACAAGTACAGTACTCGGGACGTCAGGCCTAGCGTGGCAAAATAAACCAATTAAGTATCTAGGCATTCTCTTCGAGAGGAACTTGAGCACGACACTAGAACATAACGAACAGGTCATAATCCAGAAAATCAAGGCCAAAGTAGACGGATGGTCGCCAAAGTTCACAACATGGTGGGGGAGGGTAGAAACAATAAAAATGATGCTCACACCAATGGTGAACTATATGCTAGCCATGCTACCCCTAACCAACACAGATGACTTCCACAAAAAGATAGACAAGATACTGAACGATTTCCTATGGAGAGGGAAGAAGGCCAGAATAAGCTTGCAAAAACTCAGACTATCAAAGGAACAGGGGGGGCTAAACATAACAAACTTCAAACGATTCCACGAGGCGTGCCTAGCTAGACAGGGATTGCACTGGCTAGACCCAAGACAGGACTACACACCGGCATGGCTAACACTAGAGCAGGGGTTGCTAAAAGGTATGAAACCCATCACCCTCCTCACGGCCACCAAACACCCGGCAATAAAAGATAACCCGGTACTCAGAAACACAAAACGAGCTCTGCTGAAAATTGACAAACTTCTAAACACGAGCATCAAAGGAGGGCCCTTTGAATCAATCTGGCACAACCCATCGCTAAAATACAGGGGTAAGGTCCTAGACATGCGCGACTGGTATAGCCAAGGGATATCCACAGTCAGGGAACTTAAGAACAAGGGCACTGACGTAACATTCGACACCCTGAAAGGAGAGTACAACCTAAACAGCGTAGAACTATACAACTTCCTGAAGATAAAAGTAGCAATAAGGAAGGCGAACCTCAACACCCAGACACCCTCGATACTACAGCTGGCTAACAGCCTGAACACGCTAGGACACCAGGTAGCACACCTGTACAAGATCCTAGGCCCCAAACACACCAAACTCAATGACAAGGTCATAAACTTCTGGGGGGAGGCAGCAGGTCAAGCACTCAGCGAGGAAGCTAAAGCAGAGCTATGGAGGTCCACCAGTCGGAAAAAAGTGACGGCCACGCTGAACCAGACAAAATTTTGGCTGATACACAAGGCATACTGGACACCAGCCCGATTAGCCACAGTAGGCATTAGAGACAGTGACGTGTGCTGGAACTGTGATAAAGAAAGGGGAGACTTAGAACACCTCCTACTAAAATGCCCAAAAATCAAGGACTTCTGGGGGAAGATCAGAACACTTATCCACGAGATCACAGGCATAGACATACAAACAGACCTCACAAGCCTGGCCCTAGGGTTCACGTCCCAGGCAATCACAAAGACAGAGGACCGGGACCTCATAGATCTCCTGCTGACAGCCGCAGTCAATGTAGTCCTAACTAACTGGAAGGACACATCAAAGGCGGCTCCACAGGCGTGGCTCAACTGGGTCACGTTCCTGAGGGGGGCGGACAACATAACAGCAAAACACACACCGAAGACGCACAAGCAGTCGACAATGTGGGGATCTCTAGACCACTACCTGTCATCACACAAGCCACCGTAGGCGTGCACGAGATACATCTGAGGGTGCTTGCTGAAATAGGTCAGTGCTAACAGAACAACGCATCTCCTACTTTATCTATATCTCTCTCCACTGTCTCCCCGGGGCGGTGCGGGGCACAAGATGATTGATCACAGAGACGTACAAATGCCATGAACACCAATGGACGCAATATGGACTATGAGACTATGAGACTACGAACTGGTGAATGATCTCAAGAGCACGGACTACCGCCCCCCCGCCCCCTCTTTTCTTTTCTTCAGCCTATTTTCTTTTCTTTTTCTTTTTCCACTCATGTATAAGCCTCTTCCCTGTATGTAAAATTATATTTTTCTATATACAATAAAGAATTTCAGAATTAAAAAAAAAAAAAAAAAAAGTTGGTTAGCATAGGAAATGTAACTGAAGAATAAATGAGTGTGTTATATGGACGTACATGTCATTTTTTTACATCAATTTTACGCCGTAGGCTTTGAAACAATTCAAACGGATTGATTTAAGGAAGCCAGGGTCCAGTGGTTTAGTGGGCTTATGCATCAGATCCAAGGGTGTGTGTTTAGTGCCAGGGTCACAGGCTCTAGTCCCATTAGGTCTATTCATCCTCTCAGGGTCCACATCATTGTGTCGGGTAGCAATAAAATGCTATAGGTGTCACATTTGCGTAAGTTAAAACTATTGCCATTGTAAGTGACAAAGCTATTAATTTCGTTATTTTCAAAACCAACACATAAATAAAAAATGTGTCATTTACAATACCAATAGCTCAAACTTTCCTAATGCGAGACCTATTGCATTGCAAATGCTTGTTGATAGAGTGCCCAGCGCCATCACCCGGAGCTCCAGGACAACTCCCTCCGACACAGAGGACAGGCACATATGAGCAGTCCCGACCTTCAACTGTGATCCTCAGCTGCATCGGAGCGGTCCAGCCTGACGTCTAAGTCTGCACGCACTTTCTCATGAGGTGAGCCCTGCTGCAACCAGGCTGCAGCCGACAGAGCTGAGGCTCCCTGCATGAGCGACACAACGTTTTGTGACCCCTCCCCTCCTCTCTGACCCCGCGCATACTTCTACAGTGCTCGCATTCACACGCTGAGACAGCACAGACCAAGGCAGAATGGCTTATGTTCACTTATTTGACAATCACTACTGAATTGTCCCCAGCCGCCACGCTTTATAGTGGAGGGGCACTCAAAGCAGCACACAGAATCATGGATAGATGAGGGGGATCACTAGAGTGACCTGGATGATCACTCCTCGACAGTCAGCACAAGCCCCACCATTTTTTCTACCGAAAGGGGGGGTACCTCAAATGACTAAATAGCTGTTGAGGTAACACAAAAAAGGACCACTCACCTCACGCCACTGCAAAATCATAGGACCTATAGCTTTCACCTCATTACCAAACAGAAAGAAAGGACCATGAATGCCGATCTGCCCCCATAGAAACAGACAAGAGGACATTACCTTGGTAGCTCGAGTGGCATAGAAAGAGTAATAGGAGCAACCCACTGATATTAGTCATTACTAGTCATAGAAGCAGCCATCTTGGAATGATTCATACCCTATACCACCTTCACAGAGCGTACCCATTATTCTCAACAACTAACACGCTAACTCACAAATGGATGGATAATATTTACTTTAAATCTTAGCAACTGCTAACTCTCTAACTTAGGACCCAAGGACACTACTCAATTGGGACATTATTAGCCAAGTTAACCCGACCCCCTTCAAACATCAAGGACCATCTACCTCTACCACTACATGACCTATTAAATGTAATGGAGCGAGGACCTATCCCAAGGACTCATTACTACTCTCTTTTTCATAAACTTTCGTACCATACTATGGAGCCTATGGGCCCACACACCTATTCCATCAAATACCTTACCTCTCAAAAAACGCAGCCAAAAGCTTCAAACATCGTCTACTAAAATCGCATTTGGAAACCCCAATCTCTGACCCGTATTTTTCAAATAATACAGGACACATAACAAACAACATCATATTCTACACAAAAAGGAGAGCACAGTGGCGGAAAGCCTTTCTCGCCCTATTCTCAATTGCATCAGCCAAAAAAAACGCACACGGTCTCACAATAAATATCACTCCCTCTCCATTCTACAAAGCAACGGCTACTTTTACCATGCAGGCAGCAGACCATAATCTGAATTTACTGGACAACATCTTCCCTAGCATCAAAGCGAAGGTGGCAAGACCCTATTCCACCCCCCACAAACCATTCTCCTAACCCTTTATCGGATTCCTCACCTGACTCCTCATCCGATCATTCCCCCCTGACATCACACTGTACATATACATCTACCTCAGACCTACCCGACACCCCATCTAACGACATATACCCACATAATCTTCACTCCTTCCCCAGTTCCACCACAATCTCTATCACACCAACCTCGCCTATCACTAGCATCTAATCGACCCCAGACCTCCCTCATGCCCCCGCGTCCTCAACCTTCCCTCCCCGTCTCCACAACCGTACCTTCACCCACCTCATTGCGGGCACTGCCCCAATCTCTTCCTCCCACACACTTACTTTAGATACATCCGCCGGTCTATCTTCTCCCTCTCCCTGCACTATAAATCTCACCGTTCCTCCTCCCATAGCTCATATCAATAACTCCTCATGTCCCCTCTTTACTTCTCCCCTCTCTAATCACCACCACTATACAAGTAGGTCACACAATGAATCAGACCCAACTAAAGTACACACCAACACCCCGTCTAATCCTCTCTCAACCCACCCCTGCCCTATGGACTCCCACACCGAAACCAGCATCGAACCACCTCACCTCTTGCCCCTGGAAACCACACCAGCATTAACCCCTCCTCACCTTACCACAGTTCAGGCCACCAACATGATAACTCCGACACCTGACCCCAGACTCGATGAGATACTTCTATCCCTTCAACAAATAAAAGAGGACATCCAAACGCTGCATGACTTGATCCGGCATCAACCCATCTCACTAACTAAGCCTATGCATAGGCAATGCTCTAGCCCACGACCACAACTCCCCAAATGGAATACAGTATCCTACCCTAATGCCTTATCCTGCCCGACTAGGGAAAAGTGAGACCTATTTCCGACGCGAGCTCACTTCCCTGCTTCATTCCTACGAACTTCCTTCCCTCCCCTCTACACCAGCTCATACAGATGACAAACAGATAATGTCCTTAATCCAACCCATCCAGCCAAATGCATCTAGCAGTACAAGACGCGCCCCCAGAGGTATTGACGAAAATAACCTCAAGAGAATACCCATTTCCCATGACCAGAAACCACTTTGACCAAGGCCCAGCTAAAATGTATCCTGCTAAACTGTAGATCAGCATCTCGGCATGCCGCCGATATAGCTGACCTCATTGTAACTAATGAACCTGACCATATCATCTTGACGGAAACCTGGTTAAACAACTCCTCCTTACCCATCTTAGACATTTTAGTTCCCCCAAACTATTACATCACAAGACTTGATCGACCTGATGAACCAGGGGGTGGCATTGCCTGCATTCATAGGAACAACCTCTCTGTGAACCGCGTGAACTCCCCGGTATTCTCTTCATGTGAATACCTCTGCTTACACATCTCGAGTAATAACAAACCAATATGCTTGCTTTACTATTTCTACCATCCTCCAGGCAACAACCTTATCTTCATTGAGCACATCATGGATATTTTAGCAACAAATGCCGGTCAACAGACTACTCAGATGTTCCTGGGGGACTTCAACCTCCACTGGAACGATATAAACGACCCAGAGGTCCATAGTTTCAAAGGTTTCCTGTCCGACCTCAACCTATCCCAAATCTGTGATGGTCCCACCCACGATAAGGGCTCAACCCTCGATCTAGTGATCTCCAAAGTAGACTCTAATCAGCTTGATTCGATTCTTCCTTGCGACTGGTCCGACCATCACATTATCACATTCCATATCAAAGAAGTAGTTAAATTACTCTCTATCCAACCTAAGAGAATACAAATCTTGAGGAGGAACCTAGATAACCTCAATTCTACCACTCTCTCAAACGCCAGTCAAATCTTCACGCCACCACTGGATGGCTTAGATGATGTACAGGACTTGACCAATCACTACTTCAACTACATGAATACGATACTCGATTACCTAGCACCCCTTCAATTGAAAATAGTCACCAAAAAAGACGCAAACCCTTGGTACGATGGTAGGCTAAACGATGACAGAAGATCCCTGAGAACAATTGAAAGACAATGGAGATCAGCACCATCCGCTGCCCACCTCAAACTACTAAGAAGCACCAGAAACTCCTATTACAGAAAGATTAGACGCTCCAAAGCGGACTTCATATGTAAACAATTAGACCAGGCCAAGAACCGCCCCAAAAAACTATTTGAAATAATCAAAAATTAATCAGAGGGTGTTTCCCACTCCCCCCAAGCTAGTCCAGAAACACTCCCCAATTACGAGGAGCTGGCCGCCTTTTTCACTGCAAAGACTGAAAATTTAAAGACAGACCTACGTAACGACCTACTATCCCACACCCAGACACAGACTATTACCACGCTGACCATACCAGTGACCCCGACTAATTGTTCTTCAAAGCTCGACCTCAAGAACAATGCTTCCTGGTCCACCTTCAATTCCTACAGTGAAGAAACTACCTTAAACGCGCTCATGGCCTTGAATCCCTCTAACCATTTCACAGATCCTCTCCCGGCATCCCACTTAAAGACCTTTCTGCCACAGCTAGTGCCCCGATGGACCAGGACTATAAACACCTCTCTTCTTCAAGGAACCATCCCCGGCATACTCAAAGCTGGTCAGGTATCCCCCATTCTAAAGAAGGTATCAGCTGACCCGTCAGACTTGAATAACTATCGCCCTTTATCCAATATTTCGACCTTGGCCAAATTGCTCGAAAAATGTGTCCACATGCAGCTGAGTAACCACATCGTCTACTTCAATCTGTTAGATCAATTCCAATCTGGCTTTCGATCGGGGCATAGTACCGAATCAGCCATGACCAACATCATTGATGACGCGTTACAAATACTGGACCAAAACAAAGCCTACTTGACTTATCCTCAGCCTTCGATACAGTCAAACACAGCAACTTACTAGACCTCTTACAACATAGCTCTACATTAAGGTCGACTCTCTTGAAGACATCAAGTCCCTTAACTCAACGCTCCAAAAAACACAGATTCGGCTGGCAAACAACCATTTAAAACTTAACACACAAAAAACTGAATTCCTCCTTATCACTCCCCCCAAACAAACGGACACAATCCGCGAATGGATGCAGCACCTAACTGCACTCGATGGTCAACCTCGCATTATTGAGTCTGCGAAATCCCTAGGAATAACTCTGGATAACAATCTAAACATGCAGAAACACATCAGCGCGGCAACTAAAGCAGCCAATTTTCAGATGAATACACTAAGAAGACTGAAACCATTCATACCCGCAAATGACTTTAAACAGGCTGTCCAAACCCTAGTAATTCCCAGAGTGGATTACGGGAGTGTCGTTCTCTGCTGCCTTGCCAGATCAACAACCGCTCCGCTAAGAGCCTCAATCAATACAGCGGCTAGGCTCATCAAAGGCTCTCACATTTCCCCCGACCTCCGTGCCCTCAACTGGTTACCTTTTGAGGCCAGAATCCATTTGAAAATTGCATGCATGACTCACAAGGCATTGCACCAAAATACACCGAGATACCTTGAGGTCGGGGGGACGGGGCTAACCCTGCAGAAGTACTATTTAGTTCCGGCTTCGCAGGGGGCTCGTTGGATTTGTTTTTACTGGAAGGCGAAGGGGCGGTATGAATACGATATTGCCACTTGCACATTGCACAATTGCACTTTAGCTCTATGCACTGAACATTTTTAAAACTACCTCGAATGCTGTTTTAATTGAATTGAATTTCACATTGTGCTTTTAAAAGTAACAAAATCTTGCCTCGCATTTGCCTCTTTGATGCCCGCTTCTGCTCGCCGGCTCCCCGTTCCACCACGGGCTGTCCCGCTTGACGTGGAGGGAGTGTAGGCGGGGCAGTGACGGGTCAGAGGTCGAGGGGACGGGACTAACCCTGCAGAAGTACTATTTTAGACGGTCATGTGCTCGTTGCGCAGCGGGCGCGCCGGTGGCGTGCCGAAGGCGCGCCAAAGGCAAGCCCGTCTGCGCCCGTCCGCGCCCAGACGGGACCAGGAGCCACCCCCCCTGCACGAAATCACGCAGTTCTCAGCTATTCTATTACTGATCTGCTGAGCCTCGGGGTAAATCGCCATTTTAATTGCAAGACATTACCTTTGGAGGCCCCCTCATCCCCTTGCCCGGAGTGCACTTTCTCCTTTTCCCATCTCCAGCCAGGATCAATTGGGGAGTCTGCTGCTGACACAAATATCAATCCAATTAAGAGTAAAGATCACGTTAACTAGTATACTTTCCTTACTACAAATTGTAGATCGCTTCCTAAACATAAAGATGATATTTTGAATCTCCTGCTTGATCAGAAGCCGGATGCACTATTCATAACAGAGACTTGGCTAACTGCAAGCTCCAGGCCGGACATAGCATCAGCCCTCCCTCCCAATTACATGATAATCAGGAAAGACCGTCTAAACCAAGGAGGAGGGAGTATAGGCATCATCTTTAAAAATTTGTTTCAATGCAAGTGGGAAGATGTCAACCTGGTAAATTGTGAAGCAGGGCTTTTCAAACTAGCCTTGTCTCCGCAAATTACACTTTCAGGGATTTTAATATATCGCCCTCCAGGGGCAGCTGGGGATTGGGTGGCAGCCCTCTCAGAATATATTGCGCCACTTCTGTTGGAAACATCTATGTTTTCCATCTTAGGAGACCTCAATCTGCACCTTGAAGACCGCAGCTGTCCAATGATTCTCAATTTCCTTTCTGATCTTGAGGCACTGAACACCCACCTATGGAATACAGGCCCCACACACAGAGCCGGTCACCTATTAGATCCAATCTTTGCAAATTTTGATCGTATAAAGTGCGAGCCCGCTCTGTTAATCCCGTGGTCTGACCATTTTCTCACCAAATTTCACATCTGGGAACCCGCTCATAAAACTCTTGTAAAATCTGAGGTATGGTTCAGAAATTAGCAAAAACTCCACATAAAGGATCTTGATGAACAACTAATTAGATCCAGCCCTTGTTTCGAGCTTGAGAAGATCGCTATTAGTGACCATAGGACGATCAATTGTTGGCTATCTAGTGCCATACAAACTATTATTCCCCTGACCCTAAGCAAGCATAAATCATGCAATCCCCCGGTCCCGTGGTTCACAGATAAATTGAGAGAAGAAAAAAGTCAGTGTAAACAACTAGAGAGACTGTGGAGAAGAGATTATAACCCCGCTAAAAAAGAAATGTATAAACATGCACTAAATATGTACCATCTGTCCTGCAAAATCGCCAAGGGCGATTTCACCAAAAACACCACCTTAGGAGCTCAAAATCACTCAGGGGTTCTCTTTAAAACCCCAAAGAATCTAGCTTGGGCAGCAGCTCAACCCGAACCTCCTACTCTGTCTCCCATGCAATGCAACTCCATTGCTAATTTCTTTCAGGAGAAAATATCGTCAATTTATGCCAATTTCACTTTAGATGTTGACGGCATTGATGGTCCATCGAATCTCTCCACCTCTCGCTATAGTGACCAAAGGGATTGCACTATGAACCATGTTCTTATAGCATGGCAGCCGTTAAACATCAATACTTCCAGCGAAGCCCTGAATAGTATCAAATCAGGCTCCACCAATGACCCTATGCCTGCTCATGTTCATAAAACAGCTAGACCTATCCATTTTGGAACTAATTAGAGCGCTGTTAAATGCCACCCTCAATGAAGCAGCAATACCTGGTGAGTGGAAGCACGCCATGGTGATGCCCTTGTTAAAAAAGTATTTACAACAAGGGGTGGTGATGGACAGAGTCTCTGAATTAAGCAGAGTACTCTCACCCAGTCAAGAGATCAGGGCTAGATCCAACACCGTTTTTTAGCTCATTGCACCATCCCAGTTTCAGAACCTGGCTGTATGCAAATTAGTCTGTCCCTGGCCCAGTGCATCATGGGAACAGGGCAGACCAGACTACAAAAGCCAATTCTTACACTGGGAAGGAAACAAGCTTCCGGGGACCGGTTTCTGCCATTTCAGGCGTCTTCGGCCCGGCTTGCTTGAATCCTGATGGTGCAATGAGCAAGGGACTCACATCTGAGTAAACCCTTCCATGCTTAGGGTGGACAAAATTATTTACAACAAGGGGTGGTGATGGACAGAGTCTCTGAATTAAGCAGAGTACTCTCACCCAGTCAAGAGATCAGGGCTAGATCCAACACCGTTTTTTAGCTCATTGCACCATCCCAGTTTCAGAACCTGGCTGTATGCAAATTAGTCTGTCCCTGGCCCAGTGCATCATGGGAACAGGGCAGACCAGACTACAAAAGCCAATTCTTACACTGGGAAGGAAACAAGCTTCCGGGGACCGGTTTCTGCCATTTCAGGCGTCTTCGGCCCGGCTTGCTTGAATCCTGATGGTGCAATGAGCAAGGGACTCACATCTGAGTAAACCCTTCCACGCTTAGGGTGGACAAAATTATTTACAACAAGGGGTGGTGATGGACAGAGTCTCTGAATTAAGCAGAGTACTCTCACCCAGTCAAGAGATCAGGGCTAGATCCAACACCGTTTTTTAGCTCATTGCACCATCCCAGTTTCAGAACCTGGCTGTATGCAAATTAGTCTGTCCCTGGCCCAGTGCATCATGGGAACAGGGCAGACCAGACTACAAAAGCCAATTCTTACACTGGGAAGGAAACAAGCTTCCGGGGACCGGTTTCTGCCATTTCAGGTGTCTTCGGCCCGGCTTGCTTGAATCCTGATGGTGCAATGAGCAAGGGACTCACATCTGAGTAAACCCTTCCACGCTTAGGGTGGACAAAATTATTTACAACAAGGGGTGGTGATGGACAGAGTCTCTGAATTAAGCAGAGTACTCTCACCCAGTCAAGAGATCAGGGCTAGATCCAACACTGTTCATCACCACCCCCTTTTCTGAATCGTTTTTGGCCACTATAGGTGTGGCAGGGTATACTCAGACATGAGTCCCTTTCTCACTGCTCCATCAGGATTCAAGCAAGCCGGGCCGAAGAGGCTGAAATGCCAGAAACCGGTCCCCGGTAGCTTGTCTCCTTTCTGGTGAAGAATTGGCTTGGTAGTTTGGTCTGCCCTGTTCCCATGATGCACTGGGCCAGGGACAGACTAATTTGCATATAGCCAGGTTCTGAGCTGGGATGGGGCAGTGAGATAAATAACGGTGATGGATCAAGCCCTGATCTTTGGACTGGGTAAGAGTGGTCTGCTTAATTCAGACACTCTGTTCATCACCACCCCCTTTTCTGAATCGTTTTTGGCCACTATAGGTGTGGCAGGGTATACTCAGACATGAGTCCCTTTCTCACTGCTCCATCAGGATTCAAGCAAGCCGGGCCGAAGAGGCTGAAATGCCAGAAACCGGTCCCCGGTAGCTTGTCTCCTTTCTGGTGAAGAATTGGCTTGGTAGTTTGGTCTGCCCTGTTCCCATGATGCACTGGGCCAGGGACAGACTAATTTGCATATAGCCAGGTTCTGAGCTGGGATGGGGCAGTGAGATAAATAACGGTGATGGATCAAGCCCTGATCTTTGGACTGGGTAAGAGTGGTCTGCTTAATTCAGACACTCTGTTCATCACCACCCCCTTTTCTGAATCGTTTTTGGCCACTATAGGTGTGGCAGGGTATACTCAGACATGAGTCCCTTTCTCACTGCTCCATCAGGATTCAAGCAAGCCGGGCCGAAGAGGCTGAAATGCCAGAAACCGGTCCCCGGTAGCTTGTCTCCTTTCTGGTGAAGAATTGGCTTGGTAGTTTGGTCTGCCCTGTTCCCATGATGCACTGGGCCAGGGACAGACTAATTTGCATATAGCCAGGTTCTGAGCTGGGATGGGGCAGTGAGATAAATAACGGTGATGGATCAAGCCCTGATCTTTGGACTGGGTAAGAGTGGTCTGCTTAATTCAGACACTCTGTTCATCACCACCCCCTTTTCTGAACCTTGTTAAAAAAGGCCAATAGCGATCCGGACGTTCTCTCTAACTTCCGCCCTATATCCCTCTTACCTATTTTTTCTAAAATCCTTGAAAAACATGTAAACAAGCAGTTGACAGACTTTGTCAATGATAACAACCTATTACACTATTCTCAATCGGGCTTTAGAAAAGGCCATTCTACAGAATCAACCTTACTGGGGGTCACTGAGATTATCCGTCAAGAGCTGGATACTGGAGGTACGGCGCACTCATCCTATTAGACCTGAGTGCCGCATTTGACACCATCTCCCATGCAATCCTGATTCAGGCGCTAGAAGATATAGGGGTTAGAGGAAAAGCACTGAAATGGCTGGAACAATTCCTCCTGAACCGGACCTTTCAGGTCTTTTCCAAAAATAACTCCTCAGAGGTCCAAAAGTCCACTTATGGGGTACCACAGGGCTCAATTTTAAGTCTGTTACTTTTTAATGTCTACATAACTCCATTGCGGTACAAAAGGGGGTGGAACTCTATTGGCCAGGATCGCGGAAGAAATGGGTTTGACCATTTATTCCTATGTGGATGACACGCAACTTGTGTTCTCCCTCACCCCCACAGACAAATCTGGAACTTCTCCCCTTCGCACTGGGCTCCTAAGAATAGCGAACTGGCTTCACTCCAGGAAACTTAAACTGAACGGGGAAAAAACAGAGTTGCTCGTCTTCGGTAACCAAAAAAATCTCTGGGGCCCGACTCACTGGCCAGCAGAAATGGGGGCAACCCCGGTTGCGGTACAATCTGCTCGCAACTTAGGGGTAATACTTGATGATAAGCTGTCTACGTGTGCACATATAGCCAAGACAGCTTCAACCTGCTTTTTGATCCTCAAATGGCTGAGGAAAATCTTATGGCAACTACCAGATGACGCACAAAGAACAGTATTACAGGCATTAGTCAGCTCGAGATTAGATTATGGCAATGTACTTTATCTAGAAGTTACAAAAAGTATTCTGAACCGACTTCAAGTGGTCCAGAGTTCTGCGGCACGACTGCTCCTCAATCTCCCAGGGCGTACAAGCATGACAGATCACCTTAAGAAACTACACTGGCTGAAGATTGCCAGCAGAGTTAAATTTAAGGCACTGTGCTACATGTTTAAGATTAGCTCTGGAGAAGCACCTGTATATCTACGCAAGATTGCTCAGAAATACATACCCTCCAGTAATCTGCGTTCCTTGAACCAGGCAAAATTTATAGTTCCCAGGGTCAATCGGGCTCGGATGGGCGGCCGCTCATTTGCCCATCTGGCCCCTGCACTGTGGAACTCACTTCCGCTCTGTATACGCCTAGAACCATGCTACCTTCGGTTCCGGAAAGAAATTAAAGCATGGCTGTTCAATCAATAGCGCTTCTCCCTCTCTTTCCATGTGTAACATGGATCCAAGGCGCCGGGAAACGCTCAGGGTAGCTGTCGCGCCATATAAATGCAATAAATAAATAAATAAATAAATACCTTGCCAAGAAGCTAGTACTATCGGGTAGCAGCAGAACTACTAGGAGCTCTGATAGTCTTCTACTAAAACCACAGCGTTCTCCCCCAAAAAACTTACATCCGTACCATCTCAGGAATGGCCCCCAGGATTTGGAACGCCCTGCCCCCCGAAACAAGATTGAATCCGTCCGCTGCCTTCTTCAAAAAAGAAGTGAAAGCAATCCTCTTAGCTAGATTCACCTGAACTTTCTTATATATTCTTGTTGATATGTGCTAGTCGCTAATTTTTTACCGTGTATGTACTCGCTTAACACAACGTATTCTTATGTATTTTTCAATCACTGTTATGTGCCTTGTAAAGCGCTCTGATACCCACAGGGTCTTGTTCGCGCTATACAAAACTGCCAAAAATAAAAATAAAATAAAATAAACTCATCCTTAGCAAAAAGAGAACTTGTCACCGAATCTTCTACGGCGCGGCCCCAAAGATATGGAACTCTCTTCCACCGGAAATTCTCAGAATCTCCTTAACGGCTGCTTTCAAACTGGAAGCTAAAACAGTCCTAATGAATACATTTTTTATCATAATTGGGTTAGGTTTCTCCTGCTCGAAACGAGTGATCCTACATTCACTGTACAAACATTTGATGCTGTTCTTCGTTACCACATAGTGTGCCTTCCTGCGTTGCCTGCTATATACCTGTTTATTGCATTACTCATCCTTTCTTATTTGCCTTGTAATTATGTGATTATTCCTTGTTTTTTTATTTTTTTAAATATTTTTTGTATTCCTACTCGATGTCATCATTGCTCTTATGTCCTTCATTCCATCATTTTTGTAAAGCACTCTGATATCCTTCGGGATCCTGTTCGCACTATATAAAACTTTATAAATAAACTCTGAAAATGATGACAGTGAGTCTGTATCCTCCTTGGCACTCTCCTCACCCTCTGGGCCACAGGCTCCCTTGGTGTCTGTCGTGTCACGACTGGAGCCACTAGGGCCAGCTGCTTCCCTAGTGATGTTGGCCCTGTCTCCTCTGCTTGCCTGGGATGATGCGGAAATGACATTTAAAATAGGTTTATTGCATGTGCCAGAACACACTTCACCAACAGCTTTGATCACAGAACCTTAATAAAGTATACAGAAGTCTCTAGCTACAAGGTCCACTATAGTGGCTTCAACATTAGCATGAGCACAGGCATGCATCCTACATGACCTGTAAACAGTTCCTCACAGTGAAGTCATAACCACCGACAGCTCCAATTACATGAGTGTAGTTGTTTGATCTTCATCCTCATGTATCTAGTAGGATACTTGATTACCTTGTTTAGGTTGGCTCTTGTAGTATACCTTAGTGGCAAATTCATCCCTACAGGTCCCACACAAGGCCCTGCAATCAGAAAATTGTCTTTAACCTAATACCACATCATGACTAAATGATGGTCAACTAATACTGCTATGTTGCAGCAGTATGTACAGTCACACTGTTGACACTTCCTAACAGAAACTTCCTCATATGTCCATTGTCAGAATAGTCTCATGAAAGCTGTATCGCTACGTATCACATGTAACACAGAAAAGTTGACTAGAAACAATCTGCCCTAAATATCCGTGCGATTTATCAACATATATCCACAGCATAATGAATCAGATAGGCCTAGGAACATCCCCAGTCCAGATTGCTACTGGTGAGAACACCCTTCTTACGTTCCATACCTAAATGCTAATAGACCATTGAAGGTTGTTGAGGCTAAGGGAATCTCCATTACATGAAGAGATGGTTTAACCTGTGTCCTAAATGGGAAGGCACATCACGGTACCTTTTTGTCTCGCAAACACATTCAATTATATTACTGAGTGTAGACACTCACCCACAATCCCTACATTTCAGCATGTCATTCCACGATGCATGTAACCAGTCAGTGAATGAATCTTGACAAATCCACATGTACTATTCACATAACTGAAAACTCCCACATCAATGGCATGGAAATTCACATTTTGATACATTACTGTAAGACTACCTGTCATTCCATTCATTGCTTCATCAATTGGACTTGACTTATCACATTGAGTAATGGTTTCGGGTATGTGTGACTCACCCACGAATGTCTACACACTCCTGTCGCTGGTAACAGATGAACTGTATACCCATCACAAATAAATATTTTCAAATACAGATTCGCCTACACACATATTTCTGATGGACATCAACCTATGAAGGCACTTAGATGATGTATGAAACAGTAGTGTAGACGATACTACAACGGGAAAAGGTACACATGCCAACATGTAGGCACTCATACTGATGGCACCAGTGATATTTGCTATCACATGTTACTGTACATTCCCCACTTACTAATGGAAAGTATTGCTCAGTGACTGCATCCAAAGTGCACTGTATGCTATGTCACATGTAAGAGGGACACCACCAAATGAGACACAATTGTGAGGGAAAATCAGTCCTGACACACAAAAGACAAGTGGTTGTGGTGCACCTAGTGCTCTAACAGGTGGCAGAGCTACAGGGTTAGACTGTATCCCTGCCGACATTTTCTTGTATGATAGACCAAAATGGTCCAACTACATACTATTACTCTATAACGCCATAGCCCAAGGAGCACCTAATCCATCTACCTGGCGAGGGACGGAGATAACTCCCATTTACAAAAAAGGAGACAAATCCATACCTGGTAACTATAGACCAATAAGCCTTATAGATTTCATACAGAAAGTGGTGGCCCGGCTTGTTTTGGACAAGGTCCAGGCCTTAATCGAGGCTAATTCCATCCCCACCCCAATCCAGGCAGGCTTTTGGGGCCATATTAGCACAACTGACCAGGTCTTTCGTTTTGTTCTTATATCCTGGAGAACTATTATTCTCGGCAAAGGCAGCAAGTACACTGTCTTTGTCTACCTCAAATCTGCCTTTGACCAGGTCTCACTGAACAAATTGTGGGAGGTCTTGAAGGAGATGGGGATACCTCATGATTTACTCTCCCTAATCGTCCACCTCCATAACGATAATTATGCACAAATGCGTTGGGGAGTGGCAGAAAATAAGACAGATCCTGTCCCTGTGTGAAAGGGTGTTCGCCAATGATGTGTGCTGGCTCCCACACTGTTTTCTCTCTTCATAAATGGAGTCGCAAACTACCTTGGTGCCACCCACACTGATGCTCCCGTCTTAGCTGGAGAAAAATCCGGATTTTAATGTTTGCGGATGACACACTGATAATCTCTAAAAGACTAAGTAGATTGCAGCGTGCCCTCCATCGCTATGAAGAGTTCTGTCTCCTGAGGGGTCTTAAAATGAATGCCGCTAAGACAAAGTTCATGGAACTTAATCATCACAGATCGTTCAGAGGGAAAATGATGATGGATGGGCTACTCCTGGTGCAGGTTGATGCTTTTGTCTATTTGGGCATCAAACTGCAGAAGGACATGAGGGGGAAGCCACACATCAAAGTCATGGAACTAAAGCATCAGCTGTTAGCTGGCACCCTTAGAAAGGATCTTAAAACCTCTCTGCCAAAGCCCCTTAGCCCGGTACTTCAAATTTACAACAGCAAAGTGGTGAGCTCAGTCCTTTATGGGGCTGAGCTGTGGGGCCTAGAGAACTTGACCCAGCTAAAAAATAGCTGAGAATGCGATTTTGCATGTGATCACTAGTCTGCCACAGAGTACACCCACCCTCCCCCTAAGGAATGACCTAGGCAGGAAAGCCCTGGCGGATTTAGCCAGACTACTGCCGCTTCTATTCTTGTGTAGATTATTGTGTACGTAGGAACTAGCAGGATACACAGAGGGCTTAAGGGATATCATCAATTTGGATCACTTTCACAAAATTAGCTGGCTGCGAGATCTGAGAAGTCTGATCAATAAAATGGGCTTATCGCACCTGTTGGATTCCCCTTCCACATTAACCTTTCCGTCAAAAAATAGCCTCAAAGAAACTTACTGGGAAATGGTTGCAAATGAAGAGTTTAGGCGCTATGACCCTACTTCACTCTCAAGGCTCTTTCTTCAGATAAAACAATGCCTGAGTCTCGAGCCCTATTGGGATGTTATTAGAAAGCCTTTGGACCGAAAACAATACTTCCAATTTAGATCAGGATCTTTGCCCCTGAAGTGCTTTTCATCCAACTGGTCCTCCTCTGGGGACAACAAATGTCATGCATGCAACAAACATTTAAAATCATATTCCCATGTGCTTTTTGCCTGTATCTCTTACGCTGGCCCAGGGAAAGCTTGGCTGGCTCAGCTATTTACGAACCTGGGCACAAGATCACACAACACAGCCCTGCAAATCCTTTGCTCCGATCCATCACTCAGGTACGCAATCCCGGTGGCAAAATTCTTGAGGTGGATGTGGCACATATGTTCCAAACAAATCAGGGCTAGTAAATGATCATGATGAAATCCTTCAATATTGTGTGGGTGCATGTGGGCATATCAGGACTTGCGGGCCCATTACGCCTGCCAAGGTGCTTGAGACTGTTTTGCACTTGTTGCTTTTTAACTTTGTTTTGTCATGTTATGTTTGATATAATTATAGCTCCTATTGCTTCTTTGCACAAATGTTTTAAATGAGATTTTAACTTTTATACTCTTAATTCTTAAACTTTTTATCTGTAATGCTTTTATGACTTGCATAGTTGAATAAAGGTATTTGACTGACTGGCTATGTAACATGTAAGAGGGCCACATCACACGAGACACAATTGTGAGGGAACATCAGTCCTGACACACTGAAGACAAGTGGCTTGTTTGGTACAATTGTCACCCACTACATCAAACATGAGGTGATTCATCACTTTACTCAGCCATATATCTGCTGTGTTCCTGGTCATAAGTACAATTGGCAAAGCACTACAGCATGCACCTACTACCAGACCTAAACAACCAATAACTCTTCTTGTGTGTTGCACATGGGCCACCCCTAATAATGATGGCGAAGTGCCTGTCTGTAACATACAAAGTTGGCAATGTAACATGCACGACTCTGGCCAGTACTCACCCCCTTGTAGCTGTTGTTGGTCCTTCAACTGCACGTGCAATTCTTACATGCTAAGCACTACAAATATATTAATACACACTTTTGTAGTCATCTGCTGACTATTCTTAACCCTGGTCATAACCTACACTGACTAAGCCAGCCCACTACCATCATGTAGCCCTGGGCCATCCTACATGTACTGTGATGTGAGCTACTATGACACATAACACACCATTATCACCTTCTGTAGGGTAAAGTACTTGTGCATGACTGTACAGAAACCTTTACAGCCAGGCCCATTGACATGGTGCATACGGTCCATATAGGCTTGTACCTTAGTATAGATACATCCTAAGACTTAGGTCACAATGAAAGAACCGGCATGTGTGCCACTGAGAGCTTTCTCTCTGGGGATGTGTTGACATGTCAACTACTTAATGAGACATCATACTACATCTGATTGAGTTTGTGTAGTATGTACTGCCATCACAGGACTCACCTTTCGCTAGATGTGGCACTGCTACAGGGATGACTTTCAACATACCATTGTATGTCATATTTGATTGGTTGAATATAACAAAGCTGGTGATTCACATATTAAAATAACTTCAGAAGTAACCAACTATCTGCACTTTTGATGTGTCACACTTGCAAAAGACATGTACAGTGCAAGCATGACTTATAGAAAAGTGACAACAGATTTATGGGAGAAAGGGGCCTGTCATTATTAAATTTCACTCATTGGGAGTCAATAGGAAAAAGTATCAGGTCCGGCCTGGGTTTACCTCAGTTACCATTCCAAATGTAGTCCATGTACAAGCAATCAGAGCTAATATTGTTTGGGAAAACTCCTTTTGGGAACATCCAAGGATCTGCAGGTCTAGAGGGAGATTACTCTGTGCATCAGTTGTTTTGCCACAGTAACTCTGCCTCAGCCTGGGCCATTGCCCAGACTGGGCACAACTCATTGTCAGGCCTTGCTCTCTGCAGGCTGAGCATTTCCACGAAATCAATGCATAACAGAACATCTTGTAGCCATTTAATACGTGACCTCAAGCGTGTGTAGAACTCTGAAGGAGTCTGTGAGATATAGCTTGCTCCCAGACAACAGCTTGGCGAGACCTGATGTGGGCTGAGTGATAGAAAACATCATCATCAACTGCTTCTAACAGTATACATAAACAGCTCATGCTGAAAATCCTATACATTTGTTTGCACATTTACCATGATCTGATTAGCAAATATATCATAGGTTCCATGAAATGTATGCATGCATAGATATGTGCATGCAACACAAGTAGTATATAGGGCTTATCACACATCAGAATTGTGATATTAAGTACACAAAGTACAGTGCTCTACAATCCATTACATGATTGTCCTATGTAGGGACGGCAAAATGTTACAACAGCAATCTGAATTCACTCTGGGACTCAGAGGCACATTGTAGCCTTTGGGAATGGAAAGGATGGAGATGAAGAGTAAAATATGTATATGAGCTAGCTACCTGTTCCTCTGGTGAGCCATAGAGCTGGCCATAGAGGGGAAGGACCTCTTCAACCAGTTTCTCTAGCTCCTCTGATGAGAAGGCAGGGGCCCTGTCACCTGCTTGCCCTAGCAAGATTGCTCCTAGAGGTGGCAAATAGCAGCTAAAGTGTCAGGAGCCAAGTAGTTATTTTTCAAACTACGGCATACATGTACGCCACATACGCTGTCATCAGCGACCGTCACAATCACCAATGTCCGCCGTGGATGAAACTGTCCACTGCACGGTCGACTTCGGCCGGCAGTGATAGATTTCGAACTTGGCGGTCACATGGACATGCGGGGACATACTGGGAATTCAGGCCTACTACAGCATGACCTCATCCCTTTTACCTGCAACTTGCTTGAAGAGTCTGTAATGCAGAACTTAAATAACAGGAAGTGGGGTGGGTCGTGCCCCCTCTTGTACCAAGTATGGGGTGAAGGAAGTCGGCCCTGTTAGGGAGGGATGGAGGATTAGAGGGCTAATTTGCTTGGGGGGTTCTGTTGGGGAACTGAAGCTCACTATGTTAGTCATGTGGTGAGGAAGACTACACTCGGAGTAATGAAGATTACTGGTAATTAACTGGGGCATTACCCACATCTCTGGTTCAGGCAACTAGCAAATTGTTTTCTCGGATTCCCCTGAAGCACCATCAATCTCCTTATCCAAATGGATTTCCTTACTCCTAAGACAACGAAGTTTCACAAGGCAGGCAGCAGAATTCCCTAATGGCTTTTTTTTTTTCAATCACACTCAAGTGCCTTTGTCGACAGGAACATCTGCACCTCCAGCTTAGGAATAACGGTGTTAAAGAATAAGTAGACTCCACTAGCAAATCATGGACCCCGCTATCCTTGGCAGACAGTAGGAGGATTAGCTTTCAGAAATTCCTACCTTCCTGCGTTTCGCTCCACTCTGAAGTGGGCCTTCCTTCTCGACAAAACCCTGATGTTGTGAATGCAATTCTGAAAAAATTCGAATCTGGAATGCTAAGACACACATTTTGGGGCCTGGTCAGCATGTCTTTGCTATGCCAGAGGTCAAATATCAGATCAGATGTCCAGGATTGAAAAGTGAGGAGAACATTAGAAAAATGTGTAATTCTTCCCAGTACATTATGTTAGCGTGTTTATTGAGCACCTGGTTCCCTCATACGCATTGTCCCAGCACTAGTATTCCTGCCCTAAAATGGTTAATAACATAGCTAAGGCAATTTTAAATTTCTTAAGTTTTTTCCAAAAGACCACTTCTTAATGTTCCTTTCTCAGATCGGCTGGGGGGATGTTCCACAGTTTTGCCACCAGGAAACTAACAGAGCGGCCTACCATCCACGCTCCTTCTACTCTAGGGATGACAGTGAGTGCTGCTCTTGTAGACCTGAGACATCTGCTTGGATGATATGGCTTAATCACGGGATGAAGATATTGGGATCTTTTCAGGTTCAATATCTTGTGGAAAAAAGCATAAGGCTTTGAAGGAAATCCTTTTCCTGATTGGGAGCTAATGGATTTTGGCAAGGGTTGAGCCTATCGATGAGTATCTGGGAATGTTCAGTAGCAGCCTAGCTGCAGCATTTTGTACTCTTTGAAGCATTTGTAGACTTCCTTGTGTTGCTCCAAGATACCAAATGTTACAGCAGTCCGGACAGGAGATCAGATGGCCTTGAATACATCAGGGATCTGACACAGGCAAGGTAGGACTTTTAAAATGGCGAAGCAGACCCCGGCAAGGCAGGCTATCTGGTTATCAAAAGAAAGAGTATTTTCAAACCAGATGCCTAGGTTCTTAAGTTTCTGTTTATCAGTTGGGGTTGGTCAGAAAGCATCAGGCCACCATGCAGTGGACCTGATTCAGTTCTTTTTTTCCAAGACCAGGACTTCTGTTTTTTCAGCATTCAGCTTCAGGCAGCTGTGGTCCATCCATTCTGCTAAATAAAGCAGACATGATCTAAAACTGTCCACAGACCTGCCTTCATCTTGCGTCAAGGTGCTAATTAGCTGTGTGTCATCAGCGACACAAAGATGACAGTACCCGCCCCTTCTAAAAAATTACTACCATCCCATCAGCTCTAACCCCAAACTTGTGAATGATATAATGCAATGGGGGCTTTCCTCATTCACAAATTCAGCCTACAAATGATAAAATCCACCAATCCTGATTCTGAGTAGCGGAATAGGAAATCTACTTTTGCAAGGCCCTTTTGTGTGCCACTAAGAAACACTGTGCTGTGTCAAAACACTTTGTGAATCAGTACTTTTAAACTAGAAAGGGATATTTATAATTTATAACCCTTCCCCATCATGTGTGTGTGCTTGTGTTCCCATTCCCCATTTTGACAAAATGTTGTATTATAAGTTGATAGAATGCATTAGAGATTGATGGGCCTGGGCTACTAGCCAAAACTATTCTCATATCAACATCTCATTTTATTTTCGCATTCACCTTAATTGCTGTGCTATGATTGACAATCCCATTTGCCCAGAGAAGACCGGGAGACTCAAATTGTGCATGCAGGACCTAAGAGGTCTTAAGACTGTTAAGGCTAGAAACAGCTGTCCTCACATGAAGAGGATGCGGTTATATATTGTGCATTATTCCTCGTATGAAATGAAACTCACTGCCTCCTTCCTAAGAATAGATTAAAGAAAACTAAATGTTTTATTGGAGGGTATAATTAATAAAAGTTTGAACGTTCTTGTTTTAGTCACCTGGTTTATCTTTGCTATACATGCTGACAAAACAAGACTGCCTAATAAATCTTGTCGTGCTGAGGAAGAGATTCACAGCCTCCCGTGTAGGATTTCATTAAACAGAAGCCTTGGCAGAATAAATAGGAAAGGTTATGAAAATGAAATGTCATGCACTATGATTCTGCATTAAAATACTCAGCTGCCTGGAACAGCAGAAATGCACAACAAAAGGACAATTCACTCCGTACGTGGGCTGCCTTATGCAATCTATGCTGCTGTTTTCATAGCTGTGTGGGATTCTGTGAACTGCCTTTCTGACATACCATAAGATTTATTTTCAGACTTTGGTACGTGATATTAAAGCTAAATTGTTTCTGTATAAGAAGAGCAAGACCGCCAGGTACACCACATTGTACGTCAGGAAGTGCCACACAGGGATGTTGTAGGTGTCCCTAACTTCCTGGAAGCATAAGAATGTCCCCTCCCAGAAAAGGTCCCCCATGTGTTTTATTCCCGCGTCTCGCCATCTCTGTATCTCATGATGCAGGCGAACCCCCTGAAAAGCTGCTGTGTGCTAAAGAAGTAGTAGTGGTGAATACTGGGGTCGGCCGTGTTACCGCACATGTATTTCTGAAATCACCGGCCCACTGTCTTCATCTGGTGCAGCAATACTCAAAGTACGCCCAAGGAGCGCATGCGTCCTTCCTGGCCTTTACATGCGCTCCCCCCTGGTGAACAGCAGCACGAGCTGCAGTCTAATTGCTGAGCGCTAATATTCAGAAAGAAGTGTTAAATACGGGCAAGCATTTATTAACCTGCAAATAAATGCTTGCCCATTTAGGATTTTTTTTTTTTAGACCTCCTTACACAATCCCTGACCTACCCAGCTAGACTACTGCCACCCTGCTGGTATCAGTACGGCCCTCGGTCACATCACAGACCGTACTTTGTGGCCCCTGGGCAAATGTTTGCGAGTACCCATGATCTGGTGTGTTACGTGAGGGATCTGCAGCCCAGGGGAGGACAACCAGGTGTATATGTGCATCCCACCACTTGCTCCGAGCAAAAGCCCACCTCCAAACATCGCACCAGCCATTGCAACTGGGCTGCTGCATAATAGAGTTAGTGCATCGGTCAGTATAGCTTAGTGAGTGCCAACGGGCCTCTGCCCATGCCCAGGATAGCTCCACTAACAGCTTATTTAATTCCATGAAGTAGTGTGTCGGATACGTGAGGGGCAAAGCCGTAAAAATGGACAACAAGCAGCAGGTTGGCCAAGTAATAAAGCAGGCGAGGAGCATAACCATTTTTGAGAGGGCAATTCTGCCCATCACGGACAGCGGTAAAGTATACCAGAATACCACCTGTTGTTTCCCTTATTACTAGTGTTGTCTCAACAGCTGAGGAATTGAGAGGAAACACACACGATTTCTGCAAGTTAACCTGCAGGCTGGATGAATGTGAGAGTAGTTGAGAACTTCTGCTAGGTCCTAATACCCTGCTGTGTCATTCTTGAGATATCAAAGCAGGTCGTCTGCATACAGGGAGACTATCTGTGTTCTTTGTCCTAAGGGAATGTGTAGTGTCCTCTTCACCTGTTCTGGAATGCTTGGCCAAGATGTCCTGCATGAGCATTCCTTTTAGAGTGTTGGTTCAAACCTGGAGGCAGTTGGCTGTGTGCTGGTCCAGTGTTATCTCGCTGCTGTGCAGCACCTGCTTAATATTGCATTAAACTCAACTTCAATCATCAGACGTGTCATCTCAGTTACTACATATTTTGTGGCGATGATCGCAGATGTCTGCAGAGCCTACTGCGTGCTGAAGGAAGAAACAACCCTCAATACCGTGACGATCCTCACCTTGGCATACTCGAGTGTGGAGCTGAAGTGGTGGAAGTCTTTCTTTTCACTAGACGATACTGTATTCCCAAAGGAGCAAGGCCATGAGGTACTGTTTTCATTTTTAAGCGGCAGCGGCGAGGAGCGTTACACCGCTAGACGTCATTAGCGTTAGCGTACCAGTTGTCAGCAAGCGCCATCTTGGTTGTGTTATTCCGCAACCGTTCATTGGCTGCTCACGCTGTCATGTCACTGGTATTTGCGCAAAGGCGCGTAAATTTCACGGAAATTTGTGGTGCATCGTGATTGGCTGAATCAATGACTTCAGAAGCACAGCCATTTTGGATTGGGAAAAGATGGCTGAATCAGCGACGTCATAAGTATGGTCATTTTGGATCGGGCAACAGTCGAGAGTTTACTTCACTCGTCATTCAAGGAATATTTCGATGGCGGTTTAAACGTGTATTATTTTTAGTTTGTTTCTCTCATCTTTCTTTGGCAGCAAAAACGTTTATTATTTTTTATTATTTTTTTACAGGAAGATTTTTTTATAAAATACGGGATAAGAGCTGTGGAAGTTTGGAACTAAATGCAGCAGCTGTCAAAGGAGTGGGGGTTTTACCAGAGGGTGAGTTTGTTGGTACTGATTGTTAAACAGCGTCAACCTCTCATTCCTCAGCAAAGACTTGCTTTTCAACTCACGGATGGTACTGTTGTCAGGCAGTTTCAGTTTTCCTTTTGAACAGTTTGGTCAAGCTGCAAATTGTTGTGCAACTAACTGTCTTCAATTCCATCGTACGTCTCTGCCATCATTAGGATTAAATCTGGACAAGTAATTTATTTGTATTATTGTTGTGTGGGAAATTGTAATTTGTTAGCAATATGCAGTCTGTTTCTCCACCCCCATATTTTTTAGAAACGCCAGGAGATCCTCCAATACAATGGAAAAAATGGTATGATGCTTTCGTTACTTACATTGGTGCGATAGGGGGAACATGCTACAGGGCTGAAAGGAAAAAGTGTCTGTTATTGAATGCTTTGGGATTTGAAGGGCGAGAGATTTTTAAACATTTACCCGCATTAGTACGTGCAGCCGATGATGAGGAAATAGATGAGTTTACTGAAGCTGTAAAGAAATTGGAATTGCGTTTTAATTTCCAACCCAGTTTTGTAGTAATTAGGCACAAGTTCTTTAAGAGAGAACAAAAAATAGGTGAAAAAGTGGAAGATTTTAATTCAGCTTTGCGAATATTAAGTGCTGAATGTCAATTTGAAGGCTTCAGGGATCAACTCATAAGGGATCAGTATATTTGTAAGTGTACTGACAAGAGTATCCAACAAAAACGTTTGTCTTTAGGTAACCCCACACTGGAGGAAACTATTAAGATAGCTAGGAGCATTGAATTATCAAAAGTTTCAGTAAAAGAATTGGATAATAAGGGATCTTCTACTTCTACAAAAGAAGTGTCTATTAACATTGTAAGGTCTAAAGACTCAAGGTGTGCTCAAAATTTTGTTTGTAATGACAATACGTTTTTCAAACAAACAAATATTTGTTTCAAATGCGGGAATACACCTCATTTTAGGTCGGGACGCCCATGTCCTGATAGAAATGTCACATGCAGAATGTGTGGTAAGTTTGGACATTTTTCAAAAGTTTGTCAAAATGTTAAAAAAGGTCCAGAAGTTCATCAAGACTCTAAGCATTTTTCAAAAACTCCTTCTTCAGTTGCTAATATAACGGTATCTGAATCTGGACGTGATAGTTTTGATAAAATTCTGGATGATTTAAGAGACATGGTGATTGTGGTGAGTGATGTTAGTGTGATTGCTAGTCAATCTTCTGAATGTGTGGACCCGTATGTGGAAGTTGGGGTTGGAACAAAGAGGTTATGTTTGCTGGTTGATTCAGGTGCAAGAATCACTATGATTACCCAAGAAAAGTTCAATGAAGTTTGGGGTTTACGTCCCTTCTACCTCCTGATAGATCTCCTGTTTCATACGAGGGGAGAACAATTGAATTGGCAGGATATTTTGAGGATACCTTAGAGTTTAGAGGTAGGAAAAGTTTTGGAATGATATATGTGGCCATCAAGGGGTTAAATATCCTTGGCTGGTTCCATCAGGGACTTCTCAAGATGATACTTAGGCCTGACACTAAGGATCAGGTATCTATTGTGAAATTGGAAGATTTTGTAGATATGTTGTCTGGGAGGTATCCTTCAGTTTTTAGTAGTGATCTTGGAAAGATTAGAGGGTTCACTCATTGTATTAAGGTTAAAGAAGGTGCCATACCAGTTAAAAAGAATCTCAGGAATGTGCCTTTTAGCGTGAGAGAACAACTTGAGAAGGAACTTCTGAGTCTTTGTGAAAAGGGGATAATTGAACCAATTAAATCTTCTCTGTGGCTTAGTCCTTTGGTCGTTGTTAAAAAGAAAAATGGCGAACTTCGTTTCTGCATAGATTTACGCAGTCTAAACAAAAATATATGGATTGATTCGCATCCCCTGCCAAAAATTTCTGACATGTTGTCTTTAGTTAATGGGTCAAAGTGGTTTTCAAAATTAGATATAGGTTCAGCATATCACCAAGTGGTCTTGGATCCATCATCAAGGCATTTGACTGCTTTTGTGTCTCCCATTGGAACTTTTCAGTACTGCCGCATGCCATTTGGGTTGGCCTCTGCGGCAGCAGTTTTTCAAAGGATCATGTCAAATTTACTCAAGAATATAAAGGGAGTCGTCGTTTTCCAAGATGACGTGTTGGTACATAGTGCAACATCGGAGGGACATGATGATACTGTTTGTTGTGTTTTAGAGACTTTGCGTGATGCAGGCGTAGTTTTAAAGAAAGAAAAGTGTGTTTTCAAGGTACAAAAAATAGAGTACTTGGGTCATGTTCTTTATGAGCATGGCGTAGAACCTAGACCAGGATTGGTTAAAGCCATTGTGGATTCTCCGCCTCCTTGTGATAAAGTGAGTCTCAAATCGTTCATGGGTTTGTGCAAATTTTATTCTCGATTTTTACCGGATTCTTCCTCTAGGGTTCAACCGCTTTCTAATATGCTCAAGAAAAGTGTTCCGTTTGTTTGGGACAAAGTATGCGGAGATGTTTTTATTTGGATGAAGGAGTGTTTGGTTAGTCCAACAATTCTCAAGCCTTTCAATCCTAATTTGATGTGTACAATTACAGTGGACGCTAGTGGGGTGAGTTTGGGAGCCATTCTCACTCAAAATTAAAAGGGACATGAACACACTTTGGGTTATGCTTCCAGAGTTCTGCAAGGTTCTGAAATGAATTTTTCTGTAATTGAAAGAGAACTACTGGCATGTTGGTGGGCTATAAGGAAATTTATTCTGTATGTTTGGGGTAAACACTTTAAGTTATGCACTGATCACAACCCACTTGTTTCCATTTTGTCTGGTGACAGAGTTAAAGATCTTACTCCTAGAATTGCACGTCTAACAACACAACTTTTACAGTTTGACTTTGAGGTTTCTTATATCCCGGGTTGCAAACACAGTAGGGCAGATTATTTTTCAAGACACCCTGTTGAATGTGGAGATCAAAGGAGGAGTATGATGAAGACAATTGTTTTGTCGCCGCTGTGGTTTTGGATGACATGTGTGCAATCAGTGAAGCAGAATGGAGGGAAAAATTGGCTGAAGATATTCTTCTTGCAGAAGTCATCAAGTGTGTGTAAGGGGGTTGGCCGAAAGAGAAGAATGCTCATCTGTCCTTGCAGACTTTTGTTAAAATTGCGAATGAGGTTTCCATTGAAAATGGGTTACTTATGCGTGGTGATAGATTGATTCCCCCGGAGTCAGTAAGGCTCACACTTATCCAAGGTGCTCATGAGAGCCATCTTGGTAAGACTTTTACTAAGAGAATACTGTGTGAACACTTGTGGTGGCCACAGATGGATAAGGATGTCAAAACTTTTGTGGGTGAATGTGTTGTTTGTTCCAGTTCAGAGAAAAGTTTTTAAGTTACGTACCCCACCTTTACAACCTATTGAATTTCAAGTAAGCCGTGGGAAAAGATTGGAATTGATCTAGTAGGACCTTTTAATACTCTTCCCTCCAATGCTAGGTTTGCCATTGTGGCAATTGATTATTACTTAAAGTGGCCAGAGGTTTGTTTCATCAATGAACCTAATTCCAATAATGTCATTGATTTTCTTAAAGACATTTTTCTATGGGAAGGGTTCCCGAATACCATTGTGAGCGATAATGGTGTTCAATTTGTCAGTCAAAAATTAGAAAATTTTGTGCACCAACGCGGGATTAGTCATTTGAGAAGTGCGCTCTATCACCCACAAACCAATGGTTTGGTGGAGCGTATGAATAGGGTTATAAATAATTGTGTGCAGTGGGCCTTAGCTGGTAAATGTAATGTTCAAAATGCCGTTAGGTCCATGCTTTGGTTCTACTGTACAACACCCCATTCTTCAACAAAATTTTCCCCTTTTGAGCTTCATCGAGGAAGGAAACCAAGTTCGAAGATATGTCCTGGATGGATGGCTAGATGGGTTAAAATGAATACTGTGAATGATGTGGATGATGTTGTTAGATCTAATGTTTTGCAAGCTCAGTGTCAACAAAAGGAGTATTTTGACTCTAGGAAGAGATCGGTTTTCAAAGATATTAAAATTGGAGACATTGTACGAGTCAAGTTACCTACTCATGCGAAGAAAGGTTGTTCTAAATTTTCTGAACCTTTTACTGTTGACAAAGTTTGTGACAATGCAGTAAGAGTCAATTTAAAAAACTGGTGGAATTTGTCCAGAATTGTAAAAGTCACTGTTGGTTCTAGACAGATTGCACCATCTGGTACTAATGAGTCTGACAATGCACCTTCTCGTTCTAATGAGTCAGACAACAAGTTTAGTCCTGTTCCTCCGGATGCAGTTGTTGTGCGGAGGAGTTTCCGTCGACGTGCTATTCCAATCAGATATCGTAATTAGTAGTTTACATGTTATTCGAGTCAGCTTTTGTAACTGAAAATGTACTCTTTTACTTCTGTTATTTTTAGCCTTTTTATGTGATGGCTAATGCTTAGTTGTTGTTTTCATTTTTTTTATTTTTTTTATTTATTTTTTTATTTCTTATTTTGTTTTCCTTTTGTTTTGTTGGGAAGAGGAGGATAATGTAGTGTCCTCTTCACCTGTTCTTTAATGCTTGGCCAAGATGTTCTGCATGAGCATTCCTTTTAGAGTGTTGGTTCAAACCTGGAAGCAGTTGGCTGTGTGCTGGTCCGGTGTTATCTCGCTGCTGCGCAGCACCTGCTTAATATTGCATTAAACTCAACTTCAATCATCCGACGTGTCATCTCAGTTACTACACAATGTCTTATGCAGCCCCCCCACACCACAATTGGATGGCAAGAGGTTCCACCTCCAAAGGGAAGAGGATAGATAGGGCACCCCTAAATCGTACCCCTATATATGAGGATGAGTCATGATATATGACGGAATTGTGAGAACACGTGCCAAAGGGCTTGCATAAAGGAGTTGAATAAGGTTCACTGTATGATTCCTGAATCCCGGGACCCAGAGCAATTAGAACAGGTAACTCCAATTCATGTAGTCTTTTATAGGTCCTGCCCCAGACATGCTGACCTAGAAAGATCAAAGGGGCGAACTCCATAACATTAAAGAGCCAACGTGTATTCAGAGATGTGCTGCGTCTTGTAATAAAACCATTTTCATCGTGATGAACCAGGAGGGGCAGTAGGGGTAGAAGTCGTCTGTTAGGACCTTGCTCATGATCTTATAATCTGTGTTTAAGATCACCAGTAGCCTGTATGGAGTCAACTGTGATGTGAGCCAGAACTCTCTTGAGACCTTTCCTATGATTTTAGGGATGCTCTCCGCTTTCTTATTGATTTTGCTGTTCACTGGGACGTAGAATAATTTTGATTTTGCTTATCATTCTCTATTGCCCTATTATTGATAGCCTTCATGGTAAAGCCATATGGATCTGTACTTCAAAATTTCAATTATTATACCCTGTGATTTTTTTTAAAAATATCTTTACATTTTCTAATTCTGCCCTAAAACTCACTTATCTAGTCTTCCCTTAATTAGTTGATGTTTTGTTCTATCTTTTTGTGCCTTTTCTTGGGACCCACCCCCTCAAGAAATTGAAGATTAAAACAGTCCTCACCCATCCACCCGCATTGTATGCTTGAAGTGCCTTTTTGGCATGGAAGAATTTAAGAGCTCCCAGTGTCCACAAAATTATAGTTCTTATCATTAGGACCACCAGAAGGCATGGAGCACAGTTTCCTAAAATGCCACAAGCTTGATTTTGCACCTACCTGTGATTTTGTATCTTTTTGTTTTTCTGAAACTGTTCTTATCTTAAATGTGATTTGGACTCTTAAGTGCTTCTGCACTTCCATTGTTATTGCAGCCAGGGTGAATTTGCATTGAAATGGGGTTTTGCTCTTAGAAATGTTGTCACACTCCTCTTGATTATTCATTAAAACTGTTCTTCTACATTCTAGTTATTGTTGCAGCAAGGGCAGTTTAACACCTATATTTGATTTTGCACCTCAATGTGCTGTCAATCAAATGTGCACACTTTTTTCCTCCGCTGCAGCATCTTGCTATTGATTTTTCATCTGCACGGAGTGATATCCCATGGCTGCATATTGCGGTAGCTTTATATGAGATCAGACTCCGCAGCGTAGGTAACATCTTCGAGATCATATTCCTCTAGGACCTACCCAAAGTGGCCTTCATATATTAGACACACTGAGCACTGATGGCCAGCACAAACATTTTAATCAGTGACATATGCTGTAGTCTCACACTGAGTTCCATTAACACTGAACTATTCTTTTTTCTACTGAAGACATTCCCTCTTGATGATATATTATGCCTTTTCTTCTTTTTCGGGGAAAAATGTACAGATTACCATTACCAGAAATATGAACCCTATTTCAGCCTTAATGAAAATGGGAGGATTACGATCTAATCTTCGGATAAAAACCATCATATCTGATGGCTGTAAGTGTTTTTACAAAAGACAGGGACATTATCACTGATACCATGCCTGCGTTTCCTACTGACTACTGAGCCTACCTTATACTCTGCAGATTTTCCAGTTCTGTTCCCCTGACTGCCCAACCCTTAAGACCATATCCTTATTCCCACTCACTTCCTTTGCCCCCACACACACGGTCTGTACCCCCATACACAGCTCATGCTGCCTTCATCCATTAATAGACTTACCCACAAATGTGGCCATCATTTTGTGGAGTCAGTCATCCATTCATCTAAACACTTAATCACTCCTATTCATGTATTCTGTCATCTAGCAGTTCATTCAACCTGTTTGAAGGTGATTTATTAGTAGGTGCAGGTAGGTACCTACAGTTAGTGATAACACCACAATCACAAATAAGGTCCAGTCAAGCCTCAATAAATTAACCCTTCCTCAACCCTTGGTAGCCTGGCTCACGAGCAGTCAGGCTTAACCTACGAGCAGTCAGGCTTAACCTACGAGACAGTTGTGTAAAGCATTTAAAACACCTATGAATGTAACTAAGTAGAACGCAACACACAATAAAAATCCAACACCAATTTATAAAAATATTGTGTGCTTAAAATGACACCAAAATGACAAACATCCAATGTTGGGTACTGGAGATATGAATTTTTAAAGATTAAGTCCTTTCTAGTGCCCAAAAGCCAAAGGCGCCATCCTGGCACTTCTGGTCGCGCTTGACCGGGACAAAGTCAAAATTTCAGGATACGATAAGCAGTAGGGCCCGGTCAAGTTTTTACCTTCTGACTAAGTCCCTTGTTTGGAGCTTCTTCTCTCGACATCGAGTGAGGCTCCTCGCCAGGGCAGATTGAAGTTCCACGACAGTGGCTTGCTTCCAAGCGATGCCTCGGTGACTCCTGGAGGTGTTGATTCCCATCATCGAGGACTAAGAGCTCTGGAGCTTTCAGCGGGGCACACCAGGATTTCAGGCCCAGTCGTGGTTTAATGTTGCGGGCTTGGCTCTTGATGATGGGTCGGTCAACTTATGGTGCTTTTTATAAAAAATTCTCCAAATGGTGTCAAACTACTGGATCTGCTTCCAGAAGGTCCTCTGGGGTCTGGAAGTGCCCACAACACCAATACACAGTTACAGAAGCTCTTAGTTGCTGCTTGGGAAGTTGGGACTACAAGACACACCATGCACCGGACCAAATCCTTCAAAGTCTAGGTGAAGCTGGTCAGCAGGGTTCTTCTTGGTGAAGATGATGCAGGTGTGGCTCTCTTAACCTG
This sequence comes from Lissotriton helveticus, assembly GCF_964261635.1. Classification (NCBI taxonomy): domain Eukaryota; kingdom Metazoa; phylum Chordata; class Amphibia; order Caudata; family Salamandridae; genus Lissotriton; species Lissotriton helveticus. The sequence continues at coordinate 245,154,688 of NC_136069.1, read as the reverse complement.
TTGCTTTCAGGGAGTTCACTCCTTAAGCTTTAAGAGTAAGGCAAGGTTCTTCTTTTGGTGAAGCCCAAAGTGTGCAGCAGGTCCAATCCTTAAGAGTGCAACCCTCTTGGGGCAGACCAAGGGTCCAGCAGAGCTTCCTTCTTCTTGTTTCTTCCAGGCAAGGATCTGAGTTACTGGCCAACTCTCCCATATTTATCTATGTTTCTCGACTGGTAGGAAGGGGGTACCCCTGACCAATGGGGTGCAGGGTGCCACCCTTTATGATGACCAGTTCCCCTGAATTGTAGCATTGTCTTGTCCCAGAAAGCAGTGTTCACAAAAATCCAAAATGGAGAAAATCTCTTTTGGAGGCTCAGGTGTGGCTAAACTAGCCTACAGGTGTTGTTCACTACCCCTCACACTCTCCCACCAGCTCCTCTGCTAATTCAATTACAGGGGCTACCATATGACTGGTGGTGCAGGAAGTAGGGGTGGGTCTGGTTTCTGTCCTTACTGTCTTTCTCTCTTTGAAGACCTGTTTGGCTACCCAGCCTCCTTCCTATATTTGCTCTGCAGTTGTAAATCTCCTCCCACCAGATGTCTCTCTGTTTCCTTCCAGGCAACTTCACACCTCATCAGAGCAGTTTGGCTCATCCTGTCAAAGGCTGGCCAACCAGGAGAGGCTGCTACAAAGCTGGACCCAGGCACATCAGAAAAAACAAGTTTTAGAACTACTTTTTATGTCATAGTTATAATAAATCAAACCTTAGCAAATTGTGTTATTTTTGCACTTTGAATTATTATTTTAGCTCTCTCCAGTCCATAGTTAGTGTTGGACATGGCCCTTTCTACAGGCCACCCCTCACACCAAACATTTTGCCTTCTTCCTCCCTTTTTTCTGACCTCTGTTTGTTCGATTCTGGACCCTTTACCACTACCCCACAGTGCAGGTAACATCTGCTTGCCAAGCCCAAACCTTCCCTAAGGTAGGCCCTAGGCAGCCCTATGGGCATGGCACAGTGTACTTACAAGGTTGGGCAAGTACTTTTCTAGTAGTGAAAAACTGTTAAATTCAATTTTCACTACTGCAAAGTCCTATCTCTCCCATAGGTTAACATTATGATTGCCTTAAAACATCTTTTAAGTGTAATTTCCAATTGGGGGAAAAAGATAGAGTTTTGTGTCTCTGTACTCACAATTTTAAATCACAACTTACGGTGAAGTTGGATTTTTAATGTAAGTCTTAAAATAAATGCCACTTTTAGAAAGTTTCAATTTTCTCACATAACTATTCGGTGCCTGTCTCTGAATACATATCTGGGTTGGGTGACAGCTGGGCTTTCTGCATTCACTTTTGACAGTCACACACAAAAAGAGCTGGGGTGTGACATTTGCATCCTGATGGCCCTTCACTAGGCAGAAAGACCTTCCTGAGGTAGATTGGGGGGAGGAGCTGACCCATGCACTTGAATAGGGCTGTGCCTGTCCCCACACAAAGAGGTGCATACCCCCCTCCAGTGATCTGGAGCCACGTCAGGATCCTCAAAGTCTCCCCAACTTTAAAGTCACATTTGAGTATAGGTCTAGACCTCTGACACCATGTAGAGTTTACTTTTGGGACCTGAGGAGATTCAGCCAAGAAGAGTTACTGCTGCAATGCAGGAGGGACTGCTGCTTTTACAAACTGCTTTGCTGTATTGGCCTACTGCCTGCTGGTTGCTGTGCTGTAGGAGGGACGGCCACTTTTCTATTTGCTTTGCTGCGTTGGCCTGCTGCCTCTTGGACGAGAAAGACTGGATCTGCTATCTACAGCCTCTGAAACTAAAATAACTCCAAGGACTTGCTGGTTCACCACCTGTTCAGGAAGTCTCAGGGTAATCAAAGACTTCTCCCTACAACTGCTCCTGGAATCTGCAATCTGTGAGTCCTGCAGCTGAGGCAAGGCTCAGGTCTCCAGCAGAGTTTACTCAAGATCAGAGCTTCATCCACCAAAATCAGTGCTTCGTATCCAATCACCACTTACAAGGCCCACTGACACCACCTCAACCCGTCTTCTGCACCAGCACAGACGCTTTGGGCTTGCCGACATCAGCTGTCCCCCCAGTAAAGGTAGCTATCCAAAATCATTTGCAGTACAGTATTTTAGAAAAGAATAATACCAGCACATCATTCTATTACAATGTAAACACTAGTCATTTTCAAGTATAAAACAAATGGAAACTTCCCATAATATTCCAACCATAGCAGATTTTGTTTTTCCATTTTTGAGTCTAGCCTTTAGACACCTTTAATGGTCTCACCAGACTATTGTCTTTCACAAAATCATACATAATATGCATACTAGAGAGGCTTTTGGTCAGTAAGCATTGTCAAAAAGCATTTAGCTTTTTTCCAATTCTGAGAAGCAATGACAAACAGCATTGGCAAAGCAACTGAGTCCGAAAGTTGAGACCTATTGATTTTGCCAGTGCTTGTTAAATTGATGTCATAAAGCGCTTCGATGACATAGTAACTTTGTAGCTTCATGCGATTTGAGTACTCAGTTGGCCGGTGATGTATTCTTGTCTGCTTCACAAATATTAATAATAAAATGCATGGCACAACTAAAAGGTTGTATATATAAAATCATCACTATTAATACTTTCTCTTTAGGGAATGTTTTTTCAATGTAACATTTTTATTGGAAGCACATGCAGAATAAATGTAGGTAGCTGAATATTTTTGTTTTGAGGCATATACTTGCAGATACATGTTTTTGGAAAAATAGGCTTCACACCAGCTTCCCAAGGATAAACCTATTGAATTTGCCAATGGTTGTTTTTCTTAACATTCTCTTAGATGTGTATTTCATGGGCTGCGCCTCAATTATACAGATGGACGCAATTTATTAAACAGTTTTTTGGAGTGCACCCCCAGCTAGTCAAAGTATAAATTATTCTCAAGTTAGAAAGGGCTACTACATTTGAGCATTGTTTCTATTCTAGTCAGAAAATCCTCAACAGATGAGCCTTTAAAACAGACGAGCATAACTTGTTAGAGACACCTGTTATATATGGCTCTCACTGTGAATGTCAGATTCTGAATCTGATAATTCACTGCTGTGAATAAGAAAGAAAGGTGAGTTACAGATCTCATAATTCACTGTTGCTACGTCATGCTGCTCTTGTTGGGCCGTGTGAGAGCATGTCATAGCAGCACTGGAATGCACAGCTTCTGAGGGAGAGGGGATGGAAGGCCACATCTAACCTGGGGTTCTATTGGAATTCTATAGCGCATTATAGCAAGCCCATTATCGCCGTTTTAGCGGCAGTTAATATGCCCCCAATTCCCCCAGGTACCATTTCGAATTACAATACACTCAGTATGAATTACACCACAAGCCTTACTGCATTTAACCCATGTGTTCAGGCAAATATGGTCCACAATGCCCTACTGAAGCCGAAAAATATTTTTCAAAACCCTATTATTTTATCTAGCTGACACAAATGCTCAGAACCTCTACTTTGAAACTGTTTCATCTCCACTGGTCATGTTCAAGCACAAAACAATATCTAGATCTGCCTCACACCTGACAAGGAGGGACATTTCTGTTTTTAAAGGTTGACACTTAAGAGGGGGCTTACACTCTTTCCCCGCTTGCATGGCAAGTAAGCGATTCTGTCATACATCTGTGAATCAAAATTAGGCTTCCTGATTATAAAATTTGATAGAAAACATGGCAATCAGATATGATATTTTCTTTGTTAGATATGGCATGGTGCCATTGTGCTTAATAGATGCCATTTTCTGTTACAGCTTTATACCTCATGCACACCAATCACAGGTTTCTTTCTTTGAATAATGGTAGGCGTGTTGTTAAAGGGCAATGTCAGTTCTTTTGAAACAGTTATAGAGACAATAGATTATTTTTAATTGGTTTCCAAATTCATTAATATTTGCATGACATTTTGATACATGCGAGGGTGAGATTGGCATACTAACTGCCTAATTGACTGCCAATTACATTTGTAATGCGATTATGTATTGTTCGAAGCTTTATTTGCTTCTTGGAGGTGTTTCAAAGCAACAACCTGGCAACATTAACTGATTCCGGTTGGGCTTGACTCTTATTTAATTAATATTGCAAAGAAATGCACATCATGCAGTGCATTTGATGTGTTTAAAGAGGTTTAAGAACAGGACCGTGCATGGAAAATTGGTCTTTATGTGCTTCCAGGGATTTAACATAGAAGAAATCAGCTTCCTAGTTTGTGAATTTATATACAAAGTTTACTTTCCAGAAAGTAGAAGCAATAGAGCCTGTGGGTCCATGGCTATAACTTTGAGATTTCACTGGATATGAGGTATGTATTGCTCTTCAGGTATTTTATTACCTGCCTGTATTGTGGTGTTCTCACCTGATCAGAATTTTACACCTAGTATTAAGCCCAGGGGATGTTTGGCAATGTTTACTTTTATGTCCTGGAATATTGATGGGATTAATAGAAAATTGGTCATGAAACATTGGCTTTCCTTGGTGGAACAGTTTGATGCTATTATCTTGCAAGGAACCTGGGCTATTACTCAAGTGATTTTCAGTGGTTATTCAAGGGTTTCTATCCCTGCTATCCTTCTACATTGGGGCGACCAAATAGATGTTTGTCATTATGTATGAAACTTGAAGTTAAGGACAAAATAGTTCCTATGAATCTCAGCTGTTCTGAGGTCCATGTGTTAGAATTGACTAGCTCTCATTGTTTTAAATTGTATATTATTGCTATAATAATGATTTTTCTAGTTCTGTCAATAGGAATTTTCAGAATTTATTTGGTATTGTTGGCAAACTCATGTCCAATTTTAATTCTGCTCAGTCCAAATGTAACATTATGATCTGTAGTGACTTTAACACTAAAGCTATACAAACTCTGATATAAATTCTACATACCATCCTAATATGGGGGCTACTATGGGCCCCTACAGCATGAGAGGTGTTGAGTCAGGCTGCTATGTTCTGGCTTAGAATCTTGTAAACAAGAATCAGTCTAGGAAAGAGTACCTAGGGTACCTACCGTTCATGAATGAGATTGTGAATCAGTAATTGATTACTGATTTATTACTTGTGGTTTGGTACAGTATCAGTATGGATGTTGAGATATTGTACTCAGCTTTAGTGATCCCAATCCATTGATTGCTACACTATTTTTACCAATGGATGTCACTAAACGTTCTGAGGAAGCAGTCCTGCAGCCAAAGCCTAACGGTCTTGGGGCCAGATGTAAGACGTATTTTTGCATGCGCAAACAGGTTTGCAACCCATTTGCGCATGCAAAAATACCTAAGGGCCATGTACAAAGCCAAATTAGGGAGTCACAATTTATTTGTGACTCGCTAATTAGGATTTGCGACTCGCTATTAGGAAGGGGCGTTTCAAGGGCATCCCTTCCTAATAGCGAGTCTGAGTTCTATGTATGACTGTTTTGCAACCGCAATTGCAGTCGCAAAACAGTCACAATTTACCACCTACTTCAAGTAGGTGATAAAGTATTTGCAAACAAGAAGGGGTCCCCAGGGGACCCCTTCCAATTTAGGAATGCATTGGAAAATATTTTTTATGGGCAGGCAGTGCTCCCAGGGACCACTGCCTGCCCTTCAAAAATGAAACAAAAACGTTTTTTTTTTTTAAATGCATCCCAAAATGAAAATGGGCTGCATTAAAAAAAAAATGGCTTTATTTAAAAGCAGTCCCAGACATGGAGGTCTGCTGACCCTAGCATGCCACCATCCCTGGGAGGGCCAGCCATTCCCAATGGGATCGCAAATTGCAAGTGGCTCATTAATATTCATTTTGCGACCCCATTGGGAATCACTAATAGTGTCTTTGACACTGTTGTACACTGGCTTTTGCGACTCGCAATTTTTTGCAAGTTGCGAGTCGCAAAAGCCAGTGGTCGTACATCTGGCTCTTAGGGTTGTATGGGATTTACCTGATCCAACCAAAGTTTTGAATGGGTTAGTCAAGCCTAACTTTGATATTTTTCTGGTTTGTTTGACTGAGGTTTCTTTGGGAGAAAATGTGTGCATTAATTTTAGAGCAGTATGAAATGTAATAAATGACATGTTACTTAAGCCGTTTGCCAGCCCAGTTTGTTCACCAATTCCTTGGTTTGATAGAATCTGTTCCCATGTGAATAGAGAGCTGATACTATTTTTGTCAGTCAAACCCAGGAATCCAAGTGCACTTGCCTTGGCTTGGGCACGCTATAAAGAGGCCCTGGGGATCAGGAAGTGTGAAATTCAAGAACTAACTGGGATTAATTGATTAGTTCAGCTTCCCTTAAGAACTCATGTGAATCCTGGAGAGTGGTCAATGAACTTCAAATACAAAAGTCTTCTCTTACTTTAATGAGCAGTCGTATTCTGGGGGACCAGTGGGAAGCCCATTTTAGCAACATTTATTGTAGTACCTCTTATGTCACTGATCATGCAGTCTTTCTTCCCAGTTGATAATACTGATAGGCTCCAATTTACTGTAGAGGAGGTCATTATTGCCTTCAATAGTAGTTATCCCTCTAAAGCCCAAGGGCTGGATGGAACTATCCATTGATATTTGAAAATGTAGAATTGATCTTTGGGTACCACTGTTGTCTAATGTGTTTAGCAATTTAGATTTGAAAGCTCTTCGTCCTTCATAGCCTAACACTGTCATTGTTCCTGTTTATAAAAAAGGCGGTCCCACTGATCCTAAGTGATACAGACCAATAGCATTAACTCACTCACCCGTTAAAATTAGGGTAGAATGATTTTTAACATGTTAGGAGATTGGTGTAATGACAACAGTGTTTTATCTCCCTGTCAATATGGGTTCAGGCAAAGCTTAGGAAGTATGGAACAATGTTTAAATCTTAATTTGTTCATAGGGAAATAAACTATATTGAAAGGAATATCTGTATATCTTGCCAACATGGATCTATCTTTAGCCTTTGATATAGGCAATAGTGACAAGTTGTGGGCTGTTATGTGGGAGATGGGGACAGATGCTACGAATTAGCACTTTTTGGCCCACCTTCATCGAAATTTCAGTGTCTGAGTGAGGTTTGGTCCTACCATCAAATTACCTGAAGCTATCAACTTACAGAATGGAGCAAAGCAAGGATGTGTTTTAGCACCACTTTTATTTATTTATTTTGATATATTAATAAGCTTAATGCCTTATTAAGTATTCTCACTCAAGATGTCCCCCATGTTACTTTTGTTCCCATACCCGTACTCTTATACTCTGATGACGCCATGCTAATAGCACAGACCTCAAATTCTTTGATGCCCCTGGTACAAGCTTATTTTGAGTTTATGCTTGACCTTGATTTGCCCACCAGCTATACTAAATCGCAAACTATGGAATATGGCCCCAATCGTTATTTGTTACGCACTCTATAGGTTAATAAGAATTTCCTAGAGACTGTCTTAACATTTTTATATCTTGGCCTAATATTTGACACTAATGGTTCTTGGCAGAGAACACAAGTTTTAGAAATATAGAAATATTAAATTCAAGCAAGATATGTTTTCTATTTTTAATGTTTGTAAATCTGTTGGGGGTAAGCCATAGCCTCTCTCATAGTAATATATTCGAAGCTAGAGGAATGCAAACTGGGGGGGGGGCAGCACCCCCGTGGGGGGCATGGAAACACCTCTGAGGGGGGCACAAGCACCACAGAAAGATTTCCCTTTTACATTGTTCATTCGGATGTCTGAAGTACATTTACTTCTGTTTTTCTACAGAATTGTGGTTGTTGCAAACAGGACTCTCTCTGATTGGAAGCAGCAGTCAGAGTAGCCAATCACTATATGGAAGCTTCAACTCGGAAGATCCTCCAATCAGAGACACAGCAGCATAGAGGCAGAGCCACAGTTAGAATATATTTAAGGACCAGTTAAAACACATTCACATATTGCAATGTACAATTGGATGGCTGTTAGCCGATGACGTCCCTGTTCTGTCTGGGACTAAAGATATTTTCACCACCCCTTCTGCTGTGCTCGTAGTCCGCTCCGAAACTGAAGCTAATGCCAATGCAGCTACCAGGTCAGAGGGTGGCTTGAGTTGTACACCAGGGATCACTGGAATTTTTATGTGAGGCTAACCGGCTAAGAGTATGACTGTGATTACCAGCACAAGTAACATTACTTGAGGTGCTGAGTGGATGTAGTCAGATATTTCACGATGATCTGAGACTGTCTTGTGTATTGCTTACTATTGTCAACGATTTCTTACCGAAGCTCTCTGATGGAGTGGGTTTTCCTTCTTTGTTGAATCCACTGCTAATGCATGATTGCTGAGTGTGCTGACATAAGGGCCCAAAAACTAAAGCAGTTGTGAGGAAGGGGTGTCTACTTTCCAGAGTCATTCAGGGGTACTTTTCCCCGTCCCAGAACTGGGTCTGGTTTAATTACTGTACTATGGGCACAAACTACATAAAACCAGGAAGAATGTTTCTGGTCGACCCTCCCACTCTCTTTATTTCTCTGTTGGTCTTCTTAAAGCACTGTTTCCAGTGCTATTTCCAGTGCTATTTCCGGTACCTAATTTTTAAAAGAGTAAATAAATAGGTGTAGGGACCCAATGCTTTTCTAACAAGCGGCCAGCAGCACTGCTTAACACAGGGGTGGATAAGTACCAAGGCTGTTTACTCTTGTTTCCACCTCATGCCTCTTCTTTTCACCACCTAACACTTCCCTTTCTTTCTCTGAGTCTTGCATGTTCTTCTTCATCCCTGCTTCATGAACCCAGTTCATAAATTTGGCCTCTTTTATTTTGGTGTCCAGGCCTATTTTCGACTCCAGTCTGACACAGACTGAGTCTGCCTACACCTCTCCCCCTCCTTAGAATTCAGAGAGGGATCTCCCTTCAACTCTGAAACCTCCAATAAGTGTTTGGTTTTGTCTCTCACTTGTCAGTTGAAAAAATTGATCTTTTGTCTGTTACTACAGATGCTTTCAGTCCTGCAGTTACTGTAAGTTGACACAAAGTCCACTGTAGAACTGCAGGCTGGATGGCACTAGTCACACTGGTCGTAGAGGCAGCAGTAGATGGGCTTGTTAAACAGATTTGGGTAGGATCAGCCAGTCATGATTAATTCTTCTGCTGCTCAGACACCGCTGTAGGGATTACAGTGTCCCTTTCCATCTGCCTGTCTATGGCGGTGCGACTGCCATAGAAAATCAGTTGGAAAGGAACTTTGTGGGCCCCTAGAAGGGCCCCCACTCTCTGTGGGCCTCCACTATGGGGCTTGGGTTGCACTTGTGATGCCCACCTAAACATCCCTGCATCGTGTGACAGGCACTTCATGGTGTCTGCCAGACTGTGGAGGAATGTTGAAAACGTGCCAATTTTCTTTTGCTGCGTCTGTAGCACAAGCCACATTAGGAAAGATACACTTTGCAACCCCTGTGAAAGCATTATTAGGGAAGTCGAACTCTGACTCCTTGTCGGGTGGTGCATTTCTGCAACAATGCCGTTCAGATGCTGTCCAACTGGAATCGTGAAGATGCCCTAAGTGTTGTACACACACACACAAATGTGTTATGTTGCGCTCGTGCCTTGTGAGCAATTTACTCCCTTTGTTATTGTTTAAAGTAGACACGAGCACGACTGGTTTCTCACGCTCATATCTATTTCATATGATGCTCCAGGGATTGGTTGGACTGCCCGTGTGTGCGGGCATCTTTCTAATTCTCAGGGAGATGTAAATATTGGACACATGTGACAATTATGGCATTCTCGACGTGGATGCTCAGCCGCTAACTTCTTGCTTGAAATAAAAAGTCTTGATTTATACTTACGGAGTCTCATCGTTCCTGGTGTTCGCCCAGTTTATATACTACGATTGGTCACATGCATGCCTTTTTCCTGCGCTCTGGCCCAGTATCTGATTTGGTTTGTTCCCCGGCTAATAAAAAAAAGAATGGTGTCAGTACACTAATCACAAAACGATCTGTTTTTTTGATTAAATCGGTCAACCAAGACAACAAAGCCAGGTGAATTATAGCTAGACTTTCACATTGTAACGCAAACTCTGCGCTGTTAATATTTATGCTCCAAACATTGATGATCCTCAATTTTGGTATACTATCAGCTCCAAAGGTAAGACTTCAGTCTTCCCATGGATATTTTTCTCAATAGACTTTCAGCTTTTCAGTGTAGGCTTCCAGGGACTCACAAGGCTAATCTCAACATTTGCACCACACATAAATTAATGGACATATGGTGATTACAGAATCCCACAGGCAGTGACCTTATGTTTTTTTCTTCTTCCCATAATTCCCTCTATAGGATTCATTATATTTTGATGAATTCTGGTCTAACTCAAGATATTATTGACTCGTTAATAGAACTGATTCTAGTATCTGATATGCCATCTCTATATCCTTTACATTCTCCCCCACGCAGCCTGAGTGGAGCGCTTGGCGAATAAACAAAGACCTTGTAGAATCTGAAGATAGACTATGGTTGAGTAACGAGGTCTCAATTCCTGAAAGAAAAATGCCAGAGATCTTTGTATTAGTCGGATGTCCAAAAAGAATTAAGACATCACAGCCTTCTTGTCATCTTTTGACAAGTCAATTATGGGAAAGATATCTATTTGAAGGATCCTCATTCTTGGTATTTATTAAATGGCTCAAATATGATTATAATTCTATTATCAGTCAAAGAGCACACTTAGCGTTACAAGCTCAAAAAAAGGAAGAAAATGTTCTATTTAAACAAAACCAGTAGGTCTTTAACTGCATTTCTTAGAATTAAACACAATAATTCTATTATAACAGCACTTAAACATTCTCCAGGGGCCATCACCACTAAAACTGCACCATAGTGGAGATTTTTTTTTAAACTCTTATGCAGCTGTCTATACTCCGAAGATCGTAGCCACGATAGATGCATGTGTGAACTTTTTGAGTTATGTCCCAATGAAACCCTTCTCTTAATAAACCGATTGAAAAGGGGGAATTATTATAAGCAATTAAAATCATTCCTGAAGGCAAAGGCCCTGGGCTGGACGGCTTTCCAATTGAAGTCTACAAGTCCATCTCTGACACTATTTTGTCTCCTTTTAAATCCTTACTTCAACAAATTGTCACATCCAGGGCTATTTCAGGTACATCAGCGGAAGCCATAATAGTTGTGTTTCCTAAAGAAGGGAAGGATCATCTTGATCCCAGAATTATAAACCTATTTACCTTTTAAATATGGAAGCAACGATTTATGCAAAGATTTGAGCTAAACTCCTGGAACCTTTGATTACCAAATTAATTCATCAATCGCAATCGGGGTTTGTTAAAGGTAGACTTACATGTGATAATACTTGTCTCTTTTCCCATGAGATCAAAAAAGCTTCCCTGGCTAATTCTCCAGCCACCATTGCAACAACCTTCATTGCTTAAGGGTTTGATAAGGTCTATTGACCTTTTCTTAAAGCTGCTGTAGATCATTAAAATTTGCGTGAAATCCTTCTCTTCGATGGTTATGTCCCTTTATGCGGACCCCTCTGCGAGGATAAGAGTTAATGGGTCCCTTGTGTCCTCTTTTTCTTTATTTCAAGGTACTCACCAGGGCTGTTCTTTATTGCCACTACTATTTCTTTTGGCAATAGATATGTTATTAATGACTCTTTGGATATTAGTGGTGTTTCTTTCGGTTCACACACATTCAAAACAGCTGTATTTGCAGATGACATATTACTTGTTTCTGGAAACCCTTACATTGCAATTCCTAACCTTCTCTCCCTGATCCAATCTTTTGTGGGATATTCTGGCTGCACGCTTGATAGAGATATGATAGCAGTCATGCCCCTTAATGTTGACTGCCATCCTTTTTGCATTGGACAATCAGGCCTTCTATGACAACCAAAAATTATTAAATACCTTGGTATATGATGTTCTAAGAACTTAGTGAAATCAATAATCACAATGAACAGAAAATCTTATTTATATCTTGCTGGGGAAGATTGGTAACCTTAATAATTATGATCACGCCCCTTGTGAAATTCTTGATTATGATGCTTCCTGTTTGTCTGCCATCCAATTTTTTTTCTAGCTTAGATAAATTAACGTCCAAGTTTTTGTGGTAAAATAAAAAATCTAGAATGAATCTTAAAAAAATAGAATTCCTTGCTCAATGGGAGGGTGTGCTTTTTCAAATTGGCATAACTATCAAATAGCTTTCCTTATAGCCTGCGCAGTATGCTGGTTTGTTATATCAACTACTATGGTAGCCCTTGGATTTTAATTGAGCACCATTTTATATCTCCATAATCCTTGTTTTCAGGATTAAACATGGAATCTTTTAAGTTGCTCCACTCCTCTCATATCTTTCATGATATGATTCAAGCTCTCAAACCTTTGGATAAGACTTTTATCATCTGAGTTATTGAAGTATGTGGCTTTTTCATTGCAGAATAACTTGAAAATCTCTACTGAGGTGTCAGTTGACATCGGCTCAGTTAGGACTGTGAAGGGTGTAAATGTAGTGTCTGATCTGATAGAAAGTGTCCAACCTCTCTCATTTGCCCTTCTACAGACTAAACATCTAATTTAGATCTTGGCGGCTGGGTTACTCTGTCCCAATGGTAATGGATATCCCATCTGCCAAAATATAAATCCCATTATATCCGATGGGATTTGTATTTCGTCGGATGAAATATCCATCACCATCGAGACGGAGTAACCCGTCCGCCAGGATCGAATCAGACCCTTTGTATTTATTATCCAATATGTATTTTTATAACTCCATAAAGATTAAAGCAAATATTTCAAAACTGGGTACATTACCTCCTTCAAATGTTCCTCTCTTTCTTCAACAGTTGAGCAGGGGGGCGCAATGCTCTGGTGCAGTCTCCTTTACCCCTTCAACAAAGTAAAATTTTCCTTCGATTCCTGACAGTAATTGGCCAAACATCTCTTGTAACCTTCTTAACAATACATTTATCCCACACTTATCCCAGACATGTTTTTACACTGCACATTTTCTCTATTAGTCACCTTTGAAATGTGTTTAAATTACATATTCGTGAATCTGATCTTTGCTGGTCCTGTAAGGATACTGCTGGCACTCGTGAGCATATGTTTCTCACATATCAACACTTCTCTTTCTATTGAATGGAAGTTTATGATCAAATTTCTAGGCTTTTTAACATATCGTTCTTGCTATGTATGCCTCTCATCATGTTATGCCCACACGTCTTGAATCCTTCCTAGTAGTTATCTGATAACAATATAAATTTGCTAGACCTTCTTTTGATGGTAGCAGTCAAAGTTATTTTGTTGGAATGGAAAGCGTTGAATAATGTTTCATTTCCTAAGTGGTGGGCATGGGTTACCTACCTAAGAAGCATACAAAAGCGTTTATCATTTTCACCAAGGACACCTGTCCCCTCACAATCCCTTTGGCATACACTCAGCGCCTTTATGGCCGCAATGTAATAATAATTTCAATAATACTTCTCTGTTTTCTTTTTTCTTGAAGGAAGTGTCTAATTTTATTCTGTGTTATACAACCCCATGGCGCTTCCTTTCCTTTCCTCTCATCTCCTTTCCTTTTATTTTTCTTTCTTTTTTCTCTTCTTTCTTCTTTTTCTCTGTGTTCTCTCTTCTCCTATTTTCTTTTTTGTCTTTACTTCTTTTTTATTCTTCCCTTAATCGAATGTATCTTTGACACCTATGAATATTTTATTCATATATCCAATTTCTGTACTACTATGTCTTATCTGTAGTATTACCTGATTGGATTAGTGCTTTAATTTTTATTCATATATTTGGTTAATTCTGTCTAACATTTTAATATATTGATCTTACATGTTCATTTTGTACTTGTGGCACTAAGATACATTTTGTGTAGCTCTTTATATACATATTGGATTGTAATTTTTTGATGTCTTTTATTATGTGTGACATGTATATTTGCTTGATTCTCGTGATATTTACTCCATACATTATTTTTCATTGCTTTTGGTATTCCGTCTGTTTTCTGAAAATTTATAAAATATTTGGAGAAGAAAAAACAGTTAACTGTAAATTACAATGATTTTAAAAGTATAGTAATAAATATACATTACCATTATTTGCAGACACCATGTCAGAAATATCAAACACACAGGGCGGTGATAGGAGAAATGCTTACAATTTGTTTAACCACAGGCATTCGCTCGGCTTAGCAGTCCCACCCCATCATTCTTATCCTCACCATGCCACCTCAGTTTGTAACCAGCCATGTACAAATCAGCCTTGAGCCTGCACCCTGTGGGAATAGTCCAGCCTGAACGACCAGGCCAGGTCATCACTGAACTGGAACACAGGCAACAGAGGACTGATTTCACCCCGACAAGGGCTCATCAGCCAGCTAGATATTGTACCCTGTGGCACAGTGAGAACAGGACCCACTTCTGGGTATACCCTTGTAACTTAGGGCGGTAAATCAAACACATCAAAGGTGATGGGAGGAACTGGTCCTAAGTTGCTTGACAAGGTTGATGTGCATGTGGTTGGGTTCAAACTGAGGTGTCGCTGGTAAATAGTCAATATCAAGCACGACTACGTACTGATTTCCGGCTTTTGTAAAATGTTGCACTTAGCTCATGTAATAATGACTGTTTGTGACTCGGGTCACAGATGAGTGACTCTTTGATAACATTTGAGATCTCACTATGGACACCAGCTTGGAATAAGAGACCTCTATTCCTCTATTCTAGTTGCCATGCCAGTACTTATATATAGCTTATTTATTGCTTGGCAGATGGGTGCTTAATCACAAATGCTGCAGATTTTGCAGATTAAATATGCATTATAGCAGTGCTTCCAAAACCTTTAGAACCACAATCACATTTTTTTAATGAAAAGCTTTTGCTGTCCAGTTTTAATGAATGCAAGGCAGGGGCAATTTTTTATGTAATTATAGCAAATGTTTGTAAAAGTCACACCTTTTAACACCCCATTCCATATCGGACTGTATCCATAATAGGGACAGATGGTGAAATGCACTGGAGTCGGGAGCTGGAGCACCTTTCATATAAAAAACATATAAAAAGCATGGTAGAGCCAGACTTGCATTACGTCACAGCCTTAAATGAAGCTTCACAATCGCTTTTTGGTATGTAAAGGACACTGGCTCAGATTGGTGATCGAATATCATGATGGAGATAGTGTCAACGTGGGTTTTAGAAATCAGTATATAGTCAGGCTTGATAAATTAAATATTTACCACCATGTTTTTTTCACCCTTTACCTGTACCTAACTTAACAACGGATAACTATCCCCAACACTCTGTGGCTCTATAACATCACTAAATACGTAGAGCATATAGAACCCAGGGTTAATATCCAGACACACAGGGTCTGGCTCAACAATACTTTTTATATGTTGGACAGTTCCTAAAACCAGGCTTAAATTACCCGTGCAAATTCTATATCAAGTCTGGGTGATCTAATAAACACCTTGCTTCTGACATTATCTAAAAATAACTGAATATCCAAATATGTGTCAACGCTGGCTAGCGATTTGTTGATTGTCTCGGCCACAGCAGAGATGGCGGGGTAGTATCCCAGAGGAAACCTTTTGGTAATGCTTTATAGTAAGTTTGGCCACTGACCTGGTAAACACATTCTATCTGTTAGGATAGCCTCCACCTCCCTTTTCAGGTCCACCAGTTTAGAGAGTTTCACTGCAAAATTAGAAATTTGATTATCAGGAAACATATCCTTTGATGTGTTGGAAGGTAAGGCAATATAAACTTACTCTGTTGCCATCTTTTTGTTTCTCTTTCTGGTGCGGAGAGTTCTATACTCCCACTAAATAAAATAAAGATACATACAGAAACATCTTACATGAGCGATAATACCTAAGCAAAATATGAAGAAATAGAAAAAAATCAGTAAAGTATAATAGGTACTCAAATTTCAATACTCAATTAGAGGAAAAAGGAGATTAATAAACAGTAGAGTGAAAAAGGGGAAGGGGGAATATGAGTGTATACTATATCATCTATACTAATATAATAAAGAGAGAGCCCTAACCTTTGAGGCGGGTAATCTCAGGAACCACAGCACCAATCACAACATCCAATACAGCGTTAGAAAGGGCAGTTGCAGCAGAAGGACACAGGTTATGCAGACGCCCACCATATACATTTAAAAGGTAAAAGAACCGTGCCAGAAAAGTAGTCTCTTGTGGGCGTGTCTGCGGTGTGCTGTGGGTGTGTGCTGGGGGCGTGACAAACGCTGGGGGCATGTGGTACGTTACGCCATTCATGCCATGTCTCATATTGTGTGCTGTGGGCGTGGGTGTGTGCGGGGCACGGGATTACAGAAAAATCATAACCCACCCTTACTCCTTAAAATACCCCAACACCCTTAAACACTAACCCACCTTAACCCTATAAATATACCCTGGACCCCAAAACCCAAACCTATCCCTAAACCCTAAAAATACCCCTGTACCCCAAAACCCAAACCTAGCCCTGTACCCTATAAATATCCCTGTACCTCAAAACCCAAACCTACCCCTGAACCCTAAAAATACCCCTGTACCCCAAAACCCAAACCTAGCCCTGAACCCTAAAATACCCCTGAACCTCAAAACCTAAACCTAGCCCTAAAAATACCCCTGTACCCCAAAACCCAAACCTAGCCCTGAACCCTTAAAATACCCCTGCACCCCAAAACCCAAACCTACCCCTGAACCCTAAAAATACCTCTATACCCCAAAACCCAAACCTAGCCCTGAGCCCTAAAAGTACCCCTGTACCCCAAAACCCATACCTATCCCTAAACCCTAAAACTACCCCTGTACCCCATAACCCAAAACTATATCTGAACCCTTAAAATACCCAAACACCCCAAAACATATACCTCAGTACCCCAAAACATATACCCCTATACCCATACTTACCTTATCCAAACATTTAAAAAAAACATGCTTTTGCCATTCATGGATTTACAACGAATTTCGTTGTAAATGTATGCTTGGTAAAGCATATAAAATGTAATACCATGCGTTATAATGGCATTGCGGAGTCATGGTACTTTCGTAATGAAAGTATGCAGAGTGATGGTATGCGGAAAGAAAGTTGCGGAATATTGGGTGTTTACCCTCCCCCGGTAAGTACATTGGTGGCACGGCGGCCCACATCCCCAGCAACATACTCATATTTTTTCACCACCGATTTGAAAAATGCACAGGTCTCTCTCATTGATGGCCAGCACCGATATACACTTTTAAACACACCTCCCGCCACAAGTTCTAGAATTGCGAACTTTAGAGCTGTGGAGCTACGTTCGAATCTCGGCTCAACATCCTGTGATTCCAGGCAAATCGCTTTGTCTCCCCGTGCCTACCACAAATTAATGTGTTCTTCTGTAAAGTAAATTGTGCTCATGCCATGTTATCGAGTTCGCGCTATATAATATTGCAAGGAAAAATAAAGTAGGGAAACTCGAGTTCACACACTACTGAACGCGCACTCTTAAGTGCATCAGCAGTGCACTGTGAATCGGAGCGTTTCACAGGCCTGTCACAGATAAGAAATGCTATCAAAACGAAATCCTACAAAACAATATACTACTGGCCGGCAGCAATTCATACCCAAACAACGTCGGGACGGGCTGCTAGTCTTTTATAAAGTAGAGTTACTATTAACATATAAATAATGCAATATAAAGAAATTAGATTATATAACAGGCATAAAAATACATTTAAAGAAATAAATAAGTATCAATAGGTAACCAAAAGGATTGATTGAAATGAGAATTATGATTAATCCCATTCATAGATAATTGCGCTCCTCTTCTTGTAAAAATGACCCATGACCACCAAGCATGAACGGATAGATCTGAAATATCTTTCCAACAAAAAGTAATAGATTTTAAAGCAGCTGAAATAAGAAAAGTGAACAGTTTTTCTTCTAAATCAGTTAGAATATGTACAAGACCAATCGATTTAAAAATTAATGATTTATAAGAAAGACCATCTTGAGTATGTAATATCTTTTGTATTGTATCCCACACATCAGTGCAAAATGTAGAAATTAGAGGGCAGTCAAAAAGCATATGTTGCAACGATCCTGAATGTAATTTACAATGCCAACATGTTTCAGATTGTATCAGTTTAGCATGGAATAAGCGCTCTGGGGCCCATAAACAATTGAGTAAGATGTAGGAGTTGGTCTGATGAAGCGATACAGGTAGCCATCCTGAAATACTATTAAGCCATATAATTTTCCAAGTGTCATTAGCGAAAGAGAGGGAAAGTTCATTATTCCAAAATTGCAAAATTATATTTAAATTAGTGCCTATCGAGGTAGCAAATTTTTTGTACAAAATAGAAACAGCATTTGAAAATGTAGAGACAGCTTGAATATATTTTACTAAATCTGTTTCAACATTAGATGTGATACCATGAGGGAAAGAATCTAAAATTGAATTACATAGAAACTCATATTTAATAAAATCAGATTTAGGTCACCTAAATTGTAATTGTAAAGTTTCGAATGGAATAAATGCATTATTACAATAAATATATTTAAGATAAAAGATACCAGCTTTAATCCAGGAATTCCAGAAATTCACATTTTTATTCAATTTATTAACATTACTATGCCATAATGATAGATCTACTGCATGACCTATAGGAAAAAGACATAAAATATTTGTTTCAAGGATTTGATAATAACTGAACGGTGTAGGAATGTAGATTTGTTAGACATTGATAGCAAGGTTGGTAATGGAAAAAGGGTAACAAGAGATTGCTCTATATGAAACCAAATAGGAGATTTAGGGCCATATGTATCAACATTCCCTTTTGAGATTTCTAAATAGCGATTTTTAAGGAATCGCTATTTAGAAATCGCAAAATGGTATGTATGTAGAAATTCGCTTTGTTTTAGCGATTTCTTAAATTCCTTAATTGCGATTAGCAAATTGCTAATCGCAATTAAGGAATGATTTCCCATTCATTTCTATGGGCCAGGAGGCCCATAGGAATGAATGTGAAATTATTCTCAATTTGCCATTCGCACTCTGCTAATCGCAAATTGAGAATAATTTCAAGGGTGCAGGGTTTCTCAAGAACACCCTGCTGCACCCCTGAAAATGACATGTGTGCGCATATGGCGCACATACATGCCCTAAGGGCATGTATGACATCACATGGCACCTTTACAAATTGCATAAAGTGCATTTGTAAAAGAAATCGCAAATTACCAACAACTGCAAGTTGGTGGTAATTTGCGATTCCTTAAGGGCATTTTGGATTTTTTTTGCCTCATGCACTGCATTTAAGGAATCGCAAAATTTGCGATTCCTTAAATGCAATCGCAAAATAAGGAATGGCAAATTATGCGATTCCATATTTTGCAGCCAAATACTTTCATACATACCATGTTGCGAAAATGGGTTCGCAAACGCCGAAATTCTGTGAATTTCGGCATTTGCGAACCCATTTGGCCTCGATACATATGGCCCAATATTACAGGGGAAGAAGTAAGCCATATAGAACTTTGTTTCAACATAAATGCTTTATGATATATAAAAAAAATCAGGCAACCCAAAACCAGCGTTACATTTAGGTATTGTTAGTTTTTTATTACCAATTCAAGGTGATTTATTATTACAGAGAAATTTGGATAACATTCTATCAACATCTTTATAAAATTTTAACGGAAACTGAGTAGGAATCATAGCAAGGTTATAAAAGATTTTAGGAGCAATATTCATTTTAATGGACTCCATTCTACCCCACCAAGAAAGATGAAGAGAAGACCATTTAGATGTTTTATTTTTAATATAAGTTAGGATAAAGTTACTATTCAATGTTAATGTTGCTTTGATGGAGGACGAGAACAAAATATCAAGATACTTCAGCTTATTTTTTGCCATTTAATATCAGTCATAGGCAACATATCAGGAGTTCAAAAAACATTTAAGGGGAAAAATTCAGTTTTATTAATATTAAGTTTGTAACCTGAAACCATGGAATATTTTGTGATAATTTCTAATAAGGAAGGGATTAAGGAGACAGGATCACTAATAAATAATAACCCATCACCAGCATAAGCTAAGGTTTTGATAGTAACATTCTTCACTGTGATGCCTTTAATATTATCACATGTTCTTATATGATTAAGGAAAGGTTCAATTCCAATTAGAAATAAAAGTGGAGAAAGGGGACATCCTTGTCTTGTGCCTCTAAAAAGGGAAAATTGATTTGATATTTGGCCATTGATAAATAACAGAGCAGTGGGAGCAAAATACAAGGCAGAAATAATACTAATAAACAGGGGACCAAAATTAAATGACAGTAAGGTTCGAAATAAAAATTGTCAATTGACTTTATCAAAGGCTTTTTCAGCATCTAAAGCCATAATTCTTGAGGGAGCAATTAAAGTGGAACTCGGTTCAATTACCTGCAATAAGATTCTTGTGTTGTTTGCAGAATATCTGCTCTTCATAAAGCCTGATTGATCTGTTTGAATAATAGAGTCAAGTATAGGGGCTAGTCTGGAGGCGAGAATTTTAGCATATAATTTACAGTCTTGATTAATTGAAGATATAGGACGATAATTTGAAACAAGGGTAGGATCTTTAACAGGTTTGGGAAGTACAATTATTAAAGCATCAGTAAAAGAACCTGAGATAGTTCCTGAAAAACTAAAAAAAGTAAAAAGTTGAAAAAGATACGGTAAAAGTTGAGATTGGAACTCTTTATAAAATTCAGCTGGTATACCGTCAGAGCCAGGGGACTTTTTTTTAAGAGATTTAATGGCTTTTAAAATTTTATCAGTAGTGATGGGTGAATCTAGTCCAAGCCTATCTGTTTGTGAAATTTTGGGCAAATCAGTATCTAAGAAAGAATCAATTAATGAGGTATCATGAAAATCTGGTTTATTATATAGAGTAGAGTAAAAGTCCAAAAATTCTTTAACAATATCATTATGGGATAGAGCAATTTTGCCATTAGGGCCTTGAATTGAGGTAATCTGCAAATAATTCTCTAGGAGTTTCCCAGATTGATTGGCATTAAAACGAAATTTAGCATTAGATTTGGAGAATTAATGCTGGCTCTTTTACTTAGGATCAAATTTAATTCATATTGGAGCTTTTGCAGCTTAACTCTGAATTGAGGATCATTGGACGTAATAAAAAGTCTTTCAAATCTCGCTATTTGTGTTTCTAGGTGACTGACATGTGGATTGAAAATGTTAATCTCGTAGGCCATAATAGAAATAGTTTCACCCCTAATATAGGCGTTAAAGGCGTCCCATCTATTGACCATTAGAAGTGGATTCTTCAGGGTTATGCAAAAAATAATCATTAATGGCCTTTAAGATTTTTGGTTTATTATGATCATTAAGAACAATGCCGGTATTCATATGCCATCTAGTTTGTTTTGTAAATGTGGAGGTTAAATTTAACACAAAAGAAATCAAGGCATGGTCAGATATATCGATATTACCAATCATAGGATTAATCACAGACTGAATAAGTTGAGTAGAAATTAAAAAATAATCCATCCTGGAATGTGAATTATGGGTATTAGAAAAAAATGTAAAGCATTTGTCAGTTGGGAAATGTAAGCGCCAAATGCCTGCTCATTTGGTAGTATGAATAAAGGATTTAAAAGCATGAAAAACTTTAGGAGGACAATATTTAGTACTAGATAGTCTATCTAATAATGGGTCAGCAATAACATTTAAATCACCTCCAACAATCAAATGAACTTTGCCCAACCTTAAGACTTCTGTGGTAATAGTAGACCGAAAAGTGGGGTCATCTGCAGTAGTACCATAAATATTGAGTAAAAATAAGACTGAATCATGAATTTTAATTTTAACTATTAGGTATCTACCATCTGCATCTGAAGTTTTACTTAAAACTTGACAATGTAATTTTTTTGCAAAGAAAATAGCTACACCATTTGTCTTACCATTAGCAGGGGAAAAAACAATAGTATCTACCCCATTTTTTTCATATAATTTAATATTTTATCATCAATATGAGTCTCTTGAACAAAATAAATATCTGCCTTACAACTACCTAAATAATCTAAAATGTTGGTACGTTTAACTGGATGACGTAAACCTTTACCATTTACAGAAACTACTTTAATATTATGAACATTAGCCATAAGGAAGAAATAGAAAAAGAAATAAAAGTAAAAGTAAAAAAGCAAGAAGAGGCGAAGAAGAGATGAATACAAAATAGAAGAAAAACAGTAACTCTAGATTTAGAAAAAGGACAGGAAGAAAAGAAAACAGGGAGAAAATGACAAATAAGGTACATTAATATCAAAAATTAAACGCACATACGTTCTACAAGTATGACCGGAACCATTGGAGCCGAAAAGAAGCGTAAGCAATTATCTTGTCAGGACAGAAGAATTTAGTTGAATTCAAGTATTAGAGTCATGAGTATCCATGGAATGATGTGAATGTTGGTCCAAAAAGTGACGTAAATCATCAGGTCGGTGATAAGATTTTGAAAAATTGTCTTTCCAGATACGCATAGTAGAAGGGTCAAAAAAACCATATTTGAACCCAAGGTTTCTCAATTGAGGACACAGAGCAGAAAACTCCTTGCGAGTTGAAACAGTTTCTTTTGCAAAATCTTGATGAATAAAAATGTTATTCCCATTAACCATCAAGGATGGAATCTCCCGCGCAGCTTTTCGAATCAAAACCAGATGATGATGTCGAAGAACTTTGAAAATCATTTGACGAGGTTTAGTATGCTTAGGATTGCGATGTGACGGAATCCTGTGGGCCTTGTCGATCTCAAATTTTTCGGGAAATGTAATTTGTAGAAGGCCAGGAATCAAATTTTCTAAATACAGCCTCCAGTTATTACCCCCAACTTCTTCTGGCAGATTAAAAATGCGTAGGTTGTACTGCCTGTTGTGATTTTCCATGTCTAAAAGTTGTGTAGACATTGGTGATATTTTTGCAACAAGTGGGTTGAAGGAGTCAGCTTACACTTATTATCCTGTATTTTAATGGCATTATCAGAAATTTTCATTGATAAACTCACCATTTCTTTTCAAACATTTTTAATTTCTGAAGCAATAGAGTCAGTATTAATGTGAAGAGCTTGCATTTCCTCTAAAATTAGTGATAATGTAGGCTCAGAGGATTCAACAGCCTTTGATTTAATTGGTGGATAGTGAAACTTGCTGCCTTCTTTTGGAAGGAATAGAATTCCAATTTTCCATTTAATTTAAATGACAAAGTCATAATTTGTAGCAAACAAATAGACAAAAGGAGTAAAGTTCTAAGGCAGCAAGAAGAAATCCTTGTTATAATGGGCTATGGGAGTGGCTAGGACCAAGCCAGGCCCTTTCCTGAACAAATGTTCCTCCCCTCTGACTGACTGACCTGGCTGTTCCTGGGAGCAGAGCTGGAGGCAGAAGCAGATGGAGGAAGAAAGCTGCTCACCGTTGCAGAAATCGTCAATAAACACGTCACCAAACAGGTACTAGCTGAAAAAGATAAGCAACCTCATTTTCGCCGCTTTTTTGACAAGATTTCGGCGTATTTAAGCCCAAAAATGGGTCCGATGCGCCGAAGCTCACTATACGGCGGCTATCTTGTAGCACGCGCTCACGCATCTCCTATGTGTATAGCTTTAAAGGAAGCTGAAGCATTAGTTTCTGTCTTATCGTGTAGTTCTTATGCAAAGGCATACTTGGACAAAACTTCTATTAGCCTCCTTTTGAAAGTCTTCCTAATGGTCTTATGAGCAAATACTCCTCTTCTCCAGACAGCCACACCTTCACCAGCGTTCTATTTACTTGCTCTTCTTCAACTCTGACCTGCCTAAACAAAGTTTTGACACTTCCAAGGTTTACGACCCACTGTGATAAGTGTTCCCTAACGCATCATCAGCCATATTATTAACCTCTGTAGGCCATGAAATGAAAGACACTTTTAGTGACAGAACATTATATTAAAAAGAAAGAACCTGATAAACACCAAAACACTTCCACGCTTTACAGCGTATTGATACAAATATTGTTGCTGTTGTTGTTGAGAATGCCTGCATTCACTGTATATACATAATATGACATAATATGACATATGTACAGCTACAAAGTCAACTACTCTAAATATAACTTCTCTGTCACCCCTCATATAACTTTGTACACATAGGACATAGGACATAGCATTCAAAAGAACATACAATCCATGGTCATACAGTGCATAACCTTTATTACAGAAATAATCAGAGGCACTTCACAAGCTGACAATCAGCTGCAGTTTTTAACCCAACATACAGTACTCATAGGAGTTTCAATAGTCATTCACTGTAGGTAATCACACTTTGACACACCAGACAGCTAATACCGAAGGACTATCAAACTTCAGCTCCTTTGGCAAAATATAAACCTTTAAATAGCACAAAATTGCAGAATGAGTTTCGACTGTTCTGTCTTTAAGCAACACGTATATCAATTCTGTGATGCATATGTTTCCAGGCCTTATATAAAATTCAGATTGTGGATGGTTGTTCTGTCATTTTTTCTACAAGTAAGTATGTGACATTATGTAACATGATAATGACCCAATAATGAGGTCTTAACAATTTTTTTAAACACATTTCGATTGAAAAAAGATCCTTTTTGCTCCCTATTTTTAAAATCTACATCACACACAAGTTATTTTACAGCTCTATAGACAATCTTTCTAACAAATATCGAACATTGCCCTTGCATGTGCTCATGTTTTGGGCATGACTCCCACCTGAATTGGAAATCTCTCAATGTACTCAACAAGACCATGATCATATCTGGTTGGACACTTTTTTCATCTGTCAAATGATACAAAATCTTTAGTAGTTTATATAATGTGTGGTGGTCTAACAAAAAGCATATATGACGGATATATCTTGACGTGTTCAATGTGTATAGACGCTTGTGAGTCTCCTGCTGCGGGTCATTGATTTTATGCCAGTGGCAGAGAGTTTAAAGGTCACGTTTGAGACAGGCGTTCACAGCACAAGCTGCAAAACCTTATACAAGCTATATGTCATTAAATGGTAGAGCTGGGGCTTTCTTTTACAAAATCTGCATTATTGTGGATACAAGCACATCTCCTATGTGATTCCCTGTTTTGGCTTGTGGATCGTTCAGTCTGTTTTGAAAAGCATAAACAGTAAAAATTACAAGCATGAATCAGTGGCATACCCTCTACCATTGCTCTTTTCGATGATGCTTTCTGCAGTTCAAAAAAGTAAGAAAGGCAGTCTGTTCGTTAATAATACATATGTCTGTGTATACAGTTTAAAACATGATTACAAATGTTTTATCACTTACCACGCTGCTTGTTCAAAGACATCTCCTAATTCTTGTGAGTTGTTCAGATCCATCAAGGCATAACTGCCGGCCGAGCTTGCACCTGGCTCTCACATGATGATAGCGTCAGAAGACGATTGGGCCAGAGACCCAATATATTCATACATAGGCGAGTTACAAGCTGTTATAGATCCTTCCTTATCATCCATCTTGAAGATATTGCTTTGAGCCAATACTTTGTTACTAGATGCCTCTCTGCTGTTGGATCCCTTAATACCAGCTGTGGAAAATCATTGAGGGTAAGATTTGCAAACCTCTGGCTGAAATCCTCATTAAAACAGGTGACGTTGTGAGCATCTTCTTTAGAATCGCCTGGTGACAACGTCTGCATCATATGCATAGGTGTCACACTGCAGTAATATTTATTGATGGTGTACACGCTGCTTGTATTGGCTGTCTTTTTTGTGATGTAGTTATACCGCTTCATAATGGTGCTAGGATCTCTTTCCAGGAGGAGCTCTGGGGCTGTCGGCAACTGTGTAGGGTGCTCCTTACATGTATTCCTTGCACCAAAAGGGGGCATACTCCTCTACATCCCATCCTGGACACATGGTCTTAAGGGGTCAGGGCTCACCGGTGACATATCACACCGGTCACATGATCTTCCTGGTCAAGGATCGCAGACGACATCACAACAAGGATCACATGCTCTTCCGGTTCAGGGTTCACGTGTGATGTCACAGCTGAGTCATGTGACCACCTGCGATCACCTGATAACGGTGATGTCACACACCGTGTAAGCACCCTGTGATCACCTGACTAAGGTGATTGTACACCCCATGTGACCAACTCCCTGGTCACATGAACTCAGGCAGTCATGTGAACCAGATATGATGTAAGATCCAGGGGGGAGCACAAGGGGTCCCGGAAGTCCCGGCTACAGAAGTGACATCACTTCCGGGGTGGGACACAGGTCAGTTTTGAAGTTGATGAAAGGTACCAGTTTATCTAACTAATGGGTACATGCACAACAGTTTAAAGGATGGCTGTAGGAGCTTTGCAAGAAATGTTTACTAGCTCTGATTGATCCACACAATCCTGTTCTCGGTTGTACCATAAAAAATCCCAAAATGTATTCAGTGAC